>NC_135626.1:20485000-22985000 GCF_053574225.1 Canis aureus
ACGGCCCCATCCAGGCCCCGAGACCGTCCCGGCCCGGGGTGGAGGCCGGCGGGAGCGCCGCACTCCCCCGCCCCCCACCCCCGGGCTGCGCGGCCACTCGCCCGCCGGCCCCGCCGCAGCCCGGCCCCCGCCCCTCCCGACCCGTTTGGCTCCGGCCGTGGCGCCCGGGGGCTGGGGACGGGGGTCCCCGGGAGCAGCCCCGCCCCGCCCCGCCCCGCCCCGCCCGCGCCCCGCCCCGCCCCCGAGGAGTCCGCGGGGAGGAGGAGACTCGCGCGCAGAGCGGGGGCCGCGGGGAGCGGGAAGGGAGCGCGGGGAGCGCGCGGGGAGCGCGCGGGGAGCGCGGGGCCGGGGCCAGCCCAAGGGCGCCCTCGGCCCGGAGCCTGCGCGGGGGCCGGGGCGGAGGCGGGGGCCGGCGGGCCGCGGCGCGGAGAAGTTTGGCGGCGGGAGGCTGGGCGTCCCGCGGCGGCGAGGCTGCGAGGCGGCGAGGCGGCGGCGCGGGGGCCGGGGCCATGGGGGCGGGCGCGGGCGCGGGCGCGGGCGGCTGGGCTGGCGCGGAGGCGGAGGCGGAGGCGGAGGCGGAGGCGGCGCGGCGCGCTCAGAGCCCCCGGAGCGGCGCGGCCGGCGCGGCGCGAAGTTAGCCCGGCGCCCGGGACGAGCCCCGCAGCCGCCCGCCCGCCCGCCCCGAGCTCGCGCCGGCATGGGCGAGCACCCCAGCCCGGGCCCCGCGGTGGCCGCCTGCGCCGAGGCGGAGCGCATCGAGGAGCTGGAGCCCGAGGCCGAGGAGCGGCCGCCCGCGGCGCCGGAGGACGTGAGTGCCCCTTCCCCGGCCCGGGCAAACTTTCTGGGGGCCCGGAGGGGGAGCTGCCCCCGTCTCGCCCCCGCGGGGCCACTTGGAGGTTTCAAGGTGACGCGGGAGCGCCCCGGATTGGCCGGGTCCCCGCGGGCGGGAGGGGGCGGAGGGACCGGTGTCCCCAGACGCGCGCCACCCCCGCTCGGGCTCGGGCTCGGGCTCGGGCTCGGGCTCCGGCTCCGGCTCCGGCTCCGGCTCCGGCTCGGGCTCCGGCTCCGGCTCGGGCGCGGGCTCGGCGGCTTCCCCGCGGGACGCAGCCGGCCGCTGCGCAGGGGACCGGTCGGCCGCGGAGCCCTCTCCCCGCGGCTGGTGCAGTGCCCGGGACACGGCGTTTTCCCGCAGAGGCGGCCGCGTCGCAGCAGGGACTCCGCTCCCCTCCCCTCCCCTCCCCTCCCACTCGCGACCTGCGGGCCCCCGGGGCCCGGGGAAGCAGCGAGCGCCGCAGAGTCCGCGGACCTGGCCGCGCCGGCCGGTCTGGCCACCGCCTTGCTCCCCTCCGAATTAGCAACCTCCCGGCACCTGCCCCGGCGCGACACGGATTGAAATGCCCGCCGGCCCCAGCCCCCGGACCCGGCCGGAGGACGGAGAGTGCCGGGAGCGGTGTTGCTTCCAGAAAAGAGCCCGGGAGTCCCAGACCGGGTCTAGCGCCAGCGACGGTCCGCGGGGCGAGGATGGGGAGGGGCTGCCCCAGAGGGCTTCCCTGCCATCTGCCGCTGGAGTCTCCTTCCCTCTGGCCGGGGGAGCCCTGGGAGCTGCAATTGCTTCAGCTACTCGCTCCTGAGGTTAACCTGCAAACAGAGGTGACAGACTGGAGACTCTCTGCCCTGCCGTAGCCCTCCCTCTGCCAGGGTAGGGAAATGGAGTGAAGCCAGGACCCTAAGCCACAGCGAATGAGCCTCAGGGGAGCTTCACCTCTTCCCTCCCCTTGGGCTGCCTGGGTTAAACCCCTCACCTGCTTCTGGCCCCAAGCCCCAGTACCCCCCCTCTCATACATTGGGCACTTAGACCCAGCCTTGGAAGAGGCCGGTTAGATTTCGGGGCATTCCGGAGACCCCTCCTCCCAAACTGCAGGCAAAGGTTAGTGTTTATTCAGGGCTGAGTTGTCCAGAGTAGGGGTCTCTGGCCCCCCGCGAGCTGAGGCTACTGCAGCAGGGGGTGCGCTCCCCGGTGTGGGAGTAGACATGGACACAAGCTTTAGACAGAACTTATTAGAGGCCCTTGGACAGAGTGGGACGCCTTTATTTAGTAATTGTTGAGAATCCCCCTCCTTCAGCTTATTCCTCCTCCCGCCTGTCTCCAAGAGAGGGACAACCTCCCCCCCCCCACCTCAGTTCCCTCTCTTTGCTTAGTGCAGCCTCATTTGGGGAGCTCTTCCCAGGTTTCCCCTGGTGTCTTGAGGGTTCCTGAGTCTGGGGAGCAGATGGGAGGCTATGCCACAAATATCAGGGGGCTAGAGAGACCTTGGTGATAAGTGTGTGTTTCTCTCTCCCTCTGTCTCTCTCTCTCTCTCTCTCTCCTCTTCCTTTTCTTCTGCATGGCCTCCCTCTCTACCAGCACTGGAAAGTCCTGTTTGATCAGGTACGTGAGCAGTTAAATCCCCCCACTTCCTTCCAGCCCTCCCCACAATCAGTCTCCCTGCCTGCGTGGGCTTCCCTAGCTCCGCACTCCTGAGACGGTGACGTTGGGGGGAGGCGTGGCTTAGTGCATCTGTGAAACTGATCGACAGGGCTCTCCACGGCTCTCCAGGTTCCAGGAGTAGGCGGTGGGCTCCCCTGAGAGATCCTTCCCTGCCTCCTCCTCCCAACTCGGCCTCACCAGAGCTGGGTTTATACCATGTAGAAATTGCACAATAGGTATTGGAAGCCTGGGACATTCCCCGTATGCCTGGGGAGACCGCAGCCCGGACTGGGGAGGTGGGGGAAGGGCTTAGGTTAACATCCCGTCTCCTTCTTTACCTCCACCTTCAAAGATCCCTGGCCACCACTGAAGTCAAACCTCTGCTGTCCTTGGAGGGTGACTCACAGTTTGAGCTCTTTTGAAAGCTGACTCTAACTTTGCGGCAGGGGTGAGAGAGTTCTGTGAAATAGTGTGTGATTGTTTGCAACGCCTGGAGTCTAGATGTGCGGAATGGTGTTGGGAATGCCAACTTTGGAATCTGTTGGTGGACATTCGACCTTCAGCAAGGAAACGGTTTCTTTGTTGCTTAGTACCGGTGCTAAGCGCTTATGTACATTCCCCTCTCCATTCCATCACATGCAGAGGAGAGGAGGCCAGGGATGTCCCAGCACAGGGGAAGTGGCGAGTGCTGTGGTCCTGCAGTGATGTAAGCATGATTGTGCCATGAAGTATGTGCAACTTTAAGAGCCCTGCTGGGTTGGAGGAGAAGAAGCTGAGGAAGTAGCTTGGACCAGACCTTATCCTATTGTAGGCAGTGGGGTGCTGGCAAAAAAAAACAAAAAACAAAAAAAACCTGACAGCTTGGGCTTCAGACAAATTTAGTGTGAGGAACCTACCAAAGGCTGGTGCCCAGGTGGTCCTGAAAGCTGAGAAGTCATGGCAGGCCAGAGGCGGGGCTTGGGGGGTGTCATCCACCTTAGCGGGAGTTTTGGCTGTGGTTTGGGGAACATCCACCGGCTCCTGTCCCAGTGGGGTGGCGCATCCCTCCCTCTGCTCCCACGGGACACCCACTCTCCCTCCAGTTCCTAAGAGCACAGCAGCTGCTGGCCTGCTGCCCTGAGGCAGGAGGGGCCGTCTGCTGCCACCGTACCGCGACCAGCAGGCTGCCAGCCCTTCACACCTCCTGCCAGATTTAGAATCAGAACCTAGAACAAAGTGTATCGCTTCTTTTCCCTCTGTGTCTTTCTCATTTGATTAATTTTCTGTGTGTGTTTACATTTGAAAAGGAACTATTTGGGTGAATGGAGGAAAACTTTTAGTATGAAGAATTTGGAGCAGAGAGGGGAGAGAACATGTAGCAACTAATATTCTCTGGTGGTCTGGGAAATCCATTTTCTGTGTTCCCCACATCCCACAGGGAGGTCCCTAGTGTCACAGAGAGCATCTCCCTGCTTCTAGAAGGGCCCACCCAGAAACCACGCCAGACAGACAAAATAAATTCAAGGAAAGAAACTACCAAAGTACTCCAGGCAAACCATTTTTTCTCACAGTGAGTTCAGCCTTATGTCTATTCCCCATCTGTCATGTGACATTAGAAGCCCATTTGTGGGGGCGCATGGGTGGCCCAGTTGGTTAAGTGTCTGACTCTTGGTTTTGGTTCAGGTCATGATCTTGAGGTCATGGGATCCAGCCCCACATCAGGCTCCATGCTCAGTGAGGAGTCTGCTTGTCCCTCTCCCTCTGTTCCTCCACCTACTTGCATGCACTCTCTCTAAAATAATAAATAAATAAATATTATTTTATTTTTTAAATTTTAAAAAATATTATTTATTTATTTATTCATGAGAGACATAGAAAGAGAGAGAGAGAGAAAGAGAGAGAGGCAGAGACACAGGCAAAGGGAGAAGCAGGTTCCACGCAGGGAGCCTGATGTGGGACTCGATCCCGGGTCTCCAGGATCAGGCCCTGGGCTGAAGGTGGTACTAAACTGCTGAGCCACCTGGGTTGCCATATATGTGTGTGTGTGTATATATATATATATGTATATATATATATATATATATATATATATACTTTTTTTTTTTTTTTTTTTAAGGAAGAAGCAGCCCATTTTTGTCACCTTCCTTTCTATGGGTGATTTGTGTTTAAGGAGAGCTGAGCTGCTCCTGAGCGGGGCTTGAGCTCTGGCAGAGATCCAGTGCCTCTGTGTTCCTTGCCCCTACTTCGTGAAGCTGCCCCTGGACCATTCCCCAGTATGCCAACTGGAGAGTAGGTATGAAGCTTCACCAAGGAGCGTGCAACTTCAGGATCCAAGGTTATTCAGAACTTGGAAGGGTTTTCCCCTTGCCTCTTCCTGTGGGCCTGCTTAAAGATAGGACTTGGGGATTGGGGAACTTGGTGCATTTAGGACTGAATATTTGACTGGGGGTTGAAGTAGCCCCCAACCACCTCATACAGAAATAGACAGCCCTGACCAAACTGTTGTCAGTGGGGTAGGGTTCATGACACCTGTCCGTCCCTGCAAGGTGAGGTGTTCCTCTTTCAGAGGTTGATGGAATGAGAAGCTGGCTCCAGTAGGTCCTCCTTTCTTTCCTTGGTCAAGGGAACAGCAGTGATCACCCAGTTTCAAACTGGAACCTGTTGGAACTTCCCCCCAGGCTTTAGGAATGGCATTGTACCCATTGTTCCCTCTGCTGTCTGGTTCTTTTTTTTTTTTTTTTTTTTTTTTTTGCTGTCTGGTTCTTCAGCACATAGACTAGCTTTCACCCAGCCCGAAGTTAATTAAACCCCAAGAACTAGGGATGCCTGGATGGCTCAGGGGTTGAGCATCTGCCTTTGGCTCAGGATGTGATCCTGGGATCCAGGATCTAGTCCTACACTGGGCTCCCCTCCAGGACCCTGCTTCTCCCTCTGCCTATGTCTCTGCCTCTCTCTGTGTGTCTCTCATGAATAAATAAATAAAATCGTAAAAAAGACAAAAACCCAAGAACTAGAAGTCATGACCTTAGCCTGTTGGTCTGATGTGGTCACCCCTCAACTAAATAGTCAGGATGCCTTTTGTGGGAGTTGGAAGTGGAGAAAACGGGTGACCCCAGTCCTGTGGAGGTTTACCTCCCTCCCCCTTCCCTCTTGTGGGAATTTGTCTGTCCTGCTCAAGCAGGAGAGTAGCATGCCATCCATCCTCACCCCACCCTGGACTTCTTCCCCATGGATCTCAGAAGTTGTAGCAGGCAGGAAACCTGCACGTCATCACTTCAACCCCCAGACATTCCATATGCTTTGTTTCCTATTTCCACTTCTGCTTGAGGGAATTATCTTTTCATATGCTTGGGATCTTAATGGTTTTCCTAAGTATTAGATTTTAAAGTTACCTAAATATGAGTCTGTTGTCATAGTGTACTATCATGGTACAAAATGTCTTACTTTTCGACAGTGAATCTGCTGAGCTTTTCCTTCATGATTCCTTCTTTTGCTTTGGACTCAAGACAGGCTTCAACCCTCTTTATTTAAAAAAAAATTTTTAAATGTTATTTACTTATTTATTTACTTAAACAATTTCTACTCCCCACGTTGGGCTCAAACTCACGACCCTTAGACCAAGAGTCTCACACTCTTCCGACTGAGCCAGCCAGGTGCCCCAGTCTTCATCCCTTTTTAGATCTTACAAATAATGCACTTCTATTTCCTACCAGTTTTTCTGTGATTGAAGAAGTCATCTGGCCCTTTACTCCATCCAGACATTTTTCCTATCCAGTTATGCCAACACTTATTAAGAAACACTTACTTTAATGTGTTTGGAAAGTTTTATCACTTGGTAAATTTTTATACGTGGTTCTGTTTATTTCTCATCTATTGCCCTGATATTTGTAATTTTGCACAAGTAATGTGCCCTTTGGTCCTGGCTTTATGCTGTTCCACAGGCTCTTCTTTTTCAGGTTATGCTTTGATAGTCTCACTCTTTGTCCCTTCCTGACCCCAGGGAGGTGCCCTCAGGGATCAATTCTAAATGTGCTACAACCAGCACACAGAGCAACTTAGCCTGCTGGGTACAGGACCCTGGATTTGGAGTCAGAGAGACCTGGCTTCGAACCTTGCTGACTTTGTGACTGAGGCCAAGTACATTAGCTCTCAGCCTCAGTTTCCTCATTTGTAAAACAAGGATGGTAATCTTGAACTCCAGGGTCAACTGTGGGAATGAAACTGAAGTGGAGACTCTTTACAATGTCTGATACCGAGTGGACATTTGACAGCTGTCTCTTAACTGGCAATCAGAATTTGCTGGAAGAAGCATAGGGCTGCTTCTGAGATCCAGACCCCCACAGGGAAGGCAGTGGCCTCTCTAAACTGGCTCCTTCCCAATCCAGGCTCCTGGAAAGACAGCCACTTCTGAGCCCAGAGGATTTTCCTGTTTGCTTTCCCCAAGTGTCTCCCCTGATGGTCCCCTTCTCTCGAGCCTGGGGTCTTCCCTGAAGCCCCCTGAAGAAGCCAGCTTGATAGGGTTGACCCTGAAGCCCAGTTCATTTGCAGTTCTCCTGCAAGCTGGCTTAAGTTGCAGGAGCTGAAAAAAAAAAAGGTTCAGATGGGGCCGCTGAATGGATTAGCGAGAGGTCACAGAGGAAATAACTGTCACAGAGACAGGGCATTGATGGCAGCCCCCCCCCTCCCCCCCCCCCCCCCCCCCCCCCGCAACACATGATTAGCCAGCAGAAAGAGGTTCCCAGAGAAGGACAAAGCCATGGGTTTGACTGGAGCTCTTGCTTAGGCTCTGTACCTCCAACCCCTTATCAGGTGGCCTCCAGGGCCCTTGAGGCCATGGATGTCCCTTTACCACAAAGCCAGCTTTCTTATTCTGATCCTGCCCCAGTGACCCTGGCAGTCATGCTGAATGAACCCTTTTATCCCTGACCACTCCCAGAAATACATTTGATGGCAGTTGAGCAATGAGGTCAAGGGATCTGAGATTGTATGTTGGTTGCCACATGACAGGCACACATGTGTTCAAGCAGATGACGCGTCAGACTGGCCCCGCCTGTGTTATTTTGGGTTCAAATGTCTTCCCCACAAGCAGGCCCTGACTGTGGGGCTGCCTTGCTCATGCTGGCCACTCTGGGGCTGCTACCACCTCGAAGACCTAATAGGTTAGTAGAAGGTTGGTGGAAGCATCGTACCCAATCTGCTCATTTTGCAAACTCAGAAACAGAGGTGAGTGGCCTTCTGAGATCACTTGGTGCAGTCGTATCAGAGCTGGGACTAGAGCCCGGTTCTGTTCCCCTCTGACCTGTGTTCCCGCCACCAGGCCTTGCAGACTTCCATTTGCTTACTTAGTGCCCTGAGTGACTAGGGCAGCGGAGAGTTCACACATCTGGCTCCAGTCCCAGTTCTACTCTCAGCTGTGTGGCAACAGGCAAGCCTGGTGACCTCTCAAGCTTCTGTTGTCCCATCTGTACGCTGCCTAGAATACCACCCTTCCCTCAGGGTTGGGTGAAGCCCAGGAGCTAGCATGTATGTGCACTTGGCACAGTACATAGTGAGCCTTGGCAGTCGTGTCATGTTACTGGAATTTAAGAGAATTGATGCTGTTTTCAAAAGAACCTCTGATATGTAATAGCTATAAGTGGCCAATCAAAGTGTCCAGGTCCCCAGGCTAGGGTTCCTTCTACCCTATTGAGCTGGCTTCTTCAGGACAGGAGCTGGAAATCCACATTCCTTCTGAACTTTCCATAGGGAAAGAAGAGAAGCTTTGGGACAAAGGCTGCCTGGGATGGGGGTGACGCTCAAGTGTCCCCTCTGCTCACAGGCTGGATGCTTGCATGGCTGAGGGTGAAGGGCCTGGCCATCAGTGACTAGAGCCCAGAGCCAGCTTCCTCTGCCTGGTGGTCCATTTGGCAGTTCCTAGTGGTCTTCTGTGTTACGGAAATGGGCCCATGTGTATCTTGAGTTGTGAACAGCCAGGGGTAGCCACCATCTCTGTCTCAGCAGCTTTTCTGAAGCAAGTTACAGGTTTGAGTCAGTAAATATTTCTTTGAGAGAGCAAATATTGAGTGCCTACTGCATGTACATATGTCCTCATCTCCTTTTGATCTTTCAGAAGCTCTGTGAAGTGAGAAGTACTATCCCCTCTTTACAGAGGAGGAAGCTGAGGCCCAAGAGGGTGGGGCTCGCCCAGAGACACAAAGCAAATGAGGGTCCTCTGCAGAAGGGGTTATCTGTAGTTTGTCCACAAGGCTTCGGGTGGCTTCTGAAACAGGGTGGAGGGCCCCAGGAGGTGAAAGTGTTTGGTGACCCGTTTATGCTACCTGCCTGGCTCCCACTCCCCTGCCTCTTGGATCTCTCAGCCCTCTCTTTTCTGAGGAATGAGGGACCCTTCTGTGGCTTCCAAGAGAAGCAGTAGGAGGAAATGGGTTTAGGCTGAAGGGAGGGATGGGGCAGATGTAAAGCCCCTGACCCTTGCTCCGACCCAACCCCACCCCTCCCTGCCTGTGGCTTCCTCTCTGGGCTGGGATGCCTGCCTTTGTGGCCATGACTCAGCTTTAGTCCTTAGGCCGCTGGGATGGCTCTGCCTGGATGAGTCAGCGCAGGCAGGGCAGTACGTCCGCTCCTGGGGACCCAAGGGACCTGCCTCTGAGTCCCAGCCCCCAGCTGCCCTCTCAGAGTCTCTAAGGCCTTCCTTGGGGGGCTCTGAAAGAGGACATGCAGGGGCTTCCAAGAGGCTCTCAGGGTGGAAAGAGACAAAGCCTGGAGGAAAGAGCCAGCGCCCACCCCTCATTGCCCTCCTAACCCCAGTTTCCTGCATGGGAGTTGGGGGGAGCTTGAGCGCTCTTCCCCTCCAGCCCAGGTGTTGAGAGAGTTGGGTGGTTTTGGAAACATGCCCATTATCCAGCAACTCAGCCTGGATTCAGGCCAGGATACCCGCTTCTCTGCTAAGGGAAAGGTGTTCTAGCTCCCCAACCAGCCTGCCAACCTCAGAGCCAGATTCAGCTGTTTGACTTATGGGGAGGAGGGATGCTTAGGAACCCATATGGGGCTTCTGGGAGAAACCTCTTGAGAGGGATGAGCTGCCTCCCCCCTAGACCCCTTCCCTGGCAGCTGAAAGAACAGAAATAATACAGCTGGGAATCCTAGAATCACAGAAGCTTCTCTAGCTGTCAGAGGCCTGGCTTGCCCAAATCCCAGGGGAGCACAAGGGTCCCTTGTGCATCCATGTGGGGTGACCCAAGGACAGGAGGGTCAGAACTCGGGCTTCAGGAACTGGTCTCTCTTCTTCCCAGGGAGGCTTGATGTCTGAAAATCCACTCCAGCCCCAGCTTGAGCAAGCCAGATGGTGCCCCACTCCACTCACTGGGAGGGCCTCTGGACTAGCTGTTTATCTCTGTGTACCTCAGTTTCCAAATCTGTTAAATGGGATTAATCACACTCACTCTAGATTTGGTGTGAGAATAAAAGAATAAAAAAAGAAAAGGAACATAAGAATAAATATCTTATTAAGATATCTGTGAAAAATCTGTATTTCAGAGTCAGGGGGAGAAGTCAGGGACTGATGTGAGGGGATTTTCTTTATGGGGAGAATTAGCATCCTCATTTGCAAGGAAGGAGAACCAGAGGAGAAAGCTGCTACTCCCTAAACCTCACCTCCTGACCTCAGCAGCTGCACGCCTGGACCTAATTTATGGGGCAGTCAATATCCATAATGGGCCAGAGTCCCCTGGTGGGCTCTGCCTGTTGGGTGGGGACAGCTCTGCTGAGCCATAAGCCCCTGAGTAGCCTCGTTAATTCATCTCTGCTCAGAAGCCGGGTAATGATGCAAGGGAAAGCAGATGAGGCTTGGTAACAGTTCCCAAAGTGGGAGGGGCAGCTCCCTGTACTTTCCCCTGCCCCTCGCATGCATGCCATGTGGTCACTTCCCAGGGCTCATTCTGTCTTGGAGGGCAGTGAGAAGACACTGGGGCCAGTGTTCCCTAGATCCAGGTCCCAACCTTCCAGAGTGGAGGGGTCTCCTGGTCTCTACCAGGATGGCATTCCAGGTGCTGCCTTCGGAGTCCTTGCAGGTACCCACACCCTTCACTGACCTCCTGGGCCTCTCTACATCAGGGAGAGGGAGTGGGTTGTCGTGGGAGCAGGAAGGGAATTCGAGTGCTGGGAATAGGGGCCAGACGTGTAATTGTCCTGGAAATGCAGTTTGTCCAATTCACACATACATAATAGATATAAAATAAGTACGTTCCTTTCTTTCCCTTACGCTTCACTGCTGCTGGGTAAACTCTGAAGCCTTGGCCCGGCTCCCTGGCTGGCGGCAGGAGGTGGGGATGGGAACGTGGCGCCGCTGTCCTGGGTGCTGACCAGGCGGATCCTGGCTCCCGCAGGGCTGTTCCCAGAGAGCTCAGCCCAGCCTTCCCTTAGGCCAATCCCTGATTCTTAGGCCTCTCCCTCCCAGGCAGGGCAGCGTCCCGTCCCCCTCAGCCCTTGGGTTGCGGCCTGGGGCCTGCAGACTTCTAACTGCTGGAGGCCTCCAGACACAGCCAGCGGCAGACTTGAGGGCCTTTGCTGCCCAGGAAATGGAGATGAAAGGGTGATTTGGAACCATGAACAGAGGGGCTGGGTGCCACAAATGGAAGAAATGACTCCATGGACTCATGCATTTTTCCCTAAAAGTGTTCTATGGCATGCTGCTGTGGAAAATATGATGCTCAAAGGTCAAATAAGTTTGGGAAATGCCAGGCTGAGCAAAACCAGACGGGTCTCTTTGCTGTGAGAATCTCAGTATGATTTGATGCATCAGGACCTTCCAAAAGAGCTTCCCAAACTTGTGAGACCTTGAAACCCTTATTTTAGACACCATCTTGGGCCTGGTGTCCCACAAAACACACATGGGGAGACTCTGAGCCAGAGGCTACATTTCATATGCAAGACAGAACAAAGACAAGGAAGGGCAAGACTAGGGCAGATTCCCACAGAGGAACCCAGGACTGTTCCCATCTTGACCACTAACTCATGCTGTAACCTCGAGCTAGTTTTTTTGCTCTCTATACCTGTTTCCCTGTCCAGAAAATGAGGTGTGACGCCTCCAGGCACATGGTTGATCCTTGGTAAATATTTGTTAAATGAACAAAGGTAGGATTGGACTGGAGTCTCTCAAATCATTTTTAGCCATTTTGCCGCAATGATAGGAGAGTGCAGGCCCTGGGTCCCTCACCTGGATTTGAATTTGTCTGCACCAACTACTGGCTGTTCAGACGTGATCAACTCAACTCTCCATGCTTCATTTTCCCTTCCTGTCAAATGGAGCTTGTAATAGTGTCGACCTCAAAATTTTGTTGTGAGAGGTAAATGGGGGACCACCTAATTTATCATCCAGATCAGGACCATTTTGAGGGTGAAAGGGGTGCTGGCAATAATCATGCTCAGGCAGGAGATCTCAGGCAAACCAGGACCTGGGGTGAGCTGAGGTTTCAGTGACGGCCTGATACTTAGCAGCCATTCTACGTATTTGTAGCTTCTAACATGTTCAATCGAGTGCTATGCAGAAGGCCAGTATGTCAAACAGCTCCAGGGTGGGGTCTGCTTAGTAACTCCCTCCCATCCTCTCAAGGGCCTCAGAGCCCCTAAAATTCTGCAGAGCGATTTGAGAACCGTAGAGATTCCTTTCAGCTCTCCTGGACCATAAATTCGGATTCTCCAGCCTGCTGTTCCTCTCCCCACTGTCGCTAGGTCCCTCCGACAGCACAGATCTCACCCTCAGAGTGAGTTGCTTCATCCTGATCCCAAATCTCCCATCAGTCCTTTGACCAAGGAGAGAAGGTTGGTTGCCCCCAGGGGCTGTATGGGTTGTGGATTTCTCTCCCCAGCCCCCATTTACATATGGTGTGCTTATATGTACAGGGATGGGGATGGGCCCCCTTATGTCACCCTAAGAAGGGAGAGTTCCTACCATGTGATTGAAGAGAAACTGAGGCAGCATGGTTAATGATCTGCCCAAGATGGCACAGCAGCTGGGAGAGCAGGGTACCTGTGGAAACTCTCCCCTCACTCCTTGCCCCAGAGAGGGGAAGAAGGAGCCCTAAGTGTCCACAGTCCAGAATGTGGTGGGTTCTTTTCCCAGGCTGGGTCATGAGGGCATCAGGAAGGGGTCCAGGTCAGGAGATGGGGTATGTGACCGGGTGTGTGTGTAGGGGGGGGCAGGCTGGGGAAAACTGGCTACCTGGAGGATTAAGGGGCCAGAGGGCTGGGTGGTGGTGGGATTAAACGTCCCTGAAGAGCCTCTGGCAGCTCTTTTCATGGCAGTGGCAGGTGGGCGGAGCCGAGGGAGGGTCAGTGCTCCCTCGGGGCCTTTCTCTCCCCCTGCCCCCAGCAACCTCCTCTCTAGGCTGAATGTGGCCTTGGCCTGCCCCTGCCTACCACAGTGCTGGGCCCTATTCAGGAGGCAGCTGCAGGATGCTCCTGACTCCTGGCTCCCTGCTGGGCCCCTGCCTGTGGCCCTTTCACAGCCCGCTGCCCCAACCCCCTACACACACACACACACACACACACACACACACACACACACCAGCCCTAGTCCCTGCTGCCTCGAACCCATCCAGCCCAGGCCTCACCCTGAGAGCGACCCACTGCTAAAAGTGGATGAATCCAGGGTGTGGGGCGCATGGCATGTGGGGAGCTTTGGGGCCTTCCGCACATTATTAACAAGGAAAATTGCATTTGTAGAGTTGTTTTTCCCCAAGGCTCCAAACCACGGACCCTAGCCCTCATACATGGCCTTTGAAGGAGCCCCAAAGGCAGGAAGTGTGCCCAGGAGGGCCAGCCAGGCCCCCATGGTAGGAGTGCTTCCTGCTTCACTTTGAATGAGGTAGGAAGAGTTGGACACTGCGTCCCTGCCGCCCTCGGCCCTGGGGAGCCACTGCCCTGTGTCTGCTCTAACCCGCCACAATCTGAGGGGACGCTGGGCATGCTTGATAGATGAGGCAATTATGCCTTGAGAGGTTTACTCTAAATTATACAAAATACTTAGTGGCTGGAATGGGATTTTGCCTTGCTCCCTGCAGCCCCCTTTAGAAGCCCTCAGTCCTCTTCTGGGGTGAGAGGACCTACCGCTGTCCGCCTTCTGCTTGCTCTCCCTGATTCTTTCTCCCCTTTTTTTTTTTTTTAAGATTTTATTCATTTATTCATAGAGACACACAGAGAGAGAGAGAGAGGCAGAGACACAGGCAGAGGGAGAAGCAGGCTCCATGCAGGAAGCCCGACGCGGGACTCGATCCCGGGTCTCCAGGACCACGCCCTGGACCAAAGGTGGCGCTAAACCGCTGAGCCACCCGGGCTGCCCTCTTTCTCCCTTTGTCTCCCTGTCTCTGCCTCCTGCCTGCCCCTGTGCCCCATGCTCACTGTCTGCCTCTGCTCTTGCCCTCATCTTCCCTGGTGGTGGGGGCAGAAGGTGTCCTCTGTGCAGCCAGCCCTTCCCTGCCTCTCCCTCCCTGCTAGGCACCCTCCTTCATCCCTGAGGCCTCATTATTAGGGTAGTGATGACCCCCATTGTCTGGCTTGTCTGGCCCTGGCATGAAAGGTAGAGTTTTGGCAGAGAAGGGAGACTCGGCCTGTTTCCAGCTCATTCTCTGTAGTCTGGAGCCTGTAATGTGCTTGGGGCAGGACTGGAGGGGGGTGGGGGCTCCTGGAGCCACAGGGCAGCCCCTGTCACTAGGACAACAGCAGGGAGCCCTGGAGGGGGAGGGAGACCCGGGGAGCAGGTGGTTCTTTGTCTGGAGCTGGAACAAGGGAGAGGGGCCCTAGCCTGATCCCAGTCCTCCACCCCGCTGCCCTCCCAAGCCTCTGAGGCAGCCCCTGGGAGGGGATTGGTGTTCTTGCTCTTGAATGAGAGGCCACTGAGCTTTCTCCCTCAGACCATGTCAGGAGAGACTCCATGCTGTGGGCATATCTCTTCCCCCACTGCAGTGCTCATGGGGGGTGGTCATGGGGGAGAGTGGATTTTCCCCAGATTCAGGGTTGCTTCTCCACCTCTACCCCTCACCCCCGTCATAGCCCACCTAGCACAAGGGGCCACGTGAGGCCTTGCCAGTGAGTCAGTGGTCTGTGTCAGTCTGCGGGAATACAAGGGGTCCCAAGCACCCAAGGGAGACCTTCGCTGGCTATCATTGCCCTTTCCTGATTCAGCTCTCACTTTTTTTTTTTTTTTTTTTTTTTAGATTTTATTTATTCATGAGAGAGAGAGAGAGGCAGAGACACAGGCAGAGGGAGAAGCAGGCTCCCTGTGGTGAGCCCAATGCAGGACTCCATCCCAGGACCTCGGGATCACGCCCTGAGCCAAAGGCTCAACAGCTGAGCCACCCAGGCGTCCCAAGCTCTCACTTTCCTATCTGAATGATGGGGGGGCGGGGGGGATCAGAACTGCTGCCAAGTGTGCCACTCTTTCCTGCTTTCAAAATCTGTTTAGGGTGGGCCTGTTAGAGCCGTGGAGCTCCCTCCTCTCCCTCCTCTCACTTCTTTGATCCTTGACTTTGGCTCTGGAGCAGCAGAGCAGGCCCCTGGAGGCTGAAGGTCATGAGCTACCAGTGCTAAGCCACCTGGGTGCAGAATGCTTCTTGGCAGGCATGTCACCTAATCTCTCAGCACTCGTTTCCCTGTGCCTCTATTTCCTTATCTGTAATATGGGGATAGTAATAGGACTTGTTTCACGGAGTTGTCGGGGAGTCAAAGAAATTATACACATCAAGTGTTTAGAGAGGCGTTTGGCTCCATGAAAACAGCAAATATTAGATGTTTTTATTTTTTTTTAAGATTTTATTTATTTAATCATGAGAGACACACAGAGAGAGGCAGAGACATAGGCAGAGGGAGAAGTAGGCTCCCTGTGGGGAACCTGATGCGGGACTCGAATCCCAGGACCTGAGCCAAAGGCAGACGCTCAACCACTGAGCCACCCAGGTGCCCAGGTGTTTTTATTCTTAAAGATCTTTGTGGGGCAGGGAGTCTCGGAGTTTCCTGAAATACTCAGTGGTGTAACGTGCTTGACACAAATAGGTGTCATTCTTGGAACCTGGTATTTGGAATTGAGGGTGGGGACACATGCAAATTTTTAAATAGGCCTCTTTAGGAATGTCATCTCGTTCCCTGAGTTCTGGGAAGAATTGAAATAGCCCAAGACTTGTGACTCTTGGCTATTTCTCTTGGGTTGTCTTAGAGGTACTGCACACTGAATCAGCCTTCCTAAAATAGTCTCCATTGACCTTATCTAGGAAAGGGGGAGACATGGATTTGGTCATCTGGGCTCCCCTGTGATGCACACAAGGACATCCACAACGTCTGTTTGCCTTTAAAATCTAAGCCGCCCACTGCAGCGTCTGTAGGCACAGCAACTTTATGTGGGGAAGCAGTTGGTGAACAAGCAGAGCTGTCCACATTAGCGATAGACAGTTCTCATCATGCTGTAGCAGGGTGTGTGCTGGGGGGGGGGACCCTGGATGGGGCTCGGTGAGGAAGGAGGGGCTGTGGAAGAGGCATTGAAAGGCTGGGGGCTTCTCTGGGAGAGATGGATGAGCTCCTTTCCTACCTGATTCGATGATACTTTCCCTGGAAGATGAGTACCCTTCTGTTCATCCCCACACCCACTATTTATCTGCCCAAGAAATGCTTACTGAGCGCCAGTTATACCAGGCTCCTGCTAAACCCTGAGGTATGCAGTGCCACCAGCGCCTAAGATCCAGCAGCCCAGTGAGGAGGCACAGGTAGGACATTAGAGGGCTGGGCAGGCTGGCAGCCAGAGGTCTGTCCGGTGTGCAGGGGGCAGCCAGAGCAGCCTGTGTCCTGGGGAGTCCTGATACTGCACAGAGTGGCTGGACAGGGTGAGTCAGAGTCTCCCCGGCAGGCAAGGGTGGCAAGGATGGGGGAACAGGCTGCAAAGCTGTACAGTGTCTCTGGGGACCCCCATCCAGGCCTATGTGCGTGGCTGTGAGTGTACGTGAGTGTGGTTGAGAGCCATGCCAGCAGCCAGGTACAGCAGGATTTACAAGGCTGGGCCTCTGCTCCCCGAGGCCCCAGCATCCCCCACCAGAGTCCCTCTGGCCCATGCCCTGGAATTTCTTCATCTTCCCTGCCCTCGGTGCCTTTTCCTTCCTGCTTTCCTTTTGTCCAGGGTCAGGATTAGGGGTGGACAGGAGGGAGCTTAACTTCTCTGAGCCTCAGTGATCCTGTCCACACACAAGATAGTTGGATTGGGTGATCTGAAAGGGTTCCAGGGCCTTCTAAGACTTTAAGTGGTTGTCCATGCCCTATCTGGATATTTCCCATGGGGGCCTTAGAAACATCCCAGACTCAGCCTGGGCCTCTGTTGGCAGAGGGTGGGGGACAGGAGTTGGTGAGTGGTGATGGAGACAAGGCACCTGTGGGACCCCACTGACCCCACTGCCGTCTGTGCTTCTCCCTCAGTATGACCCTGGAAACACAGGCTACATCAGCACAGGCAAGTTCCGCAGCCTCCTGGAGAGTCACAGCTCCAAGCTGGACCCGCACAAAAGGGAGGTGCTCCTGGCTCTCGCCGACAGCCATGCAGATGGGCAGATCTGCTACCAGGATTTTGTCAACCTGGTGAGCACTCTGGGGACTGTACTGCTGGGAGGAGGGCCTGTTTGGGGATTATGGCTTAGAAGACTTTTTTATGCAATTAAAGGGGTCTGTTGGCTTGCAGAATTGGAAAAGTCCGGACTTCAGAAGGGGAAAGGAAATCACTGAGGACCTGGTTTCTCTTTGTGTCTCCGTTCTGCCTTCTGCAGTGTCAGCCCTTACCCCTGGCAGTTCCAGACTCTCCCATGTGGCAGCAAAGTGGCTGCGGCTGTTCCAGCCCTTCCACCGTGCTGAGGGAGAGAGGGACTCCTGTGGTAGTTCCCACACAAGGCTTGGGATTTCCTCTGTCCCATTGGCCTAGATTGGGTAGGTGGGATGTGTTGATTGAATCAAGCCCATCGGTGCCCACCCATGGGCTGGGGGTGGGGTCAATTGCACTGAGAGGGAGGGCTGGGAGTAGGAGACGGGAGGCAATCGATGAAAGGACAGGAGCTGGGGAGGGGATATTGGGAGCAAAGGGCTTGGGATGGGGGTCAGAGTTCCTCAGACCTGCTGGAGGATGCCCTGGGTTGTTGGAGGGGCTGAAAACAGGAGACCTGTGAGCCCTGACCAGGGGTCCAGTGTCTTGGAGTAGGGACTTCCTCCTCACTGGGGGTTACTGCCGTGCTATTATGGGAGCCACTGTGGCAAGGTTGGAGTGGGGTTCAGTGGGGTCCAATAGGAAGCCTCCCACCATGGATGAATGGGACGTGAGTAAAAGCTGGATGAACCAGCAGGATGAATAAAAGGCCAGAAGTTTGTTCTCAGCTTCCCTGTTAGTGAAATGGAGAAGCCACCCCTTTGCTTGTCACCCAGGGAGGGGCAAGAATGAAATGACTTGTGAGAGGTTCCCCAGGCTCCTAGAATTCAAAAGCACTGGTGATGGGGGTGACCAATACCATGGTACCTGCGGTTGTGCTAGGTGAGCTCTCTGATTGGGTATCCAGGCTTTGGAGTTGTGTTACTTGCTTCTTGACGAAAGCCTGCCTTTGCCCAGAGGTTAGCATGATTGGAAGGAACAGCTGTAGGGAGGGTGAAGAAATCTACTGCTGTTCAGGGTAGATCTCGAGAGTAGGCCTTCTAGAGGGTGGGAGACAGAGCTGAGCTAAATGAGAGGGTGGGGACAGTCAAGATTCATTTGATGAGCAGTGGTGGTGAGCCCTGTGACTTTGAGCCCAGCAGTGCCACCAAACCAGGCCATGGGTTTGAGCCTGCATAGGCTCATCCACAGCCCAGTGTGTTTGCTACATGCCCTGTTCAGTCTCAGGGCGGAGCAAAGGCTTCGATGGGCCAGTGAGATGCTTCTATTCAACTGCAGATTTGTGTGAACTCCAGCAGGAGATTACTTGTTACTGTTGGGATTTCTATGTTCACTTCCTAAGCTGGAGTAGCCAGCCAGAGCCTGGATTCATGTGAGCAGGGCTGCCCTGGGGATGTGGAGGCCTAAGAAGGGCTCTCTCCCCGAGGGAAGGTCTCGGTAAAGCAGAGTGCTCAGGGGCTGGAGTCAGGCAGACCTGGGTCCTGCTTCTGCCCCTGCCTTTGCCTTTCACTGAGAAAGATCTCCTGGGCCTAGGTTTTCTAATTTGTAAATTGAAGCCAAAGGCTGCCCTCTTAGGTGTTGTCATAAGGATTAAATAAGATGGAGTATTTGGTTTTTTTTGGTTTATTTTTGTTTTTTAAACATTTTATTTATTTATTCATGAGAGACACACACAGAGAGAGGCAAGACACAGGCAGAGGGAGAAGCAGGTTCCACGCAGGGAGCCCAATGTGGGACTTGATCCCAGGACACTGGGATCATGGCCTGAGCCAAAGGCAGATGCTCAACCACTGAACCTGGTGTCCCTAAGGTGGAGTATTTGAAAGATTTCGTTATGTCTAAGGTTCTTCCCCCAGGGAAACTCCCTTTGCATCCTTTGGGAGCCCTTCCCCAACCCAACCCAACCCAGGACCAGGCAGAATGAACCGACCTTACCCAGAGACCCCCACGGTGCTTTGCCCAGGCCTCTCTTGAGTACAGACCGTACTGCATTCCAGCTGGGTGGCCAGGGTTGTAATGTATGGGTGTGCAGCTTGCATCCTATACAAGGATGCCTGCCAGTAAGATAAATGGGGACAGAAATCTGGCCTGGGCTCTGTTCACTAAGGCCTAGAATGGGTGCATCCACTTGGAAGAAAAGGCTCCCTTATCTAACGGACACAAGAGCACCCTACAGGCTGGCATGGACTCTGGAGTCAGATGTATCTGGATTTGAATCCTGATCTTTGGGTCCTTGAGAAAATTGCTCACTTTCTTCAAGCTTTAGTCCCCATCTTGATTTTTTATTTATTTATTTTTAAAAGTTTATTTATTTAGTTAAGTAATTTCTACATCCAGTGTGGGGCTTGAACTCCTGACCCCAAGATAGAGAGTCGCATGCTCTTACAACTGAGCCGACCAGGTGCCCCAGTCCCCATCTTTATAATGTGAGGATAGTGCTCTGCACCAATTAACTAGCATTCACCTCTCCTTGTGAGCCCTATGAGGCCTGAGACCCAGCCCAGTTCTGGGCACATTAGGGTGCAGGTGAATGGTGAGTGTGTGCACATTGCTTTCCCTGTCCTCCTGTCAAGCCCACTCCCTCCATGTGGGTCTTCAGGGTGTGGCCATGGGTGTGTTGTGAGTAGGTATGCTGTGCACACCCAGGGATTGGGAGAAAGGATGGAAAGAGTGGCTACAAAACAGTTTGACAGGGATGCCTGGGTGGCTCAGTCAGTTAAGCATCTGATTCATGATTTAGGCTCAGGTCATGATCTCAGGATCATGGGATTGAGCCCCATGTCAGGCTCTGCACTGAGCCTAAAGCCTACTTAGGATTCTCTCTCCCCCTCCTCCCCCTTTGTCCCTCCTCCCTGTGCACTCTCTTTCTCTAAAAATTAAAAAAAAAAAAAAGTTTGTAAAAAAAAAATAACAGTTTAATAATGTGATCCTGTCTTGGGTTTGCAGTGAGTGAACACAGAGCCCCAAGCTCTGCCCACATTTATAGGACTCCTCCTGTGCCACCAAGAACCAGATCTAAGCTTTGTGGGCATGGGGAGGATGAGAATAGGGATTGATGGAAGGGGCTCATCTGGAAAGGCCGACTGGAGGGAGCAAGCCTTAAGCCAGACTTTGAAGGTGAAAGATCACAGAACCCGGGAATGGAGAAGGGTACTGCAGACAGAGGCTCATTCCACCTGGCCTGCTCTGAACACAGATCCTTTCCACTTATTCCCTCATGACACAGCTTCAGACCCCTGTGTCTTGGTCTGGACTGGCTCACCTGGCCAGCCCTCTCTGGACTTCTGCCATCAGGTTTAGCTAACTGTCCATTGCTAAGACTACAGTCTCAGGAATATGTTGATAGTCCCTACCTCAGTTACCTGGGCAGCCCTATGGCTCTAGGGTTGGAAGAGTTGTATCTCCCTGTAAGGAGGGTCTAGAGTGTGGTCACGGAGGGCAGATGGGAGGCAACAGAGGCCCCGGGAGGCTGGAAGTCAGCAGGATCAGCCAGCTGGTTTCTGGGAGTCAAACTGACCATAGAGGGAGACAGCCAGGACTCCAGGGAGGCTGCATCACGGCAGCATTATGCTGCCATGGTATGACCAGTCTGCAGACAAGGCTCTAGGACCAGTTCCTTGGCTTGCCAGGCATTACAGGCTCCTTGAAAGCACTCAGGGGTGATGGCCTCCCACAAGCACAGTTTTGGGTTCTAGTCTTAGAGACCTCTCTGCAAACTTGCCCATCTAATCAAGATCTGCCCACCTCTTCCCAAGCTAGGATGTCTGAGGACATGAACTCCTCATCACCCTTCAGTTCTGAGTTACCACCTCCCAGGAGGCCCTCCCTGCCCCCACTGTGGGACTGGCTCAGGCTCCTGCTTGCTCCTCAGCAGCCTTCACTCTGAACCATGCATAGTTGCTGGTTACTTATTTGTCTTGAGCAGCATTGTATGCCTTGTATCTGGCAATGCACTGACCTTTAGTAATTGCCCAGTAAATTGTGATGGATGGCTGGTGGATAGGGGGATGGAAAGAAGGTATGGTGAACATGAGTACAGATTCCAGAGCCTTCCTGGGTTTGAACTCAGTGGGTCCCTAAAACTCTGTGTGATTGAGTAGAATGGGCATTTTCATAATCCTTCTCTAACAGGCAGACCAGTTAAGAGTACCAAATGAGCCCAACACATGGCAAATGCTGAGAACAACAGCTGCCAGATAAGAGCTCAGTGAATATTGCTTCTTGTTAACGATTACAGAGGAAAGAGGAAGGTAGAATCAGGCCCGATTGGTCCAAGGAGTGTACTGGCTGGGAAATGGGTCAGGGCTCCCCCCGAGACCCCAGTTCTGACCCTTTGCCCCATCCTGTGTCCTGTGCAGATGAGCAACAAGCGATCTAACAGCTTCCGCCAGGCCATCCTGCAGGGGAACCGCAGGCTCTGCAGCAAAGCCCTGCTGGAGGAGAAAGGGCTGAACCTGTCCCAGCGTCTGATCCGCCACGTGGCCTATGAGACCCTGCCCCGGGAGATTGACCGGAAGTGGTACTACGACAGTTACACCTGCTGCCCCCCACCCTGGTTCATGATCACAGTCACAGTGCTGGAGGCAAGGACAAGTGGGGGGGGAGGGGGTTGGGAGAGAGGCAGCGGGAGGCTCTCTGAGATCAAGAGGGGAAGGGGAGCATCTTTTCCACCAAAAGATTGAGGTGGTTGAGGACCAGTTGTCATTCACCAGTCAGACCTGTGTTCCAGAGCCTGCAAGTGTTGTTTTAACCCCTGGATCCCAAAGATATCCCAAAGATGATCAAGCCATATTGACCACAGCAAACTTCCCACATTCCCATCCCTACCAAAACAGCAGTAGCAAAAGCAATGTAATAAGTTTGTTGATTTGGGGTAGTTAGCCAGGCTAACTCCTTAAAACAAGCTATTTTAGTTCCTCCCTCGGTGAGTAATGTGGACAAGTTGTTTGCTCCCCTGGGGCCCCTTCTCCCACCTGTAAAGTAAGGATAACCAGACCCACCCTCCTCCCATAGGACTCCTCTAGAGCAAGAGTGGCTGGTGGTGCTTTCTGAATGCAAAAGCATTACAAATACATATGGGAAGGGGTGTTTATGAACAGGTAAATGTGGGCTTAACATATTTTGAAAGAACATTCTCCCCTTGGGAATCATCCATACCTGTTATTCTAAACATCTTCTGCTGATGCAACAGCATCCAGAGGTACCACTTTCTCAATCAGTGCCCATGTGTGAGAAACTCTGAGTTCTTTTGGCTGTTCAGCCTAGAATCTGTGAGCCCCCGACCCCAGCTCCTGAACGGCGTTCTATAATCTGCAGTATTTCTCTTCCTAGCCATGGGCCTAATTACCACCTGGGCATATGTTCTTGTAAAGTTGATGCCGAATCAAATAACAGGATCATTAAGCTCCATGGCATCCTCCTTTTTTCCTAAATCAGAATAGCTGATCTGTAAGCCAGTGCTCCTCCGTTTGTTGTTATGGCTTCATCCGAGTACATGTTGAAGATGTGATTTTTCTGAGATATTCTTGGAATCGTCCTCCAAATGCTTTCTGTGTTGGTCTATTTATTAAATTCTATTTGAGGACCAATAATAATGAGCTGCCTTGGGAGCTGTATTTGCTGCCAGGCCACCCGCATTGTGTGAGATGGACAGAGCGTTTCCCAAGGGAGTCCTGCTGGGGGGCCTGAGCCATTCTCAGGCTCAGCCCAGGAGGCCTTAACCCCACACTAATTATAGCTTCATTTGCTGAGTGTATAACAGGCACCCAGCTGGCTCTTCCTGCACTTCACCCCTTTCAAACCTCATGATCACCTTGGTATCCCTATTTCCAGGTAAGGAAACCAAGGACCAGAGAATTCAAATAATGTGTCCAAGGTCATCCAGAAAGGCCAGATTGAGTGTCCAGATTGGTTTCAAATTTCCAGAAACCCCAACTTATAAACTCAAACCACGAATCTAGAAGAAAATACTGAAATAATTTTTTAAGGATTATCTTTTCTTTTTTTTTTTAAGATTTTATTTGTTTATCTATTTGAGAGAGACAGAGAGGGAGAGTGTGAGCAGAGAGAGGGAGAAGCAGACTCCCTGCTAAGTAGGGAGCCTGATGTAGGGCTTGATCCCTGAACCCTGGGATCATGACCCAAGCCGAAGGCAGATGCTTAACCGACTGAGCCACCCAGGCACCCCTGAAATAATTATTTCAAACTATTTGTACGAAAGCTCAAAGCTTTTGTTTTTGGTTTTCTGGTTCTGTAACAGATAATGGAAGGGGCATGGTAGGAAGCTACCAGCCCAGATCAGTACCTGAGATAGCTTTATTTTTTTTTTTTTTTTTTTATTTATGATAGTCACAGAGAGAGAGAGAGAGAGAGAGAGAGAGGCAGAGACATAGGCAGAGGGAGAAGCAGGCTCCATGCACCGGGAGCCGGACGTGGGATTCGATCCCGGGTCTCCAGGATCGCGCCCTGGGCCAAAGGCAGGCGCTAAACCGCTGCGCCACCCAGGGTTCCCCTGAGATAGCTTTAAAAGAGTATGCATACACCCTGAGGAGGAACACAGGGACATGAATGATGTATTTTATTTTATTTTATTTTTTATTTTTTAAAGATTTTATTTATTTATCCATGACAGATAGATAGATAGATAGATAGATAGATAGATAGATAGATAGAGGCAGAGACACAGGCAGAGGGAGAAGCAGGCTCCATGCAGGAAGCCCAACATAGGACTCGATCCCGGGTCTCCAGGATCACACCCCGGGCCAAAGGCAGCGCTAAACCACCAAGCCACCAGGGCTGCCCTGCATTTTATTTTATGTTTTTTAAAGTTTATATAAGTAATCTCTTCACCCAACGTGGGGCTCGAACTTACAACCCCAACATCAAGAGTCATGTCCTCTTCCAACTGAGCTGGCCAGGTGCCCCTAAATGATACATTTTATCTTTTTAAGATTTTATTTATTTATTTGTTTGAGAGAGAGAGAATGAGGGGAGGGGCAAAAGGAGAGGGAGAGAAAGAACCCCAGGCAGTCTCCATGCTGAGCACGAAGCCCAGTGCAGGGCTTGATCTCATGACCCCAAGACTATGATGGGAGCCGAAATCAAGAGTTGGATGCTTAACTGACTGAGCCACCCAGGCGCCCACTGAATGATGCATTTTAGAAAGAGTTCTATTTAAAAAGTACCCTTTTAGGGTATAAACAAATATGCTTCAGTCACGGGCGAAAGCAGCTCATGTGGAGTATTGGTGAGGAGGTAGAGGTATTGGAACCCTGGTGCACTGTGGATGGGAATGCAAAATGAAGCCATTACTGGAAACTGTGGAGGTTCTTCAGAAAATTAAACATAGAGCAGCACCTGGGTGGCATAGTCAATTAAGCATCCAACTCTTGGTTTTGGCTCAGGTCATGATCTCATGGTTGTAAGATCGAGCACAGTCTGCTTGGGATTCCCTCTTCATCTCTCTCTCTCTGTGTCTCCTGCTCCTTTTCTCTCTCTCTCTCTCTCTCTCTCTTATGCATGTGCACTCTCACTCTCTCGCTCTCTCAAATAAATAAATTTTTTTTTAATTTTTTTTAATTTATTTATGATAGTCATACAGAGAGAGAGAGAGAGAGGCAGAGACACAGGCAGAGGGAGAAGCAGGCTCCATGCACAGGGAGCCCGACGTGGGATTCGATCCCGGGTCTCCAGGATCGCGCCCTGGGCCAAAGGCAGGCGCCAAACCGCTGCGCCACCCAGGGATCCCTAAATTTTTTTTTTAAATTAAACATAGAACTACTATGTGATCCAGCAACCCCATTTCTGGGTAAATACCCAAAAGAATCAAAAGCGGGGACTCAAAGAGATTTATTAGTATATCGTCTCTATAGGAGCATTATTCACAATAGCTAAAATATGGAAGCAACCAAAGTGTTGGATAAATGGATAACAAAATGTGGTCTATATATTCAGTGGAATTTTTTTTAATTCAGTGGAATATTATTCAGTCTTTAAAAAGAAGGAAATTTGGACACATGCTGTAACATGAGTGCACCTTGAGGAATGATACTATGTAGAATAAACCAGCCACAAAAAGACAAACACCATATGAGTCCTCTTAGATGAGGTGCCCAGGGAATCAAGTTCATAGAGAAAGGAAATAGAATGGCAGTTGCCAGGGCTGGGGGAAAGGGGAGGGCGGAGTTGGTGTTTAATGGAGTCAGAGTTTCAGTTTTACAAGATGAGAAGACTTCTGTGGATGGTGCCAGTGATGATCGCACAACATCCTAAGTAAACTGAATGCCACTGAGCTGTACACGTAACACTGATTGAAACGGGAAATTTTATGTTATGTGTATTTTGTCACAATTTTAAAAAACTACTTATGTGGAATTGCCTCTTCCTCCAAATGGTATGTAAATTATTACTGTGATTAGGTTATTTTTTTAAGATTTTATTTATTTATTTGAGAGCAAGGGAGGGAGAGAGCACACGCATGAGTGCATGAGGGAGAAGGAGAGAGAATCTGAGGCAGACTCCCTGCAGAGCACAGGGCCTGATGTGGGGCTTGATCCCAGGACCGTGAGACCATGACCTGAGCCGAAACCAAGGTTCAACCGACTGAGCCACCTAGGCAACCCACTGCAATTAGTTTAAAACCTTGGAACCCTTCCTGCCTAGCCCCGAGGAGGTGTGGGCAGGGCCCATCTGAACATGTTGTGACCACTTAACACAAAATAGAAGTGGGGTGAGGTGATTGAAAGCTAGGCTGCACACTGACCATCGGGTGCCCCTCGTTCTCTAAGGAGGAAAGGTGACAATTTTCAGTAGAGATTCTGAACATTAGCGCCAGAGGGGCTCGTGGGCAGTCTTGTGTCTAGTAATAGGCCCTCATCATTCTGTGTTTTCATCCAGGTTGCCTTTTTCCTCTACAATGGAGTGTCGCTGGATCAATTTGTGCTACAGGTAACCCATCCGCGATACCTGAAGAACTCACTGGTTTATCATCCACAGCTCCGCGCACAGGCGTGGCGCTACCTGACGTACATCTTCATGCATGCTGGGTGAGTACCTGCCTTCATTTGCTCCACCCAGAGTCCTTGTGGGAAAATAGATCCAGAGAGCCTAGATTGAAATATATGTTTTAGATTATTTTTTATCTTTCTGGACACAGCATTTGAGGTGGCTCCTTGAAATTTACCTAATAGCAAAATATATGAGTTAATTATTGTCAGCGTATGGGAAAGGGGAAATGGATGGAGGAAAATGCTAAATTTAAGCCCATAGTGAGAGCAGTATAAATGTAGGTTATAAGCTTGCTCTGAGGTTCCTAGTGGCCAAAGCAAAAAGGGAAGTGTGGTTAGCAACCAAATTCATTGTCCATAAACTCTGTGTGTGTGCAAGTGGCTCCATAAGTGAAATAAAGAATAGATTTCTTGAAAGTGCCTTTTTCTCAAGGTGGTCTCCATAGGTGGTGAGAGTCTTTGAGGAATTTTGGCAATACTGGTAGTTTCTGTTTGTAGATATGTGGCTTCTTTTGGGGCTGGAATATAGTCGGTTCTCACTGGTGCCTCCTACCCCACGATAAGGACCTGCTGGCTGGCCAGGTGACCACCCAGGTCCCAGTCCCCTGAAGAGCATGATCTTGGCTAGAGACCTTTTTTTACATAGTAAAAGCACTCAGTTGGGAAAGTAGAGTCCGTAGACACTAGCCTCTGTGGTGTCTTCTGCAGTGTCTCCAGAGAGAAGCAAAAGGGTTCACTGTTAGCCTGGGAAAAGCTCTGGGAGTGCCTGTCCCTGGGTTTGGAAGTGGGGAGAGGGTCACTCTGGTTCCCATTCCTTAGCAGAAAGACCCACAATGGCCGAGAGGGAGCCACACTGTGAGTCTCCCCTCCTGCTGAGCCTCCAAAGCAGCACAAGTGCCAAACCCTAATTGGCTGCACTTACAGGAGAGGGGTTTTGGGGTGAGGAGACATGTCAGTGGTTTCTAAGGGATGTCTCCACTCTGAGCCAGAGGAGATGGTTAGTGCAGGCTGATACTTTGCCTGCTACGTCCCATGCTTTGACCTCACAGGACAGCACCATTTGTCTGAGTTACATTGCAGGTGCCCTCCTGGGTAGGCACGTACCCACGTGACCTGAGTGGCACAGCAGTTTGCTTCCAGGCCTGGCCCTCCAGACCAGGATGGGGCTGTGACCCAGGCCAGGGTCCAGACCTCTCATGACGTACCCTGTTACCCTATAACTTAAACATCCCCAGGAAGCTAAGCAGGTGCTCTAGGATCAATTTAAATGAGGTAATGGATGTTAGAGTGTTTTATAAACTTGAAAGCACACATTGATGCAGTAATAGTAAAGTTACAATTTTTTCTAGTAATAGGCTCACCCAGTTAGATACCATTTAGCAACAAGATCTGGTCACAGATATATGATAGTATAAAAAGGAAAGTATTCACAGAGTAAGAAAACCCAACCCCAGGGGGTTGGGAGTAGAGTGGGTCCCTTCTCACCAGGAAGAAGCCTCCCCTATGAGATTTTAAGGGAGAACTTTGAATTATTAAATTCTAAGAGATATGCTTGTGTTTCTTTTGAAAACGTCTTTCTCTTTTAAATATCTATAGCTCTGGGATCCCTGGGTGGCGCAGCGGTTTAGCGCCTGCCTTTGGCCCAGGGCGCGATCCTGGAGACCCGGGATCGAATCCCACGTCGGGCTCCCGGTGCATGGAGCCTGCTTCTCCCTCTGCCTGTGTCTCTGCCTCTCTCTCTCTCTGTGTGTGTGACTATCATAAATAGATAAATAAAATAAAATGAATAAATAAATAAATAAATAAATAAATAAATAAATATCTATAGCTCTTACAAATACAGTAGGGAGCCAGAGCTACCTTGTCTCCTGGTGGATGGAGCAGATTTTGTACATCAGGAACCTGGGCTCTGTGACTTAAAGCCAGGCAGTGCCCCTCTCTGAGCCTTGGCTTCCTGTGTGTCAACCGATGCATTTTCTGGATCTTGACTATGGTTAGCCCCCCATTACTAAGGCAGGTACAGACACTACCAGTCACTGTCCAGGCCCTGCACTGTTCCTCTCCCAGGTGGCAGGCAGGGCAGGGTGCACTCTTTCCAAGATGGTTGTGATTCCTGTCCTCAACCCAGACCAGGAGCTCCTCCAGGGCAGGTTGGCAGGTATAATTCACTAATGGATCCCCAGCATCTTGGCATGCAGTATTTATTGAATGAATGAATGAATGAATGAATGAATGAATGAATGATGGAATGTGGTCTTTCTGTACAGGATAGAACACTTGGGACTCAATGTGGTGCTGCAGCTCCTCGTGGGGGTACCTTTGGAGATGGTGCACGGAGCAACCCGTATTGGGCTTGTCTACGTGGCTGGCGTTGTGGCAGGTAGGCAAGTGATCCTTGAATCCACAGGGGTCAACCTCCCTGGGGCGGCTAGGAGATCCCATGGGAGTCGGCAAGTCCCAGGCCTCCAGGGACTCCGGACTCCATACCTAGGCTCCTAACTATTAGGGTTGCTCTCCAGGCCAATCTCCCCACCTTCCCAGGGAGGCAGGAAAGGGGACTGCCATCTGAAAAGAGAGGCAGAGGATGGCCAGGGGAGCAACATTTCAGTCTTTCCACTGCCATGTTGTACCTGTGCGAGCTTAGGGAAATTCCTTAACCTCTCTTGGCTCCGTGAGGTTTTAGGAAGGAACTTATAAGATCTCCCTGTAGGGTGTTAGGAGGGTAGAGTGAGGTGACGAATAAAATAAGAGTGCCATGTAAACTGTGCTGGGCACAGTGAGATTCCCTTGGGGACATCCAATGTGTGGAGCCAGGTGCCTCCGCAGCCAGGCCAGCGCCTGTCCTCTTGACTGACCCCCTGCTGACAGGAACCAGTCTGGCCTAAGAGATAGTGAGCACCTGTGCCAGCCGAAGGAGACTGGGGCCCCGCTAACCCCGCTCACTTGGCCAAGACCATGACCTTGAGGATAGCAGGGTCCCTAGAGCCAGCAAGACTCCCCCCCTCTTCCTCCCCAATGGGGGTGAGGTAGGCTGGGGTGAGCTGGGGAGCACAGGCTGCATTTCTGCAGGAAAAGTCTGCGCCAACTGGGTTTCTGAACAGAGGGATCTCCCTCGTGATGTTTCCAACTTTATAGCTGGCTTTTTTTTTTCTTTAACAAGGTTTGCTGCCTCAGCTCTTCACCTTGACAGCTGTGCCCAAGGGAGCTTTGTGTGTATGTTTAAGTAAGATCTTAATCCTTCCTGAGTGGCATTAAAGTTGTCATCAGGAGAGCAGGGCACCGTTGACCTTGTAAACAACAGGCAGTCTGGGACCCTGGGAGCCACTGAAGTGACTTCAAGAACCCCAGAGAGAAGGGTCCCACCCGACTGCCCACTCTTGGCAAGGCCGGTCTGCTAGTTCATGAGCCCTCAGCATGGCAGATTAGCCCCACACCTTCATTTCTCTGTGTGCTGAGAGTTGAAAACTTGGCCCCTTTGGACAGCACCCCTCTCCCCCGAGCTTCTCCCAGCATTTAGTGCCTTCCGCATCCTTGAACCAAGGTCTGATGAGGATCTCTGTGTGCCAGATGTACTCAGCCACCCACGCACCCCACCCCCAAGTCTTGACATCTGGAGATTTGTAGTCCCATTTTCTATACCTAGATACTCAGAGACCCAGATGGTTAATGGCAAGGAACAGGAAAGACACTCATAACGCTTGCAGTTAGTAGTCATTTAGATGGGAGTGCCAATAACCCAGAGGACAGAAATGAGATTCAAGATGACTCAGGGCTCACCCAAACCAGATGACACCCCATGGGGAAGCTGTGCCAGTGTCACTTCCCAGTGACACCAGTGCAGAGGGGGATGGTGCATCAACAGAAGTATGCCTTGCCAACTAATGGGGAGGGACTGTGTATCATAAAGCAAATAACCTGTGCTCTTATATCTGAGGCAGGGACTCAGAGAGGACACTCTGGTCACCATGTATCATATCACTAATCTCTAGGATCAAGTTGATCGATCTGCCTGCACCATTCCTCCCTCTCAACTCTGTGTGCATCCCAAGTCCAGAGGGGGGCCCATTCACAGAGAGCCAGATCCTGACTGGATACCCGGTAGTCAGGAAGGGCCTGCCTTCCTAAGGCAGGTACCAGCACGCTCCACTTGTCACAGGTACAGAACCCGAGTGGTAGAGTGCCTCAGGAGACTTGCCCAAGGAGACTCAGTTGTATGTGGTGGAGCTGGCGTCAAACCCAGGCCGCCTGACTCCAAAGGCTGTGCTTCAGCCTACTGCCACGTGCAGTGAGAACCCAAAGGCAGGCCTTTTCCTTTGTGCAGATAATTTATGGTCAGAAACCAACTGAGGTCTTAACAAACATCAGGCTCCACTCTTTAGGTCCCACCCAGTGAAAATATTCCAAAGGCGAGGCTGTCAGATTTTGTAGCACAGTTTGCACAGCTAACCTCTGCGCAGGTGCATCTGGTACTTTGGGCCTGCAATAGGGGATTCTCATACGTTACCTCCTATACTCACCCCAAGTCTTATGACATGGGTCCTGTCATCTCCATTTCAGAGGCAGTTCAGAGAGCTGAAATGACTTGTTGGTTTTCTCAGAAGGATCAAGAAGTACTAGAAGTGAGTGGAAACCCTTCCTCTGCCCCATGCTTCTAACCAATGCTTGAGGCCAGTGTGTGAAAACCAGCATTTTAAATGCTCCAGCAAGCTTTTCTTACAGATTATATAGATTATCAACCATGTGTGCCTCCCCAGAGCCTAACACAGGGATTGGCATATGTTAAGCAACAAATATTTGTAGAACAAATGGAAGAATACATGCATAAATAAAGTTATATTGCTTAAAGGTAGATATTCCACTGATTTTTATTAGGATTTTTTTTTAATGGCTAAGGGAGACATTGGAAAACACCTGCTTTAAATATTTCAGCCTAAAATTTTTGCAGCTGTGTGTTATGATAAAGTCACCAATTTATCTGCGTGCTGGTTGACCCAGAATTTTTTTGAGAAAGTTCATAGCCCCCACTAGAACTAGTCTTGGCCTACTGCTGTGCAGAGGTGTGTGTGTCCCTCCAGCTTGCCATTCTGTCCCCATCTTCTGCCCCCGGGACCTCTGGGAAATTTGTACTGGCCTTATGGAACTGTCGTCCATAAGGTTAGGTTAGGTTCCAAACAGCTTGTCAGGAATCCTATTTGGCCCAGGCCTCCTGCCCTAGAATGGCCATTATTGCTATACTGATATGCACACAGGCCCAGGCTTATATTTGATGTCTCCCACCTCCTTTAGTCCTGGGCTAATCTGCACCCATTTGGGGAAAATCTCTTTGCCACACATGGAGGGCCAGATGGTTACATTCAGGATTCTAGAACCGGGATCCAAACCTCAGATCCTGGATCTCAGGCCAAGGCTCAGGTTGTTGAATCTCTGATCTGAAAGGAACTCTTGAGGTGCCCCCAGTGGGAGGCATATTTGACTCCCCAGACCCCACCCCCATTCAGCCATAGGCTCTCTGTGTTCTGCTCCATAGGGTAGGGGTGTGGGTAAAGTTTCCTTTGAAAAGAGGGTTTCACTGCTCAGCTGCTCAGAAGTTGGAAAGCCTTAGACCTCTTTATTTGACAGATGTGAAAGCTGAAGCCCAAACAATTCAGGGGCTTTGCCCAAGGTCACACGATTAGCCAGTCCCACCCCCCATTCCAGACTCTTGCCTCAATCCCAAACTGACCCCTGATCCTGGGGTCAGGACTCTTATTCATGGGTAGGGTGAGAGAAAGGTCAGTGTGGGGCAGCTGGACTGCACAGGCTTCCCTGCTGTGTCTCTGCCACTGGTGGATGTCACCGCACTGGGGAGGCCGAGGGAGCAGAAGCTGGGCCGGTGTGTAGGGACCTGTGAGAGGAAGGAGGCCAGTCCAGGGAGGCTGGGGCTTCCTCTGTCCATGCGGTAATTAATGAGCCATTTGGGCAGCCAGCCCTGCAATGCAGCCTTCCTCGCTGGCTGCCAGGAGAGCGTGGGAATCCTTTGTCATGCAGATCCCACTGCCTGCCGGTTTGCCACCCTGGGATTTTTTTTTTTCTGTTATATACAGCTGACCCCTTGGCTAGGCAGTAAAAAAAGAAAGTTATCTGACAATAGATCAATACCTAATTAAAGCCAGAGGGAAGGCATGAAAGGAGAGAAGAAAGATTTATAGTTACCCTGGGAGGGGAGAAGGATGTGGGAGTTCTCAGTTCCCAACAGTGCCTTTTCCTGGGAGATCACATCCCCCTGAGACCCAGAATTTGCTGTTGGGATCTCTTACTTGAAGGATCTCAGTGAGCCAAGGAGCCTTGAGAGAAGTCTGAGGGCGCAGGTAGGGGAGAGAAGGGGGATGCCGTTATGGGGGTTCCCCAGGCTCAGGGGTGTCAGGTGCTCTGGCTCTTGGGCTGGGCCCTGCCTCCCCTTATGTAGCAGACCCTCCACCTCCATAGAACCTGCAGAGTTTGGCCATCTGCCGGACCCTCCTTCTCCACCCAGGCAGCAGCTAATTGGCTCCTGAGCCTGCAGGCATTTTCCAGTGGTGGTTTCTGCACACTCACCCGGGCCAGCCACCTCTCAGCCTCTGGGCCCTAGGCTCTACCTCCCAGTTATTTTTAGTCTCCCATGTCCTTCCGTGGAAGCGAAAGCATTGATCATACTTAAATGAGACCAGAACAATACATTTCCCTCCTCTCTGCTCAGCCTCCCTCGCAGCACAAAAGTTTGTCATTCCCCAGACCAAGAGTCTACACCCTTCCTTTCCCCCAGAGGATATGACATCATCTCTCTCCCTCTCTTCCCTGGGACTTTTCAAGGACATTTTTCTTCCAGAGAAACCCCCACTCTGGAGATCCTTTTGGCCTGTTGTGATTTCATTTGGCTGAAGGGAGGTTGGAGGTGGTGCCAAGCAGGTTTCTAGATGCCGCAGTTGAGCAGCAAGAGTGATGATGGAGGATGGAGGTTGACCTCTGTACCCATTTGGGGGAGTGGCTGCTGTTGAGGCCAAAAGCACAGGCCTCGTGTCCACAAAGCTGGATTTACATCCTGGTTCCTGCTCTTCCTACTGAGTGACTCTGGGCTCAGTCTCCTCACCTCTGCAGCGTGGCCACTGTTGTCTTCCTCAAAGAGCTAAATGGGACAGAGTACGTAAAGCACGTGGCCGGTGTCTGATGCACGGTACCTATGCATCACAGCTGCTCTGATAGTATTGCGTATTGCCCAGAACCCTGAGGTGGCACCATGTTATCCCTCCCCTCCACTGAGTCTCCTATAAAAGGAGAAGTTTCAATCAATGGCTCTTCCAGCCATCAGTTAAGGCCTCTAGGGGGCTCCAGGACGACATGGGATGCAGGGAAGAGGACATGGAGGCTAGGTTCAAGGGCCTGGGGCAGGGGCAGGGAGGAAGCTCCAGCATCCTTGAATTCCGCATATCTCTCTGTACCAGGGTCCCTGGCGGTGTCTGTGGCTGACATGACTGCACCGGTCGTGGGCTCCTCTGGAGGGGTGTATGCGCTTGTCTCTGCCCATCTGGCCAACATCGTGATGGTGAGCACCTCCTGTCCCAGCATGCCTATCTTGGCGTCCCCTCTGCGCATCAGTCATCTACTCCCCAGCTCAGGCACATAAATGCCAGGCAGACCTGGCTAATATTAGAGTTTGCAGATGCTCTCTGCTTTCTGCAGGCTTATTTCAGATGGGGCCCTTCCATATACAATTTATGTTTTTTTTTTCTTCTTGACTATGAAATTACCCATTTCCCTAATTCTACCCCTTTCCCACTAGACTTTAAAAAATGTTACAATAGAGGCTCTTGGCTGGCTCATTCAGCAGAGTATGCAACACTTGATCTTGGTGACATGAGTTCAAGCCCCACTTTGGGCCTAGAGCTTACTTTAAAAAAAAAAAAAGGAGACAGGGATACCTGGGTGGCTTAGTTGGTTAAGCATCCAACTCTCTCTTTTTTTTTTTTTGTAAAGATTTTATTTATTAATTTGAGCGAGAGAGCACAAGTGGGGGCAAGGGGCAGAAGGAGAAGGGGAGAGAGAAGCAGACTCCCACTGAGTAGGGAGCTCGACGATGTGGGGCTCAATCCCGGGGCTGAATCCCAGGACCCTGAGATCATGACCTGAGCTGAAGGCAGATGCTTAACCAACTGAGCCACCCTGACGCCCCTAAACATCCAACACTTGATTTCAGCTCAAGTCTTGATCTTGAGGTCATGAATTCAAGTTCCACATTGGATTCCATGCTGGGCATGGAGCCTGCTTAAAAAAACCTTTAAAAAAATTTACAATCCTTGATCACCAGTGGCAAAATTGGAACTTGAACCCATAGCTCCTGACAATGATTCAAGTGTCATTCCCTTACACCAACCTCTCATAGTGGCAAGACACTGCTGTTCCTTTCCTGTGCTCTTTGCCTTTTCATGAAAGGCATTCTAGGGTAATGGTTAAGAGCATAGGCTTTGGAGCTCGTCAGCCGAGATCTGAGTCCTAGCTACGTACTTCCTAAAGGAGGATCTTGGGCAAGTTACTTAACTATGCTGTGCCTCAGTTTCTTTTTTTTTTTTTTTGTGCCTCAGTTTCTACATCTGTGAAACAGGATGATATGTGATAAATGAGATAAAGTGAAGATAACCATTCAACATAAATGTTAACTCCCTACTCCTCCCAGAAGAGGCCAGGGTGGACTCAGAATGGAGACAGAGTCTCCAAGGCAAGAAATTGTCATTAGTTTGATAGTCTCAGAAAAGGCCAAAGTCCTTGTTTTAGAGGCAGTTAGAAGGAGGGGCCCTCTAGGCAGGGTCCAGGTCTGACTCATCCCCAGTACCCGGCAGAGGACTGGACAAATGGTAGGTGGTGCCGACTACATTTTTTTATTTTAAGGAATCTTTACACCCAACCTGAGGCTCGAACTCCCAACCTCGAGATCAAGTCACAGCTCTGCTGACTGAGCCAGCCCGGTGCCCGCCCCCCCCCACCACCTGCCGACTAAATTTTGAATGAAGGAAGGAGGGAATGAATGAAGTGTGTCTTTCTAGAAAAGGCGTAGCTCCCCACCCGGTCCTCCTGTTCTCACCTTCCTCCTCCCTCACTGTCTTCACCCACGTGGCAGATGTGTGAATGCTCTGTTACAACAGTCTGGAGTTCCTAAATTCTCCCATTTCTTCTTTATTATTGCCACCGTCACCTGCCTGCTCAACGCACCATCGTTTTCCTTTTCACCGAAGTCCCCTTTGTGCATTGAGAGAGAGAGAGAGAGAGAGAGAGAGAGAGAAAAGAGAGTATAAGTGAGCGTACAGGAGAGGGACAGAGGGAAAGAAAGGAAGGTGGGTGCGGGGTAGGGAGACGGGAGAGGGGGATGGACAGACAGACACTATCAACACTTGCTACTTGTCTGAATTTTGGCAATTTCACATGAGCACTTGGAGAGACCCAGCAGGTGTGGAAAGGCTTTGTGTGGATGTGCGAGTGTGTGAGCACATGTGCTTACACACGTGCGTACACACACACACAGCCTGTCTGCAGCGCAGTGCTGCCTCATGTAGCCCTTTTAAATGGGTCATTCTGTATCAGTGCCACAGCTTTCCCCAGACACAGCTTTTTCTCTGAATTCCACCTCCGCTGCTCCCCCTCCCCCTGCCCCAGTTCCTTTCTGTAGGGGACTGGGAAATGCTAACAAACCCTCCTTCCCCCTCAAGATGTGTATGTGTGTGAGGGGATGAGGGGAGAACAGGGTAAGAAGAAACAAACTGGAGTTCATAGAGATGCCCTGTTCCCACCCCCTTCCCCACAGCATGGGCAATGGCCCCGAGGCCCCAGAAGTTCCCATGGTGAGGACAGAGCACCCCCAGAATGACAGGGTGGGACATGGCAGTTGAGGAGGGAGGTATGAAAGCAGTCTTGTTCCAGTTCGCACTTCTTTCTGGCAAGTAGCCCATGACCTGTGGTGGTGGAGATGAGCAGTCCTGTCCAAGAGCCCATTGTCCTTCTAGAAGAACACAGCTTTCCCTGGCCAACTGGGAACTTTATAGTCTCCAGAGCATGACATAGGGTTGCCTTTCCCTAGAAGTTGTGTGGTACTTATTTGATGGTGGAAAAAAACAAAACAAAACAAAACAAAACATCTCATTTTCTTATCAGAAAAGTTGATTTCCTTTCAACAAGAGGCCACCTTTACCCAAATTAGCTTAGTGCCCAGCACTTCAGAGTCGAGTTAGGAACAATGCTATAAGATGGCCATTTCTATGGGCCAGAAGCACTCAATTGGCAGTGTCATGTGGTTCCATCTAATAGATATGCTAGTATTTTATTTTTTAAAAATTTTTATTTATTCATTTGAGACAGAGAGAGAGAAAGATAGCATGAGCAGAGGGAGAAGCAGACTCCCCGCTGAGCAGAGAGCTGGATGTGGGGTTTGATCCCAGGACCCTGGGATCTTGACCTGAGCCGAAGGCAGATGCTTAGCTGACTGAGCCACCCAGGTGCCCCAGATATGCTAGTATTTTTTTTTATATATATACTAGTATTTTAAATTCCCAAATGAAGATTTGGTCTATGTGTGTATATGTGTGTGCATGTGTGCACACATGTGCACAATAAAGCGCCTTGTCAGAACAGACAGAAGAAAGAACCATAACAGTCAGAAAATGTGGATTTGAGTCCTGGTGTCACCATCTTAAGAGCCATGAGCTCCTTTACTTCTCACTTCTCTGCTCCCTCATCTGTAACCCGTTCTTCACAAGGTACTTGTGAGAAAGACATGAAAAGGATGGATGGAGGGACTCCTGGGTGGCTCAGCGGTTGAGCATCTGCCTTTGGCCCAGGGCTTGATCCTGGAGTCCCAGGATGGAGTCCTGCATAGGTTCCCTGCGAGGGGCCTGCTTCTCCCTCTGCCTGTGTCTCAGCCTCTCTCTCTCTCTGTCCCTCATGAATAAATAAATAAAATATTAAAAAAAAGGATGGATGGGAAAATGCTTTCCATGTGGCAAATCACCACACAGCTGTGAAATTCCATGTGTGTATGTGTGTTTATGTGTATGCACATGAGTGTGCGTGTGTATGTGTGTGTGTTTGTATCCTTGAATACATGTAATTTTTTTTTTTATTTATACCCATTTTTGTCTGTTATCTACAGAGAACAATTAGGAAATATGTTCTTTTTACTTTGGATACAAAATAGAAAAGTGTTGAACACTTCTGTTTTCAGGTTGTCTGTTTAAGTGAAAGATTCTGCCTGAAATGAAAACATGTCTTATTTTTCACAAAAACACTCAGTTCCATGGGTGCCTGGCTGGCTGGCTTGGTTGATGGAACATGCCACCCCTGATCTCTGGTTTGTGAGTTCAAGGCCCACGTTGTGTAGAGATTACTTAAAACTAAAATCTTAAGGAAAAAAGGCAAAAATAAAAAATCAAACTGAGTTCCAAAAAACTTGCAGTTTACATCAAGGGATTAAATTCAGAAAATATTGCAACAGGGATGCCTGAGTGGCTCAGTGGTTGAGCATCTGCTTTCGACTCGGCGTGATCCCGCAGTCCCGGGATCGAGACCCACGTCGGGCTCCCTGCATGGAACCTGCTTCTCCCTCTGCCTGTGTCTCTGCCTCTCTGTGTCTCTCATGAATAAATAAATAAAATCTTTTTTAAAAATTTGCAACAAAAAAACTGATGGCATAGAAGACCTGCAATCAAGACTTGTTAGTTTAAATGCCAGAAGTATGGGGATCCCTGGGTGGCTCAGCAGGTTTAGCACCTGCCTTCGGCTCAGGGTGTGATCCTGGAGTCCTGGGATCGAGTCCCACATCGGGCTCCCTGTGTGGAACCTGCCTCTCCCTCTGCCTCTCTCTCTCTCTGCCTCTCATGAATGAATAAATAAAATCTTTAAAAAAAAATGCCAGAAGTATTAAGATATACATAATTGAATAATTTATTAATTGCTTTTTGCTGGGGCCCACAGGCCAGAGTTCCATTATTAAATATACAAAATATTTACTTACACTTTGCTCCATACAATAGATATTTCCCTAAAGTGTTTGAGATCTCAGTTTTTGCAACAGGACCATATTGTCAAAGCACAAAGAAAGATTGTTATCTAGAAGACACCAGAGGTCTCTTTGTTGTAAGGCTCATTTTATTAATAAAAGTCCTTTCGTAGGACAAATAATGGCTCCCTAATTTATCTGTGTCATGCTTTTCCTTCCCTTGAGCTGGGTTTTCTTGAAGTCGTTTTGACCAGGATACATAAAGCCATCGAGATCCAGCCTGGATTTCAGCTTTGAGCTCTTAAATGGTTGGGTGAACAAGCTGCCAAACTGCTGAGGGGACCGGTCACTGCCTTGTTTGCTGAGGGTGGGTTCTTTCTCACCCCTCGGAGATGCTGCAAAAGATGTGTGTTCCCTGGGGCCACAGGCGCTTCCACATTTATAGCAGCAGTGCTAGCTGTGGGGAGATTCTTTTTTCATTTCTCCTGTTGTTTCACTGCGGTTCATTTTATTGGAGGGAATAATGGGTCGGGGAAAATGAAGCAGCTGGTGTGGGATGGGGTGACTGTAGTTTAACCCTTCAGCTACTGGGAGGCATTGACCACGTTCACTTAGCTTTGGGGGCACTTGGAGCCGCCAGCAGGAAGAGACAGACCCCTAGACCTGAGGGCCCTATTGCTCTCAACGTTAATTTACTATGACCTTGAGCCAGCCCCCCTTGTGGACTCTCAGTTTCTTCTTCCCTAAAGTTTAGGGTGGAGATGTGACTGGATCTACCTGGCCAACTCCAGTGCCTTCAGGGGCCAGGCAGCGATTATTAAGGGAGCTGGCCTGGAGAGACTGCCCGGCTAGTAGTTCAAGGTCATTCAGGAGTTTTAAAGATGCTGTGCAGGCCAAACCCACTGCCTTTGTCTCAGGCCTGACTGATAATATCAAACATTTCCTAGATGCTTACCACATGCCAGGCAATGTTCTTAGCGCTTTACGCATTTGAATTCATTTTCCCTTCACAATCCAGCGAGGTAGGTAATTGAGATAGGCACTCTTGTTACCCCAGATTTACAAATGAAGACACTAGCCAGAAAGGAGTTCTCAGCCACCTCACCAGTGGCCTTGCCAGACCAAAACTATGGATGGTGCTTTTGAAGACAGGCCCCAGATAGGGCCTAAAGGGAACATGGAGCTCAGCTGAAGGACAGCGCGGCCAATATATTCTAGACTGACTTGGCCTGATAGTATCACTCAGAACACAGTGAAAGAGATGCTGTCTTTTTAAGTAAGCTACTCATTCAGAGGGTTTTTTTGAGGAAAAGGAATATTGGAAGTGTTCTGTATCACTTTTTTGGGGGGAGTGAAATATACATAGCATAAAATTTACCATTTTTATTATGCAGTTTAGTGTCAAGTATTCTCTCTCTCTCTCTCTCTCTTTTTTAAAGATTTTATTTGTTATTCATGAGAGACACACAGAGAGAGGCACAGACGCAGGCGGAGGGAGAAGCAGGCTCCATGCAGGGAGCTGGATGTGGGACTCAATCCCAGGACCCCAGGATCATGCCCTGAGCTGAAGGCAGACTCCCAACCGCTGAGCCACCCAGGCGTCCCTTGCCAAGTATATTCTCAATGTTGGGCAATCATCACTACCATCTATATCTAGAACTCTTCATCCTGCAGAAGTGAAACTATTTATCTATTAAACAACTGCCTCTCCTAACCTCTGGCAAGCACCATTGTATTTGCTGTCTCTATGGGTTCCACCACTCTAGGTGGCTCATAGAAGTGGACTCATACAGACAATATTTGTCCTTTAGAGACTGGCTTATTTCACTTAGCATAATGTCTTCACGGTTCATTCATTATGTCAGAATTTCCTTCCTTTTAACATTCCCTTGTATCTCCATTCATCCATCTATGGACACTGGTTTGCTTCTATTTTTTTTGGTGGTTGTGAATAATGCTGCTATGGACATGGGTGTCACTCCCCTAATAGGGGAGAAATAGGATCCATGCGTGGACATCGCAAGGAGACAAAGCCTGGCTGGACAAGAGCAGGAAGAATTTTTTAGTGGTTAGAGCCCCTTCCCAGGGCTGCTCCAGGAGTGTCACAAAGGTGGGAGGGCCATTTTGTCAGCCGCTTGGTAGTGGGTGTCTCCCTTTGAGAGGAGATGGTCTGTCAGGTGCCTCCCAAGTACCTGCCCATCCTAGGGTTTCATTCCAGAGGAGCAGGGGGGCTGCCCACCATCAGTTGGCCAAGCTGGGTTAGACTGGGTTACCAGGTCCAGTGGAAAGCACCAATTCCTGTTTTGTTCCCTGTCTTCCAGCGGGCCTTCGCTGTGGACAGCCACCAGCAGGTGACAAACATTGCCTGTCATCTGCTTCTTAGCAGAGAACACATCAGCAAGCAAAGCTGAGACTTCCCCACCTGCAGAGGGGCTGTGTGTTGCTCACCTCACCTTTGATGAAGAGGGCTTGCCGGTCAGTGACGAGTAAGGGGGGAATAGGAGGCGACGGGCAGGATGCTGAATGTCTTCTGCAAGATTTCACCAACTTTTTGGCAGTTGCCCTGTGTCTTCTCTTGCTTGCTCCACTGAAGCTTCCATAAATGTTACTGTATGTGCCAGGGCTCAGGGCCCCGGTAACATTTAACACATGTGTTCTCTCAACATCAAAGAAGTACGAGATGTGCCGCCCTCAGCTGGGCCTGGGCCAGGCAGCAAAGACCGAGTGGGTTGGGTGGGAGGGGACAGGAGCCCCTGGCTGTACGCAGTGGCCTCCTTCCCTAGGGCTGATGTGTTCCAGGCAGATTCCAGACTCGTTTCTGTGCATGCGTGTATCTGGATAAATGGAATGGTGCTTTGAATGTGCTGCAGGAGAGCCCCTCAAAGGAACCCTGTGGCGAAGTCTTTTGTAAAGTGAAAAATCCTTTTGTAAGGTGAATAATTATACTCTGTTTATCTGCTGTGGAGGTTCAGAGTGTTCTGAGATTCTCAGGGGAAAAAGGGATTTGTTTGAAGGCCATCTGGCTCCCCCCTCTTTTCCAACGCCTGATTCTGTAGAGCATCCCCTCCAAGTGATGTCAAGCCCCTGTTTGAACCTCTCAGTGATGGGAGACTCGCGATCCCCCATGATGGCACATTTCATGTTTGGACAGCTCTACTTATTAGAAATAGAAAGGTCCGGAGCTTTAAAAAAAATCCCTGAAGTTTTCATCCATTGAGTCTTCCGCTTACAGGTTATACTGAATATGCCTGTCCTTACAGTGACTCATTTGATACTTGACAACAGTGAACTTGACCCCGGGCTCTTCTCTCCATCCATTTCTCATATGTGGGATTTTGGTTTCTTTTATCATCCTGACCATTCTGCTTTGACTTTGCTTGGCTTGCTGTCCTGCATCCCTTCTGCAACCGTGGGACCCCAGCAGTTGATACAGCTCTTGGCTGTTATCTGCCCATGTAGAGAGGACAGGGACCTCATCTCCCTAGATCTGTATTCTTTTTCTCCTATAGTACAGCTCAAGTGCTTTCATGACAGTAATAAATTTACCATTGCCTGAAATCTCATGCTGGTGTGATCTACAACCAAACCACAGCTGCCTCATTCAAGACTTAATGGAGATGATTATTTTTTAAAAGATTTATTTATTTATTTAATTTGAGAGCACAAGAGAAAGAGCACAAGTGCAAGTTGGAGAGGGGCCAAGGGAGAGAATCTTTAAGTAGACCCCCTCTGAGCCCTGAGCCTGGACTAGGGCCTTGAACTCAAGACCGTTGAGATTATGAATATGAACTGAGCTCTAAAGCCAAGAGTCAGATGCCTTAACTAAGTGAGCCACCAGGCACCCCTGAGATAACTTTTTTTAATGTTAGATTTTCTTAAGTGAGGTACATCTGTAGAGGAGTGGTCAGATCTGGAACTAATGAAACTTTCTCCTTTTTCCCTAGAACTGGTCAGGCATGAAGTGTCAATTCAAGCTGCTGCGAATGGCTGTGGCCTTGATCTGTAGTAAGTACTGACAGGGCAAACTGGGTGGAATAGAGCCTTGCTTGCATCAGGCCTGAAGGGTAGAAAGATGGCAAATCCCTGCCCTTGAGGCATTTGTGGTCAAAATAAAAAGGGAAACATGTCAATAGTGTGTGACAAAGTAGGGGTGTTATGAGAGGCTCATTCTGAGGCGGAAAGAGGTAAGAATCTGAACGGAAGTGATGGAGGCAGAGAGAAGAGGGGACACATGGTCTCTCATTCAGCCCTCAGAACATGGCTGTGAAGAGGCTATTTTTTTTTTAAAGGATTTTATTTATTTACTCATGAGAGGTACAGAGAGAGAGAGGCAGAGACACAGGCAGGGGGAGAAGCCGGTTCCCTGCAGGGAGCCTGATGAGGGATTCGATCCCAGGACCCAGGCCTGGATCATGACCTGAGCTGAATGCAGACAATCACTGAGCCACCCAGGTGACCTGAAGAGTCTATTTTTTCTAAGGCTTTATTTATAGGTAGCCACTGGAGCTCATGGCCCCTGCCCACAGCCATCCAGCTGGAGGTGATGGGGGCAGAATTGAGAGCCGGCCTCTGTTGTTTCTAATGCCCACACTGTAGGCAGCCTGGGGCAGGAGCACCCTGGGCTGTCTGCCTGGAACTGCCTGCTACGTGGGGAAGAAGAGTCAGAATAGACATGGGCGGGAGGATGGGCCTACCTATGTGGACTGCACTTCTGTCCACTTCCACATTCCTTGCCCTAAGGCCCACAGACTCTTTGAATCAAGGCAGTGGGGGACAGTGGGGCACCATGGAGTGGGGGTGGGGTGAGCATAGCTTCCCTGTCTGCTCAGACTCTGGGTCTGTTTGTGTGCAAGGAAGGGAGGAGAAGGCTGAGTCCTGATGTTTCAAAAAACCCAACTCAAAACATCATAAAACCTAAAAATGCTGTTTTGGAGCAGGAGACCAAAGTCTTTCAGACCTCCTTTAAGGTACCCAGGGCTTGTTAAGCAAAGGCAGGAAGACGCCCCTGGGGCTCAGGGAGGGCTCAAGGAAGGATTCAGTGTTGGTCCCCGGCTGCTCCTCTTCCGCCATCTATCGGTCATTCTTAGACTTGCAGGGCCTGGGCCAGAAGACCCGACAATCCCCAGGGGAATGGAGGTGCAGGCATCTCTGGGTGGTGAAGGTGGCGAGAGGCATGCTGGATAATTAAGTGGTAACTGAACAAGTACAAAAGTCCCTGCGCAGGACTTTCTATCCATCGTCAAATGTGCCTTGGCTTCCTCATCTGAAAAATGGGAATAACGATGACTGTCAGTATTCTTTGGTGGTAGGCAGTGAAATGGCTGTTGCTCAGCACCTGTCCTTTTGAGAGAGTACATCCCAGTGGATTGGCCAACCCAGCAAATTCATGCAAGAAAAATGAACTGGAGAATGGGATGAGGCGGTGGGGGGACACCTGGGTGGCTCAGTGGTTGAGTGTCTGCCTTCGGCTCAGGACATGATTCCAGGTTCCTAGAATCATGTCCCACGTTGGGCTCCCTACAGGGAGCCTGCTTCTCCCTCTGCCTGTGTTTCTTCTTCTCTCTGTGTGTCTCTCATGAATAAATAAATACATTCTTAAAAAAAAAGAATGGTATGGGGGCATTTTAGCATCTGTTAGGAGAGAATGCCAGTGCTTTGTTGGGGCTGGGTATTCCCATTCTTTCTTTGCCCATTTCTTCCCCCATCCCTTCTTTCCAAACGCAAAAGCACTGGTTCTGAGGGTTTCCTAAGGGTTTCGAAATAAGACATGAAAACACTTTTAGAAACTGTAAAGTGCTAGCAGCTATTGAAGTTATTAATGTTCCAGCAGTGCAGCCTGGTACTCTACAGATGGGGAAACGAAGTCTCCTGGACTCATGAACGCAGGGCCGCGAGGGTCTTTGGGTTTGTGCACAAGTTATCCACTCTGCCTGGAATGCTCTTCTCAGGGCCTTCTCTTGACAGTCACATCTCTGCTCAAATTTTGCATCTCTAAGGAGATCTTGCCTGATTCCCCAAACTAAAGAATCCCCTTCCTTATACCCAGTATTGATTTAGAATTACCTGTTTTTTACTCCCCATAGAATTTTTTCTTTTTACTGGAATTCTCTCATTAGAGGGAATGTGTAATCAATGCTGGCCGATTGCCAGATCCGTAAGCCCTGGGGGAACAGGGTTTGTCTGTCCCTCACTCCTGTATCTCCAGTGCAGAGAACAAACGTGCTCGACCTAATGGGTAGTGAACGAATTCACGGACGGATGTGTAAGTAGATGGCCGGGTGGATGGCTGGAGTGCAAGGCCTCCCCCCAGCCCCTGCCTAGTGGTCCTCCTGTGACTTCTCTTTGCCTCCTCCTCTTGCAGTGAGCATGGAGTTTGGGCGGGCCGTGTGGCTCCGCTTCCACCCATCCGCCTACCCCCCATGCCCTCACCCGAGCTTCGTGGCGCACCTGGGCGGTGTGGCTGTGGGCATCACCCTGGGCGTGGTAGTTTTGAGGAACTACGAGCAGAGGCTGCAGGACCAGTCGCTGTGGTGGATTTTTGTGGCCATGTACACAGTGTTTGTGCTGTTCGCTGTCTTCTGGAACATCTTCGCCTACACCCTGCTGGACTTAAAGCTGCCACCACCTCCTTAAGGCACCAGGGGACCGAGGTCAGGGAGCGGAGGGACAAGCAGCAGGAGAAAGAAGCGTGGACGTTCTCAGCACCAGCTCCATGAGGCAGGGAGGACAGCACGCGATGCTGGGCCCCTGTGATATGTGCATTCAGGTTTGGACAATGGAGCTTCTTTTCTGAAAGGCACCTGCTGGATGAGTTGGATGTGGTTACCATTGTTTTTCTAGACTGTTCTGAGCACATCCGGCCAGGGCAAAGGCCTGGGGGGCGGTGAAAGCAGCGCTCCCCTTGGGCTGGGCTCATTCCGTGTGTTCAGGTGATGCCTCCTTTGTTACGGATTGAGCAATGGCCTCTTCCCTCACCCTCACCCTGAGATGGCAAGCAGGCCCTTGTCCAGCCCAGCAGTACAGTTACAGGCCAGGAAATGTTTGCTCTACAGCTGTTGGGTTTGGAGATCTGGAGTAGAAGAGAGCGTGGCAGAGGACATGGTGTAGGGGAGCCCAGGGTGCCCTCCTGGTGGTGGGCACTGGGGCATGGCCTCTAGTGCCTAGGCGGGAAGAGGAGGGAGATGCTATAACTCCAGGCCTCCCTCTTGCCCTGGGGGTATCCAGCGAGAGAAACCCCAGCAGGAAGGAATACACTTCATCCTAAGCTCAGCCTAGGGAATGCCCAGTACCAACTTTGGACTTCTCCTTTCCTGTCCCCCAGAATCTCACATTGGTGCCCAGCATCCCGTGCCCTGCCTTGTTCTCAGAGCCTTTCCTTCTCTTCCGTTGCCCTCCCCTACAGTGTCCTGCTCTGCCTTTCCTTTGGTCATGGGGATATGTGTGTGTGTGTGTGTGTGTGTGTGTGTGTGTGTGTGTGTGTGTCTATGTGGTGGGTGAGGACGCCGTGTGATGGTAGGAGATGGTGTGGAAAGAATGTGAGGTGAGGGAATGTGAGGGAAGGAAAAACACTGTGCGTGCAGTCAGAGGCTGCGGAGGAAGCCTGTGGGGGGCGTGGGAATGTATGCAGGGGTCTGCATGAGAGGGGCAAAGGCACCGAGAGGTGGGAGGGCATGACTCCTGAGGATCTTGCTTTCAGCAAACCCAGCCCCTTCTTTCCTCTTCCTCATCCTTTCCAGGTATCTCTCTGAGAGCCACTGACCAGTGCAGGGTGGGGGGGTTGGGGTGGAGAGACACCTTGGGCCCTCCCAGGGACCACCAGGATGCTGCAATTGGCTTTTGCCAAGTTCTGTTCTTGTTTCCCTCTGGAATGACCTTCACACTCGAGGAGCTTCTGTTCAGTTATCCATAGAAGGGAAAGGCTTTAGGGGGTGTAAGAGAGGCTAGGGCAGGAATATGGAAGCTGTGTGTCCATTGAGTAGGGGGGGAACAGGAGGCTGCAGTAAAAGAAATTCTAGCTTAGAGGAAAGCTGCTTCTGGAGGATTGTTGGGTATTTGGGTGAGGGTCAGAAGTGAGGGCAGCCCATAGACTCAGGTGCTCAGAGCGTGGAGGCAACTTGGCTATTGTCAAGCTCATTCCCACCGCCGTTGTACTAGTGGGACAACCAAGCTCAAGGAATGACTCCCGAGCAGGGCCTGATGAGGCCTTGAAGAGAAAGTGGGGGTAGGATGGCCTTTGACAAACTATGTGATTCCCTTTATACTGCTCTTGGAATTCCCAACCCCTGACCACCCAGAAAGATGAAGAACTCCAGCCTGGGAGGCAGAGGGACTGGATCTGCAGGGGCGAGGGCAGGGGCTTCATCTGAAGTCAACTGGGCCAGGCAGTGAGGGGTCTTGGCACTGTGGCTTCCTGACCTTGGTGATCACAGGTAAATGGGCAGTTCTCCATTCAGCCCCAAACTACGCTGAGCCTTTCCCTGTCTTTGCCCAAAGCTAAATAGATTGTCCTGGTCCCCACATTTCCTGAGGTCATGCTGGACTCATGCCAGCACAGTACTAAGGACTGCCAGGCCGAGTTGGCTCAGGCCCAGGTCGGTGGCTGAGTGGCGTCACCCTGAGGCATTTTGTCTGTGTCCTACCAGCCCGTCTCTGCCTTACTGAGAGGAGGGTGTAGCTGGAAGGGTCCGCTTCCTCAGAGAGGAGACCAAGTTGGACTTGGGGGCTGAGAGGACTTGGGTAAGCATGGCGAGGAGGGCCTTGGCCATGGGCTGCAGCCCCCTAAACCCAAGTGGTGCTGTCTCTCCCTGGAGGAGCAGAGGCAGCTGGTGCCTTACTGGGAGGCAGGTCTGCCCTGCTGGAGTGGAAGGTCACCCCTGCCTTCATCCAGTGTGGCCTGAAGAGGAGTCTCCCTCTCACAGGGGTGAGAAGACGGTGAGCTAGAAGACTCTAGAAAGCCCTCAGAGAAGCACCCAGGGCTGCAGATGGGAGCTTGCTACCAAGAAGGACTGCCTGGGGCGAAAATCTCATTTGCCCTCTTGTCTGAGCTGCAGCAAGGGAGCCTCCTCTAACCTCAGGTCACCAGCCCCAGCTATTCCCTGTCAGCAGTGTCCAAAAGTAACCCAAAAGTTCTTTGGTCTGCTTAACACGCACCTCCCCACCCTCACCCAGCTGTCAGCTCCAGGCAGGGCCACCAGTGGGGTCCACAGTCATTCTACATAACCCAGGTCTCCAAAACCAGACCCAGAGATTGTCTGATAAGAAAGTTTTCTTTTTTGGCGTCTGGCTTTCTCTTTGGCCAGTCCGTGTGCCCTCACCCCCAGGACCCTGCCAGCAGCATGCCCCCATCATCCCTCCTTCCTGGTCTGGTACAGCCACTGGTCCGGTGTGCCTCTTGGGGCTGTGGAGGGTGGCTGGCCTTGCATCTGTAGGATGCAGAAATTGAAAACTAGGGATTCCCCCAACAGCAGCCATAGATTTGCGCACTCATTAAATGGAAGAGGAATCACAGAAACTAGGGAAGGGAAAACAAATCTTCAAAGGAGAAATTTGGCTTTAATGATACCATTAATCATTCATTTTTTTAATTAGGAAAAGCTCCCTAATGAGGCGTTTTTGCCAGCTAATAGGATTCTCAATTTCTATGAGGACCATTCTTGCCCAGAGGATTAGGGGAGTCATTGCTCACCAAACCCAGATCTTCCCCTTCCCGCCCAGGGTCCAGTTTCATTTGCAAATAATGCAGATTCCTGGGTGCAGGGGTAGCCCTTTCCTGGCATCCTTCATGTTGCTCCCAGCGCCGGCTGGAAAGCACCAATACTCCTCTGCCTTAAAAAACAGTGCCCAAGGCTGAATTCCCCCTCCCTCCAAGGACTTGAGTAAGTGGGAAACAAAAGGAAACACAAGCTGCAATGTTTGTTTCTAAATATTTTTGTATTGTGTACATTCTGTATATTTTTGTTGTAACATATTATTTGAACACAGATTCCATTAAAGATTTTTTTTAAGCCATCCGTTATTCAGGAAGTGACCTGAAGGGCTATTGGAGCCTGTTTTATCTCTGTCTGGATTGGGGAGGTGGGAGGCGGTGGACCACAGTGGTGCTGATGTGTGTACAGCACAGCTCCGGGACCTGGTACTTGGTCCTGGTGCTGGTAGCTCGGTGGTTCTTAATCCTTCTAGAATCACTGAACTCTTTTGAATGGTTGATGAAAGCTATGTTTTTCTCTTGCTTTAAAAATGCACAGACAATTCTGTGTACAATGTCTAGGGGAAGGTGATCTGTAAATAAGAAAACTCATCTGTGGATTCAGGTCAAGAATTTTTGTGCCAGCTGTCCTGGTGGATGCCCTGTCTTCCCCTTCTACTCTCACACTATACTCTGACGAGAGATTAATAGCTTGACTACTATTATTGGAATGCTCTTCTTTGAAACATCTAGGAACTTCCTTCTTTACCCCAGTAGCCTACCCTTTATGCCTTTTTAGGGGCAGTCAACACCCGGATCTTGAGGAAGTGATAGGAATGTTCTCAGGGTAAAAGAAGGGGAAAACAAGAGGGGCGTACATGGTAAAGTGTAGTGTTAGGAAGCTTCACAATCGAATGGGCTTTGAATGGATGAAGTCTGAGAAAGTGAATTGTTTTCTCCAGCTTCTCTAAACCATTTCTAAACCATTGGCAGCATATGTGGTTTTGCCATGGATAAACCATTCAGTTTCATCCAGGGATTAAACCACGTTGTTAAATTCAGCCTGGGAGCTGTTTCCCATAATGTTATGTCTCATCAGATTCCTGTAGGCCATGTAAAAACATTTTTAAAAGCTGCAGAAGTTATCCCAGAACAAACTTGAGAGTACAGCTCAGTCTAAAGGACCAAAGAACTCACTTCTCTTTCACATGTGGATACTAACTTCCCTGAGGGACACATCAGGACCCTGTCTGAGCCCCAGTGCGCATCCCCCCTCACTCCCCCTCCTGCCATCAGTTTCAGGCTCTACTAGAGCTTACAGGCAAGCTCTCTGGACAGCCAAAAGCTGTTCAGCTAGCTTTGCCTTTGGCCTCCTATCACTTCCCCCTTCATTTTTCTGGTTTTCCCGCTTACTAGATTCTCATTCTTCTGATAACTTCATGAGATGTTTATGGGTGATAAGGTAACTGTGAAGACCATTTATTACTTAGTATGTGCTGGGCACAGGATGAGGCATTTTCAACAGATTATCCTCACTTAATGCACATCTACTTGGTATGAAATGGTATAATATGCCCATATTTACACAAGGGGAAAGCTTAGAGAAGTCTAGGGACTTGTGGGTACCTTATGGCATAGATGGATTCACATTATGGTTCCCAAGTTCATGCTCTCAATCCTCAGCTGTTCATATAGGACTTTAAGGACACTAAACATGTAGAAGTGTTGGTGTTAAAGATCCAGTCTCACTGCAGTAGTAAAGTAATGAACTTTGGGACATTCTTTCAGTGCTCACTTAACAGGATCTCTGCTTTCTCAGCCCTCCTAGACTTAGGACTTTTGCAATAAAGTCCATAGCTATGAATTCATTACTACTCCCTTTCACCCCCAAATCAGAATCTAGCATTTATGCAAACTCGGAAATATTTGAAGTCTGTGACACATTTAGGAAGTTTAACAGTTGTAGAACTGGAGCTGCCCTCTTGGACGTCCAAGTAGAAAGACTTCATCGACGCCCAGGGGGATCTCCATTACTAAGATACATGGTTAGGTCCTCCTGTGGTCCTCCTCTTATTTCCCAAATGCCTGCAGGCTTTCCTAGTATCTAGTATTATAAGTGCACCTCTGGTAAAGGACAGGCATTGTGTCATCGTTAATAATGAATGAGAGTAAAGGGAAGTGACTTGGATCATTGAGTTCAACAGGTGTAACTTCCCTGGACAATGAATAAAACGTTGTGAGGGAAATTGCCCTCACACCCTGACTGATGCCTCCAGCAAGGTGTAGAAAGTTGTATTCCAGCAGGTGATGTGATTCAACAAATTCCTTAGCATAACAAGTATAATTTCCCCATAAGCTTGTTGTGCCTTAATAAAAATGTCAGACTTGAGAATGGAGCTAGTTAAATAAAAATGACTCTACTGATGAGAAGCTAAGTTGATTTATTATTATTATTACAAATATAATTACAATTAAGCCGAGGCCATTTTTGGTACATGACAAACATATTTCCTCTGTGTGTAGAGCATACAAGTAATACATAAATGTATTCCACACTGAACAAATCCTTTTTAAAACTTTAAAAGTTAATACATTAGCTTATTAAAATTTGAATACAGTACATATTTCTGGTCATGAGTTCTTTGGGTTTCTTCTCATGGCCAACAAGGTACTTGATTCCATGTCACCATTTTCCTTGCCTACAGTAGTGATGGTTTGACACAGACTTGTAAAATAAGACTGTATGCTACACAACTGTATAATGTAGTGAGCCTGCATCACAAAATATAAAAGTACACGTAAGGAATATATAACTATATCTTGACTATATCCATAAATGGCTTGAAGCAGGTATTACATTTACTTTTAAATGCCATTTATATCATGGACTGTTGAATGATATGTGAATTTAAAAAAGGAAAAATACATTTTTTAAGACTCTAAATGTTGATGTCCTAATGTTGTCTATTAAAAAAATTGATTTCTAAATGAGCAACCAAGTACATTAGAAAAAGAGTCAAGAGTAGTGCCATAGAATTGCTTATTTCCTATAGTCATTCTGAATTTAATGCTATTAAAAAATGCTATTTGGATTTTGTTTTCTGCACTGCCTACAATCCAAGTTATTAAAATTTAAAACCATATGAGAGCCTTTATGAAGATCCTGAATTGTATTTCTCATTAGAGGAAAAGAAATGGCTTGGTGAGTCATGTCCCCAGACTTCTATAGAAGAGAAAGCAGAAGACCGTTGTCAGTCATTTTAAAAGTTAAAACTCAGCACTTACGTGAATTTAGATGAGCTTAGGAGAGGATTTTTACGGGCTTGTGTTCCTCTGAGCATCCTGAGGGCAGTGAGAAGACTTCTGATCTTCTAAACAAAAATCACTATCAAATGGATTTATTAAAGAGCTATGCAGAACAAACTGCCATCATACGTGTGCAGCTACAATTGGCTTCCATGAGAATTATAAATGGCTCTAGCTGAGGGCACATTCAATTGATTTGGAATAAAACAATATAAGGCTTGTAACAAATATACAAAAACTAAAATCAATGAGTAACCCCAATATGCAGAATCAGTTTATATTCTTTATGTTACAGTTTGCTTGTAGAATTTGTGTATTTTCTTTTTTAACACTCTGAAAATTCCAGCATTTTCAGAGAAAATAAAATACAGGCTCTTGGCAAATACCTGTGAACAAATGAATGAAGAAAGGGGATGGAGGCCACTTCTGCAGTAGCCTTCCATCAAAGATGATGTTTTGTCTTGAAGCTAGTGCATCTATTTTTAAAGCTCATTTAATTTCTCACACACTCGTGATTTGTGTATTGACTTAAAAGCTGGCTTTATCATCCATGTCATTACCAATCAGACAAAAAAAAAATCTATCCAAGCACCCACAGGATGCACAGATCTGTCTCTGAAACGGTATCACAGCACTAATTTGTGAGACTAGGAGGACATTTTTTATAAGAAGCTATAGTACATTGAGAAAGGAGTATTACAATTTTTCTGGAAGGAAAAATTGCTAAATCCTGCAGCCAACTCCTCAAAGAAGCCACAAAATTACCTTTCAAGATTTTTGAGCATCAAACCCTTAAAGTCTAGAATTTATGGGGCCAGCAGTATACTAAAATTACACAACTCTAACACATATCTAGGACTCAGTGAAGATGGTCTTCAGATTTTTATGTTCTAAGTAAGTTATTTAAAAGTAAAAAATGAAAAAATTTAGAATGTATTTGAAATAGTCTTAAGTAGCAATCCTATGACAATTACAACAACTGCAGTTTCAAACACCAAGGCTTGAATGTACAACTTCACAATATGATGATCTCAAAACATGTGATCAAAAACTTTGGGCAAGAACTTCTTTCATAAATTCTTCTAGGACAGCCACCACGTTTTTGGCTTCAGGCATTTCTTCATGTTCCACTTTAACAATCTTCAAAAGGATATCTCCACTACCACAGTTCTTTAGAAACATGTAACATTTAAACAGAGCATAATGATTCATTTCTGCCTGTCGGATAAATCTCTTCAAATTATTCGTGTCTTGTATGGCCTAGAAAAAGATTACCCAGTTAAATATATGTTTATATACTTGAGAAAATAATGAAGCCTGAAAAATATCTCCTATTCAGCTGAGAGCCTGACATATGTTGCTGAGATGTTTCCTTTTTTTTTTTTTTTTGAATATTTGCATCATTCTTATTACTAATATGCTTTGCCCTTGAGAGAACACAATTTCTTTTTTTTATTAATATTTTTATTTATTTATTCATCAGAGAAACAGAGAGGGAGGCAGAGACATAGGCAAAGGGAGAAGCAGGCTCCATGCAGGGAGCCCGACGTGGAACTTGATCCCGGGACTCCAGGATCACGACCTGAGCCAAAGGCAGGAGCTCAACTGCTGAGCCACCCAGGCTTCCCCACAGTTTCTTATACAAAGTAAAAATACTTTTAAAATCTCCTAAATAAAGTAATAACACTCCTCTCCATCAGAATTTTGAACCCTTAGGCACTGAGCCATTTTTTCGGTGCTTTCCAACTAAGATACGTCACAAATTAGAAGACTGATGTCCCTGAGATACAGGCAAGCATTCAAACAAATTAATTGGAAATGCAATGATATATATATGCAGAAGCTCCTGAAAAATATAAAGTAAATGCCTTCTGGGAATTCTAGTTTTGAGAACGTCGTATTTAATAGACATCACAGCTGTAAAGCAGATTTGTTACTCTGTCACTGGTACTAATTAAAATTCAGACAAAAATATGTGTGGCATTTGGCACATAGCCAATTAATTACCTTTAGCTTAAAGTTCTCCAGTACTTGTCGAAAAAGAAAAGGGTTACCTCCTTCAGTGCCATTCAAAAAAGCCTGCATCCAGTCCTCACAAAACCGGTTGCTTCCTATGAAATATTTTAGAAAAATTAAATAAATAAAACTGAAATCCTACAAAGTATAAAACATTTATTCTTTCTTTTTGTTATTTATGTATTTTTAACTGAGGTGTAATTGACATATATTAGTTTCAGGTGTACACCAGATATATCCATTGTGATTTTCTTTCTTTCTTGGTAAAAACATTTACAGTGAATTAGTTAATTTTTTAAAAGACTTATTTATTTATTTGAGGGAGAGACAGAGAGAGAGCAAGCACATTCAAGCGGGGGGAGGGGCGGGGGAGAGAGAATCTCAAGCAGACTCTCTGCTGAGCGAGGAGCCAGATGTAGGGCTTGATCTCATGACCCTAAAATCATGAGCCCAAATCAAGACTGAACCACCTAGTCACCCCACTTACAGTGAATTATTTAAGACTTCTATAATAGTCTAAAAAAATAGTCTATTCACCACCTGGCTAAGAAATGACCAATGGTTGAAGCCCTGAGTGTGTCTTCCCGATCATATCCCCTCTCCTTTCCCATCAGAAAAGATTTTCATTCCCTTGTATTTCTTTCAACTTCTATTACATACTTTTTTTTTTTCAATCTCTAAGGCCTATATAGTATTACATTTGTTAAAACTTTGTGTTTTTAATGGCTGTTTCAAAATAGTACGTTTTTGGTCTATACTGAGGCATGTAGCTCTAGTTCGTGCATTTTCGCTGCTATATAGGAGGGACTCTATTGTATGAATATAGTAGTTTTTCAGTTTTCTTGTTGATAGACATTTGCTTCCATTCTTTGCTATTTCAAACAATGGCTTTATGAATATTTCTGAACTTATCTCCTTACATACACATGTAAGAGTTTCTCTATATACACAGGAGTGGAATTGCTAGGCATGATGGGATATCTGTGGTTCTAGAATTAATACTGTTTTTGGTGAGTCTGAGATAAATATGTACCAGTAAAAGGCAGGAGAGATAAGTTTGCATCATGTGTTCTCAGTGCAAAAACAGACTCACAACAGTGCCAGGGAGGCTGCCTCAGGGGTTATGGCTCACCTGCATTGTAGAACTGAGGCTGGGAGCCACTGCAATCGATGACCACAGATTTATGTGGCTCCTCCGTCATGGCCATGCACAAAGACGTCATGGTGCCTTCATGAATAAGGCCTTGAAGACTGGCCACACTCAGGAACCTACCAAACACACAAGTTATTTTTCACAAACAGTATTGCAGGATAGGAGGAAGAAAGCAAATTCATTCTGCACTGGGTGATGGCTTTAAAAATGTAGTATCAGACTTGCTATGGAAAAGGTTCCCTCCTTGCAAAACTCTTCTTTACCTGTTAATGTCTCTCTTTGTTTTTTCATCTGATTCTTTAACTTCAACAGGAGTATAACTTAGAGCCTATGAGAGAAAAATAAAGCCTAATTGATACATGTATTCTAGTTTTCCTTACTGAGCAGCTACTAGATGCTAAACATCAATAACTTCCCCAATAACCACCACACTGGACGATTCTTGATGGGCACCACCCAGAAGCTCTACAGAGCCTTGTTCAGCAGCTGTCCACTGACAATCTAAAACCTGGCATTACCACCCTGGTCTCATGGGACTGTCCAGTTGCAGGTGAATTTACCTACCACATATATAAATAAAAGCCTGGCCATATACTCTAGAATTATCTGGAATTCTTCATTTTTTATCTGGACATTTTTAAAAAAGTAATCTCCCCTACAATGTGGGGCTTGAACTTTTGATCACAAGATCAAGAGATGCATGCTTTACCGATTAAGCCAGCTAGGCACCCCTATTTGGACATTTTTATATAGTTAAAAATCACTTTGGATTTTTGTTTTCCTTCTCAAATTGTTTTAGAAGTTATGCCTCTCCCAGATCACTTCAAAATTATTATTTTTAAATGTTTTATCCTAGGGGGTGTCTGGCTGGCTCACTTGATTTCAGCTCAGGTCTTGATCTGTCAGGGTTGGGAGTTCAAGCTCCGCTCAAGCTGGGCATGGAGCCTACTCAAAAAAAAAAAATAATAATAATGTTTTATCCTATTAAGAATATTTATTTATTTATTTATTTATTTATTTATTTATTTATTTTTTTTTAAGGAATATTTAGTATTTGCAATTCTACCTCAGTAATGGAACTTTCTAGGTCTCAGAAAACAGAATTTGGTCTGTCCTGATTGCAAGCATAGTTTGAATGAATATCGGGCAGGGGTGTGGGGAGTAATATTCAGAGAAAGTGAATAAGTCTTTAAATAATCCAAACTCTGCCAAAGTGACTCTCAATTAAAGAAATGCTTTTGTTTGGGCAATACTTACGGCATGTAGCAGAAAGGTAAGCTTCTCCTGGAAGAGAAGAACCACCCTTTGGATTGGGCATACAACATCCTCAAACCAGCTGCTCAGGTAGGATTTTATGTGATTCTCCAAGCCCCTTTCCTAGATCAAGAAAGAATGTCATCTGCTTTAATATAAGCCTTCACTTAGTGTACTTAAATTGGACAGTGAAAAGAACTGAGGATAGATACCTCCATTTTTTAAGCTACCACCAGCAACTCAAAAAAGGAATTGTAATATAACTTCCCTGAGCAGAGTGGGGATTAATCCTGTACTGAATTTAAAAAACACACTTAGAAATGTAATACATAAAATAAAGAGACCAAATAAATAGGGTTGCATGCTATTTTTTTTGCTGGGAGAAGTTGGGCATTTACATGTCCATCTCTCCCTACCACACTGTATACTTTGTGTACTTACTAGAGATTTTTTTAAAGATTTTATTTATTTATTCATAAGAGAGAGAGAGAGAGAGGCAGAGATATAGACAGGGAGAAGCAGGCTCTCAGCAAGGAACCCAGTGTGGGACTCGATCTGGATGCCAGGATCATGCCCGGAGCCAAAGGCAGATGCTCAACCACTGAGCCACCCAGAGACGTCCTGGGGAGATTTTTTTTAAAAAAGATTTTCTTTTTAAGTGATCTCTACACTCAAAGTGGAGATCAAACTCATAACCCCGAGATCAAGAGTTGCATGCTCTACCAACTGAGCCAGCCAGGCACCCCAGAAGATATTCTTTTAATAATCCTTATCCCTCAGCACTTGGCTGTGCCTGAAACATCCATGTGTGAACTTATAAAGCACCTCCTTTATAAGGAGGCTGAAGGAGTGAGACAGCTTATTCAGATTCAAATGGGATCAGAGAAGGACACATATTAACTCATCAAAGTACTCTAGCCCGCTCCAGCTGTCAGACATGCTGCCAGGAGGACATCTAAGCTTTCCAGGCTGTGGTGCTCACTGGGGACTAGTGGAAGAGCTCCACTCTGGGAGAGTAGCTCCCCTTAGACCCATTTCTCTGGCTTATTCTACTCCTATGCTATCCTTTCCTCTCCTGCAGGATCTTGTAAGCACATGACAAGTAAAAGGAATTGTTACCAAATAAATGGGTAGTAAAGTTAGAAGAGTTATGACTTTAACAATTACTACATGCTGGATGTGTGTTTTTTTTAAAGGTAAGGATAACTTAATCAATATGGATGTATTTAATTCACCAAAGATCGACTAATAAAAAATGGAATTTTTCCCCAAATCTTTGATGTTGAGTTCAAGGACAGTCATACCATTGTAGAGCATGTCTTTGGTACCAGAGGCTGCATAAGCATTAGTTCTGTCCAAACTATAAGTCTTATGTGCCTAGAAATCAGGAAAAGAGCATCCTCTTCCTCACTTGCAATGTTACCATATACCCTGAATTTAATGGATTCAATTTTTCATGGATACAAAACATAAGAAACAGTCTTGTGAAATTTACAACAGTTACAGGACTATGTTCTCTACTTCCCTTAACCAGCACCTTCCTATTAGCCCACAAAGCTATACGTTTTTAGAATTTGGGTGTCTTTGTGTCCATCTATGATTTAATAAGTATAACGTATTTATCATCTCAGTCTTATCAACTAAAGTGATCATCTTACCTCATGGCTCATATTATTTTTTAGCCCTTGAATGTACTTGTCCAATTCAAGCCTGAAAGTATGTTCTTAAGGAAGCAATAAAGGATGAATCAAGACAGCGTTTGATTTCTCAATAGGAAACATAAAATCTCTCAAATAATACAAACTGTAAATTAAAACATGCCAAGACAAACTGGTTGTATGAAAGTATGAAATGAAGTAAATACGTAAGGGGTAGAAAAGCTCTTTCTAGGTTGGTAGTAATACTCCTCCATTCGGCTTCCCATGTTTTCCTTCCTGATATCCTCAAAGATCAAAGAAAGGATATAGCTCAAGTCCTTTTTCAGATCCTCCTAAAAAACAGACCACGTACTCTGAAGCATTATGTTCAGAGTCCACTGTTGCTGCTTCAGGAAGCACTTTTTCTTGTTGGAAAAGACAGTAATAACAACCGACTCGGTAATCTGGAATCCTAGAAAAGACAAGACAATAAAATGTACGCTTTTGCTAACTCACACATCTAGTTTTATGGACTGTCCAAACTCTGGTCATCTTGATCTGGCAATACTGTTAGGTTGCAAACTAGGTCAGAATGTCCTAGACTTCTTGGTTTACTTGAAACAGCAGAGGAAAACTATCAGGTACCATTATAGGCTTTAATGAGAGTAGCGCCTGGAATTTCAAACATGGAATTTCTTTGAGTCCTCTCTTATATGAAAAACTCATGCAAATTTTATTCTCATTCATAGTACATCCACATTTACATAAATATAAACATGTTCTCTTTTTCCCCAAAAACTTCACGAATCACTGAAGCTTCAGGCAGATGTGCCATGTTAATCCTGGGGCTTTCTCTTTGGTTTGTGGCTTCATATTCCTGAGGGGGCTTGATGCCAAAATCATAATCTAAAGTAAACTATAATCAAGGGGTGTAATGGAAAGATGGCTGGAATTCAACAGAGGATACCTATGTTTTAGCCTGAATGTCATCAATATGACCAGCTTTGTGACCTTACTGTCACAAACATTTCAGTTTATTTGCTCATCTGAAAATGGAAGTAAGAGAACCTGCTCTACTGCCCCGTTATAGAAGAGAATGGCATCAAAGTTTGTGAAAGCGCTTTACAATTGTATACTAGTGTATACAATTTTAGTTTGGGTAATTAATTCTTATTTTCCAAATACAAGACTAAATAAGTATACTTAGGTGGCAGAGTCTGCCATTCAATTAATTCAATTAATTCCATTCCACAAATGTGTGTGTGTGTGTGTAAGACCCAGTGCAAAGAACAAAGATGAACTTTGCAAGTCTAGTGAGAGCTGATCTTTTGCAATTTCTCATCTTCTCATATTTAGCTCAGAAATAAAAAATTCAGAACACAGCACATTTTACACTTACCTCAGCTCCACAGATGCAACATTACCCAGCCCTTCAAATACTGCTCCCTTAGAAAGACGCTTAGCAATGAAACTGCGCAGCTCTGGCTCCACTTCAGATGGCAGATTAGTATCCACCAAGGAGAGGCTTGACAAATGAAAGACACATTCCTTACCAGTGGACTACTGCATTTGTACCCCATAAGTCAGAATATTACCAAAAGCCAGAATCTCTTTAAGGATTTGAAAAAGCTTTTTATGACTCCTGTTGGTGAGGCTTCTAGGTGTGTATGTCACCAAGTATGATCTATTTCATCAAACAGTTTAAAATAGTCCTATCTTTCCAGCTCATTCTCTCTAGTATTATGACTCCTCTGGGACCCCTAATCCACTGACCTTAACTTCCTTATTGCAATACCATAATGCTATTAAAACATTCCTTATATCATCCATCATCCAGTCAGTGAACATACTGTCGTATTTTACTCTACTCTGCATCCAGTGTTAAAGTTCATTCATTCATTTACTAAATTTGTATTACATGTCTACCCTAGTACCAAGGGTGCCAGGTCAGGAGACATCAATGAACCAAAGAGACAACAATCTGCTGTCCTAGAGTTTACATTCTAGTGTGTAGCAGAGGAGCTCTGAAAGGGCATTGAGGCGGGGGAAAAGGAGGATTTTAGATTTCTTTATACCCATAAGACATTTAATATTTAATGCAGTTCCCAATCAAGGAACTAAGATTAATTGCCTCTGGCTAATCACCAGGGGCACTACCAGTATTTGGATCTGCCCAGCCTTGAATGACTGAACTAGTGAGGAAAGCCAGATGAGGTTCCCAGGGGATAGGTGGGCTTGATGGTTTGCCTTGGGAAAGCTGAATGGAAATAGGGTAACCACTGATATCTACAGGACAGATGAGTGCAGAGAAGATAAAAGCACATGGGTGGGGGCTATGGTCAAGCTGTTTTTACCTGAAATCATCACCAGAGGGAGTTTCTGCATTTGTGCCAACTGGGCTTCCATCATCACTGTCCCCTCGCTGCTGTGCCAATCTGCACATCACAAAAGCAATATAACTGTCAGTCATGGGCTCTAAGTGCAGCGGAGTCCATCCCCTTCCCCGCCGGCAAGCACGGGGTGGGGGGTAGGGGGTTGGGGGGGGTGAAAGTCAACTGGAAATGCTGCAAGGTAGAAGTGCATGGATCCTCCATTCCTACCTTCACAATAGGGAAAACCCATGAAACGGTGCTGAAAGAGCCCCTTCGCTCTCCGGGCCCTCTAAAAGGTGGAGGAAAGGCTAAATTAAATACCAACAAGAGTCAAGGAAATTTCCGCTAAAAACCAAACTTTCCAGGGCCAAAAGAGCCCCAGAAATGTCTGCCCCGACCAAGGAAAAAGAGGCAGCGAGAACGGAGGATAATCAGAGGGTGGGGTGGAGGTGTGGATGCTTGGGGCCAAGAGGAGAAAGTGGGGCGATAATGACAGGAAAGGACGGGGGTGCAAAGTGACATTAATGAGTGCGCGAGGCGCTGTGCCAAACAAGGGCATGGGGCGACCGGTAGGGGTTGAGAGGACGCGGGGGACAGCTGGAGGGCAGGGGCGTGGGAGTGCCGAGGAATCCAGGGCGCTAGCCCGGGAGAAGGGCTTGAGGCCAAAGACCAGGTAGCTGGGAGGGGGGAAAGAAGGCCCTGGCGAGCGCCGAGGGTGGGATGCGGGGCCGGGATGCGGGGCCGGGATGCGGGGCGGGGCGGGGCTACAGGGACGGCCCGGCGCTGCACCTGCTTCCGCGGTAGTTGTAGAGACAATAGTGGCTGCTGGGCGGCGGCTCGAGCCTTCGCTCCTCGGCGGAGCCTCCCTCCTCGCTGCTCTCTAGCTCCTTTTCATCCCCGTCGAGAGATTCCTGCAAGGAGGGGAGCATCGCGGCGGCGGCCTCCGAGCGGCCCTGTGCTCCCGCCAAATCGCTCCCCCGCTGCCGTACAGTCCTCCGAGGCCGGGCTCGTGCGGCTCCCAGCGCTCGCGCACCTGCGTTCCGCCGGCCTCCCGGAGTAGCAGGCCAGGAAGCTGGCGGGCTGGCCTGGGAGGTGGGGAGGTGGGGGGGTGAGGGGTGTCTCCCCGCACGGGCTCGTGGGCGCGCCCAATTACCTCCCGCAGGATCTTCTACCATTTCTCTTTTGACTCCTTTGCTCTTCTGGCTATTGTCTAAGACGTCTAGGAGACGTAATAAACATGGTGCCATTAGCCAGCCGCATGGAAAAGGATGAATCTGCCCTCCTACCATCCACTCACGTGCACCAGTTTGATAAAAGATCCAAGAATTTATTTTTAAATATTTATTTATTTGAGAAAGAGGGAGCGCGCCCACACACAAACGGGGAGGGACAGAGGAGGAGACAAGCAGACTCCCCGCCAAGCGCCGAGCCTGACCTGGGGCGTGACCCCAGGACTCCATTTCCTGACTTGAGCCAAAAATCAAGAGTCAGAGGCCCAAATGACTGAGCCACCCAGGCACTCCAAAAGATGTAAGAATTTAAAATGCCCCATCCCAGGTTTTTGAAGATTCTTGAAGAAGGCCTTTCTAAATATTTAAAATACTTAGAAGCTACACGAGAGGGCCACCTGGGTGGCTCTGGTTGAGGGTCTGCCTTTGGCTCAGCTCATGATCCCGGGGTACTGGGATCGAATTCCGATAGGGCTCCCCACAGGCAGCCTACTTCTCTCTCTGCCTCTTATGAATAAATAAAATCTTAAAAGCCACATGGGGAAAGATTAATAAATCTAAGTAAAAACTAAGCACTTCTTTTTTTAAAAAAAAATATTTTATAGTATATCCCATGGGGAGCCCTATGTGGGACTCAATCCTAGCTTTGGGGATCAAGCTCTGAGCCAAGGGCAGACACCCAACCGCTGACCCACCCAGGCATCCCAAAACTAAACACTTCTGTGTAGCCTAAAGTCAAAACACAAATGACCAACTAGGAAAAATATTTGCCACATATATTTTTTTAAAGATTTGGGGCTCAATCCCAGGACCCTAAGATCATGACCTGAGCCAAAGGCAGACGCTCAACGGACTGAGACACCCAGGCTCCCCTAGATTTCATTTTTAAAAATAATCTCTACATTCAACATGGGGATTGAACTCATAACCCCAAGATCAAGGGTTGCATGTTCTACCAACTAAGCCAGCCAGGTGCCCCAATGTACACGGTTTAGAAAAAAATTTGAAAATGTCTATCAGGGATCCCTGGGTGGCGCAGCGGTTTAGCGCCTGCCTTTGGCCCAGGGCGCGATCCTGGAGACCCGGGATCGAATCCCACATCGGGCTCCCGGTGCATGGAGCCTGCTTCTCCCTCTGCCTGTGTCTCTGGCGCTCTCTCTCTCTCAGTCTTTCATGAATAAATAAATAAATAAAATCTTAAAAAAAAAAAAATAAAAAAGAACTGAGAAAAAAAAAAAAAAAAAAAGAAAATGTCTATCAGTATTTTAAATTCACATACCCTTTGTCTATCAGTGCAACACCAGGACATCATTAAATGGATACATTCATGTAAGTGTGAAAATAGGAGCCCAAAAATATTCCTTGCAGCACGGTTTTTTTTTTTTTAATATATAAAAAGGGTTGGTTTATTGTAGTTCAAATACATAAACTGAACATTCAAACATGGCACGGTTTATGATGAAAAACTAGATCCAATCTGAATGCTGGTCAATAGAGGACTGATTCCATAAGTTTTTTTTTTTAATTTTTATTTATTTATGATAGTCACAGAGAGAGGCAGAGCATAGGCAGAGGGAGAAGCAGGCTCCATGCACCGGGAGCCCGACGTGGGATTCAATCCTGGGTCTCCAGGATCACGCCCTGGGCCAAAGGCAGGCGCCAAACCGCTGCGCCACCCAGGGATCCCTGATTCCGTAAGTTTTAGTAGACATGCAGTGATAGAATAATGACACTCCCCCCACTCTGCCAAGATGGCCACATCCTAATCTCCGGAACCTGAAAATACGTTACCTCGCATACAAAAGAGACTCTTCAGGTGTGATTATAGTAAGGAACTTAAAATGGGATAATTAGGGACTCCTGGGTGGCTTAGTGGTTGTGCATCTGCCTTCCGCTCAGGTTGTGATCCCAGGGTCCTGGGATTGAGTCCTGCATCAGGCTCCCCATAAGGAGCCTGCTTCTCTTTCTGCCTAAATCTCTGCTTCTTTTTCTGTATCTCTCATGAGTAAATAAAATCTTAAAAAAAGAAAAGGGAGACATATCTTGGATTATCCAAGTAGGCCCAATGTAACCATAAAAATCTCTCTAAAAAGGCAGGAAATCAGAGGAGAAGACAATTGTGATATATAGAGACTGAAGTGATTTAGGATCACAAGCCAAGGAATTTAGGCAACCTCTAGAAGCTAGAAAGGCAATAGATGATTCTCCCCAAGAGCCTGCTGAAGGAATACAGGCCTGCCAACACATTCCAGACTTCTGGTCTCCAGGATTGTTATATAATAAATTTGTGGTTAATTTTGTTACCACAGCAATAAGAAATTAACACACCTGTATACCAGAGGACTTTACAGCTATTAAAAGAATGAATTGGAATATATGCACATATAGGAAGACAATCCAGTATTTAAGTTTTTTCCTGGCAACACAATTGAAAGAGCCAAAGCATGCACACAGGGAAAGGCAAAATGTAATCACTGCCAAGAAAGTAATGGAGAGTTAGGGTGATCTTACACAATCTCATTACTGGCTTCTTGACCATCTGTGAACATAAACCGAGGACATTAGTCTTTGCAAATTAGTCTATCAACTGCCAACAGCAATAGTATCAGTATAGCATTTATATTTTATTTTATTTATCTTTTAAAAGATTTTATTTATTCATGAGAGACAGAGAGAGGAAGAGACACAGGCAGAGGGAGAAGCAGGCTCCATGCAGGGAGCCTGATGTGAGACTCGATCCCAGGTCTCCAGGATCATGCCCTGGGCTGAAGGCGGTGCTAAATCGCTGAGCCACCCAGGGTGCCCTAACATTTATATTTTAATAGTTATCATTTATTTAGCAGTAACCATGGGCCAGGAGATTTGTGTATTTTATATCATTTATCCTTGGACCAACTCTGTAAGACGGGTTTATCTTCATTTTATAGATGAGAATAAAATGGAGGCTCAGTCAATATGTGATCAATCTATAATCTTTTTTAAAGATTTATTTGAGAGAGAAAGAGCAAGTGCACAAATGTGGGGTGGAGCTGGGGGCGGAGGGAGCGGGGAGGGGAGAAGCAGACTCCTCACCGAGCAGGGAGCACCATGTAGGACTGGATCCCAGGACTCTTGAGATCATGACCTGAGCTGAAGGCAGATACTTAACCTACTGAGCCACCCGGGCGCCTTGATCAACCTATAATTTTTACTGCTGTCTTATTTTTTAAAGATTGTATTTATTTATTCATGAGAAACAGAGAGAGAGGCAGAGACACAGGCAGAGGGAGAAGCAGACCCCGCCAGAGGCAGCTGGATGCTGGACTCCATTCTGGAACTCCAGAATCACGCCCTGAGCCACCCCAGCGTCCCTGTTACTTTATATTGTGTTCTTCTGCTAGGGTCTTGCAAACAATTGTAAGAAAAAGGCCCTGTTGTGTGATGCACAGAGGCCTTCATAATTTAGCCTCTACCTGCTCCTTTTGCCTTCGTTTCTTATCACCCTCTCCCTTGCTAGCTCTGTCCTGGTCCCATTTCAAGGGGTTTCCCAAACAGGTCCCTTTTTACCCCCACATCCCTACCCCACCCCCCCGCAGCGTAGCAGTCTAAATTTACGCCTCTCTCTGTCTGGAATGCCCCCAGATAGCTGCATGTCTTTCTCCTTCGAATCAGTTTTCTTCACAGATGTCACCTCCTCAGAGCGAGAGTCAGAAACGCCCTACACAACCCACATCCCACACAAACCTCTGCCATCATCCCAGCAAGACTGTCCCGTCCCCTTCTACTGTTCAGCTCTTCTTCAGGACCCTCAGCACTCCCGACATTACGTCAGGATTGTTCACTGTCTGCCTCCATCACCGCTCTAGGGTCTCATGCTGAGGTACTGGGGTCCAGGACTTTACTTTTTCTTTGTGGAGGATGGCGGGAATGGGGCGGGGTGGGTAACCGAATGACACAGTTCAGACCCTCACGAGATGCTGCTGCCGGTGAATAGCTGGACTTCTTCCATTCCAGCCTGGATTCCTCTTCTTCCTCCCTGGAATTATCGTCTCTTGCCGCCAGCCAGCGCCGTGAGCTCCGGCTCTATCTCAGGCGCCCAGCCTCAAAGACGTGCACTTTTTGCTCCTTCTGTGAGATTCTGTCTCTTCCACTTCCCTCTCAGAAGACCTTTCTTTTTCTTTTCTTTTTTTTTAAAGATTTTTATCCATTTATTCATGAGAGACACACAGAGAGAGAGCGAGGCAGAGACACAGGCAGAGGAAGAAGCAGGCTCCATGCAGAAGCCCGATGCGGGACTCGATCCCGGGACTCCAGGATCAGGCCCTGGACCGAAGGCGGGCGCGAAACCGCTGAGCCACCCAGGGATCCCCTCAGAAGACCTTTCTTATCACTCCCAGTGGCCGCCAGGACCCCGCTGGGGGCTCCCCTCCGGAGGTCTGCAACACTTTGTATTTCCCCCACTCACGGCCTCGGTTACTCCTCTGCCACCCATCTCCGAATTACAAAGCGGAGGCTGCCGTTTCTTTAACTTCACCCGTAACAAGCAAATGCCCAACACTTACTACATCAACGATTCATCCGGGCAATGAAACGAAAGTTAAAAGTTGGGCTCTCTGTCTCATTATTCATGATTTGTAGTCTGTCCTTAATGACCCTAACCGCCTTTCCAGGCTTTGTTTCGTTTTTTTTTGTTGTTTTGTTTTTTTTTTCTTCTTCAATTGGCGGGTGTCTCGGCGGCGTTCCTCAGGCGCCTGCCCCCTTACAAAGGAAACCGGAGGGATCACCAAGCGCCACCACGCGAGAGCCCGGATAGCTTACACCGACAAGATGGCGGCCGCACCTCAGCGGCCACGAGTCTCCACCCACTCAGGGAGGAGGCCTGCGTCATGTGACCCTTCCCGAGCCTGGCACCGCCTCCGGCCGCAGTGCCTGACGGGAGCAGAGCGGCGAACGAGGGCGTCGGCCATTTTGTGTCTGTTTCCTGTGGGACGCGGTCGTGGCCGTTGGCTCGGACGAGTGAGCGATTTTTGCCTCGTTTTTCCTGCTTGTCCCCCCCCTCCCCCCGTTTTACTTTGTCAGTAGAACGCAGTTATGGGTCGCAAAAAGAAGAAGCAGCTGAAGCCGTGGTGCTGATATCCTTTATCGGTTCGAAGTCGAGGCCGAGCGGGGGCGCCGGTTGGTGGTGGCTGGGACTGGGAGGCCTTGCTCCGGCCTGTGGCGGAGGGTGTCCGCGATCTAGGCCTCGAGGTGGGTGGCTTGGTGGCCAGAGCCGGATTTGGGAAGACTTCGCAGAAAAGGGAAGTCCCTAGGGCGAGAGGCTCTGGCAGTTGGGGGTCGTGGGGCTCCGTGACTCAGGAGGTTCTTGCTTCGGTGCTCCGTTGGACCCCGCCACCAAGGACAGTGTCCCCTAAGGATGTTCGGCCCCCCTCCGTTGTTTTGGTGCAGTTCAACAAAGGGACTTCTTTTCAGTATAATACGCTGATTGAGTACACGGAGGGTTAGGGAAGATCTTCCGGAGTCTTGTCACCCACTTTTTCCGTTCTATTGTAGATTCAGTGGTTAAAGGCTTGTGTTAGTCAACCCTGGTTTCGAAACAGCACCCCCCCCCCTTTTTCCTTTTTTTTTTTTTGGCCGGAGTTGGGGGGGAGAACTAGCTTCCGCGTCTCACCCGCTGGCGCCTTAATCTTCAAGGAGCGCTCTCAAGAGGGTGGAGTTTCTTAGGGTGTATTACCTGGCTTTGGAAGACTAAAAAAAATGCTACTTATTGCTTACTAAAACGTGGCGTCTTTCTAATACTTTTTCCGGAAGCGCTAATACACCTTACATTAAAACTGATTTTACTCAGCTGTTTTGTACTTAAAAATTTCTTACAGAATTGCATTTATTTATATGCTAGTTGAAAAACGGTCACTAATTTTTTTCATGTGCTTTTAGGAAAACCTAGCTAATGAGATAAAAATGCTGTTTTATTAGTGTACGTCTCTGAGTTTTAACAGATTCTTGGCAACAAATTTGTAAAGGAGTTACAGCCTAATGGATTGTTCATACGAAATTATGTTATTCTTATCCACTATGAGCTTATTTTTGGATCTAAATAATATTCTCAAATTCCAGATATTGGGTAGATTTTTAATATTTCGATTATTTTTGTTTTCTACTTAATGTATTCTATTTTGAAATTCAGTGTGACATAAACTTGGGGATTTTTAAGCATTGAACTGTTCAGTCCACAGTGTGCTTTTTAATTGTTGAAATACCGAACGCAAAAGGCAGTTTCACTTAAATCTTTGTTAAATGTAGGGATTTGACAAAACTGTATTGCTGATTACTGAGATGTGTTCATTTGGAGGTGGTGAAGAGAGATTAAGGGTTTCCAGGAAACTTAATAGAATTACATAGCGAGATAATTCCAATTGTAGAATAAGTATCATAAGTAAAGTTTGTATAAAGTACATTTTTGTTTTTGGTTTTAACTTTTTATATTTTAACATTGCTTCTGTTCTCTTATAGGACACTTTTTTTTTTTTTGTAACCAGTGTCTTTACTGTTTTTTGTACCTTAACAACATTGATCAGGTATTGTAATAGAGATTTTGATGATGAGAAGATTCTTATACAGCACCAAAAAGCAAAACATTTTAAATGCCATATATGTCATAAGAAGTTGTACACAGGACCTGGTTTAGCTATTCATTGCATGCAGGTAAGAATTTTTTTTTCTGTATTTAATTTTTATTCCCTTCTTTGGAAATCCCATGGAAAAAATTTTGAATTTGACAGCTGTAGGGTTTTGTTTATTGCAAAAGATCAGATGTGGTCAGTCAGCTTTTAAAAAAACCAGACACTTTTTTAGCCATTAAGATAATTGGAGTTTTTTTTTTTCCTTTACATTTAAGGAAAGTTTGTGTTGATAATGTTTATTTCTGAATTACTGATAATATTTTTTATCCTAGATGATCTTGGTGACAATTAAATTGAGGTCCCAAACTATCCCCTACTCTGTACTTGGGTTAAAGAACAAGGATCAGTGGCTTGAATTTTGTGGTCAGTCTGACCAGTTCTAATCCCATGAAAATTAATGAATAATTAGCTACCATTACTCACTGCCATTGAAGGATTTTTTATATTCTGTTGCCTGGGGATAGGCTTACTTCAGTTATTCCATGGACCTCTTTTGGAATGGTAACATTGGGTTTCATTTGGTAATTTCTGGTTTTCTTGAGTTTTTTCACTACTACGTAGGGAGAACTTTACAATTTATATTTTTAAAGACCTAGTAAGTGCCATTATGTCTTATTCAACGTTATTTCTTCTACTTTTGCCAATCCTAGAGCTGCCTGAATTTTTGCCTAATTGGACCCTAGAGAGATGTGAGATGAGCAAATCCCTATTCATTGGAAACTACTGTTGGTAGGAGGCAGGGAGGTAAATTAAAATAAGATGGTTCCCCAAGTTTAAAAATAAGTTTATGAAAGAAAGTAAGTTTATATAGATCGTTTTCACTTCAAGTATATCATTATAACAATAGTATCCATTCAAAAATATTTTAGAAAAAAAGTATTTTAGAGCCTGCTACGTGCTAGACTCACAATTCTCCACTGTGGCAATCACTAGTTACATGGGGCTATTTAAAAGAAGTTTATTTTATTTATTTTTTTTTTTTAAAGATTATCTATTCATAGAGACACACACAGAGAGAGAGGCAGAGGGAGAAGCAGGCTCCGTGCAGAGAGACTGACAGTGGGACTTGATCGAGGGTCTCCAGGATCACGCCCTAGGCTGCAGGCGGCGCTAAACCACTGCGCCACCGGGGCTGCCCTAAAAGAAGTTTAATATAAAAATTAAATATTTAACATCTCTATCACATTATAGTCACATTTCCAGTGCTCAGTCAAATGTGGCTGGTGGATGACTATTGTATTGGCTAGTTCAGTTACAGATTATTACTATTTATCACAAAAAGTTCCTATGAGAGGGCATTGTGCTAGAGGCACTATGGGTATAGCAGTGAAAAAAAATCCCCATTGTGGAATTTAGATTTATATGGTGGAAGAAAATAAACTAAATATTTAGTTTGTTTTTTGGTGGTGATTGAGAAAACTAAAACTAGGTAGGGGGCATAGGGAGGGCCACAAGGTAGGAAAGGCCTGAATGAGAAGCTGACACCTGGGGGGATCCCTGGGTGGCTCAGCGGTTTAGCGCCTGCCTTCGGCCCAGGGTGTGATCCTGGAGACCCGGGATCGAGTCCCACGTCGGGCTCCCTGCATGGAGCCTGCTTCTCCCTCTGCCTGTGTCTCTGCCTCTCTGTCTCTCATAAATAAATAAAATTGAAAAAAAAAAAAGAAGCCGACATCTGAACAGATCTGAAAGGAAGTAAGAGAAAGCTTCCAGGGAATAGCAAATGAAAGACCCTTATATATAGGAATATTTTCATATATATATATGTGTGTGTGTGTATTTTTTTTTTTTTTTATTTATGATAGTCACAGAGAGAGAGAGAGGCAGAGACACAGGCAGAGGGAGAAGCAGGCTCCATGCACCGGGAGCCCGATGTGGGATTCGATCCCGGGTCTCCAGGATCGCGCCCTGGGCCAAAGGCAGGCGCCAAACCACTGCGACACCCAGGGATCCCTGTGTGTGTGTGTGTGTGTGTGTATTTTAAAGATTTATTTATTTATTCAGAGAGAGAGAGAGAGAGAGGCAGACACACAGGCAGAGGGAGAAGCTGGCTCCATGCAGGGAGCCCGACGTGGGACTCGATCCTGGGTCTCCAGGATCACACCCCGGACTTCAGGCAGTACTAAACTGCTGCACCACCGGGGCTGCCCCTATTCTATATTAATGGAATAGGAAAAGGAAACAGTGTGCTTTATATAGGAGGTCTTACTTACTGTAGGCTGCTTTTTTAAAATTCTGAATGCAATGGGAGGTTTGAGAGAGGTACAGCATACTCGGGGTCACTTTTTTTTTTTTTTTTTAATGATTATCCTGGCTGTGGGGTTGAGATTAGGTTGCAGAGGGCAGTGAGAATACTTAGAATGACTAGAGTATTCCAGGCAAGAGGTGATGGTGACAGAGAACCAGAATTTTCTGGCAGATTAGATGTGGAGTATAAGAAAGTGAGGAGTTACAAGATCTGAAGGTTTTTGGTTTGAGGAGTGAGAAATGAGTATCCATGGACTGAGATGTACAAAGCTACAGAAGAATTGGCTTAGAGGTGAGGATATCAGCATTGTGTTATGTTTAAAAAAATTTTTTTTAAAGATTTATTTATTTTAGAGAGAGAGTGAGTGGAGGAAGGGGCAGAGGAAAAAAATCCTCAAGCAGACAACCCGCCAAGCACGGAGTAAGGTGTTGGGGGCTCAGTCCTACAGACCCATGAGATCATGACCTGAGATGGTCCAACCAAGAGTTGGGCACTTAAATGACTGAGCCACCCAGGTGCCCCAAGATTGTGTTATGTTAATTTTGTGTATGGGTGTTTAATGTTGAGAAGGTCTATTGAATATCCAATTGGAGATATATAAGCAGTTGTATCTATAAGCCTGAGGTTCAGAGAGGTGGAAGCTGGAGATAGAAATTTGGAAAGATACCATATAAGGATGGCTATTTTAACCCATGATATTAGATGTCTGTTCTTCTTAGGGAGTAGAATATAGATATAAAAGAGGTGCAAGGACTCCACTTTAGGCCACTCCCAGGATTTAAAGGTTGGAAGATTAAAATATAACCATTCAAGAACATTGAAAAGGTAGGAAATCCAAGAGAATAGTGCCCTGGAAACCAAATCAAATGTTTAAAGGAATTATTTAACTGAGTCAAATATGGGTGAAGTGTGGGTGGTAGATCAAGGAAGAAGGGACTGAGGTTGGATTAATCAAAGTGGAGGTCATTGGTCACTTACCAAGAGTGATTTCCTAGAAGGATGAAGATGAAAGCCTGATTGGGGTGCTTTTAAGAGAAAATAAGGAAAATAGGGAAGTAGAGGTACTCTTTCAAGAAGTTGTACTATAAAGAAGAGCAGAGAAATGGAATTGAAGTAGGAGATTAGCTAAATTATTTCAATAATGTCTTTAAGTCCTTCTGTTTTTATAGTCTTTGTGTAATTTTACAGCAGCCTGTGAGATAGGCATGGCAGTTAAATCAGATACATCCTCCCAATTGTAAACCCAGGACATTAATAATATAGATGATAAACCCAGGACATTAATAATATAGATGGTTCACATCAGTGTTTGCTCCTATTTTTTCAGCCAAGACCATATCAACTTCTAGGCAAGATTGTAAGAAATCTGATTCTGGCTGGGATATTGGGAGGTAGTTAGGTAAATCATGTTATTTTTCCTTTCTTTCCAACAGCTTTTGATATGTTCATTCTTGGCCTTATCATTTAGAAATATAATCAAGACTAAGTTAATGTGTACATGAATACAGTTTTATTTTTTGGAGAACATAAGAATTTATCTGCACTTGTCAAGAATAGTAACATTCCAAAAAACTTAAACAGTGATTAAGTCACTTGTTCAGCAGCTTTATTCATTGATGTTTTAATCACAATAAGGAGCAGTGGTTCAAGATTGATAAAAAATTATGGTATTTTCTGGATTTCATTTGCATGTCACTGCTTAAAATCTTTGAGATACATATTAAATAAGAAAATACTTAGCTTTTAAAATTATCTTTCTGTTCTTGGGTGAAAGTGTCTTGGGAGGAAAGAAAAATTGAGTTTGGACAAATTTGTCCAAAGCATTACTAGCCTAAATCAGTGGTTCTCAAGCTTGAGCATGCCTCAGAATCACCTGGAGGGCTTATTAAAGCACAAATTGCCAGCCTTACCCAAGAGTTTATGATGCTGTGGGGGTGGGGGTATCCTGAGAATTTGCATTTTTAATAAGGTTTCCGGTAATGCTGATAGTATAGGCAAAATACTTTGGCATTTTTTAGCCTAAGTTAATGCAAGATGCTGAAGAGCCAAGACCACAATTTTACCATATTGGCAGAAGTTACCCATGTTTGAGTCTTAGAGACATTTGTTCTAGCAAAAACTGTACAGTGGAAAAGAAATTGTAGATTTCCAGTGTTTTAGAATAGAACTTCTTCCTCATTTTGAAGTACCAAATAAATTGAGAGTAATGACAGGATCACTGTTATGGCAGTGTTAAGTGCCTGAGGTGTAATTCATTAGTTATGGGTAATGCTAATTGTAAATGTTATTTTTGTAGTTTGTAACTATAGGCTTGTCTCAAGATCCATTCTTGGAAATTTTATTTTAATTCAATATAATATGGTGGATTCATAAGCTTTAAGTCAGACTTGAAATATGTCTGATTTGAGTAGGATTGCTAGTTCGTTGATGATACTTAAGCAAGATTGTAGTAAACTTGAATTGATGCTTATCGAATCCTTACTATGTGTTAGACATTCTACCAAGTGCTTTTCATATTCATTATATTTTATTTAATCCTAAAATGATCCTAGGTGTTAGGTACTGTGGATGGAATAATCTTAAATGATTTGCCTAATCCCACATAGTTAGTAAGCAAAACTGGGGGTTGAATCCAGAGAGATTCACTATAGAACCAGTTATTCTTAACCATTATACTAAGTTGTTTTCTGAGTAATTTCAAATTACTCTTCAAGGACTTTATGAAGCACTTTATCTAATAGAAGTTTGTTTTAATATCAGGTGCATAAAGAGACAATAGATGCTGTACCAAATGCAATTCCTGGGAGAACTGACATAGAATTGGAAATATATGGTATGGAAGGTATTCCAGAAAAAGACATGGATGAAAGAAGACGACTTCTTGAACAGAAAACACAAGGTAAAGGGCAGCCTGGGTGGCTCAGCGGTTTAGCGCCGCCTACAGCCCAGGGCATGATCCTGGAGACCTGGGATTGAGTCCCGTCAGGCTCCCTGCATGGAGCCTGCTCCTCCCTCTGCCTCTCTCTCTGTGTCTCTCATGAATAAGTAAAATCTTTAAAAACATTTAAAAGTTAAAAAAATATATTTAAAAAAAGAAAACACAAGGTAGATACTAAGATGTATGCATTTTTCATAATACAACTTCACTAATGAGAGCATTACGACCACTTTGATGTATAAATTTAATAGTGGATGTTAGATTTATTCAAAATTCCAATTTTGTTTTATAGTTTTTTTATGTCTTTATGTTTAGAATTGTATATTTGATTTGTGTATATATGTAATACTAAATGGATGATTCCAAATACTTTATTATGTTTTTGCTCCTAACTGGATTCCAAGTGGAATTAGCAAGAGTTGAAGTTTTTGAAAATCGTTTTGATTTGATTATATTACCACTAATAGTAAAATAGTTTTTAGTGCTATTATTTGTCTTGGAATTTGTGATCACTGTCCAGATGGTAGAAGTCATTAATCACATAGAAAATTACTTAAAGATTTTATTGAGAAAGAACCTAGGTAAGTGGGGGGTGCAGGGTGGTCAGAGAGAAAAAGAGTGAGAATCTCAAGCAGATCCTGTGCTGAGCTGGGGAGCCCAGACGTGGAGCTTGATCTCTGTGACCCTGGGATCATGACCTGAGCTGAAATCAAGAGATCCTCAAATGACTGAGCCACCCAGGTGCCCCATGAAATTTCGTTTTTTTATTTAAGTAAGCTGTACACCCAATGTAGACTTTGAACTCGAGACCCCAAGATCAAGAGTCCCATGCTCTACTGACTGAGCCAGCCAAGTGCCCAGAAACTTTTTGTTTTGAAAAGTCTTGTGGAGGGTGCCTGGGTAGTTCAGCGGTTGAGCATCTGCCTTCAGTTCAGGGCCTGATCCCATTCCAGGGATCGAGTCCTGCATTGGGCTGCCCGCAGGGAGCCTGCTTCTCCCTCTGCCTATGTCTCTGCCTCTCTGGGTCTCTCATGAATGAATAAATAAATATCTTAAGAACAAAAGCATTGCAGAGAGGTCAGACCTTTTTATCATAGTTTACCTTTTGGGATAAAATAGAAATCTGTTTTTTAATAGAAAACTGAGTTAGGGGATCCCTGGGTGGCGCAGCGGGTTAGTGCCTGCCTTTGGCCCAGGGCGCGATCCTGGAGACCCGGGATCGAATCCCACATCGGGCTCTCGGTGCATGGAGCCTGCTTCTCCCTCTGCCTGTGTCTCTGCCCCTTTGTCTCTCTCTCTGTGACTATCATAAATAAATAAAAATTAAAAAAAAAACTGAGGAAAATTACTTTCATCTATCAGACGAGGGGAAGTACTTTAGTTAACCTTGTTTAATATAGGTTGAAAATACATTTGAAGAGTAAAAAGAACAGTAGTGACTAAAGCTTTTTGTAAGGAAAATCTCATGAGCTAATTGCACTGAAATAATTTTTTTTAATGTTGACTGTCAAATTTGCTGAGTTTTTATTTTATGGGAAAAACTAATTAAAACTTTTTTAGCAGAGAGTCAAAAAAAGAAGCAACAAGATGACTCTGACGAATATGATGATGATGACTCTGCAGCTTCAACTTCATTTCAGCCACAGCCTGTTCAGCCTCAACAAGGTTATATCCCCCCAATGGCACAACCAGGACTACCACCGGTTCCAGGAGCACCAGGAATGCCTCCAGGTATTACATAAGGTTTCTTAAAATTTAAAATTTTAAGGATTTTTTTTTTACGGTGTAGAAGTATTAAAATCTTTCTCTTACTCCTTTAATATTTGTGATTTTTCGTTGTTGAAATTCTTATTTATAGGCATACCTCCATTAATGCCAGGTGTTCCTCCTCTGATGCCAGGAATGCCACCAGTTATGCCAGGCATGCCACCTGGGTAAGAGAACTTTTAATTGACTTGTGGGCTTGTGCCTAGTAATGATCTTTTTCAACTTGGGTGTTGTAAGAATTTTAAAATGTTACTTTGCCCTTTTTTTCTTCTTCTAAAAGGTATGGGCTCCATAAATATTAAACTTGTGTAGTAAAGGAGTCTACCAATAAATTAAAGGAATATAAATTTGCCTCTGAAAAGCATAGATTTTTGGGTTTTAGGATGTCTGTAGGCAGCCATCTGCTTCAATTGCATCTGATGTAATTAAAGTAGTTGGTTGTAGATTTATGTTTCTGAGATTCAGAACTGTCCATGACACTTTGTAGTTGTGACAAGAAGCAAACTCTGTAAATGATATTATTTGTCAAATCATCAAGAACTAAACTGAATATGAGGTGCTCTGCCTATCACTTTTACTTAAATATTGTTGGATGTGAAAGGTATACAATACACTTTCCCACTGTATTTTGAAAATCACAGTTAGATTTTGATTTTGTCATACATTTTCACAGATTGCATCATCAGAGAAAATACACCCAGTCATTTTGCGGTGAAAACATGTAAGCATCTCATTCATAATGTAATTCAGGAGGTATAATCATAATGTCATTTTTTTGTGTGTTTAATGGTATCTATTCAGTTGACTTCAGAAATTTTCTAACCTTCTTCTCTAAAACTTCTAAAATGTGTAAGCTAGTTGACACAGGTCTCTTAATGGAGGGAGAGAAAACATCTGTGAGGAAATAGTAATAGATCCATATAATATAAATAAAGCATTTTCTAAATGTGCAGCTGTTTTTCCCCAAACTGCTGAAGTAATGGAATTTAGCAAAATGTGTTGTTAGAAAGAATAGATATTCTTTTGCCAAATTAAATGCTTTATTATTATAGAAGGTAATTGGGTTTTCTTGTAATGAAATCTATAGAAGTTAATCTTTTGATTAAGTCCTCAATTAAGAATTCACAAATTTGTAACTTTTTAAGTGAATTGGACACTGATATTTGAAGGTGAGCTCTTTTAGGGGAAGGAAAATAAATACGGTTCTGTTTTTAATCATGGCTCAGTGTTAGGTAGCTATTATAAGTAGATATAGGCAATTGTATGAATTAGTTTTGACTGTTTAATTTTGGTGGTAGGGTTTTGTTTTGTTTTGTAATCCTACCCCCCAAGAAAAACTTTACTCCACGGTGTACATTCAGTATTTTCCTTTGGAAAAATAATCTGATGACTCTGAAATAGTTCTTCCTTTTTATTTACGTTTTGTGTGAATATTTTCCAAGTGAGACAAAGGTGATTTTGATTTCCAATCATACATTTTAGATGAGGCCTCTTGTATATATTAAGGAAGGATAATTGTTCTCAGTGACTTTAAATATATGAAAGTGTTTTGTTAACAAAGACTGGTTTTTTCCCCCTTTATTTTACTGGTAAACCCAAGAGTTTGCTGGTTTTTAGAGGATTTATTTTGATAGAATTGTTTTGGTGTTGTGTGTTCCTTCAGCTTGATTGATTTCAATATTAGGGGTCAAATTCAAGTCTTTTATCTGTTGTTTCAGGCTTTAGCCAAAATATTTTCTAATGATTTATACTGTTAATTAACTTGGGTTTGTTTCTTGAATTTTGCTTTCTAATAGAATGATGCCAATGGGTGGAATGATGCCACCTGGACCAGGAATACCACCTCTGATGCCTGGTATGCCACCAGGTATGAAATGTTATAATTTCCTTTTTATTTTTTTTTAACTTTTTTTTTTAATTTCCTTTTTAATATGACTGGCATGTTTTATTAGCTATTTTGGACATAGGTTTGTGGATGTTCATTTGTAATTTATAATTTCATAGGTTGGTGAGTTCTTTTTTTTTGATTACTTGGAGAGGTGTTAGCATGGACTGTGTGCTTTTGGTTTTTGGTTTTTGAGGGCATTTTTTTTTTAATAATAAATTTATTTTTTATTGGTGTTCAATTTGCCAACATACAGAATAACACCCAGTGCTCATCCCGTCAAGTGCCCCCCTCAGTGCAAGTCACCCATTCACCCCCACCCCCCGCCCTCCTCACCTTCCACCACCCCTAGTTCGTTTCCCAGAGTTAGGAGTCTTGGAGTCTTGATGTTTTGTCTTCCTTTCTGATTTTTTTTTTTTAAGGTTTTATTTATTTATTCATTCATAAGAGAGACAGAAGGAAAGAGGGGAGCAGAGACACAGGCAGACGGAGAAGCAGGGAGCCCGATTCGGGACTCGATCCTGGGACTCCAGGATCACGCCCTGAGCCAATGGCAGGCACTAAACTGCTGTGAGCCGCCCAGGGATCCCATGTTTTTGAGTTTTGAAACAGATAATAAACAGGTTTTGAAGCAGTCAAAATGAGTCGCAACCTATGCACCAAAGTTCATATATCTAAGAGGGATTGTATTTGTTAGGAATGTTTTAGACGAGGGGAAAAAGTATTTTAGATGAGTAACAGAGTCTTTTGACAAGTAATGGAGAAACTGATCAAACCATATTTAAAAATATAGGCATTTTTTGTCTCAACAAAAAAAGAAAAGTAGCTTCAGTGGCTGGTGATATCAAGAACCCATGTATTTTATTTTTTTATTTTTTGGTTAACTGTAGCTTTTCTCCCTCAGACACATCACTCAGTTGTTAGAACTCTGCCAAGAAAGGGTGTCAACAGCACAGTGCTCTTCTTTTATTAACTCTCCCAGAAGCTTCCTAGCTTATTACCGTTGGCCACAAACAGGTCTAACGGACCCTCTAGCTGAGAGAAGCCTGTAAAAAACAAAAACCTTATCTTGACTTTGTATCCTATAATGTGGGGAGTGGAATATGGTAAGCCAAGTAGGTGTGCCACAGAGGCTTTCATGAGGCTTTCTCAGTTGGTTTCCTTGCTTTTTTTTTTTTTTTTTAATTTTTAAAAATTTTTTTTGGTTTCCTTTTTATATGTAATTCTAGCAAGTTTGTTTTGCAGTTGGTAGCAGATTTAGAAGTGCATTAAGTGATAGTTGTTGTAAGAGGAACAGGAAAAATAAAGCAGCAGCAAAATTAGCATCATTGCCAGAGCAACCATTAATTTGTACAATAGCTCCATATATCTTATATTTTGAGATGGTTTTAGGCAAAGTTATGTTGAAGTATGAAGAGTGCACTAGTGATGGATTTTATAAGAAAATTTATTTCAGGTGCTTAATGAGAGGCACCTGGCTGGCACAGTCATTAGAGCATTCAACTTGATCTTGGGTTTTGAGTTTGAGCCCCATTGTTGGGTGTAGACATTACTTAAAGATCATCTCTAAAGTGCTTACAGAAACAAATTACTGGTTTAATTAATTAGCTTATTATTAGTTAATAAATTGTTAGTTTTCTGGAAAAATATTTATGGGTATATGACCTACCTATGTAAAAACCTAAAGTTTTTACAGTAATTTGAGTTCAGAGAGCATCCAGCTGTTGGATGATGGAAGTAATTCTCATGTGTCACAAGTTTGCCAAATCAGTAACATCAGTAAGCTTAATTGCTGCTTTCCTCATATATAGAATCTCTAGTGGTATCTCATTTCCCAAAATTCTGAGGACACACAAAGGAATAGAAAGGTTGAGGCAAGATTGTTCCAGTGGACAAATGCCTAAGTTGTTTGGATTTCATTGAATTGAACAGTTCATCAGTAACTTTGTAGTATTAGAAGCTTGCTTTATTTATTTACTTGTTTGCTTATGAGAGCATGTTAATAAAGTTTTGGGAACTTTTTTTCTGAACTAAATGTTTCAACATACCCATTCCCCTACATTTCTTCTCTACAGGTATACCCCCTCCTGTTCCCCGTCCTGGAATTCCTCCAATGACTCAAGCACAGGCTGTTTCAGCGCCAGGCATTCTTAATAGACCACCTGCACCGACAGCAACAGTTCCTGCTCCACAGCCTCCAGTTACGAAGCCTCTTTTCCCCAGTGCTGGACAGGTAAGGTGACATTCCTGGAAAGGAGTGCACGTATAGTTAAAGGTAAAGTGTAGTTGTTTATAGAAATCCTTGAAACTGTTATAGGTCAATTTTTTTGTTTATAATCTTTTTAATATAATTTATTAAATACAAAGAAGTGTCCTGTTCTCTTCCATGTTTACACACATTGATTTCCTCTACTCAAAAAAGATTGACTAGAGCCAGATAGTTTTGTTTTGTTTTGTTTTGTTTTTTTTCATAGCTGTGAACTCTGGTTATTCCTTAGCTTTAGTTAGAAATGAAAGTTTAATTTCTGGGGACTTAAATACAAGATAATGTTTAGAGGTCCTCCTTTATCTCTTAAACTGTGAGTGGAATAAACCAGAGTCAAAGGTGAAAATCCTAAGATCTCAGCAAATCATTTGTTGGACTCCTTATGACAATGCTATACTTTGGGAGGAAGGATATCATTTGACTCACTTATTAGACTTAATCTTTTTATTTTTTTAGACTTAATCTTTCCTACTGAATTTGTCTTTTTCAGAACTCAGAAGTTAAAGATGCTTTCATTATATATAGTATCTGTATAATTGTGATTTTTTTTTTCTTTTTTGTCCCAGTTATATTAAAAATTAAACAGATGTATTCAGAATTAAGATCAGGATGTATGTTCTCTATTTTTCAATTTAACATAGAGGTTTTCTTTTCTTGATTTTTTTCAATTTGTAGTTGCTAAATTACACGCATTACTTATTAAGTCCCCTCTAAGCACATAACTTAGGTTTTTCAGGTGGGTGGGGATTTTGTTTATTGAGAGATGTCAAACTTAGGACAAAAACCTTGTCACTGATAGAGAATTGGATTGAAGTGTCAGTAGTAATGCATCTTTATTCTCAATTGAAGGTATCATTTTTGAAATAGCACAGTGCAAAAACACATCCAGTTTTAGAAAAGAAACTGGTTAGGTTTATTGGTATAGAATAAAAAACTTTTTTTTGAGGCTCATACTGTTGCTTTGTATATTGTAAATGCATTAACTGCCTCTTTAAATCAGATTTGATTGCATTATATTTTGCGTTTGTAAAAATGCAATCTATACTGAAAAAAAAGTCTACCACGTGGCTTATTTTCACCCATTTGTTTGGAGACTTTTCACTGTTTCCTTTCTTTTATGCTACAGATGGGGACACCTGTAACAAGCTCAAGTACAGCTTCATCCAATTCAGAAAGTCTGTCTGCATCTTCTAAAGCTCTGTTTCCTAGCACAGCACAAGTACGCAGGAAGTTGCAGTTTAAAATTGTTAAAATGGCTTTATAAACTTAACCCTTTGGACCCTACTTTAAAACTAAATCTTTTCCCAAAAATATACTGTTTAATTTTTTTTAAAGTAAAGTTAATGGTATAAAAATCAATGGTATTTGAAAATTTGAACTCATTAACAAAAAATGTACCCCAAACTCCTAAGGTTCTAAAGGGTTAAAAAGCATGTAAGCAGTAAATGGGTTATAGTGGCCAATGGTTACCCTGATGCATGATTAAGCTTTTTTGATTTATGCTGTTTAATGCATCACGTATAATGTAAGGGAATTTAGTACTCTGCATTTGGTTCTAAAGTTGGCCTAAGTCCTCATGTTTCAGATGTTTGGTATTACGGGAAGTAACTCGTTTATTACTGGTAACTTTATGCTTAGAAGATCCTACTAAACCCTTTGGTCCATGATAATCATCTAGCCATTGTTAATTGGGAGGACATTGTATTATCTATATAAAAATAATTTCTGAAGGGACATCTTGAACATGTCACCACTGATATACTGTATATGCTATGCTTAGTAACAAATTTATCCAAACATTTTTATTTTTGTAATTTCTAACTTTTTTTTTTTTTGAGGTGCTTGGTAGATTAAACTAATCTAGAGTAGTAAAAGTAGAACATGCTATTCTGATAAACTGTATTTCATAAGTCTGAAATAAATGCAAAGCTTTGAATAGCAATTATATATAGCAAGTAAAGTTTGGTGAGAAGGTAGATAACATCTTAGAAGTTACATTTGCAGTCTTGTTTTATTTCCACTGTTGAGTTTTGGATGTGACTTTGACTCAGCATCTTTTGATATTCTTACGTATCTTGATTTTTGCGGAGTTTTTATTATGTTAACTTTGTTTTAATTTCATTTAAAGTTTGGTCCTTTATTGAATGTTGGTATCTCACTTAAGTTAATTATAGTAGATATATTCAATTTTGCGTTTTATGTTCCATTAATGAAAGATTGTGTTTTCCAGGCTCAGGCAGCTGTCCAAGGACCTGTTGGTACAGATTTCAAGCCCTTAAATAGTACCCCTGCAACAACTACAGAACCCCCAAAGCCTACGTTCCCTGCTTATACACAGTCTACAGCTTCAACCACTAGTACAACAAATAGCACTGCAGCTAAACCAGCAGCTTCAATAACAAGTAAGCCTGCTACACTTACGACAACCAGTGCAACCAGTAAGTTGATCCACCCAGATGAGGATATATCACTGGTAAGTTTTTTATAGGCTTTTAACTAGCATAGTTTAAATACCATTGTAGCAACTTTTTAAAAAATATTAATTTGTTCAGTCATCTTACAATCAAATTTGATGCTTACTATGTGGTTTTTATTATTCTGATTTTTAAGAACCACAAAATAAAGTGAATATTGTGTTTTGATCTTAGACACACTCTTTCCTCTGCTCCCAGACTATTTTTAAAAGAAAACAGTAAGTTGGGTTCTTAAATCAAAAATCATTTTAGTTACACATATATTAGTAAATGATGAAATTGTTAAATGTGAGGTAGATTCTACAGATCCTTTGAAGCTTATCTACTTTATTCACTAGACACTTTCTTACTGAGGCAGTGTATAATTCCTGGAATGTTGTTAGCTATTTTTCAAATATAAAATTAGGTGAGGTTTTCTTGAGGCATTGAGATTTAAATAGTTGAACTGGTTTGTGGAGGAAAAATAATGATTGGGAAGTAAGGGTACATTTTTTAAAAGTTACTCTGTAAGATTTTAGATGTTTGCCTTTTATGCTTAATGACTTTCTGCATCCATTCAGATGTTTAACATTGTGTTTATTTTTATTTGTAGGAAGAGAGAAGGGCACAGTTACCTAAATATCAACGTAACCTTCCTCGACCAGGACAGGCTCCTATTGGTAATCCACCAGTTGGACCTATTGGAGGTATGATGCCGCCACAGCCAGGCATCCCACAACAACAAGGAATGAGACCCCCAATGCCGCCTCATGGTATTTCTTTTTAGAAATTTATTTCTGAATTATTTATTTATTGTATTTATATTTGCTATATTTGTATGTAGTGGGTTTTCTGAGTATACACATAAATTTATCTGCAAAATACATTGCATTTAAAAGTATAAAGCACAAACTCAATCTATTTTTTGTGTTTTAAATGTGTTTTTTAGGTCAGTATGGTGGTCATCATCAAGGCATGCCAGGTTACCTTCCTGGTGCTATGCCACCGTATGGGCAGGGACCGCCAATGGTACCCCCTTACCAAGGTGGGCCTCCTCGACCTCCGATGGGAATGAGACCTCCTGTAATGTCGCAAGGTGGCCGTTACTGATCTTACTTCATCCAATCTAATAGGTTTGGAGATTAAACCTTTTCTCAACTTGTGCTGTTTATATAGCCAAGCTTCCGTCAATAAGGCTTCATTGTGACTTTAACAAACATTATCTTCCCACATACCAGGAACTATTGGACATTTATTTTACATGGGAAAAATTATTTGGAATAATAAAGCAGGAACTTTTCCTGAAGTTGCAATTTATACTGTATGGCTTCTTTTTCATGTTTCATCTAGGTTTTTAGAAGTGAAGTATAGTAAATTTGGTTCGTTATATTGTGAAGGCGCTGGAATTACATGAACATACCACCTTAATAAAGGCAAGTTCTGTAAGCTTACATTGCTATTTGTAAAGTTATGCCTTCACAGCATTTCAGATGCTGTTGGACTTCATGTCCCCAACCTAGCTTGGTGAGGGCTGTAACTGTTTCCAAGACCTGTACATTGGAAGTCTGAATGTATAACAATATTTAATGTATTTAGAGTTCCTCATGTTGCAGGGTTTAAGAAATCTGACCCACCAAGGTCATGTGACTTTTCTGTACTGTTAAACTTCATTGTAATAAAATGAGAGAAAAACTTATGCCTTTTTATTCATAACCCAGCTGTGGACCACTGCCTGAAAGGTTTGTACAGATGCATGCCACAGTAGATGTCCACATAATAAAATTCATAGTTACTGATACAGTTTTGATAAATCATTGGATTCTGTCTTTGAATTGTAGGTGTTGCTTAGCTGCATGTTTTAAACTGGACATTATATATAGAATTGTATGTTAGTGCTTAAGTTGACAGAAAAACTTAGGTATATATGAGTCTTATATAGTGGGTATGAAATCTTTATATTGTGTCACCATTCCTCACCCTTGGTGTCACTACATTAGATGTCCTAGATACTTAAAATGTAAACCTTAGTATGTCCTCTTCCCTGCTGATAAAGCTTAGAGCCTAGTGCCAGACCCATTCATTTCCTTCTGATTATTTTTGAGACTGCAATACTGCGTGGACCTCAGAAGCTTTTCAGGTGCAAACTTCTAGAAGCTTAGGTGCATGCAGTAATAGTTTTTTTGCTGTTAATGGGTTGGAATCTTTTCTAAGTATAATGCCAAATGATCTAAATGTGCCTCTGTTAGGATGGTTAACAGATGGATTCAAAATTTTTTATTTTATTATGCTCCTGGAAATTACATTATTTCTTTAAGATGGCTACCTTCTTTTATTATAAATCCTCAGTGGTTTTTCTCTTAACTTTTTCATTCTTGGGAATTTGAATGTTACTGTGTCCTGTGAACAACTTTTTGGTAGAGGTGACACTGCTATTCAATATATCTTTGTGTTACAAGTCTCCTACAATAACAGCTCTTGTTGACATTTTTTGGCATCCATTTTTTTTAAAATCTATTTTTGCAGGGTAGTTCTGTGGTTATCTATGATCAGATGACCTGCATAAAGCATAATTATTAATACAATGAGCTCAAGTTGAGTTTTTCTCAACATAAAGTTAAGACTTCTAAGAAAATGGTGATAATTCTTTATAACCTATATGTGAAGGTGTAGATACGACATGAAATCGGGGTTTTGGCTTTGAAAAAAATTTTTAATCTTGTAAGAAAATACTGAAAACTGTTTTAATCATAAAGAGTCTGTGTTTAAGCAACAAGTGAAAGTCATTCATTTAAGCAACAAATATTTACAAAGCTGCATGCTGTCTTAAATCGGATATTTTGCTCCAGTGAAATGTTTTATAGCTCTTTTCTTATACCATTGAAGTTCAGAAAAATTCAGTAGCTTGAAAAGGCAGCATCTGTGTATTACCAAGAACGCGTTTCTTCTGCCAGCAGCTAAGGCCCATACCCTTTCCCTTACCAAACACCTGCTTACTAAGTAGTTTTGGAATTAATATTAACACTTAGATTTGGCAGCACATTTATCAGACTGCCAAAGAAGAACTTGTGTTGAAAATCTGTAAGTTAAAATGGCATGATTACGTTTAGAATAATTAGATAGGAAATGTTTTCCGAAACCAAATGTCTCTCAGGCATTTAATGTACAGGCTTAATTAACAACAAAATACAAACGGGTTAGTAATGTTTCAAAAATTAATGCAGAGCATTATTTACATTTAATGCAATGATAACATATTTTATATCAAGGTTGCTTTCTGAAGTCTGAAGGGAGAAAATCTTACTGCTTTTAAATAAATTGTAGAGCTTTACTTTTAATTAAAAGTTAATCCAAAGTGTTATGCATGTCACTTAAGCACACCGTCTCCTGTGTTGTGTTAGGTATATGGCTCAGATGGTGCCCATTTGGTATATTTTAAGTATAATATATGCATGCATCAGCATAATTAAGCTTCTAGAAAATCCCTTTTACCTAACTGCTTCTGGGGTCCATAGTGTGGTTAAATCATGAATGGAACAAACCATGTTGAAATAATTAACTCTTACTTTGACTTACCCTTCCCTTAAATAGTAGATGGAGTTGAGTTGAAGTAAACTTCCATCTGCCCTCACAGAAGACATCCTTTAGGACTTGCTATATTCATTCAGGCAGGCATTGTGATTGCCATAATTTAGGAAGTTGTAAGATTAATGGGATTGCCAACTTTGGCTCTCCCTTAGTCCACTTCTATATCACCTTAAAAAAAAAAAAAAAAGCCAAAAAAGCGACTTAACGTTTTGTCTGGCACTAGTTTCTATTGTGTGTTGATTTTACCTACTGTATGTATGACAGAACAAGACCAGCAAGTGAGGATCAACTTTTGAGTGGCTGCTGGAATTAATCATTTAATTTGAATACTTCTATTTTTAGTAATGATTGCACACATTTACCATTAGGAATTGGAAAAAGACTCCTAGTGTACTCCTATTCCACTGATCAAATTACATATTAAGCTTAAACTCAGCTTAATTGAACTTAGTTATTTGGGGGAAGATCCCCCCAACAAAAAAAAAGTATGGGTTCAGAGTGAAATTATAGCAGACAATAGTTTTTTTGTTTTTTTTTTTAAAGAGCTGCTCTTTTTTCCTTTGCTTGCTTGATCATTGGGACTTTTTTTTTAATGCATGTCTTTTAAATTAATTGGGTAATGTTTTTCTAAAATTAAAATTTTCTTCTTCCTATAGCCCTGCCATAGGACAGGCTGAGGCTGAGTCTCAGTGTTGCCCTGTTCAGTCTGAGGCAAGTGGGATTTATTTTATTCCTTATAGGGGCTTTCACAGCTTTATGGCTGTTGGATATTTATGTCCCCAAACTTGCAGCAAGTTTGGTGAAGGCCCCTAAATTTAATTAAACTTAGGATTTTTATACTCTTTTGGCAGAGAAGGCTCTATATTAATATTCACGTTTGACTGTGGTGTTAATAAAAAGTATTTGATATATGTAATCTTACGTAATTTATTTTGTGTTAACAGCCTCAGTATAGCTGGTACTGCTATATCAATCTTTAGTAATTTGACAAAATTTGACATTCTTGATTTGGAGGCATGAAATGTTTTGTTCAAATTTTCCACTTTCACTTTTAGGAAAAAGTTACTAGACGTTTTCTTCTCAAACTATTAAATTTAACTTCATGGATAAGTTTGATCATTGGAAATACCACAGGATACTGAAATCTGCATTTTTAATCCCAAAGTTATGCATTGAACATTAAGGTTGAAGGGTCATGTGGAAATGCTTGTGATTTTTAATATTTTCAAACTTCACCACATTAGAGCAAATGTTAATGTAGAGCCCTTGTGAAGAGTGGGAAGGTGGTGTGTGGTATGTATGCATATACACTACACATTTGATAAGATAAAAGGATAATTAAAGGGTTTGGGAATTGCAGACCTGTCAGTATGGCTAGATTACTAATTTTCAGGTAATCAAACAAATAGAATCATAAATGTAAAGCTAGTACATGGAACTGTGGTTTTGGAATAATCGTTTTGAGGTTCATTTTCAGCCTTGCTGAACGATGTTTTAGGCAATATGCACACATGAAAAGTATCCACATATGATTCCAACTAAAATTTGCTTTTATCTGGTGAGAAACGTGTTTATGTGTGTGTGTTGTGGGAGGTAAAGAAGGAAATGGAAGATAGCCCAAAACATAAACCTGGTTTACTTTTGTTCCTTCCTGTGTTTAAGCGACACATCTGTTCTATCCAGATTGCATTTGCTTTTGAACAGTAACAGTGTGTAGGTACAGTGTTTAGCTAACCCAGGATTGTTTTCTATGTGGTTTTAATTCTTGGATGCATAATGAAGAAGTGTACATTAAATGAATTCCAAATTTTCACCTGTACAATTAGAACATAGGATTTTCTTTGTAACTGAATCATGGAAAAAAGATCTTAGTATTTGAAAAAAAAAATTTGTTACAGCAAAAGAATATATTTATAACCTGTTTGGCAATTACAGCTTGAGTCTCCTTAATTGGAGATGTTTTCTATTGAATCTACCATCACCCAATATGGTGAAATATTCAAGAGTGAGGCTGCTTGTCTTGATTCTAATAATTAGAATTGAAAATATTGAAATAGGGTGAAATAATTGAAATAGTTTGAAATAATTAAAATAGGCTTACATGCACACTTGAGTACTGGGAGTTGGAGGGATTTTCTAAGAGTGGCATAATTTGTTAATTTTCTTGATACCTCTGAAGTAGTATGATTTTGAGAATTACAAAACTTTCAGGTGTCTGTCCACTTCCACTGGTAAACTTCGTAAATGAAAGGAAATGTTGAACTAGCTATCTTACAGAGATAACATTTTGTTTTGAGTAAATGGATACTTGTATTGGTTAGGAGATAAAAAGCATTTAAAATATAAAAATTTTATATAAATCAGGTATGTCTTTTAAAGAGGCAATATTTATTTCATTAAGTAATCTTTGTATGTTATTCTAAAACAAAGTCGGCTTTCTCTTACTGTAACTTTTATGGAAAACTCTTGTAGAAGGAGGGATTCAGTTATAAGACTATTCACTCTAAGGCAGGTTTGTAAGTAAACGCTTCCCCTAGTTACACTTCTGCTTTGCTGTCTCATGACTTGAATATTAGTAAAGGTTACTCCCCCCTCCCTTTTTTTTCTTTTTTTTTTACCCTTTCTCAGTATTTTGTTTTCTGTCATCTGAATCATTTTAATAAATGACTTTTTATTTTTCTAGCATAGAAATCCTTTAACTTCTGTGTGATATTTCTTGGCAAAATTGAGAAGCAGTTACTTTAATGATGTACATAGTGGTTATTCGTAATTTTGTGATTAATGTTGAATTTTCCGAACAATACTTTTAATAAAATATCTTGCTGTTAGGCATACCCTATCATGGGATGTAAATCAAACAAATGCTTAGGAAATGGGATACAGGACTTCAGTTTGAGCTCCCAAATACTTGAAATATCTCCCAACTTTTCCCCAGTGTCTTCATGTTAATACTTGGCATTTTTGTTGAGATATAGTAAGTTTGAAAGTAGCATTTAAAAAAAGATTTCTTTAATAAAGGTCAGAAGAGAATTGCTTTTTATAAGCATTGTTTATTCTGCTCTGAGCTGTATACATTCTTGTATAATAATTTGGCCGTAAAGGGAAGAGCCTTTCATTTTCCTAATTCTGGAAAAATAGCTTGAAACTATATGAATTTGAATATTTTGAAGCATGTCTTTAAATCTGTTCAATTAAGCTCATGTATCCTCAGGGAAATATCTTTATTTTACTAATAAGCAGGATGTAGAAGTCATATTAAGGCAGAACCTGAAGACCTAAAGGAACTCTTCACTGAAGCTAATTTGAACTATTACTATTTGAAGCAAATTGAATGCTGTATTATAAATCAAGACTGTTCATGATTAGGTTCATTAGGAGGCATATAATCAGCTATAATAGAATATGTGTATATGTTTAATCTTGATCAAATTAACTACAGAGAAGATACATGTGAGTAAACTACTTTAATGATTGATAACTTGGACCCCATTTATTAATTCTAAATGCTGTAATGTTGTGTAAGGTCGTCTTACGGCACAGCTTCAGTAATGTGCTTGTGTTTGGCCAGGGGTTTGTGTAATGTTGTATAAAGAGGGGAAGGCCCTTTCTGGAATTCTCTTGACCCCTTTGGCATTCTTACGGCGTCTGGGTTTTTGTGGGGATTTTTTTTTTATTTTTTTATAAACCATTAATAATATTAAAGAGTCTGTATGCCTTCATCTTTGGTTAAATTTGAGAGGAGCTGGCAGTGAAATTTTTGATGCCCAACTTGGATAAAAATGAATGTTTCTTCAGTTTACTATACACCAATATTATTTGAGGGGAGAGGTCATTAGGTAATGTTGTTAGGCCTAAGAACCTTAAATGTAGCGAAAGGTAACAGCATTCTTGCTCCTGGTTTGCATTTGTGATTAAGGTTTCACTAAATCATTTATTATAACGAACGTTACTTTTAACATTTTGTTCATAAATATTTGAGCAATCAGATGAAAATAAAATTTGCAGCATCATTTCCTTTCTCTACTAATAAAACAAGGCTGCTTAACCACCCAAGTGAGCCAAGGGAAGAGTTAATGAGGTTTCTATAGCTTTGAGTTCTAATAGTAGGGGGCATATATTTATTAAGCAAAGCCTCCCTTTTAGTTACTAGTTTATTAATATACGTCAGGAGAAGCAGATTTACTTTTCAGCCCATGTTTTAAATCTCATAAAAGAAAATGAAATCGAGTGTTTTGAAAATTTAATTTTAAACAATTAAAAATTGGTTTCCTCTATAGAGTAAGTCTGCACACACTTAAATTTAGAAATTACCATGTTGAAATTTTTTTCCCCAGATACATGCCCCTCTTTTTTTTTAGAGGAACCAAAATTTCCATATAATATACATATAGGAATTACATACATATAGGAATTACATAGTTTATTAAAAGTGAGGTGTGTCCAAGAGATATACAGCGTTCTTAAGTCATTCTCAAAAAGGTCACTTTAAGAGCCAATGTAAGGTAACTTTTGTAAAACTTAGGGAAAAAGTTTAAAATGTATTAATATCAGGTTCTGAGGAAATTTAATGCACATTGACTTTTTAAAACTATGGATTGAACTCCTCAGTTTAATACAATTTGTGTTTTTGTTAACTAGCAGCAGAATTTCAGCATTTGCTACTTACTGGTAGAGAAGAAAAATCCCACAGCCCTGCCAGTACAGGTTAGTTTAATCTGTAAGTACCTGATGTTCCTATTTTTTTTCAAACATATCCATATAACCCACACAAGGAAGAAAGCTGTGCAGTTACTTAAATGTGAGTATAACTAATAAAAGATCCATTGGACACTTTTAAACACTTAGTACTTGGGCCAAAGTAGTTAGGTTTGCTATTATCCTCAGTTGTGAGAAAGGTGTAATACTATTCCTTTATTATCTGGTCATGGTTGACCCTAAGTACATCCGTTTTACATGAAAGGAAAAGACAGTGAAAGTTTCGATTTGCTTTACACGTGTTGGTTATCTGATAAAGGAGTGCAGGGCTTTGGATCCAGGCTCTTACTTAAGCCACTCCCATGGTAGTACTCATATTTTACCTTTCAACTTTTTACAGTATGAATCAACCTAAGAAAGTCAAGTTTCTTCACCTCTAGCAGTGATAAATGGTGTGCAATCATAAGCTAGAAAATATTTTCATACTGCTTTTTTGCTAAATGTTTTTAGTAACTTGCTGTATAAGTACTAATTTTCATCTTTTTTGTAAACTATAATCTATTTTGTTGGTGCACCATCACTATGGGCTCATTTTACCTTGAATTAAAAGTAAGAACACTTTTTAATATTCAAATGAAAACTGACTACCCATCAAGAAACCTAGATAAATTCTTTGTATATTCCTTTTGAGGTGCAGTGAGGGTATAACGGCTTGTAAAATATATGTTAAGGTTTTTATTACTGTAATTGTTTCTATCAGAATTCATTGTTGTCTTCAACCATCCCTTGAGACCTTTTCTTTGATCTTTAAATATTACATTCTTTAGTTGGTAAACATTTTAAATACCAAGGAGAAAATAATAAAGTATACAATTTGGTTTGTATAAGCCTGAACCATCCTTTCATTCTGTAGCATTGACTAGGATGCATGGCTACCTCCTCTACACCCTAAATGTGATGTTTATTTTGAAACAGTCAATCCATAAAACTAGCCGATCTTATATTCTATTAAATGGGAATAGTGATTAGCCACTGAAAACAGGTCATCTTAATGTTACTTTATATGAAAGTCATGCATTTAGTTAATTAAAAATCTCAATGTGTCAACTGATAATAAAATATATTTTATAAGATATCCACTTGTTTTTTAATATAAAATTGCCTAAGGGCTTAAGTTTCATTGCCTTTCACAGTTTAATCTGTATAAGAAATGGCGTATATACAGTGGAAATGGTTTTCCTTAAAACCATCTCTATAAAGCTGCCTTTCTGGTAAGTATTATTTTATCCTTATATGTCACAATTTTTCCTTTTAAGTTTTAACTGAAATGGGCTACTGATCAAAGAAGTGGGCAATCTGAGTTTTTACACTCTAAATAATATCCGAATTGGCATTTATTTTAGAAGTTGATTATTTCGCCTCCTGACGTTTTCCTAATAATCCACGATCACTTTTCTGACTTCCACTTAGTCTGTAACTGCAAAACCTTTTAACATACTTTTTTTTTCTTTCGGTGGGATGGAAAAAATGTTTTCACTCAAAACCAATGTTTTTTAAAAATGTTTTTAAGCTTGATTTTCTTTTTAGCTGACAACCGAAAGTTTGGTCTCAATGCTTTTGGTTCTCAAAAGATGTACAGGTGTAAAATTTAAATACCAGAATTTGTCTCTTTGTGAAGCTGTTGTTGCAGTGATTCATGAGCGATTAAAGCTGAGGGTAGGCTTGAAGGAGGACTTGCCTGAAATGCTCCTGCAGACTAATGCCTACAGAATTATCTCTGAATGAGGCTTGAAAATTTCAAGTGAATCTTTAAATCTTTCTAACCTTGCATGAAAAACATGGGTTAGAAATACTGGTTTCTGGGACCGTGTATACCAGTGAGAATTAGCCTCTGTGTATATTTTAAATTTACGCCCTGTTTAGTACTTTCCTTCAGAGTGATACATGGATTTTATTTATTTTATTTTATTATTATTATTATTATTTTTTGTCTCCAGTCTTTAGCCATATTCTAGCTGGTGTCAATATAAGCTAAGGATGTTTTCAACCACTGAGCCACCCAGGCATCCTCTAAGGTTTTCAAATTGTATTTCTTGCTGTGATGTTCATAAACCAACAATGAATAGTAAACTCTTAATGCTTTTTAGTATGGAAAATGATAGTCTTCTGAAAATTGATATTTTGAGTATGTGATAATGGTGATGTATTCTTTTAGATAAACACTAAACAAAGTGTGGACCCTCAATTTATGTCTTTAAGATTTAAAGTGAAGTAAATTTCTAAGGAAGTCTGTCCTTTCCTAGCAAGGATAAGCAGACATTGAAAATGTGGTAAGTATGTAACTCTAAATGCATGTAATAGTGGTGAGAGTATGTAGCCAAATTTCCATAGTTTAAAATAATGCTTAGACATGAACAAGAATTCTCAAATTTCCTTTGCGACTTAATGTATGTGTGTCTAGCATTTTTACAAATTTGTGTGCACAATGATTAAATTGAAATGTACCTTACTCTTTTGTCTGGTTTGTTTTTATTTTGTATAGTGCTTTAAATACTAATTGTATTTTAAGCTTTTTTCAGGGTAGAAATAAGTGGCTGATAAAATACCTTCAAGAAGAATTATTTAAATGCTCTATTTAAAAACCCAGTGATGACTTTTCAGTTTAAAGCCTTCTGTTTTTCAGCTCCAGTTAAAACTGACAATAGACGGCTGATCAGAAATGGGGGGGGGGGGGAAGAACACAACTTGATGCTCTTTTTGGAATATTTGTAGGAATCATTGTCTAATAGTAAAATGTTGTGAAGCTGGTATTTGATTTCATGGAAGCAGTGCTTTTTAATTTAATAGAAAAAGTGATGAGATTTGAAATCTCTCCTGTTTGCTCCGGGATGTTGTAATAAGATAGTAAATGGAACTTTAAGTGAAAACTTTTAATTGCTACACAGGGGAGGTGACCAATGTCTGAGAAATACGTTCATTTCTTTCCAAACTAGGATAATGTTATTTTGTGAAGCAGTTCGAGGGTTGTAGGAAAGAGGGGGCCCTTCTCACCTCAATTCAGTCTATAGGCTTCATTCTAGCATTGTACTGGCAAGAAGGGGAATGGAAAAAGTTATACAAGGAATATATGATAGTAAGGAGGACCTGAACAAGCAAGCGAGAAAGAAAGGACTAGTCCCTTTGTGTGGTTAAATTATCTAGCTAAACAAGCATTAGGCTAGTAGCATAAATTATGGGGCACCTAGAGTGGCTCAGTTGGTTAAGCATATCTGACTTGAATTTGGCTCAGGTAGTGATCTCAGGGTTGTGAGAATAAATCCTATATCTAGTGTGGAGCCTACTTAAGATTCTCCGTCTCCCCTTTACTCTCTAAATAAATTTCCATGCACAAGTTATGTTAGTGAATTTTGTCACTAATGGCGTATCACCTGAAGGCTAATAAAAGAAAAATGAAGTGGATGACCACAATTGTGTTTACTAGTGTTGAATTTTAGCCTATTTCTGGGGGGGGGGGGGGGGGGGAGAAGTTCCTTAGTGTATAGCTGTACACTCCAAAAGGCCCTGCAGTTTTTTGTTTGAGGTAATCTGGTAGGGGCTGGGAGGGGGGTGATTGCCAAGCTTTAAAAAAGCCAAAACTACCATTGAGAAATGGGGTTTTATTTTCAGAGCTGAAGCAGTTTTCAGTTAGTGTTTTTGTCTAAAAGTGGAAGGTTTTTTGCTTCTGCATTATTAAACATAAGCCTCTTTGCACCATGATTGTGGTTGACCATTAATATTTCAGCGCCTGTTATTTACAAAGATGAATAAAATCTTTCATTTATTATTTATCACGGTTGTCTGAGCTCATTTTATTAAGTGTATCCAGAACAATCTATATTGAGAATGATTAATAAACATCAGCTGTCTTAAGCAGTTTTTGTGTGGAAAAGACAAGGCATTTTTATTAAAAAAGAAATGTCTTGGGAGAAAGTAAGGTAAATGATGATGTTTACACTGGATTTATGGGGTATGTGATCAAATGTTGAGGTTGAACAGATAGAATGAACTAGATGTAGTAGCATAGTGGTTTAGACTAAGCCTAAACTTAGAGCCTGCAGTCAAATCCTTGTCTATTTACTTACTAGTTTTATGACTTTCTCTAAAAATGATACAATTACGAATTTCCTAGGCTTGTGAGAAAAAGTAACTATTTGTAAAAGACTTTAGCCTTGTCCCACCAGTGGAGATTACAGAGGTAGGATGGGGGCAGGCGGTTAACTGAAAATCTGAAAAGTTGTATTTAGGAAATGCTTATGAATGCCTACTATATGCTTGGATGCTATCCAATGTATATAGGTAATGCATCTGAAAAGGGACCTTGGAGCTGAGGATTTAAGAAGCTAGCCCTTGGAAAAAGTCTTTCTGGGTAACCATATGCCAGGCAGAAGGGGTAGGTGCAGAAACGGGAGAGCATAACCATTTTTAGGAAGAACAAAAAGATTTGTGAGTGGATGGGGAAGGGGTTATGCATGTAATAGGAAATTGGGAAGGTTAGATGGATCAGATCACACTGGACTGATTTGAGTTTTACTTCAACGGAAGTCATTGAAGGACTTTTGAGCTGGTGAGTAATTACATAGTTTGATTTTTTTGAAGTTCACTCTTCTGTGGGGGTGGGGTGGAAGGTTGGTGGGCAGTATAAGGATTAGTTAGAAAGCAGGAAAACCCTGGCTCAGAAGAGAACTCCGGTGGAACTGGTGTTAACAATTGACTGGATGATCATTGGAGAAGCTAGATGATGCCAACCCTCTTTAATGGAAGAAGCACTGAAAAAGGCAAGAGGGACAGATTTGGAATTTAAACTTTTTTTACTCACGGTTCTATCCACACCTGATGAGTAAGGCTTTGCTTTTTAGGAAATGTTTATTGAGGATCTAGTAAGACATTGAGAGATTAAAAAACCAGTGCGAGGGATCCCTGGGTGGTGTAGTGGTTTGGCGCCTGCCTTTGGCCCAGGGCGGGATCCTGGAGACCCGCGATCGAGTCCCACATCAGGCTCCTGGTGCATGGAGCCTGCTTCTCCCTCTGCCTGTTTCTCTGCCTCTCTCTCTCTCTCTCTCTCTCTGTGACTATCATAAATAAATAAATTTTTTAAAAAGTGCGAAATTTAGTCTTGTTGAGTAAGAAAAATAGATGTTAACATAAAGAGAATATTTCTCCAATGGAAGTTTGGCAAAAGGAAAGTCCACTTGCATCATGTCCGAGAAGAGGTGGCATTTGAACTATGTCTTGAAGGATTGTTAGGATTTGGACAATTTGAAAATGGTGTTCGGAGAAAAGAGTGGAAAATGTTAATAGTATGGAGAGTCAAGTGAGTGAAAGTTGGAGAGACAGAAACAGTAATTTGAGGTTAATACGTAAAGGTCCTTGAATATCACATTTAGGATATACATTTTCTTTAGAAAATGAAGTGATTTTGATTTTAGCGTTAAAAATAACACTAGTGGCATTTGGCTGACATAGTTGGTAGAATCTACAACTCCTCATCTTGGGGTTTTGAGAGTTCAAGCCCCTTGTTAGGTATAGAGATTAAATAACACTGTAGCTGTGGTTTTGGACTTCACATCTCTTCAGAAGTGCCCCAAATCTCTAGTGGATTACCAGAGGCTGCCACTGTTTTCTTCATGTTGTCCTGATGTGGGGTAGAAAGACTTGGAAACTATACTTGCGCCTGACTGCTGTTGAGTTGGTCAAGTTCAAAGAATTTCTCCAGTCACCTGGTTGGCTGAACGAGTTGAGCATGCAATGCTTGATCTCCAGGTCACGAGTTCAGGCCCCATGTTGGGTGTAGAAGCTCACTTAAAAAAAAAAAAATCAAAAATTTCTGTTCACCATGCCTATTTTAAAATATTCTTAGAAATTATCAGGGCGCCTGGGTGACTGGTTGAGCATCTGCCTTCAGCTCAGGTCATAATCCCAGGGTCCTGGGATTGAGTCCTATATCAGGTTCCCAGGAGGGAGCCTGCTTCTCCTCCTGACTCTGTGTGTGTGTGTGTGTGTGTGTGTGTGTGTGTGTGTGTGTGTGTGTAATAAATAAAATCTTATTAAAGACTTTAATTTTCCTTGGTCACCTTCAGGTAAATACCTCACTTTTTCTGCCATTTTTGCCAGTGGTAAGACATTGCTCCCCTCCCTCAATAACCTTTCTGTTCTGCCCATATAACAAAGTTCTCTGCATGTAATTGAACTCCCCTCTAATTTCTCCATGGAACCTTCCTGAAACCTGGTTCTCCACAAAAGTACAGCTTCTAGTAGTTGTCATAAATGGATATGCTATTGATTATTACTGGTTATTTGTACCTGGAGTATGAGAGAATCAGTGAGCTGCTCCTCATCTAAAATAAAATGAGCCACTTATAAATATATTTATTATACTTGTCCTCCTGACATCTTTAACCCTCGACTTCTGAAGTTCCCCTTCATTGAAGTCTTTGATGTATTAGGTAGTTCTCGATAAATTTTTTGATTACTTTTGGTTAATATCCTTTCTTTTTGAATATTGGTTATATAGTGCTGCACCACTGAGTCAGTCACATAACCTTGCAATTTCATGTCTGAGCGTATCATACACTGTAGGTGTATAATAGTATAAGCGTACATCACAGTATTTGCTGGGTTCATGATGCTGCAAAACCATTCTGTGTAAGGATATAGTCAGGTTTCCCACATCTCTCCAAATCTTCATGTGCCCCCAGCATCACTCTTGAGCCACTTTGCACTTGTTTGATGACCATTTTCTTAATTCATGAAAATAGTAAAAGCCAAGGCCATTACTTTTTCACTTTTTTAAAGATTTGTTTATTTGACATAGCACAAGCAGGCAGAGAAGCAGGCTCCCTGCTGAACAGAGCACCTGATGCAGGGCTCCATCCCAGGACCCTAGGCTCATGACCTGAGTCGAAGGCAGAGTTTAACTGACTGAGCCAACCAGGCACCCCCATTACTTTTTTACATGCTTTATGTATAAAACTTGTAGAAACTTAAATTTACAGTTGTGTGGTTTTTGTTTTTTACTGTGTTCTGGAATACCACCATTTGCTTGCTTGCTTATTTTAGATTTTATTTTTCACAGCAGTTTTAGGTTTACGACCAAATTTAAAGGCATAGGGATTTATCATACCTCCTCTGCTCCCACACATTCATAGCCTCTCCCTTTATCATCATCCTATGCCAGAATAGTACAGTTTTTACCAAGGTTGAGCCTATGGTGGTATGTCACAGTCACTCCAAATGCATAGTTTCCTTTGAGTTTGCTCTTGGTGTAGTGCATTCTGTGGGTTTGGATAAAAGTAAGACAGCATATATCCAGCATTTTTTTTTTAAGATTTTATTTATTTATTCATGATAGTCACAGAGAGAGAGAGAGAGAGAGGCAGAGACACAGGCAGAGGGAGAAGCAGGCTCCATGCAGGGAGCCCGACGTGGGATTCGATCCCGAGTCTCCAGGATCACGCCCTGGGCCAAAGGCAGGCACCAAACCACTGCGCCACCCAGGGATCCCTATATCCAGCATTATACAGTGTGTTTACATTGTCCTAAAAATGCTCTATGATCTATTCATCTCCACTCCCACACCTGGCAACCACGGATCATAATTTTTTGTTTTTGCTGTTTATATTTTTCCTTTGAGGAAGTAGCTGACATATACACCAGTTCAGGTATACACTATAGTCACTTGACAGTTACAAACATTATGAGGTGCTCACCATAGTAGTGTGGTTATCTGTCACCATACGGTTGCTACATTGTTGTTGGTTGTATTGCTGTACGTCCATCCCCATGACTTAAAACTGGAAGTTTGCATCTTTTAAATTACTTCACCTATTTTGTTCATCCTCCCCGCCCCGCTCCATCATCTTCAGCAACCACCAGCTTGTACTCTTACGGTCTTTTTCTGTTTTTGTTTTTTAGATTTCACATATAAATGAGATCATACGGTGTTTGTCTTTTCCTGTCTGACTTGCTTCACTTAGCATAATGTCATCACTCTAATGTCATCGACAAGATTCCATTTTTTTTTATTATGACAGTAATATTTTATTGTATATGTGAACACCCATTGGCCTATCAATGGACACTTAGGTTGCTTCCATAATTTAGCTACTGTAAAAAATGTGGCAGTAAACAAGGGGTGCATATAGCTTTTCACATTAGTGTTTTTGTTTTCTCTGGGTAGGTACCCAGAAGTGGAATTGTTGGGCTGTATGGTATTTTTAGTTTTAGTTTTTTGAGGAATCTTTATACTGTTTTCCATAGTGGCTGCACCAACTTAAATTTCCACCAACAGAAAAAAAAAAAAAATTTCCACCAACAGTGCACAAGAGGTCCTTTTTCTCCTTATCCTCACCAGCACTTACTTTGATCTTTTTATTGTCTCTGTAGTCTTGGTTTTCCAGAATGTCTATAGTTGGAATCCTACAGTATAAAGCCTTTGCAGATTGGTTTCTTTTTTTTTTTAAGATTTTATTTATTTATTAGCGAGAGACACACAGAGACAGAGGCAGAGACACAGCCAGATGGAGAAGGAGAAGCAGGCTCCACGCAGGGAGCCCGATGTGGGACTCGATCCCGTGACTCAGGATCACGCCCTGGGCCAAAGGCAGACACCCAACCACTTAGCTACCCAGGCATCCCTGCAGATTGGTTTCTTTCACTTAGAAATAAGCATTTAAGTTTCCTCAATATCTTTTCATGGCTTTATAGTTCTTTTTTAGCGCTGAATAATATTCTATTGGATATAACAGTTTAACCATTCACCCACCGAAGGACATCCTGGTTACTTCTAGGTTTTGGCATTTATGAGTAAAGCTCCTATAAACAATCATGTGCAGGTCTTTGTGTGGCCATGAGTTTCAACTACTTTGGGTAAATGTCAAGTAGCATAAGCTAATTGTTGGATTATAAAGATATGTTTAGTTTTTTTGTTTTTTAAAATTTTATTTATTCATGAGAGGCACAGAGAGAGAGTGGCAGAGACACAGGCTCCATGCAAGGAGCCCGACGTGGGACTTGATCCCGGGTCTCCAAGATCACACCCTGGGCTGAAGGCGTCGCTAAACCGCTGAGCCACCAGGGCTACCCGATATGTTTAGTTTTATAAGAAATTGCCAAACCATCTTCCACAGTGGATATACCATTTCTCATTCCCACTGACAACGTGTGAGAGTTGCCATTGCTTTACTTCATTGCCTGCATTTGGTGGTGTCAGTGTTTGATTTACGGCATTCTAATAGGTGCACAGTAGTAACTCGTTTTATTTTTTTTAAAGATTTTATTTATTCATGAGAGACACACAGAGAGAGAGACACAGGCAGAGGGAGAAGCAGGCTCCATGCAGGGAGCCTGATGCGGGACTCGATCTTGGGACTCCAGGATCATGCCCTGGGCCGAAGGCAGGCGCTAAGCCACTGAGCCACCCAGGGATCCCAGTATCTCATTTTAATCTGCATTTTCCTGATATCATATAATGTGGAGCATCTTTTCATATGCTTATATTTTGGTAAGGTGTGTGTTGAGGCCTTTGGTCCATTTTTAAATTGGGTTGCTTGTTGAGCTTTAAGAGTTCTTTGTATATTTTTGATAAAGCAGATGTGGGTTTTGCAATTATTTTCTTCCAGTTTATGGCTTCTAATTTTCTTAATTCTATTTTTCACAGAGTGACTCTTCGTAATAGTCTCTAGGTTATTCTTTTTGGTGTTTCTTCAGCTTTTCCCATTCTTATTTTAATATTTTTAAATATTTTTATTTATTTATGAGAGAGACAGAGAGAGAGAGGCAGAGACACAGGCAGAGAGAGAAGCAGGTTCCACGCAGGGAGCCCGATGTGGGATTCGATCCCAGGACGGACCCCAGGACCACGCCCTGGGCTGAAGGCAGGCGCCAAACCATTAAGCCACCCAGGGATCCCCTTATTTTAATATTTTGATGATTTATCTTTTCCCTCAGGATAAAACGTGAATGATCGGAAGTGACATTAGGGGTAGGAGTAATGAATGACACTCATGTTTTATTCTCTATTTGGTCACCTTTCATAATCTGACCCCTACTTGTCTTCCCAGTGTCCATGCTTGTCATTCTTCTGTGGTCCTAAGCTCTAGCTCTTTTCTGCCTATATCTCCATATCTCCTCCCCTTATCTCTTTGGCTTGGAAATTTCTGCTTCCATACTTACTAAATTTTAGTTTGGAGGTTATTTCCTATTATAAACCCCTGAGTCTTCATGATGACCTTCATTTATGCTTTCATTGCTCCAGTTATTTAACCTTGAATATTGCCTGTCTGTGCTGGACTGTAACCTCCTTGAAGGCAGAACTATGTCTTGTTCATTGCATCTCTAAACCTAGCATGCTGTAGTATGGAACTTAAAGAGAGGTACTTAATAATTGCTGGATCCAACTAACTTGCCAGCAGTGGGTTAATTGATTTCATTGAAACAGACTAGAGGTCCAGATAGGCACATGCCTTTATTTGAACATTGTGCAATCTAAATCTGACTCAGTCATGCTGTTCTTTTAAGCAGGATCTTTAGACCGTATACTTACTGATTGGCTAAATTATAACCCTTTTTAACAGCAGAGTAATCTTGGATATAGCTGTTCTGAGAAATGCAATTTGTGTTTTTTGCAGGAAGATTAGAAGGGTATACAATGTATCAGGATTTTTTTGAGACATAACTTTTCCTGTGTGATGTCTGCCAGAATAAAAAGTTCCTGTTTTCTATATGGTGAAAGGTTAGCTTTTGGTTAGAATAGAGGTAGGCTAGGCTAGGGATTGCAAGCTAAAATACTCACAGGAACCAGATAGGTAATAGAAATGAGTCAAACCAATTGGAGAGTGGTGAACTACTGTTCCTTCTAAACAAGGTTTATGCCATGTGTAATGTTTAGTCAGGATTGCCAGATTTCATTTTTCTAGGGAATTTAGAAGCCTTTTCAAATTTAGCAAAAAGAGTTTTGTTTAAAATTTAAAATGAAACAGACTTGTAAGCCAGTTCTCCTATGGGTTACTAGTGTGGGACTTCTTGGCTGGAAGCTGATTTTGGAATTTAGCCGCTAACAATAGTAGGAAACTGAGTCCCAGAAAGAAAGATTTGATAATGGACAAGGCGCCAAATGATCTGTCAGTATGAGGGAGCATAATGTCATGGGGGTTGAGATTGGTGCAGTTGAGCCAGTAATTGGCCACTGGGATCCAGCTGCAGGTTGTATTGGGAATAAATACAAGTATTTAGTGTTTAGCATCATATCAGTTCCTAGGAGACTTTTGGGGGCAATGCAGTATACCAAGAGTATTGAGATCACAAAAGCAAAAATGAACGTGTTTGGGTGGGAGAGAGCATATCTTGGAAGTAGTCATAATAGGTGACTGAGTTTATTACTGTGGTGTTTGAAAGAGCTTATTCTACCTGTGGTTCATAGTGTCTTTGCACATGGCACTAAGTGTTCTGTTGAGTAGGTTTATCCCTATGATGTCATCTTCAAATCAAAAAAAGCTGATAACAGTGTTGACAAAGCATACCTTGGTCCTCTTTCTCAATCAGCAAATAGTGGTGAGACAAAGTATTTAACTCTAGATGCTAATAGTTACTAAGAACACAAAATCTTTTACCCAGGTCCTGGAAATCTGTACAAAGTTCCTACTGTCTTTTTTTTTTTTTTAAAGATTTTATTTATTTATTAGAGAGTGCGTGACACAAGCAGGGCCAGTGTCAGAGGGAGAGGGAGAATCACACTTCCCGCTGAGCAGGGAGCCTGATGTGGAGCTTGATCACATGGGATCATGACCCTACCCGAAGACTGGTGCTTAACCCTCTGAACCACCCAGGTGCCCTCCTTGCTGTCTTTTTTTTTTAAAGATAAGTTTTTATTTAAAGTACTACATACCGCCTTTACACTTGATCTTACTCAAAAGGCAGAGAAGCAATGCACATCACTTTTAAAAATCTAATGTAGATCAAATAAAAAGCAAATAGTTCCCCGTGCTACCCACATAGTCCCAAGGAAGAATTACTTTTAACAGTATTTCTTTTGGCTTTACCTTAGTGTATTTGAATAACATCCTCACGTTATTGACTTAATATCTATTGATTTCTGTCTTAGGGAAGAATTTAGCTCACCTGTGGCATCTCTACCACAGCTTCCTTCTTTATGTAATTGTATCACTTTTCTTGTTTCACTATTAATCTCTTTAATGTATCTTTATTCCTGTTCCATCAGTTGAAGACAGTATCTCAACCCCTTGCTTGATACCATCATCCTTTACTCTTCTGTTCTTTTTCCACCTTTCACTTCCTACGTTGGACATTTATACTTCTTGCAGTGTCAAGGTTGGGATATTTACATTTTGTTCTGTATACAAGGTGTTTTGCCTATAGATTGATTTTAAAATTGGAAATTGACAAAGATTTTTTATGATTGTGAATTTTATTTAAAAGGCCAAGAAATGGAGGCACGTGGGTGGCTCAGTGGTTGAGCATCTGCCTTTGGTTCAGATTGTGATCCCGGGGTCCTGGGATCGAGTGCTGCATCAGGCTCCCAGCAGGGAACCTGCTTCTTTCTCTCTTTCTCTCTGCCTATGTCTCTGCCTCTTTCTGTATCTCTCATGAATAAATAAATCTTAAAAAAAAAAGAGGCCAAGAAATGTAATGTGATTACAATTCTTTTCTAGTGAAGCCTTAAAAAAAACTTTTTTTAAAATTTTGCTTATTTATTAGTATGGGCGAGAGCATAAGAGAGCGTGCATTCTTGCACAAAGCTTGGGGGAAGGGGACAGAGGGAGAGGGACAAGCAGACTCCCTACTAAGCACAGAGCCCAATGTGAGGTTGATCTCAAGACCCTGGGGTCATGACCTGAGCTGAAATCAAGAGTCAGATGCTTAACCAACTGAGCCAGCCAGGTGCCCCTTCAGTGAAGCTTTTTGTTTCTCCTGGAGTCAATTTAGTCAGTCTCCCTCACACTCTGCCTATTTTTTTTCTTTTTCTTTTTTTTCTTTTTAAAGTAGGCTCCATGCCCAGCATGGAGCCCAATGTGGGGTTTGAATTCACAACCCTGGGATCAAGACCTAAGCTGATAGCAAGAGTTGGATGCTTAACTGAACCACTTAGGTGCTCCATCTCTCTGCCTACTTTATTTTTAAGATTTTATTTATTTATTCATGAGAGAAACAGAGAAGTAGAGGGAGAAGCAGGCTCCATGCAGGGAATCTGAAGGTGGGACTCAATCCTGGCACTCAGGGGTCATGCCCTGAGCTGAAGACAAATGGTCAACCACTGAGTTACCCAGGTGTCCCAACTGTGCCCAACTGTGCCTGTGTTATTAAATCCTTTAGTTCTCACAGTTTTTCAAAGACAGTGTCAATCTATGAAATATACCTTTTTCCTTTTGATTTTTGTGCACTTTAAAAAAAATATTTACTATTCATGAGAGACACACAGAGAGAGAGGCAGAGACACAGGCAGAGGGAGAAGCAGGCTCCATGCAAGGAGCCCGATGTGGGACTCTATCCTGAAACTCCAGGATCACACCCTGAGCCAAAGGCAGACACTCAACCGCTGAGCCACCCAGGTGTTCCCTTTTGTGCATTTTTTATAAGAAAAATCCATTATGGGGGTGCCTTGGTGGCTCAGTTAATAAGAGTCTGCCTTCGGCTTGGATCGTGATCCCAGGGTCCTGCTCGGCAGGGAGCTGCTTTTCCCTCTCTCTCTGCCCCTCCTCTCACTCATACTCTCAAATCTCTTTAATAAGAGAAAAAAGAAAGAAAATCCATTATGTGGTATTATAGAAATTTGTTCGCAAATTCCAGATGCTGAGAGGTGTCTCTATATGCAGAACTGAGAATTATGCTCTCAGCCTCCTTCCTCTTCTCAAGTGACAGATACTGCAAAACCATGTTAACCGTCTTGTTTGACAGTTGAGAATACTGGGATTACGCCAAACAGCAAGGTTAATTCAAGAAAAAGCAATTTACAATGCATCATATATACAGAATATTTAAAGATTTTGGTTGACAAGAAAGATATCCAGCGAAAAAATGGGTGAAGAGGGCAGCCCAGGTGGCTCAGCGGTTTAGCGCCCCCTTCAGCCCAGGGCATGATCCTGGAGTCCTGAGATGAGTCCCACGTCAGACTTCCTGCATGGAGCCTGCTTCTCCCACTGCCTGTGTTTCTGACTCTCTTTCTCTGTGTCTCATGAATAAATAAATAAAATATTTTTTAAATAAAATATTTAATTAAAAATGGGCAAAGTGTACTGACTGAGACAAAAGGCTAGAATGGCTAATAAATATGAAAAATTGACTCCTAGTCAGGGAAATTCAAGTTAAAAAAATAGTGAAATACCATTTCAAAAGCTTATCAGTTTGGCGGAGATTTCATGATAGTTAATGTCAGTAAAGATGTGAAACAAAATATACTCTTATGTACTGCCAGTGGGAATATGTTTTTATTAAGATACACATTCTGGCTGTTGTAAAAAAAACCCAACTATAATAAAGTTTAATAAAATGGAAGTTTTCCCTCTTTTGTAACAGTCCAAGCATGGGGCTGATAGAGTGTTTGTGACGCAGATTCCTTTTAATTTCTTGATTTGTCAATTTGGGCACCTTCATTCTCTGGTTCATGATAGCTACTCCAGCTACTACAGTCTGTGTACCAACTAATAAGGGGAGGTTCCATATCATCTTAAGGTATGATCTAGAATTGGCCCCATTACTTCTAGTCATGTACCATTGGCTAAAACTTAAGCACATGGCCACAGATGAGAATGAGAAATGGTATATATTCTAGTTGGTTACACACCCAGCTAAAATTGGGAGGAAAATTAAAGGACAAACAGGAAAATTAATATTTTGGACCTGTTAGCAGCTGGTGCCACACACAGTAAACTAATTCAATCACTTTGGAGAACAATTTGGCAAAATTCAGTGAAGTTTACATATTCCTAGACCTGAACAAGGAGATACACGAAACTATTATTTGCAATTGAAAAGTTGGAAATAATCGAAATGTTCATCAATAGAGAACTGGATAATTTAAATATATATTAAAAATGCAAAAAAATACAGCAGTTAAAATGAATCAGGTGCTATATGTATACCAGTATGGATAAACATCAAATAACATGCAGTAAAAGGTTAGGTAAATGTATGTACAATATTATGACTTTTTTTTTTAAAGATTTTATTTATTCATGAGAGACAGAAAGGCAGTGACACAGGCAGAGGGAGAAGTAGGCTCCATGCAGGAAGTCTGACGTGGGACTCGATATCAGGACTCCAGGATCAGGCGGGGGACAGAAGGTGGTGCCAAACCGTTGAGCCACCTGGGCTGCCCCCCGCCCCCCCCTCACGTATTCTTAAAGATGTATAGCAAATGACAGCAAAATGCTAAAGCTGGGTGATGGGTATGTAGATATACTAAATATCTTTGCAACATTTTATTATTAAAAGAATACCACATGTTCCCATGAAGCAGAGAGTCCAGTGGAAGGACAGCTTGATGGAACTTTTTTTTTTTTTTTTTTTTAATTTTTATTTATTTATGATAGTCGCAGAGAGAGAGAGAAAGAGGCAGAGACACAGGCAGAGGGAGAAGCAGGCTCCATGCACCGGGAGCCCGAATGTGGGATTCGATCCCGGGTCTCCAGGATCGCGCCTTGGGCCAAAGGCAGGCGCCAAACCGCTGCGCCACCCAGGGATCCCTTGATGGAACTTTAAATATTCAGTGTAAGCTTATTTTACAGAGATGCAGGGAGATGAACTGCTTTACCAGATTATGATAGGGTGAATTAGAACCTGTAACCCAAATTAGGAGTGAAGGCTTATTTCCTTAAATTCTAACATTTTAGGCTACTGTTTCTTTAATATCAGGGGGCACCTGGCTGGCTCAGTTCCTGCAGCGTGGGACTCTTCTTGATCTCCGGGTCCTTAGTTCAAGCCCCACATTGGGCCAGAGCTTACTTAAGGAAAAAATAAAGATACTTTCTTTTCCTGATTTGTAAACATAGATATATGTTTCTCACTTTTTTTTTTTTAAGATTTTGTTTATTTGAGAGAAAGAAAATGACCTGGGGAGAGGGAGATTCATAGAGAGAGGCAGAGTCCCTGCTGAGCAGGGAGCACAATGTGGGGCTTGATCCCAGGACCCCAGGATCATGACCTGAGCCAAAGACACTTAAGTAACTGAGCCACCCAGGTGCCTCTGTTTCTCACTTTTTGGTTTTGTTTACTTGAAATACTTTTTGGAAATGAAGGTAAATAGGGGCCCTATGGTATTATGACATTTTTCATCTTTATACTGGGAATTTACAATGTAAATTTCTAAAATAATCATCAGAGACATAATAAATCCCCATTTTATCTTAAGAGTTTTCCTTAAATTTTTATACATTAGTTTTATCAAGAATTTCCTTTTTTCCTGAAAATGAACTCTTACTTTGCAAATGTATTAGACTTTGTATAATCTTCAACTCTTTCACTAATAAGCTTTATGTGCAACCAAATGGCATCTAGTGATTTCTTCTCTCTAATTCAATTAGTGCTGTACTTTATACATATTTTCTTGAAGATTTGTAAAGAGTACCAGGTACAATGTTTTAAATTTACATGAGCTTAATCAATACATTTGCCTTCATTTTATTGCTGACAGAGTGCATCTACATGTGAAAGAAAAAAGTTTATGCATCTAACTTAAAGAAATTTAACTGGTATTGAAAATTATGTTTCTAGAAGTTTAATTTTTTCAGTTTGCTCCTATATAGGATGATTTCTAATCTTGGACTCTCCAGGGCCAAGGTAGGTGCTCTCTTTGTATTCTCAGAGAACTCAGGATAATAATGGAACTTACCTCATAAGATTACTGAGACAGAGGGATCCCTGAGTGGCTCAGCGGTTTGGCGCCTGCCTTTGGCCCAGGGCGCGATCCTGGAGTCCCGGGATCGAGTCCTGCGTCGGGCTCCTGGCATGGAGCCTGCTTCTCCCTCCTCCTGTGTCTCTGCCTCTCTCTCTGTCTATGTCTATCATGAATAAGTAAATAAATCTTAAAAAAAAAAGATTACTGGGACAATTAAACAAGATACTTCCTGTAAAGTGTTTAAAACAGTTCCTAAAATAAGAAAAATAGCTGTTTTTCTTAATTGTGCTTCAAATATCACCTGTCATTCTTTATTTTTTATTTATTTATTTATGATAGTCACAGAGAGAGAGAGAGAGAGAGGCAGAGAGACAGGCAGAGGGAGAAGCAGGCTCCATGCACCGGGAACCCGATGTGGGATTCGATCCTGGGTCTCCAGGATCGCGCCCTAGGCCAAAGGCAGGCGCCAAACCGCTGCACCACCTAGGGATCCCTCTTTTATATTAATTGAAGATCTACTATGCCTGATATAGGGAATTTAGTTGTGAGTAAAATATGGTTAGCTTTAAAGTCAGAAGCCTAATGTAACTTTTAAAACCTTTTATTTGGGGATCCCTGGGTGGCTCAGTGGTTTGGCGCCTGCCTTCAGCCCAGGGCGTGATCCTGGAGACCCAAGATTGAGATGCAGGCTCCATGCACCGGGAGCCCAACGTGGGATTTGATCCCGGGTCTCCAGGATCGCGCCCCGGACCAAAGGCAGGCGCCAAACCACTGCGCCACCCAGGGATCCCTTGAAAAAAATTTATTATTTCTAACCAAAGTTCCTAATAGCACAGAATTTATATTTGAAAAATAGATAGGATCATCTCCAATACGAGGTCCAAGTTTTTATTTTTATTTTTCTTTTTTTTTTTTTTTTTTTTTTTTTTTTAATTTTTTTTTTTTTTTTTTTTATTTATGATAGTCACAGAGAGAGAGAGAGAGAGAGAGAGAGAGGCAGAGAGAGGCAGAGACATAGGCAGAGGGAGAAGCAGGCTCCATGCACCGGGAGCCTGACGTGGGACTCGATCCCGGGTCTCCAGGATCACGCCCTGGGCCAGAGGCAGGCGCTAAACCGCTGCGCCACCCAGGGATCCCTATTTTTATTTTTCTAAACATAAAATTTACACAAAAGAATATGTGAACATGTTTATTATACCTTTTCTTTAAGTTGAAGTATAATTTGCTTTTAGTTTTCTTATAGAGTTTTATTATACATCTGTGTATATCTGAACAGTATAATATATGGTTCCGTTCATCTCTAAGCTTTGTAAGATTGGAGTTGTGGGATGATAAATCATACTGATTCATCTATATTGTTTTGTGTAGTTGCAGTGCATTCATCTTCACTGTTGTATAGTATTTCATTGTGTGCTGTACCAGATTTATTTATCAATTTTCCTTTTGATGGACATTAGGGATTCCAGTCTTTTGTCTTTATAAACAGTGTTACTATAGATATTATAACCTGTTTCTCCTGGTGCGCATATGAAAGGGTTTCTCTAGGATTGAGTGGAACTGATGGGTAATACGATATGCAAATGATAAACTTTATAAGAGAATGTCAAATTGTTTCCTAAAGTAGTTGAATCAGTTTATACCCCACGAGCAATGTATAAGGGTTCCCAATGATTAATGTCCTCTTCAGCATTTAGCATTCTTACATCTTTATTTTATTACCTTTTTATTTTTAATTTTTTTCCCTCCCTCCTACTCTCTGGTTTTCACATTTAAAAATCTTTTTGCCAATTAAGTGTGCATAAAATATCTTCTGGTCTCATCTTTCACTTTTTCAACCAACTTATTCTCTTTCTCTTGTTTTCTCAAATGAAAATAGCTTTTTTTCCTTTGCTCTGATTACAGATTAACTCATGCATATTCATTTTTCAATGAATATTATGTGCCAAGGTGTGTTTCAAGATCCTGGGGGAGGGATCCCTGGGTGGCGCAGCGGTTTGGCGCCTGCCTTTGGCCCAGGGCGCGATCCTGGAGACCCGGGATCGAATCCCACGTCAGGCTTCCGGTGCATGGAGCCTGCTTCTCCCTCTGCCTGTGTCTCTGCCTCTCTCTCTCTCTCACTGTGTGCCTATCATAAAAAAAAATAAATAAATAAATAAAAAAAAAGATCCTGGGGGAGAGAGAAATATAGCAGTGAAAGAAAACAGGAAAACCCCTTCCCTCATGGAGCTTCCATGCTAATGTGGGAGATAACAAGATGCCAAAAATTTTTTTTTAATTTTTAATTTATTTATTCCTGAGAGAGACAGAGAAAGAGGCAGAGACATAGGCAGAGGGAGAAGAAGGCTCCCTCTGGGGACCCCAATGCAGGGCTCTATCCCAGGACCCCAGGATACGCCCTGAGCAGACACTCAACCATTGAGCCTCCCAGGCATCCCCAAAAGATCATTTTTGAAGGCACTTCAGAGGGTAGTAAGATAATAAGACAGGGTAAAATAATAGTGGTTAGTGGGGATGGGACTACTCCAGACTGGATAATCTAGGAAGGTCTCTCTGAGGAAATGAATCAGTTATACGTGAGCTGAATCTAAGTAGTGAGAAGGAGACAGCCAAGCAGAGAAAGAGTTTGCCATGTGAAGAGTGAAGATAGAGAGTGTGTTGCAGACAATGGGAGCAGCAAATCCTAAGGCCGTGAAGTGAGGAACAAACTCTAGTGAAACTTAAAGAAGAAACTGGAACTTCCCCTCAATCCAATCACCTGGACATAGTATGTTCACATACTGGTACATTAAGTAGTAGATTATCTACTATTATTAGTGGTTACTTTTTTGTGTGTCTTTAATGCTCATATATATGATATAATATATTGATATATATGTCAATTCATCAAGTATGAAATGGATTCACTCTATTAAATGTGAGAAAATTATCATAATTTTATTTCTTCCCATCCTCCTACTTACCTTTTGGTTTGTGTGTGTGTTTGCATCTTAGTTAATATTATTGTGGGCTTATTCATGAATTGTGGCATATTTAAATTGAGCTTCATAGCCATGATTACTATACTTATTTTACTTTAAAAGTTTAAGTATTAATTCTTAGTCCTTTAATATCAGATTCTTTGGGACACCTGGCTGGCTCAGTTGGTTGACTTCATGACTCTCAGAGTTATGAGTCCTAGCCCATGTTGGGCATGGAGCCTACTTAAAAAAATCACAAATTCCAAATCACATACGTGTTTTCTTTTTTCATTAGTTGGTTAGGTGGATATATATTTAGGTACATTTTCGAGAAAGGTATATATAGCTGGTATATTTTTTGACTCTGTGAATTTGAGAACATTTTTCTATTGCCTTAAAATACGATCAACAATTAGGCTGGATAAAGATTTCTCATCAGTATTCTTTAAGTTGTGTACCTACTGGTCTCTAATGTTGCCAAGAAGGAGACCAAAGCACCCCATCTCCTTTATAGAAAAACTAATTTAAAAAAAAAAAAAAAAAGAAAAACTAATTTTTGTCTGTATTTTTATATGATTTTTTTTAATGAGGTAAAATTGGTATATAATATCGTATAAGTCTAGGGTATATGACTCTTTTTGAAGTTTTATTTTAGAGTGTGCACAAGCTGGGGGAGGGACAGGGAGAGAGGGATAGAGAATCTCCAGGCATACTGCGCCGAGCATGGAGCCAAGTGCGGGGCTCCATCCCACAATCCTGAGATCATGACCTGAGCTGACCAGGAGTTGGATGCATAACGGACTGAGTCACCCAGGTCCACTCCAACTTTTTAAAGATTTTATCTTTTAAAAAAAAATTTTTTTTATTTATTCATGAGAGACACAGAGAGGCAGAGACACAGGCAGAGGGAGAAGCAGGCTCCATGCAGGGAGCCTGACATGGGACTCGATCCTGGGTCTCCAGGATCACACCCTGGGCTGAAGGCAGCACTAAACCGCTGAGCCACCAGGGCTGCCCAAGATTTTATTTATTTTTTATGCAGTCTCTACTTCCAATGTGGGGCTTGAACTCAAGACCCTGAGATTAAGGGTTGCGTGCTTTGCTTACTGAGCAAGCCAGGAGCCCCATATATGACTTTTTAGTCCTTGAAGTTACCTTAACCAGGAACTACCTTCCTGTTTGTTGGGGTTTTTTTCTTGGTGTCAGTTGAGCCTGTGATCTACTAAACACAAAATTAAGTTAGAACTCTCAGTGTTCCTTGCAACCCTTTTGGAGATTTCTAAGCTATATCGAAGAGGTAGGTTCTGGTCGTAAGGCTCAGAAAAGGGACATGGTAAATCTTTGCAATTAGTAGTGTCTACTGGCTTCCTGGAGGGCTATTTTGAGAAATATTTTGAGGCAGATTGGGCTTTTTGGGAAAGAGTACTATGATTGATATGCCAGGACCCTGCCATCCCTAAGAGCTTAGATTGTCCTCATGAGAAGATTGGGGACATGGTTGGAGACTAGTGAGGACCCTTTAAATCTAATGATGACAACCAAAAGCAGCAGAGGCCCCAAGCCTGCTAAGACCACAAACCCAGAGAGCTGGTTCTGCTCTTTCTGTGTTACTTACTAGCTCAAAAGCTGTAGAAAACCCCCTATGACCTACCGCATAGTGTCCAAAGCCTCCTTAGCCTTTTATGCCCTCTTTGATATATCCTATGGTATAGTTGCCCCAAAGTAATCACTATTTCCTATACGTTTCTATAATCTTTTCTTAGCATTTGTCTACTTTGCCATTGTATATGGAATGTTCTTAAAGAATTCGGATGTGGGGCAGCCTGGGTGGCTCAGCAGTTTAGCGCCGCCTTCAGCCCAGGGCCTGAGCCTGGAGACCCAGGATCAAGTCCCACGTCAGGCTCCCTGCATGGAGCCTGCTTCTCCTTCTGCCTGTGTCTCTCCCTCTCTCTCTCTCTCTGTGTGTGTGACTATCATAAATAAATAAATAATTTATTTAAAAAAAATAAAATAAAATAAATTTTATTTATTCATGAGACACACACAGAGAGAGAGAGAGAAGAGCAGAGACACAGGCAGAGGAAGAAGCAGGCTCCATGCACCGGGAGTCCGACGTGGGATTCGATCCTGGGTCTTCAGGATCACGCCCTGGGCCAAAGGCAGGCGCCAAACCGCTGCGCCACCCAGGGATCCCAATAAAATTTTTTTTTAAAAAAGAATTCAGATGTCAATGTTGGAAGAATTCTTAGATATCCTGTCAGTGGCTCTCAATCCTGGGTATACACTAGAGTCACTGGGAAAACTTTTAAAAATACCTATTTTCAGGTCTCATCCCTAGAGTTTTTTGCTTTAAGAGGTCTGGAGAACAGATTTGGTATTTACATTTTTATTTTGCAAATTTTATTTCTGTACATTATCCTTTACTCTTTGTGCTCATATGCATATTTATGATAATGCACATAATTTTGTAATTTGTAGTTTGTTACATTTTTCTGTATTGCTACAGTCTCCACAATTATTGTCAGGAAAAGTGAATAATAATTTGACTTATTTACTTATTTCTTGATTATTGATAACTTAAGTTTCCTAGATTTTACTTTTATAAATGATTATGCTATGAATATCTTCCTACATATAACATAGATTTTTAAAAAAATAAACCAAAGTGTACATTTGATGTAAGAGTAAGCTAAGGAAAAAAAAAAAAGAAAGAGTAAGCTAAGGCCTAGAAAGGAAGTGATTTGCTTCTTGTCACACAGCTGAGAAAGGGCGGAGTAAGGGCATGAGCCTGATCATCTGACTCCTGAGGAGAATGTGACTACAACCAGATCCTAGTCATCCCACAAATGTTTGTATAAATATCACCTGCTTTACAAAGTCAGTCCACACTCATCTACTTGGAAGAAGTTAGTCGTCTTGAATGTCCTTAATTATCTGCAACTCTTTTTTTCCTTTTTCACTTTTGACCTTCTATGATAATGATACTGTTATGTCATAGCACTGTTGCTAGAGGCAGTATGTGCAGTGGCTAGGGTTTAGGGCCCCGGAACGGTTTGGAGTTGTAATCTCAGCACCTCTTTTTAGCTGTGTGAACATGGGCAAGCTACTCACTTCTAAACCTGAGCTTCCTCACCCTGAAAGTGGGATTTAGTGAGAGATCAAGGGTTAAACAGCACAGTATCTAATACACAGCATGAAATTTATTTTAATTTTTTGTTAATGTTCTCATTAATAACAATTCATGGCAAAAATGTATATATATGATATTGATGGCAAGCTTCTTGAGAGCCAGATCTACTGCTTGATACAGTGTAGGTCCATAGTATGGGCTCAATAAGTATTTGATAACCATAAAATTAATATTGAGCTATGTAATTTCCTCAAACACTTAAAAGGATGATTGGTTTGTAAGAGACATGGGTAAGTATTGAATATGATGTTGCTGGTACCCTTCTAAGCAAAAATTGAAACTCACTTTGCTAGCAGCCAGCCTAAGTAGCTCTAGTACTTTGCCTACAGGGCTTAACCACTCAAAACCTAGCACCTTGGTGTTATGTATATTCTGATTGGGCATTTCTTTCTTTGTTTTTTTTTTTTTAAGATTTTTTTTTTTTTTTTTTTTTTTTTTTTATTTATTTATGATAGTCACAGAGAGAGAGAGAGAGAGAGAGAGGCAGAGACACAAGCAGAGGGAGAAGCAGGCTCCATGTACCGGGAGCCCGACGTGGGATTCGATCCCGGGGTCTCCAGGATTGTGCCCTGGGCCAAAGGCAGGCGCCAAACCGCTGCGCCACCCAGGGATCCCCTAAGATTTTTATTTTTTATTCATGAGAGACAGAGAGAGGCAGAGACAGGAGAAGCAGACTCCCTGCAAGGAGCACAATGTGGGACTTGATCCCGGAGGGATCATGCCTGAGCCGAAGGCAGATGCTCATCACTGAACAACCCAGGTGTCCCTGATTGGGCATTTCTGGTCCAGACACAACCTTTGTGAAGCCAACTCATAAAAATTTTTATTTTTTGGAATTAGTGGGAAGAAACTTTTATTTAGAAGTTGAGATTGTTATACATGGATTTGTTTCTGTAATTTAGTGACTAATCTCTTAATTTTACTTGGCCAAGAAATTGGGATCTGAAGTAGATTTCTATTGCTATGTTACTGAAAAATTAGTGTTGAGCATGTTGTTTAAAAGGTTTAATATTGGGGATCCCTGGGTGGCGCAGCGGTTTAGCACCTGCCTTTGGCCCAGGGCGCGATCCTGGAGACCCGGGATCGAGTCCCACATCAGGCTCCCGGTGCATGGAGCCTGCTTCTCCCTCTGCCTGTGTCTCTGCCTCTCTCTCTCTCATTCTGTGACTATCATAAATAAATAAAAATTAAAAAAAAAAAAAAAGGTTTAATATTTTAAGGAAATTGACAAGAAGGACTGAACTTGTCTTTAAAATACCTTGAATTTATATTCATATCTCTTTCATAGGCAAATTGCTTCTTCTTGAGAAGCTAAGCGGGTTTCTGTAGTTTGCTTTTTGTGAATTAATGTCCACTTCTCATACTAAAAAATAGAACTAGATCATAACACTCAAATATCTAGTTTCATGGCTCTTCATACATGTTGGTGACTAACACTGAATGTATGGACTTACGGGTATGGTTCCCTCTCTAACCGGTGTCTCTAATCTCCACTGCTGGGAGATTGCCACTCTTTCTCAACTCCAGAGCCAGCTGAATCTCAGGCTCAGGACCAACGTCCTCCCTGCCCTCAACTGCTGAGCTCATTCTGACATTAGTGTAGTTTTAGTATGTGAGCCCATGTCCTATTTCTACCTTCTCTGCCATACTCTAGCTCTGAGAACCTCTTTTTTGGCCTCCTTAATAGGATGTTTGTTTTGTAAGCTTGTGAAGGCAGACTGATAAAATGGTTGACTTTGAATAAAAGAACAAAAGTTATGAAACAAAACAGAGCATTTTATATAAATGCTTATTTAAAAAGATTTTAACAGGAATTTTGGACGTGAAAAATGTGATTATTGAAATAAAACACAGAACCTCTAACATGGACATGTTGAAAAGAAAATCAGTGAATTGGGAGATTACTAAAGAATTGTCCTTGACTGGAGCAGAGTGGGTGAAAAGAATTAATTGAAAGATTCCAACATGTATCTAATGGGAGTTCTAGAGCAGGATCCCTGAGCCTCAACACTATTGGCATTTTGGGGCAAATAATTCTTGTAGGGAGCAGCATCCCTGGCTGCTTCCTTCTAGATGTTGCTAGGACACACACTCTCCAACTTGTGACTGCCAAAAGTGTCTTCAGACACTGCCAAATCATTCTTGATTGAGAACCAGTGTTCCAGAGGACTAGGCTGGAGAGAACAGCAGATGAGTAGTATTTGAGAAGACAACCACAGAACATTTTCTAGAATTCAAAAAGAATTTTTAGGTTAGATGTGCATCCTGCAGACCAGGCTGGATGAAAGATAAATCATATATCATTGCGGAAACTGTGGTAAAAAAAAAAAAAAAAAGAAAAGAAAAGAAAAGAAAAGAAAAAACAAAAAGAAAATATAAAGAAAACTGGGATCTCTGGTTAAAGATAAGAGAAAAGACATTATCTATGAAGGATCGCCTGTCAGCTGACTTTTCTGTAATAAAGGCTGGAAAACAAGGAAGTAGTGTCTCAAATGCTAAGGGAAAATATGTCAACCTAGAACTCCATCAACAATGAAACTAACATTCAAGAATGAATGCAAATTATAACCGTTTTTTAAAAAGATTTGAGAGAGTGCCCCAGAGTATGACTGAGGGGAGGGGCAGAGAGAATCTTTCAAGCTGAGTCTGCTGAGTGCAGACCCCACCTTGGGGCTCATTTCCACAACCCATGAGATCATAACCTGAGCCAAAACCAAGAGTTGGACTCTTAGTGCCCCCAAATTATAAGCATTTTTATTAGACATGACTTTAATACAGATCCTCATTTAAAAATTATGAAAAGATTCACCTCTCCAAGAAGAAACGTGAATTAAGAGCCAAGATGCGAGAGTCAAGAGGCAAAAGTAATTTCTATGATAGACGAAGTGGTAGCTTAAAAAATAATCTGAATGTAGAAATTTATAGGCGCTAAACCGCTGAGCCACCGGGGCTGCCCTCTTTTTTTTTTTTTTTTTTTTAACTCTTGAAACATTTTTCATTGAGGTAAAATGCATATGACATAAAATTTTCCACTTTAGCCTTTTTTTTTTTTTAAGATTTTATTTATTCATGAAAGACAGAGAGAGGCAGAGGGAGAAGCAGGCTCCCTGCAGGGAGCCTCATGTGGAACTCCATCCCAGGACCCCAGGATCACACCTTGAACTGAAGGCAGATGCTCCACCACTGAGCCACCCAGGTGCCCCTATCTTAGCCTTTTTTTTTTTTAAAGATTTTATTTATTTATTCATGAGAGACACAGACAGAGAGAGAGAGGGGCAGAGACACAGGCAGAGGGAGAAGCAGGCTTCATGCAGGGAGCCCGATGTGGAACTTGATCCTGGGTCTCCAGGATCACGCTCTGAGCCAAAGGCAGACACTCAACCGCTGAGCCACCCAGGTGTCCCTATCTTAGCCATTTTTAACTATACAGTTCAGTATTCAATACATTCATGATGTGCAACCACCACCACCATCCATTCACAGAGCTTTTTTCATCTTGTAAAACTGAAACATTATACGCATTAATTATCAACCTTCCCATTTCCACACCTTTCCCCCAACCCCTAGCAACCACAGTTCTACTTTGTGTGATTTTTTGACCAAACACCTCATATAAGTAGAATCATGCAATATTTGTCTTTTTGTGGCTGGCTTATTTACTTAGCATAATGTCCTCAAGATTCATCCATGTTATATGTTAGAATTTCTTTCCTTTATAAAGCTGAATAATATTCCATTGCAAATATATACTATATTTTGCTTATCTACCTAATCATCCATCGATGGATGCTTAGATTGCTTCTATGTTATGGCTATTGTGACTAATGCTGCCTAAACATGAATACAAATATCTGTTTGAGACACTGCTTTCAATTCTTTGGGATACATACTTAGAAGTGGAATTGTTGCATTAAATGGCAATTCTATTTTTAATTTTTTGATGGATCACCATACTGTATGATATAGTGGCTGTTCTATATTACATTCCCACCAACAGTGCACCAGGGTTCTCATTTCTCCACATGTTTGCCAACTATTGTTATTTCTGTTTTTGTCAGAGTGGACCTCCTAATGTCCACTAGGAAAGTGGTATCTCATTGTTTTCATGTGCATTTCCCTAATGATTAGTAATGTTTAACATATTTTCATGTGCTTGTTGACTATGTGTATATATTCTTTGGAAAATGCCCTGTGCCCATTTTTTAATCAAGTTGTGTTTTTGTTGAGTTTTAGGAGTTCTCTATACATTTCAGGTATTACTCTCATGTATTTGATTTGTAAATATTTCCTCCTATTCCATCAGTTGCCTTTTTACTCTGATAATAGTAGCTTTTGCTTTTTGTTTTTTGGGTTTTTTCCCCAAATTTTTATTTAAATTTCGGCTATTGGGGCAGCAGGGTGGCTCAGTCAGTTAAATGACTCTTCATTTCGCCTCAGGTCATAATCTCAGGATCTTGATTTCAAGCGTTGGGTCAGCCTCTGTGCTCAGCATGGAGCCTGCCTGGGACTCTCTCCCTCTCCCCCTCCCACCACTCTCATACACACACTCTCTCTCAAATCAATCAACCAACCAACCAACCAATCAATCAATCAATCCAGGTAGTTACCATACAGTGTAATATTAGTTTCCAGTGTAGAATTTAGTGATTCATCACAACCAGTGTCCTCCTTAATCCCCATCACCTATTTAACACCCCCCCACATTCTCCTCCAGTAACCATCAGTTTGATAATAGTATCTTTTATTGCACAAGATTTTAAAATTTTCACGAAGCCCAATTTGTCTATTTTTTCTTTTGTTGCCGGTGCCTTTTGGTCATATTAAAAAAATCATTGACAAATCCAGTGTTGTATCCAAAGCACTACTGCATACATTGTTTCATTTGTGCCTCAAAGATGAAGTAAAGGAAGTTTGTTTCAATTCAGTAATCATTTGTAGAGCAGGAGTTTTTTGTTTTTTTTGTTGTTTTAGTAGAGCAAGTTTTGTGCCAGGTTTTATATTAGATCTTGGAGAACCAAAGATAAGACAAAGACCGCGACCTCAAGTAACATTAACAGATAACATTGGGATATGCCACTGAAAGTGTGACTATGAAGACAGTGATGAAGGGAAAGACACAGATTCTTGGCATATGGTAATGACAGCTAGTGATAGCATTCATAGTGTTTCTTATATTTTTCCCCTATTTCTCCCCAGCTTTATTGAGATATAATTCACATGTAATATTGTGTAAGTTTAACGTGTATAATGTATTGATGTGTACCATTTGTATTGCAAGAAAGAATTGGTGTTTTTTTAAACACCATTTTGAAATTATATTTCACAGTTGATAATTGATTTGATTTGTTTTTGAAAATTATCTTTTCCACAGTTAGAATTTTTTTCCTGTGAACAATCTGAGTGGTATGTTAAAGCATTCAGCCTGGGTTGCCCTCCTTGATATTGTATTTGTGGAAGGAGCGATTAATCTATGTGCATAATTTGGCCCCTTGCATCTAAAATGCAATTTTGCTTGTTAAAAGTATTTTACATAATTAATGCTTTGTAGGTTTGTGGTGTTATTTTTAGATCTGAAAAAGGTGAGAAATAAAACTTGACAAGTCTAGCAGTTGAAGTACATGAAACAAATCAAATATCAACAAAAATAAAAGCTCTTGAGGTGAGGAACATAAAATCTGTGATTATTATCCTTATTAACTCCACAGGAGTGTTGACATGATCAGGGTATCAATAATATAATTAAGTGGAAAAGGATTTTTAAAATTTGAGAAATAGGGAAATAGTTGCTTTAAAGTATGTCTCTTATTTATTTATTTATTTTTTTAGATTTTTAAAAATTTACTCATGAGAGACAGAGAAAGAGGCAGAGACACAGGCAGAGGGAGAAGCAGGCTCAATGCAGGGAGCCCGATGCAGGACTTAATCCCAGGATTCTGGGATCACGCCCTAGGCCAAAGGCAGACACTCAACCATTGAGCCACCCAGGTGTCCCTGTGTCTCTTATTTATACTCAGAAAACCTTGCTTTTTTCTCTCAGTTAAACATCAATGATGAATAGTCCTTTCATATTAATTTCACATTATGATGGCATTCATATGACATTACATAAATGATGGCATTCACTGTGTGCTCCTGTGGCAGCACATACACATATTAGTTACACTGATACAAATGTATATATAAAAGAAAAGTGTGCATTTTATTGCACGTTCTTTTGTACATGGTGTTGAATTCCTTGCTTCATATCAAAGTGAGCCTGTAAACTCCATAATAAAAGATCTGTTTAATTTTGCTTTCTTTTGGGGTGCCTGGGTGGTTCAGTCAGTTAAGTGTCTGCCTTTGGCTTGGGTCATGGTCTCAGAGTCCTGGAGTCAAGCCCTACATCGGCCCCCTGCTAAGTGGAGAGTCTGTTTCTCTCTCTCCACTGCTTGTATATTCATTCTGTCAAATAAATAAATAAAATCTTTAAAAAAAAAAAAAACTTCACTTTTAGAACGCAATCCCTTTATTCTGATAATTTCTTCTAACAGAATACCTCTACACAATGCAGTAATGGAATTATTTTGAGCGATGTTACTATATCAGGGAAAGCTGGTCTTTAGGGTGATCCTGAGGCTCTGCTGCCTTCTTATCAAGGCCAAATCAAGCTTTTCCACCAGAACTGGTCTTTGGATGACAGATTTGTAATACCAGGTAGGAGGCATGTGTTAATGTTGCCTAATAATCTGATTGCTTTCGTGGAATTCAGATGCATGATCAGTGATAGACCATGATCCCACATGTGGAGATATTGTGAGATAATTGATAATTTGGGGGCTATCTCATATTGATTTGACAATTTGACCTCCATTTTTGTGCAGGATTTGGAGATGAAAGTGGCATCGTATTTGGGTGATTTGGGTTCAAATTCTGACTCTAACAGTGTAACTCTGGACAAATACCTTCTTTGAATCTCAATTTCTTCACTTGTAAAAAAGGCACTAGTATTACCTTATAGGTTCTTAATGGAAATTAAATAACATCTTAGCACAAGGCCTAGCATATAGTAAGTAGTTATTCTGTTATCAATAATACAAACATCTAGAGCAATATTTGACATATTTTGTTTGCACCTCAAAGGCATGTAAACTCAATAAAGATGAGTTCCCTTGTAATGTTAACATCCTACTGTTAATTCAGAGAAATCTTAGTGAAAATATTACCATACAAGGTATTAAACTTGTGTGTTGTTAACATTTAATCATCCAAGAAAATGTAAACATTATTGCAGGTTTTTAGTTTTGTTGTTAGACTTTTTTATTCAGTTGATATTAAAGTTAAATAAACACATGCTTATTTCTATTGCATTTAACTTTTAGACTAGACATTGTTACTGAAGAGGAATAAAGACCAGGCCATATTTATAAGGGTTGTGAAACAAATCTTGCAAAGTATAACTAAGGTTAGGCAATATTAAGTGGATACAAATGAATCAGAATGCAGGGGATGAGTAGAATGAAAAGTCTTAAAAGCCTATGCTTCAGAGCTCATTGTCTATTTTTTTAATTGTCTATTTTTTAAACAAGGATAACCCGAGGTATCCTGAAAAAGATTATAAGGGTTATTTAGTTTGAGGTAGGGCTCAGGGAAGCATTTGCAGATGAAGTGCAGAGAATTCTGAAGATGAGCAGTACTCTAGGAGATACCGAAAGTGACACTATAAAGGTAGGAAACACAAAAGCAGTAAAAATATTTCTGTAAAAAATATTTCAGCAAGGAACTTACATACAAGATGATATGAAATATATATACCTAAAACATAGGGAAGAGAGAAAAGAATGGGTTCAAACTTAAACCACCACCAAGTTAATATGGACTGCTGGGCGGTCTGGGTGGCTCAGTGGTTAAATGTCTACCTTTGGCTCAGGTTGTGATCCCAGGGTCCTGAGATCAAGTCCCGCATCAGGCTCCCTTCAGGGAGCCTGCTTCTCCCTCTTCCTAGGTCTCTGCCTCTCTCTCTGTGTCTCTCATAAATAAATAAATATTTTTTAAAAGTATGGACTGCTATATGCAAAAGAGGTTACACACAAACTTAATGGTAACCATATATCAAAAACCACTAATAAACATGCAAAGAATAAAAAGAAAGAAATCCAAATATATCACTAAAGAAAATCAGGAAAACATGAGAGAAAGGTAAGAAAGAATCAGAAAATCTCCAGGAACAACTACAGAACAAGTAATAAAATGGCAGTAAATACATATCTTTCGGGGCACCTGGATGGCTCCATGGTTGAGCATCTGCCTTTGGCTAAAGTTGTGATTCTGGGGTCCTGGGATCAAGTCCTGCATCAGGCTCCCCATGAGGAGCCTGCTTCTCTCTCTGCCTGTATCTCTCAGTCCTGTGTGTTTGTCTCATGAATAAATGAATAAAATCTTTAAAAAATGCATATCTTTGAATGTAAATGAACCAAATGTTCCAATCAAAAGACATGGTGTCAGAACAGATAAAAAACAAGACGCATCTCTGTTACTACAAGAGATTCATTTTAGACCTAAAGATACCTGCAAGTTGAAAGTCACAGAATGGAGAAACATCTGCCATGCAAATGGACGTCGAAAGTCAGAGTAGCAGTACTTAATGTTGGACAAACTAGACTTTATTATAATTTTTTATTTTTAATTTTTCAGACAAACCAGACTGACACAAAGACTGTAATGAGACAAAGAAGGGTACTATATAATAATAAAGGGGACAATCCAACAAGATGATAAAACAATTGTAAATATTTATGCCCCCAACATGGAAGCAACCAAAATACATAAAACAATACAAACATAAAGGAACTAATCAATAATAATACAATAATGGAATTTAACACCACACTTATATCAATAGACAGATTATGTGAACAGAGAATAAGCAAGGAAACAATGACTTTGAATGACACACTAGACCAGTGGACTTAACACATACATTCAGAACATTCTATCCTACGATAACAGAATACACATTCTTTTCTTTTTTTTTTTTTTTTTTAGGTACACATTCTTTTCAAGTGCACATGGAACATTCTCCGGAATAGATCACATAGGAGGCCACAAAACAGGCCTCAACAAATTCAAGAAGATTGAAGTCATCCTAAGCACCTTTTTTTTTTTTTTCCCAAGCACCTTTTCTGACCACAATACTACAAAACTAGAAGTCAGCCATAAGAAAATATTGGGAAAGGCCACAAATACATGGAGTTTGAGCAACATGCTATTAAACATTAATTGGTCAGCCAGGAAATTAAAGAAGAAACTAATGGGGCACTTGGGTGGCTTACTTAAGCATCTGCCTTTGGCTCAGTTCATAATCTCAAGGTCCTGGGATTGAGTTCCATGTTGGGCTCCCTGCTTGGTGGGGAACCTGCTTCTCCCTCTCCTCTTGCCTGCTACTCCCCTTGCTTGTGCTCTTTCTCTCTCTCTCTCTCTCTCTCTCTGTCAAATATCTTAAAAAAAAAAAAGACATGCATGGAAACAAATGAAAATGAAAACACATCAGTTCAAAACCTTTGGGTTGCACCAAAATTGGTCCAAAGAGAGAAGTGTATAGCAATGCAAGCCTAACTTAAGAAGCAAGAAAAATCTCAAACAACCTAACCTTACAAAGAAACAAGGGAAAAGAACAAAGGAAGCCTAAATCCAGGAAAAGGAAGGAAATAAGATTAAGGCAGAAATAAATGATACAGAAACTAAAAAACGATAGATCAATGAAACCAGGAACTGGTTCTTTGAAAAAATTAATATGTAAACCTCTAGCCAGAGAGGCAATTATACAAGAATGTTATGAAAAACTAATAGCAACAAATTGGAAAACCTGGAAGAAATGGATAAATTCCTAGAAATACATTACTACCAAAACTGACACAGGAAGAACTAGAAAACTTGAACAGACTGATAACCAGCCAAGAAATTGAATCACTAATCAAAAAACTCCCAACAAACAAAAGTCCAGAGCCAAATGGCTTCACAGGTTAATTCTACCAAACATTTAAAGAAGAATTAATACTTACTCTCAAGCTATTCCAAAAAATAGAAAAGAAAGGAAAACTTCCAAACTCATTCGATGAGGCCAGCATTACCTTGATACCAAAACCAGATAAAGACTCCACTAAAAAAGAGAACTACAGGCCAATATCCCTGATGAACATGGATGCAAAAATTCTCAAAATGGGGCACCTGGGTGGCTCAGTGGTTGAGCATTTACCTTTGGCTCAGGTTGTGATCCCAAAGTCCTGGGATTAAGTCCCACATCAGGCTCCCTCAGGGAGACTGCTTCTCCCTCTGCATATGTCTCTGCCTCTCTCTCTCTCCCTGTCTCATGAATAAATAAATAAAATATTTTTAAAAATTCTCAAAATGCTATCAAGCTGAATCCAGCAATACATTAAAAAAGTCATTCACCATGATCAAATGGTATTTATTCTTGAGTTACAAGGGTGGTTCAATATATGTAAATCAATCCACATGATATACCACATAAATAAAAGGATAAGAAACATACGATTATTTCAATAGATGAAGAAAAAACATTTGACAAAGTACAACATCCATTTATGACAAAAATCTCAAAATAGGTTCAGAAGGAACATACCTCAGCATAATAAAAGCCATATATGAAAGACTCACAGCTAATATCCTCAATGGGGAAAAGCTAAGAGCCCAGGAACAAAACAGGGATATCCACTCTCCCCACTGTTGTTTAACATAGTACTAGAAGTTCTAGCCACAGCAATCAGACAAGAAAGAGAAATAAAAAGCATCCAAATAGATAAGGAAAAAGTAAACCTGTCAGTATTTGCAGATGACATGATACTCTCTATAAAAAACCTGAAAGACCCTATCAAAAAACTGCTAGAACTGATAAATGAATTCAATAAAGTGGCAGGATACAAAATCAACATACAGAAATCTGTGGCATTTCTATATGCCAGTAATGAAGCAACAGAAAGAGAAATTAAGGAATCTATCCTATTTACAACGGCACCCAAAAAAACAAGATACCTAGGAATAAACATAGCCAAAGAGATGAAAGAACTATACCCTGAAAATTATAAAACACTGATGAAAGAAATTGAAGATAACACAAAGAACTGGAAAGTCGTTCCATACTTACGGATTCGAAGAATAAATATTGATAAAATGTCTATACTACCCAAAGCAATCTATACTTTTAATGCAATCCCTATCAAAATACTGCCTGCATTTTTCACAGAGCTAGGAAAAACAATCCTAAAATGTGTAAGGAACCATTAAAGGCTCAGGTCATGATCCCAGGGTCCTAGGATCGAGCCCCACATTGTTCTTCCTGCTCTGTGGGGAGCCTGCTTCTCCCTCTGCCTGCTGCTCCCCCTGCTTGTGCTCTCTCTCTCTCTCTGTCAAATGAATAAATAAAATCTTTAAAAAAAGAAAGGAAGAAAAAGTGAGAGGTATCACAATTCCAGATTTCAAGTTCTATTACAAAACTATAGTAATCAATATAGTATGATGCTGGTACAAAAATGGACACATAGATCAATAGAACAGATTAGAAAACCCAGAAATGAGTCCACAATTATATGGTCAATTCATCTTTGACAAAGCAGGAAGAATATCCAGTGGGAAAAAGACAGTCTTTTCAACAAATAATGTTGTGAAAACTGGACCACTTAACATGGCTCACAAAAATAAATTTAAAAATGGATTAAAGACCTAAACGTGAAACCTGAACCCATAAAAATCCTAGAAAACATAGGCAGTAACTTCTTTGACATCAGCTGTAGCAATGTATGTTCTTTCTATGTATGTTCCCTGAGGAAAGACAAACTAAAGCAAAATAAACTATTAAGACTACATCAAGGGGTCCCTGGGTGGCTCAGCAGATTAAGCATCCGACTCTCGGTTTTGGTTCAGATCATGATCTCAGGGTCATGAGATTGAGCCCTGTATTAGGCTCCATGCTTAGCTTTTATTTAAAGCTTAGCTTAGCTCCATGCTTTTTTTTTTTTTTTTTTTAAATAAAAAACTTAAAAAAAAAAGATGAGCAGGACTCTGAAGTACTGAGGAACTTAGCATGGAGCCTGTTTAAGGTTCTCTCTCTCAAAGGGGGGGGTTCTCTCTCTCCCTCCCGCTGCCTCTTCCCACCCCACTTGCACATGCTCTCTCCCTCTTAAAACAAACAAAAAACCTACATCAAAATAAACTTCACAGCAAAGGAAACAACAAAACTAAAAGGCAACCTATGGAATGGTAGACAATATTTGCAAATGGCATATCTGATAAAGGGTTAGAATCCAAAATACATAACTTAAAAAACTCAAAGCCCCAAAAATGAATAATCAAATTAAAAATGGGCAGAAGACATGAATAGGCATTTCTCCAAAGACGACATACAGATGGCCAACAGACACAGGAAAAGATGCTCAGTATCCCTCATCATCAAGGAAATGCAAATCAAAACTACAATGATATATCTCATATCTGTCAGGATGGCTAAAATCAACAACACAAGAAACAGCAGGTGTTAGGACAAGGAGAAAACGGAGCCCTCTTGCACTGTTGGTAGGAATGCAACCTGGTGCAGGCACTGTGGAAAACAATATGGAGATTCCTTCAAAAAGTTAAAAATAGAACTACCCTACAATCCAACAATTGCACTACTAGGTATTTATTCAAAGAATAAGAAAATACTAATTCAAAGGGGTACATGCATTCTGATGTTTATTATAGCATTATCTAAAATGACCAAATTATGGAAAGAGTCCATGTGTCCATCAACTGATGAATGGATAAAGAAGATGTACACACACACACACACACACACACACAATGGAATATTAGTTATAAAAAAGAATGAATGTTTACCATTTGCATGACAGGACTAGAGGTTATGATGCTCAGCAAAATAAGTCAGAGAAAGACAAATGCCATGAGTTCACACATATGTGGAATTTAAGAAACAAATGAGCAAAGGAAAAAAAGTAAGAAACAGACTCTTAACTATAAAGAATTGATTATCAGAGGGGAGCTGGATAGGGGAATTAAGGAGTGCACTTGTCATGATGAGCACTGGGTGATGAAGTGTTGAATCACCATATTTTTTTGTATAAGATTTTACTTCTGGGATCCCTGGGTGGCGCAGCGGTTTGGCGCCTGCCTTTGGCCCAGGGCATGATCCTGGAGACCCGGGATCGAATCCCACATCAGGCTCCCGATGCATGGAGCCTGCTTCTCCCTCTGCCTGTGTCTCTGCGCCTCTCTCTCTCTCTCTGTGACTATCATAAAAAAAAAAAAAAAAAGATTTTACTTCTTTTTTAAAAAGATTTTATTTATTCATGGGAGACACAGAGAGAGTCAGAGACATAGGCAGAGGGAGGAGCAGGCTCCATGCAGGAAGCCTGATGTGGGACTTGATCCCAGGACTCCAGGATCATGCCCTGAGCCACCCAGGCGTCCCTGAATCACCATATTCTACCCCAAAACTAATATCACACTATATGTAAACTAACTGGAATTTAAATAAAAAACTTAAAAAAAGATGAGCAGGACTCTGAAATACTGAGGAATTTTCAGGAGAAGTATGAATATGAAGGGTAGTCCCCATAAATATGCATGGGTAATTTACCTGATGGCTATATTTTCAGGACCAGATGGTATTTTATTCACTTGTTTCTGTTAAGATTTATTTATTTCAGAGCGAGCACATGAGCAGGGTGAGGGGAAGTGAAAGAGGGAGACAAGCCGACTGTCCTGAGACCATCCATAATCAGAGCCAAAATCCAAAATCAGATGCTTAACCAACTGAGCCACCCAGGCGCCCCAACATTATATTCTTTTTTAAAAAAATATTTATTTATTCATTCATGATAAACAGAGAGAGGGAAAGGCAGGCTTCATGCTGGGAGCCCGACGTGGGACTCGGTCCCAGGACCCCAGGATCGCGCCCTGGGCCAAAGGCAGGCGCCAACCCGCTGAGCCACCCAGGGATCCCTAACATTATATTCTTAAAGGCCTCTTTCAGTTGCCATTTCCTCCTGAACTCCTCCCCAATTTTCTACCAGCTAATAAGAATCTTTACTATGGGGTTTGGTTGGCATTAATTTATGCTTCTCTTTAAGTTTTTTTTTTTTTAATTTTTTTATTTATGATAGAGAGAGAGAGACACACACACACACAGGCAGAGGGAGAAGCAGGCTCCATGCAGGGAGCCTGATGTGGGATTCGATCCCGGGTATCCAGGATTGCGCCCTGGGCCAAAGGCAGGCGCCAAACCGCTGCGCCACCCAGGGATCCCCACATTTCTCTTCTTTAAGACAGAATTATACTTTCCAATTTCACAATTTCTTCAAAGTGCTGAAAGGAAAATAAATGTTGCACCTAGGAATTCTATTCCAGCCAAATTACCACTCAAATTTGGTGAGAAAATGTAAATAGAGGTACACAGGAAGCTTGGAAAATTTGGCACCCATAGACTCACTCTGAAATAACTACTTTTAGTCATTTTAGTTAGATTTCTGGGGACTCGAAAGGTTCAGTTTTATCCAGAAATGAAACATCTGCCTCAACCTAGGAGCACTCCAACCTAGGTGCATGCAAAGGATATACCTGTGGAGTGTGGAGTGCATCATTTTGGAGTCAGTTTCTGTTATAAGATGTGTTCTGTAAGAAAAATGAACGTAGGAGGGAACAATGAGGACAAGAAGAAATAGTAAGCAAATATATTAGGGAAATTAATTGTCTGAGTATTAATTAGATTAAAGCATTTTGAAGTAGTCATGAACTAAAATTCCACTCATATCAACATGGCAGGTATGTTATATTGAGGCAGGTGAGTACTGAATAAAGGGTAGTAAAAATATTTTAAGGATCTTGTTTGTTCAAGGGGGGAGGTATAGATATTAACTCTAGATATTATTATTATTTTTTAAATATTTTTATTTATTTGATAGAGCACAAGTGCTGGGGGTGTGAAGGGCAAAGAGAGAGAGGGAGAGGGAGAAGCAGGCTCCCAGCTGAGCAGGGAGCCTGACATGGGGCTCGATCCCAGGACCCCAAGATCACCACCCGAGCCAAAGGCAGATGCTCAACCAACGGAGCCACCCAGGCGCCCCCTAGATATTATTTTTTTAAAAGATTTTATTTATTCATGAGAGACACACACAGAGAGGCAGAGACACGGGCAGAGAGAAGCAGACTCCATGCAGGGAGCCGGATGTGGGACCTGATCCCGGGACTCCGGGGTCACGCCCTGGGCCAAAGACAGACACGCATCTGCTGAGCCACCCAGGTGTCCCAACTCTAGATATTATTAGAGAAAAAGTTCAAGTATATGTATAATAATTTAAAGGTAGCCACTTGAAGATTAAAAGTTGGGTAGAAAAAATTGAGTAACGAAACTTGATCAATCCAGTGGAAGGCAGGAAAGTGACAATGGGGAGATAAGAAGAAGATGCATTAAATAGAAAACTCTAAATAAAATCATAAAAATTAAAATATTTTATAAGTTACTTAAAAGAAAATGGCTTAAATACACTATTTTTTAAAAAGCTCATCTTGTATTAAAATCACACTCAAGGCAGCCCCGGGTGGCTCAGCAGTTTAGTGCCGCCTTCAGCTCAGGTCAGGGCCTGATCCTGGAGACCCAGGATCGAGTCCCACGTCAGGCTCCCTGCATGGAGCCTCCTTCTCCCTCTGCCTGTGTCTCTGTCTCTCTCTATCTCTGTGTCTCTCATGAATAAATAAATAAGTCTTAAAAAAAAAGATAACTTGGGCAGCCCTCCTGGCTCAGCGGTTTAACACCGCCTTCAGCCCAGGGCATGATCCTGGAGACAAGGGATCAAATCCCACATCGGGCTCCCTGCATGGAGCCTGCTTCTCCCTCTGCCTGTCTCTACCTCTCTCTCTCTCTCTCCCTCTCTCCCCCTCACTGTGTGTGTGTCTCTGATGAATAAATAAATAAAATCTTAAAAAAAAATAAAATCACACTCATATACTGACATCCAGCAATATGATGTTTATAAAAGACAGGTGTAAAACAACATAGAAAACCTAAATATTAAATAGAAAAAGATATTCCAGGCAAATAGTAACCAAAAGTTCATCTAAAGTAGCAATTTAGCTCCAGTCAAAATGTGATGTGAGGAAAAAAAATTTTTTAAAGATTTTATTTATTAGAAAGAGAGAGAGAACAGAGACATACAGGCAGGGAGCCTGACATGGGGCTTGATCCCAGAATCCTGGGAAGAAGGCAGATGCTTAACCGACTTACCCACCCAGGTGCCCTGAAAAAAATTTTAAGAGGAAATTTGATTTTTATAAAGGAAAGAATCTATCTAAAAGATTGAGCCATCATATAAGTAGTCCCAACACTGTTAGTATTAGGTGAATACAAAACAAGATAATATTTCACTTAGATTGACAAAAATGCCAAGAATTGGCATGAATATGGAGAAAATGGTATTTTGTCACATCACTTGAGAGAGGGTTGGGTGTGTTGCTGCATGGTCATTTGGAAGAGTAATTTGACAGTACCTAATGAAACTGAAAATGAATCTGTTTATATAATCCAACCATTATACTTCTGGGTATACTAAGAAACTTTCACACATGTGTGAGGCTATTCATGCAAGCATTGTTTGTAACAGCAAAAACAAAGAGTAACAATCTAAGTGTTCATTAATAGTGGAATGAATAGGGGCGCCTGGGTGGCTCAGTGGGTTGAGCATCTGCCTTCTGCTCAGGTCATGATCCTGGGGTCCTGGGACGGAACTGCATGTTGGGCTCATTCCAACACAGAGAGTCTGCTTCTCCGCCTCCCTCTGCCCCTTCCCCCAACTCGTGTTCTTTCTCTCAAATAAATAAAGTAAAATAAAATAAAATAAAATAAAATACTGGATAAATGTGGGATAGTCATATAGTGCAATTTATAGACTTAAGAGGAATAAAATAACTCTATATGCAGTTCACTGGACAATGTAGAATGATAAAAGCAAGATGCAGAACACTGATATGCTTCCATTATATAAATAAAAAATGATTGTTCACACAAAGCAATACTGATTTGTCTCTAAACTGAATGAAAAGTTTTTTCTCTACGTGGGAAGGATGGGACTGGCAATGGTGGCTGAAAGGGATGTTAGTTTTCTCTTTTTAATGTTTTATTTCCTAAGAAGATGAATAAAAGTTGACACATTTATAATTATTAATTCTGAATGATAGGAATGTCGGTGTTTGTTTTATAATTCTTAGTATTTTTCTTCACTTATTTATTTTCTCAGAAATTAACAACAACCAAAAAGGAAATTAAAGTAAAATCGAAGAGGAGAATCTGGCTAGCTCAGTCTGTAGAGCATGAAACTCTTAATCTTGGGGTTGTGAATTTGAGCCCCACATTGTGAGTACAGTTTATTTAAAAAATAAAACTGAAGAAATGGTTGAACTTCAGTAAATATTTCTTCATTGGAAGAGCTATATCCCAGACTATCTCTTCAAAGTTGAGAAAAGGGATGATTAAAAGCATTAAATAATTGAAATAACTATATATTTTAGCTACTTTTTGGGACACTTTTGCTTAACATCTTACTATTGAAAGATGGGGAAAAAAAAAAAAAGATGAGGAAATTGGGCACCTGGGTGGCTCAGTCAGTTAAGCACCTGATTTCAGCTCAGGTCATGATCTGAGGGTCCTGGGATCCGGCCCTGCACTTGGCGAGGAGTGTGCTTGTCCCTATCTCTGTCCCTCTGCCTCTCCCCTGATTCATGTTCTTATTCTCTCTCTCAAATAAATAAATAAAATCTTTTTTTTTTTTTTTTTTAAGGAAGATGGGGACGCCTGGGTGGCTCAGCGATTGGGCATCTGTCTTTGCTTCCAGGTGTGATCCTGGATTCCTGTGATTGAGCTCCTTGCATGGAGCCTGCTTCTCCTCCCTCTGACTGTGTCTCTGCCTCTTTCTGTGTCTCTCATGAATAAATAAATAAAATCTGAAAAAAAATTAAAAAGGAAGATGAGGAAATTAAAGTTAGCACTGAAAAACTTTTCATCTTCTCTCCCCATCCCATTGTTTTTGGCAGTTATATTGTTATTAGTCAAAGTTCACAACATTTACTTTATATCCCATTTAGTCTCAGTTCTATATTTAAATAGAATCATAGCCTACCACCAGAAATGCTTTCCTATTATTGAGTTCATTGTTTTGATCCATCACTAAAATAGAGTTTATCAACTTTTTTTCTATAAAAAGCCTTTGTTTCATATTCCCTGATTTTTTTAATGTTGAAAATATCATATGTGTGTGTTTCTCTTGTATTTGAACAATATCCTGATTGGGAATAATATTCTTGGGCCACATTTTCTTTCTTTTCAAACTTGGGGTAGTATTTCATTGTCTTCTGGCATTGGATCTTGCCTTAGGTCTGAGACAAGCTTGATGCCCAGCTCCACTTTATCTCTTTTAGTCAACTTGTTTTGTCTGTCTGGTTGTCCAAAAATGCTTTCTTTAACTTCAGTGTATGGCTACTTAACTGGGATAGTGATTTGTGTCTACCATTCTGTAGAAATATTATGTGTTATTTCCACCTGTAACTAATTTTTTCATTTACAAAAAAGACATTTTCAAAAATTATTTCTTTGAATAATCTTTCTATTTTACTTGTTAGGTTCTTTACTTCAGGGTCCTCAATTAGCTTTATGGTAGCTGTCTTTCTTCTTTATTTTCTCTATAATCTAGGAATTCCCCAAAGTCTGTAAACTAATGTAAATTACAATCATGGAGTGGTGATTATTGGGATGGGTTGGCAGAAGCAAATTCAATCCAGGTCTCCTAGGAATAACAAAGATAAAACCCTTTTGAAGATAAGCTCACATTTCAAAATTACAAACATATGAGAAAAAAATCCTCCAGGAGGAAAATTCATCATACACTACTAACTGTAGAATTGGGTCCCCAAGAACATCAAATACTACCAGATACAGATTATAGACTTTGGTTTAAATACTTAAAAACATAAAAGGAGGAACCTAATGCATTAGAAAATAATACCATACTTTGGAAAAGGGACAGTTTTGGAAAAGGATCAAATAAATCTTGTGGAAATTAAAACACATATTTCAATTTGGTTAAAGCTTAGTAGCAGATGGATTAAATAGCACATCAGAAGAAGCTGATATAATCAGTGAACTATTAATACATTAAAAAATTCACCTGGAATATAACAGAGAGATAAGGCAATGGAAAAGATAAGAAATATGGTGAGAAAAAGCAAATAGTGCTGTCTGATAGAACTATAATGTGAGAGGGGTGCCTAGGTAGCTCAGTCAGTTGAGCATCCAGCTCTGGGTTTTGGCTCAGGTTCTGATCTCATGGATCATGAGATTGAATCCTGAGTTGGGCTCCAGGCTCAGCGGGGATTCTGCTTGAAGATTCTCTTCCTCTGCTCCTCCCCCAACTCGTGAGCGCACACGCACACACACACACACTCTCTCTCTCATAAATAAATAAATATTTTTAAAAAAGAAAAAAGAAATAAGTGAGGTACATACATAATTTAAAATTTTCTAGTACTCATATTAAAGAAAGTAAAAAGAAACTGATGAAATTAATCAAAAATATTATTTAACATATAATCAATATAAAATTATGAATTTTCAATTCTTTTTTCAAAAAAAGAATTGTCTTTATTTTTAAAAAATTTTAAATTTATTTTAGAGAGAGAATGAGCACGAGTGTTGGGGAGTGCCAGAGGGAGAGAGGAGACAGAAGCAGACTCCCTGCTGAGTGTGGCATCTGATATAGGGGCTGGAGATCATGAACTGTGCCAGAAACCAAGAGTCAGATGTTTAACTGACTGAGCCACTCAGGCTCCCCTTTCATTCTGTCTTTAAAATCCAGTGTGTTATTGGGATTCCTGGGTGGTTCAGTGGTTGAGTGTCTTCCTTGGGCTCAGGTCATGATCCCAGGGTCCTAGGATGGAGTCCTGCACCAGGCTACCTGCAGGGAGCCTGCTTCTCCATCTGCCTGTGTCTCTGCCTCTCTCTATGTCTCTTATGAATAAATGAATGAATAAATAAATAAATAAATCTTTAAAAAATTTTTTTAAATCTTTAAAAAAAAATCCAGTGTATATTTTGCACTTATACTACTGCTGAGTTTGGACTGGCCACATTTTAAGTGCTTAGTAGCCACATGTACTAGTGACTACTGTATTGGACAATGCAGATCTAACTTACATCTAAAAGGATTTCCAGAAGGGAAGAGAAACAGAGGAGGCAATAATTAAAGACATTATGTTGAGAAGCTTCCAGGGTTAATGTAAGGCATGAATCCTCAGATTCAGGAAGCACAGTGAATGTTCATTAGAATGTAAATATTTTGTAGTGAAACTGTAGAGAGCCTAGAATGGAAAAAACATTAAAATTAATTGGAGAGAAAAGACAGATTACCTACAAAGGAATTTCAATTAGACTGAAAATGGTCATCTTTAATGCTGAATAAAAGTAAATGTCAGTATAAGAATTTTATACCCACCTGAACTGCCACTTAAGAATGAGAGTCAAAATAAAGACCTTTTTAGTTAAAGGCAGAGTGTATCACTAACAGGTTTTCACCAAAGGATAACCATAATAAAACATAAATGCAATAAGGTATCTGGAGGTCTAGGGAAAGGTGGCAGTGTGAGAGAGGATTTCCAAAGAGATGAAAAGATAATAATGACATTCTTTGTCTAGTTTTTACTTTCTTTTCCCCTCTAGAGCTTCAGTGGCAGTGGACTTGCAGAGCTGGTGAATCACCACTAACTTAGAACTGCTAACCTTAGCTCCCTTAGTTACACAGAGTATGGGGGAGAGAAGTAGAAGTGTATACTCTTGTATTAGCTGGAGAGCACATTATAGCATTCCCCTTTTGGTCATTTATGGGATATAAAACATTTTAAAAGCTCAATAAAAAATTAACAATTATAGGGGTGCCTGTCTTACTTGGTCTGTAGAGCATGACTCATGACTCTCAGGGTCCTGAGTTCCACATTGGTGTAGAGATTACTTAAAAATAAAAAAAAATTAACAGGGGCACCTGGGTGACTCAGTCGGTTAAGCATCTGCCTTCCACTCTGGTCACGATCTCCAGGTCCTGGGATTGAGCCCTACATCCAGCTCTCTGCTCAGTGTGGAGTTTGCTTCTCCTTCCCCCTCTCCCATTGTGCTCTCTCAAAATCTTTTTAAAAAATTAATAGTTGTACAGGAGAAAGAAATAGTTTTGGAATATGGGGTAGCATGGGGGGAGGTTAGGGCTTTGTGGTTTGTCTTGGAATGGTGGAGGGACAAAAAGAGCTTAGCAGAGAGGGAAGGGAGGCAAGTTGAGGGTGAGGAAGCCTAAGATTAGAAACAAAGTTGACGATTGATTGATAGAGCCTTTTGCTATAAAAATCACTGATTAAATGTTCATTTAGCCCTCTATGAGGGCTCCCTGAGGAAGGGGAGTGGTGGGTGCTAATCAGCTAATTTAGCCAGCGACTTAACTATTTTTTTTAAACTAATGAATTAATTAATTTATGAGAGACACAGAGAGAGAGGCAAAGACACAGGCAGAGGGAGAAGCAGGCTCCCCACAGGGAGCCTGAAGTGGAATTCCATCTCAGGACCCCAGGATCATGCCCTGAGTCAAAGGCAGACACTTAACCACTGAGCCACCCAGTCAGCACTGCAACTTAAGTATCTTTTAAGAGCTACCATTTATTGAGCACTTATATGTGTCAGTCATAGTACTGAAGTGTTATAGTGTCTTTAAAACTTTAATCTTCAAACACTTGTGTGAAATATTTTTTTTTTATGTTGGTAAAGTACACAGAATGAAATTTAAAATTTTAACCATTTTTCAGCTTGCAGTTCTGTGGTATTAAGCATATTTCACATGGTTGTGCAACCATCAAATGGAGTATATTTATTTTAAAGATTTTATTTATTTATTTTTTTAGAGCAAGGGCTAGAGTCGGGGGAGGGGCAGAGGAAGAGGGCTGGATCTCACAACCCAAGATTTCTATCTGAGCCAAAACCAAGAGGTGGACACTCAACTGATTGAGCCACCTAGGCACTCCTCAAATGGAGTAGGTTTTAAAAATGGTTTTACTGATGACTGAAATCAATCTCAGAGAGTTTAAGTAATTTGACTATTAGATGGCAGTAAAGACTTGAGCTCCTTGTTTGCCTGACTTCAAATTCTGTATTCTTTTTTCTACAGTATAGAATACCTTTGCCAGAAGCAACTTGAAAGCCATCTTTATTTTTTTAGAGATTTTATTTATTTATTCATAGAGACAGAGAGAGAGAGGCAGAGACACAAGCAGGCATCATACAGAGAGCCTGATGTGGGACTCGATCCAGGGTCCCCAGGATCACACCCCGGGCTGCAGGCGGCGCTAAACCGAAAGCCATCTTTAAAGATTGTATGTCTAGGAATCCCTGGGTGGCGCATTGGTTTAGCGCCTGCCTTTGGCCCAGGGCGCGATCCTGGAGACCTGGAATCGAATCCCACGTCGGGAGCCTGCTTCTCCCTCTGCCTGTGTCTCTGCCTCTTTCTCTCTCTGTGTGTGTGTGTGACTATCATAAAAAAAAATTGTATGTCTAGGGCAAGAACCCAAAGGACTTCCTGGTCTTCCAATTAGAGATGTGATTTTGGAATAAAAATAAAGATAGTGGGAGGTAGATGGTTGACTACATAGTGGCAATACTGGAATTTGATTTTTTGGACCAAATAATCATTTGCTCACCATACATATTCCTGATTTTTTTCCATGTCCATATACTATATCTATTGCTATCTAAATTGACCCACTTTTTTTTTTTAAAGATTTTATTTATTTATTCATGAGAGACACAGAGAGAGAAGCAGAGACACAGGCAGAGGGAGAAGCAGGCTCTATTCCATGCAGGACTTGATGCCGGGACTCTGGGATCTCACCCTGGGCCAAAGGCAGGTGCTAAACCGCTGAGCCTCCCAGGCATCCCGACCCACTTTGCTTTTCAGTATAATTACGCATCTCTACCTTCAACGGAAAATCAGTAGTATTATTGGCTCTAGGTAGGATGTAACCTTAAAAACAAAAACAAGGAAGCGTAACTCCACATAGGTACTGTTGCTTCCTCTCACTTTGTTAAGAAGAGAGATGAAAGAATATTAAAGAGCCATTAAAAACATAGTGACATCACACTGAACCTTTCTTCTTAACATCGTGAGAGGGACTGGAAGATACTTGGAAACATGTCCCAGTATTTCAAGAATGGGGAATATGGCATGGGTGGGCCTCATGGAGGTGGAGGTGAAAATTAGAAAATTGTTAGGAACTGAGGTGGCCTTTTGTGGATGTGTTTGGATTCTCTTCCATGACATCCCTGCATTTCTTCACTCATCTGCTGAGTTTTCCTTCTACCAACTTGGATCTCATTGGTTCCAAGTGACAGATTTTGATTTTAGTTCCCTTGGTTAAGTGGCTGAGTCTCTCAGTTCCCCAGTGCCTGAGAGAGGAATTGGATTGGTCCTGCTGATCTTTTTAGGTCAATCCCTATAAACTCTAGGTCATGACGAATCTGAGACAGCCCCTTCACGCGTACCTCATCTAAACAGCAATGGCAAAACAGTCACATAGTGTAGGGCATGGACACTTAGGGCAGCAGAATTTTGTGGCAGGGCAGATATTAGTACTTATCCAACAAATATGTATTGAGTGTTTGCCATGTGTGCAAGCCACTACCATGGGAGCTGGGGTCTTTAACAGTGGACAAGATTTTTTTTTTTTTAAGATTTTATTTATTCATTAGAGACACAGAAAGATAGAGAGAGAGGAAGAGACACAGGCAGAGGGAGAAGCAGGCTCCATGCAGGGAGCCTGATGTGGGACTCGATCCCAGAACTCCAGGATCAGGCCCTGGGCCAAAGGCAGGCACCAAACTGCCGAGTCACCCAGGGATCCCCAACAGTGGACAAGATTGACAAGGTCCCTGAAACCTTGTGGAGGGAAGCGAGCTTTAGACTAGTGACATAGGAAATCAAAGACTATGTTAGGTCCTGAGACGGAGATAAACAGAGTGATATGTTGGTTCCTGGACTGAAGGTGGAGGAGATTACTTTTAATGGGATGACACAGAAGGCCTCTTTGTAGAAATGATCTTTGAGCTGAAAGCTGGGGAGGGAACATAAAGGCTTTGAGGTGGGAAAGAACTTGGCATGTTTGAGGACAAAAAAAAAGAAAGAAAAAAAACACAAAAGGGCCAACTGAGCAGAGTGAGTAAGGGGTGAAGTTGGAGAAGTAGTCAGGGGCCAGATTATGCAACACTTTGTGGCCCCCAGTGAAAGGGATGGTAACCAGACCCTCCCCAATTCCCAGACTGTCAGATACATGCAGAGAAATTTTGAAGATGCTCAGCATGGAGATGAATGGCAGAACAACTGCCAGAAGATGGGTGGGAGCTTTTGGTGACATTGAGAATGTTACATTCCTGAGAATGACTTATGGTTTTGTATTACTTAAGTGTAAGAGCATTGGTTGCCCATCAGTGCAGTCAGTGAAAGATGACTAGTAAGCAGTAGCTAGTGATCCCTATAACGTAAGTTACTTCTCACTCTTCTGTAATGAAGATGCTACATGGAAAGAAAATAACATTTATTCTGTATGACCTCATATTATCTTATCTACTATCCTTACAGAAACCTTGAGAGTTAGGTTTTATTATCCCTTTTTTTTCCAGATGAGAAAACCAAAGATCACAGAAATTAAGAAACATGTTAAAATCATCAGCAAAGTGGCTGGCCTGGGCTTTGAAAGCAGGTGGATTACTCCAAAACCTGTGGTCCTTTTATTGTGTTTTCTCCCTGATGATACTGTTTGAAAGATAAAGATACAATGGAGGTATAGAGATCACTCTCTTGGACTTGATGGGAAAGAAAGGGATGATCAAGGGCAAGTAGTGTAATAAACTAGTCCTGTATGCCTCTTGCATCTCCTATGGGATCACTGGGTAGCTCCAAAGAGTAGGACCAGTAGGAGATTACTATATGTATATAATCTTTAAAAATGTTAGAGAGGGGGCAGCCCAGGTGGCTCCGTGGTTTAATGCCTCCCTCAGCCCAGGGTGTGATCCTGGAGACCCGGGATCGAGTTCCATGTCAGGCTCCCTGCATGGAGCCTGCTTCTCCCTCTACCTGTGTCTCTGCCTCTCTCTCTCTCTGTCTCTCTGTCTCTCATGAATAAATAAATAAAATCTTTAAAAAAAATGTTAGCGAGGATGGTGTGGAACTGATAATACCTAAAGAACATGTTCAGGAGAATAACTACTAGGTAATATTTAGCTGTGGTGGCAATGGTTGGAGAAAGGAGGAATCAGTTTAGGTAACTAGGAAACTGAGCAGATGGTGGTGCTGTAATAGACATATTGAAGGATTTGGTGCAGGTACAAGCTACATTCCTCTATCCATTCTTTGTTGGATCTCCCATTTCTTCCTCGAGATAATGTCTCCTAATTATTAGGTCATTTCTAATGACTTAAAGTCCATTCTATCTGCTTTCTGCTCAGTTTTGCTGTGAACCTAAAACTGCTCTAAAAAATAATTTATTAAGAAGAAAAGTCCAGTCTAGCCTAAATCAAGACATCAATTTCATATCTATTTTTTATTTTTTAAAGATTTATTTACTTATTTGAGAGAGAGCACACAAGCAGGGGGAGAGGCAGAGGGAGAGAGACAGCACGAATCCTCAAGCAGACTACCCACTGAGCTTGGAGCCCGACATCTGTTCGATCTCACAATGCTGAAATCAAGACCACACCACTCAACCGACTGAGCCACCCAGGTGCCCCCATATTTATTTTAAAGTTTCTCCCCTCTCTGACTCTAAGTTGGAAATTGGTGTTTAGTTTATACTTTTCCTCTTTTCTTTTTCCTCCCTCTCTCACTCTGCTGTTTCCGGGTCTCCTCTGGCTTTAAGGGTGAGGCGTGTGTTTGGGGAGAGCAGGGAAGTAGGCGAGGGATTAAAGAAAGGAAGTAAAAGTGTCTCACATGACTCATATCATTAGAAGCAGAGGTCCATGTGATTTATGGGTTCTTTAGAGGCTATTCCTGTGAACCTTAAGATCCTTTTTCAGTCATTGCTTCTTGATGTCCACCCTTCTAGTCTCTTATTACTGGGTCTTTTCACTCTGGTGGGAAATTGAATGGTGGGCCTATTGAATTGGCCACCTGTCTATGCCAAACACAGGTAGTGGAGGCTGTCCCATTGCTGCCCTTTCTCCTTGTCCAATTGTGGAATGTATCAGCCTCCTTCCCTAATTCAGAATTCTGTAGGCCAAAAGTGGTAACCATCTTCATGAATATACATAAAGCCCCAATCTCCTGGTGAGAAAGGGCTGGCTCACCTCAAAACTCTTACTAAGGGCACCTGGTCTGCTTTCAGCTCAGGGTATGATGCTGGGGTCATAGGGTTGAGTCCTGCATTGGGCTCCCCAAGGGGACTCTGTTCTCCCTCGGCCTGTGTCTCTGCCTCTCTATGTCTCTCATGAATAAATAAATAAAATCTTAAAAAAACTCTTACCAAGGTGGCTGCACAGAGATGGCTAGGTTGCTGTAGTCAGTAAGACTCACCAACTTGGGAAAAAGATCTCACAAACACCCCCAGTCTTTTGTAGTGCTTCCTCTTGGTAGTGAGGTGAGCATTTCATCCTCTTTCATGATTTCTTCTAACGAGTTCCTTTTGATTTTTTTTTTATCGCTTCCTGATGGAGCCTGGAAGTAGCTGAAGGTTTTAGGATTGGTCTGGTCATTTTTTAGTAAATCTTTTACTTACTAAAGTAGTGAGGATGAACTGGTAGGTCTTTAGAAGCTAAAGATATTTATTTCCTGTTGTTCTCAGCTTTAGAATTTTATAGCTCACTAATATTATGGTACAATATATTGATTGCTCACCAAATTGAGGAGGGAGGGATGACTTTTTAAAGCAAAGAAAGGTTTAGTTTTATACTGAGATTCATGGTATCTCAGAATTAGGAGAAATCTAGAAGCCATTTAATCAATTTCCCCACCAGTGCCATGAATCTTGTTTACAACTTGTTGAGATGTGATCCAGTTTTCTTTTGGACACACCCGGGAACTAGGAATGCATTCCCTAAGTTGCAGATAATATAAGTTTCTGCTCATATAAGTATCACCAAATCACTTTAAACCCCATTCCTCACCTGTGAAAGGAGTGTAAATAATGCCTTCTTCACAGGACATTGTTGGGAGGATAAAAGAAAAATGTATAAATTGCCTAACCCAGTCAAAGAGGAGTGCAATGTTGATTCCCTTTACAGGTCCCTTTAGGGGACAACATATTCTGGTTTTGGATTGTCTTCATAATCCTCATATTGCATTGCCTCTGTGTATTTTTAGTGCTTCCCTTAAGCTCACCCCTCAGTGGTCACACAGTATGTCTTTTCTCTTTTCACTTGGCAGCCTTTCAGATATCTGTGATTCTAGTTGAAGAAACTAGAGATATTAGAAAAATCCTTTTTTTTTTTCTTTTCTGAGCAGAGAGTTCAGGTAGCCATTAGAGTCCCATGTGAACCCCCCAAGAGGGATTTATTGAGTGAATGGGGCAGAGATGGTATTTCACTTTCTAACATCAGTTCTCCCGACGCTGATGGGCTTAATCACAGGCTGGCTATGATCCTGTTTGATTCTTTAGGATTCTAGCCTGGGAAGTGTGCGCATGTGTGTGTGTGTGTGTGTGTGTGTGTGTGTGTGACACAGAGAGAGATGTTGTTCGACACTTGAATGCCTTTGAATGGTGCTATTCTTTGTGTGCCGCAGTGAGCACTAATAAGATCGTTTATTGCCCTGAATGAATGCTTAAACGTGGAAGCTACAAAGGAAGCCAAACGTTTTTCAATGAATACCTAGGCAGGTGCTCAAAACGTCCCGTCAAGGGCGAGGTAGGAGAGTTGCTTCTTTTGGGGTGGGTGGGGACTAGCCTTCGGCTTTAATTCTTAGGCACCGCCTCTTTCTCCCGGCGGTCGGCCGCTAGGCGGTGCTGGGGAGCTTGCCGCCCACTAGCTGGGGCGCCCCAGCTCTCCTCCCTCGCCCCTCAATCCCCGACCCGCGCGGCAAGACTACAACTCCCGTGGTGCTCTGGGAGCGGGAGAGGGCGGGGGGGGGGAACCATGGGCTAAGAGGGGTGCGAGGGCGGGCTTTCCGGGAGTGTGTTTCCGGCGTCGGCGGCCGCGGCCAGGGACGGTGTGAAAGCGGTAAGATGGCGGCGGCGGCGGTGGTGGAGTTCCAGAGAGCCCAGTCTCTACTCAGCACTGACCGGGAGGCCTCCATCGACATTCTCCACTCCATCGGTAAAGGTCGCCCTGCCCCCTCTCTGGCCCTGCCGGCTCAGCTCGCCGTGTGTGGGGCGGCGGCGGCGGCGCGGGGCCGGGCTAGCCGGCTCCGGGGCTGCTGACTCACTGTGTGTGAGGGGGGCCGGGCCGGGGGCACAGGCCGCTAGCAGCTCCCTGGAGCCAGCGGGGTCCCACCGGGTGGGAAGCCGCGAGGCAGCCCGGGGGTCCGCTCGCCGGCTGCTGACTCACGGTGGGCTCGGCGTGGAGCGAGGGTGGGCCGCGCCGGGGCCGCCGCCACTTCCAGCCTTGCCGCTGCTCCGGCCCGTGCGGGCTGGCCCGGGACCGCGAGCGGTGCCGCCCCGCGGGCTTGTCGCCGACAGGACTGAGCCTCGAGTGGAGGGGCCCGGCGAAACCCGCCGTACGCAGCGCTTCCCGCCGTTGTTATCAGCGCAGCCCGCTCCGGTGGCCGCGCGAGCGCTCGCCTTTCTCTCGGAGTTGTGTTCCTCGGGACGCGTGGAGCTGCCACCACCTACCCCCAGCCCCGCGGCGAAAGGCTGCGCTAAAGGGAGTGTGGGAAACACGGAGGGGACACACACTGCAGCCTGGCATTTGGTTTGAAGAGGTGCCCGAGACGGTGCTTTGCCGCCGTGTCGGGTGCGGGAGCGACCGGGGACCGCCCGGGCACACGAGGTGACTAATCGCCCTGGCAGGTCTCTCCTGCAGGCGTGGGAAGGGAGTTCGGGGAGTTAGTTGTCGGGTCGCCGGAGAACATCGAAGTCGATTTGTAGTAGATTGCCTTACACCTTCACGCCCCCGGGTAACTGAGACGGGAGCTCCAGCCAGTCGCCTCCGACAAGTCTCTTCCGGGGTTCAGGTGCGAAGAGAAATGGATTGGTGATGACAGAGGAGGCTTTGCACGTTCCGTGGTGAAGGGCTGGCCCCTCGCTGCACCTGTGGCGGTGCGATCTCTCTCACGTAGCTTGAGAAGATTCAGACCGGATCAACAAGTAGCGTAAGAACGCACGTGTACGCGAGACCTTCGGGATGCTGGCTCGGAGGTGGACTTGCTGGTCTGTTGAAGTGTGGTATTCCTGACTGGCGTGCGTGGAGCAAAGACCGTGACAGGATCTGGGTGGCTTTATCTTAGGGGGGTTAAGATGCATCTGTGGTAAATGAGAGGTTTTCGTTTAGAAGTTCTCATCTTGAATTAAGTCAGAATTACAGAACCAGCATCCTCTTTAAAACCACGTACACATTTTTATTCTGTGAGTACACACACATCTGAAAAGCATGGGTTTTATTTTATTTTTTGTTTAGTGCCTAGTATTTTGTCTTTCATAAAGTGGTAAAATTATGGTAAACTGTCATTATAGTCGGAACACTCTGTGATTGTCCGCTCTACGGTGGTGGTGGGGGTGGGGGGGAGGTTCCCTGAAAGCTTCCCTGTTAGAGCAAGCTTGAGTCATGATGGTTACAGTCTTACTTTTTCCAGACTCCATCATGGAGTATCTAAGTCGTGGTTTTTGTCAAGTCATGATGCTTTCTTTGTAAGAGAAGTGATAACTAATGATGGTCACTAAAATTATCACCACAGACTCCAAGAGGTTATTCAGTGTTTGAGTGGTAAAATAGTTATTAACAGTTGAAAGTGGGACGGATAGCACAAAGTTATTTTAACAGGTCCTGAATCCATTATAAAGCAGTGATCCCTCCTAGGGACCTCACTGGAGCTTTGATTGGGTTGTTTTTCCTGAATGGCTTCGTACAACTGCTTATCCCTAGCACACCCATTAGTGAGGCTTTCTGCAGGTTAAAGTTTATTGAAAGACTACTTTTTTAGTCCTCTGTAAATGATGGTTTTTTGATTTTACTTTGTGGCATGTAAACATTTAGGCATGTTTAATATATTCAGTAACAAAGTGCCTAGTGTAGGGCTTACCACCACAAGTATGAAGAACTTGTTTGAATTTTGCTTTAACCAAGTGACAGCAACAAATCTCAATGTATATGGGTAAGGGGAATTCTGATTCATAGAATGAAAAGGCACCTTTTTTTTTTTTTTTTGAAAAGGCACATTTAAAATCAGTAATCTATAACTTACATGGGACATATCTTACATGATGGTTTCACTTTTTTAGGAGGTTTTTTTTTTTTTTTTAAGTTCTCTAGATTTTGTCTTTTCGTAACTGAGTTTGTGTTGTTCTTGTGAGGGTGAAATTTCCCTCAGTCTTCATTTTTTGTCAGAATTCTAAGAAGGTTTGCATTTTCCTCTCCCAGTGAAGCGTGACATTCAGGAGAATGATGAGGAGGCAGTGCAGGTCAAAGAGCAGAGTATCCTGGAACTGGGGTCTCTCTTGGCGAAGACTGGACAAGCTGCAGGTGAGTGCTGCAAATGGGTTGCTTTCTCTTTTACCTGAAATGTTGAAGTTTCAAGTTTCTGTTGGAGTAGAGGAACATAGGGATGCATCCACACAGTGTATTGGTGGTATAAATCCATGCTATCATCAACTTATTGAGCTTCAGTTTTTTTAGCAGGAAGTTAGGTGGACCTTTAAACTCACTTCTTTCCTGGAACAGTTTTGTTCTGCAGGTGAGGGAAAGTCCTTTCTTCTTGGGATATAGTGATCTGTGATTTGTTTCTGGTTTGAATTTTTACTGTGTTCCTTTACATAAAGGCAGCAGCGCGAGTAGCAGCTATCTTAGTGATTTCAGCACTGATTTATTTAAGGTGGATAGGGACTTGGGCCCCTGACTTGAAAATGACGAGGGATTTTGCATTCAAGTAAGTGACTAGCTGTCGCTTTTTCCTGATAGACAGTGAGACATATGATGGAAAAGCCTTGAGATTTCTCCATTATTACCTGGGACTTTGTGCATATCATTGCCCAGATGTTCTAGCTGTAATTGAACAATTGAGTTTCTAGGTTTGAAATGACTTTCTGATGATGGGTGTGTCCTTAGAATAAGAGTCATTGGAATAAGAGACCAGGAAGGGACTTTGACCAGTAAAGTGGTAATAGTATTTAGAAGGTAGCTTAAGCTTAAAATGGATGATTTTTTAAAAAAATTTTTATTTATTTATGATAGTCACACACAGAGAGAGAGAGAGAGAGAGAGAGAGGCGGAGACATAGGCAGAGGGAGAAGCAGGCTCCATGCACCAGGAGCCCGACGTGGGATTCGATCCCGGGTCTCCAGGATCGCGCCCTGGGCCAAAGGCGGGCGCTAAACCGCTGCGCCACCCAGGGATCCCAAAATGGATGATTTTTTAAAAGTCAGTTTTAAAGTGAATATAGATCTTATCTAATGTAGAATGGATTAAGTTCTGGTCAAGTGACCTTGTGAATTACTTTGTGTCAGTTAGCAAAACTTCTTGAACTTGAGAACTAAGATTTTTCACAATTAAGGATGACTAACATTGATTAATTAGGCTTAGTTAATAGAAAATTGAGTAAAGATGTATGCATTTGGGAGGGTGTGTTTATATGGGTTTTGTATCTTATTTAAAATATCATTTGAAGTTATAATAAAACAGTTTTTTTTTAATCTTATTTATTTATTTATTTATTTATTTATTTATTTATTTATTTATGATAGTCACAGAGAGAGAGAGAGGCAGAGACACAGGCAGAGGGAGAAGCAGACTCCATGCACCGGGAGCCTGATGTGGGATTCGATCCCGGGTCTCCAGGATCGCGCCCTGGGCCAAAGGCAGGCGCCAAACCACTGCGCCACCCAGGGATCCCAATAAAACAGTTCTTAAATGCTGTCAACTAGTTACTATTTTAAGCACAAATTTGATTTAGTTTATTGCATCCTCAAAGCAACTCAGTAAGATAGACACCGTTGTCCATTTTATACCTGAAGAAATTGAGCAAAGAAGAGGTAAATAACTTATCAAAGATCACTCATAGTATGTGGGAGAGCCAGGATTTGAGCCAGTTTGTCCCACTTCAGAGCTCATGGCCTTGTGGTGTAATGATTCTTGCTTTCCATACTCACTTATGGGTTATTAGTGGTTGCTGCTGTTTTTTTCATTTTATTTATTTATTTTTTAAAGTTTATTTTCTTAGTAATCTCTACAGCCAACACAGGGCTCCAGCTCGACCCTCAGATCAAGGGTCACATGCTCTTCCAGCTGAGCCAGCCAGCCATCCCTGTTTTGTTCATTTTATACTGACTTCTCTCCTATTTAACATATTTATGGATTCCTTTTGCCTGTCAGTCAATGTGAGCTTGAGGCTGCATAATAGTTTTGGTAATTAGTCCATACAAAATATGATTAATAAGGTAATTTTCCAGAAAGAATTAGAAGGGGAAAGTTTAAGATTTTTCTGCTGTTGAAATTTCCAAATATCTATTTTCCTCCAGTAGCATGGATAATTACAAATAGCATGTAGTATAGTCAGCATTTAAAAATTTTATCCAAAAATGTTAACTGTTTTGCTTGAAATTCCTGTTTTATGCTTTGTTCTCTCCTTATTCCTTGCCTCTCCCCTTTGTGTGACTCAGAACCTGAGAAGTTGAGAAGTGTATAGCTAAACCTATTGAAATTTAACAGGTGAATCATAAGGACTTCAGAAACTTTTCCAGGTTATTTACCATTGTTTTCTTTTTCTTTTAAGATTTTTATTTTATTTATTTATTCATGAGAGACACAGAGAGAGAGAGGCAGAGACACAGGTAGAGGGAGAAGTAGGCTCCATGCAGGAGCCTGACGTGGGACTTGATCCTGGGTCTCCAGGATCACGCCCTGGGCTGCAGGCGGCTCTAAACCACTGCGTCACCGGGGGCTGCCCTACCATTGTTTTCTAAGAAAGAGTTTGATGAGTATAGGTATATACAATAGAAACCCTAAGGAAGTCTTGGGGCCTCCATATGTACCTAACTTTGCTGTTCATAATTGATAGGTTTATGTTTCCTTTGATTTTCGGTTTCCTGAGAACAGAAAATCTGTCTAGTCTATTAATCTTCAATTTTGTTATATTATGCACTTAATATACAGTTAGGACTGTGTAAGTATTCCATTCAAAAAATTTAAGGGAAGGTCCCTGACCTAGACAGTAATTTGGGAATTAGTGAATAAGGCAAGGTTGTTCATAATAGTGGTTGAAAGTGGTGATGAGCATCATCATACATGATGGCTAGGTTCAGGATCTGCAGATTTCATAGCCTGAGATTCTAAAAGGATTATTTTGAGTTCTGTGAGATTCTCAAAAGGAAGTTCTGGTCATGTAATTGTAAATAATCTCAGTAGGAAGAAGAAATCAGTATGATTCTTTGGGAATTAAAAAAAATTAGTATATATGAAAATGGAAAGAAACAGGGAATATAACCAAGAATGAATAGTAGCAATAGACTGAAATGAAAAGTGAGCTGAATCTTTTGCAACTAAGAGGTCATTTGTTTCTCTGTTAGGATAAGAAGAATAACACACTATCAGTGCTTGGAGCAGATAATAGAATCTAGCAGGTGCTAGAGCAAAGGGCAGGCTGCTTAGTTCATGTTTCACTTTAGCCTTTTCCAGGAAGAAAAATGACTTTCAAAAAGAAAAAACATCAGAATGAGAGAATTAAAGACAAGGTAGGTGAGAGGAGAGAGAGCAGATACGCTCTTTAAATAAGTTCAAGTCTCTAGGCTCTGACAGTTTCTGTCTTTTAATTTCAAAAGCATAGTTCTAGCAGATATATTTATAGAGCCACTATTATTCTGAGAAAAGTCTTGGAGGATGGAGAAGTATTAAGGAAACTGAGGATGGGCAAACATTATTTCACTTTGCCTGAAGATAATGAAAAGGATAACTTCTAGACTCTTTAAACCAGTAATCACTAATATCTGGGACAGATTATTTGATAAGTAGGTTTTAATCACTTAAGACCATGGGTTTATTAAAAAGAGATTATTTCTTTTCTTTCTTTCTTTTTTTTTAAGATTTTGTTTATTTATTTATTCATCAGAGACAGAGAGATAGAGAGGCAGAGACATAGAGGGAGAAGCAGACTCCATGCAGGAGGCCCCATGTGGGACTCAGTCCCGGGACTCTGGGATCATGCCCTGAGCCAAAGGCAGATGCTTAACAACTGAGCCACCCAGGTGTCCCAAGAAAAGATGATTTCAAACTCACCTTCATTCTCTTTGGTTTGCAGGGCTCCACAGACAGTGGCTTGCTACTTGCTTTTTGTAAATAAAGTTTTCTTGGAACCCAGCCACACCCATTTGTTTACATGATGTTTATGATTGCTTTTGCACTACAGTGACTGAGTTGAGACCACAGAGCCCAAAAAGCTGAAAATACTTAATTATCTGGCCTGTCATAGAAAAAGTTTGCCAACCTCTGGGTTAGAGTACATATCTGATGTAAAGAAGGCATTTGAACATTTGCCATAATATTGATAGGTAAACAAGGTATTTGAACATTTACCATAATTTTAATGATAGGTACAGGTAAAGATCATTTGTCAACCTAGAGGGAAGTCTCTAGCATCATGTCATAGGGATCTGTCCTTGTTCTTCTGGTCAGCATCTGGCATTATGGCTAAAGCCATTTCAGAAGGCCTGCTTATTTTTGTAGATGACTCAGTATAGTAGAGGACAGAATTAAGATTCAGAGTTATTGCCAAAGCCAGCAAGATTAAATTCAGTGTGGCAATTATAAAGCTATATACTTAAAAGGTTTTTTTTTTTTTTTTTTTTTTTTTTTTTTTCTTAAAAGTATTTATCAAAACAGAGGAAGGTGAGGAATTACTGGTCTATGCAAAAAAGACCTTAATGGATTCAGCCTAAACAAAAGTCCTATTAGAAGAAAGGAAGTAGGCTATCTTGTGTTACATGTGGTGGCCAGATCAAGAGAATTAGGCCATGACTCTTCTGGTCAGACCCTACCTGGAGAATTGTTTTCCATTCTGGGTACTACAAGTGTTACGTTTGCAAATTAGAGTCTATTTGGTGACAAGGAATCTAGAAACCAGAACATTGGAGGAACAGTTGAAATAGCTAAAGATGTTTTGCTTGAAGAAAGGGAAAGTTAGGAGATATAAATGGTAGTTATCTTCAGAAATTTGAGGCCATGTGGAGGGAGGCTAAAGACTTGTGTTTTAAAAAAGAACAAATAAATTTGACTAACATTCAAATAGTCTGCTTTCTGAACATTCCTATCATTAGAGATTGTTCATAATTGTTCCAGCATTGGGATCCCTGGGTGGCTCAGCGGTTTAGCACCTGCCTTCGGCCCAGGGCGTGATCCTGGAGTCCCGGGATCGAGTCCCACGTTGGGCTCCTTGCATGGAGCCTGCTTCTCCTTCTGCCTGTGTCTCTGCCTCTCTCTCTCTCTCTCTGGGTCTCTCATTAATAAATAAATAAAATCTTAAAAAAAAAAAATTGTTCCAGCATAGTAGGAAATACTGTGGGGGAAGGGACATTGTAGTAGACTACTTTTTTTTTTTTTAAGACTTTATTTATTTATTGAGAGAGACACACACACACACACACACACAGAGAGAGAGAGAGAGAGAGAGAGATAAGCAGGCACCATGCAGAGTGCCTGACAGGAGACTAGATCCAGGGTCTCCAGGATCAAGCCCCGGGCTGCAGGTGGCGCCAAACCGCTGCACCACCGGGGCTGCCCTGTAGTAGACTACTTTTAAAAAGCTTTGTACAAGTGTAAAAGGAATTTGAGAGGGAGAAATCATTGTAGCCTGTAGTTAGCATGGAATACTCAATAGGACTTTAGCTGGACCTAAAAGGATATCTAAGGTTTATATAAGTCAAGAAGATGGGTGAGAAATTCTCCATGGGAATGCAGTGGGAGTGCGGCATGAAAGCAGAAGCATGTGTAGTCTATGCAGGGGTGAATGAAATAGCATAATGGGGAAAATCTTGGTGGAATCTCAGGTCAATACTGGGAAGTGAAGGTAAAGATGAGCTTTTCCACTGTATAAAGTTCCTTTTGTACCTGACACAGTCCCATGTATCCTGTGACTATTCAGGCAGATGAGGATTTCAGGACCCTGAATTAGCATTCTCAGGAGGGTGAGGTTTGCTTGCCCTGAATTAGAATCCTCAGGAGGGTGAGTCCACAATTGGAGAATATTAATGAAGCCGTGGCACTAAAGTAATTTTAACCTACATTCCAAGAGTACTTCTGTAGTTATTGAGTTGAAATATTCTGTAATTTTTTCTCTTGTTTCTAAAGCCGCTCCCTTAAAATGACTGTACCACCTTTTTTTTCCTATCAGAGGGGAGAGAAACTTCTGTGCTGAACACTTTTTTTGTTCATAGTTTAAAACTTAGGTTTTGCAGGGGCATCTGGGTGGCCCCGCGTGGGGCTTTTCCTGCTCAGCGTGGAGTCTGCTTCTCCCTCTCCCTCTGCCTCTTGCCCCTACTTGTGTTTTCTCTCTCTCTTTCTCAAATAAATAAATAAGATCTTAAAAAAAAAGACTTAGGCTTTCAGATAGATGAAGAATTTTAGGTATATCTTTAAGGGATAGAATATCTTTTTTTTTTTTTTTTTTTTTTTTTGGGATTAGAATATCTTTAAAGGGAAAATACCATAAGTTTTCTGTGAAAAGTTTATTCAGTGCCAGAGTGCCAGGGAAGTGATATTGCTAAAAGGTTAAACTGGGGAGAACTTTGGGAGAGGAGGAGAAGGGAACCTGGAATTGAATACCTTCTGTTTAAAGGACAGCTGCCATGATGGACTTGGAAATTCAGCAACAACAAAACACCCCTCCCATAACCTCATCAGGTTTGTGAGGAAGTTGATTTTACCTCAGGTGTCAGAGACACAGCATATTTCATGTTGTAGAAAACTGTGCTCTGAGACTATGAGCACTTTGCTGTTTATCTGTCATTAAAACAGGTAAATGAGGCCAAGAGAGGTGAGCTTTTCCCAGGGCCCTCATAGTAATCAAGTAGGTGAGTGCGGAATAGAATACAAATTTGGTATATGTTGTTCACTCATTTTTGCTACTCTGTTACCTTCTAAGAATGCTTTAAATTCTTACTATGCTTAATTTAGACTGATTTACAGTGACATAGGATGGATTTTATGATCTTGGGTCACTATTTTAATGGATATTTTCTAGTTTCTAATATTGATGTTTCCTTTTTCTTTTCTGAATTGCCTTCCACACAGAGCTTGGAGGACTCCTGAAGTATGTGCGACCCTTCTTGAATTCCATCAGCAAGGCTAAGGCAGCTCGTCTGGTCCGATCTCTTCTTGATCTCTTTCTTGATATGGAAGCAGCAACAGGGCAGGAGGTAAGCTACTTTAATGGCAGAAGGTAGACAATAGGAAAAAAAAAAGTCTGTTTCAGTGAAAGAAATGCCTGCCTGCACTGTGGTACTAATGTGGAAGGGATAGCTGGGAGGACAGCTCAGGACTTATCATGTCAGTTTCTCTTTGTTACAGGGCATTTGATACTTTGGGTCTGTTCCATGCTTTGCTTTGTAAGTGGAGATTGTCAGTGGTCCCTGGAATCCTCATTACATCAGGGTCACAAACTGATTCTTGTCTTTGAGGTATTGTATTGCCACACCTTTGTAATGTTTTTTGTGTCTGTGGTACCTTTCATTCTGTGTCACAAAGCTCCCTGTGAGCACTAAATAAGTCTTGTGGCATCCCTTCTTGGCGTGTTTTGTACTGCGTATATGCCTTTATGGAGGGGTGAGCATCCATCTGTTTGTGTCTCATCTGTGCGGAAGTGACTCTGGTGTACCTGTACATGTCCTCTACAAGTTTAGACCAGACCCTGAACCGTACTGAAGAGTGCCTCTTTGGAATCAGCCTCTTCTGAACTTTTCAAAGATATATTTTCTGCAGTTCAGGAGGAGACACTACCAAAGTTAAAACTTACTCAGTAAAAAGCAGCAGATCCAAGTAGGATAGATTATGGTTGAATCTGTTTGTAGAAAGAACATAGTTGTCTTTTCTATAGGTACATTGCTCAGTATTCACTGAGTGTGGGCTATGTGTTAAACATAGTTACATGGGATTACATTTATAAAAACATAGTGACTGCTCTCATGGGGATTATATTTTAATGAGGAAGGCAGGCAATAAACAAATATATAATATGTCAGGTAATATAAGGACAAGGGTAGGAATTGCTGGTTGGTTATATGTCTAATTGTTTGCTCTGGCCCCTGTGGGTGTATAAATAAAAGGTATGAAAGGGCACAGTAGCATTCTGAGTAAATAGTGAGGAATTTTAGAAATCTAGGACATAGGGATCCCACTTTGAAATCAGGTCTTTGGTAAAATCTGCTTTCTTGCCTTAATGATTCTTTGAGGCCTAGTTTAAACACCATAAACTAACTTTATTTGTAGAAAATTCATTTGTAGAGAAGTCTTCAAATTTGTGGCAGCACTCTGTTTCGTGATAGTAAATAAAAAATAGTTAATATTTAGGTGGCTTTTTTTGTTGTTGTTTTTTAAAGATTTTATTCATGAGAGACACATAGAGAGAGAGAGAGAGAGAGAGAGAGAGGCAGAGACACAGGCAGAGGGAGAAGCAGACCCCATGCAGGGAGCCCGATGTGGGACTTGATCCTGGGTCTCCAGGATCACTCCCTGGGCTGAAGGCAGTGCTAAACCACTGAGCCACCCGGGCTGCTGTAGATGGCTGTTTTTTTTTTTTTTAACCAAAGCATTAGAAATATTTTTTATGAATAATTTAAAAGAAAAAGTGATTTTAAAGGGATGTTAGTCTTATCTAACCTTAACTTTTCTTTTATTGTACTTGTTCTCATGAAAAAGTGACACCATCTTTTGTTTGAAATGGGGTGCCTTATAATGAGTGGGCCAAGAAACCTTAGTTTGAAATAGATTGATACATGGTACTTGCAACTTTTTAGGCAGAAAAAAATTAGTTAACAAAGCTGCTTTTTTGCACACTGAAGTCTCCAGAATTTGTCCCTTACCATAACATAGAGTAGACTCAGTGGATGGAACTGCATTTGTGTAACAAGCAGTTCTACTCCTTTGTGGAGGTCTATTAAATCATAATTTAGCCCTCCTCTCCTGTCTTTGTTAGTGGGGTTTACTAGCCTTTATCATGTGTCTCTGTGTCTGGTTAGGCCTTCCTGTCTAAAATATCCTGTCTGCTTTACTTTTCTTCATATTTATTTTCCTTTTTAACATCTGTTTCCTCCTTAGAATAGAAGTTCCCTGAGGATAGCTACTTTGCCCTGTCCAGTGCTGTGTCCTCGGCACTTAGAATAGTTTGGCCCAGAGGAGTTACAGAATAATATTTGTTGAAGGAATGTGTGTATAATGCCTTCCCTGTGGTAGTGGTTGACGCTTAGGAGGTACTTTGTTGAAATAAGACAAAAATTTAGTGACTTGAGATACAAGTGTTAAGTGTGGTTACTGCATTTCTCTAGGTGAGTCAAGGTCTCTGACTTGGAGATATTGGAGTTATGTGTTCATCTTGGAACATCCTAGGTTCTTTTAAAATTCTTTCATTGAGTGATGGGAAAGGATAGAGGAGCAAAGTTATAGGTCACTGTCATAAGTAGTATTGTGGCCTGAGGCAAAAGAAGTTTGCGAACGTTGTTGAAAAAAGCTAGGAGTTGTATTGGGGAGTTTGGTACCCAAGAGGATGGAGGAGGGGATTTTCCTTGCCTTTTTCTGCTTGGGAACTAACCGTTAGTTGGATAGGTCTACAAAACAGTTTTCAGTTTGTTGTATTCCAAAAGGTGATAAGAAATCAGATTAGGATTGAATCAATTGCAGCACTAAGCTTTAGAGCCTAGAAAGAAAAGGGGTGGAGTGGGAGAGTGAGGATGGGGTGATGGCAAGGGGAGGGTAGTAGAGAATTGGGTTGAGGAGGGAACTGAGCCAGACCCTTTCCAAATAGTGAACTGAAATCTCAAAATTAACCTTACCTTTCAGGGATCTCCAGGTAGTTGCCCAAGAGAAGCCATTTTTGGTATAGTCTAACTGCAGTAACAGTAGCATGTTTTAAGAAACCTGACATTGAGTCCTGTTATTGAAACAGTTATTTCTGTGGAAAAAAGGAGTTTGTGTTAGAGAATTTCAGACTTGGAATAGTAGTTACTATTCTCCTATTAGGATTTAGTTAATAAGGCATTTTAAAAAATGGTTAAGTGTATTGATTTCAAACTTAAATGTCTGATTTCTATCACATTAAGCTTTTGTACTCAAATAAAGGCTTTCTCCAGAAGCAGGGACTTCTCAAATATTCTTACCCCTTTATCAGTCATTGTTAGCATTAACCAAGCGCAGAACCTCAAACAAAATAGTTGTATAGCAAGGCTAGTGGCCTTTAAAATTTTTCCTTAGAATTGAGGTGCTGGCTTCACCAATTATAGTACTAGATAGTGCAAAATTACGCACCCTGTAAAGGATAACAGATTCTCCGTTCAGTTTGTGAAAAATCCCTGCTCTAGGAGAAATGTCAGTACTGACTTGAACAAAAGCATGGAGATAGGGTCAAGTTCTGATTCCAGCAGCTGATATGCGACCTTGAGGGAGCCACTTCACATCTGGACTGTCAGGGAAATGGGGACAGGTGAGATGATGGATTAGAATTCAGTGTTTCTTAACTAGAGACCTACATCTGGGTGGCCAGGCTGTATTCCAGACAACTTGAGTCAGGAGCCTTGGCATCCATTTTTGTATTCTTTGAAAAAGCTCCCTGGATAAAATTGGGATGGTAAGCATTTCTAAGCCCTCCCAAGACATGTAGGACTATCAAGGACTCTTGTATTTTCGTTATTAAACCCATTCAGGAGATATTTTCAGTTCCATTCATGTCATGAACAGAGATCTTATGAGTTTGGCTTTTCAAAAAATTTTTTTTTTTTTTTTTAATTTATGATAGTCACAGAGAGAGAGAGAGAGAGGCAGAGACAGGCAGAGGGAGAAGCAGGCTCCATGCACCGGGAGCCCGACGTGGGATTTGATCCCGGGTCTCCAGGATCGCGCCCTGGGCCAAAGGCAGGCGCCAAACCGCTGCGCCACCCAGGGATCCCAAGTTTGGCTTTTCAGAACATAACTCTCAAAACTCTGAAATGGTGTTTGGCTTGCTTTTATTTTAGTTTTCATAGAATTTTTAATGAGGTTGGTTGAGTTTAGCACTGGAGATTAAGTAGCCACCAGAGGGCTTCAGTGAGTTACAAAGGTTCCGTTGAGTATCTCATTGGTGAATCCTCCAAATTACCATATAATGTCATCTGTTTATTTACTGAATTTGGACTTAGGATCTAAAGGCAGAAGATCTGTCTATTTGAATTATATTCTGTTCCTTTTCCTTCCTTATAATACTTATTAAGATAGCTCTGGAAGTACATAAAGGCATGTTGTTTTAGCAATGAGTTCTCCAGAAAGTTCAGTTTCTTTTTATCCTATGCTTTGATTAGGAATCTTTTTTTTTTTTTTTAAGATTTTATTTATTTATTCATGAGAGACACAGAGAGAGAGAGAGAGAGAGGCAGAGACACAGGCAGAGAGAGAAGCAAGCTCCATGCAGGGAGCCCGGCGCAGGACCCGATCCGGGGTCTCCAGAATCAGGCCCTGGGCCGAGGGCGGCGCTAAACCGCTGAGCCACCCGGGCTGCCCTGATTAGGAATCTTAACACAAAACTTGCAGTAAGAGAGTGATGTAAGATCTGCAGTACTTATATGCACTTTCTCAAAGCTGATATGTCACAGATACCTGATGGCATGTAGACTCTCTAGCATAGAACACTGCTTTAAATCAGTTACTTTGCATGTTCTCTCACTGCTTGGGTGGCATATAGAACTGAGGGTGCAAAGCACCTTTATTATTATTTTTATTCATTCATTCATTTTTTTTTTCTTTTTTGTTTTAAGTAGGCCCTACACCTAATGTGGGGCTCGACCTCAGGACCCTAGATTAAGAGTCACATGTTCTACCAACTGAGCCAGTCAGGTGCCCCCAAAGCACCTTTAAATAAAGCTTTAAAGTCTTTTTAAGTGTTAGGCTAATTCTGCTTTCTTTTTACTTCATCTAATATGTGCTAAATGTATTGTATTGTGATGATGAATTGGTTAGTTGCACTTCTTAGTATCGGAAAGGAAAGAGCCAGCTGAGCCTTTTCAGTCTTACAGGCAACTGTTAGGAATAAGACATTTGTGCTCAGTCTGAGGCTTTCTCCCCTTCATTACTAGTGGGTTCAGATTAACACATTACCATTATTATTTGCAAGTATTTAGGGAGAAATTTCTGCTTTAAAGATTTCTCAGCCATTGTAGAAATCTGTATTCCAGGCTATATATATTGGAAGTTCTGGGTCCCTCCTGGGAAGGTAGAAGAGGAATCTTGAAGGTGAAGCTCTTTTTCAAAAGATCACAACCTAAGCACAAAGATGCTTTATGTCTAAAAAGCCAAGTTAATTCTCCATTATATAACCATTACACAGTGAGATACTGTAGATCAAGGCATGTCCCCTGAGACATTAAATAGAGCAACATGGGTAATAGATAAGGAGGGAATTGAAGCTGTTCTCCAAAGCAAGGTTTGTGGGAAGAATGTGAAAACATAATATTGTATGTACTGTTTCTCTGTTGTAGGTTGAATTGTGTTTAGAGTGCATCGAATGGGCCAAGTCAGAGAAACGAACTTTCTTACGCCAAGCTTTGGAGGTATGTGCCTGCGTTAATGCTACTTTCAGGTCTCTAGGCATTAGACAGACTGTGAATGTAAGTGACATCATTCGGATCAAAAGTATTTTCAGTAATTTTGTATTATCCAGGCACCCAAAGATCATTGATAATAATCCCACTCATGAAAATACTCTGGTTGAAGTTTTGAGACAGACTTGCTGTGTGACTCAGAGAAGTAAACAGCACCACAGTAAAGTTAAGTCAGTCAGCCACTGGTCATAGTAGCAGATAATACCATGGGCTAGATCATTTCTTAGGCTGGATTTGATGCTCTCTCCAGGACATGTATATTCAGCAGTAACAGTTCTGTGACTGTCAATCTTTGATTTCTTTCTTTGGCTTTTTTCTTTCTTTCTATCAGTCAATGCCTTTTCTCTTTCCTAGGCAAGACTGGTGTCTTTGTACTTTGATACCAAGAGGTACCAGGAAGCATTGCATTTGGGTAAGTAAGCTGGTAGAAAGTAATAAGGCATCCTAGCTGGCAAATGTATTCTGAACCTGGCCACTCTTAACTAGTTATGTATTAATAATTTATGTTCTGCCTACTTCTTTTTTTTTTTTTTTAATTTTTTTATTTACTCATGAGAGAGACAGAGAGGCAGAGACATAGGCAGAGTGAGAAGCAGGCTCCCTGTGGGGAGCCTGATGTGGAACTTGATCCCAGGACCCTGGGATCACGACCTGAGCCAAAAGGCAGATGTTCAACCATTGCACCACTCAGGTGCACCTGTTCTGTCTACTTCTAAGAAGGATTTATAGTGGCTTACATTTACTGAATCTGTCGTGGAGAAATGCCATTTGGAAGTTCTAAGTAAGTAACCAAAGTTTATCTGTCAAATTTAGAAAGCAAAAGGGTCAAACTGCAAGTATTTTACTATTACATTTATTATACTTGTTTATAATTACACTTAACATCTATTTTAAAACTCAACAAATTGGGAAGCCAAGTGGCTTAGTGGTTGAGCGTCTGCCTTCAGTTCAGGGCATGATCCCGAGGTCCTGGGATTAAGTCCTACATTGAGCTTCCCACAAGGAGATGGCTTCTCCCTCTGCTTGTGTCTCTGCCTCTCCGTCTCTGTCTCTGTCTCTCTCTCTGTTTCTCATGAATAAAAATCTTTAAAAAAAAAAAAGATAAAATTCAAGAAATTAATTGATGCAAATATATATGGTAGCTAGAGTGAGCTGACTAAAGCTTTTCTGCTGTGTGGCCTTTTAAACACCCTAAAAGACTTTGCCTGCTGCATTTTTTTTTTTTTTTAATGGTAGATTTGGACTATTTTTCCCAGATGGAAGAACATGGCTTCTCATGATCTATTAAGATGAAAAAAAAAAAATGCCAATATTCAGTTTTTATCCTGCAAAATGATATTGCATATGGTTCAAATAGTAGCGTTAATCAAATAATTTTTTTTAAAGTTTAATGTATTTAAGCAATCTCTACACCCAATGTGGGGCTTGAACTGATGACCCTGAAATCAAGAGTTGCATGCTCTTCCATGATCAAGTTCATACCTGCTTCAGGTGGGCCCTCCATCCAATGACTGGCATTTTTATAAGGACAGAGGGATTTGGAAACACACAGAGGAGAGGCAACCATGGGGTGACACAGGCTGAGACTGGTGATTCTAGGGGATTTCCTGCAAGCCAGGGAATACCAAGAAGAGCCGGCCACCCCCAGGAGCTAGGAAAGCAGTATAGCACAGATTTTCCTCGGAGCCTTAGAAGGAAATGTGGCCATGCTGGCACCTTGGTTTCAGACTTCCAGCCTCCAGATCTATAAGAGAATAAATTTCTGTTATCTTAAAAAAAAAAAAAAAAAAAAGGCCAGGCAGGCACCCTCCTCCCCCAAAAGTAACAGTTTTATCGAGTTGTAATTCATAGACCAATAAAATTTCACCCTTTTCGAAGTGTATGAGCCAGTGATTTTAACTATATTCATAGTTGTACAGTCATCACCACAATCAGATTTTAGAACATTTTCATCCCCCGGAGAGAAACCTTGTACCCATGTACCTGTTCGTTATCATTCCCATTATTCCCTATCCCCTGCCAGCCAACCACTAATCTACTTTCTGCCTCTATTGGATATACCTCTTTGGACATTTCATTTAAATACAGTCCTGTAATATGTGGTGTTTGTGACTGGCATCTTTCACTTAGCATGTTTTCAAGGTTTGTACATGTTATAGCGTGTATCACTGCTTTATTTGTTTGTATTGCTGAATACCCATTGTGTGGTTATGCCACATTTTATTTTAGCCATCTTTGTGTAGGGGTAAAAGTGGTATCTCGAGGTTTTGATTTGCATTTCCCTAATGACTAGTAATGTTGAGAATCTTTTCATGTACTTATTGGACATTTATATGTCTTTGGAGAAATGTTTATTCAATCTTTTGCTTATTTTTTAATTGGGTTGTTTGTGTTCTTATTGTTTATTCTGGATACAAGTCCTTTACCAGATATGTGATTTGCAAACCACCCCCCTTATGAATTGCTTTTTTTACTTTCTTGAATAGTGTCCTTTGAGGCATATTCTAATTTAAAACCTTTATTTATTTATTTATTTATTTATTTATTTATTTATTTATTTATTTATTATATTTTAGGGAGAGAAAGAGAATGCATATAGGCGTAGGGGTGCAGGGGGGTTAGAGGGAGAGGGAGAGAGAAAATCCTAAGCAGGCTCCATGCATGGAGCCTGATGCAGGCCTTGATCTCAAAGCCCTGAGATCATGACCTGAGCCAAAATTGAGAGTTGAATGTTTAAGTGATTGAGCCACCCAGGTGCCCATAAGTCCTGTTTATTTTTTTGTGCTTATGCTTTTGGTATCATACTTAAGAAATCGTTGCCTAATCCCAGATCCTGTGTTTTATGGGTTTAGCTCTTACATTCAGGTTGTTGATTTTTTTTTTTTTTTTTTTAAGATTTTATTTATTTATTTGTCAGTGAGAGAGCACAAGTAGGCAGAGTGACAGGCAGAGGGAGAAGAAGAAGGAGGCTCCTCGCTGAGCAGAGATCCTGGGATCATGACCTGAGCTGAAGGCAGATGCCTTAATGACTGAGCCACTGGGGCACCCTGGGTCTTATGATTTATCAGTCATAATTTATTTATTTCTATATATGGTGCAAATCTGTTTGGATTGGATTTTCTCATCTGAGGTGGGAAGAAGGTGTATTTGGAGAGCATTGGCATGTCCCGAACTCTTGCCTTGCCCAACCCACCAGCCTTAGTGCCTGCAATTTTTTATGCAATCGTATAATTGCTAGACAGGAAAAGAATGATATCTAGTGGCTGTCTGAACCAAATAACTAGTTTCTGCATGTTCTGGGTGGAGATTGTCACTGTATTCAAATCTGAAGAAGCTTATAGGACTTTTGGGTCTAATGTCATTAGTATGCCAAAAACTTCAAAGAGATCTATGTTTCTCTTTGGGAAGATAGAACATTAGTAAAAAAAAAAAAAAAAAAAAAAAAAATACAATTCTCGCAAGTAGACTACCTCTCTTTGAGTTCAGGCAGGTTTCTTTATCCTGAGTGTTCTTATGAGGGTGGGAGAGTAAGATGTTATAGTATTAAGGTATTAAGATTATGGATAACAAAGGGGTATATATTTTTTCCTGCTCCAGGTTCTCAGCTATTGCGGGAGTTGAAAAAGATGGATGACAAAGCCCTTTTGGTGGAAGTACAGCTTTTAGAAAGCAAAACATACCATGCCCTGAGCAACTTGCCGAAAGCCCGAGCTGCCTTAACCTCTGCTCGAACTACAGCAAATGCTATCTACTGCCCTCCTAAATTGCAGGCCACCTTGGATATGCAATCAGGTAACACCCTAGCTGCTCATGTGATGTTTTCTTAAAGCTCTTTTTATATCACAGTGGGGAATGGGGGGATGTCAGGATAGAGAATGTAATTAGCTGATTCTGCTCAAGCTCAGAGAAACCCAATTAGAAGAGTACCTTCCGGGCAGCCCTGGTGGTGCAGCGGTTTAGCGCCGCCTGCAGCCCAGGGCGTGATCCAGGAGTCCTGGGATCGAGTCCCATGTCAGGCTCCCTGCATGGAGCCTGCTTCTTGCTCTGCCTGTGTCTCTGCCTCTCTCTCTCTCTCTCTGTATGTCTCTCCTGAATAAATAAATAAAAATATTAAAAAAAAAATACTTTACTGTGATGAGCAAGGCAGCCTAATTGTTAGAGCCAAGACCCTTACAGGTTTTTTTTTTAAGATTTTATTTATTTATTCATGAAAGACATACAGAGAGAGAAAGGCAGAGACGTAGGCAGAGGGAGAAACAGGCTCCAGGTAGGGAACCTGATGTGGGACTTGATCCTGAGACCTCAGATCACGCTCTGAGCCAGGGGCAAGGTGCTCAACCCGCCACCCAGGCATCCCGACCTTTACAGGTTTAAAAATCTCCCTTAACCTCTATCTTAGTCACTCACTTAAAGGGTACCACTTCTCTCCATGGTTGGACTAACCTAAGTCTCTTGTCACAGCTTGGAAGCCTTGGTAAAGGATGTTGGACTTTTCCAAAGGGTATCAGATCAAGGCTAAGGAAAGTCTCCTCCACTATCCCCCATTTCAGTTGAATGTAGTGGATACCTTTCTTTTTTTTTTTTTTTAAAGATTTATTTATTTATTTATTCATGATAGACATAGAGAGAGGGAGGCAGAGACACAGGAGGAGGGAGAAGCAGGCTCCATGCCGGAAGCCCGACGTGGGACTCAATCCTGGGACTCCCGGATCGCACCCTGGGCCAAAGGCAGGCGCCAAACCACTGAGCCACTCAGGGATCCCCAGTGTATACCTTTCTGATGGAGTGTGAATATTGGGGCTCAGAGGTCATGCCTGTTTTTTGTAGTCAGCAGCTTTTATTAGTCATAATTTATCATCATTATGGATGGAACACTGGAATTGGAGGCAGAAGACTAGTGTAAATCCTGGTGTTACCTCCCTGGGATGTTTTCTCCGTGTTTGCATAACACAATGCCTGTACTACTTGCTTATCAGGTATTGTGAATATCAAATAGCTTGTATTGTCATTCCGAGAGGAGGAGCAGAAGCTCTATAAACCACCTTTCCTTGGTTGAAATTTTGGTTCTGTCAATTTGATTCTGTCAAATTTTGGTTCTTTGTGACTTTGGACAGGTTACTTAATTTGTCTTTAGGTCATCTCTAAAATGGTGATAATAATAATATCTCCTCATAGGATTGTGGTGAAGATTCAGTGAGATGATAAATGTGAAGCTCTTATAGCTGTCCTCCCTTTGACCAATATTGGCACTTTAAGATTTTGAGAGAGAGGGAGAGAGTGAGCGCACGAGTGGGCAGAGGGGCAGAGTGAGAAGAGATCATTATCTGAGCAGAAGGTAGGCTCTTAACCTACTGAGCCACCCGGTGCCCCTGGCACTTTTTTAAAGCTGCTGTCCTTTCATTATGCCCTTCCTTCAGGGACAAGACATGAATTTGCATTGGATTTCACAGAGGAAAATAGAGGCCATGTTTACATGAGCTCTTTCCTTTTTCTTCTCTAGAATTTGTATCACAGCTCAGTCTACTCCTTATTAGGAATGATTCTTTTACCTGTCTTTGTTCTATTCTGTCTTCAGTCTTCTTTATTTGAATCTTCCTCTTAGTCCTTTAATTGCATCAGCTCAAAAACACAGGCTTTTTTCTCTTTTGTAAATTGCTGTCTTCTTTCTGTCAAGTTTCTTGGAAAAGTTGAAAGAGTATCCTTACTTTGAGGTCTCTATTGACTCCTTGAAAGAATTAATAAGTCCCTTAGAACCTCTTGACTTTTGGGGAGAAGTTAATCCTTTAGAACACTTTAGGCTTCTTTGACATCACTGTCTTCTTGGTTCTCCTCCGTTGATTAACTATCCATGGTCACACTTTGCCGTTTCCTTTCCTCTTCCTTCTGACTGACTTTTAAATTTTAAGTGTGTCCTCAGTGTTGTTTTCTTAGTTGTTTTCTTTTCCTGTTCTGTTTCCTTTCTAAAATGCCGTACTCACCCATGACTTTAGCTGCTACATGCCACTAGTAGTTTCCTCACCTTCATCCTCAGTAGCTTTCCTCTCTCCTAAATTTTAGATCCAGATTTCCAGCTGCATAATGGACATATATACTTAAATGCCTTAGAAGAGTCTTAGCCTCAACATGTCAAAAAGCAAAATTATTATCTAACTCTTCCCTCAATCTTTTTTTCTATTCAAGTTAATGGTAATATATATATATTTTTTTATTGTTGCTCAAGCTATTGTCTTTGGAGTAATTTTGACTCTTTTTTCTCTTAACCCCTCATATCCAGTCAGTTGCTAGATCAGGTTGAGTCTGTCTCCAAACCTACCTTTTCTATTCCATCTCTACAGTCACTACTCTAATTGGAGCAGTCTTCTGCTGATCTGTCTCTGAGCCCTTTTTCCAGTCCACTGTTTTTTTATTGGCCCCAAAGTCATTTTTCTCAAGCACAAATCAGATCATTTAACTCCTTTGTTTGAAATTCTCCAGTGGCTCCCCATATCCCCAGGCTACATTTTATTCTAACATGGTATGGAAAAGGAAGGCATCTTTTCATTTTCATCAGTTACCAAATGACTTCATGTGCTCTTGTTTTTGTGCCTTTTCTGTATTTTGTCTTCTTTGCATGGAAATTCCCCTTTGCATCTATCCCCTTGGTAAACTCGCATGCACCCTTCCAGGTCCAGTTCATATGTCTAATCTAATCTGTAATCCTCTTTAGTGCTTTTTTTTTTTTCTTTTGGACTTCTCTCAAAGCTATATTCTTTTGTATATATTACGGCACTAATCTCATTTTGGTGACCATCTTTCCCCACTGTGAGACTATGAGCTTCATGAGGTCCTTTTTTTATACTTATTTTTTCTGTAGTAATTACATCACTGCCTGGCAAATAATAGACATTTGTTAATACTGGTGTTGAATGAGCGACAATCTAGTTTTGTTGTTGTTACTTTGTTTTGTTTTAAAATAATAAACCTCATATACTAGCCATGATGCTTGGAGTTCTAATGTGGGCCCTATTAATGTATTTGGGAAAGCAGTATACTGGTTCGTGGGCCTTATTTTACTTTTTTTTTTTTTTTGGCCTGTCTTATTGTGTGGTGTGTTTTCTTCTAGCTCTAGACCAGGAGGTATGGGGAATGGGAATTTTTCTCTTTAGAACAGTAGTGAAGAAGGGTCTGATTCCTTTAGCTTCAAAATGAGAGGCTTCTTGGGTAGAGTAAAAGTATTGGGGTATGGCACATATCACTCAGTAAATGGTATTAAGTCAGAAGTTCCCAGATGGTGTGTAGGCACGCAGCTATTCGATAGGTGGGTTAAAAATGTGCTGAAATGTTCCCTTGGGTCATGTGTAAACAATCTCATCCTTTTACTTCAAGGTGCTGAATACTTTCTCAGTGTATCTCAATGTGAAAAATGTCGGGGAAAACTGTGGTAAATGAGTGGGGCTGAGGTCTGTAACCTCATAAGGGGCTAAAGCAGAATTAGAATTGATATACGCTTTGAGGACTTAGATGCCTCCCATGCTAGAAGGAACTAAATTTCATATTATCCCAAGTGATAGCACAGTTGGAAGTACTAGCAAGTTTAATCAAAGTTAGCCTTGTTGGGCACAACCCAACTTCTTTTCTTTTCTTTTTTTTTTTTGCAACCCAACTTCTAAACAGTAGAGAATTGTTTATATAAACTATGATATCTTAGCCTAAGGAAGTGTCCAGTTAAATTAATTTCATGGATCTGGCATTATATGAAATCTATATCGATTGCATCTAAGCAAAAGCACATCCATAAATGACAAATACAACGAGAGCAAAAGAAGTTGGATTTTTTTTTCTCTTATGAGAGCTGCTTACATACAAAAATGTCAAGCTTAAAAATGGTCTCTTAAATATTGTTAAAACAGGTTTTTCAGGCAGTCCAGGGATGTTTGATTCAGCTTCCTAATCTATGAGGGTGATGTCCTAGAGGGTAACTATGGCCTTTTCTAGTGGCCTTAGAAGATAGCAGAACCACAGTAGTGTAAAGAAGCATGGGGAAAGATGTTGGTGCATGGTTTTTAGGATCCCCTTTAAAAGGGTCTCTGACCCCTTTGGGATTTATGTTGTCAAGATGACATTGAACTGGGAGACTAAAGACCTGGGTTCTAATCCCAGCTTTCACCACTAGCTGGCAGTGACTTTGGAACAGGTCCTTTTATCCTTTCCTGACCTCATCACTAAGTAGAGAGGGTTGTGTTGGATTTTGGAGGCCCTTGCTGTGATCTTTTTATTTTTTATTTATTTTTATTTATTCATGAGAGACACAGAGAGAGAAGTAGAGACACAGGCAGAGAGAGAGAGAAGCAGGCTCCCTGCGGGAACCCTGATATGGGACTAGATCCCAGGACCCCGGGATCATGCTCTGAGCTGAAGGCAGATGCTTAGCCACTGAGCCACCCAGGTATCCCCCTTGCTCTGATCTTTGATGGGTCTATTATTTCATAATGGTTTTTACTTCTTTCTTTCAATGCCCAGGTATTATCCATGCAGCAGAGGAGAAGGATTGGAAAACTGCATACTCCTATTTCTATGAGGCGTTTGAGGGTTATGACTCCATTGATAGCCCCAAGGCCATCACATCTCTGAAGTACATGTTGCTCTGCAAAATCATGCTCAACACGTAGGTGCACGTTAACTTGTGGCTATGAGAACTCAAGTTCTTCACCTCTGTTTCCTGCCATGCAGACCTGGCTTGCACAGGGAGTTGGGCTGGTTCGAAGTAGCAGCTGCTGCCTCTGGTGCTGGCTGATGTAGAGTGGGAGGATTGAAGGTGTTCCAGAGCACTTTTGCTTCCTAGTCTTTGAGAATCGTGGAGACAGATTAGATAAATCTCCTTTCCAGACTCTTGGAGTGTTCATATCATCCTGTTAATTATTCTGACCAGGCAGTTGCTGAGCACCAGAGGGCCTAGAAACAGCTTAGTGTAGCACTGGCCAACTGGGCCACCCAGAATGGGGTGGGTTAAAGTATGAGTGAGGCTAGGGAACAACAGCAAGTAGGATAAATGTTTTTATAAGGAATTCTGCAGAACTTATCTATATTCTGTGGGAATAAGTATGATATTGACTAGGACTTTTTGGATCTTTGGATTACACAGGGGTTGTGTTTTAACAAGACCTGTTGTACTGGGATTTGACTTAAATTTATCATTCTGCCTGTTGGGTCTGTTAACTTTTGGTACATTCAGTGTGGCTTTCTTTTTAATGCTGGAGTTTTTCTACTCTTCAATGCTGAGCTTGGGCCTAGAGTGGCGAAAGCCTGGCTTCTGTGAGGTGAGGGACATACAGGTTTAGGGGTGGGGACTCTTACCTCCATGAGCAGTCATCTCAGTGGAATTCTGAGAAAAAGAAATTTGCCTAAACTTATACTTAGAAGCATAACATCCTGGAGCAGTGACCAAGTATGTCTTTTTTCTTTCTAGCCCAGAAGATGTCCAGGCTTTGGTGAGCGGGAAGCTTGCACTGCGGTATGCGGGGAGGCAGGTAGGGAATACCTTGACTGCAGTTATGATCTCTGCCCACTGTTGAGGCCAGCATGTTGTCAGTCATGATGCCTGGTGAGACCAGTGCTTTTCAGTCTCCATTCTATATTCTCCATGTGGCCTCCCACTCCTCCCTCCACCCTTAAGTTCATTCCGTGTATTTTCTATACTGGTCAATTCTTGGCCTGGAGAGTTAGTGTTTGGTGCTTTTATAGACATCAGGTGGTTTGAGGGAGTTATAGAACTGAACTGAGGCATTTGTATGAGTTAGGCTACTGTTAGCTTTGACCAAAAAATTTATCTGTCATGAGCCTGACTTGTAAACTTAACATGTGCAGAATATGAAAGCTTGGATTCTCCAAGAGTCTGGAACCTGGTAAAGTCTGGTGTACTTTAGGGAGGTGCTTTAAGAAGGTCAAAGTGCTTGGTGCAGAAACTAGGCTTTGATGGCTCACCCAAGGGCTTTTGAGTACCTTCCCACTCATGTCTTGAGTTTTGAGTGTGGTGCAAGAGGCATTTGAAAGTAGGTAGCTCCCTTTTGTGCCTGAGTAGGTATGAGTATGACCTGTGTAAAGGAGGACTCAGACACTTGGACCATGCCTTCTCTGTACTTTGTTGGATTATCACTAGTAAAGTAAAAGTAATCTTTCTAGATTTCAAATGCAGTTGTCTCTGAACAATAGACTCATGAACTCTTTGGAGGAATGGCCACAATAGATGGTTTCTTCTTTCTCTACAAGTGGCCCTGGTTTGGGGCTCCTACTTTGGCCACAGGTATAGTCATTATTACAAAAGTGAAGGACTCACTGCCCTATCTAGAATCAGAATTGAAGACATGGGCTAAGAGAGACCAAGTGTCTAGGACAGGATCAGGTAACTATTAAATGATGGAGCCAGACTTTGAACTTGGGTTATCTGGCTCTTAGTTCTAGGCTTTTCTCATTATGACATTTTCTCTCTCTGGGACAAATACTGTGACACACTACACTAATGGTTAGTTTTGCACTATTTCAAACTCTGCCTTACGACATACCATCTTTATGTAAATGCATGGGCTGTACCAGAGAAGCTACTTCTGGTCATTTGGACCTTGATGACAGCTTTCAAGTAGGAGTTAGGACAGACTCCCAGAAAGATTGTAGATTTCTTGCTGAGTGAATGTGCCTTTTATAATGAGGCTAGAAGTTTACCTCAACCACTGATTGTACCTTCATCTCTCTATGGCATTTTAACATTGAGTATATAATATGTAGAATTTTGGTGTCTCAACCCTAATGAAAGTAGATCTTGGATCTTGCTCTGTACCAAACCTAGCAGAATGAGACTTGGAAGCACAGGTATGACCAGGTCTAAGGGCAAGAAAGTCAGTGGGCTTTGGGAATAAGGAGCCTTGGAGGAGGGGGAAAGAGATCACAGTTCTCTGGTCATTTTTTCTTTTAGCTTGTCCTCTTTGGTGAATGCCATATAAGGGCCTTTTTTCTTTTTTCTTTTTCTTTTTCTTTTTCTTTTTCTTTTTCTTTTTCTTTTTCTTTTTCTTTTCTTTTCTTTTCTTTTTTCTTTTCTTTCTTTTCTTTCTTTTTTTCCTTTTTTTCCTTTTTAATTTTTCTATTTCCTAGTATTTTTAAGTCATTTCAGATTTCAAAGGGAGACTGGTGGCACACTGGTGGTGGTCTAGCTTTTCTTCCAGGCCTCTGAAGAACATTTGTGGGGTGGGTTCTTCCTTGTAGCCAGAAGTTGTGTGGACATAGCATACTGCTTAAGGCATATATTGGATGGGATGTGAATGTACAGAATAGATCACTGTCACTGTTTTTCTCTTTACTCTTAGACAGAAGCATTAAAATGTGTGGCTCAGGCTAGCAAGAATAGATCACTGGCAGATTTTGAAAAGGTAAGCAGGGTATTGGGTTGGTAGGGAATGGGTGGAGGAGAGGGGCATTTACTTAAAAAAATCTCTTTATTTGTAAATAATTATAGTTTCATAAGAATTTTCAAAGACTGTACCCAATGATCCCATGTATTACTCATCCAATTTTCCCCAGTGGTTGCATTTTAATTATAGTACAGTATCAAAACCTGGAAATTTTATACAACAAAACTTGTTGAGTTGTAGTACCTCATTTATATATAGTACCTTTCAGTTTCAAAAAGTTCTTTTATCTGGGCGCCTGGTTAAGTGTCTGACATGATCCTTGGGTCCTGGGGTCGAGCCCCATGTTGGGCTCCTGCTCATCAGGAATTCTGCTGCTCCCTCTTTCGCTGCTTCGTGCTCACTCTTGCTCTACTCTCTCAAATAAATAAAATCTTTAAAAAAATGTTCTTTCATCCTTTTTCACTTGGATTTTTTTCTTCTCTCTCTCTCTCTCTCTCTCTTTTTAAAGATTATTTATTTGAGAGCAGGGTGAGTGAGAGAAAACATGAGTCGGGTGGAAGAGGGAGAGGAAGAAGCAGACTTCCCCTACTGAGCAGGGAGTCTGGTGCAGGGGCTCATTCCCAGGACCCCGGGATCATGACCTGAGCCAAAGGCAGATACTTAATGACTGAGCCACCCAAGCTCCCTGTCACTTAGATTTTTCACAACAAACCTCTTCTCTGCATTTTATGGTTGAGGGAGCTGAGCCTATGGTTCAGGGAGAGTGCTTGAAGCCCCACAGCTCACGTGTCAGGCCTCAATGCCAGGCCTGGCACTTATTTTGCACGCCATGGTCATAGAGTTTCCTTCAACTCCAGCAGTGCCAGCTCTGCTTCTCTTGTGGGCGTGAGAAAGAGTCTTGCTATGTGCACATGGACCAGAAGACACTTCCCGAGGTTGATGTTCCAGGCTGGCTTTGCCTCCTGTGCCTTTTACTCATTGTTAGCCAAGGTTTGAAAAGGGGAAAAAACATGCCTAAGCAGTAGAGTGAGACTTTGTATATTCTCTTCTGAGCCTCTCTTCTCCTAGTCTCAGTATAATGACCAACTTAAAAACAAATGTAGATCTAGAAAGAAAAACTTAATTGTGGATAGAGGCTAAACCATTTGGCTCTGGCTGTCTCCAAGATTCCACATCTTTGTTGAGCTTTCTTGCCAATTTCACTTCCTTACTTGGCATGATTTGCTTCTTCTCTTAACACCTTGTAGCACAGCTGACATGAGGCTGGATATTTAGACCATTCCTCAAAGTAAATAAATTACATACATGAATAAACAAAGTAGACTAGATCATTTTATCCTAAAGTTTGGGATGTTTGATGGGGATAAGGGTCTGGGATACATGAGGGCTGAACAAAATTAGGTGTTTTGTTTCCTGTTAACTGCAGAACTATATGCTGATGTGCTCATAAAACTCCATGAGCCAGGGGATCCCTGGGTGGCGCAGCGGTTTGGCGCCTGCCTTTGGCCCAGGGCGCGATCCTGGAGACCTGGGATCGAATCCCACATCGGGCTCCCAGTGCATGGAGCCTGCTTCTCCCTCTGCCTGTGTCTCTGCCTCTCTCTCTCTCTCTCTCTGTGACTATCATAAAAAAAATAAATAAATAAAAAAAAACAACTCCATGAGCCAGTTGTGGGATTAAGCATTTCCCATTATTTTTTATTTATTTTTAAAGAGAGAACACAAACTAACACACACGGAGGGGGAAAGGCAGACAGAGAGAATCTTAAGCAGACTCCATGCCCATCCGGACATGGGGCTCAATCTCACGCCCCTAACATCATGACCTGAGCTGAAATCAAGAGTCAGACGTTTAACTAACTGAACCACCCGGGTGTCCAAGCATTTCTCATTATTTAATCGCAGAAAAAAAATTTTTTTTTTTCATGGAGACCCTGTTTACTCTTTGGGATACATGCGGAGAACTGCTTGTGTAGTATCGGGCTTACATGGTTTGGGCTGTCAACATGAGGCCTTCTGACAGAAAGGTGGTGCCTAGAAGGGTCTCCATCTTTTAGTTCCTGATATTTCCTTTCCTTTGCCTTCTGGCATAACTTTTCTTTCATCTCAGATCCTCTAGAGCTTCAGTCAGTTATGTGTTTACAAGGCCCAGCAAACTACTTAGGAAGCTAGGAGTAGCGTGACTTTAGGTGCTTCTCTGTGCCAATCTCTGTGACTGGCTTTCTTGGCAGGCCCTGACAGATTATCGGGCAGAGCTCCGGGATGACCCAATCATCAGTACACACTTGGCCAAGTTGTATGATAACTTACTGGAACAGAATCTGATCCGAGTCATTGAGCCTTTTTCCCGAGTTCAGGTAAGGACCCTCTTGGGGACTCTGATTCTTTGGCTAGCCATTCTGTCTAGTCCCCTCCGTTCCCACGTGTCCAGAATAGGAACTTGCATCCAAGGCTGTGTCTGGTGGGCAAGAAGGCTTGGGCTTTTCTTGCCATAGGAATAAGTGTTAAGGAAATTCTATGGGATGGAGGCCAGTGAGATTGCCCTGCTCATCCTGAGTACAGTCCCCTCCTTGCTTCTGTAGTCACCGTGCATGTGGTAGATGTCTGTCTACAGTGGGTATGTGGGACGGGAATGTGTGTTGTCTAATGGTGAGAGGCCTAAGCATGACCAAAGAGAGTTTGGCCCCACGTTAGAGGCAGAAGTAGGACTCTCAGTGTCACTGTCTCTCTGCCTTTTCTTGTAGATTGAACACATATCTAGCCTCATCAAACTCTCTAAGGTAAGGAGTCCTGAGCTTGTCTTGGGGGCAGGGACAGGGAAAGGGGCTGGGGAAGTGGTTAGCATTTGTACTCAATGGGCCTTGTTGGAAAGTCCTCAAACTTCATGGTGTGGCGTGGGGACTGTGAGCTCAGAGCTCGAGTTTCACTGTTGCTGTTTTATTGACAATCTGTTTGCCCTTTTGTACAAAACTTGTGTCAGTGTGATCTCTGACTAGTGGATACCGATCCCTTTAATCATATGCTTTGATTTTAGGCCGACGTGGAAAGGAAATTATCACAGATGATTCTTGACAAGAAATTTCATGGTGAGTAACAGTGGTGAAGCAGTTGAGGCATCATGCTCTTGTTTATCTTGAAAGATGTTCCATTTATTTCACCTGGTAGCTCCCTGGGATCCTCACCATACTTATCCCTGTGATGAGAGTATGCATAATAAATATGCACAAATGGAACACGGAGATGATTTCTGATTCTCCTTCCTGGAGAAAGGGAGGCAGCTAGGGAGCGGGCTGCTTCTCAGGTGCCTTTGTATCTCATCCCTTCATTTACCTGGGTTGCCCTTTTGTTTCCTACAGGGATCTTGGACCAGGGGGAGGGTGTCTTGATTATTTTCGATGAACCCCCAGTAGATAAAACTTACGAAGCTGCTCTGGAAACCATTCAGAACATGAGTAAAGTAGTGGATTCCCTCTACAACAAAGCCAAGAAACTGACATAGGTGAGTGCCGGCTCTGGGACCCAGCCCGGGCAGCGCCGTCTTCTGCCTGTTGAGACTGAAAGCCTCTGGGTGGCCTCGCAGCTTCCCCGATTGACACTGCTCTGTCTTCTCTTGCAGAGTTGGATCTGTAGCGGTCCTTTGGAGAGTGTGTGTGGCGGGAGAGTGAAACCTTTGGGGAAAATGCTAGGAGATTCTTTTTTCTTTTTGTTCTACTTTTCGCTCGGAAAGTTTTTAAATCCTCATTTGGTGCATCTGTATTCCAGCCAATAGGTGTGCCAGTTTTCATGTAATCTTTACTGGCCCAACTTGGGAGTGGGGAAATTGCTTAAAAAAAAAGAAAAAGAAAAAAAAAAGGTTATTCTGAATAAAAGGAAAAAGGCTTACACTACCTAAAGCTGTGCTCTCTGCCTCCTGGGAGAGGGCCGCAAAGCCAGGAGCCTCGTCAACCACTGGGGCTCCTAATCCACCTGCTGGGCGTCACCTCTCCTCCTCTTCAGAATTGGGTGTTTGCCTGACCATCAAAGCAACGACTTTTTATTGTTTGTACTGAACCAAAACAAACAACTGTGTATAGACTGCTATTTTCTTTTTTATTTGAAATGAGGCGTTTTGGTGTTCTTTCCCCTGCCACATGGCCTGTCACCTGCCCTTCCCCCCCAACAATGGCTCCAGCAGACTGGCCCGAGGGCCTGCCGCCGCCGCCGCCACCGCAGCAGCACCTGCACAGCTCCGAGCTGACCTGTGGAGGAATGGGGACGAGGCCAGGAGCTAGTGTCCACAAGGGCCACACGGGAGCAGTGTGGGCCCTCAGGGGGCCTGCTGTGCATGTGGCTCTTTTTAACACAGTAAACTAGATTAGACGTCAGTGTTTTAATTGCCCTCTCTGCTCTTCTCTCTGTCCCTTCTCTTTCCCCTCTCCACCAGGAGACCATCACATGTCTCTTTTCCTCCCTCCTTCCCCTTCAGGGGAGTCAGGCTGTCTGAAATCCATCAGCTTCTCTCCCTGTCCCACTCCTCCTCCTGCTGTCAGATGGATTTAGTCTTTTTTTAACCAAGTGAACATTGAAAATGAGACTGTGGGGTGTGGGTTTTCTTTTTTTTCTTTCGTTTTTGTTTTTTAAACCTTTGTTGTTGGGTTTTTGAGCAACCTCATGTCCCCCTCCCAGGGAGCTGCTTTATTTACCTCTTAGAAACTGAACGGCTGGGAGGTAGAGCGTTGTATTTCAGCATGCTTTGTGTTATGATGAGATCACGTAGTGAGGCTTTCGTGCCATTTGGGCAGGTGAGCTTCTGCACCTCTGCCGTGCCCAGCGATATTTCTTCCTCCTCATTTTTTTTGTCTTCTCTTTTCCTCCTCCCCTCATGCCTCCTTCCTGCTGGCCTCCTTTTCTCTTTCTTTTCCTTTCTCAGATTATCCTTCCAGGTTTTCGTAATAAATTTATATTTTGTAAAAGGATTTTGTTGTACCAGGTTTTGCATCCTCACTGAATCTGACTGGCTTTTACTTTCCTCTCCAGAATCAGGTTTTTGTTCTCAACATCTCTTCCCATCATGTCCAGTCACTGTTTTGGTTTTGGCACCATCAATATCAAATGTACAAACGGTTCTTGCTAACCAACACCAGGTATATCTGATGTTCAGATGAGTTCCAATAAAAACAATTTTTTTTTCAAAAAGTGTCCTTTTCTTGAGTGCTGGAGGGCTTCTGAACAAGTCCACACAGCTCAGTAGCCTTCTAGACTGGCCAAAGCTCTGGTACCATGTTTGCTTCATGGGAGACCTTTTGATCTGGGATAAAGTGGAGGGCTTTGAGGAAGAAATTTGATCGGTCAGGTCTGAAATGGGAAGTGGTATGCAGGCATCCTCCTGTTTTTCCAAGGCAACATGGTCCAGTGAGGGCACGGGTTTGGGCTGGAAGATCCTCTGCTGGTAGGTAATTGTGATGTGAAGGTTATATGAAGTCATGCAAGTGCCCGGAGAGGCCTGCAGTTGTGGTTTGGTTTTTAGTTGAAATCTTCAAAAGCAGTGAATTTTCATACTACCCCTTGGACCCTGGCTGCATTCTTCTGAGGGGCTCTGCGGCCACTGGGAAGAGGGGGTGGGCTCTCAGCGCCAGCTCCACTTGAGTCAGAACTACTTGTTACTCTTTCAGTTTTGTATAGTCTCTGTGTAGTTTCACTTGAAGACTTGCTTGCCTAAAGGACTGTAAGAACTATTCCAAAGGGATCCAGCCCTGGAGTTGGAGAGGAGGGAGGGTTTCCCAAGCCTACTAGGGCAGCCCCAAGGAGCTGAGGTGGCAGCAGCCTGTGGCTCCCTTTGTGGGTCTGATGACCTCCTCTAGACCCGTGCTGTCCATGGTGTAGCCACTAGCCACACAGGCCTCTTCAGTCTTTGATATGTGGCTAGTTGGAAGTGTGATGCATTGCAAATGTAAATACAAACCAGATTTTGATGACAGTATGAAAAAATGTAAAATAGCTCAACTTTTAAAATATATATGTTGAAATATTTTGAGCATAATGGGTTAAATAAAATATATTATTAAAATCCATCTGTTTCTTTTAATTTTTTTAATGTGGCTACTTGAAAATATTCAATTACCTATGTGGCTTGCATTTGTGGCTCACATTATATTTTTTTGGACAGTGCTGCTCTAGACCTCCAGGGCTGCTTTTCCTCCCTGGCCTCAAGTACTCTGGATCTGGGCACAGTTGAGAGGGTTGGGTGGCCCATAGGCTGGCCTGGGCCCCGTTTCTTCACCTGGGGACCCTCCTGGCACCAGTCTTAAGGGTGCTAAGACTTTCTGGTGTGCTAATGAGACAGCCGTGGTGTTGGGAGGAGAGGCTGAGGTGCTTGGCTCTGGAGCACTGCTGCGTACTAGTTATATAATCTGTGCTGCCCAGAAGGGCCACTAGATGCTGCTCTGTGATCCCTGAAGGAACAAAGCACGGCTTCCTCAGAAGCCAGGGCTTAGCCTAGCTTTATTTGGAGCCCTTTCTGGAGGGTAGCTGGCTGGGGCCTTGCCCTCTCTTTCTTGGGGTGGTATGGGAATGGGGCCATGCAGGGGTCAGGGATTCTCTGGTGACACATGGGAACACCAGCCCAAGAGCGCACATAACAAGCAGGCTGGCCCTTCTGGCAGTGAGAGGTAGGCTATAGGATAAAAGCCTGGTTGATGGTGGGGTTTGGAGCTCTTTCCTGTCGTTCTCTGAAGAATGGGAAGAATACAGCTCTGATTCGCTCAGCTGGGTCTGCAGTCTGGGCCTTGATTCTGCCATTTCTGGCACAGTAATTACCCTTTCTTCCTTGCCTTGCAATTGGAGCTGTGATGGGAGCTTGAGGGTGGTGGTGGTGGTGGTGGTGGTGATGGTGGCGGTGGGTCCCCTGAGACCGTGGGCATGGCAGGGCAGAGGGGTGAACAGGACTTCCAGACAGCCTCTTTCCTTAGTCACAATAGCAAGTGTGCTGGCAGTGCACATTTCATGCTGTGCTGCAAATGTGGCTTTGCCTTTGAAGTGTGAGGCAGTGCAGGCAGTAATGCAAAGACCTCTTCGTAGGTGCTAGGGAAGGCTGGCTGGACAAAGGCAAGAGAGGCTCCCGGAGTGTGGCCAGACCGGAAGAGGCCCAGGCAAGTCTGCTTCTTTGGTTTAGGAAATGAAGTGGGGTGAAGCGGGTCTTGGTACTGTCTGCCATGAATTGGAATAGTTAGAACTGAAATTTGTAGGTACAGGGAACGGGGTGGATCCAAATAGTTTTAAGGGGAGGATTACAGGCTTCGAAATTTAGGCATATTTTGGAAATGGAAAGCATTTAGCCTTTGCTCAACACAATAATCTGCAGGGGACCTGGAGAGACTACGGACAAAGGCTTGCTTGGGAGCTGGGCCTTTCCACCAGGGGCTGGCGCGGAAAAGGCTTTGCCTTGGAGAGGAAGACAGCCATTGGGCCAGGGGACCTCGGAGATGACTTCTTCAAGCTTACTATAGGAAGGAGGGTTGAGGACTGCAGCATGTCAAGAGCAAGCAGAGGTTGTATCGGAGGGAGGGGCACAGTGAGCTAAGGGCCAGCTTTTATCTAAGTTAAGATGACAGCTGCTGTGGATGTTTCAGAAGTAGCCCTCGGTGTAGAACAATGCATTTTTTTTCCCCCATTATATGGTTACCAAAGTCCCCAAAGCTTTCAATTGCTCCTATTGACAGAGAAATCGCTGGGTAGTACATATACAAATTCTGGCACTTTCTGACCTGATAGCAGCATTGTTCTGCGTGGGGCAGCAGGCAGAACTGTCAGAGCTGCCACAGGTTGACAGCCTCGTGGGCTGGTGTGGCCCGGAGTCCGGGAGTTGGGTAGTTAATCTGGATTACCACTTCCTTATCTTTTGGTCCAGAGGTGATAATCCGGATTAAGATACTGTTTGAATCTTCTGTTTCTCTGGTTTGTGGGCAACTCTAGATCAATTTCCAGACCAAACTAAAAGAAAAACAAGTGAAGAATAGCTCTTGTGAAGGATATGAATTCTTGTCCTTGAGGGCAGTTCTTACTAGAAGTCAATTTTACAATTTGGCCAGCATCAGGTCTTCAAATGATACGTGGTTAGCATGAAAAACAAATCAGAAGATCAGAGGATGGTTGGAAAAGCGGTTGCTTCAGTTTTACTGTAACCGATAAGAGGGCCAGGGGAAATGCGCAGGTCACAGTTGTGAAGGGCTGGCCCATCTCGGGGGCGCGGCTCACGGCCCTGGCCCTGGCCCTGGCCCTGGCCCTGGCCCTGGCGGGGGCGGGAGAGCCAGTCTGCCGACGACTCCTCTTGACCCAGGCTCCGGCCATTTCCCCGGGGTGCGGGGACCGAGGCCTCGGCCGGCCGGGGTGGGCGTGAAAGCCGATGGCACAGTCCAGCGGGATGCGAGTGGCTTCAGCAAGGCTTCGCCTCCGCGGCCCCGGCTCGGGGCCTTCCCCCTCGACCTCCATAGCTCCTTCCCCGGGGGACGAGGGTGTTAATGGGAAAAGGGGTCTCGGGAAACCCAGCCTCCGTGGATGGCTTCTCGCGCCGCAGCTGCGGCCCCGGCCCCGGCCCCGGCCCCGGCCCCGGCCCCAGCCCCAGCCCGGCGGGCCGCGCGTCGCCTGGGCGGGGACGCGGCCGAGAGCGCCCCCGCGGCCAGCGGCTGCGGGCGCCGCGGCGGGAACAAAGGCAGCACGTGTCTGGGCGGGGCGGCGGGCGGGTTCGGGCCTCGGTCCCGCCCCCGGCGCCCCCCCTTCCCCGGCCCCGCCGGAGCTCGGCTGCGCGGCGCGCCGGGGACTCACGCGGCCGGGCTGCTGCTGGCGCGGCGGCGCAGAGCGGGGCGGGGCCGGGAGTACCCGCCGCCGGCGTCCGAGTCCGGGTCCTAGATGGGGCGCGGCGACTAGAGGCGCTCGGGCCCTGGCCGCGTCCCTGCCCGCACCGCGCACGGCTGGCGCTGAGGACCGCGGCGGCCCCGGCCCCCGGCCCCCGGCCCCCCGCCCCGCCGCCGGAGCAGGCCAGCCCCGGCCGTGCGTGGGCCGCGCGCGCGCCCCCGACAGCGAGGCCGCCGAGGTGCGCGCCCGGGCGGGAGCGGGAGCGGGCGCGGGCGCGGGAGCGCGGCGGCGGCGCAGGCGGCGGGCGGCCGGCGGGGGGCGGGGCCGCAGCGCCTGCAGAACCTTGGACAGAAGCTCCGGAGCCGCCGCCGCCGCCGCCGCCGAGCGCGAGCCCCGCCGAGCCCCGCCGAGCGCCGGGACCGCGGGCCCGAGCCGCGGCGCGCATTGCGGAGGGAGGGCGCGGAGCGCCGGAGCCGCCGCCGCCTGCCCGGTAAGCCTGAGCCTCGCGGCCGCCCGCTGCCCCCCGAGGAGCCGGGGCCGGGGCCGGGGCCGGGGCCGGGGCCGCGCGCGGTGTGTCGAGGCGGGGGTCCCCGGCCGCCGCCGCCTCCGCCGCTGCCGCCGCCTCCGCCTCCGCCTCCACCTCCGCGGGCGCCGGGCCCCTCCCGCTGCGGTCGGGACGCAGCGGCCGCGGAGGCGGGCGGGGGTGCCGCAGTGGAGGCGGCCGGGCTGCGGCGCGGGGGCGCGAGGCCGGGGCCAGGGCCGCGGGGGCCGCCTCGGCCCGGGTGGCGGAGCGCGGCGCCGAGCCCCGCCTGGTGCTGAGAACCATCTTGTTTTCCACGCAGATCCGAGGGGGCCGCAGGCGCCCCCGGAGCGCCCCCGCCTCCCGCCTCCCGCCTCCCGCCTCCCGCCTCCCGCCTCCCGCCCCGGACCGCCGCGGGCCCGCTGAGCGCATCGCCTCCGGCCGGCAGGCTGGGCGCGCAGGGGCGCGGGCCCCCGCCCGGCGCGCAGCGGCACCATGGGCACGGTGCTGTCCCTGTCCCCCAGCTACCGCAAGGCCACGCTGTTTGAGGATGGCGCGGCCACGGTGGGCCACTACACGGCCGTGCAGAACAGCAAGAACGCCAAGGACAAGAACCTGAAGCGGCACTCCATCATCTCCGTGCTGCCGTGGAAGAGGATCGTGGCCGTGTCGGCCAAGAAGAAGAACTCCAAGAAGGTGCAGCCCAACAGCAGCTACCAGAACAACATCACGCACCTCAACAATGAGAACCTGAAGAAGTCGCTGTCGTGCGCCAACCTGTCCACGTTCGCCCAGCCCCCGCCGGCCCAGCCGCCCGCGCCCCCCGCCAGCCAGCTCTCGGGCTCCCAGACCGGGGTCTCCTCTTCTGTCAAGAAGGCCCCGCACCCGGCTCTCACCTCCGCGGGGACGCCCAAACGTGTCATCGTCCAGGCGTCCACCAGCGAGCTGCTGCGCTGCCTGGGCGAGTTTCTCTGCCGCCGGTGCTACCGCCTGAAGCACCTGTCCCCCACGGACCCTGTGCTCTGGCTGCGCAGCGTGGACCGCTCGCTGCTTCTGCAGGGCTGGCAGGACCAGGGCTTCATCACGCCGGCCAACGTGGTCTTCCTCTACATGCTCTGCAGGGATGTCATCTCCTCCGAGGTGGGCTCGGACCACGAGCTCCAGGCCATCCTGCTGACCTGCCTGTACCTCTCCTACTCCTACATGGGCAACGAGATCTCCTACCCGCTCAAGCCCTTCCTGGTGGAGAGCTGCAAGGAGGCCTTTTGGGACCGCTGCCTCTCCGTCATCAACCTCATGAGCTCCAAGATGCTGCAGATCAATGCCGACCCGCACTACTTCACACAGGTGTTCTCCGACCTGAAGAACGAGAGTGGTCAGGAGGACAAGAAGCGGCTCCTCCTGGGGCTCGATCGGTGAGCCCTGTAGCCCGCATCATGGCTCAAGGATTCAATTCATTTTTAAAAATTTATTATTAAGCAAATCAGATTTTGTGTACAGTATGTGTCTAGCAGAGCCACCGAGGGCCTCTTCCTTCCCACCTTCTCTCCTTGGGGTTTTCTTCAGCCCTGCCAAGAACTCTGGGCGCTTTTGAACTCCCGAACCTTGTGCAAAAACCCAGAAGATGTGTTCAGAGCCACCCAGGCCACTGACTTCTCAACTTTGGGGAATTTGAAGGACTGACCTGTCTCTGCCACCTGTGCCCTTGCTGGACCAGGGCAGGTGAGGCTGCCCGCCGCTCCTGGCATGGTAGCCAGAGAGGGGCCTCTGGCCAGTTGGCCCTGGGGAGCCATTGCTGTTGCCGGTTGGAGGGCCTTTCTTGGCTTTTGTTTTGGGTCATCCGTTCTCCCAGAGGCCTGTGGAGCTGGCCACCCTGACCGAGCCACGAATGGGGTTGTGAGGCGAGGTGCCCACCACCCTGGGACAACTCGTCGAGGAGAAGCTGGCCTGGTACAAAGATTGTGTCCTGTCGTTTGACCATGCACCACCCTGGTTTGCTCTTTTTTCTTTTATTAGGGAGAAGAGTTTTCCTTTAGTGAAGACATGGAACTTGCTCCCTGGCCTCCTTACCCCCTGCTCCCAGCCGTGTTGGTAGTGTCGGTTAATGAGCTGGTTTGACTCATTAAGTTCTTTGATTTGGGGTCCCAGCTAAAGGGGTGGGGTGAAGCTAGGGACAGCTCCTTTCCTGGGCAAATCTTTCCTTTGACTAATGCAGCTTACTCACCCTGTGGCGAAGGCCAGGGCGGCTGCAGGTGCCCCTCACCGACAGCCTGCCTTCTGGGCAGGTGGGGTCGTCGTGCCTGAAACCAGCCAGTGCTCACCTGAGGGCTAAGGCCTCTTGCTGGTGCATGACATTTGTTCCTGCAGAGCCGAGGTGATGTCGGGGACCAGAATGATGGGGTAATGATGTACACCCCCCCCCCCCCCCCCCCCGCCGTCCCCATCCCTGTTCATTTAAAGCTGTTTCCAAACAGTTCAGTTTCTTCTGAAGACGAAGCCTTGCCCTGCGAGGCCCAGTGAGACCACTGGATCTTGGAGACAATTCCAAGGCCGGAGTAGCGCTCCTCATGGCTTCGGAAGCCTGCCATTCTGCACCTGATCATTTGCAGCTGCCGATTTGGGTTTCCACCTTATCTTAGTGGCTGTGAAAAACACACGACATGTACTTAATCAATTTCCTTTTTGATTCTCCCAGATTGGTGGCTTGGGACTTGGGAGAGGACCAGGAGAAGGGAGCGAGTCTTCCTCTGTGGCCCATCACTCCAGCTTTGGGGAATAAAGGTCAATGTGAAGATGCCCTGGGGAAGTCTCCCTTCCAGTCCCAGGGAGGGGGGGTGGCGGGGGGCAGGCAGAGGGTCCTCTGACACAGGATAGGTTCTAGGTGGCTGCTGGTTTCAGCAGAAGCACTACTGAAATTCACACGAGAGAAAGCTGTGAAACCGGGGTCTCACTTTAAGAGGCCTGGAGCGGAGCTGCCGCTTCCCTGGGGAAGGGGAGGAGGGCCCGCGGGGGGCTGGGATGGTGATCCCTCGCCCCAGCTGCGCTGAGCCCTCCCTGGGCTGCCAAATAAGCTGAGGCGGAGCTGGAAGGAACCTCGGCTGCTGCCACAGACTTGGCCGCCACGCCTCTATCTCGGTGGGAGCTGTCACCCAGCCCGTCTGTTCAGATCCCGCTGCCACGTGTGACCTGAGGTAGGAGGCCCTTGGGGGGCAGCGGGGCCCAGAAGTGGGGAGGGACGTTGGGGCGCAAAGTCTCAAGAGGAGGGGTGCGTGTCTGTAGTCACTCACCCGGCGGCTGAGCTTGGCCTGAAACCCCACGCTCCGGCCGCATCCCCAGTATTCCGGTTGTGTGTTTTCCTGCTCTTTCTCCGTATTTTATTTTTTTATTTCTTGGGGGAGGGGCCCATTTCAGGAGCGGCTTGGGGCTGAGGAGGTCAGTCTCTGGCTCCCCCGGTGAGAAGCCGGCCATGGCCTCCTCCCTGCCCTTGTGCTGGTCAGTACCGGGTGCGGGAGCTGATGGACTCCAGCGTGCGGGCCCTGAGCCCATCTGACATGCTGCTATGAAGACTACTTTTAGAACAATGATTAAAAGAAAAAAGAAAAAAAAAAAAAAAGAAAAACTAACCTACGGAAAAAAAAAAAACCCAACCCCTTTATTCTTTAATTGTTGCGTTTACAGTGATATTGTGCATGCGAACCAGGAGCATTTTGTGTCTTAAGAAAAATAATCTTAGAACAGATGGCTGTGAACATTACACCCGTGCACAGAACAAGTCACAGGAATAGTTCAGGATTTGGTTTTTCTCTTTTTCTTGTAAACCTGAAGGGTTGATCTATTCTTTCCATGCAGTTATTTATTAGAATTTAGTTCTGTTCCAACAGTTGTTAAACTTGCAATGAAAAGAAAACGTGCCATTTTTCCCACTCGGAATTATTCATAGGCTGTATATTTGAAACTGCTAATTACACGTGCGGTGTATGTTGGTTCTTAGTGCAATTCGTTCTGTAGTTATCCTTTGACCAAACCGTGGGTATTGTTAATATTAATTTATATTTGTCTCATTTTGTATGTATGTGTAGTGTGTTTGTAAGTATGTGTGGTTTATAATCTGACAAGGTCATGAAGCTCAGTTTGGCTGTAATTTAATTCCCTTTCCCTTATTTTTATTTATTTTTGTACTGTGCTGATTAAATAAAATGCACTGACCATCCATTACATAGGCCTCTTTTTGTGGGCACGTCATTCATGAGCAGGCTGGGGGCCCCTTTTATAAATGATTCCTGTGCTGGGAACATAATTGGATTTGTATCGTGGGGGAGGGGCGGGGCGGTGGGGGCGGAGGGGAGGGCTGGGCTCTGGGAGAGGGCTTAACCGGTGCGTTCACGTTAAGGTGATTAAGAGAGAAGCGCAGGTTATGTCAGCAGGTTAAGTCAACTCGGGCTTAGCTGGGCGGGGGTGGGAGTTGCTCCGCAGAGGCTTCGTTGGCTGGGCCTGGCCTGGCCGGGCAGGGCTGGGTGACTGGGACCTGTAGCCAGGGGGACAAGCAGGCCAGGGCACGGCCCCGTGAGGCCTGGCGCAGTGGCTCCTGCAGGGGCGCCAGGCCTCAGGCCCCACAGTGGAGCTTGGCTCTGAGGCCGCTGCCCCCGCGTAGCCTAGGCCTGGCTCTCCTGCCCAGCGCCCAGCGCCCAGCGCCCAGACGCTTCCTCTCTGGCCGGCGGGTGTGGAAGGGTGTCCATGTGGCTCAGCCTTGACAGCTTAGCTCTGTGCGGGTTTCCAAGAGCGAGAAATCCAGCCCCGGGGCTCCCGAATAAGCAGCCACCCCAGCCCATAGTGTGGCAAGGGTGGGGTCCCCCCACCGGCTGTGCTGCCGGTGGTCTGTGCCTGCTCCTGCCACCAGCCTAAGCTCCTGGGTCTCGGGTAGTGTGGCCTTGAGCCTCCTGGCCCCGCACCGTGATCGCTAAGAAGGCCACTCCACCCAGTTGGCCCTTGGGAGCGGTCAGCTTTGTGATCAGGGCCACTCGCTTTCAGGGCATGTCCTTTGGTCTGGGTCAGAGTAGGTGCACTGCACATCCTTTGCCACCAATGACGGTGACCCGGTAGCCCTTGAGTGCTGGGAGGCTCTTTCGTCTCGGCGGGGCCTTGCTTACCTGCAGCTCCACCCCTCCCCGAGAGGTCCAGATTCCTCTGGCTCCTTCTCTTGCCACCCCCTTGTCCCCAGCCAGCCAGCCTGGGGCAAGGCCACCCGGCCTCTGTAGGCATCGGTGACTTCAGGCCACCGGAACGCAGTGAACTTCACGAATCTAGCGGACAGACCTCAAAATGATGGAACAAAGTGCTTGATATAACGCCGCCTCCCTGCCTCCCTACTGCTTGTGCCTCACTGGCTGTTTCATATTCCTGTTCAAAAGCCCCCAGTAAATTAGCCTCCATTTTACCTTATTTGCGCTTCATGCTCCCTCCCATCCTCTGGGACAACAGCTGACTCTGTGTATAGTTCTCAATTACAGATGAGCAGGATACCTTTAAAAATGAGATTTAATGCTTTATTGCTCTTGATGGTAAATCAAAATATGCTCTAGAAATAAAGTTAATTTAATGGAAAATAGGAATAAACGCAGCAAACCATACCACTGCATTTAATTAGATCAAGAGAAACACTTCGTTGCCTACAATCACTGCGTCCTCCTGCTCACCCCCGGCCCCCTGGAAGCACCACTGAGATCACACCCTCAATTCTTACTCCTTCAGGTGCCACGTAATGGGACTTGAGGACATCATGAAAAAGTGCTTGTGGACTGGCCCTCGGCTGGAAGCCCCTCTGCTGGCCTGAGGAGCCACAGGCAACCCCGGACGGCTGGAGGGAGGACTCCAAGGCCCACCGCCTCCCCAGCCTCAGAAAGGCAAAGGCACTCATTTGGCATGTTCCATTTTGGAGCATCTAAAACATACATGTACATGTCTCTAGTGTAAAGCGACAAGTTTGGGGAAATGAGTGGAAAGGAGGCGCCGTTCCAGTTAGGATGGTTCAACTAGTGTCAAGGTGATTGGCAAAATTCTGTTGCTAGACCAGGCCAACGGCGCCTCTGGGCTGTGCAGGCAGCCGACCAGGCTTGGAGAATGAGGTGGGGTTTCTAAGGACAGGATGCCGAGAGAGGATTCTTTGTTGCAAATTGCACATGGTGCAAATGTTTCCTGGGCCCTGGGAAGTTGGGGTGCGGATGAGACCCTGCTGTTGGGACCGCACGGGTGTCAGCCAGCTGGCCGTGTCAGGCACTGGGCCAGGCACAGAGGAGCTGTGCTCAGGCACTTGGTGTGTTTTGCAGAGTTGGGGTGGCAGGTCAAGAGTGGGTGGGGTGGCGGGGGGAGAGCACGTCCCTCTTTTGCATCCTGCCAGTCTCCCCCTGAGTCGTGGGCTCAACCTTAGCCCCCTCCCCACATGCGGTATCCCAAGTCTCTCCCATTATGGCTCCTGGCTGGGAGGCCTGGGCTGCTCAGGGGCTTGGGGCAGCGTCCTCAGCTGAGGCTCAGGAGCACAGCGATCTCAGGAGGACATCTGAGGCTCCATGCTTTCCGTTGGGCACAGACTGGCAGGGTGGTGGCACTCTCCTGGCATGAGGCCTGCATTGGGCCCCAGCTGCAGCGGCAAGGGGTGTGTGTGTGTGTGTGTGTGTGTGTGTATACGTGGGGGCAGGTGGGTATCCTGGCCTGGCCTGCAGTGCCGGGACCCCCACTCTGTGTCTGTCACTCTGCCCCTCTGGCCCTGGTCCCCATTCTCCAAGTGTGTATGAAACAGAGGTGTCAGAAGGGAAACTTCCAGACCCCCGAATACTCCCTGGCCCTACCACTCTGGTTTCTTATCGGCGCTTAGACAGCAGTGTGGGCACAGGAGACACGGTAACCACTGAGCAGCTCTGCGACTGTGCACACGAGTGTGCTACACCCGCGGGCCCAGGCTATGTAGTAAGGAAGATGGCCCTTGGAGCACGTGCTCTGCTTTCTCCCAGAGAGGAGGCCTGCAGGCCTGGTATGAGGCAGGCCCTGGGCATAGATGCTCTGCCGGCTTCTGGGCTGAGGGGCCAGTCCTGCTAGTGACCCTGCTCACCTGATGGCCTTGGTTAACTGCTGGGGGTGAGGGGCTCCACTGAGGAGCTCTGAGCCAGGTCACCTTCAGGGAAGGGGTGGCAGGCTGCCCTCGCAGAGAGAGCAGGGCTACATCCCCAGCTCATCTCTGCCAATCTCCTCCCCACCCCCCAGGGGAGCATGTTTTTGGTTGGGAAAACTGCATCCATGCCTTGCAGGGTCAGTTGCTGGTCCCTGGGTCAAGGCTCACTGACCTGACCTGGCAAATGGTGCGGCTTGGGGAGGGGGGGCGGTGGCAGCAGGGGCCTTCGCTGACTGGAGGCACCATCACGTCGCCTCTGTGATGAGCTATGGTCTGGGCGTGAGCTCAGGGTCTGTGGCAGGGCATCGGGATCTTTGGTTTGTTGAGTGAGGACTGGAAAATTGGGGGGGGGGGGGGAGGACGGAGACCAGAGGCAGAAAGCCAGCAGGACAACCTCAGGGGAGGAGCCTTGGAGGAGGCAGAAGGGGGGCTCGGCCCCAAGCACGGACCCTGGCGAGCTGATTTCTAGCGGGCAGTAGCGGGGAGTCGGCAATTTAGACCGGGCCCTGGAGGTGGGGTGGCCCCGAGCGCTGGCGAGGCCTCCCCTCGGGCTGTCAGTTCCCCGGCACGCTGAGGATGAAGCCCGAGCGGTTCTTGGTGAAGTCGGGCTCCGGCTGGTTGAGCCGCGTCTCCACGGAGACCGTGCACTTCTTCCCATGCAGGCTGCACTGCACAGGGTTGGTGACGTTGACTTGGAGGTGGCGCTTCTCACTGGAAAACCAAAAAGAGAAAGACCAGACAGGCGGTTAGCAGGCAGCCAGAGTGGGGTGAACTGCCCTGGCAGCGCTTGGGGCCCGCCGTGTGCCGAGCTGTGCCGAGCTCCTCCGGGCCTTGCGGTGGCCCAGACAGTGACCCCGGAGAGGGCGAGGGCAGCAAGGGCCGGCGCTGGCTGCAGCCTCGATCCACAGGGATTGGGGCTGACGCTGGGTCGCTGGGCCTGCACCAGGCCTGCCGCGCTGGGTCAGAGCCACCGAGGCTCTGGCCTGAGGCCGGGTCCCCAGTCACCTGGGCGTTAGAGGCAGCAGGGGGCTCGTGGTCAGGAGGGGCACAGGCTTCTGATTCAGGGCTACCGAGCAGTCCGTGGAGCAACAGGGAGCCTGGGAAGGCACGTCTAGGCGTGACTGGAGATTCTTGCCCGTGGGCTCTCCTGGGTGAAAGGTCTTCTGGGTGTCCTGCCGGCCAAAGGGCCCAGCCGTGGGAACTGGGGCTGACCCCTGCTTTCCCAGCACCGCGGGCAGGCCCTCTCCGACTCCAGGGATGCTCAAGGCCAGCGTGGTGGTGGCTCCCTGTCACCTCCCAGTGTGGGAGCACCTGCCGAGGGCTGCCACACCGCACATATTCCAGATGCCACCTTCTTGCTGAGCAGAGAAATGTGTGCAAAGTGGCAGGCACCTCCTGTGCGCTCACACACGCTGGCACACCCTCATGCCACACTCTGGCTTGTACCCCTCGGCTTTCTCGGAGCCAGAGGTGCAAGGAAGAGGGCCTGCGGTGTCACTGGTGGCCAGTCCGGCGGTGCACTTGACCCTGCTGCGCCCAGGTATGTGCGAGGTGCCTTCTGGGCACACGCTGGCCTGACAGGAGTTGCGGCCCCTTGGACGGACATGGGGCCCAGCGTGGCCTCTCCCGGGCTCCATGCTGCCAGGGGGCATCCCCATGCCCCTCTCCTGCCTGCCTTCTCCCTGGGTATGTCCCGGAGACGGATGCTGGAGCGGGAAGAGACCCGTGGTTATCACTTGTGGGCATCAGGTACCTAATACTTAATGTCTTGTCAGCTGCAGCTAAAACCTTGGCTTAGACAGCTATTTTTAACCAGACTTGGACATAAAAATAGAGTCCACCAAAGGCAATGACTCAGGCAGTCTCTGTTCCCGGGGGAGCCAGGGCTGCTGTGCAGGGTCTCGGTGTGGGGACCTGCGACCATGGTCTCCACCGTCCTGCTGGCCCAGGGCCAGCAAAGCCTCTGCACCGTGGCCCTGCCTGTACCTGGTGATGCTTCCGGGACTCGGTACCTGCACCTTCCTGAGTTTGTCACCTCTTTCTCCTCCTTGTCACCCTGGCACCACCTCCGGGCCCCCCTGAGCTGGAATCATATCCCTTGGAGATGCCCCCATTCTGACCCTGGCAGAGGCCTCCCTTTTGTCCTGGCCTCCTGGTGGGTATGTGTCCTTCCCTCAGTGCCCTGCTGGGGACAGGCCCAGCCTCCCAGTCCATATCTGCGGCCCCTCTCCATGGTACCCCATTGTGCACACAGTGGGTTCTAGAGTCACCTGGGGGCCTCAAAGTCCTCGGGAAAAGGCTCTAAAGGGGCCATATTCTAAACACAGGGGTGGGGATGGGACTCCCCAGCCACCCCCACCTTCTTGCATTTGTACCCTTTGAGACACACTACTTTCAGTCGGGTCCTTCTGACTCCAGACCCTCCTTAGCCCTGAGTTCAGTGTCCACAGAGAGGGCCCCTGACTGCATTTTGCCTCCTTCTTTCAGGCTCTGGGCATCTCTAGCATCTGCTCAACACTCTTGGTGCAGGGTTGAGGCTGGTGGGAAACCAAAGAGGGATGAGGGGCTAGAACAGATAACGAGGTAACAGTGGCCCAACTTCACCTTGAACATGGAGCTGCCGGGGTGGGGGTTGCAGGATAGAAAAGCCACAGAGAACCAGTGCTCCAGTTTGCTCCTCCCCACACTGGGCTGGCCATCATTGCAGACAAATGGCCTTTATCAAATCACATTCCTTCATTTTGCAGGGGACGATGAGAATATTCTGGACGCATCTCTGCTAGCCTTTCTAGGCAGCCTCAGCACAGGTACAGTCTCTGCTTCTAGAATCTAAGTCCCTGGAGGGCTGGCTCATGCACTGCGGCATGCATGTGGGGATGCCCCCTTGGTGCTGATGGACAACACACACACTTTTAGCTGGGCTGCTCTGGGCTGGCGGCGCAAGCGTGGTGTGCAGCCTCATGTCATCTGCTCTGCAAACTGTTCCCTCCTTTCAACACAGTTCTGCCAGCTTCAAATATGTGTAAATGCTGGGCACAGTTGGTTGGGATCCTTGTAGGGCTGAAGCACACCCAACCCATGAAGTTCATTCCAAAGGGAAAGTGGCCAGACAGCCTGTAAAATGGGAGGGTTCTACAAGGGAGACTTGCCCCTTAGCAAGGAATAGCAAAGGAATATTCTGTACTGTCAGCTTAAGTGACAGTCCTTGCCTGTGCTCCTGCTCCTTCCCTGATTCCCAGCCCGTCTTCATGGGGTGCTGTGGGGTTTGGGCAGAAGTTGGGGGGTGAGGGGCTACATGGGATGACTTTAGAACAGAACAGTGTGGGGCTGGAAGGAGAACCAGTCTTCTGGTCTCAAGATCTGGGCTAAGCAACCTCTGCTGGTGCCGTCTGCACACAGCCACCGATAGGTGACAGAGGATGATGTGGATTGAGTCTGGTGGCTGCTCCGTAAGTCACACATAAAATTATATACCACATGACCCAGCAATTCCTTCCACTCCTGGTATACCTGAAAGCAGATGTTCACACGTGTTCCAGAATGTTTACAGCAGCATTATTTACAATAAACAAGAGATAGGGGACGCCTGGGTGGCTTAGTTGGGACGCCTGGATGGCTCAGCGGTTGAGCATCTGCCTTCAACCCAGGGCGTAATCCCAGAGTTCTGGGATCGAGTCTCACGTTGGGCTCCCTGCATGGAGCCTGCTTCTCCCTCTGCCTGTGTCTCTGCCTCTCTCTGTCTCTGTGTCTCATGAATAAATAAATAAATAAATAAATAAATAAATAAAATATTAAAAAAAAAGAAACAAGAAATAGAAATAAGCCAAATATCTATTAACTGATGAAGGGACAAAGTGGTCTATCAATTCAATGAAATATTATTCATCCATAAAAAGGAAGTGCTGACACAGGCTACAACATGGATGGACCTTGGGAACACGCTAAGTGAAAGAAGCCAGATATGAAAAGCCACATATGGCATAATCCCACTTATATGAAATGTACTATAAATACCCAAATCCTTAGAGACAAAAACAGAGGAGTGGGGTGTGGGGGGATTGCTTAAAGGGTATGGGGTTTCCTTCTGGGATGATGAGAATATTCTGGAACTAGACAGTGGTGGTGATTGCACAGCATTGTGACTTGTACTAAATGTGACTAATGGTAAATTTTTGTGCATTTTACCACAATAATACAAAAAAATGGGTTAATCTAAAGATGCCTGGGTGGCTTAGTCGACTGAGCATCTGATTTTGGTTTTGGCTCAGGTCGTGATCACAGGGTGGTGGGATTGTGACTGCATGGGGCTCTGTACTCGGTGCGGAGTCGGCTTGCTATTCCTCTCCCTCAGCTCCCCCCACACTCATGTGCACGTGTGTGCACTCTCTAATACAATAAAAAAAATATATTTTAAGATTCTATTTATTCATGATAGAGATAGAAGCAGAGACACAGGCAGAGGGAGAAGCAGGCTCCATGCTGGGAGCCCGATGCGGAACTTGTTCCCGGGACTCCAGGACCGTGCCCTGGGCCAAAGACAGGTGCTAAACCGCTGAGCCACCCAGGGATCCCCTCTAATACAATAAAATCTTAATAAATAAGAGCTTTGCCCTCAAACCATGTTTTTTCTCATTTCAGGCTCAACCAAAATGGTTTTAAGACCAGCAAGCGGTTTCTTTGTTGTTGTTGTTGTTGTTAGGAAGGGGTTTCTTGTGCCTGTTTTGGAGACACACCAGTAGCTGGGTACGAGTGGCAGACAGGAAGTGGACACTCCAGGAGGATCAACTGGCCTCTCTTGCTGGAGCTTCACCACCCCAGAAATCTTTCTACCTTCCTCATATTTTAAAGAAAAGAAGGCAGATTTTATAGATGGAGGCAGCGTGTCTTCTTCTGATGGCATGCCAAGCCAAATGACAGCTGCCGTTGGAGGCTGGCTGCAAGGGGAGGGGTGTTTTCCTCCCCATCTTCTGTTACAGGATTTAATGGCTCAGCAAACTCTGGAATTCGGGGACTTTCATCTTGTTTCATCTGTTCCGAGCCATCATTGCAGGCAAATGGCCTTTATCAAATTACATTCCTTCATTTTGCATTTAGAGTCCTGTCCTCATTAGAGAAATCTGTGGGTAAATGCAAGACCTGATCAATGGGCATCCCCATGTGAGCCCTGTGTTTTTTGTCAGTTCTGCACAGAATGGGGCAAGAAAAGTCTCCGTGGGAGCTGAACTGGCCCAGAAAATGTTCCCTCCTGTCCAGCTCTGCTCAGCTGGGATTAGGAGACTCCCACCCACTGGCCTGCTCCATGCAGACTAGGACGTGCAGAAATGAGTGGGACACTATCTCAGTGGCGTTGCTGATTCCCTGCTGGAGCAGTGGTGACCTGTTCTGATAAATGGACTCTACAGGGGAATGGAGGGGGTGGAGTGCAGTGCAGTGCCTCGGTGAGCATGTTCTCTGGGGGCCGGCGAGGTGCTCCCGAGAATGTGAGGCTAGTGCAACATGCGCTCTCATGTTTGCACACAGGATGTGGTGGGAGGAAGCTCGCCTTGCACCGAGCACAGGCAGGTTGTAAATAGATACCTCTCCAAGTGATGAGACGTGTAGTAAGCATTTCGTGATGGACCAGAGAGTCAGGCCATTCTCTTTCTAGGCACCCCTAGGACACAAACGAGTAGGCTTGGGTGCTTGCCAAGGACATGCTATAGATGGGACATCTAGAGCTCATGTGTGCAGCTGTCTCAGTGCGTTTTGCTTCAGGAAGCAAGCCCCTCTACTTGTGTCAAACCACAGGAGGCTAGTCTTTCAAAATCCGGCTTTAGGAAATGCTACTTCTGTTTCTGTTGGAGTCGAATGGGTACTTGGGGCGAGGTCACTTCTAAAGCGAGTCTGAGAGTTCAGTGCCCCACGGTGCTGAAATCAGGGAGGAGTGTCCCATCTCCTGGTCTACTGAATCCTGTTTGGGCTTGCTGCTGGTAAGGGATGGGGTCACCATTTTTATTTAGAAGATAAAACTTCCCTTGTCACTACACGGCTCTTGACAGGCAGCTTGTCCTGAGGCCCTTGCCCAGCCTGGCACCTGCCTCTACATCCCTGAACTGAGCCAGCATCCAGGAGGTCCTGTGGGCAGAAACCCCATGTACCCTACTTGTGACCCTGCCTCTGCTCTCTCCTTGCCAACCACCATCACCCATTTCTCCATTTCTCCCTGGCCTACTCTTCTCTTGGCAACTATTTACTGACCACCTACCCTGGCTGGGCCCCAGGCCCGAGCTCAAGATACTCTCATTCTTCTTTTTTTTTTTTTTTTTTTTAAATTTTATTTTCTTATTTGAAAGAGAAACAGAGGAGAGAGAGAGAGACAGAGACAGAGAGAGAGAGAGACAGAGAGACAGAGCATGAGCAGGGGGGAGAGGGAGAAGCAAACTTCCTGCTGAGCAGGGAGCCTGGTGCGAGGCTAGATCCCAGGATCCCAGGATCATGACCTGAGCTGAAAGCAGATGCTCAACCGACTGAGCCACCCAGCTGCCCCAACACTCCCATTCTTGCCAGGGTGATGGGCAAACATAAACACCCTGTGAGGTGCATGGGACACCTGGAGGGAGCCACCTCAGCTGGGGTGTGATTCCAGAGGTGGTGATGTCTGCGATTGGCACATCAGGAAGGAGGAGGACTCCCAGAGGAGTATTTGCATTCTTACTCCTTAAGTATTGTTTTATCTGTTGTCCTTTTCATCTCAGACATTATCCTACAGCAGTGTCAGCCATGCCTGCAGTTTCAGTGACCATTATCCAATCAGTATCCCCATCCTAGCCTGAGGTCCAGCACATATCTGCTGCCACCTACTAGACAAATCCCCTGACTTGGGTCTTCATGGGGTCCAATGCTGAGCTCATCCTCTTGGCCCCTTCCTCAAAACTGGCTCTCTCCTCTTGTCAAGCCTATGGTAGCCAGAGTGGTCATCATCTGCTTGGTCACAGAGGCCTGAAAGCCAGAAGTCAGCCTGGATCTCTCCTCTCCCCCCATGGCCCACAACAAGTCACCAAGCTCTGTTCACTGGACCTTTGCAGTCTCTGTCCACTGCCACAACCGCAGCTCAGAGCTCAGCCCTGATGGAGCCTCCCAACGGATTCCTCTGTCTTCAATTTGCCCCATACCCCACTTCAAACACGTCTTCCACATTGACATCAGAGAGATCTTCTCAAGGCACAGAAGGATCCTGTCACTCCTCTGCTAAAATCCCTTCAGTCCCCAAAGCTTTTGAGAACCGCCTGCCCCCCTGGGCTAAGCTGGCTGTTCATCTGTGTCCACGGCTCTCTCACAGCTCAGAGTGTGCAACCGTGCTCTGCAGGTTCCAATGACATGATCGGAGCTGACAAGCTTCCCTGACGGCTTATCAGTGTCTAGAAATGTGAATAAAATTCCACAGAAAGAATATTTAAAATCAAAGTGGAGGCTGAAGTAAAGAAAGGATAATCTCTGGGAGTTAGAAGGAGGGAGGGGGACATGAGGCCATTGTGAGAGGGAGGGTCTAGCAGATGGCAAGCCTGGGGACATGCTGGCTTGAGCAGGGGTCATGCCTGGGCCACACTGGAGGGCACTGGGTCTGAGGTCTGAGGCTGAGCCCCGCCAGGCTGCTGGATCTAGAAAAATGTCATATGAGTCTGCCTTCCAGCCTGACAAAGTGGCAAAGGAATCCCTACATGGGGAAACACATGGTTTTCCAGTAAAGACCTGAAACCTCAAGCTCTCTTCTCTTAATCTCTTGAACAGCAACCCCCTGCCGATCACCAAAGGCAAAGAAGAAACCTTAAGAACACCCAGAGGGAAAAGACACATTACTTGCAAAGGAATAGTAGGCCTTCTCATCAAAAGTGAGAAAATAATGAAAACAGACTCTTCTGAACATTTAAGGAAAATAACCATCAGCCTAGAATTCCATACCCAGCCAATCATCTGAGCATGAGGATGAAATGAAGACTTTCTCAGACACCAAGCTAAATCTAAATGTATATTCACTGTAAAAAGTAGTAACAAATGAAAATGACTAACTCTGGGGGTCTAGTCGAACACTGATCTAAATACAGTCCTGGAAAACAACATGACAGATGGAGTGGTGATCCTCAGGGAGGCACTTGGGTTCTTGCATCGGAGAGGTGTATAGGGACACTGATGGACTTTTGACTCCCTAAGACCTGCACAAACGTGAAGAAAATGAACTTATGGTAAACAAGAATGCTCTACTGAAATATACAACTCTGGAAAAAGTGGAAGCAAGTGGGAAAGAAACTCTGCTTCATCTACTGCAAGGCAGAGGCACAAAAGAACAGCTAGGAAGAAATGTGGGAACAAGAAAACACCAACGTGGATGTGTGAACCCCTGTTAAAAGGGACTTCTCAGATTTAATTTAGAAATGCAGCGCCATGCTGTTTGCCTGAGATCCATCTAAATCAGTGCGACAAGGAAAAGTTAAAACAAAACAGGCTGCACAAGGCAAATATGAATCACAAGAAGGCTGGCAAAAAGTGCTGCTGGGGAAAGCACTCACTGAATAATTGTTTTCTTTATCGGGGAGTAGTTCAGCTGGAAGGTACCCATGACACGTCTACCGTTACAGAAAATGATCTTAATACGCTTTCCTAAAACACATGTAGACCAGCAGACGACATGAAGAGAACACAGATTTGAACCCAATTCATAAACTTGTGTGTATGTGTATTCACTGTGCTCAACAACAGAGCACCCACCAGAGAAGTGACACTGTACACACAGAGCAGGCACAAGACCATAAAAGGAAGTTCACAAAGTACCTAAGAATCACCATCACACAGACACCAGCTTCTGACTATAATACAATTTAAAAAAAAAAAAAAAAAAAAAGGTGAATACAGGCATACCTCGGAGACACTGCAGTTTTGGTTCTAGACCTCACAGTAAAACGAGTCAAATGACTTATTCTGTTTTTTTCAGCGCATGTAACAGTTAAGTTGATCCTATGCTGTGGTCTGTTAAAGTGTGTAATAAATAGCATTATGTCTTAAAAAACCCAATATACACACCTTAAAGAATGCTTTATTGCTAAAAGATAATAACCATCATCTGAGTTTTCAGTGAGTGGAATCTTTGCTGGTAGAGGGTCCTGCCTTGATGTTGATGGCTGGATTGATGATCGGGGTGCTGGTTGCTGAAAGTTGGGGTGGCTGGGGCAGTTCCTTAAAATAAGGCAATGTGAAGCTTGTCTCTTCCTTTCAGGAATGAGTTCTCTGTAGCAGGTGATGCTGTTTGATACCATGTTACCCACAGTAGAACTTGTCTCAAAATTGGGAGTCAGCGCTCTAAAACCCTGCTGCTCCTCTATCACCTAGGTGGATGTCCTATTCTAAATCCTGTGTTGTCCTTTCAACAGTTTTCACAGCCTCTTCACAGGAGCAGTTTCCATCTCAAGAAACCACTTTCTTGGGATGCCTGGGTGGCTCAGTGGTTGAACGTCTGCCTTTGGCTCAGGACATGATCTTGGAGTTCTGGAATTGAGTTCCACATCAGGCTCTTGCATGGAACCTGCTTCTCCCTCTGCCTGTGTCTCTGCCTTTCTCTCTCTGTGTTTTTCATGAATAAATAAATAAAATCATTTTTTTTAAAAAAAAGAAACCACTGGGATCCCTGGGTGGCGCAGTGGTTTAGCGCCTGCCTTTGGCCCAGGGTGGGATCCTGGAGACCCGGGATCGAATCCCACGTCGGGCTCCCGGTGCATGGAGCCTGCTTCTCCCTCTGCCTATGTCTCTGCCCGCCCCCCTCTCTCTGTGACTATCATAAATAAATGAAAATTAAAAAAAAAAAAAGAAACTACTTTCTTCACTCATTCGTAAGAAGTAACTCCTCTTCTGCTCAGGGGTCATCATGAGATGGAGGCAACTCGGTCCCACGCCCAGGTTCCATTTCTAATTCTAGTTTTCATGCTGTGGCCACCACATCTCCACTCAAGTCTTGAATCCCTCAAAGTCCTCTGTGAGGGTAGGAATCAACTTGTCCCAAATTCCTGTTAACATTTTTTTTTTTTTTTAGATTTTATTTATTCATGAGAGACAGAGAGACAGAGAGACAGAGAGAGAGAGAGAGGCAGAGACACAGGCAGAGGAAGAAGCAGGCTCCATGCAGGAAGCCTGATGTGGGACTCGATCCCGGATCAGGCCCTGGGCTGAAGGCGGCGCTAAACCACTGAGCCACCCAGGCTGCCCAACATTGTTGTTTTGACCCCTTCCCACAAATCACAATTTTTTAAAAAGATTTTATTTATTTGAAAGAGAGAGAGAGAGAGGGAGAGAGAGAGGGAACAGCGGAAGGAGAGGGAGAAGCAGACTCCCTGAGTAGGGAGCTTGATGTGAGACTTAATCCCAGGACTCTGGGACCATGACCCGAGCTGAATGCAGACACTCAACCGACTGAGCCACCCAGGGGCCCCAATCACAGATGTTCTTAATGGCATTAAGAATGGTGAATCCCTTCTAGAATATTTTCTATTTACTTTGCACAGATCCACTAGAGGAATCACTATTTGTGGCAACCAGAGCCTTCTGAAATGTATTTCTGCAGTAATACTTGAAAGTTGATATTACTCCTTGATCCATCTCCATCAGGCCTCTTGGGTGACCAGGTACATCATTAGAGAGCAGTCATATTTTGAAAGGACTCTTTTTCTGAACAGTAAATCTCAACAGTGGGCTTGAACTATTCAATAAACGATGCTGTAGACAGATGGCTGTCATTGAGGCTTTGTTGTTTCATTTATAGAGCACAAGCAGAGTACATTTAATTCTTAAGGGCCCTAGGATTTTCAGAATGGTCAATGAGGTTCAACTTAAAGTCACCAGCTGCATTAGCCCCTAACAAGAGAGTCAGCCTGTCCTCTGAAGCCAATCACTGACTTCTCTCTAGTTCTGAAAGTCCTAGATGGCGGCATCTTCCAATAGGAGGCTATTGGGTGTAGCCACCTTCATGAATGATCTTAGCTAGATCTCCTGGAGACCTTGCTGCAGCTCCTGCCCCAGCACTTCCTGCTTTGCCTTGTACTTTTCTGTTAAGAAAATGGCTTCTTTTCCTAAGCCTCATGAAGTAACCTCTGCCAGCTTCACACTTTTCTTCTGCAGCTTCCTTACCTCTCTCAACCTTCACAGAACTGAAGAGAGTTGGGGCCTTGCTCTAGATTAGGCTTCAGCTTAAGGGAATGTTGTGGCTCATTTGGTCTTCTGGTCCGACCCCTAAACAGCAATAAGGCCGTTTTGCTCTCATCATATGTGTGTTCACTAGAGGAGGACTTCTAATTTCCTTTTTTTTTTTTTAAGATTTTATTTATTTATTCCTGAGAAACCGAGAGAGAGAAAAAAAGAGAGAGGCAGAGAGGGAGAGGGAGAGGGAGAGGGAGAGAGAGAGAGGCAGAGGGAGAAGCAGGCTCCATGCAGGGAGACTGACGTGGGACTCGATCCCGGATCCCCAGGATCACACCCTGGGCTGAAGGCAGTGCTAAACCGCTGAGCCACCAGGGCTGCCCCTAATTTCCTTTAAGCACTTTTCCTCTACGTTTACAACTTGGCTGTTTGGTGCAAGAGGCCTAGCTTCTGGTCTGTCTCAGCTTTTGATAGGCCTTCCTCAGGAAGCTGAATCATTGCTTGGTTTTGATTTACAGCGAGAGGTGTGTGACTCTTCCTCTCACGTAAACACTTAAAAGCCATTGTAAGGTCATTAACTGCCCTAATTTCAATAATGTTGTGTCTCAGGGAGTGGGGAGCCTGCAGGGGAGGAGGAGAGACATGCAGTGGAAGGTGGGGGGACAGCTGGTCGGTGGAGGGGTCAGAATACATAACATTTATCACTTAAGTTCGCCCATGGACTCAGTTTCTAGGGTCCCTAAAGCAATTACAATAGTAACATCAAAGATCACTGGTCACAGGTCACCATAATAAATATAATAACAATGAAAAAGTTGGAAATATTGGGAAAATCACCAAAACGTGAGAGACAGGAAGCCAGTGCTGTAGGAAAAGTGGTGCCATGAGACTTGCTTGACGCCAGGTTGCCACAAACCCTCAATCTGTAAAAGCACTTTCTATGAAGTACAGTAAAGCAAAGCCCAGTAAAATGAGGTATGCCAGTGTTATAATAATAATAGAATAGCAAGAAAGCATATAGTATGTACTTAGTGCTTTATAAATATCAACTTGCAACATCCTCATGACTGCATGAGGTAAGTTCCATTTTCAGAAGAAGAAACATGGCCCACATAGGCTAAGTATCAGCCAAGGTCACACAGCACCGCCAGAATTTGGACCCAGGCATCGAGGCTTGAGTCTAAGCCTAAGCCTCTATACATGCCGCTGCTAAAATAGTCCCTAGAATATACTAGTGAGCTGCTCCTGTTATTTACTATGTGTTTCTGAGCACAGCAGAGCGGAGGAGTTTTCATTCCCCTGCCGAGAGCTCCTACTGCAGTGTCTAAGACAAAACAGGAGTTCCATAAATGTCTAAAGAAAGAATAGTATTTCTTAAAAGACGAGGCTGAGAAAGTAGCTGGGACTCACTCTGATATAAGACACCAACCAGAAGACCTGGGGCCAGCCCGGAGCATCATCAAAGCGGGATCGCTGAGAAGTGAGCTGGTTAGGCTCTTGGGCATGCATGCCCCTGGCACCTGGTTCTGAGTGAGGGTCTGTTCAAGCATAGAGCATTAGGGATGCTCACCATTCAGGGGATGCTTTTGGGCACAGAAGAATTGCTTTGCACAGTGACTCACTACCTTGCTTGGTAAATCCAAGCTTTCCCCTGTTAGGTGTTCCTGCCCCACTGCTAATGAAGTTCTCGGGGAAATAAACGCATGTGGTAGGCTGACAAACGCTTGGACCGATGGAGTTTAGAAACATATATACATATATAAACAGATATGCGCCGGCCAAGGCTGATACTGCTTAGTAGCGTACCTTGTGTAGACGCAAAGGCATCTTTGACTGGGGCAGGGGAGGCTGAGAATCATCGTGCGTTCATCAAGAACCTGCCATGTACTGGCACTGGATGGAGCCTTTCACTGCTCCCATCACCCCCTTTAATCCTCACCAAACTTTATGAGGCGCTGTGACTGCAGCCGTGCTGTGGATGAGGACAGAGAGGCTTGGACGGGTCAAGGAGCTCCTCCTAGCCGCTAAGTGGTGAGGCTAGACCCAGGCCCGGGGGATCTGTCTCTGGAATGATGCCCCCGTCCACTGACTCCCATCTGTTCAGTCCTCACGCTGAGATGCTCTCTTAGTGCTCGTGTGGGGCAGCCTGGCTGCAGCAGGGATGCGATTCTTTCATCCCTGGTGCTCACGAGTCAGAGTCAAAAGCATTCAGAATCCGCTGTAATGCGACTAAGGTTTGGACGGTCTTGCTGTGACCATGACCCCCACTTTATGTGCACTTTCACTTCCTGGGCATTTACTTCTTCCACTCCTTGGCCAGAAGACGGCTGATGTTGCCAGGCACAGTTGCTTCCAGGCAGTCAAAGAAGGGGGTATGTCGTGGTGCCTGGAGAGTTGCTGCACTGTCCTGACTATTCCCTGGTGCCTACTGGTGTCTAGCCTTTCCACCAGGAGTCCCTGAGGAGAACTGCTGCTCCCTGGACACTCCTGGTTTATGTTTTTGTCATCCAGATCCAGAAGGTTCCTATGCTCTGTGCATTGGCAGCTATCCCCTGGCCAGGTGGAGGCAGCTTGGTGCCCCTCCGCCCCTGCCCCGACCCTCTGCAAGGCCAAGGGCTGCTGCTTGCCTCTCCAGTTTGTCTCTCCCTCCTGCCATCAGAGATGGAGGTGGTGAGAAGTGATTCCTTCTGCTTTATATATTTGGAATCTGGACTCTTCATTTAAAGGGTGTATTCCGCGGTCCCTCCCCAAATGCCCAAATTAATGCTTTATGCGAGGGGTAATAAAATCTTTCAAAGCCAAACTGTAAGAACAAAACCCACAACTTCCTCAAATATGAAGAAAGAACAAAAAACAGCAGCAACGAGACAAAACCCTACCAAACCAAACAGAAGGCCTACCACAAAACAAATGGGGCAGCGGCCGTGACCAGAGTGGCCTTGCAGGCTGGGTCAGGGGGATGCCCGGGCCATGTTGCGTCTGTCACAAGAGGCCGGGGCCTTGGGGAGACATCTGTCCGAAAGCTCCTGTTCTCTGCCTTCTCCTTCAGCTTCTCGTCTTGGTGCTTGTGTTCTGAGGGGCTTGATTTTACCAAAAAATAGCTGTTTGAGAGTTGTTGTTTTAACATCTTTGCTGTTTCCTGCTTACATTTCTACTTCTCCTATCTTGACGCTTCTGTTAACAGCACCTCCAAAGTTAGCACCATCTGTGAATGCTGGTGTTTATTTTCTACTCACATCATTAATGAACGTGCAAAGTGAGACCGGACTGAACATGCCCCAGGACCCACATCTTCCTCTGAACAGATGGCTTCTAGTGGTTTGTCAGGGACACCCTCCTGTAGCTCCCTGCTCAGTCCCCCGCAGTCAGGGAGCATCTTAGCCTCCATCTGCAGTGGCTGTGGGTCACTCGGTGGAGGAGCGAGCAGGACGGCAGTGCCCCATCTGAGGACGGAGTACCGAAGGGCCTTCAACTACATGCGAACACACTGGGGGCGTGCATACTAAAACGAGGCTCATGGGAAGGACGTCTCCGTAAAATTAATCATTTTCACTGGGCTTGGGCTTAGAAGATGGCTTTCTTTTTTCTTTTTCTTTTTTTTAGGATGGCATTTTTGAACAGCGTTGGGAACCAAGAAAAAGAAGTCTATTCTCAAGGTCAGGAATTCCTCAGCATTGTCTCGAAACGCATTCCACATCAAACATCTGTGTCTAAGGCTTGGGGCTGCAAGATAAATAATAAAACAGCTCCGTTCTCAAGAAGCTTACAGCCCTGGGAGGGAGGCCGACCGAACAAATGGCTACTATCTAAGGCACTAGAGCTGGCCCCACTAAAGGTCTGTAGAGTCGTGCAGGAAGCAGAGTGGAGGGGAGTGCCCAGTGCCAAGCAGACATGGACCGCTTTGTGGAGAGGGTGCAGCCTCTTGTGCCGTGTGGCCGGTGGATCTGCGAGGCAGACACACTGTCTGAACAAACTGGGCTCGCAGTACCCTGCTCTAGAACTGGTTTCTCTTCCTCACACTATTCCCTGCAGAGGAAGGCAGCTCTGAGACGGTGCTGAGTCCTTGTGAGAAGAGGCTCACAGTGAGCCCAGTGGGCTCACGCGGCAAAGCCACTGGGTCTCCCCCCTTTGACAACATGCCCCAAGCTCTAATTGTGCTTCCTCCCTGAAGCCTACCTGGGCTTCCCTAGCACACAGAGATCTCCGGAACCCTACAGACAGGAGGCAATGAGCTGCCCCTCAGAGGGTGAGGAGGACTTGGCCAGACGGAGATGACCTTGAAGCTTGACCTAAAAGTGAAATTTAGAGAATGTCGAGAGAATGTCAAGCACGGGACCAGAGGTCAGGACTGAAGAGTGTTTGGGAGCTGAGGCCAGCCAGATAGGCTGGGAGTATAGGCTCAGATTTGTAGGCAATGGGGATACTCTTAAGGATTCTTTTTTTGGGGGGGAAGGGGGAGAGCGAGCCCACACAAGCTGTGAGTTGGGAGCAGAGGGAAGGGAGAAGCAGACTCCACACCCAGTGCAGAGCCTGACTGGGGACTCTATCTTATGACCCTCAGATCACGACCTGAGCCAAAATCAAGAATCGGACGTTTAACTCACTGAGCCACCCAGGCACCCCCTCAGTGATTCTTAAGTAGGGAAGATGGATAATACTTTGTTTTCTTCAATGCCTGCACCACTATCTGAAACTGACTTGTTTGATCCTTGGCTTGTTCACCATCTATCTGCCTGTAGCTCCCACCCCTTTCCCAAAGGTAAGCTCCATGGGAAGGAATCTTGTCCATATCCCCCATGCTTAAAAGGTTGTCTGGCATATAGCAGAAGCTTAATCAAGAGCGAATACATTAAATCAATGGAGAGAAAACAGGTGACGTGGAAGAGACACTGATGTGGGCATTTACTGGCTGGAGGACCAGTTAGCAAACTTGCCCATCAGAGAGCGAGGGTTGGGGTTGGTAAGAGGAACAAAGATAGATCAAGTCTGAGAGATGCATGGGAGTAAGAAATCTGGTAACTGACTAATGTGGGTGGTAAAAGGGGATTTACCGTGTTCCTAGCTCTTCAGCTTGGGGGATGGAAGAGACTGGGACAATCAGTTTGGTTTTGGACACTGTAGAGCTTGACTTCCTCTGGGAAGGAAATCCAAAGGGTTGTACTACACGTGAGGCAGACTCAGGGATACACAGCTCATTACTCTCCTTTTCTTAAGGGAAACACATCCAGTAAGGTAGGTCACACATGACAACTGTTTCACAAAACCTACTGTGTATGTGGATTCTATTATAAAATCATTACTTATGATATCATTGTGGTGTTGTGCTCTACTAGGCAAATAAACCTAGAATCTGAGAATGCAGTGTCAGCATGGCAAGTAAGTCACCCCACCTGAGCAACCGTGCCTTTCCCGACCTGGCTGCCACCCTCTCCTGCTCTGAGTCCCTTAGTCCCTATTTCAAACCCTTTATTACATTTTTTTTTAAAAGACTTTCCCCAACATTCTTTCCAGCAATCTTTATCTGAAGACATCCAAACTTTTAAAGCAGGATTCCTAGGAGTGATAGTACAAATTACAAGGGAAAAACAAAAACAAGAATTAACAGAAATCTTGGCTTTGGAAATAGAGGGCCACATTCTCTAAAACTGTGGTACCTATAGGAATTTTGAAACTGGTCAGTGTCCCACAGCAATCGGCAAAGTATGTTTTACTGAATGGTTAGCTCAAGTCCCCATTTAGGGGCTGTTAGCGCATTCAACTGCTTGTTGAGCCTGGAAAAAGTGATTTGTCTCGGACACCAACCAGTCTTGTGGAACTGACTATAACACACATGAGAGCGGGACATTTTAGCTGGCAGCGGCAGCGGCAGCGGCAGCAGCAGCAGGGAAGAGATGGCCTGGGGACTTCAGGTTCTTTGTATTTCTAGGAATGTTGCTTAATTGAGAGAGGACACAATGGGACATGGTGGAGGAAAACCTGCAGTTTGGAATCAGCTGGTCCGGGGTTTGAACTCAGCTGCCTGGCTCTGGCCAACGACTTGATCCTTTGAGGTTCAGTTTCCTAAACAAGGATAAATAAGAGGGGTAATGCTCTCTCTTCCATGGGACTTTGGGGAAGGCTGGAGAAAATGTAGGCAAAGTGGCTACAGTGCAGTGGTCGGTGCTACGTCTGTGCTCCATGATCATTTGTCAATGGAGTGAAGTGCTTCAGTGAAGGAGGGTCTTACACTTAGGGTGCTGATCAAACGACTACGACGAGGCTGCAAGAGCCCTTGCTCCTCCAGGCCTCCTTGCCTGGCCATGGCCAGCCCCTTAGGAGACCACTCTGCCACCATCCAGGTCCATGCTGGCAGGAGGCTTGTCGATTCTAGAAGGCCCCTTCAATTGGTTCTTGGGTACTTAAAAAAATCCCATTTAAGCTGACAAAGGATGATGACAAGGTTATTTTTATACATTTTCCCCCTCAGTCTTACTCAGTTTTGTTGCCCATCCAGGCGCCCATAACCCACGGCAGAGAATATTTGATTAGGTAGCAAGTAACTGGGGATTTTTGTTCTGAGGGGAATTCAAAGAGTTTAAAACAGAAGCAACCATCTCATAAACCAACTCCAGAACACTGACGTGAAAAGAAACCAACTGCCCACTTTCTACCACCTGTTTGAGAACAGAAGGATTTGCACTCAGTTATGTTAGCTAAAAAATGTACCCCTGCCTCACTGTGGTACAGAAGCCTTTACCACATGACTGCTTTTGATGGAAAATCTGCCCCCTGCTCCGATATACCCTTTCATGCTGCTAATAACAGAGGCAAAGCAGGCCTTTCTATCAATATGTTCTGCACACTTCTTAGCAGCTCTGGTTTTTCTATTCTGCATTTGCTATTTTAAGCGAGTACATAATGCATCAATTTTCAGACTCTTACTCAATGCCACTGCTATAGAACTGAGAACTCAGTAATCTTGTCAGGCAGCGCAGAACAATATTCCAACAGATGAAACATTCCATGCAGCCTTATTTCCCTTTTCCCAGGATGGGGCATCTATTTCTGGCCCTATAATGAGAGAGGAACCAGTGGCGGTGGTCCAGTCCTTCTTGCTCAGGAATCCCACATCACAGAAACCACTCACCATGCTGCTGCTGGTAGACACATCAAAGGCCCCATGGGGTTTCCAGTCTATTTGACTGCTTTCTTACTTTTTATTTTAAGTTCCCAGAAATGGGTCGTTTGGATCCAGGCTGGAGCATGATGGCTGGAAACGAGAGGCTCTCTCAGGCCACATCTGTGCTTTTCCTGCCAGCCACAAAGAGTTCCAATTTTCTCCATGATCACTAACTTAAGAGCCCAAGAGTAACCTTTATTTCCCTGTTCCCGAGTCTCCTGAGACAGTTCAGTGGGAAGTATCCCAGGTGACTGCTAGCCAAATTTGCCTTGACCTTGAGTTGCAGGGACATTTCTAGTAGAAAGTCAGTTGTATCTAGTACCTTGGTGGGCAGTTTAGGCAGATTTCCCTGCTGCGTGTATACAGCTTTAGTGGCTTCTAACACAGGCCTTATTTACTGCCTGCAGGGTTACTTGGGATCAAGAGGGCAGAACAGTCTACCACTACACCTGTTGGCTCATAAATGGGTTAGTCACCCTTTCCAAAGATTTACTCTGGATGGTATAAAAGGGCTGAGATATTTCCACCAACCCCTCCAGTTTTTATCTACTAACAACTAAAAAAAATGGCACAATGAATTAGATTGAGTGCATAACTGATTCTGCTAAAAATTAATTCCATCATAACTCTATACCACTGCTTTCTGTCTAAATAACTCTTTCATAGCATCAAATGATTCAGCCATCCCAATGGGGACCTTGAATTACTGGCTCAACTTCCTTAGCATGAAAACAATCAAACCAAATACACTCTTCCTCTGGGGCGGGAAGTCAGACACCTGAGTAATATTTAGGTCACTGCTGCCCTGGCAAGTCTGAAAAATGGTTCGTGCCCTGATTAGATAGTTACATTTGTTTTAAACAACTGTCACAGAACGGGACCCGTAGGCTTTTTAAGGCAAAGTGAGGGAGAGGTTCTATGAGCAGTACTGAAACAATCTGAAGTGGGCTAAAGCAAATAATCTCTTTGTCCAGGCTAAAGTGTATTAGCATCAGCTTTATGGCTGAAATAAAATCCTTGGGTTTGGTAAACATAAGTGTCCCCACTTGCTCTGGGAAGCCCTAGAGCAAGGATTCTTAACCTTGATTGTACACCAGGATTACTAGAGAAGCATCTGCAAACCACTATAGGAGGGAGTGGTCAAGCCTCTGGAAGGTCACTAAGCTCAGAGGGCCACAGAGATGGGCACCCCTCCCGATTTCCTGGCCTTCATGTCCACTTCTCCTCATCTCTGTTATCAACAGATACATACTAAATGCTGACTGTGTGTCAGCCCTTGAAGATATGGTGGCGTATAAGACAGATCTTGCTCCTGCCCTCATGGAGCTTGGAGTCTGGCATGGAGACTTAGATAAATATGACTTATACACTCACCATGGTTTAGCCAGAATTCTGGGCAGAGCTCTGAACGTAAAAAGTGATCTATGGAATCACATAGACCTACTTTAGGGGGAATTTGGGAATGCATTCTTGAGGAAGTGATATTAAATTTTAATATCAGATTTTATTTTAAAAAGTCAGTAGTAAATGGCACATAATATAACATCCACAGGTACTAGAGTTAATATAGGGAAAGTACCTTTTCCTTCCATCCTCTCCTTTAGCTCTTTCAGCTCCTCTCCCTACAAGCACCCACTGTTCCACTGCTGTGTGGCTGTCTAGACATTGTTCTGTGTGAATATCTAGGATAAATTCATTTATTTATCAGGGGGTGACTTTAAACTGAAACCTCAGCCATGCTGAGGTTTCTGATGTAGAAATGATGGCAATGGGGCCATGGAATGTTATGGAAACGAGATGATACTGGAGAGCCACTGATTCATGACCATGACAAGAGTGGTCTGAGATTCCTGTTAATTACTGTTTCATCGTTTAAATACTGAGTGTGTCTTTCAGAACATGGAAGAGATTATTCCAAAACATACAGGTAAACCAGATGCCGGTGTGCTGGACAGATATAGCTAACATCTAGAATATATTTATTTTTAAAATCTAATTAGATCACGGTGTGTCACAAATGCTCGCTCCTTCCTTCCTTCCTTCCTTCCTTCCTTCCTTCCTTCCTTCCTTCCTTCCTCCGCTGTTACTATAAAGAAGAGGGCACCTGCTAGAATATAAGACAATCTGACATTTAAGCGGTGCCACCCATCAGAGCTGCTATGTTGCCCCAGGACAAAGATGGATAACGGAAGGGTTTATGGGCTGCGGGTCATTACTGTGGCCCCAGCATTTTTCATCACCAGGGTACCCTGAATGCTAAAAGCAGCACGGCACATTTTGCTTACACAACAATTCCACACACCCCGGACCCAAAGAGCTCAAGCCCTGGAAGCCCTGGGCATTCTGACTCGGGACGGCAATCCCACGTGGATGAGGAACTCCAGCGGTCAGTTCTCCGTGCCCGGAGGAGGTGAGCGTGCAGGACTTCCAGCTCCGCCGCCCTAGGGGCGCGGGGCGGGGGGTGGAGGGCAGGGGGGCAGTGGGGCCACAGAGGGCCGCAGCCAGAGGGGCCACGGGCCGGGTGAGGAAGAGCAGCTCCGGTTCTCTTAATCCTCTCTTTAAAAGACTGGTTTCCAGTGAGGCACTGAGGTCCCCAAGAATAACAAACGGGAGCGGCGGGCGCAGCCCGGGGCTCCAGGCATCTGCGGCGACAAAGGCAGGGAGAAGGGGCGAGAGGAGGAGGGAGGACGGGGAGGAGGGGGAGGGGCAGAGGCGGGGGAGGGGAGGGAAGGGGAGGGGAGGGGAGGGGAGGGGAGGCCCGAGGTGGGGGTGGGGGCGCGGGCGCCGAGCGAGCGAGCGAGCGAGACAAAGACTGTCCCGCCGCCCGGGGTGGGCCCGGGTGGGCCGCGGCGGGGAGGCTGCGCGGAGGCTGCGCGGAGGCTGCGCGGCTCCGGTTGCCATGGCGACGGCGCCCCAGCGACTCCGCGGGGCTGCGGCCCGGCCCGTGAGCCCTGCACCGGGGCGCCCCGAGAGGCCCGAGCTCAGGCCTCCTTCCAGACTGCAGCTGGACGCATCTTGTGGCGCCCCCACCCCACACCGCCCTCCCTCCTCCCGGCTGGTCTTGTTGGTCTTTCTGGAGAAGGTGATTTGGGGCTCAGCTCATCTGCGGGCGCACTGAGCTCGCTGGGGGGCTGCAAGGGACCGGGGACACGGATTCCGGTCAGCTAAGGGGATAGGCTGGGCTCAGACAAAAACGTTAGGAAATGGGGTATGTGGGCGAATAGCGGGCTTTCTTTCGTTTTTCTCCCTTAAACCGGGGATTTCTGTCGGCCAGAGAGGAGAGAGGGCTACTACTCCTGAGGAGATGTGAAATCGCATTAGTGGGACCCCTGAAGACCAAGGGGGGCAAGGACCATCGTGCAGCAGTTTGCCGCACGTGACAGCGTTCCCACTCAGATCCCTGCTCCAGAAAAAGAAAATCTGTGGGTTTTATTTTAATTTTATTTTTTAGGGGTACTTGAAGCCCAACCTCTTGCTATTATCATTCAAACTGTATTTTCCCATGAACAGGGAAAGACTCGTGAAACTACTGTCTGAGGGCAGAAACTGGTCTTAATTGTCTCTGTAACTGCTGAGCCGGTGATGGGATGCTAGCTGAGGGGGGTGGCCCAGGCCCTGGGCTCAGATGAAGTCTCTGGAGTGGACTTCCCAAGGTCAGCCTCCTGAATGCCATAGGGACTGAGCCCAGAAACATCCTGTTAGCATAGATGCCTCCCTTTGAACTCAGACAAAGACCAAGGGGTGTGGTTGGGAAGTTTCTGAAAACTCAGCGAATAGCAAAACGTGGGCAGGAACACATGCCTTTTTATCCACCAGGTGAAGTCTCCCCTTTATGACACATCTTGCCTGGGTCTGGAGCATCACACTTTGTAAGATATTAAAGAGGTATGTTGATGAATAATAGGCATGTGACAGGGAGGTGTGGGTTGGCAGGAGCTGGCTCCCAAGGGCTCTGCTCTCAGCTGCCGTGGCATGCCCAGGAATAAGAGGACACTGAATCTGACTGGAGTGCCATTTCCTGACCGACAGAACTGGGTCTGTCTAGCTAGACACGTGCTAGGTGCCCATTCCAAGAGTCCTCTGTGCTCTGGGCTAATCTTGGAAGCCACTCTTGGAACCCCAGGGTAGGGAAGGATTCTCAACCAGGTCTGTCTTGCCACAGCCACAGACAAAAAAACTCTGAACAAAAGTAATAAACGCAAACTGCTCTTATTCCTGCATTCCAGAATTCTAACCTTACCCTGTTCAAAGATGACTGGCAAAGTTCATCTTCCCCGCAGGTGGGATAGTGGGGGTGGAGAATGAACAGGGAACAGAAGGACAAAGATGCAGAAAAGATCGGGGGAGGGAATTAGCCCCTTGGTCCAGCTACTTCCTGACCAGTACAACTGGGGAAAGCTAAAGCCTGCACACTACCTTTCCATACATTTACCTAAAAGATCAGAATTCTAGAACTGGGCTTTGAGAAATGATCTGACCTTGAGTTCTGCATTAAGCACAGAAACATCTAAAACATTCCGGCCAGAAGGCTATTTATTTCCTAAAGACCTCTCCCTGAGGGACAGATGGCCTGTGCCTCCCTCTAGCATGACTGCATCCTGACAGTGAAGTTCTTCTAAACCATGACAACCAACCTACTCCTTGGAAACACACCTAAAATAGGGACGAGAAGGCCCAAGTGATGTACATCATTTCTGCAGTCTAAACTGAGTGTTATGAGAGTGACATTAAAGCAGTCTTCCTCTTTTAGAGGCTGACTTTCTGCGATCGAGGCCCACAAATTCCCACACAATCAAGAACAAACTGAAAAGAAGTCTGAGGAAGTTAAAGAGGAAATTTCAACACCTCACAGAAGTTGCTTCCGTGTTTGTGAGCCAGAGCGTTAAGGAATACTTAAATAGACATACTAGTGAAACACATGACCAAAAACGTAAAATGATTTGGGAAAACATTAATTTGCTGAGGTATGGGTCATGATTACTTCTTTGTCCACAGAACCCTAACCAGTCAACCTGGATTACATAAATCCCAGTTTCCCTGAAACATTCCAAATACTCGTGTCTAATACAATGTACACATCTTCCAAGAATAATTTTATATTCTGTGCTTAAAGGAAAAGGTAGCTAAAAATGGTATAGAAAAAAAATTCTTTGTGGGGTATCATCCACTTCCTGTCTCAACTCCCATCCCGCCACTGAAGGCCTGATACGGTCTCCTGGTCTCCTAATCGTGGGCAGAAACTACCCAATTCGGGATTAGAAAGCCTTTCAAAAGTAAGTTTCCCACGGGTGGTCTGAATGAAAGAGTTCTGTCCCAAACTATCCTTGTTTGCTGAAGGCCTTTAAAGTCTTTGATGTTAAGATAAAGCATTACAGTGTTTGGAGGGAACACTTGAGAACATATTCGGAGATGAGACACCATTTCCTAAACCAACAGCCATTCATCCCGTTGTGGGGAGGAAAAGGAAGCGTCAATATCACCAAGAACGAAAGGGTGAAATGCAAATCAGAGAAAACTCCCCACAGGAAACAGAGAAGACTCTTAAAAAAATCAGTCTGTTTAGCTTCTTTGACCAACACTAGAACTGGGGCAGTTTTGCACCCAGACCTCCAGTCTGGGGTGAGCCTGGCGGGGGCAGACCCGGCCCTCTCCGTGGACAGGCGGTGGGCCCTGGGTGGATTTCCACACCTCTCCCAATGCCTGTTTCCTCGGTCATGAAATGGGGTTAACAGCAGTATCACCCTCATCCAGATTTTGTGAAGATCAAAGAGTCATGAGCCATGGCAGAGAGCTTTCTCAGCACATGCCAGCAGCATAAGTGCTTAACCAGCATTTGCTGCTACTATTATTATGATTACTATAGAGCTACTACAACCAGGGATAAATCTGTTTTCTTACTATAAAAATGCAGTAAGTTTTTTTTTTTTTTTTTTGCTGGTGCTCTTCTATGCACAGGAATACATATCTATTTTTGGTGGGAGGGGGGCCTAAATGGGTATATCTTTTAAAATTTCCCACAATTAAAAAAAATAAAATAAAATTTCCCACAATTAAAAAAAAGCATCCTTTTGCTTTTGTCTTGGTGAAGCATACTTTCTTCTGACGTCAACTTTTTCCTCTACTGGGGAGAAAGTCCCAAGTCTCGGTTTCACAACTAAAAGAAGGGTTGCTTCTTAGGAAAGTGTCATAAACTCCCTCCACACTAACGGGCTCAGACATATGATAGAAACAATGAAAAAGTTACTGATTTCTGTATTTCATTGCTTTTGTTTTCCTTAGGAAGTCACCTGGACTTGGATGATAGCTGAGGTTAGGAATTCTTAGTCTGAAGAGTACAGATGTCAACATGCTTTTTTCTCCATCTGTAAAATGGGTACCATGAGGTTTAATCAATCAGGATGAGTGGGGAACTGCAGACTCTGGGGTTATTTCTTCGGTCCCTTGGGTGATGTACGTCTGACCACTGATCCAAATGCCCAGAGACAAATCCCCACCCCCTCCTCATTTCTGTGGCTATCTCATTTGTAGACCCGGCTCCTAAAGAGTTTTAGATTCCTGATTATTTTTAGACTCATTTAGTTTGTTCAGACACGGTCACCACATGGGATGCAGCTGTGGGAAGCAGCTGCTATGGTTTGATTTCCAGTCAGTATTACTTGACATTTCTTGTCAGGTGATTTCTAAAATTTCTTGTGTGTTTTTTTGGGTGATCTCAGGAACTTTTCTTCCCGGGTTTACAAGATATGACATTAGAGCTGTGCATCTGATAACATATCTCAGGGATGAGAACAGATCCAGAATCCCACTGGATAGGAAGATGTCTTTCCACTTTCAGGACCCAAACTTCTCAGCCCCAGAACAATGAGGTCTGGGACAGGAGACTGTATGATGGGCTCTGGTAATGACAGCTTCCTGAAGGCCCTCCCCCAGGTAGCTGTGGTCTCCTGGAGTCTCAGGAAGAAAGCAGAAGGGTGAGGCAGCTTCCTGGCCTAACAGGAAGGAGCCTACCTTCAGTGACAACAGCTACCATGTCCCAGGGGCTGGGTCACTAGGCTGGGAGAATCTGGACCCAAATGATTGCATGCTTCCTCATGCTTCCTCTCATTCCCCTCACCATTTCTTCTTCACTAACCTTACCTGCCTTTCTCTGGCTCATTTAGCCATCAGCCTCTTGGCTCACCCCATACACCCATCCGCCATGATGTTTTTACCTCAGGCCTTTTACACAATCTGTTCCTGCCTGGAAAACTCTTGGTCCCTTTTCTGGACCAACTGCTATTTCTCATTTGATTTTCTTTTCTTTTCTTTTTTTCTTTCTCATTTGACTTTCAATATGAGCATCACTTAGGGGAGCATTTTCTGATCCTCTAAGACAAGGTTAACTGTCTCTTTGATGCACTTAACACTTTGGACTTTAATTCCATCTTTATTTATCCAGTCTCTCCATGAGACTATAAACTCCTGAGCTGGATCAGGTCTTGTTCACGGACGCATCCTCACTGCCTAACCCAGTGTCTGGCCTGGCATATAGCAGGTGCTTGGCAAATATTTGCTGAATAATGTTCCAGACTCACCAAGAACTCCCTCTTTTTTTATTTATTTTTGTCCCCTATGTATTTTCAGACTATATCAAACTCTTTGTTCTTCAAATCACCTCCATAAATGTTCTATTTTATCACAGTCTCCAAATCTTTTGTCAGTTCTGAGTTTGAAAAGAAATCTTCAATTGTGCATATATGTACAAAAATGTGACACTATAGACTCCTAGACAGTGTCTGTGTCTAAGAGCAATAAATAAACAGTGAAAGTTGTGGCTGCATAATTGAAAAGAGCTAGAGACTGTTCTTCTATATCCTGGGTCATCTTCCTTTGTGAGGCCTCCTTATCAGAAGCTGATAAGTTCTGACCCTATTTCCTTTTCCTTTTCTTTTTTTAAAAAAAGATTTTATTTATTGAGAGAGAGGGAGAGAGGGTGTACGCACATAAGCAGAGGGAGGGACAGAGGGAGAAGGAGAAGCAGGCTTCCCTCTGAGCAGGCTGCCCGCTGAGGGCCTCAATCCCAGGATGCTGAGATCATGACCTCAGCTGAAGGCAGATGCTCAACCGACTGAGCCACCCAGGTGCCACTGACCCCTATTTTCAAGGCCCAATTACTCTCAACAAGGAGACAGCATCCGTTTCCAACCAGGAAAAACCTTCCATTGACCATCTGGAACTGTTTTTTATTTCTTTTCTAGAGAATTCTTACAGCAGAGAGGAAGTTTTCAGTTACATAGTCTCCACTGAAGTTCCCAACCCAAGCTTCTGCCTTAAGCAGATAGGAACTGGCGCAGGAGCAGTGGTTATCGGCAGCACAGCTGGCTTCTCCACAACGACTTTTCTTCAGTCCTCGCCATCAAGTGGCAACTCCAGGTAGTAGTATACGTGGTGTGTAGCCCAACAGCACATGCCCTCTTCTAGCTGTATGTAGCACAGTAGAGGGCACGGGATTCGACTCTGGGCCATGACAAAGGCCACAGGAAAAAGGACCCCATGCAGGCACAGGGCTTCAGAGTGGCATCAATGGCATCTGGAGCTGTGTCTGGCACTGCCAAACCCACCCTGGATGCTGGCAAGAGGATGGGCTGGTGGTGGCTAACCACGGAAGGGAGGGTCCACATGGCTGTCCAAGGGCTGTGTGCAAGGAGACAGGTGGCCGACTGGACTGGAGTGTCTGGCCTACTGGGACACTGCCGAGCACCATGGACTATAACCCAAGGGTTTGCCTTCTATCCTCACTGACTTTACAGTCTATAAATATTGACAGAAGGGCAGAGCCAAGACATTATCTGCACTAGTCAAGGCTAAGCAAAAGCAAAACAACTTGATTCTTATGGCCACAAAATTGGCCTAGTTGGGATCTACCCCACGTAAGGCTTGTACCTCTCCTGCCCCACCTGGGCAATGTGTGTGGGGAAGAAGGTAGCCTGACTGGAGGAGAAGCAAGGGACCTGGGGCCCTGTTGCTGTGGCGGTGGTAGAAAGTGATAAGGCAGAGAATGCTAAGGAGCTGGTCCCCTGAGATTCAGGAAGTGGAAAGGGAGAAAAGCTGCCGTCATGTAGAACTTAGCGGTATGTGTGTGGGGGTGACGGTGATGGGTGGTATGGCAGGCTGGATAATGGCCCCACAAGAGATAGCTATGTCCTAATGCCTGGAGCCTGTGAATGTTCCCTCACAATGCAAAAAACAGACTCTGCAGATGGGACTATGAAGGCTCTTGAGATGGTGAGATTATCCAGGATGACCCTGGTGTGCCCTAAACACAGTCACAAGTGTCCCTGTTAAGAGAGGCATAGGGAGATTTGACAATGAACAGAAGGCCATTTGACCATAGAGGCAGAAATGGGAACAATGCAGCCACAAGCCAAGGGATGCCTGTGGCCCCCAGAAGCTAGAGGAAGCTCAGAGCGATCCCCCACCCCCACCCCCAGAGCCTCTGGAGGGAGCACAGTCCTGCCGACCCTCTATTATGGGGCCAAACTGTGAGAAAACAAATTTCTGTTTAAGCCATGAAGTCTGTGGTCACGTGTTAGAGCAACAGTGAGAAACTAAGAGAGTTAGCTGTCATTTGAGGAGATTTCTGATCCAGTTCCAACAGGCATCTCATGGTGCGATAAGAGAGACATGCATGAGAGAGAAGGGCAAGCATTTCATATTTTTATATTCACTAAATTTTGCAGCCAGGAGCAAAATTCTGAACACACACACACACACACACACACACACACACACACACACCTTCCTGGATTTGAATCAACAACTATTCTCTAGCTTTGTGGCATTGGGTCGTTTCTGGGAGGAATTCATAGGAAATCAGAACAGGCAGCTGTGAATGTAGAGAAAGAATCCCCAAAAAAAGCTCCCCCAGGGGCAGCCCGGGTGGCTCAGCGGTTTAGTGCCGCCTTCACCCAAGGCCTGATCCTGGAGATCAGGGATTGAGTCACAACGTCAGGCTCCCTGCATGGAGCCTGCTTCTCCCTCTGCCTGTGTCTCTGCCTCTCTCTCTCTCTCTCTCTGTGTCTCTCATGAATAAATAAATAAAATCTTAAAAAAAAAGCTCCCCCAGCTTAGTCAGGGGGGCTTCTGGAAGGCATCCTGGATGCACTGTGGGGACAAGAGTGGGAAGCAGAAGAAGATAAGGAATCACTTTAGAAAAGCAAGTAGCCTGGACAGAGGAGAGCACACCTCCTTCGTCCCCCAAAAAAAGAAAAGGTAAGGACCTCTTTTACAGTTCCAAGAACTTGCTCCCTCAAGAATAAAAGGGTAAAGGAATGCTTGGTACTTTTTCTATCTTGAAACCCTTTTGAAGTGAAAACCGTTAAAATCTTGGGTGTGGGATTTGTTTTCAAAGAGAGGAATATGGGGCACTGAACTGCTGGGTGTGCTGTGGGAAGGTGGCCAGGACAGTGTGGTGGGGGCGGTGGGGTGCTGTGTTTTGTTTGGGGGGGGGGGCCTCTGGGCTCTTGCGGCATTTTGAGGGAGAGTAGGTGCCTTTAGCTTAAGGAATGGCCTTGCGTTTAGGAGCCAGAAGTGTTTCTGTGGTCTTTGTGAGGGAGAGATGGAGAGGGGACATGGGAGGTGGGCAATCCCCCATGGGAGAGAATGCTCTCTCCACAGTCATGGGCCACTCCAAGAGGCTCTCAAAGACCAGGCTCCTGACTGTGGAGGAGATCCCTTGCCACCTTCCCACATACCAGCTGCCAATGGGGACCCAGGTGGCCTTCTCCCTGGGCGCCGGCTCCTCCACACCAAGGGGTCCCTGCTGGACGTCCACTTCAATGATAATGTCTTAAACCCTCCATTCCTTACCAGTCAGCCTCACTTCCTGAACATTCACTGTGGTGTCCACAGCACTGGGGGTGGGTCTGTGAGGGTTTGCAGAAGTACTCAGCACGGGGCTCAGTCCCAGGAGTAATAAATACAGTTAAACCAGAGCCAGGATGAAAACACAGGTGACAGAGGTCTCAGGAGCTGATGCCTGGGGGATCTAGTGAAGGAGCCAGAGGATCTGTATTCACCAAGCACCCAAATACACTGTATCTGTGGTCTTGGGGAAGCCACAGAGCTGCTTTAAGTCTTCCTGGCCATCTGTAAAATGGGTTTACCATAATAACAAATGGCTCACATTGCTAAAAGAACTAAGTGAGATAGTATCTAATAAAGCTAGTTTTATATACACATTTTACTTCTAAGTAACCTCTACACCCAACATGGGGCTCAAACTCTTAACAGTCAAATGCTCCACTGACTGAGCCAGCCAGGTGCCCCTGGAAGCACTTTTAAACAGTAATTGTGGTCTTGACATATGCTATAATGGACAGCATGAGGAAGTATTAAAAAATTATACTGATGAGGGTAGAAAAATTAGACTGTTAGTGTAGTTCGAGAATATCATCATTTCCTTGTGACCCATCAAAATAGTCTGGGACAAGAATTAGAGATATCATTCAAGAGAAAAGAACATCTTGATATTGGGTAGAGTCCACATGGGTTTTGGTCTGTTCCCTTCTTCTGGCACTCTGCCTTCGCTCCTGTTGGAGAGCTGATGCACCCCTACTTGGGCCATGGGTGCTGGTACCCATCACAGCACCTTGCTCCCCAGCCTCAGGGCATGGGATCTAGACCCTGTTCTCTGGCCTCAGGCTTGTAGCCTGGCAGAGGGCATGTAACCCAGTGTGGGCCAATCACAGACTTCCCTTGGAAGATTCATATATTTGAGTTAGGCAAGGTCTTCTCTTTCCTTTAGGTTGCTATGTTGGCATAATGCAAGCCTGGAGCTGCATGTGGCCAACAGCTCCCCTGTGTAGAGGCAGCATGTAGAAGACAGAATGAGGCCAACACAGAGAGTCTGGCGGGGGGGGGGGGGGGGGGGGGGAGGTGGTGGAGTAGGAGAGTCAGGTTAGGGGAAGACAAAGGGTCTTGACAGCAAGTCTAGTAGTGCTTAAACCCCCAGGGCCCTTCAACTCCGAGTTTCTTCTAGGATATTCAATTTTGGGTTTAAGCTGGTCACGTCATCTGAAAGAGTTCTGGTTTATATAGTGGGCTTACTCTGCAATACTAAATAAACCCTGATGAAGGGCAAATAAGAATGTTGTTGGAAAAAGATTCTACAAAGGTCATTGTTTTTCCAGAAAAAAAAAAAAAAGGGATCAGCTCAGCATTTAGAGATATTAATCCCCAATTTTCTAAACCTGGCTCAGCACTAACATCCTTCTGTATTAATCAAACAAAAAGGCCATGCGCATGCATAATGATGCACAGTAGCAGAAGCATTCAGTGAAGGTTTGACTAGATTATTTTAATACCTGACAAGCATGATCAGCACAGGGAAGTGAATTCAAAATCTCTACAGACCATAATGCTGAAACACGCAGGAGAGTGACTGGGACAACATTTAAGCTTCTAGAGTATTAAGCACCAGATCTTATATTTCTTATTGTTTGCTTACTGAACAGGAAACATTGGTGTCTCAACAGCAGAATCAGGAACCACAACATAGTACTGTCTTAGAGGTCACTGCATTTTAATGCTCTCAATGGTTACCTCATTATCTAGCTGCAAACTGCCATCACCGAAGAGCCCGTCAGTTGTGGAGTGTATCTAATCCACTGTGCTCCTCTAGAAGAATGCTCTTGAGGTCCTGCACTGCAACTCCCCTGCCTCCACTATGGCTACTGGGAATTCCACTGATAACTTCCAATTTAAGTGGGGAGAAGGCAGTTGTCTAAAACAACTATCAGAAACAAAGGAATGATAAAAATGTGAATCCCTTTCTGATCTCCATCTCTCTTTTATCTTTCAACCAGGAATGTTCTGCCTTCTTTTGAATTTCTACACAAGTTTCTGTCTGCTACTAATGATGGCTACGTGGTTACAGGAACTTAGAAGTTAAGAAACTGTTTATAGCAAATCAAACAATGTAGTGCCAACATCTTATGATGACCCATGGCCTTAGAAAAGGTGCCCATAGTAGGGTATTTGGGTTACTCTAAGAAGCATGAATGGGGAAATATTAAAAGTTGAAGAGAACCATTATTAGGTAGCTAGTGTCACCAAAATTCTCTGTAGGTCTTAAGAGTATATAGAGACTGATATGCCCATTTTGCCACAGCAGAGCTGAGGCCCTCCACCTCCATTATTAAGTGTAAACCATATATATTTACCACTGTCTACACTAAGATTATGTTGTGTGCTGGCTGGCTACAAAATAAATGAGAGAGATGCTCTTCAAGAAGCCAGCCTTCATAGATCGCACTTTGCTTCCCTGGGTTTTCTAAGTCAACGAATTCAGTCAATAGTTGGGTTTTCTACCTTTGTTGTTATTCCTTGACCTCCTTGAAGCACCTGGCATGGTGGCTTTAGAACACTTTCTCATGTGGTTTCCACGTTCTTGCCTTCTACTCTTTAACCATTCCTCTTGTCTTCTCTCTCCTCCTTCTCCTTTCCATGTCTTCAGATAGTTTCTATATGCTAATTCCCAAATCTGTAGTTCATTCGGATCCCAAACCTTAGATTCAGCTGACTCCTGGACACCTCCACTTGGATTCCCACCCAGCTGCTCAAGCCAGAAGCCTCCAGATGCTCCTTGACTCTTTCTTTCTTCCATTCTGCAGCAATCCAAGAGATTTTTACTTTTCAAAATAAATGATTTTAAATTTATTTTTATTTATTTTTATTCTTTTTTAGAGGGGGTGAGGGGCAGAAGGAGAGAGATTCTTAAGCAGGCTCCATGCCCAGCGTGGAGCTGAATGTGGGGCTGTCTCACAGCCCTGAGATCATGTATGACCTGAGCTGAAATCAAGAGCTGGACAGTTAACCCACTGAGCCACCCAGGTGTCCTTAGATTTTCACCTTCTAAATCTCTTCCAAATCCATCTTTTCTCCCTTAATCCTCACTATCCAGACTTTTATCATATCTCACCAAAATCACTGTTAAGAGCTTCTTCTCTGCTCTCCTTGCCCCCATCCCTTCTACAAGTTGCAGCCAGAGTGATCTTCCTAAAATACAGATATGTGAGTTACAAATCTGATCTTGCCTGAAACCCTCCTTTTTGTTCCTCACTGACCTCAGGAAGAAGTCTGAACTCCTTCCTGTGTCGCTGGGATCTGCTTCCCTCTCCAGTTACTGAGCTTCTGCCTCCCTGCGGAGCTCCCTCAGCTCCAGCCCCACCCAGCTATTTCCAGTTCCTCTGTGCAGCCTGCTCTCTGTTCCCTGCTGGATGTCACATCTGCTTTGCCGTCTGCTAGCACACTCTTTCCCTATTTGAAGTTTATCTTAAGGAAATAATCTGAAATGCCAAAAAGCATTTATTATAAGATACTCACCTCAGCACAAATTACAATAAAAAAAATTGCAAACTTCTAAAACATCCAACAAACAGTGGGTTTTTTTTTTCTTTTTAAAAAAAATATTTTATTTACTTATTTGACATGGAGAGACAGCACAAGAAGGGGGAACAGCAGGTAGAGGCAGAGGGAGAAGCAGGCTCCCCAACGGGCAAGGAGCCCGATGCAGGGCTGGATCACAGGGCCCCAGGATCATGACCTGAGCTGAAGGCAGACACTTAACCTACTGAGCCACCCAGGCATCCCAAACACAGTTTTTAAACATTTGCATGAAGTTTTATGTTAACAGGAAATTACTCGAGTAGAATTAGTGATAAACCAAGGCATACAACTTGCTTTCCATCAAAATTTCATAGATACTAAAATTGAAGTGGTAGTTATTTCTGCGCAGCAATGTTAATGGTGATTAAAATTTTTTTCTTGAGATTTTTGTTTTCCAAAATTTACCCATGAATATGCAACAATTACTTTCAAAATTTGGAACACACACATACATATATAGTTTTTATGGTTTTAGATCATTTCTAAGAGAACATCTGTGAACAAGGTTAAATGAAGGTAGACATGAACAAAGTGAAGATTCTACTTTTCTAAGGGAGGAGTGCTTTATATGGAAAGTTTTGATCCTTAACTAGTATAATACCTAGAAGCTTTCAGGGAGTCCTGTAATAATCTGTTGCAAATGGTGAAGCAGAAAGACAGCTGAAGAGTAGGGTGGAAGTTTCTGCTGATGCTCCGCTGACAAATGCTAGGGCTAATATTAACTCCTCATTTTTGGATGTGTGTTACCATTACTGAAAAAGGCCCCCCACCCCTTTTACCCCTTGTTGATATGGGCATATATTTTGGTGTTGTTGAACCAGCTGGAGGACCCTGAGAAGAAATGAATTGAGGGAGCAAAATACGGTTAACTCTCAAAATCCACAGCTGCTACACTTCGATCAGCAGGGAACAACAGGTGTCATTCTCACCAATCTGTTTGTCCAACTACAGAGAATGGAGAGTCAACACACAGACGTTTTGTTCTCCAGAAAAATGAAAATCATTCAGCTGAATCCATACAGCTGTATCCAGTGGCCATTTGTGATATGTTAGTCTTTGCAGAGTAACAGGAGACATTCAGTACAGGCCTGAAAATATTACATACGACAAGAGTTTCCCACTGAATTAGGCATGTACGCTACTTCCATTAAAGGCTCTGTTCTGTCTTAATGAAATCTAGAGTTTAATCCACAAGCAGTATGAGAGGAGAATGGCATACTTTTGGGGAAATGAGACAAAACTTTAAGCTTACACAAAGATGTCATTTTAAAGAATAAAATCGAAAATATAGCATCTTTTGCTTAGGTTTAACTGCTGATTAAACTTTCACCTTAGGCACTGTAGGATACAGTATGGAGGTTCCTTACAAAGTTAAAAATAGAACTACCCTATGATCCAGCAATTATACCCCTGGATATTTACTCAAAGAACACAAAAATATTAATTCAAAGGGATACATGGACCCCTATGTTTATAGAAGTATTATCTGTAGTAGCCAAGATATAGAAGCAACCCAAGTGTCCGCTGATAGATGAATAGATAAAGAAATGCTGTATGTGTACAAAGGAATATGATTCAGCCATAAAAAAGAATGAAATCTTGCCATTTGCAACAACATGGATGGAGTCAGAGAGCATAATGCTAAGTGAAGTAAGTCAGAGAAAGGCAAATACCGTATGTGAAAATTAAGAAACTAAACAAATGAACAGAAGGAAGAAAAAGAGAGAGAAGGCAAACCAAGAAACAGACTTGTAACTCTAGAGAACAAATTGATGGTTACCAGAGGGGAGATGGGGGCCTGGGGGAAACAGGTGATGGGGATTAAGAAGTATACTTGTGATGAGGACCAAATGATTAAAGTAAAAACTTTATAGTAAGTAGGCAATCAAGTAAATAATTTAAAAACATTTTGCCAACAAAGACTTTATTCTCTTTGAAGGAAGAGAAAAATACATTGTACTTATATAGCATTTATATAAAACCCTCTAACATTTAGATAATATCTTTGGGGATCTCAGAGTGTCCTCCCTCCAGAAACAAGACCATAGCAACTCAAGAGAGAGGGGAAAATTTCTTTATCACACTTAGTTCTCTTCCTGCAGAGAGTCTGTACTCAGTCCTGAGAGGCAGAGTCCAGTGAGAGGCAGGGGAGCAGAGTTATAGGTCTCCCAGGCTACAGACTCGGATTCTGCTATTTTTTGGGTCTGGAACAAATGAAACAGCATGAAATCGCAAGTCATAACTTGATGAAGGAAAACAAAAGATGATCCTAATGTATCAGGTCATTTAAAACTCCAAACTGACTTTTATTATTACCAGCTGGATAAAGTGAGTAGATAAATCTTATTGGTTTAGGTATTAAAATGAACTATAAATATGGATGTTTGGGTTAAGTGAGTGATGAATCTTATGTCTAGCTTAATTTCCTGGATTTTCAAATGTAGAATTCTAAAGGCAATGCCAATTTATTAGTTTCTCAGAATTAGATTTGAGTTGAAAAAGAAATGATAGTATGAATAAAGAAAATATTATTATGCCATATATATTTCATTTTAAATTTTGAATTATTTCTTGAAATCTGATCTGGATCTGATCTGCAGAATTTTCCACTTGACACCCTTAAACATTGGCAATATTCCAATAATTGTTACTGACTCCTTTTAAGCTTCATTACTCAGGATTTCATTTTGGTGGTTTGAAAAATGATGAATTGCATCCTTTCACAGTTAGAAATCGAAGGGTTCACACTTCTTGTCAGCAGGAAGTGGAGGTTGGGAAGAATTCTATTTTTGGAGTTACAAGGCCACCTTTGACCCAGAAATGTGCGGGTGGATGGAAGCTGTTTCTCTGTTCTGTCTTACTTGATTTACCCAAGGAATGGAGAAACATACAAGAGTACAACTTCAGCAGACTTATTTCCTCTCAGGTCCTTGAGAAACCCTTGTATCAACCACATCTCAAGAATTTTAGATTTTCAAGTGTTTATTTTGGTCTTGTGTGACCTGTGTAACTGTCATTTAGATTATTTAAAACCTTCCAAATTGAAATTTTTAACTGTCTGCCAAGATATAAAAGTCACAATTTATTCTTCAAAAATCAGGGGATGGGAAACAAAGGCCCATGGGCTTACTGCTTGATTTTAAATAAAGTTTTATTAGAATATAGATATATCTGTTCATTTCCATATTGTCTATGGATGCTTCTGTGCCATGATGAAAGAGTTGAGTACTTGTAATAAAGATCACATGGTCTAAAATATTTACTACCTGGCTCTTTACTGAAAAAGTTTGTCTACTCCAGGTCCTGATGATAAACTGAGGAATTAAAGAGAAAGTCTATAGAAATAGTGATGCTAAAGAGGAGGAGGTATAGTTGCCAGTATCATAAATGGTTTGTTTTTAGGGCCTATATGATTTGTATAATCTGTATGAGATGTATCTATGACAAACAACATATTAAGATTCTAGTTATGAAAGGAACTGAGGGTTTAAACTGAGGGTTGGCCACTATATAGCATGGATTTTGGTAGAGAAAGAAATGAATCCATAGGGAAGGATACATAATCCTAGTGTGTGGGCAGCCCCGGTAGCTCAGTGGTTTAGCGCCACCTTTGGCCCAGGGGCGGATCCTGGAGATGGGGGATCAAGTCCCACGTCAGGCTCCCTGCATGGAGTCTGCTTCTCCCTCTGCCTGTGTATGTCTCTGCCTCTCTCTCTCTCTCTCATGAATAAATAAAATCTTTATAAAAAAAAGATTAAAAAAATAATAATCCTAGTGTGCTACTTGGCTCTGGTGGAAACAATTTTTTTTTTAAGATTTTACTTATTCATTCATGAGAGACATAGAGAGAGAGAGAGAGAGAGAGAGAGAGAGACAGGCAGAAGAAGCAGACTCCATGCAGGGAGCCCAATATGGGACTCGATCCCGGGTCTCCAGGATCACACCCTGGGCTGAAGGTGGCACTAAACTGCTGAGCCACCCGGGCTGCCCGGAAACAATGTTCATAAAATTATAGAAATATAAATGCTAGTTATGGGTTTCACCTTTAGAGTCAACCATCACAGTATAAAACAATGTAAATATTAACAATATAAAAGTAAAAATATAGATGTCAAAGTTCAAGCAGGGGCACTTACATCTTCATTTGACATCATGGTTAGTGAAGAAAGCAGGTCTGAAGTTGAAGTTCAACCTTTAATATCTTTGAAACTGGAATGCTCCTTACTCTTGATACTTTAAAAACCTAAGTGCCAGTATTATTTTTCCTCAGGGGAATATAAAATAATGGTGCATCTTATAATAGATGGCATCTTAAATTTGATAATGTAGTATTTTCAACTGTAAAAGTAACCAATAGTAAGCTAAAGATCATGAAAAAACTAATAATCAGAAAGAAGTGGCCAAAGGAAGCTAAATAAACGATCTTTTATAGACAAAAGTAAATCTTGTCTAAATATAAATTTTTAAAAATGGCAGCACAGCATGTTGTTTATATTTCTTTTCATTTATTATTTTTTTAAGATTTTATTTTTAAGTAATCTCTACATCCAACATGGGGCTTAAAGTCACAACCCCAAGATTAAGAGTTACATGCTCCTCTGACTGAGCCAGCCAGGTGTCCCTTTTTCATTTTAAACCTTTCCAATACTTGATTTTTAAAAAACCACATTATATTAGTTTCTTGTATCTGTTGTAACAAATTAATACAGACTTGGTGTCGTTAATGTATTTTCTCACAATGTTCTGGAGGCCAGAAATCTGAAAGCAAGATATTGCCAAGGCCACGTTCTTCCCAATGCTATGTATTTCCCGAGGGGTTCCCTGCCTCTGCCAGTTTCTGGGGGCTCTATCACTACAACTTCTGCCTCTGTCCTCACATCACCTTTTCTGGGGGTGTCAAACTTCCCTCTGCCTTTCTCTTATAAGCACATTTGTGGTAGCACTTAGGACCCACTTGGATAACCCAGGGTAAACTCCCAATTTCAAGATCCTTTATTTTGTATATGCAAAGACCTTTCTTCCAAAAAAGTAACATTCACTGGTTCTGGGGATTGGGACATGGATATACCTTTGGGAGCCATTACTAGCCTACCCATGCATTAGGTTGATTTTTAAAAAAAATATAAATCTTAAGTCATTCTGCAATTTGAAGTCCTTTGATGGCTGCCTATAACTTCTGGGATCAAGTTCAAATGATGTATTGGTTAAAAATTAGTCTCTAAACCCAAAGCACAAAACACAGAAGAAAAACAGATCAACTGGACTTTAAAGTTAAAACCTTCTGAGCTTTGAAGGATACCATCGAGAAAATGAAGAAATAACTTACTGAACAGGAGTGAATACTTGCAAGTCATATATCTGATGAGGAACTTATATACAGAATATACAAAAAACTCTTAGAACTAAATAATAAAAAGACATAACAATGAAAAAATGGGCAAAAGATCTAAATAGATGTTTCTTTAAAGATGATATAGAAATGGCTGGGGTGCCTGGGTGGTATAGTTGGTTAAGCGATGGACTCTTGGTTTCGGGTCATGTCATGATATCAGGATCATTAGACTTGAGTCCTGAGTTGGGCTCTGTGCTCAGTATGGAGTCTGCTTGAGGGCAGCCCGGGTGGCTCAGCGGTTTAGCACTGCCTTCAGCCCAGGGTGTGATCCTGGAGACCTGGGATCGAGTCCCACATCGGGCTCCCGGCGTGGAGCCTGCTTCTCCCTCTGCCTGTGTCTCTGCCTCTCTCTCGCTCTCTCTCTGTGTCTCTCATGAATAAATAAATAAATAAATAAATAAATAAATAAATAAATAAATAATAAAATCTTTGGAGTCTGCTTGAGACTCTCTTCCTCTCCCTCTACCCCCTTCCTTAAATAAATAAATTAAAAAACAACAGAAAAGGCCAATAAACTCATGAAAAGATGCTCTATATCTTGAGTCATCAGGAAAATACAAATCAAAACCACAATGAGATACCACTTCATACTGACCAGGATGGTGATGATAAGAAAGTTAGTAACATTGAAATCCTCATACACTGTTGGTGGAAATATAAAAATGGTGCATTATTTGGAAAATAATGTGGAAGTTCCTCAAAAAGTTAAACATGCAGTTACCAGATGACCTAGTATTTCACCCTTAGGCATATTACCTAAGAAAAATAAAAATAAGTCCACATAGAAACCTCTACAGGAATGTTCATAGCGGGGATGCCTGGGTGGCTCAGCAATTGAGCATCTGCCTTTGGCTCACAGTGTGATCCTGGAGTTCTGGGATCGAGCCCCACATCGGGCTCCCTGTAGGGAGCCTGCTTCTCCCTCTGCCTATGTCTCTGCCTCTCTCTTTCTGTGTCTCTCATGAATAAATAAATAAAATCTTTTTTTTTTTTTTTAAAAAAGGAATGTTCATAGCAGCACTATTCATAATAGTCCCAAAGTGGAAACAACTCAGATGTTCAGCAACTGACACAGGGATAAACAAAATGTAGTATATTCACATAATGGAATATTATATTGGCAATAAAAGGATGTATGATATGACACATTACTATGATATGAATGAACCCTGAAAATGTGATGCTATGTAAAAGAAGCCAGTCACCAAGGACCACAAATATGACTCCATTGTGTGAATGTCTAGAGCAGGCAAATCTATAGACAGAGAATAGATTGGTAGTGGCCTGAGGTGAGGTAGAGGGAATCAGGGAGTGACTGTCAAGGGAATGAAGTTTCTATTTGGGGTAGGAAAATCTTCTAGGTTGGTTGTGGTGATGGTCGCACAGTTCTGACTGTACTAAACACCACTGAACTGTATGCTTTGAGTGGGCAAGTTGTATGGTATGTGAGTTACAGCTCAACAAAGCTCTTTATGTACAGATGGATAGTCTGTAGGATCAGAGTCTACGCTTCCAAGAAAAGTATCAGGTCCAAGAGAATGTGCATGTGGACGAGACAGGGTGTGCATGCAAAGCTTTTGCATGATCCCTGGCATGCGGCAGAGACCCTCCATGTGCAGTTCTTCTCCACCCGGCATTTGAAGCTTTCATGGGACTCTGCCCCAACCCATTTCTGGCCCTCCCATCTCTTCAACCCTCCTCTAGGCAATCTCCCCTCCCTCCCCCTCTGACACCACATGCAACTATACTTAGCGCCCCCTGGAACAGTGTCAGCACATCCTGCTTTCACTAGAACATTCTTTTTCCCCTGCTTTCAGCTGGCTAGTTTCCTCCTTTCCTCTCCCTGAGTCTCCTCAGCTTTACCTTTCCCAGGAAGCTTCCCAAAAGGCTCTGAAGCCAGCCTTGCCCTTCTCTCCAGGTCAGCTCCTTCGCTGAGCTCCCCCGGCTGCTGGCACATACACTTAACGACAGCACTTACCATTCTTTTTTTAAAAAAAGATTTTATCTATTTATTCATGAGAGACACAGAGAGAGGCAGAGACATAGGCAGAAGCAGACTCCCCACAGGGAGCCCGATGTGGGACTCGATCCCTGGACCCCGGGATCACGCCCTGAGCTAAAGGCAGATGCTCAACCACTGAGCCACCTTGACGTCCCAGCACCCATCATTCTTGATGGCATCTATCTGCCTCATGTCTCATTCATCTCTATATGCTCAGGCCTGGCACAGTGACAGTGACAGAATAAAAAATGGCAGTGCTAAATAGCCACAGGCCTACACAGGATCAGTGTAGTGCCCAGCAGTCTAGCAAAACCTCTCCCGGGAAGGAAAAGACTTTCCCCCTTGCTCTCCACACTGAAGAGCAATTACCTTTCCTCTGGAGCTTGGAAGCCTGGCTCTGGTGTCCTAGCTTACACGTGTACATGTGCAGACGTGCCTCATTGCCAGCCTCCCACAGAGTGACAGGGAAGTGAGGCATCCTGCCTCTCCTGTGACTCCGGTCAAGCCCTTTCCAGCTGTGCCCCAGTCAGTTTATTAACACTTTACTGATGCACGTGTTCAGACATGTGTACTTAATGCGAAGGGACATCTAAAGAGCAGAAACAGCATGATGTTTACACTTTGCAGCATATGGAAAATACATTTGCAAACCCCGTAGGAGGTAATGCTCAAAAAGAACCAACAGTTTGGGGACAAGAAGGAATGACTACTTTCTAAATATTCCCCACATCATAAGCACAGTTAGGAATACACCCAGGGAGGTCTGTGTGAAATGCCCCGTAACACTTAGAAGTAGCGAGTGCCTTAACCCATACATATCCCAGCCAGGGTGGGATGACTTGCACGGTGCAGAGGAAACCGGGGGCAGTGATCTTTACCTCCACTCTAGTGCTTATAATCCATTAGATCTTTATTTATCTTGTGAGAGTTACTTTAAATATGACGGCTGCCATACTCACAGCTCGAGGGGTGCCCTTTCTATTGTTGTCTAGGTGACAACACCTAGACAACACCTAGACCTAGTTTGTGTAGCTGCCAGAGGTGGCCTTGCTAAATTGTGATTAGATAATCCTATGTGTAGTCAAGCAAAAAGGACTTGCTTTTTATGTGGCACTGGCTTTTTTTTTTTTTTTAAATAACACTGTCCAAATGATGTACATGTACATCATGTACACATGATTTAATGAAATAGTGATATGTTTTAAAGGAACCTCCAAATATGAGGAAGGTTTAGCTGGCAAAATTTTTTGTTATTAGCCACATCTCAGGGCAGTACTTTTAGCAAATGCAAGCAACCTTCTCCTGTCCCAGTGTATTTTGTTGGTTAGGGTTAGAAAAATAGTGAAAGGCCAATTAAGCTCTCAGGCACCCAAGGAAAATATGCTACATGTCAGTTCTGAAAGTCACTCCATTCACATACGGACAATTGAAACTCAAGGGGACATCCTTTCAAGGCAGCAAGCAGTCAGGCAACTGCTTCTCCTCATTTCTATTAAAGCAGAAAAGGATCAATACTGGCACGTGCACATCACCCCCCCCTTTTACCTTCTATGCTATTCTAGGAGTATTTTTAGTTTGCTGTGATTTTTCTTTCTCAAAAGTTCCTCTTGTCCTTGAAACAGAACGTAGACCTGGCCCACCTGCCTTAGGGTACTGACCTGGGGTCACTGCCTAATGTAGGAGGAAGAATTTGTCCACTTCGTGAGGTCCCATTAAGCAGCACCTCCTTTCTGCCCTCCCAAAGGCCCCAGCCTGGAGTCTGCACCTCTCCACACAAAATGGATAAGAACATGGGCCAAGGAGTTGGAGAGGACGGAGTGGAAATCCTGACTCTGCCACTAACTAGCCATAGGCACCTCTGGCAGGGGACACAGCCTCTCCAGCTCTCAGTGTCATTGTTGGAAAAGTGGGAGCAATACCCATCTCTTCAGGTCCTTAGACGGTTAAAGGAGAAAACGTATGAGAGGCTGTGGCTTGGCCGTAGCTTTTTGCCATCAAGAAATGGTAGCACATCATTTTCTTCTACTGTGCTTCCTTCTGAATTTATTCTGTCCCTGTTGTTATACTGTGAACACTTTCAGGAATCAAATATTTACTGAACTAATGGGGAAATGGATGTGAGAGGAATGGAATACCATTCCACTTTCCGCCAACAAGATGCTCCCGAGGAATTATGGCCACTCCTGAACTTCTGTCCCTGTCTGGCCCCTAGTTAATTGACCAGACTGAGGCTGTGTTACTCTGGCAGCCAGATGGTAGATTTTCATTAGCAAAGACAGCAAGGTATGAAAGGTTAATTATGATACATTCTTATTATGATACATTACCTCTCAGCTCAAATTTTATATGCAATTGACCAAATGAATGACATCCCTGATTTCTGAAGGTATCCACGTGGTTTTCTTGTTCCTGTTCCAAATTGTCTCTGTACTATACTGAAGAACAGAAGTAGGGTCACGTGCTTCCTCCCTTTTGCTTCTGTTGGTAACCTATTAGAATTTAAGGTCTGTTTCTCTTTTCTTGGCTTTTTTCTAAAGGACTTGGAATACTTGGGGGTATGCTTCCGAAGCCCTGGACTAGATTCCTGCGATCATTAATTTCATTAGTTTGGATCAGGGCGAGCTTATAATGAAGACTCTTGGGATTCTCTCACACTCCTAGGATAACGGGCATTCAGGCCCCCACAGAGCACGTGCGGCAGATCCGGTCAAGGACTATCCCCAGCCCCAGACACCAGGCAGTAAGCCCGCAGGTTGCTTGTGTGTCACCCTGGCTGTGCAGAGAGAAATGGCTCTCCCACTATAGATTTAGGCACTTTGAGGGCTGAATGGTGGCTCATCCACTCTCCAGTTTTCCTTTGGAATTCAGTAATGAACTCATTAAATCACCAACTTGTTGTGACAGGAAGTCATTCAGATGCTGATGCTATTGCCATGGAAACCATCCCTCCACTAGGAACTCTGTCTCTGCTGAGGAGCTCTCAGGCTCCATGATTACTGTCATCCCCAAATAACACAGAGCCATCACAGCTCTGAGCAAGTCCAGAAGCAGGGGTATACAGAGACGCTATTCTGCTTTCAGATGAATCCTTGCTGGTTTTAGTATTTTTAGAACACATTTCTGCTCTGTACCAGTTGTCTTTTTAATTCCTACATACTGGCTGCTTTCCAGCACCTTTCCCAGAGAAGTAGACAAAGGATTTGGGTGGGGGGGAGGCGGGGAGGAGAGCTGTCAGGAATACTGTTTAAAGAGAACCTACTACTTCCCCCCAAATCTCTGTGCTTCCAAATATGGAAAAATGAATTTTCCTGCCTTTTAGGAGGAACCCCAAGAAAGGAAACCCAAATTCCATTATCACTCATAATTTATAAAACCTAAAGGTTTTTGTTTATGGATAGATCAGTGACAGCCAAATGCAAGTTCAGAGATGCAACGCAAAGTACAAAGTGGGGCTGCCTTTATTTTGTTTGCATTAGGGAGATTATTGTTGAGCTCCATTGCTAACGGCTGACCAAATCACAGAAAAGGAGGATCCCTCTTACTTATCCCAAGCAGCAATCAAATCTTTTTTATTTTTATTTTTTAAAGATTTTATTTATTTATTCATGACAGACACAGAGACAGAGGCAGAGACACAGGCAGAGGGAGAAGCAGGCTCCACGCAGGGAGCCCGACGCGGGACTCGACCCCGGGTCTCCAGGATCAGGCCCTGGGCCAAAGGCGGCACTAAATCGCTGGGCCACCGGGGCTGCCCTCAAATCTTTCTTGTAGGTGTTATGGCATCCGGTGTACAGCAAATCTTTTTTTTTTTTTTTACAGCAAATCTTTTAAACAAAACCATCACTTACTTAGCACCTGAGACACTGGGCAAAGTATTTTATATTCTGTTTCATGATTTAAATTAATTTGCATGAAAATCCCATGAGGCAGGTATTTTTATTACAATTTTACAGCTAAGGAATGTGCAGCATAAAGCAATTAGGTGCATTAAATAAATGTCACGCTTTTCCATTCTGTACAGCTGTTAACACATTATGCCTCCTGTGCTCCTGTGTCCTCAGGAATACAGGTGACTTCCACTGCCTTAGAATCACAGATGCTTGCTTTAGGAGAAATCTTTTGTGATTCCCTTTCCAACCAACACACACCTTCTAGGACATCCTAAGTGATTGTCTGGTTTAAGCTTGTGTATTTCTAATGATGGAGAATTTACCAAGAATGGCTGCATTTGGAGAGCTTTGTTTGAAAGCCCCTCTTTGCTCCTGATATGAAGAAAGAGCAATCACTGGCCTCTACAGAGCCTTAAACTGAGGACATCTGGCTCTGGCCGTAAGTTTGTCCTCTGGAGTATCCAGGGGTGGATGGGAGAAGAGGGAAATGAGGAAGGGGGCAGGGTGCTGGCTAGAGGGCACTTAGGCCTTGTTTGAGCTGAACAGGTCTGGGCAGATCATGGACTCTGAGGACATTCACCCCATGGTAAAGAGATCTGCTCTCCAACGCTGGAGGGAGGCTGCTGTTTTGGATGAGACTCCGTGAGTGTATGTCTGGCTTTTCATTCAGTATCACTTTTTATTTCTTTTTTTTTTTTTTTAAAGATTTTATTTATTTATTCATGAGATACACACAGAGGAGGCAGAGACACAGGCAGAGGAAGAAGCAGGCTCCATGCAGGGAGCCTGACGTGGGACTTGATCCCGGGCCTCCAGGATCACACCCTGGGCGGAAGGTGGCACTAAACCACTGAGCCACCCGGGCTGCCCCACTTTCTATTTCTATATATATACACACACACTCTCCCCAGAACACATGACTTTGTTACAAATATGAACACCAACATTTAAAGACAGGCAGTGAGCAGCGATCACTGGGTCACCTTCTGAAAACATAAGCAAAGTCATAGGAGGAGTGCGACATTGACCTTCCAACCTCATGAAGCCCTATGGTGAGTGGTGTTAAGGGTACTGCTTTCTGCTCATGGGAGCTTTCTACTCTTATAAATGCCCATTTACCTCTGCCTTAGACTATAAACTCTTTGGTGGCAAGGTCTGTGATGTATGCAGATGTTTATTATCTGTGACCTGGGGCAGGTCTCTCTCATCTCCTTCACCTGTCACACGAAGGATACCATGAATTCCGTTACCCACCTTACAGGAGTATTGTGAGGTTAAAACATAAAGTGCAAAAAATCTATGAAAATGTTTTTAACTTGATAGTGAATATTTTACAGACAATTTAGAGCCCAATATCTGTAACATGTTAGGTCAAAACTCCTTATGATTACCCATGAAACAAAATGATTTTCAAAGCTTCCAGCAATGATTGAAAGCAATATTCAATATCAAAAAATAGCAGTGATTTTTTTTTTCTCATGAACTAACCTGTTGCAAAGATTAAAGCAAAATTCCTACACTTAATCACAAAGGATTAGTAAGGTCTCTGTGATACTGCATCATTAAAAACAAGCAGGTCACAGAGCCCAACATTTTCAGTCTTTATGGATTTGTTTTCTAGGTAATTTTAAAAGGTACTTATAAATACACACTGCCTTACTTCTAAAAAGCATCTGGGGACAACCTCTAATGAAAGGAACAGAAATAATAAAAGTGAAGTAATTTAAAAATAATCTTTTCATCCAATTCACAGCCATTTCTTCTCAATATCTGTGAAACAGTTAATGTAGAGTTATAAATGAGATCTCCTATAGTTTTTGACACTAGAAATATTTTATGTACTATAACTAAGCATGGAGCAGTTGGTGTCTGGTGATAAATGACTCCTGGGTGGTGAGGGTCTAGGCAATGGTCTAAACCATAGGACTTGAAGAAAGAGAGTGAGGATTAATGAAATTATCAAGTGGATTAAATCAATGTGCAGGCCATGCCCAGATCCCATGGTTTATTTCTGTTTGGATGTAACATCTAGTCTTAGGCAGAGTATGTTAAGAAAACCACACAAAGGGGAAATGAGTCACTCACTAAACCCCAGAAAAGCTTAGGCTAACCGGCTAGACAGAGACTCAACCATGTCTTTTTCTGCCTCTGTTCTACTTCCATATCCTGAGAGCATCACCTTGTCTGAATCACGAGAGAGAACTGTTTTGGGCAAATACACATTGGACATATGCAGACTTTCTCTTGCTCTTTCTTCATGACATACACACCCCATATCCAAGAGGCTTTGGAATGCATGTGGTTTTTAAGAAATTCAGCAGTCTTACCTCCATAATTATGTTTGACCTAGACCAACATTAAAATATTTTGTTCTCCCTGAAAGGGCAGCACTCAGCATGAGGTACCCTCTTTTGGATAATAGCCCATTATCCTTTCCCTCTTTCTTGCAGTCCTACTGGGATGAAAATCCTGGCACAGGAACTTGGTTTTGCCCACATGCTGGTACATTGCCTAGCACATTGTTGGTACTCAGCTCCCTGAAGAAATATTTTCAGTCTCTCTTCTACTGGCTACCTACATTTCTCCTCAGCTTATAAGCATGTTCAGGTCTCTTCCATTAAATAAAAGAACAAAAAGCCTACCCATTCATTTTTTCCCCACCAGCCATGAAATGCCCCCAAATTAAGATAAATTAACTATAATGCCAGGGCCTTCTAGCTACTAATTTCTCTCATCACACCCTACAGTTAAGCTTCTTAAGAGAGTAGTTTACATACATTGTCTTTACTTCTGTACTACCTGTTCTTTAACCTTTGCAATCTGTCTATCTATCCATCTCCTCCCTGCCATCATCCCATTCATCTGTTCTGTCCACCTATCCTTCTCCTCCCTCCTAATCATCTGTTCTTTCATCCCTTTCTTCCCCCCTCCTGCCTTTGCTTCTGCAAATATATATCAGTGCCTCCTATGTACCATGGACTGTGCTAGGCACTGGAAATACAGTGGTAAAGTAGACACAATCTCTGTAGTGGAAGTGCTCTTGATCTGTTGGGAGATCTGTGTGTGTGCACTTAAGCTTCTACTTTTTAAAAAAGATTTTATTCATTTATTTGGGAGGGAGGGAAAGCAAGGAAGCACATGAGTGGGGGGGAGGGGCAGATGTAGAGGGAGAAGTAGACTCCTTGCTGAGCAGGGAGCCTGATGCAGGACTCAAACCCAGGACCTCGGGATCATGACCGACCGAAGGCAGATGCCCAACTGGCTAAGCTACCCAGGCACCCTACACTTAAGCTTATTAAACTGAGCTGCAATTCCCTTGGATACTCAGCAGTGACTATGATAAAAGATGCCATAGAACAAACATGGAGAATCTTCTAGAAAGATCTGAAGTAACTGCAAACATCTAACACTCAATTAAATTAAAGCCAACATTGAGAATGACAGAATGAAAAAGTAGTATTGTTTAAATAAAATAAGACTTTATTTTTAAAAGATTTTATCTTTTTTATTCATGAGAGACACAGAGAGGGGCAAAGACATAGACAGAGGGAGAGGCAGGCTCCCTGTGGGGAGCCCGATGCAGGACTTGATCTTGGATTCTGGGATCATGACCTGAGCCGAAGGCAGATGCTCAACCACTGAGCCACCTGGGTGCCCCAAAAATAAGACTTTAAAAGAAACATGCCATGGGCACCTCGGTGGTGCAGTTGGTTAAGCATCCAACTCTTGGTTTTGGCTCAGGTCATGATCTCAGAATCATGGGATTGAGCCCAACACTGGGCTCCATGCTCAGTGCAGAGTCTGCTTTGAGATTCCTTCTCCCTCTCCTTCTCTCTTTGCCCCTCCCCCCTGCTCACTGACTCACTCTCTCTCTCAAATCAATATATAAAATCTTTAAAAGAAACATGCCAGAGGCCATTTCAGGATATGATCCCAGTGAATGCTGAGTTTACTCTTTGGTTGCTAGGGGAAATCCTTAGAAAAGTCTGGGAAGCACTGATAAGTAGATAACCAGCACACCAGGGGATACATTAAACCAGAGGTAAGAAGTGTAGGTGCTGAGGGATCTCTGAGAACGAATAGTACAATTCTGGAGAGGGATAGACAGGACTATCTTTACAGAGGAGATGATATTTGAAGTAGCTCTTGAAAGATGAGTGGCTTGCTAGGTGGAGAGGTGGTGGGTGTGGGTGGGTGAGCGGACGAAGCAGTATGTACCACTACAAGGAGTTGTGAATGGATCTGATGTATAAGAACAAGGAGTCTAACAAACAAACAAACAAACAAACAAACAAACAAACAAGGAGTCTAACGGTAGCTTAAAAAAGGGTGTAGGTATTGACTGAGAGGGCAGGACTCCAATATGGTGCTAGAAAATTCCAATGCTGGAGACCATTCTCTGTCCTTGAAACTCTTACTCTCAGCACCACTGTGTTCTGGTTCTCTTACTTCCTTGGCAATTTCTTCTTAGTTCTTTTTGCTTATTTTCCCTCTTCAATGCCCCCTCTCTCACCCCTGGAATTTTAGTGCTCCCCAGAGTTCCTGTTTGGCCATGTTTTTCTTCTGATTCTCCACACATGGACTATTTCACTCGCTCTCCCTGCTTCAACTTCCTTTGAGCAGCTGGCTTCCCAGTCTACTTTCCCAGTGCAGAAATTGCACGGATAGTTCCACCTGAACTGACATACAGCCTTTCAAAATGGGTGCGTCCTTAGCTGTCTACATTATCTTCCAAGCTTCTCTTCTCCTTTCTAAGGCCCTGCTTCTGCCAGTCTCTACAGTCTAGACTAGTAGAACCATGATCTACCTAGTTGCTTGGGAGTCACTGGTTACCTTGCTCATCCTTTAGAACCCATCAGCTGCTGCTACTTGGGTCTCTGCTACATATGTCCTTCCCTTTTAGTGTCCACCAGGGATTCTCAACTGAGCCAGGAGTTTTCCCACTCCCTTCACCCCAGCTGAGAATCACAGTGCATGGTAAGAGAGATTATTGATGGGCACAGGCTGTGCAACTGGACCATGTTGGGGCCTAACCATATCCCTCTCGGCCACAATTGCAACAGCTAGTTACTTGGTCTCCCTGATACCCATTCCTTCCCCTCTGAAGCCTCCTTCACCATTCTACAGTTATCTTTTTACCACAGAAGTCTCAGTAAAGATGAGGATTTATTGAAATGGACAACACAAAACCAATACAAAATAAGGAAACATAAGTCAATACTGATCTGGTCTTTGGATGGGTAAGACTTTTTAGAGCATTCTTGTGAAGACTAAGGGAAAAGGCAGGTTTGACTATCCACAAATGCAAAATTTCTCTAGAAAAAATAACGCAATTTAAATAGATGGGCTAGGAAAACATTTGCAACATATATGAGGGATACTGGTTCTAATATCTAAAGAGTGCTTACAAATTAGTAACCAGATGACGAAGGCACCAAAAGATAAAGACACGCAAAGGATATGAATAATTCACAATGCTTGTACAGATGACAAGTTAGACTCATGAGAGAAAGTGTTCAATTTCATTTAAGAAATGTAGATGAGAACAATGGCTATACAAATTTTTTTCTCCACCAAACTGGCAAATTAAGTCCAATGCTGAGTGAGTAATCTGGTATGCAAGGCTCTTGGCTGATGGGACCATAAAATGGTATAAGCTTTAGAAAGCTAATCTTGACATATGCATAAAATGCTTTCAAAATACACATCCTCAGGGCACCTGGATGGCTCAGTTGTCTTGGTATCTGACTCTTGATTTTGGCTCAGGTCATGATCCTCAGGGTCATGGGATGGAGCCCCATCTCGGGCTCCCCGCTTAGCACGGAGTCTGCTCTAGATTCTGGCTGGCCTCCTTCCTCACCCCCCAAAGGCTTGCTTGAGTGGTCTCTCAAATAAAGAAATAAATCTTAAAAAAATATATATATACGTCCATGGGGCACCTGGGTGGCTCAGTTGATTAAGTATCTGCCTTTGGCTCAAGTCATGATCCCAGGGTCTTGGGATTGAGCTCTGCATCAGGCACCCTGCTCAGCAGAGAGTCTGCTTCCCCCTCTGCCTGCTGTTCCCTGCTTGTGCTCTGTCAAATAAATAAATAAAATCTTAAGACCCAACAACAACAACAACAACAAAATATATATCTATATATATCTATATCTCCTTTGGGGCACCTGGCTGGCTCACCTGGCGGAGCATGAGACTCTTAATGTTGGGGCTGTGAGTTCGAGCCCCAAGCAGGGAGTAGAGATAACTTAAAAATAAAATCTCAAGAAAAAAAAATACCTTTTAACCCCACGATTCCATCTGTAGGAATTCCTAAGAAAACAATCATGGATGTGAATAAATATATCCCTCAAAGGACAATAATCGCTGCATTGTTTTTAATACTGAAAACTGAAGACATTCTAGATGCTTAACAATAAGGGTTGACAATTAAACAATAAAAAATTCTAGTTGATTTTTAGCATGAAATACCATGACAGGCATAAAAGTTGTGCTGGAAAAGAATACTTAATGACACAGGAAGACATTTCAGAATGTCTGCTCTATACTGTTATGTGAAATCACAATTATAAGATAGAATGTATTTAAAAAAAATCTCATTTCTGGAAAACTATGTGTATGCAAAGAGGATATAAAAATGTTAACAATGGTTTGAATGTATGCTTACAGATTGTTTTTCAAGGTTTTTGCATACATTTTCCAAAATTTCCACATATAAAATTACTTTTGTTATCAGAAAAAAAATGTTTTTAGTTAGAAACACAAAATTTCCCTGTGTTTTGGCTGCCTATTGTCTACTGGACGAAACCCAATCCCTGATACGCAAGGCCTGTCCCAATCTGGCTCCTCTTCGGCTTTCCAGCCTGCTCTTCCTGCCCAGAGCCCCGTATCTGGGGCCTACTGAGTCATGTGTGAGTCCACCAGCAAGCTCTTGCTCCCAACCTCTGCCTGCACAGCTCTGCCCTTCCTTCCTCTCCACCACATGGGCAGGACTGGTGTACTCCTCATGCTTCTAAATGCTCCAGGTGTCCAAGGCCTGCTTGTTCAATTCCTTAAGCACACCAAATTCTTTTCTGCCTCAGGGCCTTTATGTCAGCTATTTTTCTGCCTGTACAGGTCTTCACATGACCACTTCCTTTTCATCTTTCAGACCTTAAATGTCACCTCTTCATCTGGCTTTCTGTGACCACTCTGTCCAAAGTGTCATCTCCTTTTAATTCTCTGTCTCAGGGACACTTGGGTGGTTCAGTGGTTGAGTGTCTGTGGCTCAGGTCATGATCCCGGGGTCCTGGAATCAGGTCCCACATCAGGCTCCCCATAGGGAGCCTGCTTCTCCCTCTGCTTATGTCTCTATCTCTCTCATGAATAAATAAAGATTTTATTTATTTATTCATGAGACACACACACACACACACACACACACAGAGGGAGAGAGAGAGAGAGAGAGAGAGAGAGAGAGAGAGAGAGAGGCAGAGGGAGAAGCAGGCTCCGTGCAAGGAGCCTGATGTGGGACTCGATCCCCTGTCTCCAGGATCACACCCTGGGCTGAAGGCGGTGCTAAACCGCTGAGCCACCTGGGCTGCCCTCTCATGAATAAATAAATAAAATCTTAAAAAAAAAATTCTCTGCCTAGAGCCCTGCTTATCCCTCTTTAGCACTTATTTTTTTTTTTTTAAGATTTTATTTATTTATTCATGAGAGACAGAGAGAGAGAGAGGCAGAGACACAGGCAGAGGGAGAAGCAAGCTCCATGCAGGGAGCCTGACATGGGACTCGATCCTGGGTCTCCAGGATCAGGCCCTGGGCTGAAAGCAGCACTAAACCACTGAGCCATCCGGGCTGCCCCCTCTTTAGCACTTATTACAAAGAAAACTATTTTTATTTGTTCACTTGGTCTTTGTGTGTTTGCACCTCTGGGTGGAAGCTCTGGGAGGTCAGCGGCTGTGACCCAGGGCCTCTCATGTTCACCACACATAGGTATTTATGGAACAGACAATGGAAAGAGCAACCATTCTGTGAGGACTGCCTTTGTGTTCCCATGGGACCCTGGATGCTCCTTTCTGCCCAGTCCTGTCTTCCTGTATGTTTCTAACAATGGTGCTGTGCTTTCTTTATAGCTGCTCCCTGGAATGGGCTGGAGGTGCTCTGAGAGGGAGACTGGGTATGGTTGGAAGGCCCAGCGCATCACAGGGGCTGCTGCACTGTGTGTTCTGAGTGAAGGCATGAAGGGAGCTCCTGTGGGGTTCTAGGTAGAGGAAACCATCTGGGACTGAGCAATTGCTACAACCCACACAGATGACAAAATGCTGCCTAGAGGTCAACCACAGCTCACAGAAGTCCACTACAAACTCGGCAGACACGGGGTTTGTGTCTATGAAAAGTTTTCACTACATTTTATTTTGTTTGTTTGTTCGTTCATTTATTCATTCATTCATTCATTCATGATAGACATAGAGAGAGAGAGAGAGGCAGAGACACAGGCAGAGGGAGAAGCAGGCTCCATGCTGGGAGCCCGATGTGGGACTCAATTCCAGGACTCCAGGATCACGCCCTGGGCCAAAGGCAGGCGCCAAACTGCTGAGCCACCGAGGGATCCCCTTCACTACATTTTAAAACAGATTTTTAGCAATTAGTTAGCAACTACTTCTTGAGCTTAAAAAAAAAAAAAAAAAGAAAAAGAAAAAAGAAAAAGCAGGTTGAGGGCACCTGGCTCAGCTAGTTAAGGGCCTGGCTTTTGATTTCGGCTTAGGTCATGATCTCAGGGTGATGAGATGGAGCCCTGCATCAGGCTGTGGGCTCAGCAGGGAGTCTGCTCAAGATCCTCTCTTCCTCTGCCCCTCCCCCTGCTCTCTCTCTAATAAATAATCTTTAAAAAAAAAAAGTAGGGAAAATAGGGACACTATAGTGTTTTTGAGTCTGTCAGAAAGTGAATTGTGCTAAATTCCTTTATCTAATGAATTTATAGGTTCCTTGTGGAGCCTATGAATTGATGATTGTTTCTTTCAAAATGTGCTCCCTGAGACCCTAAGTATTTTACAGACAAATAATGCAGGAAATCACCCCAATTAAGGCAGCTAGAGAATAAGAGTCCAATTTCACTATGATAAATGTAGAGATGGTTTGTGACCCACAGGACAAAATGTCAAGTCTGAGGTCTGAGCAGCGCAGGTGTCATTCAGTGAGATCACATGAGTCTGTCCCTTGCTGGCTTTAGCCTATCTTTGTAGAAGTCGGCCAAACTGAGGTACTCTGCTGCAGTAAGTCACAGCTCAGCCAAGCTTTCCCATAAAGGGCCAGACAGGAAATATTTCAGCTTGGCAGACCATATGGCCTGCCACTGCAATGTGGACGTAATGAATGGGCATGACGGTGTTCCCATAAAATTGTATTTGTGGGCAATGGATCTGAATTATATATAATTTTACCTTTATATAAAGTGTCACAAAATATTTTCCTTGTTTTCATTTCCCACCCTAACCATTTAAAAATGCATAATCATCTTGGTGGTGAGCAGATTTGACCTGTGGGCCACAGCTGGCTGACTTCTGGGTTAATTTTTGACAGCTTATCTGTGTGGGTGATGGCAGGACACTTGAGAGACAGGGCCCTGATCTCAGTAGAGAAAGTTCCAACAGTCGAGTGCCTAGGCCTGGCAGAAACAATTTACCTCTGAGCGCCACCAGATTGGAGAATAATGTCAGGCTCTAGACAGTTAACATTTAATTTGATGGAGAAAAAGACTTCACCCTTGGAAGTGAAGAGTGTTCTTTTAAGTTTGATTAAAAGTGACTTATACACCCTTTATGGGGGCATGTTCTAGTGGTACTTTTTCACTGCAGGATAAACAGAACACGAGTAATGTGCTGTGATCCTCATGTACTCGCATCTGTAGTTCCAAACAGCCAACACTATCCATTCAAGGGCTCAGGGTCAGAGAACCACCGCTGACCATAAGACAGCCCAGAAATGTCTATTCTTTTCCAGAGAAATTGGCTTCCTCCACATTTCTTACTGGTTTCTATAGAATGAATTCCCAGGGAGATGAGAAGTCAGAGGTCATTTACAAGGTCCGTCTCCTCTGCTCCTCTCATTTTCTATTTTATTTTTTTAAAGATTTTATTTATTCATGAGAGACACAGAGAGAGACAGAGACATAGGCAGAGGGAGAAGCAGGATCCCTGCTGGGACCCCGATGCAGGATTTGATCCCAGGAACCCTGGGATCACGGCCTGAGCCAAAGGCAGATGCTCAACCACTGAACCACCCAAGCGTACCTTATTTTCTATTTTAAAATGTGCTTCCATACCAGATAGTTCACCCCTCCTGCGTGGGGCAATGCTGTTCCCTTACATGGTGGAGGAGTAGGGTCTAGAGCCCAGGACGCTGCAGCCGGACCGCCCACCCATGACCAATTAGTTGTGATCTTGAGCAAGCTACTTCACCTCTCTGCGTCTCAGTTTCTTCAGCTATAAAATGGAGGATCGTGACAGCACCACCTTCAGAGCTGGTGTGGGTTTACATGCGTGAGCATATGCACAGAGCTCTGAATGGAGCCTAGCATGGAATAAGGACCAGGTGAGTGTTAAGTCTTTTTATTACTATCTTCATGTGCTTCAAGTACCTCATGCATGTGTGAGCATGTGTGTGCACGTGCACACATGCATACACACACACTCATAAAATTATCCTCAGCTAGTCAGGTATCCTTCCCCCCCCCTTTTTTTTTAAATCCTTCCCTTTTTATAGAGAATAACAAACAGATTCAGTGGCCCAAAGCCAACCAGCTATGAATCTTCTTTTGACTCTGAATCTAACTGTCCTTCAAGGGCTTCTAAATCACTGAATGGGATCTTGGATTTCCTGTCCTTTATCTGTTGGGGAAGTTCCTTAAAGAAAAGATTGTATTAAAAAAATGTTCTTAAAAAAACTCACATACTTGTAATCCATATGCAGTTGCGATCTCAGTTATTTGAAGTTTGTTTTTCCTGTGTTTTATTACCATTACTTTTTTTTATTACACCTCATTATTTCCACCCTTAATACCCTTTCTACTATCTTTTTTTAAAAAAGTATTTTATTTATTTATTCATGAGACACACATAGAGAGAGGCAGAGACACAGGCACAGGGAGAAGCAGGCTCCCTGCGGGGAGCCCAATGTGGAACTCAATCCCAGGACCCCGGGATCACATCTTGAGCCAAAGGAAGATGCTCAACTGCTGAGCCACCCAGGTGTCCCCTCTTTCAACTATCTTAAACTTCCTTCTCTTTTTTACTGATTACCTGTCATCAATTTCTGGGAACGTAAACAAATTATGTCCATTGCTAGCTGCAGAACTTTAAATGAAGTATTTCTTTTGTCACCTCTTGTATTTATCACTGTTGTGCCATTGCAATGCAGTGACAGAGCAGTTACCCTGTAGTGACCCTCAGTCGGCTGCAAGAGTGTCTGCAACAAACTGAATGTGCCCATTGTTACTACGCTAAGCTATTTTGGGAAAAACCTCATCCCTTCTTTATGCATAAGTATGGTGATTGATTCCTATGGCAGGTCACCAGAAATAACATTTTCTAGTTTGTAAGCACTACTGAGATAAAGCTGAAGAGTAGTTTGAATGAGCTGGTAGCTCATTCAAGGAAAAAACTACATTTTTAAAGATACAGACAAACTAGCAACATTTAGAACTACTGTTGCTAACTCAGTCCTAGTACAAGTTCTGTACCTTTCATTTTGCCAATGTTTTTCTTTCTTTCTCAAATTCATGTTCATTGTAAAATTTTTGGAGAATGGGAGAAGGCATGCCAAAGTAGAAATAAAATTTACTCATAAGACTATCTCACCATCTAGAGAGAGAACCACGGTTCATATTTTGACAGAGTAACATAGCAATATTCATATCTCACATATCCTTCTAAAATTAACTTTTGGCATAAAAGGTTAAAATTATTTTTTCTTTCAATTTCCCCTTGATTATCAAGCAATATATGCTCATTGAAATAAAGCCAGAAAGTTGACAGAAGTACAAACTAAAGCGCCTAGCATTAGCCACTTTGGTATATTTTCTTCTACCCCTTCTTTGTATGCCTGTTTTCTTTTCTGAAGTTTTGATCACAAGTTGGATGTAAAATTTCAGACTAAAGAAAGCGTGTATCATAAGCACTTTCTTTTTACACCAAGAAGTTTGTAAAGATAAGTTTTTGGGTTTTTTTTTTTTTTTTAAAGATTTCATTTTTTTTTTTTTTTATTTGAGAGAGAAAGAGTGCACAAGCATGAGCAGTGGGGAGGGGCAGAGGGAGACACAGATTCCCCGCTGAACAGGGAGCCTACCTCTGGGCTCAATTCCAGGACCCTGAGATCATGACCTGAGATCAAGTCAGATGCTTAACCAACTGAACTACTCAGGTACTACTGTAAACATAAGTTTTAATGGCTGTAAAAAATTTCATCATATGGCTATAGCAGTATTTGTTTACATGTTCTTCTAACATTTATATTCTAATTTTTCATGATTTATAATAAATAACTGCTATATGCAACTTTACATACAGCTTTTTGTTCACATTTCTGATCATTTTCTTAGGACATATTTCTTGAGGGGAGATTGTTAGGGCAAAGGATATATGCATTAAAAAATTAGTAATGTTGAGGTGCCTGGCTGACTTACTCGGTAGAGTGTGCAACTCTTGATCTTGAGGTTGTGAGTTCGACCCACATGCTGGGTGTAGAGATTACTCAAAAAGTAAAAGAAATCTTGGGGCACCTACGTGGTGACATTGGTTAAGCATCTGACTCTTGGTTTTGGCTCAGGTCATGATCTCAGGGTCATGATATTGAGCTCCATGTTGGGCTTTAGGCTCAGCAGTGAGTCTGCTTGAGATTCTATCTCTCCCTCTGCCCCTCCTCTGCTCACTCTCACTCTGTAAAATAAATAAATCTAAAAACATCTTTAAAAATTAGTAATTTTTTCCCTCTAACTCTAAGTGTATAACATATTCTTTGAAATAAACACTATTAACATTTTATTATATTTTCTTTCCATCCTTCTAAAGACAGGAAGACTTTAAATTCATGCTTTCAAATGGTTTTCCACATTTGTATCAATTATTTCTCTTAGCATCAATTTATCAATGAAGAATCTTATTGCATTCTCACTAATGTAGAATATTACCATAAAATAAACTACACTGGGGTACCTGGGTGGTTCAGTCAGTTGGGTGGCCAACTCTTGGTTTTGGTTCTGGTCATGATGGTCTCAGGGTCCTGGGATCCAGCCCTGAGTTGGGCTCTGCACTCCTCAGGGAGTCTGCTTCAGGATTCTCTTTCTTTCTGCCCCTCCTCACTTGCCCTCTCTCTCTCAAAAATAAATAAATAACTCTTAAAAAACAACTACACTGACTTAAAGGAAAAAACAGTGTGTTACTGTTTTGTTAACATGCCTTTGATCATTAACAAAGTTGAAATGTCTTCAAAAGTTTATGATCCATTTCTTTCTTTCTTTCTTTCTTTCTTTCTTTCTTTCTTTCTTTCTTTTTTTTTTTGCTGAACTGTCCATTTTCTTTGCTATAATAGCTGTTTCTAAATACATAAATAATGAAATGGTAAAGGATGAAGTTAATCTAAAGCCCGTAAGTGTGTGCCCCAGTCTGTGCATTTGAGAACCAGTGGGAACTACTTCAAACTGAGTAATAAGCAGTACAGTGAAGGTCTGCTTTACAGAGGAGAAGCCAAAAAGCCACTCAGGTCTTTCTCTTGCCTCCCCCTCCATGGCATGCATTCAATCTCATCTTACACTGCTATGCATCAATTTAAGGTGAGCTACTTAATATTTGACTTAATGCATTTAGTTTTATAAATGTTTTCCTGATTAAGTATGGTACTTATTTTGGTTTACTATGATTTTTGCTGGGCTACCACGTGCTCAAAAAATACATTTTGAATGAATGACCGTACTGGGACAGAAAGGATTCTGCAATAATCACAATGACAACAGTAAGGAGTCAGGCACCATCAACCGAGCACCTACTATTCTGTGCCACACCTGTGCAAGGTGCTTGGCCGGACTAGCCTGGATCCGACAACACGTGAAGCAGGCATTATTATCTTCACTTCACTGATGGGGAATTGAGGAATTATGAAGTATACTGAGGTTCAGGAAAACACAAAAGGTCTCGGTCTGAAGCCTGTGCTCTGCCTGCTGTGTTCTGCTGCTTCTCAGGCATGAACATGTTAGTAACTCAGGCTCCAGGCTCTTCCAGATGCTTTGGCAACTGCAGGGTCGCATGCTGTCACCCTGCTTAGTCATTGAGCCCAGGCAGGTCCTGGGAAGGAAACGCAGGTGCGCCACAAGCGGGCGAGCACAGAAGCACAACTGAGGTGCGCTGACTCAGAGCGTCTTGTGTAAGGGGCTGTGCCTGGTTGGTTCAGGGATGGGAATGGGGCCACTGTTCCAGGTTCTGTCTCCATGTCCAATTAACTCAGCTTCCTGGCTTAGAGACACACCCCGGCAAGTCAGCCATCTCAGAGATGCATTTACTAGTTTCAGAAAAGATGCCTGTGGACTGTGGGTGGCTCGGTAAAACCTGTTTGTAAGACTAGGAAAGCAATTCAAAAGGCATGTCACAATAATGGCCAGTCACAGCTTTGTGTGACAAGATCGTGCCACCTTCTCACCCAAACTTGGGTGATCAGCGCTCCTCTCTCTCAATAAGACCTTTTCTCTAAACAAAACAAAACAAAACAAAACAAAACAAAACAAAACAAAAAACTATTAAAAATTTCCCCTCAGGTATTTCTCAGAATCTTCTTTCTACCTCTGTGATTATTTTTTAAGACAGGTTGGTAGATACATAGCTAGTATTATTTCTGAAAATTACTAAGACTTTAAAAGACTAGGACCAGATTCAGAACATCTGTGCAACTTTGATGCTGTTCAGAAAATTATAATTGGAGACGGAGATATTCCTATAACCTGCACTTAGGCAAGTTTGTGTTTAGAATATGGTTAGAATTATAGGTGGCTTTCAAGGCAAGTGGTTGCTAAATCTACTACTACTCACTCTGTGGAGAGATTCTGTCCGCCTCTAGTCCCTTCCCTCTACTAACTGTCCTCATGGCTGCCAGAGTTCTTGTTTCAGAACAAAAATCTCATTAGTTCATGTGACCTACCAACGTCCTCTGCATAGTGTGGAAGTCAGGTGGCCATAGGATTTGTCACCTGTCTGAGGCACTCCTGAGAGTTAAAGGACACAGCTCCATAGTTATTATGTTGGGGCAACAGGCCTACCCAGGATGGTCCCTGGCAAGCTAGGGCTTATGGTCATGCCACAGAGAAGCTGCCTGTCGGCCTTCCCTGACCCTTCCCCACCCTGACCAGCTTCTGAGAGGTAACTGCCCTTCCTGCACTTTCCAGCTACATACCTTGGCCTGGTTCACCTTCTCTGCTGGATGAGAAGAGACTCATCCACACACTCTTCAAGGCAGAAGAGGGGGGTCCGGCTTCTAGGCTCCTATGCAGCTTTCATACAAGCCTTTCCTGGATTATCAGCATTTGTGTTTATGTATATTGCCCTCTCTAGATTGTGAACACCTCAAGGCCAGGGAACTGAAATCACCCTTGTGGCTACCTTCAACATATAGAAAAGGGTATTTCATCTGTCTTAGATGCCCAGCAAATGTTTGTTGATAATGGATAAATTCCGTGAGTAGAGAATGCTACCATTTCAATAAATACACTGAATTCTGTGTCATAAATAAATGTTTATGACTATCATGTTTTATTAAGAACCACTGACTGTGTTGGTATCATAGAAACTTTAGACAATTTCCATGTAAGTGAATGTACGGAAAAATAATATTATATGAGTAATTTGTTTTCTCAGCGGTGAAGATGGTAACAGGCATATTTCATTTCCATTGTTCATGGAGATCGTATTGCTCTAGGCCAAAATGCTGAGCCTGCTAAGTGGTGACTAATATCTGAAACGTTCTAAGTTGTGTTGGGCCCAAGGGCACACAGGCCTCCTAGTCTTTAACTCACGTGTGGTGCTCTCAGACTCTCGATAAATTGTGTATCAGAGTTTGCTACAGAGAAGACACTATGTGAAATTCTTGTGGGGCCCTTCTCCATCTAACCTGTTTCTTACAATGGTGAACACCCGAGATAAGTGAAAGGAAGTTCTCCAGACCAAGGCTGAAACATGTCACCTCCCACTGGGTGAGCAATGGAGTGAGTACACACCCAGCAGCGTGAATTCCCTGCCTCGGTAATGTTTTCCCTCTCCCAGAGCCTTCATTTTGAAGGGATGAGTAATGATTGGTAAATATTTATAGCTAGAAAAATCTGTATTTCCGGTTACTTTATAGAGTGAGGAAGTGAATGCAACTCAGTGGTCTTCCCACCATGAGAGCTTTTTGACGAGTATTGATCTTCACACATAACTGAATATATTAGAGAGACAGAGAGTAAGATCCATGAATAAAGGTGAGTTGGAAGGTGAGAGGTGAGTCTATGGAGGTGTCATAGGTGAGTCACTAGGTGGTGACAGCTCTTCCCACAGCCCCTAAGAACCAGAAGAAACCACAGCACAGGGAAATTTGGAATAGGATCAAATTTCCTGAGCGGGATGTTTAAGATCATTAAATAAATCATGAAGGGAGCCGGAGGACCTTAAAAACAGAGCAGTTATTAAGCAGCCAGGGATGAGTTCGGTTTAAACCTGACCAGGCCTTGAACTTGCTGGAATTTTTACGTTCTTCCCAACCCCATTGTCATATGATACTCCATCAACTGCCAGCGAAAGATGAGTAGAACACAGAACCAGAGGGGCCCTACCAACCACATGGCTTCTATTTTCAGGTATCATTAAAGATGAAAAGCAGTAGTGCTTGGCATATTCCCATCACTTCACCGTCTCTGATAGTCAAAAACTTGTCCTACTGTGAAGTCCAATTTTCTTGGTTGCGTGATGGGGACAGGGATGGTGTGCTCATGTCACCATTCATCGTCCACAGTAAGCTAAAGTCATCACACTTTCCAAGGCTCCCTGATGTTCTTCACACTTCCAAAGCCATTGTTCTAAAGCTCAAGAAAATCTAAGACTGGGTGAAATCCTGCTTTGATATGATTGCTCTGTGCCCAGGTGGATTCTATAATGCCAAGAGAGGTCTTAAATTGAATAATGAGGAGTTAGGGATGGAACTTGGATGGAATTTTAACACGTTCCTGCTCCCAACACACACATACCCTTAAAGTGTCTACAATGCCCTAAGTAAGCTTCCAGGAACAAAAGCTACCCTGGGCACAGGGTTGCTGCTGGGGAGGAGGAGGTAAGGGAAAGAACAGACTAATTTTTACCCCAGGCTATAGAAAGGGGCTGGGTCCAGGGACATAGAGTCTGGGAGGGGGAATGTGGGGCAGAAGGAGAATCAGAAGTCATAGGAACAAATAGGCTTAAGAGCATGGAGGGGAAAGGAAAAAAAACACACAGAAGAGAATTTCTCCTGAAAGTAACTCAAAACATCACTCAGAGGAGGCCCTGGAAGGGTCTTTCTCCCATTTCTGCTTGAGTAGGTATGTCAAGGGGATGTGTACTGGCTGAGCTGGAGAATGAATGCAAGGGCAGCTAGCAAGAGGGGTGGGTGGGGGTAGGGTACCTGCTGTGAAGGCAGGTCGCTCTCAGTGAATTGGCCAAGTTTCTAGCTAAAATATATACTTGCAGCCCTCCACCTGGCCCTCCCTCAGCTGTCACTTTTTCACCCTCTATTCATGTGGCTGCCATCCTTCTGCTCCTTCAGACTGGTTCCTATATCAGGCCCTTTCTTCTCTTCCTGGCGCTCTCAATTTTATCAAGGTTGCCAAATGACCCAGAAACTGCAAATGCTGGTAGGGGTTAAGGGTAGTTCTCTAGAAGGTGACAGAGGACACAGAATGGGGCTTAAATTAGAATTAAATTATGTTAGAAATGTTCAAACTTCTACAGGTCAGGAAGGGAACTGACAACTAACCTTTCTTTTTTGACACTTGGTAGCATCCCCACCACCACCTTCTAGCATATTTTAACATGGAAAATTCTTGGTATTATTTTGACAAATTAAGACTTTTAACACCCCCCTACCCTGCCCACCTATGACTGTTCAATTAATTTGGGGAAATCAAAAAGCGCTTCCGTTTCACATGCAGAAAATCTGATTTTGTTGAGGCGATTAAAAACATTACCCTTTTATTCTTTAACAAAGTAACCCACACAGAGGACTGGGGGAAAAAAAACCCCACAAAACTAAAAGCAATAGTTCCTTGACCCACTGCTCCTTTCTTTCATGCTTGTTTCAAATTGCTTCTATTTCTAGATCTTTTGATGGCTAACTACAATCACTGAATAATATGCTTATGCTGTTCTTACTTTATCAAGTTTAGATATTGTCCACTGTCTTCCTTTTGTGACAGATCTGCATTTGTATCACTAATACCTAGTGCCTCCTCATCTATACCTTAATCAACATAGCTATATCACTTTTTATTATCTTTATTACTTTAAATGACAAATGTTTCATTGAGAACCCATTATCTTTCTTGCTCACCATATGAAGTGAGAATACCAGCATCTCACTCTTCCTTTTAGCACTTCTGGCTTTCCTCTAGCCCCTGCCTCCTGTCAGCCATACTTCTATATCTTTGGGGGTTGAGAATGCTTCTTTTGTAACATCTCTGATGATGAGCTGTTGATTTTACCTCCAAAAGGTGCTTCTCTCCCAAATATCCTTTTCTCAGGCAGTGCCACCCCGGCAACCAGGTGCTCCGATCAGATACCAATCCTCTTTTTCCCTTCCACTCTGTGTGAGCCCTGTCATCGTGACTCCCCCAAATGTATTCTTACCATCTCCACTGCTAAAGTGCCAGCCCAGGTGACCATCTTCTCTTTCCTGGACCGGCCACACCATGCCCTTGTCCCACTACAATCCATCCTCTGCAAAATGGCCAAAGTGACTTTTTTCTGGAACATTACATCAGCTCATATCACCCCCCTTGCAAAGAAATAGTCTCTCACTACAACCCCCTTACGGTTGCCCATAAGGCCTTAAATGACCTGCCCTGAGCTCTAACTCTCATTCCCTGCTTTCCCCTCCCCATCATTCACACTGCTCCAATAGGACTGACCCTTATCTTTTGACCATCACAGAGAATTACTGTTTTAGGGCTTTGCTCTTCTGCTTGGTAACACCCTGGATCTTTTCTTTCTCATCATTCAAATCCTAATGGAAGTGCCACTCTCTCTGAGAGGTCTTCCATGTGAGCAAAGTGATCTCCTATGCCCAGTTATGCTGTATCATCATGTTATCCTATTTTATCTTCTTCATAGACTCTAGACACTATCTTACTTATTTACATGTGTTCATTGTTTACCCCCCTTTCTAGAATGTGAGTGCTGAGGGCTCTTTTGCTTACTGCCTCTATCCCCATCACCTAGAATGGTGTCTGTAACACAGAAGGCATTAAAAAAATATTAACCACTACCAACTCATGTTCTGTAACATAATTAAGGCTTCTATACTTTGTCCAAGTCCAAGTCCAAAAGCTGGAAATTAAGCAGTACTTTATTATTAAGCAGTACCATGTAATTATTATTCACTACTTAATGAAATACTGAAGTATATGTCCCTAAATATGTTCTCTCTTGAGTGTTTTCTCCCCCTTGGAATTTACAATTGCTTTTTCTCTTTTATGGTCTTGTTTTTTAAGGATAGAACAAAGTCCTCTGAATCCCCCTTCCCTAGGTACCAGTTGCTGAATCCCCTGCTCTGAGCTAAACTGATGGCTGGAAAAGTCTACACATCACAGTTGGCCCTTAGGCTTTGTCTCTCTCCTGATGTGGATCTACTGTCTCTTGGCTTTCACATCTTCCTTTCTTCTTTTATTACTGTAGTTTGTTGGAATATATCCTTAGAACATTTCCTAAGAAATGATGTATGCCACCACTCCTCTGATCATGTTTTTTTCCCTTGTTCATTTTGGCTTTTTGCTTTATTTTCTCTTTTTAATTTCACACTGAACTGAAACTTTGGCTGGGTAAAGAATTAGATAGGTTGACAAGACTTTCTCCTCAGGGCTTTAAAGACAATATTCCATTGTCTTTTAGCACCCAGTATAAGTGATGAGATTTCACACTTATACAGTGCCAGGTATAATCTCGGTCCCAAGAAGTTTTACTGTCTTCTGTCTCCCTCTGTCTACTATAAACAGTAGGACTGTTTATCAGTACTGGCAAGGAATGATCACTCAGACTACCGTGTACAATATGAAATTGGGTAAGGCTAGCAAATTTAACTGAATTAGTTTAAATTATAGTATGTTAAGCAAATAAATTCAATTTTACTTCTTCCAAATATAGGCAGTGCCTCTACAGAACGTTCTCTTGACCAGGCTACATACATGCCTCCTGTATGCCTTTCCTAATACTTTTCTTAGCAAACCTCCTATTTCCAGCACTCCCACGTCACCTTCATTACCCTTGGCACAACTATGACTGGTTTCCATTATCCGAGTGCCAACTTGGTATGGTGAGGAACAGGGTCTTGCTTACTGCTGTATCTCTGGCATCTAACTTACCCTTGAAGGCCTGGCACTTTTGAACTGGGGCTCATTATCATTGGTTGAGGAAATGAAAGCAAAGGCATACAGTGTGAGCTATGGCTGAGGCCCTTAGAAAGTCAAGAAGCTTATCCCCATGGAGCTTTTTAGGAGGGTCCTGGTCCTAACATAAAGATAGTAGCTCTCAGAAATCACGAGCTTTGGAGTCAGAGAACTGGAATCTGACTCTATTTTGCTACTTACTAGCTGTGTCATCTTGGATAAATCATTTATATGCTGTTTTTATTTATATTTTTTTAAATTTCAATTCATTTACATGTTCTGCACTCTACTTTCTTCCTGTAAAGTGGATAAGTATGTCAACTTTGTCGTAGAGTGATTTTGAAGATTAAATCAGATAATTTATGTAAATAAACTGGCACAGTAGTAAAATCTTAAGAAATAGTTGTTAATCCAGTTTATATTGTCACATAAGACTAAGTATGATGAAAATATTCTAGAGTAAAGCTGAAATAATTAACAAGTGTCTAAATGATCTGAGGTTTCTTTTGGGTCAGCCCAAATGTCCTCCCCACATCCTGCAGTTCCACCCCCTACCATCGATTGATCTGGTCTATATAGCTTAATCCATTAAAAAATCGTTAAGCAGGAGCCTCAAGCTACAAAGTCTTACATTTTATTTCTTTTGCATCTTCTTACTTGCTGATGAAAATTCTGAATGTGTGAAGTAGAAATTAATAAGGTTTTAAGTTTTACACTTAGATATATGAAATATATATGTGGTGTGATTGTGCACAATGTGGAAAGTGATTTTTACGGTGATTTATGGATACTGATCTTATCGTATTAGCCTTATTAGATGTGATGCGCGCTCAGTCTGCTCAGGAGGGCTTCCTCTTTCCATCTCCTATCATGGCTTTTACTCACCATTCCCTCTGGAGTGGTTTTTTTCCCAACTTTATTTTCCCTCTGTTACCTTTTAAGGGTTCCTGTTCCTTTTCTTTGCAGTTTGCCCAGATTGCTGGCCCTCAGAGAAATGACAGCTGGACCAAAGGGTCAGGAAGGATTCATCACATAGACTGGAGAATTCCCAGGATGACTCTGGCCAACTACCCCTAGTGGCAACCAGCCCAGAGTGTTCACAAACACATAGCAATGAAAAAGAAAATGGGACTTTTAAAAAGGTAGGTTCCTATTATGCTTCACATCGAGGAAGCATCTTTTTATTTGGGTTTGTGGTCAATCAATACCCTCATCTGAGAGATGTGGCAACAGTGGAAGTACAGAAACAAGGCAGACAGGAACCTCAAAGCCACAAAAAGCCTTATATTTGATGCCTTTTTACCTACTAAAGGGAATATGTTAATAGAATCTGAGGACTAAATTGCAATAAATTTAGCTCACTGCTAGGTAGATCAGGGGTGAGTCAGGGAGAATGAAGTGGAAGCATGTCAAAATGTCTATTTTCTCAAGTGTGTAGGACAAAGAACACTGCAGAACCAGCAAGCTTGCTCCTCTGCCCTATTTGCTATTTAGGTTCCAAGTACTGGGACTGATGGCAAGTTAAAAACTTTAAAAAAGCTTTGCATTTAAAGGAACCTAGGTATCCTGACCCTCTCACTCTTCTGTCCAGGAAGGACACAACAAGGGCAGCCCATTTAGGAGCCTGCATGAGTCACCTGCCAAGGTTTTCTTAGGACAAGGTGAGGTTTTAACCCTTATCTTTTATAAAATGAAGGTGAAAAAGTTTTCTAAACAGTACAAAACTCTAAAGAAAATTCTGTAATACATATCAAAAACACCTCACACACTGTTCAGGATATCAAAACCACTTAAACTGGACTAAATAAATATGATGGTAGTCCATGTGCCTAAGAAACCTGCTTCTGTGAGTTAATATCTATATTTTCTCAATCTGATAAACATCAGCTTTGGTTTATTACTGCTACTCTTTAAAAAAAAGAGTAAGTAAGGTGTTGCCTGGCTTGCTCAGTTGGAAAAACATGCAACTCTTGATCTTGGGGTCATGAATTTGAGCCCTATGTTTAGTATAGAGACTACTTAAATAAATAAATATTTGGAAAAAATTCATTAAAAAGAGTAAGTGATACAGAGCAGAGATAATATGTAATATCTAACAATTAAGCCTTGTCAGGTGCTCAGATGCTTATTTTATATCTTTCATTTTGCCAAAGGTATACTTTCAGGTTTGAATTCTGCTCTTCTGAACAGATGGTTATCATTTAACTAACAACAATGGTAAGTTTATTTACCAAGGACTCATAGTTTAGTCACAAAATAGTGAATATGATCTAGCTTTCACTTATGACAGTTGAAAACAGCCTAAATGAGAATCCAACAGATGGAACTTTTAACATTCAGAAACAAGTTTCAAAGAGACCTCAGAGTTAGCTGTTAGAATGCTCAGGTTTATAAAACAGATGAAATGGTTGGCAGAAACTGTACATAAGAAGGTAACAATATGGCTTTGAAATCTCATATACATAAAATAAGTTACTTGGTAAAAATATTTCCCTTTGTGAGTGGTCCTAAGTTCTTTTTTTTTTTTTTTTTTTAAGTTCTTTTTTTCAACCATATGAGAGGTCTAATAAACTGCCATCAAATGACAGGAGTCTCCTAGGGGCAGTGAGTCTCAAGGGCATCGGAATCCCTATGTACATGAAACTTAGCTATATCCCCTTCTTCTTAGGACCCCCAGCTACTTCCCAATTGCAAAATTACTGCTTTGACAGCTGGTAGAATAACAACCACAGGACCCTGCTCACCTGAGAATCATGATGAGCTGGTTGAGTTTGGGACAAATCTACAACTGGCTTTAACAGGTTCTCACCTACACAACTGGTGTCCAGAATTGGTCTTAAAATTGTAGAGTAAAAAAAAAAAAAATAATAAACTTTTGGGTTTAAAATAATAGAATTTGGGGGTCCGGGTGGCTCAGCAGTTTGGCGCTTGCCTTCAGCCCAGGGTGTGATCCTGGAGTCCCGGGATCGAGTCCCACATCGGGCTCCCTGCATGGATCCTGCTTCTCCCTCTCCTTCTGCCTGTGTCTCTGTCTCTCTGTGTCTCTCATGAGTAAATAAATAAAATCTTAAAAAAAATCATAGAATTTAGAATAGAAAGAGAAGCTAATATTTTAAAGATCAAACTATACTTTCATTTACTCTTTCATATATATATATGTGTGTGTATGTATATATATATATATATATATATATATATTTTTTTTTTTTTTAAACAATTTGGCTTTTGCCACCAACACTTTATTAAAAGTACTTCCAAAGGCCACCAGGTCAAATGGACTTCTCTGGGGCTGAATCCCCTTTCCCTCTGTGGCATTTGACCACAGTGCCCTCTTCTTTGCTTTTTAAAAAAATTAAAAATTAATTATTTTTTGAGAGATACACACACACACACAGAGGCAGAGACACAGGCAGAGGGAGAAGTAGGCTTATTGTGGGGAGCCCAATGCGGGACTTGATCCCAAGACCCCAGGACCATGACTGGAGCTGAAGGCAGATGCTCAACCACTGAGCCACCCAGATGTCCTACCCTCTTTTCAAGAGAGGACTTTGCCCAGGCGTGCTTCTATCTTTTTGGCCTCCTGTCCATGAAATCCAGCAACTGCCTAAGTTTCCAGCCTGACCTCTCTTTTCACTCTGTAAGTTCTCCTTGGTGACTTCCTCCTGCTTTGGCATCAATTCAAACTCATTCAACTGCCTTTAAGTCCTTGGCAGTCTGGTCACTCCTACTTACCTTTCTGGTCACTTTTCTTGCCACTTCCTTCCATGTAGCCTCTCCTGCACTGGACTACTTCTCACTGTTCTCAGACAGGGCCTGTGCATTTTCAAGTATTTCTTTTATGACCTTGTTCATGCTTTCTTTCACCCCAAATAATACTGCCCCATCATCTCACCTGCACATCCCTCGTGAGACCCCAGATCCCAGTCCCATGCTTATTAACAACGGTACTGAGGTATCCACTGACATATGATAAACTTCACATATTCAAAGTATGTAACCCGACAAGTTTTGAGGCGTGGAAGTACCTGTGAAAGTATCACCACACTCAAAACACCCATCACCTCCCAAAATTTCCTGGTACTTGTTTGCAATCCTGTCTTCCTGCCCCTCCCCACTCATTCTTCTTTCTCAGACAACCACTAATCTGCTTCCTGTTACTACAGATTAATTTGTATTTCCTGGAATTTTATATAAATGAAATCATATGGCATGTACACTTTTCAGGTGGGCTTCTTTCCCCAAGCATTCATTTTGCAATGAATTTTGAAGTTCATCGATGCAGTGGTTGTATATACACAGTTCATTCTTACTGCTAAGTAGAGTCCATGGTCTGGGCAGAGCACAGTTTGCTTATCCATTCACTTGTTGATGGACCTTTGGATTGTTCCTGGTATTTGGCTGTTACAAATAAGGCTGCTCTGAATATCTGTGTGTAAGTCTGTCTGTGGCTGGTTGCTTTCATTTCCCTTGGTTAAATACTGAGCCGTGGCAGGACTGAAATATATGACAAGCATGTGTTTAACTTTAAAAAAACCTGCCAAACTGTTTTCCAAAATGATACCATAAAAGTAATGATACAAATTATTCAATTAATACAATCACCCCAAATGGACAATACAGTTACCCAAAAATTATCCAATCGTGCTGAATCCTATCTTAGGGAGAAAGCACTCAGTCTTTCATTATTAAACATGATATTAGCTTTAGATTTTTCATAAATGCCCTTTGTCAAATTAAGTAAGTTTCTTCTATTGTTAGTCTGCTGGGAGTTTTATCAGAAATGGACATTCAATTTTGTCAAATGTTTTTTCTGCATCTATCGAAATGTCATATAGTTTTTCCTTTTAGTTTATGTATATGGTGAATTACATCTATTGATTTTTGAATGTTAAATCATCCTTGGATGCCTAAGATGAATCTCACTTGGTCATAATGTATTATTCAGTTTTTATATTGTTGAATTTGATTTTTCCTTTTATACATTGTGAGAGTGGAGACACTAAGTTTCACTTAGATTTTTCTTCTTTACATCTCTGTTCCCAGTGAGTATTGTAGTTGTCTTTTCTTGTGATATTTTTGTCTGGTTTTGGTATCAGGGTAAGGCTGGCCTCATGGGATGAGCTGAGAAGTATCTCCTCATTTTTCTGGAAAAGTTTGTACAGAACTCATATTACTTCTGCCTTAAGAGTATAGAATTCACCAGTGAAGCCAGCTGGAGTCAGGAGTTTTCTTTGTGGGAAAGTTTTAACTGCTAATTCAATTTCCTTAATAGACACAGAACTATTCTGGTTATTTATTTCTTCTTTGTGATCTTTAGTAGTCTGTGCCTTTTAAGGAATTTGTCTATTTCATCTAAGCTCTCAGATTTATGGGCATAAAATATTAATAAAGATATTTCCTGGTTATCTAATAGCCACAGAATCTGCATGCATGTTTCATCTTGACACTGGTGATTTGTGTCTTTTGTTTTTCCCCATCATCTGACTAGATGCTTATTAATTTCGCTTTGGTCTCATTGATACTTCCTTTCATTTTTCTATTTCATTGATTTCAGCTCAGATCTTTACTATTTTCTTCCATTTTCTTTAGTCTAATTTGCTTTTATTTTTCCAGTTACTTGAAACGGAAGCTGAGGTTACTAATTTGAGACCTTTCTTCTTTTCTATTCTCAGCATTTAGTGCTATAAATTTCCACCTAAGTATGCTTTTAGCAGCATGACAAATTTTGATATGTTGTGTTTTCATCTTAATGCAGTTCAAAATACTTTCTATCCTTCCTTTTATTACCTCTTTGACACATGGGTTACTTTGAAGTGTGTCACTTAGATTCCAGTTATTTTTAGGCATTTATCAGAGATCTTTTTGTTATTATTTCATTATGGCAGGGATCTATGAATCTGTTATATTAATTGTGACTTGTGTCATGGCCCAGACAGAACATAGTCTATCTTGGCAAATGTGTACTTGAAAAGAATATGAGTTCTGATGCTATTAGGTTTTTATAGATGTTTAATTAAGTCAATTTGGTTGATAGTGGTGTTCAGGTTTTCTAAATGCTTACTTATTTTCTGTTAATTGGTTCTATCAGTTGTTGAGAGAGGGGTATTGAACTGGCCAACAAGAATTGTGGATTTGTCCATTTTCCCTTGCAGTTCTATCAGTTTTGCAACTCTTTTATTAGTAGCATAAACACTGAAGTTTGTTTTTTTTTTAAATTAATTAATTTAATTTAATTTAATTTTATTTTATTTTATTTTATTTATTTATTTATGATAGTCACACAGAGAGAGAGAGAGGCAGAGACACAGGCAGAGGGAGAAGCAGGCTCCATGCACCGGGAGCCTGATGTGGGATTCGATCCCGGGTCTCCAGGATCGCGCCCTGGGCCAAAGGCAGGTGCTAAACCGCTGTGCCACCCAGGGGTCCCTTAAGTTTGTTATATTCTCTTAATGAACTATGTTTTGCAACTCTTTTATTAGTAGCATAAACACTTAAGTTTGTTATATTCTCTTAATGAACTGACCCATATTACTTTGTTACTGCTATTTTCAAACAGATAATTATCTTTTAAAAAGAATGAAATAACAAGGAGAGAATCTTATATATTTACTCATGTAGCTTTTATTTCTAATGTTCTTTATTCATTTGTGGAGATCTATATTTTCATGAGGTATATTTTTATTCTGTCTAAAGGATTTCCTTTAACATTTCTCATATTTGTGACTACTGGTAAAGAACTGATTACGCTTTTGTGTCTCTGAAAAGTCCTGAATTCATCTTCATTTTATTTTTTTAAGAAAGAGTGTATAAGTTGGGGGGGCTGAGGGGAAGGGGCAGAGAGAAAGGGAGAGAGAATCTTAAGCAGTTTCCATCCTCAGTGTGGAGCTGAAACCAAGAGTTGGACACTTAACTGACTGAGCCACCCAGGTGCCCCTTATCATTTTTGAAAGCTATTACTGCTTGGTATAGAATTATAGGTTGGCAGATTTTTCCTTAAGTACTTCAGGGATGTTGTTCCAGGGTGTCTGGCTGGCTCAGTTGGAGGAACATGAGACTCTTGATCTCAGGGTCATGGGTTCAAGCCCTATGTTGAGTGTAGAGATTACTAAAAAAATAAACAAAAATATTGTTTCACTGTTTTCTTGCTTTCATTGTTACTGATGAGAAATCTATGCCACCTTTATCTTTATTCTTTTGTAAATAATGTGTCTTTTTCTTCTGGCTTCTTTTAAGGTTTATTTTTTTTCAAAGATTTTATTTACTTTTTCATGAGAGACACAAAGAGAGAGGCAGAGACATAGGCAGAGGGAGAAGGAGGCTTCCCTGTGGGGAGCCTGATATGGGACTTGATCCTTGAATTCTGGGATCATGCCCTGAGCCAAAGGCAGATGGCTCAACCACTATGCCACCCATGCATCCCTGCTTTTAAGGTTTAATTTTTATCACTGGTTTTGAGCAATCTGTGATAGGCCTTGGTGTAGTTTCTTCAAGATTTTTTGCATGTAACTTCTAGGATCTGTGGGTTTATTAAAGTTTTTTAGATCAAATTTGGAAAATTTTCAGCATTATTCTTCAATTTTTTTTTGGTTTCCTCCCTTTGGTCAGGACTTCATTTACACATTTATTAGACTGCTTGAAGTTGTTTTACAGTTTACTGATCTCTTCCTTTTCCCAAAAATTTCTCTTTCCTGTCTGTGCTTCATTCTGGATGGTTTCTATTGTTTTGTCTTCAAGTTCACTGATCTTTATTTCTATAGTATCTAATATGCTGTTAATCCCATCCAGTGCATTTTCATGTCCAACATTGTAGTTTTGACTTCCAGAAGATTGATTTGGGTCTTTCTGGATAGCTTCTGTGTCTTCAACTGTTACAATGCAGTGATAATAACTAACTTAATAGCCTTGTTGGCTATTTCTAACATCTATGGCAATTCTGGGTTGGTTTTGACTGATTTTTCTTCTCATAATGGGTTGTATTTTTCTGCTTTCCTGCAGGCCTGCTGATTTTTGACTGAATGCCATTGTGAACTTAACTTAAATGCTAGATAATTTTGTATTCCTTTACATATTCTTTTTTTTAATATTTTATTTTTTTATTCATGAGAGACACAGAGAGAAAGAGGCAGAGACACAGGCAGAGGGAGAAGCAGGCTCCATGCAGGGAGCCTGATGTGGGACTCGATTCCAGGACTCCAGGATCATGCCCTGGGCCGAAGGGCCGAAGGGCTAAACCACTGAGCCACCCAGGGATCCCCTCTACATATTCTTGAGCTTTTTCTAGGTGGTAGTTATTTGTAAGTAATTTAATCTTTTTTAAAAAACTTTTATTTATTTTTAGTAATCACTATGCCCAACGTGGGGCTCAAATTCATGACCCCAAAATAAAGAGTCACATGCTCTACTGACTGAGCCAGAGAAGGCTTCCCAGTTTGATCTTTTCTGGTCTTGCTTTTAAGATTTATCAGAGGAAACCAGAGCAGTGCGAAGTCTAGGGCTAATTATTCCCCAGGACTGAAGCAAGACCCTTGTGTGTACTATACTCAATGACTGTTAATGATGAGGTTTCCCAGTCTGGCTACTGGGAACAGGCACTACTCTTCACTCTCTGTGAGTGCCAGGCATTATTACTGCTAACTTTTTTGCATTGTTCTTTTGTTTTCAGGTAGTGTTCTAACACACATGCACTGATCAACACTCCGATGAATACTCAGCAGGGATCCCTGCAGGTCTCCAGAATTCTCTGTGTAGTTCTCTCTTCTGTTACCCTGTCCTGCAAACTTCAGTGGCCTTGGTCTCCCAACCCCCAGGTTCCACAATGGTTCTCCCTCCTGTGCCAAGACCTGCATATTCCCTCAAGGCAGTAACCTGGGGCAACTGTAGAGCTCATCTCATTTCCTTGTTGTCTCTCAGAAATCATCAACCTTTACTGTCTGGTATCTGGTGTCTTGGAAACTACTGTTCCATGTATTTCATCTGTTTATGACTGTATCAGAAAGGAGAGTAAATCTCATTTTTGTTACTCCATGTTGGCTAGAAATGGAAGTCTGCCATTTTTAACTTAGAGATCTCCTGATAAGCCTAGTACAAATGCCACTTCTCTTTGATGAAGTTTCTCTAGAACATTTTCCCCATCTCTTATTCCCATCAAAAGATACACTCTGACCTCTGTGATTTAAGCCACTTTCTTTACGCTTCTGTAAACTTATTATGAATTATACATTTGTTTCCCTTGATAGACCACCAACTTCTTGATGGCAGGAGGTTGATCTTTGTATTCCTGTGCCATAAAATGATGTCTGATGTGTGACATAATCTCAAGAAATATTCTTTTCCCCTTGTTTCTGTGGTGCTGGCTAACCAAGCCTGACTTTCATTTCATTTTTACCATCTTACTCAGTGGTAAGTGTACATACAATTCAGTAGTGTGAAGTTTATTTACAGTGTTGTGAAACCCTGCCAGAACTTTTCCATCATTATGCAAACAAATATATATATTTATTAACTGAATGAACAAATTTGGTGCAGACCTTTAATCTTACATATAAACCATAGAACAAAAAACGTTGATCTGCTCAAGACCTTATAGCTAGCTGGTGGCAGAGTTAGGCCAGAAGCCACACTCTCTGTTTCCTGTCAAATACTCATTTCTACTAGGTTAATTCAATGCATATGCTAAACAGCGAAGACCAAGAACTGCTATGCATCAAAGAAAGCTCAGATGTGGAAAGCCAGAAGTTACTAATTCTGAATAGCATAACTTAGCTAGGCTGGGCTTGGTTTTTTTTTTCCCCCTTCATTTCTTTTGGTCAGCAAGCAATATAATATCTTTTAACAAATTATTCCCTGTTGTTTTTTTTTTTTTCTTTCCTGACAAGGAGTTCTCCGAGTCATCTAGTAATATAGCTGATTTCTTTTCCATTTCATACCAAAATTTCTTTTCTCTTTATAGCTTCAGGCGGATTCTTTTCATTTTTCTATGATATCTCTAGGCCTGATATCTCTCCTCCTTAGATCAGGATATAACTCCTTGCTTCATTTGGTAATGATTCTATCTTATCAAAGATGGTGGGTGGATCAAGATGATTTTTTTCCACTTTGAACATTCTATATGAAAGTACATGTTACTAGTTGCTTTGTTTCTGGAAGAAAAGATATTCTAAAAATAATCTCATAACTTTAAAATATATATTTTTGGTTTTCACATTTAAAATGACAATTATAGAAAATCTGCCATTCCATAATTTTTGAGACAAGCTGAAAAGAAGTCTGAGTCTTTCTTACTGCTATTGTGCTTCTTTACAGACCTCATAACGAGGGAGACTTCTATTTAGTCCAGAAGCTCTTACACAAAAGATGCATATGGATTCTTCTGGGTTACTTTTCCCACTCTACTTATTCGTTTTAGAATCTATTTCTCAGCCTTTCAGTTGAGGAGTCAGCTTATGCACACAGCCTCTAGTTGTGGTTTTGAAGTCTTTTACTTACTCTGCAGCTGCTGCCGAGCTGAGCAGGAACCCCTACTTCTCTGTCAGCTTACTGACAAGGAGAGTCTGAAATTACTTCCAATTCTTTAGTTGTTAAAAATAAGTAAACGAAGAGCTGCAACCCCCAGCATACAACGCACCCATGGCTCTTCTGGTAGCTCTTTTAGTTGCTGATTTAATATCTTGAAATACCTATTTCCTTCTGTCCCCAGATGTACTACATCTTGTAATCTTGTAACCAGTGCAAGAGAAGAGGTATCCTAAAGGGAAGGAAACCGTAACAGGGTTCTTCCTTTCTGTTATTTACAAGGAGGGCTACGTTATCATCTTCTGGTTGACAAGAGCACATATCAGTAGGGAAGCGGCAGAAGTATCCAACAGCGAGAGGGCCCCAGTGGCTGGCCTTGGCATTCAACGGTTACCTACTGGGAGTCCTCTGAGTGCCTGGCACTATTCTGAACACTAGAGCAAGTGCAGTGAACAACAAAGTATAGTCCCTGCTAATGTGGGGCTTGTATTCTAGTTGGAACACAGGTGATAAAGAAATAAGCAAAGATGTAGTGTCAGGTGGAGAGTAGAGCTGTGGGGAAAAGTGTAGCGTGGCAGGCCGAAGGGAGTGTTGGGGTGGGCAAACTGCTATTCTCTACCAAGATGGCCAAGGATGGCTATATGAAGTGCCATGTGAGCAGAGGTGGAGGACAGCCCTTTCAGTGGGCCTGGGCCTGAATAACACTTCCAGTTTCTAGTACTATGTAAAGCTGGCATGGCTTTTTGTGTTTTCATGTGTATCTCTACTGGGAGGCAGAGGATGGTAAATCGTGGTCACTCACTTTTCTCTCACCATAAATGAGATGCCTTCGATAATTATAATTTTAAATGGCCCAAATACTCCATTAAGGAGATGGACTATAATTTGATTAATGAATTCTCTACAGTTGGCTACCTACATTACTTTTACCTATCTTTATTTTATCTTAATTTATTTAATATATATATTTTATTTTTTTGATATTTTTAAAATTATTATTCATGAGAGAGAGAAAGAGAGAGAGAGAGAGAGAAAGAGAGAGAGGCAGAGACACAGGCAGAGGAAGAAGCAGGCTCCATGCAGGGAGCCTGATGTGGGACTCGATCCTGGGTCTCCAGGATCACGCCCTGGACTGAAGGCGGCGCTAAACCGCTGAACCACCCGGGCTGCCCAATATATATATTTTAAAGATTTTATTTATTTATTCATGAGAGACACAGAGAGAGGCAGAGAGAGAAGCAGGCTCCTGTGGGAAGCCTGATGCAGGACTCCATCCCAGGACCCCAGGATCATGCCCTGAGTTAAAGGCAGGCATTCAACCACTGAGCCACCCAGGCGTCCCTTTTTAATATGGATTAAAAATTAACTACTCTGATTAGAATATATTAGTACCAGGCATTCAAGGAAAGCAGTTTGGGAATACAGATCAAGGGAATACATGAAAAAGTGTAGTCAGGGTCAGGGTCAGGGACCGAGGAGCCCGAGACACACACATGGGAGCAGTGGGATGGTGGTGAGCAGTGGCTGTTGGATGAGAAGGCCCAGGGGCAGAGGCCTTTGAGCTTCTGCTTCCTATACCTCTGGTCAGGAGGCTGCATTTCCCTGGCCCCTTGCCTGTACTCCCTTGGCCAAACCGATGGCCTGCTTTTTGGTCTGAGTCTACCCAAGTTAAAAGAACAGAAGCAACCCTGCTTTTTTAATGAAACAGATAGTAAAGATACTGCTTATGGAAAAACAAGAAGCAGATGGCACTGACTTCTGGCTTTCACCCACAGAAATAGAACAGGAAAAATGAGAAGTTTTGATGCCTGAGATTGGGGTTACACTGAGGTTTCCAGCATCCAGACAGGCAAATGCCTGGACAGCTGCTTAGGGCAGATGGGTCCTTTGACAGCTTAATATTGCAGAGTTTCTGGTGACTCTGTAGTCGGGGCAGCCAACATGAGACCATCTGTTTGCTAGTGGGCAAACCTCCCTACCAGCAGGTAGCCCCTGCTGAGGGTGAGACACAAACCAAAAACCAAGGCAGCCATCTTCATAATCTCTGCAAAGCCGACGGGCCTGACAAACCGCTGGCACAACTGCCAAGAGGAGGAGACCTCATCTCAGGCCTATATGCCCTCTACAACAGGACCACACGGAACAACAATATTCTGAAAGGCTTTTTGTTTGGTCGTTATTTTTATCTTTTGTTTTTTTTAACGTTTTATTTATTTGAGAGAGTGAGTGCACGAGTTGGGATAGGGGCAGAGGCAGAGGGAGAAGCAGGCTCCCAGCTGAGTAGGGAGCCCGATGCGGGGCTGGATCCCAGGACACTGGGATCATGACCTGAGCCAAAGGCAGATGCTTAACAGAGTGAGCCACTAGGAGCCCCTATTTAAAAAAATTTTTTTTTACTTAAAAAAATTTTTTTATGTCATTATACTTGACACACAATGTTATATTTAGTTTCATATGTATCCAAGAGGTTTTATTTGGGTTTATTTCAAAGTACTCAAATGCTATGAAATAGATCATTCACTCAGAAAGCTCTTTTGTTCTTTTCTGCTTTTCTAAACAGGAAAATAAAATAATCATGAATTCAGAGTCACCTATAATAGGCCTAAAAACCAGCTGCCATTTATTATTAAAATGAATAAAGTTTTTAAAGAAGTAACATTTATTGCAAAAGGTTTACAGTGAAAAAGAAATATCCTTCCTACCTTTCTGCCTTTATCCCCTCCAGAGATAAACAGTGTTACCCATTTCCTATAATCAGAAATGATCTGTAATATATACTCATATATGAATGTATGTATATATACCTATAGACACATACACAAATTTCTTTCTTTCTTTCTTTCTTTCTTTCTTTCTTTCTTTCTTTCTTTCTTTCTTTCTTTCTTCTTTCTTTCTTTCTTCTTCTTCTTTTTTTTTTTTAAGATTTTACTTTTAAGTAGGCTCCATGCCCAGCGTGGGGCTCAAACTCACAACTCTAAGATCAAGAGTCACATGCTCTACCTACTGAACTAGCCTATTTAACTTCATTAGTATGTCCTACTTATATTTGACTTTGGTCTCCTCCCCTCCCTTCTGGTGTAATTTCTGATCTGTGGAATAGAGCCAGTACTCATTGGTATGGCTGTACCAGGTGTTTCTGGATGGTGCCTGTACAGATTGGTCTGTGCTTGAGCTGTCTGGTTTTTTTTTTTTAAATGTAAGATCATCCCCAAAATTTTTTTCTTCATTTGCCTTTCCTTATTTCCCTTGCTTCTTTTCATATTGCTTCTGCACAATTCTCTTGCTCTTTTTTCCCCCGGTATTATTTGCTATTTGCTGAAGCACAGTTCTTGAAGAGGTGAGGGTACCAGGTAGGGCTTTCCTATATAAGTTTCAGTTCAGGGTGTGACCTCACATCACATCATCCTCTCTCCAAACTGCAGTGTCCTCTGCATGAGGCCACCCCTTCCCTCAGCTGGGTATGTCTTTTTTTCTTTACTCTCCTCCATATACTGGGGTCAGCATGACTTAGAAGTTTCATCAAGCCTCAAACATTCTTGGACCAATGTGGGGGCATTTAGAATTAAAAAAAAAAAATCTCCACATGAAAGTGGGATCAGATTATAATTTTCTTTTCTTGTGCTATCTTTATTTGTTTTGGATATAGCACTGTGTTGGCCTAACAAAATATGATGCCCTTTTCTCAAAATTTTTTACTTCCTCCTCATCTCTGAAACTTGGTTAGAATTTTGCTCATGGATTTTTAAGTCCTAAATCGTCTCTCCTTATAAATTTTTAAAGACAACCCAGATCTAGTCTATCAATGGTGTCCTTTGTTATTTTGAGCCCTTTGCTTCTGACTTTTTGTTTTTTAAGATTTTATTTATTTATTCATGAGAGACACATAGAGAGAGGCAGAGACACAGGCAAAGGGAGAAGCAGGCTCCCCGCAGGGAGCCTGATGCAGGACTCTATCCCAGGACCTGGATCACACCCTAAGCCAAAAGCAGACACTCAACCACTGAGCCGCGCAGATACCCCTTTCCCTTCTGACTTCTAACCAGAGAACCTCTCAGAATGTACTTTAGGGAAAATTATCTGGGAGGAAGATTAAGAATAAGTTATAAAAAAATCTAGCATTTTGACAGCCTTCTCTTCCTTCCATTTATAATTTTTAAAGACATTTAAAATTCTTCCATCTATTAAAGACAGAAGGGACTGCAACTAGAACTGTTATCTCAAAATGCATATGCTAAGGAGAGAAAGCAATAGATAGTTCTAGAACCAGGTTTGCATTTTCTACCACTTACAGAAGCATTTTAACAGGAGTTGGAATTTGCTAAACAAGGACCCAGGTTTAGAAAAAACAGTTTAATTTCCCAGGCATCCCAATTAAAATCCCTTGAATTGTCCTTACTTTGCCATACTAAATATTAGGAGGAAAATAAGCCCGCTAATTTGAGTGACAGACATTACTGTAAAGATGCCTTCACCAGATCTTTCTCTTCCATTCTAAATTTCTCAGGTATTTCTTTTACCTCTTTGGCAGTTGGAAGGGAATTTTTCAAAGGCCTATCTATTTATCATTACTTCTGGGTAATTCCTGAGTTAGATTCTTATTTTCTTCCACCAGATGACCATCACAAATTTTTTTATTAATACCATTGGAAAAGCATTTAACTACATAAAGATCTACTTTGATCTAGAATACAAAGTTTAAGAACAAAAAATAAATGGTCTGTGCAGTGCACTTCTAAAGTTATATTGCACACATTGATCAGCAAAAATGAACACAGTTGAATCAGACAGAGGACATCTGATTCTAAATATGTCTTTGTTAGAAAAAGAAGAGCTGGGACGCCTGGGTGGCTCAGTGGTTGAGCGTCTGCCTTTGGCTGAGGGCGTGATCCCGCAGTCCCGGGATCGAGTCTCACATCAGGCTTCCTGCATGGAGCCTGCTTTCTCTCTGTCTGTGTCTCTGCCTCTCTCTCTCTGTGTCTCTCATGAATAAATAAATAAAATCTTAAAAAAATATTAGAAAAAGAAGAGCTATGCCTAAACTAAGAAAAAAAACCAATACTAATAAATACTAATAAAGAAAACTTGATTACTTCTGGCAACTTAGGAAGTGTCATGTAGGAAGAAAAGGAACTGGACAGTGTGCTCATTTCTTAGTCACTGAGTTTTGAAAAGTGGTCTTTCCTTGGCATCAGGGTGGTGGGGAGGCAGAGATAGTCTGCCACAATGGGAAGAATATTTGACTTTGGAATCAGAAACAACCTACCCCAAATACTCCATGATGTCCTACAGGAAGAAAAACCCTATCTCTAAAACAATTCCAATAGGTAACCAGACAAAATTACTCTTCTGCTTAAAACAGCCATTCACAGGTCTACGCTACCCTCAGGATCACCACTATGTATATTGCTCATGTAATTGTTCACATACACACACGTGCGCCCACAAATACACACACACACACACACACACACACACACACACAAACACCCCAGATATCCTCTAGGTTTACTGTGAATATGCCACGTGCCACCCAAACTCCATGCTTCTGAAAAGACTGTTGCCTCTCTCAGAAATTCCTTTAGTCTTCATGAACCAGTATGTCATTTTAAACCTGTCTTCTAATTTATATTTACATTAGACACACTCACTGATTATATTTGAGATAAAGGAAAAGCTGTGACAATAGGAATATAAAGTCATTTTTCTGTCTTTTGGATTTAACTACATTTGGATTGGCAATGAAGAGGTCACCAGTGGGGAAATCTCTCATTGCTGGTTCAGCTGGAGGCTGGAAAAGTAGAGGATCATTCCTAATCTTGAAACTAAACCTGGAGACTAATTTTGTTTTCTGTGAAAAGGATGATTTAAGTTGTTCTTATAAAGGAAAATAACCCAACACACTGACATTGGCACAAAACATGTTCAGCAGAATTCGGATGTAAGATTTCATATGTTCAAAACTTGCCTCAGTTAAAAAAGTCAAGCTTTACCTCTTGAAATGATTCACCAGGACACCAACAAGTTCTCCAATTCGACTCTCATGAGTTGGCTGTTTGCTGAAGAGGCAGACAATGAGGTCTTTGTTGTCTTTTGTATGGAACACAACAAGTTGGTCCTTTCCATTGGAGACACTCAGACCAGTCAACTGCAAAGGAACAAAACATGGAAAACTATTAGGATGGTTCTCAAAAGAATAAATTTAAAAATATATTTTGTAATTCAATAATTATTTTTGAACAGTGACCCTAGGCCTTCAATTTTTACCAAGTCTTACACAAGTCTCATGCAATTTTTAGCAAGTTTTATTCCTTTCCTTATGGAAGGAAATAATGAAGACTAAACATTAGGAAAATTGAAAACAGGAAAAAAAATAGAGAAAAATCAACAAAACAACAAGCTGGTTCTTTCAAAGGACCAATAAGGTTGCCAAGCCTCTAGTCTGAGAATAAAAGTGAGATGACCTAATTACCAATATGGAATGGAAGAGGGGATAGCACTACAAACCACACAGACATTAAAAGGATAACAAGGAAATATTTTCAACAATTCTGTGTACCTAATGGAAGAACTTGAATGAAACCAAATAATTCCTTGAAAGCCACAAACTACCAAAACTCAGTCAAGAAAAAATTGATAACCCAAGTACTGCTTTATCTATTAAAGAAATTAAATTTGTGGTTAAAAACGTTTTGAAAAAGGGGGTACCTAGGTGGCTCAGTCATTTAAGCATCTAACTTTGGCTCAGGTCATGATCTTGGGGTCCTGGGATTGAGCCCCGTGTCTGGGGTCCCTGCTCAGTGGGGAGTCTGCTTCTTCCTCTTCCTCTGCCCTTCCCCTGGCTCATGCTCTCCCTCTTTCTCAAATAAATACATAAAATCTTAAAAAACAAAAAACAAAAAACAAAAAAACCTTTCAAAAAAGAAAACTCCAGGTTCACATGATTTCACTGGTAAATTCTACTAAATGTTTAAAGAAGAAATAACACCAAATCTCTAAAAGGGAATGCTTTGTAACTCATCTTACAAGGCCAGCATTATCCTGATAGCAGAAAAAGATAAAGGCAGTACAAGAAAATTGTAAATCAATATCCAATAGCCTTCATCAACATGGATATAAGAATGGCCAAAAAAAAAAAAAGAATGGCCAACAAAATATTAACAAATCGAATCCAACAGTATGTAAGAATAATAATATACCATGACCAGGTGAGTTTATCTAAGAAATGCAAAGCTAGTTTAGTATTCAGTAATTAATCAATGTAATCCACTGTTGCAACAGAATAAATAAGCCACGTGATCATATCACTTGATGTGGAAAAAGTGATGAGGGACAGAAGCAGAAAAACATTTACCTTTAGCCCAGAAGGCTGACCTATAGCCTGCATAGTTTTGATAAGGATCAAGTAACGTGCTGGTTGTTACATTCTTTTTTTTTTTTTTTTTTAAAGATTTTATTTATTTAATCTTGAGAGAGAGAGAGAGAGAGGCACAGAGACACAGGCAGAGGGAGGAGCAGGCTCCATGCAGGAAGCCCGATGTGGGACTTGATCCCGGGACTGCGGGATCACGCCCTGGCCCGAAGGCAGGCGCTAAACCGCTGAGCCACGGGGGCTGCCCTGGTTGTTAAATTCTTAAGGGGTTTCATGATTGCCTATACATTTCACTGACAGTTAATATAAAGCTGAATCATAAGCACTGGAGAAATCTTGTATAAGTTGTTTCATGAGCAGAAATTCAAAGAAATTTATATATATTATATATATATATATATAGAAGATTTTATTTTTAAGTAATCTCTACATCCAATGTGGGGCTTGAACTCACAACCCTGAGAACAAGAGTCACGTGCTCTACTGACTAAACCAGCCAGATGTCTCTTGAAGAAACTTTTATGATCTAATACTCCCTGAATGTCCCCTAAGCATATAACTACACCAGCTTCATACAGCAAAAGTGCAGCTCTTCCCAAGAGTTCTGTCCTTGTGTTATTTAAATAAGCTTACTATGGGGCACCTGAGTGGTTCAGTCGGTTGAGAGTCTGACCCTTGATTTTTGGCTCAGGTCATGATCTTAGTGTTGTGAGATCGAGCCCCAAGTTGGGCTCTGCCCTCAGTGGAGAGTCTGCTTGGGATTCTCTCTTTCCCTCTCCCACTGCCCCTCTACCCTATTGTTTGCTCACACACTCCCTCCCTCTCAAGTAAATGGATATATTTTTTTAAAAAGCGGGGAAGAAAAGCTTACTAAGGTTGCACTGTAAAATGTCTTAAGAATTCTTTTTTGGCCGTTGTACTTATGACCTGCCACATTTCTGGTAGTCTCACACCTGGATTGTGGAGTTAATCTAAGAGCTTTGGTGTCGGTTGCTAAATCCTTTTTATTCTCTCAGTCTCTGTTTCTTACTTGTTCTTTTCCAGAGATGTCCTGAGTAGTACAACCCTTCTGAATGTGTTTTGTCCAAGTGCTCAGGAGAAAATCTCTTGCCTGTGGCTACCCTATGGGGAAGACAAACTCCTGCTGCCTGGCTGGATACCAGTATCTTGGCTATAATGGCATTGGGCTCAGAAATCAGGCTCTCCTGTTTTCCCTATTCTTTTAATAATTGTATTATTCTCAGGCACAGGACAAATATACACGTCATTAGGATGGCCACTGATCTCAAGACTTCCATGTAAGGTTTCCTCCTAAATAACCCAACGTGATCCCTCAATGAACATCAAATCTAAGATTCATCTTACAAAAAAAAAAAAAAAAAAAAAAAAGATTCATCTTACCATGTGCTTCCCAAAATGGACCAGTGGGAGCGACTACCCAGTTGAGGCACCCACCCAATGGGGGACCGCTGCCTTGGGGCTAGATCATGGATAATGCTCATGAGAAAGGTGCTCAGATTAGACAGGAGTGCCATACTTTCAGTTTTTCACATCTCTCATTTGTCCTTCCCCATGGGCTAGTTGGTGTTTTCAGTCCTGCTCTCAGATTGAAAGTACTTCTAGCTTAGATATATGATGCTTAATATGATATAAAATAGTTGCCCCTTCTTAACAAAGGTCATGGCCTCTACCCTATCCATTAATATTAGATCTAGAGACTTACAAAGGGTATTATTATTATTGGTTGCCAAATATATCAACTCCCCCTAAATGAAAAGAGGCAGCTCCAATGTTTGGCAATTCAGTCTAGTCACCAGCTCCTACTGTAGCATAGAATGCAGGAGAGAAATGAAGGGAGGTCAACATCCCTTCTCAGGTATTACAAAGGTGTCAGAGCAGTCCAGAATAGGGATACATCCTGCCATTCAACCCTAGGAACCTTCGGCAATATTCCTGATAGGATGCCATTTGGAAGCTGAGAAGGATTTTGGTAATGTACTTCTAGTTAGTTAATGTACTCTTCTTGTTTTGTAGGAATTAACTATGAGATCAGCTTCATGGATCCCAAAGGATTCTTCTTTGGGCTGTCTCCTAACATACTGGAGTCAATTTGGACAACAGGATTTAAAGAAGAAGTGCCTCCTCCTCTTCTGTAATAATGCTTACCCTCAATATTCTCTGAAGGATGATAAAAAATAGCTCATTAATGGGTCTTTAAGGTTCAATACTATTTATCCATTGGACCTTTTTTGTAGGTGGCAGGGAAAATGGACTGAAATTCCATAGGGTCAGGCCTGATTTGTTCATACTCCTTTAGGGAACTCCAGGACACCCCTCTCCTCACCACTACTTCTTAATCCACCATCAGCTTACTGCCTCAGGCCCCTCTGTTAATCCACCACCTTCCCTGTGTTCCGTCATGTTCTTTATGTGATCCCCTCCCTTGTCTCTCTTGTAAACAGGTTGCTGCCAAGATCCTGTATATGTCTCCCTCTTTTTCCTGAGTTACTTGGCTCTTTTTTGTTTGCTTCTTCTTTTGTGTGTCAGATCTGGAATCTATCTTGAGAGTACTGGATGAATGTTGTCTGACTCTAATTGTATGGGGGATTTTCTCCATCATTAATTTCCTGGCTATGATAATGCGAGCCAATTGTCTGGTAAGTCTGTCTTGGGATGGGGACCTTAAGGAACATTCCCAAGCAGCTACCGAAACTCTTTTTGCTTCAGGGAGGTTCTTGTCTTCTTTGGCCCAAAAGGGACTGCCTATTTCCACTTTCTGTCAGTCAAAAGAAAATATGTGTCTCTTCATCTGTCCAAGATGACAACCTTTAGGACCGGGAATCCTTTCTCTCTGTTCTCTGGGCTTTTGTCTAATTTTAGCCTTGCTGGTGGCACCTTGCCTCTTCTGTCTCTACTTCCCCCTCTTCCTGTTTCTGTACCACCTTGGGCATGGATTGCATAACCAGCCCCTGTACCATCCTCTGTGCTTCTGGGGCCACTGGCTTCTGCTCCTCCTTCCTTTGCTATCAAGGAGTGAAGAGTATCCCTTCCTGGACTTAAACCACCCACTTCAGATTTCTCCACCGGTGTTCCAGATAAAAACTGACAGTGGGGAACAAATTGATTAATTGATTGACTGATTGATTTAGTAGACCCAAGTATAATGTATTTGGTATTTAAACTAATTTAAATTTGTTAGTTTAATTAAGGTAGAACACATCTTTAGAATTATCAGTATTAAATATACAAGTTTTATTCTACCAAGGTTTACCAAAGGTCAAATAAGCTCTTGTTAACTCTATTGCAATTTGTCAGCAAAAAGATGACTTAAATGATGGTTGATTTTACCTCAAAGTTTTCATGGGTAATTGTTAAGATCAAGAGGATGAATAAATAAAAGGCTTGTAAGTAAAACTTCTAGTAGCTTTCAAAATTTTTGGTAACCTGCAACTTTCAAGTTTTGCTAAGTTAAATGATAAATTGGGCTGAATTCATTGGATATCTAAGTCTTTTTCACAAAAATACTAAAGCATTGTTTACTAAACATAGGTTTGTGCTTTTGGCTTCTTACCATAGAAAAACTGAGGATACTAAGGTCTATTGGTAAACATGTTTTTAGAAATTATGAAATATATTCACGAATCTCAGGTCTAAAGAATTCTGGCGTAACAGATTGCTCACATTGCTCACAATTTTTAAGAAAATTACTTAATTTTCTTTGGAAACTAAGGTTTCTAAGAGTTAAAGTTCTGCTAATGTAATTGAGGCTGAAGAAATAAGGGAAGCAACTCTGTAGGAAAGTAGGAGATATATGAGGAAGATATAAGGAATGGAAATACCGTTTTTTGAGGGAAAAAGAAATTTCATCTTAAAATGAGACTGGCTGTGTGGAGAGGAAAGGCTTAAGGACAAAATCAGAATGGAAACAAAACTTGTAGAAGGTTTGAGAAGGAAAATCTTTGGAAAAGAATTTTATGAAGGGTCAGGACTAAGACTGAAGTGAATGGATTTTAAAAGTATGCCAGTAGGGATTCCTGAGTGGTTCAGTGGTTAAAGTGCCTGCCTTCAGCTCAGGGAATGATCCTGGAGTCCTGGGATCCGGTCCCACATTGGGCTCCTTGCATGGAGCCTGCTTTGCTTCTCCCTCTGCCTGTGTCTCTGCCTCCCTCTGTGTCTCTCATGAATAAATAAAATCTTAAAAAAAAAAAAATGCCAGTAGAGGGGGCACCTGGGTGGCTCAGTCAGTTGAGCATCCAACTCTTGATTTTGGCTCAGGTCATGATCTCAGGGTCCTGGGACTGAGCCCCTTGGTAGGCTCTGTGAGCAGTAGAGAGTCTGCTGGAGATTCTCTTTCTCTCTTCTCCCTTTGTCCCTCCCCTGGCTTGTGCGCCCATGTATGTGCACTCTCTTTCTCTTGCTCTCTTTCAAATAAATAAAGACATCTTAAAAAAAAAAAAATCCACTTTTCTCTTTGTTAAAAAGACAAAGTTTTCTTGGATTGTTGGTCTGCTCTTGATAAGAAAATAAAGTTTTTTTTAAAAAAAATCTTTTCTTTATCTGCCCAGAAAACCAAAGCTTCAATTTTGTCTTTATATAAGGCCTTTGATTACTTAAAGAAAGTTAAAACTTCTTAATTTTAAAGGAGCTAAGTTTTGCTAATAACTATATAGCTTCCTATAGAATCTTTTACTGCTAGCTTGGTTAGATGTAAATATTAAATTTATATGATCTGTGATGCCTGGGTGGCTCAGCAATTGAGCGTCTGCCTTCAGCTCAGGGCGTGATCCCAGGATCTGGGATCAAGTCCCACATCGGGCTCCTTGCAGGGAGCCTGCTTCTCCCTCTGCCTGTGTTTCTGCCTGTCTTTCTCTGTGTCTCTCATGAATAAATAAATAAAATCTTAAAATCCAAATTTATATGATCTGTAATCCTATTTAGGCATGATCTTAAAACTTTTTGAGGGTTTTAATCAACTTCCCAGAGATCTGAATTGTAAATAAAGTCTTTTTGACTAATTAGACTTGTTTATTTGCTGTGTTAAGTTACATGGGAAGAAAAGAAAAGTTACATGGGAAGCATTGTCAATAATAGAAAACAGCCCAAGTATCCATCAACTGATGAATGGATAAAATGGTATAAACACAATGGAATATTACTCAGCCATAAAGAAGAATGAAATCTTGGCATTTGCAATGACATGGATAGAGCTAGAGAGTATTATGCTAAGAGAAATAAATCAGAGAAAGATAACTACCACATGATTTTACTCATATGTGGTGTTTAAGAAAAACAGATGATAGGGCCCCTGGGTGGTGTAGGTGGTTAAGTGTCCAGCTCTTGGTTTCAGCTCAGGTCATGACCTCAGGGTTGTGAGACTGAGCCCCATGTTGGGCTCTGCGCTCAGCATAAAGTCTACTGAAGTTTCTGTCTCCATCTCCCTCTGCCTGTCTCTGCACTTTCTCCCTCTAAAAAAACAAAAATAAAAAACAAAACAAAGGAGCAAAGGAAAAAAAAAGAGAGAAAACCCAAAAAACAGACTCTTAAATGTAGAGAACAAACTGATGGTTACCAGAGGGGATGTGGGGATGGGTTAAACAGGTGATGGGAATCTAGGGCACTGGTAATGAGCATGGGGTGATATATGGAAGTGTTGAATCACTGTATTGTACACCTAAAACTAATATTACACTGTATGTTAACTAACTGAAATTTAAGTAGTACTTAAAAACCAAAAGGCATCTGTTTTCCTTGTAATAGGATACCACTGGAAACTTTAGTTATATTACCAAGGCTTTGGTATGTCATATGTGAGAGAGATCACAGACTCAGATATGACCAGACAGCTTTAAGGAATTAAGGTTGACTTTATGGAGTCAATAAAGCCCCTTGGAAATGTTGGCCTGATACCTTGCTTACATAGTTCCCAGCAGCCTTACCAGGTGAGTAAAGAATATCACTTTCTGGCAGGTGCAGGAAACCTCAGGATATTTTGGGGACCTTAGGAAGAGGAATGCACCCAAATCTACGGTGTTACAGGCAAGACTGATGATAATTATTTGGCATGGCTCCATACCCTTGAGCAGCAATTTCTTACACAAAGTTCTAGCAAAGCAGATTTTAAAGGATCTATATGATCAATCACCATTCTTGCTGAGCTTATGTAAATAATTAGGTCAAGTTTATTAAAACTGGACTTGTTTTACAAATGAATTAGACTTGATTTAGCTATCTCTGGAAATAAGGGTGAATTTAGAGAGAATGATTACATTCCAATAATGCATCCTCACAGATGTTAAATTCTACTTTTGTCTTTAAATTTGTTGTTTGCCTAAGCTAGACAACTTGAGGTAAACTTTAGAGATATTGCCATAATAGCTATGCACAGACAATCTTCCTGCTTGTTACTCTGTGGGGATAATAAAAGGACCCCATGGGCATATGATTATTTAAACAGCTGGACAATGGAATGGACTCCCCAACAACTGTGTAACTCAGCTGTTGCCTTGATTAATTCTATGTGGCTGGGATAAGAAAAATGCTCCTAAAACCAGACCATACCCCACTCCCTGGGGTTAACTACAGACTTATGGAAATAATGGATGGCCAAACCCCGGGTTACCCTGGATGTAGGAAGATGACAAGGAACTGGATGATATGCCTTCAATATTTCTGTAAACTGGTGGAAGATCTCAAATTCTTCTTTAAACAATGAGATAAGAGCAAATGAAGGTCTTTTTTCTTCTATTTATCTTTTATACAACATACCTAAATGGTAACTCTTTTCTATGATGGATCCATTATGCTGAACTACAAAACCAATCTTTGTGCTGGATTTGTAGCCTACTGCCCATTTCAAGCACTTAAGGCCTCCTTTGGTGGGTTTCTCCATTATGAGGTACAGATTGATATTTTTTATATCAATACATAACTGATATGATACATCACCCAAATACTGGCACACATAGGGATATTTCTATTACTAAAAAGAATGTTTCTTGCTGGCCTATGGTAAATATTACATGGGACTCTCCAGGTCATTATAGGCCTTTCTCTTATCCTCAAACTATAAAATTAAAAAAAAATTAAAAATATTTTATTTATTTATTCATGAGAGACACACACAGAGAGAAAGAGAGGCAGAGACACAGGCAGAGGGAGAAGCAGGCTCCATGCAGGGAGCCTGATGTGGGACTCAATCCAGTCTCCGGAATCATGCCCTGAACTGAAGGCGGCGCTAAACCGCTGAGCCACCTGGGCTGCCCAAACCGTAAAATTTTAAATGAATATGCCAATCCACAGATAGGCTGATGATGACAAATTCCCAGACTATGTAGTCCTTATTGATATACTCAGGGTGGATATGTGGCTTACTCCCACAATAGGACAACTAAGCCAAAAGGCCCTTTTATATTGAGAACAGAAAAACCATATCCTTGATTCATGGCTTAATGGTACTTGCCAAATGGGATAGCTCTCTCCATGAGCCTGTTGATTACCATTAGTTTACAGGCACCTGGTTGGTTTGCTACTGACTGGACAAGGTGACCAGATAGATGATGGCGAGCGCCTAATGGAACACAATGGTTATGTGGGCCAAATGTATGCCCATGGATTCTCTACTGGGCTGAACTGGAAAATATTCTATAGGTTATGCTGGGATACGTGGCCAGAGCACTAAGACAAGTCCAGCTAATCTTCCATATCTAAAACAACAATGGACAAGTTCTGTGTTTCATTGGTATGGCCATCTGACATCTATTTGTCTTCCATCAGGTTTAGAATACGTCATATGGCACATAGAGGCCCTTGATAAATACACAATTGAGGCCTTAAATGCCTCTCAAAAAAGCATTACATTATTAAACACTGAAACAACTCAAATGCATAAAGCAGTTCTATAGAGCAGAATGGCATTAGATATTTTAACGGCAGCATCAAGAGGAACATGTGCCATTATTAAAGCAGAATGTTGCATCTGCATTCCAGATTATGACAAAAATATAACAGGATTACTTACTGATACGGATAATCAAATTGGTGCTCTTAAATGCCCTACATTGTCACCTAATGATTGGTTACATTTCTGGTCGGGAGGTGGACTATGGTCTTCTCATTGCTGAGGGTCTTCTCATTGCTCTTCTTATTTTCATTAAAATAATAATTCTATGGCTCAGTCAGTTGAAGAGCAGGCTCTTGATTTTGGCTCAGGTCATGATTTCAGGGTCCTGGGATTGAGTTCAGCATTGTGCTCCATGCTTAGCAGGGAGTCTGCTTGAGATTCTCTCTCTCCTCCTCCCTCTGCCCTTCCCCCTGCTCACACCCTCTCTCAAAATAAATAAATTAGTCTTAAAAAATAAAACCCTAATGTGTTGTTCCTCTTACTTTGTTCTCTCCTATTGTTGAGATACATGCAAGCAGGTACTGACTCCCTTGCTCAGCTGACAGACGATCTTTACTACTCGAAACAAATTCACCCTGATGTCCACTCTGGACTTTACAGTAATGGTGTTCCATTATAATAAGGTGTAAGGACAGTAGTGACCAATTTCAGTCCATAGGTAAGGACATCTCTACAACCCCTGTTAGATTGAAGATGAGCCCTTCACCCTTCAATGACCTTATAGATTTAAGGACCAAATATTGGTCAGGAGGAAATGATGAAGGATGGAAGCAGAAAAATATTCACCTTTAGCCCAGAAGGCTGACCTATAGTCTGCATAGTTTCGATAAGGATCAAATACATGCTGGCTGCTACATTCGAAAGGGTCTCATGACTGCCGATACATCTCACTGATAGTTAATAACAAGCTGAATGATAAACACCAGAGGAATCTTGTGAAGCTTCTTTTTTCTATTAAATTTTTTTTTAGTGAATGTAGTTTTATAAGTAGAAATTTAAAGGAACATTTATGACCTAATTCTCCCTGTATGTCCCCCTCCTTGAGCTCTAAGCATACAGCCACCAGCTTCATACAGCAAATTGCAGCTCTTTCTGCCCACAGGTCCTGTCCCCATGCTACTTAAATAAATTTAGTAAGTTGCATCGTACAATGTGTCAAGAATTCTTTCTTGGCCATTGCGCTCCAAAACCATGCAACAAAAGCACTTGACAATACTCATCCATTCATGATAAAAAGCTCTCAAGAAACCAGAATTAGAAAAGAACTCAATCTGGTAAATCACTCTACATAAATGCCATAGCTAACAATACACTCAGTGGTGAAGGACTGAAGGTCTTCTGCGGAGATTAGAAGCAAAAGTAAGGATTGCCATTGTCAGTGCTGCTGTGCAAATCATACAAGAAGCCCTGAGCCATTGCAATAAGGCAGGTTTAAAGAAATTTAAAAGAAATTTATATTGAAAAGGAAGAATTAAATATCTCTGTATTATTTTAATTACATGATTATCTACATAAAAGAAAATCCCAGAAAATCTACAAAATAGCTCTTGGAACTAATAGGTTTAGCAAGGTCACCAGATCTTGTTGGTCACAAGGCCAACACAAAAATATTTCTATACAATAGTAATGAACAATTGGAAATAGAATTTTAAAAATTTTGGGGTACCAAAATTTGGCTCAGTTGGTTAAGCATCTGCCTTCAGCTCAGGTCATGATCCCAGAGTCCTGGGATCATGGGGAGAAGCCTGCTTCTCCCTCTTCCTCACTTGCTTGTGCTCTCTCTCGCTATCTCTGTCTCTCTCAAATACATTTTTAAAAATTTTTAAAATTTATTTATGATAGTCACACACACGCAGAGAGAGAGAGAGAGAGAGAGAGAGAGAGGCAGAGACATAGGCAGAGGGAGAAGCAGGCTCCATGTACCGGGAGCCCGACGTGGGACTCGATCCCAGGACTCCAGGATCGCGCCCTGAGCCAAAGGCAGGCGCCAAACTGCTGCGCCACCCAGGGATCCCCTCTCAAATAAATTTTTAAAAAAATCTAAAAAAATTTTTTTTAAATTACAAAAAATTTTAAATATAGTTGACATATGATTTTGGAAACAGAAATTTAAAAACAAAACCATCTGCGGCAACTCCAAAACCAAAAATACTTATATATAAATCTAAAAAATGTGTATAGGATCTATATGCTAAAAAATACAGGTGTTGATGAAAGAAATCAAATTAAAATGTTGATGAAAGCCATAAAAGTCAAAATAAACAGAGAAATAATATGTTCGTGGATTAGGAAACACAATATTGTCATGATGCCAATTTTCCCCAAGTTGATCTACAGATTTAAAGCAATGCCAACCAAAATCCCAGTAGAACTTTTTGTAGGTATCAACAAGCTGATTCTAAAGTGTGTATGGAAAGGCAAAGGAACTAGAATATCCAAAATAATTTGGAAAAGAACTAAGTTGAAAGACCCACTATAGCTGATTTTCTTTCTAGAAAGCTATAGTGATGAAGATAATGTAATTGTTAAAGGGATTATCAAAGAGATTAAAATAGAGATCAGTGGACCAGAATAAAGAATTAGAAATAGACACAAATATAGCCAATTATTTTTTTACAAATAGACAAAGGCAATTCAATGGAGAAAAAAAAATTATACATTTGGATAACTTGGACCATTTGGACATTTACAGTCAAAAGAAATAAATGTCAACATAAATCTCACATTTTCTGTAAAATGTATTCAAAATGGATCACAGATATAAATGTAAAACATAAAACTTTTAGGAGAAAATATCTGTGTCCTTGGACTGGGGAAATATTTCTTAGAAATTACACCGAAAGCGTAACTCATAAAAGAAAAACATTGTTAAACTGAATTTCATCAAACTTAAAACTTTTCTTTGAGAAAGACACTGGTAGGAAGATGAGTATGTAAAGAGCTCTTTAAATTCAATAATAAGAGTACAAACAATTCAATTTAATTTAAAAAGGAACAAAAGATGTGAAGTCATTTCACCAAAGGAGACATATAAGTGGCAAATAAGTACATAAAGTGTGCTATCACTAGTTATTAGGGAAATGCGATGAGATGGTGGTACAATGAGATACCACCACCAATCTATCAGAATGACCAAAATAAAAACAAAAGTAAATCAACACCAACAACAAAGTGACCACCCCAAATGCTGGTGAAGATACAGAACAGCTGGAACTCTCATACACTGCTGTGGGAATGTGAAATGATATCATCATGGGGAAAGCAGATGGCAGTTACTAAAAAAGTTAAACACAGAATTATCACATGACCCAGCAATCTCACATGTAGGCATGTATCCTAGAGAAATAAAAACCTATGTTCACTCAAAAACTTACACAGGAATGTTTATAGCGGGTCTATTCACAATGGTCCCAAACTGGAAACAACTGGAATATCCATCAACAGGTGAATGGAGAGACAAACTATGATACAGCTATACAATGTAATGCTACTCAGCAATAAAAGGAATAAACTAATGATACAAATACTCAATATGCAACAATGTGGATAAATTTCAAAGGCATTATGCTCAGCCTCAAAAGGTTACATACTGTATAATTCTGTTGATGTGATATTCTCTAGAAGAGGGAACTATATATAAGGATGGACAATGGATTGGTGGTTGTCAGAGTTCAGGGTCAGGGATAGTCTGACTCGAGGGAGTTTTTTGAGATGATGGACACCTGTGTATCCTGATAGTGGTGGTGGTTACACAAATCTATGTGTTAAGATCTACAGACTTGTATACCAACCACCACCAAAAGCCAACTTCCTTACATGTTAATATTAAAAATATAGCTCCTTGCTTATTTTGATCCCCAGATAATCTACTTTGGTCAGTAAAGCAGAAGCCTGAGTGATTCCTCACTCTGGTTTGTTCTCCTACTGCAGAAAATACCAAAGTGCCACCTCCTGGCCGCCACAGGTGCTGTCAGCCTGGCAATCAACACGGACAGGGGATCCACTGCAGGGAATGCAGAGTGCCAGGATGTGGGGACAGAAGTACCAAAGATGCTGAAAGTGTAATTCCTGTTATAGGAGGATTCACTTCCAGTTGGATCAGTGGAAGAGACATATAAATAACTGAAGAACATTTTAACAGTTCCAACATTTAGGAAGACCACTTAGCTCCATGTCCTCTTTACAGATACGGAAATTGAGGCTCAAAGAGGTTAGCTGATTTGCAGACCTTGGAATTAGAATTCAGGCCCACAGACTGAGCCAGAACCATATTCTTTGCGATTAGCTTTTTCAAATATCATGTACAAGTGAACATAAGCTGCAGAAATAAGTATTCCTAAACATCAAGTAAATAAGTTTTCATAAGAGGCAAGTTCTCTTTTTTTTATTTTTATTTATTTATGATAGTCACACACAGAGAAAGAGAGAGGCAGAGACATAGGCAGAGGGAGAAGCAGGCTCCATGCACCAGGAGCCCAACGTGGGATTCGATCCCGGGTCTCCAGGATCGCGCCCTGGACCAAAGGCAGGCGCTAAACCGCTGCGCCATCCAGGGATCCCAAGAGGCAAGTTCTTATATTGATTGAAAAGATGCCAGGGTCAGTGCTTAAAGGAGAAAAGGAAAAATATTCAAGGTGCTGGAAATCATTTCACAAACCTACGCAGATCATGGGCTTTCTGAGGCCAGTGGTAAAAGAGTATATCTTTCTGCCACTTAGATATGTATCTATCCAGATGATCTATGATTACATTAAAAATATCATTTTTTCATTTCTAAAAACATTTTATATCTGTGATGTTTTGTTCTCACTTGATTATTTTATATGCAAAATTCAAAATTGAATTTATGTAGCACTTCACAGCAGAGCTTGATTAAAGCCTAATAAAATGAGAATTTCAACAGCAGTAACTCTGCCAACACATCCCAGGAGCCTTAGCCACAGGGGTTCAGGGAACAGGTTCAGCCGTGCATGCTGAAGCCATCCAGCCAGAGGACCCCTTCCTAGATACTGCCTGTGCTGGAGGGAAGGAGCCTAGGGCTGTTTGCTCAGTCCCCTTCCCACTTCAGACTGTGGGCTCCTCTTCCTGTCTATCCCCCACTCCACACTGTGTGGCAGCTTGGTGCTGCTGTGCATAGGAATTCCTCACATGTATGCTCAGACCTAAGGGCCAGAGCCCCAGAAAATAGCACCCAATTTCCTCTGCTACACAAATAATGAAAGATTAAGCCCTGTTGTTGCCCATGCAGGATAAACAGCACACAGAATGTCTCCTTATGTTCTGGGAGACAGGGTGGTAAGTGGGGAAAAGCAGTGGAGAAAAGGATGGCTTGGGTGCTAATCCCAATTCAGCCATGTGATTATTCAATCATGTGACTGAGTGAGTCATTTAGCTTCTTGGGGCATCTGTCTTCTACAAAATAAGGGTCATGCCAGATGCCTCATCTATTATAAGGTTATGGTAAGGATCAAACAACAGCAGCTCAGAGGTATACAAAGATAAATAAGCCCACCTCATCTGCCTTCAAGGGCTTTTACCCTCTAATCTAAAAGAAGATATGACAGCAATACCTGAAAATCTTTACATTAGTTCCATAAACATGGAAGGCGTCGTAGTGAGGTATATCTGTTAGGGAAGGGGTCACTGCCTCAGCCACAACACATAAATAAGTTTCTCTGAACAAAAGTGAAACTCCTTATCAAGGATTTTCTCTGTTAGTTGCCTTCTTATTTCTCATAATCTGTGGGATCTCTAGCCTATGATAAGTCTAAACCTTCCTCTTCTTTGATATTCAAGATTCTGAACAGGGCAGATACAGTCTTTGTCACCTATCTCAATTCTCCCAGGCCCTCCTCAGCAAGGAGGATCCAAGAGTGGACACAGCTAGACAAGTATAAGAACGCAGTTCAGAAGGAGAAGGCTTAGGAAGGAGAGCAGCAGGTGTCTTCCTTTGCAACTGAGCAAGTGCAAGAAAGGAAACTAGGAAAAAAACCCCCTCTAATATGTATTTGCACTTATAAGTACAAAACAGACCAATATTAGAAAAAGAAATAATTCTAAAAGATAAACATGATAAATTAAAATTGCAATGATTCAAAACATTAAGTTGCACACCTTAAATATATATACAATATCGTTATTTGTCAATAAAGGTAAAAAAACATAATGAAAGTAGTAAATAACAAAGAGATAATAAGAAAGTCAAATAATAAGAAAAAAAGTTTCTCAATGTCAAAAGATTTCAATCTTTGGATAGAAAAGAGTCACAGATACCAGCCCAACTTAGAAGATATAGTAATTTTGTCATCATTCACAGGAGGAGATAAGTAAATCCATTTTATTCTTGCTATTAAGACATCAGTTTAAACATTTAACGGTAACCATTATTAGAGTTAAAAGGAATGTATAACCTCTACTTATTAGTAAAAAGAGAATACCTAAAAATTGAGCAACATAGCAACAACAGTGACAAAAAAGAAAATGGTACAGAAGCATTAAAAATAGAAAGCACCTAAATAACATGATAAAATTTAGGGGCACCTGGCTGGCTCAGTCAGAAGAGCATATAACTCTTGATCTTGGGGTTGTTTGAGCCCCATGTTGGGTGCAGAGATTATAAAAATAAATAAATGACAGTGTGGTACTGGTATAAGGACAGACTTATAAATCAAGATGGACTAGAACTGAGAATAAATGCTTATATAAAAAATAAATAACAATTACATTTAAGAAAAGAAAATCTTATCAGTTTCTATAAAAAATGTGTATAGGATACAATTTCCTTATTGGGTAAAGAAGAGTCACAGATTAGGTCAAAACCAAAATTTAACTATACTCTGTTTATAAAAGATACATCTAAAACAAAGACACAGCAAGACAAAAAATGAATGGCAAGGATACAGCAGAAAGGAAGTTTGGATGGGAACAATAAGGACAGACAAAACTCTAAGGCAAAAGCCACAAAACTGTTCTTTGTTGTTATTTTATATGGACAAAAAATATAACTCTAAAGAAATGAAAACCATCAGGGGCACCTGCTGGCTGGGTCGGTTAAATGTCAGACTCTTGGTTTTGGCTCAGGTCATGATCTCAGGGTTCTGGGATCAAGCCCTGCACTGGGCTCCACACTCAGAATGCTTGAGATTTTCTCCCTCTTCCTCTGCCCCTCCCCACACACATTTTCTCTCAAACAAATAAATAAATTCCTTAAAAAGAAAAGAAAAGGAAACACCAGTCTTCACGCATTGAATAATAAAATACTACAACGTATAAAGCAAAACTATTCTAATACAAAAAGAATGGACTGAATTGTGACTTTGGAGGGTGACCGTCTTTTTGGCAGTTCAAGCAAACAAAACGTAAATGAGGGTGTAGAGACTGAATAGCCAAAGATGTGATTAGCAATTAAATGGAACTTCCACACACATTTAATATGGTCCCTGAAATACTTACCCCTATTTATTAAGTGTTAGGCAACAGAGCAGTACCCCCTCCCCAATTACAAAAAGCAGGATAGGCGTTGGTTGCATTCTCTAATCACAGTGCAATAAAGCTAGCAAACTACAAAAAGGTTAATAACACAACTTCATTAGTGAGAATGAAAAAGAGACACCTCTTTAAACAATCCCTGGACTGAAGAGATTGTGCTAGCAATTACAGAATATAAGGAGAAAGAGAATTCTACACATCAGCATTCACAGATGCAGCTAAACCTATAATCAAAAGAAAACACATTGTCTTAAATATTTTTATGATTAAAGTAGGAAGTAAATCAAATATCAAAAACCTAAAGAAAGAATAAAATATATTAAAATAAAAAATTAGTTAAGATAAAAGCAGAAGCAGATAAATGAGAAAAGCATCTATGATAAATCCTAGAGGTGGCTCTTTGAAGAGACCAATAAAGGAACCAAATCCTTGGCAGAGTCTAATTAAGAAACCTACAAATACCTAACATTACAAATGAGAATGGGAGTTAAGAAAAGGTATGTTGACTTAGAAATTAAAAGAGAGTAACATTTGTAATTTCATATTAATAAACGAACAAGTTTGTTAAATGTATGGTTTACTTTTGTATTTTTAAAAAGATTTTATTTATTTATTCATGACACACACACACACACACACACACACACACACACACACACAGAGGCAGAGACACAGGCAGAGGGAGAAGCAGGCTCCATGCATAGAGCCTGATGTGGGACTCCAGGGTCACGCCCTGGGCCAAAGGCAGGCGCCAAACCGCTGAGCCACCCAAGGATCCCCAAAATGTAAGGTTTAAATAAAAATACAAATTACTGAAATTGACTCAAAGAAAGACAAAAGAATCAAAATCTATCCTAACTAGGAAAACTTTTTTTTTCTTTTATGTTGTCAGAAAGATACTTTCCTAAACGTTACTGGGCACACATGATATTATAGGCAATCTTTCCAGGCACACGTAATTTCTATGCCACCGAAAATGCTTTAGAATGGAAAAAGAAAAAAAAAAAAAAGAGAGAAAAAAAGGGGAAAAAATAATAATAAAAAAGAACGGAAAAAGACAGAAACCATTCTGACTCATTTAATCTTGGTAGCAAAGTTTGAAGATCTCTTACACACATGGTACTCTGATAAAGACAAATAAAAAATCCAAAATAATTAAGAAAGTGAATTCAGCAGGCTAATACATCATAACCAAGAGGCTACATCTCATAAGGGTGAAGATGGTTCAGTAATAAAAAATGCATCAGTATCATTTGGCTTATCAATAAGTCACATTTACGTGGTGTCTCTATGTTTGTCCAAGTAGAATTATTTCCTTGCAGCAGGGCTTGATGGCTTTCACTTTTTTCAGGCAAGTATGTATGTATGTATGTATTTATTTATTTCTTAAAGTTTTTATTTATTTATTCATGAGAGACACAGAGAGAGAGAGAGAGAGAGAGAGAGGCAGAGACACAGGCAGAGGGAGAAGCAGGCTCCCTGTGGGGAGCCCAATATGGGACTTGATCCCAGAGTCCTGAACCCAAGGCAGACACTCAAACGCTGAGCCACCCAGGTGCCCTTTAATAGAATTTTTAAATGAGAGAGACTATGTTCATAGATACCTTTTTACCTTTTATTATTTTTACAGATAGCAGGTAAAAAAGAGTTAAGTGGAAATTAAAGCATTTAACTCCACACCCACCAAAATACTCCATCCAATTTGACCCATCAGTCAAATAAGATCTTTAAAATTGAGGTATAATTAAAATAAAGTAAAATTCACAGATTTTGGAGTATACTGGTGGGTGATTTTTGACACCCAAGATACAGAACTTTCCCATTATGCCAGAGAGTTCCCTCTGTTCTTTTTAAGTCAGTTCTATATTTATAAGTCAAATTGGCTTTTAGCTCTTGAGAGCTAAAAAGATGAGCTCATTACTTTAGACCTAGAAATCCAACAATCTACTGTAGCATGAACAAACTCACAAAATACTAAATTTTCTCTTTATCCCTTCTCTGTTTTCATGGGTTGTACCACAAAGATTATGAGAATTTTACAAAGAAAATAGTTACTCTTTGAAGGTGACAAACCACCCAAATGCTATTATGGTCTTTGAGGAACCATTTAAATTCTTATAATAATATAATATAGAGTTATTCAAAATTGCTTGAAATAGGTGGTTTGGAATTTAAAATTATTTCTTGTGATAGAATTGAACTTCATTTGATTTCGCTTAATGGACAGACAATCGTTGGCTTCCAACTTCCAGTTTTCAATAATCAAAAAATTCTGTTGAGGCTATGAACTCATAGTTGTTGGGTTAGATTCAACCTCAATGTATAGGACAAGAACCAATACAAAATAATATGTCTATAGCTGCAAAACTGTGCCTTGAGATATAATAGCATAAAAGGTCAGGGGACAGAGCTAACACTCCCCCAAAGTCCTCTGTAACTACAGGTCATTTTGCTTACTGTCTTTTTTCTCCATATTGCTCTTTATTTCCCTTTTTGCACCTTTATGTCTCTGCCTTTCTGTGTGCATGCACATGCTTGTCAGTGACATTGTGAGGCCTCAAGATGCTAGCTGCAAATTCCAGAATCCCAGCAATAATTTTAAGAAGCTGAAGATTTCCAGAGATGTGTGAATCCAAAGAAAAGGCTCTGACAATTTATGACAAAAAACTCTAATAATGTAATATACTTTAAAAAGAATTAATCTTTTAAAATGATGATCAAGCCCTTGAAAACCATCAAGGACTAATTAGGGAGGAGAACATATGCCCTTTTTATGGTGCTTCCTGTCTGCTTTTTTCTCTGGAGCCTCTTTTTCCCAGACATCTTCTCCTCAAGTAGGAGGATCTTGTCTCTTGTGTGGTTAGTGCTTCCTTTTTTTTTTTTTTTTTAAGATTTTATTTATTCATTCATGAGAGACACACAGAGAGAGAGGCAGAGACATAGGCAGAAGGAGAAGCAGGCTCCATGCAGGGAATGCGATGCGGGACTCGATCCCGGGACTCCAGGATCATGCCTTGGGCCGAAGACAGGCACTAAACCATTGAGCCACCCAGGGATCCCCTCTACATACACTTCTAAGAGACTTCATTATCTTGATTTTTTTCCCTCTGACCGAAGATGTGTCTGACACATGAAGAGCTTTCATACAATGGTAGTGGTCACTTAATTTCTTCATGTATCTGCTTGTATTTTGATATATACACTTGGCCTTCTGGATTTGCTATTCTCTTGTTCTTTTTTGATTGCAGAATTATAATATTTATGCTCTTTTGCTCTCAATTAACAAACTGATTTGGGGATACCTAGGGGATGGCTAGGGGATGGCTCAGTTAAGCAGCATCTGCTTTTGGCTCAGGTCATGATCTCAGGGTCCTGGGATCAAGCCCCACGCTGGGCTCTCTGCTTAGTGGGGAATCGGCTTCTCCCTCTTCCTCTGCCTGCCACTCTACCTACTTGTGTGTGCTCTCTCTGGCAAATAAATACATAAAGAAAATCTTAAAAACAAACAAACTGATTTGGCTGCTCGATGATGGAGAGAACATTCTGTTCATTTTGTTTTCCATTCAAAAACTTGGAAGACAGACACTAACTTTCTGCAGGATGCCTGGTGACTTTATTTCTCATTTTGTCTCTGCTTTCTTTTCATGTGTCTCTCTCAGTCTCCTTTCTTCCCTCCCCTTCCCTCCTTCTTTCTCCTCTTCCTCTCCTTCTGTGGCCCAACTAGCTATAGATCAGAAGTCCTAACTGTGCAGGTTTGTCATAATGGCGCATAGTTTGGGAAGATTGAGAGTTTTTTTTACCCTGTTACAAACTATCATCACTTGAAAGCAACAAAGTACTTGTACTCCAGGCCACTATATAAGGGGGTCAACCACCCTGGGGTTGCTGTGTGTGAGGAGCTGAAACTGCTTGGCAAGGTCAGGTGTTGGTGCTCTGGGCAGCAGTGCTGGCTTATGTCCCCCAGCCCCAGTGTGACACAAGTGAGTGTCTGAGTTGTCCCATGGTTCCCACCCTCAGTTGTTGAATCACCCCCAGGCTCTGAGTCTTCCCAACTGAAGCTAGATATTGTGGAGCAAAGACAAACTGTCCCACTGTGCCATTTCCAGACTCCAACCTCATGGAATCTATGAACAGAATAAAATGGTGGTGGTTGTATTCCACTAAGTCCAGGGTAGTTTGTTACATAGTAACTATAATAAAAACATGGAAGGAGGAGCGAGGTGCTATACCCCAGCCCTGAACAGTTGGTGTGGGCTTTGGGAAGTGTGTGGAAGCCTCCTGGTGGAATCACAATGGGCTTTAAGCAGGCAGCTACTGAGGGCCAGCAGGAAAGCAAGGAAAATGATATTTCAAGCTGGAAGACAGGAGACCCTTGTTATGAAGTGGCAGAAAATTTGACAACACTGCTGCCTATGTGAAGGCCGAGACTGGAAAATGTACCAAATTCAATGATTTAGATAAGGATTTCTAGATAGAATATTGAAAGTGCCATCTGGCTGCTTCTCGTTGTCTATGAAAAAAATGTGAGCGGGGAGAGTTGATCTTAATAAAGAACTGTTCAGCTTTCATACAAAATTTAGAGGAAATATAAAGAAGCCGGCACTTGCTGGGTTTCAAAATACAACTGTTTCTTATTCCCAGCTTCTCCAGATGGCAAATGAGTCTCAAATTAAGAAGTGGTTTCAGGGCAATAATCAAATCCAGAGTGGGACTGTAAAATCCTTTGTCAAAACCTCAGAAAGATCTAAGGCAGTGCTTCACAGAAACTTCCAGACAGACTAAAGCCTCTCTAAATATCTTCAGGCCATGCCTTACAAGGTTTCTCTATTAAACAGTGGGGCTCCTGTGAGTCTTAAGGGCCAGGTCCCATAGTAGCTCACAAGGATCCCAAGGTACAGGAGACATTATCTTGCAGTGATCTGTGGGTGTTGTTTTTTTCTGATATAGTGGATTATACATTGATGTACAGCAGGTCCACAAATAAGCCAAAGGAATTGTATCAGGTTGGATGGAGAGAGACAGAGACACTACAAAAGGTGACAAGGCTAAGATGGCTACTCAGATGCAAACACTGTGCCCTCCATTCCCCACTCCCAGAATGGAGAGTGTCTCCCGGGAGTCCTATCTCTGGATCACCACTGCATGTCGGGTGCATGGGGCAGATAACTTGTCTTTTTAAAACCTGCAGTTCTCAAGTCTTCAGATTGGAACAGCTTTGCTGAGGATCTGCACCTGGCTCAGATTATGGGAGCCATAGGGGAGGAGACTTTGGGGTATCTCAGGAGGGAGTGAGTGCATTTTGAATGTCAGAACAATGTAAATAATTTTTACCAAGGGGCAGCCTGCAGAGGATTTAAAACATATTCACAAATTCTTTGACATTCCTTCCACTGAGAGAGGGGGTCTATGTCCCTTCCCCTTGACCACAGACTTGCTTTTAACCACTAAAATTCAGTCACTGGTGCCTTCTGAGGTAAGGTATACAAGGAATGTAGCTTCTGCTTTACTCACTGGCAAGCTCATGCTCTTAGCCCTGAGCCACCTTGTAGGAAGCCTGACTACCCTGAACCCCCTGTTTTTAGGAAGTCAACCATTTCTAAAAGGCCTCCTAAGGCTCTCCAGTGAGCAGCCCTGGCCTGTAGGTCTTCCTGGGTCAGATGAGTGAATGAACCTTCAGTGACTCCAACCCCTAGCCCTTCAGTCACCCCAGCCTTCTAGGCTTCCCGGCAGAAGCCTCAGGCATGGTAGAGCAGAAAGAGTGGTCTGCTTTGCCATTTCTCAATTCCTGCCCTACAGACCATAATAAAATGGTGGTGGTTTTCTGTTTGGAGTAGGTTGTTACATGGCAGTAATGACCTAAAAATAGAGAAATCTTCATTTTGTAAATGCATCATGGAAAGAATGCATTGTTTAGGAAAACTAAGAGTTTAGCCCTTTATAAACAAGTATCTCTTTCAACAATTAAAAAAAAATTTACCATGTTCCAAGAACATTTAAGAAAATATTATATGTATATATTTAAAGATTTTTCACTTGTTTATTCATGAGAGACAGAGAGAGAGAGAGGCAGAGACACAAGCAGAGGGAGAAGCAGGCTCCATGCAGGGAGCCCGATGTGGGACTTGATTCCGGGTCTCCAGGATCACACCCTGGGCCGAAGGCAGGAGCTCAACCGCTGAGCCACCCAGATGTCCTGAAAATACTGTATTTTAGAAACATTTTCCAGTTTCATTAAACATAATAAAATTACTTGTTTACTTTCTTAAGGACTCAGTTGTTATGGTGAACATCAATTAGTAAATGTGTTTTGAAATACACGTGTCTTCAGGGCTACCGGAGTCCATAGACTGCACCTCTGGATCAAGACCTCCAAAAATCGTACCAACATGTGTAAGCCAAGTGACATTCTAATGGTGAAATAAAACCTATCATACAAAATATGGGTCATGAGCAGTAATAAAAAACTGTTTTTAAGCCAACATAATTGACTTTATACACAAGCACCTAGTTATAAGCCTAGTACTACTGATTATTATTATTCCGATCAATGAAAATAATTGTAAGCAACTGGCAATAAGGCTAGGTTTATATCATTGATTGACAAGAGCTTTCAACTCTTGATTTTAACAACTTGATGAAAGCAGCTCAGTAAAACTCTTCAGTAAGTTTCTAACACCAATTCCTCTAACTGCACTGAATGAATAATGTAGGCACACTGAACTTCTACTTCTCTCAGATGTTCCACATCTTGACAGGGATTGAGGGCACTATCAAGAAGAAAATTCACAACCTGGATAATGTTCTCACTGGGAATCAATTTCATACTTACAAAATTAAACGTGAATTCCTTTAGAAACTGTCACACAGGTAGCTAGGCCTGCCAAAGTCTCCTCTATCAATTTAGAAGGTTGAGTCATTTTTCCCTTTTGTTGTGAGTACCTGATTTGTGGCACACAAACTTGGCTATTTCATATTTAGATTAAATTTGTCAAATTCCTTACTAGAAACATGGTTAGAACCTGCCAATTCCTGGGTATCAGCCCAGTGGCTAATTTTTTTCCGTTTGCTAAAAATCTCAGGCCTCTTAGAGGTCTCTCTCCTAGAATATCTGGCAGTTTAAGTTCCTAGATTTGTCCTGCAACTCAGAATTCAGTAGTTTCTTGAGAAATTTAATTTTAAGTCCAAAAAGATGGCTCTCAGGAAATAGCTTCAGAAATCACTTCAACAGAGTTTTAATACCAAGCCATCTAGCGGAACAGAACTCAGTCTCCCCTGAGTCTTCCCATTCTTTAATTTTCATATATTGCAACTGTCAATATGCCTGCCTACAAGAAACTGCCTGCCTTTTAATTACTGCTTCAGAGTTATTGTTGTGGGTTTGGGAAGAGATCGTCAGATTCATCACAAGGATGCATGAAACGAGACAAATGGCCCAAGAGGGCACTCCTTGAGAAAGGGTGCACAAACTGTCATGTCTGTTGTGATTATTCAGAAGGTTAAAATGAATGGACAAAATTCAGAATGTAAAAATCCACTTACATTCTATTTATCTCCTTTGGCTATGAGGCCAGTGGCTATCAACTTTGGATGCATGTTAGAATCACTACGGATGGGCCGCCTGGGTGGCTCAGTCCACTGAGCCTCTCTAACTTTTGATTTTGGCTCAGGTCATGATCTCAGGGTCTTGGGACCAAGCCTTGTGTCAGGCTCTGTGCCCAGCATGGAGTCTGCTTGCAATTCTTTCCTCCTCCCTTTCTCTCCCCCTTTGCTCCCACCATCTCCCATTCTTAGGGGGCGTGCTCTCTCAAAAGATTAAAAAAAAAAAAAAAGAATCATTGTGGATATTCTGACTTACTTGGTCTGGGATTAGGCTGGACAGCTATAGCTTTATAAAGGTCCCCAAGTGATTCTAACCACACAATCATTGACTTAGGTAAAACTATTAAATAACTGGGTCTCACACAGTCAAATTACTATTTTAAAAAGCTCATTGTTTTACTAATTGAATCATATTTTATATTATCCATATTAAATTCATTTTTTTCTCTCTCTTAAAATATCAATTTAATTAAGTTACTTTCCTTATTGGTATTTTAATTGAATTTTTTAACCTTACAAATGAATGATCTTCTCAATGCAAAAATATTGTTTGCTCATAATTTTAGGCTTACTTTTCCTTATCCTGTGTTCATCAACAACAAATTGGTATGCACTGGTACCTCTTTCTTTTAGGAATGTTGACTGACTTTCCGTTGTATCCTGGTCATTTTGGGTATCGTGTTATAAGATGCTGGATCTAATTTAAACCTTCTATTTTAGCAAGCTTCTGCTAAAAATGGATCAGTAGGGGAATAAGGCACCAATGCCTCACTGCTGGATAGGAGCGGGAGTCCAGACCTCCCAGGTTGGGGTGGGGAGTAAGAGAGGTACCTTATACCCCCCAGGAGGGGGTGGAAAGTTAGGGTCTTCACCACCCTCCCATGATACTATGGAAAGGGAACTAGACACCCATCTTCCCCTGGGTGAGGGTGGAAGTATAGGCTCCCTTTTGGGCCTCCTTGATATCACCTAGTGGATGGGGAGGGATGCCAGGCAACGGTAGAGGTCTAGGCTTTCCACTAGGCCTTTACTGATAGAAGCATGGGTGGGGCGGGGGGGGGGCTGTAATCTTCTGACTGCTGATGTTTTTCTGGACAAGTGTTGTCAAAAAGGTTTCTGTTTCAAAAAAAAAAAAAAAAGGTTTCTGTTTCACTAGGCTGTCCATTTCCTGGTCCTTTGGCAAGAGACAGCAAGCTTTCTTGCTCATTCCCACTAGCATTTATGGGTTTGGGGCTGCTCCAGCACCCAGTCTTGAGATATATAGGAAGCAAAAGAAAATTCAGAAAACCTGCTGCCTTGAAGCTTCTCAAGTCTTCAAGACTAGTCGAGCTAGTCTTTCTCTCCACCTTTCAGAGTCTTACGTTTGTTTTATAATATAGTGTTCAGATTTTTATTTAGTAAGCAAGACAAGGTGAAATGCATTTATTCCATTTGCTCCAGAACTGGAAGTTCTAACTCTCTATTCCAGGTTATACTTGCAAACAAATTAGAAAATGTGGTTTTCTCCTTAGGGAGTTTATAATGCAGTTGAGGAGTTAGAAGACACGTATCCAAAAAAAAAAAAAAAAAAAAAAAAAAAAAAAAGAAGACACGTATCCTATGAGTGGACAACACGAGCCTTGTTAAGGGAGAAGAGGCTGCAAGTTTCCCTCTCATTAAAATACTGATCATTCTCAGATGTGAACGTCTGGCTTACACCTTTCTCTGGAGCTCTGGATAGGTATTTCTGCCTGTCTGGAGAAAGCACAGGCAGGGGTCCCCTTGGAGGGCCCATCCATTGGACATGGCCAAATGGAAACTCATCACCTTGCCCTAACCAACCTCCTTTTCAGGGCCCTGTTTCAATTAAGTGCCACCAGTCACACCATGTTGCAAACCCAAAAGAGAGGGTGGAGTAGAATGAAAAAATTATCTAAATTAACACATGTAGGAAATGAAACTAGTGCCTGGCACAGAGAAAATATTTTCTGAAAAATGTTAACTTTAAGAATATCTCAGAAACTTCCAAGGATTATCTCTCCTATGTCTGGGCTGCTGTATCCAATGACATTATTCCAAGAGCCTCTGAAATGGTCTATATTTTAACAGCTTCTCCCCTGTTCAGTCCATACTTTGTAATGCTGTCAGAAGCTTCCTAAAAAATAAACCTCATCATGCCATTTAAAATCTGTTGGTCTGCATTGCCAAAAGCAGTAGTTCACAAATCCCTTTAAGAATATGAAAAAATCTGGGGCATCTTGCTGGCTCAGTTGTATGAGCAGGTGGCTCCTGATCTCGGGGTTGTGAGTTCGAACCCCATATTAGGTGTAGAGATTACTTAAAAAAAAAAAAAAGCCAGATGATGTCACATTAAAAAAAAAAAAAAAAGAATTTTGAAAAAAGCTACATGTGCCCAGTGCAGAAAAATGCACAAGCGTACACATATACATATGAACCCCTGAAATTCCTATTTGTCTGAGAAACCATTTCTATCCCTTCCACACCATGCAAGCAATTCATGTTTATCTGTCTTAACATTTAATAAGTTGCAGCATGATATTTTTTTTTCTTTAAAAGATTTTATTTTCAAGCAACCCCTATATCGAATAACAATCAAGAGTCACACACTCCACCACTGAGCCAGCCAGGTGCCTCACTGTGACAATTTCCGTATATTTGCTTCATCCACTAAAGAATAAACAGATGTTGTTGTCTTTCTCATCTTTCTTTTCCTAGTATATAGCACAATGCCACAGAACCACAGCAGGTAGTAGATGGTCAACATTTCTAGAATGTGTGGAAGACAATGAGAGTAAAAGGTAGACATGAGGTCAAAGCATTCTCTTTGCTGAGGAAATTCTGATGGTTCCCATGTGTTCCTCTGTCAAAGCCACAGCCCTTATTCATAGCCTTAAGTCTTTATTGGTTACTTTACAGGTATTTTCCCTCTCACCTTACCGTCTCTGGATGCTCTCATCCACTCTCTGATTTCAGCTCCCACATATTAATTATATCTATGTCCCCATTCTGGATTGTCCTCCAGACAGCCCACTGTCATTGGGCCTCTCTATTACAAGTTCCTCAAACACCTGAAATGAAATCCATTTAGGACTGAACTTATTTTCCTTTCCACACTCTCTTACCGAAGCTCTGCTTTTGTCCACCCTTCTCACCTTGGTGAGTAACCAGCACTGCCATCTGCCCAGGAAAGAAACCTATGTATCTAGACCCTTTCATTACCTCAATGCCTAGGGCCTGTCATTTCCACAACTTAAATAGCTCTTCAGTCCAGTCTCCTTCACTTCTTTTTTTTTTTTTAAGATTTTATTTATTTATTCATGAGACACACAGAGAGAGAGGCAGAGACACAGGCAAAGAGAGAAGCAGGCTCCATGCAGGAAGCCTGAAGTGGGACTTGATCCTGGGTCTCCAGGATTGGGCCATGGGCTGAAGGCAGTGCTAAACTGCTGAGCCACCCGGGATGCCCCCAGGCTCCCTCATTTCTTTTTTTTAATTTTTATTTTATTTTTTATTTATGATAGGCACACAGTGAGAGAGAGAGAGAGAGGTAGAGACACAGGCAGAGGGAGAAGCAGGCTCCATGCACTGGGAGCCCGACGTGGGATTCGATCCTGGGTCTCCAGGATCGCGCCCTGGGCCAAAGGCAGGCGCCAAACCGCTGCGCCACCCAGGGATCCCGGCTCCCTCATTTCTTAACAGGCTTAATTGCTTTCTCTGTTTCCAGTCTTGACTCTTCCAACTCATCTATCAACACCCGTTTATTGAGCACCTACTGTATACTAGTAACAAGAGTCCATGACCCTTCTCTCATGACCCTGTGCTATTGCATTGCTAGTGCCTGGGTGGAACCAGACTGTAAACAACTGTGCAATGTGACAGGTGGTGACACCATCTATGAAGAATAAAGTAGCAGTGTAAAGGCATAGAAAGACTCGGGGTGGGAGGTGGGATATCATTCCAGAAAACTACTTTGAGGTTATTTGGGGCAGGGATCTTATGCAGGCATGAGGGAGAAGAACATATATAGAAGGAAGAACATTCCAGGCAGAATGAAAAGTAAGAAGAAAGAATGAACAGTGAGGACAGCTTTATCCTATTCCTTTGAATTCCACAGGCATGGGATTGTCCTTTTGCAAGGGGGCTAAGAGCAGCTTAAAATTATTGAGTATTTTATTGTGTGACAAGAACTACACTAAGGACTTTACAGGCATTATTTCAGGCTTATATACATGTATTTTATTTCAGGTTTCAACACTCTTCTGAGGTGGGCGTTTTCGTTAAAATGGGGCATGAATTCAACAAACCCCCAAATGCCTCCATGTGTCCTACCACCTGTGTTTGCCATACCCCCCAAGTATGTGATTTCTCTTTCATCCTTTACCATGTATAGTGTAATACTCTTCAAATGCAAGGTGAGATATGTTCACAACTCAACAAGCTTTGTGAAAGGGTGATGGCACAGTGGAGCCAAGACATAAGGGCAGTCACTAGATGTGGCTTCCTAAGGAGCAAAGGACTGATCCATCCACAGGAGTCAAAGAGATAATTTAGTCAAGTCAGGAGAGAGGATCCTGAACTTGTCAACTTAACTTCCCCACTAGAGGTATCCCCAACCCCAGCAAATTGTAAAGATGTTTTTATTTACATATAATTCTGGTGAAATGAAATCTTTTTTTATGCCTGTTATATTAGAGAATCAAATCCTCCCTGGAGCACCTTGCAACTTCATTATAATAATGCAGTGAAAGGAATTTGCTCTGGACTCAATCCATAACAGAGAAACCAGCTCATTTAATACCTATGAGTTCAGGACCAGTATAGGCTGCCTCCCAGTGATGTGAGGAGAGTCCAATGAGATAGTGTATGGAGATCTCTATTATAAGGGATGAAAGCCATCAAATATGAAATGATTTTATTATACTACCCTTGTTTAAGGAGAATCATCCAATAAGACAGTCCTCAACAGTAAGACCACAGTCAGTGCCTTAACAAAGATTTAATTTTTGATGCAGGTGACAAGATGTCACAGTGTGTGTCAGCATACACATACACACTCTGTTTCCTTCCTCTCCCTCCCTCCTTGTCTCCTGTTGTGTGTGCACACACAAAAATATAATGGGAGAACTGATTTTTTTTTTTTTTTAAATCTACGATAGTCACACACAGAGAGAGAGAGGCAGAGACACAGGCAGAGGGAGAAGCAGGCTCCATGCACCGGGAGCCCGATGTGGGATTCGATCCCGGGTCTCCAGGATCGCGCCCTGGGCCAAAGGCAGGCGCCAAACCACTGCGCCACCCAGGGATCCCTGGGAGAACTGAATTTTAACTTTGGACCGATGTTTCTGAGAAAGAGCCAGAACAACAAAAGTGAGTATATTTGGGGAACAGAATAATTAGATCTGTGGTTTTCAGACCTGACAACACACTACACTCATTTGGGGAGCTTAAACACACACCAACGCCCAGGTCTACCCACACAGATTCCATTGCATTAGTCTGGGCTGTGGCCTGGGAATCAGAACTTTTACACAACTCCCCAGGCTATTCTAACATGCAGCCAAGACTGAGAACCCCTGAGTTAAAAAACTACTGACATTTTCAATTTGGCTTTAAAGGTTAGCAATGGAAACATGCTCCGCCCCCCCTCCCCCCCCCCCCAGTACCTTTTCCTATTTGTTTCTTTTTGGAACAGGCAGGATTGCAATTAAGGGAGAAGCAGTTATGCAAATAGAAGTACAATGTGTCAGCTCCCTTCAAAGGTGCTGGTTTGGGTTTTTCTTTCTGACAGAAATGAAACAAAAGGTTTTCTTTTTGTATCTCTATGGACCATACCTTGAGAGCCTCTGACACACAGAACATAGCCAATAGGCAAGATTATGTAGTTTCCTGTGGGGTCCCCAGGGCCTGCAAGTCACTTATCCTTAAAAGGTTAAGATGAAATATTTTAGAAAGCAATATAATTGTGAGAAAGACATAAGTAAACAAGGGAGATGGGAGAAAGCAAGAGAGCATTCTAGGCAACTAATCCAGAAGATGCCTCATTAGGTGGCTCATCTCGGCTTTGGTGTCTAAAAAATCTGTAGTAAAACCCTGCAAAATATGGGAATTGGTTTCTCATTTATAAAATTATACTTAACTTCTTGCACAGGATTCTTATGAAGATGGAGACAGAGAAGTGCCTGGGTGGCTCAGTCAGTTAAGCAGCTGCCTTTGGCTGAGGTCATGATTCCAGGGTTCTGGGATAGAGCCCCACATCAGGCTCCCTGCTTGCCTGGCAGCAGTCTGCTTCTCCTTCTGCCTCTTCCTCATTCTCTCTCTCTCAAATAAACAAAATCTTTTTTCTTTTCTTTTTTTTTTTAAAGGATGGAGATAGAACAGATTTGAATCACCTAATAAATGCCTGGCATCGGGTACATGACAAATGCTAGCAGTGTTATTTCTTTCCTCTTAAAATAGGATTTTTAAAAAGATTTTATTTATTTATTCATGAGAGAGAGAGAGAGAGAGAGAGAGAGGCAGAGACATAGGCAGACGGAGAAGCAGGCTCCTTGCAGGGAGCCCGATGTGGGACTCGAACCCGGGATCACACCCTGAGTCAAAGGCAGACGCTCAACTGCTGAGGCACCCAGGTGTCCCTTAAAATAGGATTTTGGTTGTGTGTCTTGTTTGTCACAAAAAGGAGGTGGTGGTAGCAGTTCACCATCGGGGTTGGGAGTCCAAGGTCTCCAAGGGTATGGGGTAACGTACTAGGGTGTGAAGCTGGCTCCATTCCCCGTGAGTTTTGTGACCTTGGGTGGGTTTCCCCTTTTTCAGGGGTGGTTCCCTCCTGAGAGAAAGGTACCATGGTTATCTGGACCTTATGGTTGCCACTGGCTGGTGCTGGATGGGCTGGTTCACTTCTCTGCCTTTCTCACAGACAGGCCCAGGAGGCTTTGTGGGCAAACTGTGAGATGTGCTAACACACTGCTAGTGCCTGGCAAATGTACAGCATGTAGTAGGTGCTCAAAAATGTTTACTGCCTAACAGAGCTCTGATAAGACACTTATGTAAAAGGAAGCCTATTACTGCTTCAGCTTAGTGACATCTATTTCTGCAAATGCAGAGATCTTTTTATGTATATCCCTCCACTTAGGGCTTTGCTTTAAAAGGATCTTCTTATTCTTGGCAGTCTGACCTCTGGATAAATATGGAGGTGCTGTACTAATTTTCTTATACTTTAGTAGTTTAAAGGCTTTGTGTTTCTTTAATGAGATAGCTTTTTAAAGGAGTCATACATTGGTCCTAATGATTGTTGCTTTCAGATACTGATTTAGTGCATCTTTTACATTTATAATTGAATTTACAAGTATAGTACTGATGAAAATGGACTCTACCTTGTGCCCCAGAGCACTGACTTTTGACATTATAAATCAGTTTGCTTAGTAGTTTAACATAAGTGGTAGTCTCTAACTGGTATGACAAAGGCTTTTACTTCTAAATGCATGTTAGGAAAACAATTAGCTGGGTAGCTCTGAAATCCTGACTTCTTCCTCTCTTATTAAAAAAGAAAATTAGAGGACATGGCTAAATGTCACATTTCTTAGAAGTATTTTCAAACCACATGGCTCATTCGAATCCAATAGTAAAATCGTTGAGTGCTAAAAAAAATTATAAGGAGAGTGGAAAGACTGATTGCCAAAACCAGCAAAGCAATAAAAAAATACTGAAAAATTAAACAGAAACTTTAATATCTGTATCTTTAAAAATTCTTCTTTAATAGAGACATCACTGTTTTCTAAAGATAGAAGTTCCCAAATATTTAATATTACTAAGCAACTCTCTTTGTTGTAACAGGCAAAACCATAAAGGTTTACCCAAGATGTTCAAAATAATACAGATTCTGGGATCTGCTGAGAATTAATTAGGAAGGTAAATTTATTACCTACATAAATGAATAAACAAACCTAAGTGCTACTCTGTGTCTGACATTAAGGGGTTATGTACTTTCCATTAAAGAAGACTAATAAATACAGTTTAGAGGCTCGATGGAGGACAGAAGGGAGAAGACTGGCGCACACCAGCGCAGGCGGTGCCAGACGTCAGCTGACGGCCTTCATTGAGATTACCATGGAAACACCTTCTCCTGGGACACTGCCATGAGGGTAGGGTGCTTTAGAAACGGTGATGGGGAGCAGAGCTCACAGCAATGGCTTTCAGCAGGGCTCACCCCTGTACACATTACAAGGACAATCCATCTTCCAAATGAAATGATAGCTTTCTAGCGAGTCACCATCAGATAGAGTAATAAAGCATGAAGCCTGGCATAATTACAACCCATTTACCTCTACAAAACATTCTCATCAGTTCAGATAATTTTCTCTTCTCTCCCCTGCTTGCTTGTATTCTCCACAGAACTAAAGGAAGTATTTGTGTAATTAATTGACTACTTCCTTGGCCATCAAGCCCACAGTGATAAAAAGGAACTCTTATCAAACAGCATTTGTGGACAGATTCAAACATTCTTCAAACCAACCCACCAGGCAAAACTAACACAGCTCACCAACAAAAGGTTAAGAGGAGTTCCAGCCGAGGTCGGGTTAAATGTTTCAGTTTATGTGGTCTCACTCGAAACCAGTGAACAGATTTTATGTTTACGCAAATTAAACTCGATCTTGGCAACCAGCTCCCTGAGAGCTGGCTAGGGTGAGCCCGTGTCCCTGTGAAGTCACAAGGCACAAGCTCATTGATGGAGGTGACTTGTCTCATCCATGGGGTTCAATCTTTTCCAGCCATGTAGAGTGATCTCTAGGATGATTCTCAAGAGTTAAAGAGGTTGCTATTGTACACAAAATTACTAATTATGTAGGTTACTTCCTGACTGTTCTCCTTATCAAGCTGAGCAACCCTGACTCTCCCAGCTTTGTAAAACCTTCAAATTCTGACCCTCTTATCCCCTATAAAAAAGTTAATCTTTCTTGACATCGGAAATAATGCTTTAATTTGATATTACAACTTACAAACACAGTGTGGACAGTGACTGGAGGGGTAAGATGCTGATCTGATAGTAACACAGAATCCAGCTGGCTGAAACCCTATCCCAACTCTACTCTTGTTGTACTAAGAAAGTCACTCTGTGGCTAAGAAAAAGGTCACTAGTAACTTGAATGTTTCAATCTCAGACTGCTGTTTATAATTACTTGACCATGGCATTTGTGAAAACTGTGTTTACTGAAAATCATCTCAAAAACCTGTCATGATTTTCTATTTTCATATTTCCTGCAAAGAGTGACTGGAATCATTGCTAAATGATAAACTGGCTGAATAAGTTTTGCTAATAGAAGAGAAAGAAGGTGCCAAATTTATATGTTAATTATATTTTGTTTAGGCTTACATGAAGATTGGTCTTTCTCTGTTGAACACAAACCAATTAATAACAGAGAGTGGAGAGGTGATTCTTGTAGAAATTAGCTGGGACCCCAGGGTGCGCTGAGTTACATAGTTTAGAGTAATGGAAAAATACCCAATACTACTACACATCTATGATGGCTACAATGTAAACAAATTGATAGTTGCAAAAATTGGTGAGGATAAACTCTCATTCACTGCTGGTAGGAACAGAAAATGGTACAGCTACTTTGGGAGACAATTTGGCAATTCTTATAAAGCCAAACTTAGTCTTGCCACATGATGTAGCAATTGCATTGGTATTTACCCAGATGATTTGAAAACTGGTGTCCATATAAAAACCTGCATGTGAATGTTAGCAGCTTTATTCATAATGGCCTCACATTGGAAGAAGCCAAGATGTCCTTCAATAGGCAGAGGGATAAACTATGGCACATCCACACATTGGAATATTATTCAGTGATACAATGAAATGTACTATTAAGCCATGGAAAGCCTTGAAAAACCTCAGATACGCATTGCTAAGTAAAAGAAGCCAATCTGAAAAGTTCACAAAGTATATAATTCCAATTATATGATATTCTACAAAAGGCATAACTATAGAGACAATAAAATGATCAGTGGTTGCCAGGGTTTGGGGGAGAAAACTAACAGTTGTAGAAGAAAATAAGAAAGATCAAGCCTTCCCTCCCTGGCTGCCATTATGAACAACACAGTAACTACCTGAACCAGGAAGTTCATGAGCAGCTGACTACTTTTGCAGAAACAAATGGTCATCGATGTCCTTCACCCCAGAAAGGCAACAGAACCTTAAGACAGAAAATTTGGGAAAACTGGCTAAAACATACAAGACCACACCAGATGTCATCTCCATATTTGGATTCAGAATGCATTTTGGTGGTGGCAAGCCAACTGGCTTTGGCACAATTTATGATTCCTTGGATTATAGGAGGAAAATGAACCCAAACATAGACTTGCAAGACATCGCCTACACAAGAAGAAAAAGACCTCAAGAAAACAGCAAGGGGAGCATAAGAACAGAATGAAGGAGGTGAAGGGGACTGCAAAGGCCAATGCTGGTACTGGCACAAGTTGTAAAGATTCTGTGGTGACTATGGGGACCCGCAGGGATGTGCAGACTTTTTTGGGAGAGCATCAAAAACTGTAAAAATTAAAAAAAAAAAAAGTCAAGAAGAAAGTATTGGAAGAATTTGGTTATGAAAATAGACTGGGAAAAGGAACTGAAAATGACAGGTATTGGTACAGTGATGGGTAACTTATCAATATGTAATTATTTGATGGTGATATTTATCTTTATTTTTATGCTAAATTCTAGTTGTTCGCAGAAAAACACAGGGTATTTATTCTACAAGAAGTCAGAAATTTAGACCATAGTGGGGGAAACATAATAGTAGCTTGGCTACAATGAAACATCCAAAGATATCCACAAGGCAGAATTGGCTGTGCCACATTTGTTGAGACACAAGGTATAATCTCAAGAATGTGGAAGCGTACTGTGCAAATAAAATTAACACTTCCTGATTTAACTTCTGGTTAATAGGAAATACAGGGACTGGGAGAATAAGTTAAATGAGCCATGAGGAAACAGACAAATCCAGGCACCCAGTTCTGGACTCTAAAAAGTCAATGTCATGCATACCATATGTTGGTGGAGATACGGAGAAACCAGAACTCTCATGTGCTGGAGAGAAAGTAAAATGTAGCAGATACTTTGGAAAAGTTTGGTAGTTTCTTATAAAGTTAAACAAATGCCATATGATGGAATAATTCTACTCCTAGATATCCACCAAGAGAAATAAAAGCATATGCCCATATAAAGACTTATATGCAAATGCACCCAGCAGCCAAACGTCCATCAACTGGTGCATGGAGAAATGAAATATGGTAGATTCATGCATTGAAGTATTACTCAGCAGTGAGATGAACAAACCAGTGACATATGGCACAACCTAGATGAATCTCAAAAACATACTGAGTGAAGGAAACCAGACACAAAACAATACATGCTGTATGATTCCATGCATATGAAGTTCCTAGAAAAGGTAAAAGGATAGGCTGAAGTTGGAAGTGGGGATTATCTGCAAATGGGCACAAGTGAGCTCTCTGAGGGGATGGAAATGCTCTAAAAAGTGGACTGTGTGATGTTTGCACAACTGCATAAATTTACTAAAAGTAACTGAACTATACCTTACAATGGATGAATTTTATGGTAAGTATTAGTTTGCTAGGACAGCCAGACAGAGCCCCACAGAATAGATGTCTTGAACAAGTTCTGGAGGCGAGAAGTCCAAGATCAATGTGTGGAAGGGTGCAGCTCTTCTGAGGCCTCTCTCCTTGACTTGTGTATGGTTGTCTTCTCTCGTCATCTTCACATGGTCGTCTTCCCCCCTGTATTTGTCTCTTCCAACTGCCTCTTCTTATACAGACACCGTCATATTGGATTAGGGCCCACCCTAATGACCTCATTTTAACCTGATTACTTCTTTAACCTATCTCCAAACACAGCCACATTCTGAGGACCTGGGATTAGGATTTCAACAAATGAATTCTGGAGAAGCAAGAATTCAGCCATTATAGCAAATTATAATTTAATAATGCTGTTTTAAAAAGTCAACATCATGAATAAAAGAGTATGTCCATGGAGGTACAGTTCTGGACTAAAACAGATGTAACTCTAAAACATGAACCTATATAGTATTTTTTAAATAACTATAAGACATTCTTTGAATAACTAAAGAAATGTGAATATGTGCTGGATATCAAATGATATTATGGAAATGCTATTTTCTTTGATATGAAAACGGTTTTGTGGTCATGAAGAAGAAACTCCTTGGGGATCCCTGGGTGGCTCAGCAGTTTAGCGCCTGCCTTTGGCCCAGGGCGCGATCCTGGAGTCCCGGGATCAAGTCCCATGTCGGGCTCCCGGCATGGAGCCTGCTTCTCCCTCTGCCTGTGTCTCTGCCTCAATCTCTCTCTCTCTCTCTCTCTCTCTCTATTATGAATAAAATCTTAAAATCTTAAAAATCTTAAAAAAATCTTAAAAAAAAAAGAAAAGAAACTCCTTGTTCTTAGGAGAATGCATACAGGGTTATTTTAGTGGCAAAGTGTCATGAAAGAGAGATGAAAGAAATACAGCAAAAAATAAACACTCATTGAATCTAGGTGGAAGGCCTTAGGGGATTCCCTGTACTATTCTTTCAACCTCTCTATACATTTGAAAAATTTTATATTACAAAGTCAGAGGGATGGGATTACAATTGAGCACTGAGGAGGCAGGAAGTTCTCAAGACAAGAAAGACACCTCTACTAAAGATTTCCTTTCTTTCTCTCCTTCCTTGCTAATTGAAGTAGAAAACGTATCCCTCTAAAACTCACATCCAATTACAGTTTTTTATAAGTGAGAAATGGTTAGTGTTTCTACTGTTTCTGCTACATAAAATCTAGAATAAAATATAATGTAGATTTTAGAATTTTAAAATTTGACATGGAAGAGGCCAAGACACGTGGGTTTGGCTCATTTAAAATAACACATGACAAGAAAAGACTTTTTTTTTTTTTTCTTAATAGGAGTAACAAATAGGTGACCTGCAGGCTGACTAGGGTCTACAGAGGTGTTTTATTTGGCTTGCACAGCATTCAATAATCTGGGACTTACATAAAATACAGACTTCAGCTTTTTCTAGGTGAATCCAAAGATGTGGCATACTGGACTCAGGTATGGCCACACCGATCCCAGTAAAGGAGTGACTGCCCCATGGCAGGGTATGGGCTTCATTCACTTTTGAACTTGTCAGACTTCCAAAGGAATCTGACATTTTGACAAAGGAAATGAGTAAACATTAAGCTGTTGCTTCTGATGAGATCTGCTTTACCACTGTTCCTGGCTCTCTTTCCATTCCTATGGATGTGGCTAGGGAGAACATTATGTTGGGAGGAAGGTGAAATTGAAGGGAAAGAATCTGGATATGAATGAGTAGTGCTAAGGCCAACTGTTTATCCACATGAGGTAACATGAATGCAGGGCTATAGTCTCACATATATTCAAAAGTCAATTCTAGGTGAATTGTGGATGTCAATGTGAAAGGTAAAGCAATAAAGTGCACAGAATATACCAGAAGAGAATATCTTCATGATGTTTGGGATAGGGAACAAAACAACAAAAACAAAACAGCATCAACCTCAAGAGAAAAAAAGAGCTAAGTTGAGCTACTTTAACATAAAGCATTTTGTTCCAAGACATCATTCAGAGGATGAAAAGTCAAGTCAGAGTCAGAGAAAAGATCTGCAACACCTTTAACTGCCATGAGCACTTATGCAGAATATAGAAAGAACTAGAAATCAATTTTTAAAAGACAACTGAATAGAAAAATGGGCAAGAGATTTGAACAGGCATTTCACAAAGAGCATCCAAATGACCCATAAATAAGGGAATGCAAATAAAAAATAATCTGTATCTATCCACAAATGAATGGATAAAGATATGACATGTATACATAATGGAATATTATTCAGCCATGAAAAAGAAGGAAATGCTGCCATTTGCAACAACTAGGATGGACCTTGAGGGCATTATGCCCAATGAAATAAACCAGACAAAGAGATACTATACGATCTCACTTACATGTGGAATCTAAAAAAGCTGAACTCCTAGAAACAGAGAGTGGAATGGTGGTTACCAGTGGCTGGAGAGTATGGGAAATGAGAGATGTTAGATAAAGGGCACAAACTTCAGTTATAAGATGAGTAAGTTCTAGGAAACAATTATACAGCAGTGGTGATGATCACTAATAAAACTGTATTATATACCTGAAAGTTGTTAAGTGAGCATGCAGGGGGCTTTTGGGAGTCCTATCAATGGCTGGTATCTTGACTTTGGTGATGGTTACACGGGTAAATTCACTTTGTGACCATTCATCAAGTTCTACCCTTAAGATTTGTGCACTTTTCTGTGTGTAGGGTACACTTTAATGAAAAAGTTAAAATATGTGCCCAGATGTGAACAGGTGGTGGGGGGACCACATGCTAATAAAATATTCCAAGGGTCTGCTAATCCAGTCATCTCAGTTTTACTGAAATTACCCTAAGCTTCATGAAAAAGTTTGAAAGTCTTTTCTCATGGGATACTGTCACCAAAAATGGAATACAACAGCAAAGATATATTAAGTTCTAGTTCAGACACTCATTTACAAAGAGAAATAGGACCGAAACTTTTGTGTGTTGACACAAGGTATTAACAATATTGTTCTGGCCTGTTAGAAAGATGGTTTAAGAGTGAATATGGGGCAATGGCAGAGAAGAAGATTTCTAAGTCATAAAATGAAAAATGGTTAGCTTGAGTTTTTTTCTTTTTGATTTTAATTTTAGTTCTCTTCAAATGTTTTTAATTCTTTTTTTTTAAAGATTTTATTTATTTAGTTGACACAGAGAGAGAGCACAAGCAGGGGGAATGGCAGGAAGAGGGAGAAGGAGCACCAAGTTCCCTGTAGAGCAGGGAGCCCAATGTGGGGCTTGATCCCAGAACCCTGAGATCACGACCTGAGCCAAAGGCAGACACTTAACCGACCAAGCCACCCAGGCGCCCTTAATTCTTTTTTTAAAAAAATATTTTTATTTATTTTAAAGAGAGAGAGAGCTCATGTGCACACACAAGAGAGTGAAGTGGGGGAGGTGCAGGGCGGAGGGCAAGGGACAAGCAGACTCCACACTGAGCAAGGATCCCTATGCAAGGGCTTGATCCCACAACTCTGAGGTCATGACCTGAGCCAGAATCAAGATCTGGATGCTCAACAAACTGAGCCGCCTGGGTGCCCCTAAATGTTGTTTTTATTTTTATTTATTTTTCATTTTTTTAAAAAAATTATTTATTTATTAATGAGAGACACAGAGTGAGAGAGAGAGGCAGAGACACAGGCAGAGGGAGAAGCAGGCTCCACGCATGGAGCCCAACATGGGACTCGATTCGGGGACTCCAGGATCACGCCCTGGGCCGAAGGCAGGCAATAAACCACTGAGCTACCCAGGGATCCCCTCAATGTTGTTTTAAATTCTGCAAACTGTTTTGCTTTTAAGTTAACAGAAACTGATCAGAACAATACAACCTGGGTGGCTCAGTGGTTCAGTGCCTGCCTTTGGCCCAGGGCGTGATCCTGGAGACCCGGGATCGAGTCCCCCATCGGGGTCCCGGCATGGAGCCTGCTTCTCCCTCTGCCTATGTCTCTGCCTCTCTCTATGTCTATCACAAATGAATAAATAACATCTTAAAAACAAACAAACAATACAACAGATAATGATCTGATGAATTCTTTTATCTTTAAAAAATAATTTAGGGACAGTGCAGTAGAATGTTGACTGCAGGGTAACACCTTCATGTAGTGTTGTATACATTAAAATATATATGAAACAGATGGTCTCACCAGAAGTAAATGAACTTAAAAGTTTGTGGACTTCCTTTCCCCTCACAGAAAACACATACACATATGTACCATACATTACCATATACAGGATAATTTGAAAATATACCACTAAATCATCCATGCTCAAAGAGGAATTCATGATGGAAATGACAAAATAATTAAAATTGAACAATGACAGTACCATATATTACAACATGAGAAATTCAGCTCAAACCATTTCTGAGCACAGATTTATAGTCTTCAATGCATTTTTAAAAACTAAAATTTAAAAACGAAAGCAGATAATCCCTCAACTCAAAAAGCTAGAAAAAGAACCAACAAAATAAATCTAGAGAATGGAGAAGGAAAAACAAGAGCAGAGGTTAATGAAAAGGTAATGAAATCAATAAAATAGGTCTCTAGTGAAACTGATCTTGGAAAAAATGAGAAAAAGCGCATCTGATCAATATTAGGAACAAAGTATATAATAGAGGTACAGATTAGATCTTTCCACCTCGGGTCATCCCCGAGGTCACTGGCTTCTCTGAAATCAGGTGGCCACCCTGCTTTAGTTAGTGGCTTCCTCTCCTCTTGAGGAACAGCGGAGGGCTGCCTCTCTGAGCACCAGGAAATGGGGTGTACTCTTCTTTAGATGGAGGAGAAAGCAAACGTGACTGTATGTGTTTCACACGCTGTAAGAGAGTGGTTCACGTACCATCGTGTGTCAAAATCTCCCCTGGGTCTCATTTACTTCAGTTTTCTCTTTGGCTTAACCTCCTTCCTCTAACCTCCTTCACAGATAGCTTTCTTTCTTTTTCTTCTTTTTCCTCCCCTTTACTGAAGTATATAACATGCATTCAGCAGAGTACACAAATCTCAAGGAAACTGCCTGATGAATTTGAACATATGTATATGTAAGTGAAACCACTACCAGCTCAAGCTGCAGAACATTTTCAGCTGCCAGAAGGCTCTTTCTTTCCTCCCTGCTCATGTCTCTGTGTCTTTGCTGTTTCTTGTGCCCTAATACTTTTCCTCCAAGTAAACATATGGCTCATTTCTCAGCTCCTTCGAGTCTCAAATGTCAACTTCTCAATGGGGCCTGATCACCCTATTTGAAATGACAGTACCCTTCACATCCTCTATCTTCCTTCCCTATTCTTTTTTTTCCCTTATCCCTTCCTAATGGGTTACATGATGTATGTTTGTGTATATATACACACATGCATACATACACATATGTACATACGTATAGCCCGCAGCTTCCCACTGCAATGTTAAGTTCCATAAGCATAGCAATTTTGACTATTCTGACACTTCCATGCCATAATACTTACATGTCTGGCTCATAATAAGTCCTCAGTAATCCCTTGTTGAATGAAGACTTTAGTTATTGAGGCTATAAAGGTTGTAATGAGACAATCTGGTCTACAGCTGTCTAAAACCCCAAATGAAGGTCATTCCTGCACTGCTCTTCTAACTCAGGTATAACTCCCCATTACTTAGGTCTCCTGAAGTCTCTGTTCATTGCACCTCAAGATCTAGCAGAAAGAAATGAGCACGAGGATGCTGTAAGAACAGCTCTCAGATGGGCAGTGCCCTGGCTGCAGCACGTCAACAAGCAAGAGAATCTCTCCACCCAGCATGTAGTAAAGTCATGGTTTGTAGGGTGTAAGCAGTCACTTACCCTATCACAGCTGAGCTCCAGGAGGTGGTTGATGTGCCCATTAGTATTAAATGCCTGGGGAACTTAGGTGCTACTGCTTTATACAAGTTCAATGGGTTGGAGGATGTAAAGATAGTAAATTGGTCAAGTACTTTTTACGGTGCATCAGGAAAGCAACAAATATTGGTCTCATGTTGCTGGCTGGAAGCAGTTAAGGAAACACATTCTACCAAAAAGCACTGGTGAAACACAGGTTTAGAAACTGATTAGACATACAGTCAAACTATAGCATCACCTAAACTCTCACTCAGGATGGGCATCCATGAACACAATTTAGGTCCTGTTTGATAAAGAGTGGAATCCTGGAGATTGGAATAGGAGTAGGTGGGAAGAGTCCAAGGACCCAAGGATACTGGCCTATTTGAAGCACTTCTCTCCCACCCCAGCATAATCTGTGACCAAGGTCCAAAGATGACTTGGGCCTAAGGACAGTAGTCAAAGATTATAGAGGGAAGAGATCAATTATACCCTAAATGAACTGTAGTAATTATCCATGCTATACTAGGAAGAGTCAGGAAGCATGATACACAGACTAACATGTGCTTGACAAGGGACTGCGGTACCAATGTGGATCATGCAGAATTGGTTGCTATGGTAAGGACTCATCTGGAGACTGTTCAATATGTTACTGCAAGATGACACTCCAGTGGTTTGTTGGATTGGCTGATTTAGACCTCAGCCTAGCACTAGCCTGTGCTGTCTGGCAAGGATGGTGGCTGTTAGTAAGAAGGCACACAGGGAGAAGGAGAGCCTAAGAAAATGGCAGGAACTCAGACTCTCTAAGCACTCATGTTGCTGAGGGCACTACAGGATAACACAGTCCTGTAGAACTGCCTTAAATGCTGAAAAGTGGTATTTCCTGGGTCTTTGTGAGATTCTTCTTCCTTACTACCATGTGTATCCTCATTAAAAACAAAACATTACTCAAGATAGTGCATGGTCACAATCTGTTTGTTGGAGCCAGAAAAGCTTCACTGAGACAGGAAAGGAGCCTGTGCAGAAGGAGAAGGGTGGGACCCTCAGCTGTCTGTTCTTACCGATTACTCTTCTGAAAATTTTCCAACTTAGTTCTGAAACACAGTGTTCTTATAGTTCTTTTCTTTCCTAGAATAATTCATGACCTATGGAGCTGAAGGGAAACTAGAGCTCATTCAGCACATGAACAAGAGGAGCAAATGGAGGCCCATTGAGAGATTGCCTTCTTACTCCATTTCCTTCAGCGATTCTTTCCCTACCATTTAACTGAGAATGTTCTCAAATCATCTGCCTCTTTTCTCTCTCTAGACTCATAATTTCAGCCTTCAATTATACACAGATCTGCTCTGAAATTTTTATCTCAAGCGCTAAATTCCCCGCCCCCCAATATTAGACTCTCAATTACTTGTGGAATGTTTATCTCCAAGTTTCACCACTGCCTGAAACTCAATATGGTTAAAACAGAGATCATGTCCTTTTCCCCCTCCCACTTTCTGCATTATTGTCATTAGCATTATCATTCTTTTAAAAAAAGTTCCTGGTGTCTTTGGTTCAGGTGATGATCCTGGGGTTCTGGATGGAGCTGAGCCCCGTGTCAGGCTCCCTGCTCACCTGGGAAGCTGCTTCTCCCTCTGCCCCTCCCCACCACTCGTGCTCGGTCTTACTTTCTCTTTCTCTCAAATAAATAAAATCTTTAAAAAAAGATATAAAGAATAAAATAACAAAGACTCATGTTTTTACTATGGACACTTAATATTATGCTATATTTGTTTCAGACTCAAAAACATTTTTATAGATATGGTTGGAAGTCTCCTATCCCATTCAATCTGGTCTCTCCTAAGAGGCAGCCACTCCTCCAAAGTTCGTCCCCCGCAAAAGCAGACCTGGAGATAAAGAATGATAAACATACAGAGTGATTTGGGAGGTTCAGGGACACTGGCAAGGGTGTGGGGAGGTGCTTTGGGGATGGGAAGACAGAGAACAGGGCCCAGTGTTAAACCAGCTACCACAGTGGGCAGCTACAGGCAAAGTGGGTTCTGGCAGCGTAAGCGCAGTCTTTTGTCAGGGATGCTGGCTGACAGAAATTAGGCTGATGTACACAGAAATGATAAGGGAATATACGGGAACATGGGCAGAGTACTGGTAGCAGCTGTGATAGTGTGTACCCACTCTATTGACATTGCTTAGCTTTACTGCAACTGTTAAACATTGTTAATCTTTATATTATATGATATAATTAATAACACAAACAACAATGCTGATGTTGAAGGGGAATGGTGACTATAAATACACAACACTCAACACGAAAAAGGATAGTAGTTTGGGGAAATAACTTTGGTTCAAAGAGTTGTTTAGCTATTTATTGAATTTGTATCAAGTGCTTTGATTGATCTTCCTTTAATAGAAAGTAAAGAGATAAAACATGGGCCACAATTTATTTTTTGTTTGGTTCTACACTTCATTTGACTTTGACAAAATCTAATTTTCTCCCGTATCTTTCTTCATCTCCTATTTTAAGGTTGCAGTTATTAGGCTTAAACTATGATTGATATATGAGATTACAAGCGTTTGCTAAGAAGACTATATACAATCAAGAATGTCTTAGAATATAATTTTCTTTGCTGCAATCCATTAGCCTTTCTATTGAAAGGGAGAAAGATGCATGTGTGTGTACATGGTGGGGAGGGAGAGTGTAATGGAGACAAATTTCAACCTCATAATCAACCCTGCAGTGATGCTCTAAATCATTTAGCAAAGCCAGGAATAGTCTGTCTTCTTTGTACCCCCCAACCAATAGGACTCTTGATTTAACAACATAAAACTACAAAACAATATGTTTCCTATTCCCTTTTGCAGAGACCAAAAGGACTTAAAATAATCTTTAAATAATACTCCTCATAGATTCTATTATTGGACAAACAGATCTCTCTCCTTAGGATCTAACAGACAGAAAAATCACCCCACACTCAAAAAGATCTAGTCGTCAGCAGGATCTTTCTGAAGAATTAGAACAGTCACTTGTAAAGCAGACCACATACAGCAGGAGAAAAATTAAAAAAAAAATCTCATATTGAGATTCAAGGATGTATCCACCAAATTTCATATTTCAAATGAGAAATGATTACAGAACTTGAAAACCCCATGGAGAACAACTGAGTGGGTTTAGATCAGAGGCAAAACATACTGGTGAAAAGAACTTCTGGAAACAGCATACATTTTACATCTGAAAGAAAGGTAATGTTTTCATAAAGTAATTCTCTACTGTTTTTCTACCTAATTCCATTTCCCTATAAAAACAAACCTCTTGAAAACAAATAAGAAAATACATTATGTGCCACACTATTTAAGCAGTAAGAAGATGAAGAATAGAGAGAGTCATGTCTAATACAGAGTCCTTATGCTTGTTTTTTAAACTGCCTTCATTAATCTATTGGAAACTTTGGATCCCCCTCCCTCTCCCTCTCCTTCTTCTTCTTCTTCTTCTTTTTTTTTAAGTATTCTCCATACCCAACATGTGGTTTGAATCAAGGGTTGCATGCTTTACAGACTGAGCCAGCCAGGTGCCCCTGGATCCTGCTCATAGAAAATCGTACATTTGTACAAAACATAAAACTGGCATAAAATTTCAGGAATTCATGGTCTCCTTAAAGCCCCAAAGTGATCAGTCTATTGACCCATTAGTGGTCCAGGAACACCAGGTTAAGAATTCTTTATTCAGAAAAAGGCAGAGAACACTTACATTGTATAGAGGAATAGTCTTCATCACCTTGTACTGTTTAGTGGGATCCATCTTATACAGGTGACGATCAGTGACAAAAATTGCTCGGTCTTCCACCTTACTAAATCGATTCACCTATAAGAAAACAAACTAATAAGCCACTCATATTGCAACAAGAATGAAATCAAATGATCTACCAGGAAATTATCTATCTAGGGGGAGAGATGGCTGGTTGTGGAGACACATTCTTTAACAGATATGCATCATGCAAGGCCCATTCTACAGGATGAACAAAGATCTTAAAGGCCTAGCAGTTTCCAGATTTGTAGAATTTTATAATTTAAATTTCACAATTTTATAATTTAGCAGAGAAAACGTGAAAAACATGTAAGAATTAAAGAACTAAAAACATGTGACCCAGACACTATAAAGAAAATGCAAAGACAATCCAGGGAATAAGGAGAAAATGTTTTGCAAATCACATTTCTGATAAGGAACTTGTATCTCTAAAAGGATAGAACATATATTGTATCTAGAATATATAACTCAATAATAAAAAGACAAAAAATGGGTAAAGAATTTGAACAGACATTTCTTCAGAGAAGATATACAAATGGCCAATAAGCACATGAAAAGATGCTTGACATCATTAGCCATCAAGGAAATGTCCAGAACCACAGGGAGATACAAGTTCACCCCCACTAGCATGACAATAATAAAAAAGACAGACAATAACAAATGTTGGCCAGGATGTGGAGAAATTGGAACCCTCATCCCTAATGGTGGGAATGTAAAATGATGCAGTTGCTTTGGAAAATGGTCTGGCAGCTCCTCAAATGGTTAAATACAGAATTACCATATGACCCAGAAATCCCACCCATAGGTATATACACAAGGAAACTGAAAACATATTCACACAAAAACTTGTGCATGAATGTGCACAGCAGCATTAATCATGATAGCTAAAAAGAAGAAACAACCCGGGGCATGTGGGTGGCTCAGTGGTTGAGCATCTGCCTTTAGCTCAGGGCGTGATCCCGGGGTCCTGGGATCAAGTCCCACATTGGGCTCCCTGCAAGGAGCCTACTTCTCCCTCTGCCTATGTCTCTGCCTCTCTGTGTGTGTGTCTCTCATGAATAAATAAAATCTTAAAAAAAGAAAAGAAAAAGAAGAAACAACCTAAATGTTCATCAAATAACAAATGGATAAATAAAATAGGATATAGGGACCCCTGGGTGGCTCAGTGGTTAAGCGTCTGCCTTTGGCTCAGGGCGTGATCCTGGAGTCCCAGGATTGAGTCCCACATCAGGCTCCCTGCATGGAGCCTGCTTCTCTCTCTCTCCGTGTCTCTCATGAATGAATGAATGAATGAATAAATAAATAAATAAAATCTTAAAATAAAATAGGATATATTCACAATATGGAATATAATTTGTCTATCAAAAGAAATAAGTATTGATACATGTCATAACATGGATGAACCTTAAAAACATGATGCTATGTAAAAGAAACCAGTCCCAGAGGACCACATATTGCATGACTTCATTTACATGGAATGTCCAGAATAAGCAAATCTGTAGAAACAGAAAATATATTATTGGTTGCCTATGGCGGGGGGGGAGGTGGAGGGTTTGGAAGGATGACAGCTAAGGGGTAGGGGGCTTCTTTTTGAAAGCTGATTATGGTAATGGATATACAATTCTGTGAATACACTAAAAGCCAATGAATTGTATACTTTAAAATGGTGAATAGTATGGTATGAGATTATACCTCAACAAAGCTGTAAAAAAAATAAGACCTATTTGAAGATAACTCATTCTGCCCCTTCCTATTTCAATGGGTAGGCATATTTCAGACCAAATTCCCTAGAGAATAATGAGTATGTCATTAAATCTACATGGTCAAAAATGGACAGTGCCTTCCTAGTGCCTATGGAACAAATGCCCCATAATTACTACTATTCAAAACAAGAATGGGTTACATGGAAAGGCAGCAAATGCACCCCGAAGAAACGCAGGTAGATGCCTAATGTGGGTGTGGTAGAGGGGGGTTCCTGCTTTGAGTACAAAGACTAGAGGTTTCCAAGGTCCACTGCCACTCAGAATCCAGGATTCCTTTTTCTAACTTTCAAGAGTTTTTCTATCTGCCACTATTCTCCTTTTCATTTATTTTATTTTTTTATTTTTAAGATTTTTTTAAAGTAATCTTTATATCCAATGTGAGGCTTGAACTCATGACCCCAAGATTAAGAGTCATACGCTGTACTCACTGAGCCAGCTAGGTGCCCCACTATTCTCCTTTTTAAACTTTATTTCTTTAAGGGCTCTGTTCCTTCTGACAGGTTTCTTCATGTTATTCTCTCTTTTAAATGTCATGGTTTCTACTCTCTTCTTTTTATCTCTATATATTTTAAGATATTGCTTAAATTCTCATTCCATTATAAAACTGCTACAATTTCTAAAGTAAAAATATGAACACTCTCTCCTCTAACCTTCTATTACACAGTTGTAGAGGGAATATATAGGATCCATATAGAGTTAAGAATGAAATAAAAAAATTAATATCACAACCAAAGGGCACAGAGTTTTTCTTTCAAAGCAGGATAGTTGAGAATATGATGAGCTATTGGCTTAAGTGCTTTTGCTAACATAAAAGACTAGATTCCTCTCCCAAAGGCTTTTTTTAAAAATGAAAGACAGACAAGGCAGGTTTGCTGATGTTTATAAATTCTAAGACAATAAAGTTAAATCTATCCTTAGTCTGTACCTTCTCATTGTGAAATTTAGTTATTATCTTACTTCTCTACAAAAAAGGGCAAAAATTTTCATTTAGTAGTTGTAAAGTTTTAATAATTTCAAGGACACTTGTAAGTTTTAGACTGTGGATGCTTGTTAGAACATACTTGATAAAACAGCTACGTAGAACAATGTGTTTTTAAACTTGTAGTTGAAGCTCTGTTCGGCATAGGACGTTCTACTTGTGAATCTTGTGATAGTCTACTATAACCTCACAAACATAGATCTAAGTAACTCAGCCACTATAAAAGATTACACAGATTATCTGAAGATTGGAAGTATATGAAAAAGCTGCTTTCCTTGTAAAATGGCCACAAATATGTTACCAAAATAGTGACAAACAAAATTTAGACATTTACTTGAAAACAAAGTAAAAACATAACTATATGATTTTTTTTAAATGAAGGTCAAGAAATAGCAAAACTATTTTACAGTAAAGGCAATCAGAAGAGTGGTTGCCTTAGGGGTGGTAGGGCTTGGCTGGGAAGGGGTGTGAGGGAGCTTTACAGAGTGATGGAAATGTTCTATCTGGATAGGGTTGTGATTTACATGACTGTTCACACTAGTCAAAACTCACTGAACTGTATACTTCAAATCTGTGTATCTACTTATATATCAATACAAGTACATAAGCAAAACACTGTAACATCTCAAATATCCAGGGCAGATTCATATTTACTGCCTTATTATTTCACAGACAATAATTCTGTCTTCCAGCCAGACTGGAAGTTCCTTGAGGGTCATTATCATATGGTGGCTTTCCTCTTATACCTCACAGCAGCCAGTACAGAATTGGGCAAATAGCATTTACTATATCCTGCTGATCAGCTGGTTTTTAGAGCACTTTTAATCTGGCAGGATAATTTCAAGAAGTGTTCTTCCCCACATGAGCCAATCAGTGTTGATGATAGGAGGTGTCAGGCTGGAAAACAGAGTGGCACATTGGGGAGGTTACATAATGTGCAAAAAAATTTCCCAAGCAGCAAATTAAAGCACTTTTGCTCAATAGCTTAAGTCCCATTGCCCAGTGGGTCTTGGAAAACCTTCATTTCTGCACTGAAGAAAGAGGAACTGAGGACTCTTGCTTTGCTGTTTTTGAAGCTGGAAAACTATCAGCAAGCTAGCTCTTTAATAAAAAGCTCCCTAACATAGCATGCTCTATAAAAGCACATGGATTGCTCATCTGGAATTATTTATTCTTTTGGTTGGAACAGTTGAGATTTATTTGTATATTTTATTATATCTCATAAAGACTCTTTTCCAAGAGTTAATTTATCCCTTCAGAGTCTATATTCCTGGAGGGCAAGACCTTTACCAGCAGCCATAACTACAATACTCTGTACACAGAATGCTTACAGGACAGATGAACCATCCTAAGTGGATCTACGAGAAATATTTGTGTCTGTACTTGCAACACTGTAATTCTTGGTTGGAGCTACCCTTGTAAAATCTTTGGACTCACACTTTCACTGAGAAAAGGGGCTTTCCATAATTAGTTATCTAAAAATGTTATTGAATTATTTTTTCCTACATTTTAAAATCCAGCACATAACTCCTATTAATTAGAAAAAGTTTACTGATAAGCATTTCCTTAAATTAAATGATTTGAGGGGATCCCTGGGTGGCTCAGCAGTTTGGTGCCTGCCTTCAGCCCAGGGCATAATCCTGGAGTCCCAGGATCAAGTCCCACATGGGGCTCTCTGCATGGAGCCTGCTTCTCCCTCTGCTTGTGTCTCTGCCTTTCTCTCTCTCTCTCTTTCTGTGTCTCTCGTGAATAAATAAAATATTAAAAAAAAATCACATTTCCTGCATTTAAAAAAAATTAAATAATTTGTTAATTTTTTTTTGAAAATTACAGTGTGCACTTTTAAGCACTTTATATGCTGCTGATGATATACAAAGGAATGATATGAAGCCCTTGGTTGTAATAAGAACCTGAGACTAGCAGATGGGGTTGAGATAAGTAAGAAACTAATGTGAAAATAATTTCATATAAAGATAAACATAAAGAAAATAAATGGGGTCGGGAGAAAATGTACTTGTGATTCTGTAAAGTGCTACTTTATGAGTCAGAGAATGCCCAATTTGTAGGTCAATCTTTCCCTAACAGGCAGAATTAACCACAGGACATTTTATACATAAGGAATTAATTACATGCTAATTGGGATGTTTCAGTTTGGGTAATACTGAAATCAAAACTGAGCACAAAAAATTCCTGAGCAACTATAATGTCATGTTTCTCAGTGACTAGAAGGAAAAGCAAAGCAAAGTAAAACAATAAAGAACACTAAAACCTCTCCCCTAAGTAAAACAGAAGGCACACCTGTGATAATATATCCCTTATCCCTGCTCCCCAGATCCTACTTTCAAGATGTAAATAAAGAAGTTAGAGATTAATTTGAACACACTATTACCTTTGGTAGGATATACAGCTAACTAAATTAGGATAGGGAAGATAGGACACAGGAGGGTATACTGCTATAGGTAGGAGAGCCAACTAAAATTTAGATTTTGAACTGTCTTCTCCCTTATAGTTTTAGAAATCCATCAATTTACCAAACATTTTTTTTAATAACCAAAACATATTTTTCAGTTTTCAACATGACAAAATGGTATCTGTAATTAAGAGTAAAGTAGTTTCTATGTGGTAAAAGAATAATTACTGTTGGTAGTAATTATTTACCTCACATAGCAATGATTTTTGCCATAAGAGGGATTTGGCCCTTGTTGGAAGACCTGAAACAAGGTGCCTGCAGAGCTCCTATATTAGCATTTTTCTAAGTCGTTCTGCACAACACCAGCCTCATGTGATGCTTTGTGAAAAAAAGGGTTCCAAGTCAGGTTGGTTGGAGGAACATTGCAGATCACAGCCTCCCCTAGGATATTCATAACCCGTGAATATATTAAAGGCTCTGAGAATTTTGCACTTAAAGAGCATATTTAAACTGCTTAACCCAGTATTTCCCACATATGATACAAGGAATCCTTTTTAAAAACAAATTAATACATTCAACAGAACACTGGTTTATGAAACCCATGTTGGAGGACACTAACCATTTGTGCCCATCTTAGAGTATGGAGACTAGACAGTATCTAAAGTGGAACATGAATAATAAGTAAAAGCAGTGTTCCTCATCTTTGGCAAAATCATATTGAAAAATATATGTGTGTTGCACAAGAGTATGAAAAAAGAAAAGCTTGTTGCATAATTTCACGAGGTCACACAAGAGTCAAAAACAACAGGCCAGCCACAGTGGTAAAGTGGAGAGTACTTTCCTTTTTGTGATTATGTCCGTGAGTTTTCTATTTTGTTTTTAAAGATTTTATTTATTTATTTGAGAGACAGAGAGAGAGAAAGAGAGAGCGAGCACAAATGGGGTGAGGGGCAAAGGGAGATGCAGACTGCCAGCTGAGCAGGGAGCCTGATATGGGGCTTGATTCCAGGACTCTGGGATCATGACCTGAGCTGAAGGCAAATGCTTAACCATCTGAGCCACCCAGGTGCCCTGTCCATGAGTTAACTTGGAAACCAAAAGACAAAAACCTTAAAGCAGCAATTTTATTGAAGTGCTGTTAAGACATATTGCATTCCTTTTTATATAAAAACGTAGTTTGTAATGAGAACAGGTCATAAATCTTTACCTTGTGTTTTAGCAACTCAAATCATCCTTAAAACAGATCAAGTGAGTGGGAAGGACATGATGTACCAAAGAGAGAGCTTTAAGTTGCGTAACTTAGCAGAATCAAGATGGCAAGGAGAAAATTTTAACATATATAAATAAATTTGTAAATTCAAACTTAATTAAAATAATTATGGCATAGGAGCACTGTTTTCCTTTCTCATAAATTCATGCAGTAATAGAAAAGTTGGATCACAGATTCAGTATTAGATGAAATCTCATCTTATTTCTTCTATCACCCATGCTAAAATACTCAACCAAAGAAAACTCCTTATCACCTTGCTTTTGCCCTAACCCTTCTGGTAATCTATTTATAGTTTTAGTCAACAGTACAGGGGCTAGAGATAAAGTTCCCTTGGGGAATTAGAACAACAGAAAACACACTACGGGTAAGAGTAGCTACCTGCAGAAGTCTCCCACCTTAAAGAGCATTTTATAACTGTAGATAATGGAAAGTGGTTGTTTCAAAAAGAATCAAAGCATAAAGAGGGCTTAACTGAAATCATACCAAGTTTACCTTGGCATGTCCTTGGAACTGAAAAATTTCTAAAAAAGACATTAGCTAAACTCAACACCAAAAAACCCCAAACAATCTGATTAAAAAATGGGCAGAGGAACTGAATAGACATTTTTCCAAGGAAGACATCTAGATGATCAAGAAGCACATGAAAAGATGCTCAACATCACTCAGCATCAGATAAATGCAACTCAAAGCCACAATGAGATATGATCTCACACAAGTCAGGATGGTTAGAGTCAAAGACAAGAAATAACAAGTGTTGGTGAGGACGTGGAGAAAAAGGAACCCTCGTGCGCTGCTGGTGGGAATATAATTTGGTGCAGCCACTGTGGAAAACAGTATGGAGGTTCCTTAAAACATTAAAAATAGAACTACTAAATGGATCCAGTAATTCCACTACTGGGTATTTACCCAAAGGAAAGGAGAATACTAATTCAAAAAGATATCTGCACTCCTGTATTTACTGTAGTATTATTTTTAAGAGTCAAGATATGGAAGCAAGCTACGTGTCCATCAAAACATAAACTGATAAGGAAGATAGAGAGTGTATATATATGTATATATGTTACATATATATATAATATATACATATGATATATTTAATAGATTATCACGCAACCATAAAAACAATGAGATCTTGCCATTTGCAACAACATGGGTGAACCTAGAGGATATTATGTGAAGTCAAACTGAGAAAGAAAAATACCATATGATTTCACTCATACATGCAATCTAAAAAAGAACAAGTGAATAAATAAAAAGCAGAATCAGACCTATAAATACAGAGAACAAACCCAACTGATGGTTGCCAGAGGGAAGGGGGTAGGGGGACAGGCAAAATGCATAAAGGGGTGTGGGAGAAACAGGCTTCCAGTTATGGAATGAAGAAGTCACGGGAATAAAAGGACAACGTAGGAAATATAGTCAATGATACTGTGATAGTGTGGTATGGTGACAGGTGGTAGCTATAGTTGGTGAGCACAGCATAACGTATAGAGTTGTTAAATCACTAGTTTTACCTAAAATTAATATAACATTGTGTGTCAACTATACTTAAATAAAAAAAAATTATATCATTTAAGATATAGTGTGAAGAAATATTATTTTTCATTGAGTTTAGAAACATAAGAATGGTAGGGGCAGAGGGATTGGGGGAGAGAGAATCCTCAAGCAGACTCCCTGCTGAATGTGGAGCCTGACATGGAGCCCGATCCCAGGACCCTGAGATCACAACCTGAGCCAAAATCAAGAGTCAGATGCCTAACTGATGGAGCCACGCAGATGTCCCAGAAATAGTTTTCTTAAATTCATCGATTTCATTAATATTTTGAAGTTTATTTGCATACTTTTTACAAAATGCTTTTTTATTAATTACTGCAATTTCTTCTCTATTTTGTGAAAACAAGTATTTTAAAGTTTTTAAGTGCCAGTTATGTCGCCTGCCTTCCACAATTCATTTGCCTGGCTGCCATCATCTGCAGGTAATAGTCCACATACACATCTTGCCTCAGATAAACAACTAAATTCACAGCACATGACTCCCCCTCCCCCACCACCTGAATTCTCTGTCCTTGAGACTATGTTCTTCTTCCCTCCTTCCCTACCTTTAAAATAGCAATAAAACATGTACAAGTAGTACTATAAGATCATGAAATGTTATTCTATGAAAGACACCCATGCAGTGAAGTACAAATTCCGGATCTCAGGGAGGTTCTCCCCGCCCCCCCCGAAACAGTAACCCCAAATCTTCACTTCCTAACCCTGAAGCTGTAGTCACCTCAGCCACTGCAGCCTGGCCTCAGCACAGGCAGGTGGTGCTCACTGATGGTGGAGCTGGGGCTGGAGCTAGTAGGAGGTTTGACTGCAGCCACAGCTAAGTTAAGGTCCTCTGAATCCATCTTTTCTTCCCCAGGGAGGCCTATTTCCAGGCTGTCTCACCTTACGGACATGACAGGAAAAGAGGACATTCATGTATTTGTCCTTCCGTTTCAGTTCATTTGCAACGGGGACGAAAGTGCCTGAAGTCTGAGGTGTATCTGGCTTCTGAAAGAAAAAGGAAACATGATAAAATGATTCTGCTTAGCATTTTAGATGAAAAGGCAATCTTTTAGTAGCCTGCTTTACAACCACACTCAGACGGTTTCACACACATACTTTTATCTCCTATCCCAGATGGTGGGCTGCTGCAGGGGTGTTATACCACCAAAGGGCCTATCAAATTTTTAAAATAAGGAATGGGAGAGAGGATGAAATGCAGCTTTGGGAATAATTAATATAAAGGTGGTGATTAAAAATAGCTGTTGAATTATGCAAGGGAAGGTTCAAATGTGCAAAAATTAGGTTTTGGAGTGTGTACCTAATACATATGGCACAGAGCGACAGACAAGCCTTTTTTAAAGCAGGGGAAACATCAAACATTGCACAGCTAGAAGCCAAAAAAATCTTTTAGTTTAGTATCACTCATGAAAGTTTTGTTTCTGTAGTTGTCTCATTCTTTCCACAAATTTCTGGGGAAAAAGTCTTTTCTTTCTTTGTAAAGGGAGCAGGAGTAGATTCCACTTTGTTCTCCTCCACCTACCGAAGCAAGATAGTTGCCTTCCCAGGCTCTCTGGAGCCCAAGGTCAGCCCTTTGACCTTTCAACATTTCCATGGCTGCAACCTTTGCCCTGACCTGGGGCAGGTCAGAAGCGGGCAAGCTCTTGATGAGCTGGGATGCTCTCCATCTGCAAGAGAATAAACGAAATGTATTAAGATTTAGAAACCCAATCCCATTCATGTCCCCAAATAACTGAGCTGTCATTAAGCAGAATTTAAACCAAACTATTTACATGCTACCCCAACTCCCCCACCCCAAAGGTCTCCAAGATATACACAGAACTTGTTAAAATATACAAAGACTTTTGTGTAACTTGCTTTGTCATTTGTGTTTTGAAGTGACTAGAACTCTGTGGTACATGGGTTCTTATAACATTTACAGTCAGGGCACAGAAAGTTTAGATTAATCCTTCCTTCATCCAACACTAAGGCATTCACTGAGCACTCTCGAGGCACTTACTAAACTCCAGGTGCTGTTCTAGGTGGTGGAAGCCCAGCAGTAAACAAATGGATAAAGGTCCCTTCTGCTAGGTGCTTACATTCCAGAAGCGGGGACAGACAACAAACCAAGTGTGAGTGATGTGCTAAGTGCTATGAAGAAATTCAGGCAAGGAAAGGACAGGAGCCCAGTGGCAGGCAGGAACAGGGGGCGGGTGTTATTTATACAGGGAAGTCTGTGGGGCACCACTGATCAGGATAGATGAGCAAAGACCTTCAGAAGTGAGGGGGGGTACATGGATATTTGGGCAACAGCATCCTCTCCAGGGGGAGAGCACAGCAGGGCAAAGGCTCTAAAGCATACACTTGCTAGGCAGGTTGGAGGACCAATAAGGAGCCCTGAGGAGTGCAGGAGGGCAGGCACAGGGGGTGGGTGTGGGCACAGGAGGGGAGGCCAGAGGGCAACCCAGGGACAGATCTACAGAGCACAGAGGCCACTGTCAGGTCTCTGGCCTTCACTCTGGATGAGACTCGATGCCACTGGGAGGTTCTGAACAAGGAAGGGACACATCCTGACTCCTGCTTTACAGAATCATTCCTCTGTTGGAAGAAGGCTACCGTGGCTCTTTCCATACGGCACATGGGAGAGGTCGGTGGCTGGGATCAGGGAGGAAGTGGTGGAGGCAGAGACAGCTGTTGGTCCTGGATGTATTTTGAAGGACACGCCAGTAGATCTGCTGATGGATAAGACACGGGAGCAAGAGAATAGGGGAGATTTAAAGACGACCCCAAGACTGCTCGGTCCAAGTAACTGAAAGCATAAACTGGAAGCAGTCTATTCCTGATTGAGCAAAACAAGCACGAGGCTTTTATTCTGTCAGGGCTATCCCAGCCTCACATGGACTTATGTCCTCCTTTCTGCTGCAGGAGCTTGCAGCAGGGGTTGGAAACAAACCCACAATTTCTCTATGTCAGATGAAATAATCGAGGCTGGTGGTCCTCTAGCTATCTTCCCCAGGACGCAAGGAAGAGATGCCCCTGACACTGAGAGGTGGTGCTCTTTCCCCGATGTATGTACACAGAACGTCAGACCACTTCCATCTTATATTTTCCTGAGATGTATTCTGGCTTCAAAACAGTGACTGGAGCTCAAAGGTTTGTTTTTCTCTCTTACATTCCGACTGAAATAACCAAATAAATATACAAATAAGGAAAAGCTCTGTAAGCAGCCCTGAAGAATAGGAATGATGTTGGTGAACTGAGAGACAGGAAGACCTTGTTGGAGACCTGAAGTAGACTGGACCGAGCCACTGGTGAAGTGGCTCAGTGCCAAGCAGTCCACCTGGTGGAAGGAGAGGAGCCCCTTCGGCAGAAATGGCCTGGAGAATCGTTGGGCCTGAGCAGCTGGGGCTGGTGGCCAGGGCAGGTGGTGAAGGATCTCACAGAGGAAGAAGTGCCAGCTCTCTGCACAAAGAATGGTTGCCCATGGTGAGATGGGGACCCCTGTTGTAGCAGACAGCATAGGAGGTAGGATTCAAAAACACAATAGCGTGTAAAAAGTAAAGGCTCAGATTAATGGTGGAACCCTCCTCTCTGCTTTCTATGGCCAACAGACAACCCAATGGGACAGATTATATTAAGGTCATTAATATTATACAGATTATATATAAGTATATAATTATAATTATATTATACAGATTATATTATATTAAGGTCATTCCAGAAGACGCTGAAAGAATGACAGGATAGGAGCAGTTGGTGGTCACAGGTGACAGGCACATCCTACAACACTACGTGGCTTGCTGAGCAGCTGCCCCAAATTAGCCCTTGGGTCGCAAATTTTATTCCTGGGGTGGGAGGGAGCAGTCTTTTCTCTGTCTGCTGGTCTGTTTTCAGCCTTAGTGCCCAGTCCATCTGCTCCTTCTTTACACCCACTGTGGCCCAGGATGAGGTCCATATCTGACTGACTCCAGGGCACAGAGGCACACAGGACATCTGGGACTTGACCTATATAACCATGGACAGCACCACACAGGCTTCTCACTCTGATCAAGGAAACTGCCATCTACAAAGGTCCATAGCCCCCAACATTTTTATGGTTCACCAGCCTCAACAATATGATAAGGAGGACAAAGCTGAGCATGAGTAAGGCTCCCAGGCTCCTCAGAATGAAAAAGAATTACTGTGAGGAACAGGAGTGAGCTTAACCATGATTAGCCACACGTTGAGATTTTAGAAACAAACAAACCCCCCAAAAAACAAAAGCCAACAACCACAGCAGGGTCTTTTAACACATTTCTCTCAGTAGTCCAGTCCACAGATCAAAAAAGTGAAGAATAAATTAAGTAGGATACAGTGACAAATCAGGGGTTGGTAAACCACAGTCTGTGCCAAATTCAGCCCATGGCCTGGTTTTGTGCTGCTCACAAGCTAAGAATAGTTTTTTTTTACATGTTTGACAAAACCAGAGCAAAACAAAGTATGTGACAAAGACCATATGTAGCCCATAAAGCCTATGATACTTATCACCTGGCTCATAACGGAAAAAGTTGCCTTTGGATGAGATTAACACAACTGGCAGGATTCATTCAGAATCCTGCGTGTGCTTGTTGCGCGTGTGGGCACCCACATGTGTCTGCAAAGTCAGCAAACAGAGCCAATGCATGCTTTTCAAAATGCTCATTAACTCAAAGCCCCGAGAAGGCTGTTTGGGACTGTCTTATATCTTTCTTGTTTGTCACCATATCCCTGGAATCTAGGACAGTGCCCATGACATAGTTGGCCTTGAGTAAATATTTGCTGAATGAATAAATTAAATTTTGCAAAAATTAATGAATTCTAGGCTATATATAAAACCATCGCAATCTAAAAAGAAGACTGTATAAGCCACAGTGCAACACAAAATCAATAGTTCTTTGTGGCCATTAAAAATACCACATAGATCTTTCTTTATAGACATGGATTTTTAAGTAATCCTATAACCATGCTTGTGTAAAAAAAAAAAAAAGGGAAAAAAGTCCAGATATGTGACTGTGTATGCATACATACTCTTATTATGAGCAAACATTTCTACAGTGTTTATTATGTGTCAGGCACTATCTGAAATGCTGTGTGTGTGTGTATTATTTTACTCATAATCTTTTCAAGAACCCTATGAGCAGGTACTACTATTATGGCACTTTTGTAGATATGGTAACTGAGGCACGGATTATCTAATTTGCCCAAGATTATACAATTAGGCAGCAGCAGAGATTAGAATATAAGCCCCAGCTCCAGGATTTGTGTTCTTAACCACTATATCATGCTGTCTCTTATATGTGGGTGTGTGCTTGTAAATGCACAGACACAGACATAGAAGGATACAAACTAATTGTTAAGAGCGATTATCTTAGGGGAAGGGTATAAAATGGGGGAGAGGAGGAGGTGTGGAGGATTTCAGTTTTATATCCTATGTATTTCTACATTAATTCTCTTTAAAAAAAACAGTACACATGTATTTATGCATAGCTTAATTACTTTTTAAGTTAAGTTAAAATTCAGGTTACAGACACCATTCATGAAAAACACTTACTTGTGCATTAAAAGCCTGCCAGGATTTACAACAAACATTTATAGTATTAGATCTGAAAACTGAGGTAATTTTGCTTTCAATAATTCTTTATTGTTTGAGTTTTTCTTTTTATGAGATACCATTTCTTTTTTTTTTTTTTTTACAAAAAGCAAATGGGATACATAGTAAAGAATTTTCTTCCTATGCATTTTTCTTTACCTTTTGATATTTGCCACCAACTATACAGAGCTAACTCTAAAGGAAGATAAAATCTGATTTAGCACAGAATTATAAATTAGTTCTTTTACATTCAGTATGCCAATTATTTCATAGTGTTCTTTGTGGAATACCACAATGCCAAATGACCACATCTGAGAACCATTAGCTTACTTTATGTGACTAGATGGCTGTATCTAAGACACAGCTGAATTAATCTGGTGCACACTAGTATCAAACAAGTGTGAATAATGAGAGCTAAGAGGCCGTGAATAACTACAAACTCAGACTCATCGGGGCAGTTGATAAAAAACGAAGAGTAGCTGGAAACATACCAGATTTTAAATGGGTATTTATTTATTTATGTAAAAATAAATGGTTGCTCTAAAACTATTTCCCCCCTCACACTTTAGAATCATCTAGGGGGCGCCTGGATGGCAGTTAAGTCAGTTAAGCATCCGACTCTTGGTTTTGGTTTCAGGTTGTGATCTTGGGGTCATGAGATGGAGCGCTACACTGTGGAGTCTGCTTGAGATGCTCTCCCCCTTTCCCTTTCCCCCTCCTGCTCATGCTCTCTATTTCTCTCTCCTTCTCTCTAAAATAAATAAATCCTTAAAAAAAAATCATGCGGGAAACTTTAGGAAGGACCTTTGTTTGGGCTCCACTCCCCAGTTCTGTTAAATAGGACTTTCTGGAGACTTGGGCTTCGGTATGTTTAATAAACTCCTTGGTATATTTCATAACCAGGATAGAAAAGCATTGTGAGAAAGACTCACAGACTTTCCAGTTTGAGTTACGTGTGGGGATTTTAATAGTTATTTTTTGCTAATAAAAGAAAGAGACAGCATGCTAATAGCTTATCTTAACTATGTCATGATCCAGGGTTTGTGGCACACTGCTGTCAAGTGCCAAAGGAATGCACTTCCTTTAGCACAGTTCTATTGTTTTGAGAAGTAAACAGATGTGTTTTGAGAGTGAAATTTATAGACCTGGAGCCACGAGGTAAATGCGTAGTGGCAAACAGCTAAGCCAGTATCATGGCCTCAGACTTGTGACTTTATACATTAAGTGTGCTACCAGAAACAGATGCAGCACATCCCAACTGGCTCTTTCTTACCTATTAAAAATTGCCTGCAAGGCCTCCTCGAAACGGCGAAGAACTTTAGGTGGGGTTGGCCACTTCACGTGCTTCCCGTGGTCCTTCATGGTCTTGACACCATGGAAGCGTCTGGCAACCTCCTGAATGTAGGATTTCACCTTGTAATGCCGGTAGTATCTGATAATTGTCAGAGCTGCTTTGGTTCTCTTGTACCGCATGCGGGCCAGGGTGCCTCGCCACACCTTCACAATAGAGAAGGAAAAAGACAAGTGTTGCTTGTTGGCTGAGTCAATGGTATGGGACTTTTAAGTTAATTGTATAAGATCCTCCACTTATAAACTATGAGCGGGGTGACGGGGTGAAGGGGTGTAGGGGTAGTTTGGGATCTTGTCTATGGTCAACAAAATCAGGTGGATTTTGCATGCCACCAACAGATGGCGCCAGGAGTCACGCTGGTCATTTCACTTCAGCTGTCTAGCTGCTCCTTTTTTTTTTTTTTTTTTTTAAAGATTTTATTTATTTATTCATGATAGTCACAGAGAGAGAGAGAGAGAGAGGCAGAGACACAGGCAGAGGGAGAAGCAGGCTCCATGCACCAGGAGCCCGATGTGGGATTCGATCCCGGGTCTCCAGGATCGCGCCCTGGGCCAAAGGCAGGCGCCAAACCGCTGCGCCACCCAGGGATCCCTGTCTAGCTGCTCCTGATGCACACTGGGGTGTGTGCTGACTCGGAAGCAGAGTCATGTTTTAACTTTATGGTCATGAGGAGAAGAAAGCCAAAATGCAAATGTCCCTGGAGAAATATTTTAAGTATGTTGAAAGGAAGCAAGATGAGTCAGAACCAAAAGCCATCGATATCTACAGTTCTCTAATGAAACCTGGCTTTATACAATTATATCACTGGCTGCTAGTGTACCATCATGTTGGATTTACAAACTGATTATACACAGTCTGTGCAGCCCTGCTCTCCAGGTGCTATGTAAATTCCCCCCAAAATTAGATGTAATCTTGGGGAAAGGGTAAAACAGATGACTAATAGTGTATGAATCTTTAAATTTTTTTCAGTGCTCAGAAATCAATCAGACAATATATAAATGTCTCTGCGCCAGCTTTACCCAAGCATGGTGAAGTCAGAGATACTTATACTCTTCCTTCAGGATCCTTTGCCCAGATTCCTGTACTTTTCAATCTCTCAAGTAAAAAGAGATTTGGCATAATCTTCACTTCATTATTGGCTCTTCCCCTATATGTGTCCTCCACCACCAAAACTTAATCTTTCTTCAACAAGATTTCCAGCATAAACCCCTTTCTCTTCCTTATTGCTACTAAAATCTCCAAGATCCTTGGGATCCCTGGGTGGCTCAGCGGTTTAGCGCCTGCCTTCCGCCCAGGGCATGATCCTGGAGACCCAGGATCGAGTCCCGCCATCGGGCTCCTTGCATGGAGCCTGCTTCTCCATCTGTCTCTGCCTCCCTCTCTCTCTCTCATGAATGAATAAATAAAATCTTAAAAAAAAATTAAAAAAAGAAATAAAATCTCCAAGATCCCAAACTACTTGCACTGCTTTCTCCAACAGACCCCTTGTACACAGCGCCATGGTTCCAGTTGATATTTACTGCTGTCACTTAGATAACCAGCCCAATTCTTAGGTTGTCGGTATTAACTTCCCTCCCTGTCTCTGGCCTCCCAAGGACCAAGATTTTCCACCTCTAGTTCAAAGCCCACAGTATGGGTCCTCCAGAGTCCCTCAGGGTTCTTGTACTTTCTCTTAAATCCCCACCTGTGCCCACCAATTTCTCAGAAAAACTGGTGCAATGCCTCTTTTATGCGCTCATTTTATTTAATCAATTAATTAATTTACTCATTTTAGATGTTTCTTGATGCAGACTCCTAAATCGGCATCACATGCTTTTTTCAACCTGCTGCACAATGAGGATAGATTTGTTTGTATGGGATACATGAGGTCATCACCTAGGGACCCCAAAGAGGAACTAATGAGTCAAGGAAAACTATGATATGTGAGGGAAACGTGACATATGAGCAATTTGTGATGGGAACCTAGAGCTCACGTACAAACAGAATATATAAAGACCATGAGGCAATGAAAACTTGTTTCTGCATGTGGCGTCAGTACAGAAACCCTTTTTAGCCAAAATGGCTCTCTTCCCTGTCGCCAAATCCATCATGCAGATGGCTTTGTTACGCCTCCACCCAAGTGCTAAAATAAAGGTCCCTTCTTTAGCATCTTGAAAAACCAAAAGAATACAATTACAGGGTGGAAGTCTGTGATTCAATTTCTTAAACAGAACACATTTTTCAAGTTTCATACTGTTTGTTGCTTTTCTACTTTTTTAAGAGGAAGGAAATTAAGACTCCCTGGAGCCACACCTGTATAGAAAATCAATCCTTAATTTTAAAGGAGTGTTCACAGAATTTCTTATTAAAATGGTATTGGTTTAATTTTTCAGTAATTTTGGGGAAAAAGCATAAGGGGCAGTTTTTAGGGTTAACATTTTTTTTAAAATGTGTATTTATTTGAGAGAGAGCGAGAGAGAGTGCACATGCACGTGGGCGGGGGTAGAGAAGGGCAGAGGGAGAGGAAGAGAATCTCAAGCAGACTCCCTGTTGAACCACAGAGCCCAATGTGGGCTTGATTTCACAACCCTGAGATCATGACCTGAGCCAAATGAAGAGTCCAATGCTCAACCGACTGAGCCACCCAGATGCCCTTATGTGTAGATTAAAAAAAAAAAAAAAACTTTGTTTATTTTGGAGGGGGAGAGAGAAAGAAAGAAAGAAAAGAGAGAGAGAGAGAGAGAGACAGAGGGAGAGGGAGACAAAGACTCCCCATTGAGCAGGGAGCTCGAATTGGGGTTTGATGTCATGACCCTGAAATCATGACCTGAGCCAAAATCAAGAGTTGGATGCTTAACTGACTGAGCCACCCAGGTGCCTCTGAATAGGCAGATTTTTTTTTTCTCAGTCACGTGTCCATGTGTCCTGGACTCTTTTTTTAAAAAGACTTATTTATCTATTTGATAGGGAATAGGGAAGGGGCAGAGAGAGAGAGAGAGACTCTCAAGCAGACCCTGTGCTGAGCACAGAGCCTGATGTGGGGCTTGATCTCATGACCCTGAGATCATAACCTGAGCTGAAATCATGGGTCAGACACTTAACCAACTAAGCTGGGGCCTTAGGTAGCTACCACCATGCTCCCTTCTTAATAGTAAAGAAATGCACCAGAAGTTTGCTTCACTGAGTCTGGGGTGCCTTGTATTCTTTGGGCTTGGTTGAGGACAGATATTCTTTTTTCCATACCTTGTGGAGCTTTTTCTTGGTTCGGCTTTAATATTATTCCTTGCAGATGCATCCCCTACTCCTTGCCCACTTATTGGTATATCAGAGGCAGGAGACATGCTAAACCTTTTTGACTCTTCTTGCCTGAAGGAAAATGTCTTCTTAATGGAAGGGGAGGAATGGGGTATTCTAGGCCTTCCTTCTGGCATACATTTATAGTTAATGCCAACTCCATCAAAAGCAATGAGACTTTTCAGAATTCCCTCCTTGTAACTTCTCCATGTTCCATTCTTCTCCTTGAAGAATATATTGATTTTTTTAGCTCCTTCATTCAATTTGGTCCAATTTTTCTTTTTCTGGGTGACACTTCTTAGTTTACAGTATGAAGCTGGGATTTTTTTTTTCTCGTTTCAGGCTTTGTGGCATGTTCTTGGTCATATTTACATTTTTGTTAATTTCAGCAAATTTGGGGGAAAGGAATTTTTGTGAGCCTGCGGTTACATTGTCAGCTTTGTCAGAAGTCCCTTAGGCTTTACTTTAACAAAAAGTAGCACTGAAGAATTACAGAGAAAAATGACTGCATGCAAAAAATTATTCATGTATTTTTCCTTAGAATCTAAGCATATTTGGTTTAAACAGATATGCTCCCACAAGTTGGTGAGTCTGTGTAGGGGAGGGTTGTTGATTTTCCCACGAAAGATCTGCAGGTTGAAATTTAAGGTATAAGACAGATTTTTCCACTTCCCTCTTTGTTTAAACTGGCTTAGTTGGGGTTTTCAAGAATCATATAAAGTGTCTGCAGAGGAATCTGCCTGATGATAGGATGTCAGACAACAGAAAATTAAATGTTATATTCAACAGCAAATGTTTAATACTTATATGCATATGTCAGAGAGGCTCAACAAAAATAAAGAAGCCAAAGGTCCTTGTTAACACAATATTAACTTTAAAAGAGGAACCAACCTATGTGTTTTAGGATATGATGCAAGAGAGTGGAAGTTGAAGGCTGAAGGTGACACAATGGGATCTGGGAGGGAAAGTTAAGCAGAAGCTATAAAGCAGGTGTCAGACTGACAGAGAGGGCCTGTAAGTCTTTTCTCAGATAGAAGAGAGAACAGAGGCAAACAGAGAGGCCAGCTCAGAGGGACCAGCCGAGGTACAGAGAAAGACCATTCAAGAATAGTGTATACACCCTTGCTGTTGAGACAGTCCAATTCCTCTCTTGTGTACCTTTACCCCCTGTAGTCAATTCTGCTAACAGTCAGAGTGATCCTTTGAAGGCCAAAATCAGATCATGACACTTTTCTTCCTGAAACTTTGCCACCACTCTCCATTTCCCTGAGTGACCCCCAGACCCCTCGCACTAACCTACATGGGCCCAAGTTCTCTGGGGCAGTTACCTCCCTCCCCTACTCCCTTTTCCTAGAATGATCTCCCTCCAGATATCGCATGGCCAACTTCTTCACTTTCTCTCTGTGTCCCTGCTCAGTGGTCATCTTCCCAATGAGACTGGCCCTGACCATCCCATTTAAAATTCAACTTGTCTCCCTACCTGGCACTGTCTGTTCTCCTTACCAGGCTCTGTCTTTTCTCTTGCCTCTAGCATTTGACACTACAATACAGCATGTAACTCACATGTTACTGTGTTGGTTACCCTCTCCTCCCACTGGCATTTCAGCTCCACCAGGCCAAGGGCTCTTTGTCTCTTTTACTCACTGATGAAACTCCACTGACTAGAACAATGCTCAGAACATAGTGGCCACTCCAGAGTATCTGCTGAATAGAATGAATGTTTTCACCTTCATCTTTCAAGCCTGATACTAAGTCTTTCATTGTGGCTGTCGTGTTTTCCATTTTCAAGACTCATCCTTGTTCTCTAAATTTTTCTTTTCTTTATTTAAAAGATTTTTATTTGAGAGAGAGTGAGTGTATGACTCAGGGGAGGGGCAGAGGGAGAAGAAGAGGGAGAAACAGACTCCTTGCTGAATGGTAGCCCGACGTGGGACTCCATCCCAGGATCCTGAGATCATGACCTGAGTCGAAGTCAGATGCTTAACTGACCGAGCCACCCAGGTGCCCCCAAATATTTCTTTTTAAGAGCACATTACTCTTGTTTAAGAGAAGCAACGTCTCATCTTTCCTCTCTGAGGTTATGAATAATGATTTTACTTTTTACAATTCTCCCTGGGTTGTATGTTCCTTCTAAATCTCCTCTACTTCCATTTGTCTTGGTCTTGACCTTTTGTGCTAGAGGCCTTCCTTGAATGTTCTGGGATCCTTGGCCATCTATTACTGAATGCCACTCGAAAGCTCTGTGTATGTGCTTTAGGAATGGGGGGACTTCATTTCATAGGGTAATTAGGTGAGTTCCCCATCTGTGGAAAACCCCAGAACATCAGTGTTTTCCCTCTTTGCTAGCAAAATTCTGAGTAAAGGGGCATTGAGGGTTATCTTTAGTATCCAGATTTTCACTTCCTTTCCTAGATTTCAGTATGGCGCCTAACCCCTCTCCACCACTGTGCTTGGTGTCCTCCAAAGCCCAGAGTTTCTCTGGTTGTATTTCTTCAGAGTAAGTTTCTTGTCTTCTACCAGAACAAGGCTGAGGTAGTGAAGTGCCTTTGTGAGGTCTGGGAGGAGACCTTTGTTTTGCTCCTTATACAGACTGTTAACCAACCTCCTTCAGTTCTCTCCCTCGCTCCTACCTCCAGAGGGACCTGGTCCTTCCCACTCCTGAGTTTTCTATAGCCCAGCAGTCGGGCAAACTGGCTTGCCTGTCTGCCTTCTCTGCAGGCACTCAGATGTCAGCTTTCTCCACCTGCTTGGGGGACTAACCACACATCCACTTAATTTCCAAAATTCTGTTGATGCTTCTTGTCTGCTGTTGTTGTTCCTATGGTTCTATTTGTCCTTGTGGGTTTCTCCCATTTTTATCCCTTACTGCTCATTTAGGGGTTTTGAGAGGGAGTGGATATAAACACAATCTGTCATGTTTAACCAGATGTTTTTATAATGCCATCTTAATTCTACCATGTTTTCCTCTGGTGCATACTTCCTCAGTGGTCAGGCATTTCAAAGCAACATCTGGCTGTCATTAAAGTACAAGATTCATTTGGCAAAAGATGTAGGATTCTAGGTTATGCTCTAATAAGAAGTAGGTCAATTACGTGAATCTTCAGTTTAGTTTCAGAAAGAAACACGGGTCAGCTTTCCTTCTTTTTTTTTCTAGTTCTCTGTGTTTTTTCTGTTTTTGTTTTTTAGTTATCATGGGTGTTGGACCCCTTCTGTCTCATGCTCAAACAGCTCCTGGTGCTCTGAATGGAGATTCTCTTGGTTTCCACAACCAGAACCCTGCAGCAATTCAGCTTCCCAGGCCCTCTAAGGCGAGGGACAGCTTCTGGGAGAAGCATCTTTCCTGTTTCTAAATTTAAATTCCCCAGATAGTTACTCTGGCAGAGTTCTGACAGTTTCTGGTTGTTTTAAGAGTTGCGGTAGACAAGAATTTATTTAGGTAACAGGCTGAACTCTGAACTGTAAAATCCATAAAATCTAGCCACATACCCTCATTGAATTACAGTAGTCCCCTCCTTACCCATTGTTTGTTTTCTGTGTTTTCAGTTACCCACAGTCAACCATGGTCTGAAAGCAGATGATCCTCCCCAGATTTCATCAGAAGGTCGTAAGTAAGTAACATTATGTCACAATGCCTACATCATTCCCCTCATGTGCGCATCTTACCATCTCACATCATTGCAAGGAAAGGGGTGAGTACAGCACAATTTGTTATTTTGAAAAAGAGAGAGTCCATAGTCACAAAACTTTTATAGTAAATTGTTGCAATTTTTCTATTATTTTTTTTTAATTTTATTTATTTATTCATGAGAGAGAGAGAGAGAGAGAGAGAGAGAGAGAGAGAGGCAGAGGGAGAAGCAGGCTCCATGCGTAGAGCCCGATGTGGGACTTGATCCTGGGTCCCCAGGATCATGCCCTGGGCTGAAGGTGGCGCTAAACCACTGAGCCACCCAGGCTGCCCCATAATTTTTCTATTATTAATTACAGCTGTTACTCTCTTACTGACCTTTTATAAGTTAAACTTTATCATAGGTATGTACATGTGAGAAAAAACAAGTACCTATAGGGTTCAGGACCATCTGTGGTTTTAGGCATCTGTTGGGGGTCGTGAGATCCATCCCCTGTGCATAAGGGGGGAGTACTGTAGAATATGATGGTTCCATCCTATTTGGGATATTTTATAATTAATTAGTGAAGATTTGGCCTCTTTTAGGGGTTAAAGAAAGACTCAAAGATGTAAAATATTCCCGGTAATTCCTCTTCAACTAAAATATTAACTTGATCAAAACCCAAAATGGGATTATTTTGAAGATAATTAAAAATAAAATTACTCCAGCTAACAGGTTAAATAATTCTGATAAGCCTTTCAGGATTTAACCTTGTTCAAAGGTAAACACTGAGTGGCACTGTACTGAAGAGACTGCTCTCTTTGGTTTAGTTTTGTTTCCTTGAAAGAGAATGTACAAAATTGGTAACTCACCTTCAAAATCTCTGAGGTCAAGACTATCTCAAAACTACTTTTTGACATAGAACTGTAGGGTTTGGGTCAAGTATGTAGGCATGTGAGCAGACCCAAAGAGGCATCTTAAGGATGTTTCAGCTTTGTCTGAAAACATGTACTGCCTTTTCCACCCCCATGTCTACCTCCGTCTAATACTGAGGTGGCTTGCCACCTGGTCGGGGTACAAGTTGGGCTTTTACCTTATATAACAAATGTCCTGACTTTTCTTCCTTTATGTCTAGCATCTGAAACATGCAGAACTCCTTAAAAAAATAACCCAGTACACTTTTGCTTTCAGATGCTTGCAAATGATCTCAATTTTGAATGGTTCTCTGGATCATGCATAAGTTCAAATAATAACATTTGATATTTGAAAGAATCTGCCAAAGGTGCATCCTAACATTCTTTTCTATTGAGTTCCAAAAGCGAATTCGGGGACACAAGGCCTTTGAAATGCTCTCTGAAAAAGAGGCTCCATTTTCAGTTAAGTTTGGGAAAGCTGCATATTGCAATTCCTTTTGGGAGATTCATGATGCATATTTACCATATTAAAAGCTCTGAAAAGTTTCATGTAAACAAACCTATTTTAACTTTGTTCAACAGAAGTTAAAAAACATATTTGAATACAGAATCCTTTGTATGCAGTTTAGTCACTCATTTGGAAGGGGGTCAAGATTTGCCATCCCAAAATATGCCACTTTGGCATAAACATTATTTTGAGCGTTGGCTCATTCTACAAGAATTTCCGAAATTGCTACTACACATGTAGTGTTTGTAGGGAATATGGAGGAAAAAGAGGAATACCCATGATATCCTAGAAAAACCAAAATGCCTCTGAGATATCTGGAAAACAACTACAACTAATCCCTTAAAAAGTAAGATCCACTCATGTAACAAAGCTGGAATCCGCAGCCACAGTGAGGCTGCTTCAAGTCCAGCACTGCCCAGAGGGACAGCTCCTTGGCTAGCACAATCGGGGTGGAGTAGAAAGAATCCTGCCCTAGAGGGAGAGACCAGCATTCCCCTTGCACTATTGGGGGAATTATGCCATCGAATTTTGCAGGCTTCAGGTTCTTCACCTAAAAAGCAGGATGTTGCATTAGATAACTTATAAAAAGCAAGCCCTAGGGGCAGTCCTGGTGGCGCAGCGGTTTAGCGCCGCCTGCAGCCCGGGGTGTCATCCTGGAGACCCAGGATCGAGCCCCATGTCGGGCTTCCTGCATGGAGCCTGCTTCTCCCTCTGCCTGTGTCTCTGTCTCTCTCTCTTCGCTCTCTATGAATGAATGAATGAATGAATGAATGAATGAATAAATAAATAAATAAATAAATAAATAAATAAATATTTTTTAAAAAAGCAAGCCCTAGGATTCTATTAAACAGTTTCTGATAATGAGCAAAAATTTAAAGATGTTATTTTAAAGGTTCTTTCCAATCCAAAGTACACATGCAACTAACAGCCACAATCTTTGATTTTCCTCTGATGACTACTCTTAAGGGAAGGGAGAGAAAACATTATTTCACTATCATGTGCCAGGCTTTGTGTTAGACACTTGACATCCATTAAAAATAGGTATCTTAAAAGAACAATGATTTTCCAGACCTATGATCTCTGCTTCTCCGAGGAATGCAATCAATGTTCATAGCTCTGCTAGGAGCCTAGCTTTGGTTGTAGGCAACGGAAGATGGTGCTAATAGGGATCTGTTAGACCAGTGCTGCTCAATGTACCCCCGTGTCCCAGCATGTCATCAGTTACCACGATCCTGGGACAGTGATACCAGGTGAGGACATTTCTTGGGGGAAGGGAATACTCTGGACAAGGTCCCTTGGATTACATTGAGTAAACATCAAATATGCTTCCTCTTTTCATTATCCTGTCTTAGATTATAGTTAGTGTAAGGGGAATGGCAAGATAAGAAAATGTATACTTAGTAAGGACACTTTTTTGACAGTTCAGGTTTACACAAGTTGAACCTAAGAGGATTAAAGAACTAAGGCCATTACTGGTCATAACTCAGTTACAAAAAAAATGGCATTGAGTTCATGATTTATCATAATAGTGGGAAATGCATGTGATCAAATTAATAAGTAGCTCAAACTAGAATAACGTTGTGGTGATACAGAAAGAAATGTTACTGTTTAGAGAAAGATCTAGTTAAGTAAAATGCTAGATTGGCTCAGTGATGTTGAGGTTTTACATTTGCACATATAGTTGTAACTGTCTTTATTACTAAAAATCCTCTAGAAACATAATCTCATACTTGTAAATCTAAAATCTCCTCTTTCTTTCCCAAGAAATGTTTTGTAATACAATATTTGAAAAGTGAGGTTTCTTAGCTATATACCAAGCAAGTCACAACAGATTTAAAGTGGATGTCAATCGGAATGTTGACATAATTTTTCAACTAACTTCTCTAGAATCTATTATAAAAATAAGTTTATATTTTTATCAGTCATTTGTAATTCTTTTTTGTGAACTGTGCATTTCTATTCATTTTCTATTTTCATTTTCATTGACTTAAATGAGCTATTTATAATTAAAAGGATCGTCCTTTTGTCATTGGTGTTTTTCATCCCAACATGCCAGTGATCTTCTGATACTCTTCATGGTATACTGCTATCCAGAAGTTGGTACCTAAATTCACTCACATAAATGATTTATGACAAAGTTCTAAAAGCAGAATTGCTGTTGTTTTCAGCTGCCACACATTAAAGTTCCCATTTCCAAACTCTACCATGTGAATAGTTAAAAAGAATCAAGAAAATAGATAATATGTTGTTGCTATGATGAAAGTACTTTATGACTATTGAACTTTTTACAAATTCACCAGCTATTTGAATTTTTTGTGAAATATCTCTTCATTCCTTTTTTACTCATCATGTATTTATGATTTTACATAACAATTTGTAAGGGCTTTTTATATGTGAAATAAGTCAACCTTTTATTACATTTCCAAAGATTTCTTAGCATTTTACTTTTTATCATCTCCTGGCCACGGTTATTGGTTCAGGCCAATAAAACATGAGAAGAATTTTGGCATGTGGTTCTGAGGAAGGAAATTTCTCACTTTTCTGAGAAAACATTCAAGGACTCTTGAGAGTGACTCCCCTTGATCACAGAGAAGAAGAGTGTGGTGGCTGAGATTGTTAGTGGTCATTCTGCAGCCACAAGGGGGAGCCACACTGAGATGGAAGATATGCCAAGAGAAGGCAGAGAAGAGGCTTGTCCTTAAATCCCTGTGACACATTACCTGCCGGTTTGAACTGCACTTTCTTCTGTTTTATTTTCCTCTCCCTCTTTCTTTCTCTTTTATACAATGGAACACATTGTGAAACAATGTGGTCTTTTTCTTTGCTTTTTTTTTTTTTTTTTTTTTTTTTTTTTTTTAGAAACAGCAGTTTTGCATGTTTATGTAGGGATCCTTATCAATTGCTGTCTTTATGCTGCTAGGGTACTTAGAAAGGCCTTCTCTACTTCAAAATCAAGTATATGACCATAAAATGATTTTGTTTTGTTAAAATGTAAGCTCTTTGGGCGGGGGGGTAGGGGAGGGGACTCAATCACAAGTGGAAGAGAGACTTTATCTCACAGTCACTTCACGAATGTCAGGACGTTGTGTCTATTCCAGTAGATTATCCACAATTAAAGACGTGTGGAATGTTCACTGAAGCTTTGGATTCTTTGCAATACAAATGAATTACCAGCTACAGCCAAGGATGACACAGGAGAAATGTTTTATTGGGATCAAATTGGTAGGAGTGGATTGAAACTAAGTTAGTTCCTACCTGGGCAAGTACTAAGAATAGTTAATACTGGAAATCTGTATGACGATGTTTCCTCTGGAACAGTGGTATAAAAAGTCAATGAGAAGTAATCAGGCGCGCACACACACGCGCGTGCACACACATATTACTTAACAGCAAAAGGCATCAAGTGTAGTGAAAAAGGTATATACTGGATCAAGGATGAGAAATCAGTAGTTTCATGCAAAGTCAGAGCACACATATCTTGAATGCAGAGAACAAATCAGGCTGCTTTTCAGATGAGCACCAGCATTGAGACTGCCTAATGGCTCTTTCTGTATGTGAACCTTGGAAATATTTTAGGATCATCAAAATCTACCTCCTCCTCCTCCCCATCCCATTCATCTCCACTGGCTTGTGATCAATATTTCATGGACTCTTCTATAGTTGCCCTGTAGGCATCCTTCCAGAGAACCCAAACCTAAATTCAGGCTGAAAACTTGCACAGACATAAACCCTGCTGCACTAAACGTTGAAGAAATGGATGTGTGCCAGCGACAAAAAGTGAGAGCAGCACAGGTACCATAGGGATGCTGTTTCAAGTGCTCTCCAGATGTTTAAGCCTTCTCTTGCTGCAGCCTCCCTACATATGTATCTCCCTCTGCTTGAACCTTCCCTCCCCACACTCTTCCTAGGAGCACATTCTTCTCAACCGTTTGCTCTCAGCTATTTATTTATTTATTTATTTATTTATTTATTTATTTATTTATGATAGTCACAGAGAGAGAGAGAGAGAGAGAGAGAGGCAGAGACACAGGCAGAGGGAGAAGCAGGCTCCATGCACCGGGAGCCCGACGTGGGATTCGATCCCGGGTCTCCAGGATCGCGCCCTGGGCCAAAGGCAGGCACCAAACCGCTGCGCCACCAGGGATCCCTGCTCTCAGCTTTATGTCACAGCTACAGCAAGGTCTTCTCTGACCAGCCTATTGGAAACGTGTTTCTCTTGCACTCTGCATTACTGCCTCCCTTTCCTTCACAGCTGTACCCAATCAGTAATTATTTGCTGACTTACCTTTTTTTTTTTTTTAAGCTACTCTTCTTCAATTAGAATGTATGCTCTGTGAGGACATGGACTATTTCTATTATATTCATCGCAGCTTTTCTAGTGAGTAATTAGCAATCTGGCGAATAAACTAAATATCTTTTTTTGTAAGTTTAAAAAAAGACTTGCTTCTTTGTCATAAAGGCCCCAGAGGTGTTTTATATCCAAGAAAAGCTTAGTTACCTTAGGGTTAAACAGGCTCACTTAAAGGAAAGAGCTTATTCTGGTGCATAACTGTGAAGACGTGCCAGGCAAATTATGAAATGTTCAAGGAAGAGATACACAGCAGTTGCTGGGCAGTTCTTGAGTCCATGTGGAATTTCAAAATCCCTGTTGATGGGCGAAGCAATGGTTCTAGAGCAGTCTAGCAGTCTAGTGTGAATAAGCATCAACCTAAGAAACTTGCCAATTTGCCAGTGAGTAACCCAATGCATGGAAAAGTATGGTTCTCAGTGAATATTCCATATTCTTTTCACATTAAAAGAATTTCACTGAAAATATAAGATCTATATCTTCAATCAGTTGGCTCCGTTATAGCTATGAAAATGCGGGTGTTCTAAATTAAGTTCCTATTTCCCTGTTCATTCCAGTTACAAGATTTTTCATGAAAAATTCCCCCTTTGTCTTATTTTTCTCTTTCTGACAGAAGTCAACACCTCAGTGTTATTGCATTTTATCAAGTGACTAAGGAAAATATGATGCGGTACATCCTTATTCTCTCTCGAGGTCAGCAAGACTAAGAGTCCATAAACTCTATCTTGTATTATTTCTTTTCTCACTAGACCTGTGAGAATAATGATTCCTTTATTACTGGAATGAGAGGAAAGACCAAAAAAAAAAAAAAAAAACCCTAGACTTGGAAATTCTATTAAATTCAAATATACAAATATCATATACTGGTTTTCAAATTAACAAATATCAGATTCCAATTAATGCATAAAGAACCAACTCATGGTTGGATTACTTAGAAGATTCAAGCCCACTGGACAAAGATGACGTGAGAAGATACTATAATTACTATAGCTTTGGCTTTAACTCAGTAGCTGATGGGTATGCTCTAGTTCACTTCTTTTTGAGAGGCTATCCAGCAAATATTCTATTCTTCCAAAGGGGCAGAAAATCTTTGCTTCATTTTCATTATCTCCATGGAACCTACTGAATCACTACACTATAGCAAAGAGACTCCAGCAGAGTCTTAGGGTTTCCATGTCTAGGAGTTTACCACCTAAATAAAAAATCCCTAAGGACAAGTTCTTTAGGATCATCATATACAGGAATGTATTTATTTGACCAGAGTAAGGCCACAACAAATATAGCTCCTTAACTATCAAAGAACTATAGAAAACGGTCTTATTACTAAATAACTTTGCTTTTAATCCTGGATTTTATTCTCTCTCCCCAAATAAGTATATTACTAATTAGTTGTAAATTACTGTCACCTACAAAGAACAGCGTGCTAGGCTGTTATTACAGCAAATATTGATTCCTTCCCCCTTGACATACATGGGTCATCCCATTGATATCGCATGCTTTGGTTAATGGGATATAAATCCCTGTGACCTGAACAGCTTGAAATGTCCTTGTGTGGTCAGCTTTGTGGTCAGGCCATTGCCATGAGAAGAACAGGCCTCAGAGATCTACCAACTTCAGAAAAATGAGTGACAGTTGGAGCCAATCTACACTAAACCCACAGCCTGAAATGGGATAAGCCAAGAATGGCCAGCCAAGCCCCAAATGCATGAGGAAGAAACAAATTCTGACTCCTACATTCACTGAGTTTTAGGATGATGTGGCAGGCTGAAAAATGGACCCTGAAAAGATTTCTACCTCCTAAATCCTGGAACCTGTAAATATCACCTCATATGGCAAAAAAGAACTTCAATGATTTGATTAAGGATCTCGAAATACATAGATTTCCTAGATTATCTATTGGATCCTAAATGTGATCACATATATCTTTATAAGAAGTCAGTAGGAGAGCTAAAGATAGAAGAGGAGGAGGTATTGTGATAGTGGATGCAGAGGTTGGAGCCACAAGCCATGGAATGCTGGCAGCTATCAGGTGCTGGAAGAGGCAAATAATAGAATATTGTCCCCCATGACCACCAGAGAGGGCACAGCCGTGGCAACACCTTGATTTGGACCCAGTGATACTAATCTCAGATTTCTGGCTTCTGGAACTGTAAGAGAATAAATGTGTTTTTAAGCCACTAAGAGTCTGTGATAATTTTTTATAGCAGTGCTAGGATGTTAATACAGTGGTGTGTGGTAATAGTTAATTGATACATACCCAAACCAATACTACTACTAACATTAGTATTAATAACATCCATGTTAATAAGAATAGTGAACACATAGTATCTATGATGTGCTAGGCACTGTTGAAAGTATGCTGAATATATTAACTCAGTACTCATAAGCACACTCTAATGTGGGTACCATGTTATTTTCCTTTTGTAGATGATGAGACTGAAGCTCAGAAAGGCCCAAGAGCATCCTCCTGTAAGTGCTGAAGCTGGGGATGGAACCTGAGTGCCTTATGGTTGACTGAAGCCAACAAGTATCTGCTGGTGAGGCAATAGTGGAGCCTAGGAATTACACAGAAGCGATATTCTTCAGCTCTGGCAGCAGAGTTAAAATGTAAAGTAGTTTTCCCGGTCAGGAGTACCTCTTATGACTACTAATTAATTACACTGCTCGGTATTATGCAGTTATCTCATTTAAGTGCACATGACTAGATCTTAGGTATTAATAAATATCTCTGTTTTCATATAGAACCTAACTACTAGGAAACTTTATAAATCCTGAAGCACCTAGAATTGAGTGATGATAATGTAATTATGCTAGTGACAAACACCACCCAGTGCTACGGTGTACAGGACATTATGTTGGGGGCCCTGGGTAAAATTTGAACAAATGTAAGGACAAAGGACAATCTACTCGAGGAGATAAGACAAACGCGCAAAATTAACAGATGATCTACAGCCTATCAAAATTACAGTATTCAATGGGAATTTTTGAGCTTTCTTATAAATCATCTAGCTGAGAAGTTCTCTGCCCTGGCTTGCCATGGTATATCTTAGGCAGGATGTTCACATGTGCAACACACACCCAGGGGTTGTACAATCCCTCATGTGATTTTCTCACTCACTCACAGAAGCAAGTATAAATCTTATAGAAATAACCTTGAATCAGCTCCTATTCATAAAATAATTATCTTCAATAACTTATTATTAGTAGCAAATTACTCATAATACACTTCATACCTGACTGTGATAGATGTGCCCATCTCCAACCCTACTGCTGTACAGAAAAAGGAAGAGATGACTTAAAGCTTCCACAAACCTACAACTAACAGCAGGCCCCCAGTTCCTGCCTCCCGTTGCTGTGATTGCCTCAGAGCCGTGGCCAAGTGACAAATGGGTTCTGGAGCAAGAAGTGAAGACGACTTTATTTAGACTGGTAGAGCCAAGAGGGCTTTAATGAGGATGGAGTGGAGAAGGGCACTGAAGGCACGGCCCACAGTACATGTGAAAGCAGACAGGAGGAAAGTAAGGTCTGTTGGGGAGGTCCGCGAAGACAGCATGGGAGTTGTGCAGTGGTGTAGTATCATGGAAGGTGGAGGTGGTTGGAGCTAGACTCTAGAATAGAGTCTGATCTTGATTCTATAGGTGATGGAAGGGTTTTTGAACAGAAGAACATCACTAAAACAGATACGTTGTACAGACGAGGGTCAAGGAGAGATGCCTGGAAGATCACACAGAAGTCCTTCTTTTTAAATAATTTTCTACCTTTCGCAATTAACTTGTATTACTTTAAAATAAAAACTGTTAATTAAAATTTGGAGTAGAAATCAATGTGATTATAGCTGTATGCTGTTTCTATTTATAGTTCATTTAAAGTACAGCAAACTTGTGAATAAAGTATTTTATAACCTGGGCTTGAATTACAAATCTTTGGGTCTTTGGTTCTCCGAACCAACATATTTTCTGAGTACTTGGTTTCTGTGAGTGTTTGTATCTGCACAAATACAATAAAACCAACTCAGGACAGCTGACAACTAAAGATCTTAGTCTGAAATTAAATTTTCTTCAAAATACAGACTCTCATTGTAGTGCTGAGTCTGAACAGATAGCGATGTTTGGCAACATTTTTTCTGACAAAAACCACTGAATATAAATGGCCCTAAATTTTCCTTAGTAATGAATAAAGCCCCAAAATGGAATGCCTCATTAGTTCCTCCTCAGAGTATATAATGGGTGTGTGTATGGTTGGGGGGGGGGTGTTGATATTTCTAGAATTAACAATGTGGCTAAACAGGAATCATACTGAGCGTCTTCTGAGACATCTATTTTCCCTTAACATTTATTGTAAACACTTTTGATGTTATTAATTTTTTTACATTTTCATTGTTATGGCTGCTTAGTTTTCTATTGCATGGACATACCATCAATCATATAACTAATTTCCTGACCTTTTTTCCCATTATTTTCCACTTTCATAAGACATGTTGAAAATTCTTCCAACTAAGTTTTTACATAAATTCTTAAGAATCTCCTTAGTTAAGGGGCACCCAGGTGGTTCAGTGAAGTGTCCGACTCTGGATTTTGGTTCAGGTCATGATCTCAGGGTCTTGAGGCTCCACGCTCAGCGCAGTCTGCTTCTTTCCTTCTCTCTCTCCCTCTGCCCCCACCCCCGAGCACGCTCTCTAAAATAAATAAAATAAAAATATTTTTTAAAAAAGAGAATTTCCCTAGTCAAAATTTCTAGAAGTGTAACTGCTAGACTAGAAGCAAACTGATTTTAAATACTTTTTGGAAACACATCGCTAAACTACCCTCCAGAAAGTTATCACCAATTTACTCTTCTGCCAATAGTACACATATCCTTAGCAACAATGAGTATGATTTTTTAAAAAAACCTTGAATCAGATGACAGGTTAAACAATGATGGCCATTTTTCTTTCTTTCTTTCTTCTTCTTCTTCTTTTTTTTTTTTTTTTCAGGGAACTGATCACCCCTATTTTCAGCTCAATTTCTTAATGGTGTATGTATTTAAATTTTTTGGAAGGGCCTTTTGTCTATATTAAAGGTATTTATATTCTGCACCTGCTGAAATTTTTAAAAAATAGAGTTTAAAGTTTCCCCATAATGAGAAAAATTAATGTTCTAAATATAGACAATAAGTAATGACACATTTCCCAGAACATGTTGAATATTTCATAAACTGTTTTTTGGTTAGCAAAACTTAATTGTCCAAGAGGGCTGTGTTAAAATGTGCCATGATAAAGAATATGAATAATTACTGATACACTTGGATTTCTTGGTAGCAGTTATATACCTTTGCGCTAGTAAGGAAAGGAGTAAAATAAACCTTGACTCTGCAGCCCTCACACTTAACCCACATGTATTTCATTATATACTTAACTTGCTATATAAGATATATTTTATCATCCATTAAGTATCTCAGCTTAATGAAGTATGTAGCAAAATTATGTAATTTAGAAAAGTCTTTAAAAGTCAGTTTTAAAAATTGTCTTGGGGGGAGAAGAATATCAATGCTGTCACTAAGCAGTAAATGCCCATTACAATAAAATATTTTCATTGCTGTCTCTAATATTTGTTACCCAATTATTTCCAAAAGAATCAGGGGGTGTTTACAGTAAAAATTACACAGACAATGGAGTCACCCAAGTAAGGATAAAAGGACAGCAAGGCAACGGGGCAGGGGTGTGGGTGGGAAGGGACACAGTCACACTTGAAACCCCCAACTCAAATCTGAGCTGGGAGATTCCTGGCAGCAGCAGTGAACAAGAAACTGCGTGAGCTGCAGGGATTTCATTATTTAATAAGGTTAGAAATTAAAGTAAATACTTCCAGCACTTAAATAGGTTTTATTTCTAAATAATTTTTGTTGAGGAGGAAGAAAAATTAATTGCTCAGCCATGATTTAATGGTTTTGTTTGGCTTGGCTGTGCAAGTCTCTGGCTACCTGGGTGATACAGTTTTTCTCTGGGTTGAACACATCCTATCTGTAAGATCTTTCATTTGGGTCTGGGGCAGCAATCCTCACTGAATTGTTCAGAAGTTTTGTAATTTAATGTAAACATCTATTCACAGTTAACTTCCCCTTCACTAATTAATTCCTTACAAAGAATCAATCTCTTGAGCTTCCAGCAATTAAAAAAGAAAAAGTGCAATGAAAAATGGAGCCAAGGGTTTTTTTCCCCTTCCTTTTTTTTTTCTACCACCACCTATAGGGGCCAGAAAGTGTTGTCATGGAGACAACAGCTGCTGGGTTATGAGTGACAGGTCTCAAGAGAGAAGTGTCTTGGAAAGGGAACATCTCAAGTTAAAAAAAAAGTGAGAAGAAAACCAATGCAAGCTCTTTTACTAAGCATAGCAGGGGAGCTCAGTTGAAAGGTGTATTTAAGCTAGCAAAGAATAAAAGCAATATTTCACCCTTTCTTTCACCTAACATAGGAAATGTTTTCCTTCCAAAGGGGAACAGATTCCTTTTAAGCAAGTCTCAAGCATATGTACATATCTTGGCATAATTACATTTTAAAATTGGGATTCACACTGATGCACCAAATTGGTTGCCTTAGTAATGAGATATCACCCGGGCAACGGATTTGCTGCTCTTTCAGGAGAGCAAATCATCTGCTTCCAACTTATGGGGGAGCAGGCTGGGGAAGGGGTGGCAAGGGTTTCTTACTGGCAGTATCTGAGAGGAGATAAATAAGAAACAAATTATTTTTGACATGTCACCATTATTTTCCAAATATGCTTTTTATCTTTTTTATTCATCAGTTAGGTGGGGGGAGAGAAAAGGGAAGCTAAAAGGAAGGTGGTACAGAAAGAGGGAGGAAGGGAAAGGGGGAGGGAAGGGGAGAGGGAAGGAGGGAGGGAGAGAGGGAGGAAGGGAAAAGAATGCTCTCTTGTTCTGCTAAATTTCTGAAGCATTTTTATTGTTCTAAGAGGCCTTTGCATTTGCCTCTATGTAAATACTAAGCGGCATCAGTTATTGACTTATATTATAAACCAACATAAATTTTCTTCACAAGAGTAAAATAAATGACTTATACACAGTAATGTTACTGTGACAGTGCTGCTTAGTAACATACACGAGGTAAGACTTCAGTGTTCAGTACTCATTTATGAAATGTCTTACACATGATAAACACTCCCTGGTTTCTTCATTATGAACATACCTCTTTTCCTATACCCATCTTATCAGCTACCAATAAATATTCAATATACTTTCTTACCTGAGGATTCTGGTACTTGGTTTGTGTTTCTTCTGCTTTCATCTGGGTCAACTTTACCATGATGGTTATTAATAAACCAATGATCTCCTAATAGCGACATTAAGGAGGCGCTTCTCAACCCTTGTTTTGCTGGACATTTCTATGTTTGATACTCATCATTCCTTCTCACTTGAAATTTGCTACTTCTCTTGCTTCTTAACTCATATGTATCATTCTGACTTGAAAATCTGCTAGACACCTTAAACATATCATGGCTCAAACTATTACTTTCCTCCACATATGTTCCTGTACCCTCCATCTCTTTGTTAGTGATTAGTGATACCAGCTATGCAGGAACCTAAGTTGGAAACCTGGGAATCACTGATTCTTGGCTTTTATCAGTCTCCCATTCCAACAACTATCATGGTCTGCTGGTTTTTTTTTTTTTGTAAGTAAGCTCTGTGTTCAAGGTGGGGCTTGAACTCATGACCCTGAGATTAAGAATCATATGTTTTACTGACTGAGCCAGTCAGATGTCCCTTTGGTTTGCTAATTTTAACTTCTAAATATTTCTCAAATTTCTCTCCATCTCAATTACCATTGCTTTGATTGAGGGCCCCATTTGCTTTCCCCTAGATTATAGCAACAGGTTCTTACTGGCCATCCTAGCTCTAGTGTTGGCTTTTTTTTTTTTTTTTTTTTAAGACTCCACTCCCAGTGTGGAGGCCAATGCTGGGCTTGAACTCACAACCTTGAGATCAAGACCTGAGCTGAGATCAAGAGTTGGACGCTTAATGGACTGAGCCACCCAGGCGTCCTTCCATTCTTGACTTCTAATCTCCCTTTAACATGGACCTATCTAGAACTCAAAAACTGACCACATCAATTCTCTCTCTTAAACTTTTCAGTGGGACTTCTGACTATAGGAAGAATGTGGCAGAAGAGACAACCTGACATGCCTGCTGCCAGGAAGATCCCTATGTGCATCTGAGCTTGCAAGAGAGTAAAGGACTGACTCAAGTGTCAATATTAGATTGGTCAAAATGAAAAATTCTGAGAATGCAAATTGTTGATAAGGATAGGGAACAATAAAAACTACTACACATTTCAGGATAAGTTTAAGTGGGGACAGTTATTTTGGAAAGCAACTGGACAGTTTTAAGTAAACTCTGAAAATGTGTTGACTAAAACCTAGCATTTGCAGTGTGTGGTATGTTCCCAAGAGAATCAGTTCTTAGGATATAGCCTGGGGCAACTTGAACATTGCCAAGACCCTTTCAAGGGAGTTTCAAGAGAAAAACTAATTCCATAATAAAACCAGCAGGTTATTTACCTTTGTTAATTTTCATGCTCTCATTAATCTACAGTGGAGTTTTCCAGAGGCTAGATTACATGTGATGACATCACTACCAGCAAATGGAGTGTGAGCTGGTATATTTTTAAATTTTCTAAGGTGAGCTTTTGGGGGTGGGGGGTCCCTCAAAATTTGAGAGTAGCTGTCCCACAGAGACTCAGTCACTTGTAAAAAGGAAACGTACAAAAATATTCAGTGTAGCATTAATTAGAATGACAAAAAATTGAAAAACTAAGTATTATTAGGAAAATTAATGACTCTTTAATAATGAAATGGTGTAAAGAAGTAAAAGTAAATAAACTAGAGCTATCATTATGGACCCAGAAAAATTTGAGAAAACATGCTGACTGAAAGAAATCATGTTGCAGAAGACTTTGCATAGTGCACTGTGGTAGCAGAGTATCACAAGCCATGACAAAAAATGTATAATCAAATCAGAGGCTGTCAGCCTCGAACAGAGGTTATTAATGAGGAACCATGACAGAATGGGAGCTTGTTGATCCTGGTGCTTTGAGAAGACAAGCCCTGAGCTAGCTCTTTACATCTTGTTAGGTAAACAAGAGAAAGGGTAGTAAATATTTATATACCTGGTATAAAATTCAAGCTAAATCTAAATTTAATCCTGCCATTGCAGGTTGCACTGCAGCCATGTATGATTTTCCAGTAAAATGTAAATCTAACAGAGTGGTTCTCAAACTTTTTTAGTACCTCTTCTTCCTGAAAGCCTTCTGTTCTCGGCCTAGGTAGTTTAGGGTCTCCCCTCTGAGCCCACCTGGCAATGATTCCACACCCCAGAGTGTCTCAATTACACCATTCCCCTGGTTGGAGTGTGAGCACATCTCCCTTCTCACTAGGTTGTCAGCTTCTCCTCCGTAGAACACTGTTCATTTTTATATCCCTATTTAGTAATGAATGAACAAACTCAATTTATAACTTCGTTAAAAATGCATATGAGCACCCTTCTCCCACACAGCAACATCTCACAGTGTTGGGAAAGACACGTGCTACCTGCTTCTTGCAGTATACTGAACAGACATATAGTCAATGACCACCATTCGATCAAAGGCATATTTTTTTCTTTAGTCCTTTCAACAGTTTAGTCAAGGTCAAGTGGCATATTTTGACCAGAAATATTCCCCATGAATGAAGCAATGAATAATTGATTCTGGAAGCCACAATATCCTCCCCTCCTTCCTGTAAGTAAGCTGATGCTTTATCTATAGTCATCCTAACACGTTTCCCAACCTACTCAGAGGTCAAAAGTCACCTTTACGAAAACTAATAAAAATTTCTTCTCCTAGAGCCTGTATTCTCAGGAAAACAGAGTCACTGATTACTTTTTTCATTACTGTACATACTTATGTCAAGAGCTGATTCATCCTTTCAACATGTGTTTCTTTCCAATTGTAGTCAAAATGTGTATTAGTTCACATACTTAGTAGTAAATGACTCAGACATCACTCTATGTCTACCAATGCCCTTTAATAAAGGAATTTTGCCAAATCATATTCTTCTTCCTCTCTGACCATGATGCCACCATCATTTTTATAAACTTTTCTTCAACAGTGGAAGTCGTACCTGTTTTTCCTACAAGGAGGATACTCTAGAAAATGCCACTGTGGTGAAAGAGAACAGTGGTTAAGAGTGTGTGCAGACGGCTGGCCTATGAGCGGCAGGTCCCAGCTCTGGCATTCACCATCCATGTAACCTCCAGGGAGATACTCAGGCACTCAGTGGCTTTAGTTCCCTTTCCTATTAAATGAAAATACTAGAAACTCATTCACAGGATTCTTGTAAAGATCCATTTAATATATGTAGCAAGTGCCCCAAACACTGCCTGTCCCTTAGCAAAGATTAGCTACTGCATTAGCAGATCCTTTTACTTTACTTTTCTTTCTTTTTCTTTTTCTTTTTTTTTTTAAACTTTAAAGGCAAGGGGTGTCTGGGTGGCTCAGACGGTTAAACAAATGCCTTTGGCTCAGGTTATGATCCCCATGTCAGGCTCCTTGCTCAGGAGGGAGTCTGCTTCTCCTCCTTTCTCTGCCCACCCCCCAACTCACGCTTACTCTCTCTCAAAAAAAAAAAATGCCACAAAACTTTTTTTTTAAATTTATTTATGATAGTCATAGAGAGAGAGAGAGAGAGAGAGAGAGAGGCAGAGACACAGGCAGAGGGAGAAGCAGGCTCCATGCACCGGGAGCCCGACGTGGGATTCGATCCCGGGTCTCCAGGATCGCGCCCTGGGCCAAAGGCAGGCGCTAAACTGCTGCGCCACTCAGGGATCCCAAAACTTTTTTTTTTTTGCCACAAAACTTTAAGGGCAAAAGTAATCAATTTTCTATGAGAGATTATTATTTTGATTTTAGTCTGAGAAAGAAAACACTTGACTGCTTTTACAAAGAAGTCAATAAGCTTTGTTTGAAAATGATGTGAAAGCCCCCATGGCTTCATGCTGCTCCGTGACAATGTTTCACAAAAAATGACACATCAGGGAATAGGGGCAAATGAAAAACTAAGCCAATAGGATCTAATTTTCAGATAATGATTCTATTCACACTTTCTTTTGGCTGGTTTACAAAATTATTATACTCAGGTCTATGCTAACCTTTGAGACTATTTATAATTAATAGCTATGATAGTATTCTCAGTTTTAGAAATTACTTTTTTTACTCTAGGTTTATGTTTTAATGAATTACTTTTAATCTTTCATAAGATCTTTCTATATTACCCAACCATAATATGTAATATTATAATATACTATAATATAACCCCACCTATAAAAATATAAAGTGCAAATTTAGCAAGTAAGTACACGAATATACAAATAATAATATAGTTAGTTAGGACCGACCAGGACAGTCCTTATGATACTTGAGCTGCCTTTAAAACATACCATTTTTAAGGATGAAATGTCACTGAAAATCACAATATGTTAAAGACTAATGTATTCCATTCTCAAAGATGCCTCAGCTTCAGGGCTCCTACCCGTAACAATCTGTGAAAAGACATTTCTAGGTCAATGGGGAACAATAAACACAAACTAGATATCAGGTGATGTTAAGGAACTATTATTAATTTTAAGTGGTATGAGAGTGACACGCCAAGGTCCTTATCCATAGAGATTATAATGGTATGTAAGGGTAAAACGATAGTAGAGCTGGGATCTCCCTTGAAAAAACACGAACCCAAACCAAATCAACATCCATAAAAGCATGAGGTGAGTACTAGGCAGTACTGAAGCAGAGCATAGTTGTTGAAGCTGAGATAAGGGAACAGAGGAACTCTTCTTTCTACATTTGCAAGTATTTGCAATGTTTCATAATAAAAATGTCCAAAAAGAGAGAGAAATATACCTTCTTTCAAGTTATACACCCCCCCCATTGATGGACTGTCTACTAGGCCCCCCAAATTTAATAAGTTCCAAAAACTAGAGTTTGTACACCTAACATTCCATGATCATAATGCAGTAAAACTAAAAGTTACTAACAAACTAAAAAATGAAATAAAACATGAATTGCCTAGTAATGATTTTTAAAATATTTTTAAATAGTCAACAGATTCATGAAGAGATGCTCAACATCACTTATCATTGGGGAAATGCAAATCAAAATCACAATGAGGTATCGCCTTGCACCTGTCAGAATGGCCAGAATCAAAAGACAAGAAATAATAAGTGTTGATGAGGATGTGGAGAAAAGAAAATCCCTGTGCACTGCTGGTGGGAATGCAAACTGGAGCAGCCTCGGTGGAAAACAGTATGGAGGCTCCTCAAAAAATTAAAAATAAAAATACCATATGATCCAATAATTCCACTACCAGGTATTTACCCAAAGGAAATGAAAACACTAATTTGAAAAGATACATGCAAGCCTATGTTTATAGCAGCATTATTTACAATAGTCAAGATATGGAAGTAACCCAAGTGTCCATCAATAGAGGAATATATAAAGAGGATGTGGAATGCATATACACTGGAATATTACTCAGCCATAAAAAAGGATGAGCTCTTGCTGTTTGTGCCAACATATATGGACCTAGAGGATATTATGGTACCTGAAATAAGCTGGAGAAAGACAAATATTGCATGATTTCATCTATATTTGGAATCTTAAAAAAAACAAACAAAACAGAAACAGAACCATGAATCTGATGGTTGCCAAAGGGGAGAGAGATAGGGAGATGGGCAGAATGGGTGAAGAAGAGTGAGAGACACATGCTTCTACGTATAGAATGACTAAATTGCAAGGATAAAAGGTACAGCATAAGGAATATACTCAATAATATTGTGCTAGTGCTCTACAGTGAGAGATGGTATCTACACTTGTGGGGAGGACAGCACAGCATATAGACTTGTCAAATCAATACCCTGTACCCCCAAAACCAATGTAACATTGTGTACAATTATCTCTCAACTAAGAAAAATAAATAATAAACATTTAAATTGGAAAAAATTTTATTTTTTTATTTTTTAAAAGATATTTTATTTATTATGAGAGACAGAGAGAATCAGAGACATAGGCAGAGGGAGGAGCAGGCTCCTTTCAGGGAGCCCAATGTGAGACTCAATCCCCAGACACGGGATGATGCCCTTAGCTGAAGGCAGATGCTCAACCACTGAGCTACCCAGGTGTCCCAGAAAAAAAATTTTAACAATTTTTTGGGAAAGAGGAAATCTAAACATAAAAATATTTAAATGATAATATATCAGGTCTTACAGACACAGCAAAAGTAGTTCTAAAAACACATTTCATATCCATTATTAATAAATGTGAAAGAAAAAATTGCATGAAGCATCCAATGCTAGAAGTCAGAGAAAAGATAATCTCCTGCTTGTTTCTTCTTTTTCCATTCCAAAAGAAGGAACTGATGAAGATAAAAAGTAAAGTTAATAAGTTAGAAATTAAAAAATGGTGGAATGAATAAGTCAGGGAGCTGGTTAATTAAGGAAAAAAAAACAGTAAAATGCACCATTAACTAAAGTTGATAAAGAAAAACGAGAGTGAGTACAAATCAAATACACAAAATAAGAAATAAGAGGGAATGACTAAAGACACAGGGGAAATGAAAAGAAACATAAAAGATTACTTTGTTCAATTCTATTCAATTAAATTTGAGAACCTGTATGATTTTCTAGGAAAATATAAAGCACCCAAACTGATTCCATGCATAATACTAAATAAGAACACATCAATTGTTATGAAGAGCTAGAGAAAGTTGTTTAAGAGTTACGATCCATGGGGCAGCCCAGGTGGCTCAGCGGTTTAGCACCGCCTTCAGCCCAGGGCCTGATCTTGGAGACCTGGGATCGAGTCCCACATCAGGCTCCCTGCGTGGAGCCTGCTTCTCCCTCTGCCTGTGTCTCTGCCTCTTTCTCTCTCTCTGTCTCTCATGAATAATAAAATCTTAAAAAAAAAAAAAAAAGTTACCATCCAACAAATACCCCCTCTTACATGTCTTCACAGGGAAATTCAACCTGAACAGATTAACTCCTATGCTATTAGACTGTTCCAAAATATGGGAAAAGAAGGTTATCTTGCTGAGGCAAACATAATATTGACACTGAATTGATTAGTACAATTCTCAGAATTGATAGCTCAAAAGAGAAAAAAAATTACATGAGCATCTTGATCCCTACAAAGAAGTAATTCTATTTAGTTTGACATCTATTCTTTTTTAAAAAACATCTATTTTTGATTTTGAAAGTACTGTTCTTTTTTTTTTTTAAGATTTTATTTATTGATTCATGAGAGACGGGGGGGGGGGGCGGGGGCGCAGAGACATAAGCAGAGGGAGAAGCAGGCTCCATACAGGGAGCCCAACGTGGACTCGACTCCAGGTCTCCAGGATTACGCTCTGGGCTGAAGGCAGAACTAAGCCACTGAGCCACCTAGACTGCCCGAAAGTACTGTTCTTAACACAATGGGAAATAGATGGATACCTCCTTAATGTGCTCAAATGTATCTACTTCATAGCATGCATAAATAAAACTCACTAGAAGCCTTCTCAGTAAATTCAGGAACATTTCAAGGATGTCCAGTATCACCACCCTAAGAAATTTCATAAGGGAGGCTTTACAGCAGTGTGGTCCCCTCCCCAAAACATGATTGCCAGTTTGAGGGCAGTGGCCCAGAAGTACTGAAATAAGAACAAGAAGAAATTTTCCCATGTGCCATCTCAAAAGCATGCTGAATCTTCAATGCTTCTGTATACTTTTAACCAAACATTATATACAACATGCTTAAATACTGCTGGTGTATTGATAAAAATAGGTAACCTTATTTTTGTATAATATTCTCACAGTATCAGCTTGTCAGCAGAATGACAAATATTTATTATTTTGAAATTTAAAAAAAAAGATTTTATTTATTTACTCATGAGAGACACACAGAAAGGCAGAGATAGAAGCAGAAGGAGAAGCAGGCTCTCCACAAGGAGCCCAATGTTAGATCTGACCCCGGACCTCAGGATCATGACCTGAGCCAAAGACACTCAACCACTGAGCCACCCAGGCATGCTTTATTTTGAATTTTTAAAAAAGATCACCAACTCCCCTATAATTCTCTCCTGAACTCCACGTAAAATTGGAAACAATCACACATGAATTAAGCCCACATTTTGAATATTTTCTCTTACTAGCTTGAGGGCCTTTTCCTCCTTCCTCAGCTTTATCATAGCCTCTTTCTCACACTCACTTATTTTCCACCCTTTTTCTCCAGTCATTCCTTTGTCCCCCCATATCTGGCTTATGAAATTGTGCCAAGTTTGCTATGGCCTAATAATCAAACCACTACCATATTCGAATCAGGAAGCTACCAGACAAGCAAAAATAAAACTCTGGGAGCCTCTGGATCATACGAGGCCAACAGATCTGAATACTTAGAGTGTGAAGCTTCTAGTATTTCCGACCTAAACATGTCTATAGTTTCACAAGAGAAATTTACCAACTGACTTTAGATTCAAACTTGACTGTAGACTCCACAGTTCCTAGTGCCATGGGTGCTACAAGTTCTGGGCCACATATAGGATGGAATAAAAGCTGAAAAACTCATAGCATGTAGTGTGAAGCAAGTCAGGGGCTAGCATGATTTAAATTTCCAAAGGACTGGCAGCTGTCGCATTTGTGAGCTTAAAGAAAATAATCAAGGATAATGACATGTGCTTACTAGTAGTAATAACAGCATGAGTAGTAATCACAGGGTACCCACAAACTGCTTGGAGGAAAATGATTAAAGCTTTAAGATACTACTTTAAGAGAGAAGGTCTATGTTTATTTTTTTATTTTTTATTTTTATTTTTATTTTTTTTTAAATTTTTATTTACGATAGTCACACACAGAGAGAGAGGCAGAGAGATAGTCACAGAGAGAGAGAGAGAGAGAGGCAGAGACACAGGCAGAGAGAGAAGCAGGCTCCATGCACCGGAAGCCCGACGTGGGATTCGATCCCGGGTCTCCAGGATCGCGCCCTGGGCCAAAGGCAGGCGCCAAACCGCTGCACCACCCAGGGATCCCCAAGGTCTATGTTTAGTAGCCTTCAGGATGTGACATAAGAAGGGCCTTGACCTCTTAACTACACTATAGCACACTGGAAAGGATAATTCTATTCCTAGAGCTAGGATCAAAGCTGTGTGATCTGAAACAGTCCCAGTATGTCATATGGTGACTAATTAAGTTCTCTATCTACAATCAACTATAGATACCCTTTAAGAAAGGGCTATTTTCCCAAATGAAGATGAATTCAAAAAAGCACCTATCTGTCCTATAGATGGGTCAAGAAACCCATTCTTCAAATCCATTAACCTATTCCAAATTTGTTAATGGCCACACAAAAGAGAATCTTCCCTCATATTTTCTATTTCCCTTTGAGAATCCATCTTTCATATCATGTTATATGACAGTTTTGATCTTGGCCTGATCAAAGTGACAGTGTCACTCCTTAAAGTAAAAACATAAATTTAAAACTATATACATACCAAAAAGGGAGAGTTTCTTGAGAGGATCCATTACCCATTCCTTTCCCAAGACAGCAACATATTTTAAACAGAATGTGTACAGAATATTAGAGAATCATGATTCTTTGTAATACATCTGGTGTGATATTTTCATAAAAAATATTATTAGAAATTATTGTTTTCCTCAAGGTTTCCCCAACTATGCAACAAATGAATGTCTTATTTTCTGAGAATTAATGAACATAATACATAGAAGACAAATGATAAAAAAGCCAAAACCAGTCAAGTCCAAGTTGAAAAAGGAAAAAAGCTACTAAAAAACCAACTTGACAGATTAGCCTCACAACACACTTACTCATTACACACGTCAACTCAGCCCCACGTGCTGCTGAGCTGACTACTGATCTCTCAGCACCTCCTTGCTTAAAGCTATAATTGAGAAAACTTTAAATAGTTCTTCAGTGCTGCCTAGAAACACCATCTTATCCGATTTCTCATTCAAATGTGATGTAAGGAACACACACAGACTCATATGTAGAGGGTAAGTGAAGCAATTATGTATTATGAAAGGAACAGAAGTATGGTCTTAAAAAAAAATCTCACTGGCTATCCCGATTCATTTCTTTTAGACATGTAAAAATGTGTACACAACAATTGGGGTTTTGTATAAAAGCTCTTTTCAATATTCAGGCAAAACATTCAGGTTTTAGGTCATTCAGAAAGGATGTTTATAAGAATAAAAATATCTAGTGCTTCAGTGAGTCCAGCTCTTTCATGCATCAGCTGGTGGGAGCATAAATTGGTCCAATCTTTCCAGAAGCTGTATGACAATGGGTACAGAAAATCTTAAAAGTGTGTATCTTTTAAACCAAAAATTTCTGTCTGAGAATTTATTCTAAGAAAATAATCAAGGATAATGACATTTGCTTACTAGTAGTAATAACAGCATGAGTAGTAATAACAACAGCTAATATGTATTGAACTCTGGGTCAGGCACGGCTCTAGGTAAGCAGAGCTGTGCACTGCAGTGGGACCTACAGAATGAAAAACAAGAAAAACCTAAACATCCAGTAATAGCAGATTGACTAAGGAAGCTCTAATAAATCAAATTAAGGACAAAGAAGGCTCTTATAAATACACAAATAATGTTTACTCATGTAAAGATTGGACAAAAAAGTATTACATAACTAGGTGACATGATTTCATTTATATTTAATATAAAATTGTATTTTAAAACTATAAAATTATTTGTATATTTTTCATTTTTCTGCATGAATTTCTATTGCAACTACTTAGGTACTACAAAACTAATAAAAGTCTTTGAACTCTAGATGATTTTTTTTTTTGAAAGACTTATCTATTCATTTTAGAGAGAAAGCAAGTGAGCAAGAAAGCAAGCACAGGGCAAAGGGAGAGGGAGAGAGAATCTCAAGCAGACTCTGCACTGAGCATGGAGCCAACATGGGGTGCAATCCCACGACCCTGAGATCATGACCTAAGTTGAAACCAAAAGTTGGATGCTTAATGGACTGAACCATCTAGGCACTCCTAAGATGATTATTTCTTGTTTAAAGATTTATTTATTCATTTGAGAGGGGGTGAGATGGGGTAGAAGGAGAGTCTTAGGCAGACTCTGTAGTTAGTGTGGAACCTGACAGGGCTCAATCCCAGAACTCCAGAGATTACAACCTAAACTGAAACTAAGAGTTGGACATTCCACTGACTGTGCACCTAGGTGCCCCTAGGATGGTCTGTCTTTAAAAAACAAACAAATCGGGATCCCTGGGTGGCGCAGCGGTTTAGCGCCTGCCTTTGGCCCAGGGTGCGATCCTGGAGACCGAGGATCGAATCCCACATCGGGCTCCCAGTGCATGGAGCCTGCTTCTCCCTTTGCCTGTGTCTCTGCCTCTCTCTCTCTCTCTCTCTCTCTCTCTCTGTGTGACTATCATAAATAAATAAAAAATTTAAAAAAAAAACTAAAAAACAAACAAATCAACAACATCAAAAACTCCCCCCAAAACCAACATATTTGTAACAATTTCATAAATCTCCTAAAATACCAAGCATATGACCAAGTATATAAAGATGAACAAGATACACTAAACAAATTATCTGTAATTCTTGATACTGAATACTTTGAGGTTTATATAGTTACAGTGTGGAAATACACACTTTTTTATGAATCAGAAAGTAATCCAATTTGTATCTTTTCTGTAATCTCTGGTTTTGCAGTTTGTTCCTCTAAGAACAACAATTTTGGAGGTTCTGGTTTTAGTTAACATAATTGATTTTGCCACTTCCAACTTGCTGTTAAATCTCTCTGGAGGTACAGAAAAGGTGAGATAATAACCTGAAAGCTAGGTTCTCACATGTTAGAACCTGTAACACAGTATGATATTGGCATAGGAATTGCCAATGGAATAAAATGGTGAGTCCTGAAAATAGACTCAAGTATATATGGGAATTTATTGTTAGACAAAAGCAGACTTTTAATTTAGTGGAAAAAAGAAGAATTTTTAAATAAACTGAATTAGAATAGCTTGCTTTTAACTTGGAACAACAGAGTTGGACCCTTATATAATACCAATTATAAAAACTAAATCCCAGATCCATAACTTTCTTGAAGAAACTCAAAGATCAAAGAAAAAAAGATAAGAAATATTAAGTGGAAAATTTCATGTCAAAGAGTATATTTTAAATGGATTCAAATGACAAATGATAGCTTAGGAAAAATAATTGCAATACATAAAGATAACAGCTCCCACAAGTTCATAAGAAAAAGACAAACAACCCAAGAGAAAAATGGGCCACGGATACAAATAAGCAAATAACTGAAGAGGCAATCCAAAAAGGACAATAAACATACCCTCATGAAGAGTCATAGGAATACAAAATTAAAGTAGACATGAGTTACTACTTCTTACTGATAAGAGTGGAAAAAGTCCAAAAGCCTGGTAAAAGTCACTGCAGTTAAAAAAACATTAGGGAAAAGAAGTTCACTTACGTTGTGGGCTACACAATGTGAACTGTTAGTATGTATGATGATTACAAACATGTACACCCTTCAAGCAATAATCTTTCTCATGGGAATCCAGTGCATAGAATGAAGGCTGTAGCAAAGAAGTATCTAGTACACAGGATGAAGTATTCCTACATGTATAAGGAAGTCAATTAAAGTTATGGGAAGATAGTGGGAGTATACAGAAAGGAGTTAACACAGCAGGCCTGAGACTGTATCCTTAGAAAAGCCTGATTCCAAGGTTGGCCCTTGGCCAGTGTCTGCAAACTTGACTGGGTAGTTTTATATGCTGATATAAAACCTTCCCTAAATGATAAGAGTGGCTCTATTTGGTTATACTGCTTGTGCAAACAACGGGATTTATGCTGCATATCTGATTTCCTTCTCGAGTCTGGGATTTCAGCACATGTTAGTCAGAGGGTGCCTACATAACCAATCCCCAGTAAAAACTTTGAGCACTGAGTCTCTAATGATCTCCCCTGGTACACAGCACTTAGCACGTGTTGTCACATTTCTGAAGGAATTAAGCATGTCCTATGCAACTCCACTGGGAGAGAACTCTTGGAAGCTTGTTTCTGGTTTCCTCCAGATTTTGCCCCATGTGCCTTTTCCCTTTGCTGATTTTGCTTTGTATCTTTTTGCGGTAATAAATTTAATTCATGAGTACAACTATATGCTGAGCCCTGTGAATCCTTCTGGTGAATTACCAAAATTGGAAGTGGTCTTAGGGATTCTTTGACATACGTGGCAGGACGAGATGTGGGCAGAGAAGGTAAATATTGGAAAAAGAACAACAAAATCTTATTTAAAAAAAAGAGAAATGTGCTCATAAAAAAGTCACCACACGAATTATCTCATTTATATTATAGTACATGTTGATATGCGCAGAAAGATATTAGAAAGGATGACCACCACAACGTTAATGGCTTGTGATCTCTGGATGGTGGGATTTTAGGTGATTTTCCATGGTTTCTCTTACACTTTTCTATATGATTTGAATTTGTTTTTGCAATAAGTATGCTTTAATTGTATAATCATACAATTAAAAAAGATAAAGCTATTTTTAATTTAAAAAGGAAAAATAAAAGTCAATTTTTGGAGATTCTGGTTTAAGATAGCATTTTCTGGGATGCCTGGGGGGCTCAGCGGCTGAGCCTTGCCTTTGGCTCAGGGCATGATCCCGGAATCCCAGGATCAAGTCCCACATCAGGCTCCCTGCATGGAGCCTGCTTCTCCCTCTACCTATGTCTCTGCCTCTCCCTTTCTCTCTCTCATGAATAAATAAATAAAATCTTAAAAAAAAATAGCATCTCTTGATGCTGCCTCCCCTAACTTCCTGTTCCATTTCTGTAAGATTACAGAAGAAAATAAAAATACACAGCACATGAAAAGGTAGGTGACTGATGACCTATTCCCAGAAGCTGAGAGAAATTTCCAATAATTTTATGGCCCGTGGAGTTGGTTTAAAGAACAAATCATTAGATCACCTATAGTCTGCCTGAGAGTTCAGAGGAAAATCCTTATTTTATTTCCTGCTCCACTGCTTTATGGTTCAGAAATTCAAGATCTACAACACTGAGCAGACTGGACAGCTCTTCTCCCCTGGCTTAGGTGATAGCTGTTGAAGTAGACATTCTTTCTCCTTTAGCATCTCCCTTTTCTAAATAGAAATCATGATTTCTCACCAGAAGGAAAGCAGAGGTGCTGTAGAGAGAACAGAGAAAGGAAGAACCGTAGTAGGTGTGCATACCTACTATGCAAGAGTTGGCTCATGGGGCTGGGCGTGCAATCTGTGACTAGCAGAGCTGTAAGATGAAAGCCTGTGGGACGCGTCAACTGTGGAGGAAGCGAACAAACTGTGACAGGAGATGTAAGAACAGGATTCTACCAGCAACCACATGGACAGAAAGTAAGTTCAAGGTAGGCGACTATACAATGTATTATCCATAATTATCCATATCAAAAGTGACACTTTTGAGAGCAAAAGGGGTATGAGAGACAACAGTCATAAACCTGGACTGTTCCAAATGAACGGGGAGGGAGGGTCACTCTCGTTAGGGCCAAACCCTGAGCCTGTGTCAATCTCTTCAAGGGGTATAAAGAAGAAAAGCAAAGTTTTGGATCTGCCAAAAGAACAACAGAAAAATACCATTGGTAAGTACTGAAGATCAAAATAAAGGATTTGAATATATGGAAGAACAGATATGTGAAAATAATTCACCATAGCAAACAGAAAACAGACACCCAACCTGCGTAAAACAGAACTGAGCAAAAGCAATACAAAAAAAAAAAAAAAAATCAGTTAAGAGAAGGAAATTGTCTCAGGATGAAATAGAATTTAGTACTCCATTTTGAGAGATTTTCCGAAGTTCTTGAAAAAAATAAATAAAAGAGACCAAAACTTAGAAACAATTGGAAGGGAAGGAAAAAAAAAAAGTTCATTATTTGCACATGATATAATCACTTCCCCAGAAAAACTAACAATCAACAAGGTCTCACTCTGGATACAGGTAAGTCAACAGAAGCCCATATTATTTCTCTGTATCAACACCAGGATATAGAATAAAAAATTCATAGCAGTAACAAAAACAATAAGGAATTAACCATGAATTGACCCTGAAGGCCTTTCTAAATCTAAAGGTCAAAGAATTGATTTAAATAAGCCTATTCTATACTCTTCAGATGATTTAATATTGTAAAAATGTTAATTCTTTCAAATTAATCTATACATTCAATGTAATCCTAATAAAAATTATTGTTGAATTTAATGAACCCAATAAACACACATTAACATTTATGTTGCATAATAAGGTATATATGTAAATTAATCCACCTTCATAAAGAGTAAGAAAAAGATGACTTCTACTAAACACTAAGACATACTGCAATAAAAACAATGTGGCATCATTGTAAAAAAAAAATGGCAACGGTATAAATAAACATTCGGAGACAGAATATATACACATGACAACATATGATAAATGTGGCACCACAAATCAAACTGAAAAGGACATATTGTTTAGTAGATGGTACTGAGAAAATGGTTCACCATATAGAATAAAATTGGATTCCTGTGCAAAACCACATATATAGGTAGGTTCTAAATGGATTCAAGACTTAAATGTGGAAGATGAAAGTATACAGTTCAGAGGAGAAAACAGAGGCTAGTATCTTTGTGACCTGAGGACAAGGAAAGCCCTGTCCAACAAAATTTAAGACGAAGAATTGAAGAATTTGATGATGTCAAAATTAAGGATTCTCTTCAGGGCTCCTGGGTGGCTCAGTCATTGGGCATTCAACTCTTGGTTTATGCTCAGGTTATGATCTCAGGGTTGTGAGATCAAGCCCTGTGTCAGGCTGTGTCCACAATGGAGCCTGCTTAAAGTCTCTCTCTCCCTCTCTCCCCTGCTGCCCTCTCCCTCTTAAAAAAAAAAAAAAAAAAAGTATTTAAAGTATCTAACAATGTAAGTGATTAATGTCCAAAATACTCAAGGAATTCCTGCTTATTAACAAGAAAATGATACCAGCTCCAGGAGAAAAATGGAAAAGGATACAATCCAGCAGTTTATAGGAAGAAAGCAAATACGCATTTAATGAGATGCTCAGGCTCAATGGTAACCAGAGAAATACAATGTAAAGCAACAGTGAGATATCATTGTACCTATTAGTCTTGTAAAACTGAGGTGACTGGATGCTACTAGTCAGGATGTGGGCACACAGTAACTCCCTGAGTGAGCTGGTGCAAACTGGCAGTCCTTCCGGGGAAAAAACAGGCACTACTTAGACCAATCAGGTCTGTGTACACCCTCTGACCCAGCAACTTTTCTCCTGGTATATATCCCATAGAAAATATACATCTCACAGAGACACAGTATTTTTAAAAAGTTACATATATAATTTTTTAATATTAAAATTGTTCATATGGAAGGCTTGGAAATGGGTATGGCGGATAAAAAAAAAACAGGAGTGAGTGAATGAAGTAAGAAGTACCCCCCCCCCAACCACCACCATCACACACACACTGAATAATGATGATTGCTACTATGATCTAATGAGCTTTAAGTCAGCACTCCCACTCCTCAGTCAAATTCTGGTGCTGGGTAATGATGGTGAGCAGGGGGTGTTAAACGCATTGGCAAAACTTTTGAATTACAAGATTAAAAACAAGTTCTTTACCCAGTAAGGCTGAGGGAAAAACCCCAGTTAATTATAAGAGACAAAAAGTTGGCTGCTTCAGAATCTCTCCAACTTTAAATACAAGAAGATAAAACGTCTCGAGTTTTGAGGATAGAATAATTTTGAGTTCAAGCAGCCAAATAAATTTTCCATGTGTGAAGGCAACAGAAAACATTCTAAGATATGCATAGATACAAAGAATATGCCATTGTGAATATCAAAGAAAACATCCAACGAATTTTTAAGAACATAAAAGCAAGACCCGATCTTTATATATAAAATATAAAATTACCTTTTGTAGAAAGAGGACAATCCTTATGAGCATCTGGGCACGGAGTTCTTCCAAGGTAAACAGTGTTCGGGGTGTTCGAATGAAAATTTTGGTTTTCCCATAAGCTACGTCATCCTGAAAACCACAATGTTCAATTAGCTTCTTGACAGCCTCTTTGTCTGAAGGGAGGTCATGGTTGGGCCAGGTGAATTCAGAGATCATCTTGTATCTGTGTGAAAAATGAACAGGGTACACATTAAGAGAGAGAAACCTTATGGTCTCAGATGCAGAAAGACAATTTAATAAATTCAAGACACTTCAAAGATGGAAAAAAAAACCCTTAATAATGAATTCTATTCATTAAGCTGATAAGAGATGTAGAAAAAGACTTTAATAAGAAACAACACTCCTCATGATAAAGACTCTTACTAAAGTAATGATAGAAGGGCACTTCCTTAATCTAGTACAGGCTAATTTACCAAGAACCTACAGCAAATATCATTCGTAAAATGGGTAACCTTTACAAATTCTCTTTATGGGGCAGCCCCGGTGGCTCAGCGGTTTAGCACCGCCTTAGGCCTGGGGTGTGATCCTGGAGTCCCAGGATCCAGTCCCACATCAGACTCCCTGCATGGAGCCTGTTTCTCTCTCTGCCTGTGTCTCTGCCTTTCTCTCTGTCATGAATAAATAAAATCTTTGAAAAAAAAAAAAACAAAAAACAAATTCTCTTTATGCACAGAAATAAGACAAGGATGCCTCAATCACGGGATTTCCAGCCAGCATAGAGAGACCAATAAATAAACTGGTATGATTGGGGAAGGAACGAAATTAACATTATTTATAAGTCACTTCAAAGGAAATGAGGCAGATATTCGGGTGAAAACTATTACCATTAAAAGAAAATTAAGCATGTAAGATCAATATACAAAAACCATTTGTGTTTCTAGGTACAAGTAGCCAAGTTGGCTTCTTGTAAGGCAGCTTGCTACACACCAGCTTCTTCATGAGTGAAAATGAGTAAGATGGAAGTCATAGGGTCACAGCCTTCTTTCAAAAGTGACCTTTTATTACTTTTGCCAAATTCCATTTTTCTAGAAGTAAATAATTTAGGGCTAGCCCACATTTAAGGGAAGGGTACTGCAAAGGGCATGATGATGAGTACCAAGAGGTGGGAACACTGTGACTATCCAAGAAGGCTGCCAACCACAGTACTTCTTTCCCCCCCATGCCAAGCTGTTTAACACATCTAGCCAAGTCCAGTAATTCTTTTCCTATACTGCATCTGAATTTTAATCCATATAGGAAAGGCTCCTCTTCCCACTCAGATTACAGAGTAATTCATTTACGTATTCTTCTAGTAGTCAGATGTTTTCACTGTTTACATTTAAATCTTTCATCCACTTTATTTTGGTATACAGTGTGAGGTATGGATCCAATCTTACCTTCTGACAAGTGGCTACCCAGTTGTTCCAACACTATTTACTGAAAAGTGATTTAATATGGCATTTTAATCATATGCTATGCTTTCATATGTACTTCAGTATAATTCTGGACATCCTGGTCTGTTTCACTGCCGTCTGTCCAGCTCTGCATCAGTTCCATGTGGTTTTAATTAGATGTCTTAAGTATATTTTAATATCTGGTGGTCTCTTCTCATCCTTTTCTTTACTTTAAAATTTTTTAAAGATTTATTTATTTATTCATGAGAGACACACACAGAGAGAGGCAGAGACATAGGCAGAGTTTTGGAAAAGCAGGCTTCTCGCTGGAGCCCGAAGTGGGACTCGGTCCCGATCCCGGGATCATGCCCTGAGCTAAAGGCAGACGCTCAACTGCTAAGCCACTCAGGCGTCCCTCATCTTTTTCTTTTTAAAAGGTCTTTCTAGCTATTCCTGCCTGCTTATTTTTCTATGTGAACTTTAGAATCAATTTACATAGTTCCAGGGGAAAACAATCACAAAACAAACAAACAGATCCTTGCTGGTATTTTTATTGGGCTCCCGCATTAAAGCCATTAAATCTGTCCATGATGTTGAACCATCCTAAGAACAAGGGATGTCTTTCCACTTGTTCAAGTCTACTTTTGTGCCCCTTGGGAGTCTTTAAATGGTCTTCATAGGGCTTCACACATTTCTTGCTGAGATAATAGGTACCTAAATGGCTTCTGATCCCTTCTTCTTGATGGATCTCTCATTTCTTAGCTTCCATGACAGCATGATCTCCCTGATTTCCTTCTGTCTCTCTGGATATTTCTTCTCAATCTCATTTTCTGGCTACTGCTCCTCCATTACCGGAACCCCAAATGTTGGAGTACCCCAAGGTCCATAACAGATTCTCTTCTATGTACGACCTCTCCATGTCACCTCATCTATTCCATCCACTTTATTTTGCAATTCATGAATTTATTATCCATAGCCCAGCTCTCAGTTCTGAGCTGCAGATGCATATACACAATGCCTAAATAACTCTTGAGGGCGTGTTACATTTCTCTTTCACTTTCCCACCTCAACACCCTCAGTTACTAAAGCCAGAATTGTTATTTGATCCCTTCTCTTTTCTATCAGTCCTTCCAATTCATCATCAAATCCTACTGGGTCTACCTCTGAAATATACTTAAAATTCAACTACTCTTGTCTTTACTGCCACAGTTCTAATCCAAGCCACCATCAAGCTTACTACAATAGGCTCCCAAATTGTTTTCCAGTTCCTTCCCAATCCATTCTGCTAACTCAGCTGCTACAGTACATTCCTAGAATGCCTTACCTCATTTTTATCTTTTACTGCTCTCCTGCTTCAGCACTATGTACTCTAATCACATTGGCCTTCTTTAGGGTCCTGTAGTGTGGTTGCCTCTTCCCTGCATCAGAGCTTTTGCCTTATGTTGTTCCCATTGCCTGGAATGCTTTTTAATCTACTACTTCAAAGGCTGGCTCCTTCTTATCCTTTAGTCTTTTACTGATATTCTTTCATCAACCATCAGTCCCCATTATTTCTCTCTATACATTGGAAAGCCTACCACTCCCTTGCCAGATAGGCAGAGAAACAACCAGATGAAAGAGTTCAAGTATGAAGGGAGAGGTAATATCACGTGAAAAAAGGAAACAAAATCAGGATCATCCCAAATTCGTTGTAGAGCCAGAATAAGATCCAACATTTGGGCTATAGTACAGGTAGTAATGGGGTGTTTGAAGTTTTAGGCATATGACAGAAGCTGGAAATAACCACCTGCCACAATGCTCAGCTTAGGCATTCTTCCTTTCTTCCCGATGGTGAAATGACATGACCCCAGTTCTCCCACAAACTAGCATCCTGAACTTGTGAATTAAAAAGCTGAATTCATCTGCTTCCTGACAACTAGTATTATCTCCCTGAAAGACTTGAACAGCTTTTAAGGTTATCAGAACATTTAAAATCCTTCTCTCTCTTTTTTCAATAAAATAAATGAAAATAAAGAAAAGTGACAAGTAAAAATTTAGGTTCAAATCTATCTTTAATAAACCTGTAGAATCTAAAAGCAAAAACTGACAGTAGAAAAATCTTTCTTTTTCTTTTAAATTGTGGTAAAATTTACATACAGTAAAGGTACACCTTCAGGTATATAGTTCAACAAATTTTGAACATTTTAGCACCATGAGTCCAATACATACTGTCTATTGCACCCCACTTCCACTGCTAGTTAGTTTAACTGGTATGACAATAAAATAACATGGCAATTTCTCAATCTGAACAAATTCATTTTATGTAAAGTGGAAGATAAAGTCTGCAGAGTAGAAACAGGCTCTTTTCTCAGATGCACACTCCACGGCCTCACACAGCACCCTTTCTGGATGACTCTATAGAGACGACCTATTCTCAACTTACATAATCATCAATTAGACAGACTTGTCTTGCCAATTCTGTCTTTTAAAAGGTAGGTTTAACACGTGTATTTTGATTATTAACATGTGTCCAATGTCTCAGCTTTTAAAATATTTTCTATTAGGTATGCTTTCTTGCCGCTGCTTTTTATTGTTCTTATCTTGGATATTGAGTTTTCTTTATTTCATTTTATCTTCTCCTTTGATTTGAAAGCCATCTGTTCAATTGGGAGCCAATACACTGATGGCAAGCTCAGAAGGCAACTGCCTGAGTTCAACAGGCTCCTAAAGGCCACAATTTGGCTCTGTGACCTGGGGTTACTCAACCTTTCTGTGCCTCCATTTCCTCATCTGCATAAAAATGGAAGGTACCATCCTTTCCTTATCTGGTTGTCACCTTCAGTGACTTACTACTCGTGGGGCTCTCAAAGCAGTGCAAATCTCTCCTTCGTTGATGAGATTGTGTTTATCTCCTTGTAAGCCCTACCTATCCTGAATGGTCTGCCATTGTCTGCCTTTAAAATCCTTCCTCTTCCTCTCTTTAAATAATGATGGGGCTAAGTTATACCCAAAGCTCACCCTACAGACTATTTCCTCAGAACCTTGCAGAAAACACCAAACAAAAATACCATTTTAAAAGAGGTGTATTTTTTTTTTCTTTTAGAATGTAAGCTCCACAAGAGCAGGGACAATGTTTTCTGTATGTTCTATTGTGCCTAGTATACTGTAAATGCTCAATAAATATTGATGATGGGAGGCAGTGAGTCTTGATGATAAGGTTGAGAAACTGAAATCCAAAAAAAAAAAAAAAAAAAAGCAGTGCCTGGGATATATAGTGAGCATTTCACATTGTTAGCCACTGTTATTATCATTGTCTTAAAATTTTTAATATATAAAAAGTATATTTTTATATGAAAATATATGATTATTTTTTCCTGTCTAGTTAATTATCATCTATATCTTTTCCATAAACAGTACAAAAGTCTTTACTTCTCTGTACTTTTCACTTCAATTTTCATTTTTGTTCAATTTTTACCAAAGGCTTTTTCCACTTACAATGGACACGTTCAGATTTTAAAAATAGTTTCACTAATTTATTTATTTAATATTAGTGTTTGCATTCCATTTTTCTCTTCTGCATTTGTTTTTCCTTTTGCTCTAGAAGATTTTTCAGAGATCTCTGAATAGTAAACTTTTTGAGCCTATATATGTCAGAAAATATTTTTATTGTACTCACACTCTTAAATTATAATTTGGCATAGAATGAAATTTTTAAGATTTATTTATTTGAGAGAGAGAAAGAGAGAGAGAGAGAGTGTGTGAGTAGGGGAGGGGCAGAGGGGGGAGAGAGGAAGAGAGAGGGAGAAGGGAGAAAGAAAGAGAAAGAGAGAGTCCTCAAGCAAGCTCCCCACTGAGTATGGAGCCCAAAGCTTGGGATCATGACCTGAGCCTAAATCAAGAGCTGGCTGCTTAACCGACTAAGCCACCCGGGCATCCCCAGCATGGAATAAAATTCTAAGCATTAAGTTCATCCCCTGTCATTATGAAGATATTGCTGCTTTGTCTGTCTGCATCAAATGCTGCTAATGAGAAGTCTGATGTCTGTATGATTCTCACTCCCTGGTAGTACTTTGTCTTTTCCTGGGAGCTCTAAGTATTTTCTTTTATCTCTAACATTCTAAAAGTGACCATAATGTATGTTTCATTTTTTAAGGATTCACATGCTTTACACTCAGTATATTCTTTCAATTTGAAGATTGTTGTCTTTTTCTGGTTCAGGAAAATTCCTGGCCACTATTTGTTCAAATAGTGCTCCTCCCCTCTTCTCTCTCTTTCCTTCAGATGCTCCTGTTGAACAAGTGCTGGCACTCCTGGATCGACCTTACACACTGCCTGAATTTCAGTATTTCCCATCTCTTTTACTTTGTGATGAGATCTGCAAAAACTCTTCAACTTGATCTTCCAGTTTACTAATTTGTTTTCAAAAAAAGGTTTACTGTAATTTTTTTAAATTGTGGTAAAATTTACATACAGTAAAGGCACACCTTCAGGTATACAGTTCAACAAATTTTGAAAAATGTATACACCCATGAAACTGACACCCCATCAAGATGCAGAACATCTGCATAATCTCAGAGAGTGCCTCCTTCTCCTTTCCCATCAGTTCCCCCACTCCGGAACCAACCACAGTTCTGATGGCTATCTGTTCTTGAACTCCACATAAGTGGCAGCATGAAGGATATATTCTTTTGTGACTATCTTTTTTTGACATGATGTGTCATTCATTTATGTTGCTACATCAGCCATTCATCCCCTTAGCTGGCACTGTAATCATACGACATGTTGCTGACTCATTCTCCTACTGATGGACAATGCTTTCTCTCTTCAGCTGTGTTTAATCTGATTTTCATTTTCCAAATCTCTAATTATTCTTTCCAGTAATTACCTGTTCTTGTTTCTGACTTCATATTCCTATTCTAGGATCATAATTTTCTCCTTTATCGCTCTGAAAATATTAAATAGGCTTATTCCAGTGCCATTTACTCCTTGCTCTGGTTCCTTGGGTGTAAGGTTTGATATTTATTGAGCTAACTGTCTCTTTTTCATGGTCTGGTCTTTCTCAGACGTTTTGCTGTTATCTTGTCTACTTCTACATGTCCTTCTGTGTACATCCCAGCTTTGGATGGTCTTTTAAAACATGGCTACTTTTGCTTCCTGGGTGTTGGCCATCATGCCTACAATGTCCCCTTTGCAGCTATGGAGGCGTCACTTGTCCTGACCATTGCAGCTACCTCCTGGTGCTGTAGCTGTGGCAAACTTCTCAGAAACAGTATATTCAGGACGGTTTCCTGAATGGCAAAGGCAGTCTTTCCTTAAAACTGTGACCCTTCTTACAACTGGGTCCTCACATCTGCTTCACATCATATTTAGGACGGAGTTACATATCCAAGGTTCACTGTGAAACTCACTGTGAAACGCCCTTCTTGATTCCATAATGTGGCTGTGCATTTTCTTGGTTTTATATAATTTACATTATTTGGTTATGCTCTTGGAGTAGAAACGAATTTAAGCTTATGCCACTAAGACCACCATATTTAAAATTCACAGGTTCTTTTAAATCTTTTCTATTGTATTTTTATGTGTATGTTAGAAAACATATTCCAATCCTTATAGCATGTCTCCCATACCAACAAACAAACAAACCAAAATCTCCTGAATTAAATGTTAAAGATATGTATGCATTTAGAAAATTCCTTGTCTCCTCCAAATCAGGCTTGCTTACTGTTCTCCTACCTCAGCTACTCTCCACGGTTTCCCTTTGTCTCATGATAAAATATTTTCGGGTCAGCCCCACCCTATAGTTACACAATTCTACCCTGATCAGTTCAATATTTAACTTCTGTTGATTTTTTATGGGTGATAATAAAAAACCAAATTATTTAAAAACCAACTTACTGGGCAATTGCTAGAATTCTAACGGTAATAACAACAGACTAGCAATCTTTCTAACATAATTTGACACTTTGAAATCGAGACTCAGGATGAACACATTTCTGCTCACAAAAACATTCTAACTCTTCAGCCTTAATAAGCAAATGAAAAATCAAATCTAAAGAATAGTATGATTTTAATAAGGAAAATGGCCAATTTTGAGCATAACCTTTTGATCAGTGTAAAATGAAGTTCGAATTTTCCAGGCTATTGTGTTTTATTCATTCTAAGAGTCTCAATTTAGTGCAATCCCTTTCAATTCTGTGCAAAAGTGGCTGGACACTGGTGGAAAAAACAATAATGCTGGTGGTCTCAATTTATAGCCTCATATCTCACAAGGACTCTCAGATCTTCCTGACAGCAATCCTACCATACAAACCTGTGCTTTCCCACTCTCCAAAATGAGTGTTCTCATTTCCCCTCAAACCTCCCACGGCACCTCTCCTTATCTTTACTCCCCACTCTTAGCCTCACCTCATGCTTGGTTAAGGAAATTGAAGCAATCCAATCAGAACATTATCTTTGCCATCAGCCAATCTTTGAGCCTTTCTGCATCTGTATTCATATTCTCTGCCTTTTGTCCTGTTGCTATGGGGGAAGCATCCCTGCTCTTACCAAATGCTAACAAACCTTCTACCTGTGTGTGGGATTCTGGGCCTCGCCTTCCCAGGGATATCATGATAATTACCATGATCTCCCTTTCTCCTGCACCACTGGATTCTCCCTCTGTTCTGAATCAGCCCCACCTGCATACACATTCCTAGAATGTGATGTCTTCTGACCTCACATCCCACTCCTGTTTCCATTCTTCTCTGCCCTCATTCCCAGCACAAATTTTTAAGTTGTCTATAGGCATCCAGCTTCTCTCTTCACTTTCCCAACCTGTTCAAATTGGGTTCTGCCCAGACTTTTTGCCCCTGGTCTTTATGTTGCCAGATATAATGCTGAAGTTTCTACCTTTATCTTACTTGACTGCACAGCAACATGTGAGATGGTAACTACACTTTTCTTCTTGAAATGCCATCTTATCTTGGCTCTGTGACATAATCCTCTTCTAGTATGTCTTCCCTCATTGATTGCTTCTTTTCTTCTCTTTGGTGATTCCTTCATATCAGATCACAAACCTAAATATTTGAAGGAGCCTCCTTCTCTTCTCTATACAGTTCTAAGAATTTATATGTCATCTCCACACTAATGACTCCAGTATATCTCCAATCTGTGCTTCTTTCTGGAACTCCAGATATGTGTATTTAATAGCTCACTTAATATCTCTACCGAGATTTTTAGTAGCCATTTCAAACCCAAGAGTCAGGAGACAAATTCTGATTCCATCCTTGCCCCTGTTCCATGACCTCTTCCTCAAGCTTCTGTTACCCAATCTTATCTCAGCAAATGGTGTAAGCTCACCCACGCCAAAATCTAATCATAATCCCTCACTCCTCTCTGTTCCTCTCTGATCTAGCCAATCCATGAGCAAGCCTGGTTAACCTTCCCCTAACATATCCTGGATCTGCTATCATTGGATCTATAATAAGCTCTTGTTCAAGTCACTAGGAAGGCCCCTCTCCTGGGCTCCTGAAGTAACATCCCTAAATGTCTCCTTGTTTCCTATTCACATAGAGGCCACAGTATCTCCTCAAATATCCATAAGATTGGGTTGCTCCCTGCTTAAAATCCACCAATGGGCTCCTGCCACATTTAGCCAAAATCTAAACTGTTTAGTCTAGATTATAAAATTCAACATGATCTGGCCCCTGTCCACCTCTCTGATCTCATCTCATACCCCTGCCCTATCACTGAGCAGCCTCCAACCACACAGCTAAGTTTGCTACCTAACACACCACACTTACTACCACAGTGGAGCCTCTCCCTCCCTGTTCCTTCTGCCCATCTGCCGTTCCCTCTGATGTTCATATGGCTGGTTCTTTCCTGCCATTATTATCTTCTTAGAGACTCTTCTGAGTACCCAATATTTTATCTATATATTCTTATTCTGTGGAATCTGTAGTCTAGAACACAAGAAATGTTCAATAAGTATTTAGAGATAAATGAACAGATGGAATTTGAGGGACTTTGGAAGTCCCAGTTGTCAACTATCATTATCGTTACTAACAATAAATAACAGCAGCAATGATATCTTACATATATTGAGTGATTGCTACAGGCCAGGTTCCATTCTAACTGCTTTATACACACACACACAAACACACATGCATGCACGCACGTGCACACACACACACACACACACACAGATTCTCATTTATTTCTCCAGCAATCCTAAAAAGTAGTTACTATTATTAACCCCTTTTTAACACAGGAGGAAACAGAGGCATGGAAAGATAGTGTGATTTGCCAAAGGTCAAAAAGCCAAGAAATGGCAAAGCAGGATTCAAACCAGGTAGACTAACTCCATGGTCTCCATGATTAAACTCCTTAATACTTTGTTATTGTAATTACTAATATCAGTAAGGATAAGTAGCATTAATTGAACATATATTTTGTGCCAGGCACCTGGCTTTTTTATTTAGGTTAATTTACTCCCCGCAACAACAGCCTTATGATGTAATGTTATTAAACACATTTTACCAATGGAGAAACAGAGCCAAGGATATTAAATTTTTAGCCTATGATCACACAGCAAATGAGTAACATACCCAGTATTCCAACCTAGATATAACTTTTGAGTCCAGGTTCTTTCTACCAAACTACAATGACCATATTTTCCCCCCAAAGAATGAATCTTTTCTCATGGTCTATAAACCATAAACTCAGGGAGACTCTTTTGCTAAGAAAGTCTTTCATATTTGCAGTTCTCGTGACCCTTATTCATTTGACAGGTACTTAGACTAATATGTGTTGATGCACTGTCATACGTGGGGATGACTCTGGAACTGTCAATGTCAGAGTTCTTTAGTCTGTTCTCACCTGTGAAGAAACTTCTCGTACGTCTGGCGGAAGGCAAACCCTGCCCGCCGCACCCTCACATTTTCCAGTAGCCCAAGATATTCTACTTGGTGCCGGCAGCGCTCGTCATCAAATATCTGTGGAGATTTCTTGTCGTTGGGTTTGATGCAACGTACATAATATGGCTCCTAAAGAAATAAATCAGCAAATGATAAGTTTCACTGGAGAAAAATCCCAAACTAAGGATGCTAACATGTAATTAGTGTTAATTGTGTCAAATTAAGCTCAGTGCCTCTAATTTCTCAGGCATACTTGTGAATAAAGTAGTTATTCTCCCTTTCCCTTCAAGATTGGGAGTTCTTGTGCATTTAGCTAAAATTTTGTTTTATTATATTTTAGGATTCACCAGGAACCGTATAAAACTAAAGAGTAAATAACTGAAATACGTAACCACTGAGTTTATGTGTATTTATGGAAAGATGGTTATAAAGTAACAGAAAGTAATTTAATAGAAAGAAGCAGGAGAATGGTAAAGATGAATTGCAACGAAGAACATAAAGCCTAAGGACAGCCCTGGCACATAGTAAGTGCTCCATAATCATCAGCTGCCACCATGGCCACCACCACCACCATCATCATCACATCAGTTTGTGCTTCTGAAAAAGATATTAACATTTGTAAGTAGAGCCACAAAACCTCCTGTAGGTGTCAGTGACTCTAAGAAAGAGCCTAGCAAGAAATTTCTCCCTCTGGGCCAATTGAGTTTTGTACCATGCATTAGATCATAACTTCTTTTAAGTATAAAACTGTGCTGGCATAGATCCTGGTCTGCTGAAGGTAACAAATTATCACTGGATGAATCAAGGAGGTCAAATGTATCCTGCTTACCAGAGTAAAGAGTAACTTTCTCTGATCTATTACCTATCAGATACACAGATGTACTTTAATTAAGAGTTAGAGTCCTCTGTAGATAATTAGGCAATTTGGAGCTCCACTGAGGGCTGGAGGTAAAAAGAAGTAGTAAATAATTCAAGGAGAGAGATTTGAAAAATGTGAAGTCACTTGCATTCTGAGTGAATTTTCAACATCAATACCAGAAGCTCCAAGTACAGATTTATCATGCTGCCTTCCATGATGAAAAAAAAATGCCACTTTTCCCCTTTTTTCTAGGCTCTGCTGTGTTCATTTCCTATTCCTGCCACCACAGATTACCACTGAAACCGCTTAAAATAAGCACAAAGTTTAACAAAAGTTAAAATGGCTGCACTAATGCTTCAGCAAAGCTCGATTTTTTTTTTTAAGATTTTATTTATTTATTCATGAGAGACACAGAGAGAGAGGCAGGCAGAGACATAGGCAGAGGGAGAAGCAGGCTCCCTGCACAGAGCCTGATGTAGGACTCAATCCCGGGACTGAGGGATCAACGCCCTGAGCCGAAGGCAGATGCTCAACCGCTAAGCCACCCAGGCATCCCAAAACTCGATTTTAAAGTCACTTTCCCCCCCTCATCCAGAAAGCTCCCCTCCTCCCTTCTTATCCCTTTGTTTCAGGAACCTGGTACCACCCTAAAGATGTGATGGAGGAGGCTGGTAGTACCTGTCAAAACCTGCAAGATCCTGTATTTCCCTATAAAATTCCCCAGTCCTTTCCTCCCCAAGGGCTTGTGGTTTTCGAAGGCCATAGCCTGCTGCAGCCTCCTTTGCCCAGCAAAGCAATAAATTTATCTTTGTGTTATATTTTGGTTCTGAAGCACAGAGGTCAGTTTTCTACACCACCACAAATTTAATGGTTTTAAACAACATAAATTTATTTTCATAGAACTCTGGAGGTCAGCAGTCTGAGATGGGTCTTGGTGGGCTAAAAATCCAGGTGTCAGCAGGGCTCTTATTTTCTAGAGACTCTTAGAACCCACTTTATCTTTTCCAGCCTCTCTAGAGGCTGCCCACATTCCTTGGCTTGTGGCCTCCTTCCATCTTGAAGGCCAGTAATGGCCCACTGAGTCTTTCAAATGATATCCTCTCTCTGGTTCTGACTCTTCTGCATTTCTCTTTCCCTTTGAAGGACTCTTAAATTTACAAAGCGCCTATCTGGATAATGCAGGATAACCCATTTATTTTAAGTTCAGCAGTCATGAACCTTAACTCCATCGGCAACCTTCATTCTACCTTGCCATGTAACATAACATGTTTACAGGTTCTGGGATGAGGGCATGGATAAGCTTGGGGGGCTGTGGTATAATAATAAAATCTCTCTCTCTTTCCGGACTTTGTCCCAGGTTCCTGGCACAGAACTTCTAAAACCTTTGGAATGTCCTCAGTGGTAGGAGTGTCTTTGTTATGCTAATGAGGTGACTCATTCCCAGCTCCCAGCATCCCTTCAGAATGGAGGGTAGACATCAAAAAACCCTCCACAGGATTAGAGAGGTGGGATTTTCAGCAGTCTGACCTCAGAGGAGGAGAGGAAGGATGGAGGTTGAGTCTAAACATGGGCTAATGATTTAACCAATCATGCTTATGTATCTAAAGCCTTATTTAAAAAACTCAGACACTGAGGTTCCAATGAGCTCTCTTGCGGTGAACATATCCATGTATGGGGAGGGTGATGTACCCTGACTTCATGAGAACAGAAGCTCTTGCTCTCCAGATGTCCAGACTTTCTAGACCTTGTCACTGTGTGCATCTTTTCATCTGGCTGTTCAGGTAGTCAGTGTTAGAATTGAACTGAACTCCGTTAGTGTCAGAGAACTGGTGCTGAAATGCAGAGGCCATTATTCTGCATAGAACACACCTGCCTTTTCTCATCACATTTGTGGCAGCTTTAAAAACATCTGCTTAAAGACAGTGAAGAATTAAATTACGGGGCCAGAATCTAGGAGGAGGAGAATGCTATGGAGGTTTCCAGGTTTGAGGTTTCCTTTTCCCAGGAGAGTCAGCCAACTCCAGAGGAAGTGGATGGGATCTGAGTAGAGGCTTTGATAGCTTCATGGGGCTAGGAGGAAAGAGATCAGAGTGTAAGGCCTGAAAAGGAGGAGGTCATGGGTATTTCCCCCTTACTTTGGGCTGGGATCCGATAAGGATGCCGCTAGCAATGAGGTGAGTTAGACATAGGCAGTCCCTCACAGGAACCTGAAATTGGAATAGTTGATTTGGAATACTAGTGCTCTTAGCTGCCTAAAAGAGCAAAGGTAAATCTTTATTGGAGAAAGATTACATAAACCTGGCTCTCCAGTCACGTCTATAAATCATTTTGCCAGTATAATGTTAGGAGCAAAATAAAAATTAACCAGACACATAAGGAACCAAGATAACAAGAATTAGAAACAGCAAAACAACATAGAAAATAAAAAGACCTGCAGGAATCCAGATATTGGAATTATCAGAGATAATAAAATAACTATGCTTACCATGCTCAAGATGACAAAAGACAGTATTGAACATTTTTTAGAGAACCAGAAACTATAAAAAAGAACAGAATCAGATGAATAACTCGGGGTGAAAAATATAATGATGGAAATTGAGAAGTCAGTGGATCAACTGACTGATGACTGATCCACTGACTTCTCAATTTTCATCATTAAATGAAACATTTTCTGGGAAGAAATTTCCAAGAACAAAGCATGGAGAGACAAAAAGATATATACAAAAGAGAGGTTAAGAGGCACATCAGATATGGTGAGATGATCTGAGTAACTCAACTCCTAAGGGAGAGGAGATAGAAGAGGCAGAAACAGCATCTGAAGAGCTCATAGACAAGAACTTTGCAAAACTGATGAAGAACAATTGAACTGTGACAAACTAAAGAAATCCTATAAATTATGACCAGTATTAAATAAAACAATCTACACCTAGGAACATTTTAGTAAAACTTCTGAATACCAAAGAAAAGGAGCCAGAGGAGAAAAGATCATTACTTCAGGAGCAACCAGTAGACTGGCGGCTGACTTCTCACAAGAAACAAGAATCAGAAGACAAAAGCAGTACTATCCAAAAAACAAAACAAAACAAAACAAAAGTAGTACTATCTTTGAAGTACTGAAAAAACAGCCAATGTAGAATTTTACACCCAGCAAAAATATTCTTCATGAATGAAAGCAACGTACAATATTTTCAGGTAAACAAAACCAGAGACTTTGTCAACAACAGATTTCAGATATAACAGGATGAAATTGAGGCATAAGAAAAATAGTCCCAGGGATCCCTGGGTGGCGCAGCAGTTTGGTGCCTGCCTTTGGCCTAGGGCGCGATCCTGGAGACCCGGGATCGAATCCCACGTCGGGCTCCCGGTGCATGGAGCCTGCTTCTCCCTCTGCCTGTGTTTCTGCCTCTCTCTCTCTCTGTGTGTGTGACTATCATAAATAAATAAAAATTTAAAAAAAAAGAAAAAAAAAAAAGAAAAATAGTCCCAGATGAGGGTCACTGACACAGAAAGAGAAAAAAAAAAGTGATAAATGAGTAAATCTAAATGGATACTGACTATAGTAGGAGTAACAATGCCATCATTTTGCTGGTTATACACACACACTGAAAAATAGCATAGATCTAAAGCAAAAACAGAAGGTACAACAAAGAGAAGTAGACAAATTCAGAATCACAGATTTTGTCACTTTTTGGCACAGACAAAACAAAGACATTAGTAAGAATGCAGAAAAACTGGACAGCAAGGTAACAGACTTGACCTAATGAATATACACAGAGTATAATGCAAATTATTATTTTTAAAAAAAATTTTTAAATTTTTATTTATTTATGATAGTCACACAGAGAGAGAGAGAGAGAGAGAGAGAGAGAGAGGCAGAGAAATAGGCAGAGGGAGAAGCAGGCTCCATGCACCGGGAGCCCAACGTGGGACTCGATCCCGGGTCTCCAGGATCGCACCCTGGGCCAAAGGCAGGCGCCGAACTGCTGCGCCACCCAGGGATCCCCCACAAATTATTTTTATATACATAAACAAAACACATACATAAAGAAAATTTAACAAATTACTAAGGAGTATATCTCCTGAACAAATGAGATTAAGCTTGAAATCAATAGGGAAAAAAATAATTAGAAAATCTTATAGGTTTGGAAATTAATATATTCTGAATGACCTTCGGATCAAAGGTGAAAAAGAAAATTATAGTGTAAATTTAGAAATATTTGGAACTCAATGTGGGCAAATTCATACAGTTATGTGGGCAAAGTAATCTTTGTATAAGGTATCATTTGACTAGCATAAGTAACTAGTGAACAGAAACCAGTTAAATAGAATTTTACCAATAGTAACTGATATGCACAGGAAGTGTGAACACTGGATTAGATGTTAATGACCAACTAAGGGCTGGGGGAATGCTCTTCCATCCTGTTTAGTAATATAAAATCTCCTGTTAAGGAATCCAGTGGAAATACTTTCTCTATATTTAATCAGCATTTTGTCTTAATTTATAAATGCCGCCTCCTCTCTCATTTATAAATATCCAGACTGATTCAGCTTAAGAAATCCTAAATTTGACAAATTCAAGTGTCTTAGAAAGGTTAAACTGCAAAAGTTAATACTGATCTCATTCTCTTGTACGTTTTAACTTGTTTCTCCCTATATTTTATGAAAAACATTATGAAAGTATACCAATCGGTATATGCATTAGCCAGAGGACACTGTATTTAGACATTTAACCATTTAACTTGCTTTGAACACTGCCAAATAGAGTCACAGGAAGATTCAAGTTCATTTAATAATTCACTAACCATCTGTTTAGGGTGTGCTTTATTAGACACCAAGAGGTATATAAGATTAGTAGAATTCACTTCTCATATTTAAAAGACCAAGAATCTAGGTGGGGAGACAAGGTATGCATTAATACACTGTACAGACTCTGAAACCAAGAAAGGAGTCAAGACTTCCACTTTTGGTGGTGAATGATTAAGCAAGGCTATCAACCTTCCTGATAACATCACTAGGAAAAGTGCTAGATAGATACAGGGTGGTGGTGGTGGTGAGGGATCTTAAATGCATCAAAGAGCTAATAAGCTGAGATGAGAAGACTACAATCTAAAGGGGTGAGGGATCCCTGGGTGGCGCAGCGGTTTAGCGCCTGCCTTTGGCCCAGGGTGCGATCCTGGAGACCCAGGATCGAATCCCACGTTGGGCTCCCAGTGCATGGAGCCTGCTTCTCCCTCTGCCTATGTCTCTGCCTCTCTCTCTCTCTGTGTGTGACTATCATAAATAAAATTAAATAAATAAATAAATAAATAAATAAATAAATAAATATAAATAAAATAAAATAAAATAAAATAAAATAAAATAAAATAAAATAAAATAAAATAAAATAAAATAAAATAAAATAAAATGGTGAGACCAGCCTTCAGAGGCTGCTTTCATCTGGACAGACAGCCATCAGTCTACCACAGCTGCTGACAGCCTTGTGGGGCAAGGGGGCTGCAGGCTGGAAGCTAAGGCCATGGAGAAGGGACACTGGTCTGTAATCCTGAGGAGCTAACCCTAGGAATCAAAGGGGATGGAAAACAATCTAGCCCATCACTAAGCCACTCTAGGCCCTGAAATTGGATTGAGGTGATACCAGATTATCAGAATTTGTCTGTTATATCTTTTTAAACTCAACTTTCAACTCTTGTGGATTCTTTGTCTTTGATTTGATTTGACAATTTTTATCCATTTTTCCATTCATTGTAATCACTACTACATTTGGGTTTTTTCCTACCATCTTAATTTGTTTGCCCTGGCTTTCCTAAGTTCTTTTGTCTCCTATTTCTTATGTTTTTTAGAACTGATTATTTGCTTCCCATTTTGGCTCTGCCCACCCCCAAGAGTTTAGAAGTGATAACCTCATTTCTATTCTTTTTCATGACTACATGAGGACATTTAACATGCATTTGTGTGTCATCAGGATTATAAGTTAAGCAACATTTTTATTATTTTCCTGAACAACCAAGAACCTTAAACACTTGAATTATAAATCACCCACACTTCCAATTTATATGCTACTGTTGTGCTATTTAATTCTAATCTGTATTTTTAACCAATAATATATTGCTTTACAGTTTATTTATACAAATCCATCTGTTTACCAATTTCTTTGCCCCTCTTTTTGCATTTCAGTCTTTCATTTTATATACTCTTCCTCTGGCCTCATGCATTTATCCATTAGAATTTCCTCTAGTGTACTTTTAAAACTCTTTTTCATTTTCAGAAAGACTCTTTACTGTGTCTTTGTTCTTCCCCCCTCCTTAAGCTCCTTAAGTAAACTCCACACCCAGCACAGAGCCCAACATGGGCCTTGCACTCATGATCCTGAGATCAAGATCTGAGCTGAGATTGAGAGCCAGATGCTTAACTGACTGAGCCACCTAGGCGCCCCTACTGTGTTTTTGTTCTTGAATATACTCTCGGTATACTTTGGTTTACAGTTCTTTTCTCTCAGCCTCTTACTCTTTAAAGCAAATCTGCTTTTAATGCATTTTCTTAGCCTTTGATGTTCTGGGATTTTACAATGTGCTTATTGTAGATTTCTTGTAATTTTTCCAGTGTGGGATATACCAGACTTCCTGACTCCATAGTATTATCTTTCATCACTCTTGAAATTCTCAGCAATATATCTTCCAATATTGCTCTGCCCAACCTCTCCTTTCCTTGGGTAACTCTAACTAGATACACATTAGACCTTTTCACTTTCTCTTCCATGTCTGTTAATAGTGTCTCCTTTTGTTTCATTTCTTGGTCTAAGAAGAATCCTGGATAATTTCCTTTATTCTTTCTTTCATTTCTCTATTCTCTCTTCAGCATTGTCTAAACTAATACTAAATCTATCTGTTTTTTAATTTTAGTTTTTATTTCTACCAATTGCCTACTTACTTGCTCTTCCTTATATTTTTAGGCCTTTTATTTCTTAAAATGTATTAAACATTCTCATATTGTTTCTAATAATTCCACTATAAGAACTTTTGATGATTGAATCTTGTTTAGTCTGACTCTTGCACGTGGTACTTTATGTGTGTAGTAATTCTTTTTTTTAAGATTTATTTATTTATTCATGATAGACATAGAGAGAGAGAGGCAGAGACACAGGCAGAGGGAGAAGCAGGCTCCATGCCAGGAGCCTGATGTGGGACTCGATCCTGGGACTCCAGGATCGCGCCCTGGGCCAAAGGCAGGCGCCAAACCGCTAAGCCACCCAGGTATCCCCAGTGTGTAGTAATTCTTAATGGGAATTCCTTATATTCCTGAAAACATTATCTGTGGAAATTCTTTAAGGTCCGGTATGAAGGTGGTTTCTTCATGGAAAAAAACTGCTTGCTTCTATCAGATACCTGGGGATAATACCAGGCCTGGACCACTCTAAATTGTTGGCTTAAGTTTTTTTTGCCACCTAGATAGTATGAATTTGGATTGAAACCTCATAAAAACTGGCTTATGATTATAAATTTTCAAGGAATGTTTAATATAGGCAATTTTTCTTTCAGAAATAATGAGGGATTATTTCTAGTTCATTCTGGATGTATCCCTCTGAGGATGCAGCCCTTTGGAGACCTATCTGTGTTTGGTGTGCACGTGCATGTGTGATCTCTTATTAGACACACTAATTTGGGCAGGCCCTGGGCTTCACGTGGAGGACCCAGGCTTGAATACCTCTAGTCACAGTTACCTACTTCAACATATTCCCATAGAGACAGCATATTATTTTTCCCTTGACTTCTGCCTTCATTTATTCCCTGGCCTGCATATTCCTTACTATCTTGTTAGTTTATGGCTGCATTCAAAAAATTGATTTTTATGTTTTCCCTAACATTTTAGTTGTTTTCAGTTAGCTTTAGTAGGCACTTTCTTCACCATGTTCCTAGAAAATGCATTACTCATATATACTTTTAAGATCTTTCTATGTTCCTAGGTGAAACTGATCTCATTTTATTTTTTTGTATTAACCTACTATGAAGGTAATATTAATCTCATAAAGAGTTGGGTAGTGATCTTTGTCCTATCCTCCAAAACAGTTTGTATATAATAGGGATTATTGGCTTCTTGAAGGATTTATAAAATATATCTGTAAAACCATCTGGGCCTCATGTTCTTGGCAGAGCTGGAATAAGGCAGCCTTCTAATTAGTGATTCAGAGTCTTTAAGGTTATGAATTTATTCAGGTTTTCAATGTCTTCTTGAGTTAATTTTGATAACATATTTTTCTAGAAAACAAGTTTTTAAAATTCTTTGGCATACAGTTGTTCACAGTATTTTATGCCTTCTAAAATCTCTATAATATATGAGGTCATATCCCTTTTTCATTTGTAATACTGCTTTGTCTTTTTTTTTTTTATCAGTTTCAGTAAAGGTTTATCTATTTGACTAATTATTTTTTTACCTCTTTCAATTATTATTATTTAAAAGCCATTTTCTTGCTTCTTTAGATTTTCTTCTTTGGAATTCTTTTTTATGGATTCTGGAGTGGAGAGGTGAACTTAACTCATTTACTTTCTTTTTTTTTTTTTTTTTTTAAAGATTTTATTTATTTATTCATGGGAGAGGGGCCGAGACACAGGCAGAGGGAGAAGCAGGCTCCATCCAGGGAGCCCCACATGGGACTTGATACCAGGTCCTCAGGATCGCGCCCCGGGCCGAAGGTGGTGCCAAACCACTGAGCCACCGGGGCTGCCCAACTCATTTACTTTCAACCTTGTTTTTCTTAGCAGTATTCTAAAGATTTTGTTAAATTCTTTGTCATGTAAGTCCAGATATTTTATAATTTTCATTGTGATTTCCTCTTCAACTGTAAGTTACCTAGGAGAGCATTTTTTTCAAGTTCCCAAGCACATTAAAAACATTTTAATGCTGCTTTTATTTTACTTGTGGTGAGAATGGAGATTGTGCTCTATATACATTGGTTCAAATGGTTAAGACTTTCTTTGTGATCTAGCATGTGGTCAATTCTTGGAAATGTTCTATGCATACTTGAAAGGGATATATATTTTCTTCTATTCCCTGGGTGCAGTATTCTTTTGATTTATTAAGGTTTAAATTTGATTTTCAATGCTTCTGCATTTTTACTAAGGATTTTGTCTGCTTGAAATAACTTTCTGGTACAGTTGGTTTAAAATCTCCCACAAGGATTGTGGACTTGTCATTTTTTCCTTTAAATTTTTTTTCAGGTTTTTTTTTTTTTTTTTCTTTATGGAGTTCATGGATAATCACACCTATGTTGTTACATATCTAGTTAAAAGTGGCTTTATTGTCTTGGGTATTTTCATTTGATTGTTAGGAGTCTCTTTATTAATAATTTTTTCTTAAATTCTATGTTCTCTCACATTAATAATGCTTTTAACCATTTTGGGGGGAGGGAAGGGCTTGATATTTTTTTTCTCACCTCTTTGTTTTTCATCTTTCTTCACAGTGTTATTTAGGTGTCTCCTGGATGAAGCATACACCTAGATTTTCTATCTATCTAGTGCTCTTGGTCTCTTTACATGTATAGTGAATACCAATTATTTAGATTTATTTCTATCATGTTATTTTGTATTTTCTAAAAGTAAAATTCTCCTTTGCTGCTTCCCCACCCACCTCCCTGCCTTCTATGGGGCTAAGAGGTTATCTCCCTCTCTCCCCTTCCTCCACAGACACACAGATTGAGAAGCCAGCAAAGGCTGCCAGGCTAGTTGCCTAACCTCATATCCAGCACCTTTTTTGATACAGAGTACTTACTTCTAGCTAGGTACACTGCTGACCAGAATAAAAATGCATTTCCCAACTTCCCTGGCAAGTAGGTGTAAATGAGATGTAGCAGATATGCTGCATGAGAGTCCCAGGAAGTCTCTTTGAAAGGAAAGAAGCCCTAGCTGCTATGTTGGGCCATTTAAGGATGGACACCAAGCACTTGTATGATAGAAGAGAAAGACAGAAGGAACCTGGGTCACTAACAACCTTCAGACTGCTATACCAGTCCTAGGATACCTTCTGTACCTTTTCTATGGAAGAGAGAAATAAATGTCTCTTGTTTAAGCCACTTGTTTGGGGGTCTTTCATTAGCAGCTGAATACAATTCCTGATACAGAAATTATAGATTGTTCTACAATTTTTATTTTTTTAAAATGTACATTTAACTACCAATTTTAGAAAATAAAGGTGATTCTTTTCTAGTTAATGAAGTAAATCTAATATATTTTATAAACTATTTGTAATATATTCTATAAACAGGTTTTATTATAAAATTCTGTGTTCAATTCTGTTTCTTATGTCACATGCCTTTCCTCTAGGTTTGCCCTCCCTCTTGTGGGACAGGCAGGTTGGAGCTGACATGCACAGAGAAGCTGAGAGACTTACAATGGTGATCTGGTCTTCGGTTCTGGTGTCCTCACCCCTGCCTCTCTGGAGGCTTGATTCTACAAGCTAACAAACCGTGCTTATTTGTTGCTATATGAGGCCAAAGGATCCTGCATTTGCCTAATTTATCCACAGTGAAGTAACCAGAAACAGTACAGATTTAAATTCATAGAGAGGAAATTGGTTAAAAATAAAATTAAAAAAAAGAGAGATAACAGAGGATAAAATACATAGGAAAAGCACTAGAAGACAGAGATAAAAATGGAGGAACTAAAAATAATGAGTCCTGGAATGCCACCTCATTTATCAAACTTGTCAACAGCAGCAGTTAAGAGTAGAAATCTGTTCTTTATTGCGGGGAGGGGCAGAAACACAGACTAAAGTTATCAAATAGAATTACACCTGAAGGGAACAATCAAAAGCAGAAACAATCATCAATAATACAGCATTTGATTTCTGTTTACAACAGAACTGTTGTAATAGTTTACAACAACTAAGACTGTTTACAGCAGCTGTTTACAACAGCCTAAGAACAATACTTAAATATTAAACTTCCTCTTGAAACTCTATCTGGTCATTCTGTATCCAGACATGATATATGGATGGCATATTGCTATTTAATTCAAGAATTTTTTTAAGCCACACCCTTTCTTTGGTACAGGGCTGAAGCTCATTTTGTCAGGCACATGCTCTACTTTATACATATACTTTTTTTTTTTTTTTTAAGATCTAAGACTTTCTCCTTGTCAACAACCATAAAAAGCTCAAACTTAAGAAGCATTTCACCTGGGACAAAACTGCTTCACCCAGCCATGTTAAAAAAAAACAAAATAGGAATAAGGATTCTAGAATAACATTCACTTTAAATAGATGTTTCAGTTTGACTTAATTACCTGAATGGCAAATCACACATACATTCTCTACAACATATATCAAGAGGGACCCTATGACAGCAAGTGGTGCCAACTAGCATCAAAAGTGGCCATAAAATGGGTATGTGGAAAAGAAAATAATTACCTTTGATGCAAGGTTGTCCACTAAAGCGATCATAGAATTCTTAAACAAGGTGGCAGCAGTTAGAGGTCGCTTGGTCACCTCTGTAATACTCAGTTTGCCTTCAGGCCACATATTCTTCAGCACAGGATTTGAACTGAGAAGCACAGAGAGAAAAATGTGAAAATCACCTTCAAATAAGCTGAACAGAAACTGCAAACCAATCCCACTGTGTTGCACTCTGGGAGTCACAAGTGGACTACAGACTGTACTCACAAGGCCTTATTGGAAAAAAGACTTCATTCAGAAAATTATGCTGAGAAAGTGTTGTGGCAGATACCGTACGACAGATGGAGAAGATGTGTCCAAACTATCCTACATTTAAAAAAATTCCTGGGTCCCCGGCTGGCTCAGTCAGTTGAGCATGTGACTCTTGGTGTCGAGGTCATGAGTTCGAGCCCCATGTTGGCGGTAGAGATTACTTAAATCAATAAACTGAAAAAAGAACTCTTTAAACTTCTTTAAAGTGACATCTAGGACCTCCAAATAGGAACGGCTCTTACAATAGATACATAAAATCAAAAGGGTGGTACTTGGAAGAAGGACAAGCCACTAGTGAAAAAACAATGCTCAGTGGCATGGCAGAGAACACAGGTGTGAAAGCGCCTTCTCATCGGAAGAAGGATTCACACAGAACAGGCTATACTACAAAAAGTCAGCTCTGTCTCATAACACAGGCAGGAATATTAAAGAACTATCGCCTTCTAGTAAACCCCTTACTGCAGCTGAATTTATTCACTCCCTTATTGGCAGTTACAAGAGTTTACTGATGTGACACTATGACTGTTGTCCTGCGAGTCCCATAATGTGTAACTCAGGCCAGTTTCAATGCTAAATATCACATAAAAACCATTATTTGGCTTTGTGGGGATATTTTCAAAGACACATCTGATGGTCTCATCTCTGATTTTCTTCCTGTTTCTTTCGAGTACTTCTGATTTTAAAGTAATTGGAACTCAAAATGCTGCTTGCTTCCTGGAAACTTCTTTCTCTCTTTTTATTTGCGGACAGTTGACCCATGACATTACACTAGTTTCAGGTGTACAACACTATGAGTCCGTATCTCCACAGGTCATGAAGTGCTCACCACAAGTGTTGGTGCTGTATGTCAACCTACAATGCTGTTTCTCAGAATTTTTTTTTAATTGGGGACTGAGAAGAGAAAGGACTCAGCAAAGACATTCACTGCTAACTGTGTTTACCACTGCCGTCATTTTGCCCACTTTTCTTTCCCTGGTGTAAAATTGAGGAAACTGAAGTGGTTCCCCAAATACCCAGTAAACCTCTGCACACAGAGGCTCAAAGTAAGAACTGTGAAATGCCAGAATAGATGACAAGAGAGCAAAGAGGATAAATGGTGGCCTAAAAGACTGACTGGTGTGTGAATGAGGACAGAACAGCACTCCCAACCCTCACCACTGCTAGGAAGCACTGCTGACTACCATCAAAAGGGGTGGTAAAGTAACAGTAATCTGCGTGTGGCTCAGGGACCCTGTTTTATGCCTTTCTGGTTCTAGTTCCTGATTTTCCAATGATGCACCTGTCAGGAAAAAAAAAATGATTGCATAACTCTATATTGTTTCTCCCTAAAATTTCCATTCTAGTCTTTAGCCGAGAGAGAATTCAAGGCAGTGGTTCTCAACCCTTAGTGCAGAGGAGGCCTGGATGTCTTCCTAACACTTACTGAATAGAATTTCTAGAAAGCAGAACATGTATGCTTTGAAAATTCTGACGCAGACCAAAGAATGAAGATTGCTGACTTAGGTCTAGGCAGTTTCTAACCCAAATTCTACCTTCCACCTATATTGGCCATATTTAGAACTGCTTTCCATATTTTACCTCATAAATGGAGGGAGAGGGGAAGGCTGGAAATGAAGGAAATAAGATGTTTATTATGATTATTAAATAGAACTGACCCATAATGAATCAAAACAGACACATTATAATCATTCTAAAGAGAATAAACTTTGGGACCAGTAAGTCATGCATGTAATATTAATAAAATAGTTTTCAAACATTTAAAAGAATGCTTTTCTTAAAAGGGAAGCTTATTTATCCAGAAACCCCATAGGTTTAATAAATAAGACAGAACCTATCTGGCTTAGTAGTGAGGTAGTGAAGAGTTAAGTCTGTGTACCTGGCATTTCACTGGCTTGCTCCCTTCCTCTTTCCATTTACATACACACACGTAGACACACATGCATACACACGTGCATGCAAGAATACTCTTAAGGTCTATAGAACTAGAGATGCAAGGATTACTCTTTAAACATATACATAGAAAGGACTGGAATTTTGGGAGGTTGTTTAGCCATGGAAGCATTGAAAAGTCTCCAGAAGGAAAGGAAGCACAATCCAACACAATCTAGGAGGATGGTTTTAGCCAAAATAAATCCAAGACTACCCCATCCCACTGGCAAGGCCTTTCCTGTTATGCAGATACATACAAAAAACTGCAGTCAATAGACCTTTAATCTTTCACACCTTTGCAAGACCATCCCTATTGTGAACCAGATTCATGAGCCCAATGCCTTTAATTGTTGGATTTATCCAAGTCCCTTTGTTCTGATTCCATGCTTACCAAGCAACTAAGCATTCTGGATTATATAGGTAATATTTTTCACTGTCAATTAATAAACTAGAATTCTCGCTACTATGTGAATTCCCAAGCAGGTTTTCTAATAGAGGAGAACAGCCTGTCATACCAATGCAAATATTCCATTCCGTGTGATGGTCAGATTTTTCACTGGAAATAAATCTATATGTGGCTTTGTTTCTACATTGGTCCTGTGAACTTGGGATAATGTGCATGAGTCCACTACTAGGAGGTGGAGCTGTTCTCACTGGAATTGAACCTATGAGCCTATAAATTCACAAGGTGAATTCACGAATGCCACCTTCTGTAGGCTCTTGGTATGCAGTCTGGCTGCTTTCTTCTAGCAACACACGCTAACATTGCCACTGGCCAACTGAAGCCATTTTTCCAATTTGAGTTTTTTATATTATCTTCACAGAACAATGCCAAACTCTGTCATTTGTCCCTCAAAATGGGTACATCTCACCTGAAAATTCAAGCATTGAAACTCCTTTCTGAAAGTCCCTTTTTCCCATGACAAATTCTAATATGGACCTCCTTTTGCATTCCCATGTAACTTTCTGGTGCTGAAAGCTCCATCACCACTCTTGGTGGCTTCAACATCCACACAGATAAACCATTTAATTGTAAAACTTCTTGAAGAACTGTTTAAACACCATGTTTCCACATTCTCATTATCCATATTCTCTGGAGCCCACTTGAGACATTCGTCTTCAGGACTCTACTGAGGCCAGTGTTGTCAAGAGTCCCAGTGGCCTTCATGTCAGCAAATCCCATGGTTAATCTTGGTCCTCACCTCTTTTTGCTTCTGACAGTGTTTGACGCAGTTTATAATTTTTTTCTCCTTAAAGCACTTTTTTCTTGGCTTGGTTTCTGTGACACCAGATTTCCAGTTTTCTTCCTACCTCACTGGCAGCCCTGTCTCCTTTGCTAGTTGCTTCTTTCTTACTTGATTCTGAATGCTGGGGAGTCTCAGGGATTAGTCTTTGACCTCTTCTATTTGTCTATGCTCACCCTTGTTAATCTCATCTAGTCTTATGGCTTAAAATACTGTCAACAGACTGATGATCATGAATTTCTATTTCTAGTTCCTCCTTTATCCAGAGTTCCAGATGCATACCCACAACCGTCTACTTGGCATTTCCAGTGGAATGTCCAATATAACACAACATATCCAAAACAGAACACTCCATCTCCTCTACCTGATTAGCCCCTCTCATCATCTTCCCCATTCTCAAGCATTCCTTCCCCACTGCTCAGGCTTCATCTCAGATTTATATTTCTCTCATGCCACACAACCTATCCATCAGCGAATCTTGTTGGCTCCATTTTCAAAATATCACTCGCTCTGACCACTTTTTCATTACCTCTGTTAATAACACCTGGATTACTAAACTAGTCTCCTGTTTGGTGTCATTTCTACTCTTGTCCTTTACAGTATATGTTTTACACAGTAGTCCTAGTGAGTTCTTTAAAATATAAATCAATCATATCATAAATTCCAATGGCTTCTCTTCATACTTCATTCTTACCTTGGCTCACAGATACTTCATGATCCATACCCTCCTCATCTCCCTAAATTTTGTCCCTATTACTCTCCCTCACTCTGCTTTTAGGTACACTAGCCTTCTCACTGTTCTCAAGACATCCGTGCTCACTCCTACCTTGTCACTGGCTATTATCTCTGCTGGAAATGCTCTTGCCACAATGTGTTCATGGTTCACTCCTTCATTCAGGTCTCTGCTCAAAAAGTCATCCCTTTTAAGAAGCCTTTTCTGACCACCTTATCTATAATATTTCCCCTTACCCTTCCTTGTGTGCATGCTTCAATCTCTTACCTACTTTTTATTCACAGCACTTGTCACTTACCAGAAAGTTGTTTTCTTATTATGTGCCATTTCCACTGGAAGAGCAGATCCATGAGGCCAGGGACCTAGCCTAAATTTTTTTCACAGCTGCATTTCAGGCCATAGCAGAATGTATGGCTCACAGGTGTTCAACACATTTTTGATGATCTCTTAACCAACTGAGTAGACTTAATAAATGTGTGAGTACATTTCTCTAACCCAAAAGAAGAAAGTGGCTGAGAACCTCTTCTTCTTTATGGGCCTCTTTCCAAAACATCCATACTATGTTTGAACTTGCTATCCTCTGCCTGGCTTTATTTCACCACATCTTTTCCACATTTTCTTGGACTGTGAGAAGGTTCTTTCCACTAAGGATCTGTCAACACTGACACTAGATGCCACTCTACTAAGAATGGTCTCTTAGTTGGAAGCAAAGGCACTACAGTGGGAATCTGCACGCGCAAAACGTTTATCTGGGCCAGAGGGTATCCAATACCCCACCCCCACTGCCAATGGCCTACACTGGGAACATTGGCAGGGGTGCCAAGAGGGCAGCAGTAGTGAACAGGGAGACTGAGGCAACCCAAGGGAAATCAAGCAAAGTCATTAGCAGGTCTCTGTCCTAAATTTAGACTGTATAATCATAAAGTAATACATTATTTCATTCAGTCATTATGATCAAACAGAACTAGAAAATTTGCCAGGAGCTATTAAAATTGCCACATGAAAGTAATGATGTGCATACATATTATGCAATACATATGTCAAAGAGTTTAATGGGAAGATAATTAATAAAATTTCAATCCTACCTATTATACAGGAGGCGCTTGAAATCTTGAAACAAAGTGTCTTTATTTTTGTCAATAAATCCAATGACCGAATAGCTAGGAGAAAAAAAAAAAAAACAACAACACATAGAAAACATCCATTATTCACCTAGCAAGAGCCACATGTAAGCTTTTTGATAAGTCTACAAGCTTTTCCACTGTTAATTATGTAATCAATCATCTGTAGAGCTAATATTGTTCACTTTGTTCTGCGTTAAAGAATATCAAATTTACCTACTAAACAGACAGGATGTTGTTTCTCTTCCTCAAAAGGAGAACAAACATCAGCACCGTCACTATGATTAAGACTGTCATTTTCTATGGTTTACTGCTTACCTCAAGAAGTCGACTCTTAAAAAGATAGCTGTGTTTATCATCCAGCACTCCTAAGATAAAAGCAAAACAGCAACATACAGGAGCTAATAGTCTCTTCTGTAAGGAGGTCAAGTGACTTGCCTATGGTTCTTTCAATGTGTTCAGGGTGGGAAAAAAGAATCCAAGAAGAACTGCAAAGGATGGTAAGATTTGGATAAGCAGAAGAAAAGAGGAAGGGAGATCACACAGTGAAACAGATCAAACGAAGGAGAGGACCAGGCCCATGCATGGCATGCTTGAGAGAAAACAAGGAGGCAGGCATTCACGGTTTGGAGGAGGGAGAAGGTTGAGGTCCTGAGGGTCCCACTCAATTCACTCTTGGTGATGAAGGAGGGATGGGAGCTGCTGGGCTGCAGCAATGAGCGTGGACTCCAGGAGAGGCCAGTTTAGTGCTGGGGGCAAAAGTGACAGAGTCACCAGGGTGACAAAGACAGAGGCTCAGAGATTGTGCAACAGGAACTCTAGATGTACCTGCTCCCTAGAGCTCTACTTTCTTGCCTGTCTATCTTCCTTGACAATCATTGCAATGATGGAGATCATTTTCAGATGTCTGACCGTGACCCCTCACTGATGTTTCAGCCTTACACATTTAATTCACCAAGAAGGTTCCTTCAGGCTTTAGTGCCCATAGGAGCTTCAAGGCCACCAGATCCAAAATTACTTCCTCGCCTCCCACCTCCTAGATCCATTTCCTAAGATCTTCAAGTCATTTTTGACTGAAACCTTGAAGCCACCCAACTCTTAGTCTTTGGTCTAACCTATAACCTCCAAACTTCAAAGTTCTCATTTTGGCCTTTAAGACTCATTACGATTTGATCTCAATCTACTTTTTCAGGTACTTCTACTTCTCTAATGCTACAAAAAGGATACATTCCACTTTAACGGACCTATTTACTATTTCCTGAATATTTCTAGCACTCTTTCCACTTCTCCCTTTAAAAATAATTCCTAGCATTTAAGGACTAGCATTGACCTTCCTGGGCTTATCACAGATAGTAGTATGACATCATGTGTTTATTCTAAATTCTGACAATACTCATATTAATTGTATGGCAATTATTTTAGATCATCTTTTACTGTACTGATGTATGCCTGTAGCTGTGTGTCTATTATGTGTATGCATATTTATGAGTACAAACACACACACAATCATATGGATATATATGCATCTTACACGGAAAGCTCTTTGTGGGCGGAGCACCTTACAAAACACTGTGCACACACAGAACATATGCAGTCCTAGAAAAAGACTGAAAGGCTGGAGGAAAGGGGAAGTCTGAGGCATTGAATATCCCTTGGAAGGGTCAGCTAGAATTCTGGACTAGGAGTCTAGAAACCAGTTATTGTCTCAGCTATTCCACAAACTTGCTGTATGACCCTGGACGAAAGTGTTATTACAAACTTTCCATAAGTCTCTCCGTCTATAAAACAAAGAGGCCAGGCTAGCTGGTCTCCAAGGCCTCTGACCAATTCTGCTTTTATGCTCTCGAACCATATGGAAGCATCCTATAAGTGAGGCCCTCCTTTTCAGTGGGAGAGTGTGCACACCGCTGCATCTTCCCTCTTCAGTGTTCTGGAACCTGGGAACAGGACCAGAACAAGTGGAAAATGGTGCCATTCCAGCTCTAATGGCTAGTTTGACAGATGGGGTGATAATTTCGAGCCATATTATTTTATGACTCAGAGTTTTAATTTATATCAGGAACAGCTATTAAAATTTCTTCAAATGTCTTTTTGGCATTTGTAGTGATGATCATTTGCCTTTTTGTTGTTGTTATGTAATTTCTTCCTGTAATGGGTTATGATGAACAGAGCTTCTAATGTAAAAAGTAAGGAGGAAGAAGAGGAAATTTTAAACAATTATCCAGTAAGAAGCGGTGTTCAGTGGGCAAAACATCCTACGTGTAGCAGGCTGAAAAATGCCCCTCTACCACTCTAAAGACATCCATGTCAAATCCCCCAGCCCCTGTTAGTGTGATCTTCTATGACAAAAGGTGTGATTATGTTATGGATCTTGAGAGGAGAAACTGATCCCATATCACCCAGGTGGACCCTAGATGCCATCACAATTGTAGTTTTAAGAGAGAAGCAGGGGTTCCTGCTAAGTAGTCTGACTCTTGATCTCAGCTCAGGTCTTGATCTCAGAATTGTGAGTTCATGCCCTGCACTGGGCTCTGTGCTGGGTGTGGAGCCTACTTTAAAAAAAAAAAAAATAGAGCCAGACGGAGTTTTAACACAGACACACCAAAGATGGGGCTGCAGTGTGACTATAGAAGCAGAGAATGGAGAAATGCAGCCACAAGTCCCACGATGCCTGCAGCCACCAGAAGCTGGCAGAGGTGAGGAACAATCCTCTTCTAGAACCTCCGGCGTGTGGCCGTAGGGTTCGGACTTTTGGCTTCCAGAACTGGGAGAGCAAACATTTCTCTTGTATTAAGCCACCAATGTTACAGCAGCCCTAGGGAACTAAGTACTAAGGTAGTTTATTTTTAGTTATATTTTCCTGTCAATTTCTACTTATATTGTGACCAGAAAAAGTGAGATTTTTACCTTTTCAACTGACATTTGAAAAAGAATATGGCAAAATAAGTTTCTGCTCATGTGGTTATCTCACTGCTTGTAGTTCTTCACACACAATGGTGGCTCTTGGCTCTGGGCCTGCGAACCTACTGGCTCCTCTGCCTGGATTACCCTCCTCACCTCCTCCCTTCCTAATTCTTTCCCCTGACTAAAACCTCTTTTACTTTTAGGACTCAGCTTGGATATCACTTCCTCCCACCAAAACCTCTCTATACTCTCACCCAAATTTAATTAATTCCTCCTCAGTGTTTCCATAAGGCCTTGTGCATCTCTAGTTTGACCCTTCCCATTCTTTGTTACAGTGACTTACCATGTGTGTCCACCACTGAACTCTTAGCTTCTTCAGAAAAAGGCCTACCATATCCATCTTTAACATTCTTCCATGATTCATTTATCCATCAGGTGACCTGACTGAGTGCCAACTATGCCAGGGATGGTGCATGGCTGCCACGGTGTGTGTTCAAGAAAAGTTTGAAAAGCAAGGAATGAATGAAGCTAAGCCAATTTTTTTAAAGTGAGGAGATATACTATATATTATATAATAGGAGGAAATATATTATAATATATAGGAAATATATATTATATATATGATACATATATAATATATAATAGGAGATATAATATATTATAATATATAGGAGGAGATATATATTATATATTATAATAGGAGGAGATATAATATATTATATAATATATTAGCCTATGAAATGACTAAAAAACACAAATGAATAGGAAAACAGTTTTTATTTCCCCTGGTTCTATTTTCTGAAGTGAAGTTGCATGCAAGTCATTGTGTTAGGTAACGAAGTAAGATACTCACACTACATCACCGGCATAATGTCGAATTCGAAAATCTCGATCAAACTCCAGGATTTTGTCTGAGGCGCAGAGCTAAGAAATCAATTAGGAGATTACTTTGGAAATGGATATTTTCACTCTCCTAAAATTATACTCCAATTTCATATAAGATAATGATAGTACCACAAATCATGATACCATTATGAATGAAATCACACTATGTGGGGCTTATCTGGTAAAGCCTGTGAGCTTTCACCGGAAGTCTACACAGCTAGATGTCATTTCCCAGCCACCCTGGCAGCTGGATATGGCCAAGTGACCAGGTGCTGGACAATGGACAGTGAGTGGAAAGGAAGTGTGGTTGTGTCAGGCCAACACCGGTAAGAAGTGATCATTTGCAGCACTTCCTCTTCTCCTCCCACTAGCAGATTGCAGAGAAGGATAGTGGCAAGGTGATGAAAGAGCCAGAAGACAGAAGTCCAGGTTCCTGGGACAAAATTGGACTTCTATTGTCTCTGACACTGAGAGCTTGGCTGCTGCCTCAAGTGGCCCAGCCTGCCCAAACTAATATAGTCTCTTTCTGTTCCATGTTCCGCTTAAGGAGCATCACACGGAGGGCTTGCTGTCTGCTGGGCACATATATCTCATGCAACCCTCACAACTGATATTTAAAGGAAGTATTATGAGCTCTATTTTATCACAAGGAAACTAAGGGTCAGAAAGCTCAGGTAATTGGCCCAAGTCACATAGCTCAAAAGCGGTCGTTCTGGAAGGATTCTTGGGACCAGAGGTAATGTCTGCTCTCCTATGTACATACAGAATGGCCTGATTCACTTGTCTTGGGACTCAAGTTCAGGGCTATCATTTAAGAGAAGATAAAAAGTATTCTTCTTCAGTGAGAAATAGCTGCAGGAAGTTGAAGAATCCTTTATGGAAAGTTAGTTTTTCTGTGGTGGTGGTCTCCACAGTTTTCTGAAAATTTCCTTGTTACAGCAGCACCCAGATTTCTTTGTCTGCCCTGTGAAGGATCACTTGAGATCCTATGTGTTCTAAAGTAGACATCCAAGAATCCATAGAGCACTGAGTGCAGTTATGCACAAAAACTTACGTTGCAGTGGTAGCTACCAAATACCCCCAGCCAGGATGGTGGCTTCTATACTCATAACACTAGACTAGTAAAAGAATAATTAGTTTATTAATCAGACAAGTGAATAATTACAGGAAATTAGAATCAGACTTCTGAGGTTCAAATCTTGGTTCTACCATCTACTTGCTCTGTGTCTTTAAATAATTACTCATCCCAGAAAGTTATACTGAAGCTTAAATGAACCATGTATCCAACATAGAGAGGTCTCCAAAAAGTGGAATCCCTCTTTTCTTCTCCCTTTTGTTAACCATTTTACAAAAGCCCTTCATTTATAAAACTCCTCGTGGAAAAGAACCCAGGAGATGCCCACACTAATTGAATATTCTTACATTTGGCTACTGCAAAGTCTCAACTGATCTGAGCACAGAAGGCTTTAGATTTTTCTTTACATTTTGAAAATAATAAGTTATGTATATCATTTAACTTTCTATGTTCACAATACCTTAAATAGGAATTTCATTGTTTATTGGATCATTTGCCTATATCCCCATAACTTTAACATATAAGAAACCCCTTAGCCCCAAAATAATATGAGGCAGAAATCTCTTATTTAATATACCAATAACTCGAGTTAATGTAATCAACAGCAGATGATAATACATGGCTTAATGTACAGTATAATAGCGTTATTTAACAGATAGATTCATAGTGATGAAATACATCCTGACAGCTTGGTTATTCCATTTCTTTCCTTCATTAGGGCTATAAACCCAGAAATTAACACACTTTAGAAGTTCCCATCTCAGGGGGTACTTCCTCCAGCATCACTTACCCTTGCCTAGAGGGGAGGAGCCCCCAGGAGGAAGGAGCTACCTGGTTGAAGAGTCAGAGAAACTTGGATTTCCACATTTAAAAAAAAAAAAAAGAAAGAAAGAAAATTCCTATGGTGCCTGGGGGCTCAGTCGGTTGGGCATCCAATTCTTCATTTGGGCTCAGGTGTGAGACTGGGCCCTGAGTTGGGCTCTGCACTCAGCAGGGAGTCTGCTTGTCCCTCTCCCTCTGCTCTTCCCCCCTACCTCTATCACACAGTCTTTCTCTCTCTCTCTCAAATAAATAAAATCTTAAAAAAAGAGAGAGAATTCCCATCTTCCCAGATAAATTAATATTTTGCAATTTCTTACCAAATCAATGGCAACTGCTTAAAAGTACTATGTGGAGTGCAGTCTGGGTGGCTCAGTGGTTTAGCACTGCCTTCAGCCCAGGGCATGATCCTGGAGACAGGGCATCGAATCCCACGTCAGGCCCCCTGCATGGAGCCTGCTTCTCCCTCTGCCTGTGTCTCTCTGTGTCTCTCATGAATAAATACATAAAATGTTTAAAAAGAAAAAAGTACTATGTGGAGTGGCTACTGTAAGATTGACATAGTTCAGATATTTGGTGGACAAATTTAATTCAGGTGTATAAATGGCCAAGATGAATCAAAATGAGGTGGTTTATCATGAGATTCATAGTTATTTAATATAAATGAAATGGAGCATTGCATGTTTTAGTCTAAAATTCAATATTCCATAAGATGTATTTGGTATAATCATGACCAATTCAATTAAATTTTATAAACACTGATGACCTACCATTTTGTAGGCAGGATGTTAGGTGAATCTCCAAAACCTGGGCTGGGGTTATAAAGGATGTAGATAACCCATCCCTCGAAGACAGGACATCTCCCCATGTAATACCATCTTTCAACTGATCACTCTAAATGGTGTAGGATGCTTCTACCTTGGCTTCTGCACTGTCCCCAGTACCCAGAATATGCCTGGGAAATGAGAGGTACTTAATAAGCACCTGTGTTATACATGGGAAATGACTGAAGAATACCTCTGACCAGAAGCCTAATGTCAAAGGTCAGACAGTAGCATCTGACAGCTGACTGACTTGTAGTAGGGACCACATCAATCCTGAGTAACAGATGAAGGAGAATCTTTTTTTTTTTTTTTAAGATTTTATTTATTTATTCATGACAGACACAGAGAGAGAGAGAGGCAGAGACACAGACAGAGGGAGGAGCAGGCTCCATGCAGGGAGCCCAACGCGGGACTCGATCCCAGGTCTCCCCCCAGGCTGAAGGCGGTGCTAAACCTCTGAGCCACCGGGGCTGCCCCAAGGAGAATCTTTAAGAAATAAACTGGCCTAAATAAATATCAGCCAACAATCTATTTCTTGATGATTAGTGCTTTATCTAGTTGCAGACTCTTACTGTTCTGATTACATAATTTCAAAGGGGACAAAGTTAGATTTATTTGTGCTAAAAAAAAATTGGCATGTATCATAGATTTACATGAAAATATGGAGGAGCAGAAATGTTTGCTCCTTTCTTTATGGAAGTGACAGAGCATGGGGCTTGTTTCTCCTTCAGCTTATGATTGCTAGACAAGACTGTATCTGTAGGGAATACTCGAGGATGACAGTGCACCCCTCCTAGGACAAATATCGATGGCAAATATACTATATGCAAAGGTCTGACAATCACAACTGCCACCACTTATTACAGAAATGTGATTTGTTTAATAACATTTTTAGAATGTGAAAAATGAGTTAAAAGGATACCCATTCACTGAAGGGAATGAGTTTCCTTATGATGGGGAGAACTACAGCTAGAATTTCTCTATTTTTAAGAAAGTCAGAGTCTGAAGAACTGCGGCAGAGGACACACACTATGTTTTATAACTGATTACAGTTAAAAGTCAAGGACAAAAGCTGTTTTCAGTGCCAGAATTATCAGATACAGGAGTAGAATTTTAGCATATGAACAAGGCCTCTGTACCTATTGGTTATAAATGACATCATGCTTTCTAAAATCGTGTTCATTTTTCCTATTTCTAGCAAATTGAATAGTCTGGAGCTCCCTCTCCTGGATATTATGATTTTTATCAATCTTGTCATCCCATAAACCAGAGAGGCAGAATTTATTTATAGCAGTAAGTCACTTAATGGATGCTTATGGCCTTCTTGCTTAGTTGAGTGGACATTCTTTTAATCCAACATTTAAGACCATTTAAGTCTGCCAAACAATGGGAAAATCCTACAGATCAAAAGGAGATGAAGTTCTCATAAAACACATACCTTTCGGCTGGAAAAATGACCATGTTTGCCTAATTTACTATTAAGTGCTTCAAGGAACATTTCATCGGTGACTTTGCCAACATTCATGCAGGCATCATCCAGGATTGCAATGATCCCTTTGTGCTGCTGCTCTACAAGGTCCACGATGATCTGGTTGTTGAAGTAATCGATCTGCAGGACACAACAAGGAAGCCGTTCCAGAGGGAACAGAGAACAAGACATGCAAAACACTGATGCTTCCAGATGTTTCAGGAATTCAAGTTAAGTTATGTCGATGTCAAATAAGTCAAGAGCATTAATGAGGTCTAGTGCTAAAATGAGCACATGTTCTATCAGAGGTTTATTTTTTATTTCTTTGTTGACTTTCTACCATGAAACACTTTGTTACTGAGTATAGCTCAAGGCAAAAATTACAAAGTAGATAATGTTTCTCCTATCACTAACTTTTGTTTTAATCCTACACCCCATTCCTTCATACTCTCCACCCCCTCGATCTGTTTGCCATTAATCACTAGACCCACACTCCACAAAGTACCAACAAATAACCTTAAAGTGTTATTTGATTCATAAGTTGAAGTTACGGTATCACGTAGAACTTGAATTTTTAGTTCTATGGCCTTGGATGACCAAAACTCAGAAGAGGTCTTCTCCAGCTTTCCCAAAGCCAAAAAAAAAGCACATATAAGTCTAGCAGTTTTGATGTTTCTCTGGGCAAGAACATAAATTTAATTCTGAGATGAAAGTATCTGTAAAAGATAAGAATAAACTTTGCATTTACTTTTATGCACTGAATAAAGTTCTAAATAACATCTGGCTTTTTAGCAACTTCAATATGCACAAAGTTTATCCCAAATTCCTCTTCTATATGTGTTTACTCGAATAGTCCACAGCATCCATCTCACCACACACACACTGGCCTCACTCAGGCTAGCTGTGCATCAACAGAAGATGGGCAGGCTATTAACACACATTTTAGTTCTGGGTGTTGATGTGTCCCCCTCATTTAGGAGGCATCTAAAATTGAATGCTGTCTCCAATACCTTCTGTACGATCTATGTGCTCATAATGGACTTTCAGTCTCTCATGGATTCCTCCTCTGTGCTATTTAAGTCCAAGGACTCAAGCCAGTTATCTGTGGCTTTAAGCTCCACCCCTACTCTTCCAAGTTCTCTTCTGTATCCATGGACTGACAGTCTGCTGACTGGGTGGCTTCTACTTCCTTTTTTATACTTTACTGGTTTGTCTCTATCAGTAAGTCTCAAGAGGATGACTTTTCCCTCAGGGGCATTTGGCATTGTCTGGAGACATTTTTGAAGGTCAAGACTACAGGACCAGTGGGAAGAGGCCACTAAACATCCTATCATGCACAGGAAAGCCTCACAGCAAAGACTTATCTGGTCCAAAACATCAGTGGTACAGAGCTGGAGAAACCTCCATCTACATATGTACTTTTATGGTGGGCACGTATTACATTTGCTAATTAGGAAGAAAAGTTATTTCCATCTTTGGAAAAAACATCCTTAGTCTTCTGAAAAAGCAGTAACTCTGTATTAATTATTAGCTGAAGTCTTAGACTATGCTAGTATAAAATTAAAGACTGTCTTTTGTCCCAGGGACAAAAGAATTAAGTCCTTTTAAAGTTCCAATTGTGTAACTAAAAGTGATTGGTCTTTGCTTTAAGAGTTCAGTAACTTTCAGTTTATAAGTTTAATGTTACTTCAAACATTACTTAAATTTGTGGCTTTATTTTTTTTTAAGATTTATTTATTTATTCATTCATGATAGACAGAGAGAGAGAGAGAGAGGCAGAGACACAAGAGGAGGGAGAAGCAGGCCCCATGCCAGGAGCCCGACGCGGGACTCGATCCCGGGACTCCAGGATCGCACCCTGGGCCAAAGGCAGGCGCTAAACCGCTGAGCCACCCAGGGATCCCCCAATTTGTGGCTTTCAAACCAGGTTCTTCCAGCAACCTCAATTCCCAGGGAAGGGGGCAAGAGGAGATGTGATGAGGTAGGTCAGGGGCACAGAGGTCTGGGTCTCTCATTCCCAGCCCAAACAGAGCAGCTAAAAATGTCTTATAAACTACAGCACCGAAAGCCTATAAAAGTGAGTCAATTAGGGAGGGAGATAACCAAGCATTTGGAACCCCCTGATAGAAGTCCACATACCACTATGAAACAGCCTGGTGCTAAAACACTGATCCTGAAACCAGCCAAACCTCCAGATCTGACAACCAAGGACATACACAGAATGTATTGGATGACACCTCGGGAATCTGATGAGCAAAATCCAGACTATGGCAAGCTCTACAGAACTAATGACTCATCTTCTTCATCAGGAGAATGTGAGGAAAAAAAAGAGAGGAGAAAATCTACACATATGCAAGCAACCTATCAACCAACCACAATGTAAGAATCTTGCTTGGGTCTAAATTCAAACAACTATAAAGAGAAACCAAAAAAACTCCTTGTAAAACAATTGAGGAAATGTGAACACTGACTAGATATTTGATGATATGAAGATATTACTGTTACATTTCTTAGGTATGATAATGGTACTGTGGTCACAGCATTTGTAAAAGTCTTTATCTTTTAAAGAAGCACACTGGAGTATTTACAGATGAAATAATATGATGTCTGAGATTTGCTTCAACATTATCTGGGGGTGGGTGGATGGGTGATGGGTACACTGAATTTATTGTATCATGATCTATGCTCTTAGTTTGCTGGAAATTTTCCATAATAAATAACATTAAAAAAAATCAATCACTATGTTCAGAAGTTGAGGAAATAATTGCCCAGAACAGAGATTCTTATTTGGGGGAACCTGGCAATGTAGTCAGTACAGTAACAATTACCTTGGACCTAGCCTTTTGTTCCCTCTAGGACATTTATTTCTTGGTTTATTTTGCTAAGGATTTTTGCATTTTAGGGCTGTTGCTCCTTTTTCAGAATAGCCTACTGTGGTTGTTGACTTTCCTCCTTTATCAGCTATGCCTGTGGAATTTGATATCTTGAATACTAAAGGATATTTTTGACCAGTATCTCTGAATCACATCTGAGTAACAAGTTTTATGATTACATTTGCTATAAAAATCTAAGTGTCAGTTTTAATTGTGTGTTAAATTGTACAACAGGTCCATTCTACGAAGGCTGCATCTAAACTTAATTGAGAGATGCTTGGCTGGCTCAGTAGTTGAGCGTCTGCCTTTGGCTCAGGTCGTGATCCCAGGATCCTGGGATGGAGTCCTGCATCAGTCTCACCCACAGGGAAGCCTGCTTCTCCCTTTGCCTATGTCTCTGCCTCTCTCTCTATGTCTCTCATGAATAAATAAAATCTTAAAAAAAGGAAAAACACTTAATTGAATTACACCTTAAATGTGCTATGAGAGTTTACGGCAAAAATCAAAATTATAGGTAATTCTATTACAAAGTTATAATACACCTTTTGGTTTATCTGTAAAACAGTAAAATTTACACTAATATACTTGAACAAAAAATTTTTAGGGTATTCTGATGTTTAGCACATGCTGGAAGGCAAAAATGCAATTTGAGGCAGGACAGTTGTACCACTGTCTCCCTTTCTGAATGAGAGGAGATAGAAAGTAGGAAGGTGGGGAGACATATAAAAGGAATTTACATACAGCATACCAAATAGCTTTTTACCATTGCAATGCATATTAAAAGACACTAACTTTATTGTCTGTTCTATTCAGCAAGAGGAGAAACACAGTTCTATACCCTCAGAAATGTATGGAAACTCAGAAGTTATACATTTCTCAAGTCCGTTCTCAAAATTGCTTAAAAATATAAATTTAACAGAAAACTTTACGGGGTCTCATCCTGTCACACACAGGAGGTCTCAATGGTAAGGAACAAGAGCACCAACCCAAGTCATGCTTTTCAGCGGTGGTATCTGGGGCTTATGCCCCAGGGCAGTACCACTTTCAGCCCTGCCTTGCCAGAGGTTTGACTATGACAACTGTCAGTGTTGACACAGGGCCATGAGCAGGTGATACAAGGGCCATGAGCAGGTGTGACATGAGGGATAGCAAACAGAAGTAAACATTAATGCTGGGGGTTCATGCCTGGGTTTCAGAGAATATAAACCACAGTAACTGAAGAGAATAACAATGCCATTTAATTTTATTTTTTATTTATTTATTTATGATAGTCACAGAGAGAGAGAGAGAGAGGCAGAGACACAGGCAGAGAGAGAAGCAGGCTCCATGCACCAGGAGCCCAACGTGGGAGTCGATCCCGGGTCTCCAGGATCGCGCCCTGGGCCAAAGGCAGGCGCTAAACCGCTGCGCCACCCAGGGATCCCAACAATGCCATTTAAATTGCAAAGTAGAGTTGGGGAAAAAAGGAGAAATAAGAGGAAAAAAAGGACAGGAAGAGAATAAACTCAATTTGGAAGCAAAGCCAAGTCCATTTAAGGCAAAGTTGCTATTCCAAGTAACCTCTAAATGGCGCTAAACTACTAGACAGATGAGAGCTAGAGATTCCACGCAGCATCAGCCATAAAGTGCGAAGGTTGGAATTCAGCATTTCTGGACACCAACAAGGCAGTCCATCACATGAGAGAAATCCCACTTGCCGACCCTGAAAATGACTTGTAATTCCATATCCCCAAAAGGAAAGCTAACGTTGAGATGTTTCGTGTACTCAGGGAGATTAAAACGATGCCCCTAAAATGCTAAGATTTGACATCTGCAATACTATATGAAACCCAGGAAGCTATTTTCCCAAGGAGACCACTCACGTGCTTCCAGGGGATGCCCTCCCGCTGGTACTCCTCTTGTTCTTGCTTCAGAACCAGCTGAATGAACAGCTGCTGCAGTTTCTCATTGCAGTAGTTGATGCAGAACTGTTCAAAGCTGCAAGAAAAGGAATCAATGAGGTTCAAAGAAACAAAAAAATCAACAATAGAGTTTTAAGCCTCTTATCCAGTTTACCTGTTATTGTCAAAGATTTCAAAGCCATAGATATCCAAGACACCGATAACAGTGTTTTTCCCATGGATGGTGGTATCATAGTTCTTGACCTCGATAATATCATTGATGCGAGTAACAATCCAACAAAAAAGGCGTTCATATATTGCCTGTGAGGAGAACAACATTGTTCATTCTTCCCCATTTGAGACTGTGTCTTCTGTTTAGATCTGTGATAAGTTTTAAATTCTTATACATTTTCTCCTTACCATTTAACATAGTGATTGCCACTCTAAGCAGAAAAATTAGAAATGCAGATCATCTGTTAAAGAAAACTACATGATGTAGGTAATACTAATGTAAACGGTTTGGATTTTTTAAAGCTTATTATTGGTTGGGATACTAGGGATACCCTAGATATGTGTATGTCTCTGTGCCCAGCTATATCAATAATTTGCCTACTCCTTCACAGAAGTTGCTTACTTTATTATGAATTTCATCAAATATTAAAAAGTAGGGAACCAATGAGTTAATATCTATCTTCCAGGAAAGCTCTATGGAGTCTAAAAATACAAATATTGATTTATAGTGCTACATAAAGATCTGAGCCAAAGATTGCAGTTTGAAGTTCCTAGAGAATCAAATGCATATCCAATGTCCAAGGATGCTTACAGCAAGATACATGTGGACAAAGGCACCACGTGCTCACATGTACTCATGTCCTGATACAAGTGTTCTCCATAGTGCGTCTTTAGCATGTGCATGGTTAGCAGCTCCCTCCAGCCACCTCCCTCTCCACCTGCACTTATCCACACTCACTGCCTCTGTTCTTTGCCTCCTTTTTACTCTTCCATCCAGTCAATCTTGGCTTACCTCCCACTGCTCCACTGAAATGGCTCATCAAAGACCCCAAGCACCTCAGTGTAGACACTTCCTTGGGCCTCTGTGGGCCTCTGTGTGGATACCTTATTCAGACACTTGGTGTCACTCCACCTAGTTTCCCACTCTCTTTTTTTTTTTTTTTTTTAAGATTTTATTTATTTATTCATGAGAGACACAGAGAGAGAGAGAGAGAGAGAGGCAGAGACAAAGGCAGAGGGAGAAGCAGGCTCCATGCAGGGAGCCCGACGTGGGACTCGATCCCGGGACTCCAGGATCAGGCCCTGGGCCGAAGGCGGCGCTAAACCACTGAGCCACCTGGGCTGCTCTCCCACTCTCTTCTTGAACATTCTCCTCTCTGGGATTTGTGACAGCACATCTCCTTAATTTTCCTCCTATTTCACTGGCTGCTCCTTCTGAGTGATCTCTGATCTCCTCTACCTGACCTCTAAAAGGTGGAGTTCCTCTGGTCCTCTTCTCTTCACTCTTTAACACCTCTTGAGTCATCTCATTCAATGTTAAACTGTCGCAACTCTTGAACCTATTGCTCCCACACAGACCTCTCCTCTGAATGCCAGACTCAAGTGCTTAACAGCTGACCTAACGACAATCCCAGGGGCCTGGCAGCTATCTCAACCATGTGTGCTCTCAGGACTCTTGGTCTTCCTACCTCCAAAGACTGTTCCTACCCTACTTCTAACCATGAACATGACACTAGAACTGTAGAAATTTATTCATTCAACAAATATTAGCTGAGTACTTACTCTATATGGGTTATTGGAGATACAGTACTAAAGGAAACATAAACACTGTCTCAGTCTCCAAGGAGCACAGGGAGTAAGATGAAGGAAAACCACACCCACACACACACCCGCACCCATACCCTCTCTCTCTCTTTCTTTGAAGGTGAGGTGTGTAGCATCTGAGGATAATTTAACCTGTTCAGGGTTCACAGAGGCCAGTGAAGACTGGCCTTTGTGGGCTGAGGTCTGAAGGATGAGTAAGAGTTGCCGAGGCAAGCGGGGGAGAGAAAGGATCTAAGCAAAGGATCTAAGCAAAGGTGATAGGACCTCATGTGCAGAGGTCCTGTGGCTGGAAGGAGAAAGGGATAAAGACACACTGCAAGGCCCAAGAGAACACTAATGTGCTGGAATTAAGGAAGGAGGCTGAGGCATGATGTGGAATGAGGCAGGAGATGTAGGCTGGAGCCAGACCATGCTAGGAGTGAGCCTTGATTTTATCGTTCTCCAAACAGGGATGTGGATTTTACATCCTGAATACAGCCCATCTCAAATCATCCTCTTTTCCCCATATCTGTGCTACCTGCCATCATCTCTCTCCTGTATACTGACACATCCCTGTAATGGTCTCCCTGCTTCCATCCCCACCCACAGAAGATTCTCCATACTGAAGCCAGAGCGATTTCTTTACAAATGCAGGCTTGCTTGTCATTGCCTCTGCTTAGAGTCCTCCACACTCTGTTGCACTTGGATAAACCCAAATTCCTCTCGAGACTAGAAACCAAGCCTGCAACTCATAAGAGTTAAGAATGGAATATGTGGCAATCTAATCAACCAGGAAAAAAGAAAAACAAGGAAATGTGAGCTTGGTAACATAAAACATTTGCTATGCAGATAATATAGACAAAGGGTTAAAGTTACGGGCTCTTCAAAATGGGCAAAAAACAATAGTAGCCCTGAAGAAGATGTAAAAAGGACACACCAGGAGATTCTGAGAATGGATTTAAATACCTTACAAAAATCCAGAAAGATGCTCAAATATACTAGCAATGAAAATGAAAGTAAAGTATTAGTGTACATCCATAAAGTCAGCAAATGTAAAGTTTAAAATCAGTGTGTAAGCTCATTCCTGGGAGTCTGTCCACTGGGAACAAAAGCGCTAGTGTATAGGGACACATGCACACAGATATGGCAGCATTATTTGTCGTGGCAGAAAAAGGAAACAAAGTGAATGATTTAAGAGAAGGATGGTTAATAAATCATGGCACCACCACCACATAGACGTGAAACCCAAGGGATGAGAACTCCATCAGGTGACCTGAGGCGATCTTCATCAAACACCGGTGAGCAAAGCAACACAGAGGGCAATGAGAGGGCCTGGGCAGGCATCACGAGCCTCCCAGTCAGTAGGATTCAGTTACCTCAGAACATTTCCTGAGAGTGATGTTCACAGTCAGGGCATTTTATTGAGACTGCACTGGTCCAAAAGCATCATTACGGTCTCTAAAAGCCTGAACCCACTTTCTTGGAACATCTGGGTACATCCTCACAGAAGTGCACTATAACTCCATCACCAGGCCGAGACATCAGTTAAAAATCTCACCTTAGCAAAGGCATCCCTGCCATAGCTGGCTTCTTGCTCCGTGTGCTGCTTGTCAATGATGTCGCGACCTGTGGCCACTGTTCGGTAGAGAAGGGCTTTCTCAACCATGTCTGTTTTGGTGGAGAGCAATTCTGCTATGATAGATACAACCTTGCCATTTTCAATGAGAGGCGTGTCACCATCCACCATGAATTTTAAATTTCCCTATACCAAAGTGAAAAAAAGAAGATGCCATTTCCAGCAAGATTCTGAAACATTACATCATGGATATATTTGCCAATTACAGATAAAATTCAAAGTGACCTTGTTTATAGCACTGATTTTTCTAAATACATTACGTATATGTAAGAACCTAGCACTTTATCCATCTTTCCTCTTCTCCAGACACCCATCTTGCACTTAATTTTCAGTATTCTGATGAATAGAAGTTTTACATTTTTATGTAGTCAAATCTATGAATCTTTTGCTTAGGGTTTTTCTTACTTTGGTGTCATACTTAGACCATTCCCACTCCAAAGATTTTGCAAATATTTAATATTTTCTTCTAATACACAGCTTTTCCCTTTACATTAAAGCTTTTAACTCACTTAGGATTTATATTACTAAGTGGTGCAAAGAATCTAACTGTTTCAGATGGTTAGTTAGTCGCTCTAACACCATTTACTGAACGGTTGAGTTTTTCCTCCTGATTTGAAATGTCACCTTTATTATCTATTAAATTTCCCCAAGCTTCCGAGTCTATCTATATTTTACTTATTCAATAAGCAATAAATACTTATTAACCATCTACCAACTGTCCAGCACATCAACCACTCCGTTGATGAATCTGATGATATACTTGTTCATCACTATCCTCTTCTCTTTTCCCCCTGCCCTACTACTCTTCTTTAGTACATTTTATTTGATCTTCTTACATGTTTACTGGTCCAGGTAAGTTCTACAGTCATGATGTCAACTTAAAAATAAAATTCCTGTTTGGATTCTGAAGGATATTGTTGTACTTTATTTTCATTAAGAGTTAAATCTTGCCACATTAAAGTGAAAGGTTATTTTTATTCCAGATTTAAATTCATGTTGTCATTCATTTTTTCTAAGGTTACATGTTCATTATATTTTCAACATCTATAATTATAGAAAAAGGAATAACAGGAATCTGACACATGGCCCTTCACTTGTCTGAGTTTGCTGTGGTATAGCAGAACATGATTGGACCATGATTCGCCAACCTTGGTCGACTGTGTTGGCCACCATGAACTGGTTCTGCCTTCAAGCCAATCGTGCCACCCCTTTAGGGATCATTTCCCAACCTGAAACATGAAATGATCAAAATTCTAGTTCTGATAATTTATGATTCTATGTTTCAAGTGCTATTGGAAATTTATTCAGTTCAAAAGATTTTAGCTTATACTATTGGTAGTCATATCATTACTGAATTCTTTTACCCTCAGGTTTAAACAGTTCAAAATCTGACACGCCAGTAAGACAATTAACCAAAGGTAAGTTTCAAAACCTATAGTGGCTTCGAAAATCTCTCATAACATTCTAAAATGACGGAGAGAACCACAGGTATAGTAATTGCTTCAAAATGTAAGAGAAATTTTCCTTATATAAATTAGTTTTTAAATCTACAGGGAAAACGCAAAATCTTCTGAAAGAGCATCCTGTCACCACAGGGAAGCAATATATTCTGAAAGGTGTCCCTACTCACCAAGTGAAGAATAGCTGCCAGAATCTTATACACTGTTTGAGTCTCCTCAGGTTTGAAGCCAATTACTTTCATGGCATCAGCTACTACTTTGAATTCTGCAGCATCATTGATAGAAGACTGGGAATGAAAATGGAAAACTTAAGTCACGAACATTTCATGTGAGCATTAAAACCTTAAAATTATGAGACTACATTCAAGTTTAGTCAGGGTCTTGATGCTTTGGTAGTAAATCACTGAGTACCCAGAGAAAATCAAAACTATTTCAGGGATAGAAACATCACTCAGCACACAAAATGTCCACTTGTGGGTGAGAGCCACCATCACACAAAATAGGCATGACATACTTTTCTGGAACCTTCCGTGAGGGAGCAAGTCCTGAGCTGTCTCACAAACACTAACTACCACTCTGTGATGAATGAAGAAAACACGGGATGTGGAATCACAAATGGAAATACCAATCATGGAAGACTCCACAACACACACCTATGTTGCTTGTGGCTTTTTTGTTCCACAAATAGTCTAATAGAGTCTGGGAATAATACTCCCTCTCTTGGATGGTCAGGCTTTTTACTTCACAGGTGAGGAAAGCAGGCCGCCCAAAGCAAAGTAGGTTGCCTCAATCTTTCAGCAAGCTATTAGATATTTTGGGACCACAACCACTTATTCACAAATATTCAGTGTACCAGATCTTCTAACTGGTTTGAGAGGGTTGCTATAGATTGAAAGTTTGTATCCCCCGCAAAATTCATATGTTGAAATCCTGATAACCCACCTCCTCCCAAAGTGATGGCATTAGGAGGTAGGGCCTTTGGGAGGTTATCAGGTCATTAGGGTGTAGGCCTCAATAAATGGGATTAGTGCCCTTGTAAGAGACCCTAGAGATTCCTCATCCCTTCTGCCTTGTAAGGACACAGAGAAGGCTCCATCTATAAACCAGGAAGCAGGTCCCTACCAAATCTGTAAATGCCTTAATCTCTGATTCCCCAGCCTCTAGAACAGTGGAAAATAAACATTTACTGTATATAAGCCACTCGATTTACGGTATTATTGTTGTAGCAGCCCAACTGGAATAAGACAGGGGTTCAAAGATAAATTGCCAGCCTTGAGGAGCTATAGTCATCAGGTTGGAAATATAAACGTGTCAAGAGAAATTCACAGTGAAGCAATGGTAATGGCCTATCTCAAAAAAGTTTTCCCAAAGCAGCAGTTCCAGAGGGCCTGATTGATCTTTACTTCTGTGAATTTTCCCTCGGTGGGGGGGGGGGGGGGGGAGGCGCACAGAGGATCTGGCCTGATATTTATCTTTTGAGGAGGGGCGTGGGAAGGGGTTCTCTGTGCCAGATGAGTACATGCCTCCAGTATCCAGGACATGGTAAGGCCAGATCCTCCACCGACCTGGTTCTTTGACCTTGGACAAAATACTTAACACCACATGGAGTCTCGGTTTCCTCATGGATAAAATGGGCATAATAATAATACAGGGTTGTTGTGAGAATTGAATGAGAATTATGTAAAGCACTTCCCTAGTTCCCAGTGCATGAAAAGCACTAGACAAGTATCAGATAGAACTATTATAATAAGCTATAACTGTGCCGAAATTGCATAGAAACTAGACAAAGTCTAACCGTCCTCCTGTGGGGTACTGTTGGCTGCTAGAACCTTGATTTGTTCACCCCTCTCCAGCTCCTTCAGGACTGGCCTCCCACAGTCTTGGGACATAAAGCTTCATGGGTATAGACTTATCATGGTGATCTTATTCCTCTCACCAAGTGACTGATCAGCCATGGGCACGGGATGCTATTCTGGTCAAGAAGACATGAGGTTTCCCTAGCTGAAAAGGGACATAAGCCAAGAACATTCCCTTTGCCTATGACTCCTGGAACTGCTACTGCCACTTTGGGACCATGAGGAAAATCAGCCCAAGCACACAAGTGAAATCCAGTGAGGATGGGAGCATCTTAAGTTGGAGAAACAGACAACATTTGGGTCTCTACCAACATTGTGACAGCATTAAATTTAAATTTACCAACTTTGGAGCTGTCCCAGAGTTTAGTTCTATCTTCCCTTCAACCCAAAGTATACTAATTGTACCTTGTTCCTATATTTTTACGGTAGTTAAGTAAAATTGTGATACAGAGTTAATACTTTATGGTTATTAAAATCTATCCTATTAACATATTTGTTAATGGGAAGATATTAATAATTATATTCTCATTTACTTAAAGCAAATTTATTTAATCAGAGTTTATTGCACGATTCCACTTATAAACATAAATATATATAGGGGCACCTGGCTGGCTCAACTGGAGAAGCACAGGGCTCTTGATCTCAGGTTCGTGAGTTTGAGCCCCACACTGGGTATAGAGATTACTTAAAAATAAAATCTTAAGAAAAAACGATATATATATACATATTCATATATACATATATGTATGCCATTATCAATAATTATCTCTGGATGGTAAGCTTTAGTATATTTTTGTTTCCTTCTGGTACATCTTTATTTTAGGTTTTGACTATGATCACAGATTATGTCTTCATTTTTGTTAGGAAAAAAAAGGAGGCAAGGAGAAAGAAATAGGAACTGGATGAAAGAGAACTCAAGCTACATTTAGCTTTGAGCAAAGGCTAAATATTAATTTAATACTTGCTTTCTGTGGGGGCATATGATTGGACCAAAAGTAATTTGGGCAGTAAGACAATTTGATTAAAGAGGAACATTTCTCGTCCTAGCTTTTCAACTGCTGGTTTTACAATCCCTTCTACACATCTCTGGGTGCCACTGGCCTACTCCCAGAAAGCTTGAATGTTGCTCTCTATTGTCTTGTTTTCAAATTAATTTTCACCCAAACATCCTGCTCTGAGATGATTGTAAAAGCAAAACAAAACAAAATGAAACAAAGAAACCATGCAATTTGAATGTCAAACAATGGAAAATTAATTGGAAAGCCTAAATATCACTTATTTCCATGCACAACAATAAAAATACAGTTAATTAGTAATGCAGGTATAATTCACTTCAGACAAATAATAGAAATAAAAAAAAGAAAATTCCTCACACATCTGAGATCTTTTCCTTTCTTTCCTTTTGCAAATTCCTTTTTTTCCCCGACTACAAAAGCAATGCATTTTTTTTTATTACAGAAGAAATTTAAAAATATGTAAAAGTACAAGAACACAAGTACCTGTAATCTCATCCATCCAGAATCAGTAATTAAAATCTTGGTCTATTTCCCTCCATATCTTATTTTATGTATTTATATACCTTTCCCCTGATAAAGTAGGATAATATTGTAATTACCATTTTATAGCCTACCATGAACAGACTACTATATTATTAGGATTAGCTGTAAAGTGACTAGCAGAAAACTAATTAGAAATAAAAGAGCAGGAAAGCATCTACATATATGAGTGCAAAACGCCCACATGCATGTGAAGGGAAAAAAATGGAAAATGTTCTGAATAGAAATTGAATAGAAATTCTCCAGGGGTCACAAAACTATTTCTAGGATATGTCAAAATCAATACTTGAAAAAACAGTGAATGGAGATCTTTGATACTCATTTCCAATCAGGGTGCTTTTAAAGATCCTTCTGTTTTCCCAACTTGCCTATGGCCAAATCATATGGTATCTTCTTTTGAGGTGGATTTCCTAGTCACATCAATATTTTTATAGTGTTAAAAGGAACAGAATTAAAAATTTGAAGAAAACACAAGGTCACAAGAGAGAAACTTCTTTCCCGTCAGATTGTGATGAATACAGAAATGGTTATTAAATAAAGTTGTTGACCAATAATGTAGTGGAGTCTCTGTAGTGGAGAATTTAGAATTCTAAATTCTAAATTGAGAATTTAAAAGCTGGAATAGAGGAAAAGTCACTCATTTGCTTAAAGGCAGCAGGCTGGACCTTAATGTCCCCTCTGATTTTTCTGTCTGATTCTATATCTTGGAGAGGAAGCCCTTACCTTTAACTGAGCGCCTACGTGGATATAGTTGTAGGATGACAAGGATTTCTGGAGATGTAGAGAGCGTAGCATCTGCTCTGAACCTCCTTGAAGTAGCTGAAAAAATACTTAATTAGAAATAAATTGGCAAAATACACACTTAGCCAAATACGTCAAATATTCTTACAATGGTAATCTTGCTTTTACTATGGTCATTTGTTAAACAGAAGCCTCTGCATTGTGGGTGGTCACTTGCTTAGTGACCTCATTATCCAGACAAGATAGAGTTTTGTGTCAGAGTTCAGAAAAAGGCAGTATTGCCAAGGAAGTAAGAGGTAATAGCAGATGGTCATATGCTGAATCACACTGGAAACAAATTGCCTTTCCCTGTCAATCTCTGTATCTCAGGAAAGGAGCACCACTGGATAACCATGACTGCAGGGCTGAACAAAGACAAATTTTAACACTTTCATCCAAGTGGGAAAAGCACTGGGGAGAACTTATGGGTTCTGGAAATGAAAAGAACTCTTCTATATTTGGTAGAAAAATAGCTTAATGAAAACATGGTGAATTGTCAACAAATACAATGTGAGTAGCCCTTGTATATAGAACATACCTTTGGAAGGTACTACATTTAAATTCTCTACATTAAACCGTATGCTTTGTTTTACTTAAAAGATGTAATTATCAGATTTTCAAAAGTTATCTTTTAAACTAAATATACCAGAATATGTATATTTACAAATGAGCACTGTTTATTAAACCACTACCCAGGAAAAAAATGAATTCAGCTGAACTGTGTTCAGCTTATGCTATCACTGCTCTATCACCTGCAGAGACGGTTTCCACATGGAAATCAATCTTACTGATTTACAGTTATACTTTTTAAAAATTCCAAACAGACTGTTTGATTTGATCACCCACTTTATTTCTTAGCACTAGTTTATGCTACTTTGGGCTTTAAAAATTATAATTATGTATCATACTTGTTCTCTGATCATAAAGACTTGTTAACAGAAGGGCTACTTGAAGATTTTGCCTTCACCCTAAAAGCATTTTCAAAATAGGCATCAAGTTTCTTTCTCAGCAATCATAGCTTTGATGGGATAAAGAAGACAATTCTCCCTTGAATTCATAATTGCTTTAAGCCTCCACATGCAAAATAAACTGAAGCTGTATTCCTATCTCCAGTCTCTCAAATTGAACAGCTTCAATTCAAAATAAAACACAATTAATTTAACATATTCAGATTTACCATTTCAAAAGTTTCATAGATATTAAACTGTTCTCTACATTGCAAAGAAACGTAGGTAATGCTCAACTAAGGTAGTCAGTCATCTGGTGGATTAACCACCTGCTAGCTCTTTATAATAATCATGCTTATCAAGTCTCTGAAGTAGCACATGGGCTACATTTTTACCCATGTGTAAAGTGTCCTGGGCCAATGGAGGTAAGGGAGGCACAGGACAGGGGAGAGTCCTAACATAAAATATTAATTCCTGCTGGGCAAATGATTGATTACCTGCACAGCAACAGATACTAACCTGATAAAAAGAATGAAAGCTTCTTTCTCCTGGTTGTTGCACAATCACTCGAGACTAAAAAACAAAAAACAAAAAACACATTAAATCATTAATCTGAGAATGCAGCCTGAAAACAAAGTGGAAGCCAAGTTATCAGGAAATTGTGTATCAACAGTGCATTTAAATGTCCTAAAGACTGCATGGATTATCCACCTAAAACTAGGATTTTTCTGTGGGGTTTCTGCACAATTTTAAATTTCTTTTTACTGCTTAAAATGGAATTCCCTAAACTTTCCGAAATGAAGCTATTTTTTTTTTAAACCTGGAGACTAAAGATGGAATTTTTAGGGGGAAGAGGATTGGAAGTGGGAGAACAGGAAGGAATGTTTAGGGAGGAATATTCTCAACATTCCCTTCCCCAGGGCCTGCTGGCATTTCAAAGAGCCATGCCTTATATCCTGTACTAAAATCAGTTAAGCAAGATCAGTCTATGGAGGTGCCTGCCTTAGATGGCTCCCAAAAGCCTGCTGTGAGAGGCTTCACAATGTATGTTCATTCAAAGGGATCCTTTTGACTGACTCTGCACATAAAGTGAAGCCATAAAACATTTTGGAAAAAGACTGATAATACCTGGCATTTCCAGTCCTTTTGTAACTGACACTGGTAAAAATACTTATTTCCTTAACAGACTGACTTCAATTTAACAAACAAAAATACATTATGCTATGTTTCACTGCCATAAAGGATGGCATGAACAGAAACTAGAAGAAAATGAGATTCAAGTTAGTTAAATATACATGGAAATATTAAATCAGTATGTTGTATGCCTTAAATGTACACAATGTTAAATGTCCATTATATCTCAATTAAAAGGAGCTGTACAGGCAAGATTCTGTGAAAAGAGTGTCATTTCAGGGAATGGATGGATGTGCTAGCTCTACTGTGATGCATTAAGGACAACAGCAAAACATGGGAAATGGTAGTGTGTCAAAAGAGGAGAACGGATTAGTCCTAGATTGATTTTTGGTTAAACCTTACTCAGAGGTTGGCACATGTTCACATACCATTCCCACCCCTGCCACGTACATACACACCTAAATCCTTATCTACAAAGCCCAAACTTTTTCCAACCTGATACTGTAAGAGCTTGTGTAAGAACACAAAAGTAGAATATCTTGTCTTAGAAAGCTAATTGAGGAGCAGGAAGGGAGGGAAAACAAAAATAAAAACTACTTTGAAGTAATTTAAAAAATTCTATAAACATGACTAGGTTTAAAAAAAAAATCAGCACTTGAAAACACTACCCTCAGAAATTAAGCACGTTTTACCTTCTCCAATAAGTAGTTATTGATATGTCCACCAATAGGATCCCCCTTGAAATCAAAGTTGATATCCATGTATTTTCCAAATCTGCTCGAGTTGTCATTACGGTTAGTTTTGGCATTTCCAAAAGCTTCCAAGACACAGTTGGACTTGAGCAACATATTCTTCACTCTTTAACACAGAGAAGTGAAAGTCACTATAAAAAGCTCTAGAGGCTGGGACTTTTAGGAAAACTAGATTTTGTTAAAGCAAATCCAAATATTTACACAAAGATGCTGACTGCAGCATTGGTTGCAATATTAAAACGAACAAAAAAACCCTAAACGTCCACTAATAAGGTTGGATAAAAACTTCCTGGTATAGGATGTATTGACAGAGAAAGAGGTCCAGAATATATTAGTGAATAAGAAATTAAGCTGCAAAATAATATGTGTTGCATGATCTTTGTATGTCTGTGCATGTGTACATGTGAGTGTATGTGTGCAGGCACATATGTTAGTAAATGCTTAAAAATGTGGAAGAGCTAGTACATTTCACTATAGGGATTTAGGTTGACAGGATAGAAGTCTGTAGAATGGGATGCTGGGTAACCTGACCTTGGACAAAATGCTGTAATCTTTAGTTTTTAAGTGAACATGTTTTATTTACATAAAGAAAAATCTTAAAAAGATATGTTCTGAAGAGAAAGAAAAGCTGAGAATAATACAATTTTTAAAAGTACTTGTTTACAAAGCCTAAAATACTGAAATTTATTGAACTCAGTTATACATCACAAAGACGGTCTTTATTGGCTTAGAAATTGCTCATTTTGTTTGAAGCTGTAGGAAGTCTCCTCTCTACCAGTTATTTAATTCATTCCTTATCTAATGAATGCTACTAACTTTCTATAGAGCAGTCTCTCCCAATGGATACTTTTTAACTTCATGCTGTCTTTAAGTCTTTGTTTTTATTTCCCTGACAAAACTTATCTTGTATGGGCATATCTGCAGAAGTAACTTTGGCCACTGAAATAAGCTAGTGTAGCAGATCCACTACTACTATAAGTGACCCCACCACCTTATCTCCTCCCACATGAAAGTATACTTTTAAAATGTGGGGAGAGGGGATTACATGATTATGGTAAACAAAGGCAACTATCTTTAAGACTATATATAGTAAGATATGCTTGTGAAACACTAGTCAATGTACACAGCACTTACTCTACTATACCCAACTGGGTTTAGAAATAAAATGTAGTTAGTTCTCAGCTGGTTATTCTCCTGCGCTTCTATGGAAACTAGTAACTTACTCATATTCTTTTCCTTGTCATGTGAGATTGCAAAGTCAGAATCAGAAGTGGGGATGTGTCACAGTCAAGAAAAATGTCTCTTTGACCACCAGCCCAATTATGCAGAAATAAGGAAAGCTGAGTTAGGGTAAGCCTAGCCTACACAGTCTTCTTTCATACAAATCCAGCATACTTTTTCTATTCATAAACTGAAGGCTGTGTGTGTGGAGGGTGATTCTTCAGGAAACAAATATTGAGCTTTACACTAGCAACTCTGGAAACCTTTTTTCCCTCAAAAAGTACACACCATGTAAGAACGTTAAGTCATGTTACTTTATCACTTTCTTTAAAAAAAAAACAAAAAAAACAAAAACAAAAACAAAAAAAAAAAACCCCAGAACAATTCATCCATTCATTCCTTACAAATTAAGAAAATACTATGTGCCACTCTGTGCTAAAAGCTGGATCCTGCAGACAGTGCCCAGTAGCCCTCTTCCTTATCTTACACTGAGCAGCAACATGGCATGGTGTGAAACTTAAAAAGGAAAATGAATCATTCTTAGAGCTTTTAACATCCGGGGTTCTGGTTATAACAGTGCAATGCAGGTAAGGCATGGGGGCTCTGCCCAGAGCCCCCTTTCCCTCCAGGACTCCTCAGAAGACAGCGCAAAAAAGACAAAGGTGTGACAGACAAAGAGCAAGGATGCTGTGAGAACTTGAACAATGACATCTACTCGAGTCAACTGTAATATCTTAGCTAAGCATGTGCAACACTGAAAGCAGCAGTTACAAGGTGGAACAGGAAAACTTTCATGTTTCAGCATGACTTTGTTTCCTACTTAGGTAAAGCTTACAATAGTATAACTTACCTACAAAAAAACAAACAGGGAAATAGATGTGGTGATACAGATAAAAGTACACAGGCAATATTTAATCATCAACAAATGCTTAATACATATCCGAGTTAAGGCCCAGTCAAGTATAGAAAACAAAGCTCTGATCAGAAAGTCTCCCCATGGTTATACTGCCCTTACCTTTCCACCTCTGCTCTCTGACTGGGGTTGGTGATGGCTGCAATGTACTGCATGATGTACTTACTGGCTTCAGTTTTACCAGCTCCACTCTCCCCTATGGGAAAAATTGTTCAAGGCTTAACACTGTAACTTAAACTAATAGTAAGCTAATTTTTAATAGAATAATTACAAATTCTGATGTTATTTACTTAAAATTCTTTATATTTCATTGTTTTTTTGAGTTATTTCCTCCTGTTTTGGTACAGTATAGATTCTAACAGATCTGAAAATGTTGAGGAAAAAATAAAACTATTATAGAAGTAAAATAAACAGATTACAAGTTAAGATTTAGTAAAAAAAAAAAAATCAAGGGATAAAATGGGGTAAATGAATTCCTTAGACCAAAGTCTTTGTACTTGGCAGTGACTTTTAAGCATGGCAGAAAAGAAACCAGCTAGTGACTCAAACAGTGGCCACTACTAAATTCATATACCTTTATGTTCTATAGCAGAATTTCTTTTAATCTTAAGGAGGATGAAATAATTCCTTCAGAAAATTAAAGTCAGAATAATTTTAGTGAAAACAAAACAAAACAGCAAGCTCCAGACATGCTGTCACAGAAAAAGCATGACAACTGGTATAAGATGGAGAGAAGAGGTCAGTTTAGAATGAGCTACTCAAATTTTTAAATGTGTATGCTTTCTGACCCTAAACTCCACTTGTAGAAATTTATGCTATAGAAATACTAAAAATACTAATGTGATCAAATAATAATCATAATTTTCACAGAACTTAAGGAGTATTTCTACAAACTATACTGTGTGTCACAGTGGAACTCTGAAAATAATATGCCTGGCAGTAGAAGACCAAGCTGATAAATGATTCAAATATTTAATGGAATACCACACATTTGTCAGAGAATCCTCCATTTCTATAGGTATGCTAATGAAGAGATGTCCACTTGATATTGTTAAATGGGAAAACAAGTTACATAATAGCAGTTATAATATAATTCTGTAATATAGTTACATGTTTATAATATAATTTAATATGCATGTATATGTATTATACCCAGAAAAAATTTATAAAAAGGATAAACACTAAATTCACAGCTGTTATTGCTGGAGTTTTGGGGGTAACAAGGTATTCAAAGGAAGGGATTTTTTTGCTCTTACTTTATATCCTTAAAGGATTGTTTACCCCCTCCCTTTTATAATTAGGTAATATCGCTTTCATAATTTAATATAATGTAGTCCTAGGATATAATTCTCCAATACGAAGTTATTTAACTCCTCAGATTGTTAATATTATCATCTATAAAGGAGAAATACAACTGTCTTACCACTCAGAATTGTTTTGATAACCAAAGTGGAATAGAGATCATAAAAGCAGTTTTACAAATATAAAGCCCCTAATGTAGACGGTGAGATTTTTTTTTTTTTTTTTTTTTTTTTTTTGACGGTGAGATATTATTAGCACCACATAAACTCCCACAGTTTGGGAGAGGCCATCCTGGGTCAGCAGGCAGATATTTTCCCCATCCTCAATTCACTACATGAGATTCCTGGAAGAGCTCCGCTTTCCTTAGAGAGGTCAATTCCAGCTCTTGGGCACATAGGGTCTATATCACCTGTCTCCCCCTGCTCTTTAGGCTTTGAAGCTCGAGCCTCCAGCTCTGACAACCCATTTCGTCCCTGTGCCTATATGTCCCATGACACTAACTCCCATTCACCTATCTGACTTTGAGTTCATTTTTCATTCTTCATATCTCAGGATTTCATTTTCTTGGTTTCATTCTGCAATTATTTAAAATAATCTGTTAAATTTTATCCAGTACTTTTATGTATTGAGATGGGAAGAATCTTTCATGACCAGAAGTCCATTCACAAGTAACATGGATTTGTCAATGAACTGAGATGACACATTGATCAGAAATGATTTGGTTGGGGGCAGCCCCGGGTGGCTCAGCGGTTTAGCACTGCCTTCAGCCCAGGGCCTGACCCCGGACCCAGGATTGAGTTCTGTGTCGGGCTCCCTGCATGGAGACGGCTTCTCCTTCTGCCTGTGTTTCTGCTTCTCTCTCTCTGTTTCTCATGAATAAATAAATAAAAAATATATATATATAAAAGAAATTATTTGGTCTTTATTGCAATTTTTTTCTTCTATGAAATTGCTTATGTTTCTCACTTCAAAAAATATATATTCAACAGTTTGGATCTTGAGTACCTAATAACTAGTTAAATGCATTTGACCTGGAAAGTACAGGGGATCCATTCTGAATACCTGATATCACAATACAAGTATCTTTTGAGCGCCTCTTCATAGCTTTGTAAGCAGCATCAGCAATTGCAAAAAGGTGAGGAGGTCTCTCATACAGCTCGCGTCCTTTATATTGCTCAATTGTGTCTCTCCCATAGATGTTCAATGCCTTATAAGGATTCACAGAAACAACGACTTCTCCAATGAATGTGTAGATGCGCCCTTTTTCAAATCTGTATAAAAGTGAAAGAAACAGAAGAGTAGCTGTGGTTATATAGAAATACTGTCTTTCCAAAGAGTCTCATTTCCAAGAAGATCCAAGTGTCTCAGGAACAGTTTCTGAACTGACATTTCATTAATTCTGAATTTAATTATAGAGACAATGCTTAAGGCTGTACCCCTTCAGATGCTGCTGGTAGAAATGACCAGGGAGTTAAAAGCCAGGAAAGAAGAACTTATTTTGAGGGAGGCTGCATATTCCCTATCTCCAAATACAAAAGGATAAGAAGGGGCTCTACACTAAGAGCCCTGGTAAGGAAAGAAATCAAAGTTAAAACAAAGTTAAAGATCTACTTAGCCAGATCTATAATTTTAAGGAAAACTGTCTAAATACATTTCTTTTTTTCTTCTTCTTGAAACCACACTAAAATGTCAGTAAAGGAGTAACAACACTAAAATTTGTTATAGAGAGAATGGTAGAGGAGATATTTCTGTTACACATCAAATTCATTATTTTAAAATTTCATGGTGTAGATGATCATTCTTTATTCAATCATCCCCCTTCCTTCCTGCTATTATGAATAATACTGTAGAAAATACTGCTGGCACATAGTCTTACAGATCAGTGCTTTTATTTCTGTGTGATAGCTGGTTTAGAGGTATGTGTATTTTTAAAAGTACTTAAAATATGATTGCACCTTTTTACTATAAAACACTAGAATGCTGCCCCATACATGATCTGTATGTATAACTGTGCATAGATATATCTGATAAATGATTAGACAAGCACGGAAAAATATGGAAGGCTTCTTGTTATGTTTTATGTACCCTTTTATGCATGCAGCAGGGTGATGAGGAGGAAGACCATGTGGGTGGATGGAAGGAAGCCACAGGAACAAAGAAAAAAAGAATTAAAAAAAAAAACCAAGCATATATGATATGACTGCAACTGTACAAAATTATGTGTCTATATTTACAAAGAAAAAATTTAAATGTAAAACTTAGAAAACCCATATAGACTATTTATACATTAAGTCACACATATAAGCATCCCTGGATCAGGCTAACACCCAAATGGATGTTTCTACATGAGTGTTGCCAACACATTCCACCTGCCTAGAGGCACAAGTAGACAGAGAGTTCACATCCAAGAATGAAGGGAGTGCTGAGACAAGCAAAATGCTCATCCACAGACAGGGACCGTGCCTCTAAGCACCCTTACATAAAACCAGTGGAGCAGCGAAAGAACTCATTCTTTGGGAGTACAAGGCAAGAACGTAAAACCTTCACAACAGAATGAAGGCTGTTGGCTGTAATAGGGCTGGAAATAAATGGATGCCCATAATGTCAACAATAAATTAAAGCCAAAATTTTTATTAAGTAGTGTTCATTTAAATAAAAACTATTAACAATCACTTTAAGGTTTTCTGTGCATTTTCTACAGTGGTTTTCTAATGAATCATTCCTAATTGTTGGACACAAAGTTAATATGGTGGTTAAAATCATGGACTCTAGAGACCTCCACATCTGGGTCAAAATGCTCATATTGCAAATATGATATCTGTGAGACCTTGTGAAAGCTACTTCACCTCCATGTGTTTTAGATTCTTCATCTGTAAAATGGAGATAATTATACCTCCTCTCTCCCTTTGGCATTAAGTACTTAAAAGGGGGCGGATTAATTTTATGCTCTGTGTAAAAAATATTTTTAATGAATGCTTTTATTTTATAACAACATTGCTACTTAAATCACAGCAATCCCTACACAAGAGGAATAAATCCAATGATCATAATCTGATTCCCTGCCTCAGCCGTTAATCAATGAACGACAAATCACAAGCAAAATGTCCACATAACTCATGTCCAGACACCCACAAAAATAATAAAAAGTGAAGGTTCACTACCCAAGCCTTTCTGGCATAAACTGCATATTTGCAGGACATGCTCAATAGCTGTCTTCAAGGATAAGAATTAAAGGGACGTGATTCTTTAGTTTTAGAAACACAGTCCAAACAGGAAAAACAAAGAAAGAAAGAAAGAAAGAAAGAAGGACATTAGGAAAAAGAAATCACCTCATGAGACAGGAACTCTATGAACTAAGACATAGCAAAATAGCCTCTGAGGTTAGAATGCTGCTCTAAGACTCCAGGTCTGCCTACTTATGAAATCCCATTTTATTTTGTATAGAATATTTTGCTTATCAAAACTTCTAGGCATCATGTTTATAAAACACAATTAAAATATGTGATAAAACCAACGAATGCATAACTATTAATGTGAAGATAATGGTAGAGGGTCAACAAAATATAGTATCAGATGCAATGCTTCAGTAATTTACAAAATGTTAGAAACTTACTTGAAACTAAATTTGGTGATCACTGACCAAACTTTCAATTTGGTTAAGGCTTAAAATCACCACTAGATGGTGCTAGTATACACTTTAACAACAACCCAAGATTCCAGTTTGCTTTGGACAGGCTCAGGGTAAGTTAACACTAAGGTAATATAGTCACCTGCTTGGTATGCCTCCACAGGGAACTACTGTAATCATCCTCAACGACAAATAGGGTGATGCCACCTCTTACAAGAGGTCTTACAAGAGACCAAGGAAGGCATTTCTGTGCCTTCTGTATGTAAAGCTTTTATGACAAACTTTTATAATGCATTCTTCAAATACTTATTCAATATCTACTATGTGCCAGACACTGGGCCTGACTCTGGGAATTAAAAACTAAATAAAGAGCAGGGAAACAGTGCAAATAAATAGTAACCATATGATAGGTAAGATTAATAGAGGCATGTACTGTGCTGACAAAGATGAACACAACACATCTCTTTCAATGAGGAATCTAAACAGTAATATATGCAAAGTCTAGAGCAAAGCACATGAGGCCTTTTGTGCTCTGGCCTCCACATCTCCCTTCACTTGACTCTCCTAACTACACATGGACCCATCAACCCCTCCCTATCCTCTCTCTCAGTCTCAGTCACTCCTGCTGTTACATTAACGAGCTACTTAGAATACCCAAGGTTTGGTACAGTTCATGGTTTGCCCATAGAGTTTGTTCTGCCTAGAATACTCTCTCCCCACCCAGTCTCTCTTTCCCCATCTGCTCAGCAGATTCTCATGCTTTTCAAAAGCCTAATAATAAGCATCAGCTCTTCCAGGAAGCCATTCTTGATATGCCATCTCCAACACTGATATTTTGTCTCTGTTCAGATTTTTTTTCTTTAGAACTTCCAAAATACTTAAAGTAGCTTAAAAGGGATTGATTTTTAAAAGTCAATTTCTTGGGGTGGCTGGGTGGCTCAGTCAGTTGAGCATCCAACTCTTGGTTTCACCTCAGGTCATGACCTCAGGGTTGTGAGATCAAGTCCTGAGGTCAAGGCTCATGCTGGGTGTGGAGCCCACTTATGATTCTCTCTCTTCCTCTGTTTTTCCCTTGCCCATCGCTCACATTCTCTCTTTTAAAAAAAAGGAAACAAAAACAAAACCTTAATTTCTTTAAGAAGTTTAAAGATATTTATTGAATGGGTCAGGTATTTTCACTGGCTTCTGAATAAAACAAAAAGGTTCTAAAGATTTTTTTTTAAGTTTATTAATTTTTAGTAATCTCTACACACCCAGTATGGGGCTTGAACTCACAATCCCAAGATCAAGTGTTGTATGCTTTTTCGACTGAGCCAGCCAGGCACCCCCTAAACAGTTTTTACATTAATGAGTAGCAATGGAGAAGATGTGAAGGTAATGTCTTTGGAGGACAACAGTGTTTTGGATAGGAATCCTGAAACATTTTTAAAAAAACACAGTTCTATCAATTTGCCCGTGCTTTATATAAAAGATAATATATAAATTTATATATTAAATAAATTTATATAAAACTACAACAGAAAGTCAAGATGGATGCGGCTCCTTTGCATCCGTCAAGGGCACAACCCTACAGAGAAGTATGACCCTGGAGTGGAGGTGCGGGGGGGTGCTCACATAAAGTGATACTAGAGATAATAAAGTGCTAATTGCAGAGTAACACAAACTTGACAAGAACTTAGACGTGAAGGCAGAAACATGTGGTGAGACTAGAAAAACAGGAGGAAGGCTGGCCTTCCTAGAGCAAAAAGTGTGTGTTAGGGAAGGTCAAGTAACAGCTGGAAAATAGGAAGAAGTCAGATTCGATTGCTGTGAAAGGCTTTGAAAGGCAGGCTTGGAAGGTTTACATTTGATGTAACTTGGACACAAGGAGCCAGGGAAGACTTTTCTAGTTAAAGAGGTCAATGAGATCGGCTGGCCCTCAGTGAGGATGGCAGCAGGAATGAGAAGAAGAGAAATTAGAGTTGCTTCAAAAGGAAACTGGACAGAATCTGAACACTTACTGAATATGAAGGGCAAAAATATATTTAACTTTGAGCTGGGCAGAGGAGAAAAGGGAATCTACTTCAGATGATGAGATTTCAGATGTACTCTCAAGGCTTCTAAGGTCGTTCACCCACTAACAGAATCAGTGTCATCCTTGATTGACTTCTTAACATGAAATCAATTATAACCAGGCAGGAAATTCTCTGTGAACAATCTGCTAAGTATTCTATAGATCTTCATTTATGAGTAAATATTTATTTCATGAGGTTGCATGCTTTCAGACAGAGCCGCTTAATCACATTGATTTGGCCTGTTTTCCTTCCCTCTTTAATGTACATGAAATCCTGAGTTGCTGCAATATTTGTATTGCCCAGGAGACATGTTCACCAGCACATGGCATCTCTCTAACCTTCCATTATCTTTTCAAGCAACTCCAGCCTACTGCCCAAAGCTAGCTCCTGATGAGACTGCTAACTCCCTCGTCTGACTTTCCATCTTCACCTTACCTGGTATCCCAGCAGCCTCTGACATTGACTCCAACTTCCCCAACAAACTCTTCTCGTGGCTTCTGTGGGGCCACCTTCTTTTTTTTCCTCCTCAGTCTCCTTTGCTGGCCCCTCCTTTTCTCATGATCTCTAAATACTCAGGTTCTCTAGGGTTGGGTTTAGGATCAACTTCAAATACCATGTAAGGGACTCCCATTTAAGGAGGACAAAGTATGGTTATCTTGGCCCTATTGCATCCTCTGAAAATCAACAAGAACAATAAAATGAAACAAAGCCAGAAAACTTTACCTACTAGGAAACAAAAACCCAGCCACAACCCTGAAACACTATCTATGGAGAACGGTTGTGACATGCCACAAGAAGTCAACATGGTTGAGGGAGGACACTAAGAAAGAAGAGTACTTCTGCAAACGCCAGGCACTGGAGCAGAATTTTCCAGGAGTAGGCTGCAGTTCACCAGTGGCCAAATCAACAATCTCTTGATAAAAATGTCAGGGTCTTGGGGTACCTGGGTGGCTCAGTCAGTTTAAGTGTCTGTGTTCAGCTCAGGTCATGATCTCGAGGTCCTGGGATCAAGCCCCATATCAAGCTCCCTGCTCAAATGAGGAGGCTGCTTCTCCCTCTCCCTCTGCCTGCTGCTCCCCACTTGTTCTCTTTCTCTCTCTCAAATAAATTTTTTAACATCTTAAAAAAAAAGAATGGCAGAATTTGAGGGTGTCAGTGGCTGTGGAACAAAATGAGTCCAATTTGGTACTAATAAATAGTGGCAAGATGAGACTGAATAACGAAATGAGTAGAAATTACATTTTTGCAGAAAGCAGACTCTCAATGTGGTGAGGCAAAAAAGAGAAAAAGCAGGTCCAATTGCTCTGCAGCAGCTGATCTTGATAGATGAAAAGAAGTGGTGCTAACTTACCTCCTAGAAGTCTCACAGCATACTTATGGGATTTGCTTGCTACTCAGGCAAACTTCTTACCATTTCAGACACAGTGTTGGTAAGAAAGGGTTTGGAAATAACAGATCCCAAACTTGGTTATCTACTGGTCATTCTGCACACTCACTTTTAACAACTAACCCAGAATGAACCATGTTTACTCAAAGATGGGAGTAACCAAAAGTGACCCAGAATGGGGCCCATGATAAGATGTTACAAGAAAAAAGCAGGCAAAGAAATTGACAGACAAAAGGCAGATTAAGAATACCCACAATAGGGATCCCTGGGTGGCGCAGCGGTTTGGCGCCTGCCTTTGGCCCAGGGTGTGATCCTGGAGACCTGGGATCAAGTCCCACGTCGGGCTCCCGGTGCATGGAGCCTGCTTCTCCCTCTGCCTATGTCTCTGCCTCTCTCTCTCTCTCTCTCTGTGTGTGACTATCATAAATAAATAAAAATTAAAAAAAAAAAAGAATACTCACAAAAAAAGAAGTATGTCATGAAGGAGAAAAATTATGGAAAAATATTTCTGCACAAAAGTTAAGAATGTAAAGAAAATATAGCCCTCTGAACCAAGAGGTCAAAGAAAACATGATTCAAAAATAGAGAAATTATTTTTTGGAAAAGGAGATGAGAAACCGGAAGAGCTCCAGGAAACAATGGCAGAGGAGAAAACCCCATTGAATGAAGGGTACACTAACAAACATCAGAATGAAAATGGATACTGCTCAACACAGGCACAAGAAGCTAGAGAAAAGTGAGCAAAACGAAGGGGGAAAACCAAAGCTGAAGTAGAAAGAAGAAAAGTATAGAAGTGAGAGATAATGGAGATCGCACAACAGGTGCTCCTGAAGACTTTGGTATGATAATGGTGACAGTTCAAGACAGCAAACCAATACACCAATACTGTATGTCAATAGTGTTAGAAAACACACCAGGCACTGGGAAAAACAAAACCCGTGGATCATTAGTGTGATGGTTTGAACTGTGCCCCCTCAAAAAAGATATGTTGAAGTCCTAATCCCTGGTACCCGTGAAAGTGACCTAATTTAGAAACAGGGCTTTTGCAGCTGTAATCAAGATGAGGCCATTAGAGTGGGCCCTAATCCAACATGACTGGATTAATGAGAAGAGGAAGATGTCATGTGAAGACGGCAACAAATAGGGAGGATACCATGTGGATGACACAGGCAGACAGATGCAACTGCTAGCCAAGATCACCTCCAGAAGCTGGGAAGAGGCAAGGAAGGATGTCTCCCCCTCCTGGTTTCAAACAGAGCATGGCCCTGCTGACACCTTGATTTGGAACTTCTAGCCTTCAAAACTGTGAGACAAGAAGTGTCACTCGGTTTGTGGTATTTTGCTATAGCGACTCCAGGAAATGAATACAACTAGTTATGCCAAAAAAAATAAAAAAAAAAAAAAAAAAAAAAAAAACAACTAGTTATGCCAAAATAAATTCTAAGAAAATGTCTCGATTTCACTTATGTTTAAAGAAATGCAAATCAAACCAACAATATGGCACAATTCTCCACTTACAGAGCAAGAATTTTGATAGTGAACAGTGTTTAGCAAGAATATGAAGTCACAGGTATCATCTTCATTGGTGTCACTCCCTTTCAACACATTCTCCATAAAATATAAATGTAATTGCTCATTCACATACTCAAAATCTTTTCAGTGGGAAGCCTCAATGTTAAGCCAATCTGACATCAAGATATTGGCTTAACTCACACCAACTACTCCTGATGACTGTGTTCTGGCCAAGAAGAAAACAAGATCTTTCCCCACCTAAACTGACCCTGTCCACCATTATCCCACGCTTGTTTCCTCTATGATAGTTACCACAAGTAGTTTCTTGTTTGTTTACTGTCTGTCTCCAGAGGAATACAGACCATATTTACCTTGTTCACTGCTTTATCTTCAGGATGCACTACAGTGTCTGGAATCTGTATGGGATGGTTAAATATTTGATGAATCAAAAAATAAAAGAAATGAAGGAATGAGTCCCCTTAGCCTACCTTCATTCTCTCAGCAAAGGGTTTGCATCCTATTTATGGAGAAAATTCAGGCCATCAAGTGTGAATAACTTTAAATCACCTACCATTGCTACCATTTATTTAAAATTTATGGGCAAAAAAAAAAATAAATAAATAAAATAAAATAAAATAAAATTTATGGGCAGCCTGGGTGGCTTAGCGGTTTAGCGCCGCCTTCAGCCCAGGGCCTGATCCTGGAGACCCGGGATCGAGTCCCACGTCGGGCTCCCTGCATGGAGCCTGCTTCTCCCTCTGTGTGTGTGTGTGTGTGTGTGTGTGTGTGTGTGTGTCATGAATAAATAAATAAAATCTTTAAAAAGATTTATGGACTTAGTTTCACTTTTTTTTTTTCTTATGAGTCAAAAATGGGAGGTGGGGAGATTACATATGCCAAGATATCACTTAGTTTTTAATGGGCCATATCCCCATGACCTAAGAAAAGAACCTTTCCTTTCACATGGGCTGAACCTTTCCTTTCACATAATCTAGATACAAATAGTAACTTATATTCCAGGAAAATATAATTAAAATAGAATCTACTCTGACTCACCTTGTGAGACAGGTTTTTCACTGTTAGGGAAGGAAGTTACAAAGTATTAGGGGGTGGACTTGGAATGGTAGGTATCAGTTTGAACTCAGGATAAGTGGTAGGGTGTGGAGGGTGGGGATGGGAGAGAGAGATGTATGTGCACACACATTTCCTAGCTCTGCCTTTTGAGGGAGTTTAGAAGCAATGACACCCAGAAGTTGGCTGTATTCTTAACTAAAAGGATCCAAGGGCCCTTTGGAGAAAAGCTGATTTTGGAGCTGGGACAGAGGAAGTAGAAGATGAGTCTGGAAAATCTTGTTGAGCCAGAAAGTAGGAAAGTACTTGAAGGATGACAGGTTCGTGTCAAAAGAAACAGGAACCAAAGTGAATTGGCTCCCACTGACCAAATCTGAACTATACGAGCACTGAAATAAGTAATGTCAGTGACATTATAATCCCCCAAACAAAATAAGAATCTATGAGCCCATACTGATATAAAACAGAAGTGAAGTGGAGAAGGAAAAGCTCTTCCTTAGATTGACAATGAAGAAATACAGAAGGAATGATACAAGTCAGGAAATGATCAGTGCATGCTAAAACCAGTAGTTGAAAGTGTGATGAGGAACAGGATATTTACATAGTCACAAGGTATCTCCCCACAAATTACTTAATAATTACAAAGGGACAGACAACAACTTTTACAGGAAAGAAATGCTGTGACCACCTAAGCTAGGTGCTCTAAATTACCACCACTATGGACACAAACTGACATGTGCATATGATGGTTAATTTTATGTATCAACTTGACTGGGCAATGAGGTGCCCAGACATCTATCTGGTCTAACATTATTGTGGATGTGTAGGTTTCTGGATGAGAGTAACATTAATCAGTAAACTGAGCAGAGCTCGGTGCCCTCCCCAATGTGGGTGGGCTTCATCCAATCCAGAAGGCCTGATTAGAATAAAAGGGTAAGTAAGAAACAAAGCTTTGTCTCTCAGCCTAACTGTCTCTGAGCTGGGACAGGGGTCTTCTCCTGCCCTCATACCCAGGCTCGGACTACAACTTACACCACTGGCTCTCCTGGGGCTCCAGCTTGCCAACTGCAGTTTGGACTTCTCAGCCTCCATAACTGTGTAGGCCAAAAATCTCTTTTTATGTGTGTGTTTATATAAACACACATACATATCCTATTGGTTCTTTATCTCTGGAGCAGCCAGACTAGTACTAATACAGATTTTGTACCAAGAGTGGTTGTAGAGGGACAGGATTTTAAGAATGAATTTTCTTAGTTCTGAAGTTTCTGGAAATGGCTCTCTGATTGGATTTTTAAATTAATTAATTTATTTTAGAGAGAGAGAGAGAGATAAAGAGTGAGCATGAGCAGGAAGGGCAGAGGGAGAGAAAGAATCTCAAAGAGACTCCAGGCTGAGCACAGAGCCTGATGCAGGGCTCAATCCCAGGACCCTGAGATCATGACCCAAGCTAAAACCAAGAGTCGGACAACACGTAACCAACTGCGCCACCCAGGTACCCCTGTTCTGATTAAAAGCCACGAATGACTCTATCTCCAGTAGCAAAGAGAGTACTGATAGTCCATGGTATGATCTGGCAATAAAGATACACAAAATATCTCCATTGGATACTCTTAATCAACTTATAAGAAGTAAGGAGCTGGGTGATTTTACATATATTTGTGAAGATTTCTGGAAAACTAACAAATACATGAGGTTGGCTGGTAACTCCTAATGTCATTGGACAAAGTGATGAATTAAAAGAATGGCTCAGGGATTCAAATTCCTAGTTCAAGTGCTATAAAACGACCTAAAAGCCTCTATGTATGCCCTATAGGACAGCCTTATTTCCTGTAGCCACAGGGCTTAGAACACAGACAAATTCAGTGCCTCCTAATATGATACAGTGAGGACACCTCAATCACTTCTTGTAGTATCTGCCAAAAACATATAATCTGAATCTAATCAAGAGGAAACATAAGATATACCTAAATTGAAGGACATTCTCCAAAATAACTGGAAAATTTTATAGACAAAACAGAAAGGCTGAATATTATTCCATACTATGAGAAATTAAAGAGACATAACAATTAAATGTGAGGCCTCCTTCTAGGAAGGTTCTTGTAGTTCTTGCATTTTTCTATAAATGTGAAATTATATCAAAATGTAAAGTTGCTAATAAAAAATTCCAAGTCTCTAGTAGGTTTAGATTTTTAAAAAATATTTATTTATTTATTTGAGGGGAGGAGGGAGTGTGTGTGCAAGAGCATGTGAGTGTGGGGAGGGACAGAGGGAAAGGGAAAGAGAGAATCTCCAGCAGACTCCCCACTGAATGGGGAGCCTGGGGCGGGAGCTTGACCCCAGAACCCAGTGATCATGACCTGAACCAAAATCAAGAGTTGGACGTTTCACCGACTAAGCCACCCAGGCACCCCAGATTTTTATTTATTAATTTTGAATAGGCAATAGAGACTCTTAGTAAAAGATTCAAAAGATATAAATAATTGGATGGTGGAAAGTGCTTCTCATCTTTCCCACAGCCTCCCCTGCCAGAGGCAGCCACTGCTACTGATTTTCTGTGAATTCTTCTAGAAATAGGTTATGGAGACACACACATATGCATATTTTTTTTACATAAATGACATTTTTTCCTCTAATTAAAATATGTATCTTGTCAATAGTTTCATGTAAGTAAATAGAAAAAAGCCTCATTTTTAATGCCTGCATAGTATTTCATTTCATGGGTGTATGTATATACAATAACATATTCATTTAGTTCCTATTGGACTTTTAGGTTGTTACTAATCTTTTCTACTATGAACAATGCAACTGTAAATATAATGGCATCTATTTGTGCATATATGTACATATTTGTAATTAATTTCTTTGTAATTTGTAATTAATTTTTGTAACAGTTCTAGAACTGAACTTGCCAGGTCAAAGGATGTATGCAATTTAAATTTGTGAATTTTTGCCAAATTATTTTCCAAAGAGGCTGCTGCAGCAATGTGTACTTCCACCTACAGCTTGTCTTCTGGGTGTGGGTTTTTAAGCCAACAATGCGGGCCCATTTCAAAAGGACAGCTTATAATGCAGTTTTATTTTCAAAGTACACAAAACTTTGACCTCTTTCTTTATTATGTACCAAACTTATGCAATGCTCATGAGCTTATTGCTGACTTTCAACACATTCAGTTCACTTTCCCCAGTGCTTAGATGAGAATTTCTCCCAAGGGTGAAGACATCTTGTTGCTGCTTCCTCTGGCAAAATCATGGTCTCCATGTGATGGAATCAATTCATTTAATCCCCTTTGTAAGACTGCACATTCCTGAAGTGGGCAGGAACTATTTGTTGGAAAGATTATGAGTGTCAGAGTCACACAGCCCTGGAGCTCCAGGTTTGAATCCTGGTTCTGCTAGTTGCTGATTGTCTGCATTCATAGACAGCTGAGCAACTAGTAAGTGCCATGTGCCAGGCACTGTGCCAAGAGCCTGAGTTACAAAGAAGAATAAGGCATGGTATTATTGTACCAAAGACAGAAACAGACTAGGCCATGTAGTAGTAAGCAATGACAGAGGATTTAAAAATGGCATATATATTTTTTATAATTATCATTTCCCAGGGCAGCCCCGGTGGCTCAGCGGTTTAGCGCTGCCTTCGGCCCAGGGCGTGATCCTGGAGATCTGGGATCGAGTTCCGCATCAGGCTCCCTGCATGGAGCCTGCTTCTCCCTCTGCCTGTCTCTCTCTCTCTTGCTCTCTCTCTGTGTCTCTAATAAATAAATAAGTAAATAAATCTTTTTAAAAAATGATCACTTCCCTCTTGCTCCCATTCTCTCTTGCTCGCATATGTGTGTACATGCATGCACATGGGCACGCCCCCCCCCCTATACACACACACTCTATCACATTGTTTCAGAAAAGATTTAAGGCAATACAAAGAAAGGATGCTATGGAAGCTCAGGAAAAGGATACCTAACTGAGTTTTAGAAGCAGGAGGGTTCAAAGAAAACATCTAAAAATTAAATTTCCTGATATCTGAATTATTTATGTGATTATACAATCTCCATACAAGTACTTGTAGGCACTTCTTGACTTATACTGCCTTCAGAGCACCTGGTATTTTGTCTTTTTATTAACATACTGAAGCCTTGAAAGAGAACATCTGAGGAGACCACCACAGCCCACCAGCATAGCCACAGGCTGATACCGACACCCCCCATCCCCAGGACTGTTGCAAGAAATGAGACCCTCTGCTTGCTGGAACACTCGGCACACTATACACATGTACACTCCGCACACTACTCATATGTGGTGAGATTACAAGGATGTGAAGTCCCATTTTCTTATGAGCAACACTGCAAGCCATCTGAATGGCAGGAAACATCTTTCCTCTACCCGGGTCCTCTTGTCCGGTGCACTGCATCGGTGCTGTGTTAATGTTTACCCTTTTGTTAGTGTAATGAATCATGAACCGGCTTGGTATCATGTCCAGAAAGGGTTCTCCTAGTAGTTCACAGGGACCCTCTGAAGTCAGAAAACCTTCCATAAAAATGTTTAGGCTTGCAACAGGACACAGGAAACTAGTGAGGGCCACTGGCATTGGTTTAACGACTGACGCCCTGAGTTCCTTACCAGAACCACCTCTTCACTTGAGCAGCACAAAAGGTAGTTAACCAGAAAGTTTGGTCAGGAGATGCTTGGCTGAATTATTTTACATTATTTTACCTTTTTCTTTCTTTCTTTCCTTTTTCTTTTCTTGCAATGAAAAAAAACAAAAACAAAAACAAAACAACAGTCCTGTTTTTTATACATGCATTTTTACAGAATGCTTGCTTTTTTCAAAACACATTTCTATTCTATAATAAGACATGCCTTGCAGAGAAATGTTAACTTTAAAAGTTCATATTAAGCCGGGAGTGGCGGGGGGGAATAATAAAAGTTCTTATTGCTGTCTTTAATTTTCTGTGTGTTCACTTGCTCATTCATGTAGTAGTTATTACCGCCCATGTTGCAAGCACTGCTCTAGGAGCCGCAGTGGAGGAATGAATAGGCAGGCCCGTCTCTCCCTAATTCAGGGTAATGAGAAGGACAGACACTACACCAGCTCCAGGAAGGGGCAGCAGAACATGCACTGCACGGGTAGAGGAACAGGGCTGGAGGGATCCAGAGCAGGACACGGGTCGGTACCACACCAAGTACAGCAAGAGTACTGAGGGCTGTGAGAGGAGAGGTGGCATGCCTGACCTTGCAGTGTCATGGGGGTCTGCACATTATCTGAAGGGCAGATTTTTAAGCACTGATCACATTTTTTTTTTTTTTTTTTCAAACCCCTGTGACTGCAGGCTGGAGAGGACTGAGTGCTTGGCAGTAGAGAAGGAACAATGAGGAGGCTACTGCCTGTGTCCTGGGAAGGGACACTAGGGCTCTGGTTGGGGTGGGCAGTAGGGAGATAGAGCAGTGGATAGGCTTTCAGAGCAGAAGCAGGACTGATTAGATATGGTGACTTATTGGAAGTGACAAGGGTAAGGAGGGAGGGGTCAAGGCTGTTCATGTGAACAGTCTAGCTGACCACCATGCTGCTTATTATACAGAGCCGAAAAGCAGAAGAAGAGCACAATTTCAGGAGGCAATTGTGAGCCACACAGGCTGTACTAGGTCTGAGATTCCTGAGGGAGAGCCACTTGAAGATGTTGCTCACTCTTCTTTCTCTCAGAAGCTAATTAAAGCTAGTTCTTCGGACAGAAAGGGAACAGTGCACAGGATGGCAGACACAAAGTAACAAGAGCACAGAAAGGGTGACCAGAAAGCCCTACCTGTCACCAAGGACAAATGCTGTGGAGAAGCCACATGCTCTGCTGCCCAGGAAGAAACAAGAGATATCTGGGTTTCACTTTAATTTTTTTATGACCTGAATTTGATCATGTCAAGTTATTCAGTGACTCTCTACCTTCCTGGTGTAAGAAAATAGTAGAAACAAACATAACACCTTCCTACCTAAAGGCTATCTACTGAGGTCCCAGACAATGTGGTTAATATACTACTACTAATAATAATACAATGGATCCTTCTCAGCACACTGTCTAAATTCTTGACCATAAAAGATACTTTTTACTGAATACCACTGTTCATTTACCCAGCAAAAGGAAACAGAGCATTTTATGGTATATCTCAATGAAAACAAGTTACAAGGATATAAAAAACAATCTGTCAAATATGGCACAGCAAATCATGCCCACAAATGCAGCAGCTGGGCTGACATCTGGAAATGGACTGCTTTCAGTTTTTGTTGGTTTGTCTTCTGGGGGTTTGTGAAAAAGTTTCAACTTCCAAGTCTGTCAGTGTGGTGAGAAGGATGTTGGTCACTCGCAGGGCACTCAGTCAACCAGTCACTTTGACAGGAGTGATGTCAAGACATGCCGACACTGGGCAGAGAGTCACAGTTAGGTTAGGGTACCTGTAACTTCACACTGTTGAGAATGCATCCTGAAATAGCTTTGTTTTGACTTTGCAAGGAAAGCTGTTCTTTTCCCAAGATCATAAAAGCTGTATAAGCTTACCAAACCTATACCAGGAAAGACAAATTGTGTGTCCTGGTCTTCATTTGCTACCTCATAACTTTTAAATAGTCTTTAATTATTTAACTGACTGATTGATTTACCTAAAGTCCTAATAGAGGAAATACAGAGATTGGTGAACTGGGCCACAGTAAAATCACTCAGTGACTCTAAGAATCCTCAGAAAATATGGAGCATCAGACTAACAGATGGATGTTTAAATACTCACATGCATTTAAAATTAGTAAAACACACAAACAATGAAGATGTTATGTATTTTACAACGTTAGCATGTGGATAAAATCACAATAGCATTATTTAGCTATGAAATGGTGAGTGTCTAATGATGACCAACCTGAAGATCTAGACCAAAACATAAGAATGAAACTTTTCCTATTAATAACATGACACTGTATTTTCTCTTCCAACCAACAAGTGATAAATACAATTTCTCCAACATAAGGTCCAACATATATACATATTCCTTTTCATCCGTTTCACTTAAAAATTATTTCCTTAGTAGGAAATAGAGGTCCCTGGGTGACTTAGTTAGGCACCTGACTCTTGATTTCAGCTCAGGTCATGATCTCATGGTTGTGGAATCAGGTCTCACACTGGGCTCCATGCTCAGTGTGGAATCCACTTGAGATTCTTTCTCCCTCTGCCTCTACTAGTGTGCTTAATTTCTCTCTCTCAAAATAAATAAATATAATTTTAAAAAATGATTTCCTATTATATTAGCAATTTGGCTCCCTGGCATGCCTAGGGAAGTGGTTAACTGCATTCTGCTGTAACCAAGGGGTTAGCTTGTTTATAAATCATCATTGCCCAGGAAAACAAACAAGACCTAGGCCTGAGTCAGACAACCCTTTGGTAGAAATGTGCAATTACATGAGGTGATAATAATTATGCATTTTAAATACTATAAACCACTTATACTACAGTACTGAATACTCTTTTAAAGATAAGTAAATGATTTCACAGGTGTCTGAGGACTGTAACTAAACAAGATGCCTTCAGGATTTTTAGCCCACCCTGACCTCAGACAGGAAGCCTCTTTACCCTACAGAGTACTTAAATATTAAATATTTGGCTCTCTGGGTGACAGGAAACCTAATAGGTTTAGCTTATCCTTCTACCTGATTTAGTAAATGACAAAAAAACCTAATCAGTTGACTAGATCACTTTTTAAAAAAACTGTAATTCCTTATGTCAATTTTCATAACATGTGAAGGTTCTGATACAGTTAAGGCAAGGTTTTCCTAGGTGTTACTGAGACTTGGGGCAACCAGCCAGGGAGTTTTGGGGGCCAAGCTGGGCAGTAGTTATGGCAGAAAACACTGAAAAGAAATAAATGGTTAAGGAGTCAAATGACTTTCGGCTACTATGACAACACCTGTTTTAAGCTCAGAAAACAAAGTCACACTAGACTAATATTTATTGTGCTAAGAACTGCATCAGATGTTTTTCACTTATGTTGCCAATTATAAGTTTATTAAATATTAATAGAAAAATTTCCAAACCTTCTTTTGTTGACATCACATGCCCAGTTACAGGTGAGAAGGAAATTACCACACATTCAAACCAATTACCTAAATATCACCTCTGCTCCAAGAAATCTCAATTATAAGCACAACTTTCAATGGCCTGGGAGGGAAATCTATTTCTACTACAGAATGGATTGTGTAAGAACAACTGGAAAGCTTCCCAGATGCTCCTAAGTTATGTGTTTGGCTATTGTTTCTGTTGGGTGAACTAATAACCACCACAGAACTGAGAAGATTTTAAAACCAGCAAAAATATTTACTGAATAAATGAATGGCCAGAAACTTTGTCAGCTGGCTCTCCTTGGCTTTGTCACATTTCCTCAAGTAAAGCTTTTAAATCTGCATTATCCTTACATTTACATTTGGCACTTGCTTTTGGTTCAAGGTTGGGAGGTGTTTTGGGTTTTGTTTTTTCTAAACAACTTTCCTTTTGTCTAATGTAGGTGGGGGGTGTGAACTTCTTTTCCCCATCGGCATCCTAGAATTTGTCATTTAGGTGGTCTTACTTTAGGACAATGGACAGCAGCTTCAAGGGTAGGAGGAAATTAAATCAGCACACTTACTATTTCAATGTGGGAGCTTCTGGGGGCATACTGAATTTTCACAGTGCTAATCTGGTAATACTGTCACTGCTCTGATGCCAACAGACCCTAAAGGAAGATCAAAAGGATCAGAGGGCATTCCCAAGTGAAATAGCAAAAGCTGCTCTCTGGGGCCCCTCAATGAGGGCTGTTGGTTCTGGAATAGAGTTGTTATGGTAAGGACAGGGAGCTGAATGTGGAAGGATTTAAAGAAGATATAAAAGGCAAAAGATATCAACTGTTACCACTGTGCAAAGAGTTTCCAATGCCATGTGATATTGGAGATACTGAATTTTATAGCTTTACAGCTTTATTCTCATATTGTACTCAAGTCTCATAAGAGACTGTGAGCCAGATTTCTTTCAAATTTATTTTTACTTGTTCCTAGTACACTGCTGTGGCATCCAGGGGAATTTTTACTAAGGGAGGAGGGACCTAGAATCATGAAGAGGTGAATTATAAAAATCTCAAAGTATTAAATGGACCCATATTCAATTATAAAAAATCAACACATTCTAAGGAGGACTGCTTTATCCAGTCAGTCCTTCTGCACTCGTGAAAATAACGGAGTGCTGTCTATACTCAGGAATACCAGACATGAGGAAGTGAACTAAGAGAAGAAGAATGTGGTGGCAAAGAAAAGAGTCAAAAACTAAAAACAGATCAAATACATCAGGAAATGGAAAAAACAAATAATTTCCCCTATTTTTCTTAGTTCCTAAAGCAGAAATTAAATCATTTTTATTGCTAGATCAAACTGAGAAAGGAATTTATGTAAATAGACTGGTTGCCAATTTAAGACAAATACTATCATATTTATTTTTAATAAGTGTCACCGCAACCAGGATTGAATTCAGAACTTCCCAGGCTGGTGAGAAAAGCTTTAGCTGCCCCTAGAAAGCAGCTGTCCTCCAGCTCAACCTTACTCAGTAAACAGTTTCCCTAAATGTCTGTTAACATTATATCTCAAAAAGTAAAAGAAAAGCTAAGCCTACTTATCAATAATATTATTTCCAAAGCTTTACTTAAATAAGTTCCATGTCCTCTGTGAATAAGGATTGAAATTAAAGTATGTGACTGAATAAAGAAAAAAATAATAATATTCTGATTTTATAATTTCAGGAAATACTTTGTCTCAAGTTTTTGCTTATAATCCGTCTAAGTTTAAAAAGTCAAGGGTTTGGCCAGCGTGGCCAGTGTATTTGGCAGAACCAGGGCTGAGGATTCAGCTGGCTTGGTCAGTGCACACAATGAGGCCAGGGTAAGGATTCCATTGGTGCAGCCGGGCTGTCCAGCAGGGTAGAGGAGGTGACCCCGTGGTGGGGAAATTATGGACATTCAAAAGGATTGAGAACGTAAGTAAAATGTTGAGGATGAAGGGGGCAAGGTTTCTCACTACTGTAGAAGTAAATCACAAATTTCAAAGGAGAAGGCTAAAATAAATCCCATGGTATCAGATAGAAATGGGAGATACCAGAATGAACTCATGGTATTTAACACAAAGAAACAGAAAGACATATATACATTTGTGTTTGCCCCCCCACCCCGCCACCAAACTGTTTCCTGAGAAAATCTAAAAGCAATGACACACTAGTAGTGACAACTACAACTATTACAAACCAATCTTGATTACTAAATGCCACACCAAGACTAATTAAACCAATGATTGATTGATTGATTTTTTTAGAAATGGCTGATTTCATCACTGGGACAGAAAAAACACAAGATGAGCCTGGAATCTTAAAGTTCTTAAAGACTGACAGGGATATATCAAAAAGACACCACAGCCAGCTGAAAGGGACTTCCAGCGGCCAAATCTAAGACAAATAGTTTCACTTTATTTGGGATAATAAGGAGAATGAATTTTGTGATTGACTATCTTTGTCCTGTTGTGGCTCTGTGGACTACAGCTTTTATCCTGACTCGCCTTCTAGGAGACACATATGATCAATTAGACCATAGCATGGGGCTAAATTGGCACAAAGCCATCACCACAAATGAACAAACAGCTCAGATCTATCGCTTGTTTAAAATGTCTAATACGTGGGTGCCTGCACATCAGCAAATACATATACACTTTGCTAACAACATCCTTCTTTAGAAATAGAGAGGCAATGCTTTGGATGGGTATGTCAGAGTACTAAAATTGGCTGCAGAAACAAACTGTTTTGGCTCTTAATGCATACAAAAATTTTTTTTCTGAGTTTTGTTCTTAATATCAAGAGGAAAGAAGAAAGAGGAAAGAAATTTTTTTTTTTTTTTTTTTGCTGGAAAATAACTTGTAAGACATGGTATCAATTAGGTTGGCCTTAAATATTTCCTTTCCTCAAATTCTGACTAAAAGATTAATCACTTAGGGAAGAAACATCTTTCTCACTGTTGACAATCTGTGGTCGAGAGTTGGCTCTGACTTTTAAAAATAATTTTCATATTGAAATAACTGCAAACTTAAAAGGTGTAAGAGCATTAAAAAACTTCTAAGTACTCCTCTCAGATTGTTTTTTTTTTAATTTTTATTTATTTATGATAGTCACACACACACACACACACACACAGAGACAGAGAGAGAGAGAGAGAGGCAGAGACACAGGCAGAGGGAGAAGCAGGCTCCATGCCGGGAGCCCAACGTGGGATTCGATCCCGGGTCTCGAGGATCGCGCCCTGCGCCAAAGGCAGGCGCCAAACCACTGCACCACCCAGGGATCCCCTCCTCTCAGATTGTTAACATGTTTTCATATTTGTCTTATTCTCAAATATGTATTTATATACATGAATATATACACATATAATACTTTATTTATACAGATTATAATAACCTACTTTTATAAGATAGGCCAGATTATTACAGCCACGGAATTATACTGTTGATCCTTGAACACAGGCTTGAAGAATGCAGCTCCATTTACACAGATTTTTTTACAGTTCAGCACTGTATATGTAGTTTCTCTTTCTTATGATTTTCTTAATAACATTTTTTCTCTAGCTTACTTTGCTATAAAAAAAATACATATAACATGCAAGATACACGTTGGCTGTCTATATTATCAGTAAGGTTTCTGATCAACAGTAGACTATTAATAGTTAAGTTTTGGGGAAGTCAAACTTATCCCTGGATTTTTAATTACATGGGACTCAGTGTCCCACCCCCCCAACCCTCCACCCATGTTGTTCAAGGGTCAACTGTATATCATCTTGTTCTTCAAATGATATATAATTCCAGTTAGGAAAGGTAGCTGATGGTGCTGGTAAAGCTGAAGGTTTTGTTTTGGCCATGGTTTTGGCTCTTATACACTAGTATACACTAGTCCTGTAATCAAACGAAGCTGTCTACGGGAGCCAGGCTGGCAGGACAGGTTAAATGAAGCAGAAATGGACTCCACAGGACCTCAAAGGGGCTGGACCAGCAAGTGCCCTGTATAAAGGCAGCAGCTATGACTCTCGTAGATGGTCCCTATTTTGAAATATGAATCGAGTTGTGCCAGAACTTCTCATTTTTCAAGAGAAGCTCGAGAGAGTGGATTTTTAAGGATATTATCCTATTTTTATTTTTTTAAAATATTTTATTTATTCACAAGAAACACAGAGAGAGAGAGAGGCAGAGACACAGGCAGAGGGAGAAGCAGGCTCCCTATAGGGAGCCCGACGTGGGACTTGATCCTAGGTCTCCAGGATCAGGCCCTGGACTGAAGGCAGTGCTAAACCTCTGAGCCACCCAGGCTGCCCATTATCCTATTTTTAAATGGGACTAACATTTAAAGATAATAAAGCTGATTTAGAGGGAAAAATACATAAACATATTCATCTGTCACTTGTATACAGCTCACTGCATGACAAGTTGACAGGTGTAATAATAATTTCTGGTGATGACTAACAGAAAGTTCTGATATTATAAATAAGTAATAGACATTGTAGAAAACAATGAAAACAAAATGACCCTGCCTTAGGATCCTATAGTCAATTCCCTAGCAAAGGAAGTGATGCAATACCAACTGCACGCAGGATAAATAAAGGAAGACTGAGCTGGCAAGGATTAAATCCATGTTACAAAACAACATCTGCAGAGCAGAGCTCTTTAAAGGAATCTTGCTAAGTATTGCTACTTACAAAGAAGCTGGTTCAAACACAGTAGTTGCAAAGAAATTTGTTACAATTTGAAAGAACAAAGATTCGTGTTTTTAATTTCTTCAATTTAATTTTTAAAAAAGAACACCAGCAAGGAATTACCTTTGGCGTTTAAAGGCTAACCTTAAGATTTATCTGGTAAAATCAGTATTTATATGTTATTAATCTGACTGTTTGAATTTATTTTTGGCTTATAGAACAATTCATCAACTAATCAAGATACTACAATTACTCATAAAATAAAATTGATCCAATTTTTATTTTTAAACATCTTAACATATTTTAGGAAGAATTTCAAGTCCCACCATCTCTGTAAGGCTCTCCATGGCATCTCTAGGCTGAAGGATCTCTCTCCCTCCACTGGAAGTTGAAGACAATTGCTATCTCTACAATTTATCAATTAACTGGATGCTGCACTGGGGCCATCTCCACTCTTACCCTTTAGACTATTTAATTTTTTATTGCTATTTAATATTTCAAGCATCCCTATATTTCTTTATAAAAAACTAAGCACTGTTATTCCAAGTGCTCCAATCTGTACATTGCTTGTGGCTTAGTCTGTGGGAAGTATAGAAATAGAGAACATTTAGAAACTTTCATAGCAATTTGACATTACGGTGACAGCCAAGAGTGAGATCAGTGAACTCATCTTGTTCAACCAAGCATAGACCATTCAGGATGCTGTTAAATTCTCATGGTGAGGTCGTGTGTGACACAAGCTGGCTATCAGGATGACGCATCCTTCAGGAGAGTTTATCAACTCTAATGGAGAAGCACATAAAAAAAACCTCAGAAAATGTAAGCATTTATTTTCATTACTTATGTTTATAATCATTTAAATTTTTAATAAGGCCTGTTTTAAATTTATAGCTTAGCACTATTAATTACATTAGGAAAATAAAATTTGTATTACTTCTTTTTAATCCAATTTAATCTAATCCCTAATCCTTGGCAAAACAACCTTCACAGCCTTTTTGTTTGCTTGGAAAAGACACATCTTTTCCGAATGTAGCAGTCATAGTCACCTGAATACGATGGTGAAGACAGGTCTAGAAAAATGAAGACCAAAAGAGCTCAAACTATGGGCTCCAAGGAATGAATTTCTCACATATTGAGTCTGGGTTTGGAGCCAAAACTGATGATGAGGTGTATTATTGGCAGAGATGACTGATAAAACAATAAAACCATCAAAGTGAGATAACATTTACACATAAAACATAAAGAGATAATCTCAAAACCAAAAGAATTCTTTGAAAGAAAAAGTATGGACTTAAAAGCTGACATACATACAAGGCAGAGTCTAACCCTGGTTAAGGCAGCCCATCAGGACACCAAGGTTGGAGTTGGGCTGGTCCAAAGAAGCACTGGCCTTGTACCTGGTCCTGGAAGAGCTAGCTATTCAGGAGGCTGCATGCTCTCTGTTGGGGTTTCGAAGACTCTTGCTGAGACACAAGAGCTCAAACCACATCGCTCTTTTCAGACTATATGCAACTTCAGGGATTAAGTTGTCCTCTGAGCATTTGATGAGATGGGAGAGCATGATTAAAAAAGTAGCCTTCGGAACACCTGGGTGGCTCAGTGGTTAAGCAAGCATCTGCCTTCAGCTCAGGGTGTGATCCTAGAGTCCCAGGATTGAGTCTCATGAAGGGCTCCCTGCATGGAGCCTGCTTCTCCCTCTGCCTATGTCTCTGCCTGTGTGTGTGTGTGTGTGTGTGTGTGTGTGTGTGTGTCATGAATAAATAAAATCTTAAAAAAAAAAAAAAGAGTAACCTTAAACTACCACGCCTTAGGTGTTATATGCTGTTTACTTTTTCAATTAGAGTTGAAATGTGTATTTTATACCCCGTTTGCAAATGGGACTGTCTGGCTTTGCAGAAAGAGTGCATTAACCTGTAAAAGTGAACCTTCCCATTTTGAATGCCTAAAAAGACTAATACACTTTTTAAATATTTCTCTTAAGAGTATTAGGTCATCTTACGGCATTCTATAGCTCAGTGGGTGTCTGGCTTTCCAAGGCAATGCTCGTCAGTTCCTTGCTCACTATGAATGAATTACCTATTTCTTTGCCTGCCCTTAGCTCCAGCATATTCAGGAAAGGAGCGGTGCAGAGTAAATGGTGAATGGCATTTCCCATTTTACAACACTAGCCACATGCAAGGCCTAATAAAATAACACAAGGAAGGACAAACATAGGTGGATTTTGCAATGCTCTCTAGTCTATACGTGTTATATACCCACTCGCACTGTAGAACTATAAAACAATTTCACTTAAGATAAATTAACAATTGTACAATTCAGATTCCTCCAAACTGAATTCTTTTTCACAAAAGACTTCAGAGTCCATCTAAACCAGATTGAAAAAATAAAACCCACAACAGTTAATGTACATGAATTCTACCATAAACCATAGTGTTAAAGGTAGGTTGAACATTTTATTGTTAGTTGAAAATATAAAAAATAATAGTAAAAACATTCAAACAGGGTAAGTCTTCATCCCATTCTCCAAAGATTTCAGTCACTTCTTCTACATCTTCCAGAAAACCTTATGTGCCTGTGCTGTGTCTGTATATGGCAAAGACACAGTTGTAACCCCAAACATTCCATCTCTTCTTCCAGATTTCAACCCTTTCCTGTGGTTAGGCAGGGCCACTTTATTAGTTCTGGCCCATAGCTGTGGGATATCCACACTCCTGAGCCAAAGCACTACCATGGGGACCGAAGAAGCTCTGTGTAAGATGGCAGAGCCACAAGATCAAAGCAGCCTGGGTGTTCACTGGTTGCCTGGAGAGTCTCTTGGATCCACAGATTTTATGTGAGTGAGACATAAACCCTGGTTACATTAGCTGCTGGAACCTGGGGGCTGTTTGGGACTGAAGCATAATCCATTTTTACCCTAACTCAGCAATCTTTCCATGTTAGCATATCTGCAATCCTTGTTTTTCTAAACAACAGTACACATGTATCATAACTGACAGGTCACTTCCACTGGTGAACTTGTAGGTTGCTTCTAGTTTTGTTGTTACTTGTTCCTATAAACACATTGTCATGAACATCATTTTACACACAAGTTTGCTAACACATATACAGATATTTCTGTAGAGGAAATTCCCTGAAGTAAAATTGCCTGGCATAGAATAGTACGTTGAAAAAAGATTTTTAAAATTAGTAATCCATCAATCATCACAATTCAAAAGGCATACAAAGGAATGCAATGGAAATTTCCTTCACACCCTATCCCACAACCTCCAGCACCTTCCTCTAACTATAACCAATGCTATCAATTTCCTATGTATCCTGAGAAATTATATGTAAATTTTATACCTCTTATGTATATATGCAAATGTGTGCATGTATATGCATACACACATATACATATGTATATTTAGGGTGGATTCTGAAAGATGTTTCTAAATTGTCCTTCAATGAGAGTGCTTGCTTTCCCATTCTCTTCTAGGCCTGTTATTTTTTATTTTTAAAAATTATTTATTTGAGAGTGAGTGTGAGTGCTCATGAGTGGGAGTGGGGAAGGGAAAGGGAGAGAGAATCCCAAACAGGCTCCACACTGAGTGCAGACAGAGCCTGATGCAGGGCTCAATCTCATAACTCTGAGATCATGACCTGAGCTGAAACCAAGAGTTAGATGTTCAACTGTCTGAGCCATCCAGGTACCTCTTCTAGGGCTGTTTTTTAAAAAATAAGAGGCATTCATGCTGTGTTTCTGTGCTCAGCAGTAATAACAACTACACTAATATTTGGGTAGAACTTTCCTGTTATCTTTTCTAATTTTTTTTTTACTTAAAGTAATCTATATACCCAACATGGAGCTCAAAGTCAACTGCGAGATCAAGAGTCACATGCTCTTCATACGGAGCCAGTCAGGCGCTCTGACTTTTCATATTATCTTAGCAGAAGAGGTCCAGCTATAATTGCCAGGTAAACTAATAATCTAAGTAGTATTTGCAAAACAAATTCACAGTGGTCAAGATGCCCCGAAGGCAGACTGAAACTAGTTAATGCTTCCTCTGGACCTAATGGCAATGGGAATGGACTAAGGAGAGGCTGAGGGTGATGCAGGACAGGCAGGACAAAACAAGGCCAGTGGTGTGCAGGTGAGTGGAGACGTAAGACCAGGAGACAGATGTGGCTGAAGGTGCGTGCAAACATTTCAGGGAAGTGGCAGAATGATAAACGTCATGACCAGTAGGGACCAACGTGACACGGTGTCTGAAGGGCGAGGAAGCGGACAGAGGAGGGCCCAGACAGCCGACTTGAGGCCGAGGAGGAAGGGCTGGGGAGCTGTTGGCAGGGAAAGCAGAAGGAAGCATCTAAAGGATTGCCAGGAGTAGCCCTGGAGTTCCGAGTTCTCGGGTCTAGTAAAGGTCCGTTGGCGGTCAGGCATCCTGGGTCAGAATGGGAGAAGGGATTTGCCCGGGTAATTGAGGTCTACAGAGCACACTGAAAATGAATATTTCTGATTACTAGTCTTCAAGTTTATAATTTTGGGGAACTATAAGATTAAATCTGTACTTTTAATATAACTTTAAAGAACTCTATCCACTCATCACAATTTTCTGGGCTTGGGGATATGGAAATATTTGGCTTGGGAGGTGTTTTTGTTTATTGTAACTTAATTATTTTTATAGCCTTTTAAAAAGCAGATCCACTAAATTACTTTGTTTTGTAAATTCAAAATTAATTTTTAATAAAGTTTATTTATTTATTTATTTATTTAAGCAATCTCTACACCCGACGTGGGGCTTGAGCTCGCAACCCCAACATAAAGAGTTGCATGCTCTTCTGACTGAGTCAGCCAGTTGCCACAAAATTAACTTTAATGAGTGATGGTTACTTGACCCTCAGCATTCCACTGAAGCCTTGGGTCACAGACAGTGATGGAAGCAATGGCTTCACCAAGACAGAAGGATCCCTTAAGAAGAGAGAGAGACAGCTCCTGAACGAGATGGACATGTGAAGGTGAAGGCCACTGGAGGGAGTCTGGGAGATTGCATGAAAATGGATGAGAGGGGAAGGGGCAGAACTTTTGGGGGCTGAAGAGCAGCATTTTGAAATCTACATTTCTGTTTCAGACATTTCTTCCAACTGCCTATGGGCTATCTCCCCGACAATGTCCACAGGCATCTCAGATTCAGTATGTTTAAAACAACTCGATCAGGGGGGCACCTCGGTGGCTTGGTCAGTTAAGCGTCTTGCCTTCAGCTCAGGTCATGATCCTGGGGTCCTAGGATTGAGCCCCGTGTCGGGCTCCCTGCTCAGTGAGGAGATTGCTTCTCCCTCTCCCTTTGCCTGATGCTTCCCCTGCTTGTACTCTCTCTCGTCTCTTTCTCTGTCAAATAAATAATTTGTCAAATAAATAATTTTTCTGTCAAACTATTTTAAAGTTTTAAAGTTTTTTTAAAGTTAAAAAATAAAAAAACAAAAAAAAACCCTCAACTCAATCAGGGGCACCTGGTTGGCTCAGTTAGTTAAGCATCTGACTCTTGATCTCAGGGTTGTGAGTTCAAACCCTGTATTAGTCTCCATGCTGGCTGTGGAGCCTGCTTAAAAATAAATAATAAAAAACAATAACTCAATGAAACCCCTGTCCATCAAACTTTGTGGCCTCTAGTCTCTATCATCTCCATGAATGGCTACCTGATTAGCCAAGAAGTAACTGGAAACCAGATGAGGCCCTTCTTCCCTGTCTCTATGTCTAGCCAGCAAGGCTATGGCCCTCACATCCATCCTCCGTGCTCCAGCACCCTCCTTGGTCTGAGTTGATTTTCTACCACACCCAATACCTAGTTTTACTCACTTCAACATGACCCCCATTTCAACATGACCCCCAATTTATTTTTAGATCTTTTCCCTTCCAATTACAAAATATTTTAAACTCTGCAGCAGACATGGGACATTCCATTCTCTGCCCTAATTCATCTCTTAGGAGTTCACTCCTCTCCAGCTCACTCCCATTCATTTGCTCAAAGAATGAAATCCCATCTCTAGCTCCAGGAGGATGGCTCTTGGTTAGTCTAAACTGACACTGGGAATCTCAGTCCCCTGTGAGCGATCAGACTAGGTAAATTCCCTTGATCTGAGTGAAGATGAGGGGGGAGTCCTCTTAGAGCGCTGTCACATGCACACAGTGCCTGAATCTTTATCTTAAAGTGAGGGGAGCCAGCCTAAGAAGACAAGTCAAAATGCTGAAGGAATGGGAAGGATCCAAGTCCTCAAGGACATGGCTGAGCAACAACATATGTAACCCTGGATCCATCCTACCTCTAGTCTTCTTGTTACAAGAGACAAATAACTTCTCCTGCTGCTTAGGTCACTTTTATTTGGGTTTTCTACTTGTAGTCAAAGCACCCTGCTATAGGGAAAAGCTGATAAACTTCATTTTGAATGTTGATTTTGAGTTCCTGTGGGACACCCGAGGGAAGGCAAGATGTAAGGGTTAGAGAGAGGCAGCTTCAGCCCAGAAGTGATACGGAGAGCTACTTCAGAGGACCTGGCAACCCCAGGTCCCATTACAACTAATGATGGCTAAAAATTATTCAGTGCTTCTTAGGTGGCAGGCCCCATTCCACTGTATTAGAAGAAGTATCCTTTTTCATCTCACAAATCCCATTTTCTATATGGCAGAAATGAGGACTGGAGTTTAGGAACTTGCCAAAGTTTCCAAAGGTCAGGGGCAGTAATGCCACGATCCAGACCCAGCGGTCTGACCACAGAGTAAATGCTCTTAATTCTGTGCACCATATTGCATACATTTGAATCATAACCTGGTCATAAATTGCAGTATCCACACAAGTGGAGACAAAACACACATTTCTAAAGGCAAAAAATAAAGGACCAGCTTCACTCTGAGGGAAAGAATGAGACCTAACAGTAATAAAGTCTGAATGTGAGGAAGCTAGAGAGCCAGCAGAGGACCTGGTCAGGGGCAAGGCCTGGCCCTGAGGCAGCCTGTGGAAGTTCTGTGCAGGACCCTGGAAACGCAGGCAGGGGATGGCCACCATCTCCACCTGCACTGCAGCCCTGCAGAGATACAGAATGTCACAATGCATTTGCTTTCTCATCTAAACAAGATACTGTGTCACTCACAGAATAAGAAAAAGAATACTTACTGAGTACTAATAAAATGCCAAGCACTGGGGCAGCCTGGGTCACTCAGCGGTTTAGCATTGCCTTTGGCCCAGGGTGTGATCCTGGAGACCCAAGATTGAGTCCCATGTCGGGTTCCCTGCATGGAGCCTGCCTCTCCCTCTGCTTTGTATCTCTCTCTCTCTCATAAATAAATAAAATATTTAAAAAAAAAAAAAAGCCAAGCACTAAGCTACTAGACAGGAACTATATGTGTGTGCCAGTTAATCATCACTATAACCTTGGCCGTACTGTGACATTCGCTGTCCATGAACAATTTCACCACACCAATATGATTTATAAGTGTGGAGTCATTCACACTGATCAGCAAGTCCTATGTTCAACTTTTAAGATATATCCAGAACTCAATCAGTTCTCCTGCAGATGGTCTTCAGTATTTCCCAACATTTCCCAAAATTTGGAAAGCCATCCTGGCACTGACTTAGTCTTCCATAGTACATCCTCAAATATTACTCCACAGACAAATCTGAAAAAGACTGGGTTCTCGCACATCCTACTATTTGTGTGTCCAGCAAATGTTCACCAGGCCATGCAAACAAAATGTGTTAAGGGCTTAGAATGATGGTGACCAAAAAGATCACAGTCTGAGATTCACCAGACAGTCCAGCAGGAGATATGGACAAGTAAACAGGAAAACACAGCACAGGAGCTATGTGACTGAGGAAATGCAGAGTGATTATCAGAGCACAAATGGCGTGCAGTTAACCCAGACCTCAAGGTTCTGAAGAGGCAATCCAAGAAGAAGTAAAATTTAAGCTGAGAACTCAAGGATGGGTAGGAATTATCCAGGTAATGAAGGAGGAATCGGGTAAAGAATAGTGTTCGACACAGAGGTCACAGCAAGAACGAAGCCTGAGAGGCTTAAAAAAAAAAAAAGGGTAAGGTATGTTTAAGGAGAAGTTCAGTGAGGTTGGATCACAGAGCACAGGAAAGTCTGGTGCAGGTAAAAGAAAGACAACACGAGACAAGACAGGAGAATTAATGGTTGACGATGCAGGCCCTTGCAAGTCACCTCAAGATGCTTTAGGCTTTATCCCCACAGCAAGGGAGAGTCACTGAAGCACTTCAAAGTACAGGAATGAGCTGCTGAGACTTCTGCATTTTGGAAAGGCAATTCTGGCTGCATCATAAAAGTGTTAAGACTGGAGTTGGGGACACCAGGAGGACAGAGTTGTGTCCAAAGGACCCTTAATAGAGACCTACATGAGAACCTGGTGGGAGTCAGATTCAAAATATATTTTGGAGACTGAACTGACCCCTTGGAGGTGGGAATGGTGAGGAGAGGCATGAGTTAAGAACAACTAGATTTCTGGCTCTGGCATTGGGTAGAAGGTTGAACCCAGAGTAGCTTTTACATGTTGGTAAATCAGTAAATTTCTCAGCAAACATGTTTTAGAAAACTAACCTGCCAGAATCCTGGTCAGTCACATAAAAACTGCTTTCGTGTTGACATTTTAAATTTATCCCTTCTCTTTTTCCTACTGCACTTATAAATAAGAGTAAATGCTCTCTGGATGTGTAAACACAGAATGTGACCTTATAAAATAGTGTGGGAGGAAGGACGATAAACAGAGGGCCGACATAACCAAAGTAGCGGTTAGTTGGTTCGTTCAGAAGAGCCAAGCAATCTGGAATAATGATAATAAGACAAAGACTCAGTAGACTATTTTAAATTAAACTGCTGTTTCTTCTGTGGGGAACACATTACAAATTAAGACATGTTAATCATTCTTGACAACTTAAATATTTACTGTGGAATTGCTATATTAGCTATTAAATGTTGTCTTATGGTAATGCTACTTGCAATAACAAACTCCAAACTTTCAGTGACTTAACCCAAGAAGTTTGTTATTCACACATTAGTCCAATACAAATGTTTCTGGGAGGAGGGAGTGGGCCTTTGCTCTAAGCAGACATTTAGTGATCCCTATGACAGAAACCCTTCTATTTTCAACACATTACTTCCAGGTTGCCTTGGGCACTAATCACCAGACTGCAAAAGGGGGCAGAAAATTAAAAATCACATGTGGGAGGGCTTCTATGAGCTACTAGCCCTGGAAGTGGCTAGCCCTCAGAAATTCCACTGGTGAGTGCTCAGTCACATGACACACATAACTGCAAGAGAAGATGTGACCAAAAAAGAGAGGAAACACATTTTGGTGAATAGCTGGCAGTCTCTGTTATAGAGGGGAAAATTCTGGAAACAAGATACAAGACTTATTCATCTGTGAAAAGCCTAGCTCAAAGAAAATAAGAATTCAAGTACTCAAATAAAGTTCTGTTGAAAAAGTACATTATGAAAAGAATTACCCTAGGGAAGCCTGGGCGGTTCAGTCAGTCAAATATCAGACTCTTGATTTCAGTTTAGGTTGTGATCTCAGGGTTGTAGGACCAAGCCGTGCATGGACTCCTGCTCAACAGAAAGTCTGCTGGAGATTGTCTCTCTCCCTCTCCCTTTGCTCCTCCCCAACCTAACTCACTCTCTTTCTAAAATAAATAAATAAATAAATAAATAAATAAATAAATAAATAAATAAATAAATAAATAAATCTTTAAAAAAAGAGAAAGAAAATACCCTACAAAAGATTCATTTTATTGCACAAACTCCTGGTAAAAGAACTGCAGAATATGCAAACTGAAGGAATGTGGAAAAAAATAGAAGGTTTCTAAAATCTTGATTTATGGAAGTTGCTCATTTCAACCTGGATTTTCCATATTTACAAACAAGATACCAAAAATGTTTTGATGGAAGAAATCATTCCAAACTTGTGATTCACTAAAAATCATAAATACTATTTCTAAAGTACTATAAGATTCCAGTAAACGGATATTACTAACTTAGGTGTTTTAAATTTTCATTTGTTAACTCTTATTCTCATAATTTTTATGTAAAGAGTAGTTATTCTTTTAACTAGTCCAAGCTCAAGGAAACAAATAAGATCCAAACATGCAGGTTTTTCCCAAGAGACAACTTCCATATTCCTAATTCATTTCTCTGAATGGAAATGTATAAACCAAGAGAAAGTTGCTGATTGATTAATCAGAATAGTACTAGGTTATGTTAGGGGAAATAATTAGCCCCTGAAATCCCAGTGGCTACCACAATAAAAGTTTACTTCTTGCTTATGTAAACCCATCCTGGTCAGGCAGTCCACCCTCTTGCAGATTTGCCAACTGGAACACATGGCCTACAATCTTACCATGGCAAAGGAGAGAAAAAGGAAGAAAACCCATCGGCTCTTAATTACCTTGGCCCCCAATGACATGTATCACGTTTGTTCAGAGTATGGGTCATGCAATCCCAGCCTAATGGCAGGCTAGGCAAGGAAATGTACAGAAGAAAAAGGTTATTCAGTGATTACGATCTGTACCACATCCATACAAGTTCTAAATCCTAGGTACATTTCCTATTGTAAATTTAAAAGTTGTATTCTGACATATAAATTAGCTTCTTGTAAGTTTATTTGCTAGTACCAATATATCTGATAATTAAAATGTTAAAAATTAAATTTCTGGGCTTGCAATCCCAAAGTCTTCACCCATGGTGACCTCGTAGCAGGTAACATGACCTGAAAGCCTCTGTGAAGTAGCCAGTTTATTCCTTTCAATATCTCTTAGCATTCTAAACAAGGAATCCACTCATCCATCAGTCAATAACTAATTATTGAGGATGTCTATGTATTCAGCATGATGTTTGACACGAAGGATATAACACCTGTTCTTGGTTTCTACCCTGATAGAACATACAGTTCAGTGGGGAACAGTTTTTTTTTTCTTTTAATTACCAATAACCATATTATTACAATCCAGATAAACTAGAGATATGTAAGAGGAATGCAAAATGCTAACAGTATTTAACATGAGACCTGGTTTAAGAGAGGCTTCACTGAGACAAGAGCAGAGCCCTAAAGGATAAGTAAGGGTTAGACAGATGAAGACAAAGGGTTAAGAATGTTCCAGACCAGGGCACCTGGGTGGCTCAGTCAGTTGAGCATCTGACTCTTGATTTTGGCTCAGGGTATAATCTCGAATTGTTAGGTTGAACCCCATGTTGGGTTCCACACTCAGTAGAGTCTGCTTGAGAGTCTCTCTCTCCCTCTGTCCCTCCCCTGTTCTCTCACTCTCTCTTGCTGTTTCTCTCTTGCACACACTCTCTCAAATAAAATAAATAAAATCTCAAAAAAAAAAAAAAAAAAAAAGAATGTTCCAGACCAAGAGAAGCACTGGAAACTTAGTCCAGTATTAATTATTATTTCTGGTCTTGAGCTTTGAAAGAGTTTTAATAATTCTTTTGGTTTCTCCCCATTTGGTTACTGTAACACTACTAAAAGTGAATTTTAAATAATACATTGTGATCCTAACCAATCAGGTTTGCAATAGACTGCAATTCTTTAACAGTATCTTCAAATACTAGGAGAAGGAAAAAACATTTGAATACATTTTTTCTTTGAAAATGCACTTAGTGAACCATTTATTTGCAATTAGTGAACCATTAGTTCATTGCTTTACATATTACATTTAAAAAGTAGTCTAAATGTGGGGTACCTAGGTGGCTCAGTTGGTTAGGCATCTGCCTTTGGTTCAGGGTCATGATCTCAGGGTCCTGGGATTGAGCCCTGCATTGGGCTCCGTGCTCAGAGGGGAATCTGCTTCTCCCTCTCCCTCTGCTCTCCTCCCATGTGTTCCTCTCCCAACCTTCTAATAAACAAAATCTTAAATTTTTTTTTAATTAAAAAAAATTAAAAGTAGTCTAAATGTAACCTTTAAATTCTTTTCTAGGGGAAGCCTGGGTGGCTCAGCGATTTAGTGCCGCCTTCAGCCCAGGGTGTGATCCTGGAGACCCGGGATTGAGTCCCACGTCTGGCTCTCTGCACGGAGCCTGCTTGTATCTCTGTCTCTCTCTCTACCTGTGTCTTTCATGAATAAATAAATAAAATACTTTCAAAAAATAAATAAATTCCTTTCTAGGGCAATCTATTATAATTCTAAATGCATGTATTTTTTTTATTTTTTTTTTATTGGAGTTCAATTTGCCAACATATAGCATAACACCCAGTGCTCATCCCGCCAAGTGCCCCCATGTTTTGTCACCCTCACTGATATTTTCACTCATTTTCTCTCCTTCCCCTTTATTCCCTTTCACTAATTTTTATATTCAGCATGTGGCATTTTTTGTACTCACAAATGCCAGTCTGTCAAATTTATGCATAGCTGTGCCCCCAAATAATCACCCTGATAATAAACTGTACATTATTGCATTTTGTAAGTTTGTACAATATATGCATTGTACAATAACAAATTGTACACTATACAATGTATACATTATTTGGTAGTACACTAACACTTCCGTTGTGCATGGAAATGTCTGGGAAACTTGAAAAATCAATATGGCCCTAGAACAAATCGTATAGTCTATGAGAACAAATATATTTGAAAATTATTCATCTGGGTAGTGAGCCAGAAAAGAATTCTGAGTTACTGTTTAAAGTTAAATATTGGTATATTGTTATAAATAAAATAAAAATAGTATTCATCTGCTAGTTACTTCACTGTAATTCTGTAAGAAGGCATAAAAAAACTATAAGCTTTTTATAGTCCTAGAAGATATAGGGACTGAAGCTTCTTTATTCTGCTGAGGAACAGGAAAACAGCCATATTATTTAGTGGTTTAACAACAAAACAATTTGGAACAAAAATGTATTTCTACCTCTCTTCATTACAGTCATAAAATGTATATACATTTTCTGCATTTTGAAAATGATTATTTTATATTCACTCAAAATGATTGCAGTTTAAAAACTGGTCGTCAGCTAAACACTGGAGTTACCATTTTCAAGGATAGTAATCCTTCCCAGCTATAAAAGCCTATAAAGTTACAACTCGTTTTCAGTTCCAAAACTTAAAAAGATGACCTGAAATAAAAGAGAATTCTAGTAAGAAACTGATGTTACCTCTTCTTACTGTTTCTCTTCATCATTTGCAAGTGGTATTGTAATAATAGCCAACATTCACTTAGCATTATCAAGCCAGGCACTGTGCTAAGTGGGTTATATACATGCTCACATTTAATCCTAACAATCCAATGTACTACATACCTCTATATTACAGATAAGGAAACTGAGACAAGAGGTAGTAGGTTCTTGCCTAAGGTCACTCAAGTATTAAGCAGAAGAGCTCAGATACACCCAAGCAGTCTATTTCTAGAGTCAGTGTTCTTAAGCACTCCATCCTGCAAATACTCTGTAAGCAAATATTATTTATGCTAATGCTCAAACTGGATGACTGCTGCCTCAGCAGTCTCTGCCCATCCTACCCAGCACCACCAAGCTGTGGTTCCATGGGAAGGCCTCTGTATGGAAAGACTTGCTAAATAACCAACAGAAGTTCCAGCTGAGAAGTTGGCTGACACTACACTGCTTTGAAGGTTAGATGAATGCATGTAAGATCCTTCTGGCTCATGGAATAAAAAGTGGGGAATGTATGTTTCCAGTCTTCTTTTCTAGAAGAGATGTTGAAAGACCATGTTGAAGGAAAGAAATGTAAAAGCCTCATCTCTAGCCTGAGGTTTAGATACTATGGAGGCATTATAACTGTACTTTGTAGTCAGAAAGATAGAGGTTCCAAATCCTAGCTCAACCACTTGCCCAAAGATCTCTTTGACCTTGGGCAAGGAGTTCATCTCTCTAAGCCTGTTTCTATTTATAAAAGGAAGGGCATCAGACCACATGAGGTTGTCTCGAATACTTTTTTTTTTTTAAGATTTTATTTATTTATTCATGAGAGACACACAGAGAGAGGGAGGCAGAGATACAGGAAGTGGGAGGAGAAACAGGCTCCATGCAGGGAGCCTGATGTGGGACTTGATCCCAGGACCCCAGGATCACGACCTGAGTCAAAGGCAGATGCTCAACCACTGAGCCACCCAGGCGCCCCAATGAAAACAAGGATGTAACATGATACTGGGTTGACTCTCCCTCATTTCTGAAAGGAGGGGGATGTGAAAATCTTTAAAATCCTTTCCCTCTACAAAATCTTGTAAAGTTCTGCCTCATTTTCAGCTCAAAAACCTTAAAAGATAAGCCAAAATTAAAAAGAATTCTACTAGAGAAGTTGATGTTACCTCTTCCTTGCTTTGTCTTTACAGTGGAATATGAAGAAGTAGGATATGCCTGGAAAGGATTCAACCTACAAAAAGGGAAGTCAGCAGTTGGAAAGCCACTACAGCTGGTTATTCACTTTATTCTGAGAGCACTGGGCTTGATAACAATCACACCCACAGGAAAACTTCATTATGTTGGCTAAAAGTATTCTGAAATGACACAGCAATAATTCCTCATGTACCAGTCAGCTTTATCATTAGTTTTATATGGCTAATTTGGTTGCAAGACATGAGACCCATGCCACCTTGGTTATGTCCAGGAAGGTGTCCAGGGAAGTGAGGAGACAAGCAGGGGTCTCGGAGGAATCCGGGTAGGAATTGTTAGACCCAGAACTGAAAGGGCTGTCTCACAGCTTCTGCTTCTCTCCTCACTCAGTCCATTCTCTGTGTTTACTAAACAACTCCCTCAGCTTTGATGAGTTTCTGTGCTTTCCTAAATCTGATTCGCATACAGTTTTGATTTGCCACAGCCCCCACCCCTCATTCTCTGCATGAAGTGCTTTCAACCTTGATCTTGCAAACGTTACATATGTATGTACGCTTCTCTGCAGGGAACTGTCCATACTTTCATCAGAGTCCTCAAGAGGGCAAGGACCCCATAAAGGATAAACTACTGTTCTGTCTCATGAGATTCCAGCTTTAGTTGCTACTGGTACCTCTCCTACTCATTGGGTTTCCTAATTCCAAATTTCTTTTTTTTTTTTTTTTGTTTTTTTTGTTTTTTGTTTTTTTTTGTTTTTTTTTTCTAATTCCAAATTTCTAATAAAGTAATAAAAATGGCTATCATTTATGGAGCTCTGAGTGTGAGTCAGATAGTTATAAGGATGTTATGTGGATTAACTATTTTTAATTCTTAAAACAGCATTATATAAAATCTAATATTTCACAGAAATAAAAGTGGGGCATAGTGAACCTTGAGGAATCTGCTTATGATTATACAACTAGTAACTGGCTGAGGCTGAATTTGAACCTAGATAATGTACATAGTGCTTAAAATGGGTTGAGTTAAACTTTCTGAATCAGGCTACAGGTTGCTGGAAAGGCCACAGGTTGGCCATCTTTGGATCAAGTCCTTCCACAGCTGTGGCAGATGATGGTAAAGATCATGCAGAGGGATCAGGTGGTTCAAAACACAACAGGCAAAGCCTTTTCTCTTTAAAAGGGTATAGATGGTGGTAGACAGACTTAATATGTCTACTATAACCATTATTTTTATTGTCTATTTTATAGGAATATTTCAAGATTAACAAACTGATTAAAACTTATCCTTAAGAATTACACAAGTAGGGTAAAAGTAATACTATGGTAAGAAAAATAAGGGGTGGCCAGGAGCCTGAAGAGCAGTAAAACTCAATCATGCATCCGCATCCACACAAATGAATACACTCCTGATTGACATGGGGCTTCCCCAAGGATCTAGGAAGAGCAAGTCCTGTCTTAGGACTGAATATCCATGAACAGACCTAAACACAAACTACCAGCTACCTTGGTTTATTCCTTCCAATCCCTAGCCCACTAGCAGCCTGTCATGGAAAAACTACTTACTTACGAACAAACAAATTTATTTCTAAAAATTACTACTGAGAGAGAGAGAGAGAGGAGAGGAGAGAAGAAGCAGGAAATAAAAAAAGAATATGTTCCAAGATAATTTTGCCTGAACAGGAAAAAAAAAATCATGGCCCAAACTATTAATTTTAAAGCAATCTCTGTGGTAGGCAGAATTATGCCTCACTCCTATACCCAAATGTTTCCACATCCTCATCCCTGTGGATATGTCAGCTTATATGGCAAAGAGGAAATAAGGCTGCTGACAGAAATCAGGTTCCTAATCTAACTATCCGAGGCAGAGTGGCCCAGATTACCCAGGTGGGGCCAATGCAATCACAAAGTTCTTACAAATAGAGAGAAGGACCCAAGCTGGAAGGAGATGGGGCTCTGGGAGGTCAGGGTTCTGTGCTGTGGGAAGGACTTGACCCACCACTGCTAGTTTTGAAGGTTGAGCCATGCAGGCAGCCTCTAGAAGCCAGGAAGGATAAGAAAAAGGGATTCTCCAGAAAGGGACCCCGGCATGCCAACAACATGATTTTTCAGCCCTGCAAGACCCATGTCAGACCTTTGACCTCCAGAACTATAAGATAATGAATGTGTCTTCCTTTAGACCACTGAAATGTGATAATTTGTTACAAGTAATTTTTTGAGCCTTTATGAGCTAGGAGCCGAAAACAAAGATAAAACAGCTCGAAAAAGAAAAGAAATAATACAAGTAAAGGTTTAAAAACAAAGTGAACTAGCAGAGCTCAGAAAAGAAGAGTAAAATTAAGTCATCATGTTAAAAAAAATAGAGTAACCCTGGGGAGCCACAAAAAGGAGCAAAGACCCTGTTGAAAACACGACAGGAAGATGACCCTGAAAAAGTGAGAAAATAAAATGGAAAACAAAAGAATCCGAGAAAATTACAGATATAGAGACAATGGACAACCAACATACCCTGATTGGGATTTCTGAAGGAAAGAACAGAGGGATGAAAAGGTATCCTAAGACATAATTAAAAAACAAAAAACAAAAAAAACCTCAACAGGTTACCTTAAGTGGTCCTTTGGAAGGGGTGCATAGGTTCTACAGGAAACTAACAGAGATGAATGAACATCAGGACACAGTGAGGTTACTGTGCCACAAAGACACAACAACTCCTCCCCTCCCCCGCTGCCAAAAAAAAATCCCTAATTCTATGACCATTAAGAAAAAGAAAAGGAAAAAAAATCAGACCATAGCCACCTACAAAGGAAAAATCAGGCTGGCTTCAGACTTTTTTGTAATATTCCACTTCAGAGAACAGCACAGCAATGATTGTACAAAGAAAAGTGTGACTGGAGAATTTAGCACCCAAATGGTCGCTTTAGTACCAAGGCATCAGGCAGTGATTGGAACGTGCAAGAATGGAAATGGTTCACACGAGTCCATTCTGAAGAAACTGAGGATGAATAACACCAACCCAGGGCTGAAGGAGGGAACTGTAGCAAAAGGACCGGAAGCAGATGCTCGATTCATTAAATGAAGAGAATTAAGATGTTACAAAAGAAAAACATATACTAGAAAGAATAACATAATTAGCAAAATTCAAAAGACAGAGGAGGGAGAAAAGTAGAAGGTCACTTAAACAGTGTGACTTCATCTTCCAGAATAGGGGGCAGGAGATAGTTTGTATAGCTCAGTCTTTGCCATGATGAATACGTGTTATCATTTAAAAGTATAAAAGCAAACTTCTGTCCAATAGAATTGACTGCTTACCTGATATCCTTTTACCTTTCTTCTTTACTAACAGAACCCCAATTTGGTTCAGGGAGGCAACACACCCAATTAAAAATATTCACTTTCCCATCTAGAAGTGACAGCCAGGGTGATGATGTGACAGAGCTCTGGTCAATAAGACCTAGGCGCAGGGTTTCTAGGAAGTTTTGCTTCTCCAATACAGAAGAGTTTTCCTGTCCAAACCATCACATAACCAAAAGATAAGCACGAGCACAAAAGTCAGAAGCCAAGGATAGCTAGGTGGGAGAGCAGGGCCAGGGTTACTGGTAATGCTGTGCAGCCATGAAACCAGCCCAACTGCTCACCCCCTATTTGGGTAAGCCACTGGTGATGGGGTTCTAGTCCATAAAAACCAAACATAATACTAACTGAAACTCATTTGGAAGAACTATAATAGTAATGTAGCTAGTAAAAAAATTGGGTGATGAAAGGGAGAGGGGAATGTCAAATTGTAGTTCTAAACATAACTACTAGAAAGAAAAAAAAAACAACAACCCTAAAACAAACTATAAATGTCCAAATTAATCAGAAGGAAAATATACATAAAGCAACACAACCACTGAATATAGGGTAAAAATCATTTAGGAAAGCAAAACCCCCCCCAAAATATATTCAAAATCAGAACTAAAACCAAATGTATCTGTCATATCAGGAAACTGTCATGCAAAATCAGAGCAAGACTCAGAATGATCAGAAAGTAAAATCAAAATATATGCCAAATATAGGACATTCATTTGGAACAAAGCAACTCTGAAAGTTGATACCAATTCTCCCAAAACTGACCTCATAAACTTAATGCAATAACATGTGAAATCTTAAGGAACTTTCATTTTGAAACTTGAAAAGCTGGTTTCAAAGTTCAACTTTAGAAAAGTAAAGAACAATAGAGTTTTGTTCTTTCACACAGCAAAGCACAGTATGAAGGGTCAGCTATCATGGTTATGGTAGTCCCGTTAATACTAACAGTTTACTGTTCTTCCACTGCTTGGCACATACCAGCTCCTGCTTTACAGTATTATGTCATTTAAACCTCACAACCCTCCAAAGTAGCCAGGACACCACCCCCAGTTTACAGATGACAAAATTGGGATAGAGGAAGACTGCATCACTGTCTGAGGTCACAAGCCAGACTTGATGGCCAAGTCTGACCCCGAGCCTCTTCCTCCAGAGCTGGTGTTCTCTGGTCTAACTAGCTACACAGAACTGCCTCCCTGCAAGGCAGGTAGTTCAGTGAAACGGAATCCATTTACACAAAAGTCACGTGATAAAGGTGGTATTTCTAAATAACGAGTAAAGGACAGATATTCAATAAACTGCTCTGAGGCAAGTGAATCTCTCTGCTGAAACAAACAGATCTATACCCTCATATCTTACCCCAAAATAAACTGCAAATATATTCACAATTTAACATAATAAACACAGAGTAGATGAATACTTTCATAATATTGGATTTGGAGGGGTCTTTATAATCACAATACGAAACTCAGAGGCTGTAAAAAGTTGACAGATTTGACTATTTAAGAATTTAAAGGGGATTGCCGGGTGGCTCAGCAGTTTAGCACCACCTTCGGCCCAGGGCGTGATCCTGGAGACCCGGATCGAGTCCCACATAGGGCTCCCTGCATGGAGCCTGCTTCTCTCTCTACCTGTGTTTCTGCTTCTCTCTCTCTGTCTCTCATGAATAAATAAATAAAATCTTAAAAAAAAATTTAAAACTTTTTTTTTGGCAAAAGCTACTATAAAGTTAAAGAACAAAATGAACAATATTTCCCACTTATACAGTACAGAGGAATAATACATATAAAGTTACTAAAATCAATAAGAATATGACAAACACTCTAATAAAAAAAGGTACTTTGGAGCATATAAATGGCTAATACATCAAAGAAAAGACATTCAATCTCACTAACAATCCAGGAATGTACAATAAAACAATAACAGATCATTTTTCACCCATTAGATCAGCAAAAGCTGTTTACAATCACAAAATCTAGTATTAAAGGGATAAATTTTTGGTTATTAGGTACAAGTATTTGAGAGAGTAATTTAGTAAAATGTATCAAAGGGCCGTAAAATGATGAGTGTATATATATATATACATATATATATGCAAATGGATCAGCAATCATATTTGTAGGTGTCTATCCTACAGAAATACTAGCTCAAGTGTGCAAAAATACATATACAAGAGTATTCACTGCACTGTGTTTGCAATGCCAAAACAACAGTAATATCTGTGAATAAACGGAAGGATGATTATACCCAAACAGTGACATAGGATGAAGCTTCTAGAATGGATGAGGGAGGCACCTGTGTGATGCAGTCAGTTGAGCATCCGACTCTTGGTTTCAGCCTAGGTTGTAATCTCAAGGTTGCAAAATCAAGCTGTGCACTGGGCTCCATAGCTCTGCATAGTCTGCTTAAAACTCTCTTTCCTTTCCCCCCCATCTCCCCCCTCCCTCTCCAAAATAAATAAAAAATCTTAAAAAAAAAAAGACTCAGAATTCAATATACTGACAGAAGAAAAGGTTAAGGACATATTACATTAAGTGGAAAAGAAACCATACTATAGACCATTATTATGGTTTGGTTCCCTTTATTTTTTACTTGAAACCACATATGTGTATACACATGCACACACACACACACACACACACACACACATAAACACACACGATCTCTCTCCTTCCTCATATATATATATAACTAATGGGCTGTCCAAATACTTGCATGCTCTGGAAAACAATACACCAAACTTCCAGTGCTTACTTTGGGGAGTAGGATTGGTGGAAGAGAGGAGACGGAGGAAATTTCCCATTTTACTTCATTCAGAGTGAATGTTACTAGCATGTTTTCCTTAGTAACAAAAAAAATAAGGATTAAAAAAAGTAAACCAAATTAAAAGTAATTAAGATGTAAAAAACCTAATTTGAATAGAAGGTTTTATCCAGAAAATGGCATATCCTTATCTCAGCTGTGGCTTATTTTGAAAACTGTGATATCAGAAATATTTGTTAAGCTTATTCAGCTTTGTGTGGAACATTTTCACACCCAAATTAAGTACTATTAAAACAAAAAATGTCCATACTACATTACTTTATAACACAGGTTGTTTCTTATTTCCGGATAAATTTTAAGTAAGGTAACATGCTCACATTCACAGAGTTTTGAAATGCTTTTGATGTTTTTAATTGCCTGAGCATGATGGAAGTTAACTGGTGCTTCCTTACTAGACTATTACTATATTACAAAGTTACAGTAATCAAAATGGTATGGTACTGACATAAAAATAGATCCATGGAACAGAATACAGAGTCCAGAAATGAACCCATGCATATACGGTCAATTAATTTATAACAAAGGAGCCAAGAGACATACAGTGGGGAGGGATGATCTCTTCAATAAATGCTGTTGGGAAAACTGGAGAACCACATGCAAAAAAGGATGAAAATGGATCCCTCTCTTACACCCTACGCAAAAACCAACTCAAAACAGATTAAAGACTTAGTTGTAAGATGTGAAACCAAAACTCCTAGAAGAAAACACAGATGGTAAGCCCCCTGATGTCAGCTGCAACAATAATTTTTTTTGGATTTAGCACCAAAAGCAAAGAAAACAAAAATAAAAAAACAAGTGGAACTACATCAAAGGAAGCAATCAGCAAAATGAAAAGGCTACCTATGGGAAATATACCTGCAAATCATATATTTCATAAAGGGTTAATATCCAAAATATATTTAAAAATCTTACAACTCAATGGCAAAAAACCTCAGTTAATTCAATTTTAAAATGGGCAGAGGAACTGAACAGAGAACCAACCCAAATGTCCATCAATGGATTAATGAAGAAAAAAATACGGTATATACAGTTGATCCTTGGACAATGTGGGGGTAATGGGTGCCAACCCCTGTCCCACACACACAGTTAGTTGAAAATTAATGCATAATTTTGGACTCCTCAAAAACTACTAATAGTCTATTGTTGACAGGAGCCCTTACCAAAACTATAATGGTCAATTAATACATATTTCATATGTTATATGTATTGTATACTGTATTCTAGCAGTAAAGCAAGCTAGAGAGAAGATGTTATTAAGAAAATCATATGGGGAGACGCCTGAGTGGCTCAGTGGTTGAGCATCTGCCTTCAGCTCAGGGTGTGATCCTGGGGTCCTGGGATTGAGTTCTGTATCAGGCTCTCTGTATGGAGGCTGCTTCTCCCTCTAGGTCTCCACCTCTCTCCCTGTGTCTCTCATGAATAAATAAAATCTTAAATAAAAAAAAAAGAAAAATAGAAAATCATACGGGACAGAAAATACATTTACAGTGCTGTAGGGTTATTTACCAAAAAAATCATGTAAGTGGATCCATGTGATTCAAACTCTCTCATGCAAGGGTGAGCTGTACATACAATGGAATATTATTCAGCCTTAAAAAGGAAGGAAATTCTGGCACCTGCTACAACATGGATGAACCTTGAGAACATTACAGTGAGTGAACTAAGCCAGTCACAAAAGGACACATATTGCATGCTTCCACTTACAGGGAGTACCCAGGGTTGTCATATTCATAGATACAGCCAGTAGAACAGTGGATACTGGGGCTGAGGGTGGGGTGGGCAGAGGTGGGGAGTTAGTGTTTAACAGGTATGAAGTTTCAGCTTGGGATGGTGAAAAACTTCCACAGATGGACAGTGGTGATGGCTGTGCTAAATGCTATTGAAATGTACATTCATAGAGTTAAAATGGTAAATTTCACATTATGTTTATTTTACAATAAAAATTTAGTAGAAAGCCTTACAGTATGTTTTAAAAGCACAAGATTTTACTTACCTCTCTGTACAACCTTCAGTCTGTTTCAACCAACATATACCCAAAAAAAGTAGAAAAAAGTCTAAAGACAAACTCTCTAGAACCTACAGCCCACAAAACAGATGCTCAGTGACTACGTACACGAGGAATTATATCTTTTATGCCAAAGCAATGAGGACAATGCAAGCTTCAAAAAAACAAACAAAAAAACACCTTATTTAAGCAGACAAACATTTTCAAAATATTTTCAGAAATCTGACTTGCAGGTAAAATTTGATGCCTATCCTCACATATTAACTGCATTTTCACTAAAGAAAATGGACAGCATTGGGAAGCGTCAAAAAAGCAAGCAAGTCAGAACCACACCGCTGGCGAAAGCACACGATCACTAACCGCTAAATACCGGGCAGAGAACAGAAACACTGAGCATGGAAGAGGTTACAAGCACATTGAAAAACACTTCAAGTTAAGGCCCCAGCGGATGAGCTGACGTGGAAGCCAGGGATATGAATGGCAGGAATTATTTTCCAGAAAGGCTTTGGGTAAGAGGTAATTGTTTTGTGTAAGCAGATGAGACTCTGTTTTTCTTCTTCTGTGTTATTAGAAGAAGCCAGGAAACAGGTGTGTGTGTGTGTGTGTGTGTGTGTGTACAAGTCAACCAGAGAATGAGAAGGTTCTTGGCAGTGGTATGCCCTGTTTCAATGTTCTCTTTAATTCTGTGTTCAAGTGTGGGATGAGAGTGGGGACCAGGGGGAGGGAGAGCCAGAGTGTAATGTACCGTAAGCCACTGAGCAAAATCAATTACTTCATATTATTTAGAGAAGTGAAAGAGGTTTTAGAGTTAAGTTTTGCCACTTTCTATGCATTTTCCTCCTTTGAACTCCACAAATGAGCCTCTGGGGCTATATTTTATATTACTCGTTCTGTGGATTGTGCACTTGACTGCCGTGGAAACTGAGGCACACATGAGTCGAGTCCACGTGTGTGAAGCCACGCCACTAGTAAATGACAGAATCGGGATGTAAACCTCAGGTCCGATGCCAAGGCTGGGGACACCAGGAGCTACACCGCCTCAGTTCCACCCAAGCAGGAGAAAACAAGTTACAGACAAAAATGGAAATGATAGAAAGAAAATATGCCAGAGTGGATGCCAAAATAAACTACAAAACATTTACTTTTAAGATGAGATCTTGAAATAGTAGCAAAAAAGAGTCTGCTAACAGGGAGGAGCTGAGAAGGCACTGGAATAGGAAACTAGATATATTAAGGGCATTTTTGAGCAAGGGCTTCTCAGGACACTTTCACCCTCCTCCTGCTGCTCTTTTTTTGCGGGGGGGGGGGGGGCAGATATTTATTGGAACACCAGACATGCCCATTTTCAAATACATGGATGAAGTCATGTGCCCAAATCAAAAATTATCTTTTACGCTCTGCCTTGTACCTGTACCGTTGCATGAATCCTAGAAACCCAGGCTTCCAGTCACTCCTAAAGCAGTAGCCCAGTTTTATCCCTTGCAAAGGGCAGCAACTGGAATCTCCTGTTGTTGTTGTTGTTGTTGTTGTTTTAATATTTTATTTATTCATGAAAGACACACAGAGAGAGAGGGGCAGAGACACAGGCAGAGGGAGAAGCAGGCTCCATGCCGGGAGCCCGATGTGGGACTCGATCCCGGGTCTCCAGGACCACACCCCAGGCCAAAGGCAGGCACCAAACCGCTGAGTCACCCAGGGACCCCTCCTGTTGTTTTTTAAGCAAATGAGGAAATAAGCAGAAAAACAGACACACTGATACAAAAGAATACCTGCCTTGTGTGTTTCTTGTGAAGTGGGAACAAAAAGTGTCTACTACAGGATCTTTTCTCTCTCTATCCCCTTTACCATTAATCAAATAAACATTTCTTCTAAGAATAATTTGACCAGAGAGGCTTAGTCATTTTAATTGAGATGTCATCAGTTTTTCCAAGTAACTGAAGCTTTAGCCCTAGAGTCCTAATTAAAGTTAGAGGGAAAAAGAGTCCCAGCTAAAGGCTGAGATGGTCTCCTACAAATAAGGTGACCTGATTACAATATTTATTTCAGCTTTCATGAAATTAGGTTTACCTTTTCCTCCTCAACTGTGTTCTGAATAAATGGGGTGAACAGTCATAACATTTAAATCAAGATATTCATCATTAATGCAAACTCCTCCATCCAGTGAAAATGCCACTTACCACAACATAATTATCACTGAATATAATGCAAAATAATGCGTAACAGCACAGCACTCCCAGGGGCTGCTGACACTAGATTACAGTGGGGCAGGCAGACTCATGGCTCTGAAATACAGCAGAGCATGGAGCTGGAAAAAAAAAAAAAAAAAAAAAAAAACAACAACAACAACAAAAAAAAAAACAGTGCAGCAGAGGGGCACCTGGTTGGATCAGTCCTTTGAGTGTCTGACACTTGACCTCAGTTCAGGTCTTGATCTCAGGGTTCTGAGATCAAGCCTCATGTTGGGCTCCACACGGGGCTTAGAGCCTACTTAAAAAAAATAGTGCTGCAAAGATGTTATCTATTGACATGAAAATGTTTTTAAACAACAATACATGAAAGATATAGTTTTGTACTTATTTAAATATGCCATGAATCCATTTTTATTTTTAAAATCACATAGGCATTTATTTACCTATAGTTATATAGATAGGGGAAAAAAGTCTGGGCAAATAAATGCACAATATTAAGAAGAGTTATCACTAAATAGAAGACTTACAGTTTTTTTCCCCTAAAACTCATTTTCTAAATTTTCTACCAAAAGAAAAGAGTTTAAAAGATACTGACATGAGTGCAAAACACAGGGAAGGATGAGCTTTTTTTTTTTTTTCTTTTATCACTGACCTGTGATCAATAGGTAGAAGAAATAGTGTCATGAATTTTTTTTTTTTAAAAATGGAATGCAGCACAATTCTGAGCAATTTTGATAAAGTACTAATCTAATCAGAAAATGCTTTTCAAAATTCTGCTGAGAAAGAGAGCAACATTTTTTTCAAAGCACATTGTATTCACTGAGAGGAAAAAGAAAGTCTTTGATATTTTTGCTGTGTTAGATCATACTGAATTTTAATGCAGAAAACCTATGAAAAGTACCCTCCAAAAATGGCAGCAAGATAAATCCTCACAGATGGAATTTATTTCATTTTTGTTCTAACTAATTTTGTGAACATTGCTTAGGAGAACCCATGCTGATAGAGCATTAAGTGCTTTCAGATAATGAAATACTTAGTAATCCCATTAAAATATCTGTTAAAGAGGAATGTGATCATCAGGCTTCCACTAATTTGTTTTTAACAGGAAGGCTTAGGATGAATTACAAAGAAACATATGCTCAAATCTAAATCAACACAGTAAAAAAAAAACCAATGTAATTAATTATTGGTGTAACACAAATAACTGGAATTGTGCGCAGTAAAAATACTGTATTGCAATGAACTCATTTTGTTCCCCAGAGAACTTGATTACTTTTTTTAGACTTAATATAATTTATATTGGTAATATTATATTTACATATTACTTTCTTTTCTTTTCTTTTCTTTTTTTTTTTTTTAGGGGGAGAGAGAATCCTAAGCAGGCTCCACGCTGGGCACGGAGCCCAACTCAGGGCTTGACCCCACAACCCTGAGATCATGATCTGAGTTGAAATCAAGAGTCAGATGCTTAACTGATGGAGCCACCGAGACGCCCCTACATATTACTCTTAAACAAACATTTAGATAAGTTCATGTTGTCCTGCTGCTTTCTTTTTCTGGAATTTGAATTGCCTGATCAGGTAACCAGTCATGCCGTAGTCATTACACAGAAGTGCAAAGTGTCTGACACCATCTCTTGACTTTTCCTAGGTGAAGCAATGTGGTGGCACGGACTCTATCACACTTGAGCCCGTCTTGGCTCAGCCACTTACTAGCTGTGTGATTTCAGGTAACTACCTCTCTAAGCTTCTGCAGCCTCAGGTATAAAATGGGGGCTACAATATTTCACGTGCAGTAAAAGGATTCATCAGATGAATGTACATAAGGCATTTAGTACAGCACCTGGCAGGAAGGAAGTACTCAAAACAGGTCAAATTCTGGCTCTACCATTTAGCTGTGTTAACTTGAGTAAGTTACACCTCTCCGTCTGTTTCCCCAAGCACAAAATGGAGATAATTTAGGGCTGTTGTTCAGAGTTAATATGTATAAAGTGCTAAAACTGTCCTGGACGCATAGTGTTACGTTAGTGTCAGCTCCTGTCAGTACATCAGTGATGAGGGGTGGACTAGAACATGTGGGGGCTGCCTCCCCATGCTGCTTGAGTCTATTTTCCCCTATAGGCGTACTTACACTGTACTGTGTCCCACCACCTTCCATGCTATTTTCAGTTTCTCTAAGTCTAACATCTATTAGATTAAAGGAAACACCTGAAACAGAGAAGGTTCTCAGGAAACAAGAATGAATGTAGTTCTACCTTTACACTGACTAAGGCTTTTTCAGGTGGTGCCTGAGGCAACTGGCTGGCTGGTCAACTCCATACATGTCAAATGCTTTCCACAATACATACTCTTTAATGCTACTTAATCATGTATGGAAGCCTAAAGGTTAAAAGAAAGGGAAAAGATTTCATTAACCAATAAATAAATCTCTATTTCATACCACTGTATCAAGCAAGATGGCTATTTTCCATTAATTTCTCACTGAAGTAAGTACTATTCAGGATCTTCTCAGAATGCTCGAGTAAACAGTATCAGCACTTACGTATTATGAAGTGTTTAGCTCTAAAAATGCTTAAACATGATTTATAGCTCCCAATCTTCTGACAGCTATTATTCATAAGTTAGGGATTCAGTCTGGTAAACTCTGCACTGTTTCCTAATTATATAGTACAGTTGTTAAACTTGAAATCTGTGAACAAACACCAATGAGAAGGGAGAAACAAGCTAAGAAAGGAAGTTTAGAGTCAAGGCAATGGCATTTAAAAATGTCAATTTCAAAACACCTGGGTGGCTCAGCCATTGAGCATCTGCCTTCGGCTCAGGGCCTGATCCTGGAGTCCCAGGATAAAGTCCGGCATCAGGCTCTCTGCATGGAGCCTGCTTCTCCCTCTGCCTATGTCTCTGCCTCTCTCTCTCTGTGTCTCTCATGAATAAATAAATATTTTAAAAATAAAATAAAATAAAAATGTCAATTTCGGGGCAGCCTGGGTGGCTCAGCGGTTTAGCGCCACCTTCAGCCCAGGGCATGATCCTAGAGACCCAGGGTCGGGTCCCATGTCAGGCTCCCTGGATGGAGCCTGCTTCTCCCTCTGCCTGTGTCTCTGCCTCTCTCTTACTCTCTCTCTCTTTCTCATGAATAAATAAATAAAATCTTTAAAAAAGAAAAAATGTCAATTTCATTAATTTTATTGACTTGAGAAAGGCATGTTTTATTTTTAAAGTAAAGCTAAAAAGCAAATGTAAATAATAGGGGCTATACATGTGACTTAATGCAAACAACTTATAACTTGGGTACAAGTTAGCAGCCTAATTCCTCTGATCTATATAACATTTCTGTGCCTACAAAACATGATCTTCAAGCTTCCCAAGGCACTTTTACATGATTCTAAAGCAGTATCGTATAAGGCACTCCCCCTTCTTGGGTGTTCAAATTTAGATCTTCACCCTGGACTTCTCCCCTGAACCTCAGAATAGTATAACCAACTGCTTCCTTAGTATCTCCACTTGGATGTCTGTTGAGTATTTCAAATGTAACGTGCTCAAACTGAGCTCCTGCTGTTGTTGTCCCCAAGCCCACTCTCTCCAGCCGGCAGCTGATCTCTCAGCCATATATACCTTCAGACAATATCCAGAACCTGCCTACCCCTGCCTCCACTGCCACCATAATGGTTCAAGTCCCCGTGATCTCTCTACTCAAATTCTATAGCGTCCTGTGGGGTTTCCCTGCCTCTGCCCCTACTTTCCCCTTCAGTTCATTCTCTAAGTGCTTCTGTTATCACATAAGTCCAATCATGTCATTCTGCTCAAACCCTCCAAAGCTGCCCAACTCAGAAACATGCCACATCTTTCCATCAGCATTCCTGGCTCCAATTCACCCTGCGCTCTAACCCATACCTACTCCCTCCCTCCCCCTCACTCACTGTCTGTTCCTGCCTCACTGACCTTCTGAACCAATGAAACAATCTGTGATCGAGACCTCTTGGTCTCCCTCAGGAATGCATATTATGCGGTCAACTAGCACTCAGCTCCTCCACTAATACTCAACTCCTTGGCTGTCATCATCTGCCCCCTGAGAACAAGACACTCTCTCAACTACCATCTTGCCACCAGCTTCCCCCCATTCCAGCTGGTCTTAAGCACTGTGGGTAGCTGGAGTTACTGCCCTCCAAACAAACACTATTCCCTTTGCTAAATGTCTTTAATAGCTTCCTATTGCCTACAAAAGGACAAAGTCCTAAACAATTTGTTCCAAACATATCTTGAGAGGTTCATCCAACACAGCTCTGGTTTTTTGCCCCAGATACCACTCCCTGCATGGCTGCTTGGTAAACACTGATTAATCCAGTATTTAATACTCGACTGAAATGTTACCTCCTCCAATTCTCTGAAGAGCTTAATGCCTCCTCTGTGCTCTCATAACATTCTGTTCATACTTCTACCACAACATCAAAAACATCATGTTATTGTTTGCACAGGTTCCTTCATCACTGTATGCACTCACTGAAAGGACTGTGTCTTACTTATTCTCCAAACTCTATGCTGAGCAGAGCATCTACAAGAGAAAAGAACTCCAACAAGGTCTTGAATAAATGAATGAACAGCATTGTCACAAAGGGTTCTATATAGCCCAGAAATCAGTTTCCTCGAATGGCTTCTACCTGCTGATACAGGTTCTGCTTGAGACCACAGAGAACACAACAAACTCTTTGTCACATGAATGCCTTTCTAATTTGAAAACATCCATCAGATCCCTCTCAGTATTTCTCCTCTGACAGAACTATGACCAGTTCTTTCTGCCTTTTTAATTTTTTTTATTTTTATTTTTTAAAGATTTTATTTATTCTTGAGAGACAGAGAGAGAGAGAGAGAGAGAGGCACAGACACGGGCAGAGGGAGGAGCAGGCTCCATGCAGGGAGCCTGACGCGGGACTTGATCCCGGGTCTCCAGGATCATGTCTCGGCTGAAGGGGTCGCTAAACCGCTGAGCCACCCGGGCTGCCCTCTTTCTGCCTTTTTAAAAAAGGATTTATTTATTTATTTATTTGAGAGAGAGAGAGAGAGAGAGAGTGTGCGCGCATGAGTAGGGGCAGCAGCAGAGGGAGAGGGAGCAGCAGATTCCCTGCCCAGCAGGGAGCCCAATGCAGGGCTCCATCCCAGGATCCTGAGATCATGACTTAAGCCAACAAAGGCAGATGCTTAACCAACTGAACCACCAATATGCCCCTCTGCCTTCTTTCATATACCACAACCCAGAGTCTCTACTACCCTTGCTGTGTTTTTTCTGAATATCTTATAGGTTATTTATATGGTGGCACACAAAAACCCAATAAGGATCACCCCCTTATTGTACTTACTCCTCTTTAATTAATCGAACCTAAAAAAATCAATATAGAAAATAACTGTTGGTTCATATGGAGATTACTATGGACTGAAATTTTATATATGTATGTATGTTTGTATGTACTGTAAACTCTACTCCAACATGGGGTTCAAATTTATGACCCTGAGATCAAGACTCACATGCTCTACCAACTGGACCAGCCAGCCATCCTTTGACTGAAATTTTTTTGATGTTTAAAAACGAATTAGTTTCATTCTAAACACCATGCTTAGTAAAACTTTTTATAAAATAAAAATAGGAAGAAAAACCAAATCCCATCAACTAGAGACATATAATCCACTAATAGATTTTCTGCATTGATTTAAAAATAAGAGTTTTATTTTATATTCCTCCAACCATATTATTCAATTGATAGATACTTCACATATCATAAGCATTTATAAATACTTTTAGTTGAAAATAAACTGCCATTATTATGTACTGTCCGTGTGCTATTCTAACAAACTTGCAAGGAAGTATTATAACTTACAGATGAGAGAATTGAAGCTTAGGAAAATGAAGTAACTTGTCCAAGGCCACATGTCATTTTTTTCCCAATTATTTTTTATTAATAAGAAATGTAAAGGGATAATTCATATACACTGTAAAGTTTGTTGAATTTGGACATATAGAGCTCTGTAACCCCATTCAGATTATTAACAAATAGAAAATTTTCATCACACCAGAGGGTTCCCTTGTGCCAGTTCATAGTCAGTTCTCCCACCCAGGGGCAACCACTATTCTGATGTCTGTCACTATCAATTAAGTTTCCTGTTCTTGCATTGCATAAATAGAATAATTTCATATGTGCTCCTTTGATCTCTCTTCTTTTATTCACCATCATGTCAATAAGATTCATTCATGTTGTTTTGTGTGTCATTTGGGTTTTTGTTATTGCTACACAACATTCCATATAGGAATATACCACAATTTATTAATGCATTCTCCTGTTTATTTTTTTTTTAAGATTTTACTTATTTGAGAGAGAGAGAGAGCAAGAAAGTGAGCGCACACAAGTAGGGGGTGGGGCAGAGGGAGAGGGAGAAGCAGACTCCCAGCTGAGACCCCAATGCAGGGCTCCCAGACTGCCCCCAAGCAGACTCCCAGCTGAGTCCCAGAATGCCAAGGTCATGACCTGAGCTGAAGGCAGATGCTTAACCAACTGAGCCACCCAGGCGCCCCACTGCAGTCTCCTGTTTATGAACATTTGGGTTGTTTCCAATTTGGGGCTACTTTGATTACAGCTGCATGGAATAACCTTGTTTATGTCTTCTGATGGACATGTGAACTCATTTCCCCCTCAGTGTATAGGTAGGAGTACAAGTCCTGAGATGCAGGACAGGTGTGTACATCTTTTTTCCTAGCTGTGGCTCATACTCATTTTTAATAGCTATGTATTATTTTATCAATTAGATAAGTCACCATTTAGTTATTCTTCTGCTGGAAGTTTAGACTACTTCTAATTCTTGCTGTAATTAAAAACTTTGATGACCAAATTTTATTTTATTTTATTTATTTATTTATTTATTTTTTAGAACTTGATTTCCTCATATGTTTATTTTTTTATGTATTATTTATTTATTTATTTATGATAGACATAGAGAGAGAGAGAGAGAGGCACATCCATTTTCTTCCAGTTTTTGAAAAATTTTAACTCTTCAATTCCTTAGCAACTTTTCTGGGGGTATTGTATGGGACTTATCTCAAAATCTAATCTTTTTCTAACCATAACCAGCTGTGGTGCTACCACTTATCAAATAAACATTCCTTTCCTCTTTGGATGTATGATGCGCACTTTATCACTTACTAAATTTCTTATATATGTAAGTCTCCTGAACTGTCTTTTCAGTTCTACCAATCTGTCTGCTTATTCTTATCACACCATTGTATTGGGGAATGTATACATCCTTATAATTATTTCATTCGGCCAACATTCACTGAGCACCTGCATTGTGTTAAATCCTAGGGTTGAAATGGTGAATCTGACACACCTGGTCTCTGTCCTTATAGCACCTACAGGCTTGTGGGAGGGTGAAGACAAGTGCATAGGCAGTGACAATACAGTGTGATATGTATGATAGGAGATGCTAAGGGGCAAGCTAAGGGGCCCCTAACCTGGACATGGGGTATAAGAAAATAGTTCATGGAGGAGTGATGTCTTATGGCTAAGCAGAGGACATGTGGAAAAGCTCTGGAAGTGAAAAAGAGGAGGGAGCACTAGAAAGCCTGAGAGCTTTTCATTGCAACTGGAGCATGGAGGGAGAAGAGGAGTGTGCCAGAGCTGAGGCTGGAGAAGTATCCATGGTGAGATCATGCAAGACCTTTAGCGAGTTTGTACTTTATCCTGAGGTCAAGGCAAGCCATTGAAGTGTTCAGTCATGGAGACATGCATTTTAGGAAGACTACCTGGCTATAAAAGGATGAAAAATTACTAGAGGCAGGGCAGCCCAGGTGGCTCAGCGGTTCAGTGCCACCTTCAGCCCAGGGCCTGATCCTGGAGACTCAGGATCGAGTCTCATGTTAGGCTCCCTGCATGGAGCCTGTTTCTCCCTCTGCCTCCCTCTCTCTCTCTCTCTCTCTGTCTCTTATGAATAAATAAATAAAATATTTTTAAAAATTTACTAGAGGCATCTGAGTGACTCAGTCAATTAAGCGTCTGCCTTTGGTTCAGGTCATGATCCTGGGGTCCTGGGATCGAGCCCTGCATTGGGCTCCCTGCTCAGCAGGGAAGCCGGTTTCTCCCTCTGCCACTCTGCCTGCTTGTGCTCTCTCGCTCTCACTCTCTCAAATACATACATACATACATATGTAAAATCTTTAAAAAATAGTAATTTACTGGAAGTCAAGAGGACAGCCAAGGAGCCTACTTAGAGTACCAGTGGTAAATTATGCCCTGACACCATACTCTTCTCTTTCAAATTTTTCTATGCCACTATCACATATTAATTTTTTCCAGGTTAATTTTGAAATTATTTAGCCAAGTTCCCTCTTATACATCTGACTCCACTCTAATCCAATTGTGACTTTATTTGAAATTACATTAAATATTTAAATTAGCCTATGAAGGATTATGACTTCATATATCATTTTCCCTAAGATTTTTAAAATAATTGCTGCTGAGCTATAGTTCCTTTCATCATATAATTTTGCAAAGATAATGTATGGTTGTTAGTAAAACAAAAATAGAAGGGAAAAGGCAGGACAGAAGAGTCATATTTTAACCAAAAGTACAGGAAATGTTAAAAACCAAAGACAAGCAAAAGCAAGAAGGACTAAGGTCTAAGCCAAGAAGGCAGACCAAGATGTTGGAGAGAGCCAGATTGACAGTTTTTAAATCCATCATTAAACAGAGATATGCCTGGGTCCCAGTGAAGAACTTTATTTTTCCAAAAGCCATGAAATGAATAAGGAAAAAATTTCAGCCAGAATTCAAAGGATACTGGAGTCTTACCAAAATTACTATAAACCATAGTAATGGGGCCTAAGAACCAGAGGAGTGAAGAAGACCTGAGAAGAGACTAATGCTCTAAAAAACTGGACAAACTACATGAGGTCACACACAGTTACCAATCACTTATAGTCTGGTTCTCTCACACCAAAGCACAGTGAAGCAGCAAACCTGGAAATTCTGTGACAGAAAAGAAATTAGGAGTAAAGGGTTACCTCCAGAGAAAGAAGGAAAATGAAGGAGTACTCCAGGATAAGAACATTCACTCTGTAAGAAGGACATGGACCCTCCTTGTACTCTTCAGTACTGATAAACAAGAATGGCCACATAATTCTGCCAGTGGACAACATAGAGAGATTGCCCACGTTGTTACGCCCATATATTTAGTCTCAGGATTTTTAAGGCATTTTTTTCACAAGAGATTTGTTATTCTGAAAATGGTCTGTCTTATTTTCCAATATGAATACTGAGATATGTAATTCAAGTCAAAATATGAGAAACTGAAAGGTTTCAAGGTCTGACAAAAATGCTAGATAGATAATGCCAAAAATACATAGTTCTCATGCACTTTCCTTTCCAGGGCTCCCATTCAAACTTGTCTCCTTTAGAAAGAGAGAACATTTACTTAAGACTGTGTTCCAATTACAATCTTCTTAATCTTTTTTATCTGCGTAGAGCATAATTCCTTCATTCAGGAGATGTTTACTACACTCCAAGGCACTGAGGTTATAATGATGAAAAGGCAGATGTGCTTCCTACCCTCTTGGAACTCACAGTACAAGAGGGTATACAAATAATGAGATAATTAGAGTACAGGGCCCAGGGTGTTACTGGAGCACACAGGAAGAGCATCTGGGAGTTCAGGAAGGCAGTGTGGAGGAAATGACATCTACAGGAAGGTGATGTGGGTTATCTCACAGGACCCACAGACTGGGACCCAGGCAAAGAACTGGAACCAGATACTGGAACAGGGTGACCCCACCTGGGTATGGGTTACAGGTGTGCTCTCCCACAACACTGTAGAATACAGCTTCCTAACCTGTGCTCAGATTACAGGTGTGCCTACCAGCCATAAGCACAGCCTTATCCATTTACCTCAGTGGGCAGTATTGATATTACCATTTTCTATGTGGGTCATGACATGAAAAGGGCTAGGAATAACTGCTTGTAAAGAACTCCAGAAATGCTGTTTTTGCATCTCTACTATAATTTATTCAAATTCATTCATAATCTTCTCTATCATTTTTTTTCTACTCCCCAATCCTCATGCAGAACTTCACTCCTAACAGCTCCAAAGTATACACATTCTGAATTTCACCCACCCAAAGAGAGAGAAACAGGATTTCACTTCAAATACAAAATCCTGGTGAGGAACTGTGGTCCAGCTTGAGTCAGGTGTGCACTCCTGGGCCAATCAACAATGGCCAAAAGAAGGACTATCCTGTATTTACACTGTACTTCAGAACTACACTTGCCTAGATTGGAGGGAGGGGTGCTACTCAGATAAAACACCAGGTGGCCACAAGATCTGAATGCTGAAGGAAAAGACCCAGAAGAGAGGGTAAGAACTAATATGCAAAAGAGCAAAACCATAATTGAGAGGTCCGTGTCCCTGTGAAGGTGAGAAGAGACCAAACCCATGGCAGGGAGGAGGACTGGCCTCACAGAGGACAGGAAGGAGGGAAGAGAGAATGGATGAAGACACACAGTGTAGATGTGCCAGAAGGAATGAGCATTCTGATCCAAAGAAGTATTTCTCTGAGCAGCAGGAAGGTGATGCAGGTGACAGGCGGCAGGATAGAGATGCGGGTAGTGTAAATATGAAATAGATGCTATGTGAAATTGGAGAAGCCTAGGATATAGCACAGGAGGAATTATAGCCTAGCAGCTTTGAGACGAGTGAGGTTAGCAGCTATAAATTTACTGACACCTATACGTACAGTAGTGTAATTTTCTCCAGCAAGGCTCAGCGGCCCCAGGACTGGGTCTATAAAGGGGGCAAATAAAAAAAGAGCAACTTAAATAAGTCCAGGGCTGGGCTTTCGCACAGTGAAGGCCCCTGCAACACAGCATGATGATGCTGGTTACGGTGGAGCATGGTAGATAATCCTCAGTCAGGAGGAGAAGGGAGACACTGTACTGGACAGAGAGGTGACATTTGGAGAGATAATCAAATGTACAGGGCATGTGAAGCACAGGAAGTTTAGCTGGCTATAAGTTTTCTGAGATAGTTAGGCCCAGCACTGCCCCGGTGGACAAGATCACCTGGGCCCTTTAAGACTCAGATTCACACTGGTTTGATGATTTCTCTGATATTTTTGTTGGTCAGAAATAGTCAGTTATTCTTCAAAATCTTTACATACTTTACGTACTTAAGGGGGGCACTTTCCCCTTCCCCTCCCCTGCTCCATGAACTACCTGCATTCTTATTCAGGTCAGGTGATTTGCTCCAAAGAAAGCTGTATACTCTTTCCAAGATGTTGCTGGCACTCAACCTTCCACCCATGGCGTGTGTTCCATGCCTTCTCCTCACTCTCATTTGGATTCTACGTACCTAGACTGTAAAATTCCACCAACTTTAAAACCCAGGTTAAGTATCCAATTTCTTCCAGAAAACTCTCCAAAATTCTACCTAACCTGAATCACTATTTCTTCTAATACATAGGTTTTTTTTTAATTCCACACAGTTAATACTGTTGTTTGTTTTATTCCTAATTCTCTTTAATGGCAAGCATTATTCTTAAATTCAATTTTTAAGCCAAAATTTTGTGTGTGTGTGTAGTTGAAGCCTATGAAATACCCATGATTTAAAGTATGCAGCCAGTCAAAGAAGTACACTCAATCTTATTGTTAAAGCTCATACACTGCACTGAATTTCTATAAAGAACAAGCTCTGGTGACTAAAGAGAAAATGGAGAAGTGTGTTTATATAAAATGTATTCAAAGCTGCACAATAACCTGCCAAATCAGTAACGGAATGTTGAATGAATCAAATGGAATGCTTAGTACTGACTACTAGCCTTATGTTTCTTAGTCACTAAGTAAGTCATGTTTTCTATGCCAAGGAAATCCACAGTCACCAAGTTTTCTATTTCCCTACCTTTTAGGGAAATAGAAGAGATGGAAGGAAAGAAGGAAGAAGTAGTTTACAGATCCAGCAATCAGAACAGAAGGGCAGGCAGTGGGTTTCATCAAGGTACTACAGGCAGAATGTGGGTTCAGCAGTTCCCTAACGATATGTCTGCAAAAACACATCTAGCTGAATTTCAAGCTAGCATTAACATGAAGAAAATCCATTTGGGCAGCCCAGGTGGCTCAGCAGTTTAGTGCCTGCCTTCAGCCCAGGGCATGATCCTGGAGACCCAGGTTTGAGTCCCACATCGGGCTCCCTGCATGGAGCCTGCTTCTCCCTCTGCCTGTGTCTCTGCCCCCACCCCCCCATGAATAAATAAAATCTTAAAAAAAAGAAAAAAAGAAAGAAAGAAAATCCATTAGTAATGATAAGACTTTTTTCCCCCAAATGAATATGGCAATACTCATTCCGAAGACATTCTCAAGCTCTACTGAATTAAATTACTTTTCTATATAGCAATCTAGCAATAAATATAAAAGTTTTAAAGGTATATACACTTTGACCACTTATTTTACTTCTAGAAATCTATATCAATAAAAAAGCACAAATATATACCTAAAAATATTTGTTAGTGCAGTGATAGCTCCTCATCAGCAAAAAGCTGAAATCATCTCACCACTAAATTGATTCAATATATTATACAAAATCTAATGTATTAAATAAATGTATAAAACATACTACTAAGTGAGGGGCAGCCCTGGTGGCACAGTGATTTAGCGCCGCCTGCAGCCCGAGGTGTGATCCTGGAGACCCGGGGTCGAGTCCCACATCGGTTCTGCATGGAGTCCTGCATGGAGCCTGCTTCTCCCTCTGCCTGTGTCTCTGCCTCTCTCTCTCTCTCTCTCTGTGTGTGTGTCTCTATGAATAAGTAAAATCTTAAAAAAAAAATTTAAAAAAAAACAACATACTAAGTGAAAAAACCAAGCTTAAGTATATACGGTGTGACTTAGTTTTTATAGAAACAAATTTAAAGTAACATTATTATGTATATATACCTATAGCATATGTACAGGTATATAAAGACAGAAGAACCATACACCAAACAATAATGTCATGAGGGATGTTCATTCTCTTTGTACATTCTATTTATACAATGCTTGAATTTTTAATTTTGAAGAACTATGTATTATGTTTGTCATTAGAAACCTATACATATTTTAAAGTAGATGTATATCTATTGGCATGTAAAAATATCAATCATATATTTTTAAGTGAAAAATCTAGGCTAAAGCAGCATGTTTCCATATTCGTGTGTTTTTTAAAGTTACACATATATAAGAAAAAGATATATTAAGACATTGACAATAGTTATTCTGGGTGGTGAGATTTTGAGAGATTTTTATTTTTGTCTTTGTAACTTTCCATCTTCACCTTATTTTAAAATAAGGACCATACATAATTTTTATGCATATAATTTCTTTTTAAAAAATCTGTCTTCAATTTTCACTTTCAAACCTTTTTAAGAGCTAGTGAGTTTCAACCATAGTTCAACAATAATGAATTATTTCCTCTCCCTAATTTATTCTATTATTTTAATTTTGCTTCCTCTATTTATGCAACAGACTGAAGGTTTTATTTCCACTAAAAGTAGCAATCAGTGGGATCAGCAGAGAGAATAGGACTGAGATAAGCAATAAAAAGTGGTTGCTTCCAGCTCTGCTATAAAAAAAAGACAGAAGTACCATAATTTTGATAAAGTTATCTTATATTTTCAATTTATTATTTTTAAAGAGCTTTTATATCCACAATGTTATTTGGTTCTCATGTCTATGTAAAAGATAATCCTCACTTGTAAGATAAGTAGCCTGAGTTCAGAGAGGGTCTCAGATTGGTGAATGATAGTGCTAGCTTGAACAATCCAAAATGGTAACCCACTGATCATGTGTGACTATTTAAATTTAAGTCAGATAAAATGATATAAAATATAAAATTCAGTTCCTCAGATTCACCAGTCACATTTCAAGAGCTCAACCACCACATGTGGTTAGTGGCTGCTGAACTGGACAGTAGGAGATATAAAATATTTCCATCACCACAGAAATGATGGTATTACCACTCCAAGTACATTTTCCACTCAAGTGGTGGCTTTCTACACCCTTGCTTTGCCCTCATGAAAGAAAGGAAAATATTATTTGATCATCTTATTCTATAAAACATGAATCCCTGAAAAATTATAGGAATGAAACCTGTGCCAAATTAGGGTAACTGAACTAGTATAGTTACAGATAATAGTGAGTAGCAGGAAAGGGGTACAAGAAAAGCCTGAAGTGTGGTGTAATGATTCTGGGAGTTGCCTTCCTAGCAGCCATTCACCCTCTTCTTCCTTTGTAACAGAACTCAGACTTTGTTTCGTTATCTACTCCTGCTCCACACAGACTTGGTACCTCAGAGTTCAGGAACTGGAAAGCAATGCAATTTGGGCTTGATGAAATGACAAGTTAGCTGATAGGGTGATATCCTCATGTGGTTTTGGTCTTGACCTCTGAAAGGTCAAACAGCAGAATACCACTGTAACATCATCTTGGGTAATACCCCAAAAGTGCATGTATGTCATGTGATCATACACATTACTATTACAGTTCTATCTGATCAGCATAACAGAGTCTGCAATGTGGACAAGGCATGTCACGGAGACTTACTAATATACGTCAATTGTAGGTAAGTATCTAGATCTTTCTTGGGGTGAAGAATCTAATTTTGTGCTTTATGGGTTGAAATTATATTACAATATATTCTTGTAAAAGAATATAAGAATGTAAAAGTAAATGACAGGGCAGCCCCGGTGGCGCAGCGGTTTAGTGCTGCCTGCAGCCCAGGGCATGATCCTGGAGACCCTGAATCGAGTCCCACGTCCCTGCATGGAGCCTGCTTCTCCCTCTGCCTGTGTCTCTGCCTCTCTCTCTCTCTCTCTCAATAAAAAAATAAAATCTTTAAAAAAAAAAAAAAAGCACTTGCACTGGGTCATCCCTTGCAGCTTAAAAAAAAAGTAAATGACAGTAGTGATATTTATGAAAACTGCTAATTTTATGTACAAAAAACATCAAAAATTTTCATATCATTAAATAAAAAGGGAAACAGACTGACAATATAAATACAAAACACATTCCAAAATAAACTTTGTGAGGAATAATATATCCTTTTGCAGCCAAACATTCATAAAAATGAAAATAATCAAGACAATACAAAAGAATAGATGAGAGCATAATTCTCACTTTTGCAGAACCGTAACATGCTATGTTTATAACATTAAATAAAATAACTGTTTAAAAACTGTGCTGTTGGGACGCCTGGGTGGCTCAGCAGTTGGGTGCCTACCTTCAGCTCAGGTCATCTTCCCAAGATCTGGGATCGAGTCCCGCATCGGGCTCCCTGCAAGGAGCCTGCTTTTCCCTCTGCCTATGTCTTTGCCTCTCGCAGTGTGTGTCTCTCATGAATAAATAAATAAATCTTTAAAAATAAGTTTAAAAATAAATTTAAAAATAAATAAATAAAAACCGTGCTATAGGGGGTGCCTGGGTGGCTCAGTCAGTTAAGCATCTGCCTTTGGCTCAGGTCATAATCTTGGAGCCCCAGGATTGAGTCCCGCATCAATATCAGGAGATATTTTATATCTCCTACTGTCCTGCTCAGCAGGAGTTTGCCTCTACCTCGGCCCCTTCCCCCATTCATTCTTTCTCTCAAATAAATAAATTTTTAAAAATCTTAGTTATGTGATTCCATTTAGGCCATGAGTCTTTTAAGAAAAATCTCAATTTGGAAATTTGTCATCTCTTGTGGGAATAAATTGGAAGCAGAATGTCAACTCTGCCAAACTTCTATAGAATGAAACATCAGTGCAGAAAACTGTCATGCAATTTTCAATGGAACAAACACGGTGGAGGTTATGAGTGATTTTGAAATCATAAGCATATGCTGCTTTGTTCACATATTCCAAATAATTATAACCAAGTCAAAAGAAACTGAATTGCTGGCCTTAGGCAGAAAGATAATGGCCATTTCTCATCTTTCCTCAGCTGAAGATAAGGTTTAGGACATCCTTTGGAACCATATCATCAGGAACTTAAACAAAACACTCAATGGGATGAAATAGTAGCTAATACATGTTAAAAAGACAGGCTTGTGAGGTGCCTGGCTGGCTCAGTCAAAAGAGCATGCAACTCTTAATCTTGAGGTTGTGAGTTTGAGCCCCACGTTGTATGCAGAGATTACTAAAAAATTTTTTTTAAAGTGACAGCCTTGAACAAAAGAAAGCTTAATACTGTAGTCAGCACACAACAGTACCCATATAGCAGGACTTCAAAGAACCAATGGTTGCTTGTGCAGAAGTAATTCATCTACTGAAAAGGTACTAGCCAATGAGCCATCAAGTACAGATATTTCCTATTGTGATACCTGCTATACAAAATCTGTCAGTATGGGGCGCCTAGGTGACTCAGTTGGTTAAGCATCAACTCTTGGATACAGCTCAGCTCATGATCTAAGGGTTGTGAGATCAAGCCCTGTGTCGGGCTCTGTGCTCAGTGGGAAGTCCATTTGAGGATTCTCTCCCTCTGCCCTCCTTCCTGCTCACGTGCTCACTATCTCTCTAAAATAAATCTTTTAAAAAAATCTTCTGTTATGGGCTCCTGAGTGGCTCAGTCAGTTAAAAGTCTGCCTTCAGCCTAGGTCATGAGCTCAGGGTCCTGGTAACTGAGCCTCCCCATTGGGCTCCCTATTGAGCAAGGAAGGCTGCTTCTCTCTCTCCCTCAGCTCCCCAACCCCGCTTGTGTTCTCTCTCTCAAATAAATCTTAGAAAAAAAATCTTCTGTCTGTCTGTTTCAGACAAGATGCTGAAATGGATATGCATGCAACAAAAGTACAGAACGAAAAAATGTGTCCCCCTCCATTTCACTTAAAATGGTTAACTAAGATTAAATGAGATTAAAGAGATAAAATATGAATCTTGGACCAGGAAAAAACATTGCTATAAAAGACATTATTGGAGGCAATTGGCAAGAATCTAAATATGGACTTCGATACAAGACTATTATCCAATCCAATGTAAGATTTCTGGCTTCTGATAGCTGCACTATGATTAGATAAGAAACTCTCCTTGTCCTTAGACACACACAAGTACACACTGAAGTATTAGGGGTAAAGGGGCATGATGAAAATAAATAAAGGGTCATGATATCTGCAATTCACTCTCAAATACTGCTGGATGTCAAGCAATTGGTGAACTTGGGTGAAAAGTATATGGCAAATTTTAACTTCCCAGAAATTTTTAATTATGTCAAAGTTAAAAAGTTACCAAGAAACTTAATGCATCTTTCTCTTTACATTTCCTTAAGAAAACAAGTAGTTCTGTGGTAGCTGAGTCTCAGAGTGATCAAGGAAACAGAATGTTCTGGATGTTGCAGAGGCCTTTATAGTTTGAAGAGTCACCATATTCTGCCATTAGCTCTCTGATGGTCAGGCTGCATCTAGAATTGATTCCCTCCTTACAGTAGAACATGCTCCTGCTGAGTGTGGTGTTGACCAGTGACTACTTCCAGCTTGAAATATGGGTGCAGTTACTACATAACCTGGCCTCTTACACCTTTACTGTCGTGGTATGTAGCTGGGCTCCTATAGCATATCAGCCCCAAATCTCATATTTGTTCCTTAAAATGTATGCTTTAAGAGAATAGGCCTATAATAAAGACACTCCTACATGACTGTTTCAAAGACAATGCTAATCCTACATTCCTATGTACCAATGCAAAGTTAGATAAACCATGTATTATAAAATAAATAGGTTAGAAATAAGCATTATGCAGTAAAACATATACACTTAGAAGATACAGTCCTTCAAAAATCAAGTGTGCTCATCTTACAGTTGTAAAAACATGTTTGAAGCCCAAACTGTGGAGTTTCATATACTCTCTACAGCTTAAAACAAAACGCCGAAGGAAATACACTTCACCATCATGACATGTCATCCACAAATTATATGTCTAACCCTTGAGCTTATTTTAGAAACTCTCCTCACTAATTTGCCTGTGTTTTTGAATAGCAAGTAATATGTTTTCAATCAGGAAAGGTTACAGGGAAATTCTTGTGGTTAAAAACTGGCCTTCCATTGGCATAAAAATCATCAGCCTTACTTCAGTCCTTTGGGAAATAACATTTTTTTCATCATTGTCAAGCAGCTTTCAAACCAATTTAATGGCTACTGTTCCCAAGAATGGTTGTTTACATCCATCAAAAGCTGATGTCACTCAAAACCATGTAAAAGAAGAAATAATAGTAAGTTGGATAAAGAAATTATTTCTTTCATAATACTTTAGGAGACAACTGAACTATGTGAACTTTTCTCATAAAAATAAAAATTATTTAAAAAAATTATCCACTGGTGTTTAAACAATTGTCCAACCTCTCACATATCACACAATTGGCCTTGACCTTGAACTATCATGTTGTTCTTTTCCCATTTTTACAGCAACACTATAGACACAACACATCCATTTTACTTTCAAACAAAACTGTACTGGATATTAATTTCAGAAGAAGTGTTCTTTATGTAAAATGTCTCGGCAGTATGAAAACTGACTGACTTTTGTAAGTGCTCTATTTTCTCCTCTCTCGTTGCTTCTCTAAAATTTCCACTGATGAGATAATTATTGCCCCTCCAGTAACATGCAGCAGTTTTGTACAAGAATAACATAGTAATGCTGCCGTTTTAAATTATTATTTTTTGCTTTCCCCTAATTCAACCTTATGTGCTCGGTTGTTTATGATATACTGTACAAGAAGGAATATACCAACTTTTCTTGTACCAACCTTTTTATTTTAGCCAACTTTTGTAAAACTTAACAACAAGCAGCAATGAATTCACAGGGAACAGAAGTTGTATCAAGGCCTGGACAAAGCTTGATCATCAGGTTTCCGTGGGAATCAACGGGTTTCTTTTTTCTCATTTATGAGAGAATAAACCTCCTTTTACTTACTTTAAAGCTGTTTAAATATACTCGTAAGGAAAATTTTTTTCAGATGGCCAGCTGATGGCTTTGCTTCTCCGCTGCACCTGCTGAGCACCACCAGAGAAACCACTCAGATCCATGGGTGGGAAGCTACTGATCTGTGGTTTTCAACCTCAGGAGAACCTCTGACACTGCTGGTGATCCTTGTGGTCGTCCTTCAATGGCTCCCCAGACCAGCACTCGCCTCAGAAGGTAAACCCACTCACCCTCACCTCAAGCTGGAAGTTTCTGCGTTCCCTTTACTCTCAGCCAGCATCTTACCCTCTGCTCCACAGAAAACTGAATCAATTTGGCAGAAGCTCCTCCAACTGCAGCCTAGCAGCCTACCTACATCCTGACAATCCTTCCTTCTGTCCCTGAAAAAGAGGTGGCCCTGGAGCCTGGGACCCCATCCTCTCTCATTTCCTCAAGCATCTCCAATCCCCACAAATATGCTGAAATATAATGTCTTTTAAAACAAGCAACATGCCTTCCATCAGTTCTGCAGCCGTTCTCCTTCCTGCTCTTCATCCATTTCTCTGCTCCCTGCAAGCTGGCTGACCCCCTACCATTCTGCCATCACCTCCAGGCACCAAACTTGATGGATCTGTCCATCCTTTGTTTATGCAACTTCATTACAGCATTTACTACTGCCAATGCTTCCTTCTAGAAATCCTTTCCTTTGCAAGTCTCTCTCATACACCATTACTTTCTGTTCCATCTACTTCTTTTACAGACTCTTCCTCCACTAAAACCCTTAAATGTGGGGATCCCTGGGTGGCTCAGCGGTTCAGCGCCCGCCTTTGGCCCAGGGCATGATCCTGGAGTCCCGGGATCGAGTCCCACATCGGGCTCCCTGCATGGAGCCTGCTTCTCCCTCTGCCTGTGTCTTTGCCTCTCTCTCTTTCTGTGTCTCTCATGACTAAATAAATAAAATCTTAAAAAAAAAAAAAAACCCTTAAATGTTAGAACTGTCAGTGGGAGTATATATTAATACAACCATCTTGAAAAACACTTAATAAAACATAAAGCTTTACTTTTGTTCATACCTTTCAACCAAGTTATTCTACCTGTAGGAAGCCATGCTAAGAAAACACTATAATCACAAATGATAAGAAATAATCCTTGCACAGAAACATTAAATGGAATGGTATTTGTGATTTTAATAAGATAGTACTATGCTTAAACTAATGTTAAATGGAAAAACTATGATGCAAAATTGTCTATACAGTGGTATCTAAATTGTGTGGAAAATACATGCATAGGAAAATATTTATAAGGAAATAATCCAAATGTTCACAATGATTTTCTTGGGAAATGGAAACTGAATTATTGGTGAAATGTCACTGTCCTTATGTACTTTTGTACTTTCTAAGTTTTCCACAGAGATCATTTACATATTAAGAAGGAAAACAAAACAAAACAAAACCCATGCATGAGTAACATTCATTAAGAGGGACCAAATTCTTTTTCTGAAAGGTGGTGTTTGTCTTCTCTTCCCACTCCACACATTCTCCAATGGGTAATCTCATGTACTCCAAAAACACCAAATATCCTCATATTCAGGACACACTGACACCTATGCCCCTAGTACCTGTTACTCTTGTAAGGTTCAGAACTGTGATTTGATGTGGCTTCTAGACAATCCAGTACGATGACTCACAAGAACCCCAGCCTCCACCTGCTGCCTTACTCTCTATCCTACATTCCAAATCTCTTATCACCATCTCCAAATTCCTACCTCAGTGAATCAGACTACACTCTTGCTCCACTGATCACCAAATGAGTAAACCAAGACCACTCAGGTCCACCTTCTCAGGACATATGGAAACCATGCCTCCTCCTCTCTTCTTTCTTCCTCATTAGTCTCACCTTTCAGTAATTTCCTGACTGATCTTCCTACCTCCAGCCTCGGTCATGTGATATATAACCACTTCATAGTACTAATAGTAATTTTTCTAAAATGTATATCTGATTTCCCCACTTAAAATCCTTCAAGGGTTCCCTATCACCACATAATAAAATTTAAAAATCCTGCAAGCATGGGATTTCCTGAACTTACTCTCTCCATGCTCACTTGTCAACTTTCTACTCATCCTCTAGTACAAATGTATCCTCTAGAAAACTTTCTTTACCCTAACCTCTCCCTACCCAGAAATAGTTTCATGGGTCTCCTTCAGAGTTCCTAGAGCACATCATCCTTATCTCTATGACAGCATGGATCATGCTGCTGTGAGCATTTGTGTCTGTCTTTCCCTCTAGATCTGGATTAAATATGGGCATGGATGGGATCCTATTCATCTTCGCGTCTGTAAAACACAGCATATAGTTGGCAAATAATTAAACGTATTAAATGCTTAAGTGAATAAACAATCTGGCTCACACACACACAAAAATTCAAGTTGTATAAACAAATCAAGAATTCCTTTTTTCTGGGCACTTGAGTAGCTCACTCAGTTGGTTAAGTGTCCAACACTTGATCTCAGCCCAGGTCTTGATCTCAGGGTTGTGAGTTCAAGCTTCACTTAGCATGGTGCTTACTTTAAAAAAAATTTTTTTTTTCTACACAACTGAACTGATGCTCTATCAATTAATATATGCAAGATAGTAAATTTAACCAATAAACTATTGAAACAATAAGTTCAACATTATGAAGTTGTGGTAAGTTTACACAGCTATCTTCAGTTACTTAAAGTATGCAAGTCTTTAACTTAAGAATTCTCCAACTTTTTTTCTCATTCTGAGGCCCATGTTCAAAAGTCACCTTTGACAGATACTGCTTTCAAATATATGCACAAATTAGCTTAATTGCCTAAAAATAGAAAAAAAGAGTCAAGAACTCTCTTTACTAGCAATGTCAACAACTGGAATTATACTGGAATCAGGCCAAACTAAAGAAAAATAAAATCTCCCTTTTACTTCATGGAAACTTTCTTTTCTGTTCCTTTCAAACATATGCACTAAGTAACCCCTCGGAACTTTATTAATCAGAATTATCATGAAGATCTAACGCATAAGGGGTTATAAAGACACAAAATTGGATCCTGGCAGAGTGGAGACAATTGAAAATTTATGAAACTCTGAAAAACAGATCTCTCCCTTGCTTAACTATTCAAAATTCCTCATAAGTGAGTCATCCTCCTCTAAAAAAACAAAATTCCACCTGAAATAAACCTGAGTGTGAAGAAGCTTGCACATCTAAGAAAATCAAGGGCAGTTTTTTCTGGCCTAAAGTAGGTAATCATTGATGAAGCCAACTGCAAACTAAAAATAATAAAAAATAATTCTTGCTTCAAGATACATTATATGGAGTGTATATAGTAGTGACAGACTTAATTTTATTTGACAAATTAATGTTAGAATTAGTTTGCACTTCCTGTGGACAAACCAACTAATCCAGTTAAGCAGAAGCTGGGATTTAAAACATCCCATAAATATGCAATTTTCCAAGGCATCTGAGATTCAAGGTGAAATGAGAAAGTAAGCTGAAGAGAAGTAATAAATATAGTGTAAAGGCTGAATAGGCCAATAAAGGCTGTAACTACAGCTACAAAACAGAGGAACTGGAGGTAGGGAGTTGGAATACTGGGGAGTGCACTGGCTGAATCCACTGGCTCTACTGAGTATCTATACTATGGTCTCTATGGGACACCAATGTGTAATATATATAAATGTGTATACGTACACATGTGAATGTCACTTCACATACAATATATATATTCCATACTTAGAAACTGCTCCTCCATGCTCTGCAAATCCTCTGGAGTCATGACATACCTTTGGCTGACATTAATAGAATTATTGGTTGATCCTCATTGGCTGCAAAGAGGTTTATGATGGCCTTTGTAAGGTCAAAGGACTTCTAACAACTCTTAATTGCTTGCTGATTTTTATACTGTTTCCTCAATCATTTTTTAAAGCACATTTCTAAGGACTTTCATCAACTCTTAATTGCTTGTTGATTTTTATACTATTTCCTCAATCATTTTTAAACATATTTCATTGAAGTCTAGTGTGAACACATGAAAGTGCACAAATTTAAGTGCATAACTTGATGAATCCATTATCAAGGTAAACATACCTGTGTTACATTCCTGGGTCAAGAAGACTACTACCAGCATGTAGCTGCAGTTCATTTTTGTAGTTCTCTAGTTATTCTATCATGAATACCACAATTTATTTTTCCATCCCAACAATGATGAAAATTTGTGATCTTCCCCAAGTTGGGCTCTTACTCCTTACAGCATTTTAGCATCGAACACACCACCTTCCTCTTATTTCTATGCTGCAGGTCTAGAACTTTTTTTTCTGCCTGTTTTAAACCATTCAAAAAAAAAAAAATCTGTTAACTATTACAGATCAAAACAATTCTCTAAAACCAAAGCTAAATAAGCAAAAAAAAAAAAAAGGAGGCCGTGTCAGAGTAAACTACATATGTGGCAAAACGTAATCAGCTCTGAGAAGTGTGGCAGACTCTGGATGAAGCCAAGGCTCACACTCATTGCTCCATGCTATGGTAGGCTGCAGGACTAGCTTTCACTGCTTCAGGGCATATTCATTCTCCTTCACTCATTCTTACTTATTTACTCATTCTCTATTTTTAAGGAAGACATTTCAGAACAAATAGTGTTATACAGACAGCACTAAATTGAGCAGCTTTAGACAGAATATGAGTTGCCATCACTCCAAATGCACATGCAGATGTTGCTTTGGAAATGGCGTGGACCATGCAGCTATGTTTTGGTCGGTGAGGCCACCATGCATGGGCACACAGAGACTTCTGATGCATGGGGGGGGGGAGTGGAGGAGAGTAAGAGACAACTTATACAACAAGAATGGGTGCCTCCCTTCCTCTCCCCATCCTGATCACCTCTGCTTCTCCCAATTCCAGTGCTTTGCTTCACATTCCCTCAAAGATCTCACCCTTTGCATCAGATTCTCTCTTCCCTCAAATATCTCTCTCTCTTGCTTACTTCCCACCAGCATTTATTCATACTCAACCCTACAGGCTTAAAAATAACAGAAAAGCAGGGGTGCCTGGCTGGCTCAGTTGGTGGAGCATGTGACTCTTGATCTCTGGCTTGTGAGTTCAAGCCTCATGTTGGGTATGGAGCCTACTTAAAGAAGGGTGGCCTGAGTGGCACAGTTGCTTAAGCATCATCTGACTCTTGATTTTGAGGGGCTCAGATCATTACCTCGGGGTCATAAGGTCAAGCCCTGCACTGGCCTCTACACTCAGCAGGGAGTCTGCTTGCGATTCTCTCTCCCTTTCCCCACTTGCATTCACTTACCCTCCCTCAAATAAATAAATCTAAGAAAGAAAGGAAAGAAGGAAGGAAGGAAAGAAGGAAGGAATCCATCTACAACCTCTTGTAGCTGTGGCTTTCTCTCCTTCCCTTAGAGCAAACTTCTTGAAAGCTGTTTCACTGCTCACCAATTCTACTTTTTTACCCCCTTGTCATTCACTGTTCAACCCACTACAGTTGTTTTCTATCCCTACAGCTCAAGTGAAAACATGCTCATTAAGTCTCCAAGGCACTCTGCAGTGCTATCTCTACTGGACTCTTCTTCTTTGACCTTTGGAATGCTCACCTCTACTGCCCATATGCTTCTTCTCTTGACTTCTGTGGTATCACACTCTGTTATCTTCTTCCTACCTCCCTGGATGCTCTGCCTCAGGTTCCTCTTAGACTTTCCCTTAGATACAGATTTCCTTGGGGTTCAGTCCTTGGCCTTTTACTCACTCTTTATGCTCTCTCTTTGATCATCTACATTTCACACATGGGTCTTATGGGCACCATGATTTCAATGTGAGAGGCATTTTCCATTTCCAATACTGTTTTCAATATCAACACACCTAGTCAGTGCCCTCGTCTCTATCATTGCCCCTACTCCTTTCCCTATGCACGCAGCAACAGGGGTAGGAGAAAGGGTATAGGCTTTGAAGTCATGCCCCTGCCCAAGTTTCAAATTCAAAGTGCCTCTTAAATTAGCAATGTGACTTTAAGAAAGTCATTTTCTCTCTCTGAATACATGGTTCAAATCCATATGATGAGCATAACACCTATCTTGTAGAATTGAATAGATCTGGGCAGCCCCTGTGGTGCAGCGGTTTAGCGCCGCCTGCGGCCCAGGGTGTGATCTTGGAAACCCGGGATCCAGTCCCGAGTCAGGCTCCCTGCATGGAGCCTCTGTGTCTCTGCTGTGTCTCTGCTCTCTCTCTCTCTCTCTCTCTCTGAATAAATAAATCAATCTTAAAAAAAAAAAAAAAAGAACTGAATAGATCAAAAGAGATAAATGAAAGAATTTAATTAACTGGAAACCATCTAAAAAAAAATAGAAACCATCTAATACATTACCATATGTCTCATAGCTGGCCAATCATCAGTTTCCTCATTTTCCCTTTTGTGGAAGCTAGTTCTCTCTCCCTAACTATACTAAATTGAAAGAGCTTTCCTATATGAACCCTCCAAACCTGTCAAACTCGTCTTCTCCCTGTCCCTGAACACATCATGCCCATTCACAGAGGATCTCTGTAAGAAAGGCTCTTCCCTGTTGCCCTTATGTCACACATACCCCAGTCTTACTCAAGCTCCAACATTCAGCCACATCGCACACCTTCAGAGAGGCCTTCCTTAGTCCCCAAAGCTCACAGAAACACCCTCCTGGTCTGAACTGCACCATGCTGGTACCTATGACCTGGCATCTATTCTATACTACACTATGGGGGTCATATACTTTTTCATGCCAATGCCCCTTTTACCCAATTATACCATGATCTTCTTGTAGGAAGTTATATACAGTTCTTACTGTATGGTCCCTAGCACACAGTTGTTGTTGTTGTTGTTGTTTTTAAGATTTATTTATTCATTCATTCATTCAGAGAGAGCGAAGAGATAGGCAGAGACACAGGCAGAGGGAGAAGCAGGCTCCATGCAGGGAGCCTGATGTGGGACTCGATCCTTCGTCTCCAGGATCACACCCCAGGCTGCAGGCGGCGCTAAACCGCTGCACCACCAGGGCTGCCCTAGCACACAGTTTTAAATAATATCTGTTAATTGGTATGAGACTTCAATTTCCTTGGACTTATATTAACTGAAGGCATAAACATATTTAATAAATTCAACTATTATTTTAAAATATGGATAGAGACACCCAGAATACTACCCTTTAGTGCTTCAGAGGCCATGTAAACCAATCTTCCAGGTGCATGAAACCCCTTAACAACAACCTTGGTGAGTGAACTTCCAACTTCTGTTTTAATAAATCCACATACCCAGAGATTCACTACATTCTTTGGGAACCCATTTGATGTCTAGGTAGAAGTTACTTTCTTTTTTTCTAAAGCAATCTCAAATTTACAAAAAAAAAAAAAAAAAAGAAAGAAAGAAAAAGAAAGAAAGAAAAAATCAAGTACCTTCTGTCTTCCTGAACTACTTGATAGTGATTTGCTGACTTGATACCTACCATCCATTTATATGATTTCCTGCAAATGATGATATTCTCCTACACAGCCACAACAAAATCATCAAAATCAGGAAATCCAAGTATGACATATTTACTAACAACAAATTCTCAAACCCCATTCAAATTCTACTGGACGTCTCAATAATGTCCATTAAAGAGAAGAATCCAGTTCAGACTCACGCTTGCCTTTATTTTTTTTTTCTTTTTTCGCTTGCCTTTAGTTACATCTTTACTCTCCTTCATTCTAAAATATTTCCTCAGTCTTCCCTTGATTTTCATTAACTTGATATTTTTGGAGATTCGTTTCTTTGTAGACTGCCCTTCCTTCCATTTGAATCTGCCAGATGTGTGCTCTGCTCAGACTCAGGTCATGCATCCTCAGCAGGCATGTCACAAAAATGATGCTGTGTTCTTACTTGCATCTATTCATGTGGTATGTGATCTGATTTGTCCCACTACTGATGCTGTTCCTTTTGCTCAAGTGATTAAGGCAGTGTCTGCCAGGCTTCAACACAACAACATTCTTTTTTTTTCTTTGATGTTAATTAATGATGATTTTGTAGAGAGATACTATGTAAATATCTTATTCCTCATCAAAATTCAAGTTATTAACATTGGTTTATGTAAGCATGGACTCCTGGTTTCCTATTTCAGTTTGGTGCTCAAACCGACCCAGATGTAGACAAGGGGAGTTCCTTCACACTGGTTTCTGTATCTTTCTTACATTTTCCATCAAGCTTCCTTGCTTTCTGCTATAGCAAGAAGCCCCCTGCCCATCTTGCTTCTTTTTGTTTTAATGTAAGAAGGAATGCCACTCACCTCTTTATTTAAAAAGGGGTGGGGCTACATGACTTATTCATTAAATATATAATATATCATAGCATACTTTCTGGCCAATACATTTACATTCATTTTCTTTGTGTCATCTATGATATTCCATAGTGTGGATGGACAGAAGCTCCTATGCTTGGGATGCTTCCAGACTCTAGCCTATGTATCTCTTCATCTAGCTGTTCATCTGAATACCTTATCATACTCTTTATTCTGAACTGGCAATCATAAGCAAATGTTTCTCTGAGTTCCATGAGCCACTTGAGCAAATCCCCTGAACCCTTAGGAAGGGGTCACAGGAACTTCTTATTTATAGTTGATGGGTCAGAAATGCAGGTGACACCGTAGACTTGGGATTGGTGTCTGAAATAGGAGGCAGTCTTGTGGGATTGCGCCTGTCACCTATGGGATCTGACACTATTCCCATGCGGACAGATAATACCAGAATTGTGAACATTAAATGTGTAAGACATGCTGCTGGTGTCCACTGCACACCGGAGAACTGCTCGGTGCTACTGGCAAACCCACTAGAGTTATCAAGTCTTAGGTATGGTTCCTTCAGTTGTTCTCCCATGATAGTTTCAAGTGCCCCCATCACACTGAACATTCTTTGCTGAATGAATACCATTCTGTCCACACAGTTTGTGAAAGTATATATAGTAGGCATTCTTGGTCACCTCTCCAATATCCTACTCTGTCCCTAAAATTCATTCCACCCTGGGAAAGAATAAAGAATCCAGTTTTGCTCAGGTATCTTACTCCCTTCCACATAGTCATGGGCTTTGGGAAAAGTGAACTCTATCCTCAGCTCTTGATATTTGAAATCAATCATGATAACCACATTCCACTGAACCAGTGATGGGTTTAAAAATTTGCATGTGAGCAAACGCTGAACAAGGAAATGTGAGGAATTCTTCTAGAGGCTTCCTAAGAGAGAAGCACAAGACAAGCAGATGGTTCTCTCTCCTTCCAGAAGTTACTACATCTGGGTGGGATGCTTAGAACTGCTGCAACTATCAGCTGCCAGCCTTTGGACAAAACCAGCACAAAAAGAAAGGCAGGGCTGAGATAATCAGACCAGTGGAGCCAGAGCCTCTCTTATCATTTCTGGTTGTGTGAGATAGTAAGTTTCCTTTTTGTTTAAGCAGGTTTGTTCAGGTTTTCTTTTAGTTAGGGCCAACAGCATTCTACAGGGTGGTGTGGGAGCTCCTCACCCCTCCTGGAGAGGCAGGACTGAGCCAGAAAATGCTAAGTCTATACTTCCAGGTCAATGTAGATGCATAGCAAAATATACCCCTAATCTTTGGCTCTCTTTCAATGTCATTTTGTATTTATATTGTTGCCCTTCAGTAGCACTATAGACTTATTATTTACATTGTTAGCTTTTCCATTGTTTCAACCTGCTCAGATCATTTCAAGCAAGTATGTTTTAAGTGAGCAATCATAAAGGAAGTTAAAGAACTGCTACTTGATTCCAAAACAATAGAGTTAAGAAGAAAGGAAAAGAATAAAGAGGTAGGATACAGTAGATTTTTGCTCCAGTGGAAGCAAACACTTGACTAAGGAAGAGTCATGGATAAATCACATACTTTCTGTGTTCCTAACTCCATGTATCTTTACATCAATGAGATAACCTCAAGGTTTCCCTTCTGGCATTAAAATTGCATGACTCTGAGACTTCATGGCTCAGAATTCTTCTTCTGCTTGAAGCAGGAAGAAAAAGTCCCTGAAAATCAGTTTTAGCCTAGTAGTCATTATCAAGATTATTTCAAAAGCTCTGCTCTTGGAGCACCTGGGTGGCTCAGTCTGTTAAGCATCTGCCTGGTCTTAGGTCATGATCTCAGGGTCCTGTGATTGACCCCGGTTGTTAGGCTGCCCAAGAGTAAGGAATCTACCCCCTCTCCTTCTGCTGCGCCTCCCCTGCCACCCGTGCTCACTCATGAGGACTCTTTCTCAAATAAAGAAATAAAATCTTAAAAAAAAAAAAAAAGCTCTGCTCTTGGGATGCCCACTCCAAGAAACAGCTTTGTCAGACTATAGATCAAAACAGGACTGTATTTGTGTTTACAATTGCTGAAAGAAGAGTATAGAAAGCAATTGCCAACTCTGCACTCTATTCCCCAACTTGACAAAAAACATTCAGAACGGCCACCAGGCCCAGGGAATTCTGGCTGCTAAACTGAAGCAGCCCAGATACTTAAAAATATGCTATCACCCTGAAGTGATTGCAAGATGTGTAAAGCCCTTCAGTAGTTTCCAAATGTACCCAAAGTCTAAATCCTTCACTTCCAAGACCTTTTGCAAAGTGTGCTCCTGGACAATACTTTATCATTGCCTGTCCCCCCTCTGTCTGGAGACTTCAGCCACATTGGATGCCCTTCAGTGTTTGAAATATACCAAGTAACCATCTGGTCTGTCAATATCTCCCTCTGTCCTGATTCATCCTGCCTGGCTTGTACTGCCCTATCTCATTCCACCACTCCACACCTGCCCTCCCTCCCCCCCCAAGAGGGTCTTCATCTTTTTGATCTCCGTTAAAGCCTATTTCCTCATAAAACACCTTGTCTGTGGCACCACACACCCTACACAGATGCCACTGCCATTTCCCTGATGAGGGAACCTTGCTCTTGCTCCTCACAGCACTTATTACTATTATTCTTTTGTTGCTTACCAATTTTTTATGTCTTCCCTGCTGGTTTATCAGCTCTGTGGGAGAAGAAACATGACGGTTGGGGTCTCCCCTGCACCCCCAGAAAAGAATGACAAAGCCATGGTTGCTATTATACTTTCAAGGACAGTTTAATAACATGGGAAAATGCTTAAGATACTATGTTATATGAGAAAACTTTACAAAGTTACGTCTTGCCTAAGCATGAAGAATCTAAAATTTAAAATATATAAATTTATATTATGTTCAAAATATTATAAGGACATCGGGCTGCCCATGGGGAGCCTGCTTCTCCCTCTGCCTATGTCTCTGCCTCCCTCTATGTCTCTTGTGAATAGATAAATAAAATCTTGGGATGCCTGGGTGGCTTAGCGGTTGAGCGCCTCCCTACAGCCCAGGGAATGATCCTGGAGTTCCAGGATCAAGTCCCACATCGGGCTCCCTGCATGGAGCCTGCTTCACCCTCTGCCTATGTCTCTGCCCTCCCCCGCCCCGTGTCTCTCATAAATAAATAAATAAATAAATAAATAAATAAATTCTTTAAAAAAATAAATAAAATCTTTAAAATACATATATATTATAAGGAAATATATCAAGGTTTTAACAATGATGCCATGATTATACTTTTTTGTATGGAAAATCTGGTGACAGAAAGAAAAAATAATATATAGTATGCTAACAATGGACAACCATAACTATAGGGTTGAAAGAGCAGAACGTGTTTTCAGGATGAAGAATAAAGAAGGACTATCAAATAAATTAATTAATTTAATAATCATAACAGATCTAAGACCATTGATTGTTTGGATATATTTGTTACTATACCAGTCAGCTCACATTACGGTCACGGCCCATTTAGTTCCAATAGAACACAGCTGTAGAGTGAAAAAAACCAGTTGCCTCAGAGAGCAGTTCCTAGGCTGGCTAGGCAAGAGAATCAGCTGTGCATTAATGAGGCTTAATACATCAAAATCTCCAGAAAGTGGATATTTTAAAAGCTGGGTAATTCTCATACAAGCTAAATTTGGGAACCATCAGCCTAGAATAAATCAAGAAGTTAAAAGAGAGGTTCCTTCTCTGTAAAGGTTTCAGTAAAATAGGAACCTAAGAAGCAGGGATGCAGAGTAACAAATTCTGCCAAAAGCAGCTGCCTCTCACAAATCAATAAGCAATCATGAAGACCACATGGTATGGAAAAAAATCCACTCATCATATTTTGGTTTGTTCAACCACACAAATAATTCAAATACCAACAGCAACAATACATTTCAGAGTAGCACCTTATCTACTCAGAACTCAGCCTGGGTCTACCTGCCTTTCCAGCCAAACACATCAAAGACATGAAAAAAAAAACACATCTGAGCAGAGAAGAGCAGATAAAAAACAAAGGCCTTCAAACACATGCCCTGCAATTGATACACCCAGTGCAAACCTTAGTCTTCATCAGAACACATTAACTCCTTCTCTAGATGCCATTCTACAAGTGCATCCCGGAGAGGATTAGATATAAATTAAAAGGGAAAAGAGAATTCATAGGGAGAGAATTCATTGAAAGAAATGATAGAAACTTAACTCATATATGCTAAAAAGTTGAATTGTTTACATCAATTTGGTGTGGCGCAAAACATTACATGTATCTCAGTAAATCCCAAGGGCATGATGACAATTGTTCATAACTGTAATCACAATGATCTAAGTCACTGAAGAAAAAAATTAAATTATGTTCTTAATATTCCACATAAGGAGACAAAAATGAGAAAGCACTGACATTTGAGCACCCTCAATGTGTTAAGAACAACCACCCACCTGTTATCTCATTTGATGAAATGACCTTGTAATAGGTATCAGTCCCATTTTAAGACTATAGTGACCAAGAGAACTGAAATAGACTGAAGTAGAGGTTGTACAGTAATACCACCATGTTTAAATTTGGATAACTGGGGATCCCTGGGTGGCACAGCGGTTTGGTGCCTGCCTTTGGCCCAGGGTGCGATCCTGGAGATCCGGGATCGAGTCCCACGTCGGGCTCCCGGTGCATGGAGCCTGCTTCTCCCTCTGCCTGTGTCTCTGCCTCTCTCTCTCTCTCACCGTGTGCCTATCATGAATAAATAAAAATTTAAAAAAAAAAAAAAAAAATTTGGATAACTGAATTATCCCCTTTACTCATTATTTTAAACTGCACTGCCACATTTAAAACATTTTGGTTGAATTTATTTATTTATTTACTTACTTACTTACTCACTCACTCACTCACTCGCCCAGTGTGGAACCCAATTCGGGCCTTGAACTCATGACTCTGAGATCAAGACCTGAGCTGAGATCAAGAGTTGGACACTTAACTGATTGAGTCACCCAGGTGCTCCAGGTTGGAACTATTTCTAATTAGGTATGTTTGTAAGGATTAAAGTCAACTGGAAACAATCACCTAGAAAAGTGGTCTTCAAACTGTGTTTTTCAACATGATGATACCATTTCCTCCCAAACAAAAATTCCTTAGAATCCCAATATGTAAGAAGTAGAGCTACTGTGTTGAAAGCAGAAGTGAGCAGGTGGCCTGAAGTCCTAATCCATCCCCACCTGGAATGGAAGACTGCTTCTCAGGCACCTCCATGGTCAGGAACACTGTAAAACACAGATAAAAAAAAAAATAGCACCTATCTAAATAAGCTTAGTCACTGGATCCACTGTATAAAAGTATGTCCCTTAGAGATATTCAAAAAAGATACAAAGCTATAAAAAGGCATCCCAATGCTGATAAAAATGTAGTCAATTTGCTAAGGTAAACAACAAAATACAGCTCAAAATCGAAGTACCAATGAAGTATGTTTTCCTTTTACATGATGCTCGTATCATGTAAGATGATATCATACATATATAGTACTCATATCTGAGTGCTAGAAGTCTTCTAAAAGAAAAGAGGATGTCTACCACTTCACAAAAACTTATATATATATATATTTTAGTTTTTTTCTCCAAGAGTAATGACAGTTTCATTTTCCCATCTTTCCAGAGACTAGAGTCACAATAGACAAAATCAGATTATGTAATTATATAAAATACAATAAATACATAGTTCAGGCAGGAATCAAAGATGTAGAAATATTATGCATTCATTTATTCATTCATTTTTAGAGGGGAAAACACTTCATCCTTAATGTCTGGCAATAAGCCTTCAGAGACAAGACTTTATCTTCCTTAAGATAATAAGGTCCTTGCCCTCAGGACTTGGAGACTAGAAGCAGAGCACAAATATGACAGTTTGAATGCAGTGAGAACCTCCTTGTAATTGTACTTAATGACATTTACTCTACAAATCTGTTATTTTGAGGGTGGGGTTTTTTTTTGGGGGGGGGGAGGCGTTGGTACGGGTTTCTTAATTGTAAGGAACATAGACTAGGATGGCAGAACCAGGCTAACTCAACCTCATTATCAAGGACTATTCTTATAATAAATGTAAAGTGACCTAGATGTCCATAAAAGCCCAAACTAAAATATGACCAATTTTAGGGTTATCCAAAATAAATGTAAGGTATTTATTTAATAGTTTGCCTTTTTTTTAATTGACTGTAAAATTTTTCTTGACTTTATATTGAACACAAAGCAGCGGTTTGAGATAGAGTCATTTGTGATCACCCTGACCCCGCTACGGATGATCTTCTATTGTACAAGTTACTCAAAGCTGACTTTGTCGTCAGAGGGAAAAAAAAACTGTTTGAGTTTCTCTTGGTGTTTGCTTCATTGTTTTAGATGAAGCCATTTTTTGACTAATTCATTTGCTTCTAGCGCTTATATGACCCTTGTGTATGTAAGTGGAATTCCCCACCCCCTGCAAATATCAGGTCTTAGTAATACTGCTGTGGGAGACATATTGAGGAGAGGAGTGATGGCAAATTTGTGTTTGTTCCTTGATATATTTTTCCATCTATTCCAGAAGTTTGGTTTTGTTGTTTTTAAATTATGAATTGGCCTGTGTCTTTTTTGTATAAAGCTATGTTCAGCAAGCAGTAAATAACCATTTTATTAAAGCAAAATAGCTTTACTAGAGTTAACCTTATTAAGGTGAAATCTCACTTCTATACCTTGCACCAAGGAGCAGAAATATAGGGGAAATGAAGAAGGTCTTGTTCAGATATAACAATGATCAGTCCCACAAGGACAGCTGTGCCAGGAATAGCAACTGGGATATTTTCAGGGGTGAGGCTAGACAATGAGGAGACTGGAAGGTGGGTAAAGGAGGAACCAGATGATGCTTCTCAAATCACTTCTCTGAAGTCACTTATCAGAGCCCTTTACTTTAAAATGGTCTACTTTCTACATAAGTAAACCATTCTATTTCACCAAAATGGCCATGATTAGGTTTACAGGCTGGCTCATGTACGTCTCTAACCCACAGTGGAATGACCATAGTATTGACCATGCAGTCTCGGTGCTGAGTCTTGGAAGTTCTGTAATTAGACATAAGATAAAGGGAAAAAAAAAATCCATTTCCTCCCCTAGGCCCAAAGATGAGCCACAGATAAATTTTTTAATTGAGCAAAAATTTCCCCAGGCACTCTCCGTGCCCCAGAGCCTGCCTCCCAAGAATGAACTGAGCTCACACTGTATCCTGTCCATCCCTCCCTCCCCCACCCCACCAAATTCATTTCTCCATCTCAGGTCTGCGATAGCCCTGAACAGTTATGTGCTGCAAAATTATTTCTCAGAAATGAAATTTTCAGTTCCTCCTAACTCATCTCAACTAGGCATGAGAAAGGATCAAGCAAATTGACACCAATGTGAGAGAATTCATATCAACCTAACTCAATCTCCAGTTGGGAGAATTTGGGGGCAGCATAAGACAGGAATGCAAAATGTGCAGGTGATGTGGGGGTAAATATTCTGAGCGATGGAAGCTGGCTAGTAGCAGGGCCTGCCCACTCATGCCAAGAGTCAGTGGCAAAAGAGAAGAAAAGGTGGCTGGCACAGTGTAGGCCATCAGGCATCAAGGCCCAGGCAAAGGTTGTTTCCAAGTAAGAGGCCATTCCTCTACTTCCAACAAGGGCCAGCTTGAGTTCTACCCCTGAGTTCTACCCCTTCCACAGAGCAGGTCCTCCCTACTCCCAATCCCATTTTCTCACTTTCTCAATTCCCTCGGAACTCTGGTGCATACACATGAGCTCTTAATTATACTGTCACCAGTATTCTCTTTTTAAAAAATATAGTCTGTTGCTTCTTTCTCTCTAGGAAGCTCTTAAAACAACTGATTGTTTGCACTCTCCATTTTTGGCTCAATTATATCCTACTTTATGTTGACCCAATTATTAAGGTATCTTTTACTGTTGCATCAGCTCTCCCCCAGAGTGACTTTTAAAAAGTAAACCCCACCAAAGTACCCACTACAGTGATAAGCACACAGCAAGAATTCAAGTAGCTGCTAGCTTTAAAGCTAGGGGGTTAGATCAAAAATATATAAGGTCTATAATGCTATGTGAAATAAGTCAGAGAAGGACAAATACCATATGATTTCACTCATATGTGGAATTTAAGAAACAAAACCAAGGGGAAAAAATAAGAGAGAGACAAATAAAGAAATGGACTCTTAATTACAGAGAACTAATGGTGACCAGAAGGGAGGGGAGAAGGCGATGGGGGAAATAGGTGATGGGGATTAAGGAGGGCACAGGTTGTGATGAACACCAGGAGTTGTATGGAAGTGTTGAATCACCATATTGTACACCTGAAACTAATATCATACTGTATGTTAACTGGCTGAAATTACAATAAAAAACTTAAAATATATACATACACAGAGTCTATAATTAAGGAAATGAGTTACAGATTTTTTTTTATGCTTTTATTTATTTTTTAAGATTGTATTTATTTATTTGAGAGAGAGTGACAGCCAGAGAGATGAGGAAGAGGGACAGCCAGAGGAAGAGGCAGAGGGAGAAGCAGGCTCCCCACTGAGCAGGGAGCCTGATGAGATCACGACCTGAGCCGAAGGCAAATGCTTAACTGAGTCACCCAGGAGCCCCTAGATTTCTTTCTTTTTTTTTTTTTTTAAAGACTGTACTTAAAGTTCATCACCCATCTATAGTACCTGGGATTTCAGGCACCAATGTCGCCAACCTTTGTGAAAGCAGAGAATGGTAAACATGAAGAATAAAATATTTTTGAATATTTATGAGTAATATGAAGAGCTAGTTTCCTTTTCTAAAGAGTCTAAAACAACTTTTGGAAATTAAATGGTGGTACACCTGGAGGGAGCAGAATTATGGGTACATTTAGAGTGACAGTTCTGGAGGAAACTGGGAATGGTAAGGGCACTTGGTCCACGGGCTAGGGTCGAGAGGGGATCAAGAGGAGAGAGACAGAGAACTACTTACAGAGAGAATCTACTCTGCTTCAGTCTTCAAAAAGACTGGAGTCACAACACTGGAGTTGGGTACCATGTTGAGTGCTTTACAAGTGCTATAATACAAACTTTACAATAACATCAGCTTTACAGATGAAGCAATGGTCGCTCAGGGAGGCTAAGTAGCTTGTCCAAGGCCACATGGTTGGTAGAAAGTGGACAGAGACAGGATTAAGGTCCAGATTGTTTATCTTCAATGCTCTTGCCCTCTCCACTAGGTAACCAAAATCCCATCTAGAATGCTTCATCTTTGCTCCCCAAATAAAACCAAAGCAAATGAATTTGTCTTAGGATGGAAGAGGTGAAAATAGCTAGCTCTGGATGGGTTATGAGGTCAGGACAAAGAGGTGAGGCCATGTGGGAAGGATTCAGGAAGACAACATTAGTACAGAGGGAACTGTGCAACCAGCACTGATTAGACACTTTCAACATATCGCGTGATTTCATCCTAATAACCCTAAAAAGCAATCATCTTACACATAAAAAAACTGAAACTTAGGAGTGTTAATTTAACCCTAAATCATAATGCTAAAGAGTTAAAGTGAAGCTAGGATTTGAACTTGGTCGGTTGGGTCTCATGTGTTTCTTTCCACTGTGCCCTGTGTCCTGAACAAGCAATGCCTTCCCAGTTCTTCTTCCCACTAATGTCAAAAACTGAAGTATTTGTAACACTGTTCTATTAAGAGATCTAATCAGAAACTATATAGCAGTTGAACCAAAAGGAGCCTGCTTCCCGCAGGAAATAAAACTCTCATCTTGACCAAGGAATTCAACAAAGAGAGGCTTAGAATGTATTTTTTTAATTGGTGGGACCCTTGAACTTAGGTATGAACACAGCTGACATTCTTATAAGCCATGTCAGGTTCATCAACAGGTGACCTACCCAATGGGGCTAGAGCTATGGTTGACAGAAAAGTTCCCCACCAGATGGACCCAGTGGTGGCTGGGCAATGATCGATCCAGTCTCAACACCAACCCAGCAATGGATGACAGAGAACTATCATAAAATGGGGTCAGTCCTTGAGATAGGGTCCTTTTTGCTGAGCTGACTCAGACTTATGTGTTATCAACTAACACTTGGATAATTCCCAGTGGAGACAACTTGCATGTGGACCATTAATCACACACATTTCTACTATCTACTCCAGATTCACCATCTTTAGTCTCCACGTCAAGCAAAAAGTCAAAGCTTATCTCTTTCATGAAGAAGTAGATAGAGCCCTTCAGAAACTGCAACAAGTCACACCAGTAGCAGCTTTTTGAGGGCTTAATTCCACCCACATCTGGCTCTACTTGGGAGCTAAATTCAGCAGAGTCTCCAGGGTCGACAAATGACCCTGAATAAAAATAGTCTTGGAAATCTGTCACAGAGTAGGAAAGGAAACAAGACGGCAGGGTGATTCACTCCAAATGGCAGCTCCAAAACCCAGATTCTCATTTCTGTCCCAATATGAAGCCAATGTGCAAAACAGGCAAAGAGCAAACTGTCCTTTTCCGAAGGCCTCTAAAAGTGGCTGCCAAAGAATTTCACATGGAAGCCAAAAAGATTTAGCGTGCCATTCACCTCTCCTATAATTCTAACTACACTACTTCTAACTAGAACTCAGAACCAACTGCAGATTTACACTTGCTTTAAGACCACCCAGAGTACCAAAGGTTTTGCCCCAAGCAAGAAAGAGGGACCCCTTTGTCTCACCAAATTTTCCAAATGACCAAGCAGCCACAGAGAAAGAGTACAGAGGCTGTGTGGTGAGGATATGTGTGTATGTGTTTATGTGGGTGTATACCTACCTACATGGGTATGTAATTCTACAACTCACTCCTCCTGTCCCCACATAGTTAAGCTGTATTAAAATAACTACAATATTTTGAGAGCCTACAGTCTTATGCTTAAGTTAAGAATTCCACTGGTTGAAGAAAAATCAATCAACATTGGACAGCTTAATGAACTCATGTAAAAATATATTGAACACACAGGTGCCCAGCATGACAGGAAACACAATGGGACCAGCGATGGGTTTGCTTCACTGCCACCCACTTGCACCGTCCCCTTCCAAAGCCCTATTTCTATTTTGGCATTCACAATTTATACTCTTTACCTTAAACATCTTCCCCCCTCTCCAACTGTCATGAGTTTTCTGGCCCACAAAACCCAGATTCACCTCTGGGTCATGCTGTGACTGAGGAGCTCACTATTTGGTGGGAAGGCAGGCATGCAGGTAACAACTACGTAACCTGATACCATTCTTTCTAATGGTTAGGTCCAAGGGTCCATGTGTGCTGGGAGCACAGCTGAGAGCAGAATGAACCCTGACTCGGAGGACTGGGAAAGGTTGCTCAGAACTGGTCTCAAAGGATGAGTAAGGATGACGGGCAGAGGACATGAGCAGGGATACAAGAAGGAGGAAGACATTTCAAGTGAAATGGGAGAGTGAAAACAACCTAGGTTAGTGGTTCTCTACTGGGACAATGCTGCCCCCCCTCCCCGAGGGGACGTCTGGCAATATCCAGAAGCATTTTCAGTTGTCATAAATGTGAGGGAAGTAGTGCTACTGGCATCTGGTGTGTAGAGCCCAGGGTAGGGGAAACATCTGACTGCTTAGTGAAGTCCTAAACATCCTACAATTCACAGGACAGCCCCCTCAAAATAAGATCTAAGCCCAAGCATCAATAGTGCTGCAGCTGAGAACCCCTGACCTAGGCAAAGGTGTAAAAGACACGCTGTTAGGTTAAAAGAAGTTGCCTGTAACTTTGGCAAGCAGTGTTTCAAATGACTGCTTTCATGGAAGAGAAAAACCAGTAAAGAGAGAATGGAGGAAAAATTAAATTTCCAAGGAGCCAAGATACCAGGCTGAGCAGATGTTATATTCTCAAAACAGGAACCATTGCCAACAAAGTTAGGAAATTGACCCCTGGAAGCCTACAGTGTATTTCATTGTCTTATAAAATGAGAAGTACAGCTCTCTGGGATGCTGTCCTCAGCCTAAGCCCACCCTGAACAGCAGTCTGCTTTCTCCCTTTTACACACTTGGCTAAGTGGGAATGAGAAGCACAATGAGAACCAGTTGTTCTATGCAGTTCACTCTGAAGGGAGAGGGTGCAAAGCTGCTGCTAATCCTGGAAGAACTCAAGTACAGGAATGACCCAGCAAAGAGAAAAGGAACCAACCAAAGCGTTCCAGGTCCCAAAAGGAAGTGGCTGCAAAGAAAGCAGAATATGGTGAGGATACTGTGGCCAGTGCTGCAAGTGGTCATTAGGGTTTGCTGGCAGGAACCAGGCCTGACCATGAAGGCAGGAGGTGACTGTGCAGGAATCTCACTCCTGGGCACAGATTCTTGAAAAATGCCATGAGGATCTGACCACCACCACCAAAACCACCAGCACCTCCACAAAAAAGGAAAAAGAAATAAACGGAATGGATCTCCCCTAGCAAGGAGCTCCTAGGAGAGAAAGAAAGCAGCCTTCAAAATATTAGCAGCTTTTCATATAAGGGTAAGAAATATAAATTGAAACTTCTACGCAGATATACTAACTCACACCAGTCCACATCATTCCTTAAATCTTGCCTTACCCAAACTCACATGTACAGACACATGCTTACATCAATTTTTGAAAATAATAACAGCATGTGGAAAGTTACACTGATTGTAGCAAATGTCTAAATATCAAGTTTTAGCTTCAAGATGGGAAAAGAAGGCCAGCATAGTAGCAAAATAAAAAGATAATTCTAAATGAACAGTGTCATAAAAGCTTTAAAGTAACTGTTTTCCTCTTTCTTCTCACTGCAAAAAAAAAAAAAAAAAATGTTGTCACAAAGAAATGTATTATGTACCCAGCATCATGCTGGTGATGCTATCTGGAAACTTATAATCGAGTCTGGAGGACACAGACCCCTGAAATGGGTGCTATCTTGAGTGCCTAACTATGTCACCAACCACAAATGATGCAGAAGAGCGAGGGAGAGCAGAGAACAGGACCTTCCTGACAGGAGTGAAAGAAAGAGCCACAGCCTGGGGAAGGCACGGATGATCGGGCTCATCCACACACATTCAACGAAAGATGAAACACTCAATATATAACCAACAATCACACCGGGTATGGCCCAACCACCCATGTTCTGGGAGATGAAAACACTTCAACATCACATAAGAGCACTTGGACCTGCAGTGTTCAAGTCATCTTTTGCAAAGTGAAACAAATGTTTCAAGGGTCCCAACAGCATAAGCCCAGAAGCTCATACAGCTAAACACTAAAATAGTCTGGAGGGATATCAGAGCGATATGAAATCCAAACTATCAGAGAAAGAACTGCATTCTACCTGGGTAATCAGGATTTACAACTGAAGAGGAGGTCAAGGGTACTGCTGAGACTGTGTTTATGGCTACAGGAAACCAATTACTCCCAACTTATAAGTAAACCACGAACAATCACTGAACCTGTACCTTGAGAATCGCAGCCAATTCTCAGAGTCGTCAAGTATACACAGAGATGAGACATATACAGATACGTGCACGTGTCTGAACAGCCAGGATCTTGACTGACTTGGTGATTGAGTGTGAAGGCAGCCCTAGCAACCTGGGCATTAGCCAAGGGTCGTGCTAATGAGCTGGTGATTCCTCCCACAACTCCCCAACACCAACTCCTTCCCCTCCAGACAACTTAGTATATTCACTACCACCCAAACAGAACCAGCTTTCATGCCTCCACTCCTCTGCTCACGCCACTGCATCCACTTGGAATGTTCTCCACCTAGACAAATCCTACCCATCCTTTGCAACTCATCTGAACTTCTCTCCTCCTCTGTGTTGTGTTTTTGAGCCAGCCTAAAGCACCTCTCCCTCTTCTGAACTCCAGAACAATTAGTTTGTACAGTTTCTTGGCAAAGAATCACGTAAGCTCTATAAAGCCTAACTCTTCTATTGTTTTCTCGACGTATTATTTAAACCAGTAGGAATTTCCACGTTTCTCCCTGTCTTTATTGACACTGTCACCTCTTCGAGAGATAAGGATACATCTTATAGTTCTTCGGACCTTCTCACCTCCAAAGTACCTTGCTCAGTGTAGAACTAAATTGCAAGGTTAAATTAGGTTCACTATAATAATGTTTCTTAAGATTCAAACCTCACACTTAGAGACTTTGAAACCAGTAATATGTAAAAGGAGAGAACTTGATCTTCAAGATATTTCAGCACTTAAGTTCACTATTTTACAAATTAGGAAACAAAGACACACAGGCTGGCTCAGCTTGTAGTAGGTCAGCTTGTAGTAGGCAGGTGTAGAACTCAAATCTGTGCCCCTGCTCCATACTCTGGGACACAGTGGAGCCCGGAGAAAAGTGGAAGATGACACCATAGGGTTTGTGATTCCAAAGATTAAAAAACTTCTTTAAATTCTTAAATTAAAATGAGCAGGGGTAATTAATACTGAGAAGCGGAGTTAGTTAAGCACTCATGGTTTTCATTTTATGAGCTTATGGAGTAATATTTAGCTATAAACCTTACAAGAAACGGGGCTAGAACTTCCAGGAAACACTCCCCACCCCCAATCTCGGTTATTTTGAAACTCCATTTACTGTAATGTTTAATAAAAAAAAAAAATCAAAGCTACTTTAAAGTTTTGTTTACATATTACTCTATCAGGAGTGAAATAATCCCATGTAGAAGAGTTTCTAAAATAAATTCGTCTTAGAAGCCCATTTTGGGGCGTTGAGTTGTGACTACATTCTCAAGGATGTCGGTAACACAAGGGCTCCATCCATAACTCCCTGAAAAAAACTTGAAACCATGAATGCCTTGTCAAATTCAGACAGTTTATCTTGGCACTGGCAAGCAGAGCAGTCTCTTCGATGTCTGGAAACGTGTCTAATTACGTTTAGAGAGTAACTAAAAAATAGCCAGCGTCCCGGAATAGACAGCTCAGGGATCACTACTCCACTGCATCCTGAATGACAGGATGGAAGCAAGCCAAGGCGGAAAAAAAAAAAAAAAAAAAAGGAAGGATAAATAGAAAACCAAGTGTGAATCCGGGATGCGACCCGAGTCTCCCTCCGAAACAATCCCCCGTCTTCCCAACTTCCCAAGGCCCTCTTGGCCGCCACAACTCTCCCTGAAGTTTGCATTTTGCTTTACTTTTGTTTCCATGAGGTCACCCGGCCCGCCCACATCACTTACCTGGGGCAGCGAGCCGGCCGCCCCCGCCCCCCGCCCCCCGCCCGCGCCCGGACAGCACCGAGGACCCGCGTCTCCCGAGGGCGCACCGCCCGGGCTCGCGCGCCCCTCCCCCTCCCAGGCGGGGCTCCCCGGGGCGTCCCCCCTCGGCACGGCGCGACCCCCGGGCTCGCCGGGGCCCCCGGACGCCCCCGCCCGGCTGCACCGCATCCCCCGAGCGCGGCGCGCCCCGGGCACCCCCAGCCCCGCCCCCGCCCCCGCCCCCGCCCCCGGCACCGCAGAGGCGCCCCCTCTCGGGAAGGCGCGGGCTCCCGCCCGAGCGCACGGACGCTCCACCCTCACCTGAGCCGAAGGTTGGCCATGAACTCGGGCATGGAGACGGTGTCCATCAGGACGAAGTCCGCCTTGCCGAACTCCAGGCTCTCCTGCTCCGCCATGGCGCCGGCGCACGGGCTCAGGTGGGCGCGGGCGGGCTCAGGTGGGCGCGCTCGGGCCGCGGCGGCCGGCGGGGGGCGCGGGGCGAGTCGGGCGGGGCCGGGGCCGGGGCGGGGCCGCGGGGCGGCGGGGGAGGGGGCGCCTTCCCGAGGGAGGCTCTGGGCCGGACGGAGGCCGCCCCGCTGCTTCTCGGCGCGCTCTGGGCCGGCGCGGCCGACCCGCAGCTTCCGCTTCTCCCGCGGCGGCTGCCCGGAGCCCCCGGGCACAGGACACCGAGAGGGAGACGGCGGCGGCTGGTCCCGCCCCTGGCCTGGGTCTGGCCCCGGCCTCGCCCCGCCCCGGCCCCGCCCCGGCCCGGCCCCGCCCTCCCTGGCCCCGCCCCCCGGGCCCGCCCCGCCCCCGGCCACGCCCCCGCGCGGGCAGCCGCCTCCTCACCTGGGCGGCGCGCACGCGCGGGGCGGGCGGCGGGGGCGCGCGCCGGGCCGGGCCAGGGCGGCGGGGCGGCAGCGCCCCCTGGGGCCGGGCGCTGGGATCTCAGGGGGGCGGTGCTGCGGAGGGCGGGCGTAGGACCGGCGTCGGGCCGGGGGTGGACCCGGTCTCCGGAACCGCCCGCTCTGCGGGGCTTGAGGGCCGCCCGCGGGTTACAGTAGCAGCCGCTCCCCGGCTTTTTGCGTCAGCCCCTAGGATTCCATCGCCTCGCCGCGAAGCCCGCTCCTACCCCTCTGCTCATGTCCTCTCCATCCTTGAAATGATGGTTCGCTCACGGGCTGAGAGATACTGACGATAGCCGACGTTGGGGGGACACTTAAAATGCCGAGAGCTTTTCTAAGCGCCTTGCAGAACTCGATCGAGCACCTTGCACACCGCTAGGAAGTGGGGACGCTGCAGTTCCCTCTAGGTCGCTCGATTTAGAAGCCGCAGGGCACAGTGCTTTCCTTCTTCAGTATTGCGTGGTCCACCTTTCTCTTCTTCCGTTGGGCATGCCACCAAACATTACCTTATATTATTGATGTTTGTAATATACTATATTTCATCTCCCTAGGATTATTGGAGGCTTCTTGAGCATGGGGCCATGTCCTAAATTTCTTCCTATATGCGTTGGCACTCACTAAGTAGCTATCATATTGCCTTGCATGTGTGGATATGAAATCTGCCCTGGGTCAGTGGAGCAGAATGAGTTCTAAGTGGTCTCCAATTTATAGATACATTGGTTGAGCTCGGAAAATTCTTTTGGAACTTAGACTACAATTTTCCCGATGAAAATATATTAATAAATGACTTTCTAAGGCAGCTGCTCCTCTTCAGCCTTGTGTTTCCATTAAGATCATCTTCTAGGAAATCTAGAGGCTCCCAAAGACCTGGCTGGGTTCCAACTCCATGGCTGAATTTGAGATGAGTAAACCAGAAGGAAGGACCCTGCTGGAGGCTTGCTTCAGCTGCCAACAACTCACATTAGCCCAGAGACAGGGGGAAGGCAGCTTGATTGCCTCCCAAGGGAGCATCTCTGCCATAAGAAAGCCACCCCAGCCCCTGGCACAGGCAGAGCTGGGTCGTGGCCTATCATTCATTAGAAGCTCTCCTTCTTCAGAAGGCACCTCTCTGGATCTCGGTGTTCTCATTTGTGGAATAAGACCTGTAGGGTTGACACTTTCCAAGGTAGGACAGTCTTTTGCTTGGGTCATTATGTGGGTCCGTCAGTAATTGCATAATATGGTACATTACTAAATTGCGTGTATTAGTATGTTTTAAAGTAAGTAGAACTGAATTTCAAAAATAAAAGAAAGAAATCTTACATTTTGTGCAACTCAGAGAAACCAGGGTCTCCACTCAATGACCCACTGGAAATGCATGCATGTATATTCTCTGAGCCCCAGGGTTGTTAGAGCAAAAGTAATGCTACAGTGGGTAGGATCTACAGTGGGATGTAGCTGTGGTTTTCAAAAGGCCAAAGCAAAGAAACTGTGTGTCTTATCAGTATCTTGTATAGGAGCACAACATATAGCACATATACACTACATATGCAAAGAGCATTTTATAAATTAATAAGCCCAAATTAATATAGAATCAGGCATGAGACCAATGAGGCTCTTTTGAAGAATCATTATCTATCTGTTGGGGGCCATCATCACTTTAAATCCGCTTCAAGGTTCCAATTTAATTTTGACACTGTTTTGGTGGTACAGTATCAAGAAAATTCTAATACATGGCTAAGTAGTAATTTGTTACTTGTAGAATTTTACACCCAGCTATTTATGTATTTATTTATGATTTTATTTATTTATTTGACAGAGAGAGAGCGAGCATAAGCAGGAGGAGTGGCAGGCAGAGGGAGAGGGAGAAGCAGGCTCCCCACAGAGGAGGGAGCCCAATGCAGGGCTCAATCCCAGAACCCTGGGATCATGACCTGAGCCAAAGTCAGATGCCCAGCAGCCTGAGCCACCCAGGCACCCCATCACCCAGCCTTTTAAAAGGTCAGTGCATAACTACAATGTTATTAATAAATGACACATTTACAAGAAATCCCGATATATGCAGAGATGACAGGAGAAACAAAACACTACAATCTACATTCAAACAAGGTAATATAGAGAGGGTTAGCTCACTATTAATCTCCTTTGATAACATTTAGATATAAACACATTTGGATGTATATGCTTGTGTTACAGTTTAAGATATACTAAAACCAAAATAAAAGTTAAAAATCACCAATAATGAGACATCCTGACATCATGAATGATGTGATGAGTGATATAATCTCCTTAGAAAGACATAACATCACTTCCCTGCTAAAAATGCACCCACTGAATCTAATCATGAAGAAACCTCACATAAACTCACATTAAGGAACAATCTACAAAAAAACTTATTTGTACTTTTGGAAAATATCAATGGCTTGCAAAACAAAGAAGACTGAGGAGCTGGTCCAGGTTAAAAGGCCCTAATGAGACACCACAACTAAAGGCAGTATGTGACCTGGACTGGATCTTTAACCAAAAATGTGTAAAAGACTCTAAACTATAGGAAACAAACTGAGGGGTGCTGAAGGGGAGGGGGATGGAGGATTGGGTAACTGGGTGATGGGCAATAAGGAAGGCATGTGATGTGATGAGCATTCGGTGATATATGCAACTGGTGAATCACTGAACTCTACCTATAAAACTAATTATACGATATATGTTAATTAATTGAATTTATTTTTTTAATAATAAATTTATTTTTTATTGGTGTCCAATTTGCCAACATACAGAATAACACCCAGTGCTCATCCCGTCAAGTGCCCCCCTCAGTGCCCGTCATCCATTCACCCCCACCCCCCGCCCTCCTCCCCTTCCACCACCCCTAGTTCATTTCCCAGAGTTAAGAGTCTTTATGTTCTGTCTCCCTTTCTGATATTTCCCACACATTTCTTCTCCCTTCCCTTATATTCCCTTTCACTATTATTTATATTCCCCAAATGAATGAGAACATATAATGATTGTCCTTCTCTGATTGACTCATTTCACTCAGCATAATACCCTCCAGTTCCATCCACGTCGAAGCAAATGGTGGGTATTTGTCGTTTCTAATGGCTGAGTAATATTCCATTGTATACATAGACCACGTCTTCTTTATCCATTCATCTTTCGATGGACACCAAGGCTCCTTCCACAGTTTGGCTATTGTGGACATTGCTGCTATAAACATCGGGGTGCAGGTGTCCCGGCGTTTCATTGCATCTGTATCTTTGGGGTAAATCCCCAGCAGTGCAATTGCTGGGTCATAGGGCAGGTCTATTTTTAACTCTTTGAGGAACCTCTACACAGTTTTCCAGAGTGGCTGCACCAGTGAGAATGGGGCAAATTAACAAGGCAGGAAACCACAAATGTTGGAGAGGATGCGGAGAAAAGGGAACCCTCTTACACTGTTGGTGAAATTAATTGAATTTAAATAAAATAAAATTTAAAGGACAGTACTGGGACAATTGGTGTAATTTGAATATAGACTATAAATTAAATAGTAGCATAGCATTGCTATTAGTTTTCCTGAATTCAATCATTGTACTGTGGTTCTGTAAGAGGATGTCTTTATTCTCAGGAGATAGGTTCTAAAGTATTTAGGAGTAAAGAGTATGATATCTCAAACTGTTTGGCAAAGAATAATAATAATAATAGTATGTGTGGGTATATATATATATATATATATATATATATATATTTAGAGAGGTAAAAATGGACAAAGCAAACAAGGCAAAACGTTAATGATTAGTGAATATAAAGAATATGTGGGAGCTTTTTTGCACTGTTCTTGTAACTTTTCTGTAAAGCTCAAAATGATTTCAAATATAAAGTTAAAAATCAAATAACAGTCTAAAATTGTCCTCACATAAAAATGTTTATTTTGGGGCACCTCGGGTGGCTCAGCGGTTTAGCGCCACCTTCAGCCCAGGGCCTGATCCTGGAGTCCTGGGATGGAGTCCCACGTCGGGCTCCCTGCATGGAGCCTGCTTCTCTCTCTTCCTATAGCTCTGCCTCTCTCTCTCTCTCTGTGTGTCTCATGAACAAATAAATAAAATCTTCTTAAAAAATGGTTATTTTTAAAAAATCAAATAATACTTAGAAATGAAAATCACGTCAGAAATTTGCTGATGTTCTACAACTGAAAAACCAGCACACACTTTGAAAATTGGTACAGAGTATGTTAGGAGATTATAAACACTGAACAGACAATTCTAAAAACAAAAAATAATTTATTTTATTTTTTTTAAAGATTTTATGTATTTATTCATGAGAGACATAGAGAGAGAGGCAGAGACACAGGCAGAGGGAGAAGCAGGCTCCATGCAGGGAACCCGACGTGGGACTCGATTCTGGGTCTCCAAGATCACGCCCTGGGCCGAAGGTGGCGCTAAACCGCTGAGCCACCTCAGCGAAAATAATTTAAATAGTTTATCTATTAAATATATTTTAATAATTTAACTAATGTTTATGTTAGTTGTGAAATATGCCCCAGGGAGGGTACAATCCATTTTTTAAAAAGATTTTATTTATTTATTCATGAGAGACACACAGAGAGAGAGAGGCAGAGACATAGAGGGAGAAGCAGTCTCCTTGCAGGGAGCCTGATATGGGCCTCGATCCAGGTACCCCAAGATCACGCCCTGAGCCAAAGGCAGATGCGCTTAACCGCTGAGCCACCCAGGGGTCCCTGGTACAATCCATTCTCTGCCTGAAATTCCCTTCCCTGTTGTCCCACCCCTCACCCCTGTGGCCTAGCTAACTTCTGCTCATCTGTTAGCTCTGCCTCGATCGACATCACTTCCTTCAAAAAGGCTTCCATGATTTCCTAAGTCAGGGTTGGCTGTCCCTCCTCTGTGCCCCCACAGCACCCTGGAAGTGTCCTTCCCATTGCAATATTGAATGCACTTGAGCCTATTATCCATCTCTCATGAGAGATCGGGCCATGGGGGCTGGAGGCTGTGTCTGTTCTGTTCTTGGGTGTAACTCTGGCACCTAGTAGCACAGTGCCTCATGTGTAAAGGTCTTAACAAATGCTTGCTTGATAGATGAATATGGAATGGACTGTGGCTTTACAAGTTGTGCAATGTGAGGTCGTAAATCCACACCCCCTACATTAAAATCAGTCTTTGTGCGGTGCTTATCTTATTCCCATCTTCTACCCCTGGGAGCAGGTCTCAGGGCTGTGTTCACTTCTCTCCTGGGACCAAGCCTGAGCACTATATGTTCACATAAACAAAAGCTGTTGTCGCAAAAACCCCTCTACAGTTGACAGCTGCTTCAGAGAATCTGCTCCGGGTTATCTGTGAAAATCAACTCTAAATTTTCCAAAGCAAATATTTGCTCCCATTCTCTCCCAGAACGCTTCTGGGCTGCCCTACTCTCCCTATCCTCCCTTTATCAGGTGCCCAGCAACCAGGAAGACAGCCCACTTCAGCTGTGAGTCCTGCAAGACAGAAGCAAGAAGGCCAGGAAAAACATAGTCTATTCAAAAGATATTTTGTACATTTATTTAATAAGCCCAAATTATTCTGGAGTAGAAGTAGAAAGGCAAATTTATGTTGCAAAATAACTTCATAATGCACTCAAATCCATATAGAAATTATGTGGAAATCTCTTGCCTTAGATCTTATCCAAAACATGCATCCTCATCTTTCATGCCAAAGACTGGATTTGAACTGTGAATGGTACATCAAAGGCAGTATATATTATATGCTCTCTGTGGTTTCTGAAGCCTAAGTGTTTTAAAGTAAAAGCAGACCCAACAGTTGCCTCCCTAGTGTCACTGATGACTTGCCCAACTATGAACCTCCCTTTCCCACTCCCCGCACTCCTGCCTTGTGCTCTGTAGCCATCTCACAGGATAAAGGAAAGGAAAACTTCATAGCCGAGTTCATTGCCATACACTGCCCCGAAAGCCCAGAAAATGACTTTAAAAGTTCATCTTCTCATCTCGAGCTAGCTATTAAAGACAAAAGATCAGCTAGCCAGTTGCCAAAGACCCAGTTCTGGGTTCTAGGGAGTTCTTCTCCTGCTATTCCTGTAGCCCAGCTGTGCTTACCAGTATTGAATTGGGGACAAGGATCTTTCCTTAGCTCTTTGGGATGGCTGAAACTGCAGGAGACTGGTAGCTCCTTTTAACATAATCAGCTTAAGCACAGAGGAAATTGGGATATATCAGCTGAAGAGAGGGAGGAGATGGGGAAGAAAGAGTAGAAGGAAAGGGGGCAGTTTGCCTGGGTCTTGGGGCAGCAGGTGGACAGTAACAGGACATTGGTTCCCACTCCTTTTATTTCATTTGGGGCAGGGGGGCAGAAGGGAGAGATAGAGAAGCAAGGGAAGGTGGCACCCTGGATCCTCTCTGGGTAACCCCAGTCTCCCTACCCCTATTTTTAAGAGGGGCAATTTGATGAAAACATGTGGACTTCTTCTCCCAAGACAAATGTACTAAGCACATACACAAAACAGTATATACATGGACCTCTCTGCCCCTCTGCCCCAAATCACCTGTCTCTGTGGATCCCAAGTTAAGAAGCCCTGAGCTAAGGGAAGGATCACAGCACAGGTTCTAATCATCAGGGAATGGGGGAAGAATTTAAGAAAACCACTGTTGTCAGTATCCTGTGAGTCATCAGACAGGGACTGTCCCAACAGCACATTCCCCAGTGTGGGCAGTAGAGCCACATATCTATGGCCACAGGAAAGATATTGTCAATGGGAAAGGAGGACATAGCCTGGGACAGCCTCCAGAACTTTTCCTGCCTGTGACAACTTAGTTTCTGACTATAAACATTTCACTGGAATGTATCCTCTTTACTAATTACAGAAGTGCTTATCACACTGAATTGGAGTTGGCTGTCCAGGCATCTCCCTAAAGTCTCCCAGATGGAGGCCATGCCCTAGTCATCCTTTTACCTCCAGCCCTCAAGCTGGGCCTGATGCCCCTTAGGTATTTCTTGAATCAAGTAGGTGAATTAATTAGAGTTTATTTAATAGTAAATGGGTGTGTGTAGGTGTAGTACTATATTTCAAGGAGCAGGTGACATTTCTCTAAGCCCCAATCCAGAAAATCACTAAGACTCAAGTTATTCTGGCCATTGTAAGTAGTCCTAGAGCTAGAAAACTTGGGGATGCGATAGAAACCCACGAGAGGGGGATCCCTGGGTGGTGCAGCGGTTTAGCGCCTGCCTTTGGCCCAGGGCGCGATCCTGGAGACCCAGGATCGAATCCCACGTCGGGCTCCCGGTGCATGGAGCCTGCTTCTCTCTCTGCCTCTCTCTCTCTCTCTCTCTCTCTCTCTCTCTGTGACTATCATTAAAAAAAAGAAAAGAAACCCATGAGAGGGAGAGCAACAAGGTACATCCACAATCGATTCCTGGATAGATGGTGTCTTAAGGCAGGATGTATTGAACTTTAATAAAGTATATAAGAATCACTTGGGATTTTGTTAGAAATGTAGAGTCTCAGGTCCCATCTCCGACCTACTGAATCAAAATCTGCATTTTGACAAGATCCCTAAGTGCTGCTGTAGTTGGTTTGCAGACCATGCTTTTTTTTTTTTTTTTTTTCATTTAAGCAATCTCTATGCCTAACATGGGGCTTGAACTCAAACCCAAGATCAAGACTTACATTCTCTACTGACTGAGCCAGCTAAGCACCCCTGCAGACCATACTTTGAATAGCAAGATTCTAAAAAATCTTAATGGTTATATAATCAAATACATATCCCCTGGGGAAACTGAGAGCCAGAAAGAGCAGCTGTGTTTGGGTAAGAGTGAAGCATTGATAGAGCTAAGACCAGAACTTTAAGCTTCTGGTTTGAATAGTGGGTAGTCTTCACTATCCAATGTGGACGTCCATTTGTGAGACAATATGCAGGGCAGGGGGGCAAAAGGGAGAGATAGAGAAGCAAGGGAAGGCGGCACCCTGGGTCCTCTCTGGGTAACCCCAGTCTACCTACCCCTATTTTTAAGTGGGGCAATGAAGTCCTTCTTCTCACTGTACTTTTTTCTCCTCTAAAAGCTTGGCATAGAGATTAAATAAGATTTTGCTGGGGCTGGGAAAAATCTGGATTCCTTTCTTCCCTCCACCTGACAAAGTAGCAAGTAGTCAGTACAAATATCATCCGCCAGTAATATTAAATTAGTATCTACAGAGCTGACACTCCAGGAAGAGTGTGACAGCATTCCCAAGGTGAAAACTTCTCATCTGCGCCCCCAGATCCCCTCTCCTCCTGCCATTTACCCAGAGTTTCTCAACTGGTAAGCTGCAGCAGTATTTATCTCCTTGAAGTCATATCACAAAATAAAATGATGTTAAAATGCAGAGTGTGACCTTCTGACTTTTTCCATTCAACTGGATTAATTCTTCAGACTCTCCAGAGGTGGAAATAATATGAGCAGTACTTCCAAGCAAATTCTGACAACCTGACTCCTAAAGAAATGATACAGGGGAAAAATAGAATCCACAAAACCCAGGAGACCTCAGAGGTCCATTAACCTAATATCCCACCCAATGTCTGAATCTCCTCTACAATATGCTGCAATGCCTGGACCTACCTGGACCATTCCACTTGTGAGGCCTCCCCCATGCCATGTAGACTTCTCTGCATGAAAGCAAGCTCCAATACCTGTTGTTGTTGTTGTTGTTGTTTTTAAAGATTTTATTTATCCATAAGAGACACAGAGAGAGAGAGGCAGAGACACAGGCAGAGGGAGAAACAGGCTCCATGCAAGGAGCCCGACATGGGACTTGATCCCGGGTCTCCAGGATCACACCCTGGGTTGAAGGCAATGCTAAATCGCTGAGCCACCCAGGCATCCCTCCAATACCCTTTAGCACAGTCTTACTCCTTGAGTCATTCCCCAGACTCACTCCATGCCTTGAATCCCAACTATCCCATCTTCTGCTCTTGTTACTCGTTTTCCCTATTAATGAGCTTGGTTTGTCATTTGGAGCTGATATTCCACCAAGACAGGACCAGGTTGAAGTGAATTATAATCAGTGAGCCAAGGTCATGGCCATTTAAGGAAGAGCCTTTTCTATTTTTCTCGAGTCCACCTCCCTTTTAGAGTTTCAAGCCATAGAATTCTAACACTGTTATTGCTAATCTCTGTAAAGTCTGCCTTCTCCATGTCTAAGGCCTGTGTTTGTGCTTAGCCACATCACAGTCACTTTCTCCTAGTGTCCCCACCCTAAGTCTCTAATTAGCTCTTCTGTATGGGGTAGGATTCCGATCAGAGTAGCATTTTCCCCAGACTTAGGAGGCAATGGGGGTACAGTGGCACTCAAGCTTTAGATACCTGTACTGAGACATGGTATGGGTTTAGGGATCTTCATTTTAATAAGCATCTCAGGAGACTCTGCTGCAGGTGGGTAGGAGGCTGAGCTTGGAGAAATATTGATGGGAATTTTGGTGTCAGACACATTGGGTTTCAGTTCCTAGCTTTGCAACTTACTACCTGTGTGACCTTGAACAAATTGGTTTATTTTTATAAGCCCCGGTTTCCTCATCTCTCTCTCTCTCTCTCTCTTTAAGATTTTGTTTATTTGAGGGACGCCTGGGTGGCTCAGTGGTTGAGCGTCTGCCTTTGGTTCAGGGCGTGATCCTGGAATCGAGTCCCGCATCGGGTTCCTTGCATGGAATCTGCTTTTCCTCCCTCTGCCTGTGTCTCTGCCTCTCTGTCTCTCATGAATAAATGAATGAATCTTTAAAAAAAAAAAAGATTTTGTTTATTTGAGAAACAGAGTGTGTGTGCAAACATAATTGGGGGTGGAGACGGGGAGGAGAGCACAGGGAGAAGCAGACTCCCCGTGGAGCAGGGAGCCCAGGGCAGGGCTTCATTCCAGGACCCTGAGATCATGACCTGAGCTGAAGGCAGCTGCTTATCCCACTGAGTCACCCAGGCACACCTCCTCATCTCTTTTAAAGAGATGATAACATCCATCTCTGAGTATTAAAACCATGAAATGAGATGCCTATATAGTGCTTCATGTAATTCAAGGCAAGTACTGAGCCCTCAATAAATACAAGTTAGCATTGCTATTTTAGGGTAACTGCTTCTTTTATCTTCAGGATAGGGAACTTAATAGAAGACGATTTATTGATGTCCTTTTTAGATGACTGAGATTTCTAATAGATGCTGATCAGCCTTCTGATCACCCTACGACTTTCTCCTATGTCAGTTTTGTGATTCCTCTCTCAATAATGTATCACCATTTCTATGCATAGCCATGGGCCTTGCACTTAGTAGGGGATCAAAATTTGCTGAGTATTTTTTGAATGAATGAGTGCCATCTGACCAGGCCTTCTGCGCTACACTCTTATGGCAACATTACCTCTGCCAGTGCCCTTCAGCATCTTCTGAATGTTACAGAGCTCATTTGGTTGGTTCCCCATTGCCTCTGTCCACTGAAGAGTGCCATTCCACAGTGGCAATGATTTCTGCCAGTTTGTATTTACTTGGTTGTGTTAAAACTTCCAGTTCAGGGGCACCTGGGTGGCTCAGTCAGTTGAGCATCTGCTTTCAGCTCAGGTCATGATCCTAGGTCCTAGGACCGAGCACTGAGTCAGGCTCCCTGCACAGCGCGGAGCCTGCTTCTCCTTTTGCTCCTCCCTGCTGCGTGTGCTCTCTCATTCTCTCTCAAATAAATAAATAACATTTTAAAAAACAAAACTTGGGCAGCCCCAGTGGCCCAGCGGTTTAGCGCCACCTTCAGCCAGGAGTGTGATCCTGGAGACCGGGGATCGAGTCCCGCATCGGGCTCCCTTCATGGAGCCTGCTCCTCCCTCTTCCTGTGTCTCTGCCTCTCTCTCTCTGTGTCTGTCATAAATAAATAAATAAAATCTTAAAAAAGAAATAAAATAAAATCTTTTTAAAAAAAGATAAAAAGCAAAACTCCCAGTTCATTTCATTATATAATATATACTATGTGCATATGTTGCATTTTTAACTAGAGAGGTAGTGAGAGATGAAGCTGGTAATAAGAGAGTGGGAGTTGAGGTGGTGGTGGGATGTACTCTGACAGCCAGGTGATAGGGAACCACTTTTTCCTTTCACAGAAATATTCAGCGTAGTTCTGTTGTTGTTACCAAAGAATTAATTCAGGGGAATTGAGCCTGCAAAACGGATGCTCCATCAGGGAATAAATACGGATAGTGCAGAGCACACGTGTGTAATTACAAGGATGGGAGGGCTCTGGTATTTGGGTGTGGAAGGTGGTAGAGCATGGAGTTAGAAGCAGAGGTTCAGAGGCTGGTTCTGCTACTTGTGTACTGTATGTGACCCTGGGCAAGTCACTTGAAGACCTTGAACCTCAGTCTACTCTTCTGTAAAGTGAGAGTAATACTAATATCCTATCTCATAAGGTTGCCATGAGCATTACAGGCAATAAAATACGTCTAGCACTTCATATGGGGCAGGGACATAGGGCTCGATAACTGGGAGCTGACAGTACTATTAGAATCCGCCAGAGGATCCCCGGGTGGCTCCGCAGTTTAGCACTTGCCTTCGGCACAGGGCATGATCCTGGAGTCCCAGGATTGAGTCCTGCATCGGGCTGCCTGCATGGAGCCTGCTTCTCCCTCTGCCTGTGTCTGTGCCTCTCTCTCTCTCTCTCTTTCTCATGAATAAATAAATAAAATCTTAAAAAAAAAAAAAAAAAGAATCCACCAGTCTTCCACGCCAGGGGTTCAGTGGGTCTCATCACTGGGAGGGAGGAGTGTCTGTTCTCTGCTGGTTCTCTTCTTCTTTTGACACCCTGGCTCTCTGGTGTCCTCTTATCTCTTGGCTTATGTCAGGCTGGTCACTTCCTTGTAGCTGAGCTGATAATACTAATTGCAGGGAGTTCACGGCCTCTCTATCTACAGTTTCTCAACCTTCAGTCTTGAAGGTATGATGACTTCCTGGCTTCCCTATTCATGCTCTGTTACCTGAATTTTTGTTTTTGTTTTTTTAATTTATGATAGTCACAGAGAGAGAGAGAGAGGCAGAGACACAGGCAGAGGGAGAAGCAGGCTCCATGCACCAGGAGCCCGACGTGGGATTCGATCCTGGGTCTCCAGGATCACGCCCTGGGCCAAAGGCAGGCGCCGAACCGCTGCACCACCCAGGGATCCCTACCTGAGTTCTAATTGCTATTGCATGACGAGGCCGACCTCCCAATGTAAATGCAAGTACACAGAGCAGATCAGCACAGAGCTGCTCCTCCCACCCCGACCCCTGATCTTGTGCAGTTGCTTCAGGAAGGTTTTATAGACCAGTGAATCCTAAATCTGGCTGGTCCTTAGATTCACCTGGGATGCTTTAGCAAAAAAATTCAGCTTCCAGGATTCTACTCTCAGTCCTTTTGAATTGAAACGTTTGTGGCCAGGAACCACTATAATAAGAACCCCTAGAGTTACTACACACATAAAAGGAATCACTTTGGGGGTCAGTGTTGCCTGATGAATTAATGGCCATTACATCAAAGTGGTCATCCTCTCTTTCGCATGGGATGGAGCAGAGGAAAGCTTAATATTTTGTTTCTCACCTCAAACCCCTTTCTGGAATGTATCATAAGCCTGCTTTGTACGCTACACCTGACATTTCTTAAGTATTCTGAGAGTATTCATCTCCTGCAGGTGCAATCACTAGTCACTGATTTTATTAGGAAAGAGTGCCTTCCAGCTCTCCCTATAAAACCTCTTTAGAGCATTCACTTGCCTATAGCTAGTGCTACAGTCTGGAAGTGTAAGCATTAAGCCTTCCACATGTACTACATTTGCTTACATGGCCTGAGATTCCCGGAGAAGAGGACTATACTTTATATCCCAGCCAGAGAGAAGTATGAGTGGGCCAACTCAGCCCTTAGGAAGAAGAGGAAGAAGAAAGAGGTCTATTTTAGCTACATGGGGAAAATCCTAAAGCAAGTGAGTTGGTGCTCTCTTTGTAGAAATTTAGAATGGCCAAGACAGATTATCATGTTAGAGGCCTGGGTGTTGTTGTTGTTGTTGTTTTACTTCAGCTTTTTCTCATACAGGAGTGCTTCTTCACACATCGAGTTCCCGAAAAGTTGTGTGCAAGCAGCTTCTATAAACTGGATCTGCTGATGGTTGCTGTCTTTTCCCACTTGGCTTGGATTCTGTTGGCAGCAACTCTGAACACCTGAGCTCTTAGTGTCCCTCTTGTATCTGTTGACAGGCAATCTATAATTTGATTCCTAATACCCTCTTATAGAGAGAGGATTCACCACCTAGTCTGTTCTTATTCCTTGAAGAGTTACATGTATTGAGTTTTCACTAAATGGTGCTCTGTACTTAGAATGTACCTAAGATGAGTAGGTTTTCATTTTTTCTTCCTGCCCACCCAGTATTGCCCCATAGCATACAATTGCAGACAAAAATCAGAAGTCTTCCCCTTCAAAAGACGCTATGGGGAAGAGAATAAGATTTTCTTCAGGACAATGAAGCAAGGCTGAGTGTTCACAGGTGACTGTACCAAAACTCCCTGTATTCCAGTGATATCATTTGGAATCTGTTGCTTATCCTGTGAGAAGAAGGGGGAAATGGGATTAAAGAAAGGAGAAGGAAAGAAGGTATGTGATATAGAGCAGGGTTTCTCAACCCCAGCCCTATTGACATTTTGGGGCTGCTTAATTCTTTGTTGGGGGGCTGTCTTGAGCATTATGGAATACTGGGAAGCATCCCTGGACTCTACCCACTGGATGCCAGTAGCATCCTCCCTCCTAACCAAAAATGCCCAGAATCCTTGTCCCCAGTTGAGAACCATTACTGGAGAGCTTGCGTTTTCTGGAAGGACTTTCTGTGGGAGTTCTTAGACTATGCTTAGTACTCTAATCTTTAGTCTGTAATTGGCCTCTTCTATACTGCATGGGTCTGGCAGGCCACTCTGCTTTTGCAAGCCTCTCAAGGGTCAGGGCTGTGCTTTGGGTCAGCCCCTTATGGTGCTGTGAGGATAAAACAAGATGCTGGTTGGGTAAACATTATTGAGTGTCTCAGTGCAAGACAAATCTGCTAGGGAAGCTGAGATGAAAACAATGTGGTCTCTTTTGTAAAGGGGCTTATAGTCCTGTGGGATGGGAGCACTGAGGAAATACTCATACATTTTTAGAACCAGGAGGAACTCTTCAAATCCTGCTTCAAGCCTTTTCCTTTTACAAAAAAGAAATTGAGGTCCAGTGTGAGAATATTACTTGCTTACATGACCTCTCATACCCACACAGAACTAGGATTAGAGACTTGGGTAGGTGATTTTCAGGGGAATGTTCTTCTGACTATTCCAGCCTAACTTTATTTTTTTTTTTAAGATTTTATTTATTTATTCATGATAGACATAGAGAGGGAGAAGCAGGCTCCATGCTGGGAGTCCGACGTGGGACTCGATCCTGGGACTCCAGGATCACACCCTGGGCCAAAGGCAGGCGCCAAACCGCTGAGGGATCCCCCTAGCTCCCTAACTTTAGATGAAGTTGTTAATGACATAAGACAGCATGTGATACAGGTTCTGAGACACAAAGAGTTCTGGTCGTCAGTGAGAGGTCATGTGGACACAGATAAGCCAGAGGGGCAGCAGGGGAAGGGCCTTAAAGGGTGGATAGGATTTGAAAGGTGAGGTTGGATGAGGCCATGGTAGGTAGGGATGACAGATCAACAGTGGCGTGGAGACCAGAAAAGATAGGGACACATCCGAGGAAGACCAAGTTTTCCCAGCATGGCTAGAGATCATGTGGTGCAAGGATGTAAGGAGGCAAATTAAGAAGTGTTAAAATGCTTACTAATATGAAATATACAGTGGCATGTCTACTCTAAAATTACTTTTTTTCCATCTTCCAAAGGTGTTGGATGTTAGCTCTGCTTCTATTGGGGGAAAAATCAAGGCACAAAACTTATGGCTAGAGTGTCTGTATTCTACAGATAAGGGTGATCTTTCTCTCCAGCTACAAATTCCCCTCCCCAATCTTCCTCAGACAATTGATAGGTCCAATGGCCTAATTTCTTTCATCACATTCCTACCATTGTACCTCCAGGTGGTTTGTATGGCTCCACGTGCGCATGAATCCATGGAAGCCGTGGGGGCTGAGTTAGACCATAAATTGCTTACTTTGAAAAGTGTTCATTTCTCTGTCTTACTTACCCTTGTGCCATTTCTCTCCCAGACTCACCCAGACTTCAGTGGATGCTCCTGGATCTTGGATGCACTGGGCTCCCTGGAGGATTGGCTGCTGGAACAGGTTAGCCTGGAGGCGGTTCGACTATCCTTCTACAACCACAGAAGAGCTGTTACCAGCAGAGAGATCCTTGGAGCTATTAAGCAGAGATCCTTTCTGAAGAGCTTTTGTGTAAACGAAGTGTTCTGAATGGTGCTGTTGTTGAAAGGATTGCACTTGTCAAAAATAATCAGATAGGTCAGAGGACTGAGTTGGAAGACAAGGTATCTGATAAATACCTGTTGCAACAGGAGTCTTGGTACTACATACCTGGTCTCTGGGTCCTGTGTTTTTGGCCTCTGACCTAATTTGTGTGTGGGGAAATATAAAGGCATTTTCTCTTATGTCATGTTATGCTTGTTTATGGCTTTAAAATTTTTCTGCGGCATGCTTCTCCCATTTGAACTTACCTATTGTCTTTTTGGAGGACACAATTCAACCCATTACACTGTGTACTCCCCATCTTTTCCATCTTCAGCCCCAGGGTGGAGAATGCTGCTTTGGAATGAACTGATTTTTTTTTTTTTTTTTAAAGCACCTCTACTTAAATTTGAAAGAACAAAAAAGGAGTGCCTGGGTGGTTCTGTTGGTTAAGTGTCTGGCTTTGGCTCAGGTCCTGATCCTGGGGTTCTGGAATCGAGTCCCACATCAGGCTCTCTGCTCAAGGGGAGAGTCTGCTTCTCCTTTTCCCTTTGCTGCTTCTCCTGCTTGTGCTCTCTTGTTCTCAAAAAAGTAAATCTTAAAAAAAAAAAAAAAAAAAGAGAGAGAGAGAAGGGATTTCTTCTTTGTGTAGAGGACTCATGGTGTTGGTTACCCATGTAGCACTTAGCATAATAACGTGTGTGTAATGAGTGTCTGTCAAATGTAGAAGCTGATCCCAAGTGTGGAAAAACAAGACCATTATAGTAGCATTTTAAAATACAATAATGTAGGAAGAGAAAGAATAAATGGGCTGATATATTTTAGACATGGTGGTCTGGTAAGCCTGGGTAGGTGATGTGAAGAGGAAAGGTGCTAAGCATGGAGAAGGATTCTGGGCTGGAGGAACAGCCCGAGCAAAGGTCCTGAGGCGGTCAGGAAAGCTTTAGCTTGTTAGAAAAAACTAAATGAAAGCCCAGGCAGCTGGGTTCTAGCAAGCAAGGGAGAAGTATACTAGGAGAGGAGGTTGGAGAAAAAGGCTGAGGCCAAGTCTTGCAGGATTTTATTTTATTCCAAGGAGAGTGTGAGGCCACTGAAGGATTTTAACTGGGGAACTGACATCTTGTTCACTTTTTTTCATTTTTTTTTAGTTGAGGTTTAGCCTACAGTAGAGTAGACTCTACTCTAGTTGAGGTTTTAGTTGAGGTTTAGCTCTACAGTAGAGTGTATAAATCTGAACACCCCTCAAAGTTTTGTGTATATATACACATGTCCATATTAAATTACAGACCATTTCCATCACTGCTGCTATGTCAAAAATATATTGAAGAGTGTGCCAATGGGAAAATTAGTTAGAAATGTTTTGAATGCATTTAGTAGAGAGATGACAGCGGCCTGTAGGAGTGTGGGTGGTAGTCAAGATGGGGAGAAGTGAAGAGATCTATTTTTTTTTCTTTTTTTTTAAATTTATTTTTTATTGGTGTTCAATTTACTAACATACAGAATAACCCCCAGTGCCTGTCACCCATTCACTCCCACCCCCCGCCCTCCTCCCCTTCTACCACCCCTAGTTCGTTTCCCAGAGTTAGCAGTCTTTACGTTCTGTCTCCCTTTCTGATATTTCCCACACATTATCAATCTAAGATAGAATTGATATGGTTAATTAGCAGGATGAATGTGAGCAGTGAGGAAAAAATGCTTCCTCAGTTTGGAGCTTGAGCAGCGTGGTGGACAGTGATGCCAGCTGCAGAAATGGAGAAGGCTGGAGTAAGAAGGACAGGTGTTTTCGGAGAGGGGACAATTGAGAATTCCATTCTGTGCATGTTTTCAATACTAGTGAACCCTGCAAATAGAGATGCCAAATAGAAAGTACTGGCGCAGGGATGCCTGGGTGGCTCAGTGTTTGAGAGTCTACTTTCGGCTCAGGGCATGATCCCAGGGTCCTGGGATCGAGTCTCACATCAGGCTCTCTGTGGGAAGCCTGCTTCTCCCTCTGCCTATGTCTCTGCCTCTCTCTGTGTTTCTCATGAATAAATAAAGAAAATATTTAAAAAGAAAGGACTGGCCCAAAGATACAAATGTGGATATCATCAGCAGGAATGGGTAGGATCACCTAAGAAAATGGGGAGGAAGAAAAAATGGGGGCGGGGGGAGGAAAAAAGACTTTTCAGAACCAAGGTTAAAGAAATTCTAATATTTTAAATCAGATGGTGGAGAATGGACCTACCAAGAAAGAGAAATCTGAGAAATCAGAAGAGGGTGGTGCTATGGAAGCCAAGAGGAGAGAGAGTGGTCTGGTCTCCTGTGCACCATCTTGGGGAGAGTGTTACAAGGAGACATGGACGTCTACTGCATTTGGTGACATGGAGGTCATAGTGACCTTGAGAAGTCAATTCTCTGGAGCAAGGCAGGCATCAGGCAGTTTTAAGCAGGTAGAAGAGGGAGTGGCGGTAGTCGGTAGAGACAGCTTTTCAGATGGTGTTGAGACAAGAGGAGGAATTTAGTGCTGAAAGAGAACAGAGACATGGGCTGGTAGCCAGTGTCACTTGGTATGCAGATATTTAAGATGTGCTCATTTGTTTGCTTATGGGAATTCTGCAGAATAGACTGAGATAATACGTCAGAAGAAGGTAGAAAAAAAGCAAAAGATCCAAGATCTTGAGGAGGTAGGAGGTGGGGGCGTTGGATTCAGAGCAGAAGTAGAAGAGAGGATGTGTGCAAACATAGGTGTAGAGATTTCATGGTGAAAGTTTGAGGAAGTAAGTACCTTTTTCTTTTAAAAGGAAGCCAGTGAGAGTAGAAGAGGAATGTGAGAGGGTTGACAATATGAGGTCATTGTCTAAGGGGGTAGGAGAGTGAGACTTGGATCTCTGTAGGCAGATGGCTCATCAGCAATGAGTGCCTGTTCAGTGGGCAATTACCAGCCAACAGCAAGGCCAGTCTTGCTGTGTGACCTTCTCTGGCCACTGGTATCTGCTCCAAGCTAGGAGGGAGAGAGGAGCCAGAGAGCAACTCCATGGTGAGTGGTGCCATCCAGGCCAGCCAGGAAGGACATTATAGGGTTCATGGAAGATACAGAAGAGGTCAGGCCTGTAAACTGAGTTTCAAAGAAGGATTTTTCTCTCTCCAGCATGTCCCAGAATTAGTTCACAGATGAGGGCACATGCCTAGGAAGCAGCGGTGACACTCAGTGACCCCTCCTTAAAGTCCACCTGCTCGGATTTAGGTTGTCAGCAGATCATAAAGCAGCCTTCTATGAGGCTGGGGGTTGATCTGCTCCACTTGGGAGACACCCATGTCCTCCCCACCATTCTCTCCATTGTTGTTTCTTATGGGATTCTGTACCACCAGCCCCAGGCTCTCTACGGGGATGGAGAGGCTGCTGTTCAGGTGTGTAACTAGAAGTGGATTGTCTGGGCACTGAAGGCAATCTAGTGGCTGTTTGCTCAGACCTGGGCTTCTCTGCTAGGTTCCTGCTGTCCTGGGGATTCAGGACAAGCATCCTAGGGCAGGTTCGGGCATCCCCCCAAACCCAACTAGGGTTTGAACAAATGCTGGCTTAGTGACACAAGCCTCTTCTTGCCCATGGTTATCCTGGGGAATTATCAATCTGGCTGACTCAGAGGTGAGTGAGGATCCCCCTCTCTCTACTACCCTCTGAGAGTTGACTGTGCTCAGGGATCTGAGAGAGTCCTGATGTGTCTGGCTCTTCCTAGACTCCTGCCCCAAGCACTGGGATCTGGCTTAGTCTAGAGAAAAAGCTGGCCTCCTCCCCATATTGTCACCCATCATAGGTACTAGGCTTGACTTCTGGGCCCAGCAGATTCAGATACTTCTCCTCAACTGCCTAAAATGAATTTAGATAGAGGACCCAATAGGAAGAGAGCTATCAACATAGTTAACTACATTATGGTATGAACTGGGAATGGTAGACAGGGAGGAACCCGGGAAGACCTGTTTGATCAAAGTTCTCCATGCCCTACTATTTCAGTGGCCCACACATTTGCTTACTGAACATCTGCTCTTTTTCATCTTCCTGTGAATTTCATTCCTTCCTTTTATTTTATTTATTTAAAGATTTTTATTTATTCATGAGAGAGAAAGAGAGAGACAGAGACACAGGTAGAGGGAGAAGCACGCTCCATGCAGGGAACCCTACATGGGATTCCATCCCGATCCTGGGTCCCCAGGATCACGTCCTGGGCTGAAGGCAGCGCTAAACAGCTGAGCCACCGGGCTGCCTTCATTCCTTCCTTTTAAAGTCCCAGACTCCTATTCTCTTCTCTTCAGATCAGAAAGGTATATATACCTCATTTTGCTTGATTGTCTTTAGAATTTACATGTCTGTGTGGATTCCCCTTAAATATGAAATGAAATTTGATTTTTTTTTTCTTGTTGTTCTATCTCATGTCAACTGATTTATTTAGTCCAGTCAGAGGGACCTTGAAGGGGAGAGAAAATTTTCCTTCCCCAACAGAATAGATATGATATTGGGACAAAGTGGCTCTATCTGTTGTAGCCATAGCCAGGCCTATGAAAACCTGCCCTATTCTGATACCCAGGTCACTGGAAGAGTTAACAGTTTCTTGGTCTGAGTGGTTTGGGCTTTCATGCCAGGGAGGCTTGAGTCCACTCCCTGCCCTACCACTTATAAGTTGCAAGAGCTCAGGTAGGTTGCTTTACCCCTCTGAGTCTATTTTCTCCTACAAATATAATCATACTGAATTTTCGGGGTTGGGGAAAAGATCAAAGGAAATAGGCTTGTAACATGCCTAATCAGTGTCTGTACATAGTAGGTGCTCAACAAATGTTCACTCCTTATCTGGGCAGAGCACAAGCTAGCACCGACCTACCCAGAGGAAGCAAGCCTTTTTCCTCCTTCTTGCCCTCAGCACCATTTCCAACCTGCTGGCTTCTTCTAATATTGGGTTTAGTCTTCAATTTGGAAATCCTTGCTACGGCTTGGCCTTCAGACTGAATAGGGAGAGGCCATATGTAGGGTGCTTGAAATTTGAGGAGCAGTACAGAAACCATCCCTCTTTCGTTGGGGAAACCCTCTTGCATGCGGGTGTAGTGGAAGGAAGGGTATTGCCTATGCCTCACCTCCCACACTGGAGACAGACAGGGTGAGGTCCTACCCAGAACTCTGAATCTGGAAGGGAAAGTAAAGTTGAAGGGAGAGTCACAATCATTTTAGGGCAATTGCACCCAGCACCTGGAACCCCTGGGGTACCTGCCCATTTCCTAATCTGGGTCTTTTGTTTCCTGCTGATTCTGTGGGCACCTCCTGTCATTTCAACAAGTCCCCTTTCCACATGGGATAATTAGTTTCTATTGCTTGCAAGTAAGAATACTGAGTGTTTATCTCAGATAGGTCCAGGGAGACTTTAAGGGGCATTGGAATGGTAGTAGTTGCTAGAATGGTGGGAGAGAGGTGGCTAGTAAAGCCTTTGGCACAGCCTTAGTACGATCCTGTCCTCCCTGCAACTGGGTAGTGGGTGGTTAATTGGGGCATTTATATCATTTGTTTGTTTTGGTTTTGTAAGGGAGGAAAAATAACTTTTCCTCTACCCTTCTAGATTCTTGCTTAAGACCCCCATATAATAAAAAAAAATTGACAAGAGAAAAACAAACAGAAATTAACTAAAAAGTATACCTCCTGTACATATAGGATATACCCGGGAAAACTGAGTAACTCCCTGAAATGGGCCAAGCCACCACCTTAAATACCAGCTCCAGCTAAAGACAAAAGAAATGAGGAGTACCTGGGTGGCTTAGTGAGTTAAGCATTGGACTTTGGCTCAGCTTATAGTCTCAGGGTCCTGGGCATCAGGCCCCCTGATCAGCAGGGCTGATAGGATATACTTATCAACAAAAAGTCCATCTACCAGGAGCCAGATCCCTCCAACATCAAATGGGGTGATGCTGGTACTGAGTATGTTTGGAATCCACTGGGATCTTTACCACCACAAGGATGCTGGGGCTCACTTGAAGGAGCAAGAGGGTCATCATTTCTGCCCGTCTGCTGATGCCCCATGTTTCTGATGGGCAAGAACCATGAGAAGTATGACAACTCCCTCAAGATTGTCAGCAATGCCTCCTGCAACAACTGGTTGACTACTGTGGCCAAGGTCATCCATTACAACCTTGACACCATGGAGGGACTTGTGAACACAGTCTGTGCCATCACTGCCACCCAGAAGACCATGGATGGCTCCTCTGGGGAAGCTGTGGCATGATGACCAAGGGGCTGCCCAGAATATCATTCCTTTTTTTTTCTCAGAATATCATTCCTCCTTCTACTGGTGTCTCCAGGGCTGTAGGCAAAGTCATCCCTGAGCTGAATGGGAAAGCTCACTGGCATGGACTTCTATGTCCTCACCCACAGTGTGTTAGTCCATAGATCTGATCAACTGTCTAGAAAAAGCTGCCAAATACAATGACATCAAGAGGATGGTGAAGCTGGCATCAGAGGGCCCCTTCAAGGGTATTCTGAGGTTTGGTGAGGACCAGGTTGTTTCCTGTGACTTTAACAGTGATATCTACTCTTCCACCCTCAATGCTGGGGCTGGCACTGCCCTCAGTGACCACTGTATCAAGCTCATTTCCCAGGATGATGGTGAGTTTGGCTACAGCAAGAAATTGGTGGACCTTATGGTCTACATGGCCTCTAGACCATCAGCCCCAGGGAGAGCTCAAGGAAGAGGGAGGCCCTCAGCTGCTGGGGAGTCCGTAACCCAACTCATTCCCCAACATACTGAGAATCTCCTGACCTCTACATAGTTTCCATCCTAGAACCCCTGAAGATGGGGAGAAGTTTGGGGAGCCTGACCTTGCCATGTGCCATCAAGTATATTGTCCCCAGCCAACAAACAAAACAACCAAAAAAAACCCCCAAACTAATGGAGATTTCCCTTATAAATGTATGTTTCTTTTACAAAAGGGCAATTTCTAGTTGGTTTTCAGAACTTCTCCTGTGTCTACTATTTCTTAAAAATAGCCCTGGTGGCGCAGCGGTTTAGTGCCTCCTGCAGCTGGGGGTGTGATCCTGGAGACCTGGGATCGAGTTCCACGTCGGGCTTCCTGCATGGAGCCTGCTTCTCCCTCTGCCTGTGTCTCTGCCCCCTCTCTCTCTCTCTGAATAAATAGATAAAGAAAAATAATCAGCCTAAATTAATTTTTATGCCAAAGAGGCATATTCTGGGGATGACAAATTCTGCTTCCCTTTGGTCTTTTCCACTTGTGTTATAAACTCCCCAAGGTTAAAGTTTTCTTTTCTATCTCTCCTACAGAGTCATAAAATCCTAGATCTGTGTTGGGACACAGAACAGGCCACCCCAAGATGGGCTGCTTTGGCATGAAGATTATTTTGAGTTAAAGAGGCACCTGGGTGGCTCAGTGTTTGAGTATCTGCCTTTGGCTCAGGGCATGATCTTGGGTCCTGGGGTTGAGTCCGCATTGGGCTCCCCACAGGGAGCCTGCTTCTCCCTCTGCCTGTGTCTTTGCCTCTCTCTGTGTGTCTCACAGGAATAAATGAATAAAATATTTAAAAAGGTAATCAAAACTGAATGGATTCAGGAAAAGTTCTTTACCTCCCCCTCAACTGTCTAAATTTACATTGGAAAGGAGTGCCTGTACCAGGAAGAGAGCTATTAACAAATATTTCTTTTTACCTAAGAAACTGGTCTGCATAACAGGGCAAACTCTGTGTTGTAAGCATCTTCTCCCACTTTCCAGCTGATGGCCTTCCCCGCTTTGTACACCCAGACCCGACCCTTCTTACATAAGACATGCACAGGAGAATGACACCTGTACCCCCCATGCCACCTGTCTTTGGAATTTCATGTTTGTGTGGATTCCCCAGATACGGGAAACCACATTCGATTTTGTCCTGTTAATTTGTCTTGTGTAAATTTAATTCTTAGTCCAGCTAGAAGGATTCTGAACAGAGGAAAATTTCTTTCTCCCTGACATCTGAAAGAGACCACAAGAGATCATGTAGTTTAGCTTCTTTTCTTCTTCTTCTTTTTAAAATTCCAGTAGAATAAACATACAGTGTTATATTACAGATGATTCAGAGGCTACTTTTAGATAACCAACGTGAGCAATGGAAACCTGAGTGAGGTAGAAGGGCCCACAGTGACCACTGGGGTGAATACAGACAGGCCCATTAGGAGACCCACCTCCAGGCACCTGCGTGTCTCAGTCAGTTAAGCATCTGCCTTTGGCTCAGGTCTTGATCCGGGAGTCCTGGGATGGAGCCCGGGTTCAGGCTTCCTGCTCAGTGGACACCCTGCTTCTCCCTCTGACTTGGCTGCTCCCCCTGCCTGTGTTCACTCTCTCTCTCTCTGTGTTAGATAAGTAAAGAAAATCTCAAGAAAAAAAAAAATGAAGATCCACTTCAAAATAGCCATAGGCCCAGGGCGCCTGGGTGGCTCAGTTGGTTAAGTGTCCTACTCAATTTTGGCTTCAGGTCATGATCTCAGGGTCATGTGATGGAGACCTGAGTTGTGCTCCTGCTCAGCAGGGAGTCAGCTTGAAGAGTCTCTCCCTCTGCCCCACCCACCCCCTCAAAGAAATGAATACATTAAAAAAAAATAGCCATAAGCCCTAACTGACCAATGGACTATTTATACCCACACAGAGGTACCAAAAAAAGGAAAATATCCTTGGTTCCCATACTTCCTCACCTTCCCCCTTAACTGCAGCCTCCACCGCAGTCCTGCTTGGGGTCTCTTGTGGTGTATTCAATAAACTTCTGTCTCTGTTCTGCCTGGATCCCCAGCTCCACCTGGTCGGGTTACCCCACATTCCTCAGTTTATTCTCCCTATTTAAGAGTCTGTTTTACGGTTTGTGTCTTTTTTTCTTTGTTCATTTTTGTTGTTTCTTAAATTCCATCTCTGCGTGAAATCATATATTTGTCTTTCTCTGACTTATTTCACTTAGCATTATGCCTCCTGTGTTGTGACAAATGTCAAGATTTCATCCCTTTTAGTGGCTGAGTAATATTCATATATATATGTGATATATATCACCTGAATATTTATACACACACACACACACACACATACCACAGCTTCTTTATCATGTGGTTTATCTTCTTATCTTACATCAAGGCTACCAAATGTCTAAACCACCCAAGACAAAAAAGCACTCCATTCTTCTCAGAGTATTTCCAAGAAATGGAAACACTTTTCCCCAATCACCCATTCTGTTGGTTCCTGCTTTGCTATAAGCCCATTTTGCTTAAACAGACTGAGCAGAAGGAATTTGGGACAGGCCCCTTCCCCACATGTGCCACTTTGGCATGTGGATTATTTTGAGGTGAAGGCAAATTGAGACCCTGTGGGCTCAAGAGAAATTTGTCCCTCCCTTAACCACACAGAAGAATCTAACTTGGAGGGTCTTTCCAGTATAAGGATTGTCAGTAAAAATAATTTTTTAAAAGATATATTTATTTTAGAGAGAGAGGTAGAGAGCACAAGCGGGAGGCAGAGCAGAGGGAAAGGGAGAAACAGAATGTCAAGAAGATGCCATGCTGAGCATGGAACTTGACATGGGGCTTGATCCCACAACCCTGACATCACAACCTGAGCCAAAACCAAAGTCAGACACCTAACTGACTGTACCACCCAGGTGCCACACAAAGATAAATTTTATTTGAATGATCCATCTGCATGGCCGGGCAAACATCTAATTACCAAACATCTCTTCTTCTTAGCATTCTGTGGATAACATTCCTTTCCTCTGAAATCCCGGGCCCCTATCCCCTTCTCCTTAGTTCAGAATGACATATATCTCATTTTGCCTGTCTTTGGAATTTCCATGACCATGTGGATTCCCTATATGTATTCTATTAAATTTGATTTTCTCCTATTAATGTCTTATGTCAATTTGATTCTTAGTCCAGCTAGAAGGACCCTTGAAGGGACAGGAATCCTTGCTCCCTGTCATAGCTTCTCCACGAAAGCACTCTAGAGGGTAGCAAAATCATCCCTCAGTTTTCCCTGTCCCTGTGTGTCAGTTGTGGGAAACCACAGCTGCTCATGCAGCAAGGCTCTTACCAAACAGGGAGCTGTGAATGCATACACAGGCAATGTATGTAGTGGGGAAGGTGATGGGCCAAGAGACCATGCCTGGGGACAGCAGCCACGTCTCACTTACTAATACTCCCAAATAATGTGGGCTGCATTTTGAGAGCTCTTATGATTCCTGGAGAAATAGGTAGGTATAAGTGAAATTCTTGATTTTTAAAAATGTGGGCAACTAGTTTGATTTTTTTTTTTTTAAACTGTAAATCAGAAAAAAAGCACCCTCCTCTGTGGGCTGCATGTGGCCTAGGGGTGACCAGTTTGCAGAGCCTGCACTAGGTTGCCCAGGACATAATGTGCATCCTTTGGTCACCAGTACTGACCTTAGATTGGTTGACTGGATCTCTGCCCTAAGCCCCAGGCCTTAGCTTGAAGGCCAAGGGGGAATGACCATCCAGCTCATGCCTCCTTCTAGACCAGGCTCACTGGACTCTGGAAAAAAGAGTCTGTCCTCAGAGCCCCAGCCTGTTTCCTTCCAGAGCCTGTGGGGACCTCCATCCTTCCAAGGAAGCCCATAACCCTGGGTGTGGGCATCTTTATGCCTGACAGATGGCCAAAGGATGGCTGTTTGCTAAGTGAGGGCTGTGGAAGGGTAACGCGAGTTCCCTTTGGTCCCTCGAGTAGAGTGCAAACCGCAGGGGCAGGACAGCCAGCCGGGGGCCTGTGTTTCATGCTTGTCTCTGGCACAGCCAGTGCTTGGGGTGGGCCTGCGCGATGAGGCCGTCCTGAGAGCTCCCGCGCCCCGGCTCCGCAGGTACCGCGGGCCCCGCACTCCTCAATGCGTTGCGCGCCCGCGTCCTTGACCCTTGCATTAGCTCTCAGCATGCCTGCGAGTGGTGGCCCCACGGTGCCGATGAGGAAGCCGAGGCACAGAGACATGAAAGGAGTCGTCCTCAGCTCGTGAGAGGCAGAAGTGGGGTCGAAACCACGGCGGGATCCGCAGCGCCCCCGGCCGGCCGGCGCCAGGGCTGGGGGTGGCCGGGACCCCGCGGCCTCCCTCCCCGAGGCCTGGGGTTGGCTGGGGGGGCCGGGAGGGGCCGGGAGGGGCCGGGGGGCTGGGGGGGAGCGCCTCCTGGCTGGCGGGGTGAGGGCCTCCCTGCAGCCGGGCCTCCCGCGGCCCCAGCCCCCCGCCCCCCGCCCGCCCCGGGCCCGGCGGGGACGGCGGCGCCTGGCAGCGGGGGATTTGGCTGCGCGGCGGATCCCCCTCCCCCGGGGCTTTATCTGGACTCCTCGGGCCGGCCCAGCCTCTTCCCGGCATGCCCCGCTGCGGGGCCGCCCGCCCGTCCCGCGCCCGGACTCTGCCATCGGGGGCGCCGGCGGCCGGAGCGCCCCGGGTGCGTCCTGCGGCCGCCGCCTGAGGTGGGTGGGCCTCGCCGAGCCCTGGCGCCGCGGGAGCTGGGGGGTGCGGGCGCGCGGGGCCGGGGCACGTCGGGGCCGCAGCCGGGGCGGGGGAGCCCGTCGGCCCTCGGTGGGGGTCGCGGCGCCCGGGGCCGCCCGCTAGGCTGGGGGGGGTCGCGCCTCCGACCCGGGGGGGGGGGGGCGGGCAGCGGGCGAGGAGGGAGGGACTTGGGGCTGCTTCATCCCGGCGGACGTGGGGCGCGGGGGGCGCGGGGGGCGGCGGGGAGCCCCACGCACCCCTCCCGCGGAAACCCAGACCTCCCCGCGCTCTGCAAAGGCAGAGACTGAACCTCGCCCCGAGCCCCTCGGAGGAGAATGAATGCACCGAGGAGGGAAACACGCAGACAGGCCCGCGGCAAGTCAGGGAGGGAGAGAGGAAGCTCGGGGAAAGCGGGTGCCCCGGGCACAGCCGGAACAGAGCGGGTGGTCTCGGAGGCCGCGGCGCGGGGGAGGGGAAGGGAGCCGCCGCCGAGGGGGAGGGTGTCGGGGCGGAAGATGGAGACAAAGGGCTGGAGGAGTAGCCCTTTAGGAGGCACAGTGCCGAGAGACACACATCGGGAGAAACTGAGGCAGACCCCGAGAATTAGCTCCTGCCTCCCGCGGTGCGTCCCCCCCCCCCCCCCCCGTAGATACGGAAATGAAAGACACAGACCTACCCAGCCTTCTGCCCTCCCGAGGAAGTGAGCTCCAGGGGGTAGAGGAGCTCCTCCGTGAGACCTTTGAGAAAGGCTCCTTGGCCCTTTGAGCCAGCCGAGTGTGCATCTAGTCCACCTGGCAGGCTCCTACTCATCCTTCAAAACCAGCTCAAATATCACCTGCCTGTAAGGAGGGCTTTCCCTAGAAAATGCCATGCAAGCGCAATTACCTCTTGTCTGTGTACCCTGTCGTGCGGCATGGACACGGAGTGGAGCTGGGGGAGAGGGCCACAAACGGCAAACATTTGTCCACTTGTCCACCTCTTCCTCCCTCCTCAAGATTTGGAGTCCGTGCCTTACTTATCTCCAGTCTTCTGAATCCTGCCTAGTGCTTGGTGTCTAGCAGATGAACAATAAATACTTACCGAATGGGACACCCGGGTGGCACAGCGGTTTGGCGCCTGCCTTCCACCAGGGGCATGATCCTGGGGTCCCGGGATGGAGTCCCACACCGGGCTCCCTGCGTGGAGCCTGCTTCTCCCTCTGCCTGTGCCTCTGCCTCTCTTTCTCTGTGTCTCTCATGAATAAATAAATAAAATCTTATAAAAAAAATGCTTATCGAATGATAACCAGGAACATGTGGACCCTAGGAGACATGTAGTATAAAATAAGTCCTGCATCATCCTGGGGTCATAGGAACTAGATCAAAGCCCCTCTTCCGCAGGTGGAGAAATTAAAGCCCAGACTGGGGAAGAGACTTGCTCAAAGGCACACAAGTAGGAGACTGCAATGAACACGTACTTCTCGGAGGTGCCCTTGTTCTTCTGCTTGAGTCTAAAATAGGTGTGAAAGAACATCCTCATCGAAAACAGTCAATAGCCAAAGGACACTTTAACATCAGTTATGAGTTTCCAAAACTGAAACTGACCATCAAATCCCTTTGCAGAATTTTTAGAACCTTCTTCCCTCTGTAGGAAGACAAAGGGAGGTGAATGCCCATCTCGGTTTCGGTAGATGGGTTCTGCTTTCTGACCACAGAAACCCCAACAAATTACTTAACCTCTGTGAACCTCAGTTTTCTCGACTGTAAAATGGGGGGTACTAATACCTATCACAGGATTGTGAGAAGAGTTAACATACAAAGTGCCTGGCACAGAGTAGATTCGAGTAAACACAATCCTGCCCTTCTTAGGAGAATATTCTTTTATGCACTTGGTGGAGGTGTGAAACAATAGGGCTAGTTAAACTGCTTCCTTTTGTCTAGATTTAAAAAGCCATCCGGTTCGGCAGGTGGCAAACTCTTAACTTACAAAAGGCAAATTTGGGGCAGGACATAAAATGCATCTTGATTCTGTTCAGGCTTTCAGGTCTCTGCAGGTGACTTGGGGGAACCTGGCTCTCTGTGCTCCCCCCACACACACACACACAGCAGGTAAGACACCCCCCCCCCCCCCCCCCGCTACTGCCCCACTCTCTTTACCAAGGTCTGCTCTGTCCTTTTGTCTTCTAAGATTTAGCCCATGCTGAGGATGTGACGGGAACGGAGAGAGCCACCCTGAAGCATGGAGACTGTGGTGATTGTCGCCATAGGTGTGCTGGCCACCATCTTCCTGGCCTCGTTTGCAGCCTTGGTGGTGGTTTGCAGGCAGCGCTACTGCCGGCCTCGAGACCTGTTGCAGCGCTATGATTCCAAGTGAGTGGGTCCAAGGAGGGCCAGGAGGGGAAGTGGGCTCTGCCGGGGGCTCCAGCAACAGAAAAAGAGAGGAGCCCAAGAAGTTCTGTACTGGGCAACTCTCACTCAGCTTTTTGTGTCTAAAATGGTACTTTCGGGGATCCCTGGGTGGCGCAGCGGTTTGGCGCCTGCCTTTGGCCCAGGGCGCGATCCTGGAGACCCGGGATCGAGTCCCACGTCGGGCTCCCGGTGCATGGAGCCTGCTTCTCCCTCTGCCTGTGTCTCTGCCTCTCTCTCTCTCTCTGTAACTATCATAAATAAATAAAAAAATTAAAAAAATAAATAAATAAAATGGTACTTTCGGGGTGCCTGGGTGGCTCAGTGGTTGAGCATCTGCCTTCAGCTCAGGATGTGATCCTGGGGTCCTGGGATCAAGAGCCACATGGGGCTCCCCACAGGGAGCCTACTTCTCCCTCTGCCTACATCTCTGCCTCTCTCTGTGTCTCTCATGAGTAAATAAATAAAATCTTAAAAAAAAAATAAAAAAGAAATAAAATGATGCTTTCAGAGAGAGAGATCTTGGAGCTTGAGCAATGTCCTGAGCCTTCCCTGACTCTGAGACTGCACTAAGGGTAAAGTGGCCTGAACTGTTCACCTAGCACAAAGGTGTGGCCATCTAACCCGAACTAGCCACTTCACCTGGCATTTGAATAAGCCCAACCTCTTTCCAGCCAAACTCCTAGGAATGGAAATCCTAGGCCTGTACTCCAACCACACACATGGAAGCAGCAGATACTCAATTTTGTGAAATCCCAGCATGGCACTCTCTCTTTCTTTGCACAGATTTCTTCATGATGCATTTTATGCACAACAGATTTTATGAACAAGATCCTATTTTCCATTTAAGGATGTTTTACTTGATAGACTTGTAAGGGACATGGCAATTAACCCTTAGTTCCTCTTATCCCTCTATCTGAATCCTATCAGCGTCTCTGTCAAGTGGTGAATAATTTGTAAATGGCTGTTTATATGACCCAGAAAAGCTATGCTATTAAATAGCAGGTTATGGCATCTTATATTGTAAAGAACCCCGTTGTAAAGTAGGTGTTGTTGCTTCTCCCACTTCTCCACTAGAAGGAGGAGGGAATGGAGTTGATGTGGGCAGACGAGGGCCTTTCCTGAGAGTGATTCTCCAGATGAGGTAGGTTTGGATAATAGGAACTTCAGCTTCTCTGTATAAGGTAGGCTTGAAGGGAAAATAAGTTATTTGTTGTTGTTTTAAGTAGGCTCCATGGTGGGCATGGGGCCCAACGTGGGACTTGAACTCACCACCCTGAGATCAAGAGTTGAGCTGAGATCAAGAGTCAGATGCTTAACCAGCTGAGCCACCTAGTCACCCCAAAGGGAAAAGAAGTTTGAAAAGGATGCTATTTTGTGCAGAAGGAATAGCCCTGTCTAATACATATCTATATTTATGGTTATGCCTCTGCTATTTCTCTTAGCAGCTCATCTCGTTCTGCTTCACTTCTCTTCTTAAGCACTGCTACCTGCCTCCTTGACTCACCTCTAGCCGTGTGTCCAGCCTGCACCTGCCGTACCTAGGGTTAGGTTTGGATCCAGGACAAGAGGTCAATGCTTTAACTTACTAACTTCCTACACTCTGTTGGGGGATATGTGGGGCCTCAGTGAGGAGAGGTTCAGCAACAGTCACCCATCATGAAACCACTCTCCTGGGCTTTTCCTTCCAGGCCCATTGTGGACCTCATTGGTGCCATGGAGACCCAGTCGGAGCCATCCGAGTTAGAACTGGACGATGTGGTCATCACCAATCCCCACATCGAAGCCATTCTAGAGAATGAAGACTGGATTGAAGATGCCTCGTAAGGCCTTTGGGACTGTTTGCTTCCTGCAGTCCCCCTAGGATGGCAAATGGGGCTTCTGGGTGCTCTTCTCTGGCTTCCTTTGCCACGGCACTACTAGGCGTCTAGCAGCACTGTGCCAACTGATCTTTTTTTCCCTGCCTGCAGTATGGGAGGCAGGGGATCAGATTATGATATGACAGTGTTTGTCTCCTTCCTCCCCCATTTAGTAGACCTTAATACCAAAGCCCATAGATGTATGGCAAAGGTTGTTACAAAGTCACCCTGATGTGCTTGGATTATCCTTAGGGTGCCTGTAAATTTGACACTCAGTCTCCAGAGATGAAGCCTTTGTCTTCAGGGTCCTTCAGGGATCTCTCCACCCAGCAGGACCCTCTACATGTTGGGCTCCATCCAGCAGGAGCCTCTACATGGGTCCATGTTCTTATTGTTCATGGGCAGATGTGGGGGGGGGGGCATTATGTGTAGGACCCTGGGCCAGTTACTGCAGATATTAAACCAGTGAGAGGGACAGAATTCTACTAAATACAGTATCTCCGAAGCCATAGCATGTCTCTGCACGGTGCCGTGGACACACAGAGTTGGCAATCTCTAGAGCTGCCCGGGATGGGGAGGTGGGAGTGGCTTTCATGAAGTCTACCACAGAGTGGGTGCCTTTACACCTGAGTCTTGGAAGATGAGGTATTCACCAGGCTGAGAGTAAGGGGGAAGGACACATGAGCTGGAGGGAACAGTGTCAGAAGCTCAGAGTTCTAAGAATGCATGTCTTGACAGGTGAGTACCACCTGGAAGAGTCAGCTGGATGTGGGAGGGGGGAAAGTAAAGGAAAGAAGGTGCCTCCTGACATAGCTCGTGGACTTGTCTAGTTTAATCTGGAGGCATTCCTGCTCTCGGTGGTGTCCAGGTGGGTCAGCGCTAGATCAGGGACAGAGCTGGCAACAGGAGCGAGCTGGACCTTGGCAGGGAAGCACTGACAAATTCTTCCTGTCTCCCCAGAGGTCTCATGTCCCACTGCATTGCCATCTTGAAGGTAATACTTTTTGATTTCCTATGACATAATGTGGGGGTGGGGGTGTGTGTCATCAAAGCACCCTTGTACACAGACTGTTGAAAGTGATCTTTCTAGGAAGGGCACTGAACCCATGTGAGAGGCCTTTTTAAAAACGTGCCTGACACTTGAAATTTCTGCTGTTTCTACTCCCTCCTGCATGGCCTGTTATACTTTGGTGCTCTCATGACCCTCTCAAAGGTTTTATTTTTACCTGGTCCTCCTAATATGGTGACCACATAGGTGGTCACCGACTGGGGAGGTCTCTGTGGCTGCTGAGGGGGAGCGGGGCTCCGCACCTTTTCCTTGGGCCCTTTCTTTCATTAATAGAGCTTGGCCCTTTGTTCAATGAGTCAAGTTCCGTGTCTGGATTTCTCCTGTTGCTAGAAAGTCCTTTACTGGTCCTCTCTGGCTGGGACAGTAATTAGCCGAATGAGACAATCAGTGTTGAAAAATCCAAACTGTGAACACTTGAAGGCAGACTGTTTTTCTTCTTCTAAATCCTGCCGCCTCCATGATTGGGTGGAAAAATTGCATCCGATTTGCATTTTTGCTAGATTTTGTGGTTTGGGGTAATTTTTATAATTTTATCATTTGTTTTTCAATTCTTGCCTGATAGAATAATAATAGTAGTGAAATATTGGTCAATTGCAGATATTATTGAGTTCTTCATCTCAGTAACCTAGGAAACTACAAATTTATCTTTTTGTCCAGAAAGACAGTTTTATCTTTTCTTCAATGTCATTCAATACAACATATTAAAAAGTCTCTCGGGGTGCCTGGGTAGCTCAGTCAGTTGAGGGTCTGACTCTTGATCTCAGCTCAGGTCTTGATCTCAAGTTTGTGAGTTCAAGCCCCACATTGGGCTCCAGGCTGAGTGTGGGACCTACTTAACTAAACAAACACACAAATAAAAATAAAAGCTAAGAAGTCTTTCATCCCACCTCTCCTTTAGCTGCCTCTCTTGGGAGGCAAAGGAGTTGCCTAGTAGGAAATTGTTGCCATAGAGTCCGGGATTACTTAATTTCAAGAAGCTCTTTTGGTGTAGGTATGGTTTCAGATAGATAGGTCTAATGACCAGAGCAATAATGCCATATTCCACTTCCAACTCCCAACAAGGATGTGTTCCAGCGCTGGGTTTTGGCCCTGCCCTTGCCTATTGGAGGGAGAGGGTAAATTACATGAGGGGAAGGATAAGTCAGCAGGAAGGAGTCCTACTGGATTGGAACCAATAGCCCATCCTGAGAGTCTGCCATCAAAGGAGAGACCCTGGGATCTGACGTCCCTATTGCTTGGCCACTGCCCTTGAGTCCCTGTGGCTTCAGCTCTCTCTTGGCCTTCTTTCTGGCCTCCTTTCCAGCACCAAGTTAAAGCAGGGCATAGAACTTATTTGCCAGGGATGGAAGCACATCCAGGTTCTAACATTGGGGGGTGGGGTGTGTGGAAGGGGAGAAACCAAACTTTTGGGGTGATCAGCTCTGTTGATGGAGGATGACAAAGGCCTTGTGTTGTAGTCTTGCCTTTTTCCTGCTTTTTTCGAAGACCCTTTCACCATCATCCTGTTGACAAACTTACCAAATTACTCTAGAAAATTGTTGAACTAAGTGCCAGTTCTGGAGGTTATGCTTCAAGGGAACAGTTGCCCCTTGTCCAGCTGTTTCTGAGGGTGCCCCACTGGAGAGATTTTGCCTTCTGGAAGACTAAACTGTGAGGTGAAAGGATAGAAAGAAAAAGTAGGTTTTTCTCCCAAACGAGAAGGTGAAGTTAGAGCACATGATTTTTCTTAGACAGATTATTTCAGCTTAGACTTCTCTAAGCCGAAACCCTGATCCTGATCTGAGGTTCCCACCTCCTCCCCTCACCCGGCCACATTCTTGGCTTTTGCCTCTTCCACCCCTCATCTCTGTGTGCTTTTCACTTCAGCTCTCTCACTAGGTTAGGGGCTCCTGGGTGTGGGATGGAACCCCAGGCAGGAGTCATGTTTGTTTGTGGGTGTGGCAGGTGCTCTTGGGGAACCAGGGCACCCCTTATCACCTCTCTCCTCCCTGCGGTGTTAGATATGTCACACTCTGACAGAAAAACTTGTTGCCATGACAATGGGCTCCGGGGCCAAGATGAAGACTTCAGCCAGTGTCGGTGACATCATCGTGGTGGCCAAGCGGATCAGCCCGAGGTGAGCTGGTGGGCCTTGGGGTCCCCACACTCCAGAAGGGACAGGAAGCTGAGGGGGCAGAAACTGCATAGCCAACTTTAATTACTTGTATCCCAGACATTTTTTTTAAGCTTTAATTTATTTATTCATGAGAGACACAGAGAGAGACAGAGACATAGGCAGAGGGAGAAACAGGCTCCATGCAGGGAGCCCGATGCGGGACTCGATCCCCAGACCTGAGATCACTCCCTGAGCCGAAGGCAGATGCTCAACTGCTGAGCCACCCAGGCGTCCCTGTATTTATAGAGCATCTGGGAGGGTTTAGATACTAAGAGACCAAGCCAAGGTGGTCTCACACAGTTCCCCCCCCCCCCACCTCCCACAGGCCCCCTCTGGTCTGCTTTTTGGGGAATTCTAGCATGAGACTAGTGCTGAATCTTCTAATCCATTCTGCAGATCCTACTGTGGCTGCTTCCTCTCAGCCCCATACCATCTAGGGCCACCTTCCTTCCCTCCTTCCCAGGCTATGGGCCAGTAAGCACATTTCCCACTGGTGTCCACACCCCTATTTGCAGTGGCCTGCTGGCTATGCCCTGCCCAGCCCTATTTATACTCCTTGCCACTTCCCTGTCACCCACTTATCCAGCCATAGCCCAGCCAGTGTCCTCCGGGACTGGGTGGGGGAGGGAGGCAAAGCCATACTTCATTCAGATCTCCCAAATTCCAGGCTGTCTGCAAAATCCCATGTAGGAGGCAACCAGCAGGATTGCAGTCAACAACTACACCCCCTCATTTTGGGCTTGACTTTGTGGAAAAATATAAAGCCCTTTTCTTAGGGAGAAGGGTGGTACTGAGTTTGTGCTGCCATCTGGTGACCGGTATGTGGATGTGCCTGAGTCGGGAGTTGCCCTCCTCCAGGATGGACTTCTTAATTAGCCAGGCAGCCTTACTGTCAGGACCATGCCTCCACGTCCCTGGTGGGAGTGTTGGCATCCCTGTGAGTTCCAGGGGCTCTCGATCTCTTGGTTGCATGGCCTCAGGTAGATCACGAGGAACCAGCCCTCTGAAGGAATATGAAAGAGTTGGTGCACTTGAACTCTGTCCAGGGAGTTCAGTGAGTTGAGAAAGTGGGAGGGAGATAATCCGGGCTGGGTGAGGGAGGCAGGGAACTCAGCCCAGAACAGTTCTTGGCTTTCTCTGGAGCTGTCTCGGGTGGGTGTAGCTACAGGACTTGTATCAGCCTGGCTGGAGGATCCTCCTGCCCAGGCTCCAGACAAGCACCAGGCATTCCTCTAGCCACCCATTGTTGGTAGAGACTCTGCACCGCTTGTATCTGCTGGGCCTTCATCATACTTCCAGGCCCTGCTAAGAGCCACCTTGGGGTTGGTGAAGTTCATAACTGGTTGTAAGGAGGGGTAGGAGGAGGAAAGAGGTTGAGATTTCTGGGGAGGAACGAAGTCCTCCGTGATGAGGATTAGCCCTGCTCTGAGAGGGAGGGTTTAGCACTGCTCAGAGGGCACACCTAACCTGGTGCCCTCTGGCCCGTCCTACCAAGCCCCTTGGACTACTTCCTGAATGTTTCCTGCCATAATTCAGTCAGTGTCCTTGCTTTATCTTTTTGCCTTTACACTTTTTTCTCCTTCTGGCTGTTTTTTTGTCACCATTGTTTTTCTTGCTCTATTTATTCCACATAGTGTGTTGATAGAATATTAGTTTTGAGATGAGTGGCTTCAGCTTCAGGGCACTACAGAGAAAGGGACCAGCAAAAATAGCAGCCCATGTTCCTCAGCATGTCCTCATCAGCCCCTCAGCCCTGAGACAAGAACATTGGAGAGCATCTATTTTCAAGTGCTTTTTCAAATCAAACAATACATCATTATTCTTTCTTCCTGACTATCAAGTGGTCCAGGAGCAAGGATTTGGATGAAAATCTTGAACCATGCAAATCAGAATGAACAGTAGTTCCTTTCTGAACTTGGTTTTAGGGCAGCCTGGGTGGCTCAGCAGTTTAGCGTCGCCTTCCGCCCAGGGCGTGATCCTGGAGACCCGGGATCGAGTCCCACGTCAAGCTCCCTGCATGGAGCCTGCTTCTCCCTCTGCCTGTCTCTCTGCTGCTCTCTCTCTCTCTGTCTCTCATGAATAAATAACTAAAATCTTGAACTCAGTTTAAAAAAAAATAAACACAAATTGTACCCTAATGTAAAAGAGGAAATCCAATGGAGCAGTTTGAACCCAAATTAAATTTGTAGGGCTTTTTTTTTTTTAAGCATTCTATATAAGTATGTTGCACTATTTTTTAAACACAACAGTAATACTTATAAAAGTCAAAACATTGCAGAAATAGATTATCTGGAAAGTGAAGGAACCCCTAATTCCCCCTCATCCCAATCCCTGGAGATGATACTAGTGAATGGTGAGTGTTTCTGCATGCTATCCTGCTCCTGCATGCTTATTTATTTTCATGCAAACGGATCGCTCGAACTTTATATAGTGTTCGGCAGCTTGCCTATTTAATTTAGTAGTGTATCTTGAACACCATTCCAGATTGTGTGAACTTATACTTTTTAAACTATGGAGAATTAAAACCAGAAAACAAAATATTCTTTAAGCTGAACCAGAAGTCTTTCTGTTTCAGTCTGTCTGAGGATGTAAAAGCAGTTAGAGAAAGAATCGCCAAAGGTTGGGGCTTGAATATCAGGAGAGAAGAATTGGGACAAGGAAAGATAGGAAGGGAAGAAGGAGAAGAGGACAGAAGGAAAGCAAGGTACTGAAAACCTTTTGCCTCCCCACAGAGTGGATGATGTGGTGAGATCGATGTACCCTCCGTTGGATCCCAAGCTCCTGGATGCCCGGTGAGCAGGGTGGGGGCCTTTTGGCTTAGACTGGAAGCTCATTGTTTTATCACATCTGTGAGGTCCACATTTGTCGTGGAGAGGGCTGTTTTGCTGGGCTCCCAGGGCTGCCTGGCCTTTGGGCACCAAAGATTTTGAATTTTTATAACTAAACATCTGGCCTATATGCACTTTCCTTCCTTCCCTTTCCCCCACGGGCTACCCTGCTCTTTGGATCCCGGAAGCAGACACACCCTAGCTGTGAGTGCTGCCCAGTAGGTGGGTGGGGCAGGTGGTAAGCAGGGCAAGGGGAAGGGAAGGGACCAGTCAGCTCAAGCTGTGCTCACCTTCCACAGGACATACCCAAGACCCCCTTGCGTGATCCTCCCCTAGTACACCGAGCACACTTAGGCTTTTGAAATTAGATTCCTCCACCACATGCAAACCCATTAAAAAAAACCAGATTCTTTTGTCTCTTGGACTTACATGACCATTTCATAGAGCTGTTGTGTGATGATTGCCAGATAGACAGGGGCTCCCAGTGCTTCGGTGCTTCCAGTCAGACAGTCCTGCTCCTATTACTGTCCAGCTGTGTCCACAGGCTAGTACTGGTGTAATACGTTCCCAAATGCATCATGCACACTCACTATATAAATGATACTCTACAGTGAATCTCCCCATACTGGGAAAAAACTCCACTCCTCCTTAATTTGGTTTTCAATTACATTTTGTTTTTAGAGTGGTATAAACCAGCCCAGGGCCTCATTGATTCAAAATCCACAAGGGATGCCCCAGGCAGGGCATATCTAGGCTTCCGGTCTATAAGTGGACAGCAGTTGGGGATGTGCTCATCCAATTGATTAGATCTGAATTGTCCTGCAAAATGCTCATCTGGGAGACGTTAATAGGTGGGCTGCAGAAAATAGGCTCGACAGTCTTAAATATGTCAGTGAGCCACCACACTGCTGTGTTCTTTCCTCAGAGCTTTGTCATGCACGTTAAAGGCTCAGAGAAGGCTTCACTTATCCCTGATTACACCAGCCATTCCCAGATTGATTTGAGCATGGGATCATCCTTAAATTACTCCCCAGCCTCCTAGGGAAGGGCCTCCAGTTTAGAGAACTCCAGATTAGAGCCTGTCTCCGTGGGCTTTGGCGCAAAATCGCTCATTTCCCGGGGAAACTGATCCTGTTACTTTTTCTAGGACAACTGCTCTGTTGTTGTCGGTCAGCCATCTAGCGCTGGTGACTCGGAATGCCTGCCACCTGGCCGGGGGCCTGGACTGGATCGACCAGTCGCTGTCAGCTGCCGAGGAGCACTTGGAAGTCCTTCGAGAAGCAGCCCTAGCTTCTGAGACAGATAAAGGCCTCCCGGGCCCTGAAGGTTTCCTGCAGGAGCAGTCGGCCATTTAGTGCCTGCTGTGGTCCCCGGAGTGGCTCCGAGTGGAGCCTCTGCTCCCCCCCAGCCCCCAGCCCTCCTTCATCCACCCCTCCCACTCCGTCCCCCCACCGCCCCACCATTAGTTATGCTCTGTGGCTCAGGAGTCCTGCTGTTTGGGCAGAGCTGATACCTCTGCTGCAGTTGCCAGCGATGGCTGGTGAGTGGCAGTCTAACACTGCAGTTACACGAGCTGGTGCTCACTCTGTGCAGCAGAGCTCTGGAAACCCGTGGAGCGGCTGCTTGATTGAGCTCACCTAGCGTTTTCAAGAAAAGTGAGCCACCGTCTGAAACTCACAAGGTCTTGCATGAAAATCAGAGATTCTGGCTTCTTATAGACAATCAGAAGATAAGGCCACTCTGATATGCATTTTCAGAAGACAATCAGCTGGAACTCAGTAGGTGTTGTCTCTTGACAGGGCTTGTACCCTTTCACCTAGTCCCTTTTCATTGATTTGTGGTGTCTGCCTGGTCCCCGAGGCATCTGAGGCCCTCTTCCCCTTTGAAACCTTCTCCCCAGGTTTGGCTTTGCCAGACCGCAGGGTGGATTCTTCTGTCTTCTGTCGCTGGGCCTGCAATTCTGTCTCCTTTCCACTAGGAGGACAGTAAACATACACTTAGATTTCTGTCTAGTTGAATGCTCCTTGAGTCCAGTTCCAACGTATGTGGTGTGCTGGGACGTCTTTGAGGGCCAAGGATGGAAGAAGAGAGCCTCAGAATCCTGTGGATACCTTGTGTGTGTGACCCAAAAAGAGATATTTAAAGACCCTTCAGAGTTTAGGCAGAAGTATCACCATAAAGTCGTTTCCACATGAGCAATGATATCCATGAAGGATGTGTTCCTCTTTCTCTTGATATCTGTTTGTTTTGCAAGTTTTGAAAGATGAGGGCCATTTATATGACTGGAGATCTTTGTGGGACCCAGAATCACAATGGCATAATCAGGACGTATATCCAAATTATGTGATTGCCATCATAGGTGTATAGGAGAGACTGAAGTACTTTGCTTCCTCCCAGGACCTCAGAGCCAACCTTTCATTCAGGTGAGGGCTCTGGCTTGGGGGCTGCTGTGGTTCATATGCTGTGCTGTTTAGCATGTTCAGATGCTGTGTCCGGTCCCATTTCATTTTCTCCGTCCTGACTCAGCAGCGGATGTATCAGTCTTATTCTAGAGACCCAGGAACCTATATTCTCAAGTCCAAGACTGGGGCCTCATTTGTCACTGAAATGTGCCATTGGGCACAGTCCATTCTCTCCTGGAAAGCAGGATGCTTCTGACCAGCACGTTGTATATCATTCCCACCTGAGAAGTGGAGTCAGGAGCGGAAAGCTGGAGTTAGCTCCCATTGGACTGATGGATGGATTCCTGATTACCGGGGTGCCTTATTGGGTTGTCCATTCCCATCAGCTCTGACCCTCTGCTAAGTGTAGCTAACTTTCTCATCCTACTGGTAGGCTGTGAATGGGAAATGTCCACAAAGCTGCTTGGACTTTTCCATTTGTGGCCTCTGCAGGGAGACATCCACAGTCCTCCTGTTTTTTTGTTTTGTTTTGTTTTGTTTTCTCTTTCTTTCAAAACCTGCATTCCTAGCCAGATTGGAAACAACTTTCTATTAGGGTTGCAATGGTTGTCACAGTTGTAAATGCCTCTTCATTTTAACCTGGATCAGAGCTCTAAGCCTGAGAGGCAGCTGCAAGTTGGCATGTTGGGGTGAAGTTTGCCAGCATCCCTGGAGCCACATCCAAGGTCACTTCCCTTCTGGGAGCCCTGGTCAGTCCCAGTGCCTTCCTGAAGCCCTGGGTTGCTGCAGGGAAGTGTCTGCTAGACTGTGGGATCTCTTATTCTGCTGCTGGGTAGGTTTTCTTTTGTCTCCAGCAGAGGACAAATAAGTCTCTGGATAAGGTAGGTGTTGGCTGAGGGGAAAGCACCGTCTGGAGGAGGAGGCAACCCTACTCCTCTTGGCCCTTTGAGAGTTGGCTGAAGTTACCTTCTCCCTCAAGAGGGCCTGGTTGGTGAGCACAGGGGATCCAGCCAGGCATGGTTCCCAGAGGATGCACACATCCAGGTCCCTAGATCATTGGTGTTTTTGTTTATGGTGGCAGATCTTCCATGACATGCTCCCCCTCCTACCTTGACTCAAATTCTGAATGAAGAAGGAATTACTCAGAGATAGAAATTGAGTATGAAAAGAATAAAATCTTTGAAATCAAACAGAATTAGGTTCAAATTTGGGCTCACTCATTTACTGTATAAGCTTGGACAAGTTACTTAACCTCTAGTCCATAGCTCTCTTATTTATAAAATCAAGGCTTACTTACTACCTCATTGGATGGGTATGTCAATCAAATGAAGTGGTATATGTGAAATGTCCAGTTATGGGCCTTGTACTAATTAGCCAATATTAATGCTTCTTTCCCCCAGGTCCCCCCTCGACCCCATCCTGAGGCAGGTGACCCAAATGGTGGCAAGTACCTCAGTTACCATGGCTCTGTCTGAGCAGTGGTTTCTGTTCATAAGCTCTGGAACTGAGTGGCCAAAATTCTGGAATCACTGCAGTAGGGAGAGCGGCCCAGCCCTCTCCCTGCCCTACCCCAAGTATGTTCACATGAAGACAGTCAAAACTCTTGGCCTCTTATCGGTGTTCCCAGGGTTGATTACTCAAGCTCACATTCTCCAGAACATGGCCCAGGGAGCCTCCTCCAGCTTGTGAAATCTTCCAGTCGGAGCACGTGTTCTGGCATCCAGCTTACTGGGGTGCTTACCTTGACCTGCCCCATTCCATAGTTTCTTCTTTCCAGAGATGAATCTGTGTGCCCACATAAGCCTGATCTTTAGAAAATGACTTACATCTCCAAGCCCCTGAGATGCTCTATGACTTGGAACATCTTGGGAAGGTGTCAAATGAAGAATTTCCATCTATTTCTTCCTTTCCCCTCTCTACCCTCCTCCATCTCCCTTCTCATCCCTTCCCTCCCACAAGCATGTCCTGTTCACTCTGGGGGCAAATGTCCTAGATGCTGGGGCTGTGAACAGAAGGCACCATCCCTGTCCTGAGGAAGCAAGAGAGACAAATGAGCAGCTGACTGAACCTCGGCTGTGCAGTGTGGTGATGGAGAGTGCAGAGCTTAAAATTGGAGGTGGGAGGGAAGGGAAGAGACCTGGGAGGAACACTTGCCCCGTCAAGACTAAGAGACAGAGAGGTGTTCTGGGTGGACGGGACAACACAGAGAAGGGCCGGGAGAGCATGGCTGATGTGAGAAATGCAGGTGATTGCGGAGGCTGGAGTGTGAAATGGACGGTGTCAGATCATGGAGGACCCTGTAGGTCATACTGAGGAGCCAGAGCTGTATCTGATGGTAATAGGGACCATAGGAAGGCTTTGAACAAGGAGGTGACTAGGTCAGATTTGCAATTTAGAAAGTCATTTACTTTATACCCTGTGATGTTAGTCTCCAGGGCCCATAAATTTGCCTGATGCCACTGAATACATGTTTTCCCCAGGAGTCTGAGGGGCTCATGACTCAATCATGGTAGAAAGCCAGATGGTCAACTGGTTAGGAAGGAGGAAGAGGGGCGAGGCATCAGAACAGAAAGTGCTGGAGGGATCGGGTCAGGTAGGCTTCTGATCAATTTCAACACTCTCTATGTTAGAAAAGCTAATGGACAGAGTTTTAAGAATTTGTGGCATAACTAGGTCCTTGCTGTTTCATCTCATCTGTGTTTTTATCATTCCTGTTTCACAGATTAGGAAACCACAGCCTAGAGAGATCAGTTAACTTCCTGGAGTTAGTAAGAATCAGAGCAGGAACCTCAGCTCCCCTCCTTGGATTCTCAACCAACCACCTCTGCCTGCCTGGGGGTGGCAGGTGGGGAAATCCGCAGTGGGAAGGAAGTAGCAGATACCAGTGTCATCCCATTTTCTTCTAGTTTTAATATTTTCCACTTAAAAAATGATGGTTGTGACCCATAAATTAATTTCATGGCTCACTAATCGGTTACAACCCACGGGATGATAGTACATGGATACTAAAATGAAGGCTGGGGCACAGGTGAGGTATTCTTTCCATCCAACATGACTTAATTTGATCCGTTTTAAGTAAAGCGTGCATTTACCAGATTAGTGGCAAAAATTTATGGGGCAAAATGGAATAATTAATTTATTACATGATGGATTAGTTCAAGAGTCATCTGTTGAGCATCTCCATGATATAGCAATGAATGAAAATATAATGTCTCTCTTGAGGAGCATATAATCTAAGGTGGAAAGAAACCCATGAAGAGTCATTTTCAATATAATGCAGTAAGTGCCATGTGAGGGGATGTGTGTAACGAGAGCACAGTGCAGAGGAACCTAACCCATCTCACAAGTTTCCCAAAGGTGGCAAATGTGTCAGAATTGTCAAGAAGTAGTAGTTAGCAGGGAGAAGATTGGGTGGGTGGGAAAAGGTGGAGGCAGAGAAGGCCCCACAGTATAGGGCTTCCATACTGTGCTCAGATTACTATTGCCAGCGTCAGATGGGTGGTGGGGGGATGTTGGGAGATAAACCAGGAAAGCAAGGTGAGGACTAGATCCTGGATTCTTTCGCTGGGAGGTAAGGATTTATTGAAAGTTGAAAGGCTCTAACTTTTTCTTAGAAAACTACCAGATGATCTCTGCACTCTCACCAGCCTTTTAACTTTATCCTAATTTGATAGGCGAACATGGCTCAGCCTTGTGTTAATTTGCATTTCCCTGACTACTGGTGAAGTTAAACATTTTTCATGTGTTTATTAGCTACTTACTTATTCATGTTGTTTGCCCACTTTTCTCCTGGGATTTTAATATTTTTATCGACCTATATGAGCTCTTTATATATCGAGGATAACAACCCTTTGTCATATTTATTGCATCTATTTTCCCCAGCCTTGTCATTTGCCTTTTAGTTTTGTTTAGAATGGCTTCTGACATCCAGGAGTTTTAAATTTCATGTAGTCAAATGGATTGATTTTCTTTCCCTTAGTGATTTCTTCCATTGCTTTTGTGCTTAGAAAATCCTCTCTCATCCAGAGATCAAATAAATATCATTGAAATGTTTGAAGCAGCAGAGTGCCATGGGTGGATGATTAATAAGAATATTCACAGGTCAGATGTAGAGGTAAAAACAAAACAAAACAAAATGAAAAAACAGAGTAGGTGAAATCGATCCTTCCTTTATCCATCACAAGCCCAGCCCAAGGTTAAAGGTGGGAATAGTAAGAGATCAAAGAGATGGAGATAAGGAGAGGCAGGCAGAGTCTTAAAGCACTAGCAGGACATGGTCAGGCAGACAGGTCGGGGGGAATAGCACAGAAAGTAAACTACAGGTCTCAAGGCAGGATATGAAGGAACAAGGTATGTTTGGTTAGAATCTAAGATGAGAAGAAGCAGTGATGGGAGAGAGGGTTGGAAAGAGAATCAGAAAAATCCAAGAATGGCCCATAAATCTTGCTAAGACGTTAGGACTTTATCCTGGGAACAATGGAGAGCCATTAAAGGTGTAGCCCAAATAATTCTTGGTTCCACATGGATCCAGTCACAGCATAGAGTTTCATTTAAGCAGGCAGAGCCTGACAGTCCAATGGTAAATGACCACCGGAAGACCAATTTCAAAATTCCATTGACAATAGAATTGTCAGTGCAGGCACTGATCTGCAGTCTCTGAGAGAACAGCCTCTCTTCATCTGGACCAGATAGGGGAAAGATATTATAATCTCTCATCCTTTTCTTTCCTCTCTTCCTTGTTGCCAGGAAAGATCCTGGGATCTAGAGGGAGTCAGACCCTCGATTGCCACTCCCTAACCATCACCTTTTCCCACCTGCTTGCCTCTCTTCCTTCTGCAAATTCCATCTGACACCTGTTATGTCTGACTGTTGTCTAAGTGCTGGGGACACAGGCTGGAGATAAACCACACAACTGCTGCCCTCATGGAATTATAGACTAGTGGGGAAAGACAGATATCAAACAAATGATTGCTTAAATAAATGTAGAATTTTTAGTTTTTAAAGTATTTTAAGACAAGAAATAGAATCTTATGAGAGATGATTAGGGATACTGATCTATCAAGATGTCAAGGAAAGTTTCCAAAAAAAGGGATCTACTATCTGAAGGAGAAGCAGGAGTTCAGATGTGGAGAAGTAGAGACTCAAGGTCCTTTGGAAGAAGGACAAGAGGTGAGACAAAGCCAGTGTGACTGGAGGGTACACAGGGAGGAAAAGGGGACAATGAGGCAGGGGATCAAATCATGCCAGACCTTGTAGGCCATGCAAAGGATCTTGGTCTTTATCTAAAGAGCAATGTGGGGCAGCCCAGGGGGCTCAGCGGTTTAGTGCTGCTTCAGCCCAGGGCGTGATCCTGGAGTCCTGGGATCGAGTCCCATGTTGGGCTCCCTGCGTGGAGCCTGCTTCTCCCTCTGCCTTTGTCTCTGTCTCTCTCTCTGTCTCTCATGAATAAATAAATAAAATGTTAAAAAAAATAAAGAGCAATGTGAATTAATCCAATTGTTTATTCAAAGCTGGTGGGGTTGGAATAGGATAGGAGCAGAGAAACAATTAGATTTGTACTTTGAAGAAGTCCTTTTGGCTTCTATGTGGAGAGCTGATTGGAGGGAGTCAGAGTAGCAAGGGGAGAGAGACCCAATGTGATTACATTACACAAGACAAGAGAAGATGGCGATTTGGTCTAGGCAGGGAAGGGCGGGGAGATGGAAATTTAGGGGAGGGGACACAGTGAAGAGATGTTTAGGAAGTAAAATAACTAGGACCTGGGGTATGGGACAGGGATATGGGATGATAGGGTGTCACGAGAGATTTCTGGGTTTCAAGTTTGCACACCTCCATGGGGCTAGGGATCACCAGTACAGGAGACACCGGAAAAAGATCAAGTTTGGAGAAGAGGTTGATGGGGTGGTGGGGAAGGGAGGGGGAGGCTGAAGCCATCTGCTTTGCTCTTGAAGAGGTCAAGGGCCGTTTGAGATTTCTGAGTGGCGTTAGGTATGACTGAATCTCAGAGAAGACTGGAGTGTTTTCATTTGTCATTATTCAGATTATGGTTCTGGATACAATGCTAGGCAAAGAGTATGGAGTGAAAATAGAAGAGGGCCATGAGCAACTCCAACATCGCATAGGATCTTGGGCCAGTCTCAGGCTCTCATAGAGTTATTTTGATGGTTAAATGAAATGCCATATGCCCAATGCCTGGCACATGGAGGCAACCTAGTGGATGCTAGATGCGCATCTCCCTCCTCTCCTTCTAACTACTCTGCTTCCTTTATGGCTCTATGAATTATAGCTAGAGCCTTAAACCTAATTTTTCCAACTTGAGATGGCCCCACGGGACCTAGTGTACACACCAGGCAAGCACTGTTCTTTTCCAAGACCGAAATCTGGAAAGCCTAAGTCTCTAATGCTCTCTGAAACTGAACTAGAGGACCTGGGGCCTTTGCTTAGTGAACCAATGCCCAAAACTTGGAGAGCCAACTTTCTTAGCACACACAGCCACATCTTCCTTGGAATGTGAATCATGCCACCTCGCATTTCTACAACACGTATTTTTTCAGGGAGCCTTCATAATGATTATCTCAGTTGTTCATCATAGGATTTTTCATTATGAAACGCATTTGCATATTTTATTTACCTCTAATTCTTTCCCCACTGCTAAAACAATAGCGTTTTGAGCAAACATGCATATGGATGATTTACAAATTCACTCCACTCTCTTTCTTAAGCTTGCTTTCTCTTGTGTTCCCATTTTATTTTTAAATCATGAGTTTTATCTTCCTTGTCATAATCTTTCACATGTTTCAGTGATTCCCCAAATCACGATTCTGTTCTCTTCCTTTTGGGCGCTTGCCCTCCGCTTGCCTCGCGGAGAGCAAGGGCTCCGGCTCCCAGAGCCCATTGTTGCTGCACAGGCAGAAAACTCCTGTTATGACTCCTCTTCACCTCATTTCTCTCTGAAGCAGGTGCTGTTTATTCTGCATAGAAGCTTCCTATTAGCTTTAACGAGAGATTTGTTATGCAAGACAACCTTGCCATCATGCAGTCCCATCCAGATTCCTCCTTTGCCCCTGGCGTCTTAAAGATTGTCTGCTGCTTCTCACTCTCACCTTATTCCTTTTTTCTCCTAATGCATAATACTTCCCCGATTTTCCTTTCTGGATTCTTGAGCACGTACTATTAACCAGACTCTGTTGGGTTCTGGGGATTCAGATTCCCATGACTTGGTCCTTGACCTTGAAGTACTCACAGTCCACAATAGTTTTCCAACCTGATGGCACATTTGAATCATTCTATGAGGCATGTTCTTTTTTAAAAAAAATATGATTTTGAAAGCTCCAGCCAAAGAGATCCTGATTTAATTGGTCTTGAGTGGGACCCCAGCATTGTTATTTTTAAAGGAGATTCTAACTTGCAGCCACTCACTGGCCTAATGGGAAAGACAGATGTATGAACAAATGATTTTAATACAATGCAAAGGCAGAAGTAAACACAAGGGTTAGAGGAGAAAGGAAAAGAAGCCCCTCATTCAGCCTGGGAAGTGAGAAAGCAGGGATGATTACCCAGAGCAGATGACTCAGGGCCCCATCCCATTCTAGAGAAGCTTTGCAGAGCCCTCCCTTCCAGGTTTCCTGTAGGATAGGAGAAATGGAAGTGTTAAAAGAGTATTATCTTTTCTTAAGAAATAGAAAGAAAAGCAATTATGAGCATGAGCTTTGGAGTCAAGCCAAACTGGATCCAGATCTCAACTCTGTAACTTATTAGCTGTGTGGCCTTAGGCAAATTGCTTAACTATACTTAAATCTTAGTGCTCTTATTGAGACAGAGAGAGAGGAAATTAAGGGAACAGATGTATGTAATGTGCTGAGCTCACTGCCTCACACCCAGTAGGTGCTCAAAAAAATTGTAGCTCCGTACACTTTGAAATACCACATGCACATTGAGGATGCTCAGCATTTCTTCTTTGGCAGCAGGTACTCAAATGACCTATGTTTTCTCTACTGGCCCATTCCTGTCCTAGGGTGGTACGCATTTGGTGCACCTCCATGAGGTTTACCAAGGCTGGTGTCTAAACCTCGGCCCTATTTGCACTTTCTTCCCCCAGGTTCTTTCTTTTCACTTCTGTGGCTGTCTTGTACTCTCTTTGCCTCCAAAGCTCCCACCAATATTTCCTCTGGCCCATTGTCTGTTCCAGAGCCTTTTCTGGATCTCAACATGATAGCTCCCCCCACAGCATCCTCTTTGGCCCTGTTTCAATTTCTCCTGTGATGGCCAAATGGCCATCTGCTGGTGACCCCCACCTCGTGACCCCCGTGACCACCTCCACCCCAGCCTCAGCACTGAGGCCATGCTGCTACTTAGGGTGGGAATTGGCCACAGCAGTGGGCTCCAGCTGGCCACAGCTGCCTACCGTCCTTCCTAAACATACAGCTGTTTCCTTGGCTAGCCCTCTCCTTTTCCTGGGTCAGCAGGCTGAGGTTTGCTCTGTCTTGAGGCAGTTTCGAGAACAATAGCCAGACCTTACGTCCCTGGGGGCACTTTCTTGCTATTTTAGCTTGGCCAGTTCTGGAATTAGGGTGCTAGCTGGGAAAACATATTCTTCCCCCACAGCCCGCCTCCCATTCTCTCTGAGGCTTGCCTTGCTCCTGAAACCACACTTAACACTGCTCCGATGTTCATACTTTCTCACCGGACACCACCAGTATCTGTCTCGCCTCATTCAGCTCTAGAGCAGCCCTCTGATCTTGTGTTTCTGCAGAATGTCTGCACATGGCCCTATCCCCCCACCTGCTACCCTGACTTTCTCTCCTAATTACCAAGATTCTGTTAACACAGACTTCTCATTTTGCTTCTTTGATTTTTTTTCTTTTAGTGATTTCTGTTTTACTCCATCACCTTTACCATTTCTCTCTCTGCTTTTCATTATGGTTGACCTTTGAACAATACAGTCTGAACAGCACAGGCCTACCTATGTGCAGATTTTTTATAGTACAGCACTGTATCTTCTCTTCCTTATGATTTTCTTAATACATTTTCTTCTCTCTAGGTTAGTTTACTGTAAGAATACAGTATAGAATACATCTGTGTATTCTAAACTGGCAGTTTACATTATTGGTAAGGCTTCTGGTCAATGATAGGCTATTAGTAGTCAACTTTTTGGGAAACAGAAAGTTACATGTGGATTTGTGATTGTGTGGGGGATTGGCTCCCCAAAGCCCCATGTTGGTTGATGGTCAGCTGTATTTACTTCTGCAAATGGGATTTCCTTTTTTTTTTTTTTTTAAGATTTTATTTATTCATTCATGAGAGACACACAGAGAGAGGCAGAGGCTTAGGCAGAGGGAGAAGCAGGCTTCCTGCAGGGAGCCTGATGTGGAACTCAAAACTGCAATTCCTGTGGAACCCCAGGATCATGACCTGAGCCAAAGGCAGACGATCAGCCACTGAGCCACCCAGGTGCCCCTGCAAATGGGATTTCCTATTTGGCTCCTTACAACTTTGTTCTGATTTTCTGTCAAAGACTGTTTCATACAGTCTTTCCAGGTAACCCAGATCCATTGGTGGACTAGTGATTCCCTCCTGACCTGGTGGGACTTTGTGTACCTCTCATACCCTCTCCCAAGGGGAACACATCCCACATCCACCTCGCTGGAGTCCATAGGCTCCTTACAACATGCCTGGGAGATCCCTATGAGTAGCAACCACTATTCCTGTTTTAAAACAAGGAAAACGAGACTTAGCCAGGAGGATACTAGCATATTAAAAAGGCACTAGGTCCTCAAGCTCATGTGGCTGGTAAGGAAAGAAATGAGAAGAGGATGCAGACTAAGGAATTCCCAGAGTATTGCTTGCCCCAGTGCTCTACCTTGGACATGACAATGGGGCAGGATGCCAGTGCAGGAGTGAGTGCTGACTCCTACCCTCAGGAAGTTATGATAAAATCCCTCTCCATGTGAGCCTAGGACCCTGGCTTACCGGTCTGTTGGGTTAATATTTCAGAATGGCAGATGAGTCACCAACTTCCTATTTATTTTTAGGGTGTCAGCCACAGGGACTCTGGGAACAAGATTCAGCAACACTTGCCTTGTATACTACATACAAGGCATGCAATGTCTTTCTACTGGGTTTCTGGTTTGGACATGCTTTTAGTCAAGCATCTGTGTCTTCCTTGGTTGAGCAGTCCACCCATGAGGCTAGACTCCAGCATTCCAGATCAGGTGGTGGTGGTGGTGGTGGTGTGTGTGTGTGTGTGTATACATACACGTGTGTGCATGTTCACGGGTGGGGGTTTGCTACCGCTCCAGCTGAAACTGCAAAGAGGTGACCTGTGTGGCTGAGTAGGAGACATCTCTCCTCACCCTCTCTGGAAATTTCACTCAAGCTTTCGTTTTCCATGCTGGAGGCATGTTAGAGAATGTGCAGTGTCTCTCTCCAGAACAATTTTTGCCCCTGCTCAGGAGGAGGAGCATCTAGACTGGCTAGGTCATTTTTGACTGATGGGCAGGTCTATTGTGGCTCAGGATCAAGAGCCAGGTTCCTCTCTGATTCCCACCCCCAAGCTCAGTGACTATTCCTCCTCTAGACTGTCTCAGTGGAGAGCATATTTGATCCTGGATTTGAACTGGGTTCATGGCTTCTCAAAAAAAAAAAAAAGGCTACATTTCGGGGATCCCTGGGTGGCTCAGCAGTTTAATGTCGCCTTTGGCCCAGGGTGTGATCCTGGAGACCCGGGATTGAGTCCCATGTCGGGCTCCCCACATGGAGCCTGCTTCTCCCTCTGCCTCTGTCTCTGCCTCTCTCTCTCTCGGTGTCTATCATGAATAAATAAATAAAATCTTAAAAAAAAAAGGCTACATTTCCTAGCTTTCCTTGGAGTAAGTGTGGCTACTTGACTATGTTCTGGCTAATGAGATGGCAGTGGAAAAATCATGGGATGCTTTCTGGAAGACTCCTTTAAAAGGGAAGAATTTGGTCCTTCTCCCTTTCTTCCATCTTGCTGCTTGGATGGCAGATCTGGTATCTGGAGCTCAAGCTGTCACCTGGGAATAGGAGAAATCCCATCCTCGGAATGCGAGAGCCTTCACACTACCCAGAGTTATCTGCCTCTGGATTTATTTCACATGAGACCAATCAACTTCTGTCTTGTTTAAGTCACTGGTAGTTGAGTTTCCTGTTACTTAGAGTCCAACCTAATCCTAATTGACAGCATTAAATATGGGTAAGAACTAAGGTCAATAAATATTTGTTGAATTGACAGTGAGTCCCCAGGAGGAGGCTGGCTTATCTTTCTCCATCTCTGCAGATATGGGTTTTCACAAGACAATGTCCTGAGACCCTAAAATGACTTCTTGTGCCTTATGGGTGTGGGCAGGCTTGCCTCCAGAAAATGGGTTGTGCCTGGAACATGGTTCTCAGGTATGGGTGGTCTGGGCTCCATCAGTGGGTGACACACCAGAGGGGTAGAGCCAGCCTTAGGTTCTGAACATGGGCACGGGCAGCAGGTTTGCCCTGCTGAGTTCTAAACTGGTGAGCTGAGAAAGTCTGAGAAATCCCAGAAAGATAGGTGAGGTGGACCGATTACCTCTTGCAGCTACTGGCACGCTTTGAAATTAATGGTTTCCTTTTTTTCTCCTTTTAATTTGTTCCTTCCTTTGTTTTTTCTGAATTAATTTTTTCATCGTGAAATATTTCAAAGATTAGACAAGAATAGAAAGGAGCATAATGAATATCATCTATTTACCCACCATTAAACTTTATCAAATCTTAACATTATGTCATATTTGTATCAGATCTCATTTAAAGAAGTAAAACATTACTGATATAATTGAAGCTCCCTGTATATCCCACACTCCCTTCCATTCTTCTCTCTCTTCCTTAGAGGTAACTATTACCATGATAAACCCACTGTTTATCATTCCTATGTATGTCTTTACACTGTTACTACATATTTATGTATCCATTAATACAATATAGCATTATTCAGTAGGGTCTTAAATTTTATGTATAAATGGTAGCATACTCCACTTATCATTGGATTCTCCATTGAATAATTATACTATAGTGTATTTCTCCATTTTCCTATTGATAAATATTTAGGATATTTCCTTTTTTTCTTTTTCCTAACCCAGACAGTGCTCCTGTATTTATCTCCTGGGATACATGAGAGTTTCTTTAAGGCAAGTTCTCTTAGGCAATTATGCCCCATAGGTCATATCTGGCTGCCACCTGTTTTTGTAGGGGGCCATGCGTTAAGGATGGTTTTTAATTTTAATTGAAAAAACCTGTAGTATAATATACATAGCATGGATTTGCCATTTTTACCATTTTCAGGTGTATAGTTCAGTGGCATTTGGTACATTTACATTGTTGTGTAACAATCACCGCTATCCAATTCCAGAATATTTCCCCCTTCTCAAACTGAAGCTGTGCCCTTCACACAATTATTCCTTTTCCCCCCACCACCAATCTACTTTCTGCCTGTGAACTCAACTACACTGGGCATCTCATGTGAGGGGAATCATACGGTATTTGTCCTTTTGTATTTGGCTTATTTTACCTAGCATAATATTTTCAAGGTACACCCATGTTGTAGCTTGTGTCAGAATTTGCTTCCACTTAGGGCTAATATTCCGGTGTATTTATATTTTGTTCACTCATTCAACCGTGGATGGATGTTTTTTACATTTTTAATGGCTAAAAAAATAAGATTATTTTGTGATACATGAAAATTATATGAAATTCAAATTCCAGCATTTGTAAAAAGTTTTATTGGAACACAGCCACAGGCATTCATTAAAAAATTGTCTAAGACTGCTTTCATGCAAAAATGGCAGAGTGGAGTATTTGTGGTAGAGGCTGCATAGTCTAAAAAGCCTAAAATATTTACTCGCTGGCCCTTTATGGAAAAAATTTCTGACTCTTGTTCTATAGTATGTAATCAGCTAGAGGTGGAATAGTTGAATGGTAAGGTATGTATTTGCACCTTCAGCTCTACTAGATGTTGTGAAACTGCTCTTCAAGGTGGTAGAAATGGGCAGCTTTCTGTCAAGTGTTTTTTTTCCCCCCTTTTCCTTTTCCTCCTCCTTTAAGTAACCAGACTCTTTCTTTAAATGGAGGCACTGAAAGGGCTCTTAAAAGGCATTGTGTGGTGTGTTATTTGCTGTATTACAAACAACTCTGAGACATTAAAGGCTCCTAAGAAGTATTTATTTTGGACTTACAAGCCTGCATGTTGGCTAGGGTTTGGCTGACCTACAGTGGGCTCAGCTCAACCTGGCTCCAAGCTGTAGATTGGGTCCAGGTCTATTCCACATGACTCCTTTGGGCTTGTGGCTAACTGGGGCAAATTTTTCTCATTGAAAAAGGAAGGATTTCTAGAGAGTAGATCCAATGGCACAAGCACATTTCAAGTCTTTGCTAGTGTCATGTAAGCAACCCATTGGTCCAAGTGTAGGTAAGCCCAGAGTCAAGGGCTGAGGGTGTATACTCTGTCCATCATGAAGCCATGGTAAGAGTGTGGATGTACAATGTTTCCACAGGGGAGTGAAGATCTGAGACCAATAATTAATCTACCACAGAAGTCAATCTTTTTTAGCTTCAGAACTTTTCTTCAAACAAATCCTTATGTGGAATTTTAATATATTATGTAGACAGGAGTGAAGCCGTTCCTATAAAAGTGGGTATGTGCAGAACCCTGCCCCCTATTCTCCTGCAGAGCCTCCTGGGACATCTCTGTAGAGCATTCCAGGCTTCATGGACTATCATTTGACAACCGTTCCTCTCCTAGGAGATTTCATGGAGCACTTCTTCCTACAAGAGCTAGAGATCTGAAGCCATGCTTAAGAAGGAGCACACCCAAGGGGTGCCTGGGTGGCTCAGTCGGTTCAGCATCCAACTCTTGATTTTGGCTCAGGTCATGATCTCAGGGTTGTGAGACGAGCCCCACATCAGGCTCTACACTGGGCATGGAGCCTGCTTAAGATTTTCTAAGTTTCAGCTGTGCCTCTTGGACAGCAGCTGTTTCTAGAACTGAGCCACAGGCATGCAGCAGTGAGGACAAGCCCCAAAGGTCCCTGTTGTCAGTCCTTGTTCTGGCAGCAGACACTTTTACCTCTCCCAGACACTGGGCCCAGAGCTCAACTACCAGATCCACCTTCTCATTGGACGTTCCCATTAGATTTCTCCTACAATATCCTTGTCCATTGCAACTTGTCAGTGTATTTTTGTGCTTGGTACCTAATTAGAATGAGTGATTTAGTAAAAACTACCATGGAAAGTCACTTAAAGGGCAGTGGCACCCACTCTTATTCCTACAGGCAGGTGGAGGCAAGAAGGGGGTGGGTGAGTGGACCTAGCGCCTACAGGGGCTTTGTCTTACACTCATTTATTGTGCATGCATTTAACTAGCATCTGTTATGTACCAACACTTGAGGCAGTGAGAAGATAATGAGAAATAAGAAAATAGGGCCAGATACTTGTCGTCTGCCCAACCCGCTTGCTGGTGAGGTCTTGCTCAGATGGACAGATTTTCAGGGCCACTTTTGTACTCCTACCTTTGTCTGGCTGCTTAGATCCACTGCCCCAGTCCGAGCAGCTCTCCTGACATCTGCGACTGTTACCCTTGAGCTTGCTTCACTGTTTGACCTTAGTGCACTGAGCCCTTAGGGCTGCCTTCTTCAGAGGTCAGCTCTGGAGCTGAAATTCTCCCCATACCCAGCCCTGCCCTTAGCCCTGACCTGGCTTGTTCTCAACCCCATGCCCTAGACCAGAAGTCAATGAGTGCTCTTAAGGCCAGGTGTTGAATTCTTCTGATGATATAATTCGATAAAAACTTTTGGAATAACACCATTACTTCTGTAAAAACCAGCTTCCTTTGATAAGGAAGGAGAGTGATAACTAAAGCTACCTTCTCTGGAAAAAGGATTGATCAGGAGAGGGGCAAGCTTCCACTTCTTATTTTTTTTTAAAGATTTTATTTATTCATAACACACACACACACACACACACAGAGGCAGAGACACAGGCAGAGGGAGAAGCAGGCTCCATGCAGGGAGCCTGACGTAGGACTCGATCCCGGGTCCCCAGGATCAGGCCCTGGGCTGAAGGTGGTGCTAAACCGCTGAGCCACCTGGGCTGCCCGCACTTCTTATTTAGAATGTTTTGGGAACCATGGGTACCTGTGTGGCTCAGTTGGTAGAGCATGACTCTTGATCTTGGGGTTGTGAATTCAAGCCCCATGTGGGGTATAGAGATTACTTAAAAAAAAAAAAAAATGTTTAAGGAACCAGAACAGGATAGCTTCTGCCTGAGTCTCTTTCTTGGGGTGTCCACTGTCCCTTTCTGTCTATTGCCTCTGTCCTGTCTTCCCATCTGTCTGGCTCTTCGGCCAAGCCTGACTCTCTCTACATTCCCAGTAATAGATATATGTACCTGGGAGTTCACAGATGTGCCCTTCAGCCCCATGGACTCTGCTTTTTTGCAGGGCTCTGTTTTAAGCAGTGTGGGGTCTGAGCTCAGTTGCTGCCCTCCACATGGGAGCCTTCCCAAGATGCTGGTGAACTGGATTTTAGATCCAGTGGAGTGGTGCAGGCTCTGATCATTCCTTGGGTGTTGTGTCTCCTTGTATTTTGGATATTAAAAAAAAGATTTTACCTATTTATTTTAGAGAGAGAGCAAGAGCACGAGTAAGAGGAGCAGAGGAAGAGAGAGAATCCCAAGCAGACTCCACCTTGAGTGCAGAGCCTGACATGGTGCTCGATCCCACAACCCTGAGATCATGATCTGAGTTGAAACCAAGGGTCAGATGTTCAATAAATGTCACCATCCAGGCACCCCTGGATGTTGGGTTTTTGATGTTTAGCCACAGGACTTGGCATTTCACAACATTAAGTCCCTGTGCAGCTTAAGTTATCTACATCCTTGTTGACCCTTAATCAGTAGAAGATGGTTTTGACTTAACCATGGGACAGAGTCTGTTTTACAGGATTGCTTTCTTTCCTAAGGCTCAGGGGTAGGACAATGCCTCCCTTCTTCTTTTATACAAGTGTAATTCATTTCAAATGTACAATATAATGATTCAACAATTCTGTACATTACTCAGTGCTCATTGGATGCCTTCCCCACTTTATTTATTCATCTTTTAAAAAAGATTTTATTTATTTGACAGAGAGAGAGAGAGCACAAGCAGGGGGAACAGCTGAAGGAGAGGAAGAAGCAGCCTCCCTGCTGAGAAGGGAGCCTAATATGAGGCTCCATCCTAGGACCATGACCCGACCTGAAGGAAGATGCTTAACTGCTTACCCAACTAGGCCACTCAGTCACCTCCCCCCAACCCCACTTTATTTATTTATTATTTTTATTTTTTTTAAAGATTTTATTTATTTATTCATAAGAGACACACACACACAGAGACAGAGACACAGGCAGAGGGAGAAGCAGGCTCCATGCAGGGAGCCCGACTTGGGACTCAATCCCCAGGACTCTAGGATCATGCCCTGGGCCAAAGGCAGGCGCCAAACCGCTGAGCCACCCAGGGATCCCCCAACCCCACTTTAAATAGTCAAGAGTAGTCATCTTAACCTCTCTGACTTGAAGGTTCTTGGGCATGCGGCAGAGGGAGGGAGAAATAGTGGAGTATGGGGTATAAAAATCACAAGGATATATGTTCCATCCTTCAGTTCTTCACCCTGATTAAATGTCCAATGTTAGATTTTCTGATGTAAGTGGGTATGAGTGTGTGTGTGTGTGTGTGTGTGTGTGTGTGTGTGAGAGAGAGAGCATAGCACAGGCCACCAAAGATCTTTCTCATGGAGCCATAGAGGATTTGACAATGTTTGTGATTTCTCATTAAAATCTTAAATGAGAATGTAAGTGAACCCAGACAGGGAATACATTGACTGGGATCCATGACTGCTTAGCATGTAATAACAAGAAGTAACGTTTATTAAGCACTTACTGGATGCTTTCTCGCATGTGAAATTTACAAGGCTCCTAATAATTTGCATTATTATCATCCTTACTGGCAATTAGGTCACTCAGTTGCGACTGGCACAGGAGGGGCTTAAATTCAGGTCAGATTTGACATCAAAGCTTTGTAACCTCCACTCCATATAGATGGAGCAGTTGAAATGATTCTTCCATTGAAAACTTTTTTCCTTTCTGACAGAAATGTTTCTCTTAGGATGGGTCAGAGCCCTAAATTCAGACCTGTGTTCCTCCAAAGCCCAAGATCTTTCCATCTCATGAGGCTGCCTACAAAACCAAGATCCATAGTTGTCTCTTGGAAAGTTTCAAAAAAATATTATTTTCTTGTCCCAAAGGTCCCTCTAGCCTGGAGGCTGCTGAATGAGGACAGTTTTAGTAAATCACAGTTCCCTTGAACTTTTCCCCCTGCTGATCCATCATGATATTTATTTTTTTAAACACAAATGTTTGTTAGGCACCAACTATATGTAAGGTTATTCCCCTTTTCTCCCCACACCAATGTAGGAATGGTGAAGTTGGAATAATTATCCCTATAATATAGTTGAAGAAATGGAGATGAGGATGCTCTCCTTTTTGCTTATGGAGACTCAAAATACTAGAGGCCCGGTCACCAGGTGGGTGATTAGGAAGCATAGCTGGAGGATGATAATGTTATGAGGGGTCATGTGGATCATCAAACCAAACCAAAGTATCTTATTTCACAGATCAGGAAAGTGCAGCCTAGGGAATGAGATGGCTTGTCCAGAATCACACAGAAGATGAGAGCTCAGGGAGAACCATACCGAGACTACTCTATGCTGTACATAAGGGTATTTTGACCTCAGCACTATTGACATTTTGGGCTGAATAATTCTTTGTTTTAGGGGGCTGCCTTGTGCATTGTAAGATGTTGAGCAGCATCCCTGACTTCTCAGTAAATGTCAGTAGCATTCTTCTCCACAGTTGTGATTATCAAAAATGTCTTCAGCCATTACTAAGTGTCTCCTGGGGGACAAAACCACCCCCATTTGAGGGCCACCCACTGAATAGCAAGAACTTCAGCTTCAGCTCTTCCCTTGCAATTTGGGAGAGAAATTGTTTTGGGAGCTAAGGGGACAAAATCTTTCCTCCCAACCCAACCTTTTAGCACCTTGGAAGAGCTCTGCTGGGGTCTCTGACCTCAGCCCAGAGAGAATAGCTCTCAGAGAGATGCAGGGCGGGTGCCAGAGGGAACACAGCATGAAAGCCAGATCTTCTGAGAGGTGCACATTATTATCACCATCTGCCAGATGAAGATGTAGATGTTCAGGTGGTTGAACACACCCATTGAACCAAACATGGTATCTCTTCCACACATCACAAAAAGCCCCCCACCCCCACTCCCATACGATACTCAGGCTAACTGTACTTCAGTTTGTGCTCTGGGTTCATGAGCAATAATGTCAAGAGACTCCTCTTGTGTATTCTTCATCATTTACAAAGGAGTATATTACTGTGAAGTTATGTTCTGGAAAGTTAGATCTGGTCTCTGACCCAACTCTTACTTGCTGTGGGCTCTGGAGCAATTAGCTTTCCCTTCGGAGAGTGCTGTCTTCACATTGATAAAATGAGAATGTCATTCTGCTCCAATAAGGAGCATTCTCCTTGCTGCCCTTATCAACCTCCTCCCACCCCAGTCTTGAGACTTGAACATGGCAATAAAGGTGTTTATAGGTTGAATTAATTTTAATTAAAAATGTGAGTAGCTATATTGAGTTGTATGGAGGAATATGTATATTCTTAAAACTCAAATTAACCTGTTTCATTGACAAGAAGAATGTTAATAAAAATGATTTTTTTTTAAGGCCATGAGCATGTTAACAACTGGGCCTTTTTGAGAAGCAGCAACACGGAGGCAGGTTTCTAACCATTTATCTTAAAATTACACCACGAGCCATATGGCCAAATGAGACAGGGCACAGGTTAGGCATCACTGGGTGTGGTCTCAAGAGTGAGTGTGTAATTTCCTTTTACAGCTTTCGTGTGCAAGGATAGCGCCCCCTGGTGTAAATCCTTGCATTCCACTAAAGCTGAAAGTCATCCAGTTGCCCCTGCAGAAAAGGGAGGAAGGGGGCTTTGGGACAAGACCAAAGTTGGTTTATTAGGAGAGTAACCAGAAAATTACACTTTTGGAAGCTTCCAGTAGGCGATGATGGCTTTGCAGTTAAAGAATGTGGGTTTTGAAAAAAAAAATGTGGGTTTTGGAGTCAGACCTGGCTTTCAGGTCACTGCTTCAAGGCTGTATGTGCTTGGGTAAGCTTCTTTCATTCCCATTTTCTGTATCTGTGAAGCAGAAATGACCAATCCCCACCTCTCAGGGTTGTTTTAAGAGTGAATAAGGGAAGTGGTGCTGGAAGGGTGATTGAAGATGAAGCTGGGAAGAGAGAGCCAGATCATGAAGACTTTAGGTACCACGCCAAAGAGTTTGAACTGGACTCCAAGAGCAAGGGAGCCAGTGGAAGCCTGCAGGCAAAAGTGACATGATAGCCCTTGTGTATTGGAGAGATAACTATTGGCAGCAAAGACAACGGGAGGTCCTATGACTTTGGTGGTGGTGACAGAGCTGGAATAGATGGGAAAGATGTTTTGGAAGCAGAACCAATGGAATATGATGAGTCCTGGGATGGGAGGGGAGAGGGTGCCATCAGAAGTGGCAACATGCATATGTATAGCTGCTAAGATAAGATGCTAAGCCTTCCTACCTGATTCTCACAATAGTTTCATGAGCAAGATATAATCATCCTCATCTTCTATGTAGGAAAACTGATAGGGAGGTTAAGCCATAGGCTGTATAGTTGATGAGTGGTAAAATCAGAACACAGAACACATGGGTTCCCAAGTCTACCTCTGTTTCTTAGGTCCTATTACCTCCCAAGATTCGGTGTGCTGTCCCTGCAGAATGGGAGGCAGTCTGGTGCAGGGTTACATGTGTGCTGGGGCTCCAGGTTGTGCAATATCCCTGGTTGCTAGGAGTCTCTGATAATTAGAGTCCTCAGGTTGCTAGGAGACCTGGGTTGCTAAGAGTCTCAGTTTATTATAGGTCTTGGGTTGTTAAAAGCCCCAGGTTATTCAATTTTGCAGTTTATGAAAGGCTTCAAGGTTCTCAAAGGCCCCAAAGTTATTAGAATCATCGGTTATTTGGGGCCCCAGGCTCCTAGGGCTCTAGGCTCTGAAATTCATCAGGTTGTTAGCCTACTCTGGTTACTAGGGTACTGAGGATTGGAGAGACCTTGGGTTTGTAGAAGCTTTAAGCTTTTGAAGGGACTCCTGGGTGGCTCAGCAGTTGAGTGTCTCTGTCTTTGGCTCAGGGTGTGATCCTGGGGTCCTGGGATCGAGTCCTACATCAGGATCCCTGCAGGGAACCTGCTTCTCCCTCTATGTCTCTGCCTCTCTTTCTCTTTGTCTCTCATGAATAAATAAAATATTAAGAAAAAAAAAGATGTTGGTTTACTGGAAGCCTGGCTTTTCAACATCTCCAGCTTGTGAAAGATCCCAAGTTGCTAAGGACACGGACGCAAATGTTTAGGTCCCATGGCTTCTTGAAGTCCTGGGCCAGGCGTGTGGGTGTCTTCCTCTCATTAGAGCATCTTTCAGTCTGGTCAGATAGTGTAACTGAAGTTCTAGATTTTCCCCAGGGGTTTTATCCCATGTGACCTCATTCAGCCTCCACAGATGAACAAAAGAGAAAGTTGCAAAAATAGTAGAGAGATCCCTCATAGCCTTCATTGAGTCCCCCCCCACCCTGATAGATACATCTTATAACCCAGACATTGACGCTGCTACAATGTGTGTGCATAGTTATATGTCCTTTACAATGTGTGTATTTGCATACCCACCACTCAGATCAAGAGACAGAACTGGTCCCATCATAGAATCTCCCTTGTGTGGTTTCTTTATAAAGACATTCATCTCTCTTCCTTCCCAGCCAGTGTGTGTGTGTGTGTGTGTGTGTGTGTGTGTGTATTTTAAAGATGTCATTATTTATTATTTATATATTATTTATTATTATATATTATTTATTATTATATATTATTTATTTATTTATTTATTCATTCATGAGAGACACAGAGAGAGGCAGAGACATAGGCAGAGGGAGAAGCAGGCTCCCTGAGGGGCGCCCAATGCGGGACTTGATCAGAGGACCCTGGGATCACGACCTGAGCTGAAGGCAGATGCTTAACCACTGAGCCACCCAGGAGCCCCACCAACCAGTGTGTTTTTTTGTTTTTTTTTGTTTTTTTTAACCAGTGTGTTTTTAAATGCACTTGCCTAACTGCCAATTAGTGCCTTCGGTGTGCCTCACCCATTAAGAGTTAAGGAAATACAGAGATAAATATAACCTACTCCTTGTTCGGGAAGAGCTCCCAGGCAAGGCTCCAGTCGTGTATGTGGTAAATTATAGTGTAATGTGGTAGTTCTATGATAGAGAAAAAAAGGTGCTGGGGCAAGGATACAGATTGGGGAGTTCAGGAGGCACTGTGTGTGGCATTCACGCTTCCTGAAAAAGTTGCAATGCTGGGCTGACTTTGAAGGAAGAAATGGAGCTATCTGGTGCCTGATGGGGAGAGATTTTTAGGTAGACAAGTTTGGGGAAGAATTGATGGTTTGGGACCATGGAAGTGCCTAGGTGGTGTTGTGGGCGATGGGGGTGGGGGGACATACAGGGAGCTGAAGCCGGAGGCCTGGGGAGAGGTCAGACTGCTGGGGACCATCTGGGTGCTGCCCAGAGTCATGAGGTTTATGCACATAGGGAGACCAGTTAGGAAGTCACTGCAGTCCCAGATCAGATAGGCCGAGTGGTGGGAATGGAGATGGAGACACATTTTTGACCTCTGAAGCACAGCAGGATGGGAGGGAGGGTGTGACAGGAATGAACAGGCACATTTTTGAAGATGAATGTTTTCCCTATTTCTTTGCACTATCTTGGTTTCCCTGGGAGCAAATCCCTGGGATATAAGTCCAAGAAGATGAATGCTCATAGAGTAATTCCCTGCTTATCCAGAGATCTTGTGACTTCAGTGAGGGTGAACATAGCACAAACTTGGATGAGGAAAAGGCCTCTGATCAGTTCAAACAAGCTCGAGCTTTTACTTTGCAAGAAAGATCCTTCGGTCCTTTTATTCGGAGCCGTTTTTGACAATTCAAGTGTGCTTCTCAAAAGAATGGTTGCTTGCCTTTCCTCTCCCCAAAATAGTAATTAAGAGCTACCTTTTTGTGGAGTCTGCTTGTGCCAGGTTCTGTGTAAGATGCTTTGCGTGTTGTATCCTTAATCCCCTCAATGACCTCCTGGGTGGCAGCCCTTTTCACTTTATAGGTGAGGACACTGTAGCAAAGCTACAGTACCCTGCCAGGGTCACAAAACCAGTCAGTTTTGCTCTCAGCCAGCTGCCCTGTGCCATAGAAGCCACACAGCATGGAAGGGGTGGGGAAGATGTCAGCCAGTAGTAGCACCATGGCAAGGGAGGGAATGACGTGGATTGAGGAACCTGACAACGGTTTAATGGTTTTCTACCAACTTCACACGAGGAGGGGATCAGTCAGGGTTGTCCAGAAGAGCGGAACTAGTTAGGATGTGTATATCTGTATCTATATATCTATAAAAAAGTTTGGTTGCAACAGTGACCACACACACACACACACACACACGCACACACATCTTAGAAAATTTATGATAAGGCTCATGCAATTGTGGAGGAAGGCAAGTTCCAAGATCCATGGGGTGAGTTGGTGATAAGGTAAAGACCCAAGAGAACCCATGATGGACTTCTACCCAAAGGCCAGCAGGCTTGAGGCACAGGAAGTGTAGATGTTTCTGTTTGATTCCACAGGCAGGAAAAAAGCTGATGCCTGTGTTTGAACACAGGCAGGGGAATTCCCTCTTATTCAGGGAACCTCAGCCCTTTTGCTCTACTCAGGCCTTCCACTGATTAGATGAGGTCCGCCCACATTAGGGAGGACAATTTGCCTTACTTGGTCTATCTGATTTAAATGCTAATTTCATCGAATGCACAGTCTAGCGAATACAGACACCAGTATTATATTATAATACTCAAACTTGCTAGGAGACTAGAACTCAATTATTCCAGCCACTAGCAATAAATAGTTATCTATTACGGTAGAGGTGCTAATTATCACCACAATGGCAAACTTATTACAATATATAAATGTACAAAATTAACATGTTGTACACCTTGAATTTAAACAATATTATATGTCAAATATATTTCAATGAAAAAAATGTTAATCTCATCCAGAAACACCCTCACAGAAACACAAATAATGTTTGACCAAATATCTGGGCACCCTGGGGCCCAATCAGGTAGACACATAAAATTAACCATTACAAGAAGGAAGACAGGATAATAAAGGAGACACAAAACCAAAAGAATATGCTGCTGTGAGATTAGTGTAGGCTTAGTGACTTTACATTCCTCAGACCTCCTGATAACTGTGTCTTGCAATTATATAGCTCTGTACTGTGATTAATGGTGGGAATAGGGACGCCTGGGTGGCTCAGCGGTTGAACATCTGCCTTTGGCCCAGGGCATGACCCTGGAGTCCCAGGATCGAGTCCCGCATTGGGCTCCCTGCTTTTCCCTCTGCCTATGTGTCTGCCCTTCTCTCTGTGTGTCTTTCATGAATAAATAAATAAAATCTTTTTAAAAAATGGTGCAAATAACAGAGACATAACTTACAGACAAGAGGTGAATTCTGTTTTCGATGCAGTAAGTTTGGAGTGGACCAGGTGAGCAGATCTTTCTCTGGGGGTTCCAGGCTCTCCCTACCTGCAGCCAGAGGAGGACTTGCTTTTCTATGGTCCAAGCCATTCCTGGCACGCTCTTTGGAATCAGCTTCAGCACTCTCCTGATGGAGTGCCCTGGGCTACAGTTCTTCTGAATCAACTGGCTGGGTGCTTTTCACTCATTTCTTCATTTTTTAACACAGCATTTAAAAAATCTTGTTCTCGACAATGGAAGCATAAACTTGAGGGACTCATCAGGCAGCTCCCAGTCTGCTGGGAGCGATGGAGAAAGAATGTACTGGTGTCACTTGATGGAGGCTGAGATGACATATTAGCATTAGATGCTGTGCAAGGATGTGGGGAACTCCTAAATCAGCCCAGTGGGGCCAGGAGAGGAAGCCTAGATTCAGTGATGCTTTCAGGAGGGCTAGGAGCCAGCCAGGGAGTTGTACAGAAAGGGTGTGTTTGACGGAGGGAATAACATACAGCATAACTGTAAGACACGGACACATAGCATTGTCACACATCGAGGGATCTATAAAAAGATTGGTTAGGATGGTGGTTCTCAGCCCAAGTAGCACTTTGGGATCACCCGGAAACATTGAAAGAGATACTGATACCTGAGCCCCACCCCTAGAGATTTTGATGTGATTAGCCTGGGGTGGGGAATCAGTATTTTCTCAAACTTGCACAGGGGCTGAGAAGCAGGAATGTAAAAGCTGCTGCTGGAGAACTTGAACCTACAGGGAGTCAGTGGAGGGTCTCTGCTAGGATGTGGTCAACAATCTGAGCTGCCTTTGGGAGAACAGGAAAGACTCAAGCAGAGCTCAGCTGAGAAATAAAGACCCACCGATCCCCAACTGGCGCCTTATCTGCCCTCATAACTGTTTCTTTTGAGCTGCTGTTTCTTATTCACCATTTAAAAGTGAAAGTCAAGTGGGAAATAACAAAACATACAATAAAACAAAATAAGCTGAAAGATTACTCAATAAAAAGAGTGATAAAATAGTAAAAGCAGGCCGATGCCATAAAAACTCCAAAACTCAACCACACAGAATCACCACCAGGGGCCAGACAATAAAAACAATAGCTAAAATGTACTGAACTAAGTAGCAGGCATCTTCATGTGTTGGGAAAGCAAAGGAGGATTATTTCCATTTTACAGAGGAGCACAACGAGTCTTGGGGAAGATTAAGTGCTGTGGTTGCAGCAGGCAGGGCAGGGTAAATAGCCGGTCAGGGGCGGCGCAAGACATTGAATTCGGGTGGACCAACTCAAGTCCAGAGCTCTGAAGGCTCAAGCCTGGCTGCGTGTTGGAGTCATCTGGGAGCTCTTAAGAAATACCCATACCAAAAAGACATTTCTCCAAAGAGGACGTATAAATGGTCAGCAGGTATGTGGGGAAAAATCCCTTAAATTCTGACTGTCACTAATCATCAAAGAAATGCAAATCAAAACCACAAGGAGGTATCACCTCATGTCTGTCAGGATGGTATTATCAAGAAAACAAAAGACAACAAGTGTTGGCGAGGATGGAGAGAATCGTTGAGCACTGTTGACAGGAATGCAAGACGGTGAAGCCACTTTGGAAGACACTAAAAATAAAGCTAAGAGATGATTCAGAAATCTCACTTCTGGGTATTTATCTGAAATAATTGCAGTCAGGATCGCAAAGAGATATTAACACTCCCATGTTCCCTGCAGCGTTATTCACAATAGCTGAGATGTGAGAACAACCTAAAATTTCGTGGACAAACTGGGCGGTGAAAAATTAGAGAGGAAGACAAACCATGAGAGACTCTAACTCTGTGAAACAAAGGGTTGCAGAGGGGAGGCGGGTGGGGGGATGGGGTAACTGGGTGGCGGGCATTAAGGAGGGCACGTGATGAGATGAGCGCTGGGTGTTATACTATAAGTTGGCAAATTGAATTTATTTATTTATTATTTATTTATTTATTTATTTATTTTTAAAGATTTTATTTATTCACTCATGATAGACACACAGAGAGAGAGGCAGAGACACAGGCAGAGGGAGAAGCAGGCATCATACAAAGAGTCTGATGTGGGACTCGATCCAGGGTCTCCAGGATCACACCCTGGGCTGCAGGCGGCGCTAAACCGCTGCGCCACCGGGGCTGCCCGGCAAATTGAATTTAAATAAAATTAAAAAAAAAAAAGTTCATGGACAGATGAATGTTTAAAGAAGATGTGGTACATACACACAATAGTATACTCTTCTGCCTTAGGAAAGAAGGAAATTCTGTAATATGTGACAACATAGATGAGCCTGGAGGCCATTATGCTGAGTGAAGTGAACCAGTCACAGAAAGATAGACTCTGTGATTCTTCTTACATGAGGGATCTACAATAGTCAAGTTCGTAGAAATGGAGAGTGGAATGGTGGCTGCCAGGGGCTGGGGAGGGGAAAATGGTGAGCTATTAATCAGTAGGTATAAAGTTTTTTTTTTTTAAGATTTTATTTATTTATTCATGAGACACACACACACACACACACAGAGGCAGAGACACAGGCAGAGGGAGAAGCAGGCTCCATGCAGGGAGCCTGACGTGGGACTCGATCCTGGGTCTCCAGGATCATGCCCGGAGCTGAAGGTGGCACTAAACTGCTGAGCCACCCGGGCTGCCCAGGCATAAAGTTCTCATTGAAGCAAGATGAATAAGCTCTAGAGCTCTTCTGTACAACATGGTACCTATAGTCAACATTGCTCTGCTATGCACTTATAGATTTGTTGCCAGTAGATCTCATGTTAAGTGTTCATACCACAATTAAAAAAAAAAAATCCCAAGATGATCTGGGCCAACACTTGATTCTAAACTGGTTGGTCTGGAGCAAGGCCCAGGCAGAGAGGGTGAGCAGGTGCCACTTAACACGTTTCTGGCTATCCTCTCTGTTCTTTTTTTTTTCTTTTTTAAAGATTTGGTTTATTTATCTGAGAGAGATAGAGATAGCGAACAGAGATAGTGAGAGAGAGTAAAAGCAGGGAAGAGAAGGAGAAGCAGGGAGCCTGATGTAGGGCTTGATCTCAGCAGCCCAGGATCATGACCTGAGCAAAAGGCAGAAGCTGAACCAACTGAGCCACCCAGGAGCCTCTAATTCTCTCTGTTCTTTTTTTTTTTTTTTAAGATTTTATTTATTTATTTATGAAAGACACAGAGAGAGAGACAGAGAGAGAGAGAGAGAGAGAGAAACAGAGAGAGAGGCAGAAACACAGGCAAAGGGAGAAGTGGGCTCCATGTAGGGAGCCCAATGTGGGACTTGATCCTGGGACTCCAAGATCACTCCCTGGGCTGAAGGCAGGCGCTCAACCCCTGAGTCACCCAGGTATCCCTAATTCTCTCTGTTCTTGGCAGTAAATGCTTCTATGTATTAAGCACCTTGAGTACCAAACCCTGAATCCTTCCGGGCATTGTTATTGCCACTTGAGAATTGAGGTTAAGTCACTTTTCCGGGTCCCCCAGCTGGTAGTCATCAGTGCCTTTGTCCTTTCCTAAATCCACCTGATTCCACAGCCCATGCTCTAACTGCTGTGCCTTATGACCTCCAAGCAGGGGTCCCCGTGGGGCATAGACATGGGCATCATGTGTCCTTCCAGTTAACTTCTTTGTCCCTTAAGCTTTAGAGTCAACAGCATCACCTTTGTCCCAGTCTTGTCCACACTGAACTGTCATTGTGCAGATGCAGAAAGCAGGCCTTTTGTGGCTTGGCACTAAGGAAGAACTTTTTTGCCAGTCAGAGGAGTTTGATGGTGAGGTAGGCTGCCTGGAGAGGCTGTGGGCACCTGCCATCATCATTGCTGGGCAACTATCTAAAGGATCTGTTGGGAGCAGAAGAGTCATCCTTCAGCGTAGCGTGTGTGTGTGTGTGTGTGTGTGTGTGTGTGTGTGTGAGGTGGCCAAGGAGGATTGGGCCTAGATACTTCTAACATGTCCCTAGCCCTAAAATTGAGGAGCTCAGAGGACCAGTTGAAGCTCAATGGGTGAAGATGGTTCTAGAAGATGAGCTCACAGACCTGGGGAGTTCCAGAAGGCTGCTCTCTTCCATCATTCTCTTAAAGCTGGGTGCCTGGGACCCTAGCAGTATCATGGGGGTGTCTTGAGCTGAAGCAGGGTGTCGGGTCCCTGCTGCCGCCGCCACTGTCACTGCTGTGTCAGCTCTGGTGGGGACAACACTTGATCAGTGAGCCCCCTTCCCCTCTTCCTGCAGCTGTTGACCAGGGCAGAGAGGGGCGTGGAAAAAGAACGGGGATGGTCAGAAATGGGGGCAGGATTCCTGGGCTGGGAGAGCAGTGAACTGAGAGACAGAAAAGGGAGACCCTGCTGGTGGGTGTCTGGTCTCTGAATCATCAGATCTCACACCTTGTACCGCTCGACCTGCCGTGAAACGCTCTGGATGAACCTGGAGGTTTTAAGTCGCTTTGCTACATAAAGTAAAAAATAGGTTTCTTCATCTGTAAATGGAGGATATTACTCCTACACCCATTGAGTTGTTGAGAGGATTAGATGAGATTAAGTTAGAAAACTATCCAGAAAAGGCCCAGTGCAGGGTCTGCCAGTAAGTTTCCTCCCATCACCTCCCCATCCCCCATCTTGATGGAAAAGGTTCGTGCTCTTGGGGTCAGGATCTCAGGATGCTTCAGTGTACACAGAACCCACTGAGCAGGCACTCCATATCAGCAACTCCACTTGGCTCTTAGGATATGCGTATACACAGGATGGCTATTGTTCCTTGGAAGTTCACTTCATGGTGGAAATGACTGCCGTATAACACAGTCCAGTGTGACAGAGGGATGGCAGAAGCACAGGGTACTTGGGCATGTTGGGGAGCTGGGGAACTCACTCTGGGTGACCTTTGAAGTACGAGTAGAGTTAGCCATGTAAAGAAAGGAGAGGGTTAGTGCTCCAGACGGCGGGATCCTCATGAGCAGACAACATGGCATTATTGTGAGTGACTGTGAGTGAGGGAGAGGTCCTCACGACTGAGGACCCATATGGGTCTATGAGGGCCCTCATGGACCATACCTAGGGACAGTGATGAAGGGAATCATCATAGGGTGTTGGTGGCCAGGATTTTTGTTTAAAAAACTCATGGTGGTAAATGTGTCTAGAATGGTTTGGACAAAAGAGTTAGGCCTGGATGCGAAGCCCCATCAGCATGCTAGGATGGTGCTCTGAACTGGGAGAAAGATGGTGCTATTGGAGGGCGGGCAGAGTAAATAGCACTCGGGGATCTGCTGGCTGGAGATAGGTGAGGGGTGTAGGGATAGAAGGAGTGAAGAAAGCCATCTGTATTTCTAGTTCGGACAAATGTATTTAAACCAAAGCGGTTATGAGTTTAAAATCAAGAATGTTTTAAATCCAGAAATAAAAGGCACAAGGAAGCAGATTTGAGTGAGAACATTAGTTCTGGTTTGGACATGCTCAAGCTGAGGTGACGTGAGGTGTCCAAGTGGAGACATCCAGGAGGCAGCTTCAGATTAGGTCTGCTACTCGGGGGAAGACAAAATTCAATGTCTGTATTCTGTGGGTGGCAGTTAACTTCAGGGCCACCCGGAAACTATCTGGAAGTAAGAGAGGAGGGCTCAGGGTAGATATGTCTAGAAAACATACCAGTGTTTGAGGCATAGGCAGTCAGAAGAAATAGCCCAAAAAGGAGCAGAGAACCCAGGAGAGGGGCCATCATGGAAGCCAAGAGAGGCAAGAGATTCAACAGGTGGATTGGTCAACTGTACCAAAGGCTGCTGAGTGCCCCCTTGGGACAAGACCTGGCAAGGCCCACTGGACAGTGCAGAACAGTGTCAGGTGTGGGATGTGGTGGTGGTGAAGCTAAATTCCACTGGGTTGAAAACAAATGGGGAGGGGAAAAAACAGTAATTTTTCCTGTAGAAGTTTCCATCAGATGAGAGAGACCAGTCAGTATAGATAATGATGAGGCCTGTGAGCAGCCACGCCTCAGAGGAAGGAGAAGTGGTAGGAGGAGGTGCTGAGGACCCTGAGAGAGGAGCGATGGCCTATGGAGCGTGACTGAGAGGTGGGAGAGGGTGAAATCTGGAGCTCGCAGGCACCATGGGCCTGGACAAACATAGAGGCGCCGCATCCTCCCACGAGAGGGGTGAAGATGAGAGGGATGAGGCTACTGATGCCTCGGTGAGCTTCTGGGAGCTTGGGGGTGGACAGGGCAGCGGGGAAGTCTCGAGGGCAGTAATGAGCATCTCGAATACTCTTTGAAGGAAATGGGAGAGAGAAAGCTGGCCAAAGATGAGCATTAGTTCCAGTGCTATAAGTATTTCATGATAGAAATAACAACGAACCTATTTTTTTAGTACAAAGAACCAGGTTCTCTCCGGGCCTTTCTCTTCTCATTCGTTCTTTCAACAATCCTCCGAGGCAGGTATTATTCATTTCCTCATTGTAGAACTGAAGAAGATGAGGCTCGGAAGGTGTCTGAAGCCAGAGATGTTGTGTAGCGTGGAGGTGGACTTCAAATCGAAGGCTCATTGAAAGCTACACCCTCAGCCCACCTTGTCATTCTCCGTGGCTTGAGGGTCCAGTGGGGCTGGAGGCCTTGTGTTCCTGGGAACACCCGATTGTGAGGTTGTGTGGCTATTTTGTTTCTGTGAAGGTAGACAGTGAGTGTGGCGGAGTAGGCCCATGGGACACATTGGGAAGATGTGTCGGAGGTGATGGTCAGGGAAAGATGGGAATGGAAGGTGATGGGGGAGGTGGTGGTGAGATGCATGGATGGCAAGGCCATGGGAGTGGGTGGCTGAGGCAGAGTGGAGGTGAAGGTCATAACCAGATGCAAATGCCTTCATGATCCCGAGGACTAGCCTACGGAGCCAGGGCCGAGACGCGAACCAAAGGAGCAGACGTGAGCTTCCAGGGAGAGGGGCCTTTGCCAGGTGATGTCTTAGAAGGGGTGGTGGGCAGTACCACCCTGGGGCCGTGTGCACACTCCAGAGGGCTGCGGGGTGGCAGTGTTGTAGTGGGAGACTTTGTTTCAGCTCAGGCTGGGAGCAGGAGTCTCTGAGCTAGGAGAGCACCCCCTCCACAACCAGGGTAGGGACTGTATTACACTCTAATGACACCACTGGGCCCTTGCCCTCCGGGAACATCTGCTCATGGCCATCTATCTCGTGGGGCTTTGGAGTCACGTAAACTTTGGTCTTATTCCAAACTTTGTTCCTTCCTAGTTGTGAAACATAGGGCCTCAGGATTCGATAGGGCCTGGCATGTAGTATGGAGCTCCAAGTCTGTTTGTTTTCTTCCCCATTTCCCTTCCTCCTCCTCTCAGCTGCAGGGGCAGGTGTAAAGCGCGATTTAGGGGAGTCGGCCTCAGGGAACCCTCTCCTGGCTGATGCTTCATCAGGGCTGCGAGGGGGCTGGTTTCCCATGTTGGAGCCTTCTTGCCTTTCCCCAGGGTACACTCAGGCCCTGCTTTTCTCTTTCTCCCAAGGGTAACCTTCTGTGAGTGGTGGACCAGGGCTGTTGAGCTGCCTGCCATCTCAAAACCCAGCTGTGAGCCAGCGTGGCGGGGGCTGTGCCTCCGCCGCCTGCATGGAAGCCAGGAGCTGGGCTCCCAGAGGGCATCTGTGCCCACCGGGCAGCATGTTGCTGGCCTTTGCCTCTCTGCTCGGCTGCCTGCTCACCTCCAGCCAAGCCAGGGTCTACAGTCGCTGCGAGCTGGCCAAAGTGCTCCAGGATTTCGGCATGGAGGGATACCGGGGATACACCCTGGCTGACTGTGAGAACTGCTCCCCCCCCCAGTCACTGCCGCCCCTCTCCACGCTCCCCTCCCCCCAGCTCTCACTCAGAGGGTGTGGTCTTGGAAGTTTTCTGAGCCTCAGCCCTCCTTTGGACATCAGGGGTGTGGATCCTGTGGGTAGACGATGTTCAGGGCAAGTTAAATACCTAAGAGGCAGGTCCTAGGCAGACCAATCAGCATGTCCCTCCCCTGCCCCTGCTGCTAAAGTCAACAGTGAGATAGGGAAGGGTGAGATACTCCAGTGGCCAAAGAGACAGAATCACTTAGTTCTCTAATCATATGGCAGCCAAGAGGGTAAGGAATTCCCATTGAGGTTTCGGGTAAACTGAATCAGCCAGTAATAGACTCTTCAAGTTGCTGGTAGTTTCGGGAAGCTGCGAGGTCCAGCCACATCTAGACTCATTTTTGGCTAATTGTAGCCCCCTTGCCAGCTCTCACCTCTGTGTCTCTCATTTTGCCTCTAAAGATCTAGCTCTTGTTCATTTGTCCCACAAAGATTTCCTGGGCCTCACTGCGCGCTGAGCTGTGAGACAGTGGGAAGGCTGGTCTAGGAGTCAGGAAGCCCAAGGGACAAGCTTGACTCTTGCTGCTTAGTAGCTGTGGTGACCCCGAGTGAGTCCCTTGCACCTCTGAGCCATGCTGGAGTCACTTGGGGAGCAGGCAGGAGGGTGGCTGCCCTGACCGCCTTGAAGCAGGAGTGAGACTCCGAGGAGCTCGTGTGGGGCCCCCTCGTCTGCGCCACCCTTGGTCACCTGACCCTCGGGCCTGTGTCTCCACCCTCCGCAGGGGTCTGTCTTGCATATTTCACAAGTGGCTTCAACACAGCTGCTGTGGACCATGAGGCTGATGGAAGTACTAACAACGGCATTTTCCAGATCAACAGCCGGAAGTGGTGCAAAAATCTCAACACAGAGGTCCCCAATGTGTGCCAGATGTACTGCTCTGGTAGGCTGGGCCTGAGCCCCAGGCAGCCCCCCTGGACCAATCTTTGCTTCTACCCTTGCTATTATCCCTGGGTGGGGATCCCCCACCACCTTCTGGGCCTACCAAGGAGAGTGGGATGGGACAAATGGTGAGTGTGGGTCCTCCATCCGTCTGACTTGGGGTCCTGGATGGAAGGCTGTTCTGAGAACTTTAGGAGTGTGGGGAGGAGGGTGATAGACTGATGATATCTGTGTTTCCAGAGGGATTGAGAGACCGGGTTGAGTTTAGGATGGAGCAGGGTGTATGTGCACGTGCGTACTTGTGTGTGTGTGTGTGTGTGTGTGTGTGTGTGTGTGAGAGAGAGAGAGAGAGAGAGAGAGAGAGAGGCAGGGAGAAATAGATAGACTCCAGATGTCCAGCTCTGTCCCCTGTTCTTTCATCATGTTTCTCTCCTCCCACCCCAGACTTGTTGAATCCTAACCTTAAGGATACTGTTATCTGTGCCATGAAGATCACTCAACAGCCCCAAGGTCTGGCCAGCTGGTAAGTGACCTGGGCTAGAGCCCCATCGCGCACCCCTCACCCCCCACCTGACCCCAGCCGATGTGGCCAGGACTGGTGGAAAACAACAGGGAACTAATCTTTCCTGAGTTCTCATTTTGTCCCAGCCACCATTCCATGGCTTCCCAGTCTGACCTTCCCACAACTTTAGGCCATAGGGGTTACTGTCACTGAGGTATTTATAGGCAACACACCAAGTGTCAGGGAGGGTAAGCAATTGACTGGAGCTCATTATGCTGCACCTGGCTTTTCTGCGATAGGCCTATGTTAGGATGCCCACTTACAGGTCTGCTAGACCTGGGTCTAGTCAACCTTGTTTGCCTGCTTGTTTAACTGTGGCATCTTCCTCTAAACTAACTTTTGTAGAAAAGCCCAAGATGTACAACAGAAGCGATTCCCGGCTTGAAGCATGGGGAGAGGTGCTCTAGAGCCTCACCCTGTCAGCCTTCTCTTTTCCTGCCTCTTTCCTACAAGATGGCCTTTGGAGCAGCCATGCTCACAGGCATGGGAGTTGGATGAGCATCCCATGGGCCACTGGACTAGATCTTTGGTTCCCAGAGGGGTATCCGAGCCAGTGGCCCTATAGCGTCCCCTGAAGGGGCATCTCACTGCTTAGTCTCTAACCTCTCTTTCCTCATATTTCTGGATGGGAGACCAGCAGGGCCAGGATGTGGGAAGGGTGAGATACTCCGGTGGCTCCTGGAACCACAAACAGATGTGATCATCACAAGGCAGGTAAAGGAGTTTGAGAGGCAGTGAATATCAGCCCAGGAGCAGAGGGAAGAGCAGGAGACAAGAGGCAGGGGCATGATAGGGAAGCCTTTGCAGGAGTCTAGGTGAGAGACCCAGGGTCTGCACTAGGACAATTGCATGGCTGATGGATAGGAGAGGGGTTGGCTAGGAGGGACTGTGCAGGAGGCCTGGGGATAGGTGCTATGTGGCAGTGAGGGAGAGGAGGAGGCAGAAATGACTGTCAATCTAGAGAAAGTCCGAGATGTGCTTTGAGCATGGCCACAGCTTTGGAGGTGTGTTGGTTTGAGAACAGTTGATGCCCTAGGAACTGAATCTGGAGTGAGGCAGGCTCAGCAGGATGTAATGCGTAGCTATAAGATCAGGATGAGTGAGTACAGGCTTGGCAGGAGTCTAAGGGCTTGAGGCCTTGAGGGTGCCACCCTAGGCTGGAGGAAACAGGTCCTGTTGGGTTGCATCAAAGAACAGCTCTCTTTTGTACACTGGGTATAATTTGTGGCAGGTGTAACTCCTGGTTGAGGCTAATAACAGGCAGTGGTCCCAGAAAGTAGAAAAGAAAAGAAAAGTAGAAAAGGTAGAAAGGGTATTCTTTATTCCCCCCACCTGCACACACTGGGAACTGGTCTGTGCCAGGCTCTGTGCTGTGTGGCCTTCAGATAGGCTGAGGTCCGATTCCTTGCCCTCAAGGGTCTCACAGTCTAATGGGAGAGGCAAACAAGCCAGCTGACCACACCTCGTTGATGGATCTGTGGAGGTCCTCTAGGGGCACTCTTGGTCATTGGTCCCTTTGACATTGACATCATGGAATTACCAAAGTTTGGAACCCCTGAGAACTTGGACCCCAGGACCCCAGGATCTTGCTTATCTTCCTCAAGATGCTAGTGTGTTGATGGAGCAAGGTAATGGTCCTGAAAGAGCCTATAAGCTATAGTTACCAACAATTGAAAGACCTGGATTGGTAGCCAAGGAGAAGTGGGTGTGGTGCAGTTCTGTCATTTATTAGCTGTGGATCTTGGGCAAGTAATTTTGCATCTGAGTCTCAGCGATTCTTTGGGAATATAGGGAACTCAGTATCTTCCTAATCTAGTTATAGGGCTTCCGGGGGTGGGGTGGAGTGCAGATGAATGAGGGATGGATGTGACAGTGCTATGTAGACTGTAAAGGGCTGTACACTGGTAAGGTGGCATGACTGTCAGCAGAAGAAGCACGGTGTAGGAAAGAGCATGGACGGGGGCTCTGGACCCCAGGAGTCCAGGCCCTTGCTACTGACTTCCGGGTAAACTGCAACAAATTACCCTGTATCTCCATTGGTAAAATAAGGAGTCTAGACAGATGACATTTGAAGGGCCATTGTCTTCCTTTTTTACTTCGTCTAGGGGGTTCTTTGTTAGTTAATGGCGTTTACTAGTCCCTCTTTCCCTTACTAGCTGCTTTCCTCACCTCACTTCTGGTTTAGAGCCCATGCCTCCTTCCTGTTCTTCTCTGAGCAGGAACTGAAGGTTGAAGCTGATTTGGTTTCTCCTCTTCCCCATCTTCCATCCTCAGGGAGGCCTGGAGGCGTCACTGCCAGGGCAAGGACCTCACTGACTGGGTGGATGGCTGTGACTTGTAGGATCCTCTGTGGATGGACCAGGCCACACACAGCAGGCTGGGAGATGTGGTTTGGTTTCTGATCCAGACTTGGGAAGACAAGCCGACCAATAAAGTATAGTCTAACATAAGTGTGATTCTCACCTATCCCTGTGTTTCCAGGTGGCATGTCAAAGTTTCTTCACCTGTCCACCTGGGCTGGGCTCCAGATGGGCTCCAAAAAGCCTACCATGGAAGCCTTACCACCATTCCTGGAGACCTGGGGTGGGGCGGGAGTGGGGAGGGTCAGTACCTCCCTTGTCCACACTTGGTAGAGTTTCTTAGACTTTTACCTGGATCTAGGTTTGCTGGATTTGGCCAAACAAAGAAACAACAAACAATGATAACCAAAACAGGATGCCTGAGTTAAATTTGAATTTTAGATACACAACAAATAAGTTTTACTATACGTGTGTCCCCAATATCGCATGGGACACACTTATATTAAAAAACGATGTATTGTTTGAGGCACCTGAGTGGCTCAGTCGGTTAAGCAACTGACTTTTTTTTTTAAGATTTGTTTATTTTAGAGAGAGAAAGCATGCATATGCAGGGCAAGGAGGGGCAGAGGGAGAGGAAGAGAGAGAATCTCAAGCAGACTCCATGATGAGCACAGAGCCTGATATGGAACTTGATCCCACAACACTGAGATCATGACCTGAGCCAAAACCAAGAGTTTGTTGCTTACTGGACTGAGCACCCAGGCACCCCCACAGATAATTTTTTTAATTGAGCAAGTTTTTCCCAGGCACTCTCCCTGCCTCCCAAGAATGAACTGAGCTCACGCTGTATCCTGTCCATTCCTCCCTCAACCCCACCAAGTTCACTTCTCCATCCTCTTAGCCCTCAACAGTTATATCCTACAAAATTATTTCTCAGAAGTGAAATTCTTAGTCCCTCCTTCTAACTCATCTCAGCTAGGCACGAGAAAGGATCGACAAATAGACACCAACATGAGAGAATTTGTATCAACCTAACTCAATCTCTAGTTGGGAGAATTTTGGGGGCAGCATAAGACAGGAATGAAAAATGTGCAGGTGGGGGATCCCCAGGTGGCTGAACGGTTAGCGCCGCCTACAGCCCAGGATGTGATCCTGGAGACCCAGGATCGAGTCCCACATCGGGCTCCCTGTGTGGAGCCTGCTTCTCCCTCTGCCTATGTCTCTGCCTCTCTCTCTCTCTGTGTTTCTCATGAATAAATAAATAAAATCTTTAAAAAAAAAAGAAAAATGTGCAGGTGATGTGGGGGGAAATATTCTGAGAGATGGAAGCTGGCTAGCATGACCCTGAGTTAATGATCTGAGCCAAAATCAAGAGTTAGGCGCTCAACCAACTGAGCCACCCCGGCGCCCCAAGTCTTGGACTGTTGATTTTGGCTCAGGGTTGTGAGATCAAGCCCCACATTGAGCTTTGCACTGAGCTCCAATCCTGCTTGGGATTCTCTCTCTCTCCCTCTCTCTCTGACCCGCTCTCCCTGCCACAACTTGTGCATGCGTGTGCTCTCTCTGTCTCTTGCCAAAAAAAAAAAAAAATGTGTACTGTATTTTATCTGGCAACCTTACCTGGGTCTGATGTGTACACCTGGCTTATTTGGGAAGGTCCTTGGGACATTTGTTTTCTGTGGCTCTGGTCACAGATGGTGGCCACAGGGCCTTGGCTCTTCCCCTGGAGACCACTAGCATCCTGGCAGGAGCCATGGGGTGGTGCATCTGCAGTGGAGACACCACCTGGGCTTCAGGAGACTTGCACCCTGCTCTCCAGTGCCCTCTAGAGTCAGGAAATTCAAGTGCTCGTGGCCAACCCAGCCTGGGAAAGGAAGTTTCCTGGCTACTGCTGACCATTGCTGGGAGCTGGAGGATTGGGGGGAGGGTGTGGGTGGCTTTCAGGCAGCACACCGCACTTCTCTGCCTCCCTCAATATGTGGGAAGCTCAGAAGGAGGCAGCCCTGTCTTCCATTAACTTCTAGCACATGTCTCAGGTCCCTTGGGATGGACTATATCTGAAGGAGGATGGTGGGCAATCTCAGGATCACTGTGGATGTGGTAGCAAGAGAAGCAACTGAGGTGATGTCTGAGAGGCTGAGCCCTGAGTTGAGATTGTAGATTTTTCTGGAAAGGGCTCAGAGAACCCTGCAGTTCTCAGATTGAGGCATGGTTAGTGCTTCCCAGGGAGGAGAGATTACTCTAATGTCTACCACCCCTTCCCACTGACCTGCCATCTCCAGATCCACTGGTCAGCAAACAGCAGAGGTGTGGCTAAGTGTCCACAGCTGGTGAGGTAGGCCAGTTTCTTTCCACTGCTGGTCTGGTGTTGGGTCACTCACATCGCCAGAGCAGAGCTGACCCTGCCTTGTGTCCCACCCTGGCTTTTGGTTCTGCCTCCCAGTGGAGCTCTTGCCTCCAAGTCGAGGTGATGCTAAAACTTGAGAGCTGCTCATACAAGTGGACAGTGGTGAAGAAGCAAGTTGTTGCTGAGAGTTGGGGGTCTGGGGATCAACGAAGAATTGATTCATTTTCATGAAGTCACAGGGACATATTCTCTCTTTTTTTTTTTTTTTAAAAAAGCACATGTCAGATTTTTTTTTTTAATTTTTATTTATTTATGATAGTCACAGAGAGAGAGAGAGGCAGAGACACAGGCAGAGGGAGAAGCAGGCTCCATGCACCGGGAGCCCGACGTGGAATTCGATCCCGGGTCTCCAGGATCGCGCCCTGGGCCAAAGGCAGGCGCCAAACCGCTGCGCCACCCAGGGATCCCATATTCTCTTTTTAATATTAAAACAACACTGTGTGCCTACCACGTGCCATGCATCATCTAATCCAGACCCTAGAACATTACTATGATGGAAATCCCTTATTCTCCCCATTCTACAGATAAGGAAACAGAGGCTTATAAAACATAAATTTGCACCTAGGTCCATATGATTCTATGTGCTCTTAGGTGTACTTTGCTGAGAGGTAGTTGTCCTGGGTCAGCTGCAGTCCACTCTCTCCCTCACCTAGCCAGAGACCTCTGGCTCATTATCTCTGGGTGATTCATAACCTGTTTCCACTTCACTTTAGGTTTCCATTACCTGCAATCAGCTGATTGCTCCAGTGGGTCCCGTTTACTCAGAAGTAGATGGTGAAACCCTTGGAATCAAAGCAAGAGTAGTTAAAAGGATTTGGAGGCTCTAGGCAGGCATGATGGCTTCAGGGCCTGTCAAAATGGGGCTGGGTAGGGCTCAGGCCTTGACAAGGGATGCTGGAGCCCTGGGCTAGGGGGTAGACCAAGAGCAGATGGAGATGGAAGAGGAGAATCCAGGAGACAGCCCTCACCTGTGCATGAGGGTTAAATGGTCTACAGGTCCACTTGGAAGTCCCAGTTTCTAAGTGATGTTCTCAGACTGAGTAACTGGGTTAGCTCCTGGCATCTCCTTGCTTCCATGTCACATTCTCACTCCACATTCCATTGTTCATTATGTCCTGCCTCTATTACTTTTTTTAAAAAAGTATTTTATTCATTTATTTGAGAGACAGAGAGAACATGAGCAGGAGTGGGCAGGAGCAGAGGGAGAAGAAACAGGGAGCCCAATGTGGGGCTCTACGCTTAAGACCCTGGATTGTGACCTGAGCCAAGGAAAGCTGTTTAACTGACTGAGCCACCCCTGCCTCTTTTACCTTTTTAATATCTATCCCTCCTGTCTGTCCCAGATACCACTGCTTTAACTCAAGCCCCAGTCACTTCTTTCCTAGGGCAATTGCAATGGCCTCATGAGGGTGTCCCTTGCCATCCTAGTTCCTCCCTCCCGATGAGCTTTCCACCTTGTTACTTCCTTACATTCAAGCCACAATGATTTTTCTCATCTTCAGGTTAAAGTGCAAGGTCCTTGGCTTGGTACCCAAGATCTTTCACAAGCCAGGCTCAGCTGACATCTACCAATTCATTTCTCAACTGTTCAAAAACTTTCATTCTGGTTGGTTTGTGCCTCTGGTATCCCCAAGTGTAGTATGCTGCTTCCTACCTTTCACCATCCCCTGCCATTCTTCCCCATTCATTTACTCCAGACAATCAACATGCTTGCTTTCACAGCAGGGCTTTCACACCTGCCCTTTGTCTTCCTGAAATACCATTTCCTTAGATCCTTGAGTGGCTATTCCTTTGTCTTCAGCCAGCTCTTGTCTCAATTTCACATCCTCAGATTAACTTCTCTGACTGCCATAGCTGAGGGGAAGCTCTTCTCCCCTCTTGTCACTATCTTAGCACCATAGTGTGTATTACTGTCTGAGATTATTTCATGCACATGTGAATTTACACGAATCCCCTTTTCAGTCTCCTTATGCTAGATAGTAAGCACCATGAGAGCAGGAAATGTGTCTGTTCCTTCTATTTCCAGCATTTGGAATAGTGACTGGCACATAGTGGGTTCTCAGTGAATGAATGAATGCATGACTGGTGCATGAAAGAATGAATGGTGAGCAGTCAGCTCATGTTTGCAGAATCAGTAATAAGCCCTGATACCTCTTCAATAGGTCAGCAGTTTATGCAATGGTCTTAAGGACCAGCTATGTGTCAGGCCCTAGACTCCCTCCAGATGCACCTATTGACCCTCCTGAGCCCTCTTGGGGAGACTTTCTACCTCTCAGTAGGACCAACCTGGCTGTTTTTCATCCAAATCCCACTTAATTCCCCCTTAACCATGTCTTACAGAGGAAGTTCAGCACGATTTGGGAAAAGCTGGCACAAAGTTTTTTTTTTTTTTTTTTTTTTCCCCTCTTATTCTGGCTGCCTGAACTTGGGAAAGTCACTCCACTTCTCTGAGCCTCAGTGGTCCTAAGGGATGAGGGGAGCAGATAAAAGCCACCTTGCAATATTGCACTGATCACATGATATAGGGCAGTGAGTCACCCAGTACAGGGGCCTGGCACAGCGTGGGGCCTGGAGTATGTCCTACCTGTCCTGGTGACTGGGTGTACTTGGGTTGCCTGCGCCACATCCTCAATACAGTTTGCTAAGAAGGAGGAAGAGGAGAGGGGAAGAAGGAGCAGAAGGAGAAGGGGGACCGTTTGGACAGGTGGCAAAGATTTCTACAGAATACAGGGAGAATGAAGTGCATTGTTGTCACTCTTTTAGTCCAAGCCACCTCATTCTTGGCTAGTTTGACTCCAGGACACCAATGGGAAGTGGGCTTTTCTAGATCTTTTGTGCTAACTGGGGATGATTAGCTACCTAGGTACTGCCCCTTCTCTACCTGTAGGTACAGGTGAAGCAGGCAGAGACTCTTGGTAGGTGAGGAACGCTCTGCTGAGCACTCTTCTTGGGCTGGGTCCCTGTGCTCTGCCTATAAGACTCACCCTTTCAACTGGATATGGCACTGGCCTGAAGCTTCCAGAGTGGGAGGTTGGCCTGGTCAGATGGGGTCCAGCATTTACTGGACACCTTCTCTGGGGTAGCATATGTGTCACCACTTCCTGCCTGTGGCCAACATTACAAACTGAGCACAAACTTCTATCCTACTACGGGCCAGGGATCCTTCTTGATGCTTCAGTGGCAGTCACTGTCCATGCAGTTGGCTAGTAGGATGGGTTTCATCATCTCTATTCATGTGTCAAGCATTGGCACTTTCCGTAGTTAATCTCACTAACCTCACAGCGTGCTTGGGAAGTAGGTCACCATCATTTTTAGGAGGAAACTGAGTCCAGAGAAGTTTTAGAGTTTGACCAACATAGTGCAGCTGGTGGAGCTGGGATTCAGATGGAGCCATTGGATTCTAAAGTCTTCTTTGTCCTTGGCATGCCCCAGTCTTCATAGCTCAACGAGCCCATGGACTCTAGGGGGCTGGACCCCAGGGATGGGAAGGCACAGTGGAGAGAGGGCAGCAGAGAGACAGCCCAGTCCCATTCAGCTGGGATCTGTCCTTCCCCAGACCCTCCTAATTCTCCTGTGCCTCTAAGATTTTGCTCAGGTATTTGCCTGCCAGACAATTCCCACCCATCTCTCAAGGCTTTGGCCAAAACCCACTCCACCTCAGCCTGGCAGATGGACCTAGTGTACTGTGCCTCATGCACCTTCAGCATAGCTTGTTTACCATTCAGGTTCTTGCATGTACATCTGTTGCCCACCTCTACCCAACTAGACTCTGAGACCTTGGGACTGTGTCTTCTTAGTATATGAACTCACAGTGCCTGGCCCATGGAGTGAAGTATTCTGGACAGAGACCTTGCCTGGTGCTGGGATATCTTCTTCGAACTGTTCTTTGACCTCTTGCCTCTAAGGCTGGTTACATTGGGTATGCTCTGGTGCCCACCGGTCACTTTGTCTTGGGCCCATTTTATAATTCCTTTTGAAAGGTAACCACAAATCTGGATTCCACTAAAGACAAATGGCCCATGATGGTGGGGATCCCTGGGTGGTTCAGCGGTTTAGTGCCTGCCTTCGGCCCAGAGCATGATCCCAGAGTCCCGGGATTGAGTCCCACGTCAGGCTCCCTGCATGGAGCCTGCTTCTCCCTCTGCCTGTGTCTCTGCCTCTCTCTCTCTCTCTCTCTCTGTGTCTCTCATGAATAAATAAATAAAATCTTAAAAGAAAAAGACAAAGGGCCCATGATGGTGATAAGTCAGTCATGTCAGCCACTTCCTTCAGAGGCAGAGGCATGGAGGGCAGCTTCAAGGAGACAGGAGATCCTAATTCCCCATCCCAAAGCATCACTTGCTGTCATTATCAAAAGCTGTTTTGTTGTTGTTGTTGTTGTTGTTGTTGTTGTTTTGTCTTTTAAAGAAAAAGCATCATTACCTTCCTGCTCAGGAATGAGTGAGATGTCAACAGTGCTGTGTATCTGGGGCTCAACAGCAGCCGAGAACATGAGGCATGCATTTCATGCATGTTCATAGTGGGGTCAATGGTTACGTTCCAAGAACCAGGCCACGGGGATGTTTGCCAAGCGATGCTGCGGGTTGCTTTCTATGTCTGTAGGTCTCCTCAGCCCTCAAAATCACTGCACACATAAAATAATTTTATGAAATCACATCTCAAGGTTCTCTGTTCATATTCATTTTCTGCTCGCTCATTCATTTTGCCATCTGTGGGAGCTCATTTGCATACAAGCTGCAGCAGGTGCCAAAGGTTTAAAAAAAATTACAGGAGGAAAGACTTGAAATTGATCAAATCCTATCTATCTTTCCCTTTTCCCTCCTGCAAATTGAAAAATGACAGCCATTATGTCAATTTAGGAGAAGAAATGTTGGTTGCTCTTTGTGGGGCTGTGGCTCTTTTGTGGGAGAAGGGTCAGCACCTTCTGGACCAGGGAGTCTTTTTCTACCTCAGAGCAGCCCTAGAGGATCACAGATGGGCTCTGGGGGAGGGGGAGTCCATAACCCTCCTGAAATAAAATGCAAAATTGCATATATATTTTCATGACCATGTGCATTTTTTTTCCTGGGGAGAGAGAGTTCCTAGCTTTCACCTTATTTTGAATTCAGACAAGATTAAGAATCAATGTGTTACAGAAAGAAAAAAGAAAAGAAGAGAGAAAGTATTTGCCTTAGCTTATTTAATCCTCATAATTTCACCCCCCAAACCTGGCATCATTAAATACTAGCTTGGATGCCTGATTCCCATTCTTGGCTTATACTCATAGACCATTAAAGTTGGGGCACACCAAAGGATGTCTCTTCGTTTTCCACCCCCTCTTCTTATATAGAGGGGGAAACTGAGGTCCAGAGAAGTGAGGTAACTTGTCCAATGTTCTATGGTCAGTTTTTAGCAGAAACGGGTTGGAGATCCAATCCTTTAACTCTCTCTTTAAAGCCTTTGCCACTGTTGCTTTGCTCTTGCAAAATCAGTGAGCATAGATTTCCACAAATGTTAAATGGAATCAGTAAGAGACTTTCCTCCTCTCACCCATCCTCAGGCTGGATTGGTTTCCACTGATCTGTTTCTTGGTCCCCAGGGAACTTCTGGTCCCAAATGCACCCAACCTATTAGCCCTTGGAATATACAAGTACAAAATGATTCCGTGTGCCAGGAGTCTCAGATGAATGAGGAGAAAGCCATTTGCTAAATAAATCAACCCTCGGCTGGAAAGTATCTTTATAGACACTTGGAGGGCAAGGGAAGGAGCTGAAGGGCTTCAGCCATGACACATCTCTCATCCTTTGCACCTGCTAATCTCTAAGTGGTATTTTGGATGTTTTCCCCTTCCCCTTCTTTGCTTGGGTTCCCTGGACCTACATGGCAGTGTCCCTTCTCTAGCACTCCCTGACCTGCAGGCTTGGCATGTGCTGCTCTCTTGTTTTCTGAATCTGGGTTCATCTTTATAGTCGTGTGTTTACTTGTCGGGATTCCCTGCTCAGATGATAAATTCCTTAGGGGCAAGTTCCCAGCATATAATGGACAGCCAATCAATGGGAGTTGAAATAAATAGTGATCCTGTGTTCTTTCTGTGTTTCCGCTTCCCAGCTAAGCCAGGAAGCTAATCAAGCAGCATAGGGTTGCTCTGGGTGTGATGGATCAGGGCCAGCAGCATCCTTGGCCCCCAGAGCGTCCTTCTCTATTCTATAATGGGGGAGCTCATTCACTGGTGCTTTCTGAAGGCCCTCGCCTTTGCTCTGAGATTAATTTTCAAAATTAAATTAAAATCTTGGAGTTTGTGGAGGAAGAGGTCCCAGGTCCTTGGGCCTCTAGGGCCAGGCAGGCTGAGCTGAGCTCCCCCTGAGAAAACATGGTACCCACCAAGATCACACCCCTGGGTGGTGTCTGCCTCTGAGTTCCTCCTTCCTCGCTCACCAAGATCCTTTCTCCAGAGACCCTCTGTGAACCTTTCTCACTAGGCGTGTTCATGATAAAGACTCTTACAAAAATAGCTTCAAGCTGGAAAGAGGAAAATAAAATAACTCCGCTTCTCTCTGCCAAAAACAACAAAGCAACAGTGTGCAAGCAGCTAGCTCAGTCCTTGGCATGGCTACTCACAGAAATGCTTTTTCCTCCCACTGCCCCTAACTGCAGCAAACCCCACTGATTCTGTTTCTGAGGTTATGTGCTGTTATTTGATGGATCGAATGATTGATTTGGTTCTTTGAGATTACTGATAATTCGATGTGTGGTTTGGGCTTGTGACTGCTCTAAACTCCTGGCCCTCTGGTCATCATTTGGGTCTCTCTCGAAAATGTGACACGTTCCTGAGTCTCTTCTGTCTACCAAATATCTCCAGGTCTTCACTGAGGAAATGATTACACACACGGCTACTTGTTGGAAATAAGAAGAGAATATACCACCACTCTCAAGAATTCAGGTGTAAAACTGTGTCTTTAGTTAACAACTGGCTAATACCAATCAGTAGCTGATTGGTACACGGAGCTGTTAATTTGCTCTCTTGAATTTCCTATCTTTTTCCCTTTAACAAGTTAAGTATGTAGATTTGCTCCAAAACGAACAAAACTAAAATCCCCAAATTGGAAGGGGCAGGTACATATGTGAGGCTTGGGGCAATCCAAACCCATTAGAATATTCTGTGCTCCATCACAAATTGATCTGAAGTTTTTTTTTCTTTCTTTCTTTCTTTCTTTCTTTCTTTCTTTCTTTCTTTCTTTCTTTCTTTCTTTCTTTCTTTGAAAGGAAGGCAGAAATCCAATGAAGAAGTTCAAATTGCAACTTTAGTATAGATTTTAAAAACATTTACGAAACTGTTAAACTGAACAAGGCAGAAGTATCCAGTAGATTCCCAACTCACTGAACAGACATTTCATTTGTTTCTGTCCCTGATGGGAGCAGTCTGAGAATGCTCACTGTTCCTCTGCATCTGACAGTCTAGGCACCAGAAGGACATTTTCCAGCCTGATGCAGTAGGGCATGTGTCTGTCTAAGGAGAGGGACTTCCATGCCCTGGGAATGTCCACTTTCAATGTTTCTTGCTTTGCGTCATGTTGGTGGGTCTAGATGGAATTTTCAAATGGAATTGTGAGCCTGGAAGCTTGGGAGTGCCTTTGGCATGGCCATGAATTCACTGTGTGATGTTAGGTAAGTCCCTCCCCTCTATTGGGTCTGCTCATTTGAATAATGAGGGCAGTAGGCTATATGCTCCAAATGGCCTTTGGTAGGTAGAACAGTGGCCCCCAAAGATGGCCACGTCCTAATTCTTGGCACCTGTGAATATGTTATTCCCTGTGGCCAAAGAGACTTTGAAGTTTGTGATGAAGTTAATGACCTTAAAATGGGGACATTATCATGGGTTATCAGGAGAGCCTGGTCTAATCATAAGAGTCCCTCTAAAGTGGAAGAAGGGGTCAAGAGAAGAGAGATGGGTCACATCTATGGGATAGAGGGAGGTGTGACCCAGGAGGTCACGGTTGTGTGAGGTAAGGACTCTATCCACCATTGCAGAGTTGGCAATGGGAGAAGAGGCCACCAGCCACAGAATGTGGGTGGCCTCTAGGAGCTGGAAAAGGTGAGGAAACAGTTTCTCTTCTAGAGCCTCTGGAAGGAACCCAGGCCTGCTGACACTTAGATTTTAGCCTGGTGAGATCCTGTCAGCCTTCTGACCTCCAGAGGTCGAAGACAATAAATTTGTGTGTTAAGCCACTATGTTTGTTGTAATTATGTTATAGTGGTGGTAGAAAATGAAAACAGGGTGCCTTCCAGCAGCATTGCGCTCAGTTCCTAAGGATTAAAGCTCACCTTGGCCAACAGCACCAGACGAGCCCAGCTGAGAAGGTACTGGGAAGAGGCATCTCAAGGATGCTGTGTCCCAGCCGCCTCCTGGCCACTGTATGTGTCCGGGCATGGCTGCTTTGATTCATCCCCCTCCGCACAAGGGGAGTAGTGCTGTCATGTGCCTCAAGTCTGAAGAGGCCTCTGAAATCATCTGTGAAGACACGGGTACAATATTATTTTCATCCTCAAATTGAGGGACCTGAATCCAGAGAGGTGCAGGTGTCCATCATCACACGGCTGCTGCAAGAAGGTGCTGGAGAGCCTTCCTAACTCCTGGGGCCAGGTTCTTTTCAGCAGGTCCCTGGGGAAAACCTTTTCCTTGTGTAGGAGTGGATCGGGCAGGGGAAAGAAGGGGAGACGACAGAGGGGGATTGAGATCAGGATAGAGATTGGGAGGCAGAGCCAGGGCCACAGCCCCAAGCTCCTGGTCCAGTCAGTGCCTTCTGTACATCTGTGCATGAAGAGGAAGGTACAAACCACATGAGGTTCTGGGGGAGACCTGGGGTAGTGAGTGGTGGGGGAAGGCGGGAAAGTAAAGCTTAGGCTACAGGAACCTGTGCCCTGGAATGAGTATGATCCCGAGCACAAGGATTTTGCCCAGATGGGAAGCTCTCCTTTGCCACAGAGGGGCTCAAAAGGGCCTGCCCTCTCCCCATGGGGCACCTCCATCCACCTTTCCCGCTTGGACAGTCTCTCAGCTGGGGAGCAAGGCAGGAAGCCAGTGTGACTTCTGCAGGGACAGGCAGGTCTGTTTGATGTGGGTGAGGAGAGGAGGTGGGGTGCAGAGGGCCTAGAGAGACTGGTGTGCGGGAGGGAGGCCAGAGTCAGAGGAGTCAGGACAGAAGACAGAGGCTTTTTTCATGGTTTCTAGGATTGGGCAGCATTCATTGCCTGCCCCACCTCTCCACCCCCTGCCTCTTCAAGCCACACACCTCTGGTCCAGGATTGCATCATTTCAGACCACGGGCTGTCACTTGTTAGTGGTCATGAAATCATTTATGAGGCTGCAACCAATAGTGTTTAGAGATTTAGAATAGACTAGAAGTGCATGCACTCTGTACACTTGGTAAAGCTAAGTGTCGTTGCAGGAAGCTTTATATATATATATATAATCTGTGGGTCTGGACTGGCAGGCCTAGCCCTTTCAAAAGGCTTCAGGGAGGGAGCCCTGATGGGGAAAAGGCAGCACCGACTCAGCCGTTTCCACAAGACCAGCTTTTAATATGACCGTGACTGGAAGCACGAATAAATAAACGCCAGAGAAAATGGAAAAACCAAATCAAACCAAACCTCAGAACATCAAAACCCAAATTCGGAAAACAAAACAAAACAAAAACAGATCTCGGACAGACAGACAAAACAAGCCCCCCAAAGGAAACAAGCTGGGTCACGGGGACAGCAGAATGACGTGGGTCCCATGGATGAGCCCCGGAGCTGCCCAGGCCACCCTGCCTCCCCCAGGCGCTGAGCCAGGGTGGGGTGGGGTGGGGGTGGCCCCGGTCAGCCCACAGGCCAGCTCGGGGAAGGGGATTGTGGGCAGGTTAAGAACCTTCACAAAGTACACAAGGACCGGACGTGGTTGAGAGTTCTACGCTTTCCCCCTTGATTGCAGTTGTGATTCCAGCGTGGCCACAGGGTGACCCTGGGGCTGGAAGCTGGTCCCACTGCACGGCTGCAGAGTGGCCGCTAGAAAGCACACGGAGGAGAGTCGTGTACAGACACAGACGTGGAGGTGGCGCCGTGAGCAGTCTGAGCATGCAGGTGCTTTATACATCTGGCAGTGAGATGTGATGGCAGGTTGGTTCTTGGACAGTTCCAGAGTGTGACTCATTTCTCCTAAGAGGGACGCACGGCGGGGCCCGAGGACGCGTCATGTCAGACGTGGCCGCAGCGAGGTTTTGGCAGAGAGTTTGCTATGTGTGCATAGGGGGCTCTTGCTTCTTTCTGTCATCGGGGGCTGTCCCACCTGAGCCTGCTGTCCCCTGTCCTGGGTCTCGGGCCTCCAGGTCTGTTTGGGGGGTGCCAGGTGGTCCAAGGGCCGTCAGCAGGCGATCTCCTCCAAGGTCCCCAGGGCCGTCTGCAGGGGCACGTTCACAGTGTGGCTGATGGTTTCAGAGTGGTTTGGCATCGTGTCACAAGTGCTCTGGAGGGAGGGGGACAGTGGGTGTTGAGATTCCTTCTGTGAAATGGCATCACGATGCCATTGGCAGCCCAGCCTAGGCCCTGGGAACCGTAGGCCTGCTTGTGGGCTCTCCCCAGGGCACCACTGCTTCTGCCCCAGACATCTTGGGGTTGGTTTGTGGTGGTGAGGCACGAGGCTTGGGTGGGGAGGCTCGCTGCCTTACCACTGCCCATCTAGGTGCCCCCAGGGTGGGGAGAGGGCTCCCTGGTGATGGGGCTCAGCAGCTGCTTTGAACTTCTCTTCTAGAGGTGCCCCTAATGTGCCACCTGAAGCTACATCTGAGTGCTCTCTAGTTATGGGGCAGGAGGATATCTCCCCACCCTCATCCTGGGGGGTCCCCCTTGAGACCTACTTGGGATGGAGAAGGTAGAGCCTGTGGCTAGACTTGGGGGAAGGGGGGGCCAATTGCTGAGGCCAAAGAGGAGTGGGGAGGCACCCAAAACCCAGAAGCAGAGGAGTCACAATGGAGCTTTAGGGTTAGGCCAGAGGAAAACAGTCTCAGGTCCCTGAGCAGGGCAAGGCTGGGAGGGCCTTGCGTCTGCCCAGTGACTCCCAGGCTGCAGAAGCAGGCTGGAGGCTGGGAGGGATGGGAGCAGATACTGTCTAGGAGGCTGTGCCAAGAATGTTGTGGAGATTTGATGAGGATGGGGTTGGGGAGGGGAGTGGTGGGAGGGGGAGGATCTAGGGGAGGGGCAGGGAGCAGAGGGGAGGCTGTAACTGGAGACATTCTGAGGGCAGAGGGAAGGTGGGGTGAGGGAGGGAACCTCCACTTGCTGAGCACTTACTATAAACTGGGCACTGCTGCTGGCTTTACAGGCACAGCCCCACTGAATCCAAATATCGCCTGCCCGAGGTCCCTGTGAGTCTGCAGATGCTGGGGCACACAGCTACACACAGCTACGGACCTGAGTCCAGAGCCTGGGCCCCTTCCACCTGCCCTCCCCTCCTCAGTCTTCTACTCAACGGAGCCGCAGGGGCCCGAGAGAACCAAAGCAGAGATTTTTTTAGCCTGGGAGGTGGGTAGAGAAATAGTGTCTGGAACAGAAATGGGGGCCTGTTTGGGGGATGGGGCTGGCCTCATTTTGGATCTGCTGACTTGGGGGGTTGGGGGATGGTTGCCTAGTGGGCGTGGTGCTGCCAGGGCAGAAGTCTCCTCTGGGGAGAGCTGGAGACACCAGGAGGCCGAGGCTCGAGCCTTGGGAAGGAGAGCAGAGAGCCACAAGAGAGGCAGAGCAGGACGGGGGTCAGGGCACCTCTGCGTCCAGCTCTGCCACTCACCAGCTGGGGGACCGTGGGCTTCTGGGCCTCAAGTGCCTCAAATACAAAATGGAGATAAGAAAAGACCTTTCTCTGGGGTAACTGTGCAGCTGAAGCCATACGGCACTCTCCAGGCACATGGCACAGTGCCTTTTGGGTCCCTGGCACGTGGTATTGGCAGTTATGATGGGTATCACTGCTGCTACCAACCTCACGGGGCCCCAAGCTCCGTGTCCCCTTCAAACGGAATAGAGCACCAGTGACGTCCTTATTTGCATTTTGCTGCCCTGAGGAATAAGGGAGCAGGGCCTCCTGCTTCTCCCACGGCAGGAGTTGAGAGCAGTAGCCCCCTGGCCCTGGACAAGCTGGACTGCGCCAGCCAGGACCTCCCCTCGCAGCAGCTCCTGGAATTCCCTGTGCCCACGGCTTGCTATCGGGCCTGGGGCACATGGGAGTGTCCTCCGACAAGCCACGTTAAGGTGTGCGGTGAGGGGCGTCCTTCCTGCCCCGGCCCGGCACCTGGTCTCCTAAGGCCCGCAAGAGCAGGGGACTAGGACAACCTACGGTGCATGGGCTTCTCTTACCACGTTCTCATCGTGGCTCCCTTCGTCCTCTTCTTTGCCAAGCAAGTCTAAGAGCTTCTCTTTGATCAGCTGCAAGAAAATCAGGACGAGGTTGGTCAGGCTGGGGGAATGGTGCGAAGGTAGAGGACCTCCCTTGACTTGGCTCAGCCCAGCCTGGCACCAGTTCTGGCAGCCCCTCCCCAAGCTTTTGGCTGAAGTGAGGTTTTGGTGCAGGAGCTAGAGCCTGGCGGGAGGTCAGAGGAGGGCCCATCGGCATGGGGACTGTTTTTCTCTTGCGGACAGAGGGTATGCATGAACAGCCTAGGAGACCATTTCTGAGGCTGGGCCAGGGGGATGAGGCCTGACAGTCCCACTGTTCATAAGAGCAGGGCACCCCTGAATCGATAATATTTGATTCTTAGCAATAAAGGGTGGGCATTAAACATGTTACCTGGTATGATGCGATTTCCATAACTTTATATAGAGCTTTTCACCAAAATTAATAAACAAAGCAGAATAAGATCTGGCCAGGGAGCCTGATTTGGGTTTGGGGAGCAAGGTCACCATGTTGGGAGATGGAGTGGGCCTCAGGGGTTCTCCAGGTCCCCACAAAGTTTCCCAGTGGCCTTTGGCCAAGGACAACCCTCTCTGGGAGGAAGAATGCCTGCTCTGCAGGCTCCTCTTACTGGACTGAAACTCAGGTGGTCCTGGGGATGTTGAGGAGTCCCCTTAAGAATTCTGGAGCCCGGGGACACCTAGGTGGCTCAGTGGTTGAGCACCTGCCTTTGGCTCAAGGCGTGATCCTGGATTCCCAGGTTCAAGTCCCACATTGGGCTCCCTGCATGGAGCCTGCTTCTCCCTCTGCCTGTGTCTCTGCCTCTCTCTCTCTCTCTCTCTCTCTCTCTGTCTCTTATGAATAAATAAATAAAATCTTAAAAAAAAATGAATTCTGGAGCTCTCTAAGCCTGCCTGGCTCTGGGTGAGGTGGAGAGAGGAGGGGAAGGCTGAGGAGTGCCAAAATGCTCAGAGCTAGAAGCCACTGTCTGGTGCCCTCAGAGCTTTCAGAAGCTCTGCTCCAGCCGCTGTTGAGGGAGATATCTCAGGCTATGAACAGGTAGAAATGGCCTGTGTGCTCTTGCTCTTCTTGCTCAGGATTGGTGGAGGCTGCCAAAAATGCCCCTTCCTTAAACCTGCCAGCACCAGGGCAGGTACTTCTCAGGTGACGGGCCACCCGGAAGGCAGGTGTGTGCCTGTGTGTGTTGTGTGAATGCAGCGTATATGTGTGAGTGAGTGGTATGTCTACGGTGTGCTTGTGCATTTGTGAGTGATGTGTGTGAGCGGTGTGCGCATGCGTGTGCTGTGAGCGTGTGGGCACAGACACACACAGGTGTGAGGCCACCACAGCTGGTCTTGTGTGGGAGGGGCTCAGAGCTGGCCTCCATTTGGGCTCTTCTTCTCAACCCTCCCTCTCCCTTTCTTCAAGTGTGGACAGCCCACAGCTCTTCCAGTTCCCTGAGGACAGGAGCCAGCCTCTGTCTCTCTCAGACCCTCCTCCTCCTCCCTGCCTAGGACTTGGTGATAAATCTCTGTAGGCAGGGAGGGGGAAGTAGGCTCTGGGTGAAAGGAGGCCATCCTCCCCCCACCCCCCATGCTTTGGTTCTGAACACTGAGGTAGGATGAGGGTCCCAGCAGATGGTCATTTTCCCATGAACAGCCCCAATCTTACCTCATAAATATAATCAAAGAGCTCTAGTATTGTAAGGATACTAGCACCAATAAACAATCCCATCTGACCACCAATATCACCTGGAGAGAGAGAAAAGATCAAAGATTTGGCTTTACTCATGGCACTTCTTGGAAGGGGCGAACGGATGTACCCAGAAACCAGACCTTTGGAATGGCTCCCCATCCATAGGGAGCCTGGGCCTGGAACAGGTCAGGCCTTGGACAACTCCCTCTCATGCTGCAAAGCACCCAGTGGAGATGGGAACTAACGCAGATGCTTACTGGAGGACCTAGAGTAGACCTCACAGGCCAATGGGCTCATTCAGTTACCTTCAGAACCACACTGAGTGGGCCCTGCTCTGGCTCTGGGCTGGGATTAGACACAAGGTGAGACAAGAACCTCGTCTGGGGCGAGGACAGTCTAGCCCAAGAGTCAGATGTCAGGTGCCCTGGGTAAGGATCTCAGGGTCAATGGCACAGGAGAAGAGACTCTCTCCCCTGCTCCCGCCACCATGACGAGGCCCGTACATAGGGTACGTTTCACCCTCAGGATGAGGTTGTAGGAAGCATTCCCTAACTCCCCTACCTGAAGGTAACTGTTCAATTTGGTCTTTGTCTAGAGTAGAGGTTCTTGCCTTGGGGTGTATAGGCCCCACTGACCAAAGTCCTTCTTGACTGGTCTTCAGGTCCCCTCCTAGGAGACCTGCCTGGGGTGTAGATGCCTGGACCTACCCCAGGTCTTTTCAATCAGGATCTCTGGGGTTGGGGTCTGGAAGTCAGGATTTTTAAGTTCCCAGGTGTCTCTTGCCCACCAGGGCTCAAGAACAACTCTTTTGTGGGAGTTGCAGATGGTTGGAGACCCCCCCCCTTTTTTTTTGAGACCCTTTGAAACTGAATGCAAAATGTTACATGTATGTACCTGGGCATTTGTAGTGGAAGAGTCCCTATTGGAGAAGCTATCGTCAGATTCTGCAAGGGGTTCTTGTGCCTGCAAAAGCCCAATGCTGTGCTCCGGAGCCAGTGTGGTGGAGCAGAGGGCTCAGAGGCTGAGGGCTCAGGGCTCAGAGGCTGAGTTGGGAGAGTGGCTACTGACTTGCTGCATGGCTTTGATAAACCCTGACCTTCTCGGTAGCTTTGCCTTCAGAAGGCATTTGGTGGAGAGGGGAGCTGAGGAGATTGCTTGAGGTGCTTGCCAGCTGGAACCCCTCTGACTGTTAGCTGCTGGGCTGGGCAGGGAGAGCGCTGGGAAAGAGGGTGCTGCCAGCGTGGGTGCACAGTCTTCCTGGAGACCGCAGATTTGAGGACTATCTGTTGGCTACACCTGCCCTCTCCATCCCTGATCACGGCTGAGGGGAGTCTGGCAACCAGTCCCAGGGAAGCAGGCATAGAGGGTGGGGAGGGGGCTCCAAATGGTTCCCCTTACTCCCCTCCCACCCTGCTCCCTCTCCTGCCCTTAGTGGGGGCGTTACTGGGAAGTATGTACTTACTGATGTACAGGTCAGGTTTGAGGTGTGTGTTTGCACGAGCATACAGTGTGATCGAGTATGGGTATGTGCCAGGGTGCTCTGTGTATGCATGTTTGTGTAGAAGCAAGAGACAGCTGGCTGTCAATGGGTTTATGCAGGTGGCTACTTATGGCTAGGGAAGGGACACTGAGTGTGTCTAAGTGTGTGTGAGTGTGGCTTCATGGAGGTGGACATAGTGTGTCTGAGTGTGTAGAACCTGTGTGAGCACGTTTGTGTACAGGCAGGTGTACGTGATGCATCCGTAGACACGTAGTGTGTATGTACATACATGTCTCTGCTGCCGCGTGGCCTGCATGCAGGTCTGTGCTTCTCTGCACTGGCATGTGTAGCTCACCACCGTGGGCATGCATGTGCCACACTTTGGGATGAGGTGTGCTGTGCGTGGCATGAGGGCATGTGCGGTGTGCACTGGGGTGAGGGTGGGCAGCATGGTGGTGAGGGAAGGGCCCGATGGGCCTGATGGCTGAGGGTTTGCGAGTGGCACACGCTCATCACGGGAGGTACAGATGGCAGAGTGATTTTCTCAGCAGGCTATTCTGGGTGGGAACAAGATGCTGGGAACATGCTCATCCTCATATCTGATGCAGAGATGAGCTATCCTTTCTGACAGATTCAGAAGTCAGGCCCTCCTCAGTGCGTGCCTGTGTGTGTGTATGTGTGTGTGTGTGTGTGTGTGTGTGTGAGAGAAAGAGAGAGAGAGAGAGAGAGAGAGAGAGAGAGAGAGAGAGAAAGCACGAGTGAGAGAGAACAGTGAGCCTATGTTGGGGAGGGTAGGAAGAGCCCTGTCTTTAGTTCTCTTTAGGAAATGGACAAGGTGACAGAGGCAGAGCGAGGGGATCTACATCTCCGGAGCATGACTCTACCTCTTGGCTCATTCCTTTTTGGCCACAACAGTCTCTGAGACCCAAGTGACAACCACCTTATCCCAGCCAGTGCCAGCTGTGGCCCAGTCCCCAGTCTCTTAGGAGAGGTGCAGAGATGCTCAGATGGCATCTGGAAGCACCAGCTGGGCCTTGGGTACCTGGCATGGTGACTGTCCAGGTACCAGAAACTACTCTGTATGGACCTTCTTTGGGGGGTGTGTGTGTGTGCTTTATCCCAGGTAGCCATCACAATAAACTCATCAGGTGGTTTTGTTAGACCCATTTTACAGATGAGGGACCTGACATATATTCTCGTAGCTGGTATGCAGCAGTGTGACACTGTACATCTCTACTTCCCCTTCCACCTGCCCACTGCCCCCAGGGATACCCCTCTCAATCTACCCAGCTTCCAGAGACAATAGCAGCTGATTTTCCTTGTAGGGACAGCAAAATGTCCTTTCTTGGGAGTGAGTAGGAGTTGGGAGAAGGGCCCCAGGGGCAGGTCTTTTAACTGTCCACCCTTGGAGGTCTTGTGGGTTTTGCATTGGGCGGGGAAGGGTTGAAATAAACTCCCTGCATCCATTATGTGCCTATGCGGCCAGGGTTGCTGACGTGAACTTGTGTGGGGGTGGCAGTCAGGTTTGTAGACATCTGGGGACATGTGGCCCTTCTTCTGTGTTTGACAAAGGACTCTCAGTCTACAGGGAACATCTGGCCTCAATGCTGCAATGTTGCTTTCCAGGTTGGGCTCCACCTGGGGGGGACCCTTATTGCCTGGGGACCACCCACAGCTCAGCCTTCCCTCCATCCGACAGCTCTTTCTTCCCACTGTGGCCCTGGGGCTCACTCCAACCTGGGGGCAGAAGACCCAGGAATCTGACAGGGCAGTGCTGGAAAGGCCTTGAGAGGCCTTCTAGTTTACTTGCCTATGGTGATGGGGAAACTCAAGCCTGAACTGGGGCATGAACTGGGCCTCAAACCTGTCACGTTGGAGTCCTTCCCATTCTGGGACAGAGGGAGTAATTAGCGCGTTAATTACTCCCAGACTCCTCAGAAGGTGCATATACCTATCTGCCTGCCTGCCCACCCCCTGCCTGCTCCCCCTCGCTCCCCTCGCTCCCCACCACGACATGTGGAAATTAGTGCAGCAGACACCGACTTACCAAGTAAGGCAGCGACTTCATATGCCTTCTTCTGTTCAATTGTCTCATAATTGAGAGCTTCAAAGAATATATCCAGAACAAGGATGTTCTCTCTGCAGAGGGAATATTCAGTATCATATGGGGTGAAAACCATTGGGGGCTATGCACGGATTATCTGACAGCTTTCCCACTGACGGCAGGAGAGGCTGAGCCCAGGAGAGGCTGAGCCCCGGAAAGTGCAACAGCCAGCCCCGAAGTTAGATCTGGTTAGTGGCAGAGCTGGCCTCGGAACCCAGAGTTCTGACCGCCCCCCCAGCCCTGTGCTCTTTATAGACCCTCTGCCCCTCGGCTGTCCCCTCCTTGTTTCCTTTCTGAGTCCTGCCTGGTTTCCAGGTCTCTGAGCCTCTAAAAGATCTGCCTGGCTCGTCACCTGCAGGTGAGCTCAGTACTTTCTTTTCTTTTTTTTTTTTTAGATTTTATTTTATTTATTCATTCATGAGAGACACAGAGAGGCAGAGACACAGGCAGAGGGAGAAGCAGGCTCCCTGCAGGGAGCACGATGTAGGACTGGATCCTGGGACTGTGGGATCACTCCCTGAGCCCATGACCCACCCAGGCACCTCTGCTCAGTACTCTCTTGACAAGCTCTTCACTCTCTGGCCCTGCTTGTGCCAGCTGACCTGCTGGGTACCCCCTACCCACTCGTGAGAGCCCCCATGTTCCAACTTGGATTTATAACAAGCTTCTCCTAGTGGGAAGCCCTGAGTCTAGCACTGCCAAGGCAGCTGCCAGGGTCAGGGAGGGCTTTTAGGGAGTAGATCTGTACCTGGCTGGGGAGGGGGGTTCCCGGTTCCCTTTTGCTCCTTTAGGAAGGTGTGTTAATAAGACACATTTTGGCAGGAAAAGTCATTGCTGCTGGTAGAATGTCTGCTCGGCAGTGTGGCCTGGCACCTCCTACTCCCCATCTCCTTCCACACTGGTCACAATGGCTTCAGTACCCTCTGTTCTCAATCCGCTGAGCCAAAGCTGCCCCAGGATGGGTTTGGTGTTGGCCTTGGCGGGAGTGGGTGGGTGGGTGGGGTTGGCTGGGGAGAGAAAGGCAAATCCTCCTCCCCATGTAAGTGTCACCATGGCTTGTCTGAGTGATGGCCACTGCCTCTTGCCAGGCTCCCTCCCTCCCTGCCTGGCTTCCCTTCTGTCCTCTGCACTGCCCCCTGAAGGATCTTTCTAAAACTGCTCAACTGAGTCACATTACAATTACAGTTCAGTCCCTCAGTCACACAGGTACGTTTAAAATGCGCAACAGCCACAGATGGTTAGTGGCCCCTACATTGGACATCATAGATACAGAACATTTCCATCTTTGTAGAAAGTTCTGTTGCAGGGCAGTGGTCTAAAATACACACCCACTCAGAGCTCTTCAGAGGCTCCCTATTCTCTTGGGGCAAGTCCCCTCCCAGTGCCCCACCCCACGGCCAGCTCAGCCCGCAAGTCCCTCTGGCTCTGACGCATCCACCTGCTGCAGCTCTGCCCCATGCTCATCCTCTCTGCTCAGCCTCTGCTTGTGACACCTCTTCTCCCCTGGCTTTCCTTCATTTCATCTGTTAGAAGATATTCTTTGAGTGACAACTCTGTGCCAGACACTCTACAGCAGAGAACAAAAGGAAAGGCTCCTGCCTTCAGGGAGTTTGCAGTTTAGTAGGGAACACACACAGGAATACAGACTTACACACTTTGGTGAGTGTTATAAAGGAAAATACCAGAGTGCTTTCAGAGGAAAATAAAGGGAGGGGCACCAAGTTAGCTGTTTGAGAAGATGACTTTTATTTATTTATAGAAAAGATTTTTTTTTAAAGATTGTATTTATTCATAGAGACACAGAGAGAGAGGGGCAGAGACACAGGCAGAGGGAGAAGCAGGCTCCATGCAGGGAGCCCGACGTGGGACTCAATCCCTGGTCTCCAGGATCAGGCCCTGGGCTGAAGGCGGCACTAAACTGCTGAGCCACCCGGGCTGCCCAAGATTTTATTTCTTTAACACATACGGAGAGAGAGCGTGCACAAGCAGGGAGAGCTGCAGAGGGGGAGGGAGAAACAGACTCCCTATTAAGCAGGGACCCTGACCTGGACTTGATCCCAGGACTCCTGGGATCATGACCTGAGCTGAAGACAGACACCCAACCGACTGAGCCACCCAGGCGCCTCTGAGGGGATGACCTTTAAATGGAGACTTGCAGGGACGCCTGGGTGGCTCAGTGGTTAAGCATCTGCCTTCAGCCCAGGGTGTGATCCTGGAGTCCCTGAATGGAGTCCCACAGCGGGTTCCCTGCATGGGGCCTGCTTCTCCCTCTGTCTATGTCTCTGCCTCTCTCTCCCTCTCCCTGTGTGTGTGTGCCTCATGAATAAATAAATAAAATCTAAAAAAAAAATAAAATAAAATAAATGGAGACTGGCACATGAGGAACGAGTTAGGTAAAGTGTGAGAGGAAAACATTCCTGGCAGAGGGAAGAGAATGTGCAAGGCCTGCCTGGAATACTCCTTCACGCTCCTGAAGGTCCAGGGGCTGCATCCTAACTATCTTTGTCTTTGCTTTCTGAGTCCTCAACACAGAGTTTGGCACACAGCTGAGTTCGGTTAGTATCTGCCAAATGGAGCCAACTGCCTCCCTTTGGCGTCTTCCTCAATGACCCCCAGTTCCTCCGGCTTCCACCCCTTTGCCCTATGCCTGCCAGGCCCACTTAGCTTACGAGATATATTTTTCTGATTTGTTAAATTTCTTCTCGAGGTACTTGGCTGATGTCTTGCTGGGGATCTTCACCATGGAGAGCTCTTTGTTGTAGCGGGTCAGGTTGCAGGGTGTCCTGCAGAGACAGTAATTACTGTCCTTCTCCGCCAGCAGACCTGGAGGGGAGAGGGGGCGGGGCTTAGTCCGGTGCGGGAGGCGGGCCCAGGCTGGGAGGAGGTGCCCTCCCGGGGCAGTGAGGGGCGGGGCCTGAGGAGGCGGAGCTGGGCTTTGGCTCTAGGCTGGGGAGGCTGTGAGCTCTCATTGAAAAGGCCTTCACTCTTCCCATGTTTCTCTGGATCCTCTTCTCCTCTGACTTCCTTTATTGTTATGTTGCTCTTTAAAAATTGTTGAAAAGGCATCACTTTCGGAGAACGCGCTCCCGGGGAGTCCTGGCCCCTTCAGCTTCCCGGAGCCGCCTTCTCTGCTCCTAGCCTCAGTGTTCCCATCCACAAAGTGGGCCTCCCGTCAAGGGCAAACGTGGGAGACCATTTTATCTGAAGCCCAGGTCTCCGTGGCGTTCCCTCTGCGGCTCCTTCTTTGCCAGAGCCTGCCTCTCCTGCCTGCTGGGTTAGGGCACAAGCAAAGATCCCTAATTCCTGTCCCTAGAAGCAACCTCCCTGCTCTGGAACGCTTCCTTCCCTCTGCTCCCCTCTTCCCCTAGGATGGGGTGGCTGAAGACATCACTTCCCTCCCTCCGTCTGTCTGCTCATCGCAGTGTTACACACAGGCTTTGTAGATTCTGTACTCCAAAGAGAGACGCCTTGGTCCACGTCAGAAGTCTCTCCCTCTCATCTAAGCCCCGCCTCCCCCACCAGTCCTTCTGGAAGCATCTGGGCGCATGCACGAGTCCAGAGCCGTCCCCCTTTAGCTCCAGCAAGTGCAGCTGCTGAATGAAACTGAGCCCATATGATTTAAACACCCTCTCTGTTTGTCTTCATTATAGATCACTTCCCAGGTCCCGAGAGAGGCAGGCATGTGGAGTGGGTCAAGCTCTGGGGTTGTAGCTTCTTTGTGGGATCTCCCCCACTGGAAGTGTTCCTACCAGTGGAGGAATCCAGCAGTTATTCCAACCTGCAAGCACCCAGCAAGAGGAGGAAAGGAGGAGGAGAAGGAAGTGGAGGAGGAGGAGGAGGAGGATGACGGCAAAGAAATGCACACCGGCTGCCCCTCCTCTCCCCTACCTCCTTTGGTGCCCACCCAGATGCCCACTGTGCATCCTCTCTCCATCTCTGTCCCCTCTTCTGCATTCCCTTGGTGCTCTCCATTTCCAGGAAACCCACTCTATCTCTACTTGCACCTTTCTACTTTCTTTCTTTCCCCCAGTGCTTGGTCAGCCCTCATCTACCTGCCTGCATCCCTGCATCCTTCCCTCCCCACCCTTATCTCCTTCCTCCTCTTCTGTCTCTGCAGTGCAGCCCCCACTCCCTGTCAGCCTCTCCTCCTGCTCTTTTCCTTCCCCCTTCTGCCCCATTTCTCCCACACCCAGAAGGCCTCTGAGGTCTCAGCCCTCCACTCCATTTGTCCCCCAGTACTGACCTAGGGCAGGCTCTGCACACTCCTTGTGCTGCTCAGGAGTACAGAAAGGGGCATCCCCTGCAAAGAAGAGACACAGGGAGAGGTACTCAGGCAGCAACACCTCCCTCCTGGGTTGGTGGAAGGGAATGCATCCTGCCACCAGGAGGGGCAGTCAGAAGGGAACCACCCATCAGAGCTGCCTGTGGGCAATTGGGCTGTAGTGTACCCAGAGCCAGGGGGTTGGGTCTGCTCTGCTCTGTGAGCTTGAGCAGTTGATAATAGGGTCCACCTAGCTAACTTCTCCCAGATTCCTGTGCTGCTCCAACCAGCTCAGATGGGTGATAGGTGAGAAGGCCTGGGTGGCTGAAAGCAGGGAGGTGGCGGAAAGCACCTGCTACCTCTGGCACGCATCACCGCCTTTAACTCACATGGATACCTGCTCAAATAGGAAATACTGTGTCTGTTTTACCCATATGAAACTTGAGGCTTAAGTATCCGGCCTTCCCAGGACACCAGAGCTGGCAGTGATGGAAGTGGGCTCTGACCCCAAGGCCAGGGCTCTTTCCCGAACACCCCTCTGCTGTGAGAAAGGGCTGCTTTGTAAATCTCCTCTTGCTCTGCCCTTAATTCCACGCTAGTAACTGAGATGCCATTAACAATGTCACGAGTGGAATGACAAAAATCTGCTGCTTGCTTTTGGCTCAGATTCCATGGGAGAACCGCACTGGCTGCTGACCCGGTCTGAGTATCAGGCAGGTAACATTCATCAGTGCTTTATTCTCCTTTCTGGTCTCTCAGTAATATATCCAGAACCCCTCCTTTTTTCCTTTTGCCAAGTGCTAAAGTTAAACCTGCCATACAATGTCCTTTCCATACTATTTCCCTAGACATCTTTTTCAAGAGCTGAGCTTGTAGGCTTCCTCCTTTCCAACAAGAACAATTTAACTGACATGTTTCCCTTTTTGCTCTGTCTTCTGGGAGTTTTTAAAAGATCAAGAGAGGCAATTTTAAAGATCAACAATTATACACTTACATTACTAGGAAAATTGTTGGTTACTGATGGAATTATTCAGAATTTAGCTAGAAGCAGGTTCATTTCAGCAATGATTGCACAGAAAACAATCGATCATGAACTAAATGTCTGACATAAGAATTTAGTTAAATAAATTTAAAGTATGATACGACTATGAAATAGTAGCCATGAAATATAATAGCAAAGTTCCCAACATATAGTAGGTCATCAGGCAATAGTACTTTTGGTTTCCTCTCGCTATGTGCTAATACAGTGACCATTGACTTTTGCATTTTTATATTTTAGCCTAATTTTGTCCTCATAAGAACTAATGATTGTATTTTAAGAATAATGAAGGTAAGAACAGAGAGGTTTAGTAACTTGTGCCGGGTCACACAGCAGGTGAATGGAGGAATCTGAACTCCAGGCAGATGTCTCTGCCTTCAGCCTGTCGTTCTTCCTTCTGTGCTGCAATACCAAACTCTTCATGCTTGAATCAGCCCTTCCATGTCCCCCCCACCTCCTGCCCTTCTGCCTCTGATTAGCTGACTATCTCTAATGAGATCATCAATGAGATGGCTACATGCCTTGTTAGTCTGTCAACACAGAAATGTGTGTCTGCACATGCACATTTATTTGCTGGCTGATGGACTTTTGCCTCATCTGAAAGAATGCTAGACATTTGGATGCAAGAAGGGAACCATCTGCATGAAAGCAACAGACACCTGGATGTTTGAACAGGTACCACACCAGGTTTTAGAATAGTAAGCACTCAGCTACCTGGACACTGAACTCTAGGAGGTAAGAGCAGCCAACTTATTGCGCACTGGGAGGAACAGTTTTCAAACATCTGGACACTTCTAGATACCAGGATGCCGCCTTGGTTGCTAGACTAGATATTTCTATCTGCCTCCTAAATGCTTGGTACCAAATACTAGCCTTCCTAGAACAGCATCTCTGTGGATCCTTGTGGAGTGGGTATAGTGTTTCCCATAGGATGAGAAGTGCAGAGAAGGTCCCAGAGTCCCCTGGCACTGACCTGGCATGTGGACCATGCGGCAGTTGCAGTTCTCCACGATGTAGCGCGTCTCACAGTCAATTCGACAGGCGGTGATACTGTAAACAGGAAAGAAGTCGAGTCCCATCTCTGAGGATCGGCACTCACCCCAAGGTGGGGGCAGGTATGTGAGCTGCAAGACAGGAGGTGGGGGCAGCAGTCAGCCCTGGAGGTTCAGCATCATCAGCCTCAGTCTCTCATTCATTCATGTATTCAATCAACAATTATCGAGTATCTACTACATACATGACAATCTAACTCCATTGACTCCATGCGCTTTCAGTCTGGCTCCAATACTAGTTTTCCTGTCTTATGACCTTCCCATAAATGCTGATCTCAAAGTCTCGTATACATGCCATGTGTCTTTTTAGTGCCATACTTTGTCATCTCAGTTCTCTTGGAATGACCCAACTAAATTCTACCCTCTTGACTGGGAACATTGGGACTCTAGATCCAGACCTGGGAGCCAAAACCTGCAGGAGGGTCCAGGAAAAAATGCAGTATCAGTGTTATTTATCATCTGTGGCCCAGACTAGAGCAACTCTCCAGTGTCAGGCTATGGACCAACTCTTTTGGGGAAAATGTCATTCTTATTTTCAGAGGTCCAATGGCCATAGAACGCTGTCATGCCTACAGTATCTACCAGCTGGGGATGGGAAAGGTGACAGATGAGGGAAACTAATGGCTGTGAGCACTTACTATGTGTTAAGCTCCAAGCTAAGTCCTTTATACCCATCTTTAAAAAAAAATGGAAGGGACGCTTGGGTGGCTCAGTGTTTGAGCGTCTGCCTTTGGCTCAGGGTGTGATCCTACGTTTGGGGATTGAGCTCCACATCAGGCTCCCTGCATGGAGCCTGCTTTTCCCTCTATGTCTCTGCCACTCTCTCTCTGTGTCTCATGAATACGTAAATAAAACCTTAAAAAATTGAAGATAAAAAAGCAATAAAATACATGTGTTTTCAGAGCACAGTTCAACAAATTCTGAAAAATGTGTATACTTGTGTACTTACCACTTAAATAAAGACCTAAGAAATAAAACAATTACTTATTTATTTATTTGGGGGAAGGGGCAGTGGAAGAGGGAGAGAGAGAATCCTCAAGCAGCCTTCCCACTGAGTGTGGAGCCTGGCATAGGGCTTGATCCCAGGACCCTGAGATCATGACCTGAGCTGCTCAAAAGTCGGCTATATAAGAGTTGGCTGCTCAACTGACTGAGATACCCAGGTGCTCCAAGACTTAAGACATTTTTAATCACCCCAGAGAGCTCCTTTCTGTCCCTTTCTAATCAACCCCTGTGCACCCAGCCAATCTCTGTTATGGATTTTACAACCATAGATTGGCTTTGTGTGTTCTCAAACTTCATATAAATGAAATCTTACACTAAGTACTTTTTTGTGCCTGGTTTATTTCGCCCAACATAATGTTTTTGAGATTTATCCACATGGTTGTGTGCATTAGTTCATTTTTTAAAATTGTTAAATAGTTTTCCAGGTACAAATACACCACAATCTGTATCTGTTGACCTGATGGTGAGCACTTGGATTGTTTCCAGTTTTTGGTAATTATGAAAAAGTCCCTATTAATATTTATATACAAGTCAAGTCAGTTTTTGGACACATTTTAATTTCTCTTAGCTAAATGGCTAGGAATATAATAACTGATTCGTAAGATAGGTCTAGGGATAACTTTATAGAAACTGTGAAACTGTTATCCACAGTGGTTGAACTATCTTTCATTCCCACCAGGAGCGAATGAGAGTTCTAGTTACTCTGCATTCTTGCCAAATCTTGATTTTGTTCATCTTTTTAATTTTAGACATTCTTGTAGGGTATAGTTACATCTCATTGTTGTTTCTATTTGTAGTTCTCTGATGATTGATGATCTTGAGCACAATTTTATGTGCTAATTGGCCATTCATATATTATCTTTTGTGACATGTCTTTTCAAGTCTTTTGCCCATTAAAGAAACTTGCTTACTTTTTACTTTTATTATTAAGCTGTAAGAGTCTCCGTATGTTCTGGATACAAGTCCTTTGTCAGATATATGTACTGAGAATATTTTCTCTATATCTCCTATAGTTTGTGGCTTACTTTTTCATGTTCTTTTTTTAGATTTTATGTATGTATGTATGTATGTATGCATTTATTTATTTATTTATGAGAGAGAGAGAGAAAGAGAGAGAGAGAGTCAGAGAGAGAGAGAGAGAGAGAGGCAGAGACATAGGCAGAGGGAGAAGCAGGCTCCATACAGGGAGCCCGATGCAGGACTCAATCCCGGGTCTCCAGGATCAGGCCCTGGGCTGAAGGAGGCCCTAAACCACTGAGCCACCCATGCTGCCCACTTTTTCATGTTCTTAATGGTGTATATTTTCCCTATGTTTAAAATCCCCCATTAAGATGTTATTTACATATAATAAAACTACATTTTAATGCACAACTTAATGAATTTTTACAAGTGTGCACATCCTGGTAACAACCATCCTAATGGAGATGCAGAACATCTCCATTAACCCCGAAAAATCCTCTATTTGCAGTTCCCTCCCAACCCTCAGGCGATCACCAATCTGCTTTCTGTCATAAATTAGTTTTGCCTGGTCTAGGATTTTATATAAATAGAAGCATGCAGCATGTACTTTTTTGTGTCCGCCTTCTTTCTCTCAGTGGAATGTTTTTGAGATTCATTCATGCTCTTGCATGTCTCAGTAGTTCATTCCATTTTATTGCTGATTTTTACTTCTTCCTTTCTGGTCTCTATTTTTTAATTTATTTTCTTGCTTCAGTGCATTGGCCAGAAACCACATATTGTATAACATTGGAAAAAGCTGAAGAGAGAGGCTATTCTTACCTTGTTCCTGATTGTAGGAGGAAAGGGTCCATTACTTCACTATTAAATATGTTAAGCACATATCTTTTTTTCTTTGATGCTCTTGTCAGATTGAGAAAGTTTTCTCCTAGTTCTGGGTTGAGGAGTGCTTTTATCTTCAACGGGCACTGAGTGTTGACAAATGTATTTCCTGTTTCTGCTGAGATGATCACATAATTTTTCTCCTTTATTTTTTCAATATGGTGAATGATATTGATTGATCTGTAGATGCTGAACCCATCTTGCATTTGCAAGCCCCACTTGGTCATGATTTATTATCCTCTTTATATATTGCTGTATTTGATTTACTAATGCTTTGTGGATGATTTTTGCGACTATGCTCATGAGTGATGCTGTATTTATTTTACTTTTCTTGTAATGTCTGGGTCAGGTTTTGGTATTGTGGTTATGCTAACTTCATAAAAAAATTTATAAAGTTCTTCCTTTTTCTCTACTGTTTCAGTTTGTGTAGACTTGGTATCATTCCTTTCCTAAATGTGAAGCCATCTGGACTTGGTGATGATGATGTGTGTGTGTGAGATGATTTTTAATTATGAATACAATTCCTTTAGTAGATTTAGAGACAATGAGACTTTCTATTTCTTCTTGTGATGGTTCTGTTGTGTTGTTTCCCAAGGGATTTGTTCATTCCATTGACATTTTTGAATTTATTAGCATACAGTTTATGCTTTTATCTCTTTTATCTCTTGTCATGTATTCTTTTATCATTTTTAAAATGTCTATAAAATTGGTAGTAATGCCCTTTCTTTCATTCCTGGTATTGGTAACTTGTGTTACCTTTTTTCCTTATTGTTTTTGATTTCTAATTTAATGATGCTTTGGTCAGGAAGCATACTCTCGATGGTTTCATTCCTTTAAAATTTACTGAGATTGATTCATAGTGTAGCATATGGTGTATCTTGGTGAATGTTCCATGTACACTTGAAGAGTATGTGTGTTCTGTAATTGTTGGTATACGTGTTTTGTTTTTTCTTTTTTAATATTTATTTATTTTTAATTTTTATTTATTTGTGATAGTCACAGAGAGAGAGAGAGAGAATGAGGCAGCGACACAGGCAGAGGGAGAAGCAGGCTCCATGCACCGGGAGCCCGACGTGGGATTTGATCCTGGGTCTCCAGGATCGCGCCCTGGGCCAAAGGCAGGCGCCAAACCGCTGCGCCACCCAGGGATCCCATGTATACGTGTTTTATAAAAGGCAATTAGGTCAAGTTGTTGGATAATGTTGCTCAAATCTTCCATATCTTTACTGAATTTTTGTCTGGTTATTCATCAATTGCTGAGAGAGAAGTGTTCAAATCTCTAAGTAGGAATATAGATTTGTCTGTTTCTCCCCTTTGGTCTGTCGATTTTTGCTTTGTGTATTTTTGAAACTTATCATTAGGCATATACATATTTAAGGTGGTGATATCTTCTTGAGAAATTGATTCTGTTATCATTGTGAAATAACCTTCTTTATCTCATGCAATAGTTTGTCTTGAGGTTTACTTTGCATAATATAGACATACCAGCTTTTTTATGCTTACTTTTATCTTTTCCCATTCTTTTAATTTTTTGGCCCACCTTTTTACTTTTAACCTATCAGGATATTTTTATATTTAAGGTACATCTCCTGTAGGCAGTCTATTTGAGTGCTGCTATTTTACCCTATCTGACAATCTCTGTGCTTTAATTGGAGGGTTTAATCTATTTACATTTAATATTATTCTTGATATGGTTGAGTTGAAGTCTGCTATCTTGCTCTTCATTTCCTATTTGTCTCCACTGCTATCTCTTCCTTTGTTCTACTTTCCTTGACTCCATTTGGGTAACTGAGTATTATTTTAGTAAATCATTTCATCTCCTCTATTGGCTTTTGATTTATACCTCTTTGTATTATTGTTATTTTTAGTTGTTGCTCTAGGATTTACAACATGCATCCTTAACTTATCAGACTCTATTTTGAATTAATATAATACCACTCCACATATAATTCTATTTACATCCCTTCCTATCCTTTATGCTATTGCTTTCATATATTTTACTGTTACATATGTTATAAACACTATAGTACACTGTTATTATTTCTGCCTTAAGTAGCCTGCTGACTTTTAAAGAAGTTAAAAGGGGCAGCCTGGGTGGCTCAGCGGTTTAAGGCCACCTTCAGCCCAGGGCCTGATCCTGGAGACCCGGGAGTCCCACGTCGGGCTCCTTGCATGGAGCCTGCTTCTCTCTCTGCCTGTGTCTCTGCCTCTCTCTGTGTGTGCCTCTCATGAATAAATAAATAAAATCTTAAAAAAAATAAAGAAGTTAAAATAAGAGAGAAAATTTAGGTTCAAATTTAACTATATATATATACCATTTTCACTGATCATCATTTTTTTTTAAGAATTATTTATTTGAGAGAGAGAGGGTGAGTGGGAGGGGCAGAGGGAAAGAGAGGGAGAATCTCAAGCCAACTCTACACTGATTCTGGAGACTGACACGGGACTCGATCTCACAGCCCTGATATCAGAGGCAGAGCCAAAACCAAGAGTCAGATGCAAGATTGCACCACCCATGCACCTCTGCTGTTCATCGTTCTTTTGTGTAGATCTGAATTTCCATTTGCTATCCATTCTCTTTAGGCAGAAAAACTTTATTATTTATTGCATTATAGGTTCATTTGTGGCACATAGTATGTTTTCATTTATCTGTAAGATGTGTTAATTTTTATTTTTGAAATGTATTTTGGCTGTGCATAGAATTCCAGGTTGTTAAGTCTCTTTTTTTAAAATTTTTTAAAATTTTAATTTATTTTTATTTTTTACCATTTCAAAGATGTTCCACTGTCTTCTGGCGTCTATTGCTTTTGATGAAAAATCAGTCATTTACTTTCATTGCTCCCTTCTATGTATTATGGATCTTCTTCTCTGACTACTTTTAAGATTTTGTTGTTTGGTTTTTAGGATTTTGACTATGCCATACTTAGATGTGGTTTTCTTTGTATTTATTCTACTTAGAGATCACTGAGGTTCCTGAATCTGTGGAATAATGATTTTAAACAATTTTAGATTTTTTTCTCCTTCATTCTCTGTCTTTGATCTTTCTGGGATCCTATTTATATGCATGTTGATCTGCTTGATACTGTTTGACAAATCACTGGGACTCTGTTCACTTTTATTAGTCTTTTGCCCCCTCTTTCTGTCTCATTTGAATAATTTCTGTTAATCTGCTTCAAGTTCGGTGTTCATTTATTGTTTTCTACCAAGTCTTCTGATAATCCCATCCAATGTTTTTTTTTTTTTTTTTTTAAGATTTTATTTATTTATTTGAGAGAGAGAGTGAGAGAGTATGAGTGGCAGATGGGGGAGGCAGAGGGAGAGGGAGAGGCAGCCTCCCTGCTGGGCAGGGAACCCAATGCAGGGCTCCATCCCAGGACTCTGGGATCATGATCCCCGCTGAAGGTAGATGCTTAACCAACTGAACCACCCAGGCACCCCGCCATCCAACGGTTTTTCTATTTTAGATATTTATTTATTTATTTATTTATTTAATTATTTATTTATTTATGAGAGACACACAGAGGGCAGACATGGGCAGAGGGAGAAGTAGGCTCCCAGTGGGGAGCCTGATATGGGACTCAATCCCAGGCTCTGAGCTGAAGGCAGACTCTCAACTGCGGAGCCACCCAGGTGTCCCTATTTCAGATATTTATATATTTATATAGATTGACCTTTTTAAAAAAAGTTTTCACGTCTTGTCTAAAAGTTTTTTATTTATATCTCTTTCTGTAGTTAGTTAACATGTTTATCATTGTTATTTTAGCGCTGTTCTTTCAAATTCCAACATGAGCTTACATGCGGACCTGTTTCTACTAGTTGTTTATTTTTCTTTTCATATTTTCCTTCTTTTTTCATGCATCTAGTAGTTTTTAATTACATATGGGAGACATAGTCCTTTTTAATTGTATACTGGACATTGTGAATAATTCTTTACAGTGACTCTGGATCAGTTATCTTCCTCTGAACAGTATTGGGTTTTGTTTTAGGAGGCAGTTAAATTAATGGTGAATCACTTTGATTTGGTGGAGGCACTGTTTAGGCTGTGTTTATAGATGGGCATATTTTAGTTTTGTCCTTAGTTCTGGACTGTAGCTCTTTGTCTTGGGATGTGATCTTAACTCCTAAGGAATCTTCTGGGATTTCAGTGCAAAGTCTGAGGCGTTTATCAAGTCTCTCCAATTTGGTGGGACTTGGATTTCAAGTCTGTCTCCCCCTAGTGGCAGCTGCTGAAATTACTGCCTTTTTTTTTTTTTTTCAACTTGTTTTTCTCCAGGGCTTCTTGGAGTCTCTCCTCATTTGTACAAAGTTTGAGGTTCAGTCTAGGACTTTAATGGGGCTTATATAAAAATCTAGGGGCTCCACATCTGGGGAACCGTCCTTTTTAGGATTTGTTTTCCTAATATTTAGTCTCTTAAGCAATCCTTTAGCTCTCGCTTCTGACTTTTTAACTTAAAGGGTGCTGCTTCCTGCTTGAACTCTGTCCCCAGGATTTCCTTAGAACTTGGCATGCCTTCAAGGAGAGGTCAGGTAAATAAATGTGTACTTTACTCAGTGTGGTTTCCTTCCTTCAAGGGCTGTGTATCCTCCCGTTTCTGCCTAAAGCTTTTAGCTTCTCTCCAGTGCCTTCAAATAGTAGCTTTAAAATGTTTTGTGCAGAGTTTGTAATTGCTATTTCCAGGGGTGTTTGTCTGATATAAGCTACTCCACCATGACCGAGAACTGAAAGCCTTTATATTTATTTTATTTAACGTTCACAGGACTCCTTTGAGGTAGATGTTCTTATTCTCATTTTATTAATGAGAAACTTGAGTATTAGAAAGGTTAAGTAGCCTGTCCAAGACCACGAACCTAGTTGGTGGCAAAGCCAGCCAATTGACCTGGGAATTTCTGACTCCAACCTTGTGCTTATCACACTACATTGCCTCTATAGTAACTTGGCGTGTGTGGGGGGAATACTCCAAGGAGGTCTTTTTTCAGAGCCTTTCTTTTTCTTTTAATCTAATGGTTTCTTTCTTTTTCCATTCTCATGGTTTGCTTTACTCTTTCATCTTTCTTTGGAGTTCATGATTTGACTGGGCTTTTGCAAAAAAAATTTTCTGTATGACCTTGGATAAGTCACTGCTCTCTTCTGGACTTAGTTTTCCCATCTGTAAATAGGGAAGTTTGGAGGTGGGTGGTATCCTCTGATTAGAATGTGTTGGGTCCCCTATGTTGCTCATTATCGGATCATTAAACACACAAACTATCTTTGAGAAAAACTAAGCATGACTTTTGGCAGGGCTGAGGATCTAAAAGGATATAAATTAACTCTGGAGGGGGAGCTCATTTCTTTTTCTTCTGTTAAAACAGGTTCTCACAGTGGGTAGACCAAGAATGTGGTTGGTAAAACTCTGATGGTGATGAGCCAAAGTTTATTTGGGGTAAACCACTTCCCTTTTGTTGCAGAGGTCATGATCCGGATACCATGGCTATTCTGCTGTGGCTGGTTCATCATCTGTTCCATCAGCTTTTCTAAAGACTCACAGACCCCAGCAGCTGGAAAATTACAGCACGTATGACATCAATTCTTGCTTACCAAGAGTGTCTGAAAGTGGGTTAGAGTATTTGTTTATCCTGGGCAAGCAAAGCCTCAGGGGGACCCTGAAGCACTGTGTTCAGTTATCTGAAGGGCTGTCTCAGGGAAGAATGAAATTTGTTTTCTGCCTTCCCAAGGGAAAGACAGATACAAGAAAAGCTGTAATAAAGGAAATGAAGACGATGATAACTTTTATTGATGTTGCTGGCACCATGGTTGGCACATTACATGCATTATTTTAATCGTAAAGAAGGATAAATTCTGGCTCAACTTTCTAACCTACTAGTATGATTCAATAATAGAATCACTGTCTTGAGAGTGAATTTCCCATCATGAGAGGTATTCAAGCAGAAACTGCGTGAATCCCTGGCTGGGATGGGAAGAGAGAGATTCAAGCATTGGGTGTGCAGTGGATGAGATGGCTTCTAAGGCCTCTTAAGTCCCTGTATCTAATCATAGATCCTAAACCTATTCTTTTAATTTGAGGATTAGAAGTAGTGGAAGGAGCTAGATAGAATCTTGAACCCCAGTCTTTCATGGGCCAGCTGTGTGATCTTGGGTAATACCCCCTACCTCAGCTCTTAATATACTCATCTGATCAAATGAGATTAGTGCCCTGTAGCCAGCAGGTGCTCACCAAGACTTACTTCCCAGCTGCCTCATGTTTCTCTGCCCTTTCATTCATGCAACAAGCAGCTCAGCTCCACCTCTGCTCTCCTACAGTTCAGTTCTATAGACCAGCAATCTCTGCCCTTTTAGGGTTGCGTTACTTTGAGGTGGGATTATTACGATAAGAACTCTGGTTAAGTCCAGATGATGCCAAGCAGCTGGATCTAGGGGTCTGGAGCAGGGAGGGAGGAGAGATGCTTGGGATTGAGTCTTGAAGTGTTCTTTCATGTACGTGACATCTTACTCTCCCTTACCCTGTTTTTCCACTGTGCCATGGAACTGGGGGCTTTGGATAATTGCTGAAATTTATGAACTGAACAAAAAACTCAGCACTTTTGTGATTGAATATTCTGGTCCTTGCCTTTCATTGCTCCACTGTCTTGAGGCTTCTGTCCTCAATCGTTTTCAGTTTATAGAGAGAAGCTTGTGTTTGTTGCCTCGGTGCCTGGGGACATCCAGTGTTGTTCTTCAGTCCCTGGCTTTCCCCACCTCCCCCAGCCCACAGATCCCGAGGCGTGCCAGCAGGTGGCGCTGCAGTTAGCACAGCTGCCCAAGGCCTGTCTGCTGGTGGAACAACCCAGAAGGAGTCAGTGGGTTTCCTTCGCCAGGCTCTCTGGCCTTTTCCTTGTCTACAGCCCACACTCAGGCCTTAGCTGGGATGCTGCTGTCGGGGCACTGGGGCTGGAGAGGTGAGTAAAATGGGGCTCATGTTTGCCCAAGCCCTGCTCCTGATAACATTGTAGGGATGTCCCCAGATGCCAGGGGCATGTCCTCTGCCTCTTCCCCTCACAGCTGAAGGGTAGTGGGCAGAGCACGGGGCCATCATTGACAGGCTAAGTTACCTAACTACTCTGGGCCTCAGTTTCCTGAGCAAAGCAGAGCTAATAATTTGCAACTCACAGGGCTTCCTTGAGGGTTAGATGAAAGTAGGCATGGTACCTTGCACAGTATTTACACACGTCTGTTGCCTTTAGGTTGGGGAGCCACCTATAAAAGTCCTTTATTCAAGATGACAGTCTGGTGGCTGGTCCCACATGGCTGTCCTAAGTGGCATCTCTTCTCCAACCTTACCCATAACTCTCCCTGCACACTGGATCTCATGTCTCTAGTACAGGGTCTGGGACATAGGAGGTGCTTCATACTTGCTTATTGAATGAATGAATTGCCCCATCCTGCTTTCTCCTAGTCTAAGTGCAAGGGGCTTCCCTCTCCAGCTTACATAGGAGCAGAGAGCCTACCACGTTGGTCTGCATAGGCTCTGCATTGAGGTAGGCTCAGCACTGAGTCACATCCGAGTCCTGGGCTACTCAATGGCTGATTTTCCTCTGTGACCTTGGGGATGCCAGTCAGTCAACCTCTCTGGGCTTTTCTGTCCTCTCTGTAAGGTGTGGGGCTCTAAGGTACCATGCCTTGAGAGGTCTCAGGTTCTAGGATCAGGTGACCATAAGGTCCTCCTACCTCTTAGCTAGGCCCTGTGATCTTCCCCTTATTTTCCCACTTTTCACTACAAGTGCAAACTTCTGCCTCGCCCACCCAGAGCCTGCTTTCGAGACATAATTTTCAGTTTGACATTTTTATTGAATCCTGCCAAATGATTTAGTATGTTCACAAATGATTATATTGTGCTTCTTTTAAACAATATTAAAATCAAATAAAATACTAAAATCAAATCTCCCAATCAGTCAGTTACAAAGGCAGCAATGGAGTCTCAGGGGAGATAGGAGACATGTCCTTGTAGGCAGCACCAAAGAAAGCAGTGAGGTAGCTCCATTCCCTGTCCCTGTTGGCTTCACTGACAGTTCGACTCACAAGGTCAAAGCATAGGAGATGGCATTGGGAAGAAGCAAAAGTCATAGTGACTGATTAGTAAGAACACCTGCCAGTTTGAGCACACCTGCTATGTGCCTGGCCCCATAGTAGGCACTCTCAAGAGTATCGTCTCTTTCAATCCTCACAATGACCCTGTGAGGAGAAGTACTAAAAGATGGACTGTAGCCTAATTTATGGTATAGACAAAGCTGATATTTACTGAATCCTTAGGAAGCACCTTATTTATACTGACTCCTTGAATTCTCATAGCAACCTCATGAAGACTTACTGCCTTCATTGCGTATTTGGGAGGACTGGAGCATTTAAGTGACTATGGTCATGGAATTAGAACCCAGCAGTCTACACTTTTAATAACTACCTACATGCCTTGCCTAAAGAAAGAATTTGCCACAGGGAGTTGGGTCCACAGGAAGTAGAGGCAATTCCTGGCTGGGCGGGTGGAGGCTGGGGCAGAGATTTGAGAGCATGTGCTCTTCAGACCCCAATATGGGAAAGAGATTCATTGAACGGCTTAGTCCTCTCAATAACCTTGCCAGTTAAAATCTATCATCCCGATTTTACAGATGAGCAAACTTTGCTAACTTGCTCAATACCACACAGCTGAGAAGTGACAGAGTCAGGATACAGACCCAGGTCTGTCCAACTGCAGGGCTCCTGATCTGGTGTCAGGAGAGATCCTAATCTTGGCTCTGCTATTATCTTGCTGTCCTCTCAAGGGACTTAGCTTTTTCATCTGCAAACCAGGTGACTGTTTCTCCACCTCCACTCTTTGTACGTGGCAGACATCACCAATCAATCACAGATGTGGTCTTGGAGCTTAGCTAAACATTGCCGTTTGACTGAAATTGGAACTGAGAGGAAATGTATTTGGGGAGGTTTCAAATGTAGAAACCTTAAAACTACTCATTGTTGAATATTCACAAAGACCAGAAATGATAGACTATATAAAATACATAATGTGACTTCCTTGCAAAAAAGAGTAGCCATAATCTGCCCTCTTATATGGGAACATCCCTGACTGGTGTTTGGACCATCTGGACCAGAGAGGGATGCATCCAATCAGAATTTAGCAATGCCCTCATCCTGCACTGAGGTCACACATAGAGTTCTTTGCTGTACTGGCTGGAAACTAGTAGTAGTACCTGATGCAGCACTTTGACAAGCAACAACAATCAATGAAAAAAGTGAGCTACCCATGGTTTTGACTAATAATGAATAAAAAGGTGTATTCATTGCAAAAATGTCTATGAGTGGGAAACAACAAGAGCAGAAAATAGTGAATCATTTATGCAAGAAAGCAAGAGGATTTTTTTTTTTTAAAGACTATAAGTAGCCTCATTCTAACATGACTTTCACTTTGGGCCTTGCTGGCTCTAGATATGCTTCTGAAGCTCTACAAGAATCCTTCCAGCTTTGGTTTCATAGGGCAGACACCCTCTGCAGTTTTATTTTTATCCATCCATCCATCCATCCATCCATCCACTCACACCCAACCATCCACTCATCCATCCACCCATTCATATATCCATCCATCTACCCATGCCCACCCATCCACTCATCCATCCATCTACCCATCCACTCATCTATGTATTCATTCATCCATGCATTCATCTACCCATACCCACCTATCCATCTATTCTACCTCTGTCCATCTACCCACACTCACCCACCACCCATCCATCCACCTATCCATTCACCTATCCACCCATCCACTTTCCATGTGTCCAATAAACATTTATTTAGCACCTATTCTGTTCTAGGAACACTGCTAGAAACTGAGGCTATGACAATGAATGAGATGTGGTTCCTATGACTATGGGGATTGCAGACTGGAAAGAACAGACATGCACAGAACAAAACAAGTGCTATAATGGGTGACATTGTATAGAGGTAGTGAGGGCACTGATTACAGAATGGCCAGACCAGCTCAGAGTAGGGGGGCTCAGAAAAGACTTGATGGAGGAGTGGTCACCTATGAGCTGAGTCAAGAAAGACTGTGTAGTTCATTGGGCAGAGGAGAAATGAGAAGGATGTTCTGGGTGGAGGGAATTGTCTGGGCAAAGGCACAGAGGTGAAGAGAGGCCTAGCCTCAGACAAGTAGCAAGGGGAGCTTATAAGTGAGTGTCAGGAAGGATTGTGCTGCTCAATAGCCTGGGTGACGAAAATTCTCCATGTTTGCTACCGTGAATCCTATGCACACAGGGAATATGCATCACGAGTGGGAAATGACCCTTGCTAACTACCCACCCTCCCTCCCCCCACTGCAGATGTAGGAGCTGCCTCGGCAGAAGAGTGTTTTTAGTGTTTGTGCATGCCAACGCACCATTATAATCACATCTTCATCTGGACTCAATCTCCTGGGCAAGTGCAGTCAGCACTGGCAGGGTACTCGCTGGAATTTGCCTTGGTGCGTGATTTGTTGGCGGAAACAGAGAGAGGGAAAGTGTTGCTGGGATGTGGGCGGGGAGGCAGCCTCATCCAGAGGAATGAGTTTGGAGGCACACAGGCCTGGCTGGGCCGCTTACAGGCCACTGGAGGCTGGGTCCTTCCCCCTTCGGGGATTTTTCACTCCAACCCTGGACTGGGCTATTGCCTTATGTGACCCTTTGTCTTTTCCTGCCCAGGCCTCAGGGTGGTTATATCCCGGCTTGTCAGTGCCACTGGTGTTCTTATGGTATGGAACTAGGGGGTGCTGATGCCCCCAGCCCCTTCTCTGACCCACACTCTCAGCTCTGTAAACTGGAAAGTGGCCATTTGGGTACCAGACTGCATCTCTGCCCTGCATTTGCTTCCCTTCTTTCTCCTCCACCCCTTCCTCCTCTCTCTTTTTTAAATCCTCTAGTTGCATTTCCATCTAAGAAAACCCCAGTTCAACTTCCACCTCGAGTATCATCAACTGCAGAGTTGGGAAGAGGCCAGCAGACTGACCTCTCTGTATGCTGAATTGGACTATCAGAACTGCTATGGACAGCTGTGCAGGGCGTGCACTGCACAACAGCAGGAGGTTCCACTCACAGGGACTGAAGTGTGAATGTCGCCTCCAGAGAGTGCACAGGCAGCCCCGAGCAGTCTGTTCCCCTCTGCTGCCGTCCCACCTGGGGCTTCACTCGCTCCTTGGCCAGCCATCTAGCTTCAATCCCAGTCACCCCACTGTTTCCCCTTCAGATACCTTCCCTTTACAGATTGGCCTCTGTTCACAATCTCTTTTGGAATGGGGGCCTTTTATGACCTTGCTTTTTTCAATGGGTATATTTGAAACAGAAGTTGGGTCCAGGTTGAAATGTTCACTTAACAGGCTTTCTTAAAGTGGAACACACCACAATGCATTTATGACAGTTTTGGCTCTTAGCTCCTTTCAAAATCCACTTATCACATATCTGGGTGGGGGCAGGGTTGGGGAGAGTGACCCATCATCTCAGGGTGGCTCCTGCTCAGGCTGGGAGCTGGAGAGAGTCAGTGCTGGGTGTAGGGTAGGCTAAAGGTAAGGCAAGCGTACTCAGTCCTGGCTTCTGCCGCCCTCTTGTGGTCTTCCCCACCCTTCCAACATGGAGCCAGTTACCCCCACCTATAAGCCTCCACAGGCCCTGGAACAGATTCTGGGTCCAGGTAGAAGGGTTTTCAACGCACCACCCTTCCTGAGTGTGTGGCTTCATTAATCTGCACAATAATTCTCTAGGTGGGGGTTAGACGGCTTCCCTGAGTGGTGCCCAGCAACAACTCCAGGCCTACATTTTCCCAGGAGGCCTCTGAAGCTTGGCAAGGGTGTCAGAATGGGCCACAACTGCCTTCTCCCTGTAGGACTCTGCTGCTGCAGCAGGGACCTTACAGCAGAACCAGCCCTGGAGTGCACGTTCAGACATGGGGATGGATTTCCTCCCTGAGCTTGTGACACTGCATGATTAAGGTTCCAGTTGCATCCCCCGAGCCTGAGATGGCCCTGCAGGGAGGCTCTGTGTGCACCAGGCAGTTGCCATAAAATTCATTTTTTGTCACCTCCCTCCTGTGGCTTTTCAGTGAGGGTTGGTGGACGTTTGCAGCTATAAAACATGTGTGGATTCTGGAAGGGTGAGACATGCAAGTGAAAGTTTATGCTTGGGCAGCCCGGGTGGCTCAGTGGTTTAGTGCTGCCTTCAGCCCAGGGTGTGATCCTGGAGACCCCGGATTGAGTCCCACATCGGGCTCCCTGCATGGAGCCTGCTTCTCCCTCTGCCTGTGTCTCTGCCTCTCTTTGTGTGTCTCTCATGGATAAATAAATAAAATATTAAAAAAAATAATTATGAAAGTTTATGCTCTTGGGCCACTTGGCTCTCTGGAGCGAGGGTGAGTTCTCACGTCTGGTCTTTCCAGCTCAGCACTGCTGGAGCCACATTTAATTGGATCTTGTGTAATTTTCCAAAGAGAGGTATCTGCTTTGTATTTAGGCTGTTTATAACAGCACCCTGTGTTGCACAATTCCCCAGATAATTAATATTCATGGGGGGCTCCTTATAATTGTGAAAGCCCATCGATCACTACCTATTAGTCCTTCAAACTGTGACTTCCTTGCCACCATCCCTACAAATACCACCATCGTTGACACTCTGGGCCATATTTCTTACACAGGTGAAAGTGCTTTACAATCGTAAAGTAAATCTTTTCCACTAAATGATTTTAATTTTGTATAGCTGAGCTGGTTGTCTTGCACAGCTCCCAGTGATGGTTATCAAGTCTCTGGGTTTCCTCATCTGCACAATGGGAATAATCGTCTCTATTTCCTAGGGTTGGAGGAGGTATTTTTTAAAAAGATTTTATGTATTTATTTATTTGAGAGAGAGAGAGAGAGAGAGAGAGGCAGAGACATAGGCAGAGGGAGAAGCAGGCTCCATAGAAGGAGCCCTATTTCGAACTTGATCCCAGGACTCCAGAATCACGCCCTTAGCCAAAGGCAGATGCTCAACCGCTGAGCAACCCAGGCGTCCATGGTAGAGGTATTAAGTGAGGTAGCATGTAGGCTGGGGTACCTACCGCAGCATTTGGCTTATAACAGGAGCTCCAGCCTGGGGTTGTACCCATGAGAAAACCTCCCCTTTGTGGAGATTTGGCATAGGTGGGTTGGGGAAGGGCGGGATTCCTCAAGCCTGAGCTCTCTGGCCCCCTGGCAGGGCTAGGGCAAGGTCTTCTGTACACTGCTGTCCCCTGTGGTCCCCAGGATGGGGCATGACTGCTTGAATCCCATGGGAAGGCTAGGGGAAAAAATGGTGGCAGGCAACCCTGCTCACTTAGCATGAAGAAGGCCTTGACTGAAGGTCTGAAGCCCAACCTGGGACTGTGGCAAGAACATGTAAATGACCCACAAAGCCCCCTGCTATGATTCTTTTTATACTGAGTGTGGCTGCTGGGACAACTGCCTAGACCACAGAGCTAAACTGAGCGGCTACTCCTTGGTCACCACCTGCCTCCCAGCAGAATGCATCTCTGTGCTGGAGCCATGAAGTAAGACTGCGCAGCCTCTGGTTGGCAACATGGGTTGAAAGCATCCTCTCTCCCGTGTTTCCAAAAGACCACAGTCTGGATTGGGCTCAATCAGACCTAGTGTCAAATCCTGGCTCTGGATGACCGTAGGCACGTGGCATTGCTCTACAGGTGTCAATGCCTTTATCTGCCAAGTTAATATGTATGTAAGGTCTGCCGTAGAGTTGGTGCTCAAGATGTTAAGCTGCCTACCCCACTTCCCTCTTCCCTGACTGAGATGAGCGTCGGAAGAAATCATAAGCAATATTGACTTAACTACAAAATGCTCAGATATTTTCCCTGCTGCTCTGATAAAATAGGCTTTGAAGCGAACCTTCCCCTGCAAGTCTGGAACATCACAAATGAGCAGATGCAAACTGTCAGCCCGTGAGGAAGTCCCTCGGCTTTCAAAGAGGGCCCTTGAGGAAGATGCTCGCCTTTCAAAGAGGAACAAATAATCCCCATTCCAGCTCTTTGGGGGGCTCCTCGAGATGGTGCCATGGCCCTCGGGTGTCCTGCTTGGGGGTGGGGAGATGGTATATCCCACCGTGAAAGAGGGTAGGAGGGTGGGGAGGAAGAGGGAAGCCTGGACTAACATTCTCTGGTCAGGTGCTTTGTAGATTAAGTATAAGATTGGTACTACTGGGGCAGCCTGGGTGGCTCAGCGGTTTAGCGCCGCCTTCGGCCCCGGGGTGTGATCCTGGAGACCTGGGATCGGGTCCCGCATTGGGCTCCCTGCGTGGAGGCTGCTTCTCTCTCTGCCTGTGTCTCTGCCTGCCTCTCTCTCTCTCTCTCTGTGTCTCTCATAAATAAATAAAATCTAAAAAAAAGACAGGTACTAACTACTGTTATGCCTGAAATATAGAGGAAGAGACTGAGGCAGAAATATGCAGAAACTTGCTCAAGGCCTTGCTGCTGGTAAGTAAAGTAGTCAGTATTCAGACTTGGACAGTCCAATGCCAAAGGCCTGCACCACTGTCCTACAGACTCGACTCCAAAGTAGCCCTCCTGGTCTAATCTCCGTGATGGCTGCCGCTCCTGCAGAGAAGACATTCATTATCAGAGACCCATTAGGGGATTCCTGCACGTCTCAGGATGCTCCACTGAAGGTTTTCTTTTCTCTCAAAGCAGATCTGTTACGTTATCCCCATTTTACAGATGAGAAGACTGAGGTTCACAGAAGCAAAATTATTTGCCTAAGATCATCTAACAAGCTGAAGGCAGGGTTTGGATAAGAACTAAAGTCTTTTGGTTCCTGGTTGTGCCCTACACTGAACCAATTATCTTCTCTTCCCTTGTCCTGTCCTTTCTGGGTTACTGCCCAGACACCTATAGGAGGCAGGCTGATCCCATGCATGGAGTTGACCATCACACTGTCCACAGCCCTGTGGACTCAAGTTTTTTTCCTTTCCTGGGAGCTTCTTTAAACATGTTAGTAAGTTGACTTATCTCTGGGTTCTTCCAGGGAAGTCCACAGACAGGCACCGTACCTGGGGATTGTACTAAGAGCAGAAAGAATTATGGGTTTGCAGTCAGAAATTCTAAGCTTGAAACTCAGCTTTACCACCTGCTGGCTTAGTGACCTTAGGCGAGTTATTGAACCTCTTTGAGTGTCAGTTACCTCTGTGAAATAGGAATATTATTCTCTATCTTGGAGAGCTTTTATGAGATAGCATATGAACGGAATCCAACGCATTGGTTTTATGACACATAACAGGTACTTAATATAGCAGAGATCTGTCTTTTGTCACTGGCAAAAGAGTCCAGTCTTAAGAAAATCCAGTATGTAAGATGCATCCAAACTTGAGTCACAGCAGGGGTTAATTATTCAAGGATCCCCGATTTTCACAAAGGGCTTGGCCGGGTCCTTTAAATGTCAGCTACATGTGCATACTGCCACACCTGTTTTCGAATCATTAGCTACTTGACAGCGAGAAAGAGCGCAGCTCATGTTATGGAAAGGCAGCGCTAGGAGCCATTACCTGCTAGAAATCACATAGGATTGGAAAAAAAAAACGGGTCTGAAAGAGTAACCCAAGGAGGAGATTTCATTTATAAATATCTCTCTCACCATCTTTCCTGGGAACCCATCCTTCAGTTGTTCAAAGCAGGATATAAATGCAGAGTCAGGCACCCCCAAACATTTCCCCCTAAACTTTAAAAGCCCAGTGACAGGTGATTGGAATGACTTCACAATGTAAGGTGCCAAGCCTGTAATTGTTAATTCTTCTGGCTGTAATTTATCCTGTTATCCCTTTGGGTAGCTAAGCAGCTCTGATCACGAGTTGCCCAATCGGCTTATACGTCTTCTTGATGAATCACTCTCGTTCTCTCAGTCCTTTCTCCCAGCTGCGGTAATTCTTGACAACTGCCTTAGAGCCTCTGTCTCCGGCGGCTGTGGAAGGGAAGAGCTATCTGTCAGGAGGAACATGCAGAAAACAGAGAGCTCCTGGCATTGGGAGGCTGGCAGATGGAGAGCTGAGCCCTCTCCTCGGGATGGAAGGGCCAGGGTGCAGGATGCAGGACACGATCTGTGCTTACTGGCCTCCAGGGTATGAGGCACCCCTGTTTGTTTGGGGTCTCTGGATCAGGGATGGCTGGGCAAATTTTGTCCAATGAGCTCCAGTGAGTATCCAGAGCATCTTTATTAAGAAAATGTCATGTGCAAAACTGTGAATCCACTGTAGAGATAAACTCGGGCAGCGTGACAGAGACCTTGAGGGCTCTAGTAGAGGTGTTCTCATTTTCTTCCCGGGAAGGCTGCCTTTACCAGCCCCTTTTGCCCATGGGTGGGGCATGTGACTAGTTCTCACCTTTGAGATGTGGGTAGAAGTGATGTGGGACTCCTTGGCTGAGGAAGTTGAGTGTGGATGCCCTAGAGGAGGATGGGGCCACAAGGAGGATGGGAGAAACCTTGATCCCTAAATAACTGTGTGGAGTAGAGCTCCACTGCCAATTGCACTTTCCTGTAACATGGACAACGAATAAATTTTATTTTGTTAAGCCACTCAGATTTAAGGGTGAATTTTAAGCAGTTGGCCTCTCATGCTTATGGCAGGCAATACTTGATTTAGCAGAAGTCAAATCCTCAAACATAAGGAAATTCCAGGTGGTAATTTATCCTGAGTTAGAGAAGAGTGGTTCCTACTAAACGGATAATATGCTGATGGCTGTTGTGTGGACATTCAGCTTATAACTAGAAGAACATTGGAAATATGGATTCTTAATTTTAGACCTTATGAATTGTTCTTATTGGAAGTTGGAGGGAAGGACATGGTCTTTCTATAAAAGAACTTTGACTTCTCCCCTCTCTCTTAGTCCCCACTGGATGGATGGACAAGTTCAACTTCAACTCCTCAAGCCCATGCAAGGCCCCCTCTTCTTGACAAGAAGAGATTGTCACTAGCCCCCTCCTGCATTATTGCAACAATCTTGTAACTGGCCCTCCTGCCTCCCATACACCATCCTCTGATCTGACCCCCACCTGATCTTCCAAAAATGTGAACTCAACCATGTCATCATCTTCTCTGCTGAATTCCAAGCTCCTTTTCTTCAGAAGTCCCCGTATGATCCAATGTCCTGTCTCTCCTCTTGTCTTCCTTCAAACTATAGGGCTCCTTGGCCTCTTAATATTTGTTCTTCTGCCTCCCTGCTGGGATGGTTCTTCTGTTCCTCAGCTTGCATCCACCTCATTGGCTTTTAAGGCCCAACTTGTGCCCCTCTGCCAAGAAGCCTTCTCCATCCATTCCTTCTGCCTTTGGACCCTGGTGTCCAGCCTTGGGATTTATCCCAGCACCTGCAACACTTTATTGAAGTTATTGGCTGACATGCCTGCCTCTTACTAGCCTTCAAGCTTTTTGGAAAGAGGTGACAGATTTCTCTTCCCCAAGGTTGGCATAAACTGGGCTCAACTGATTGAACTCTTGGCTCTGTTATATCCAAGACAGTTACCAAGGCAACTTTCCCTCCCTGGGCCTCGGTTTCTCCAAAAGTAAGTCTGGGAGGCAGCCTGGCAAAAGCTAGCCCTTGATGATCAATTAGGGCTCTCCCAGCTTCAACATTCCAGGATTCTATAATTTTACCACTAACACAGTGCAGTCACGTGAGGGAAATCAATACTCAGAGTTTTTCCCGACTGTGTCTGTGCAAGCCACAATTTTTCAGAAGACTGTCCTCAGGGGTGCCTGTGGCTTTCAGTTTTGCCTGATGCCAGAGAGAATTCATCATTACAGAAAAGCTTATGGTGCAGGTTTAGCAACCGTGGAATCTCAGGCATTCCAGAGCTTCATTTGTCAAGTAAACATGGCTTCCTTATTTAGACTTCAGTCATTTTCACCCATAAGCATCACTCAGATATAAACACTGGGGTAGGATGTCCTCTCTTACTGACCCCGATGAGAAATAGGCATGATCAGTGATGCTGCGGCATGGGGAGATGGTCTGACTCCAGGGTGCGCATGGGATGGGTGGAAGGAATTCTTCACATACCTCATGTCACTGTTAGCAGGCTCAGGGAGCAATGCTGTCTGTCATTGGGCATGTGGCCTTGGCTAAGCTCCCCCTTCACTGAACCCATGTTGGCCCCTGGGCCAGGGCTCTCCTTGCCTTTCCCAGTGTGGCGTTGGGAGGCTGTCTCCCTCCTGGCAATCTAGGACTTCACTGCAAAAGAGTCAACTGTGTCTAATGCAGTTACCTTCACAGGTTCAGCAACTCAAAACAGTGAGAATTCAGTGGATGTTTATGAGACTGGCAGCCCCTCTCCGCCAAATGCCTCCTCTTGGGCATGCGGGATTCAGATGGCTGCCTGCGGAGGGACTCCTTGGGCATCCCCCACTCAGTCTGGGCCATCTGACTTATTCTGGCCCCAGTGCAGCTCCCCCCCCCCCCATTAATTGGTTCAGTTGCCACATTTCCCTTTCCTGCCTCAGGACTACTGATTCCAGAAGAGATACTTCTGGTTTCCCGAGGGCCTCTGAGGTCAGCCAGTCTTCTGAGAACTTCCCAATTCCTTGTCTACTTCACAACCCTATATTATGGCTAATTTGGCTCATTTGCATCTCAAGTCTTACCTCCTCCAGGAAGATGTCCTGGCTTATTTGTCCACTCTCCCTCTTATTGACTCCAGTAGACTTTCCCATCTGATAACTGGATGCTTTGACCTGTACCATCATTTATCTTTCTATAACATGATGTCTTTCTATCTGTCCCAAAGACCTCAGGGGTTGGGGAACAGAGCCTGCCTGGTGGTTCTTTATGACTCCAACTTCACCTGTTGCAGGACACTCTGAAGGCTCTCATTCAATTTTTGTTGCATGGCAATATGGCAGAAATCAGGGAAGAGCCAACTCCTAAGGTTAAAGTCCAAAATGCTTAACCTGGCCTGCCAGGCCCTGCTTGATCCAACCCTGCCTGCTTCCCAGCCACTTCTCTCTGCATTTCCTGATCTACATCTTGTGCTCTGCAACACAAATTGCTCACAAGCTGGTTCTCGATGCTTTGCCTTTTCTTAGGTTGTTCATGATGCCTGGAATGCTTTTCCTCCCACTTTTCACTCAGCTAATGCTTACCAATCCCTCAATACCAGTTTAGATAGCAACTCCTCCAGATAGCCTTCCTTGACCTTGAAGTTTGAATGAGAACTTCTCCTCTGGGTTCCTATAGCACCATATGCTTTGTTTCTCCTAGCACTTACCATGCGGCATTACGAACAGTGGTTCACATGTTAGTTGACCTCATAAGACTGTGAGGTTTCCAAGGGTGAGGCCATGTGTTAAGCATCTTTGGGTTTCAAAGGTGTTCAGTTGCTTGGTAAACAATTTTTGAATTAATAGATGAATGGATTGTGGGCTGTGGGGAGTCCTGCCAGGCTGGACATAAGAGGGACACAAAGAAGATGGGAAAAGCAGATGTATGAGGTCCAGGGGCAGAGATGAGCAGCCAGGACTGGATTGGGTATCAGGGATCTAAAGTGATGGATTCTCTGAATAAGGATTAAGAGTTCTCAGGGTGAGGCCCAGGAAGGAGAGGGGCAGAACAGGGGTCACATGGTCGGAAGAGGGAGTGAAGAGATGCTGGAGGTGCTTGTCCAGGCTCCCCCCCCCAACTGTGCCATTTAAGAATCTGCTATTATCCACCTGCCCCACTTCTGGCTCTTAAAGGAACAGTATGTTCTTATATCCTCTCAGGGTCTTCCTTCCTCTCTCAGGCTTCAAACAAACAGCTTTGTGTATAAGGGCATGGTAAGCGCAGAATGAACCAGAGCCCCATGGAGGTTATTAAGAGTGAGGCTCTGGCCGAGTGTTCCTGGTGAACAGATTTGTGTGTGTGTGTGTGTGTGTGTGTGTGTGTGTGTGTGTGTGTTTGGTGGAAGGGAAATATGAGCTATCAGAGCAGTCTTTAAACTTTAAGGTGCCTAGAACGATGAAGGGCTCTTGTTAAAATGTAGGTTCTGATTCAGCAGGTCTGAGATGGGGCCTGAGGCTCTGCATTTCTGACCAGCTGGTGTTTCTGATGCATCCATGCTGCTCATGCTGCCAGTCCATGGATGACACTAAATGACAAGGAACTAGCAGGAATTGGTGCTTCTCCATAGGGCTTGATGAATATATTCTTTGATGATAAGTATGATCTGTACCCAAGGCCACAGAGTCATGGAATCTTGGGATTTGTAGAATATTTGAATTGGAAGGGACCAGAGATATTGCCATATTTCCCCCAATGAATGCTAACCAGCACCAGATGCTAACCATTGTAAGATGCACCTCCATTATTTTGCATACTACCTTGGAGAAAGTATCCTGCCAATTAATGGTAAGAACCATTGACTGTAAGACTTCCTTAGCTTCAGAGATAGTAGTGTGCAACATAGAGTTGAGGGGTTAGAGTATTTGACTTAACTCCCATCCTCCCTATTTTACAGAGGAGCACATGATGGCTAGAGGGAAGGGACTTGTCAGGGCTTTAACACGCTGACACTGGACTTGTCTGTGAGGCCTGAGGAGGTGCTTAGAGAACATCATCAGGCCCAGGGTGAAGGAGAGAGGGCTCCTTATGATCACTGGACAGCTGAGGGTCCTCCGAGACTCCTAGCTCATCCTGGACTCTAGGCTGCACCCTATGAGGAGGAATCCCTTCCTGTCTCTTGACAGCATATTTTTGCTAAGAAACCTCAATACCAGGGCTTTCTTTGCCTGATTTTATATTCAGAACATCCTTTTCTTTCTATTCAGGAAATTCCTAAATTAAATTGAGTCCCAGATGGCACAGTTTGAGCCTTTCCGCCTTTGGCCTCTCTTCCAGGGACTCAGAAGAGGGGAAGCTACTCCATCTTCTTTTGGCCTTGTCTCTTACTTGATAAGTGGTGGTCTTTACAGAATAGCAGAATCACAAGGGATCACAAGGGTGGGGATTCTTGACCCACTCCCTGCATCAGAATTCCCTTGGGGTACTTGTATCAACCACAGATGCCCTGGGCTCACTTCAGAGATCAAGATTCATTTGCTCTAGTGTGGGGCCCAAATGCTCCTTAGAGGATTTTAATCCAGCAGCTAGGTTGTGAACCATTACTCTAGTCCAACCTGTTTGACAGATGGAAAAACTGAGGTCCAGAAAGTCCAATAATTTGCCTATGGTCATAACAGTGGGCTACAGAAGTGGGGCTAGATTTCAGGTCTCTGGGTTATTCCTGGATTCCTCACTCAAAGCTCTAAAGCCTACTCCATAGAGCCTTTACCATGAGCAAAAGACCCTATGGGCACACGGCTCTGTGTGTGTGTGTATATGTGTGTGTGTGTGTGTGTGTGTGTGCACAGGTACACATGTGTGTGAGTGAGGAAGAGAGGGTGAGGGGGGGAATGAATGAGAGAGAGAGAGAGAGAGAGAGCTCCACTCTATATTGGAAAATCTAGGCAGAAATTAAAAGTAGAACTTGGAAAAGAGTGGAAATACAAAGATCTCACATAAAACATGGGCACTTTTGGTGCTGTTTGATCATCACCTCTGACTGTTTAGGAAGGGGTGTCTAATCCCTATTCCGTCCCCCAGATGGGATTCAGCCTTCTCTGGGGATAAGCATGTTAAACAGGGCTAAAAGGTCTAATTTCCCAGCCCTGAAGCCACTTTGGGGGCTATCTGTGGACTCTTTATAAGTTCCTAATACTCTCATGTCAGAACCTCCTGTCCCCACTGTCAAGTGCCAGATGTTCAGGGATGGGTGGCCTGGGCTGCTCTATAAAGTTTACTGGCCAATGACTGACTCATCAGAAATCAATGTAGTTCCCATCAGGGATTGCCCTCAGGAAGAAATTAATGGGCAGGGGAGGCTATTAAATTATGTGGGAATGAAATACCCCATTGAGCTGGCATCTTTGAGCAGGTGAGCTGCTATTGTTGGAAGGGACTGGGTCTATTTTCAACCCTTTCCCAGCTGCCCAGTTTACTTCCAAAGCCAGAGAGCTTCTCCCAAAGCTGCTGACCATCTGTTGGGAGGCCCAGGCCACATCGTGCATGAGTCTTTCTGGATTTTAAACTTGTCTGTTCACTTACTTCCCCAGCCATCACTAGGCTTAGCGTGCTGGATGTACATGTTTTTGTGTGTGCCTAAGGAGGTGGGAAGGGAGTGAAGCAGTACCAGGGAGGAGCTAAAATAGGGCCATCAGCTATAACTTGGAGCTCTGGGCATTGAGCGGCAAGTGGGTCTTCTGGTCCTATTTTTCATTCAGGAGTTTTCCAACTTTGGGGTGCATCTGTGTTACTTGGAGCCTTGCTAGAAAGGCAGACTCCTGGGCCCCACCCTCAGAGTCTAATATAGTAGGGATTGGGCCTGGGACTATGCATTTAATATCTTCCTCTCTGCTTCTGATATCACTCTAGTTGGAGAATGACTAGCTTAGGAAAATTTCATACTCAATTTGGGGGAGGGGATTAGCATGACACCTCTTCTCTGGACCCTGATACCTCAGCTATACATCAAAGGGAAAAACTACATGACCTCAGGTGTCTTCCTGACTCTCCATCCTGTCGTTTCCCTACTGGCCCAGGGAGGTGGACGTGAAGGTGATAGTTGGAAGGTAAGGTAGAAGAGGTGTGAGAGCTTAAAATGCTGACTGCTGTGTGCTCTTGGCAGGGCTGGCCTTGCTGACTGCCAGACCCCAGAGTCTTTTTTTTTTAATTAAAATTAAAAAAAAAAAAAGATTTTATTTATTTATTTGACAGACAGAGACAGCACAAGCAGGGGGAGTAGCACAGAGAGAGGGAGAATCAGGCTCCCTAGTGAGTAGGGAGCCTGATGTGGGGCTTGATCCCAGGACTCTGGGATCATATCCTAAGCTGAAGGTAGACAATTAATGCCACCCAGGTGCCCCATCCCAGAGTCTTCTAAGGGATTCCTGGGCAGAGGAACCAAACACCCCTCTGGAATAACCTTCTGGAGAGTGGAAGGAAGATCATTTTCAGGCAGGGGCCCAGTGATGCTCCTTGAACTGAATGGAACGGTCTCAGCCTATGGTCTTGCCTCCAGGGCTGATTCAGGGTTGGGGGATTCTGGATGGGGGTTATGAGGTCCTCAGTAGTTAAATAAGCTCAGCTTTAGGGGTGCATCTGAGCCAGCACCATTTCATCTGGCATTGGAAGTGGGGCATAGAGGGCAGAGACTGTACCTGCCCAGATTCAGAATGGAGAAGTTGTGCCTTGGTTTACACAATCTGAATTTTCTGGTAGAAGTTGAGCATATCTCACTTTTAGAAATCAATATAATCTTATTTTAAAGGAACTACATAAAGTGCACTGGCATATTGAAAATATTCTGAGAAACTAGGCTGGGGTGCCTTCTGTATAGCCATGAAGGTCCTTGTCCCATGAATGATATGAATAGGAAATTAATTTTTGACCAGAAAGTCATATAATCATATAAGTGATTCAAATTTCACAAAAGATTTTCATATACATGAGCTTATGTATCCTCATAATAACCCCAGGGAAGTAGATAAGGCGAGCTTGTAAAACAAGGCACAGGGAGGCCAGCTGTTTGGTGACAGATCTAACGCTCGAACTAGGGCCTTCTTTCTCAAAGCACAGAGGTGTGGCCCACTGAAAGAGACTGGGAGATTTGTATGGTTAAGAGTAGATTTCCTTGTGCCATTTTTTTAAGCAAGCACACCTCCTGTGCTTTTGGAGTGATTGAAAATAACTTTATTTCACTAATCCCCATGCACTATGTATATCTGCTTCTTTTTCCTTCCTGAGAAGTCAGAAAACATCTTTTTGCTTCTTGCTATTGCTTTTCTTTGACATGGCCCAGTCCATGATAAAGTTTTATTGCTGACAGGTCCTGTTTGCTCTTCTCTATGGCTATCAGCTGTCCAGGGACCATCCATTTTCCTTTGGTCTTCTACTCCCCCTTTTCTTTTTTCTTTTTCTTTTTTTACATGAAAATCTTTGGGAAAATACACTTGGCACTAAATTTTTTAAGAGCCTTACAAATGCTCATTTCCCTTGACGGAGTAATCTCATCATTCTATAAAACTAGCCTAAGAAAAGAATTAAAATTAGCTAAGAAAATAATCTTAAAGCTCCATGCACAAAGATGTTTAGCAGGGTATTATTTATAATAGTAAAAACAGATAAGCCACTCAAGATCTCACCAATAGCAAGATAATAAGTAAATTATAATATGTCCATTTGATGGAGCTATTACAATGATGGGTATAGAGAGTATGTAAGAAGGAGAAAATGCTTTCATGAGAATAAGTGGAGATACACACCTGCTTATACTGTATGATTATGGCTCTAAATAATACACCAGCACTCCCAAACTCAAACCCATGAAATCAACATGCAGAAAAAGAGATCTGAAAAATATTCCAAAGTATTAAAGTCAGGATGTCTTTTGGTTGTTAAACTTTATACTTTCTATTCTGTCTTTTCTGAGTTTACCTTAATGCACATGCATAACTTCTGAGATGGAAACATGATAAATCCTTTTTGAGGTGCTGCAGGCAGTGATTAAAAGTGTAGATTTGCAAGACTTGGATTTGAATGAGAGCCCTGTCACTGAAGGAAGGGTTTGGTGTTGGGTCCTCCTAGTTTCTGGTTCCTCAGAGGGGGACACAGCACATTTACAGGACAGAGTTTTTTGGGGGTGAAATTAATTTACTGAAATTAACAGGACATAGTACGGCTTCTAGATCTATTGAAAACCATAGGATGGATTATAACTATTCAGATGATACCTGGAGGAAGATGGGGCCACGTCATCCTCCTTCCTAGGTGTGACTGGTTAGGTATTCATTCATTCACTATTAACAAAATATATACCATGTGCAAGAGACAGCAGGAGGGAATAGTTTCTGTGTCATAAAATCAGCCTCAGGAGGCATAACAAGCTAAGGAAAGGGAAGAGAAGTAGAAAAATCGGGCAATATGATTGAAAGAGTAAAAAATGAAGTAAAATGAAAAAATAACCTATATATCAGATCTTAAACTTATTTATTATTAAACCTCACAAGAGCCCTTGGAAATTAGCAGGCTTCTCCCTCCACTTTGACAGCAGATGAAGCCTGAGAAATTAAGGCCCATATTCAAGATGCTGCGCAGCCAGTAAGGGCAGAGCGGGGGTGCCATCTCAGGTTGGGGGGATGCTAAAGCACACACTAAGTTGCCTCCCACCTTATGAGAGAAGGAGTTTCTTCACTAGGACCTTCTCTACCACAGCAGGACACCTGGGCCATCTTTCCAGTCAGGATTTCCCTTAGGGCAGAGAGAACTTATTGGCTGCCCATCTTTTCACTATGGGAGCTGATGGCTTTCTCTCTCAGGCAATGGCTCGGATGTCTGGGTGGCTCAGTGGTTGAGCATCTACCTTCGACTTGGGCAGTGATCATGGGGTCCTGGGATCGAGTCCCACATCGGGCTCCCTGCATGGAGCCCGCTTCACCCTCTGCCTGTGTCTCTGCCTCTCTCCCTGTCTCTGTGTCTCTCATGAGTAAATAAATAAAATCTTAAAAAAAAAAAAAAAAGAACAACTTGGATGCATCCAGTTGGTACCTGGGGGAACAATGGCTGTCTCTGGCATGTGTGTTGTATGGATTCTCACCCCACATGCAGGAAGTAAGATCCTGGACCCCTTGGGTGGTCTAATACTTATTCAGCTGGTGATCCGTGGGGCCCTGGGGACACCTAGCCTGGTGCTGGGCTTGAACCGGAGGGTGAAGGATATCCTTATGGACCACTTGAGGAGACCAGACATAAAATACTGAAAATTTTAGCCTAAAAACCCAATGTCATCAAACTGGAATTGGAAAAGGGGGAACTTGGCAGGGCTTTCTTTTTCTACCAGATCCTACCCCCTCATTTTACAGACGAATGGACTGAAGATGCAGAGAGAGAAAGTGACTTTCTAAGGTCACACAGCGATGTTAATCAGCTGTTAGTTCAGGATGAAGTAAGTTGAAATAGGCTGTTGGAGGTGGTGAGCTGCTTGCTCCCCAAGCAACCATGACTTAGCATTATCATTCATTTAATAAATGTTTGCTGGTGCTTCCTGGGGGGCCAGGTCATCTGTTGGGCATCAGGGAGATAAAGGTGAGGTGTACTGAAGGTGCCACCAGTATCCTTGGGGGATAGAGATGCAGAGATGGGAGAGTACAGGGAAGTATCTGCTCACTGGCAGCAGAGGGGAACCTGGGGGCTTTGGGAAGGAAACTTGAGATTACAAAATGATGGTTGAGTTACCAAGCACGTCTGGAGGAAGGGCATGGCAGGTGAGGAATGGCATGGGTAAAAGCCTAGAATCTTAAGTGAGCACAGCTCTGTGGAGGAACTGACAAACCATTTATGATGGCTGAAACAGAGTTCTTGGGGGTAAATTATGGGACAAGGTCATGGTTGTTAGGTCTAGACAAGAGTTGTGTGATGGGGAGCCTGCTGTCAAGCACCAATTAGAATCTAGGAGTAAAGAGACTTCTGTGTGTGAATAACATGGACAGCAGAAAGTTCCAAGAGCCAGAGACAAAGTTGCTTCAGAGAAAAAGACCACACTTCCAGCTGCAGGCATCTAAGATTTCCTGGAGGAGGTGGCATTTGAGGTGAGCACAAAGAGAAGTGCTGGATTTGTACACGAGGAGCTAGAGGAGATAGAATTTTAAGAAATGGAAATAGAGCAGACAAAGTCAGAGTCAGGAACCTAAAGGGCACAGAGCATTGCGTGAAGTGTGGACCTGGATAATAGGAGACCTTAAACGTTGACACCATAAAACCATATTTTATTCTTTAGGCAACAGGGAGCCATGGAGGGTGCTTGAGTAAGGGTGGTAAAAGCTCAGGGATGGCTATAGAGTCTGACTTTCCAGAGAGCCTCAGTAGCCTCATATATGGCAGTGAGAGGCAGAAGCGCTGAAAGATTTAAAAAGAACAGAAGTAAACTCCCAGACTTAATGGTTAGTGAAGGAGGGGCTGGAGATGGGCCAGGACAAGAGCAATAACACCTTCAAAGCCACTTTCAACTCTGGCAGTTAGGAGTCACTTCTTCAATTCCTCCCAAGGAATTGTTTCCAATAACACAGCTTGGGCCCCTGCAGAACACCTGAGCCCAAAGCAAGGGACAATTAATCAGGGCATTTGTGGCATGATGCCTGCAGGGCCAGCATGGAGAGGTCAAGCAAGACCCTTGCCCACTTAGATGACCCAGAGGGCACAAGGGCAGGGTCAAGCCTGGTATGTGATATCCCTCTGTGGGCAACTGTGGCTTCTGGGTGACCTACTGGGAAGAGGTGGTGGAATTACAAGAGGGATGCCTCCTAGGGTGACCAACTGTTCCAGTTTTAGCGCTGAAAGTCCCACCTCCTAGGAGAACCCTCAGTCCAGGCAAGCCAGAATAGTTGGTCACCCTGGATGCAGCCCCTAGAGGCTACAGATAGTGAGAGTGAAGTTGAGTCATTGCAACCCCACATCAAGCCCTAAATTGTTGAACTTATTGACATAAAATTATTAATAATTTTCTCTTATCACCTTTTTTATATTTATAGATTCTGTACTGACATCTTTCTCCCTCCTAATTTTGATACTATATGATTTTTCTCATTATTTCTGATCATTCTGACTAGAAGTTTATCCATTTTTAAAAAAGATTTTATTTATTTATTTAACAGAGAGAGAGAGAGAGAGAGCAAACAAGCACAAGCAGGGGGAGGGCAGAAGGAGAGGGAGAAGCAGACTCCCCGCTGAGCAGGGAGCCTGATGAGGGGCTTGATCCTAGGACCCTGAGATCAGGACCTGAGCTGAAGGCAGACACTTAATCAACTGAGTGACCCAGGTGTCCCAAAGTTCATCCATTTTATTAATCATCTCAAAAAATTTTGTTTATTTTTATATTTTATTGATCTCTATTATGACTTTAATTATTTCCTTTTTTGTGCTTAATTTTATTTTTTATTTTAATTTTTAAAAATTTAAAATCAATTTAGTTAACATATAGTGTATTACTGGTTTCAGGGGTAGAATTTAGTGATTCATCAGTTGCATTAGAACACCCAGAGCTCATTACATCAAATGCCCTCCTTAATGCCCATGACCCAATTACCCCATCTCCCCTCCATCTCCCCTCCAGCAACCCTCAGTTTGCTTCCTGTAGTTAGGAGTCTCTTATGGTTTGCCTCCCTCTCTGTTTTAATCTGATTTTATTTCTCCTTGCTTTCCCCTGTGTTCATCTGTTTTGTTTCTTAAATTCCACATATAAGTGAAATCATATGCTATTTGTCTTTTTCTGACTTATTTCACTTAGTGTAATACACTCTAGTTCCATCTATGTCATTGCAAATGGCAAGATTTCATTCTTTTTAATGGTGGGGTAATATTCCATTATCTATATCTATATCTATATCTATATCACATCTGCTTTATTCATTAATCTGTGGATGGACATCTGGACTGTTTCCATATTTTGGCAACTAGGGATATTGCTGCTATAAACATTGGGGTGTATGTGTGCCTTTGAATCACGATTTTTGTATCTTTTGGATAAATGCCTAGTAGTGTAATTGCTGGCTTGTAGGGTAGCTCTATTTTTAATTTTTTTGAGGAAACTCCATACTGTTTTTCAGAGTGGCTGCACCAGTTTGCATTCCCACCTACAGTGTACGAGGGTTCTCCTTTTTCCACATCCTCACCAACATCTGTTGTTTCCTGAATTGTTAATTTTAGCATTTTTACAGGTGTGAGGAGGTATTTTATTGTGGTTTTGATTTGTATTTCCCTGATGCTGAGTGATGTTGAGCATCTTTTCACGTGTCTGTTAGCCATTTGTGTGTCTTCTTTGGAGAAATGTCTGTTCATGTCTTTTGTCCATTTCTTGACTAGACTTTTTTATTTATCGGGTGTTCAGTTTGTTAAGTTCTTTATAGATTTTTGGATATTGGCCCTTTATCTAATATTTCATTTGCAGATATCTTCTCTCATTCTGTAGATTGCCCTTTACTTTTGTTGATTGTTTTCTTTGCTGTGCAAAAGCTTTCTATCATGATGAAGTCCCAGTAGTTCATTTTTGCCTGTTTCCCTTGCTTTTGGAGAAGAAGTTGTAATATAGCTTGAAGTCCAGAATTGTGATCCCTCCAGCTTTTGGTTTTTCTTTTTCAGCATTACTTTGGCTATTTGGGGTCTTTTCTGGTTCTATACAGATTTTAGAATTGTTTGTTCCAGCTCTGTGAAAAATGCTGGTGGTATTTTGATAGGGATTGCATTGAATGTATAGATAGCTTTGGGTAGCATAGACATTTTAACAGTATTAATTCTTCCAATCCATGAGCATGGAACGTTTCCCCATTTCTTTGTGTCTTCCTCAATTTCTTTCATGAGTGGTCTATAGTTTTCAGAGTACACATCTTTACCTCTTTGGTTAGGTTTATTCCTAGGTATCTTATGGTTTTTGGTGCAATTGTAAACGGGATAAATTCCTTGATTTCTCTTTATACTGCTTCACTGTTAGTATATAGAAATACAAAAGACTCCTTTGCACCGATTTTATATAGTGAGCTTTTACTGAATTCCTGTATCAGTTCTAGCAATTTTTTTGGTGGAGTCCTTCGGATTTTCTACATAGAGTATCATGTCATCTGAGAAAAGTGAAAGTTTGACTTCTTCTTTGCTGATTTGGATGCCTTTTATTCATTTCTTTCTTTTTTCTTTTTTGTCTTATTGCAGATGCTAGGATTTCCAGTACTATGTTGAACAGCAGTGGTGAGAGTGTCACGTTCCTATCATGTTCCTGACCTTAGCCCGTTAAGGATGATATTAGTTGTGGGTCTTTTGTATATGGCCTTTATGATATTGAGGTATGCTCCCTCTATCCCTACATTGTGGAGGGTTTTTATCAAGAAAGGATGCTGTAGTTTGTCAAATGCTTTTTCTGCATCTATTGAGAGGATAATTTGGTTCTTATCCTTTCCTTTATTAATGTGGTGTATTATGTTGATTGATTTTCAAATGTTGAACCACCCTTGCAGCCCAGGAATATATCCCACTTGGTCGTGGTGAATAACCCGTTTAATGTACTGTTGGATCTGATTAGCAAGTATCTTGTTGAGAATTTTTGCATCCATCTTCATCAGGAATATTGGTCTGTAATTCTCCTTTTCAGCGGGGTCTTTGTCTGGTTTGGGGATCAAGGTAATGTTGGCTTCATAGAATGAGTTTGGAAGTTTTCCTTCCATTGCTCTTTTTTTGGGAACAGTTTCAGAAGAATCTGTATTAATTCTTCTTTAAATGTTTCATAGAATTCCCCTGGAAATAACTCTTGTTATTTGGGAAATTTTTGATTATTGATTCAATTTCTTTGCTTGTTATGAGTCTGTTCTTTGCTTCTTATGAGTCTATTTCTTTCTGTTTCAGTTTTGGTAGTTAAATATTTCTAGGAATTTGTCCATTTCTTCCAGATTGCCTAATTCATTGGCATATGATTTCTCATATATTCTTTCATATTTATTTTATTTCTTCAATGTTGGTTGTGATCTCTCCTCTTTCATTCATGATTTTATTTATTTGGATCCTTTCTTTTTTCTGTTTGATATGTCTGGCTAGGGGTTTATTAATCTTGTTAATTCTTTCAAAGAACAAGCTCCTAGTTCATTGATCTGCTCTACTGTGTTTACTGTGGTTTTTTTTTTTTTTTTTTTTTTTACTTTTATATCATTGATTTCTGCTCTAATCTTTAGTTTTCCTTTTCTCCTGCTGGATTTAGACTTTATTTGCTATTGTTTTCCGGCTCCATTAAGTATAAGGTTATGTTGCATATTTGAGCCTTTTCTTTCTGCTAGAGGAAGGCCTGTATTGCTATATACTCCCCTCTTAGGATTACCTTTGTTGCATCCCAAACTGTCAAGTTTTCATTTTCATTTGTTTCCATGTATTTTCAAAATTTGACTTCAGTTTCCTGGTTGACTAATTTATTCTTTAGCAGGACGTTCTTTAACCTCCATGTACTTGTGGTCCTTCCAAATTTTTTCCTGTGGTTGACTTCAAGTTTCATAGTATTGTGATCTGAAAATATGCATGGTATGATCGCAATCTTTTTGTACTGGTTGGATCCTAATTTGTGGCCAGTATGTGATCTATTCTTGGGAATGTTCCATGTGCACTTGAAAAGAACGTGTATTCTGCTGCTTTAGGATGAAATGCTCTGAATATATCTGTTAAGTCCATCTGGTCCAGTGTGTCATTCAAAGCCCTTTCTTCCTTGTCGATCTTCTGCTTAGATGATCTGTTCATTGCTGTGACTGGGGGTATTAAAGTTCCCTACTATTATTTTATTATTATGAGTTTTTTTTAAAGTTTGTTATTAATTGATTTATATATTTGGCTGCTCCCAAGTTCGGGGTATAAATATTTACAATTGTTAGATCTTGTTCTCCTTTATTATGATATATTGTCCTTCTTCCTCTTTTTTTTTTTTTTTAAGATTTTATTCACCCATTCATGAGAGACACACAGAGAGAGAGGCAGAGACACAGGCAGAGGGAGAAGTAGGCTCCATGCAGGGAGCCCGATGTGGTACTTGATCCCGGGTCTCCAGGATCACACCCTGGGCGGAAGGCAGCGCTAAACCGCTGAGCCACCCGGGCTGCCCCCTCCTTCCTCTTTTATTACAGTCTCTGGTTTAAAATCTAGTTTGTCTGGTATAAGGATGGCTACTCCAGCTTTCTTTTGATGTCCATTAGCATGATAAATTGTTCTCCACCCCCTCATTGTGATCTGGAGGTGTCTTTGGGTCTAAAATGAATCTTTCATAAGCAGCATATTGATGGGTCTTGTTTTTTTTTAATATACATTCTGATGCCCTCTTTTAATTGGAACATTAGTCCATTTATATTCTGAGTAATCATTGAAAGCTATGAACTTAGTGCCATAGTATTACCTGTAAAATTGCTATTCTTGTAGATTGTCTCTGTTCCTTTCTACTCTTTGTTACAATTGGACACTCTGCTCAAAAAGTCCCCTCAGTATTTCTTGCACGGCTGATTTAGTGCTCACAAAATCCTTTAGCTTCTGTTTGTCCTGGAAGCTCTTTATCTCTCCTTCTATTCTGAATGACAGCCATGCTGGATAAATTATTCTTGGCTGCATAATTTTCCCCATTTAGCATGCTGAATATATTATGCCAGTTCTTTCTGGCTTGCCAGGTCTCTGTGGACAGATCTGCTTCCAGGCTTATGTGCCTACCTTTGTAGGTTAAGGACCTCTTATTCTGAGCTGCTTTTAGGATTTTTTTCTTTATCTTTGTAATTTGCAAGTTTCCGTATAATATGTTGTGGTGTTGACCTATTTTTGTTGATTTTGAAGAGAGTTCTCTGTGCTTCTTGGACTTAAATGACTGTTTCTTTCTTCAAGTTAGGGAAGTTCTCAGCTATAATTTGTTCAAATAAAACTTCTGCCCCCTTTTCTTGCTCTTCTTCTTCTGGGACTCCTATAATACATATATTGTTTTGCTCCATGGAATCGCTGAGTTCCCTAAATCTGCCTTTGTGATTTAACAGTTTTCTTGCCCTCTTCTTTTCAGCTTCATTGTTTTCCATAATTTTATCTTCTGTATCACAGATTCACTCTTGTGTTTTGTTCATCCTCATTTTTATGGCCTCCACTTGGTACTGCATTTTGGTTATATCATTTTAAATTTTGGCCTGACTAGATTTTAGTTCTTTTATCTCTACAGTAAAGGATTCTCTAGTGTCTTCTATGCTTTTTTCAAGCCCAGCTAGTATCCTTATAATCATTATTTTAAATTTGAGTTCAGACATCTTACTTATACCAATATTGATTAAATGCCTGGCTGTGACTACTACCTCCTGTTCTTTCTTTTGGGGTGAGTTTCTCCATCTTGTCATTTTGTCCAGAAAAGAAAAGAAGAAAGAAAAGGAAATAGCAATCATAACAACAACAACAAAACAAAAAACCTATATCCTGTGTGCATTTTGGTCTGCTTGTTTTTTTAAAATCTTTTATTTATTTATTCATGAGAGACAGAGAGAGAGAGAGACAGGGAGAGAGACAGAGAGACAGAGAGAGGGACAGAGAGGCAGACACACAGACTGAGGGAGAAGCAGGCTCTCTGCAAGAAGCCTGATGCAGGACTTGATCCCGGATTCCTGGATCATGCCCTGGGCCAAAGGCAGATGCTCAACCACTGAGCCACCCATCCATCTCTGTTTTGGTTGGCTTGTTAAAAAAAACTATATCCCAAAATAAGAAAGAAAGAAAGAGGGAAAGAAAGAAAGTGATATATATATATATATATATATATATATATATATATACACATATATATATATAGTGATATATATATAGTGATATATATAAATAAAGTGATATATATATAAATAAAATAAAATACAATAAAAGGAAACAAAGATAAAAATATATGAGGTATAAGTAAAATAAAAATTAAAAAAGAATAAAAAAGTATTCACAAAATAAGAAAATAACTGAAAAAATTATTAAAAAAAGCCTGAAGAATAAAAGTACAAAGGATGCTAGATATTATTTTATCCCAGAACTGAAACTTTGCAGCCCTCCATGATCTGTAAACCTGGTGGGAGCAAGTTGTTTGTGCTTCTAGAGGGAGAGGCCTGTTGTGTTGGTTCTCCGGTGGACTGCTCTAGTGGAAATAGGCCTCCAGTGTGCAGGGGCAAGGCTTCAGCCTTCACTAGGTGGCGCTGTTTTGCTCCTTGAAAGCTGTCAGCCCTGATGGGTGGGATGACTATAACATTTTGCTCTCTAGCCCTGCGGCTGACTTAATGCCTCCCACTCTACAGTGAGTCCTCACAGAAGAGTAATCACTCTTATCTCCATGGTTTATGTCAGAATTCTGTGTTCACCAGCCTGTGACTGATCCTTTTTATCTCAAGCACATTACTGAATTTCCAAACTTCAAATTTTAGGGACTCCCACCTGTGCTCTTCCTCCCAGGCAACATCTCCCCATGTTTCTGCCTTTTGCTGGACCTGTCCCAGGAAAGTGGTCACTCCACTGGGCAGCAGTTTGCAGTTTATGGCAACACAGCAGAAAGACGGCACTTAGACTCACTGTTCTCAGCCAGCTTCCTGCTCCTAGGCCTGGGAATAGTGTCTCACTTAGGTGCCACCTGTTCATGCAACCCAGGGGATCCTCAGACCACACTATCAACAGTGGAGATTCCACCCTGCTTCACCACCTGAGCACCTTTTTAAGCCAGGCACATACCCAACTGTAGCAGACTTCTAAAAGTTCTGATTTTGTACTCCACTGCTTATAATACCTTGCAGTAGCCTCCTTAAGCAGGCTCCCTCCCCACTGCTGTATCCTTAGCTATATCACACTAGATGTAAGTCTCCACACCTCCTGCCTTCCAAATGATGGTCTCTTTTTTACTTGTAGACTTGCAGTATTTGTTTTCTCAGATCTCTGATTGATTTTTTGGGTGTTCAGAATGATTTGATAACTATCTAGTTGTATTTGAGGAATGAGACAAATGTAGAGACCCCCTACTCCACTGCCATCTTAACTCCTAAAGCCTCTTGTTCTTACTTTTAGTTTAATTGCCTCTTCTTTTTCTGTTTTCTTAACATGGAAGCTGATGTTATTAATTTGAGACTTTTCTTTTTTTTCTAATATAGGCATTTAATTCCATAGATTTCCTTTCTAGTGCTGCTCTACTGGCTTCCAAAAATTTTTAACGTTAGACTTCCATTTTTATTCAGTTCACAATACTTTCTAATTTCCCTTTTGATTTCTTTTTTCACTCATGGATTATTTAGAAGTGTGTTATTTAGCTTCTAAATATTCAGGGACTTTTAAGCTATCTTTCTGTTATTGATTTCTAATTTAATTCCCTTATGATCAGAGAACACACTTTGTATGACTTGAATCCTCTTAACATTATTGAAATTTGTTTTATGGCCCAGGATGCAGTCCATCTTGGCGAATGTTCTGTGTGTACTTGAAAAGAAAGTGTATTTTGCCGTTGTTGCTGGGAGTGCTGCATAAATGTCCATTAGGTCAACTTGGTTGATAGTGTTGTTCAAACCTTCTACATCCTTGCTAGTTTTCTGTATAGTTGTCTTATCAATTATTGAGAGAGAGGTTTTGAAATCCCCAGCTATAATTTTGGATTTGTCTATTTTTCTTTGTGGTTCTATCAGTTTTTGCTTTGTGATGTATTTATGAAGCTTTCCATTAGGTGCGTACATGTTTAGGATGGTCATATTTTCTTGAGGAATTGACACTTTCACCATTACAAAATGACCTTCTTTATTGCTGATGATATTATTGGCTCTGAAATCTATTTTGTCTGATATTGGTATAATCATTCAAATTTTCTTTTGATTGGTGTGAGTATGGTGTGTATGTTTCTACCCTTTTGTTTGTACCTTTATAGTTAAAAAAATTTTTTTGGTAACCAGTACATAGTTGGGACTTGATTTTTTAGTCAATATGACAATCTACCTTTTAATTATGGTACTTAAACCAGTTTTGTGTAGTGTGCTTATTTTTATGTTAGATTTAATTCTATCATCTTTATGTATTCTTTTCATTGCATTTATATTCTTTTTCCCTTTCCTTCATTTTCTGCCTTCTATTTTAGACTAAGTATATTTTGTAACTCTGTTTACAACCTTTGTTGGATTATTAGCTATAACTTTTTGTTTTGATGTTTTAGTGGTTGCTGTAGGGCTTGCAGTGTACATCTTTAACTTACCACTGTTTACCTCCAAGGGACATATAACACTTCATATGTAGTATCCCTCCAAGGGACATATAACACTTCATATAACACTTCATATGTATAACACTTCTTATAATAGTATTCTTTTTCTCCTCTCTTGGCTTTTATGCAATTGCTGGCATTCATTTTACTTATACATATATTATAAAAATCCATAATACATTCTTATTATTTTAGCAGTAGGTTGTATTTTAAATAAATTTAATTAATAAGAAAGGAATCTTATATATTTACCAATGTAGTTACCATATTTGGTGCTCTTCATTCTTTTTGAGTGGATTTATATTTCCATCTGGTATCATTTTCCTTTTGCCTAAAGGACTTTATTATCTCTTGCAATACAGGTTCTGCTCGTGATGGATCCACTTCAGCTTTTACATGTTTGAAAAAGTCTTTATTTTTTGGAAGATATTTTCACTGGGTATACAACTCTTGATTGACAGTTTTTTCTTCCTTCAATCTGTCCTCTCATGTGAATCTATTGCTGATGAAAAATCTACTGCCATTTTAATCTTTGTCTGTATGTATTGAGTTATTTTTCTCTAGATACTCTGGAGATTTTCTCTTATGGTTTTGAGTGATTTTGGTGCAGTTTTCTTCATGTTTGTTGATTTTGGGGTTCATTGAGTTGTTCAGATCTGTGGATTTATAGTTTTCATCAAATTTGGAAAGGATGTGGCCATCATTTGTTCAAATACTTTTTCTGCCCCTCCTCTTTCTTCAAAAACTCCAAATACACATATGTTAGGCCATTTGAAGTTGTCCCATGGCTCACTGATACTCTTCATTTAAAAAACTCTTTTTTTTCTCTGTTTCATTACCATTTCTTCCAGTTAATAATCTTTTTCTCTGCAATGTTTAACTTGCTGTTAATCCCCTCTAGCATATTTTTCACTTCAGACATTATAGATTTTTTCTCTAGAAGCTAAATTTGGGTCTTTTAAAAAAATATTCCATGTCCATACTTTGAACATATGGGATTTAGTTATAACTATTTTAATGTTCTTACTGGCTATCTCTCACATGTGTTAGTTCTGGGTTGGTTTCAATAGATTGATCATTTTCCTCATTATAGGTCCTATTTTCCTGCCTCTGCACGCCTGGTAATATTTTATTGAGTGTCAGACATTGTGAATATTGTCATGTTGGGTGTTAGATATTCTTGTATTTCTGTAAATTTTCTTGAGCTTTTCTTTGAGACACAATTAAGTTGACCCTTTTGGGTTTTGCTTTAGGATTCGTTAGGTGGAAGCAGAGCAGTTTTAGTCTAGAGCTAATTATTTGTTACTACTGATGCAAGACCCCTTTGGATACCTCCCACAATGTGCTGTGAATTATGAATGTTTCCAGGCAGCATCCCCAGCTCAGTGTGAGTGCTGTGCACTGCTCTCCTGAAGACTCTAGGGCTCACTCTTTCCCTAGCCTCGGATAGTTTCCTTATATGCACAGCCCAGTAAAGAACCTGAATTCTGAGGGGGATGCTCTAGAGATCTTTGGACTTCTCTCTTTGTGTGGTCCTTTCCTCATTGGTACTCTGTCCTATGAACTATCCTATGAGTTATCCTGTCCTCTGTCCTATGAGTTGCCTTGGTCTTCTCAGACTCAATGTATTTTCAACTTAGGGAGTCCATGGGACTTTGCCTGGGCCTCTCCACACACTGTGGCCTGGAGACTGAAGAATGCAAGCTTGGGCAGTATTAGGGCCAATTGTTTTGTTTCCCATCTCTCTGGGATCACTGTTCTTTGTTGTTGTCTAATATTCAATACTCTTGAAAACTGTTGTTCATATATTTTTTTGTTTTTTGTTTTCAGTTGTTTTGGATGAAAGGATAAACCCATTCTGTTACGTTTGCAAGTGGGAGCCAGAGCCTCTGCTGCCACCACCACAAGCCATCTCAATGCCAGCAGGTATATGTTTTTCCCAAGTAAAGAGCAGATTTGAATCAAGTGTGTATGACTCTACTATGTGCCATTGCTTCTCCATCCAGAAAGAGTGATGTAGTTACTTCATGATCAAAGCACTTGCATGGTTATTATCAAATCTGACTCTGTCAAGAGCCAAATGAGATAGGCAGACATTATTCACCAATTAGGCAGGTAAGAGTCTGAGGCCCAAAGAGGTATAGTGAGCTGCCCATGGCTATGTTAAGAATGAATGGCAGAACTGGGTGTTATTCTGTATGTTGGCAAATTGAACACCAATAAAAAACAAATTTATTATTAAAAAAAAAAAAGAATGAATGGCAGAGTCATGACTATGACCAGAGTCTCTCTCCTCCATGCTGGGGCTATATTGCTGTTTCTTCTCTCCCTTGTTGCAAGGAAGTAAGCAGGTATCTCAGCTTTCCTTTCTGATCTGTAATGACATATGTATTTCCCCACTGGGAAGAGGATGAATAATCCAGTCCCTTGCTCAAAAACACGCAGGAAAGCAGTGCCACAGTGAATGCAGCCCCAGGCGGGCCCCTGTGCTGCCTAGATGTATGATGTATACAGTGCAATCCTGTGGTTTTTGACTGTTGCTATGGTGTATGGACAAAATAGGAGTGTGTTTCCTTGGAAAATTTCAACAGTTGACTCATCCTTATTTCTGCTAGGACCGATTGAAGGAATGGATAAGCCTGGGGGAATAGCCATAATAATAGCAATATTTGTTACCTATCAGGAAGTAGGTTGCTATCATTAAGTGGCTTCTTAAAAGCTTATAAAGTAAAGCAAAATCAATCACATTCAAAGAGAAGTTGGCATTAGAAAGAGATGTGGAGGTCTGAAATGAATTCTCTTTAATAGAAGGTCTGATTTCCTCTTGGGTTTGCAGGAGTTCTGCCCACAAGGAGTGGTCAAATGCTCTGGCCCCTTGGGAAGCCTGTGAGCTCAGACAGGGTGGGGAGGTAGGAAGAAGCTCAAAGGTCTGTATTCAAACTGCATCTTTCTACCACTGAGCCTTAGTTTCCCCCTCTGTGAAATGAGCATGAGGAAGCCTTTCTCACAGGGTGGTTGTGATGAGGCAGCCTGAATAAAGTAGCTGGTGCCTGGTGTTCACTCAGAACGACCAGGATGGTTCTGAGAGTCTAAGAACAAGAAAGGAGGGACTTGACTTTGGTAGCTGTACCTAGTTAACTGTAATGGGATGCTCCGACAATGTTACAGATGTCTGGGGGAAATGAGGTAGAGGGGTGGAAGGAGAAAGTAGCATCAGAGTCCAGTGAACACTGGGCTAGTGGACTGTGGAACTTGTGCCTTGAGCCCACTGAGCCCACCCAGTGCCCCATCGAGAAACTATGGGCTAGCCACCCATGGGCTTTGTACAAGCTGGAGCTACAAGAAAGCAAAACCAGATGCAAATGTGAAAGCAGGGTTGGGGTCCTCCACAGAGAGGATGGGAAGGTGCAGAGACATCACTTGTGGCCTCTTATAGGAGAGAGAAGAAAGAATGATGGGGGGGAGAGAGAGAGAGAGAGAGAGAGAGAGAGAGAGATGGGGGCCGAGAGGGAGACACACAAAGGCATCATTATTCATTTGTGACCTCTGAAAGGAGAGGAAAAAAAGGAGTGACAGAGAGAGAGAGAGAGAGAGAGAGAGAGAGAGAGGAAGAGAGAGGGAGGGGGAGGGAGGAAGGAAGAAGGAGGGAGGGAGATGGAGGGAGACAGGGCAGTGAGAGAGGTGGCGGGGAGGGATGGAGGAGAGAGGGAGCCATACTCGTGGAGGCAGGAGAGGAAGCAGCTTGTTGGCTCTGGCTCTCAGCGGGCATGAGACTAAACGTGCTGTGTTTGCTGTGGGTCTGTCTGCAGCCCCTCTGCAGCTTTCAGCAACCAGGCCCCTTCCCTGAGTGAGCCTCCGAGGGGATCTGCTCCTTGCCACCCCAAGAGCCCTAACTAAGCAGAAACGAACAATAAAGTATACAGAGAGAAAGCTTCAAGGAAAGATGCCAAATGCACAACCATTCCTTCCTCTAAGTGGGGGTCCAATGAGTTATGCTTTACTACTTTTCTGTCTCCCACTAATTTTTGCCAACAAGGATATATTATGATCTTCTTGGAAATAAACCAAACAGAAGCATGGCCCCTAGAATCCACGGCCGATCCTGTCCCTCTCTCCATCCATTTTGGAGGTGCTGTGCCTGTGCTGGGCATGTCTGCATGGCTCCCTCCCCTCTCCCTAGCCTTCTAGTACTTTCCATTTCTGGAGTCGGCCTTCCTTCTTCTACACCTGGGGCTTCTTACAGCACCTGCTGAGGAGGAGGCCTCCTTCTGTGTCTTAATTTTTCCCTCTCTGAGTTCCTCAGAGCCTGTCCTGTTCTCTTGGCCAGAACAGAAGCAGAATGCCCCAGGGGAACTGAAGGCAGTATGATTGCAGCCCAAGGCTTTGGTGTCAAACCGACCCCAGTTCCAGGCTGAACCACCTCCTAGCTGTGTGTCCTTGGGTAAGTTTCCTAACTTTTCTGCGCTCCAGTTTGATTTCCTGTAAAATGGTTTCCAATTACATCTGCCTTATTACATTTGAGAGGCACACCTAAGATAATAGATATGACACATTTAGAAAGGTTCTGGACTCAATATGGATTGGTTATGATTTAGTGAAAGACTTGCCTGCATAGTGATGTCTCTTTTGAGGCCGTGTCCTTTCAGAGAGAGAGAGAGAGAGAGGAGTCCCTGAGTGTGCTCCTTCTAACTGAGGTCTAAATGTGGCTAAGTTCAAGCTCCTGTCTTCCATCTGCCATCACAGAGCACCACAGTGTCCCCTGCCATCCTTCCTCCTTTGGGTCCCAGAAGCAGTGGTAATAGGGTTGGTCTGGGGCTTGGCCTCAGGAGCAGCCTGACTCCCACCCTGGCTGAGTCTGCTCCTGCTGCTGCCTCTCTTCAGGCCTTTGGTGTAGATTTGGGAGGGCTCAGATCAATTCAATGTAATAAGCACCACCTGAGCCCCTATCATAACCCGGTCCCTGGGACAGGTGCTGGGGCATGTACAGGGTAAATCTCAGTCCCAGAGACAGACTCATGACAAACGAAAGGACTTACTATCTCCAGAGTGGCAAGGCAGCTGTCAAGCTGAGAAAAGGATGTCCCTGGGATGCATCCAGGCCTGAGGGCATTGAGGTAGAGGGGCAGGGTGCAACTTTCGGGGCTATGGAATGGGTAAAGACAGCTGTCAACCTAATGTAACCTAATCAACCCAATCCAATCATTGAGCTGATTAAACGCTTCCCATCTGGATGAAGGACTGATGTGTTCTGGGCCCATGCTCTCTGATGATCTTTGGGAGCGGTGCACTCTGGCCCCAGACCAGGCTGTGTGTTTGTGGGGGGGGGGTACTTTTTCCTTTTTTTTAAGTAAAGATTTTATTTATTTACTCATGAGAGACACACAGAGAGAGGCAGAGACACAGGCAGAGGGAGAAGCAGGCTCCCTGTGGGGAGCCTGGTGTGGGACTTGATCCCAGGACCCCGGGATCATGCCCTGAGCCGAAGGTAGATACTCAGCCACTGAGCCACCCAGGTATCCCGTACTTTTTCCTTTTAAACTAACTTCAAAAACAGACAAAAATCTATACAATTTTTTTTTCCCCTGAAAGGGAAACTTCAGAGCTGCAGACCTTTCCCCATGGCCTCTGCATGTGCCGGGAGCAGAAGCAGGGTCTGGTGGAGGCTGTCTACTGGGGAGGGCATTGCAGGACCTGCCTGGAGAGGAAACTGCAGGGAGCAGGCTGCCACCCTCCTTTGTATAAGCCCATTTGTCTATTAGATGCCAGGGCCAAACAATAAAACAGGCTTGTAAATAGCTGTATTATGCATGTCCTTTAAAAATTGCACAACTAATACATTAATACAGAAATGCATTGTTGTTATAAATATTCCAGGCATCCAGAAAAAGTGGAAAATCTTGCCTACTCAATTCTTTTGCCTTCCTCTGAGCGGCTCTCAGTAGGGTATACACCTCTCCAGAGTTTTTCTGTGTGCTATTTGCATACGTGTGCATTTATAAATACAGAGTTTAGTTGAACATGTGAGTATTTTTAATACAAATGAAATCAAATTGCCTGTATTGTTCTGTAACTTACTTTTCTCACTTCCCAATATTTCTTGGAAATTTTCCCCGAGGGACCTTCAGGTCTTTCTTACCCACTCTAACTGTTGAAGGGAGGTGTGTGTGGGGGGGATGCATATGCATAATCATCCTCCTACTGATGAACATTTAAGTTGTTTCCAATTACTTGCTATCACAAACAGTGCTGCAGAAAAGATCTCTATCCATGCCTTTTGGGGTACATACAAATGTAGGACAGAAATTGCTGGACTGAAGGGGATGGGTGCTTTTTTATTTGGATGGATCCTGCCAAGTCCCCACCCACCTCCCTTGGCCTAAAGGCTCTACCAGTTTACACTCTCAACAGCTGCCTTGTCTGTCCTCTGCAGGGATGGGCGGCTTCTTTGCTGGGGTCTCCTTCCCCTTCTGCTTGTTCCTTTTGCCAATCTCCTTGGCTCTCTTACAGGCTTTGGCCAAGTGCCATCTTCCTGTCCTTCGCTACCCAACTGTGTCAAAGGCCCCATTCTAAGGACTCTGAGTGCAGTCTCAAAACTAAGCAGATAAATCAAGGACCGATGACTCTCGCTTTGGAATAATTTTTTGTTCCACAATAGGATATACTGCAGGGTTTGGAGCAACCCATTAACCAATATTGATTAAGTGTGCAACTCCTTCATTCACTGATTGACAACCCTGGGCTCTGTGCTAGTTGTTCTGGAGCCCTGGCCCTCAAAGGGCATACTCTCACGGGATAGAGTAAGACATGTGAATAGCGTGTGTCATTATGTAAATTTATATTAATTATATCAATGGCCAACTGGCTATTGTTAAAATGTTTTAAATGCTCAAGAAAGAGAGAGATCTCAGTAGATAAAGGACCAGAGATGCTTTGGGGATAGAGCAGACTAACAGATTAGCACTAAGATTTATTAGCCCACAGCGAATGATTCCTGGGGCTGTCCAGTCCTTTTGTCACAAGGTAAACAAATGCAGGGACTTCTTCTTCTTCTTCTTCTTTTTTTTTTTTTTTAAATGCAGGGACTTCTATATCTTTCTCTGGGCAACAGTTATTTTCAAGAGTGAAGGAGGAGGGCAGAAATAGGAAAACGATGTCTTTTCCAAGCCTCCCTTTCACTGCCTTTGTCAAGATGGTGTGGCAGTTAGCAGGGCTGTTCAAATTCTTTCCTTCCTTCATTCATTATGGTTGATATTTCTAAAAGATTTGTTTGTGATTCTCTAACCTTCCCAGTTGGCAAGAAAAAGATGAGATGGCTTTCAGCCTGTGTATGGAAGTGTCCTCTACAGGATTTTTTGTTTTTGCCTCTTATTAAAAACAAAATCGGAAATGAAGGCCACACTGTTCCGAGTTCAGATAGCAAGCTGCTTGAGAATCAGAAGATAACATGGTATACTGGGTAGCAGGACCCAACCAAAGAATATTCTGATTTATTAACTTGTCTCCTGAGTAAGATAAAGTGGGTGAGTCGATAGGCATTAGAGACTCCATTCCTCTGCCTGGGTCCAAGGAGGAAATAAGCCATTGAGAGATAAGCAACTGGCTTCTGATGTCAGAACCAGTGCAGAGAGGGTCCAGGAGCAGCTAATTCTGCCCTGATGGATGCTAGTGAGGGTGGGCATCACAGAAGCTCTAGACTTTGGACTCCAACTGGGGCTGCCATGTCAATTAGTATCATTTCTGGCTAATATCTTTTCTCCATGCACTCAGTAATTTTTTCCCTTTTTTTAGTTGCTAGTGTTAAGGATTGTTTAATTCAGTTACATCAAATCTGGAAGCTAACACAAGCTTGTATGGATTGTAAATTATTGACCTCAGAGATTATTCTACAATATTCCATCTATCCATCCTTCCATCCAAGAACTATAAGAGCTGATATTTTCCCACAAGAAGTTTTAAGTATATTGGGGGCATACTACACAGACACATATAGCTTTTAATCTGTGATTGATTATTTGTGTGTATGCCTCTCTTGCTAGACTAGAAGATTCTTCTATCTGAGAAGAATCAGGTCAGTCCTGTTCACCGCTGTATCACTCATGCCTAACACACTGCCAGGCACATAGCACATGTTCAATAAATGGGCAAGTCAGCAGGAAATGAGCAAGGAGTTGAGCAGGAAGTTTCCTGTGTGGGGCAGTGTGTGAATCAGAGGGTGGCTGCCAGAGTGCAGTGGGATGTAACCATTGGGAAAGGTGATAGCTGGAGCTGGGATGTGGAAATCGGACTTTATTCTGTCTCTGGAAAGACATCAATAGGTATCAAGCAGGAGAGTTGCATGATAAACTAGGCCCTTCTCTCTCATTCATGCATTCCCTTATTCATTCATTCCATTCAATACAAGTTATCAGGTATCATCTGTATGTAAGGCACCATGCAAAATACTGAAATATAAAGAACAGAACTAAGAGAATTGTGTTTTCAAATAGCTTACAATCTGGTAAGGGAGAAAGGTAAGTAAAGAGAAGATTATAATATATGAATTTTATGCTAGAGATTCACACAGAATACTCCAGGATGGCCTTCTGGAGGAGGTAACATTTGAGTTGAATTTCGAAGGACATATATGGGTCAGGTAAGGAAAGGGCAGGAAGGGTGCTGCTGGCAGGGAGAGACAGGGGAGAGCACAAGATGCTTGGGAATAACTGCTCACGGTTTGGGGTAGCTGGTACATTTTGTGGGAGGCTGGGGAGCAGAGACAGGTCCTGCTGAAAAAGCAGGCAGCGGCCAGAGCAGAAAGCGCTGTCGGGAGACTCATGGGCTTCATTGGGGGATGAGGAAGGGAGATGCTTAGATTTGAACTTTACGAAGATCATGTTGATGCAGAGAATGGATTGCAGAGGAGCTAGAAGGGCAGCAGGGAAACCACTGAGGCAGCTGTTGTTCTTATCCAGGTGGGGAATAACAAAGGGCTGAATTAAAGTAGTGTCTGGGGTGGCAGATCATAATAGCTAGTATCTACTGAGCACTTACTGTATGCCAAGAAGTGTTCTACATGAAGGCATTTAACTCAGTCCTCTAGTTAGCCTCTGAGATAGGAACCATCATCATTCCCATTTTCCAGATGAGAAAAATGAGGTACAAAGTCACCCTCTAGTGAGTGCTCAAGCTACTTAAAGGGTAGCTTGAGTATTGGGGTGGGGATGGGGAAGAGGAGTTCTGTTTAGACTGTTGAGACACCCATGGGGCTCTGTGGGGAAGGGTTCAGCCGCACCTGGACTGGGAGTAGCAATCTGAGAGTTAGGGTTAAGGGCAAGCGCATTCAAAGAGCCTGCAGGCTGGAAGAGGCCAGAAACAGTATCCTGGGGCATCCATTGTTGAAAGATTGAACAGAGAACTGCTCATGAAGGGAACTAAGAAGGAAAGGAGACCAGAGGGAAGGGTGTTTCAGGAGGGCATGATCAACAGCTTATGGGCTGCTGAGAAACCAAGTAGGGTAATGACTGGGGAGTGGGGAGTGTCCTTATCAAGAAGACAGGCTTTGGCCACAAATATTTTATAGGTCACCTTGATGAAGAACAATTTCAATGGAGTACTAGAAGTGGGCTGGGGAGTATAAGGGAGGCGAGGAAGGAGAGACAAGTCTCCAGAATGCTTTGGAGACTCATTGTTAGGGAAGGAAGGAGAGGGAGGAACCAACACAGAGTCCAGGTTTTGGGATTGGAACCCTTCTCATTCCAGTGGCTAACCAATGGTAGTGGAAGGGGTTCTTGGTGAGAATGGGATACCTCTGGCGAGTGATTTTCAATCCTAGCTCCCCAAGGCATTTCTGAGATCTTGAAATACACACCCAGGGCCATGTTTTCTAGGAAATTTTCTGAACAGTGGGGCTGGTGACCAACTGACTACCCAGGATCTCCAGGTTCATTCTCAGACCTACCAAGAGGTATGGGCAAAATGACTGAATAAAAATTTGAATATTTAGAAAATAAGAATCACCACCAGGCTCTTTGAGGAAGGCATGGGAGATGATAAAAATCTTCTGATATCCAATCAAAACTGGGAGTTCCATCAGGATTAGCAATCACCTTAAATTAGGGCCAAGAGTCCGACTGGTGATGTCAACATTGAAGATGGTCAGTCTTGGGCTCTTACATCAGTAATGTCCTAGCTTTGCACTTCTACATCTATTCAGACACTCATGTACTTCTCCCCGAATTCCAGGCTCTGTCCTGCCCCTCTCATCTGTTGCATCCGCTCTCATATACACAGATGATTTCCAACCTGGATCTGTTTTGTGAGTTTATGGTTTGATTAGGGTCTCTAAGTGTGTAGCCACAATGACACAGATATCATCATCTATTACAGGCTGGCTTAGCCTCAGGGAGAAGGAGGTCCCTCAGAGAACACTTGCATGGGAGTTTAGCAGGATTAGAAGAGGGGAGGCAGGGAGAGCATTAGAGTACAGCATTTGAGTGCTATTTGAACAGAGGGTGCAGATTTGGGCATCAGAGTTCATTCATTCTTTGAACAATGCACATTTACTGAGCTTGTATATATGCAAGGCATGGATGGAATGGAATCTGAAAGACATAGTTCTTGCTCTTGGGGAGCTCCCAAGCTACTGGGAGACAAAGGCTGATGGAAGCTAAAGAAATCAGTGCTTAAAAGGCAGACGTAAAGAGCAGTGATGCTCAAGGGGAAGTAAATCCTACAAGGAGACTTTTATATCTCTTAGGATAGTGGCAAAATTGCCAACAAACCCATTTCATTCTGTGAGTGCTCCAAGGTTGGGTGCAGGTCTTGCTAATCTTCATTTTCCCAGCACAAGAGGTGCTCAGTGAGTATTTGTTGAAGGAATAAATGAATGTACGGAGTGTTGAATGGAGCAACTAGCTGCTTCTTGAGGGTGGGAGGATGGGGTGTAGAAAGTCTTTAAAGACTATATGATCTTTGAGCAGCATTTGGAAGTGTGAATAGGCCTTTGCCAAGTAGATAAGACAAGGAAGGGATTCTGAGCAGAGGGAACAGTGGGTGCAAATGTGCAAAGCAGGCATCAAAGAACATGGAGTGTTTGGCTGATGTCCGGTGCATGATGGTCAACCATAGGGAATGATGAAGCTGGCAGAAGGGCAGGGGCCAGATGGAACAGGGAAGTGGGGAAGTCATTCTTAAGGGTTGAGTCTTCGCAAATTAGGGGAAATGGGGGAATTTAAGAGTTTTAGGAAGAGTAGCAATGTGAGCACTCTGTGTGTGAGCTGAGGAAGGAGCACTACCAAGGAGCATGCTCAGAACCTCTCTTCTAGAGTTTTAGGAGTGTTATTTACCCAGCTCCTGCTTCTCACTGGCAGGAATCCAGGTTCTGCCTCCCAGACCTGGGGAGGGGGGGTTTGTCTCACACATTCTTGTCACAATTTACCTTAGTAGCACCCCACGGCAGCTGGCATGAAGGAGGGAGTCAGCAGCTGGCAGAGCAGGGAGTGAGTGCAAAACTGTTGTTGGCCAAACCTCCAGGTGTCATCTGTGTGCTTGAGTGACACAGTCAGGGCTGTTAATGCTTGAGGCCCTTTGAGGTCATCTAACCCAGCCCCTCCATCCCGTTCATTGGAAACCTGTGGTGCCGGGAGGGATGCAAATGATCTGAGGTCTCACCACACAGTTAGGACTAGATCCCAGGCCTCTAGCTCCCAGTCTGATTTTCTCTGCACAGAGAGATCTGGGCTCAAAGCTGAGCCCTACTCTTCCCCTACCATGCACTTTAAACAAGTTACTTAACTGTGCAGTTCTGTCATGTGGAACGTGGAAATATTATTTCCTTTTGGGGGTTGCTGTGGGGGGTTAAACGAAATAATAATGCACGTCAAGTGTCTCTGTTGCTTAATGCCTGGTGGGTAGCATGTGCTCAGTTAGAAGTGACTGGTATTATTCCATCCTTCCAGGGTTCTGTTTCCACTCCAGTGTCATCCCACTGCTTGTCTCTGGTGGGGGTGGTCCTGGGCTCATGCAGGGCTCCTACAGTAGCTGAGTTCATCAGAGCAGCATTTCTCAGGTTGTCCAGGAAGGCAGGGGCATACCTTAGCTTCAGCGGGTTTAGGGCAAATACTGAATTTAAAACAGTAATCTTCAGTCTGGGCTACAGCGCAATAGTGTGCTCTTTTGGAATAAAAAATGAAAACATTGAAGGAGGTATGTATATAATTTGGCATGGGTAGAGTGATTTTTATCATACAAAAAGACTCCCCCATTCACAGAGGGATTCATGGTAGGGGTACTTTAAATCATCAGTTCCTTTTAGCGTTCTCCCTCAGGAGTCCATTTCCCTAGTGTGATTCACACCTACTTTGCAGGAAAGGGCCTCCTGCCCCCCAGTGTTGTTCCCCCCCCCCCCACCTTCTTGCAAGATTCCCTTGAGCTTTGAGCTGAAGCAGCTGAATCCTGGAAGGGGAACAATGTAACTGCTTCAGAGTCTAAGATGCACCATGATTTTATATGCCACTAAGAAAGAAATAGCAGTGCTAATTTTAACTCTCAGATGAGATTGATTGAGAAACAAATCCTGATTTCGAAATGTCAAAATGTGAAAAAAAAAATGTGGTTGACTCTTGAACAATACAGGTTTGTGCGCTTACATGTGGATTTTTTTTGATAAATATGGTACAATAGGGTAAATATATTTTCTCTTCCCTATGATTTTAACATTTTCTTTGCTCTAGCTTACTTTATTGTAAGAATATGGTATATAATACATATAACATACCAAATATATGTTTATTGACTGTTATCGGCAAGGCTTCTGGTCAACAGTGGGCTATTTCTAATTAAGTTTCTGGGAAGTCAAAGCTCATATACAGATTTTTTCACTCCCCAAGGATTGGTGCTCCTAACCTCCACATTATTCAAAAGTCACCTGTACTTCTTAGAATCACTGAAATGCACTGTTTGAGAACCAAATCAGCTGGATATTAATGGGAGAATGAGAACATACAAATGGGATCAACCCCCAAGTTATGCTTGGCTTCACATTATTTAATTATCGTTTTTTGTTTGTGAAAGAAACCACTACATTGTAGGTTCTTCAGGACAGATACTGGGTCTCTTTTGTTCACCACTGTATCTCCACCACCTTGTTCATAGTTGGGGTTCAACAAATATTTGCTGAATGAATACATAAAACAAAGAGCCACATTATAAAACATGTGGAAAACCCAGGAAAGAAAATAAATCATTCATAATTCCCCCACTGTGGGTATTTTGGCTTATTTCCTTCGAGTCTTATTTCCTATGAATGTGCTCTTTTATATACATGTAAACATAATTTATTATTAGATTTAGCTCCAGGATGTGTTTTTGTATTTCTCTATTAATATGAATGAAATGATGAAATGAGATGATGCAGAAATGCTTTGAAGATTTGTAAAATGTTTAACCAAATATCTTATTATTAGTTATAATAATCCTAGCAATGCTGCTATGAATAAGGCTGATTTTCTGAGAACGCACTTCAAAGCAAACAACAAATTTGTTTTCTGAAGCTGGGTATGGGCTGTCCCTGCATTCTGCTCACCATGGGGAGTCCCTTGGTTTCTTTTTGGGAAGAGAAAGAGACTCAAGGGTACTTCAAAGTCCTGAGCTCCAGCTTCCCACTCGGTCCAGAAATTTCTTTAATGTCACCCATGGAGGGTAAGTCCCTGCTTGAGAATACTCAAGTCGGCCAAAAGAATTTACTATTTGCTCCAGCTGACCTCTGAGATTGGGGATCTGTCTCCTTGTTTTTGTGGGCAGAGAGGAGCCTAAGTCTGACAAGTGCCAGTAGTAAACCCAGGAGGGTTTCTCATGGCCCAGTCTCTACTTCTGCCATGTTTCATTTCCTTGACTCTGCTCCAGGCCCTTCTGTTCCCTCCCTTTCCCTCACACTTCCATTAAGATGCCCAGCCAGAGGGCACCTGGCTGGCTCAATGTTTGAATGTCTGCCTTTGCTCAGGTCGTGATCCTGGGGTCCTGGGATCAAGTCCTGCACCAGGCTCCCCACAGAGAGCCTGCTTCTCCCTCTGCCTGTGTCTCTGCCTCTCTGTGTGTGTCTTACATGAATAAATAAAGAAAATCTTAAAAAAAAAGAGCCCAGCCACCTCTGTACCAACAGAGGTTGAGTCCCATTCATGCTGAACACCTGTCCCTATTGGGATGGTATATATATATATATATATATATATATATATATATATATATATATATTTAAAGATTTATTTATATATCTTACATAAATATATATATCTATATTTAAAGATTTTATTATCTATTCATGACAGACACACACACACACACACAGAGGCAGAGACACAGAAGAGGGAGAAGCAGGCTCCATGCAGGGAGCCTGATGTGAGACTCGATCCCGGGTCTCCAGGATCACGCCCTGGGCTGAAGGTGGCGCTAAACCACTGAGCCACCTGGGCTGCCCAGGAACGGTATATTTTTTATGAAAATCTGTCCTTGTCACTTCCATGAGTGTCTGGCATTGCCTCCAGTTGGCAGTACTCAAAAGCCCAAGAGGTTAATAGCTTGGGTTCTGGGCTCCGCAGGGCTGCCTGTCCATCTGCGTACCTTGACTTGTTCATCTGTGTTCTCACTCTTCCCGACTCAAATCCTCAGCCCTGAACTTGGTTCCCTACCGTCTGCTTCATACCCTCCTTCTTCTGTCCTTAGGGATGAGGTTTTCTGGTTGTGCCACCTGGTTCCCACCTGGCACGGCCTTGCGTACTTATTTCTGCTTTCCCCACCTGCCTCAGGCTCCGGGACCTGTGGAGGCCAGGCAGCCTCCCAGCCTCCTCTGCCCCTGCCTCAAAGTCAATGTTCCACCTACTATGTACTGCACAGGCGGCTGATCCTGGCCCTTAGCAAGTACGCAGGCATTAAATACAGGGAACAGTTTGGGAGGCCCCCACCATCAATGCCTTCTCAGAGATTCAGAAGCATAGTTCACTCAGAGATTTAAAACCAGTTTCTAATACAGAAAGTCAATCTATAAAGTGGCTAAAGAGCTGTGGTCAGTACTAGATGAGAGATGACATTTGAACCGCATTTTAAAAACAAGCTGAGCTTGTAAGTTATGTGTGCCTCTCTTTCTGACCCCTCCTTCACTGTTTTTTTTTTTTTTAAGATTTTATTTATTTATTCATGAGAGATACACACAGAGGGGCAGAGACAGAGGCAGAGAGAGAAACAGGCTTCCTGAGGGGATCCCGAAGTGGGACTCGATCCCAGGACCCCAGAATCACGCCCTGAGCTGAAGGCAGATGTTCAATCACTGAGCCACCCAGGTGCTCCGCCTTTACTGTTCTTTCTGATTCCTCCTTTCCCACCCCCTAGACCTTGTGCTCCCACCACTCCTGGACCTCGCAGGGCAGGTTGTCTTGGATGCTCTGATTTAGGACTCAGTCTTTCCAGTGTTCATTCCAGGCAAACCAGGAGGTAAGAGAAAGAGAGCGTCCCTGTGTCTGTCTGCAGTACTGCTCTGAGAGCTCTTCCCCACTGAGAATCTGTGCACTTCTCCCTTCTGAGATGTGAAACCCACATCAGACGTGAGGCTATGCCTGTCCTCACTCTCCTACATGCAGAGTTGATGCAGCAGGCCTGGCCCACTGAATGGTCAGCCCCACAGTGCGAAGTCAGAGGGAGCAGGCAGGAACCCATGCAAGAAGTTTCCCCCCACTTACACTGTTACAAGAGCGATGTCCCCCATCGTCCCTTTCCCTTTTGGTAGGCCACTCTGAGTTGTATCAACACAAATGATGAAACACATCAGACCCTGGCCAGCAGGTTTCCTTAGCTTCCAGTGTTTCCCCCTCCCCCCTCAAAAGATTTCTTGCATCCCCCCACCCCCCCAGAAGGTTCTGGAAAAAGTCGTCACTGAATTCAATGAAAAAAGAAGTGAGCTGAATTTCTCTCACATCCAAGTTTAGGAACCAACAGGTGGTACAGGAGAACTGGGTTACAGAAGTTAGCTGACACCTCGATCCAATTTCCGGGTGAGCCACTGTCCTGAACCCAGCCTTGCTTGAGCCTCCTGAGTGGACTCAGAGCCTTGAAGGAGTGGGAGTTCCATTTCCCCTCCCCTGTGCCTCTGCAGGTGGCTGGTGTAGGCCCAGGACCACTGGTCCAGGGAGCCCAGGAACTTACCCTCTGCTCCTGGGTGGCCACGAAAGTCTGGAACCCTGGAGCCACCCCAAAGCCCAGTTCTTGGATGAAAGGTGGCTCAGATTGACTGTGGATCTGAACTTTCACTCCTGCTTCAAACGTCGTTTCCTCTGAAAGGACAAAGACAGAGCCATGGGTCAGCAACTTCCGGACTCTAGGGATGCTAGAAAGGGATGCTAGAAAGGCCACGTGGTGGGCAACATAATGGCCTGCCAAGATGTCCACATCCTCATCCCTGGGAACTGTAAAGATGTCACCCTGCATGGTGGAATGGACACTGCAGATGGGATTATCTGCAGTTAGGGACCTGGAGATGGGGAGGTTATCCTGGATTACCCAGGCAGCCCAATGTCATCACAAGGGTCCTTGTGGGAGGGAGGTGGGAAGGTCAGAGTCAGAGAGAGAATGCAAGAAAGTTTTGTTGCTGGCTTTGGACTTGGAGGAAGAGCCACAGGCCAAGGGGTGCAGGCAGCTTCTAGACACTGGGCAAGGCAGGAGAATGGATGTCCACCCCCACCCCCTGCCCCGAAGCTCCCTCGAGGAATGCAGCCCTGCCAACAGCTAGATTTAAGCCAAGTGAGACCAGTTTTGGACTTCTGGCTTCTAGAACTATAACAGAATAAATTTGTGTTGTTTGAAACCACTAAGTTTGTGGACTCTGTTATGGTAGCTGTCAGAAGCTAATTCAGGCCAGTTAGGCCAACCCTTTGCTTTGGTCTCCAAAACTATAAAATGGGATTATGAAGTGAGTCAGGCACCTTTATTCTATTCACTAGAATAGCTTCTCTCCTGGGCCATGAGCAGAAGGCAAGGGGATCAGGAGGGGGAACACCCGAAGACACAGCAGTCAAAATAAAAATACAGGACTTGCTTGGATGCTGAGATGCCTGCCCCTTGGAGCCGCACAGGATGGGCAACCAGAAGAGAAGCTTCTGCTGCTCTTTCATTTGGTGAGAGAAATGGCCCCTGGCAGTGGGAGATGGCAAAAGTGGTGGAAGGTGATGGGATGGCAGGGCCTGACTCATCCGAAACACTCACAATTGGGGGAGAATGAATCTCTGGGATGTGTGAGCCTTTACTGGGCCTCCTCTGTCTCATTCTTTCCAAACAGCCTGCAGAGTGAGCTTTGCAACATGCAAACCTGCACAACTCTCTCCTATGCTGATAAGGGGCCCAGCCCCTTAACCTCCCCCCATTCCAGCCTTGCTCTGGGCAGCCTCCTGCTTCGTGGCACCAGGTGTCTGACCCTCCAGGGCTGCCCAGATTGGCTGTTACTGGTCTCAGCCCCGCACGGATGCACGTGCATTTCCTTCTGCCTGGAATGCCTTTCGACCTAGTCCACCTGACCAATCTCCCTACTCAGCACTGAATATTCAGCCTCTAGCCAGACCCACAGCAAACACTTCTCTTGCTCTGTTGTATTCCCACACCATGCACCAATCCTTTATCTGGCAGTCTCTTCCACCAGGCTGGAGTATCCTGAGGCCAGGTTTGGGGCTGTCTCCCTAGATCTCAAAGGTCCTGTGCAGGGCCAGGCAGAGAGCAGGCACTCAGGGAACGCCTGCTGAGTAAATGGGAAATTTGTGACTCAAACCTCCCTCAGTTATTCATGGGTAAGCCCAATCTAGAGTCCAAATTGAGGGGTGTTCTCAAAGAAGGGAACGGGGAGAGGTTGGGTAAATACAGGAAGGGGGGAAGATGGTGTGGGGGAGAAATGGAGGCTGAGGTCAGGGAGGGAGGGAGTTGTTAGCCCTGGGACCATCGTTTGGGGATGAACGCTGTGGGGAAGGAAGGGCTGGGGGCAGGCATGGGAATGGGAAAACCCACGGACAGCCTGGAGGCCAGTGACAGAGGCAGGGGAAGGGGGTGGGAGCTGGGTGAGAACTCCAAGGTAGGGGTATGTGGACGGAAGGGCTTAGTAGGCACACAAGGATTAAGGAAGGATAGGCTCTAGGATAGTTCTAGAGCCCAGGTTTGGAGCCCGGTGGCTGACATGGTGTTTAGGCAGAAGAGACTCTCAGCCAGGAATCCTTCGGTCCTGTGTTCTCAGAACAGAGGAGGATCCCAGGCAATCCACAAACACACGCCCTTCCCTCCAGCGCTTAAGTGTTCTTCTGTTTACCCGGATGGTCCATGCAGACTGCATGTTCCGGGATGCCCATGGTCTTGGGCCCATCTCTCCCCATGCACGATGAATGCCTCAGAGAAGAGATGCCCCTAATTCCTCCCAGTGCCCATGGCCTGGCGGGGTGCCCCACAGGTGCCTCAGGGAAGGGGACTGCGGGAGACAGAGGATGGGCGGGAAGGGGAGGGGTGAGCCTGTCCAAGGCAGGGGTGGAGGAGAGCTCAGGAGCCAGAGAATGGGCTCGGATGGGGAAGGAGCGAAGGCGGCATGATGCTGGGATCACAGGATGCTTGTGCTTGGATGATCTGAAGGCATGTTCAGTGAGCTGTGGGGGGTGGGGTGGGATGGGACTGATGCCAAAACTTATTTTCTGGAGCTCTCCGAAGCTGCATGCCCGCTGTATAACTGAGCTTAGGAAACCTTCGAACCAGTAAGACAGGCTCAAAGGAGGAGGCCCGTGGCTTACAGGGAGAAATGAAAAGTGAAGCCTTTCTGTCAGAAATGCTTTGAGTAATGGACAAAGCAGACAGGCCAGGCATGCCTGCATGGGGAGAGCTGCCCCAGGCCAATAGGACTGGGTTGGGATTTGGAAGAGTTTATTCGAGAAGCAGCAGGGGCTGGGGCAGAGAACATTTTAAAATAATCTCATAACATTACAAATACCCAGCAAAGGATGGGCGTAGAAGAGTGGTGGATAAGGTTTCCACTCTCTTTAGAGAATTTTCAGCCATGATGGAATCTTCTAGAATCTGTGCTTTCCAACACAGTAGCCACTAACCACATGACGTGCGACAAATGCAACCAAGGAACTGAAATTTTAATTAACTAATGAATCCCCTCACCTCAGCTTTACTGAGGTATAATTGACAAATTATGAGATAAAGTATATAATGTGATGATCTGATGTCTGTATATGCTATGAAAGGATTTCCCTATCAAATTAATTAATCTGTCACCTCACATACTTACCTTTTTTGCTTGCCTTATTTATTTTTAATTGAATTTAAATTTAATTAATTAACTTAAATTTAAATATCCACATGTGGCTAGTGACAACCTCAGTGGGCAGTGCAGCTGGAGAATGTTAGGTGTACGCAGACCCAGATGTCTCAGAGTATTGAGAATGGCAAGGATGCCACCCCCTACTTTCCTAAGCAGGTGCCCCTGGTGGTCTCTGGCCTGGAGACCTTGGGTAATTTGGGTGAGGCTCTGGGGAGCAGGGCTGTGCATATTCTCAGCCAGCTACGGTTATAGTTCCAGACCCTCTCTGGCCCTGCTTTTCCCATAGCACCACTTATTCTCACATCTCCAGATGGTTTGTTTCTTTCCCTTCGTGGAACTGCCCTTGGCTTCCCTCTGTGGATTATTTTCTAGTCTGATTAGTAAACAGCCCCCTTACAGTCTCTGCCCCATACCCACTCGTAGTCTCTTACATATTCTGGATGTGGATGCTGTCAGTATGCAACTATGAAGACTCAATTTAAGAGCTGAAGTTATCAAACACAAACTGCTAGAGCCAAAGGCTCAGAGCACGTACCTCAGAGGTTCTCAAACTGGAATGCAAATCAGAATCATGTAGGGAGCTCTGCGTGACGATTCTGGGGACCCATCCCTAGATCTGGTCACTCTGGGGTGGAGCCCAGGCATCTGCATTTCCAGAGGTTCAGCTATAGGTTATCTGAGGCCAAACACATTTGGACAAGTAGCAAACTGGTCCAGAGAGGGGATGTGACTTGCTCAGGGTCACACAGCAAGTCAAGGGCAGAGCAGGGGCTAGAAGCCAGGTCCCCTGACTTCCAGCTCATTCTCTGCCCTCTAGCAGCTTCGAGTTTGCCCAGGGTCTGGTTTGGCACAGGGAAATGCCAGCACCACATGCTGCCTGTCCACACTGCAGGACTCAGGGCAGGGGGCGGGGTCTCTTCCACAGAGATGCAGGTGGGTTGTGCATAAAACCAACAGCAGCAGCAGCAGCAGCAGCCAGAACAGTAACAATAACCGCCAGGACCACTTATACAATTTTTGGGTCCCAGTGCAAAACAGAAATGTGGGACCCCTTATTAAAGAATTATTATGAATGTCAAGACAGACACAGCAGAGCCTTAAACCAAGAGTGTAGCCCTTGTGAGCGCGGGGACCTGCGTGACTGTGTGTGTGTGTGTGACTGCCCGGGTTACACATCTAAGGAGCCAGCCCCGACAATAACCCAGCTTGACGTGGACAGAATTCTTGAGCCTCATATTCCCCTCACCACCAGATGATTCGACACTGAGCTGCTTCGGAGTGCAGGCCCCAGTGCAGTGAAGGATTTGTTTACACATCGTGAACATCAGGATTCAAAGCCCCTGAGAGAGAGAGCGCAGGAGAGAGCACAGAGAAAGGGAAAGTTACTACACACGCAGGGTTAGGAGCCCTTGTTAATTGGGACCAAACATGAAAGATCATGTCGGATCAGGAGAGAGGCGGGAAGTGTGTTCGGCCTGCAGGAGCTGGAAGACCGCAGCACTTCTCAGGAGCGCAGCCTTAGCGGCTCAAGGTGAGGCCTACCTGTGCAGCACTTCTGTGGGCGCAGAAAGGATTTGGAGCCTCTGCGGGAGGAGAGGGCGCTGGGGAGCCGCGGAGGAGCCATGGGCAGAATGCATAATGGGGCCCGGAAAGTACATCGCAATGAAAGAAGCTTAACTCTTTAATCTTTGCAAATTACAGGAAACATGCCGAGGAAATAAACACGAGAGAAGTAGGAAGGGAAGATTTTTCTGCAAAGCCGGGGGAATTTTCTGGGCTAAGGCAGGGATATGTTGACACAAGACAGTCAGTGGCTAGGATAGCTAGCTGGAGCGGAGAGGGCAGGAGGGGGGCGAGCCACGTGGGGGCGTTCTCAGTGCGGGGTAGCCTCCCCTGGCCAGTCCTCTGCACTCTGCTCTCTGTCCTGCTGTTTAGACTGTCCTGATGGGCTCCCTCGCCTTCTGGCTTCCGGTTGGGTTCAGCCGGTGATGGGTCTGGAGGAGAGAGGGTCAGTCTGGGATATCCCGTCTCATCTCGTAGCTCTGTTTGCTGGCTCGCTGCTGGTTAGCTGCATAGCACCTTGGAAAGCCACAGCTCTGGGCTGGGAGGCTAGGGGGAGCTCTCTGTCTTGCTCTCTCTCTGGTTCTGATAGCAGCTCTTTCTCCCTTTTCCTAGGAACAGAAGTGGCTGTCCTGCCACCAGGCCCAGGACACCGCACCACCTGTATTGCCTTCCCTAAGCCTTGCACACACCTTTGTAAATAGTCCTTCATTCGTTTTTCCTTGTATTACCCAGTCTGTGGGTGCTGTTGATTGCTTGCTTGGGTCCTCATGGGCACAGCCACCAGGGGGTATCTACTACCTAAGGTCTGAGAGACAGCCAGAGGCACCTGCTCAGCACTCCACTTTGAAGATCCACCATTGTGTCCGAGCATGCTTGGCAGGAGACCTCACTGCCTACAGGGCAGTCCATGGTTTTCAAAGTTCATCCTTATATTGAGCTGAAAACTTGTCTGTTTACAGATCTCTCTCCTGCCCCCAGCTCCAATCCTGCTTCCACTTGACACCCCTTCAAGGATCTGAAGATACATACTGTGACCACCAGAGTCTTCTTGTTTCCATGCTAACCTTCCTCAGTGGCCCTGGCCCCAGTGCATCTTCATTTCTGGAGGCTTTGCTAGCAGAGGGATGCTCAGAGAGGTGCTCCGCCTGGAGAGGCTTCTGTGCAGAGGGGCTCAGGACCCTCTCCCTAACTCCCACAGGACAGCCAACAGCTCCTCATGGCGTATGGACATTCTGGGGACATTGGGTGGGGCCACGATGAGCAGAGCTTGCACACAGAGAACCCTTTTCCGCAGGGAGTGAGCTGGGCATTCGAAGAGAGGTGGGAACACAAGCCCTGCTACCTGGTGGGTCAGAACCAGACAGAGCCTAGGACAGCTGGTTAAATGCTTGGGGCTCTGGGGTCAGGTAGGGTAAGGTCAAGTCCAGCTCTGTGATCTTTGGAAGGTTATTTAATCTCTTGGGAGCCTCATTTTTTTAAAAAAAGATTTTATTTATTTATTCATGAAAGACACACACACACACACAGAGGCAGAGACATAGGCAGAGAGAAGAGAAGAAGACTCCATGCAGGGAGTCCGATGTGGGACTTGATCCCGGGACTCCAGAATCATGCCCTGAGCCAAAAGCAGACGCTCAACCGCTGAGCCATCTGGGCATCCCTTGGGAGGCTCATTTTGCTGCAAAATTTGCAGAATGAGTTTGGACATAATAATGAATCTGTCTTCATAAGACTTTTGACATTGCATAGAAAGCCCTTAGCACAGAGTCTGGTGATTAAGAAAAGCTCACTAATTTATAGTGCTATCATCATCACCATTATTCAGTGTTTCTGGCTTTCTACAAAACCTGGCTGGATCAGGGGCTCTCTCCCACTCCTCCATCCTCATGCAACTCCCTGAATTTAGGATGATTCTTCTCCTCCCCTTCCATCCGATTGACTCCTACTCAGCTTTACTGTCACTACCTCCTGGAAGCCTTCCTCCATTGGATGCTCCAATATCTGGTACTCACCTTTTTCACGTAACTCTCTCTCTCCACTAAGACTGGGAGATGCTTGGGGACAGAGTCGATGTTTTCTTTATGCATATGTGCATAATGCTTGGCACATAGTGGGTGTCATACACACTTGCTGAAAAGAACACACAGCACAGCTGATCTCTGAGACTCACAGAGTCCCAACTTCTCAATTCACAGCTGAGACACAGAGATGCCAAGAGGGTAACACATTGGTCTGGGTCTCATCAGTGAGTTTTTGGCCAAGCTGGGTCCACATGAAGCCTGCTGAGCCAGCTCTGGACCCTCTACCACAGTCCCAAGATGGCAGATGGTGATTAAGAGATTGCCTGGGTGCCTATGTAGGGACTTAAGCTGGGCCAGGACAGCAAAGACCACCTGTGACACCCCTCTGAAGAGACCCAGCTGGTGTTACCATTTTGTGTGGCTGCTATCTGCCTGGTTTCTGCTGCCCATGACATCACAGTGGGGGCTAGACTCAGCCTTTGGGCCTCACTGCTCCCCATGACCAGGGAGAGAAGCGTGGAGTGTCCAGGTCTATGTTTCAGCCAGGCATGTGTGTGTGTGTGTGTGTGTGTGTGTGTGTGTATGTGTGTGTGTGACAGAGAGAGACAGATACAGAGAAAGAGACAGAGATAGGAGGATGGGAGAGAAACTATCTCTGAAATTGCTCTGATCTCTTCCTACTTCCCTGAAGCATTTCCTAAAGTGCTGCTGAGGATTTCCCAGAAACAAAGAAAGACCTGGCCCTCCCGAGGGCCCTGGGTGCTGGCCACCATTCCACATTCATCCCCTCATTCACTAGACAGAAACGTACCAAATGCCTACCATGGGCATGTGCCACAGGCCGAGGACCAGGGGTCCAGCAGTAAACCAAGCAGGGCCTGTGTCCTCCTGGAGCTCCCATTTGGGGTGGGGCAGACAATAACCAGGGAACACATGTAGTGTTGGGCCAAATATGAGGACAGTGATATAGGATGGGCAGGGTGGGTGGTCGTGACTCTTCCAGATGGAAGGCAAGGCAAGGCTTTTCAACGTGAGCAGGTAGGTCATCGGACAACCCAGGGCAAGCATTTCAGGTGGAGGGAACAGCAGGTGCAGAAGCCCTGAGACAGATATGCACTTGGCCTATTCTAAGAGCAACAAGGATGTGTCCGAAGCCAGATGATCACTTTATTTCTCCTTACAGTCGCCCCAAGAGGCAGGCTTACTACAGACGAGAAAACAAGTGTTTTATAGATAAGAAAACAAAGGCTCAGAGTGGTAAGCTTGCTGTAGCCACACCAAGCAAATCCAGCATCAAACTGGCTGCCAGTCCCCAAGGCTCTGCTCTTTGTCCTCTAACACCTGGCTGTGTTCAAGACAGTGTGCCTTCCTGGTGTCACCAGCCACATTTTCCATTGGGTAGTTCCCCTTTGAGAGGCTGCAGGCCAGGACTCTGAGCTGCTCAGCTCTGAATCCCCTACAGGACATGGCAAACGACAATACTGGCAGGAGTGTGGTAAGCTTTGGGGCTTTCACAGACTTTGGGTGCCAGATCCTCCAGCCGTCCTGAGACAGGTGTCAACCTCCCTGTTTATATAAACAGAAGAAATAGAAATATATATATTTCAGAAGAAACAGAAATATATATATATAAAATTATGATTTTTTTACACTATCTATTTTACAGATGAAGAAAGCAAAGTCCAAAGAAAGGAAAGGACAGGCCCAGGGTCTATGAATCATGGCTGCATGGTATTTTGGAACCAGGAGAGTCCTTGACACTGCTTTAATCCAACTAACTTTTCATCTTTCAGGTGAGAAAATAGAGATCCACATGGAAGAGAATGGACAATGGCCACATGGCAAGTGGTGGCCTGGAAGAGCCCAGGAGCCAGGTATCTTGACTCCTCACCCTCCTCTGCCCTTTGTCAGTTGACTAGAGGAAGCAATGGTCCCTAGTGACTAGCCAATAAGGGTTCAAGCTCTACAGGGATGGAGGGAGAGAATAGTCTAATTTATACAGGGTTCAGCAGCCTGTGTTCTTTTATCTCAGAGTCCGGGGGAAAGCTCACTGTGTGGTATAGTGACAATGATGGAGACTGAAGTCCAAGCCCTAACCCTTGAGAGCCCTGGTGGAAAGGGTCTGGCAAGCACTGTTTGGGTGGTCCACTAGAGGTGCCATCTTGGTTCCTCCTGCTCTCCTGGCATTCACAGAGGAATCCAAGGAGACCAAGGTGGGGCCCTGGAAACAAAAGCAGGGGATGGTCCCTAGAAAAGTGTGGGCTCTGAAATCATGGAGCCCTGGTCTGACTGCCAGGCCAGCCCATCACTTACTAGCTGTGTGACTTCTTTGAGCCTTAGTTTCCTCTTATTTAAATTAAAGGCGGGGGCTGGTCCCTCAGGTTACTTTTAGCTCTGCAATTCTATGAGCTGGGGATCATGCACAAATCTCCTAAACCCACCACATCTCATTTTAATTTCCTGAAAACTGATTAAAAAAAAAAAACTCAAACATGGCTGTTCAGCATTCAGAAGTCAGAGGAGGCTGACTTTTTCCAAAGACAACGTAAAGAATCCTCAAATTGCTGCCTGGCTAAAATTGGGCCATGTGTATCTTGTGCTCCTTGCCCACCCCTCCCCTGACAGGCCCAGTTGAGCCACAGGCCTAGGTGAGGAAATCCAAACTCAGCATGGAGACAGGTACGCTCACACTCCATTGCTCATAGGTGATATTTTGGGGCTAGACCAACTCTGGAGGAAGAAAAATCAACACTACGTTCCTAAGCCGGAGGGGCTGCAATTACGTCTGTTTAGGGCAGCAGCATGAGGTAGTGGGGTTCTCACCAATAGCTCATTATCAAGTGGCTACGACAGTGTGCTGAGGGCTGCAAACCTCAGCCCCTTCCTGCACAGCCTCAAAGCCCCTAAGACACGATTTGGCAAAAATGTTACCCTCTGTTAAACCAAGTGTTGCCCAAAGCAACCTTTTTTTCCTCTTCTCTTTTTCTGTTTTCATTATTAAGAAACACTAGCTCTTGGTGGAAAGAACCAAGGACCAGATCAGAGATATGGATTCAAGTGCTAGTTCCAATACTTCTTAGCCATGAGGTCATGGGAAAGCCACTCAGCATCTCAGAGACTTGCTAACTTACCATATCTGTTAAATGGGTTAGTCTGTCAAATGATTAGAACTGCTCAGTGTACACCGAAAGAATGTATGAGGATGAGAAGATAGAATGCTGGGGAAGCACCTTATACACTGTAGAGTGACGTGCCCATGTTGGGGAAGGAGAGGGTTAATGTTGGGTCTTAGTTATGCAACAGAGAAGAGTGGCTTCACTTGACACATTCCTGTTAAATAGAATGTTTACAAAACATACATTAGTGAAGGCACCAGTGTGGAGTTTGGTCTAGCCTCATTACAAAAAGATTTATTCCAAGGATTCTTTAAATAATGAGTTTCCCTAGTGCATTCAGGCTCAGAGATTATAAATTACTTGGTAAGAAGGCTGATGAATCTGGGTGGGCAACCAACATGCGGAGACACCACCCTTGAAAAGCCATCAGGAAGTGCCATGTATCCGGAATTGTAGGAGAAGTTGGTGGATGATTGAGATTCTACTTATAAAAATTCTGTTTACACACTCTGGCAAAGGAAGTTAGGTACAACCAGATTGCCGAACAGATCACGTATATAGATTGCGATATAATTATAGAAGTCAAAGTCATTCAAAGCATTACCTTCTGTTATTGAATATTTCCTCAATCCGTGGATATAAAAAGCATGATAGTGTTCATGTGGGGGTGACATCTGAGAAATATCTGGATGTTAAAAAGGCATCCTCATACTTCCAAAGGGCGGAAACAGGGATCTAGATCAGAGCTTCTCATACTGGAATGTCAATCAGCCAGTGGTCCTGTTGCGATGCAGATTTAAGTTGGGCTCTAGATTCTGCATTTCTGATAAGCTCTGAGGGGACCCTGTTGCTGCTGCTGCTGCTGCTGGTGGTTGGAGGACCACCCTAGGGTAGCAGGACTCACAGGAGGACATTGCTGTGTTAGCAGAACACACCAGGCCCCTGGTGATCTGGCCTCTTCCCCCACCCTGTCCAGCTCTGGGTCTCAGCCTTAGAGCCACCTTCCCCAGGACACCCTGGGCTGTCCTTGGCCCTTGCTCTCGATTCCCCTCCCTCCCTCTCACCTCCTCATGATTCACACCCTCTTGAACTCCTCCTATACTCTGCTTGGGTGCCTGGCAGACAGGCCCGGGGATGAGGACCAAAGGTCACCTCCTCTTTGAAGCCTCCCCTGACATGTCCTCTTCCTCCCTTTTGGAACCCATCACCTTGCTCCTTTTTCTCTTTTGCAGTGAGAGCACTAGAGGACATTTCATTGTCTACATGTGCCCCAGATTGCAGAAGTTTGGCACTCCGCGGGCGCTTTACATGAGCGTTGTTGGATCAATGCATTTCCATCTAGCACATAAAAGGAACCCTCAAGGTAGTCCTTAGATTGTGCACTTCTTTAAAACTTGGATTGCATTCTTCATTTGTATCCCCAAGGGTCTGACACATGGTGGGTTGTCTTGGCAATTTACTGAATGGGAGGGCGTGAGCTCTGGAGTGGGTCTGTTTCATCTGGATATGGCCCTCAGACCACCGCCTGCCTGGTTGGGACTTCTAACTGGAGCACGTCTATTTCCTGCACAGTTCTTAGCATGTGTACGAGGCAGTTATGATAGAAGTCAGAATGATAGAAGGCAGGCTTCTGGCCGCTTAATGCACGCTTGCCTCCAGAGGTACTCCTGACTTGTGGCATCATTTCTCCTGATTCCTTGGTGCCCGTGGAGACCCTTTCCTCCACCGCATCCAGCTCAAAGGCCCACTCTGAGAGTGAGCCCAGAATCCCAGTTGGCTGCTGCACGTCCCTGGGTTCCGGACTGTTGGGATTCAGGCTGGAGCCCGCACTTTTCCTTCCGGGAAGGTCCTCAGCTCCAGGCACCATGACAAAAGTGATTTCTGGGGGCAGAGATGTCAGAGAAACCATAGCAACCATCTGTGATCCACTCTTGCTCTGTCCCACTTGTGATGGAAGATAGAAATTGTGCTACCCCTGATAGCTGCTCAGGCCTTCCAGCTATGCAGAGAAGTTCGGGTTATTTTAAATTTAATTTTAATTTTTATCAAAGCGATATACGTACATAATTTAAGAAGCCAAATGATACCGCAAGGCTTTTAATGAAAAACAGCAGTGTTGAGCTCCACCTCTCCCCAAGCCCTGAGCCCGTTTTCAGGGACAACTACTTTCAACTGTGTGGGCTGTTTCTTCTATTTACTTTCATATTTCCATGGACATCAATTGCTCGAAAGATATTTCTTGGTTTTAAAACATTTTCGGTATTAGCTACCCAATTCCTCCCGTGGAAGATGAGGATGTAGACTTCTTCCATGAGGTGTTCTGCTGCTGCATTTCTTTTCCTTCCATCTTCCTGTAGATTTCCACGATATTTTATTTACCCCAGTCACCAGCTTTTAAGGAATTAGGTAAATACTGCCTACACCCTAGCCTTGTAGTTTATAACGATTTTGATCTTTTTCTTGTGAAACTCTTTTGTTTTTCCCATTTTTTTCTTTGTTTATGTTTTTTTTTTTTTTTTGGCTAAGTATCACAGAAATGGCAAAAAAATAAAAATAAAAGGGCAAAATCATAGAAACAGAGGAGAGAAGTGGTTGCCAGGGGGTGGTGGCGGGGGTGGGGAGATAGGCAGAAACTTTCAAGATGAGTAAGGTCAGAGGATGTAATATAAAACAGGTGACTATAGGTGATAACACTGTATAGTATAATTGAAATCTGCAAAGAGAATAGACCTTGAATGTTCTCACCAAAAAAATATAGTTTATATGTTAGTATACAATGTATACATGAATTATATACTAACATACAAATGTAATTTATATATTAATTATATTATTGATAGATATTATATATAATATAGTGATACATTTGATATATATATGAAATATATATGAGATATATATTTGAAATATATATATATTTTAAAGATTTATTTATTTATTTGAGAGAGAGAGAAAGTGCGACGAGCAGGAAAGGGGCAGAAGGAGAGGAAAAGAAAATCTCAAGCACACTCCCCGCTGAGTGTGGAGCCTGATGTGAGGCTCAGGATCTGAGCGAAAATCAAGAGACGGACAACCAACGGAGCCACCCAGACACCCCTGTTTGAATATGTTTGAAACCAAATCCCACCCTCACATTTCATTTGTAGCTTGCTGGGTAAAGAGTTTGTAGGAAAGAAAGATTTCCCATCCCTCCTCTCTGCCCAATGTCTTCTGGTTTCAATTGATAGTATCTGCTGATAAGTCCCAGGTCATTCTGATTCTAGGTCTTACGAATGTCATTTGTTTTTTCTCTCCAAAAACTGTTGAGGCTTTCTCTTTATCTCTGTTAGCCTGAATTTCTCAAGGATGCATCTTGGTCTGGTTATTTTGCCACTTACTGGGACAGGGCTTGATGAATTCTTTAGCAAAGAATGATCACATGCTTCTGCTGGGTACTTTTTTTTTTTTTTTAAGATTTTATTTATTTATTTATAAGAGAGAGAGAGAGAGAGGCAGAGACACAGGCAGAGGGAGAAGCAGGCTCCATGCAGGGAGCCTGATGTGGGACTCGATCCCGGGTCTCCAGGATCATGCCCTGGGCCGAAGGCGGCACTAAACCGCTGAGCCACCTGGGCTGCCCTCGCTGGGTATTTTTCATATCTTTTCTGCCAACATCCTCCATTCTCTCTGGTTTGTTATTCCAGAACTCTTGGTAGGAGCATGTTGGACTTCCTGGATTTACTTTCTCATTTTCATACTTTTTTATCTCCCATTTTCCATCTGTTTGCCTTTTTGTTTTACTTTTCAGGAGATTTCCTTAATTCCAGCCCTTCTATGGGTTTTTTTTTTTTTTTAAATGTGGTCATATTTTAAGTTCCAGGAGTTAAAAAAACACAACTTTCCCTTTGCATGTTACTTTTTAATAGCATCCTCTTTTAATAGCTTGTGTTTATGGATGCAGTATCATCTCTCATCTCTTGAGAATTTTTCCAAAGTGGTTTGATGTTTCCTTCTGCTCCCTGCATTTATTTTGTATTTATCAAACACTTAAATAGTACTCAGTATTATTCAGGCATTTTCTAAGTCCTTCATAAATATTAACTCATTTCAGTCTTCCTAACAACTTTTCAGAGTAGATAATAATATTAGTCTTATTTTAGATGTGATGGAACTGAGAGCCTCAGAGAGGTTAGGTAACTTGCCCAGAGTCACAGAGCCGACAAGCTGTGTAGCTGGGATTTGAACTTAGGCTCTGGTCTGGCTCTAGAGCTTGTGATGTTAATCATGATCTCTATTTCCTCAAAGTTTCTTTTTGTTTTATTTTTATTTTTACATTTTTTAAAATTATTTTTTTAAATTGAAGTTTGATTTGCCATCATATAGTATAACACCCAGTGCTCATCCCATCAAGTGCCCTCCTCAGTGTCCGTCACAAAGTTTCTTTTTTGTTTGACTGGTGTTGGTTCCTTTCCTGTCAGTGGCTTCCCTCAAAAACTTGGCATTCTGGTTGTCCACTCACAATTAAGAGGTACTTGTAAAGCTGCACAATCATTCCTGGGTGTGGGGGTACTCACTAAAGGACTTCACTCTGGGGGGATCTAACCAGGTCATTATGTCTGGGGACTCCTGACTGTGGATTTCTGTGGACCTTTTCTCATGAGCTTGTCATTCTCTCTAGAAAGGGACTCCCCCAGACTTCTGTTTGGAGGTCATGGGGTAGATTAGCGTGGCTGGGGTCTCTACTCAGTAAGCAAAACTTCTCATCTCCCTGGTTTGTTTGTTTGTTTGTTTCTTTCAAGATTGTATTTACTTATTCATTAGAGACACACAGAGAGAGGCAGAGACATAGGCAGAGTGAGAAGCAGGCTCCATGCAGGGAGCTCGACACGGGACTCGATCCCAGGACCCCGGATCAAGTCCTGAGCCAAAGGCAGATGCTCAACCGCTGAGCCACCCAGGCGTCCCTCGTCTCCCTGGTTTCTGTGGGGTGCCTCAGCCATGCCTCAGCTCTGCCTAGTTTCCTCATGCCCAGCACCGGTCTGTTTCATCTTCTCTGGTGCTGGGGTGTGGAGAAGTACCTGTCTGGCTGCTCTGGGCCACGGGGAGGACATTGGGGAGATTTCACAGCTCCTTTTACAGACTTCTAACTAATCCTCCTAGTTTTAGTCCTACCTCTTATCCCTGTCTCCAGCAGTGTCCGATGCCTCTGCTTCCTGACTCTTTCTGAGGGTTCAGTGGTGAGAACACGACGGCTTTAGCTGGCTTTTCAGTGCAGACCCTTATCCCTTGGCTTTGTCTGCCACAGGCCAAGTCAATTACCATCTATCTTCCATCTTCCAAAAACTTGCTGACGTTGACTGTTGCCTTCCTTCCCATACTCTCAGTCATTGTGTGTTTATACTTAAAAAAACCCCAAACAGGGGATCCCTGGGTGGCTCGGCGGTTTAGCGCCTGCCTTTGGCCCAGGGCGCGATCCTGGAGTCCTGGGATCGAGTCCCGCGTCGGGCTCCCGGCATGGAGCCTGCTTCTCCCTCCTCCTGTGTCTCTGCCTCTCTCTCTCTCTCTCTCTCTCTCTTTCTCTGTCTATCATAAATAAATCTTTAAAAAAAAAAAAAAAAACAAAAAACCCCAAACAAACCATGATGGCTCTTTAGATGGGGTGTGTGGAGGGAGCCTCAAGAAATAGCTCTGATCAATCCACCATGTTCAACCAGAAGTCTAGACTGCTAACTCCCCCAAGGCTCCGGAGCTCAGAAGACACATCATGAACTCCTTTCACTGTCCCGGGAGAAAGGGAGAGAGAGATTTGGAGTTGGTCTCTGGGATGTACAGACTCATAAAACCAATGGACACCGTTTTTATCCCAGTAAAATCAGGCATCCATCCAGGGATTTTTAAACTAGGCTCCTTGGAGCCCTGGGGTTCCTCAGGGTCGACCATGGTGAGCATGGGGCAATCACACTGAGGTCCTCATCTCCATGTGAACCAGAACAGCTCTACCATTATCTGTTTTATATACTGGGACTGTGCTAAAGCTTTTGTTCAATATAAGGATTCTGCTATTGAGAAAAAAAAGAGGGAAAAATGGAAAAGGAAAAGTTTAACAGACCTATCATTATATGCCATTCTCTCTTCAGAGATGTCACCTGGACCATTTTTTTTTTTTCCTGAGCTATTTTCATGGCAGTGCTTTTACAATCACATTTTGAACATTAAAGGCAGGTAGTGAAAAGAGAATTGCTTTTGGGTTCATACGTGGGTTTTTAGCTTGGTTCAGCTACTTAAATGAGAGATGTGTGTTCTTGGGAAGCTTACTCAACCCCTCTGAGCCCCAGTTTCTTTACCTTTCAGTGGGGATTATAACATTTTGTTAAGAGAATGACTGAAAGGACTCATGGGATAGAATATTCATGGCACATAGCAGCCACTTGGTAATACTAGTTTCTCTCTTGCCCTGGCCCTGTCGGTGTGCACAGTTACAGTATTTCCCCCCTTCTCTCAACAAATACATTAACAGATGTTTACTGCCCTGGTGTACATCAGTGAGCCAGACAGTCTAAGATCCCTTACCTCTTGGAGCATATGTTTTAGTGGTAGGGGATAGACAAGAAAAGAATAAGTAAGTAGATCACATGGTATATTTAAAGGTGACAGATCACATGGTATATTTAAAGGTGACACGTCATGGAGAAAGGACAAGCAGAGGAGATAGAGGGGTGAGGAGTGGGATGAGTCCTCAGGGTAGCCCTCTATGACAGGGTGATATCTGAGCAAAGACTTGGTGGAGGTGAGGCAGTTGGCTATGTGGGTCTGAGCAGAGAGAATTCTAGAAAGAGGGAGTAGAGATGCAGAGGTCTCACGTAAGAGAATGTTCAAGGTGTTCCAGGGAAGCCAGTGTGGCCAGAGCCAAGTGAACAAGGGAGGTGATGAGGCTGGTGGTGGATAATAAAGTGCCAGATATTCACCTCCATTAGAGCATAGATCCTCAAAATAATTCCTTTGCTCAAAAACATAATATTGGGTTCATTTTTCTTTCTTTTAAAATATTTATTTATTTGAGAGAGAGAGAGAGAGAGAGAGCGTGAGCACATGAGTAGGGGAAAGGACAGAGAGAGAGGGAGAAAGAGAATCTCAAGCACACTCCCCACTGAGCACAGAGTCCAACACAGGGGTCTATCTCAAGACCCTAAGATCATGACCTGAGCCGAAATCAAGAGTTGGATGGCCTAACTGATTAAGCCACCCAGACACCCCTCAGATTCATTTTTCTACATACTAGGATTTGGGGAAATCCAGGCAGATTATATTCAATTAAAATGTATTTTACATGGGGTGAATGAAAGATGGAGGGAGATGAGAAAGGGAGAGGCCCTATCTGTGGTCTTTCCAACTTTAGAGCCTATCTGACTAGAATCTGAGGTCATTTGAGACCTCCCTGTACACCAATTCTGGTTTCCTCGGAGGTAACCCCAACTCTCTTCCTCAGCCCTTCTTCCCCAGCATGGCCCTTCATGGGACTCTTTTGGGGACTCCTTCCCAAGCTGCTGTTCACTCAGCTTCCTCAGGGCTCTTGGGTCCTTCTATGAACTCACTCCCCCGGTAACTGCTGATTGGTCCAGGCATCAGCACCTGACTGACCAATGGGACAATGATTTCCTTCCCTGTTCATTTATTTATTTTTTAATAGGAGATCCAGGAGAGGCTCAGAATAGTCTCTTGCTGGTGGTAGGATGTGTAAAATATAAAACTATTGGCAGCCATGTGTGAAAAAAAATATGTGTGGAAGAGACCTGTCTGTAGTGAGAGAGAATAAAGCGACTCAGAGAGAGGAGAGGCGAGAGAAGCAGAGACCTGAGGGGGCCCGAGCCCTTGGTTCCAGTTGTTTCTGACGCTGCATCCTTGCTCACCTGCTGTTTAGTTGTTGAAGCTTGCCTTGGATTCCGGGGGCAATACAATTCCTTTTATGCCTAAGCTTGTTTGAATTTGGTTTCTCTCATGTGCAACCTAGATAACCCACTGCCTATTTCTTTTATCTTTTGAAGTTACTCAGAGGCATCTACACAGAGTTTCATTTTTAACAGCCTCCCACCTGTCTTCAATTTAATTTCCTTTAGAAAACGCTGGCCGTGAAATCTGCACTTCTACAGTCTAGGACAGTTTTTCTGTCTTCTTTCTATTTTGTGAGCAACCATGAGAAAGGTTTCCATGGTCGAAGGCATTTGGGAAATAAATGCTGCATGCAATATTCCTATTCAGATATTCAAGATGTAGCATATTCAAGACTTCTTGCAATAAATAAATGTGTTTCACTTTTCTAAGCAAGGTTCCCAGATCCTTGCTATTCCTGTAACATGTAATATCCCCAGTCCTGACATTCCACAGGATCATACTGTTGAGGTCCACATGTGATGGACCCTGCCTTATTTAAAGTGGCATATTTCCGGGGTGCCCTGCACAAGGATGTTTTGCCAAGAGTGCGTCCTGGTGTAAGGCATTATCAGCCTGGAGATAATTTTCATAGCATCTCTATTCACTCAGCGTGAGCCCACAGGGCTGGGTCCACTCAAAGGAGGAGGGTTGCCTTTTCCAAATTCACTCAGGGACCAAAGGTCTCTCCTGCCAGCCAGAATTACACCCAGAGGAGTGGTTCCCTCACTGCTTCTTTAAATTTCTGAGCAATGAAGCTGTCCATGAGGCAAGGCAAGAGTGTATCAGAGGCTCTGCTTTAAACAGAATGAGATTTCCAGATGTTGAGTTACTTCAGGACCCTTGTTACAGGGTTGGGATGTTTAGAATAGGCTCTAGCTCTGGGACAGTGTGACAATCCCCTCCATGGTCATCATTATCACCCTTCCACTGTCTACAATTTGCAGAGAGCTCTTACGTGCTTCTTCAGCCATCCTGAAAGGTTGATGGGTTTATTTGTGTTGTTGACATCTATTACACATGAGGACATGGAGGCCCGTCATATGTCCTCAGTCACATAGCTAGTAAAGGAAGAGCTGGGGATTTCATCTTGGGTCTGACTCTATAATGGCACTTTCCTGTCCTACTATACTGCCTGTCATCAAGCTGTCTGTGGCTAGTCCTTCAACAGCCATATTTCAATTCCTTTCTTTTCCATCATCACCCAGATAGCCTTGACTAAGACTAGGGAATTGAGAGGAGGTGGGAATGCCAAGCAAGCAAGATGGCATCTGTGGGGCCTTAAGGCTTGGAAGTCCAGAAGGCAGCTTCCCTCCTGAGGACCATAGCAGGACTAGGCCTGGCTGTGCCCACAGTCCTTTGGAGCAAAGACCAAGCAGTAAGATGTGGCCATGCCTCCTCAGGTGGCCTCATGGACAGGCAACCCTCACCTGCCAGAGTCCACTCCTCATCCTTAAGCAGGTGTGTACATCTTACTTACATCTTAACTCACATGAGGCTTACTCCTCACCAGCCCAAGAAACAAGTGGTTTTGAGGCAACCAGAGTGTTCAAGAGGTGCTCATTGCTCAGTGACTTCTCAGCTTGAAAAAAGGTGCAGTTGAGATGAGGAAGCCTGGATGTAAGGATTCAGGCCATCAGGCTGGGTGGCCTGGGTAAAGTCCCCTAACCTCAGCCTCCTTCCCTGATATGTGGGGATAAAGAGCCCTTTCTACCACTCATGGCTTTGGTGAGGGGAAGGCTAGGGCTGAGAATATTATGGTCCCAGAAGAACGTGGGATGTGGCACCAAAGGCAAATATCCAAGAAGCTGACCAGAGAGTCTCAAGTTGTGCTCCCCAGTGTGGTAGCCACTGGCCCCTGTGGCAATTTAAATTAATCAAAATGACATGATATTAGAAACTCAATTCCTCATTACCATGAGCCACATTTCAAATGCTAGATTATGGCCACTGTATTGGACAGTGCAGATAGAGAACATTCTATTTCTAGACCGGTTTCTCCTCTAGCTGGTTTCTTCTGGCCCCTGCTGTTGCTCTGAACCCCTCCTTCTTCACAGAAGAAGCCTCCTTTCCTAACCACCCAACTTTAGAGGGAATGGTTTAAGTGAGACTAGATGGTGGATCATAAGGATAGCTCAAGTTGCCAGCAGGAGTGAGGTTGTCCTTTTGTGGATTCTGGGCTCTAGTTTAGCTGTCTACTGAGACGGTAAGCTCCTGAGAGGCAGGGTATCTGTCTGGTGTCTTCTGCATCCCTGACCATGCCCTGCATGGTGCTAGGCACACAGCAGATCCTCAATCCTGGTTATGGTCCATAGGTGCTAACTGGTGGTCAAGAAGCTTGGGTCAGTACAGCCTTGTCTTGGCCATGACTTTACTTTACATGATGTCTAGTATGTCACCACTCCTTGCTGGGCCTCAGTTCTCTCTCCACCAAGGAACAAGGGGATTGGCTGGAATAGATGGTCTTAGCTTTCCTGCTCCATCCATCCATGGCTTTGGGAGGCAGAATGCAGATTCCCTGGGGCAGGCCCTGTGGTTTGGATCCCATTTTACCAACAGCCAGTGCTCAGACCCAAGGCCAGACGCCATGGGGAGCTGTACTGTGTGAAGATGTGTGTGATAGGGTGCCTGGCACTGTGTGGGTGTGTGCGTGTGTGGGTGTGTGCTTGTGTATATGTATACATTTACTCTCCCTCTCAAATCGAGGTAACAGGGCAGGAAATCCAACGTTACCATGCAAACACATAACTAATCTGTAGTTGGGCTGTGGGTCTGAGGTCTTCAGGACCCATTTTTACTGCCCATTTCTTCTCTTTGCCACAGGCAGTTCAATAAGCAAATATGTTCAGGTGTCTGAGAACAAGGCAGAGCCTCTATTTGGGGACCAAGACCCAGCTCCTAGGACTCAGGGTTGTCTACAGACCCCCATGGTGACAGGACACAGGCTGGTTTCAGGGATGTTCTGGAAAGCCAGGCTCTGTCGGTCAGCTCTCAGGGATGCCAGAGCTCGGCACAAACCAGACGTTCCTCTGTTTGCTGGAGGGCAGGGGCATTGAATTTAGAAAAGTGGATGGAGCCAACTAAGCATCTCCTCGGCAAGCAGCAGATGGCCTGGAGCCTGAGGTGAGCCACCGGAAGGCATTGCTGGAGTGACACATGTGGGGGCCATTTTACTTCTTGGTTGCAGGAGCAGGAGGACTAACCACACAGTGAGGGAAGTGGCCATGCTCGCTTCTTCCCACAGGGAGCTCGAGTGAGAGACATGGGAAGGAGACAGTGGTGGTGGTGGGAGCTTGGAATTCACAGTTGGTTATCTCTGGGGTGGAAGCCTTGGCTGCCCTCAGAAGCCTGAAATGCCTAGGTATGGTCAGAGCCATACCTTAGGATTGGAGGGGTCAGCTTCAGGAATCATGGGGTGGGGGTTGCAAGAGGTGGGGGCTTGGCTGCTTGGCTTCCACCCACCTCAGCTCCAATCCAAGGACCAAAGGCCTCCTTCCTGCTGTAACTTTCTCTCCCCTCCCCCCTCCCCTGTAGCCCCTCCACAGGACCATCCTTGACCTTCCTTCCTACTCCCCAGCTGTTATACCCTGAACACAGCACTACTCTTGCTTTGGGTCTACTTTGTTTCCATGTTCCCCTCTTGGGCACCTCTTTACTTTCTCCACCTGGGGGAGTTCTAGACACCACCAGCATCCCTGGGCTTACTGGCTATATCACTCCAATTTCTGTTTTCCTCACCTTCTCCTGTCTGACCTTCCTGCATCCCTCTTGTGAGAATCCCTCCCCCCCCCCCCCCAGTATAATCCAGGATCATCCCAAGACTATTCAAATGCCTGGAGCACTGTGATGCTTTCCCTGAATGCCCTCCCCCCCAGGCAGAGGCTGCTGTCCTCCTGGTGTGGGTACACTCATGTCACACTGGGCTGTAATTGTGTGTCTCCTCCCCTAGGCTATGATCAAGGACCTGGTCTTTTTCACCTTAATGTCCTTACTGTGGCACAAAGCCTAACACAGTACACATGGCTAATGAATAGTTTGCTGAATAGATAGGAATAAATTCATGCACGAACTAACTCAGGGGCCTGTGCACTTGGGCCTCCCCAGGGGCTCACACAACCATGGTGCCAAGCCCCAGAGTCCATGCCCTTTGACCTGCCAACCCTGCAAACTCCTCTACCTTCCTCCAGCAGGAGGAGCTGCTTTCCTTTCTGCTAGGCCTCCTTGCTGGGTTGGGATAGTCAAGATGTCTGGAAGAGGAAGAGGCTTGTCCATGTCTTCCTCTTCTCCTGAAAACAAGCCACCTGCCTGCCCAATCATACCTTCCTCCATGCCTCCTTCCCAACACTGCCCTCAGTCCACCTGCCTTCCCCTTCCAATATGCCTCTCATCTGCCCCTCTCCCATCTACTGAAATCTGAGGAAACCCAGAGCACCAGAGTCCATGCAGGGACATTCTTACCCTTCACTGGTATGTTGTCACCCCCCTCCCCCCCCCCCATAGACAGCTGTCCTTCATAGCATGGGCCAAGTCAGCCCACCTGAAGCAAACCAGTCTTCCAGAGTCTTGTGCCCCTCTGCCATCACCCACAGCTCCGGTCCCTGTGGCCAGCTCACCTGTCTCTCCCCAGATGGGCAGGTACTCATCCTGCTGAATATCCAGCATGATCTCCAGCCCGTTGCCAGTCCCGCCCTTGACCGTGGTGAGCAGAGGTTTGCCATCCTCTCCTGAGTTAAACATGTAACACTTTCCATATTTTGTAAACACCTAAGGGAGAGATGAGAGGGAGAGAAGCACATGAGTGACTTCAGACTAGAGATTAGTGAGACCCGAGAAGTGTAACATCAGTCCAGAGTTCCCACAGCCCGTAACAATCAAGCCCTCTTGCGGACCACTATGGCTAATGGCCGGACTTTTGCCAAGCAGGATTCTGACATCAAAGAACAAATCTGGACATACTCTGGGGTTCATTTCAATGGGATCTGGTCTCTTCTCCCTCTGGGCACCCTCCCAACCCTGGGTGGCCCTGTTTACTTCTAAATGTTAAACTTTCACCTGTAGGCCAATCTGCACCTCCAGCCCCAAGCTCTCTCTTGGGCTCCAGACTCACGATCCCAGCATCTGATGAATGTGACTTCAGGGGCACCCATAGTGCCCTGACACTTAGCAAGTCCCAGTGGGAACAAACTTCCTCAGGTTCCCCGCCCCACCGGATGGTTCTCCTGCACTCCTGTCCCAGGGAATAGCATCACCACCTGCCAGGAGGCTCAGGCCAGCCCCTCAGAGTGGCTGTCCATTCTTCCTCTTCCTCACCCCCAAGTCCAATTAACCAGCAAGGCCTGTAAGGCTGTCTCTACATCCGGCTTGTATTTTACCTTTTCTCTACTGCACTACCATAACGCAGGACCCAGTTATTGCTTCCTGGGCTGCTGAAATTTTGGCTGGGCTCCTGGATTCCAGACAACCTTCTCAGTCCATCCTCTAACTTTGCTGTGGCTCACTCTTTCTGAAATGCAGACCTCATCTTGCTAATCCTGCCCTTAAAATCCAGCAGTGCTCCCCAACACCCATAGGCTAAAATCTAGGCCCTCCATACCCAGCCATCTCTGATGCCCTCTTCCTACTCCATTCTGCTATTTCCCATCCATGTCCATGGGATTCCATTAGAAGGGAAGCTCCATGTGTTCAGGGAGTACATCTACTTGTTTGCTGAGGTACCTATCCGTAGTGACCAATAGGGTGTCTGGCTCATGGGGGTGCTATGGAAATATATGTTGAATGAATGAGTGAATGAATGGGTAGATGGAGCCAGATCAGATGACCTGCAGCACCCATGGATGCGCCCTACTAGTTCACACACTTGTGGCTTTCTATTTGCTGTTCCTGCTGCCTATAACTCCTCTCACTCCTCTTCCTGTCTGGACAGCCTCTAGCTGTTGTCTAAGACTGGACTGCTCTGTCTCCTCCTCCAGGAAGCCTTCCTGAACCTCTGGATCAAGTTGGGCTACACCCCTCCTCCTTATTCCCCTCGCTCCTCACCATAGCAGCTATCTCATGGCCCCAAATAGTTGATCCTACATCTCTCTTGAACTTGACTCTGCCATTCACTTCTGAATTCAAGGACTTAACACCCAGTAGGTATTCGGGCCACTTCTGCTTGACGATTACATGATTACAAAGATGTGGTGTGATGGTGTGGGAAGAGCCTGGGATAAGGAAGGCAGAGATCTTTTTTTTTTTTTTTTTTTAAGATTTTATTTATTTATTTGAGGGAGAGAAAGTGAGCAAGAGAGAGAGCATGAGCAGGGGGAGGGACAAAGAGAGAGAGAGAAGGAGACTCCCCAGCTGAACAGGGAGCCTGATGTGGGGCTTAATCCCAGGACTGAGTGGAAGGCAGATGCTTAACCGACTGAGCCACCCAGCTGTCTCAGGAAGGCAGGGATCTTTGTCCACGTTTGATGTTGCCACTTATTAGTCATGTGACTTCAGGTGAACTTGGATGCTCCAAGCCTCAATGCTCCATCTATAAAATGGGCATTCTCGCCCTTTCCTTAGCTACCTCTCAAGGTTACTGAGAAGATCAGCTGAGGTAATATATGCAAACATGCTTTGAAAACTATAAAAGCTTTCTACAAATGCTATGGGTTATTATGCTTATATAACTGCTTTGGAATCTTGAGCTGAAGCCAAATTACATCTGGCAAAATTGGCTGGAAGAGAGCCAGGCCAAGTGTATTGGGTTCCTGCAGCCACTGAGGTTTGGGCCCAGACCCCTCCTTGGCCATGTTCCACTGAACTGTCCCCTCCTGCAGCATGGAAGCCACAGGGATGGGGATGGGGTCTCTGGCTTCCCATCCTTCAGTGTGGGGGCAGGTAGATAGCAGGGGCAGATGCTGGAGGCTGTCTTTCTCATGCAGACCTTGAGGGCCGGATGAGAGGAAGGAAGAGAGACCTCTACGATGTGCCAGATGCTCTGCTAGGTACTCATGTAACTCACGTAACTCTTGCAACCATGACCGCTCTGGATATTGCTGCTCCCATTGTGCAGAGGAGGAAACCGAGGCCCAGAGATGCTAAGTGACTTGCCTAAGGTCACACAGCTATTAAGTAGAGATACTGAGATGTGAAATCTATGAATGTCTAATACATATGCTTTTTCTGGTTATGGTCCCCTGGGTCTTTGTCATTGGGACCTTTCTGAGCCTTATCCTATTACTCTGTGCCTTGCTTTTTCCATCAGCCAACCAATAGTCATATGCATGTACTCCTCCTATGTGCAATAATTATGGGGATTGCAAAGAAGTATAAACCCTGTTACCTGCCTTCAGGACCTGTGGAAAGCACCAGCAAGACATCAGAGTACACGTTTTCTTCACTGTATAAAATGTCTGAGTCCCTGACCAGCTGCACTATTTCAGGACAGCCTAGCCCTACCCCCTCAGTTTCCTGGTGGAGGAGGAAAGCTAGAACATGATTTTTCAAACAAACTGAACTTTATCATTGCTATTGTCTGTAGCAACTGGACTCGGCTAATGAATTTGTCTCCTGGAGAGATGTTCTCCGGGACCACTGTAATGAACAGAGGAGAGAAGCTTATAGTTAGCAAATCTTTTGCAAGGGGTTGAACACATCTGGAGTGACTTCTGGGTGTTCTAATATAATTTTTTTTGTAGATCTACTAAATATGCTTGTTGGTTCCAAAATTGATTGGTAATATTAACTGCCTATCTAATATGAGGAGAGTCATAAGGAAAAGTACATTTCAGCTTTGCACCAGATTATTGCAAATCCCACCCCCCGCCCTGCAACAACTTGGTACTTGAACTCCAGAATATTGGGCTGGAGTTAGAATATGACCCGTACTCCCGGGTCAGCGGTGATCCCAGCCCAGTGTCTGTGATCCCAGATATGCTGGGTGGGTGGTGTCGGGAGAGAGCATCAACCCTCAGAAGAGGGGGATGATAAGGTGCGGGAGCTCCAAGGGCTCTTGCAGACCATCTCACCGACCCACCTTACTTCATGGGGAAGGAAACGCAGACCTGGGAGGGAGGAGGCAACTTGCCTGTGGCAGTGCAGTAAAGACCCATCTGTTTGGGACCAGACTCTGGGTTCAGTCTGAACTTCCTTTATAGCAGTCTCCCTCTGCTTCCCTGCCTGCAACAGAAGATGGGGGCTCTGGAGGATTGCCACCTTTAGCTGGTTACTGACACAGTGCCTGCTCTGTGTGGAACACTGAGTGTTCCTGGGACCACTGAAGCCTCGTGCATGCAAGTCACCCCTCCGGAGGAGGGAGCAGACGAGTCTCCATGGTGACAGTGATAGAAACTCACTCCCCATCCTTGGCTGCCCCCTCACCAGGCCTGATACCCATCCTAGGCCCAGAGGGTGGCTCCTGCAGGGGCCTGGGTGTCAGTTTCATCTTCTTCTAGGGGCAGGAGGGATAAGGGGGTGCTGGGGCAAGCACACACACTTGCCAAGTGTGAACCAATGCACATCAGAGCTCGGTCAGGGTGGTGGTGACCAGAATTGCAGGGCAGGGAGCTGGAGGGTGACCATAGCCATAGCGATGGCCACATTATGATCTATGATGGCCATGTTCTTTCTTGAGTTGCGATCACCATAAAGGGGCTTGACATCCTTCTGCAGCTTCCCGGCGCATTTAGGACTAAGTCCCTAAATCCTCGCAGGGGGCCCTGTGTGGTTCGGACTGGTGTCCCATCCTCCCTTTTGTCACATGCCTCTAGCACCCAGCCTCTGCAGTTCTTGGAATGTGCAACAAGCTCTTCCCCCTGCAGGCCCTTTCTGGGTGTTGTTTCTTTGGTCTAGGATGTTCCCAGCACACCCTCGGTCTGCCTTCCTGCCTTCCTCAGAGGCCTTGCTTGACCACTCCCATGGCCCTGCTCCCAGCCTCCGTTTAAATGGGGACGTCTTGTCTCACAGCTTCATTTCTCCTGTTTTGCCCCTTTATGGTGCACAGTAAAGTGTGTAACTAGGTGGTTATTCATGTGGTTATTTTTTGGCCATGTCTTCGCTCCACTGTAAGCTCTGCAAGTGCAGGGACTGCAAGGTGCTGCCAACCTTTAGCACCTAGCCCACCTCTGGGAGGTGCCCTTCAGGGCTGGTCAGTCTTGCTGGCAGGAGGTGGACCTGACACCGTGTACCATCCTCTCTCCCTTCCCTTTCTCTGCTGAGGCTGTTCTCAGCTTCCCACTTCACTGTACCTGAGCATCTTTGCTTGCTTCTGCAGGAAAGCATTAGGGGAAATAATTCCTCTGGGAACTAAGAGTCTATCTTCTTGGGGGTAGGAGAAAGGGCTCAGAGACAGCAGGTCTGTCCTGACTGCACGCCTCTGCCAGCCTCCCTGCCTGTGCTGCTGCGCCCACGGCTCCTGCCTGGTGTTTCCGAGAGGATTATTTTCCTCTCTGCTCAACATCAAAGGCCTGAGAGCTATTTACACATTGCACAGTTTCGCTACAAACCTGGGACAAGATGCAGCTCTCCTTCCCTGTTTCGGGGCATAATGATGTATAAGTGTAACACACGCTTCAAATTTATGTCTTATCGTCCCCAGCCAGAAAATACAGTTTACTTAAGTCCAGATTGTCAGGCCCAGCTCACTGCTTCTTCAGACCTGCCATTCTCCCAGGCATCGCTCTGCTCTCCCCTGTAAGTGCTGACAGCCCCATTGCGGATGGCAGGGCCAGATCCGCTGGGTTGCTAAGAGTCTGGAATTGGACACAGTTGGGTTGGTGTATGAGAGTTAATGGTGCACCTTTCAAACCTGGATCTCCAGGAATGAGGAGGTGGGTGGATCCTGAGATAAAAATGAGGCCCGTGACCATCACCTTCATTGCTAACATTTGCACGGTGTGTTATGGCTTAGACTGCCTACGTTTGGTGGCAACTTTCTTAGTGGCCTCGTTAAGGGGAGGAAGCCAGCAATTTCTGAGTCTCGACTTTGTGCCACTTGGCATTTCCATAGGTGTTCTCACCCTCCTAATTATGGTCCAGCTCCCCTGATGGGGAGGCCTCTTGCAATCACATCCCCATTTTACAGTGGAGGAGACTGAGGCTACTGAGGAGGTAGATAGTAGAGCTAGGACTTGCAGGTGAGACTTTCACCAAGGAAGTCACAAGGAAGGAAGCCTGGGATTTGGGGTCAGACAGGAGGCAATCAATGCAGCTCCCTATTATTTGTCAAGTCCGTGGCCTGAAACACGGTATTTTCCTGGGTGCATTGCCTCACCTACAAACCTGGCAAGATAATCTTGCCATGTGACTGGAAGCCTAAATGAGAGGATGTAAGCAGGTTGGTTTGGATGATTACCTAATAGACATCTTTACTAGTTATGAATCCATACAAGGATGGGAGGTGGGGTTTCTCCTTTTCAGCAGAAGAGAGATTAGTCATTTGGGTTATGGCTAGGAAGGCCAAGATGAATCGAGGGTTCTTGCCCTCTGCTTATGTCCCTATAATCCAAACTCTTCTTGAAGTAGTTAGAGGAGATGAAGACTGCCGTGTGCCGCTGATTGCTTACTCCTTAATAATGCTAAGCCAGTTGCGGAAGCCCTGGGCAGCCCATGATATTACTGGCACCATGGGGTTCTGTAGGAGCAGGAGATGCTTGCATGCATACAACCCGTTTTGAAAATCTACACTTGAATTCCAACCAAATTGTAACCAGTTATTGGTATGGTGGAAAGATTCCCACCAATCGGCAGTTGACACATTTTAAGCTAAAGCAACATGGGTGTGGGGATTGGGAAAATGTCTCACTGCCTTCCTGTAACTCTTAGAGTAGCTCTGAAATTTGCTACCATCCCTGGAGTACCATTCACTTTACAACCGCCAACACTAATTTTTGCAACAGCCCCACGAGGTTGGTATTATCACCTCCATTTCATGGACAACAAAACAGGCCCAGAAGGGCCGAGCCAAGTCACAGAGCTGGGCAGTGGAGAACTCAGGGCAAAAATTCATTTTTGCCTAGTTCCAAAGCCCGTGCTCCTAGCCCCCCTGTTCTTTGTAGGTACAGCTCATTCCCATACCCCTCTCCCAAACTGCTCTGCCACTTGTCAACTGGTGAGACTGTGGCTCACTAACACGGCACACTCCCACCTGGTAGCGGGGAGGTACATCTCAGGGTCAGAGGCATCCTGGAAAATTGCAAGCATTTTCTCATCCAAACTTCTCTTTTTCATAAGAGTCTAAAGTCCAAAGAGGTAAAGTGACCTGCCCTAGGTCACACAGCCGGTTTGGGGACAGAGATGAGATCTGACCTAGGCTTAATTGCTTGGCCCTATTCTTCTAAGCCTTCTGTTTGCACATGCCAGGGCCTGGAGATAATGGCCAGGCCCCCCTTCTCACGGCATTGTGTCCAGGAATATGAGAAAGATTGACAGCTGCTAGCATCCAGGCTCGGTGTGACCTGCTGGGGTCCCCTGCCTTACAGAGTCGGGGAAATGCAAAGCAGAGCCCTTGCTGGGAAAGGTTAGGAACAGCTGATACCCAAGAAGACACAGTTTTCTGGTTCAATTAATAGTGCAAACAACATTTCTACACCATGTACCTACTTAAGAAAATAAATTATGCATAAGTTCCCTCAAGGATTGTTGAAATATCCACTCACCAGAACACAACTAAAGCTGCAAGCTTCAGGTCTTCCAGTTCATTCATTAATCCTGACCTTTAGGGTTTCTCTAAGGCAGTAGGTTTCTTGTCTCTTCTTGCTTATTGTACTTGAAGGAAATGAAATTGTACTGCTCCAAGATGCCTCCAAAATTCAGCCTTTCCCTCTTCCTGCCTGTCTCCTGCTGAGTTGACTAAGCTTTCCTCTCAATGAATTACTGAAATTTCTCATCAGGCTGTTTTCAAAATACCATGCATGTTAAAGCCAACCATTTAGTCTTATTTGTTTGATGTGCCTCTTTCAAGCTCCTAAAACACATTTCACACAATTGGGAAGTGAAAAATTCTGTCAAATGGGTTACCAGGCTTCCAGGAAACAAAGTGAATCGGCCTTTTGTTTCCTGAAGTTGCAGTAAGTGTGTTTGAGGACAAAAATACAGCAGAGGGACTGATGCATGGGGTGGGGGCTGCCAGAGACGGTCAGCTCTTTGAAGGCAGGACTGTATCTTATTAAAATCTCTACTTGCTCGTTCATCAGTTCCTGCAACAGGAATTTCAGACTAGTTATCTCATTCCAAGGACTGTTGCATGACTGTGTGTTTTCCCTATAAGGAGATTTAAAAAGACAATTGCGACAAATACCCACGAAAGCACGTCCATGTTGTTGGTGCTATTCCTGGTAATGAATAATGGAACATGGCCCCTTTGCCACCATTCATCACCTCTTTTTTTTAGGGCATCATTAATGTCATGATCTCATCCAAACTTCTTTTTTTTAGGAGGCCACCATCTTTTTTTTAGGGCATCAATAATGTCATGTTCTTCAGAAGCAACTTTCTGGGGGGAAAGGCAAGAATGAACAGTCACTGAACATTGACAGAGTCGAGTGCTGTGCCCACTGCTCTATACCCCTTCTATCCTTTCAAGCTCACAAACCCCACTGATTCCACCCAGTGTGCAAATGAGAAAACTGAGGCTCCGGGAGCCTAAGTATCTCATCCAAGGTCCTACAGCTAAAGAATGGTTCACCTGACTTTCTCTTTTATATGCATGGGTTGGTGGAAGTATGCTTGGCATTATTAGAATGTATGAGATGGTAATGTGGCCCCTCCTCCACGCCCCTGCACCTCTCTGCTGGGATGTGACATTCCCTGTGCCTGTTTCACTGAGAGGCCCTTTTGCCTCCTCCCTCTGAGCCTGAGTGCAGCAGGGCCTTGTCCACCGGGCAACTGTCCAGAGAGCTCTAGACTGTGCAGGAGGGGTTGTGTGAGCACCATGCAGAAGGAAAGAGCGTCAAGCAGCTGCAAATCTGTCTGTCAGCTGGGAAAACAGCACGAAGGGAGGAATGGCTGACTCTGAGTGTTCTCCTCCGACTCAAACATTTTGTGAGCAAATGTGCTCTTGGAGGATGACTCATGGAGACAGAGGGGCAACTTGAAGGCACTCCGGCGGTTCACCTGCAGAGTTGCTGGAAATGCCAGGCCTCTGCTGATGAATCCCACCTGACAGCTCATGTGAGAATCCCATATTGGGCTTGACTTGAGGTTGTAAAGTGGGATGTGGGGAACCAGATGCCTTTCAAGCTGGACTGCAGCTTGACTGCGTGGGGGCCAGAGCCTGGCTTGATGGAAGTTTCAAACGGGATTCAGCAACAGGTTGGCTGTTCTCTCTGCTAAGGCTCTACTGTCTGTCTCCTGGGGGCAGGAGGGTCTGTAGCATTTCCATCTCTGGATCCCCAGTGCCTGGCTCCATATCCAGCATAGCGTAGGCCCTTATGGAAGATATCTAGGTGAAAGACAAAAAGCATGGAATTGGGAACCAGGTAGTCCCAGCTTCCAGTGCTGGCTCTGCACTGATTTGGAGGTTATTTCATCTTTTTGGCTCTTGATCCTTCATCTCCAAAGTGCTGGCAAGAGTACCTTTCAATAGAATTGTAAAGATCAAAAGGGCCATAATGGCTCTGAAAGTGCTCTGTGGGGGGGGAAAGCCCTCAGCCCAGGCAGGGAACATTTTTGTTTGTCGTTTGCATCATGCTTAAGCCTGGTAGGAGCAGAGGAGGGACAGAGTTGTTATTTTACTGTGGGAATTGAATCTGAGGTGTTGTTCTTCTGGGGCCATGGTCACAGCTCATCTATTCATTCATTTAGTGAACATCTACAGAACACCCCTTGTGTTCTAGGCACTGCCTTAGGTGTTGGGGATACAGAAATGAGTCAATCCTTTAGGAATTGCCTAGAAGAGAGGGTGGCCCTGCAGACAATACTGGGTGGTGCCAGGTGCTGTGGGAATACATAGAAGGAAAGCTGCCTGGAAGGCAGTGATGGAGGGGGTCCTGGGGGTGTTACAAAATTCTCTCTAGCCACAGTGAAGGTGACACCAGGGTATTTAGAAGGTTGAGACAGACCCCTTAGACTGACTCCTGGGCTAAGAAGGGTCATTTGGATGCTATCAGGAAGACCAGTGATGCTAGCCCAGGCTTCTGGCTGCCTGCTGAGCCCTGCCTATCTGCCCATCTTTCCATCTCTCTTCCTCTATTGGAAACTAATACCCTAGACAACCATGAGCTATGCTAAAATATGGGCAGGATTTGTGGATAAACACAGACTTTGGGGTCAGATTACCCTGGTTGAATACCTACTATGTGCCAGACACTGTGCACAATGAATAATGGAGCTTAGCTGTCAGGTAATAGATAATTATTAAGACAGAGATGCAGTTCTCTCCAAGGATATCTGTGTCAGTCTCAGAACCCCTTCCTCCCTCCAACCTGGCTCTCTGATCTGCCCATTGTCAACAGGTTGCCACGCCAAATCTAGGGTCACAGGGCCAGGGCAAGTGGATAAATCAAAAGAGCACGTTTCTGGGGATCCAAGGCTGACTGCAAAGGGGAACCCCTTAACTGTTGCCAGATGTGAGGAGCAGGGACCAAGAGGGATTCCTTGCCTTTAAGAAGGGAAGAAGCCAATAAAAAGTGAAGGAGAAAGTATGGCCACAAACCGTCCACGGTTGTGCTACCGTTTTCTTCTGCTGCCTTCACTCTGTTTCTAACCGTACTGACATGATTCCTGCTTCCCAGTCTGTCCCAGTGTCCAGGCAAGGCAGACTGGGGGCAGCATGTGTTCAAGACCCAGCAGCCCAGACATACTGGTATGTGGCCCTGTGACCTGCCACATTTGGATGTTCTGGAGAGCGGAACATCTTAGTTTTGTCCTCTCTCTTAGATAACATCTTAGTCTATGTTTTCGTTACTCATGAGATGACGGATGTACCTGGCAGAGGATGTACCTCGGGCCATAGTCCCTGTTACAGGTTCTTTTTACAGTTCCTTCCTTGATCTTCTGACTATAGCTGTGTGCCCACTTCTACCTGGTTGGTGCCTGCTGGATTTCCAGGAATATGTGACCTGCTTGATTCTCCCTAAGGCTGTGTTAGATCTTTTCTGGAACATTCCTTGGCTATCCCTGTATAAGAAGTTTGTATTACCTTTGCTGGATATTTCTGCTCAGTTGAACTTCACCTTTCCCTCACCTTCCTAGTACCTATTTCCAGGGGTTGGGTGGGCTTCATTTTTCACTGCGAGTGTGATTTATACCTGGATGACCAACTCTGAGATAAGACACGAGTCACCTGCCTCATCGGACACCTGCTGGGAATTGCTTTTATTTGGGGGGCAGGTGTGGGATGAGGAAGGGAAAGGAAGGAATTGGAAATGTGTTCTGAAAAAAAAAATAAAGGAAATGTGTTCTGTTGTGTTCCTGGTTAATTTCACATTATTCTATAGGGCTGCACTGAAAACAATGCATCAGTAAAAACCAAATGATGGTTTATGATGTTTGCAAAGGAAAAGCAGGTGTTCTAATTAATGCCAGGGCTGAATATAATCCCAAGGCGGGCTGATTCTACAGCTGATCAAGAAAAGGTCAAATAGGTAACTACCCACATGGCACTGAAATCCTCATACCATATTCTTACAGATTTCATGTTTTCTCATTAAAAACATATTTCAGCTTTTCCAGGAAATACTCAGAGAATGTCATTGTCTTCTAGTCTTCCCAAGAGCTGGTCTTGGAGGTTGAATAGTATGTAATTTTAGTAGCAAAGCATGTTCAAAGCCATCACAGATTCACAAATGCAGAGGGTTTCTGGTAGTTTAATCAGATTGCTCTCCTGACTTGTGGAATTAAGGCCTGGCTAGCAGATACATAGCATGCATGAAGCCACTCTCCTTTGTAGGTCCATAGCAGACATAACTGATTGATCACAACTTTCTTTCTCTCCGGGCCTGACAGTTTTTCTTTCAGTCCAACAATTCTGGCTGCTGCTATGAGTCTATTAGATGAATCCTGTTTGCCATCCTTGTGCCAGAAGAACATAAGTTCTACTGGCAGTGCCAGTGTTTCTGTAACAAGCAGTGATTCTTGAATGTGGGAAGGTTTGGGCAGGTGCCAGATGGCAATAAGAGGCACAACTTCAGGGGTTGAGTTATAACCAACTTTAGTTGGTGACAGAGGCAGAGGTAGGACTTTGCATACTTCAAAAGTGTTTAGACTTGTCCCTGCACTAGAATGGAGCACAAATAAGCTTTGGAATCAAATCTCAATTCTGGCACTTACTAGCTTTTTAAATTGGGCTAATACTTCCTGAGTATCCCCATGTCTCAGATTGGTAGACTAGACTCCTAGGAGGCTGTATTTTTCATTGTACCACAGTTCCTTGACTTATGATCCAAGTACCAAAGGACCTGAGATGATTAGGGTCTTTCAGAGTGGAAGACAAAGCATTCTTTGGTTCATTTGACATTCAAGGAGCACCTATTACATGGTGCTGGGTCCTGGGAATACAAAGATAATAAGACATGGACACTATCCTCAGGGAGTTCATGAATTGTCTGGGTAGAAAGGGAGATAAAACAGCTTCAGACATCAAGGAGATGAAGCAGGTGTAAGACCACCATTGTTCAATTTACAGAATGCAGCTCTTAAGGAATAATTACATGAAGCAAGGTCCACCGTGTAGTATAGGTTCCAGCTCATCATCCCTGTTGGTCTGTGTGCATTTTCAATAGGGTCTTCTTTTTGCCACAGCTTGGACATCAGCATACCCTCCATCAGCATACCTGTCCTCCCCTGGCCCCACCCCCTCTCCTCACCTCCAAATCAGGGCCTAGACTAGGAAAGGGCAGATGAGGTGTCTAGGGCATGGAACCTAAGGAGGCTCTCACTTCCCAGGGCTGCATTCACACTCATCTGAGAATGAGCACCTCTTGAAATTTGCACCCCAAGTGCCTTACTTGCCTCATTGTAGTTGGGGCCCTGCTCCAGACAAAGTCAGATGAAGACAGGAGTGGAGACATTTGTGACAAAAGTGGCATGACAACAGATTTTCACAATAAGCTTGCAAAATAGACGGTTGTCTTATTTTCAGATGAAGAAACCAGGGCATAGAGAGGGTGAGTTACTTTAGAGGACTCATGGAGCAGTGAATAATAGGAGATGTGAATGGCACTGGCACATCCTGCCAGTCCTGAGCCATGTGACCTTGGGCCAGTTACTTATTTTCTCTGACCTTCTGATTCTTCATCTGAAAAATGGGGACCATATACCTCCCAGGGTTAGGTGGTAATGAAGACTTTAGCACTTTAGCTTCTGGTTTCATGACTCTGCTTTCCCACATGTCAAGTGGACGGGCCATACCTTCCTCACAGACATGCCATGGGGACCCATGAAATTGAAATGATGAGTGGGCTGATCCAGAATGAGTTCTCAAAAGCTGTTAGCAGGGATGAAATGTCAATTCTGTAGGCTTTGCTGTGTCTTCAGCCCTGTCAACTGTTCTCTTGGGGTCTAAGCTGGGGAGTGAACATTTGGTGAGTCCTTTGGGAGTTTCCTGATAATAGTTGCAGATCTTCCTTAGAGGGTAATTGAGACTGAATACCTGCTACCTTCATGTGTTTATGTCGTGACCCCATTCAAACCTCCTGGCAACCTTGTTTTTATTGCTCTCATTGTTAGGGAAAAATCAACAGATTCCACAAGAGGCTAAAACTACACACCCAAGATTATGCAGTGCATCAGAAGCAGAGCTGGGTCTCTGCCACAACTATGGGATGAAGAAACCTCTGTGCATCCCACTATGGAACAGCCACCAAAAATACATACAAATATTTCTCAGCAATGGAGCAAAACCTAAGATTTGCATCTAAGCATGTTCCAACATGTGGGAATATAAACAAGAGTAATTACAAGTATGAAACCTGGTGAGTGTCAGTTGTTTCCTAGGCATGGTGGAGGGATGACTTATGGCTCTGCAGAGTGACCCAGTGGTGTCTTTGCCGTATCCCCAAAATTTAGCTAAAGTTTCATAACTCTGTTCCCCCAAACTGGAGAAATGAGGGGCAAGCTAGCAGTTCTCTGCAGGTTTAAGTCTTGCAGGTCCTACCTTGAGAACATCCCTCCATCTAATTTCCTCTACTCAGCTCCTAGTGTTAGCTGAGAATCGGTGTGATGCTACTCTTATATTTCTGTTACCTGCCACAGCCTCCTGCACGGTGGCCCCTCTCCCCCCACCCCCCACTCTTTTCCCCTCATTCATTTTCCACATAGTGGCCAGGGGATCTTGCTGGAAAGCAGACTCCCTGCTTAAACCCTTCCATGTCTGAAAACACCTTGGCTGGGCTGATACAACCCCTTGGTTGGGTTGATGACTGGCACCCTGTGTAGCTGCTTCTAGCCTCTTCTCTCTTACACCCCCTGAGTCATCTCTGCCCAACTATGCCCTTCCTCAAGCATGCCATATTACTTCATGCCTCTGTACTGGCAGAAATGATGATTCTGGATCCCTACCCCTCTTTTACCCAGATAACCCTTACTCATTCTTTGTGTCTCAGCCTGGCACCAACTCCTCTTGAAAGCCCTTCCTGACTGCCCACCCTCCTCTTCAGAACAGGTTAGGTGGCCCTCTCAGGACTTTGACAGCACTCTGTGTCACCTCCATTCCATCACACAGGATGGTCTGTGAATGTTTACTTGAACTGTAGACCTCAGTTGGCTCTTCTAAACTAGGGTCGGGTCTGAAGAAGGGATGCTCTTCATGTAGGCTATACTTTCCCTTCAAGCCCTGACTACTTGTGCATTTGTGTAAGCATTTGATTGTTGCTCATCTCTCCACACTGGACTGTAAGCTATAGGCTGTTTGGCTCTGCTCACTTTCTGGTTCACTGGGGAGCTGACAGATGACTTGCATGCAGAAGGTTCATCACCTAAACCAATGTTCTTGAGATCTGCACACACAGACCACACCCATAAGGGAGTGAAGGAGGCAGGCAAAGCCCCCTGACCCATAAGGAGCCCCAGAGCTGGGGTGGCCCTCCAGGGCTATTTTAGACCAAGGCAAGGGACAAGGTAATACACCCTCATTGGATTTGTGCCTCTCCTAGGGAGAGAACAGAACCCTGGGTAAGGTACCTCTCTGCTCTAGAGGACAGTTCCTAGAGAGAATTTTTGGATCTGAGAGCTGTCCGCTGCCAGTATGCCAGTCCCTTGGTGGATAAGTGCCTCAGTCCTTCAAGGGTGAGTATCCATTATGCTGCCATATTCACTATATCTGCCCTACTTCCAGGGATTTAGCAGGAAACCAACACATGCCAAATAAATGCCAAAATAAACGCATCCATTTAGTTGTCTATCTTTGCTCCATCCCCAAACTGTGGGACTCTATCTTACCTATTTTCTCCCAGAGCCCTATGTAGAGCCTAGTTTCTCATATGTACTTAATAGAAATTTGTTGAGTGAATGATTAAGCTACAAGAGAAAGACTAAAAGAAACAATGCTGCAATTTGTTTCATAAGCAAAGATAACTGCACATAAGTTAGTTGTTCCAAGGCTGCATTAAGTGAGGACACCTGTATGGTCCCATCTCATGAGCCAGGTTTCTTCCAAATAGAAAATTTAGCAGGTGTCCAGACCTCTCATAGCAAACCTCTGCCTACCAACAAGGCTCCAGGTTGAATGGGCTGGGGAGAGATCTGACAAGGAGATTAAGTCTCCTTTAGCAATATTAGCAGCCAGTCTCCAGTCCTCCAAAGACAAAGAAGAAATGGCTAGAGGAACTGGGGGGTATTTAGGATGGAAAAGAGCACGCTTGAGGAGGAACACAGCTGGCATCTATAAATATTTAAAGTGATACCATTAGGAGGAGTATGATTCCCTACTCCTGTGGAGAATAGTTCTAGGGTTTCAGTTGGTCGTAGGGAAATAACAATTAAAATGTCCAACAATAATCTTTCTGCGGAGATGGACATATTTTTTTTTTAAGATTTATTTATTTATTCATGAGAGAGACAGAGAGGCAGAGAACAGGCAGAGGGAGAAGCAGGCTCCTCGCAGGGAGCCTGATGTGGGACTTGATTCTGGATCCCGGGATCAGGCCCTGAGCTGAAGGCAGGTGCTCAACCACTGAGCCACCTAGACATCCTGGACATATTCTATATCATAAACATATGGGTTACACACCTGTATCCATTTGTCAGAGCAATATAGGTAAGCTATGTGCATTTCAACATGCATACTTTTTACAACAAAAAGGAAATGTTAAATCATTATTATCATCCTTAAATGAGGGTTGGAGAGGAATAGACATACAGAGGAAACGTTATGTTAACGTATTAATGTCAAAATGTTAATATTGTTTAATCTGTATGGCTGGCACATGGGGTTCATTATATTATTCTCTTTACTTTGTATACATGTGAACATTTTCCTAATAAAAAGAGATATATGCACTTGTGGAATATACTTAGAAACTGTTGCACAAGATAATTTTATTCAATAATTAAAATAAAAGGTATGCAATCTCCAAAAAAAAAAAAAAAAAAGAAATACATTAATTGTTAAACAAAGATGAATCAATTGGGCTGTGTTGGGATATAGTGAGCTTCCTGTCACTAGAAGTTTCTATGCAAACACCTTAAACAGCCTCCCAACACCACCACCCCACAAGAACCCGGGATGTTGGAGCATATTGCCAAGAGCAGGACACTGGACCAGGGAGTCTTAGTCAGGATCCTCGCCCTTTTCCTCCTCAGGAGGGGGAACTGGCTGACGCTCTGGAAGAGAGCTAGATTCTTTGGAGCCAGGATCCAGAGCCAGAGACCCTCACTCTGAACAGTAGGAGATGCTGCAGTGGAGACAGGACAGATAGCCAATGTATCTAGGAAGGCTTGTGCCCCTGCTTGGAGGTGAACAGAATGAGGGTGAGGATCCAAGTCAGGGTAAGGACTCATGGGTTTGGCAAGTAGTCTGAGTCAGTGACAGTGTGAGTTTTTGGGCTCAGATCCATATGCCATTGCTTACTAGCTGTGTGACCTTACCAAGGCACTTGACTGCTATGATCCTCAGTTTTCTCATCTGGAAATGGGGGCTAGGATCCACCTCATTAGATTGTTGTGAGAATTGATTTAATATAGACAGCCATGCTCATTATAGTCATTACTGCATGCAAAGGGAAGATGAGCCTGAGTCAAGGCAGGCACCAATGGGGAGAACGAAATAGGACTTGAAGGCCTATCTTAGATACCAGCCACCACTGGAGGGACACATTGTAAGGATGGCTAAACGGGGGTGGTGGTATTTGAATGGGTCAGCCTGGCTTAAAAGACAGGAAAAAAAGCCTACAAGGATCCTTCCATTGATAAAACTCCAGGGTTCCTGAGGGATCGCAAGCAATTTCTTGGAGCAACTGGCAGGGCTTTCTATAACCCCGCTTACTCTCGTTTCTTGTAAAAATGTACAGTGCTAGAGGACCGTGTGTCCATGCTGCCAGGGCAGTGTCCCTTTGGCAACCTGTGCTGCCCCCAGACCACTCAGCTGCAGTGGTGATTCCCCTCCGAGACCTAGACCAGTCCCGACCCAGCCTGGAGTAACACCCGGTAAACCCCCAAGGGTAGGAAAGACATCTTTAGCTCTCTAACCCAGCTCCTGGTGCATTTCTGCGTGGCTAGTAAATGATGCTTAGTAAACAAACAGGTGTTTGAGCTGTGTGTGGGGACAGGCGCCTTAGCTGGACCTGCCGACCCTGGGGCTTGTGTCCCTGGAGGGCCTCTGAGGATGGAGGAACAGCCATCCCCCACCCCCTCCCCGCCGCCCAACTGGGCCCACAGAGCCCCAAGAGGCCAACTGGCAGCCATCGTCGGCAGGCGGCGCTCCCGGCAGATGGCAGTGGCCTCTTCATTTCCCCGAGTGGCTCAGAGCATCAGCGTGGCCACCCACTGAACGCGCCATACATCAGAAGCCTAATGGCGCGTTTTAGAACATAAGTGGTAACCACCAAATGGGACCCGGGAAGGGAATTAGAGCCAGATGCACAGCGGGGAGGGAAAAAAATTGAGAAGAGAATCAGAGAAAATGGGGCCAGATGCAATCATCCCGAGACAGGAAAAGGTATCTCCCAAGAACCTGCTGGCCAGGGGGGTTCATTTCATTTAAAATCAGTGTCCTTTATGGAGGAGAGTTGGCCTGGACGCTGGGACCCTAGTCCCTCAGCACTGCCTGGCCTGGGCCTGACCACAGCATTCTGAAATGCTCTATGAGCTCCTCCCAGCCATTCCGCTTTTCATTCGGTAACTTTTTGCATGTAACTTTTTACAATGTGGCATAAGATTATGTACCACGGAATTTAAACTCACGGTTCAGAATCAAAATGCCTGGGTTCGAAGGCTGGTTCTGCCCCTGACCCAGGGACTGAGTTAACTTCCCCTGCCTCAGTTCTTGTGGGTACTAACCACCTTAGGAAGCTGTCATGAGGTTAAATGAGACAATACAGGAAACAGGTTTGGACTGTGGTGAATACAGGCCCACCTGAGGACACATTCTAACATTTGAGTAGAGGGAGGGGACAGATTCCCTGTGTAGCTCGGGGATTGCACACAAGAGGCATTCAGGGGATTTGATCTGAACTGAGTGGAGCACACACACACAAGCACACGTGCACACACAAAGCACCTGCGCACACGCATGCATGCATGGATATGTGTATATACATGCACCGGTAGAGGCACACACACACATGTGCATGCACACACATGCCACCTAGAGCCCCCTGCAGAAACCCATTTCCCTAGTAGGTAGGTGAAGTTTTCCAGACCCCTTTCACAGAGGGCTGGCTATTCCTGGGTCTTGGCGTTATGTAGGCATCTTGGTTCCAAGGCTCTCTCATTTCTGGCATATGGAGTTTCCCTTTCTTTAGAGCTTGGCTCTGCATTAATTTTTTTTTATTGTACTCTGTCCTGCATTTCTATGTGTGTGTAGTGGAAGATAGGATGGTGTTGGCTCAGTCCATCATGGAGATGGAACTAGAAATCGTGACTGGAATTTTCATTTTACTTGCTCACGTCCTACCTCACTCACAAAGTTTTTGAGGTCATTAGAAAAGAGAGATGAGCAAGATAAGGTTCCTAGCCTAAAGGACTCCATAGTCCCTTTGATGAGGGCAGGAGTGTAAGCAAATAACTACAATAAACACTAGCAGAAGGAAGGAAGGATGCCCTTAATGGGCAGCTCAGACAGATATACATGGGGAGACTCAGAGTTGGGCCAAGTGACCAGTTCCCATCTGAGGAAGGAATTAGAAGTGGCTTTGGGAGGAATGTTGGATTTGCACTGTGCCTAGGTGGAGGAGGAGGATTTCAGGACAAAAGTAGGGAAGGGCAGAGGGAACAACATGAATGGAGGCACAGAAGTGTGTGTTTATATATAGGGTGTTCTGGGGGCAGTGAGCACACAGGTGGGCTGGAGGGGAGTCTGTGGAGGAGTGAAGTAGTGGATGAGGCAGGATAAATGGGTCAGGCCAGGTTGTGAAGACCCTGATGCTGGGCTAAGGCCAAGCATTGTGCAAGACAGCTTACATAGTTATGTACTTAATGCTCATGGAGCCTGATTTGTGATACCCTCTTTAGGGATGGGAAACAGGCTGAGAGGCTATAAGACATTCTACCATAAGCCAATTATTATTCCAAACTCAGCCCTTTAAGCCCTTGAATCCTCTGCCAGGATTCAAACCCAAATCCATGGACTCTGAATTCAATGTCCCCAAGAATACAACACTGTGCCATGAGGCAGTTCTGGAAACAGTGAGGGACTCTGGGAAATACAATGTCTGTATTGATCTTCTAGGTCAGGCACTGGAATGAATATGAAGAACCACCTCTCGCCTCTATCACTATTACCAGAAAGAAAGAGACAAAAAAGACAAAGAAACTGAATGGAGATCAGAAGCAGAAGAGCAGGGAAGCCTGGGTGGCTCAGTGGTTGAGCGTCTGCCCTCCACTTGGGGCGTGATCCTGGGGGTCCTGGGATTGAGTCCCATGTTGGGCTCCCTGCATGGAGCCTGCTTCTCCCTCTGCCTGTGTCTTTGCCTCTCTCTCTCTGTGTCTCTCATGAATAAATAAATAAAATCCTTTTTAAAAAGCAGAAAAGCAGAGAAATATCTCTCAAGGACTGCAAGAAGAATCTGAGGTGGGGGAGGGGGAAGAAGCTGGCCAAGGAATCAAACCCTCCACCACAATGGAAGAGTCTCAGAACTCTTGGCTCATTTGACAGAAGAGGGAACTGGGGTGCAGCGAGAAGAGCCCCCAGTGTATGCTTCTGTGCTGGATTGGCCAATGGACTCCTTCATCCATGCACCCAACACCCAATTGCCTGTATGCCCAGCGCTGAGTATTATGCAGTTGCCGGAGACACAGAAGGAGAGGGAACATATTTTGAGCACATAATGTGCTAGGACTAACATGTGCTATCTTCTTTATTTCTTCAAGCAACTCAACGTGAAAGGTGTTTGACGCCCATCTTACTTGTAAGAAAGCTGAGCTCCCAGATACCCAAGGTAGAATGTGATTTACACTCAGGTCACGGCAGTACTAAAGTCTGTTCCTTTCCACTAGCACATACTGCCTTTCTGCTATCATTCCTGCCCTCAAAAGCTTAATGACCAGGGTAGTCTTAACATTGAGTGACCCTAGGAGGACACTTTTGAGAGTGAAATGTGGGGGGCATTCTCAGTAATCACATCAGAACAACAGGCATAACCTGACAGTGTCCCAACAAACTGAGACACAGGCTCAGCCTGTATATTAAGGGCAAGTTATTTATATTTGCATGGGGCTTTAAAGTTTTTCAAAGCATGTTCCCACTTCCAGCCATGCCTCATTTATATGGTGAGATGAGAAAGTTCCTTGGGTAACTGAAATGCATCCTTTATAATACGATGTTTTGGGAATCTGGATGATTCTGGATGGTGAGCTTTGAAATGCAGCCTAGGGTTTCTTGCCAGAGTAGAGGACACTCCAGTGTGTTGTCCCTGGACTGGTCTTACTCTCCCACTCTGCTGGGGAGAGCTCCTGGAGCCCATGGGACTCAAGACAGACCCCCAACCCCAAGAGGGGGGACTCCAGTACATTCCCTGCCCCAAGAGAGGGACAGACACCAGCATTTCCACACTGGGCTTAGCACCGTCAGCTTCTTAAAGAGACTTGAAACCAGCATCAGCTAAGTCAGTGACTTAGGAGAGCAGAGAAATGTCAACATGAAGATGAAGAGATCTTCAAGCTCAATGAGTTCAAACCCCGATGTTCTAGACGAAGACTCTGTGACTCAGAGAAGGAAGGTGATTTGCCCAGAGTCGCACTGTCAGTTAGGACCAGACTCCAGGTTTCCTGATTTCCAGGCCTGAGCTCATGGTGCCGAGCCCCGCTGCCCTCACTCACAAGCATCCTCTTCTCCCCTCCTCCACGTGACACCTCTGGCACGTGCACCTGACACACTCCACTCTCATCCCTGATGCCTTCGCACCTGCTGTTCCACCTGCTTGGCCTGTGCTTCCCAGGAGTGCCCCACCTGACAAACTGCCCTTTCAAGAGGAAGTGGAAGCAGCCCAACAGGTAACCTTGCCTGAAGCACTGTTCCTCTCTGGACCTTGTCCCTGGGGTAATTTTATACTGTGCAAGTTATGTCTGCCTCGTGGTTTGATTCCAGGCTCCAAGGGCACAAAGGTCTGTTTCTGTCCATCTCTGCATCCCAGCACCCCACACTGGGCCTGGGACAGAGCTGGCTTTCAGTCTAGTCAGTCTTGGGCTGACTGGGAAGGGGCAGATGATGGGCGCCTGGCAGGAGGAGTCAGGCTCCGGAGGCCAGGGGTGGTCCCACGTGGACCATGGTTTAGCAAAGTCCTGCAGGTGTGGGGAGAGATGCACGGGGACACGGCAGCCCTAGAGACTGCTCAACCCTGCATCTGCCTGTTGGAGTCAGCCTCTGGAAAAGTACCAGTGAATTAAAGCCCAATAAAAAAGTCAATTAAGTCCAAACTCGTTTATGCCTTAAGCTCCCCCAAGCCAGTGAGCCAGAATGCAAGCTGGGCTGATATTTCTCCATTTCCCTCCACGCCTACATTGGTCTCCAGTGAAGCAGCCACGACACATTTTATTTCAAGTATAAATGGGGCAGATAGATTGATAGCAAAGTAATGGCTGCTGGGGGCTCTCTGGACCCCATCCAGGAGACACATGTCAGCAGGCGAGATGTCCATGTCCTGACCTTGGACTCCAGATGCAGCACCAGGGATCTGTGTGCATGTTCTTGTGTGCCTGTGTGCTTGCCTACATGAATGGGGGAGTGTGCTTGCATGCATGTGTGCGCACACTGTTGTCTGCTACATAGATAAGTGGAATTTGCACATTTGTGGTTGATTCATCCAGTTATTTCATGCATATTTATGGAGAACCTATTTTGTGCCAGACACAGTACTTGCTCTGAGCCCTACTTTTGTGGGTTATACAGTCCAGGGGTCTAGAAGGGAAGACAGACAATATAACAAGTACTAACAACAAGTATATTGAAGATTATATGAGTGGAGGTATGCACAGGCATGCTCAAATATCTGAGCTCATGCGTGTTTGGAAATATATGTACATATGCACAGGAATAAAAGGTGTGTGTGTGTGTGTAGTGTCGTTGCTGTTGTGTGTGGGCTGTCTCTGGCTGACCCAGGTTCTGGAAGACATCCCTTCAAAATGATTGCAGCCAAGTGACAGCTAAAGTGAGATGATTTGTGTGTGTGAGTGGGGAAAAGATGAGAGGAGAGAGGAGTTGTCAGGGCAGCTGAATCTGAACAAGGGACCTGCTACCTAAAGAGCATGCACACCTGTGCACACCCATAGCCTCTCCGCTTTCCTCTCATTTCCCCTCGAGCTCACATGACCATGCTCACCCACAAGAGACCTCGGGGGCCCGGTGGCTGGCCTCATCTAAAGCCACTGCAAGGGCAGATGTGGAATTAGGTGTGCCGATCTGCCCCTGACGAGCTGTATAATCTTGGGCCTGTCTAAGTCTCTCTGACTCTCAGATTCTTCATCCATCGAGTGATAATAATGACACTATATCCGTCCGCCATCACACAATCGCTGTGACAATCTTGGAATCCTAAAGCATCTGGCAAAAGCGGGAGGTAGCTAATGTGGCTAGCAATTATTGTGCCTATCATGGGTGAGCCACCTCTCTCTGAAAGCCACCTTTCTAAAGCAAGACTTGGGTAGTGCCTGATTGCATGCATGGCACTTCCCAAGATATTTTCAGGAAAACACAATTTCTGTGATATGCTTAAGGGAAAAGAAAAACAACTCTGTGGTCACATAGGTTAGAAAATGCAGGGCTCACCAGAGGTACACATGTTTATTTCTTGCAACACTTTCAGGGACTTTAATATCCCGATGTGTGTTGTGCATCTGCAAGAGGCAGAGCATATGTTATTTCTGTCTCATGTGGATCCTTCCAGTGGCTAGGATTTAAGGGTAGTGTGGTATATTCAGGGGTGACTACAGGAAACCCCGGGATGGGAGTGTGGGATTGAGACAGGGAAAGGAAGGCAGCCATACAGGGTACATTCAGGGCCAGCTCCTGCTGTAGTGCCTGGGGCTTAGTCCTACAGGGGACTACTGAGGGATGGTGAAGAAATTGCAGGGTTGTCATACTTGATTGAGGAAGAAGCAGGCCATTCATTGGCTTATTCCTGTTTATGATTAGTTGAGAGCTGTCCCTGGAAAGCTAACACCTCAGAACTTCCTACTGGCCCAGTGCTCAGGCCTAGGATGTCTGTGTGCCCAGAGAATGCTCTCAGGCAGACACTCCCAGGGCTTTGTGGGAAGTCTCTGACAGCAGGACAGAAGAGAGCAGAGGCCATACGGACAGAGCACTGCCAGCATCTGCCACAACTTCCTAACTTGGCTCGACCTCCAAGTCCATGCTCAGATCCAAGACCCCTATATGCGATTATGGTTCCATAGACCTTTCTGTAGTTAACACCAGCTAACACAATAACACACAAAATCCCTCCATAGACTGGCCTGAATCTTTTTTTTCCCCCAATTTTATCCATTGCTATTCCCATTAGCCTAAAAGACAGGCTACATGGATTACTACAGTGTGAGGGCAGATGGCCTGGGCGCATATAAACATCTCTTCCAGTTTGTACTCTCTTGGGATATTAAGAACTCTTGTGCACAAGTGTATGCTTGATATGCCCCATGGCATAGGACTTGGGACTCACTATAGTGTAGAGGCACTGAGCAGTGCAGGGGATGGAAGGTCCTGGAAGGTGGTTACTCAAGGAATCTGGCACCAAGAAAGCCAGAATTCTTGTTGAGAGGAGTCAAGATTGAGGCTGGTATGCCATAGCCAAGCTTTAGGACAAAGCATCAGTGAGGAACAACAGATGGGTAGAGGCAGGCCAGCATCCCGCTGGCTTCCCCCTTTTATGATGCGCTAGCTCAAGAGCTGCCCTGATCTACTTTATCTTAAGATGTCTTAAGGGGAGCCACAAAGAGAATGTCAGAGCTAGAGGTTCAAAGCTCTGGAGATTATCTCACCCCCAACACTTATTGTAAATATAAAGAAACCTGTGGACTAGAGAGAAGGGAAGGGACTTGCCCAATGTCACTCCACAATTTGAGAGCAGAACTTGCTCAGAACGCACACTTCTTGCTCAGTAGTGAGCACTTTGCTTCGGATTCTGCAACCAGTAGGGTTCCTTGTTCTGGAGAATTTGACCCTGCCCCGATTCCAGGATGAGAAAGAAGCCCTGCCCAATTTCCCTCTGGGCAGGCCTGACCCCCTTCAGCCTGGGGAAACCTGGGAACAGAGGGGTTCTGCTCCTGCTCCACCCTCCACCCTCCACCTCACCCCACGGAGCTCCTTAGAGGACTGGCTGCCACCTCAGGTAGTAATAACATTTGCAATTTTAGACGTGTCAGCGAGTTTCACCAGGTAGTGTGAGAGAGCATGAATGCTAATGCCTCCATTTGGGGATTGTGTTAATACACTATCCTGAATTGACATGTTAAAAATTGCATATTTTAATTGGCTACCTCTTCCATCTCAGGTCTGGGATTGTATAGTTTTTGGTGAGTGGGTTGGTGGAGGTTGTTAGAAAGATGCCCTTGGCTGGGTTGGAAGGAGCACTGGCCTGGGACTCAGAGTCACTGGATCCACTCCCCAGGTGTGTGACCTTGGACAGGTCACATCTCATGCTTGGGCCTACTTCCCTCATCTGGAATATGAGATGGTAGCACTTGACAATTCTTAAGGCTCCTTCAGGTTCTCACCTCCCAAGACTCTTAGATTGCCAGTGTCAGCAGAGCTTTTGCTCTTCTCCCTATCATCTTTCCCTGGATGCCAGGACCAGAGGCAATATCAGGTCTCTCCTGATTTGGGGACTATTTATACACTGAGGACACACTTTTTCCTGTCTACTGGTTAGCCACGTGGCTTTTACCTTCCAGACCTCAGCCTGAGTCCAACCCCTTCTTCCACCGGAGTTAAATAAGAATATTAACCAGTGTTAAGTAAGGATGGAGTTGTTTGGGGTCCCTTCCCCAAGTCCATCCTTTCTCTGGTGCCCAAAATAATGTTTCTTGGGAAAATCCTCAAATCCATTCTGTCTTTGACTCTATGGCCAATGGATTGGTAAATATGATACTCTTTTTGCTCATATAGTACCTAACTGGTGACTACTGGGGGCACACTGTGCTAGGCACAGTCCTCCTCGACTCCTTTCATTGATACTGTATTTCACCACTCCAGTGACGTGGGCAGGCTCCATCATCTTTTGCTTCAGCTACTGGAGTCTCCTTGGTTCCTTTCTAGTTTGTTGCTAACACTGCCAAAGCTCAATTCATTCCCTGTAGCCAGCCATTCCTCCTGCAGGTCCCGCAGACTGGCCCCTCATCTTGAGGACTCAAGCCCAAACACCCTCACCATGGACCATGCCTTGAAGAGTACCTGCATGCCTCCTGTACCCAGAGAGATAAGACTACATGCTTGAACAAGTGCGAAGCTTGGAGGCAGGAAGAGGTGGCTGCTGGTCCTGGCCTTACCACTCCCTATTGTGTCCTCATGCTCTCTCTTTACTTTATGGAGACTCAGTTCTCATATGTATAAAATGGGACTAATAGGTCTTGCCCTGCCTACCTGCCAGGGTGGTAGCAGGAACCACAGGAAATGATGAAAGCACATATGTTTATAATGTGCTGTACATAGAAAGTGGATTATTGGGGTGTTTCTCCAGTTGCACCAGGGCCTCCTGAGGATGATTATAACATGAATGTTCCTAGGCCTGGCCCAGAGCTACTGAGCCAGACTCTTTCATCGTAAGGCCCAGTAATCTGGGTTTTAAATAAGCCTCTGTGGTGATTCTTATAAGTCCTGATGTTTTAGGATCTTGGCTTATTTTTATTATATCCCAAATCCCCAGATTGCACACACAACTCTGCCTCTAGCTACTTGTGCCTACCGAGCATGCTCTGAAGTGTTGCTACATGCTTTGTGTCTGAGCAATTTCCCTCCCAGTTCCAACTCCAGGATATCTTTTGAGTACGTCCAAGAGGATCATGGTGTAGTGGACAAGGCAGAAGTGTTGGAATTAGCCCAGTGTTTAAATCCTGGCTCTGCTACTGATTAACAAGTGACTTTACATAGATTGCCTAACTCCCCGCATCTTCATTTTTCTCTCCATAATAGGGATTATAACAGTTATCTCGGGGTTGTGATTGGGATTACTGGGAATAAACTAATCTGAAAAGTAGCTGCCACACTGAACAGGCTCACGGACAACTAGTTCCCTCCACTCATGGGGGTGGGAGACCTCCCTAGGTTTCTCTTAGGTGACTGTCACTTCACATGGCACATTTGAACCAAGACTCACAGAGGACTTGGTTTTGAGAACCTAGCAGAAGTGGCATGACTTTTGCTGAACTCAACCCCCTAGAGCCCAAGCTCTGTCCTGAGTGAGCCCCACTGCTCCCTGTGCAGGATGATTAAAGTTTAATTAGCAACTCTGTGTGACATGCATTATTAAAACCACGCTGGACTGGTTGTTAAATCCAGCCTGGGCTGCCCCCAGTAACCGGGGCTTCCCTGGGGTGTGTGTGCCAGTCTCCCAGGGGAAGAGCCAGGAGACATGTGTGGTGGCAGAGTGGGGATAGCCTGCACTCTGGATGGGGGCTGCAGATCCTGAGCATATGAGTACAGTAGCCTCTAACAGAGCTCTGTGGTCGCAGATACTCTGCTGAGCTTGGCAATGGCTCTGAGTTGCAGTTTTTCATCTGCAAAGAAAGACAGCAACCTATTTCCCTGATTGGACTGGGGACTCCCCTAAGATGGAGATTTACCTCTCTCATCTCCAGCAAGGCTGTGCATCTGCTGTCAGCCTGGGACTCCCAACAGGGCAGGACTGTGCTTTCCTCAGTACATCAGTACAGATCCCAGTACATCTGACTAGGAGATTTCCTGGGCAGGACCATGTCTCTGCCATTGGACTGAGGACCCCCTCCCTGAGGGTTGGGGCTGTTTGCTGCCCTTTGTCCCAAAGGCTGTCTAGAACACCCCTTTTATTCCAGCCCCAAAGCTCCTGTTGCCCTGGGGGCTCTGCCCTTTGCTTTGTAAGCAGTAAAAACCAGAAGGCAACCAGCTTTCCTGTACAGGTTGTTGGCTTTTAAGTAAAGATAGTTAAAATAATTTATATCTTGCTCGCGGGAAAGCTAGAGAGAGGAAGGAGGGGTAGGTTTTCCTGGCAAGGAAAAGCAGCATAAAATGTCCTGCTAAATGCTCACTCAGCGGCCTCCATTCCTTCAAGTGCAGAGCAAACACTTGTGATTTAAGCTAAGCCCTGGGGATGGGTTAGCCCCAGAGCTGTGACTGTGGGTTTGACCCAAGCACTTCAGGGTTGAGTCAGGCTTCCCAGAAGACGGCGGGGGTGGGGGTGGGGAGAATGGAGAGCTGATGCTCAGGTGAGGAAAAGAGGGCTACAGTTGTACAGGTGGTGGTAGCTCCCTGCAGATACAATTCCCATTACTTGGGCTTCAACTTTTGTTCAATGATTTCCATTCCGAGGTTTAGGGTGACAGCTGGATGAGGAGGTAAGGACTTTAGTGTCCCCCAGCTACTAAAGACCTGTGTTACTGTGGGTAGTTCCCCACTCTCACTGAGCCTCAGTCTTTCCTGACCTTGAGGTTGTTAGCACCCTAGTATTCCAGAATCCTTACTCTAAACCTCTCTGTTAAGCAGCCCCCTAGCCTCCTGAGTTTTTTCTTACATTGTGTAATTATGCAGGGTGTTCATAAAACCTAGAATTGTGGGCAGCCCGGGTGACGCAGCGGTTTAACGCTGCCTTCAGCCCAGGGGTGATCCTGGAGACCCGGGATCGAGTGCCACGTCAGGCTCCCTGCATGGAGTCTGCTTCTCCCTCTGCCTGTGTCTCTGCCTCTCTCTACCTCTCTCTGTGTCTCTCACGAATAAATAAATAAAATCTTAAAAAAAAACCTGGAAATGTCAGCAAAGCCATCTTCAGTTCATTAAAAAACCAAAATAGTATCAGTATTTCCAGACCTTCTTGGCATATATCTGAGTGTGTAAGATTATTTGATAAATATCTGTCTCCTCTGTTGGACCTTAAACCTCATGAGGGCAAAAACCAGGCATTTGTCTGCTATTGGCTCTTCAGCATCCTGCACAGTGCCTGGTGTGTACTGAGGGCTCAGTACATACCAGTAAAAGGAACTGATAAATAAGTGAATGGCAAGGCTTATCTTGGGAGCGGGGAGGGCAATGAAGTAAAGTGAGGACTCCGAAAGTAAGCTTTGAGAAAGCATGCTCAGGTGTTTGGGACACCTAGCTCATTAGCTGGGCTCTCCATGGTGTCTGGAGGTAGCATTTCCAACCAGACGACTGGGCTGTGATAAAAAGAGATGAAGATAGGGAGTTAAGAGCTAGCATGCAGAGATGAATCCACTCATCACTCAGCCTCTTCTGAATATTTATAGATCCATTCTCTGTCTTCAAAGGATAGCCGTATCCTTTGATAAAGAATTAGACTCCTGCCTGAAGAGTTTGGACTCACAACAGGTCAGTGTATGCCCAGCCTGGAGTACTCAAAGAGAGAGAGCAGCCTCTCTTGCAGTCTTTGTATATGTTGCTTTCTGTGTCTGGAATGATCAACTCCTCCTGAGTCCAACTGGCTCCATCTTGCAAGATTCAGTTCAATGACCATACCTCTATTTAGGTAGAATTGACCACTTCCTCCAATGGGACTCACTGGAAAAATAGATATTATGTTATCGTGGGTCTTAATGTACTAACAGTAAATCATTTATTAGGTATTCATCTATGTTTCCAGTTTTGGGTTGGACCAAGGATATGCTAAGGTTTCTTGCAGTCCCTGAGGCTATGAATCACTTATTTTGAATAGTATTAATTTCATGATGAAGAGTAATTATTATACTTTTTAAAACATTTAAAATATAATTTAAAGAATACAATTTATTGAAAACCCATGGTGTGCCAGGCACCATAATGATTGTTTTTGCTTTTCAGATATTTTTCCTACTCCTCCAAATAGCCCAGTGAGGAGAACTATTTTTATCCCATGTTTGGAAGAACAGAGAATAGTCAGAATGATCAAACAACCTGCCCAAGGTCACAGAGCCAGTTAAAAGTTGAGTGTCCTCCAGACTGTTGGTCTCTATAGACAGTCTGTATCTTTATACTAGTCTACATGACCTAATCTTTTACCAATTGCCTAGCAACACAGAAAATAGTTTCCATAGTAACAATAGTAAAATCAGTGTTGTTGTTTGATAATCTGATTTTTAAAAAACCCACTTAAACTCTAAACTATATTCCACATCTGGGAACATATATAAAGGAAGCAGTTCTAACTGTGAAGATTTATGCATTAAGAAATATACTGGAGCACTATTTATAATCTTTAAAAAGTAGCAAAAATGAAATGTCCAACAACAGGAAAATAGTTAAATGTGGTGTGGTGCTGTCATTCAGTATAATATATGTGGTTTGTTGTAATATGGTTCTACTTGATGCCCACCACTTTCTGTGTCTAGGAACTGTTCCCATTTCCTTGGAACTGATAACCCCCGGGGAGCAGTTGTTTTATGTGACTCTGGTCTCTTGGTCCAGGTGGTTGATCCCAGGTGGGCACCTGACTCAAACTGGGGTAACCAGTTCCTCTCCTAGAATTTTTTAAGAACAAGTTTAGATAGAACTCAGTTTCTCTTTGGGAACATGGACTGTATAGTAACATCAGGCATACTGATTGGTGGCCCTGTCCTCCCTCTGTGGACCAACGGCTAAAGAGGGCATAAGAGAAACAGAGAGGATGGAGGATGAGGAAGGGGAAGAAAAGAAGAAGGAAAAGGAGGTGAAGAAGGAAGAAGAGGAGAAGGAGAAAAGAAGGAGGAGGCAGAGACTCTATAGACTGTCTGTAGAGACCAACAGTCTCTAGGCCCCAGTGCTCCTGAAAGCTGGGCCCTGGGCCACCCAACTATGTGGGCATCTGCATGGATATAAAGTGGTGGCCTTAGAACATGTGCTGAGACTACTACGTTTCCAGAAAAGTAGCCCTCCTGAAGATATTATGGAAGAGCCTGACAAGTATAGGATGTATTGGATTGGAGGCATTTCTCCTCATGTTCATTAGCTGGGAAGCTCCCTGCGAACAGTGTTATCTGCTGGTCATCTCCGTATTCCCAAGGCTATTACTGGGCCTGATACAGGGTAGGTGCCAGGTCAGTGCTTGTTCGCTGTTGGGAGGCAAACTGGCTGCATTTCAGCGCCCTTTTCACTTGATATATGGGGTTACTATTTACATATAATCTCTTGGTTCCAACCCTCGGTCCCAAAACTTCGGTTTTCTTCTCTGATAATGGGGCCCAGACACTGCAAACTACATTCTCCAGGCTCCTCTGGCAAGAAGATAGGGAGGTCTGCATGGCCTCGTAGGGGACTGGAGGCTAGAGAATGGAGAAGGGACTACCAGCTTTGAGTTCAAGCATCCCTCAAGCATCAGAGAACACACTTCTCTCCAGGGTCTGTTGCCATACTCAGCAACAGTGCCATGCCAGCCATGCTGAGTACCTGTCCCCAGCTGCCACCCCCTTCTGTGGCCTGAGCAACCATCAGACTGTGCATCATCGGCTGCTTAGCACCTGCCCAGCAACAGCCCCTGACTAGATTCTGGTGACATTTCTTTCCTTTCCTTCCCCAATCCTAGAAGGTGGTAATTGCTTCTTGCAGTTACTAATCTCTGGGTTACCTTAGCACCTCGCATTGGCTTCTTCAGCCTTCCGACATATGTGCCACAAAATCCCCAGATGACATGCCCTTTCTTTGAAATCCCTTGCCTATTTCTGTATTCCTGACAATATGTTACTTATTTAAATTTTTGGAATCTCAATTTTTTTTCATCTATAAAAATGGAGTGATAGTCCTTAACCCATGAAAAAGTTGGGTGGATTTGATGAAATCCTGACAGTAAAGTGCCTGGCCTAGAGTAGGTACTGATAAACACCGGTTACTCTCTTCACCCTGTGACTGAAGCAGCCAGCTCCTGTATGCAGGAGGCTCCTCCTTGTGCTGATTTGCCAAGAGATTGGCCTCCAGGAACCATGTCCCGTGTTAGAATCAGGCCCAGTGGAGCCCCGCAGCCAGGCTGGAGGTCTGGCCCAGGCTTTCGTCACAGCTGGTACAGATCCACAGGCAGGTAGACGCAAAAATGTTCAGAACGGTGTTTTCAAAACCTTTCCTCTTCTTAACATCCCCTATCTCAGTCACTTCAGCAGATTCTAATTTGGTCTCAAAATATCCTTCAATGGCCTCAGGCAAGTGCTGCGTGTCATGACATAGATGGGTACAGGGAGTTCAGCTTCTGTCCTGCTTTCTCTGAGTCAATGACAAATCCCTGGAAGTCACTGGAGTGAGGAAGAAGGAAAAGCTACCCTCATCTGATGGCAGAATGAATGACTGAGTGAACCCCTGAGTGCTGTGTTTGAAACTTTGAAAACATTATCTGTCATTTAATCCTCACAAGAATTGATGAGATGGGAGGGATTATATCCTTATTACAGATAAGGAACTTGATTCTTGGAAGGGCCAGGGTTAGGGAGGGGCCCATGTCCTCTGATCCAGGGGTTTGAAGCCCTACCTGGCCATCTGAGATCCATCAGAAGGAGGGTGAGATCTGCCTTCTGGGTCCTCCCTGTGGACACCTGACTCAGTTGCCCATTATAAAAAATTGGGTAACAAGTGGGCTCTGGAATCTGAATGTGTGACATAGATCCCATTTCCCAGACACCAAGCTGGTTGAGACCCCCTAGTGGGAATTAGGGTAAAGCAAGAAAGTTTCATGCAGGTTAGGTGGACAAGGATGCTGTGGCCAGCCTCTGCCTCCAGCTCTGGGAGGGAACTTTAGTGCCAGTCAAGAAGACTGTGTCCCACCTGTGCCCTTCACCTGCTGGACCTTGGCTCCTGGCTGGCTGGATTCCAAAGAGCAGCTAAGGGTAGACTGGGAGGAAGGAAGGTGGTGGAAGCATCTTAAAGGATCCAGAAGTCTACATGATAAATACCAGAGGCTCAAGGCTATGTGTTTGGGACTCTTGTCATTTCAGTCGCTCTCAGAGGAGGAACCAAGCAGAAAGCAAACCAAACTTGGGGGGACTGTAAGTTCTGATGTCCACCAACAGGTCCAGTCAAGTCCTGCTTTTACTGCTACTGTCTCTGTTTTGCTTCTTGACTTCTCTTACAGAGCCCCACTCCCTACTCTGAAAATGTGCTTGCTTATGTTTATCCCACATTTGAAGTATGCTTTGCTAACTTCTCAAGTCTGGAGCAGGTTAGATTGACAGGAGAATATTGCAAGGGGAGAGTATATGGGAGGAATATGACTATTTTTTATCATTGTAGACAATTCAGGAGACTTAAATATTTTTGAACATATAAGTGAACAGTAAAAATTACCAAAAAGCACAAATTAAAAAGCAAATAAGAGGAGAGAGAGAAGCTTGTGGAAGCCAACAGTTGAGGTGAGTTGGTAAATTGCACATGAACTGTGAATCCAGATCTGGATTTCCTGGTAACTGCATCTGAAAAGAGAAACCATTTTCATGGTTTGATAAAAGACATTGTACAGGTCCAGCAGGTGTTTATATCTAGAAGGACAGGTTGGCTGATGATGTCTTACTGAATAGAAACAATTGCAACTTTGATAACACTAATATACACCTCTGCTTGGGCCAGAGGACCTGTTGTTCCCTAACAAGTTTTCAATTCACTGTCATTTTTTTATATTTAATGAGACACAGCAGGATTGTCCTGGAGAAATTGTGGTATAGAGGAAAAGTAATCTTTCTCTTGTTTCCATCATAGGTTTTAATTGAAGAAGGAGTTGCTAATGATTTTTCTAATGAGCAAAAATGACCCCACGCTTCAGTGAGATCCAAGGCCAGTGTAATAGGACTCAGCTGGCATACAGGGGAAGGAAGGGGATTCATATTTACTAAGCATGGTTCATCTATCATCACTTTCAAATGCTCACAAGACTGTGGACCAAATCAGGCTCTGACTCAAAGGTGTTCCTTTCCCAGTTGGAACTACCTGCCCTGGCATTGGTTTCATGATAAATTGGGCGATCAGGGGTGCCGAGCCCTGTATATTCACTTGGAATCCTGCAATGCCAAGTTAGGGGACTTTGGAGGTGAAGGATTCTATTTCTCTCTACTGAACAGTTGGGGAAATTGAGGTCTAGAATGGGGGCAGAGATGGAAGAAGATCTATGCCTCCTTAGTTGGCTCAAGTCAACAAAAAAACAAGCATAAGTGAAATGTGAAGTGGTGAAAACAATTGTTTAGTATGGCCACAGTTTATAAGGTGCTTTCACACCTGGGTCCCATTTCTCCTGCCCCATAGCCCTGTGATGATGGCAGGGGGTTACCTAGACCTTTGTAGGGAATGTCAGACTGTAAAAGGACATGTGGACACATGCCACACACTATGTTACTCAGGACAGGGATGATGAAACCCATTCCACAGGTCAGTTGGGGTTCTGAAGGAAGAAGCAGATTGCCCAAGGTTATTGGGAAGTGGCAGAGCTAGGACTTAAACCAAAGTCACCTGACCTCACATGTAGGTCTTTTTTTTTAATTTATTTTTTTATTGGTGTTCAATTTACTATCATACAGAATAACACCCAGTGCCCGTCACCCATTCACTCCCACCCCCCACCCTCCTCCCCTTCTACCACCCCTAGTTCGTTTCCCAGAGTTAGCAGTCTTTACGTTCTGTCTCCCTTTCTGATATTTCCCACACATTTCTTCTCCCTTCCCTTATTTTCCCTTTCACTATTATTTATATTCCCCAAATGAATGAGAACATATAATGTTTGTCCTTCTCCGACTGACTTACTTCACTCAGCATAATACCCTCCAGTTCCATCCACGTTGAAGCAAATGGTGGGTATTTGTCATTTCTAATAGCTGAGTAATATTCCATTGTATACATAAACCACATCTTCTTTATCCATTCATCTTTCGTTGGACACCGAGGCTCCTTCCACAGTTTGGCTATCGTGGCCATTGCTGCTAGAAACATCGGGGTGCAGGTGTCCCGGCGTTTCATTGCATTTGTATCTTTGGGGTAAATCCCCAACAGTGCAATTGCTGGGTCGTAGGGCAGGTATATTTTTAACTGTTTGAGGAACCTCCACACAGTTTTCCAGAGTGGCTGCACCAGTTCACATTCCCACCAACAGTGTAAGAGGGTTCCCTTTTCTCCGCATCCTCTCCAACATTTGTTGTTTCCTGCCTTGTTAATTTTCCCCATTCTCACTGGTCACATGTAGGTCTTATTCAAATCTTGTTATCCCTAAGTCATTCCTGCCTCAATTTCTGCCACTTATTTATATATGACCTTAGAAAGCCCTCTCATTGTGGCTTTCTCATTTCCAGAATCATGGTCCTCGAGTAATGACTCTGTCAAGTCATAATTCTAAAGTCCAAGATGTAAGCAAAGTGCTTCACTTGAGGGTTGCTTGATAAATGTTTTCCCTTTCTGTAGTGCCTTTGGTTTCAACAATAGTGGTAGAGGGAAACCAACACCACTAAAGGTCTACACTAAATGTCATGTCATCTGGGGTTTTTCAGATTTGACGATGCGCTTGCACTTCCTGTGGCCCAGTGGAGAGCTACTAGGTTATACTAGGCATGGTTTAGGGAAGTGGGTTGCAGGAAACAGGTCATTGACACTAAATGCTTAAGAGTGTTTTAGCGGTTCATGAGCACTTCAGAGGTGAATGAGATCCCAGCCGACTGAGGCCCTGGAGAAGTCTTCAAGAAGGAGGCAGCTCTGTGTTTGGTCTCAAAGGATGAGAAGATTCAGAAAAACAGTGAAGTGAGGCAAGAAGAGGGGAGACATACCAACAAAGGCAGAGATGTGGGAGTGAGCAAGGAGGATTGAGTGAAGAGGTCTGCACAGGGAGGTGGGAGATAGAGTGCTGGAGGGGAGGTTGGTACATAGATCATGGAGGTTTCCAGGCTTCTGCAGGGCTGATTCAGCTACTCTTAACCATCTCACTTCCCGAGGCAGCCCCATCAAGTGACTCACCCCTGTCAGCCACATAGGCCCCACTGAGGCTAGCTCTGAAAGGCCATTTAGTTCTGAGCACCTGCGGGTTTGGCCAAGGCTCTTTCTGAGCCTATATCACAGTTTGATGTCTCGTCCCTTTCCTTCCCCTCCAATCACAAGTGTTGACCCCAGGGTTGTTCCCAGTAGACACTCTGCATGCTAAACTCCATCTCAAGGTCTGCTTTCTAGGAAATAAGGGTGACTTGGGTTCCCAGTGTGCCCAATCTTGGGACTTTTAGTGCTAAAGCCAAGGTGGTCATGGATACACCAGGACTCCACATTAAACCCAGCCTCAGACAATGTCACCTGATATGCACATGCTTTCATGGTGATCAATAATTATTATTATTATATTACTTTTTAAAAGATTTTATTTATTTAAAAGAGAGAGTAAGAGCGAGTGAGCACGAGTTGAGGAGGAGGGGCAGCGGGAGAGGAGAAGCAGACTCCTCTGTGAGCAGGGAGCCTGACACGGGGCTCAATCCCAGGACCCCGGAATCATGACCTAAGCCAAAGGCAGATGCTTAACTGATTAAACCACCCAGGTGCCTCAATAATTATTTTTTATTATTTTATTCTTTCAAAATCTGGGAAAGAGCAATGTGCCATTTCCCCCTTAGTTAATCCCAATAATCTCAAGACATTCTTATTATCTCTATGGGGAAACTGGGGCTCAGAGAGGTTAAGAAACCTTTCTTAGGCTACACCATCTGTGAATAGCCATGTGGGATTCAATCTGAGGCCAGCTGAGCCCAACACCTGCACTCTACTCCCCTCCACCCCCCCCACCCGCCCACCCCGCCTAGCCCTCTTTGGTTTTAAGATGGATATCTTGGCTGTATGTTCCAAACACAGCTGTAGGTAACTGTGAATGCAGAAAGGAGTGCTTACAGAATCCCAAACATGCTTGGAACTTTTTGAAAGATAAAATCACCCTCTTTATTCACTGCCTACCTCCCCATGCAGGCCCAGTTCTGAGCATCTGAACTCTCTGCTAATTAGTGTCACGTTAATTAAAAAATAAATCCCCTTTAATTTCATAACAGGTGGTTTGTGAGGCTGGAAGAGAACTTGAAACTTGTGTGCAATGATTGTGTGGCTTATTTGCATTTCTAATTGCTTTGGAGGACACGGAGGGCCAAGCTTCCCTGCTGTCTTTCACCTCCAAAGGCTGTGTCGAGCTGTTGGCGGCAGTGCTAGTGTCTTTTCTCCAAGTACCACCTGTGAGGATCGCAGCTCCAGCTGGAGTCCCAAGACTTCCCATCAACACAGACAGCCATAGGGCTGTTGTCTGCATGCATTTGCAGCAAAAGAACTCTAACTCACCAAGGCCCCTGGCATCCCACCTTGAACCTGGCATTTGTTGGGTGCTCAATAAATGTTGGCCAACCATCGTGGGCAGTTCCCAAACTGATCCTCACCTCACTTCTCTGACCCAAGCACTAGGTGGGCACACTGAGGGCTGGTAGCTCTGGTCTCTGATGCAAGGACTCTCAAATCTGCCCCACAGATGTGTCTCTGAGAAGTTGTCCATAAACCAAACTTCTGCATACAGAATCCACTTCCCCTCTGACTTCTGAATCATGGTGGATATGTGCTTTATTTGTTGGAGTCTTCCTAACACTTTAAGATAGAAATTTCTCTCACCATTTCTGCCTCCCCAAGTCTTTCTGTAAAGGAGTTAACAACATACAGAAGAAAACTTAAATGTATTATAAAATTTCCTACTTAAGGCCCCAACATAATGTGATGTAAAGACCTCAGGCTTTGGAGTCAGACCTCTCAGGGTTTAAATCCTGGCTCTACCATGTAGGAGCTGAAAGGCCCTGGAGAAATCACTTAACTTCTCTGGGGTTCAGAGTTTCTTTTTAAATCATGAAATGGGACAAGATCATAACTTGTTTCAGTGTTTTGCAATATTGACTATATTTTGGAATCATCCGGGGGTTTTTAAAAAAATGATCAGTTCTTGAACTGCACTTATAACTGAGTAAATCAGATGGGTGAGGGTAGCGGCTTGGGCATCTGAATTTTGAAAAAGCTACCTGGGTGATTCTCATGTGCAGCCAGGGCTTCCCACCACCTGAGCCCCTTAGCAAATGCTGATTCCATCTCTCTCCCCTTCCTAGAACTGGGGAACAGGGCCTTACTACCATGGGTCTGAGGTGAGCTGGTGGCCCAGGCAGTTTACTGAGTCTGAGACCCATCTCTGGAGGGCAAGACAGACTCAAGCACTGTGCTAGCTCTTGAGGTGGGGCCTCGTCAAGGCAAGAAGCCAGGAGTCCCACCCTACTGATTCTACCTTTACAACATATGAAGAGTCTAAGAAGGTTGCCACCTGTTTGCAGTTGTGATGGTCTGAGTACCCACCTCTCTCACCTAGGAGATGAACTTGTCTCCCGGCCTTCACCGTGGACCATGCTGTGTATTTGCCACACAGCAGACGGATGCTCTCCACTGGCTTCCATCTCACTATGGGTCAGCGTCAATGTCCCTGCCATGGCCTACACTGCCCCGCACAGTCTCACCCTCTTGTGCCCTCTCAGATCTCATCTCTAGCCTCTCTCTGCTCACCCTGATTTGCTTTGCTTTGCCCCCAAAACTCTCCAAGCACGCTGTTATCTCAGGCTTCTGGGCTTGCCGTTACCTCTGCCCAGAGTGTTTTTCCCCCAGGGTCCCCATGGCTTGCTCCTTTCCTGCCTTCAAGGCTTTGCTCGAATGTCACCCTGTTTAAAATTGAAATAAACTTACTGGGACACGCTCTCCTCTCTCCTGTTTTATTTTTCACCATAACACTCATCACCATCTGGTATGTCGCTGGTATCAAAGTACTGATTTGTTTACTGTCTGTCTTCTGTGACTAGATTTTCACCTGTTTTGTTCACTGCTCCATCCCTGAGGCTGAGAATAATAGCATGTAGGAGATGCTCAGTAAATACTTGTTGATTGAATGAATGAATGGATGAATCCAGCCATCGCTCCTGGGAAAGGGGTGATGTCCTCAGAGCAGTGGCTAGTGAAAAGACTGGGGGACCATGATAGGGATGGGAGTGCCCCAGCTGCCTGCTGAATTTCCTTCACGTGGTTGGAGTCAAAGGGGGCATATGCATAACTTTGGGACATGTGGTCCCACCCTGAGGAGCACCCTGTTTAAGGAACTCAGCTGGCTTGCTGTCCTGTTCTGTCCACTGGGCTGTCAACCCTCAGCTCTGGGTTTACCTGTACCCCTGTACCTTGCCCTGCCCCCACTTTGCTGCATCATCATTATCACCAACACCAGAATGAACAGCTATCAGGGCCTTGCCAAGGACTGGATGCTGTGCAAGCCTAGTACACACCCCTATGACATTGAAACCTTACACCAACTCCCCAGCATAGGTACTGCTGTTATCCCTGTTTTGTGCATGAAAAAACTGAGGCTCAGAAGAGCTGAGTAACTGGTCAAGATCAGCGGGTGATGAAGACAGAGTTCCTGCAACCTGAGGCGATCTGAAACCTCTCCTTCCTGCCTCTCTGAAACCATTCCTGCCTCTCCTTCTCACTGTGTTTCTGTCTCAGGTTTCATGGTCTGGGATACTGTCAGCTCTTACTTTCTTCTCTGCATGAAACCTTCTTCTGTACGCTCTCCCCAAGGTCTGCTTGGTTTGTCCAGAGCCTTGGGTATAGGGGAGGTTTTCTCAACCTTGGCACTGTTGGGCTGGATGTTTGGGGCTGGGTAGTTCTTTGTTATGGGGGCTATCCTGTGGAGAGGAGGATGTGTAGCAGCATCCTTGTCTTCTACTCACTAAGTACCAGTAGCAACTTCCTGTCCCCAAGTGGTGACAACAAAGAAAGCCTTCAGATGTTGCCGATTACCCCTTGTGGGGGCAAAATCACCCTCTGTTGAAAAACACTGCTCTAGAGAGTGAGCAGTGGATGAACCAGGAAGCCTGTGGAGCATCACCTGCTGGCAGGGCCATGGTCTATGGGTCACTACAAGCTCCTAGGATCTTCCTGTGGGCTCAGAACTAATCCAGTAATACAAGTCCTCTCTTGGTTATTTTGGGTGAATGACCGGCATTGTCAAAGCAGTTCACTTGTATCTCTTGCTGGGCTTACTTCTCAGAGGCCCATTAAATGCAGTATAGCCCAGCAGCTTTGGAGACAGATGGTCTGGATTCGAAACCAAATTCCACCTCTTGTTTGGCATTGCCCCGTCTCTCTGCACCTCATTTGTAAAGTGGGAACAATCCTTGCGCCTAGCTCATAGGGCTTGGGGATTCCCTGAAAAGAAGGCTGCAGGAAGCTCAGCTAGTATTTAATAAAGGGCAGCTCTTGTCACTAAGTGAGCAGGAGGGAGTTATGGAACACTGGTATTTGCAAGTGAAAATGCCCCCAAAGTCTGATGCCAACCCACGCAGGTGGCCCTCCTGAGCTCCCACTGGATCTGGGTCCTGCAGTAGGAGGGGAGGGGTAATGTTCTCAATGGCTCTCATTGAGAACATTGGCAGTGTCGTGTTGAACTGGTGGTGCTTTTCAGTTGCCACCATTCTTGTTTTTTAATTATAAATTACCATTTGTTTAGTTTCATCATTACCAATTTAGTTTGTTGTGGGTTGTTTGCTTAACAGCAGTAATTTGGGCTTATGCTTTTTCAATGGCTGAGCTTCAAGGCACGTGTGCATTGCACTTCAACTATGAGTCATCTACCTCATTCCTGAAGCAAATCTGTTTCTAGTCTTTCCCCCAAATAGCTTGCACTGCAACACTTTCAAATTATCTGTGAGTTCCCTTCCCACTGGAACATGAGAACAGATGGGGCAGGAGGCTGTGTGTCCTTTTACCTTGTGTAGGTGGGCTAGTCCAAAAGGATGAGAGACACTGTTCTAGATAGATCTTCCCTTTTCCTCTTGTTCTACAGATGATGGAAACTGAGGCCCAGAGAGGTGAAGGGTCGGAGGTCATATCTAGTCACTAAAATCTAATTTTCTCAATTACTTATACCAGGCTTCTTCTGCTCACCACTCACCTGCATAGGCCAAGACTCCTTTTTCATGAGGACTTTGGGTCCCCCACAAAGGTGGCTTGAAATTGCCCACCATGAGGTTGGGGGCTCCTCCTGGATCTTCCAATATGGTGCTGATGTGTAGTTGATTGTTGCAATGCACAAGTATTGGGGCTCTGGGATCAGACTACTTTCTAGCTGTGTGACTTGGACAAGTGATTTAATCTCCCTGTGCCTCAGTTTCCTCATTTGTACACTGAGGATAATGAAAGCACAAACCACCTAAGTTTGGAAGAATTCAATCAGACAATTCCTGTAAGGTACCTAGCACAGTGCCTGGCACAGAAAATGCTCAGTGGATGATGAGCACTGTTCAGATGTCCAGAGCTGATTCGCATTTCCATCTGGAGCCTCTCAAGAGAAAGAAAAATTTGCAAAGCTTCCAAGTTTATAAAGTAATTGCCTTTGCAGTGTCCCATTTGGTCCTTAAAATGACCCAGGGCAAAGACTATTCTCCCCATTTAATAGATAGGAAAACTGCACCCCAGAGATGTGGAGACTCAAATCCTGGGGGGCTTTCTAACCAGATCCCTTCTGCTCCTGACCTGTCTGTATTCAGGTCCTGCCACCGCACGCTTTCTCTTAGACATGCCACTCCGCAGTGGGACAGCCCAAAGCTGCTGTCCACACCTTTCTAGGTCACTTGGAGATCATTCTCCCGTCATTCTGCGTGGGTAGAGCCCGTCTCCCAACTAGATGCATGTGACCTTAGCAGAAATAGCAGACTGTTGTTTCTTTCTTTTAAACACATCCAAGAGAGGGTGGCAAAAAGCGGGAACAACCCTCTGATAGGTCCCATCTGCCTGATGGGAAGGGGGCTGGGACAGGGCTTGGGGGCGGGGTGGGGGTGAGGAGAGGGGCTGACAGATTGCATACAGACTGCGAGCTTCCCCTGAGGACTGTGAGCTGCGAGCCCCGCTCGTCTGGTGGGTGGGGAGAGGCCCGCAGGCATCTCTGTAGCCCGGGTCCCAGCTCAGCAAACGTGCGCAGAATGAACAAATCGGGGGCAAGGTCAGGAAACACCTTCCTCTGAAAACGTAGCTAATAAAAAAGACATATAGGAGGGGAGATTAAGCCAGCACAGCAGAGACCCAGGCTAGGGGACAGCTTGTGGCTGGGCTGCCGCAGAATCTCATCACATCCCAGTATGCAGTTACCACGGGAGAAGTAGTAACGTCTATTGTTACAGTAGGAGACAGGGTTTGCTCCGGAGTGAAGGGAGCGGGATGGGGCCGTCTCCTGCGCTTGAGGGAGGCCGGGGGAGCTGGCTGGCAGGAGCCTCCCGGGCTTTCCCGACGGAGAGGCGGAGAGGCGAGGCGGAGAGGCGGAGAGGGCTCATGTTTACAGAGCACCTACTGTGTGGCAGGCATGGTGCCAGCATCGCGTCTGCCTGTGTGTGCTTCGGTCCCTCTAACCTTCTTGTCCTCTCAAAACTAACCATTCCTCCCACGGGGCCTTTTGACCTGCTGGTCTTCCTGCTTCTTCTCCTTGCTTGCTTTTTGGCATAAATGTCTCCTTAACACCATTTAAATTTTAGCTTACAGTTTGCTTGAAGGGAAGAGAATTCTCCAAGCCTAGTTAAAGCCCCTTCTCCATAAAACATTTTATTTATTGGGATGCCTGGGTGGCTCCGTGGTTGCGCTTCTGCCTTTGGCTCAGGGCCTGATCCCGGGGTCCGGGGATGGAGCCGCACATCGGGCGCCCCGCAGGAAACCTGTTTCTCTCTCTGCCAGTGCCTCTGCCTCTCTCTCTGTGTCTATCATGAATAAACAAATAAAATTTAAAAAAAAAAGCATTTTATTTATTTGGTTGCTTGTTATCTGCTTCCCACCACTAGAATGTAAGCTCCCAGAGGGTAGGGATTCTTTCAGCCGTGTTCCTGGCTGTGCCCGAGGACAGTGCCTGGCACATAATAGGGACTCGGCAGATAGCTAGCTCCTCCCACCTGGAGCCAGGGTCCTTTCCCCACAGAGTTTTATGCAAACCTCACAAATCCCCTGGCAGGTGGTATACCTATTGAAGAAAGACGGGATCGGGGAGCATGAGGGTTTTGCTCCAGCTAGTAAGTGATGGAGTGAGGATCTGAACTAGGTTTTTGATTTCCAAGCCATATCTTCTGATACACAACACCGCTTCCCTCGAGGAAAGACAGAGACTCAGATCAGCATAATGGAATGACGCTAGCAGTCAGCATCCCTAGGTCCCTTCAGTTCCCAGCAAGCCACCTCTGGTTCTATCCTGGCTTTCTGAGGGGATGGTGCTGAGGGAAGAAGGTGCTGACCACCCAACAGGAATAGGTCACGTTGCCTGGTGGTTTTCTTTCCCAAGGAAAGTCAATCACCAGTATTTCTGTTTATCATTCAGTCTTTTGTGAGAGTTTGGCTACTGCGGGCCCTCACTTTGCCCCCGACCCACAGAGGCCATTCACTCTAGGGTACTGATGCAACCAGCTCCTGATGGTGCTTGGTGGAGAAGAAAGTCACCGTGTGGAGTCCCGCAGTCACTTCATGAAGGCTGGGGTGGCTGCCATGTGCGATTCGGGGTGAGTGAGGCTCACTCAGATGACAGTTGCATCAGCCCAGCACCATCATAACGCAAATCCCCTTGCACGGGTATGCCTCCCCCATGCCATAGGGACAGCCCATTTCTTTCAGGTGATATCAGATGGAACAAAATTCCTAGACAAGCAGAGGACGTGGATGTCATCTAGAAATGGGCCTGCCTCCCTCACCTCTAGCTCTGACTTGAAGTCCCCCATTCTAGTTAGTCGTTGGACAAAGCTGTCTGATACACTTGGACTCTGTCTGCTACTCGGGCTCAGCTCTGGGGATTAAAGAGGCAAATAAGACCCAGTCCTGCCTCCAGAAAGCTCAGTCCAGTGGGGTGGGAGTGGGAAGTGGGTTAGAGCATGAAGACAGCCCTGGAGAGACATCTGATATGAGGGAGACCAGAGACCGCAGACCACGGAGGTGGGTGTCTGGATCTCAGAGGAGGCTCTTGAGCAGCCTCCACGGACAAGGAGCCCCCTGGAACATGACCCCCTGGGTGGAGAGAGACCAAATCTCAGTTTCATCCGGAGCCTGTGTCCTGCCTGTTAACTTCCGTCCAAGAGGTGGTCTCACTTCCTGCAGACCGACTTCTCAGACCCACTTCTCAGTCTCTGTGGGCCTGGTGCTCCCTACACTGGCTTGCAGGGCATGCTCCACCCCCTTCTGCAGGCAGGGACACTCCCATTTGCCTCTGTTTGACCTTCTTGAGGGGTTCATTCACCAGATGTCATCTACCTACTGTTGCCACCAGGTGTAAAGCACCAAGCGATTTCCACATGCCATCCCATTTGCTCATTCTTTCACTCACTCATGCATTTATTTGGCATGTATTTACTGCACACCTACTAGGTCCTGGGGACTTCTCCAGGCCTGGGGGACACAGCTTTGAACCAAACAGACTTGAGCCTGTGGAGCTCACATCCTGTGGGAGTAGACAATCAATGAAGAAGTGAGCAAAATATAGAACACATCAGAGGATGCTCAATGCTGTCGGAAAGGCAGTGCTGCCAGGGCTGGTGGCATTCTTAGGTTGGTGGTCATGATGACCTCACTCCCAGATCAGTAAAGATCTAAAGGGGGTGAAGGAGCAACCTATGCAAATGTTTGGGGAAAAGCGTCAGGTGGAGGGAACAGCAAGGCAAAAGCCTCAGGTGAAAGGATCCTTGGATCTTCAACTACCATCAACCTTCCTTTATACATAGGTTGAGGAAACCAGGCTAAGGGCCTTGCCCTAAGTTATGTAACTAGAACCCGCAGGCGTCTGTTCTGCCCAAAGCCCACACTGCCGCATCTTGCTGCAGCTCGTGCTCTCCTCATGCTGGGCCCTGAACTCCTGGCAGGCGTTTCCCCCTGCCTGGGGCCTGGCCCAGGTATGTCCAAGCCGGGGGGAGGGGGCAGGGGGTGTCCAGTCACCAGTCCCTTCCTTCTTCCTCCTGGCCCGCCCTGTGCTCCGTGCTGAGGGCTGATACTGAGCTTGCCTCACTTTTGGCAGGATGGCAGTTTCTATATTTAGGCAACTTATGAATCTTTCTGGGATTCTGATGAGTTGCTGTCTTCCTGGGCTCTCACTGGAATCGCTTTTCCCTGTGATTCAGCCGCTAATGTCCCCTGAGGTCTTTCCCTCGGGAGTTACTGCCAAGGGTAACTGGAGGAGGCAGTACTTCCTCTCCTGGCCAACTGAGTTCCTTTTGGTGGAAATCTCGGGCAGGAATGGTGGTTGCATTGGGGGGAGGGTTAGAGAGCTCATCAGGCTCTCTGGAACCAGCTGTCCCCCAGACCACACACACACACACACACACACACACACATGCACACACTTCTTGACTGTTGCAGGAGCTTGTCGAAGGTTCTGGAGCTTCCCAGCAGCTGTGTCTTGTAATTGAGCCCTTTGGGGAATAATGATCCACCTGTCAAGAATCTCTTGGAATTAGGAACTGCTGGAAACCCTTGTGAATGACCTTCCAAGGCAGGGACTTCAGAGTGACCCTTGCCTTTTCCACATTCAAATTTCCCTAGCATCCCCGTCATCATTAGGAGAATGTCATTTGGCCAATCCTTTTCCCTGATACTTTCATAACCTCCAGTGTAGGAACCAAGTCACCCATTCTTTTTCAGCATGCTCTCTTCCTCCATTCCCTTGGTTTGTAAGTCTGTTTTGATTATTTTCACCATCTCTATCATCTTCAATACGTTAAAAGTGGTTTGAGACTTAAGAACAGCAGACACTAAGTGAACATCTGGCATGGAGCCTGGCAGCTGATGCATAGGCCGTTTGGCCCTTGGATCCTCCCTAAGCCTGCTCTGAACTCAGGGTTTCAGGATGGGCACTTGCTGCACCAGGAGGCTTGTGCCCTTGGCTTGCCTGATGACCGTGGTCATGTCTGACCTGAGAGCCAGCTTTCCCCTTGTTGGCTCTGGCATGGTGGGGGGTGGTGAAAAGTCTCGCTGTGCCAGGCTGATTGATGGAACACTGGCCCGAGCTGGGCACTCAGACTCAGTCCAGTCCAATTATCTCCACTCTCATATGAGAAAACTAAGGCCCTAAGATGGACTGTCACAGGATGGCTCAGTCTTGGGGCAGACTGTCTTCTATGCATGTGTATTTGTGAATACAAATGCTGTAGGAGCCTTTGTGTGTTTCAAAGGCTGGTTGGAAGGGAGTTTGGTGGGGGTGGGAGGTCTGATTATTCTTTAAGTGGGCTCAGCTCATGAATCTAGCTAGAAAAGCCTGCCTTTCTGGGTTCCTACCAGTCACCAAACACCTTCTCACCTATTTAAGATACTCGGTTCCAGAGAGAATGACGAAGACATCTCCATTTGGTGACTCTGCTAAGATCCTCAGCTACTTTTTGAAGAGATGCACCAGGACAGTTAAAGGTAGTGGAGGACTGGCCTTTCCATGGAAGGGCTGATCTATGGGAAGTATTACCTGTAGACTAGCTTTAGAGCTGATTTTCATCCATTCAATCAACCAATCATTCACTCACTAATTATTTACTGGAGACCCAATGAGATAGTCCAATCATTGCTGGGGGGTGGGAAAGGGTCAAGGGTATAGATGAAAGAACAATGATCTTAATGGTTTGGTGAGAACCTTCTCAATTACTGTAGTGGGCACTGTAATACATTCGATATGTGTTACATGGTAATACATGTGAGAGATTGGGCATGCATGCACTCTGGACACAGTCCAACCTGGACTGAGTTTCAGGGTGTGAATCTTTGGACAAAATATTTAATAATAATTGCTGGAATTTATAGGGCACCTGTGCCAGACACTTGTCTAATCACTTTTCCAGAATTTATTCAATTGCTTTAATTTTTAATTTCCTCATCTGGAAAATGGGACGGATGATTTCTTCTTTACCTGGTGTGGTGAAGATTAAATAAATTAACAGTTCTAAAATTATGAACACATTGCTGGATGAATAAACCACACTGCTTGACTGATAAGACAAACTTCTGAAATGTTATTTCCCTTCCTTCCTTTTCTTGTTAGCTCCGCAATAGCTCTTAGTCGAGAGGGAGAAGTAATCTAAGGACATAGATAATGAACACAAAGTTGAAAGTCAAATTCCAAAGGACAGTTATGACCAAGTGCTATGGGGGTCTAAAAGAGGAAAAAGTTCTCTTTAGCTGGGAAAATGACTAGATGCCTGGTTTACCTTTCTTCTGGGGTCTTCAACCTTAACTTCCCACCCCAAACGCAGGTGTCTCTGAGGTCCTGGTATGCCTCATGCTCCAGGTCCCCTGAGTGAAGGCAGGACCTATTCCCCTTAGGGCTTCAAAAAAAGCCCACTCCTCCTGGCCTGATCCTTACAGCAACCGGAAGGAGATGGGCTGCAGGGAAGTATAGTGGGACCTGAAACAGCAGGTAGAGCCCAGCCTGAGCAAACAGAACCCTCCCATCTTGCACAAGAGGAGTAGAACAGCATTGCATAACGGCAGTTCTGCAGAATGTATCTCGACAACTCATCAGAGAATGTCAAATTCAACTAAAGTGTTAGAAATGACAGTGATTTGTTTGTTTCCTTTGAAGAACTCAAAAAGAAGCAAGATTTTGACTTGCTCTCATGAAAAGAGCATACTTTGGTAACAGACTGGAATCAAAGAATCACAATATCTTATGGCTCGAAGGAACAGCAATGCCTATCTCCCAAGCAGGTGGTGACGACTACATGAGACTGTGTAAAGCTTTGTCTAAGCGTTTGGCACATAGTAGATGTACACTTCCTGATTATGTGATCCAACCCCCTTGATTTCAAGATGAAATGTCAGGCTAGCATGTGACACTTAACATGTCCTAAACCACATTTGTCATCTGTCCCTCCTCCCTCGCTGGCCACTGGTGCCAACAAACCAGCCCCTCCTCCCACACGTGCCATTTCTCTCGGGGGTGCCATGCCTACAAGTGGTGAGGTCATAACCGAAGCTGAAGAGGCAGCTGGCACTCCTCTTTCTTTTTTTTTTTTAAATATTTTTTTTATTTTTTATTTTTTTATTTATTTATGATAGTCACAGAGAGAGAGAGAGAGAGAGGCAGAGACACAGGCAGAGGGAGAAGCAGGCTCCATGCACCGGGAGCCCGATGTGGGATTCGATCCCGGGTCTCCAGGATCATGCCCTGGGCCAAAGGCAGGTGCCAAACCGCTGCACCACCCAGGGATCCCGGCACTCCTCTTTCAAGCTCTCTTCAGTCACTTGCCAAGTTGTAGGGGTTCTATCTCTACAGTGGCTCCCAGTTCAACTTCTAGCTTCTGATACTGCCACCATCACTCTAGTTGAGGTACTTGTAATTTCTTACTTGGACTATTATTATAGCTTCAAAAGGGTCCCCCAACACTCCACCCCCAGTTTTTGTGTCTCTTCTCTCCAAATAATTCTACCCATGATGCCAAATGGAGTTTTCCAAAGGCAGCCCTGATCTTACTCCTTTATGCAAAAACCCTCAATGACTTCCCACTGCCTACTACATTAGGTGCAAATTCCTCACTCTAGCTTTCAAGGCTTTATCCCATAGTGCCTAGGGCTGTCCTCCTCAGCTTTCTTTTTGCATTGCATCTTCCATGGATAAAGGCTATGCTGAGCAAAACCAGATCATGGCCATTTCCAAAACATGGACTCTGCCTTGCTTTCCTAACTCCAGGTCCTCTGCCTGAGATGTCTTTCCTCATCTCTAGGTGCCCAAGCCACATTCTCTGGGGTCTTTCAAAAGCCATTTCCTGTAGAAAGAAGCTCCTCATCTCTCACCAGGTACTATCATCTTTTGAATTCACAGAACATGATGGTGTGGACCTCTTTTGAGACACTCCTCCCAGGGGATCTAGCAGTAGGGACATTTGTGGACAGGTCTTACCTCCCATGAAGGGCAGGAATGAACTGAACTACTTTTGACTTCTTTACAGTGCAGAGCAGGGCTGTGTACACCATAGGCACCAAGTAAATGTCAGCTAATTTGCATTGTGGCTTGAGAAATGGGATTTTCCACTGAATGGCCAGGTCTAAATCCTTCTCTACCCTTTCTGGGGTTAAGCTGGTCCTGCCTACTGCTCAGGGAGGGATTTCTTGGATTCTGGAGGCTCTAGGACTGCCCTATACTGATTGGCCATTGCAGATACTATAAAACTGTCAAGCTCAGAAGGCCCTGAGATATCATCCTTTCTAATACTCTCATTTTACAGAGGAATAAACTGAGGCTCAAAGAGAGCAAGTGACTTGTCCAGGGTCACACAGAGGCTGAACTGTGACTAGAACTTTAGAGACAGGAGACCTATTCAATGTTGCTAGCTGAATGGGCTGATTCACTCATTTATTTATTCATCTGTTCAGCTTCCTCCATTGAGCACCAGATATCTGCCACTCACTATGGATTCAGAGATAAGAAAGACAGAGTCCCTGCCCTCAAGGGACTTACAGGCTGGCAGGTGTGTGGGTGGAAGTAACAGCTATGTTAATAGACAATCTGCAAGGAGAGGACAGGATGATGGGAGAATAGAGATGACACCCCACCCAGCCTTGGTCAAGGGTAGAAATGGTGTCTTCCATGGCCACGGGGGCCACCCACATCCTCCCTCCCACCACAGCTCAAAGGGATGGCCCAGCCTCTGCTGGGCCTCTTTGTTCCAAGTCTTCTCCCACAGTCCATGCTGCAGAGTGTTTGATTGAAATAATGAAATGGAGAAAGAAGCTTTACATCCCCCACTCTCTCCAAGATCCATTGTAAAGATTCAATTAGACAAGGGACATAAACCACTTAGTTTAGTGCCTTACAGACAGCAAGCCCTCACTAAAAGTTAGCTATTATTATTATTACAAATAAGAAACTAGAGGCTCTGTGAGGTTATGTAATGTACCCAAAATAACACAGCTACTAAGCTGGGGAGCTGGGCTTTGAACCCAGATCCAGACAGAGCCTCTTCTTCAAAGCCCTTTTCTCTCCAAATGACATCCAGGGATAAACTGGAGACCCCTAGTGTCACCTGCAGTCCTTTAGCTATTGTAGACCATCCCACAAAACTCCAGGGTCAGTGGAGCCCCTGTTGTATTCCAAATCTTCCTCTCGCACACACAGAAGAGGGAGTTTCAGGAGAAGAGATCTGTTCTGGCTGCCTCTCACCCCACTTCTTGTCCCAAGCCCACATTATTGGCCCTTACTGCTATTTCTGGTAGCTTCAGTTTCATTCAGACTCCACTGTAATAATATCCTCGGGAATAATTATTTTTGCAGCCCTTGGTGGGCCTTTGGTGCCCTTTTGTACCATAAAGTGCATAAGACCCACAAGATGAGTCAATCCACTTTGGAGTCCTATGCTAGGGAGGCAACAGAGGAGAGAGAATTTTCTGGAAGTGAATAGTGTGGAAACAACAGACAAGATTATACTCCTGGCAGCGCTGGAAACACACACTTTATTTGTGTCACTTTGTGGGAATGTGAGCCCTTCTGAGGGCTTGATTCTTCAAGTTTAGCCAAGCCATCCTTTTTATACTTTCTTACCCAAGTTTTATTCACCTGAATTTTTGTTTGTTTGTTTTTGTGGAAATGCCCAGCAGGATGAGCTAAACGTCTTGAGGGACACTCATAATCCAAATGACAGGACCCTGATTCAGAAAGGACTCAGTATGCCACAGTCTAGAATCTATGAAATCCATCTATGATTACTTCTGTTACAAAAAGATTCACCTTCAAATTCCCTTCAAATAATAGGAAATGGCTTCCCACTGTCATTTTTAAAACAGATCATTAACTATTTGACTAGGAGATGGGGGAGCGTGAGGTCAGAAAAAATTAAAGGCACAAGTAGGAAAAATCTACCAACTGAAGGTCCTTTAGGACAGATCTCAAAATGCAGCCAGGAAGGGAAGGGACCTTAGTCTTTTACGGTTTTATTTTTGCAGCATTGACCTCCCCCTATCATGCAGGCTTCACTGAGGTATTTGTCTGAGTATTTGTGCAGATCTTTCACAATATGTACCAGGAGGCCCTGTGTCTCCTATACCCTCCCCCACTGGAGGAGGAGAGGAAGGAGGAGGAGGAGGAGGAGGAGAAGAAGAAGAAGCAGCAGAAGAAGAGGAGAAAGGAGAAGGACCCATAAGAAAGAGCTAGAAATGTAGCAGGACAGAGCATGAGAATTTCTCCTATGAAGGTCTTCAAAGATTTCACAGGTCATAAAGCACCAAATATCAAGTTGCTCAAACCCTCATCAACATCCTTCTACAACATTCACATCAAATGTTTACTCCAGTTTTGCTGGTGATGGGGAGAGCTCTACTTCCCAAGGCAACTCCCTACACTTTATGACTTGAACAATTGGAAGTTGCTCATGTTGAGCCCAGCACATGGAGCTCAATATACCTGATCTTTGTCTATCCTCTTCCACTCCAGAGGCCTTCGACTATGTGACATTGTGGACCTCAACCAAAGTAAACAGATGTCAAGATTGGCATTGACTTCACAGAGGCCAACATCTGTATGCTCAGGAAGGCTTCAAACCCCTTAACACGCTGCCGATTTCATGCCTCTCCTCTGTGAGCCTGAGGGAAAGCAAGATAGTACCAGGAATTGGAAGACTCAAGTTCTCAGGCTCACTCTGCTACTGCTTCTCTCTAACAGCCAGTAAATATTAATTCCTAGGTTAAATATTAATTCCTTAGGTTAATATTAATGGAAATGTCCCGCAAAGTGAGCTAATCATATCAGGGAAACTTACGATCCAAATGGCAGGACCTTGATTCACAAAGGCTCAATACAGTGAAGTCTAGAAATACCAAGTCTTTAATCTAGGAAATCTCATCAAAGACAATGGTTTCATCTGACGAGCAAATTCCTTTCTGTAGCCCAATCACACTGCTTAAGCTCAACATGCCCAAACTTGGTCATCTTCTGGGGACCCAATCTCAATGAATGGGACTTTCATGCACCCAATTGCACAACAAAAATCACCTTTCCAACCTTCTTTGTCAATATCCTCCTACTCAATCCATTGCCAAGTTCAACTGGTTTTACCTCCATCACCATCATCATGGTATTCATGATGGACACCTACTTGCCTCCTCCTAGGTCTCCCTGCATCCACATTGGCCTTCCACCAATGGATTCTCCAAATTAAAGAGTGATTCCTTCAAAATGCAAATCTGATTATATCTCCGTGCTTAGAATTGCTCACAGACTTCCATTATCCTCAGGATAGAGACATAACCTTTGAATATGGGGTCCAAACCCTACAACATGTCTTTCAGTCTGTTTCTAGCTATCTCTAGCCTCATCTCATTCTAGGCTGCAGCCCCTCCCCACACAAGGCCTTTGAAAACATCCTTCCTTCTGCCTGGGAAGTCCTTCCCTACCCCCACAGCTTTCAAATTCAGCTTAATGGCCAATTCCCTCCTCACACACTCTTGTATCACCGTGACCCTCTCCTTCATTGCACTGGTCAGGGTTGCACTGCTCATTTTCACTTGTGTAATTCTTTGATTAATGTCTATCTCTCTTACTAAGTTTTAAACTGCATGAAGGGCAAGAGCAATGACTGTGTATCTGCTCATTATTGGATCATTCTTCTTGGTGGAACAGTACCTGCTATATAGATAGAGCTTTCCTAATAACTCCTAGTGGCATGGCTGAGTAATACATCCTGCACTTATGTCCCTAAGCTGGAGGGGCCACTGATATGCCCAGCCCCACCCCTGCCACAAAGGCAGCAGATGGCTATGGCAAAAATAAAGCCCAGCTCTGCATGGCAGATGGGCAGCTCACCAAGCACAGTGGGAAAGGTGGTGGTTTTTACTCTGCAATGGGCACACTTTGGCTGCCCTAGATATGGTGTACAGACCCCAGCCTGGGAGGTCTATCCTTATCCTGGAGGACACAGTCATAGAGTAAGCCATCTGGACAGCCACTTTGTCCCTCAAGCGAGCATCCTGTAGGGGGTAATACTTTCCCTTCAGAGTTTGTGGGAACGTCTTGGCTTTCAGCTCTTACAGTTCAGAGACCTCAATAGCATGATTTAGAGCAGTGGTTCTCAAACCAGACCAGCAGCCTCAGCATCCCCCTGAAAACCTGCTAAAAATGAAAATTCTCAGGCCCCACCGTAATCCTACTGAATCAGAAACTTTGGGAGTAGGGCTCAGCAACCCAAGCTTTAATGAGTGCCCCAGGCCACTCCATTTCATGCAAAATTTTGAGATCCGTAAGTATATTGGAAAGCCACAACACTGGGAGATACAAACCAGACTTAGAATCTGGTCTGGCTGTGAGTCCTGAGCTAGTTTGAACATAGTTTTCTCCTCTGTGAAATGGGGACATTACCCCCTTCCCCATGGTGATACTGTGAGAGTTCTCAGGTGATGTGCCTGGGATACTGCAGGTGTCCCACAAATGTCAAATTTTCCTTCTTTCTTACCTCATTTTATAAATGAGGGGGTAGACTCTGGAATCTGGGCATGTGGAGAGCGTGAAGAAGAGGTGGAGTGGTGACACAGTCTGTTAATTCCTTCCCCTGGGCTACACCACCTCTGACAGGCTGCAGTGTGGCAGCAGTGTGAATGGTACATCAGCACAGCCTGACTGATGTGAGGACAGACAGCCAGGAAAAGGAAAAGAAAATCGCTGCAGCTCCAAACTATGGTGGATGCTGAGCTCATGGGGCCCTACTCCATCTGAGCTGCTGAGGATACTGAAGGAGCCAGTGGAAGGTGAGAGCTTGGTGGCCCTTGTGAGAGCAGCTAAGGCTGAGGGGGAGATAAGTGGTACATTTCTCTTGGCCCCTTTCCTGCCTCTTGGAGTGTGGGCTGAGAAAGAGCCACCAGCAGCTGAATGTTCATAGAAAAACAGAATGCTTTGAAGCTGTGAGAAGCTTGGAGAAGACAGATGGTCAGTCCAGTGGTTGAGTACCCACTTAGAACCAGACATATCTGTGTTCAGAGCCATTTAAATGGCTGTGAGATCTAGGGCAAATGTCTTAATATCCTCAAGTGTCAGTTTTCTCATTGGTAAGATGAGGGAAGAGAATACTATCTTCTTCCTCTTAGGATTGCTGTGAGGATTAAATAGACAAGTTCTATAAAACTGCCAACACCATGCCCAACACAGCATAAGGCCACCAGGTAGTCTGCTCCCTTTCCCCAACCTTGGCCTCTGCCTCTCATTCCTGTGCCCTAGATAACCAGATGGTGGTAGCCTTGGATTTTCCCACTGCCCTATTATCCTTGTTGGGTGAGGGCTTCATGAGTCCCTCCCCTGCCTCAGGGGTCTGCTCCGCACTTTGAAAAACCAAGCGTGTGACCTTTTGGTGGCCCAGAAAACCTTGAAGGAGGATTGGATGAAAGGATATAGGCCAACCTTTCTGGATCCACTCATTTAGGAAGACTCAGAAGTTCTGAAAATCAAATCTAGGCATCAACTCATTCATTCATCAAAAATTCACCATCATTTACTCTGTGAGGGATGCTGTATTCACAGTGGAGACACCAGGATTAATAAGATATGATCCCCACTCTTGGGGAGTTCATATCTTAGTGGGGTGTGGAGGACTCCATGACTTTGGTGCCACTGGGGCTATCCACAGACAGCCTCTCCTCTCAAGCACATGCTAGGGTAGGACCATATGCACTGTGAAGTCTGCCCGTCTGGGACTTACTGTGCCCAATGAAAGAAATAGTGCATGTCACTGCCGAGAGGACATTTTAAGAGCCAGTGCAGCTTGTTTCCTCCCTCTGCCCTGGAGACCATAGAAGCTCAGGTGGAGATGGAGACTGGGTCCCTGAGTTACCTGTTGTCCATCCATGTTGGACACATAGCATGAGTCAGAAGGGACTTCAGAGACCCCAGAGGTTGTTTCCTATTCCCAACACAGCATGACCTTGTCCGTCCTAACAGACACAGCCGCCAAGCACCTCCCTGGCCTTGATGTCTTTGTCATTAGGCATAAACCCTCCTTCTGCTTGTCTCCCCCTCTCGCCATAGATGGAACTTCCTTTATCACAATTTAAAACTCTAAGCAATTAAGATGCTATAAATTGAAGAGTTCTTTCCAATGAATAAAATTACTCTTATTTCTAATGAATATGAGATAGCTTACATGAAGCTAAGTACTCTAGTGATTATAAAATAGCCGACATAGATATCAACATTTCTTCTTCCACTGCTAAAGTGGCCTATTAAACTGGTACTGATTAGGCATTTTGCTTTTGCAAAATCTCTTTCTCTGACACTGATCCTTTGCACTGTCTTCAACCCAAGGTCTGCTCCAGCCTGAAATGTTCTCTCCTCCTCATCTGTGTAGGGGGCATATCTAGGTGCTTTTGTCAAGGAGTGGATGGCAACAAGCAAATCCTGTGTGTACTTTGCGTCCCCCAATTTCCAAAGACAGTCCTGAGCTACTATCATTTTATATGTAAAAGTATTGCTCTCCATTTTACTGTTATTTAATTGTTTTGCCTTTGTACAACTATAGAGATAAAAGAATTCAGAAGTAGGGGGAAAAACCCTTTTTTTTTGGGAGATGAGAAGGTGTAGTTTTGTGAAGCCTGTAGCAGATTGAAATGACTTAATGTGGTGCCCACATTTAGAAAGAGATGTTCTACTACCAAAGAAGCAGCACTTTTGAGTTTGTAAAAGCTTTCCCATTCATGCACTTGATCTAGCTGTTTCCGCCTCCCAGTGTCTGAGGAACCCACCCACTCCCCTCCATTCCTGCTACTCCTTTCCCACCCCACTTGGCTGTCTGGTGCTTCCCTGGAAGGCCCACTGGGTTCCTAAGCAGTCTCCATGCCCTCAGCCTTGCTTTCCCAATGTATTCTCCACCTTGCAGCACAGGTGACCGTTCTAAAAATATAAATCTGAAATTTTTATGCCCCTGTTCAAAATTCCTTTCCACTGTTTTCTGGAAAGAGCCCAATTTTGGCATCCTTCTATGACCCAGTCTCTGCTCATCTCTCCAGTTGTGTCCCTGCCTCTTTTCCTGTCTACTGAGCAAGCTGTGAGCCCCAGAAAGGTGCCATATTCATATCTCCTGGTTTGCACAGGCTGTTTCCCCTTCCTGGAACGTCTTTATCTCCCCTTCTTTAGCTAACATTATTTATCCTTTCGATCCCTGCTCTTCCTCTGACAAGTCTCCATATTTAACCTTTCAAGACTGGGCAGATGGCATTCTGTGGAATTTTCTCTAGGGTGGTAGCACTTTCCACATTGCATTGAAATGGATCATTTGTCTCTCTCCCCCACTCCATTTGTGAGCTCTTTGAGGGCAGGGAGCAGATCTAATTTCTCTACATACTCCCAGAACCTGGCACACAGTAGCTACTCAGTAAGGACTCATTGAATATGGGTAAAGGAATCTATCACCTCATTTGGTCCTGACGACAATTCAGTATACAGGCAGAGCAACAATTATCTCCAATTTTGTAAGTGTGGCTTAGAGACACAGAGACTAAACACCATCTTTCCATGACCTGATGCAGCACCCACAGAGCCCTTGGTCTTTTTTTTTTTTAATTTTTATTTATTTATGATAGTCACAGAGAGAGAGAGAGGCAGAGACACAGGCAGAGGGAGAAGCAGGCTCCATGCACCGGGAGCCAGATGTGGGATTCGATCCTGGGTCTCCAGGATCGCGCCCTGGGCCAAAGGTAGGCACCAAACCGCTGCGCCACCCAGAGATCCAGCCCTTGGTCTTAATGTCCCATCCTCAGATGACCCATCCTCAGGTGGCCTTCAGAATGGCCACCACAGGAAGGGGGAGCATGAACCCCAGCCAAGCTCTCTTCAGAGGTGCAGGGGACAGAGAAAAAAAAAACAGTACATGAATTTGTAGCAAGAAATGCATCTGTGTTTGATCCAGTCAGTTTCAGAATCTGAATGCCTGAGTTCCATATCCAAGAATCTGGATGTCTAGGGACAGCTTGAATCCATAAATGGAATGGGATTTTTGGTAATAATCATCTTTCTTTCTCCATTGCAATTTCTCCAGTGTAATACTGGGACTCAAGTGAGGGCAAGGGAGTCTCCCAGCCTTGCAGAGGATCCCCTGTGTCCCACAGTCCTTTGAGCCCTAATGAATTGGGTTTATGAAAAGCCACAGAGATTTTATGGTGCTGGTTTTACAGTGATAGCCTTCCAGAAATCCATATTACAGAGGGGCTCTTGTGTTACTGGGTAAAGATAGTAGTTGCCACGAACAAAGGAAACAGAAAACAGGCAAGAAGAATTGTAATGGACGAGGCTTTGGATTAAGGAAGCAGAAAAATGCTTCTAGGGGCAGGGATTGCCATCAGAGATGACAGATCAGTTAGTGTGCTGCTACAAATGGAACGCTCATGTCCCTCGCCCCCCACCCCCAAATTCACACATTAAAACCTACTGGATGTACAATGGATGGTGTTAAGAGATGGGGCCTTGGGGGGTGCTTAGGTCATAAGAATGGAGTCTTCATGAATGGGTTTAGGGGCTCCTTTAAGAGACCCCTGAGAGTTCCATTGCTCCTTCTACCATGTTAGGTGACAGCTAGAATGTGCCATCTATGAGCCTGGAAACAGGCTCTCCCGAGATACTGATTCGCCGGCACTGTGCTCTTAGACCTCTCAGCTTTCAGACCTGTGGGAAACCAGTGTATGTTGTCTCTAAGTCACTGTGTATGGTACTTTGCGATAGCAATCTGAACTGACTAACACATGGACAAGGGCAGGAGAGGGTGGGCGAGCTGGAGATGGGGTGCTCTGGCTTCATTCCAGAAGCAGAAGCCAAAAGTAGGAATAGCATTCTGCTCCAGCCTGCCAAGATGGAGTTTCTCCCATTAGTTGCCATATTGGTTTGAAAGAAGCACAAGTGAATTCTCTGTTCACGTGCTCCTTTCTGAAAAGCCCAAATCTCTTAGCCTTGGGGAGTGGGAGAGGCTGTGACTGGAGGATTCAATGTCTGGGAATCCGGTGATGGTGGAGACCCAGGCTGGAGCTTAGGGCTGTCTTTCACTTACTTGCTCAATGAACATGTCTTCAACACCTAATGTGTATCAGGCACTGTAATAGGGCTCTGGCCTCAGAGGTGGCACTATCTCTGCAGACTCATCTTGTTTCTGACCATATTCCAGTCATAGCCTCTGCAAGAACCTGACTAGAACTGGTCTTCTTTTTCTGATCTTCTCTTCAGAAAAAAACTAACGTAGATGAGTACGTGTGTACACACACACACACACGCACGCACGCACGCACTAACATTCTGTGTATAATTCAGGGGGTTCCTGGGTCCTGCAGAAACTTATCCATGGACCCTAGTTTAAGAGCCCCTAGTTTAGATGGGGACACAGGCATGTAAACAACTGTGTAATAGAAAATGTGGAGCTGTGACATTACAAGTGAAGTCCCACCCTTTAGAGGAACTGGAGACAGAGAAGATTTGGCTTGTGATTCGGTCAACAAATATTTATTGAGCACCTACTTATGTCAGTCACTGTGCTAAGCACTAGAGACAAAAATGGTGAATGTACCCATACCATCCCTATCCTTTGGATCTTTCGGTCCAGTTAACAGGGCCGATGGCATTTGGACTGAGTCTTGAGGTCAGGAAAGCAGATGGGGGGGAGGGCAGTCCAGACAGATTGAACAGCTTGAGGTGGGAGACATGGCTGAATTAGAGCTGAAAAGGCAGATGGGCATCATCTCCCCCTTTGCTCCTCTCCACCAACTAGGTGAGGATGCTTTCCAGGGTTCATGCTTGAAGAAGACAGCCCAGTAGTGGAGGGCCCCACGGAGGCAAGTGAGGATCTGTGCATGCATGTGCATGTGCACACACATAAACATGACTAAGTAGACCAGGTCATCGTCAATATGGTCTGCCTCCCACCCAGCCTCCTTGCAGCAGTGCCCATAAGCCATCACCCGGCTTGTCACACCCAGGGCACTACGGAGGTTGCTTCCCTAATCTCAGCCCAGAACCCATGCTAGGAGAGAGCCTTCTTTTATATTTTCCCCCGACATTGGCCAGAATTTCAAATGCATAAGAAATGGAAGCTTATTAGCGGCTTGGATACTGAAGGGTCCCTGGAGCCCAATGCAATCCACACAGCTTCAGTGCCTCTGTGCATAGCCATCAATGGGGACAGGGAGGCAGGGGACCAGGCATGTAGCTGTAAGCTCAGCTACCTCTTCTTTGGGCTCAACGCTAATTTTCTACCTGCAAGACTTCACTGTATTTTAATAGAAGGAAACCAGTTCCTGTCTTCCTTTTAGTTTCTTGGCACATTTAGTGCCCCCTATGATATTTTTGGCAGATTCATTGCTGGCAGATAGAGGACTTTTTGTAACTACCACAAAACAACTGTTAAGTGCAAGAAAACAAAAAGATTTTTTTTTCCAGATAGAAAAAGAATACAGACACGTCTGGCTTCATAAAATTACTGTCAGTCAGTGGGCATATGGGTTCTTGAAAAGCTGGGCAGAAATCACAATATTGTCAAAAGGATCCCTGAAGTGCATCCCACTCTACCTGGCAAGTGCTTATTCCTCCTTCAGAACCTGCTTAAATGGTCCCTACTTTAGGAAACTTTTTCTAGGCCCCCTTCTGTGGAAGGGAACGGATTCTTGTTGCATCTCTACCATGTGCCAGGGACTGGGCTACGGTCATCCTCTCTACAACCCCGCAGGTAGATAGCAGTGCCATTTTAGGGGTAAAGAACCGAGTCTGCAAAGTTAACAGGCTTCTACAAGGCTCTGCAGCTCATAGGTGATGAGGCCAGAGTTGAAACCAGGTTGGCTGGTGATAAAACTCATGCTCTGTTCATTATAAATAGTTTCAGAGTTAGTTCTTCTGCTCGCAGAGCACTTTCCTTTTGACTTTTCATCATGGGTCATACCTGCTTTTGATCATTTGTTGACTGGTTCTTCTTTTCCACTTGGTGGGGCTCCTTGACACAGGGACTTCATGGGCTTCCTAGGGCCTCATGTGTCTCTCCTATGGGAAGGATGCAGGAATATTTGTGGAATGAACGTAGGAACTGATTGCAGATTCCCTCAGAGATGTCTTATCTGTAGCCATTTTCAATCAAGCTGCAAATCCTTCTTAGAGTCCTTTGCTTGCCTCCTGTGGCTCTCTAGATGAACAGTAAGACCACCTTCAATTTAAGAAGCCTAGCCTCCCCTCCTATTATCCCTAAGGAATAAAAACAACTGGGAAAGAGTGGCCAGGAAACTATAGATAGTTTTACTATAAAATCTTCATTCTAAATCTGAATTCACTGGAAGTAAGACTTAGCCAACAATGGTTCTATTTACTTCCAATTTTCAGAAACGTGACTTGAGATCACTGAGCGGTAGATCAAGAGCAATGTCCTGCAACATTTTCATCTCCTCCCATTCCCCCCCACTCATCCCCAGCTCTGTGGTCTTGGTCCCTTGCATGGACAGGTGTTCTTCCTGTCATGACTTTGCTGCTGCTCGAGGTGGGGAGTGGGCAGGAGCATCAGGCTTCTGAAAACTCTTCCATCCAGCCCATGCCAACCCCTCTCACTAATCTACTCACTGTGATAACACTGGTGAGAATAAGCACCAATACTTGCTAAGCACTCATTATGTGCCAGGCCACCAAGCACTTTCTGTAATTAAGTCACCTAATCTCTGCAAAATTCATTTCACAGATTAGGAAATGCAGGCACAGAGTAGTTACAAGATTTGGCCTCAGTTACAGAGCTACGAGGCGGGGGTGGGGTGGGGGGGAGCTGGTATTTAAAACCAAGTGGGCTGACTCCAGAAGATGCAAGTTTAACCACTCTGTACCAACGCCTTGCCATAGGCTCTGGGTGGGCTGGGGGTGGATCTCAGGATCGCCCTACCTGCATCCACATCACATCTTGGTCATTCAACTGTTTTGCCCATGGCTCCTTGCTCCTGTCCTTATTCCAGCTTCTGAACTTGCCTTAGGCACTGGCTTAGAAACACTTTCTTCCTTGTCTTTAGTGCTCTCTCTCAGGATGTCGTTGTATTTTTGCTCCGGAGTCTTACACACTGCATCTCTGGATAACAGACCCACCCCCAGCTTCACTCCTCCATCAGGAGAAGGTGATCAGACTTCACCTGCTGAGAAAAGCAAGAGTCTCTGGCACGCAGCCAGTTTTCCTAATGAGGCGCACATCTCCTGCAAGATGCATCCTGCTAGAGGAGCTCTTTTGTTAGCTGTATTGTTAATGGCCAGAGCTCAGTAAATCCCCACAACTACTCCAGCCTCACAAGGTGGAGAAGGAGCATGGTTGAAGCTATGCTGACCAGGTGGTGCCTCAGGGAGGTGTCACAAAGGTGGGAAGCATCCTCTTGCATGCCTCTGGTTCTGTCTCCTCCACTGGATCCCTCTGCTCCCAGCATGCTCAGAGGCCAGCGTGTGTGGAGGAATGTCACCATCCCTTCTGGATGCAGTGGGGGCGAGGCGGGTGGAGGGAATAGTTTCATCTGAATTCTCTTCTTCTTACTCTACATTCCACTGCCACCCCTGTTCCCCCTCTCTGGCCTCTGCCCCCCCACTGGCCAGGAATCTGAGGTAGTTTTTGGTAGTGATTCTGGGCTTGTGGATTTACAAAGAAGTTTCCACCAGAAAACATGCCTGGGAGAGCTCATTCAGCTATGGGGATCCCTCTGATGTTCAGAAATCATCCTTCTGGAAGCTACGTAACTACTGATCAGAATCTCAACTCCACATGACATTTCTGCACATTTCCCGCTTCCTGAGCCTACGCATGTGGAGTCTATGAAGCAGCCAGCTCACAGACCTCCGTGGTCACTGGGGACGTGGGGTTCATAGCAGGCAGGTCTGACTGGCTGCAGGCTCAGTTCCTCTGGTCCCTGTGGGCAAATGAGAGGTCACCAGGGCGAGCTCTGTGTCACATGTACATTTACTTTAGCAGTTCTGAGGTTGACTGAGGAAAAAGAGAAACGTTTGCTGAGAAGAATCTGTCCAATTCACAGAACATTGAGGGACAGGAAGACATTTAATTGAGATTATCGTCAACCCTTCCTCTATTGTCAAAATGCCAGGCGGCTTGGCGGAACCTGGAGCCATAATAGGACAGTTCTGATCCCTGACCCACCATGTAGGTCTGTGAGCTCTTGGATAAGTCATTTATCTTCTCAGCACTTTAGTTTCATTGTCTGTAAAATAAGGCGGATCCTAATAACTTTTACAGAGCTGCTTACAATAAAGCTCTTTATATAGATAAGATCATTAAATCCTTTTAACAACCCTAATGTAGTTGTTTCCTGGAGCTGATGTAAGAAATTATACAACATCAGTGGCTTAAAGCAATGGAAGTTTATTTTGTCGCAGTTCTGGAGGCCAGAAGCCTGAAGCCAGTGTCAGAATGGCCGCACTCCCTCCTGAGGGACCTAGGGACAATTCGTCTTTACCTCTTCTAAATTTTGAGGGTCCTTGGCCTTCCTTGACTTGTAGCTGCATACCTCCCTCCCATCTCTACCTCCATGGCCTTCTTGCCTGGGTCCCAATCTCCCTTTCCTTTCCCTCAAAGATACCACCCATTGGCTTTAGGATCCAATCTAAATCCAGGAGGACATCATGCTGAGATCCTTAACTCAGTCACATCCATAAAAACTCTATTTCTGAATAAGGTCACATTCACACAGGTGCCAGGGGTTAGGACTTGGAAATGTTCTTTTTGGGGAGACATAAGTCAACTCACTATACCTATGAAACAGGTACCTCTATTGTTCCTATTTTACAAGTTAGGAAACTGATCAGGGTCACACTGATCAGTCAGTAAGTGGCAGATCTGAAATGAAATCTGTGGGATCTGACTTCAGAGCTCATTTGGAAAAATCACTACATCAGACAAATATTTATTGAACTAGGTAGATAGTTTTAGTTGCTAAAGACACAACAGTGGAAACAAAATAAAAGGGAAAACAGCCCCCAAAGCTGTGCTAGGAATGGCAAGGAAGCCAGCATGACTGAAGCTGAGGGAGTGAGGGGGTCTGCAGCAGAAGCTGAGATCAGAAGGTAACAATGACCAGATTGTGTGGAACTTTCTAGTGACTTTGCTGTGCAATCCAAATGAGATGGAAGATGAATCAAGGTTTTGAGTGAAGAAATGACAAGGATCTGCTTTGTGTTTTAAAAGGAACCCCAGAGTGACTATTAGGTAGGTTGAGAGCTGATTCTTGCAGGCCCAAGGCATGAATCGGGAGACAGTTGGAAGGTTACTACAATTAGGCAACAGATGCTGATGCTTGGAGCAGGGAGGCAGTAGTGGTAGAAAGATGGTCAGATTCTGTGGCAGCACGTTGGATGTGGGCTTTGCAAGAAAGAGGATGCCAAGCTCTTTGACTTGAGCACCTGGAAAGCTGGAGTTGCCGTTGACCCTCCCGCTTTCCTGTCAGGGCTCTTGGAAGAACCAAATAAAGTAAGTGGGAAAGTACCCTTTGTGGCTCTGAAAGTTTGTCCAGTGCCTTTTGTTATTGCTGTGGTTGTGGCTATCGTTATTTTGGGGTCTGAAACTTTTTTCCATCTCTACGTTGCCTGGGAGGTGCCAGACTGGGTTGAACCACTGTCAAGAAAATCACTGTCTCCATTACGAGAGAATATAATTAGCTGATTATAATTTTAATTTGTCCTGTTTTAGTACCTTAGTCTCTTCCTTGTCTGTGCTGAGTACATATTTGAGATTCAAGAAGCCTTTCTCTGTCATAATGGACAAGACGGTATCAATACAGACAGCAACAAAGGAAACAGTGGCAATTTCGAAATTATCTCCTTGAGATGCTTGTCATTTTTTCTCTAAGCCATTGTATTTAAATAGAGGAGTTGCAGGCTCTCCGCTCTGCACAGCGTGAAGTACACAATGACAGGCTACCGTTTTAGAAGCGATAAATTCATTCCTTTCCAACTTGCCCAGGTTTCTAGTAACATCCTTATCAATGTGACAGTTTCCTGTTGATTTTTTCTTAAAGGAGAGTAATGTTCCATATTTGATTCACGAGCGTACTGGTGAATTTCCATTGCTTCTTCGGTTGGTTCATTCAAACATTTCACAACCTTTATTAGCATGAGGCAGCTATTATTTTCAATTTCCCTATTTTACAGATAAAGAAACTGACATGCAAAGAGGTGAAACTAACATGCCCAAGGCCACACAGCTAGTAAGAAGCATGGCTTGGATTTCAAGCCCATCTACCCCCTCTCTCCAAAGTGTAACCGTCACACTGGATGGTGGGTTTTCAGAGCGACTGGTTTTACGGGAATGAACCTTTATTTTTCCTCCTTTTCAAAACCACTTTTTATTAACCTTAGTGAAATGTTGGGATCACAGGGTTATTTTAATGAAAAATAGTTTTATTACTTTTAAATGTTATATAAATGATCAACTAAGATATAATAGAGTGCAAATAATGAACATGAGGAGAGTTAATGAAAAAATTACAATTCATAATAAGCCTGCAGACCGCAAGCGTGTATCATAAACATAAAAGACCTTTAACATTACAATAATTAACTGCTGGACTCAGAAGTTGCTGAAGCATGAAAGGAATGCTTAATTTAAGAGCACTTAATTCTAGAAAAAGGATACTGATTTAAAATGGATTTCCCTTACCTACTGAGATCCCCAAAGTTTTCAGTAGCAGGGGTAATTTCAAACTATATACTCAAGAAAGACCACAGACACTGTTCTCTGCCTTCACATCAAAATCTGAATGAGTAGAACTCAAATTAAATAGCATTTTTTGGATCCATGATAATCTTCCCTGGTTAGAGCAGCAATGGAACAATGGGATACCATCCATACCCTCCTGGTCTGTTTTCTGTGTGCTTATATTAGATTTCAAGATTCTCATTCCAACTACATATACTCAACCATACTTTGAAAAATCATAATTGGTTAGAGGTAGAAGGGAGCCTGTGGTTTTAGAGTTGAGAACTGCCATAGAGTCTAGCTCTATTACCTCCTCTCTGTGCAAATTTGGGCCCATCTTTAAACTCACTGAGCTTCAGCTTCTTTATCAGGCATGTTAAGATAATAATGATAATATCTGTGTCATAGGGCTATTTTGAGTATTTGAGCATTGAATGTGAAATGTCTACTATGGTCACTGGCACATTAAATAGTGCTAAGTTAATGGAGTCTATTACTACAATTGAGCCATACGTTGCAACCTCTTTACTTTAAAGATGAGGAACTAAAGTATCAGGAGGTTAAAGTGACTTGCCCAAATCCACCTGGCTATCCAATGATCCAGATGGTGTAAAAGCAGAATCAAGGTGTCCTGCCTACAACCTCAATACCTCATCAACCATTATGTTAACACTGAAGAACACCTCCTCCTACACGTCCATTGTAAAAACTCTTCATGTGGAACATATCAATCTAGAAAGGCACTGACTGTAAGAGGACATGCTGGAAGCAGGCAAAGTCATGAATACCCTGAATTTCCTAAAATTCCTGCTGTCTGAGATTTTGAAGGAAAAGATCTGGGCCCCCAGTCCTATGCCTTTAAATGGAACTTTCTCCATGACATGTAGTCAGCTCCCAGATGTGTCAAATTTTTGGTCCTCTGTGTCCTACACAATAAATATTTCACACGTGACTACCCGACCTGCTCCTGATCATGACCTTTGGTCCTGTTGCTTGCTCTGACCTCTTTTAATTTAAACTTCTCTCAAGGTCCTGTCCTCAACTCTCCTTTGCTACTCCTTTTACACACCTCTCTGCATTCCATCAGCCTTTGACCTCTTCATGGCAAGCGCTCAGTGCACCAGCTACCAAAGTATTGACCTATGTAACCCATGGCCTTGCTGGGTTTGCTCCAATTCAATAGTTAGTTTAGAACAATAAAAAACAGTCCTATTTTAAACAGAGGGTACTTCCAGAACTTACACCCCCAGGAGATAGTATAGATTTATATGGAATTTAGCACCTGCTTACTAGAAGCAAATGCATTAAATTCATTAGGTCTAGAAATTTCATTAAATATCCCAGGAACAATCAACTCCCAATACTCCCTTAATAGTATTAATGAAAGAGAGAAACTTGCCCCGAAGACTTATTCAATTCTAGTCCTCTGGCATCTCTGGAATCTCTTATTAAAACAAAACAATAATAACAAAAGTCTAAATGGAAATCAAACTGATCGTGCCTTGTCTGTAATGCTGCCCACTGGCATTTGTAGAAATTGACTCTGGCATTTTGAAATACCCCCTTCCTCCTGCAGTACATTGCTTTCCACATTTTTATTGAGCTTTGTTTGTTTGTTCTACTATCTCCTTCATCACATGGCTTTTCAGAGTTCAAAAGGATAATAACATTGCCCACGGAATCAGCACCCTATCCTCTAGGATGATTGGATAAGTTAGGAAGTTTGGGGCTGCCACCTAATAGAATAACCAACTCAACCTGGCTCAAAGAGTTAATGTTTAGTTCACATAAGAAGCTTAGAGTGGTTTTCAGACATTGGACAACAGTCTGCACAGGACACCGTATTATCCTGAGAGAAGAGCCACAGAGAAGAGCCTTACGATTGCCCTGTCTCACTGCCAGGAGAGTTTCTAGACTGTGGTAGAGGGGAGAAGAACCCTAACAGAATCTGGTAGTCTTCCTGAGTTGAGATGACAGAGGCAGAACCATCCCCAGAGATCAAACAGGGCCAGGGATAGAATATGTTTCTATCAGCCAGAATTGCAGTAACTTTGCAATACATCAGGCCTTGAACACAGTTCTCAGAAAGGTATTGTTTCAGTAGTGGAGATAAATTACCCATAGACTGGTGCTGTCCTGGACTCACCTAATTTAAAAGCAAGCTTCTGAAACAGAAGTCAGCAAACATTTTCTGTAAATGATAGTTAGGCCCTGTAGGCCATATAGTTCCTGTCTCAATTACTTAAGTTTGCTGTTGTCATGCATAAGCAGCCACAGGCCATACATAAATGAATGGATGTAGCTGGTGACTGTGTTCCATTAAAAGTTCATTTACACAAACAAAAAAATGGGCTGGATTTTGAATGTAGTTTGCTGATCCCTGCTCTAAACCATCAAAATTGTTTCCAAATAATTTAACTGCATCCCAGAACAAGGCCACCAAACACTTAAAGGAATTAAAAAAATGACAACACCTAACAACATAAAATTTGCCATGCCTGTCATCCAATAAAAAATTATCAGGCAGACAAAGAAACAGAGAACCCATAATCAGAAAAGTAAATCAATAAAAACATGCCCCAGAAAGAAACAGATGATCAAATTAGTAGATAAAGAATTAAAACAGCTGTTATCAACATATACCAGTTGTCTGAGGAGAAAGAGGAAAATGTAAGCGTGATAAAAGAGACATAGAAGATATCAAGAGGATCCAAAACAAAATTTTACAGATGAAAAATATGCTTCAAAACTCATTTTATTAGGCCAGTATTACCCTGATTTCAAAACCAGATAAGGACACCACAAGAAAAAAAAATTACAAGCCAATACCCTTAATGAACATATGCAAAAAGCCTCAACACAATATTGGCAAACTGAATTCAGCAATATATTAAAATGATCATACATCATGATCATCATCCATGGGCTTTATGCTAGGGATGCAAGTATGGTTCAACACTCACAAATCAATCAAGGTGATACATCACATTAACATCATGAAGGATAAAAATCATATGGCCATGTCAATAAATACAGGAAAAGAATCTGATAAATTCAATATCAATTTATGATTAAAAACTCTCAACAAAGTGGATATAGATGGAATATACTTCAAAATAATAAAGGCCATACATGACAAGCTCACAGCTAATATCATATTTGATAGTGAAAAGCTGAAAGCTTTTCTTTTAAGATGAGACACAAGAGAAGCATTTCCACTCTCACCACTTTTATTCAACACAGTATTGGAAGTTCTAGCCACAGGAATTAGGCAAGAAAGAGAAAGACATCCAAATTGGAAAAGAAGTAAAACTGTTAACTATTTGCAGGATATGATTTTATATATAGAAAATCCTAAAGACTACCAAAAAACTAGATTAGTTGGAACTAATTAGTCTAAATTAGTTAGAACTAATTTAGTGAAGTTTCAGGATACAAGATTAGTATACAAAAATTTGTTGTACTTCTATACACGCATTATGAATTATCAGAAAGATAAATTAAGAAAATCTCAATTACAATTGCGTGAAAAAGAATAAAATAACTAGAATAAATTTAATTAAGGAAGTAAAAGACATATACACTGAAAACTATGACATTGATAAAATAAATTGTAAAAGCACAAATATTATGGATATTCCATGCTCATGGATTGAAAGAATTAATATTGCTAAAATGTCCACACTACACAGAACAACCTATAGATTCAATGCAATACCTAACAAAATTCTACTGGCATTTTTCTCAGCAGTAGAACAAAAAATCCTAAAGGTATATGGAACTACAAAAGACTCCAATTTGTCAAAGCAATCTTAAGAAAGAAAAAGGAAGCTGGAGACATGACAGTCCCAGATTTCAAATTGTAGTACAAAGCTATAGTAATCAAACCAGTACGATATTAGCATAAAAACAGGCACTTAGTCCAATAAAACAGAACAAATAGCCCAGAAATAAACAATATTCATGGTCAATTAATTTACAACAAAAGAAGCAAGAAAATACAATGAGGAAAGAACACTCTCTTCAAAAAGTGGTGCTGGGAAAACTGGACAGCTACATGGAAAAAGTCAAACTAGACCACTATCTTACATTATACCTAAAAATTAACTCAAAATGGATTAAATAATTGAATGTAAGACCTGAAACTGCAAAACTACTAGAAGAAAACAGAGGTGGTTAGCTCCTTGACGTTGGTCTTGACAATGATATTTTTTGGATCTGACTCCAAAAGCAGATGCAACAAATGCAAAAATAAATAAGTGGGACGATATCAAACTAAAAGCTTCTGTACAGCAAAATATAATATCAAAAAAATGAAAAGCAATCTACTAAAAGAGAGAAAACATTTTCACATCATATTATCTGGTAAGTGATTACTATCCAAAATAAATAACTCCTGCAACTCAACACCAAAAAACCCCAAATAATTTAAAAGTGGACAGAGCCTTAAGATGGTTCTCTACAGGCTCCTACTACCGACAGCTCTGCTGGGCACTCAACCAGGGCATTCTGCAGGGATCCATAGATTTTCTCGGGGTTACGTTCTCTGACCTTTTATACAGCAAACTCTTTTTTAAAAATTTTTTGTGTATTTTTTTGTTGGAGTTTGATTTGCCAACGTGTAGTGTAGCACCCAGTGCTCATCCCATCGAATGCCCCTCTCAGTGCCCATAAAAAGAAAGAAAAAAAAAAGTGGACAGAGGATCTGAACAGATATTTTTCCAAAGAAGACATGTAGATGGCCAACAGGCACATGAAAAGTTGCTTAATATCATTAACCAGGGGAATGCAAATCAAAAGCACAATGAGATATCACCTGATATCTGTTAGAATGGCTATCATAAAAAAGAAATAACAGGGTTGGCAAAAATATGGAGAAAAGAGAACATTTATGCACTGTTGGTGGGAATGTAAATTGGTTAAGCTACTATGAAAAGCAGTATGAAGTTTCCTTGAAAACTTAAGAATAGAACTACCATATGATCCAGAAATTTCACTTCATGATATTTACCTGAGGAAAGTGAAAAAACTGTGGTTCAAAAAGATATATGTACCACTATGTTCACTGCAGCATTATTTAAATAGAAACAGCCTAAGTGTTCCTTGATAGATGAATGATAAAGAAGATATTATATATGTATACATATGTGTATGTGTGTATCTATATATATCTCACATTTATTATATAAATATATATAATGTATAATCATACATATTATATATATATATATATATAATAGAATATTAGTCAGCCATGAGAAAGAAGGAAATCATGCCATTTGCAACAACTTGGTTGGACCTTGAGAACATTATACTCAGGGAAATAAGTCAGACAGAGAAAGGCAAATACTGTATGATCTCACTTACATGTAGAATCTAAAATCTAAAAAACGAATCAACTAAACAAAATGAAACAAAGCAACTCCCCACCATGCCCCCTACTCAGCCAAAAAAAAAAAAAAAAAAAGCTCACAGATACAGAGAACAGAATGGTGATTATCAGATGGGAGGGGGAGGGGGGCAAAATGAGTGAAGGGAGTCAAAAGCTACAAACTTCATGTCATAAATAAATTAGTCATGGAGATGTAATAAACAGCATGGTGACTATAGTTAATAAGACTGTATAACATAGGGCACCTGGGTGACTCAGTTGGTTAAGTATCTGCCTTCAGCTCAGGTCATGGTCCCAGGGTCCTGAGATTAAGTCCTGCATAGGGATCCTTGTTCAGTGAGGAGTTTTTTTCCTTCCTCTCCCTCTGACCCTCTCCCAGCTTGTGCTCTCTCTTGCTCTTTCTCTCAAATAAATTTTAAAAAATATTTTAAAAAGGCTATTGCACATTTAAAGTTGCTAAGAGAGTAAATTTTAAAAGTCCTTATCACAAGAAAGAAATTTTTAAACTAAGTATTGTGACAGATAACTAGACTTATTGTGCTGATCATTTTGCAATGTATACAAATATCGAATCATTATAGCATATACCTGAAACCAATATAATGTTATATGCCCTTTATGCCTTAATTAAAAAAAAATATACTGGGGGCCCCTGGGTAGCTCTGTCAGTTAAACACCCAACACTTGGTTTTGGCTCAGGTCATGATCTCAGGGTCCTGGGATTCAGCCCCACCTCTGACTCCACACTCAGGGAGGAGTCTGCTTGGGATTCTTTCTCACTCCCTCTCTGCCCTTCCTGCTCATGCTCTCTCTCCTTCTAAGACAAATAAACGAAACCTAAAAGAAAGTAACTGTTAACCTGGGATTCTATTTCAAGTGAAAATATATTCCCAAAACAAAGGTGAACCAAGGATTTTCAAACAGACAAATATTGGGGATGAAAAGTAAAGCATAGAGGATATAGTCAATACTTTTATAATAATGTTGTATGGTGACAGATGGTAGCTACACTTATGGTGAACATTGCGCTGTATAGAATGGTTGAATCACTATGTTGTACACCTGAAACTAATATAATAGTGCATGTCTACTATACTCCAATAATAAAAACTTGAAAAATGCAGATAATGGCAGAATTTATCACCAGCAGGCACTACCACATGAAATGTTAAAATAAATCCTTTAAGCAGAAAATAAAATTATGCCAGATGGAAATTTTAATTTATATAAGAAATATCTGAGTAAATAGAAAATATTTTTTCTTATTTAAAAAAAGCTCTTTAAAAGATTACATTTAGAAAGTACAAATAATGATGTATTGTGGGGTTTATAACACATGTAGAACAAAACGTATGCCAAAGATAGCACTAAGGTGGAATGGGAAATACTATATTCACATACATACATACTATATGTGAAGTGGTCTAACATTTGCTTCAAGACAGAGTCTGATAAATTAAAGATTTATACTGATGGGCACTGAGGGGGTCACTTGATGGGATGAGCACTGGGTGTTATACTATTTGTTGGCAAATCAAACTCCAATAAAAAAACATACAAAAAGAAAAAGATTTATACTGTAGACTCTAGAGGTGTAGTTCTACGTTGGCCATCCTGGGGATATCTGTCAACAACGTGAGGAGAGCTGCTACTGGCCCCTAGTGGGTAGAGGCCAGGGATGCTGTTAAACATCCTACGATGCTCAGGACAGCATACTATGACAAATAATTATCCAGCCCCAAACGTGTCAGAGTTTAGAAACCTTGCTTTAGAACAACCAGAAAAAAAAACAGAAAACAAAGACAGAACTAGGAAACCGACAAAGGAGATACAATGAAATCATTAAAAATAATCAATTAATTCAAAAGAAGACAAGGTGAGTAGAAAGAGGAATAAAGACCAGATGGGGCAAATAGAAAGCAAATAGCAAGTTGGTAGATTGAAAGCCCAACCACATCCATAATCACATTCAATAAACTGGTCTCAACATCCCAATTAAAGGTGGAGATGGTCAGATTGGATTTAAAAAAGCAGGACTCAACTTTGTGATGTCTACAAAAGCCAACGTTAAGCATAAAGATAAAGATAAAAGCAAAAGGATATAACAAGGTAAACAATAGTAACACTAATCAAAAGAAAACTGGAGTGGCTTTATTAATGCCAGAAAAGGAGATTTCAGAGCAAGGAACATGACCAGGGACAAAAAGATTCATTTCACAATGATAAAGGGGTCAGTTCATCAAAAGGACATAATAACAATACATGTTTACACACGTAACAGCAGAGCTTCAAAACACACAAAGCAAAAAAAAAAAAAAAAAAAAAAAGAAAAAAGTTAAAAGAAGATAAATAGCCACATTTATAGTTGGAGACATCAACACCCCTCTCATTGGACATGTGAACAATATGTAGCTGGAAAAACAGTAAGAATATAGAAGCCTTGGCTAATAATGGTAAAAGAGGATAATTTTCCCCTACAATCAATAACAAGCAAGAAGATCAGCTCTTACCACTTCCATTTGGCATTGTAAAGGAGGTCCTAGCTAGTGCCACAAAACGAGAAAAATAAATAAAAGGCATATAAATTGGAAAGGAAGAAGTAAAAATGACTTTATTCACAGATGAAATAATCTTCTATACAGACAATTGTAAAGAATTTACAAAAAAAAGCTACCAGAACTAATAAGTGTGTTTAGTTGATACACACATTATGAAGTTTGAAAATTATGCATAGTTAAAAAAGCCACATGAGAGAGAACACATTGTATGACTTCATTTCTATAAAATTCTAGAAAATGCAAGCTAGTGTATAGTCACAGAAATCAGATCAATTGTTCCCTAGGGCTGGAGATAGAAGGAAGGAAGGATTGCAAATGGACATGAGGGAACTTTGGGAGGTGATAAAGATGTATATTTTGCTGATCGTGTTGATGGGGTTATAGGTGTGTTTGTCAAAACTCATTAGACTGAACAATTTAAATATGTGCATATTACTGCATAATGATCATATCTCAATAAAGCTATAAAAATTTTAGAAGGAGAAATGGAAGGAGGAGGAGGAAGAGAAGCCACCCACCACCTACAGCTAAGGTGGGCAGCAGTATTACCAGGACCCTCTCTTCACACAGTCATTCACAGTGCTGGCTTCTCCTACGGCTGTTTCCCCATGCTACTCAAGATCAATGCCACAAACTTCCTTGGGCTCATAGGAGAAAGAGACTCCACAAAATTCCCACTTAGGGTAGGAAAGTACTTCCCTAGAGTCCTCCAGTAAACTTCTCTCCATATCTCATTGGCCAGAACTGTACCATATGCCTTTTCCTGAGCCTTCCATTAATCAGGTCTACCCCATTATTCATTCAGTAGAAAAAGGTGCTTGCTTGCTAATCCCAAGGATTCCTTACAGTGATCCTATTTTTCACTTTGCTGTGAAGGACAGTCTTTTCTTCTCCCCACCCTCACCCCCACCTCCTCTCCTTCTCCTCCTTAATAAAGACATACAATAGACAAAAGCTACATATGAATTCATAGATTAAAAAAAAGTGTTCAGACATACTTATGAAGGATGGAGCTCTAAATCGAGAAGATGGGCTTACTCTGCTACTATGAGGACATTCCCTGGAGACCATCTACATCTCTTGGGGTCTGTTGGATGGGTTGGGAGAGAGAGGTGTGATTGCTCCCAGGTTTCTCACCTTCTGACTTCAGATGTTCATTAATTCAGAACTTGTGATGAATCAACCATGATCAGGGGAAAGCTGATATATACATGTATATGTATATGTATATGTATATATATATATATGATAAAATTAAAAAAATATATAGAAAATCCACATCTCATCTGGCTCCATGATATATAGTGTGTGATTTAATTTCAAGAGGAAAAATTGGAAAGTTGCCTCTCTGATGCTATTTCTCATAAATGCCCAGATATTAATCTTTTACAGGTTAAAAAGCAGTTCCAAATTTTCTAATTGACATTGTCCTAGACAATAAAGCAGACAAATTGTTTTAATAATACATTTCATTTTTGCCATGGGACTCACTCTGGTTATTTCTGAACTGAATGGAAAAAAAAAAAACACCTCTGCCCATACATATTTTTATTTTTCCTGAGTTGACCCTTGTTCAAGAAGGACTGCTCACCACAGTGGTCTACAGGGCAAGAGTTTGCTAAGCAACTGAAGAATTCACCCTGGATTTCAGGGAAATTCTTAATCTACTTGGTAGAACTAATCTTTGAAATTCTGTTAATGGTATCCACTTACATGGTAATGTTCTAGTTACAAAGGTGTTTTATCTGTTCATTCAAAGTGGGGAAACTCTATTTAATTCTACTTGGAACTCTTTGTTAACACCTGATAAGTGTCAGGAAATAATAAAATGCTCCCCAGGATCTGGGGAACCTGGAGATTAGTGGCTTAGTTTGCAGGGGGACCCTTTCTCCACAGTTTTAACACCATCCATGGCTGATGGCTGGATCCTATAGATGCTTGGCTAAAGGATGTGGACATAAGTCTGTGCTTGCATTGGGCTGGTTAGATGACCAGACCCTAGAAACCTCTGTTCATCTACCCCTGCCATCTTCACAGGGGTGTGAAGCCCTTCTGCACATGGCTCTTGGCCTGGTGTCCTTTCAGTCCTAACAGCCAGCCACTTTACTGGAGTGCTGTCCTCTGCCTGCTGGAATCTGCACCTACCACATGGAAAGCTAGAGGTCCTTAGGAGTGTACATCCCTGGGGGGAGCAGCCCTTAACCAATGCCTGACAGGTGCAGGGTGTGTCAATACTCCACCTCCCTTGCGCATTCAATGAGATGTGATCTAGACCATCATAACAAGACCTGTGGATCTGATTCAGAAAGTCAGTGCTGGAATTAGAATTCTGCTTTTCTGACTAGTTTCCTGGTGATTGCCAAGGCTGCTGGTCCAGGACCATACTTAGAATCCTACAGGTCATCCGGTTTCCAGAACACCCCATGAGGCTGGTAAAATTTCCACCTTGGAGACTTTGGTCACCTTGCTTAGTCTGGCCAACTTCTAGGGCCTAATTCACTACTGATTTTTCCTGGGAATACCTCTTAATAAATCACTTTCACACAAATCCTTGTCTCAGGGTCTGCTTCTGGTGTACCCACCCTAAGGCAACAAATAATAAATGTCTTGGCAGGTGGAGGGTACTAGTCAAGATCTAGCATGACTGGGCACCTCCTCTATCCATCAATCTGAGGTATGCCATGAAATTCCCAAGACTCCTGACTTTTGCTCATGCTGTTCTATAAAGCTGGGATTATTGCTTCCAGTTCCTTGCACATTCCTCATTTTTCAAGATTCCTTTCTAATGCCATCCTCACCACAAGGCTGTTCCTGATCTCCATGGTCGGAATCAGCCCCTCCTCCCCTGGGTTTCACAGCATGTTGCTATGCCTTGCTTCCTTCATCCAAATAATGGGTATATTGATCCTTGCCCTTTTCACAGTCATAAAGTTGTTGTGATAACCAAATGAGAGAATAAATGTGAAATTCCTCACTATGCTGAAAAAGTTCATATGGATACCAGCTGTGAAGATAATGACGATTATGTAGGAAAATACACAGCATCATGAACTTACTGTAGAGTTATTCTAAAATATGCATGTATCTGGATCTATATATTAAATCTTGTATTTAAGCACTGGAAAGTAGGAAACATTTATTATGTTCAAACTTAAGCCTTAAAGTTTTCAGATTTGAGGTATCTACCTGTTATTTGGGAGCTTTCTTGCTAACTTATAATACTGCAGCCCAACCCAGGTTTTACACTCTGTAAAACCAAGACCAAAGTCAAAAGGGGCCACGTTCTGGGAGGAGGATATGAGGTGAAGTCCAGCTTCTGGGGCATCTCAGTGGGGCTTTCAGGGCAGTCAGCTTTCCCCTCACCAGCAGACCATGCTGTAAAGATGATCACAGTAGGCTGTGGAAAACTTTGGGGAAAGACAAAAAGTTAACGTTTGCCACTTCTCAGGAGATGATGACAGCACCCAGGCAGAAATATCTGGAGCTCAGCAGGATGTGTGAAGACTGGCCTGAGAAAGAGAGGTAGGAGGTAGGAAGATGAGTGTGGGAACAAGCTAAGTCGGGTGTCGGGCTTGACAAATTATTATTCAGCTGGCTTGCCTGAATTGTGACATATTATTTATTAAAATGGAAGAAAAATTTTAAAAAGTGAGATGTCAGCCCCAACCCCAACCTTCCTAAGCACAGGCAGCTGGCGCAAAGCAGCCTCTGCACAGGCTAAAACCACAAAGTGATAGCAGTGTGGGGAGGAAAAAATCACGGAGTGAATTTAGAATCATACAGACACAGGTGCATGTTTGGCTCCATTACCCAGTATCTGAAGGCTTTGAGACAATTCCTCTGTCCTTTCAAAACCTTGATGTTCTTACTATAAAGGGGATAATGATATAGAAAAGAGTTGTTGTCAGGATCAAGGCAGAATATGGATAGAAAAGCATCTTGCCAATAACTTCATAACATTATGAGTATGACTATGAATGATGATCGAAATGGTGGTTAAGTTGATATCTTACAGGTTTTAAGTTTTTTTTTCAATCTGATATAATACATGGCCATGGTCATCAATTTATTTACTTGAAGAAATGAGCCTTATCCTCAGAGAGTTTGCAGGCTATAGGAGTACAAACTTATAACCCAATAATTGAAAGATATTATTTGGGATTAGAGAAAATACACTATCATCTTCATTATAAGAAAAGGGGAAATGAGGGTCCAAAAGCCAAATGACTTGTCCAAGGTCACGCAGCCAAGATGGAAGGTCAGAGCACTAGCTTAGTTGTCTGACCCTCAAGGATGGCTCCCCTCACCTCCTCACCCTCCTGGGACACAGTGAGGGGACTCTGAGATTGATGTTTGAGAGGGATTGAGGGGCAGGAGGAGGATATTGATATGAATCCTGCCAAAATGTTCTTGGGCTTGGCACTCAAATACAAATTACAATCCAAGAGATGAAGCAAAGTATTGGAGAGGTCAAGGCTGACCTGACATCATTTTGGGTGCTGGGGGTGTATCCTGGCTGGGACTCTCAGCTCTTCAATTTCAGCATCCCAAAGAAAGAAGGCATGGTCCAGATTGTCACTGACCCCCATACCTTTTTAGCCATGTTCTTTTCCTTGGGCAGGGGTGTCTGTTTTTTCTAAGGATGAATGAAGATGCTTCTGAAACTGGCCAAGCCTCCTAGTTGGGAGTCCTGGCACTGCAGCTTACCTGCTGGCTGAGTTTGGACAGTCACTGAATTCCTTCAAGCTTTAAGCTTCCTTTAAGCTTCAGTTTCCTCCTCTGTAAAAATGTGACACTTACACATGCCCTACCTTACCTCATGAATTGCATGCCTACTGTGTGCCAAATACGCAGCTGCTGGACACTCTACAAATACCAAAGGGCTTAAGGAAGTTAGGGGGCACAGAGTGAGTGCCCCTTGAAAGCCATGTGCAGATTTAACAGCTCATTTCATCCTTACCATAATTCCTTCATCATTCCCATTTTACAAGTGGGGAAACTGGTACTTGGAGAGTTTAAATAATGGGATTGAGGTCACATGGCTATTAAGAGGTTGACCTTACATATAAATTCTGACTTTCAGCATATGCTTTTCCCACTATACTATGCTGCCTGTAATTAAAAGTACACGAGATGATGATGATGATAATTATCACTTACGGAAGAAGAATGTCAATATGTCCTGCAGCAAAAGGTACTTCAGCTTTCTCTGTCCACCAAGAAGGGTAAAAATATATGAGGTTTCCTGCAGCTGTCTATTGGAACCCTCTCCAAAGCCTGGGCAGGAGTGTGGAGCCCACTGATGAGTATAAATAGAATTGCAAATGGCCTCTCTTGATGGAAATGACATGCCATTGTCAGAAGCAATAAGCTCTGAGTGCAAGAGCGTGGGTGCCCTGGGTGGTGGCACCATTCGTCCTGCTTACATCTGATTAGGAAACACTGTCATGCAGTGGTGGCAGTGCCTGATGTCATGATCAACTCAAGTGACAAGAGTACTCCTTCGGGCTTAAGAGAGTGAGGCACTGTGGAAGAGGCTAAAACTCTATTCTAGCAGGTGGGAAGTGGTTGGATATAAATATTTTAAGACAACAAATATGATTCAGAAGGCTAATTGGAACGCACTGACGCCACTCAGGGCTCCCGGCAGCATGACACACAGATGGGAGTAGGAATCTCCGCCTCGGCATTAGAACACACACTGTAAATCATGTGGCTGCAGGGACGCTCACCCAAGTCCTTGCTAGAGAGCTGGCAGTTGGGGTAGAGAGGGGCAGGGTTGAACAGAAGATGGCCTGGCTTTTTGTCTTGGGTCTGTCTGCCTTCTTGAGAAAATCGCTTAGCCTTTCTGAGCCTCAGTTTCCTTATCTATAAAATGGGTGGAGAGTCAAAGTGACAGTGTGCAAGCGTTCAACGGAATGTAATTACCCTTAATTTAATTAATTTAAAGCACGTTACTCTCTTCCTGCTCTCATGCTGTGGGATTCTGGGAATCTATAGCTATCACTTAGACTTTATGTTTAAAGGGAGCCAGGGACTGCTCTCCCTAGGCCACTAGGTCTTGTCTGGGGCTCCAAGGAGTGAGAGAATTCTGAATTGAAACTGGGCTTTCGATTCATTATCCGGGTATATTTGCCGAGTAGTATGAGAGGACACACTTTATTTAATAATTTGTTACCTAGGCTTATAATTTTTAAATATTTAGACATATGGTCTATGGGCCTCCATTGGTTCTACTGCTCTGGATTCCACAAATGATAATGGGGAGCCTGGACCCTGGAAACACTGCTTAGACTCTCGCTTCTAAGTTTCCTCATCTTGAAACCAGAAATAATATTAGAACTGACCTCATAGCAGTGTTGGATCGGCCGACGAGTTAACATGGGGAAACTAGTCCTATGCTCAGGGCATAGTGAATGTTCAGTAAGATGTTAGCTGCTACTTTTCTGTTCTCTAGGTTTGGGGTTCTACCTCCTCATAGCCTGCAGACTCTTGGTCTCTCACTGTAATGGCTTCACTTTTTCACTCTGTCCTGCCACCTGGCACATGGCAGCCTGACCACAATACTGCCTGGCACATTGGTACCTCTTGTGGCTACCTCCAGCCTGTGTAGCCCCCACCAGCCTGGATAAACCTCCTGAGTCCTCTTCAGAAGCTCTCCAACCGTGGGGGACAAAGGACCCATCGTCTGCATGGCTAAAGCCAGCAAACAAGACATGTGCACCAAGCTGTTTGGGGCAAGACTTTAACGGGCAAATACAAGTCTATTTTATTTTATTTTTTAAAAAGACTTTATTTATTTATTCATGAGAGGCACAGAGAGAGAGGCAGAGACATGGGCAGAGGGAGAAGCAGGGTCCCTGTGGGGAGCCTCGTAAGGGACTCAATCCTAGGATCCTGGGATCATGACCTGAGCCGAAGGCAGACGCTCAATCACTGAGTCACCCAGGTGCTCCTAAAGGTCTCTTTAAATATCACCACTCCAGCTAGGGAAAGATGCATGGCAGCTACACTGCACAATAAAAAAGCAAATAAGTAAGTCTGCATTCAGGTCCCAGGGCTTGGCCGTGTCATTAACTGTCTTGCTTGGAGACCTGGCTCATGATAAAAAACCAGTGGGAAGGATCGCTCTTTCAATTTAACTTTGCTATCATTAAAGGCCTTCTGTAGTTCCTCTGATATGCTTATTTTATTTTTCTGGCATCATGCCAGTTAAAACTAAGATAAATGATAAGTCTGTTAACGAATACCTGAGTTAATTTTATGGCAGAGAGAGCAGAGGAGGGAGCGGGTGGGACCTTCCCCACGCTGTGGGCTCATAACTGTTTTGAGCATCAAACATGTATTAAGGACCGTTAATAAAAGCCCCCGTGATGGTGTAATGGCTCATTCTAAATGCTTCCTGCTAATAAAATGAGCATTGATTTGAAAGACAATATTTAAATTCTATCCACAGTATGTCAAGGAAAGGACAACTGTAGATGAGGCGTGAGAACCACTTAGCCAAGTTGTTTTAATCATCAGATGCCCTGCAAATTGTGTGCTCTTGGCAGGTGGGAAATGTTGGCTAGGCAGTGCTGCGTCGGAGGAGGCACTCACAGACCGGGTTTCAAATCCTGGCTCCCCATACTTGTGCTGAGTGACTTTGGACACCATACATAAACCCTCTAGCAAACAGATATTCATATCTTTCCCGTGATGGTTTGGGATGATGTTCATACAGTGATGGAGGAGCACTGATACATTGGGAGCTCCCTCCCCATTCCCTTGAGCCTGAACATGGCCCACCTCTGGGTAAGCACCTCTAACTTCAGGCCAGTTACTGGGTCATGAACAAAGGAACAGGCTCCCAAATTGCTGGCTTCTCTCCCTCATAAAGAACTGCTTCTTTTCCATCGCCAGCCTGGATACACGTCACATGTAGCAGGTTCTGATTGTTAATACATTGAACCTGACAATGACAGTCTCATGAGCATAGTCTTTCACTGGTCCTTCTGTGTCGACCTCAGGACAAAGCCCACACTCTCCAGAGCTGCATCTGACACCCGTCTTCCTGCTTCCATGTCTCCCCATCTCCCTGGCTCTTCCACACACGCTTCCGGCTCTAGCCCCATGCTCCATGCTGACTTCCCATCTTTGCACATGCTAGCTCCTCTTCCAGGAGTACCTTTCCACCATCTCAACTGGAATAACTCCCTTTGCCTTTGAGGGGAGTTGTGGAGTTCCCCCCTTTTAGAAGGCCTTCCCTGACGTGAGCTTCCACCTGTCCCCCAGGCCTGCCCAGGACGGTGAATGCATCCCATTTACATTGCTTCTTCCTCTCTCTTGGCTAAAGGTGAGTCTCATCTCTAAGTCAAGCAGTTATAGTACCACATGGTATAGAGGCAACAATATGTTTTTTCGTTTTGTTTTGTTTTTACTTAGCTCTCAGTCTCTAGGGAATCTTGTCCTGTCTCAGAGATTTAGAAACTATCTATATACTGAGAACTCTCAATCAATGTGGCCCAGTCCACTCCACTAACCTCCAGACTCATGTACCCAACTGCCCACTGACATATCTCACTTGGACACCCAAGCTTATCCAGAATCGAGCTCCTAATAGTCCTTCCCCAGGTGGCTTCACCTCATTCTCTTCCTTCTTATCAAATGGAAACTCCATCTTTCCATTGCTCAGATCCACAGTCCCACTGTCATCTCTGATTCCTTTTACTCCTCTTACACCACAGATCTGCTAGGACTGTGGTTCTGTTGCTCTGCCTTCAAAACAGACCCAGAACCTGACTCCTTCTCACCATCCACCACAGTGGGCTAAGCCTTCATCTTTCCCACTTGGTTTATTGCAATCTCATGTAAGGGGCCTCTCGCTGTTTGCTCCTACCCTTGCCTCCTTCAGTTTATTCCCAGCACAGCAGTCACTGTGATCCTGTGAAATTATGTCACTCCTCTGCTCAGAACCTTTCAACGTCTCCCCATCATGCTTAGAGTTAATGCCAAAGTCCTTACTGTGATTATAAGCCCTTTACAGGATCTGGCCCCTATCACCTGCTAAGCTCACTTCTATTGCTCCTTTAATTTAAAAAAATTTTTTTTTATTTAGGGGTACCTGGGTGGCTCAGTGGTTAAGCATCTGCCTTTGGCTCAGGTCGTGATCCCAGGGTTCAGGGACTGAGTTCTGCATCAGGTTCCCTGCAGGGAGCGTGCTTCTCCCTCTGCCCATGTCTCTCTTTCTCCCATGAATAAACAAACAAAATCTTTAAAAAAATTTTAAATTTAAATTCAATTTAGTTAACATACAGTGTATTATTAATTTCAGGGGTAGAATTTAGTGATTTATCAGTTGCATATAACGCTCAGTGCTTGTTCCATCAAGTACCCTCCTTAAGGCCCATCACCCAATTACCCCATCCCCCCAACCCAGCAACCTGTTTGTTTCCTAGAGTAAAGAATCTCTTCTGGTTTGCCTCTCTCTCTGATTTCATCTTATTTTATTTTTCCTTCCCTTCCCCTGTGTTCACCTGTTTTACTTCTTAAATTCCACATATGAGTGAGATCCTATGGTATTTGTCTTTCTCTGACTTATTTCTCTTAACTCACTTCTCTTGCTCCTTGTATATCTTAGACAAACTCCCACCTCAAGGCCTTCACACTGGCTGTTCCCTTTGCCTGGAGTACTCCTTCTCTAGATCCAGAAGCTAGTTTCCTTACTTCCTCCAGGTCTTTCTTTAAAAAAAAATTTTTTTTATTATTGTTTTTCCTCCAGGTCTTTCTTAAACATCACCTTTTCAGGGAGGCCTTCTGTACCCATCTTACTTAAAATTGCACCTGCCAACACATATTCTTGTTCCCTGATTTATTTTTTCTTCTTAGCACGGATTATTCACTATACTATATCCTTTACTTATTTATCTTGTTTATCTTCTGTCTCCTCCAAGCAGCGAGATCATGGATTTGGGTCTGTTTTGTTCATTATCATGTCCTCTGTACCTTCAGCAGTACTTGGTCCATTGTAGGTGTCCATTAAACATTAGTTTGTTGAATAAATGAATGAGTGACAATTTTCTTCAGGGAAGAAGCCCATGGAGCCAGCAGAATCAGTTCCACAGTGAGAAGCAAGTAGTCTTGGGCCACATCAGCAATTCTGAAGTGCTTTCACTAAGTCCTCATTGGGACAGTCATGGAGTCCTCCTGTGCAGTGAGTTTTGGAGGGAGCTAATGGGCTGTTTGGGGTCTCTGGGCTGCTGGAAGCAAGGATGGTTTTCTCTCTAGGGAACATTCTGAATAGGATTTCGGAACAGGGGGAAATTAAGTGTGAGATGGAGAGTGCTGTGTGTGGGGCCCAGACACCTCACCACCCTGAGAGATTGTTTTCCTCTCTGAGTGCCCAGCGTGTGGCCAGCAAGTCAGTGCTCCCCATCTGGAGGCCTTCTCAGGGGGAAGCAGGGCTCCAGCTGGACCAGGCGCTAAATGTAAAGCGAGTTGTGCACAGCGAGTCCCATTCCTCCATTGACTAGAATTAGGAAAACTATATTAGAAAGAATATCAGAAAAAATTAGATATGCATTTCTATGGGAAGAAAATGTGACAAGATATGATTGCGGGTTTTGTTAGCTTCTTAAATGATGCAGTTATCTAAATTTCTCCTTCAGTTTTATTTAGCTTAATTTTTGCAGTTGGGGCTTATTCCCTGAGGTTTCTCCAGAAGAAGTAGCGGTTCAAAAGTCAGAAAGAGGAAAAAAAAAAAAACAAAAAACAAAAACCAGATCATTAAATCCCACGAGAAAGGGCAGCACGTGGTGCCTGCTCTGATGAGCCCAGAACCTTCACAGACACTAAGCCAGAGAACAAGAGAGGCCAAAGAACTGGGAAAGACAGCTGTTAGGGAAAGCAAAGGCCAGGGAGCTTAGAGGAGCAGCTTCTGACAGCTGGAGCAGCTTTGTCCTGATGCCACTGGTGGAGGAGGAGGCCAGGCCAGAAAGGAGGAAGAGCTCAGGGAAGGAATAGGAGAGAACATTGGACAGGAACTGCCTGATTCAGTGGTGTGACTTCTGGCCTTCAGTTCCTTTTTGTGATTGCCTCTGACATGACCACTGAGGCAAAGGTCCTCCTATCTCTGTGCCCCCACAGCCTCTTCCTTCCCCTGAGCTCCTTTAGCGTGGGGAGCACACTGTGTTAGGATCAATGGTTTCTATGTCTGTTCTCTGCTCTAGGCTGCAAGCAGCATGATGACAGGAACCACATCGGTGAATTTTTATAGTCCTAAAACAGCCCCGTGTCTAACACATACCATATCATAGATATATGATGTGATATATACATCACCTGACATATGTGTGTGTATGCACATGGGTACCTGGGTGTGTATCCACACCCCTTTTTGAATCACTGGTTTTTGGCTGTCCTGAGTCACAATGTCTCTGATCCAGCCAGGTCCCAAACTCCGTCCAGCCCATGTGGCTGGAAGATTAACTGGAGCCACATGAGAAGAAACTGGACCTCTTTAGAATAAGGTGGAGAAACTGTTTTCTTTTCTCCTCAGTGCCCAGCTCTGCCCCCTTAGAGAGTGTTGGGGGCTGAGTGTTCATCCCCTAGTCTTCTTTATTTTTTTAAAGATTTTATTTATTTATGAGAGACACGAGAGGAAGAGACAGAGACACAGGCAGAGGGAGAAGCAGGCTCCATTCAGGGAGCCCGACGTGGGACTCAATCCCCGGTCTCCAGGATCACTCCCTGGGCCAAAGGCAGGCACTAAACCGCTGAGCCACCCAGGGATCCCATCCCCTAGCCTTCTTTAATTCCACCCACTGGAGACAGGTGGGTTATCTGATTGGGGTGGGGGCTGATTTCACTAACTATGAGAGGTAATAATGTATTTCAGAGGCAGGTAACAGCCTCAACCTTTGTTTTTTTTTTTTTTTTTTTTTCCAGGGCCTGCTCTGTACCATAGGACAGACCTGAGAACTCACTCTTCTGTGAATGAGTTCCCTAGGGTGAGATCCAGGCTGCGAGTGGCCTGTCACTCTCTGTGGGGCAGGCCAGTGTCTGGCTGGGTGTTTTCATGGTCTACTTGAGTGTCTCAGGCAGGGTCCAAGGCCTAAGTAAGGAGTGAGGGTTATTAGACCCTTATTTTAGCCTTAGGTAAACCATGCTCTCCAATCTGCCTCGCGCCAGAAAGCCCTGCATTTTGGGAGTTATTAAGCATGAACCTGGCCTTGAATCAAATTGATATTTGGTTGACATCTGGCTTGTAATCCTTGTTTCTGTTTCTATTGGTCAGACCCGGGGGAGCAGCAGGAGTCTTGGGTCCCCGGGCCTCTGAGAGTTGGGCTTTGACAGAGACCCTGCACTAAGTCATGCTCTCCCAAGTCTGGATATTATCTGATCTTTTATCTCATGAAATACCAAAGTCTTCCATGAGAACTTAGCCTGTCACTTTTCTGCCCAGTCCCTACCTGTCCTTCCCTTGTCCAGCTCTGGTCACTATGTCCTTGCTATAAGCAAGCTCAGCAATGTCTAGCCATTAAGCCAATGAGAGGCCAGCCTGATAGAGTGTGAGGAGCCCCTTCATGCCATTGGGGCATCAGAAAATCAGCTGCTGTCACCCCTGGGGTCAACCAGAAAGACAATCTGTTGTGGATAGTCCTATTATCTACTGTTCAACATCCGCTCACCCTCCTGTTAACTAGTCCCTAGTTTCCCCCATGGGAATCACCTCTCCTACCCAGCCCATGTGCCTTAGATAAAGTAGACTACTTAGACTGCAAGGGTGGTGCCCAGGGACCACACTAAGGCAACTGGTACCTTCGATCCCCTGGCCCAGTTGTTTCATAAATGAGCATGCGATCCAAGTCAGGCCAATTACAGCAAATGAAACTCAATTCTAGTGTGTGTGTGTGTGTGTGTGTGTGTGTGTGTGTTTATGCACACATGTGCATGCTTTTGGTGGAGTGGGCATTCATTTCCATTAGACCTGAAGCTAGAAGGAGCAGAATTGGGAACTTCCAGTGGCCATCTTAAAGAAACAGTCTGGCCAAGAATGAAGTCATCATGGAGATAGCAGAGTCAAAATGGACAAAAATAAACCTTATGCAGGTGTCAGCATTTAATTCTGGATTGAGCCAGGCCTGAAGGCTGATTGATCTATCTAGATGGACTAGTCAGTTATGTGACCCAATAAGCTCTCTAGTTTACTGAAGCACACTTGATTGAGGTTTTCCCACTTGAAACCAAAAGTGTCCTTACTGATACAGAGCCTTAGGTCCCCTACTGATTGCCATTCAGTAGCTTCTCTCTCTGATCCTTGCTCTGTGGAATTTACAGTTTTCTCTCTCCACTCTCAGTGGTTAGCAACTCAAGTTTTTGGTGGGAATATATCCTAGCTCCGCAGACCAGATGCTCACCCAGGATGTCATCCTTGTGACTGGTCCCTCTCACCTCCCCCTCAAACCTGGCCTTGAGTATCCCTTGTATCTCTTGAGCCTGAGCATAGCACAACCTACAAGCTCATGCCTTGTGCCCCTTGGAAATGCTGCCAGCATAGGTCAGCGATTTCTAAAATATGTTCTAGGGAACACTGGTCCCATTGGATGCTCTTCCCGGAGATTAAAAAAAGGATTTGCAATTTTAAAAAGTTGACAGAGCCCTACATTTTATATTTTTCTCTTGGAGATCTACAGGAACATTTGCTTATTAAAGGTTCTGATCAGGGCAGCCTAGGTGGCTCAGTGGTTTAGTGCCGCCTTCAGCCCAGGGCCTGATCCTGGAGAACCAGGATCGAGCCCCACATCAGGCTCCCTGCATGGAGTCTGCTTCTCCCTCTGCCTGTGTCTCTGCCTCTCCCCCACCCCCCGGTGTCTCTCTCTCATGAATAAATAAACAAAATCTTTAAAAAAAAAAGTTCTGATCAGTCTATAGGGAAGAGAAGTGTTTGACACATCATAATTTGACACTTTGAAACATATTTGACTACTGAACACATAGGTTCTTGGTTGTAGGTATAACACCTCTAACAACCTGAAGAAATCTATATTTTGGAAATCTTGACTAGAATTTGTAGAAGTCCGCTGGACCTGGCAATTTGAATGACTGTTCTATTCCTGGAGGGGGCTGGTCCATCAGACCTGGTTGGGTTCTGACACCTCCATACTGGCCTGGTGATACTGACATCATTTCTTCTCACCAGAGCTCCCAGGGTACAGCAGGGCTGGGACCATGCAAGCGGTGCTAGTCCTTGCCATAGCATTCCCATGGCGATGGCAACAGGAGACAATTAGATTGGGCTGACAATGTTTGTTCTTTCCTGGGCCATGTGGACCCCCTGGTACCCCATTCTGGGACCACAGATTTGGCAACAAGAGTGTCTGCACTTACATGTAAACAGGGAGCTCAACACTAAACCATGATTGATGTTTCAAATCAAATGCTCTCAGGGTCAGGATGGTAGATGAGTTTCCAGGAATCAGGGCCTGTAATGAAACCCGCCAGGGTCATAAAAATGTAGGATGGCCACAGGAGGCCTCCTGGAGGCTCAAACCTAGACGACAGGAAGAGAGCTAAATTTTATTTTATTTTTCTCTTTTAAAACAGCAGCCCGTACTTCCCAGGAAACAGAAATGCTTGCTTGGTATTGCCTCATAAATCCTCATGACCTGTAAGGAGGTTGAAGAAGCCAGCAGGCCCAGGTTTGATTAGTTCTAGGGCTGGGGGAAGGCCACCATTTGATGAGCATCTACTATGTGCCGGGCCTCATGCTAGCTGCTCCGCATTTATGATTCTTTTTAATCTTTACATGACCCAATGAGGTAAGAATGTTTCCATTTTGTTAGGGAGGAAACTAAGTACCAAAAGGGTGAAACTTTTTGCATAATGGGAGGTCTTTGAACCCATATCTGCCAGCCACCCAAAGCTGTCCCAGGAAGGCATTTCTCACTGGTGTTTTATAGTATGGAGACATTTCAGACTCAGTTGATCTTTAGGGGAGGTTGTTTTCCCCTTTCAACCCTTTGACAACCCTTTAGCTGTATGTCCCAATCAAGATAGAATATCCTTCCATGGGTTTTGGTCTCTCTGACTGGGAAGGGTGAGGATGTGAGGGGATATAGGTAAGCTGGGGAAAGTTCCAGTTTACCCAGACACCTCCAAATTGGAGAAGCTACTTTCAAGCTGACCCTGCATGTTATCAGAGATCAGTCTTGCCAGAGAGCTAGCAGGCTTGTTTGCCCCCCAGGAAGCATTAACATTTATTTATATATATTTTGGCATATCCAAAACTGTCATTCCAATGGGTGGTAGTGAAGAGTTTGCTGGATTGAAAGCCAAGACATCAGGGATCCTAGTCCTGGCTCTGCCACTTCCTAATAGCATGACCCTCCTACCCCCTACGCTGAGGCTCAGTTTTCTCATCTGTTAATAAGGTTTAATAATTCCTTCCCACTTTATAGTGACAACAGCTTTGGCATTTGATTCAACTAAACCAGGATTGACTGATTGATTGATTTTTAAAAGGTTTATTCATTTATTTGAGAGAGAGAGAGAGAGAGAGAATGAGCAGGAGGGGAAGAGGGAGAGAGAATCTCAAGCAGACTCCCTGCTGAGTGCAGGGCTTGATGTGGGGCTCGATCTCACAACCCTGAGATCATGACCTGAGCTGAAACCAAGTGTCTGATGCTCAATCGACTGTGCCACTCAGGCGCCCCTCAACTAGGATTTATTGAACACTAACTATATGCAAGGCACTCAACCTGGCCTGAGGAGAAAAACTTACAAAGGCGGGTCACAGAAGATATCTGTCCTCAAATGATTCATGTAGTGCAGAGAGGATGGACAGAGGTGGTGAACCGTGGTTTACGTTTCAGTACTATCCTAGAGCATTCTCATTCATTGCTTCATTTAAAGCATCTGATGGCTGTCTGAAGTAGCCAGAGCAAATATTCTTGCTCTTATTTGACAGATGGAGGAGACTAAGAAAGTTAAGTGACTTGCTGAGTAGTGATTATTATGTCTAAAGTCTACCCACAATTCATTTGCACAGGGTTTTCAAATCTATCATACTGGCATGTCATTGAATCTTCAAAACCTCCTGTATGGTAGAACTTATGAGTAGTAGACCTATATTAAGGGTGAGGAAAGCATCAGGGCCAGAGTGTCAGCTAGAGGGCCAGAGGAAGAGCCAGACCATCTTGATTCATATGTTCCAAGCATCAAGCTTGGTGTCTGACAATGGAAGCCAACTCCCACACTCAAGAGCAGAAAAACTAATAACCCAATTACAAAATGGCTAAGGACTTGAATAAACATTTCTCCAAAGATGCGCAACTGGCCAAGAGACATAGGAAAAAAAATGCCCAACATGACTAATCATCAGGCAAACACAAATCAAACCACAATGAGATAATACCTCACAGTTGTCAGGATGGCTAGTATCAAAAAAACAAAAGAAAAGTATTGATGAGGAAGTGGAGAAACTGGAACCCTTGCACATTGATGGTGGGGATGTAAAATGCTGCAGCAGCTATGGAAAACAGCATGGAGGTTCCTCAAAACATTAATAATAGAATTACCCTAGGATCCAGCAATCCCATTTCTGGGTACTTATCTGAAAGAATTGAAATCAGGATCTTAAACAGATATCTGCACACCCATGTTCACCGCAGCATTATTCACAATAGCCAAAATGTGTAAACAACCTAAGTGTCCATCGACAGGTGAAGGGATAAAGAAGATGTGGCTTGCACATACCACCATATACTATTCATTCAGCCTTTAAAGAAGGAAATGCTGCCACGTGCAACAGCATGGATGAACCTTGAAGACATTATGCTAAGTGAAATAAGTCGGCCACAGAAAGACAAATAGTGCTCTAAAAATAGTCAAGTTCATATAATCAAAGAGCAGAATGGTGGCTGGGGTGAGGGGGAATTAGGAAGTCACAAATCATGGGGCATACAGTTTCAGTTAAGCAAGATGAATAAACTCTAGAGATGTGCTGTACACGTGGCACCTATCGTTAATGAGTTCCGTGTTGTACACTTCAAATTTATTAAGTGGATCTCATGTTAAGTGTCCTTACCACAATGAAATAAAATTAAAAAATAAACAAAACTAAGTGCTTAAAAAAAACCTTGGCTCATAGCTAATACTTTTGGTGTCCTGTCCATGTTCCCTTGGACTTGACCGTTTTATTTTGGGATAGCCCCATTTTCAGCTACTAGCGCCCACATTTCTTTGTCTGAGGGCTTTCTCTGACCATACAGAGGGCCAGGGAGGAGTGCCAGAAAGTTAATGCTCCCTGGTAGCTGCCCTCACTCAACAAGAATGTCAGTAGCTGGGAGGTAAATATCCCCACTGCCTCACCCTCTAGGTAAGATAACTCTGAGGTTCATGTTCCACCCTGGCTCCCAGAGTTCCCTTTCGGATTAAGGCCCAATTGGCCATGGTGCTAACTTACTTAATAATATACTTGTTTTGGTTACTTTCTTTCCCTGACTCACTGCCTAGTTCCCTATCGCTGTGTCCTGGGATATCTCCCACATAAACTATGTGTCTTTTCTTCATGGTGTGCTTCTATGGGAACCAGACTGAGACTGGGTTCACTAGCAGTTTAGGAGTAAGTGAGCGAATGAGTGAATGGACACGCGAGAAGATGAACCCCATCCCTGATCCCTGACTGGGAACTATAGTGGGCTCAGGAAGGGGCTGCATCTTGCCAGCTGGTGTTGGTGGGAGGAAGCAGAGAAAATATGCTATAAATCCTGTGCTGGAGGGGTTGCTAAGGCTGAGGTCAGGACTGTGATCCCTAGTTGGGTAATTGGTCTATGAGAAGCCCAGGATTCTTTTGCTTAGCTTGTTTCCCTTGGCCGCCCAGTTGTCTTGGAATGAGATCCAAACTCCTTACTTAGGCCATGCCACACTCTCCAACGCATCCCAGACCCTTTTGCTTTCACTGGGGTGCTTCAGCCTTACAAGATGTTCTGTTCCTTGAGCACAGGGAGCACATCCCTCCCTTGGGGCACCTGTATTCTCACTGGCACTTTGCTGGAATGATAATTCCCCCAGAAGCTTTGCCTGACTCACCTTTTCCGTTGGGTTTCAGCTTAAAAGTGATCTCCTTAGAGAGGTCTTTTCTGACCAACCAGCTTAGTCTCTCCTTATTCTATCTCCTCATTCTATTTCATCATAAAACTTGCATCTATGGAAGATATATTGCTATTATTGTTAATGCATTTTCTATATAAAATGCAGGTTCTAGAGACATCTTGTTTGCTTTGTTCATGGTTCTGCCTCGGCACTTGGAGCAGGGGCTGGTGCATCATAGGTGCTCAATAAATATTTGTTAATGAATGAATGAATGATTGACTAATGAGAAAATGGCAGCGGGCAGAAGTCTGGAAGAATTCTGGGCTGTGAGGGCCAGTGACTTTGGCTACATTTTACTGCCCTGGTGAAAATTTATTTGGACCAGCTAGCTGTCTTTACACGACTGTATGACAGAGAGGGATGATGTGAATGGCTCAGGATGACTCAGGTAAGAGCAGAAGAATCAGAACCTGAACCTGGGCTCCTGACCACAAGCCTCATGCTTTTGCCCCCCGCCCCTCCATCCTGTAGGCATCAACTAAGGGTCACTCAAAATTCCTGAAACAAGACCTTCTGATCATACGGCCTAGCCTTCCACCACATCATATAGATAGATGGTATTATTCTTGTTGCTGTGACATTTAAAACTTTATTTAGAAATTGTCCCAGTTTTATCTATCTCCAGCTTGTGAGCAAATATATAGGTCGGCCATACAAATAATTTGCCCTTGAAAACATGTCATATAAAAAGGAATGTCACCCTCCTTCCCCCAAAGCCTCCAGACCCTAGTTTTCAACTTAGGCACTACTGACATTTTGAGTTGGATCACTCTTTGTGGTGGGGGTTGTCCTGTGCATTGTAGGATGTTTTGCAGCATCCCTGGCCTCTATCCAGGAGCTCCTTTCAGTTATGAAAGCTCAAAATGTTTCTAGATGTTGTCAGTTGTCCCCAGGGGACAAAAGTTCCCCCTCTCTAAGAACCACTGACTGATGGGACACCCGGGTGGCTCAGCAGTTGAGCATCTGTCTTCTACTAAGGGTGTGATCCCAGGGTCCTGGGATCAAGTCCTGCATGAGGCTCCCCACAGGGAGCCTGCTTCTCCCTCTGCCTGTATCTCTGCCTCTCTGTGTGTCTCTCATGAATAAATAAATAAAATCTTTAAAAAAGAACCACTACCTGAGCTATATGAAGGTAGGTACTATGTCTATTTTTGCTCTGGATTGTGTCCTCAGCACCTGGCCCATGTCAAGTGCTCCATAAATATTTGTTGGAAGAAAGGAGGAATAAATGGGTGACTACATGAATGAGTGAATAAATGTGGAATCCAGCCCTTGAGCTGGATTCTGAGCTTGCAGAATCCCCCCTCCCAGCAGCCCCCATGCCCCTTCCCCTATCTCCTTGGCATCCCATTGTGGCCAGTCTTATCAGCCAGTCAGAGCCAGCTCCAGTAGAGATATTCCATCTGGCCTCCCATTAACTACCTCCAAATAGGCTGCAGCTCCCGAGTTGATCTGTTACAGCCTAGTGTGCAGAATCCAGAAACTTCTAACCTTAACCCCCACGTGAAGCAAGGAAAAGAGGCAGAACACAGGAGTGCATGCAACAGATGCCCTCACTCCTCGGGGATCGCTCCCACCTTTTTTTTTTTTAATTTTTTATTTATTTATGATAGTCACACACACAGAGAGAGAGAGAGAGAGAGAGAGGCAGAGACACAGGCAGAGGGAGAAGCAGGCTCCATGCACCGGGAGCCTGACGTGGGATTCGATCCCAGGTCTCCAGGATCGCGCCCTGGGCCAAAGGCAGGCGCTAAACCGCTGCGCCACCCAGGGATCCCCCACTCCCACCTTTTGAGATCCAACCCAAGATGCGGCAGCAGAGGAAGTTGCTGAGCTGCCACTTTCCCTGTGTCCTCCCATCCCCCAAACCCCATATTTCTCTATCTTGTAGACACCAGCAGAGCAAACATCTATCAGGGAACATTACACTGTATAATGAGGCAACTGCACTCAGATCCCAAATAAGAAAATGGAAGCTTCTATTAGACTTTAAGCTGCTCAAGTTCACTCAGCCTCTGCTGATGAAAATATGAGCGGCATCGGAGGCTGAGCCTGCTCCCCCACGTGCTCTGGTAAATATCTAAGTATCTCCAGATTCCTTCCAGCTTTCTAAACTGCGTGCATCACTTCTGACATTTATGAGTTATCCATGATGCCTCTAAGATTAAGCCACCACAAAAACTCTCCATCTGTACTCATTTCCACACCCCCTCCCCAACCGGGGCTGAGCTGGAATCTCTTAGACTGTTACAGCTCATTCCATATGGGTGAGATTTGAGACCAGCTGCAGACCTTTTAGGGCGCAGCCCGCCCCCCTCCACTGTTCACCCCTATTTGCACTGCACATGTTGGGAGACTCCATTTCATCTTAACAAGGCCTGGCTGAGTGAGAGTCTTCCCAATACTGGGGGATGTGATGGCTGAAAAAGCATAAGGATACTCAACTCTGCCCTCCAAAGAAAGGCCTCCTCACAATTTATTGAGCATCTACTGTGTGCTCTGTATATATCCTCAATAGAAAATGAGGCGTAGATTGGCGCTCTTGTTTCCCAGTTGAGAAACGTGTATGTTTTGAGTCATAGAGCCACTGTGGGGATGTGACCAACAATGGATGACAGACAACAACCAGGAATGACAGACAAGTGATGTAACTGTATGCTACAGGTACAACATGGAACCGCTACATAAAGGCGCAAGCAGTGTCCTGCATGCAAGTAGAGAAAGAGAGGATTAATTCACATGAGGGACAGAAGGGGTCCAGGGGTGAAAAACAAATATGATTTTCATTGCTGGAAAATGAGAAGGTCCCTGGGCTAAAGGATAGTCTTGCAAAAGCTCTCAGCAGAGGAGGAGTGAGTGATGAGTGCTGTGGGCCGAGAGGGGAGGGTGCGAGTGGGCATCTGTGTACAAGTCCAGTTCAGCAGTGCCGACGGCTCATCCTGCCCAGCACAGTATTCATCAAGATCAGGCTGGTAGCCCGAAATTAGCCATGGCGTGAACATTTACACCATGCAAGTGGGCAGTCAGGTCTGTTTTCCCCTGAAGACTGGCTGTTAAACATTGAGTAGCTCACACTGAGGACCGGGGGACCTTACCTCCAAGGTGACCCTAGGGACCCAAGTCTTACAAAACAGCAGGCTGGTTATAGTGTTGATAAGGATGAGGGCTCCAGGAAGGTGAGCCAAAGGCTGGGAATTGAGATCTGCAGTTCAGAAAACCAGTGGTAACTGCTCCCCCACCCCACCCAGTTAGTGGAAATGTCCCTCTAAAGAGAAGAAAACATCCCTTTAAATGAAATGGAAAAAATTGAAGCGAAGATCTGACCCGGTGGAGTTTCTTAGCAGGAAGGCAGGCAGAGCCCGCAGGCCCCTCTGTCTATTACTGATATTACATTATCACAAACTCACTTATTCAGAATTCTCTTACCATAGATCAGTGCTTTGCCTCTTCCATTACCAGCTAATCCAAATGGACCTGGTGCAAACTTAATTTTGAGGATAATGGAGGCTCAATCTGTGTGCACCATTGGCTGGCTCTTACATCCTACAGCATTTGCTGACTCCTTAAAATCAGCAAGGCTGCAACAGACCAATAGACCCTCCATCTGAGAGTGAAGGAGCAGAGTTCTGGGATCCCCAAGCACCTCTGGCTGCCTGCATTAAATACCCACAGTGCACCAGCTACAGTGCTGGGTACCCCGTGTGAATCGTGCCTGGTCCTCACCACAGCCCCCAAAGGGACATAATGTGACTTCTGTCTGGCAGAAGAGGAAACAGTGGAATCCCTGGAAGGTTGAAAAACCAAGGTCATGCAGTGAGGAAGTACCAAAGCTGAAATGTGAACCCATGGTCTGTAAGGCTTATATTCTTTTTTCTAGAGTTTTTAAATTAATTAATTTATTTGAGAGAAAGAGAGCGAGAGTATGAATGCAGGGGGAAGTGGCAGAGGGAGAGGGAGAAGCAGACCCCCTGCTGAACAGGGAGCCTGATGCAGGGCTTGATCCCAAGACCCAGGATCATGACAGAGCTGAAGGCAGACACTTAACCGAATGACACACCCATGCACCCCTGAAAGGCTTAGACTCTTAATCACATCTTGTCACTGCCTATGGTGAGCTGAGTAACGGCCCCCAAAGACATCCACATCCTAGTCCTTGGAGACTGGCAAAAAGAACTTGGCAGATGGATTAAGGTTTTGAGATGGGAAGATTATCCTGGAATCTGTAGGAATAATTCCAAGGGCCCTTAGAAGAGGCAGGCAGAGGAGAATTTGAGTACAGAAAAGAAGGCTGTGTGGGGATGAGGGAGAGACTAAAGTGAGCCAAGAAATGCCAGCAACCATTGGAAGCTGTGAGAGGCCAGGAATGAATTTTCCCCTGGAGCCTCCAGAACCTTACCCTGTAAGACTCATCTTGGACTGCTGGCCTCCAGGACTGTAAGACAATACAATTCTGCCTTTTGAAGCCACTACTTGTGGTCATTTTGTTACAGCAGCTGCAAGAAACTCATACACTCCCTAAAGCAGGAGAGAACTGGTTGAGATGTCAGTGCAAGGAAGGAAAGGAATGAGGCTGGACCCCTAGGTGTCCTCCCTTTCCTGACACCTGCCCCTCCTGGCCACGCTGACCTCCATCTGAACCAACATGATCTGTCATCAGGATAGGCATTCCTTGATCCCCTAGGGGAAGGGAGGAGGCCACTGAGTGTCAGAGGACAGCACACTGGGCTCCCTATAGGCTCCGCCAGCCACTGGTTGTGTGACCTTGGACAAAGCACTTTACTTTTCTGAACTTTTCAGATCCAGCTCTAAGATTTTTCTATGTACTAAGCAAACTAATTGTGTAAGCTCCATTTGGACAGAATGTTGAGGCATCCAAAGGAGCATCCAAAACATAATCTGCACAGATTATTCTTGCTTATCTTGTATGCAAACAGGTTCCTGGGGTTCCCTGTGGAGGCCTCTCAAGGCTGCAGGCTGGGAAGCCGACCCTCAGGTAGAAGCTTCAATGCCTATGAATTTGGGAGGATTTTTCTGGCTGCCATGGCCAGAGGGTGGGCACAGATGGGTCTTATGAACTGAGGGTAGAAAAAAACAACAACCCTGCTTGGAAAGACTGGGGACAACTCTTGAAAGTGTGCAAATGTAGAGGCTCTGAAGCAAGCTGGTAGAGATGGGAAGAGGGGGCAGCTAGAGGGATGAAAAGGGATAATGCTGGTTCAGGAGTCTGGGTGCTGAACTCTCAGCAGTGACAGAGTTCCAACAGGGTTATTCTTATTATTTTTAAGATTTTGGGATCCCTGGGTGGCGCAGCGGTTTGGCGCCTGCCTTTGGCCCAGGGCGCGATCCTGGAGAACCCGGGATCGAATCCCACGTCGGGCTCCCGGTGCATGGAGCCTGCTTCTCCCTCTGCCTGTGTCTCTGCCTCTCTCTCTCTCTCTCTGTGACTATCATAAATAAATAAACATTTAAAAAAAATATATAACTTCTTATTTGTACCCCTGGTGGCTCATCCTCAAGATGTGGCCGCTTCTCAGGCAGAAAGTACAGCCGTGAGCTGCTGGCTGAGGTCTGCCTTCCCAGACACTGCACCTGCTGGGCTGCCTTCAAAGACGGTGCATGCAATCTGCTTGCTCTGTTCTCTGGGGCCGGCAGAAGCCATGAGAGAATGGGGGCATGTGTCAGAGCTCCCAGGCATCAGGCTCATAATATGCCTCTTCCTCCCTGGTTTGGTGCTGGGTATTAGTCCTGGAAAACACAACCATCACCCTCAAATCTGAAAGCGGAACACCCCAAACTTTAATGTGCGTATGAATTATGTGGGGGATCTTGTTGAAATGCAGATTCTGATGCTATAGGTGCAGGGTGGAGCCCATGACCATATTTCTAGCAAGTTCCCAGGTGATGCTCATGCTGTAGATCTCCAAGTAGCGGGGCCCTAAAAGATCACCCTGCGGCAATGACAAAAGGCTCAGGGCTGGAAAAGACGGAAAGGGGAGCTGAAACTGCATGTCGGCTGTGTGCTGGGGGCCCTTTTACCAGGTGGGTGGAAGTTGCTATTAGGTCAGAATCCTAAATTCACAGACAAGGAAACAGAAGCCTCGGAGCTACAGCCATGCCAGCCAGGGTCACACGACTGGCACAAGGAGGCAGGCACTGAGTTTGTGCACCCAGCTCATGCTCTCTCTCTACTAAGGTGTTTCCCTACAGAGGAAGATGAAGTTCTGTTGCAGTCCACAAATACATCTCATAAGTAAACCTCTGCAAAAGGCTCGATCTCTTTCACCCAGAAGATACAAGGCAAAACAGTACGGACTTACTTCTCACCTGTCAAGATGGAATAGGTATTTTAAAATAATAATCACGGGCCAGGCTGGGTATGGTACAGCGGGAATTCTCATGCACTTTTGAGGAGAGCACAAACTGGGGCAACTCATTGGAAAACTGGGGCAACATTTATCAAGAGCCCCAGAAATATTCCTCGCCTTTGACTCATTATCCTGTTTCTGAGAATCTATTCCAACATAGTCTAGAAATACGCATATCCCAGCATTGCTCAGGATAATAAAATAGTGGAAGGAGTGGAGGAAGGACCCAGTGGAGGAATGAGACACAACTGATGAGAACATTCACACGGTCGAGTTTTCTGTCGCCCTTGGACAATGTGTGTGTCATACTGCGAACATGCTAATGCCATAGGGGAGAAAGCCACTTGCAAAATGATATATAGAGAATAACTCAAATTGATATTTAAAACATTTAAACCTACACACAGAAAGAAGACTGGAAGTGGATGAACACTCTGGATGCACGGTGGAGGTGAGGCAGTAGGTGGTTAAACTCAGAGTGTGCTGGGGTAACAAGAACCAGTCCTGGGGTGTTTCACTTATTCAAGTGCGAAACAGTGAGGGAGTGGCTGTGCGGGTGGGAGAGCTGGACAGACTGGGTGGGGGAGCTGTCCGTGGTAGGTTAGTACCTACGGAGCTTACAGATCGACTGGATGTGGAGAGTTAGAAAGAGGGAAGAGCTCCTAAGTTTCTGGTTTGGGCAACTGGGTTGATTGTCAGAATATTAATAATTTCTAATTTCTGTATTTTTGCAGGCTGAAATTTCAGGCTGAAAGTAATTTGATTGAAATATAATTTAGACAACCTTTCAGGAATATATACATTTCTTGAAAATATAGGTGCATTCACAGACCAAAGGCCCATATCTTATCCACAAGCCATTATGAAGATGCAGAGGCCAGCTCCTTTCTGGTGTCTCTGGAAGGTCCTCAGCCAGAAACTCAGGTGCTTTACGTGGGGGAGCAAAGTGGAGATATTGGTTCTGCTGGTGGAGAACTGTTGCATTGGGCACTTACCTTTGATGGGCCACCCAAAATTGAGCTGGGATATGGAGGGTGGAAAAAGGAGAGAGTTACAAAAGTAAGCACAGTGGTTTCTGGGAAGCTCTCAAGCATGTAAGGCTGGTTTTATGAGGTAAGGTTTTATCTTAATTACTTAAAAACTCTGTAGGTCAACTTTCCTCAAAAAGCAGAAAAGAATCACAGTTTTGTGATTTGCTTTGACAGATCGGTGAACTGCATATACACACACCCGCACACAGGCGGGCACATTCAAAGGCCCACACACATCCTACGGATGAGGCTCAGCATGACTGAGCAGCCCATCTTGCAACACGATGCTTGTGATGGCTGAGGCACACATGAGTCTTTGGCTCTTGAGTGCTTGTCTTTTCCCACATGCCTTGCTGAACACCTCTCAGGATTCTGTGTTTGCCACTCCTCCAGAGCACTCGGGAACCTACAGCTTGATGTCATGGGGACAACCCAGACTCTAATTCCAGACAGAGCTGCATCTGAATCCAGCTTTCTTTCCCTCCCAAGGGTGACCTTGGGTCCCTCCTCTTTGACCCTTGGGCTTCCCTTCTGTAAAATAGGGACACCGGCACCACCTTGAAGGCTTGCTATGAGGATTAAGATGCAGGTAAAGTGTTCCCCTCTGGATCTTGAGAAAGGAGACTTGAGACAGGTCTAGTGATACACGCTGTAAACAGAGGATCTCTGGGGGTAAACCACTGTGACAGCCCTATGGTGATTTCTGCAGCAAAATCTCCCATGATGCCAAAGACGAAGTCCTCTTTGCTAGATAGTGCAACACCTGCTTTCAAATGTATATTTAAAATAAATGAGCTGCGCTCCTGACTCTGGTGCAGAACCACAGGCAGTGCTCCCAGCCCACCCTGCTGCACTGCAAGGGCTGCTGCCTCGTGTAGTTTATGTTCCATCCCTGGGATATAGGAGCCCAGCTGGGGCCTGACTCCAAGGCAACTAACTTCCTGATGCTGTAGGCTGGGCACAGGTCTGGGGTGTAGAGGGCTGGGCTGCATCCCTGCCTGCCCCCAATGCTTGCTCATGGCCTTGGGGAGTCACCAGACTGCTGCACTCAGCTGAGAGCTTGTGTTCTAGTCTGTGCATTCCCCGGGTCCAGCCCAGCGCCTGCCCCGGTAGATGCCCAGAATCTTCTGTGTGAATGAATGGATGAAGGTATAAATGTCTCCATTCTTCACTTTCCCTAAAGAGTGGATAATAATTCCTATATGGAAAAATTGTATCAGAGATCAGAATAGAAGATGCCAAGCAGTGTGCCTGGTGTATAGTAGATGCTTGACATGTGGGAGCCTACATTTTGATTTTTTTTTTTTGTTATTATTAGTTAAGCACTGCCTTTGGGCGGAACTGTTTCCTCTTCCGTATCTGGCTGTGTGCCTCACTAGTAGTAGATGTTCAGTCAACAATGGTAGATTTTTAAAGCACATTTTCCCTTTTGCTTCCAGTGTGAACTAGAAATGGGTCAAGTTGCTCAGGGCATGTCTCCTCCCTCCCCCATCCCTCCTCTCTTTCCCTTCCTCCCCTCTTCAGGGGACCCAGTGACCTATGGACGGTTTTGGGGGTGGGACTGTATTTGATGACTCAGGATCCACCACATATTTTCCAACCCCGCTGGTATAAGGGAGAGCCAAACCGGGCCCACGAAATTATTTTCGGTATTTTCTCCAGCTATTCTAATCCCTAGCACTTTGCAGTGGGTGGTTAGAGCTGGTGATTTTCCTTTCTTTTGTGCAAATGAGACCAGAATACACAGCACGGGGTGAGTCACTTCAGACTCTTAGTGCTTCAATTACTTAAAAACTCAAGGGCCTGATGAGGCTTCGAATGTCACCTTCTTCAGAACGGTTATAAGCAGATGGGAAATGCTCCATATTTGAGGTCGTCGATGGCTTCCCAGCATAGGAAACCTTTACTAGCTAGTCCTAGCACCCCGAGGACAGAGGCAGCAAGGCGAGTCTGCCTTTCTGAGGCACTCCTAGATGCCAAGTACCTTGTGCATATTATTTCATATCTTACTTCATCTCTACAATGACCCCATGAGGTAATACATTTAGCGCCTATGAGATAATAAATAACAGCCTCCATGTCTATTTCTTGCCTACACCAGTGCCAGGCCCACTCTCCACATGACATCCCTTATGACCCTGAGTCCTGACAACAATCCTGGGATATAGTAGCTGCTGCTTCTGTTTCACAGATGAGAAAACTAAAGTTCAGAGCAGTGAATGGGGGAGACAGTAATCGAACCCGAGTCTCTCTGTTTTAAAGCCCTATCGTCTTAAAACCTTATGTTTAGCAAACTATGTTCTGAGGAACCCTGGGGTTCCCTGAGATGGTAATAGTAGTTGTCAGAGGAAGAAAGGGTACTGTGGCCCAGGCTCAGCAATTGGGGAAGTTGTGCTTGCTCTGCTAAGGTTTTATCTAGCACCTCTAGTTGAAAAGGTACTAAGAGACCCTTTAGTCTAATTGGGGCCAGAGCCCTCACTCAGGCTAAATATCTCTACTTCACCACTGAGCTGGTTTCCAGCACCCTGGAGAGAAGCAGATAATCTGAGAAAGGACAGACCTTGGGGCTTTGGACCTCCAAATTCTGGACCTAGTAACTGGTAATGTGTGACCTTGGGTAATTTATTTAATTTCTCCAAGTATTAGATTTTTTTTTTGTATTAATCTAGGGAAAAAAACCTATTTGCCACAGAATTTTTTGATGATTAAATAAGATAATGTATGCAAAGAACCGACATAATTCCTGGCGCTGGGTAAGTGATCAATACATATTATTGATCTCATTTCTGCTTCCTCCAGCTTTCTAGACCCTCTCCTCTGTCTGTGTGGTATGCTCAACTGTGTCACCATCCCCAATGATGCTTAAGGAATTCTATGGGTAGTCATATCCCAAGAGTAGGCAGTGGTAGCAACCCCCTAGTTGCAGAATTCAGTTCTAGTACTGCTTCTGCTGTGAACCCAAATGTGTTCAGGGATAAGGAACTTTCTCTCTCTGGATTTTGGTTTTCACATGGCCCAAATCTGACATTCTGGGGTGTTGACAGACATCTACATACTCTTCTGTATTGCATAAAAAGCCAGCAAATGATCAGACTTTCAGGGGAAAAAATGGCAAAAGCATTTTTTACTCCAAACAAAAGAGAAAAAGTCTTCAAGGGCCAGAAACCAGTATGGATTGTTCTTTTTCTTTCCTTTTGAAAGACTAGACCATTTGAATTTATTGTTGATTGATCTTGAAATAATGAGAAATCTCGCTGCTCAGAGTTTGGGTAAAGATTTTAGGCTTCTAGGTTCTGCTCCTACTTGGCACTAGAAGAAAAAAACCCAGTTACTTAAGAGGCTTATTTTAGAGAGGGCCAAATAAAATAAATTCATGTCTCATAGATTTGATTCTGTAAAATAGCCATAATGTGCATTATGGAGAGTCCACTAAATTTTTTTTGGCCTAAACACAGAATTTATTTTTTTTGAGTTTTGAAATGCAGATACTGTACAAGAAGAGCATAATTTTTCTGAAAGTTCATCTTAAAGAACACTATTTAGAATTTAGATTTCATTTCTCCATGAAAACAAAGTTATAAATGGTAGTCAGGTTCCCAGGCTAGCCCCACAAATGTTTATTACCCCTCACAGTTGTTAGTCATTTATACTCCTCCTTTGAAGTGGTTTACATTTTCTTATAGTTACTGCCTTCTATGGTCCTCCCAGCATTTGGGGGACCCTATTATTAAATGAGTTGTTTTGGGGAGCTGTCCTGCGAACATAATCCTCTAGTGGAAATGGATTCTTGCTAGTGCAGCAAGGAAGGAATCTGGTGACTTGAGAGACAACTGGGGTGCTCTCTGTAGTTAAAAAGGAACATGGTGACTAGGGCATCCCGGTGCCTCTGGCCACGATATTATGGCTTATTATCCGCCCAGGCAGGAATTAATGAATAAAAGCCTGAGGAATGGGCAAATAAAATGTAATCTACCCATACGGTGGAATAATATTTGGCAATAAAAAAGAATGAAGTACCAATACATGTTGCAACATGGATGAACCTTGAAGATGTTGTGCTAGTTGAAAGAAGCCAGCCACAAAAGATCGCATATTGTATGATTCCATGTATATGGAATATCCACAGTAGGCAAATGTATGGAGACAGAGAATAGATTATCGGTTGGTAAGGGCTGGAGAGAATGCAGATGCCAAGTAATAGGGACGGATTTATCTTGCAGGAAGTGCGAACATGTTCTAAAATTTAGTTATGATGGTGTAATACCTGTGAATATACTAAAAACACTGAATTGCTCACTTTAATGGATAATTTTGTGGCATGTAAGTTACATCTCAATAAAGCTTTTTTTAAAAATCCAAATTAAAGCAATTGAAGGAATATTTCTCTTTCCTGTGCTCCAAAGAGAGTTTTCTCTACTCTCCTAGCTTGGTGCTAGGATGCTGCTCATATAAATATACAGGAGTGTTTGTAACATGAGGAGTTTTAATGTAGGCAGTACTTCTATATGTGTCTTAAGAGAGATATCTTTTGCAAAATATTATTCAATGAAACTACAGCATAGTGGTATTCATTCATTCATTCTTTCTTCAAACACCTTCTTCCTGACCACCAATTCTGTACCAGATAGCCAAGTTTACATCAAGGAGTCACACTCGTATGAAGGAATCAGATTCTAACCAAGGAGCCAGGGTTCATACCAGGGAATGAAATTCTCATCAGGGAGCCAGGTTCAACACCAGAGAATGAGATTCTAATGAAGCAGCTAGATTTTTACCAGGAAATCAGGTTCACAAGAGAGAGCCAGGTTCACAGTTAGGGAGCTAGATTCTCACAAGGAGCCATGTTCAGAAAAACATTTTGATGTGCTAAAAGCTTTAATTAGTTATATTTTATATCCCAATCTACATCTCACAGAACTGAGTTACCCCTTTTCCCCTTCCCCCTTTACACATACTTGTTCTTTAACAGAAGCTTTCCTTTTAAAGGGGAAAGAAAACAAACATCCAAACATTTGAGGTTATCAAATAAATCAATTAGTGTACTTTATGGAAAGATTTCCAGCATGGCTTCAAATAGAGTATTTGCATGGGGCATTTAAATGTTCTTCTTTTTTAAAAAAAGATTTTATTTTATTTTATTATTTATTTGACCCAAGCTCTGCTTAAAAGGGTCAGAATGTGCAGGAGAAGATAAGTCAAAGGACAAAGAAAATTCTGATTATAGATCATCTGATTTTTGTATATGATATTCTGAGGGACCAGGCTCTGGCTACTACTCCAGTCACCTTTGTTTCATTTCTTTTCAAGGATTTTACTAATAGACCAGCTTCTGGGAAAGAGCTCCTGTTGTGGATTATATGAGGCTTATACACATTGTCTCAATATGGAAAGCAACTTGAAATGTAAGCCAAGAACACAAGGTCAGGTGTTGTGCATTTAAGCTTGGCAAAATCCTATCATAAAACCAATGGGGCTGTCTTGGAACTGGCGTTCCCCCTCCACCTCATGTTAATTATTATGCTCTTGTTTTCTGGGTCCTGAATTATTCATGAGGCCAGATATAAAATATGATGATTGGTAATCTCCAGCTGTGGCACCTGAATGTGCAGATGCTGCATCTGTCCCTGAGAAACACAGGCTAGGGTAAGGAACTCACAGGTCTCAAGGCCTTGGAGGAGCAGGAGGTAGCAGGGAGGGGAAGAGCAGCCAGAGGAATGAGAGAAAGGTAGAGCAATGTTGCTCTTAGAGAAGATGGAAATGAGCTGAAAAACCAAGGGAGGAGGGGGAAGAAGGGTAATTCAATGTATTTTGGTTCAGTTCTATGAGATGCAGAATAGGATAGAAAATAAAGCTAATTAAGGCTAAAGTATGGGGGAACGAGAGAGTAGACCCAACTGGAAGGAAGTGATCGATAAAGGTCAAATGAATGAATGAATGAATGATAAATGCACCCATGGCATAACATCCATGCCTGAAGGAATGAGGGGAGGAAACTGGCCTTTGCTGGTGTCTTCTTTGAGTCATTGATTAAATTCTCACTGTCATCCAATGAGGCTAGGTGGACGTGGACACATACCTGTTTCATTTAATCCCCAAGACCCTATAATACAGCTGCTAGTATTGCTGCTTTACAGCGTTTATGGGCCAGACGCTGATTTGGGGGATAGGCGGGCAAACCTATGAGTGTCAGGGGCTGTTGGAGGGGGCTGTCAAATCCTTCCCTCCGTGGGAGGAGGAGATGCTCTGCGGGAACCCTGCGGGAACCTTGCCTGCCTGAACCCCTTAGCTGGAGTCTGACCAGCAACTGATTGCCTCTTCTGGACCTCTCCATCTACCACGACCTCTGCTGCTGCCCTGCTGGCACAGGAAAGGCGTCTCCTAAGTGTACACAGGTCAGCCTTTTTTAGAAGGCATCTTGGCACTCTCTAAGTGAAACATGCCAAGCACCTTTGACCTCAGTAATCCCAGGGAAATACTTGCACAAGTACAAAACCACATGTGTATGGTGACAATGGTTGTTAGAGCAAGAAATCAAAAACAACCCAAGTGTTCATTAACACAGGAATGACAAAAAACAATAAGCTATACAGACTGGCAGTGGCTACAGTCAGATCCCAGCTCTGACACTTTAATTAACTAGTTAATTAATTTTTATTTAACCCATTGCATTCAATATGGTACAACTTTGACATGTAGTCTATATAAAACATTACTGAGATGTTCTTTTTTCCAAAGGAAGCCTTTGATTACACTTATAGCACATCTGGTCCTGACCAGCCACATTTCAAGTGCTTGGGAGCCACCTGTGGCCAGTGGCTGCTGTATGGGACAGTGAGGCTTGCAGAAACTGTCATTGTGCAGGCCTGGGCCCTGCCCTGGATTTGTCACCCTGGCTGGAGGGACTTTGGGAGATGTCAGGTGAAAACCTTTTATAGTCATTCAACTCGGGCTTTTGCTCCCTCTCAGTGTTGGCACACTGGCATGCCACCCCATGGTGTCGGTACCAGACAATATTCTGAAGCTCCCCCATGCAGGATCTTCCTGCCTTCCTTCCTGTCTCAAGCTCCAGTCGCTCCCTTTCTCTTCTGCACTTCCCCTCCTGCTCCGGGAGAGCATTTTCCACACTGCATTTGCAATGATCTAGTGTGACAGTGAAACCCAGTCCTCCGGGCCATTTTAAACATCCAGACAAAGAGGAGTGAAGATGTAGGGGTGACTGCAAAGCCAGGGACACCTGGGTCCCCCTTCAACCATCTGTAATTTTCAAGGCTCCTCTGTGCTGCAAGTCCTGTGGCCAAGGGTCATCACAGCCCTCCCGAAATGGGTGGTGAAGGCGACCACAGCTGGAGTACTCCCGACGCTGCAGGCACTGTTTGGATAACTTGGCATATGCTAACTCGCACAAACTCTTTTTATGGCAATGCTTTCATAGGTGCTAATATTGACCCCAACCAGAGATTAGATAACATGCCCAGGGATTTACAGCTAGTGAGAGGCCAACCGAGGACCCAAGGTGGGGCCGTCTTGTTTGGGACTCGGTATAGCTGTGCTGTGCTCGAGGACGCTCTGGGAGTCAGGCGCACGGACTGCTTCCCGCTGGTGGGGTGAGAGGAAGGGTCAGTGGGGACTTTGAACAAGGACTTGAAGGAGCACTGGGACCTGAGTGTACAGAGATGACAGACAGCAATTTCCACACAGGCTTCTCGCTGTCCTCCCTCTGACACCTTCCTAGTGACCTCACTACCTAGAGCCAGGAAGGCCCTGATGATGCCCTGGTTACCTGGGCATCGTATAAAAGGCCAGGAAGAGTGCATCCTTGGTGGGCACAAGTTTCCTATTAGAGGGATGGAAATGCTCTGGAATGCGGGAGTGGTGATGGCCGCACTACTCTGGAAATGCCATTGGATCAAATACCTAAAAAGGGTTGAAATAGTAAATTTGATACCATGTAAATGTTACCACAATTTTTTTAAAAAGGGGGGCTGGGGAAGATGCAAATTTCCTGAAAATCATGGGAGAAAAAAGCTCCTGAGAAGATGGAGCTGCAGGGTGCAGAGCCCCCATGATGATCACTGGGTCTCAATGAGGCAGGTGCCTGTGGATGTGTGTGTACATCCACCTGAGTGCGTAACACCCATGGGTGTGTGACTTCCAGAGAACATGCGATGGCCATGTGATATTCATCCTATTCATGTGTGTCCCTCCCCCCCCCCCCACCCCCTACCACATCCCAAAGAGGGGCTGGACTTGCTGGAAACCTCTAACCAGTGACAGTGAATGTGTATCACACGGAGGAGGCATGATGACAGCACAGTGATGTGGGGAGGCTGTGGCATGTAGACATGAGCTGCAGATGGTCAATGTTTAAGTCTGCTCTTTGCCAGTTACAGTCTACATCCACTATCCTTCTCCCTGCTGGAGCCCGGGTCTGGCCCATCTGCCAGCTCTTTCCATGCCCCCTTGTGCCCCCATTACACGAAGGTGACATGGCCATATCCTGTGCGCCCCACTAATTTCCAAGAGTGGACTCTCAGATTGTCCTACAGACTCCCCATGTGTATCCTGCACTGAGGATGGAGAAGAGAGAGATGCTTAGGGCAGGCTCCAAGTTGGGCAGGGGTGGCAAGTCTCATCCACAGAGGAAGCCACCCAGGAGATGGCACTAGCCTACACATTTCCCTTGAACTTGGAAATATAAGAACTATGAGAAGCTACTTAGAACTGGGCAAATCAGGGTAATCACTTTGCTTCTCTGTGGTGGAATGAGTTGGCCCCATTCTCTGATAAGGAAGGAGATTCGAAAGGAGGGGAGGAGAGGGGAATAAAAATGAAACAGAATCAACAGGGATTTATGGAAATTATAAATAGTGTTGGTGACTTTTCCAGTGTTGATCCATCCAATCAATCGTATGTTTATTCAACATGCATGTCTATGCCAAGAGTTGTGGGAGAGTCTGAGGACATAGACACGGGGACTACAGCCTCTACTCTAAAGGACTCCCTGGGTAAGTGGGGGATCAGACCAGTAGAGAGATACAGAGTTCAGCATGACAAGTGCTCTGACCCACGTGTGCACAGCCTCCACCAGGGGTGTGAGAGAGAGGGCATGTTTCTAACTATGGGAGGAAGGTCTTGGGCAAGACTTTGTAGAAAACAAAGTGCCCCGTTGAACCTCGAAAGGCAGGTGTTTTTTTTCCAGGCAGGCGAGAGATCTGGTGCAAAGAGCATCCAGAAGGGGGAAGGCAGTGAACAACACACGGAGACAGGAAACAGCACGGCTCATTCCGGGAACTGAAATATGGCCGGAGCATGCGACGTGCAGGAGACAGTAAATAGACATCTTGTGGCTGGCCTAGCTAGGTGACCTTGGAATGAGATGTTTTTCTGGTTTGGAAAATGCCTCCATCTGTACAATGAAGGGATCAGATTAGATGATTCTCATGAGACTTTCCAACTCTGGCTGCTCCTGGAGGCATTGAATTCCTTATCACTCATAGATTTCAAGAGGGAGTTAGATACCATGGGATGGGAGCCTAGCCTTTGATGGCATTTGGATAGGATGACCTTGAAGGTCCTTTCCAGCCCGGAGCTGCCCTGATTCTGGGACCCAGATGGGGCCCATGGGGTTGTGCCAGGCAGCCGAGGATGGCCACGCAGGACATCTGTTCCCTTGCTCATGTCCCAGGTGGGACCCATGCTGGTTCATGAAAGTCTGATGTACACACATAGGCTGGCCATTGAATGACTCATTTTCTGGGGTGAGGCACAGGAGTACCTTCCACTTCTGCCTAATAAATTGTCAGAAGGCCCCTCAGGGCTAAAGCTGGCAGCTGTCTGCTTGAAAGTGATAGCAGTTGCTGCTATATTAACTCAATATTTATCAGAGCCTCTGCTGTTCCAGGATTCGAAGTCACTCTGGTGAGACTGTTCCTCTTTGGTGAAAGCCAGTGCCCAGTGACAGGTTATAAACTATCCAGGTGAAAGGGAAGGTGACACAGAGCCCTTCCCACTGGTCCAGAGGCCACAACCGGGGGAAACATCCACCATCCCTTTCATTTTGTTGTGACCGATGATGTGGGAGCACAGAACAGAGATGTCAACTCAGAGTGGGGTGATCTGGGGAAAGCCGTATGTCCACCAGCCTCTGTTTTCTCTGCTGTACAGTGGAGCTAATCATGTCCGCATGAACCAAGTAAAATGTTGGGGGTGGGATATTGTGCAAGCTGTCACACACAGCATGGATACTGGGGTTAATGGTAAGGTCCCCACTTCTAGGTGATGTGCCAATGAAAATCTGCCCAAAAGGATGGAGGTGGTTTTGATATATGAGTATACAGTATATGCATTATATGATGCTATGGGCATTATAAGATGGATTTTTAGAGGTATTGATTTGTGAATATATTTTCAGGAATCTAGTTCCACTTAAATCACAGAGAGTTATAGACTGGGCTCTGTGCTAAGTCACCCGTTGCTAGTGTAGCTCTGTTTGTAGATGGTTCTCCTCCCATGCTCCAACGAGCTGTGGGGCCGCTGAAGCCGGTCTGCAGAAAACCCAGCAGATGGCTCAGGCTGTATCCTTGGAAGGTCAACGGTGCTCCTTCCACAGACAGTCATGGAAGCCACAAATACCCTGGTAAAGGCTTTGGAGTCAGGCAAGACTGGGGACCCATTTCATCTCTCCTTGCTGTGTGCCCTCTCCTTGCTGTGTGACTTGGAGCAATTGCCCTGCCTAAGCCACACCTCCTTCATCTGTAAAATGGGAAGTAATGTTGCCAGTTGTTGTAAGGATTAGCAAGAATGAGGTAGAGCATCCTTCACAGTGCCTGGCACAGAGTGGACACACCATATAAGTGGTAACAGTACTTGTTAAAGAGTAAAAATAGCACACACAGGGCATGTCCTAGATGTTGCTCAATGACTTATTACAGAGAACAGCCATGCGCATGGACCCAGGGACTCTCACTCATTTCCCATGTGGGCGTAGGTAATGCATTTCCTAATAGTTAATACCAACGAACTACTGATCAAATGTCTGCTATAAGCTCATTATCGCACCAGATGCACTAGGGGAGAGAAACAGAAGATGGCTCTTCTGTTGAGGAAGGGGGAGCACCAAAGAGCCACCCAGCTTTGGGAGCCCAAGACAGGGCTCTCTGCTCTTTAGGGAGCTAGGCATCCAGGTGGAGGAAAGAGGTAGGCAGGGGAGTCAGCTTAGGGCAAAAGGCTGACCTGTGTGCTAGCCATGCTGTTCGGCACAAGGGAGGAAAGAAGCCATTGGGTGCCTTCTCGGTATTGGACATGACATCATCAGGCCAGATACTCATCTTCCTTGCTTTTAAGAGAAAATGTACCCCTGTACTGGTCAGACCTAACCCTAATATCCACGGGGCTTGGCACTCCTTGAGAAGAGAATTCCAGATCCTGGGTGCCTGGAGTGTGGTCTGGAGAGAGGAGGTTGATGGCTGGCTGACGGCCAGAATGGGCCCTCTTAAACAAGGGGCCTGGACCTGAGGAAGTCCTGCTACCTTGAGCTCATGCCAGCTCTGTCTCCTCATGCCCTGTCCTGGGATGCTAGCTGGAGACCTGTCCCAAACTTCATGGTCCACCACCACGGTCCCAAGCTCCAGTTCTAGCCTCAGATACTGAAGCCTAGTGAATGCAGGTCCCTTTAAACACTATGATCAGGGTCCTGGAACTGCTTCCTGGCCCTCTTAGTTATAGTCCAAGAGACCCTCCCTCCCAGCCTCCTTCTCTGGTTAGGATCACATCTTGCTTCAGCATTTCTCAGTAGCTGAGTCTCCTGCTTTGCCAGTATATCTCAACAAATCCCCAACAACATTTGCAGAAAACCAAGCAGATGTACAACAGGAAGGAGGCAAACAGTGGCCACTGAGTAGGAGTGGGGACACCTGGGTGCGACCCAGTTTGTCAGTAATTTTTTTTTGCAGTAAAATATTCATAACAAAATTTTTAACCATTTTAAGATTTTAAGTGTATTATTCAGTACCACTTATCTTTTCTGTAGAAAAACTAAGTGTTCTCTGCAGCATCAGCCTCCTATTCATCTTCACTCATCCCTCTTCCTTTCATTCTACGAGTACTTATTATCTGGGACATTGCCAGCACCATGCTAGAACTTGATCAGTTTGGCTAACACTCTCAAAATAAAGTTGAAAATCCTCAAACATTTTTAAGCGGCATCTAAATCTATTTTGTATTTGTGCCTCAAATACATCTTCACTACAACCTTGTGCTGTGAATTTTGCTCAATGAATTTATGTAAAATGTCCATCCTACAACCTGGGAGGGAGGTAAAAGTTGTTCTTGAGCCACTTAGGGTCCCTGGGTGGGTCAGAAAATTAGGGTGATGTAGGACAGATTAACAGGAGGAAAGCACACAAGTTTTACTAAATATTTACGTGTGCATGGGACCCTTTGCAAGAGAATAAAGACCAAAAGAAGTGACCAGAACACAGAGCCTTCATACCTTTTTAAAGACACAGTAAATGTGTGAAGAATTGGCAAGACCGAAGGGGTTAGGCTAGGGTAGTAAATGGTGAGGAATGAGCATTAATTGACAAGGTTGGTTTGTCCAGCCCACCCATCCGCAAATCCTTGTCTCTGGTGTGCAGAATGCCTTCCTTCCTCCTGGTACAAGGAGGGCAACTTGCCCCCGGGAGTCTTATGACCTGTGTAAGAGAAGCAGGTCAAGGAAGGGGGGGAATTCAGAATACCCTTCTTACTTCTGTTTCCTGACTCCTTCAGTTTAAGGCATTCAATATGACAAACTGCTACGTTTTGGGATGTCATTTTGTGAACCCCATCGGCAAAGCAGTCCTCCCCGTCAAACCAATAAGCCCAATCAGACTTACTCTCAGACAACAAAGCCTGACATCATTCTTCAATTCAAACGAACCCATTAACATGCCTCTCCATGGCCACTTCCAAATGCTGAGAGATGAGGTTGGATGATGACAAGGTAGGTGGGCAGAGGGATCGCAGAGCCTGTGACATAGACTTCTATTTTCTTCTTTTAGTTTTATTATTGAGGTAGAGTTGACACCCAATGCTATGCTAGTTTCAGGTGTGCAACATAGTGATCCAACAAGTCTACAAGCATGGCAGTGCTCGCCATGGTCAGTGTATCACCACCTGGCACCACACAACATTATTACAGTATTGCTCACTATATCCTCTAGGGTGTACTTTTCACCTCTGTAACTTATATTTTTATAACCAGAAGTTTGTACTCGTAATCCCCTTTGCCTATTTTGGCCATCCCCACGCCTCACCTTCCTTCACACAACTGCCAGTTTGTTCTCTGTAGTTAAGAGTCTGTTGTTTTGTGTGTGTGTGGCCAATTGTTTTGTTTTTTAGATTCCGAGTGTAAGTGAAATCATTACCATAATACCTCCTAGGTCCACTAAATCCCCCCTTGCTTTGTCCTCAGGGGGCTTCTCCTTGAAATATTCCTTTGACTACACCAGGGGATTTGCCCCCTAGAGGCTATGTTGGGGCAGGTGGATCCTGAAGGGCAGCTGGGAAGGGCCATCCTGGTAGACTCCGGGCACCATCCCAGGCACACTACCATATGTATGCTGAGCATCTGGAGACCACTTTCTGTGTCTGTGCACCTGCAGGGAAGCCTTCCTATACCCATACCCTCGGCAGTCTGGGTCACCCACTTTGGGGATGCCCTAGATGATTCTCAATCTCCTAACATTCTAAGATTGATGTCTTGGGCCAATGTGCATGCTGAGTCTCCACTTAAACCCCACATCCTCCTTTTCCCAGCCTCTGCACATCCAGGCTGCTCCAACAATCCGTGAGCAGAGAGATGTCCTCACACCATTTCCCAAGAAGGGTGGCAGTTGATGCCACCCCAAATATGACTGCAAGAGCTAGGAAATGCCACCCCAAAATGTGTCACTTTGGCATATCAATCACGTTGAACTGTAGGCACTTGAGAAATGGCAATACAGGAGGGCTTTCTCTTGAAAAGGAACCCAATTATCATAGATCCCCTCCTGGGAGTTTAAGAGGCCAGGGAAGATGGACTCTTGTCACAGGAGAGGGGACTAGAAGTTGACCCCACAACTAGACAAACTGTGTTGCAAACAATCACAAATTTCCACCTATTCTTCAAAGGGTCTGTCACCTTTCCTGAAAATAATTTACTCTTCTCCCAAGAGGCCACACCCCATTCCCTTTCCCTGTGAAGATGGTGTTCAAGCCTGAATTCTAAAGCTATCTCTTGGAGTCTCTCTTCTTTACCAGGGTAACTTCCATGTATAGCATGAGGTAGACATGTGAATAAATTCCTTTGTTTTCTTCTTGTCCATCTGTCTGTTGGGACAGGGGTCTTGGCTAAGAATTCAAAAGGGTAGTGAGGAAATTCTTCTTCTTCGCTTGTGGAGATTTTCTCCTCCGCCCCAATATCTTATTTATTTATTTATTTATTTATTTTAGGGAGAGAGAGAGAGAGAGATAGCATGCAAGAGCTCAATGTGGGGTGCAGGAACTGAGAGAGAGAATCTCAAGCAGACTCTGCACTGAGTTCGGAGCCTGACGTGGGGCTCAATCTCATGACTCTGAGATCATGACCTGAGCCAAAATCAAGAGTCAGATGCCCAACTGACTGTGCCACCCAGGCACCCCCCTCTTACAGATATGTTCATGTTAGAAACAGATACCTCATATCCTATGCCACTGTGGATCTTGAGTTAAATGTTACCACGAGACCTGATTCAAACACACCTGAACTTTTTCCAGAATTTCAAAAGTGATATGACACTTTCGGTCACTGAATTAGAAGTTCAAACACACACACATTCACACCCACAGAAGCCCAGGACACATGAACTACCCAGGCATGCTCTTGGTAAACCTGCACATCTTTCCTGAGCGGCATCAACCTGGCTGATGAGGACCACACATGCTGGATAGGCCAAGTTTGTTTGAACAAGAACTATTAGAAGGTCTAGAACCTCAAATTCCAACTTTTATGATTGGAGGAGCTCTTTCGTGAAAAAGAACCCCTCTTTCAATTGGAAATGCATATGCATGCATGGACACACACGTACTTTTTAATTTTATTTTATTATTTTATTTTATATTTTATTTTATTTTATTTTATTTTATTTTATTTTATTTTATTTTATTTTATTTTATTTTATTTTTTGTAAAGCAGATTGTCAAGAGACACCCCCAGTGCATATGCTCGCCAAGTTTGGCTTCTGTACTCCTGGTTTCCTTTAAGCGGGGTAGTCCTGCCAAGCCCTGGATATTGTACTGTAAAGAGGAAAGTAGGTCATGGCCACCGGCTGGCAGTTCTCAGCATAAATCAGTTGCGGGGGGGATAAAACCTGTCATCCGCAAGGAAGCAGGCACGTGGGCACCCACATGGCCACTTTGCCTCCTTCTCTGAGGCTGAAACAGAACCCACTTTCCTAGGGGAATGAATTTTATTAGAATCACCAAAGTGCCCAGGGGTGATTTTTTTGTCTTTGAAGTTAGCAGCTTTTTAAAGGGAAGGCAAAGTTCATAAAAGCCCGTGGATGTTCTACAACTACACCATCTATCTTTTATGAGGTTTGGGGCAGGCTGGGTGCCTCCCTGTAATTTCCTGAGAAGGGGGAACAGAGAAGCCACCAGCTCTTACTGGGCTTCTCTTTGCCGCAGGAAAGGCCGTGATTTGCTCTCGTGGCTGGGCCCCTGTAGCATCCGGCCTGGTGGAGGGAGGGCACTGTGATTTGTTGGGCTGGAGCACAGGGTCCTGTGGTGGAAGGTGAGCAGTTTCAGGGTGGCTCCGGGCTGCTGCTCACAGACCGTCATCTCAAGGAGGTGTGGAAGGATCATCTTTGATGATATTCATGGTCCTGAGTGTCCCCCCATCGGGCTGAAACCAGACACAAAGCTATGACCACATCCTTTCCAGCTGGTGATACTCCCTTTCTCCTGGGGGCATGTGATCCTGGTCCCCTTCACTTCTCTCTAATTGCTGTTCTTTGTTCTGGGGAAAGTCACTGCTGAACCCTGGGGCAGGAGATATAACACAGCCAGAGCCACACATGCGGATAGCCATGGACCCCCCCAGATCTGTGTTCATTCCTAAGAATAACCACAGACATGGGCTAAACCAAACTGGCCTGGCGCTCCTTTCCCTTCCTCCTGCCCAGGGTCCTGTGGTCTGTCTGAACATGGGCAAGTCACGTGGGGCCTCAGTGGCCTGCCTCCCAGGCTGACATGAGGGGGATCCCTGTCACTGGCCGGTTTTGAGCAGAGCTAGGACAGAGCTGGGCAGGAATGACTCAAGCATGGGTTGGAACTGGCTCCTAGCCTGCTCTCTTCCTAACTCAAATCAATTCTGGAATGAGTCAGAGCAGGTGTGTAAGTTCTACAAACGTATGTGGTAATGGGAGGACTGGCTTGGGGACTCAGCCAGTAGGTGACCCTCGGTCTGCTTTCCGAGGGGATGGGTGCCACCTGAGCATCTTCACTTCTTCTGTGCTTGCCCATGCATGGAGCTCTTCCAGGGCAAGGAACCAGCCCCATGTGTACCCAGCCTTGGCCTCCTTGCAACCAGTGTGCCCCAGCTCCTCCATGATGCCAGGTGAACAGGACTTTTGTCCCCAAGTCTCATCCATACCTAATTTAGATGACATAGACGATGAGATTTGGGACTTTTTGCACCGATAATATTTAGATGAGATTTTGGACTCCACGGTGATGCTGGAATGGGTTAATGATTTGGGAGACAATGGAATGGGCTGAATGCATTTTTCATGTGAAAAGGATGTGAAATTTGGGTGGGGAGCAGAGGGTGGCCTGGGATGGGTTGAATAGTGTCCCCTCAAAATTCATGTCCACCTGGAACCTCAGAATGCAACCTTATTTGGAAACAGGGTCTTTGCAGATGTAGTTAGTTAAGGGCTCCGAGGGGACCCTCCATCCAATGACTGGTGTCTTTATGAGAGAAAAGAGAGAGTAACGCGGACACAGAGAGAAGATGCAATGGAAGATGGGGCAGAGATCAGAGTTGTGCTACCTGGACAAGCCAAGGAGTGCCTGGCCTGCAAGAGGCTGGAAGAGGTTAAGGAAGAGGTCCCAGCATAGCCTTCAGAGGAAGCACCAACCTGCCGACACCTTGATTTTGGACTTTTGGTGCCAAAATGTAAAAGAATAAATTTCTGTTGTTCTAAGCACACAGTTTGGTGGTAATTTGCTACAGCAGCCCTGGGAAGTGAAGAGAGCCTGGTACGGGGCATGGAGAATTCACAGCCATGCCAAAGACTGAGCTGCTGGGAGGTCTGTCATCTGTGCAGGCAGCAGAGCGCTCTCAGGGACAGCGGGAGTTGTTGCTGGCATCCAAAAAAAACAAAAAACAAAAACAAAAAAAACAAAAAAAGCCAGTTGGAGGCTGGGGGTGTCATGTTAGCAAAACCAAATGCCAGCCAGTGCTGGGCCTGGGGTTGCACACAGCTGGGGCCACAGTGTTCTGTGTGGGGAGGCACACTGGGAAAGTGCTGGGCTCTGGAATTAGGTAGATTTGACATTGTCATTTAGTAGAGATTGGACCTTGAGCTACTTCCTTGACTACTCTGGGCTTCGGTGGTCATATATGTCAAATAAATGCGATTGCGTCTCTTTGGCAGGGTTGGGGAAGGATTAAATGAGGTATGTACTTGGCACACGGTATGTATCTGATGGGGAGTCCCAAGCTGCTAGCACTGACCTCCGTGCCCTGGGGTAAGTCTACTCCAAGGGTCTCGCCTCCTCCTATTGCTACTAAACACCACTAAACACCAGTGAGCACGTTCCCTGGGCCATGGACTATGTCAAGAGCCTCTCCACGTTATCTCATTGAATCCTCGTCATAGCCCTGGGAGCTGCTACTATCTCATTTTACCAAGGAGGAAACTGGGGCACTCCACGTGTAGTCATTAGGATTCACACCCAGGAGGCCCGTGTCATTCCAGAGCAGGTTAGCACTCTAACCAAGGCGGCTGGTGTTTTCATGGTCACAGGTAAGCTCCATTCCTCCATCCGAGCCCAGTGCCAGCAGGGCCTGAAGTCACGAGCTGGCTGGTTCAGGCGTGAAAACCTCTTGCAGGTGAACTCCAAGAGATTGCGCTAGGGGATCCCTGTGGGAGCTGCATCCCAGCACTGCCAGGAAATGGGGCTCTGAGGTTACTCCTTCAAATCATTCATCCTGAGAGAGAAGGAGGCACTGGGGACTCTGCCAGGAGGCCCAAGGCAGTGCTGAGGCTTTGGCTGCAGGGAGCTCCCTCCTCACTGGCCTCCTTGCTTCCTCCCTCCAGGCTATTTTTGACACTCGAGTGATAAAACGTAACCTACTATTGCTCTGCTCAAAACTTGCCATCTTTTCCCCATTTCGCTCCTGGTAAAGCCGTGTGCTCTTACAGTAGCGGCCTGACACGTCTAGGAGATCTGACCTTACCTCCTTTCTGTCCCTCATGCCCACCCAGCTCTGGCTGCACCGTCCTCCCTGCGCTTGCTGAGCACACCAGACCCACTGGCTCAGGGCCTTTGCATCTGCTGTTTCCCTCTGCCTGAAGTATTCCCCTACATAACTATAAGGCACACCAATGCCCTCTTTGCTCAAATGTGAGGCTTTTTCTGAACACCCTAATTAAAATTGTGATCCCCTGTTCCAGCAACACCTGCTTCCCTCTCTGCTTTAGTCTTCCCCGTAACACTGGTCCCACCTGACATGCCACATATTTTACTTATGTATTTGTTTGTCCCTTCCATCTATTAGAGCCTGAGTGAAACCCTGAGGCAGGGATTTTTGTGTGTTTTGCTCATTACTGTTCAGTTTAGTGCTTAGAACACTGTCTGGCTCATAGTAACTTTAATAAATATTAGTCAAATGAATGAATAAACCATGTTAAGATGGTACAATATAATTGTACGTAGTAGGTACTCGGTAAATATTACTACCCTGACCCCAAGAAACAATGATTATAAATTTAAAAGAATAGAAATTTGTTGAGACATGGGGACACAGCTGTTGAGACATTTGCGAACCACCATACATTTGCGTACTGGGCAGCTGTCTGGTATGCACTTCGGTTTAGTGAGCATTTTGCTTGCTCCCTCCATAAAGCACTTCTCTCTCTAGCCTCTAGGTCTTGGCATATGCTGTTCTTAAATGTCCCTTCTTCCAGGAAGCCCACTCTGACTTCCCAGTCTAGGTGGGGGTCTTCATCATCGCTGCTCCCCAGCACAGTACTTCTTATACTGTTTCATATCAGCCTATACATTTGCCTGTCCACCCTCCTAGACTGCGGGGGAGGCACTAGATCTGGGCCTGGCACAAAGTAGGTACACAGTAAAGGCTTCTTGGATGAATTTATAACACAAATGCCACAATGCTTTCCAAATGGCACACACTTAGATGATTGATCTACGGTGGGTGTACAGGTGTTGATTCCATCTCTGCCCTGACTAGGGGTCTGCAGAGTGAAAGATATCCCAAATTGTTTTAGTGGAACACAGATGACTATCCAAAAAACACTGTCTTCTCTACATCTTTTCCTAAGATAGAGATCTCAGGCCAGGGTAGTTTGCAAGCAGGTGGGAGCCCTGCAGACCTGCGTTGGGGCCCCAGCTCCTCGCTGGCATTCCTCCTCCAGATCCGCCACCCAAGTGACTACTCTTTGTTGAGACTGGAGAGACAAAAGCCTCCCACAAAAAGCCTGGCAGAGAGACGGAAGATGTCTGGGTGCTAGGCAACTGGTCAGGAAGCAGACACTGGCCTCATGTCTGGGCCTCACTCGCCAAGCACTTGGGCCTGGAGTTCTTTGTCTGATGAGCGTTTCCATTTAATCAGACGCCCCCATGATCTGCTTGTAGGACCGTGGGGAGCAAGCAGAGGCTGTCATCCTGCAGGCTGTGGGAACAGGGAGGAGCTGCCCCAGTGCTAGAGAAGGCAGCATGAATCTCTCACTTCCCACTCCTGGTGGGTCCTTGGTCTGCTGGCTGTTCTTGGTCATCTCCCTCCAAGTATCCCCCCCACCTCCTTCATATCAACACACTCCTACAGCCACGTTTTTTGTCCTCTTCATGGTTAGCCCTCTCAAGAAAAAAAAAATTTGAAAACCGGACATTGGCATACCAGTAGTGTGGTGTATGGCTCTTCAGTTAACTTGACCATCTACGAAGTGGCGGCTCGGCGCTCCCAGTGAGGCTCCGGCAGGCTCATTCCTTGTTTGTCACCCCGACCAACCCCGGGACGTAGGATTCATGTATCTTCTTTCATAGATCAGGACACCAAAGCTCAGGTGGCCTAGGAGAGCCCCTCAAGGTCGCACAGCTAGTACACGACAGAGTTGTGTTTAAATCCAGGACTTCCTCATGCTGACTTCTTCCTATGAATTATGCTGTTCCTCTCAAGTGTCACCTGTTTTATGCATGGGTCACCTGGGTATTGGGCACTTAACTCATGAGACTTAAAGGATGCTGGTTCTTGGATGGAGGCAGAGTAGGAAATAAAACCAAATCCCCCACATCCTAGTTACTCTTCCTCTGGTGTTCCTCTGCTGTTTCCTGATGCTGGGGCTGGTTCACGCATTCTGTGGCTTCTCTCCTCAGCCCCTCCTTGGGCCCCTCTCCTGTCCTTTGTGAACATGTCACACAGTCAGACCTGTTTCCTTCATGCTTGCCGCCTGATAGTGGGGCAAGTCTGTATAATTCCAGCATTGGGTGTTTGTTCCAGAAGCCATTTCGCAAGATATAAGCCATCTCTCCTCTGGACTTTATTGGTCATGGAGGTAACATTTTAGCCTCTACCTTGTTTACTCTTTTTTTTTCTTATTTTCCAAACGGTTCTGAATGTGGGCAGGAAAGAGGTCTGTATTTACTGTAGGTTCTAGAAGAGCCTAGCCATCCTGTGAACTAATTCCATTTGATTCAATCCAGGAGAGCTGCTCTGTGGATTCAGCGTGTATGTAGGTTGTGCTCGTGTCACAGAAGGCATGCCCCCTGTTCTCCCGGGCTTTGCCACCATGGCAAGGAGGCCTGCACAAGCCACAAGACAGGTCTTAAGGCCAGGGCCTGGAACACCTTCACTGTGTCATTAGTCAGTCACAGAGAAATCTATTTCCATAATATCCTGGTTGGTAGTTGCCATTTACAAATGGAAAACCCAACCTCGAAATATTGGAGTACAATAATAGATATTTTCTCCACTTTAACCCTGAACCTATGCAAAATAGAATTTATCCTTTCAGTGGTCAGAAAGTCTTTGCTGATCTTTCTTGAATTTAGGGAAATCCTAAGTGCCTGTATCACATGCCTTGGCACTGTGCCCAGTTCTTTCCTAGTTAATCGTCACTGCAACCCTGGACAGGAGGTTTTATTACCCCATTTCAGAGATAAAGTAAACGAGGCTCAGAAGACTTTAGTAACTTCTCAAGATGATGTAAATTGGATTGAAAGTCAGTCTGTGTGGTTCCACAGCATCCTAGCACATCTCTCTGCCCCTTGAGAAACGTGAGAGCATTAAATCCTTGACATTCATGAGAGTAATCCCAAGACCTCTGGGAGCTCCCAATTTACAAATTCCACTTTAGCATATAATCCTTCCATAAAACATCTACTTTCTAGCTGAGACCCATCACGTCTCAGTCCTACCTCCATGGCTGGCGGTGAGGGTTCACTTTGTGGGGGCTGCCATGCAAGAAAGGTGGCAGAGCACCAGGGGACCGTGAACACTCCCAGCCACACACAATCCAGCTCCTTGGAGCACCTTGGGGCACCTGGCAGAGAGGAGAAGGACACGATGTGCATCTGTTGCAGTGGTCAGATGGCCGGGTCCCATTGCTGAAAATGCACACGTGCATGTACACAGCTTCCACACTCATGCACCTCTGCATTCTGAGCACAGATACTAAGCAACTAAACAATGCTACTCCCCAGAAAGCAGCAGCACACAACAGCCTGGTCTAAGTAGAAGTAGAAGTTTTTAAATTGTACATTGATGGGTATTTTGTTTCTCAAATAACTATGTACTTTATGATTACAGTTTGAGTAAGTGTAACTAGTATATCGAACCCCGATTTCACAGATTATATGGCTGATTATCCATTGATATTAGTGACACACAGTTTTCTCTGAAAATATATTGATGCAAACCAAATAAGTCAGCCTAAAAGGAAAATATTAAGTAAATGTGATGCTAGGTACTTGGTGATGGTAAAGACCCTTCAGGGGGTCTGTAGGTGAGTGAGATTGGGGATATCCTGCTCTGAGTGTATAGTGTGGGCAGAAGTCAGGGAGACATGGGTGGGGAATAAGCCTGAGGGCACCTCCTCGAAAGTTCTGGAGCTTCAAAGATGGGAGGCCTTGCATTCTAGCTGGTAGACAGAAAGGGGGAAAAAAAAAAACAACCCTGCTTCACACTTAGTAATTATATGTGGAACAGACTATGTATAATTTTGAAGGAATTCAAAGTACAGGAAAGATCCCTTTGGGAAGAATTAAACAAATCTTCTTTGAAGAGGTGAATATAAAAACAGGACCCGCTCCTGCTACAATCAAATATTCCCCTAAGGCTTTTTTAAAAAACTTTTTTCATATGGAAAATTTCAAACATAAGCACAGTTGGGAGAAAAGAATATAAAAAATTCCTTATATCCATCCCTACCTTCTTCCTCATCATTTTTAACCCTCTCCGGGAAGGACCACCTAACCAAGAGTTGGAAAAACCAGGTTCTAGTTACAGCTCCGCCACAAATCAGCTGTGTGGCCTTGGCCAAGTCACTTAACCTCTCTGAGCCTCTGTTTCCTCTCACGTAACATGAGGGATGTGGACCAAATGATCTCCCAGGAACCTCCTGTTACCCCAACCCACTTCTGCAAGTTCATGAAATGGCAACAAATGGCATAGTGCTAGGCTGCATATGGTGCTCACTAAACCCAACTGGCAAGAGCTTTCTACTTTTTTATTCTCTCTATAACCTTCCCCATGGAGAAAGTCCAAGGACTTGTGGAGACAGACTATGTGATCCTGTTAGGACAGACACTCATACCAGGTCATATATACCAAGGTATGTCCTCAACTAGAATGAAGGAAGAAACAGAGCAAAATCATATTTTTGGAAAGCTATGCAATGATTTTGGCTTTGTATTGGCAGTACTAGGGCACAAGTGTGTATTTGTTCGGCAGTTCACAGTGGAAAGGCAGGTGAGGTGAGCATCCATTGATTTGAGGAAACCACGTGGACCACCAGACTGGAAAAAGAGGGCCCTGGGAGGTCTGTGGAATCCTGATTTACACAACTGGGTGGCCTTGTGGGCCGAATTAATCAGATCATCGTTTACACGAGCGAATACGTATGAAATGCTTAGCACGGTGCCCGGCACACATTAAGTCTAATTCTTATGATTTCTATTTTCACGCAGATGTTTAACTAAAGGGTTTAAGCACACACATATAAAGCTCGTGCACAATCAGCTTTGATAACAAAAGCATAATAATCTGCTTTGCCAGGATAATTTATGCTCTTGAATGGCCTGTTGGAGGAAGTCAGCAGCTCTCTCTCAGACTGTTCTGCTTTCCTGATACACCTTACCATCCCTGAGCTCTTACGTGAGCCTTTCATGTGGGGTCTTGAGCCTTCAACATAGCCTTCAGCATTGACAAGTGCTCCTACAACTCACCCTGCCTTTCTCACCAGCTTGGCATCTCTGCTGAGTTGAGGATGCAGAGGAGAGGAACGGGGTCATGTATTGGTAGCAAGAAGGGACAGGGAGGGCAGGGTACGGGGTGGTGGCTCTGAGTTCTGATCTTGGTTGGGTTACTGACTGATCTCTTGGTTAAGCGCTCTTGGTTTTAGGCACAGAATGGGAGAGCCGAACTGGGTTATGGGGAAGTTTTTAGCATTAACAGAACCTATTCTAAGATAATTATCACATAATAGTAATAATAGAGATCCTACCACCATAACTCTAACAATATCAAATGATAATCGCATGCATTATAAAGACTCCCAATCGAGTACTGATTCCTGGCGCCACCCACCATAAGCTCCGTTTACACCTTGAATGCATTTTCACGGGGCTGGATGCCGGGACACAGGGTGCCTGATGCTGAGGAGCTGACACATAGGCTATGGGAAGAGACAAGGAGAAGAACAAGTATCAGCTGTGACAGAGATGGGGACAGGTGCCTCGGGAATCCTATTTCTGCTCGTCTTCGGGTTTAACACCTGCTCTTCCACACTGAGCCAATATGGGAAACTTGATTCGTTCGACAGCTGTTTGCTGAACTTCTCCGCAGCCCCAGGCACAGTGCTGGCCACTCTGTCCACTCCCTCTTGGAGTTTAGTGACTACAGGAGGCAGGGACAGGAATGTGGGTTACACACTGTGTGCAGTTATGAAGGATGTTCAGAAACGGTATGAGGGAACCCAGGGACAGTGCCTTGGAGATCTGCAGGCTCTGCCTGAGGACATGTCTACTAAGCTGAGGATCGGAGGCTAAGAAGGAGGTGCTTTGTGAGGAGTCCGGGAAGAGCATGGTAGGCAATTTGTCAAAGGTGCAGAGAGTCCAGGGGCTCCAGAAACTGGGGCCGGGGGCAAGCAGTAGGACTGGGGCCACAAGATGAAGCTGGGAAGAGGGCTGATCTGATCTGCGTTTTCAAAAGCACTCTGGATCCAGCAGAGGAGAGAGTGGAGGGGGGCCCCGTGAACGCAGGAAGACCATTTCAGGGGAGGAAGAAGGCAGGGAGGAAACCAGCATACTTCCTGGCTCACAGGCTGCCATGAGGATGAGATGAAATGATGTGTGAACAACACCTACCACACAGTAGGTCCTCAAATAATGCTGGTGCCTTATCCCCTTGCTGTATTTAAAATGAGCTTCAGTGCAGTGGAGTAACTTTACTCAAGCCTAGGCAGGCCTGGCAAGACCAGCAGGCAAATGGGCTGGAGGAACAGCCAAACAGCGGGCACTGTGCCAGGGAGCCTTGCAAGGGAGTGGCTGGGCTCCCTCCTGACCAGGAGGATGTAAGGCAGCTGTCCACACCCGGGCCCAGGTGAGGTCAGCCTGCAAAGCTGCGGAAGACGACTGCCACAGAGCTCAAGTGTATACTGCTTTCCTGTTCACAAAAACACTTCTGCCATCTATTATCTCACTTGATTCCTACAACCACACGGAAGCAGAGCCATCATCTCAATTCTAGGAACAGGGAAGAGCAGGCTTAGAGTACGTTTGGGACATGTTCAGATTCACACAGTACATCAGTGGAGTGCCCACCCTTCCTGCTTCCCACCGAGTGTTCTCCAGCACCAGGATGTTCACACAACAGCCAGATGATGTAGACCTGGGATCTAGATTTCTAGAGCCCACCAAAACCAAAACCAAAGAAGAAGAAGAAGAAGAAGAAGAAGGAGGAGGAGGAAGAGGAGGAGGAGGAGGAGGAGGAGGAGAAAGAAGAAGAAGAAGAAGAAGAAGAAGAAGAAGAAGAAGAAGAAGAAGAAGAAGAAGAAGAAGAAGAAGAAGGAGAAAGAAGAAAGAAGAAAGAAGAAAGATGAAGAAGAAGAAAAGAAAAAACCCAAACAGCCAAAACCTGTGGTCTGAAAATATTTATTGGCTCCAAAATACAAAAAGCAAAGGGCAGAAATGAAATGATGGATGTTTATTTAAACGATGATAAAATGTAATGTCATGTCAACTTCATTAATTGATCCACAGAGCACACATTAAAATTTCATTATGTTGGGAAATCATGTATAGGCTAAATTCTCCTCACTGTGAGAATCCTGAAGTACACAGGGCGGTTGTTATGAAATCATAGCCAGCAGAGAGTTAGAGGAGCATGTCGCAGGTAAATAACCACAAAGACAGAATTTCCATAATCCTTTCAAAATGTGTTACAGCAAAAAGTTACATTTCATGTGAGCATTAATTTTAGAATGCTTGGTGCAAAATACAGTGCAATACCAAATACAAATGTCTAGGGCTTATGAGATCTGAGGTATCCAGGTGTCAGGTCTCTGTTGGATCTCTTTTGTAAGTTTATTTGGTTTTCATGAAACTCTGAATCTAGAAAACCCCTTGGAATTTTTTGGGGGGTTTTATTCAGTATTCAGTCTATTTTGGAGGGAAAGTTTCCAGGAGGCAGAGACAAGAGAAAAAGGAAGAACAGAGTTGCTTTCAGAAAACCAAGGTGGGAGAGCCCACCTGCATCCCTTGGCAGTCAGGAGGCCTTACTGGAAGTGACCCAGCAGGAGGAGCTTCCCCTGGGTTTCCCTGGGGCAGAAGCATTGAATGTTCTAAGCCAAGCGGCCTCAATGAGACAGTGAGGTGCAGCTTCAATCTCAGCTTTTAACTGCAAAGTGGTGAGGGAGTGAGCTGTGCGGATATCTCAGAGAAGGGAATTCCAGGCAGAGGGAACAGCAGGTACAGAGGCCCTGGGATGGGTGTATGTCTGGCCTGTTCATGGAAGAACAAGGAGCCCAATGTGGTTGGGGTGGCTGAGTAGATGGCAGTAAAAGAGGTCAGGACAGTAATGCGGACAATAGGATTTAGCCACTGTGATGAACGACCCTTCTTGGAATGAGAGAGGGAGCCTCCAGAGAGTTTTGAGCACATGATTAATGTGATCTTACTGATGTTTAAAAGAATATGATAAGAATAGACTGTAGAGGAGTGGATGAGTTTCCTGCGGCTGCTATAACAAATGACCACAGACTGGGTGGCTTAAAGCAACTGGAATTTATTCTCTTTTGGTTCTGGAGGCCATCGATCCGGGCTCAAATCGGTGTGTCAGCAGGGCTACACTCCCTCTGGAGGTGCTTGAAGGGAGTCTGCTCTGTGTCTCTTCCACCTTGTGGGAGCTATGGCATTACTTGGCCTGGGGTCACATCACTCCAATCTCTATCTCTGTGGTCACGTCATCTTCCCTGTGTTTGTCATGTGTCCCTCTGCTTTTTAGAAAGACATTTAGGGCTCACCTAAATAACCCAGGATAATTGCCCCATCTCTAGATCCTCAATCATATCTGCAGAGCCCTCTTTTCCAAGAAGGCAACATTTGTAGGTTCCAGGGATCAGAAGCTGGTCTTTTGGGGGGCCAGTATTCAGTCTCCTCCAGAGTGTCAGGATAGAAGCAGAAAGTCCCATTAGGATGCTTTTGGAGTCTTCTGAGCAAGAGAGAGTGATGGTTTGGACCAGGATGGGAGCAGCACAGGTGGTTTGGAGAGCCTGGATTCTTGGCATATTTTGAAGGTAAACCCAACAGGGGCTCCTGACAGATGGGAGGTGGGGTGTGAGAGAAAGAAAGGGTTAGGGACTGACTGCAAGTCTTTTCCTGGAACAATGGGAGGGTGCTGGTATCCCTACTGAAACACAGAAGGCCGTGGGCAGAAGAGGTTTTGGGAGTAAGAGCAGAAATTCAGCTTTGGAAATGGGAGGTGTGAGATGTTCTCTAGGTACCTGCATGGAGATGAAGGGCAGAAGAGTCTGAGGCTTGAGACAGAGAGAGGCTTGGGATGGAGACTTTAACTGGGGTGCATAAGCATGGAAATGGTACCTAGAGTCATGGAATGAGAGGGCATCAGCTAGGGAGCACATGTAGAGAGAGGGATCTGCGGCCTGAGCCCTGAGCCCCCCAGCACAGGAGGTCAGGGAGAAGGGCAGTAAGGGTCTGGTGGAGGAGACTGGGAAGGAGCGAGCCCGGAGACAGGAGGAGGATCCAGGCAGGGTCCCATCTGGGAATCCAAGGGAAGGAAGCACAGCAAGGAGGAATGAGGATAACACGGCCTCCCAGCTAAGACAGAAAACTAAGCAAAGGCCCTGCCTTCTGCCTATATCCCTCCCTCTGTTTGGTCTTGCTCCAGCAGGGACATCTGGCACATAGCCGCTCACCCTAGAGGGGAGGCCCCTTGTAGCCCACAGACCCCAGTGCAAAGCACCTGTCTCCCCTGGTAGCCAGGAGGCCTTACTGGAAGTGACCCAGCAGGAGGAGCTTGGGTTTCCCTGGAGCAGAAGCATTGAATGTTCTAAGCCAAGCGGCCTCACTGAGACAGTGAGGTCCAGCTTCAATCTCAGCTTTTAAAACTGCAAAGTGGTGAGGGAGTGAGCTGTGCGGATATCTCAGGGAAGGGAATTCCAGGCAGAGGGAACAGCAGGTACAGAGGCCCTGCAGAAACTTAGTTCTTCCACAGGTGAGTTGGAACCGTCTGGTGTGCCTCCAGCAGGTGCTGGAAAATGCCAAGCATTCCAGACTAACAGATTATGGTTCACGAGCTGCAGGCTTGTGACCTTTGGCCTGGCGGCCTGCTGCTAGGGGCTTGGGATAATTGGGAGAAGAGCCAGTGGTCCCAGAGCACAGCGAGGGTGGCCAATCCAGAAATCATGGGGCTCTGCTTTGAAATGGGGATTCTGGGGTCCAGAGACCCCCTAGGAGCTAACCTGCCTGACACTTGCTCACTAGGAGGATCTTGGGAAAAACACCTATCCTCTCTAAGCCTCAGTGTTTTTGTTTGGAAAAGGGGCCTACAAAGATCTGTTCCCGGGCGAAAGGAATAAGACACTGTGGCCCTCCCAGTGCTGCCTTTCATCTCACAAACACATATCCAGCAGGGATAACATACCAACAGCTCACAGCAAACATTGCCTCTAGACCCAAAGAATGTTCTCTGAGAAGAGGGAGAGACTTGGGGCACGGGTCCTACTCCCAGTCCTGCTCCTTGTCCACTCATTGTGTCCTTGACAAACCATCACTTCTCTATAGCTTCACTTTTCCAACCTGTGAGAGGAGGGGTTTGAACTACATTTGAACTATACTGGTCATTTTCACATTTTTTTTTTATAGCAGGAGAACACTCTAATTTTTTAAAAAGCCTTACATGATACCCTAATGTTTAAAACAGATTAAATATTCCCTGGTTAAAGAGGAGAAGGGAGCCTCAGTATAGCTGGGCTCAGAACCCCTTTACCCTCTAAGGTGGCCCAAGACACCTCCATGGAATCCTAGAGCTCCAAGGAACAGATTTTGAAAAATTCTGACTGAAGACAAAAATTGCTAGTGTCCCTGAGTTTAAAGCTGTATGTGATTGGAATTAGATAAATTGGTACTGATGAATATGTATTTCAAATGGCTATGTGTAAAAATGTATTTTGTGTGTATGCTTTGTTTCCATTTTTAACCTGCAGATAGCCAGCTAAATTCTCAATGTTTTATGCCTACTTGTTAATTTCTCGATGTCAAATTTGCTGCATGGTTATATTATGAAGAAGGGGTTAGCTCCATATTTGTAATTGGTTAAAAATGCATTGACTATGAGAGAGAGAGAGAGAGACAGATCCTGAGATAAATACTTCTAAGGTCTTGCACAGATTAAAAAAATCTCAAAAATGATAACTTTTTCTTCTGGTCAGTCTTGAAGATGTCATGAAGCAGCTTCTGTGTTATCAAGAAATTAGAGCAAATGCTATTTAATAGTCAGGGCAGGAAGGAAGATAAAACCAACTTTAGTTGAGCACCTACCATGTGCCAGCTACCATCTTATACCTTATGTTAGTTAATCCTTTGACCGATGCTACAAGGATGTATAGGTCATTATTACCATTCCACTTATGGGGAAACTGAGGCTCAGAGTGATGGAGTGATTTGCCCAGGGTCACCTAAAGTATGGGAAGAACTGGGGCTTTGCCATTCCCTTTGGAACCTTCTCCCAGTCAACAGTGTGACCCATAAAGCACAGGGAGTTCATGCCTCCTCTTTGCCAGAACTCATTTTGTTTTCAAACTGCACCCAATTTTTTCATCAGGGAGGGCTTTTCATTTATTAGGCATTCAATTTTCCTTCCGTTCATCATTTATTTGCTTCTGCTTTTCATTTTTTAAGAGGTGAAGGAAATGCAAATTACCAAATGAATGTCATGCATAATATTGCTGGCTGGCTACAAAGAGCCTTTGTAACAGTGTGCTCTGTTCTAGGACAAATTGGTCTACAAGGACCGGACACACCTCTCTGGGTGTGTTGACACACATCCAGCCTGGAGACCTCTTTTCTTGCCTATGGCCTGCCGGGAGAGAACAATGGCGAAAGTGTGCTTTTGTTTGGTCTGCCATTCTCAAGGTTGATATGTGGGCTCAAATCTTGGGGACTGTTTCCCTAAGCTGTAGAAAATTGTGTTTGCAGAGCCCAGGGAGGGTAGCACTGACTTCCCAGTGCTGTTCATATAGTGTCACCTGGTGGGTCCCTCTCATTCTTGGCCTCTACTCCTGAACTATCTGTGGTGTGCCTCTTACACCCTGCTGTGTTTCTTGGCCCTCCTAGCTGGAGTTTTGGTGCTTTTCCTTTCAGCATGTCTTTGCCCAGCTCTTCTCAAGATCTCACAGCTCCCAAGGGACAGAGCTGGGGTTCAACTACTGGTCTATATGGCTTCACCCACAGGCAATTCTTCCTCCCAAGCTTCAGGAACTCAAGATCAAGCAGATGTATTTCTGACTATAGTTTCTAGCTTCATGTTGGTCATGAGTGTACACAGACACAAGCATGCGTGTACACACACATGTGCACACTCACAAGCACCCCCCCCCCCATTTGTATGATTGGGAGTTACATGAACTTGACTAAAGTCGAAAATGAAAAATCACCCTCAGGGTGGCATTATTAATGCCTCACGGAAAATATTCCACTTCCAAACAATTAGGTTGATGGATTTTCTTGCATTTTTTTTTTCTTTTTCCACTTAAGATCACAGTTGTTTACAAGAAGCAGCAAAGGTTTCTGTCTAAGCAGCGTTGATTGGTGTTCACTGGCACTGGTGTTCAGTTGGGCCAGCCAAGGCCTCAAGAATGAGGGGGGGGGTGTTTAGGTTGGGGAAAATTTGGGGGGAATAGGTGACCATTCCATCCCCAAGACACTGATTTTCATGAAAAGAAGAGGAAAGTGAGGATTTGATTATAAAGAGGACTTTCAAAATAAGTGAGATGTTCAGTTTCTTCTCTTAAGAGCTGTAGGTCTCTTCTACATTGAGCATGTAGAAGGTAGTCTCATCTCTGGGGAGGTCCCACCCAGCTTCGTGCTGAGACCATCAGACTGGGGATCGTTAAGTAGGAGTCATACTTAAACCTGCCTGTAATTTGTACAATTAAACTGCCAGGTTCCAGCATTATGTGAGTTCTCAAGATCTTATTTCCCCTGAATTTCTGTTTTTGGAACCACAGGTCATGGAGGGCAGCTGCAGAAGAGAGGTACATTTCTCTGTGCAAGTTTTCTAAAACCATTTCCATCAAATTGTTAATGATTCCACTAACAGGTGCTCCGGGGCTTGGAGACAACGTCCACCAGCTGAGAACATCACAACTGCCAAAAAGACTCAGGCAACTGCCCAGAAGTGGCATGGGCTTATGGGGGAGAGGAGGGCTGGGTGAGTTTTTAGGACATCAGTCTAAAAGGGTCACAGAACACTGGTCCAGGGATTTCTATGAAACTTATAACCCTCTCCTTGCCTCCTACGTGCCTTCTCCATTCTTGCCTCCAAATGTCACCAGTGCGATCATCCTAAAAGGCAAACCTCAAACAAGGTTGGACCATCTCCACTTCCCCTCCTGGGTGAAATCCTTCAGTAGGTTTCCTTGCCTTCAGGATAAAATGGAAGCCTCTTCATCTAGCTAATACCATCCAAGAGCTGAACCTTGTCTCCCTTCCTCCTCCAGCCCATCAAACCTCACTCAGGCTTTGGATGCATTGAGCTTCTTCCTACCTCTAGGCCTTTGCCCGAGCTATTTCCTCTGCCTGGCATCCCTATTCCTCTTTCCTTTCCATCTGGATGACTTCTATTCATCCTTCAGGGCTTTGCTCAGGCATCACCTCCTTTGGAAAGCCTTCTCTGATTATCTCTCTTACTTTGTAGGCATGACAAACCTAACCTAAAATTTAAAAAGCTTCCTATTTAAAAAATATTTGATACACAGGACTAATACATTATAACAATAAGCCAAAACAGCAGGATATCAGAAAACACACAAAATGGGATCATTTTTATGAAACTGCTCCAACACAGATGCTACATATAGGCATGTGAATGGGTGCACAGCACACAGACCTGAAGAGACTATACCTGAGCCCTAACAGTGGTTACCACTGGAGGAGGGACTATGGGCAATTGTTACTTCCTACTTTTGCGTTTATAAGTTTTCTACATCTTATATGATGAGCTGGGGTATTTTTGTAATTAGACAAGATTTAGTTTAGGAAAGAAATAGTTATGCTGAATATTGCATGTGAATGCAAAGAAATAATTTTTAAAATATCTATTTATTTTTCTTAAAGATTTTATTTATTTATTCATGAGAATCACAGAGAGGCAGAGACATAGGCAGAGGGAGAAGCAGGTTCTCTGTGGGGAGCCTGACGTGGGACTCCACCCCAGGTCCCTAGGATCATGCCCTGAGCCGAAGGTAGATGCTCAACCACTGAGCCACCCAGATGCCCCTTATTTATTTATTTTAGAGAGAGAGAGGGAGATGGGGCATGGGGAGGAGGAGGGGCAAAGGGAGGGAGAGAGAGAGAGAGAGAGAGAGAGACAGAGAGAGAGAGAGAGAGAGAATTTCAAGCAGACTCCACACTGAGCACAGATCTGATGCAGGGCTTGATCTCATGACCCTGAGATCACAACCTAAGCCAAAACCAAGAGTCAGATGCTTAATTTTCTGCACCACCCAAGCCCAAGCTCTCCTAAAGAAATAATTTTTTAAAAAGAGAGTGTCAGAACTAAGTGGAGGGATGTCTGTGACATATAAGTAAAAAGAGCAAGCTTCATCTAGTGTGCATAGTCTCTCATTAAAAATACACAAATAGGTAAATATATACATACACATCCAATATCCATAGTGTGTCAACAAGGAGTAGGCGATGGAGTGATATTCACACCAGGCTGAGGATGTTGGTTATCTCAGGTGATGGGAGGTACAGATGTGGTGGCTCTTTGCCTTCACTGATCTTGGTACCATCTCATTTCACTTGCTACTGTAAGCATATGTTACTGTTGTAAATATTTTGAAAAAAAATCAAATAGTGAAGAAAACACTCCAAAGAGTGGGCTGGACTAAGGTACTTATAAATAACAATATAAGATTTCAGACAAGTCACAGTTGCTTCCTTAGAGTAATCTGTTAACACTCTTAACTTGGAAATTATTTTAAATTTAGAGAAAAGCTGCAGGAACATTGTGAAGAATAGCAGAAGGAACACTCACATGCAGAGTGTGTGGCTCCTCTGTGGCTACCATTTTGCCCCATTTGCTTTACTACTTGTTCTCTTGTGGAGTAATATCTACTCCACACTAGGAAAAAAAGTATTATAGGTTTCCATATCACCATTTAATGTCAGATTAATTGCCAGAGATATGAGTGGTCACTTTAGAAAAGCACATGTTATTTCTTAGGCTCCAGAGATGTGACATGTATGAAAAAATACCTATAGAGGGATCCCTGGGTGGCTCAGCGGCTGAGCATCTGCCTTCGGCTCAGGGAGTGATCCCGGGTGCCAGGATTGAGCCCCACCTCAGGCTCCTTGCAGGGTACTCCCTCTGCCTATATCTCTGTCTCTCTGTGTGTGTGTCTCTCATGAATAAATAAATAAAATCTTTTAAAAAATACATATGGATAAAGCTGTTCTTTACAGTATTGTCTGTTGAGGGAAAAACTGGATGCCACCAAAGGGCTGACCAAGAGGGCTGGTAAAATAAGCAATGGCAAATCTGTACTGTGGTTTGCTGTGAAGGAGTAAAAAACATAAGTGGGATTTGCATGAGCTAACGAAAATATGCTGAAGGTACATCAAGTAAAAAGCGCAAAACAAAGTATAGATCATAAAAAAACTCATAGGAAGAAAACTTTACTGTAAGACGACATCTATCTCCCCACCCCTCTTAGAACATCTCTTGGTGGGGAACAAGGAAGGAAGCCAATCCCAGTCCCCCTCTCCTGAGGGTTTGCCGGTGGGAGGAGGTTCTGGGAAGCCTTTCATGCACTGAGTTGTCTTACCAGCATCTTTTCCCTGGCAGGCAAGAATGCAAAGATGGGGACTGTCAGGCCCCTGGGCTCAACCCAGCCTACAGATTGCCACCCATCATCACAGGTGGCTGTAAAACTTGTGTCAACACTGAAAAATAGAGAGATTTCACATAAAACATTCAGGTTCCTAGTCTATCTGGCGAAACCAGAGCAGCAGTTGTGAGTGCAGCACTGGGAAGCAGCCAGGTGTGGGCTGCCTTTAGCAGGTGGGCATGTTCCCTTGGCTAGGTTCCCCTAATCACAAAGCCCACTTCTGAACTCAAGGCGCTTTGGAACTCGTGCTCTGATGTCTTACAGGGGAGGCCCTGTCCCTGGGGGGAAATGGGATCTGAACATTGCTCCGTTTCAGCTCTCAATCTAACAATATTTTCTACTGGAGTCTGTCCAAGAGTCCCCTTAGAAGCTCCACAGCAGGAGGAGGTCTGTTACCTCCATGATAACATAATCCATTGCATAGGTGAAGAGGGTCGCGGCTCAGAGGTGAGGTGACTTCTCCAAGGTCACACAGCAAGTTAGTCTCAGTGTCAGGAGAGTGCCAAGAGTGCCAACCTCCCAGCTCAGTGCACATTATGTTGCTTCCCACAGACCAGCTTTCAGGCTGGATACGGCTGAGAGTCAAAGGGTTCAGCTCCCTACGGACACAGCCCAGCACTCCATCCCAAGGTATCATTTCCTGAGCAAGGCAAGAGGGCTGGCACACATTTAGGTGGCACCAAGGTCCCTATCACCCAGAAGAGGCAGGTATAATAATGACAGCCACAGCTTCATCTGACGGGCAGCACAGAGCAGAGGAGAAAGCACAGCTCTGAACCATGACTTTAGCACCTATTATCTGGGTGACCTTGAGCAAGTTATATTTCCCTCTGTCCCTCTGTTTCCTTAGAGGACTGTTTTGAGGATTAATTGAATTAATAGGTGTAGAGTGCTTAAACCATGTCTGATGCACAGTAAATGCTCAATAAACGTAAATGGATATAATTGTTATATGGTAGGAACTATACTAAGTGTTTTGCTTGCTTTATCTCACTTCTCTTAACTGGAATCAGGAAAGTGCCATTCATTCATTCATTCATTCATTCATTCAATAATTAATTTATTGAGTGTTTGCATACTGGGTGCTGGGACAGAGCATTGAAACTACAGAAAGCTTCCATCCTTTCTGCGATCCTGAAGCTCACATGGGGGTCGGGGACAGAGATAACTAATCCATCAGCAGTCAAGTGACCCATGCTGTGAAGGGAACCAACAGAATAAGGGACAGAGAATAAGGATGGGTAGGGAGTTAAGTAAGGACTTTGGGATAAAGTGGTAAGGGAAGGCTGTTCTCACAAAGTGCATTTTAGCAGAAACCTGACAGAAGTGATAAAGAGATCAGTAGATGAATGCAGGAACAGCGTTCTTGGCAGACAAGAGGGCAAGTGCCAAGGCTCTGACATGAGAGTGAAACGTTGGCGATGTGGGATGTTCAAGGAGCCAAATGGAGGTCTTGGTGGCTGGACCCAATGAGCAAGAAGGACAGACGCTGGGCGCAGGGCAAGGAGGGAGGCAAAGGATCAAGCCTAATACTCTGTTCTTTGTTTTGCAGAAAAAGAAACTAAAGCTGAGTTAAATTACTTTCCCAAAGTGATCAAGCTGATGAGCAGTAGACCCAGGAACTGGAACCCAAGACAGCCTGGCTTCAAGGCATATATTCTCACCCATCAGCATATACACTGCCTTGGGCACAATCAACCAAAAATACAGTGGAAATCTAGACACATTTAGCCCCATTAGAACTGCTCCAAACTGTCTTCTGGGAAATTAGGCACAGAGTCAGGCGCGTGTGTGCATGCAGGGAGGGGGCACGGAGCAGACGGGAAGAGACTCCCTTATTTCCTGGGACATTCACGTTCACCTTGGCAGCTCTGGTCAGTCACTTCGGGTAACGGCGAAGGCTCTCAGGGTTTACAAGAGAAGAGGCATTTGCCCAAAGCATGTCAGTCCTTAGGGCATCTCAGAGTCAACAGTTTCAAAACATCAAAAGGTACTTAATAAAAATAGTACATTTCTAAATGCAACATCCTCTTTGGTAATGATATATTAGGTCTCCATCTCTCGTGGCATTATCTTACACAGGGATATATTGCACTGTTACAGTTCACGTCCATCAGTCTGCAAAACCAGGGTCATCAAACCCTGTAATTTATAACAGAATCTTGCAAACCTATGTATTATATATGTGTAGACATCGTTGCCTGGCATTTTATATGCAGCAGCCACTTGGTTCAGAAGTCAGGCTCAAAGCAACTCCCCCCAGTGTATCCCCCAAATTCAGGGCTCCCCAGACAAGGTGAAGTGCATGTATCACTACCCTCACCCGCCACCCCCACCTAGATTGAGCAGCAAATTAAGCAAAGGGCTGTGTTTTGGTGGTAGAGGAAAACAAAGATTCTAAAACAACAAGATTTGGTGGAAAGAACAAGGAGTGACAGTCTGGAGACCCAAATGTGAGAGTCTGGGTTTGATCATTTATTTCAGGGTCTTACTGGGCCATCTGATCATATGCTCCCACTAGATGTCATGCACTGTGCCAGAGTTAGGGGCATACCTTGCCTTTCAGGGTAGTGTGTCTCTAACCTCAACATGCATACAGATCACCTGGATCCTGTTAGACCACACGTGCCAGGCTCCAAACCCAGAGCTTCTGATTTTGGTCTGGGGCCCAGATTTGCTTTTCTAATGAGCTCACAGCAGATGCCGGTGCTGCTGGTCCTGGGACCCCACTTGTTGGAGTCATTCTGTTCCACTTGTTCTGGGTGGCTTTGGGGACCTCCATATAAAAATGCAGAGAGAGCGATGATCTGCCTAAGGTATCACAGCAGGACAGGGAGATCTATAGGTAGAGCCTAGTCTCCTGGACCCTGAGGTCAGTGCTCTTCCATTGGGCCACACTGCCTGTCTCCTCCTGGCTTTGTCCCCAAGCGTACTGCAACCAGTGGAGCAACCACATTTCGGGGAGGCCTTAGGGATGCATGAGGCTCAGAGCAGAACCTGCCCAGCACATTAGCTCTGCGGGGGCCGGTTGAAGCACTCAGCACAGGCCACTCTGAGCTTCCCAGGGCTCCCCTGAAGGTCATACAGAATCATCTAATGGCCCCTTAAAGGGAAAATGATGGTCTGATGGTTTTTTCCTGCTGAACCTCATCACCTCAACAGCCACACAACAGATCGCTGCCGCCAGGGGGCCAAGGAATACAGGTCTGTACCGCGCTGCAAGGCGGGAGAACGCTTTGCCAAGAGAGGCCATAAATGACTTATGGGATCAAGGTGGCCAGCAGGGATGCCATGCTGGGCTGAGCCCTGCAGACAGAGACCTCAGGATAGCCACTTTTCCCAGCCCCAATGCTGGCTTGCTGCCTGCCTCCCGAGAGCCCCCGTCCCTCCCCAGGGCTGGGCTTCTCACCTCCACCCCTTGCTGGCTGCCAGGGCAGTGCAGGCCCTGGCCCCTGGGCGTCTGCACATAAACGAGCCTGGGGGGACCAAACGCTGGCCTCCCACCGCTGGTGAGCATGATTGCAAAGATGCTTTATTGCCACTAGATTGCTCTTTCTCGGGTACTGCCTCTTCAGAACCATTTTAAGCCTCTCCGACAAACATTTTGATTTCCTTCCTTATTGCTCTGATCAAACTGCAGACCCTCACGCTCCTGATTTGACTGCAGACTTAGAAATAAATATCTGAGTGGGCCCTTGTTGAAGGACAATTTTTATCAAGTAAAAAATCCATTTGTGACCGAAATAATATCCTGGCCCTCCATCACCAATTTCAGAAACTTGGTTTCCAGCATTGTGGACTTTCTACCCCCATATGTCCTTGCTTGGTTATCAGAATCACCACCTACCCTCTCGAGCAAGGTAGGACACTTCAGGATGAATATTGTCTCTTGCTTCCCCATGTCTTCTGCATCCCGGCATCTTTGGGTCTTGTGCTCCTGCCATTCGTTTCTTCCATACCTGTTCTCTGAGATGCTAATAATGTACCCAGTGCTGGGTTCTCTCGTGGAGCTTCCAGGGTCAAGAGGGAGTCGGGAAGGAAATGGAGGACTAGGCTTTGCTGGAAACCCCCTGGTGGCTTGGAGAAAGTCGGTCAACTTTCACTGAGTGAGCAAGTCCTCTGGCTCCTGCCCCCGGGGGGAGAGAGTCAGGCATCCAGATCATTGCAATAATAAGAGTCCAGATGCTCATAGCACTGACCATGACCAAGCACTTTATGTATGTTGGGTCATTTAATCCTGGGAGGTAAACACTATTATATTATCCATATTTTGCACACAGAAGTGACTCATGAGCAGCACAGCTGGGGTTTGAACTCACGAAGTTGGCCTCCTGAGTTCATGCTTTTAACACAACAATCATAGTCTCGAGTGAGATGGTAGTAAATGTGGGGGCTGGTGGAAGCCTTCATCTGGAAGCATCTCCAGTCTCAGAGGAAGCCAGCTGGCCTGCTCAGACCCTCTCAGCATCCATGCAGAATGCCCGTGGCCTCTCTCTACCACTCAAGTGTGACTATCAGGGGCCCCTCCAAGGCAGCATTTGGAGAAAGGAGTAATGAAGGGGAGCTGGTGTGTGACCAGGTTTTCAGGCTGGGCACTGAACAGTATGTGCTGGGAATGGGTTGGCAAGTCCATGTGGGCTCCACTGAACCACGGAAATGTGTGGCCCTCCCAGCACCTGCTATGAAGGACCTCCAGGGCTGACTGCCCAGCCCCGGGAACAGGTTTCAAAACTCACCTGCCCACTTCAAAATTCACTGACCCCTCTGCACCCCACAAGAGTCTCTTTCCTCTTTTTTCTCTTTTCTATGAACAGAAGGAAGGAGGGAAAGAGAGAGAATGAAGCAGGAAGGCAGGAAGGAGGTGATAAAAGGTATGTGTAGCATGAATCTCCTAGCTTGTCTGATTCAGTGTCTCCCTCCCTCCTAAATTCTGGACCTCAACTACTTTCTGAACTTACCTATCACAATATCCCAAAGGACCATTCATTTATTTAAAATCCATCTATGTGTCCACAATGAGACAGATACTCTGCTAGACTCTGGTTAAACAGTATGAAAGACAGTCCCTGCCACTGATAGACATTAAATAAATAAATACACAAGGAAATGAATAAATTACACATTGTGCTGAATGCTATAGGAAAAGAGTAAGGTCCATGAGGGGCAAACAGGGTGGGAATGGGGAGAAAGCCATTCCGACGTGCAGAGAGGCGTGCGGGGCTGCTGTGGAATGAGGGAGAGACACCCAGATCTCACCAGGCAGGTGGTGCCAGAGGCTAAGCAAAGAGACTCCAGAAGGCTTTGAAGATATGCAGGGCTGCTGGCTCTATAAGTGAGCTATTTAAGAGGAATGTTATGGATGATGCTTCGTTCATTAACTGGACCGTGAGCTCCCTAAGGGAAAGGCATCGGTTTGTTATTCAACTGGGTATTCCAGCCCTAGCTGAGTGCTCTGTGTTTACTTATTCATATAGACACCACCTGGTTACACAGAGGGCAAGCTGTGACCTCTACAGAAGCAGGTGACCGGTGAAGCATGTTTATTCCGCACACCCCCCCTTCTGTCCCACCGAGCCCTGAAGATAATGCACGTCCAGAAGCACCACTGTCCGGCTCACGCACCGTGTGCTGTCGGTCTGGGCTGTGAGTCCAGAGGCCCATCAGTAAGCTGCAATTTTCGGCTTTTTGTGTTGTGGTGAGCAAAGACAATCTTTGGTGTAAATTGATGATGTGAAATGGACAAAAGCAGAGAGGCTCCGCAGGAGCTGAGGTGGACTGGAGTGGGGCTGGGGCCCTGCTGGCACACAGGCTAGAGTAGCCAGCCCTCTCCCAGGAGCCTCTGGAGAGCCAGTTTGGTGACACCCTGTGGCCCAGACGTTCTCCGGGGCAGGGTGTCCCTTCCCCAGCCCCTTGAACACTAGGCTGTGCCCGTTGTCGTCCTGCCCAGGCTCTGGCCTTCAGTGAAGAATCATTTCCAAGCCTGGAGCCATTCTGCACCAGTAGCAAGAAGGGCTATCCCTGTGCATCACTGGTCTAGATGCACACAGTGGGGCGGCCTTGCTGCAGAGCTCTGCTTTTCCCCATTCTGCCTGCAGGAGTTCTTGTAGCACAGCACCCCCCCCCCTTCCCTCAGTGCTCCTCTCTGTACTCTTCCTCTTCTGGGGGTAAGGGAGGCGGCAACCATGGACAGGGGGTGAGGGGAGTCTTGAGTGATACCAGCTGAGTAGCAACCGGTCCCCATATAGCAAGGCAGGGAGCCTGGGAGAGGATGAGAGATAGCAGGTGGATCGACAAGCAAGAGGTCTGGGCTAGCATCCCACTCGCTCTGCCTCCCGCCAGCTCTGTGACCTCGGACGGGTGACTGAACCACTCTGAGCCTCTTTCAGCATCCATAATAAAAGCCACCTCACAATACTATTGTGATGATCGAGTGAGATAATGTGAATGGGATAAACCAATAAGAGGCACAAAGCATATGCCAGGTGTTTGTAAAACACTTCATAAGCTATCATGTCACCACCACGAGGAGATGTGAAGGGATGTAAAGAGCACACAGGCAGGCCCTTCAGTGGCAGCTCTCATAAAGGTGACCATCAGGTTCCCATGGGTCGCACTGGTCCCCAGCATGGCTCTAAGTGCCCTGCATGCATCACCTCCACTCAATGCTCACAGTAACCCGGTGAAGCAGGTACAATTGTTCTCATGTTACAGACGAGGAATCCAAGGCACAGAGAGGTGAGGCAACCTGCCCAAAGATACACAGCCAGTAACCAGAGGAGGTGGAAGCTGAACACAAGCTGCCTGACTCTAGACTCGAGCTCAGAACCGTCTCACCACTGTACCTCCCCTCCAGGCCACTCACAGGGGCCCAGGTGCAGGAAGCAGATGTTTCTCCCCTCTCACCCATGCCCCACTGGGCTCGATTTTCCAGAGTAGTACTAGATCTGGGGTCAAGAAATCAAGTTTTTGGCTCCCATGTTTCCACTCAAAAGCTCTGTGGCTGGGAATAACTTAGCTCCCTTCTCCAGACCTCAGTCTCCCTAATATAATGTTATCAGCAGGGGAGAGGGTGATAGCAGCACAGAAACTGGACCGTGCCAGCTTTGAGGTATGAAGACAGGATCTGAACAGCTATTGGGAAGAGCAATCATTTGGAAACAGTGAGCGCCGAGTCAGAGTCACTTGCACTTGGGGGAGAAACCATTCCCAGCACCAGCCTAACTAAGAGGGGTTCTGGGACATTCTGAACACCTGACCGTAATCACCTTCGCTGTTGGGGAGCAGGGAGTGAAGGTAGAGTAAGAATTGGGCCTCATGACTCCAGTCCCGTGGACCCTCCTCCCTTTTCTTTTGAGGCTCCTTTCCTTTGGGGTCCAGGCTGTTTGCATTGCCTGGGATGTTTGCATCCATGCTGCCTTATTTGCCTGGTTAATCCCTTCTCAACTTCCCTTGACATTGAGAAGTGTGGGGCCACCTCTTCTAGAAAGCCCTCCTGGATTAGGTGCCTTGATTCTGGTTCCCACAGTCCTGGGCTGACCTCTACCTTGGGGGGTTTGGCACCAGGTGGTCTCCATGTGTTCCTTCTTTTGTCTTCCTACAGGGCAGTGAGCCCGGGGAGGGGGGCGGTGCAGACGTGTCATTCACAGCTGTCCTTCCCAGCATCCAGCACCCGGCTGGCTTGGGAGGAGGAGCACAGATGTGGTCCTTTCTGTCTAATGTAAGATCTCTATGTTCAAAGCCTATCGCTCCTCTTCATCACCTCATCACAAGCTTCCCATCCCATGAAGACCAAAATCCAAACTCCTGACCCGGCCTGGGAAGCCCACCTGGCCCCACTGCCCTCACCTCCTGCCCCATGGCCACAGTGGTCCTCTTGCTGGTCCTGGAGCACTCCCAGTACCTTCTCACCCAGAGCCTTTCCAAGAGGTTCTCTCCCGGGGAGCATCACACGTTTGACCCCTTGTCACTTACACCTCGTCTACAAGGCTGCTCTCCAGACAGACCTACCCTGACCATGTAACTCAGTAGAGTCACCGAGTCACCACTGCGTCATGGCTACACACAGCATCTGTGTGTTTTTATCCTTCTTCCCTTCTCAAACGTAAGCCCCAGAGGCAGGAACCTGGGCTGTCCCTTTCTTCCTTGTCTCCTCAGTGCTGAGAACAATGCCTGATCCAGAGCAGGCTTTCAATAAATATCTGCCTTATGAAAGAATGAAAAGTAAGTTCCCTTCCGGCACTAACCACTGGTGATGAATGGAAACAACAAACTCTGTTTTTCATTTGGATGGAAAAGAAGGTCTGCTCTTGCATGCTGTTCAAAGAAGCAAGAGAGAGTGGCAATATTCTTTCTCTCTCCCTGCCTTCCTCCCTCCTTCTCTTCTTTCCTTCTCTCCTTCCTTTCTTCCCTCCCTCCCTCCTTCCTCTTTGGTGGTGGGAGGGACTGCAGGGGTCAGGAGCTGCCTTCCATCCCTTGAGCTGCAGAACATGCAGTAGAACCTGCCACCTGGTGGTCTCAGTCCTGACCCAGATTCTTCCCCCATGCCTCCCCGTCCCCCCCGCCGCCGCCCCCCTGCACACCCACGGCTGGCTGCCTCCTTAAGCATACTTCCCCTACATCGGGAACCAGACACTAAGTGGATGATCGCTATGATTAAACCGCCTTTTAATTATTCAATGAGATGTCAAAGGTGTGTGCCATTGTGACATTATAATGGACTCTGACTCCCTCGCAAATGTCGAGAAAGGCAGGGGACCATTACCTTGTCAAAATGTTCACTCCTAGTGACTTTATTTCCAGTACACCAACTAATTTTTCAAGTAGCACAGAAAGGTGGAGTGAAGTGAGGTGGTTGACAAGGGCACGCGCTCTGGGTGATTTAGGCAACACAAGGATTTGGTAGAGTCTGTCTGGATGTGACAAATCGTCCACTTTGGAAAATTCATAGACTCTCAAACAAAATGAAGTTTTAGGGGTAATCAATCAACATTTCTTGGTTGCTCGCTGGACAGAGGGGCTCAAGGTGGGCAGAAGCTTGGGGTAAGGATGGAGCAGGAACAAGAGAAAGAGCACACTGCTATGGGCCCACCGAGGCTTTGTTGGATTAATTAGACAGGCACTGACTGAGGATTTCCTATGCTGAATACAGTACCAGCTGGCAACCTACACAGAGAGGTGAGACGGGGACACACACACACACACACACACACACACACACACACACACAACAGAGGCAGCCGAGAGTGCTGGTTTGGACTGGAAATAATAGGAGCCGCTTCCAGGCCCAGAACTGTCTCTAACAACTTGTGCAGCTTTGGACAAGTCAGCTCTCAGGGCCCTAGTTGACTCAATTCTCAAAGGATATTTGGCTTGGATTGTTTCTAAGACCTGCTGCTATAGCCGAGGACTCCTTGCTACATGTCCTCATTGATGATGGATCAGCATGCATCCATTGGTCACTGGCTCTGGTCACAGCAACACTGTGCTAGGACCATGGGGATAAAGGCAAATCTGACAAAGCTCTGCTTTCGGGAAACTTAGAGTAGAGCCTGGACCCCAAGGCAAACAGGCAGCAGTGAATGATAACTCCTGCTTGCTGATGGCAGAGGTGACAGGGTTTCAGGGAAAGGAGCAATCATTGTGGGCTCTGGAAGCTGCCAAGGCTTCTGGAAGGGGAAGGAAGTGATTGCTTTGTGAGGCAGGATGCCCAGAAGTGTAGAGAAGACAGAGGACAGGCCTGGTTGGGAGAGTACAAGGTGAACAGGGGCATGGCCGGGATGAGTGGCAGGGGCCAGCGAAGCCACAAGTCACTGGTGCTGCCTCCAGAAACCGAGAACTCATCCATCCTGTTTGTTGGGGATGGTGGTGGGATATTGAGCACCCAGAAGCCATTCTGTCTTCTCTTAGCCACGGTACCCATGCCTCACTGTACATGCTTAGAGGGCTTATGCATCAAAGACATGTGACCCAAGCTATGTCAACTGGATACTCTCTCCAGGACTTTGACTTGAATGCGGTTAGGCCTGGGCATGAAAAGTGCCTGGTGTTCATTCATTCCAGGGACAGGGCCCTGATCTGACTGAGAGGTAATTACTGCCACCTTAGAATCCTATGGTTCCTCAGTTCCTGCCTTTTCTCAGCCTAGTTTCCCAGCATTTGTGTGTGTGTGTTCACCTGTGTGCATGTGTGTGTGCGTGCATGGTGCTTATGTGTGTCCTACTTCCCTAACTAGGTTCTAGCCTAGTACCATGTTTGGTATAGGAAATCCTCATTCAGCAGTTGTTTGATTAAATAAAACACAGTCAGGGCTATTGGTTCTGTGAGCTCCCCGATTTCCTTCTAATACAGCCCCTTTTGCTTAATTTAGCCAGGGTCAACATCTATTGCTGACCAACGAATCCAACTGACAGCAATCTATTCATCCATCCATCCTCCATCCACTCATCCATCCTCCATCCATCCATTCATCCATCCACTCATCCATCCATCTGCTCAACCATTCATTTATTCCCCAGACTATTACTGGGGTGTTCAGGATCAGTGGCAAATAAGTGAGGACAGACAAGGAACACATAGTTAAAGGGAACTGAGAAAGCCATAAGGAGTTTAAAAATTAATCCTATAACAACAAGCAATTTAGTGTAAAGTAACAGAACACAGATGGCCCATTAGATAAATAAGCATCAGGGCCAGCTGGGGCTTACTGGGAGTGGGGGGTGGGCGCTCTTTGGACGAATGAATTTTTTTAAGAGCAAAGTTCAAAGGAAACCAACGCATAGAGATCACCTGGCACCATGCCACTCGATTTTACAGAAGTTATCTCCTTTGTTTCCCAAACACCTAATGAAGTAGGTGACAGCAACCCCATTTTGTGGAAACTGAGGCTCAAAACTTCTGGGCAGCTTGCTGTAGGTCACATCTATTAAATGGCAGAACTAATATTCAAAGCCAGGTCTTACTGCCTCTGACAGCAGCTCTCTCCACTACCCCATACTGCCTAAAGCTACCACCACGCTCCTGGGGTAATTTGGTGCACTCCCTGGGACCAGCTTCCTCCTCTAGGGAAGGAGAACAGATGTGATGCCTCATGTCTTCTGTCTGCAGGAGCCCACATGCCTTGCATTGTGAGCAGTGCCCTAAAAGAGCTGCCCTAGTAGCTTGCTTCCCTTGAGTTTCACTAGACTCAGACCAGTTTTTATGTTGACTTTTTGACTTGAGATTCTTGCACCACGTGGGTAGTATGTATTCAGACCCATCCCCCACACAGGGTGATCCTAGTTTTTGAAGATTTCCCACTACCTGGAACCCCTGGTGGATGCCTAGCTTCTTTGTGCTTCTGGATGAAGTTTCCTACTCTTTTTTTAAAAAGATTTTATTTATTTATTCATGAGAGAGAAGCAGAGACGCAGGCAGAGGGAGAAGCAGGCTCCATGCAAAAAGCCCTGGATCTCCAGGATCATGTCCTGGGCTGAAGGCAAGCGCTAAACCACTGAGCCACTCAGGCTGCCCTTCTACTCTTTAAAAGAAAGGACAGTTCCTCTAGAGTCCTTTCCGCGGAAGCCGTGTCTCCCATGTTAACCGTGCTCCCCCAGTACCACCTCTACCCCTCTGATCCCCAAGCCCTGGAGCCTAGGATCTGGTTCCACAGTCACCTCCCGGATGTTGCCCTGCTCCCCACTCCCCACCCTAGGCAACTGTGTGGTTACCATCCTGTATTTAAGGTCTTTCGTTGTTTCTGAGAATAGACTTTCCTTCTTTCTTCTCTCTCCTTCTTTCTCTCTCTCCCTCCCTCCCTCCCTTCTTCCTTCTTGTCTGCCAGCCTGCTTTCCTGTGTTCCTTCTTTTCTATGCCTATGTCTTCTTTCTTAAAAACATTGGGAATGGTGGTAAAAATATTTTCTATGTTTGAAGCAGGGGAGGGTCCCGGTCAGCATAGACAGCCTCGTTGTCCAAAGTTCCACCACTTGTTTCTTCCAGAAAACAGAGGGGAGAGTTTCAGATCTGAGCCCACTCACTCCCTGGTCCCAGCAGGCATTGTGGTCCAGGCCAGAAGCCCTCATCTCCAGCCACAGGAATCCTTCTCTCCCACTTAATGAGCCTCTGCACTTAGCCTTTACTCTACCCAGACACTGATCCCATTTACAACTTTTACTGTCCACAGTGAGTGACTTTTTTTGAATCAATAAACTAATTCATTGCAAAATCAATTGGTTAAAAAAATACCTTACCTTTTTCTCCACCCACCCAAACTCCTAGGTTGGCAAGTTACTTCCATTAAAAGGAAGAAAACCCTTTGATCGTATAATCATCTTTACGTTTTGAGATGATGAGCCTGCATACTGATTACAGAGCTAATTATCTTATAATGAGCCCATTTCCTCATCCCAGTCCCCTCTCACCTGAGGGAAGAGTTTCCTGGCGCCTTTCCCTGGGAGGAACCAGACCTCCCCCAACCCCCCCCCTTCCCAGCCCACCCTCTCTCAGCTTAGCTTCCAGAACAGCCTTTTTGAAATGCAAACCTGAGCCTGTCAATCCCAGGCTTCCAGTTTTAAATTCTCTGGTCCACCATCACCTTACAGGAGGTCTCAAACTCACTGTGGGCAGTACTGAGCCTGCATGAAACGGTTTTGTTTGGTCCACATGGAACTTTAAACATAGTATTTTAAATATTTTATTTATTTAGAGAGAGAGAGCATGAGCAGGGGAGAGGGAATGCAAGAGAGAGAATCTCAGGCAGACTCTGTGCTGAGCATGGAGCCCTATGCAGGACTCGATCCCATGACCCCGAGATCATGACCTGAGCTGAAATCAAGAGTTGAACTCTTAACCGGCTGAGCCACCCAGGTGCCCCAGAACTTTAAACACTTTAACAAGGATGCCTTTAAGCAGGATGAGTGAGTTCCTATTGGCCAGCAGCCTTACTGTCCCTATCTGCTTCTACTTGGCTATTCCTTACATTACCTGTTTGAGCCTTAGGTACAACTTCATTTCCAACCCTGAATGAAGGCCGGATTGCCCAAATAAAACCTTCCCTTCATAACTTGGCCTGACTGACAACAACTCTGCCCAGCTTAACAGTTTCAGGAACAATACAACTAGCTTCTGTTTACTGAGCAGTGACTATATGCCTGGCCCAGCATACTGAGCACATTCCAGACATGATCTCATGTGAACTGCACAGGAACGCCCTGCAGGGGAGGCTGCTAAGGATCGAGGAGACTGGGGCTTGCCTAAAGTCTGAAAGCTAAGAAATGGCCATGTCAGGACCTGGATTCAAGTGCATCTGGTTCCAAAGCCTATGCTTACAACCTCTATGCTGCACAGAGTTCCATTTCCAAAATGGAGACAGGTCTGCCCAGAGCGGGGTGATCAACTCACTGCTTGCCTCCATCTTCCTGTCCTTCTACAATCCTGTGCAATCTCATGCCTCCTACTCCCACCATTCCACCAAGGACTCCTGAATCCCCATCTCCTGTCCTGACCTCTCCCTGAGCACAGGCTTACATGTCCAACTACCCACTAGGATGTCCACTCATTACTTTAATCTGAGCATGTCCAAAATGTTGAGTTCTACCTACCCCTGACACACATACCTCTCCTATCCCCCAGATCTACTGTCCTCCAGCCCTTTCCCTTCTCAGTGCGTGATACCCAGCATTAGCCCAGTAGCTTAGGCCCACAACCTGGGAGCTCTTCTTGAGTCTTTTTTTATCACATTCCATAGCGGATCCAACATCAACTCTCATTGGGTCCACTCTCAACATATCCCAAATTGGATCACTCTCACCATCTCTGCCATCAAAACCTGATCCAGTCCACAGCATCTCTTACCCCAAATAGTGTATCTGCATCCTATTTGTCTTCCTACTTCCATTCTCATCCACTCTTATCGAACCTTTGAAGCCAGAGTGATCTCAGAGAATATATTAATCCTCTTCTTGGAGAATATATGGTGCTCCCATACCATTTAATGGGGGGCAGCCCTGGTGGCGCAGTGGTTTAGCACCACCTTTAGCCCAGGGCCTGATCATGGAGACCTGGGATTGAGTCCCATGTAGGGCTCCCTGAATGGAGCCTGCTTCTCCCTCTGCCTGTGTCTCTGCCTCTCTCTCTCTCTTTCTGTCTCTCATGAATAAATAAATACAATCTTTTAAAAAATAAAATAAAATAAACTCTCCAATGGCTTCTCACTGCTCTGGGAATAATCTCCACATTTAGCACAGCCTATAAGGCTTGCCACAATTTAGCCCATATCTACCTCTCCAGCTTCAGTTCATACCACTCTCTCCTTTTTCCTCTCTGCTCAAGACACACAAGCCTTCTTTCCATCTCTCAATAGCCAAGTTCATTCTCATCTCAGAGCCTTTGCATTGTATCCTTTCTACCTGGAACATTCTGCCCCTAGATCTTCTTCTGGTTGCTTCCCTTTTTCATTAAGGTTCAGTTCAAATGTCTCCACTCTAGACAAGCCTTCCTGACTACACAAACTGAAAGCATCTTATAATACCTCTCTTCATCACTCCAAGTCCTACCATCCTAGTTCATTGTCTTCAGAGTTTTTATCATCATCTAAAATTATTTATGTTTACCATCTATCTCCAGCACCCCACATCCTCATCTTCTAGACTATAAGACCCATGAGAGCAGGTATTGTGCCTGTTTTGTTTGTTTGCTGTGGTCCAGTGCTAATGAGGTATGGCACATAGTAGTCACTCAATCAATACTGGTTGGATGGGACGCCTGGGTGGCTCAGTGGTTGAACATCTGCCTTCGACTCTGAGCGTGATCCCAGAGTTCTGGGATCAGGTCCACATCGGGCTCCTCGTGGGGAGCCTGCTTCTCCCTCTGCCTGTGTCTCTGCCTCTCTCTTTGTGTCTCTCATGAATAAATAAATAAAATCTTTTAAAAAAATACTGGTTGGATAAGTGAGAGAAACTTCTAAAAGGTGGAGAGAGTTCTGAAATCTGAACTTGATTTTAGGTAAATAATTATTTATTGATCACCTATTTTCTACATAAAGGAGTATAGGCTCTGAAGAAAATTGTCTTCTTAGCACATAAACCTATGGGCTCTACATTACACATGGTATTATTATGACCATCATCATCAGTCATCATCATCATGACCATCACCACCACCATCATCATCATCACTGTCATGACGATGACCATCACCATCATGACTATCACCACCACTGTCATCAATTTCAGCAGGATGATCATCATCACCACCACCACCATCATCACCCTCACCATCATCAGTCAGCATCATGGTTATCACCACCATGACCATCACCATCATCACCAATACCACTACCATCATCACTCTCATAACCATCACCACCATTATCATGACTATCACCACTATCATCATCACTGTCATTACCATTATCACCATTATCATCAACAGTAACAACAGTCTCCAACATGCTAATAATTTACATTGAACAAAACAAATTTTTTGTACATTATCTCTTTGGATTCTCGGGTCATTCTTGTGAGGGGAGGTCAGTCCCTAACTGCTGTCCACATTTTATAAACGAGGAAACCTAGCCTTGAGAGGGAAGTCACTTGCCTGAGATCACTCAGCTCCAAGGTGAAAGAAAAGTGACTCAGATCCAGCACCTGGGCTGTACACCCAGTTCCAGCTGACCTGCCTCCTTCCTTTGTCACCCAGAGACAGATAGGCAAGCCAAGCCCAGGATTCATTCCTATTTTAACAACACCCACAAGACATTGTCCCCAAGTCTGCACACTTTCATTCTGGCAATGTAGGAGAGAGGATAGCATTTCAATGGCAATCCATTACCACATTTTATGACTGCTAAAGGGGAAAAAAAAAAAGAAAAGCTTAAGGTGAGTTTAGGAGGACTTTTTGGTTGGTTAAAGAAAAAAAATTACTAAATTAAAAGAGTGGAAAAAAATAAATTACTAGTGACTGTTTTTACTGCCTGAGCCTACAAGCTGGAGTGGAGAATTAAAAAGTTATATAGCTAGGGCTTCTAACCATGACTTATCACAGACAAATCCTCCATATTTATAGCTTTTTCCTTTTTTCCCATCTCAAGATAGTAAGCAATCCCCTGATATAGGACTGCCTCTCTCTGCCTGGGAGCCCCGTGGGCCGGGCGTGCTCAGCAGAGCTGTCACAGCTGAGAACACAGTGAGGACCTGGGGCAGAGGCAGGCGGGGGTGTGGAGGGTGGTGGTGGGGAGGTGTGTACTCTCGCAGGGCCCGGTGGGGAGGAGGAAGGCCCTGGGGAAGCAGAGCAGTAACAGCCATTGCTCTGTGCCAGAAGCTGTTCTCTCAACATGCCTGGTCCTCACCACTGCAAATACCACTAATATCGTCAGTTTACAGGTGGGGAAGTTGAGGCCCGTAGAGATTAAACAACCTGCCCAAGCTCATGCACAGTAAATAGTCTCCCAAGGTCCCTGTCCTTAAAGACTTTAAAAATAAGCAGGGGGAGGGGCAGCCCGGGTGGCTCAGGGGTTTAGTGCCGCCTTGAGCCCAGGGCGTGATCCTAGAGATCACATCGGGCTCCTGCATGGAGCCTGCTTCTGTCTCTGCCTCTCTCTCTCTCTCTCTCTCTCTCTCTCTCTCTCTGTGTGTGTGTGTGTGTGTCTCTTATGAATAAATGAATAAAATTAAAAAAAAAATAAGCAGGGGGAAAGGATAGGATAAAAGAAGAATGGGAGAAATTGCCCAAGGAAGTAAATATTAACTGAGCATTTGCTTTGTGCCAGGCTATACAAAGAGTTTTCCCTGGTCGCCTTTTTTCCCCCTCACAACCACTCAGTGGAAACAGGTAGTATTCATGCCCATTTAACAGATAAGGAACCTGAGGCACAGTAAATTAATAAAGCACTCAAAATCCGTTTGGAAGCTGCAATGCTGGGATTCAAACTGATGTCTGGCTCTATTATTTCCTGGCTGGACAGTCTTGGGCTAGTTACCTGAGCTTCTGTCTTCTTATCTTGGCAAGAGGAACAGCATTCTCTACTCTCAGGCTGTCCTCTCAGACACTGGATGGGAAGCCCCTTGTAAACCACATGGCACGGAGAAACAAAGTCTGATCCAGCACCCTGCTTGCAGGCAGGCAGAGATGAGCTGCGACCTCATCTTCTAGAGATGAGATCGAGGCCCAGAGATTCCAAGGTGACCCTCATGGCCACAGAGCTGATATAAAAGAGGTTGAAATGGAGCCCCTTGCCTCTTGGTATAGATCTCCAACATTCACTGGTAAGAGGGACCCTCACTGGGGAGAAGACTGGGCACCAGCAGGTACAAATTATGGACAGCAACAAATCTGAACACAAAAACAACTGACCCTGGATTTCTTTCGTTCTTTTTTTATTTTTTTATTTTTTGAAAGAGAGAGTACAGAGGGGAGGGGCAGAGAAAAGGGAGAGAGAGAATCCTAAACAGGCACCCTGCCCAGTGTGGACCCCAACGCAGGACTCAATCTCACAACCCTGAGATCATGACCTAAGTCGAAATCAAGAGTCAGGTGTTTAACCGACTGAGTCACCCAGGTGCCCTGACCTTGCCTTTCAAGGTCACTGTATTGCCTTTTTCAATGACACAGGCTCATAGAATTAGCCAATCCTAAGGAAGACTGGGTATCTCAGTTATTCTAGGGACTGAACCCCTGGGGAAAAATACCCATGTCTGGACTCTACTTCAAGCCAATGAAATCAGAACCCCTGGGGTTGAGTTTGGAGCTTTAGTAATATATTTTTTAAGTTCTCCCAGGTGATTCTAATGTACAGAGTTGAGAAATAATGATGTATGACCTCCTTAATTTTTCAGATGTGGACCAGAGGCACAGAGAGGTACAGCTAAGGGCCCAGGGTTGCTCAGTGCTCAGCAGCAGGGTGCAGACTCCAGTCTCCTGGCAACCAGCTATAATTCCTCCTCTGCTCTCTTACTCTGATCATAGGGACCAGGCCATCCTGGGGTCCCCTGGTTGCCTGAGAGGTGGACACCCTCAGCTCCCACTCTCCCAATTCCTCCCTCTCCTTCAGCATCTTATGTCCTTAGAGTGAGCCCTGGCACCTGGGAGGCCCAAGCTGAGTACATCCTACACGTCTGCACCTGGGCTGGTCTACCCACTGCAAACCAAGGCAATTACCTAAAGTATTAGTAAGCCTGTCCCTGCGGCACTCCTGTGAGCCAAAGTAATAAATACAAAATGGTAATTTCTCTCTGGAAGCCTGGCTCCGGCCTCCCACTCAATTCCCCTCCCACCCAGAAGTCATATACCACTGCCTGGTTGTCCTCTCCTACATGGGGCGGCAGCAGTTCAGAGTTATTTAAATATCTCCGGTAAAACTTGCTTGTCAAACCTGAATCATCCTACAAAAGCCCTAGTCCTCCTCTACAGCTTACTTGTCTGACCAGAGTAGATTCCTCTAGTCGTCAGTGGAAAGTAGTAAAAATACCCTACAGGTATTAACTAATGACTCCAAGTGGCTAACAACTTTGTGTATGTTGTTGACTAGTATCAGCCCTGGAAAGAAAGTGAGAAGCTTGAAGTTGTAGCTGGGACTTGGCCTCTTACTAGCTTTGTGACCTTGAGCAAGTCACTCCATTTGCCTAGGGCCTGCAAGTCTTCTACGTTCCCTCAGAGCTGTCGAGCTATTGTGCAAATCCAAATGGAGAATGGACTTGAAACTGATGACAAAGGCTCCAGCAATATCTTTCCACGGTCATACAGCTAGCACATGGGAAGGTCAGGACTTGAACCCAGAACCTTCCTCTTAACTCACTGCACATTAGAGTCTCTCAGGGTATCAATAGCTAGATGCAGCCCAGAGAAAGAAGGACCTAATTCTTCCCGGTATGGAAGCATGGGGAAGGGGAGAAGATGATAAAGCTGAGTCTTGAAGGATGAGGGAGAGCTTTCCAGGAAGACAAGGGGGTTGCAGGACATTTCAGGGCAAGGGACAGCAGGTACAGAGAGAACACGGCAAAATGCAGGAGGTGTGGGGATACAGCTTGGAGCTTACCTGGGTGCTTGGCTTGATCTTGTGATGGGGAGCCAAGTGGTAACTTTAAGCAGAACAGATTCTCAAGATAAAGATAACAAATGGCTAGTTCTGCTTTTCAGCACTAACCTGGAGAGGCCATTAAGGGCTTAAACTATTGCATGGCTATAGGATATGCAAGGGCAGGGAGACTGGATCAATGACGTTGAATGGATTCACTTTGATATCCTTAGAGCCAAGCACAGTACCTGGTATACAGAAGGCACTCCACAAATGTATGAATGAATAGATGAATCCGAGAGTCAGTGAATGGGTGGGTACCAGAGTGAGCAAAGAAATGAATGACCGAAATAACAAGTGAAGGAATGAATCCAATAAATAGCCCAAGGCATGGTTTGGAAGCAGCCTTAGCAATTCGAACTAACAGCCTTGTAGCAACAAAAGAGCTCAGGCTTCTAGCTGCATTACCTAGGGATGCCTGTTATGGGCAAGGCTCCTCCAAATTGAAAGCTTCTCCCTGTCAGAGCAGCACGTTGCACAAAGACACACTGATTACTGTGATCCAGCTAGAGGCTTTCCTTCCTGGACTCACACCTTTTACGGACGTGTCCACCAATACCCACAGCTCATCCTCCTGGGGAAACACATTCTGGAGGTCTGTTACTCCCTTGCCATTTCTCCATTCACACGGTCTCCCTAAATGACTAGTCATTTCAGTCTCAGATAAAGACAAAGGAAAAGAGTTATCTGTAATAGAGACTTCCCAGTCGCTGTGCTGTCTGCAATTCTAAGCAGCAGCAGCCTGGAGGTCTGGCCTGGAAGAAACGGCTTTGCTCTTTGGGGAAGGATTCAGGACAAGACGGTCCCTACTTCCTCTCTTACTCCATGCTGCCTTTTCCTCTTGCCCTCTAGAGCCTTGCTACTTAAAATGTGGTCTGTGGGGCATCTGGGTGGCTCAGTGGTTAAGCGTCTGCCTTTGGCTCAGGTCGAGTCTCCCTGGAGCCTGCTTCTCCCTCTGCCTATGTCTCTGCCCCTCTCTCTGTGTCTCTCATGAATAACTAAATAAAATATTTAAAAATAAAATAAAAAGGGGTTTGTGCACCAGCCACAGCAGCATTATTTGGGAACTTGTCAGAAATGCAGAGTCTGAGGCCCTCCAACTGAACCGGAAGCTGCATTTCAGCAATATCCACAGGTCACCGTGATGCACCCAAGTTACTGAAGTTTGAGAAACTCTGTCTGTAGGTGACCCAGACACCTCCGAGCTAAGAGGGACCAGGTTTTACAAACCCTCCAGAGGGATCATGGAAGACTTCCCCGAGGAGGTGACAGCTGTCACCTGAGACTTCCGGAAGGGTACAGATTTTCATCTCCCAGTTGTGACTCACCACCATGGACAGGAGGAGTACCAGAGCAGGAGTCAGAACTGCCCTGGCTCTGGTACTAGCTGGGTGACCTTCGGCAACTCAGTTCTCCCTCAGAGCCTGCCTGCCCCATCTGTACAATGGGAACAAGATGCTTGCTTTTCTATACCACAGTTATCATGAAGACAAACAGAGATGAAACCACACAAGCTCTCTGGGAAACAGAAAGGCAGGTGAAGGGGCCTGTTTTCAGAGTTGAGAGCCAGCCATTCAGACCTGACACCTTAGAAGACAAATAAGGAAAATCTGTCTGGGAGTCAAAGGTGTAAGACCTTGCCCTTATGAAGATGAGTCAGCAGAGGAACATGGTGCTAATTAACCAGGATGTGGCACTCCACAGAAAGGGCCTGACCATGTTGGGCTCACTGAGCTGCTGCCCTTAGACAGGGATTTGCAATTGGATTCTTGAGACTGTGTTGTGTGTGTGTGTGTGTGTGTGTGTGTGTGTGTGTGTGTGTGTGTTTTCTGCTTACTTGGAGTCCTTTTTTAAAGGAGAGCTCAGCCTAAGGACCTAAGGCTACATTGCATTAGCATTCCGAAGGTCAATATTTCCAGAAACGCTAGAATCATCTTGTTCTCTCACATTGTGTGGGTGAGAGAGGCAGCTCCATTTTGGAAGGAGCCAGATGTACTCACAGAACAAAGAACAGAATGGAGCTACTGGAGCTGAATTTCCAGTGTTGGAAGGAAGGAGCCCTCCCAACATCTCCACCCCAAAGACCTTTAGCTTGCTGTTCCCTCTGTTGTGAATGCTTTTCCCCGGATCCCTGAGTGGCTTCCCCTTTTCAGCAAAGCTGCCATCTCCTTGCAGACTCAATCCTTCCCTACCCCCATCTTCAGGTAGCCTCCAGCCATTCCCTAGTACACGTCCTTACCTGTCTGCCTTCACAGTCTTTATTGATATTGAAACAATCATGTTCACTCATTTATTTGTATGTTATCTGTGCCACCACTGCCCCAATACAGGATGTTTTCCTAAAATCCTCAATTGCTTGGACTTGCATGTTAAAAATACATTGCGGGACCTCTCCCCCATAAATTCTGACTCAGTAGTCCTGGATTGGGGCCAAGGATGTTTCAACAAGCCTTCTCAATGATGATTCTGATTGTCATGGAGATCATCCCCAGAACTTCAGAATGTGAGCTCCGTGAGGGAAGGGCTCCATCCATTTCCTTAGAAGGCACATTGAACTCAACGCCCCACACACAGGGCTCTGGATAACTCTTCACTGAGTGGATTAATGAAGGACCGAAGGAGCCCATGTGTATTTTGGTAGAACCAATCCTTTCTCCTGCTTCGGCTACTCAGTATCCAGACGGAGCACTTGTTACCTATGAGGAATGGTGCTAGGTGCTGGGTCCACCACAAGACAGGGCCAGTGTGGACCCTGCCTTCAGGAGGTGATGGTCTGATGACAGGAAACTGAGTAGATGAAGAGGATTGCAATGAAAGAACAAGAGAGGAAAGAGCCTTGAAAGTGGCGTAAGCAAAGTGGGTCTTGTGGCAGAAAGGATGAGCCCCGCACTTTCCAGGTGGTTTACGTGGGGGCGTGGCCGAGGATAACCTCAGAAAAGGGGAGAAATCATCCACATGGTACTTTTGTTGCATGTGTTCGCTTGTATTAGTTATACCTACATGTGGTCAAAAACATGCAGGTCACAGGAAAAAGTTCAGGCAGAGAAGCCAGGCTTTTCCCCACCCTCCTGCGTGTCCTCCCCTCATCCAGCTCAGAGGCAGCCTTTATCAGACCTCGGGGCCCCTTCCAGCCATATTCAGCACGCATCTAAGCACATGGGCTGTAGAACAGAAGGGACTTACAGGAAGATCAGGTGTCCAGGGGAAAACAACAGCCTGAACAACTGCATGGGGCTTGAAAAAAAGATGAGCAGCTCCCAAGTGACTTGGCTTTGTGACTTGGGGCCGAGAGTCTCTGACTCCAGAAGGGTTCGGAAGAGAAAGATCAGACAAGGTAACAGGTAGTTTCCCACCTCACTGGCTGGAGAAGATTCTCGGAGCAGGTGACAGGGGACAGGAGGACGGAGGTAGCCAGGGATCATTGGATATCAAATACTGAAGATGCGATCCTCTAAGAACATGAGGTGCAGATCTCCATCGCTGCTCCCCCATTCTCCTTTATGAGAATTGGTTTTCTCATCTGTAAAATGGACGTTAACAGTACTCTACCCAAGAGTAGCACCATGAGGGCTGAAGAAGATACATGGGAGGCAAGAGCTGGTGCATGGTCGGTCTTCATCCCCTCGTTTCTGCTCTCCCATCCCACCTCCTGCCGTCAACCAGTATGCCCAAGTTGGTGACCACGCCCCTGTTGAGGTCTTAGCTGGCCCTAGCTCTGTCATTGATCAGCAGCATCACCTCTGGCAAGTTTCCAGTTGCTCCTGGAGCCTTGGCTTCCTTGTCACTGCTTTGGTGGTGCCACAGGGAGGACACTAGAGTGGCATTCTAGCCTTTAAGTGTCCCCCCCTGGCATGCAGGGGTGCCCACCTAGCTCCTGCTCATCCCCTTCTCACCTCAGGGGCATGCTAACCCAGATCCTCAGCCACAGGGACAGTGCTCTTGCCTTTCCAAAGACTTGGTAGCAGCAGACTGGAGCCTGAGACATGCACCCCAGGCTGGAATTTGAAAAACAAAACTATTTGGATGTGAAATATGCAGTTGTGTTTCCCTGGCTGGTTAAAATACTTGATGCTCATTGAATATTCAACCACAGAAAAAAAGGCTCTCACTCCATGTACTGTCAAAAATGTAATGTAATTATAGCGATGTTAAATATCCCCAGCTGTTCTGAGATATTTGAATCTTAAATCAAGCCTGACTGTACACATCCTGGGGTTGCAGCTGGAGATCTACACCAAGTACCTCACAAGCACAGAGCTGTGGAAGTTCGGGCAAGAACTCTGGGCTAGGGTCTCTGAGCCCGTTTGTTATATCTGGGCTTCACCCTCAACGCGGGCATAAGGACCCCCATCGTGAGCTACTGGCAGCATTGCCAAAGAGATCCATGTTCCTCAAAAGGGCTGTGCAAACTGGCAGGTCATAAGCATCTATCCAAATAGTCTTTCAAATCCATGTGCAGGGAGCATAAAGAGATAGTGTAAAATAAACGGTAATAAAGTGAATAAACACGCGTCTCACTCCAGAGCCTTTGAGGTGCTTCTATAAATCAAATTCTTGCCATAATTTGCTCTGTGAGACTGTACTGAGAAGCAGAATCAAAGCTCATCTGCTTTCCTGAGCAGTAGGCTTAGATTTATGGATGTGAGTTCACAGTGGATGCCCGTGCCATTTCAAAGTGGGAAAATAATTTTCATTGGGAGGGGTTCCAAGAGAAGATTAAACCCTTCACTTTCAGAGATCAGAGTATCAACAACCTTCAGATCAGATATGCCACTGGAATCAGAAGGTGATGGCCAGCATACATATTTTGGAAAAAGAGTGAGTTCTCAGAGGAAGAAACAGATACTCCTGTGACGTGAAAGCGTCATCTATAGGCTTAAGCACAGATATCCTGAGGGTTTTTCAAGCTTCCTGGTGACTTTCTAGGTGACCTTGAGCAACTCATTCTCCCTCTCTGATTTTTTCACTTTGGTCGGGGTACTGAGTGAGGGAAGTGGCCCTAAAAGGCTCTGACTTACCCATAGAGGTATGACATGAAAGCTACAAGAGGTGGGACCGTGACAATATAGAGAAGGCCACTGTTGGCACATTATCCTTCCAGGGCCTAGCAGTCTTTCTTGGAAGAAGTGAGAGGTGTCACCTGATAACAATGAGGATGACAGTGACTGCTTACATTTAGCTGGCACCTACACATCTGTGCTTTTACACAGTAGGGGTACTTTCTGCATTGATCCTCAACTTTTACCCACCAGGACCGGACCATAGCTCGCTCTCAATAATTTTTGAATGGATTATTACCTTGCCTGCGAGTTTCACAACCACCCTGCTGGGAAGGTATGATCTCTGTTCTACAAATAAGGAAACAGAGTCTCAGCGAAGGCAAGCAACTCTCCAGTAGCCACCCAGTTGGGACCTGGAGGACCTGGGCTTTGAATTTGAGTCTGTCTTCTTCCTGAATTTCCCTCCTTCCTAGTCCTCCAAGCACCTCTTTTCTAAGCTCCTAGGGTTCAAACTCCCAATCTTGCATAAATGTAAGTATGGTTAAAATACTCTCATATTGACTATTTTTGAACCTAGCTGCATGTTTGTTCTGGATTCTTTTATTTTCTTGGCTTTGGGACAGACCGTGATCCACCTACCCAGCCTGGTTCACCACATGGAGTCAGGTATGTAGCTGAGAGAGTTCTATACAACAATGGAAGCTTGTATGAGTTTTCTGTTGCTGCTGTAACAAACTACCACAAACTCAGTCACTTTAAGCCACACAAATGTATTAGTGTGTAGTTCTGGAAATCAGGAAGCTAAAATGAAGGTGTCAGCAAGGTTGTGTTCCTTCTGTAAGCTCTGGGAGAGAATGTCTCCTTGTATGACCAGCCTCTAGGGGCCACCTGCTTTTCTAGACTCGTGGTCCCTTCCTCCATCTTCCAAGCTATCTATCAATGTGGTATATTCAAATCTCTTTCTGACTCTCTGGTCTCTGATTCCATGGTGACATCTTCTCTGACTCTGACCCTCCTGCTCCTCTAATAAAGACCCTTAGTGATTATGCCGAGCCCACTGGATGATCCAGGATAATCTTCCCACCTCAAAACCCTGAATTATCTATGAGTCTCCTTTTGCTATGTAAGGTAACAAGTTCAGAGGTTCTGGGGATGAGAATGTGGTTATCTTGAGGGACCATTATTCAGCCTACCAGATTGCCTTTGCATTTTGGTTTGATTGACATTCTGGCCATGGCCATTTACAGACCCAGCGACTTGTACCTGACTGAGAGAGTCCACTGATCCTTTGCAGCATTCATGGGACTTTAAGGCGCCCACAGCTGGGCTCTGTCTCTCAAAATGTGGCCCGTGGACTAGCAGGATCTGCAGCATCCGGGAGCTTTCAGAAATGCAAATCTTGGGCCCTATTCCGGGCCCACCAAATCAGGGTCTCTGCAGGGGGCACAGGAAACTGGGCAGCTCAAGTTTGAGAAGCACAGGCCTAGAGGGCTTTCCATTCATCCTCAGTTAATTGGAGTATGCTGCAACTGACCTGCCTGGGAAGGAGGGGAGGTCTCAGGGCAGAGATAAAGAAGGAAATCAGCTCCTCTTTTCAGCAGCAAGTCTTAGCGTTGATCCTCTTCTGCAAAGCACTCAGGGGCCCATTGCTTTTTCCCTAAGAAAATCTGCTAGGGCTGGTGAAATCCCCTTAAGCCCATCATGAGCAGGAACGGGGGAGCTGGGGAAGAAGAGCTGTACCGGAAACTGAAGAGACCTGAATTCAAATTCCAGCTGTTTCTTTTCCTGGGCCATGTGACCCTGGGCAAGTGGCTTCCCCTTTCTGAAGTTAGGCAGGCAAAAGGGTACAGTACACACCCTTCACTGCTGTCGGGATAAAATGAGACGGTAATGCATATTAAGATATCCTATCCAGGTAATAACGCCTCTGCTGGTTGGAAATGTAAGTTTGCTGACCCAAGCTGGACCGGGGTTTCTTTTTTGGGACAAACGTGACATAGTGCAAAGAGCACTGACTTTGGAATCCAAAGATCAGAGTTTCTATCTCTGACTTTCGGCAAGTCAGCAGACCACTTTGCATCTCAGTTTCCTTATCTGTACCAGGGGGAAAAGATGACTTTCTTTTCCTGTCTGTCGTCGGGCTGAGATAAACTAATGAACATAAAAATGCCCGGCAGAGAGGAGGAGCTCAGTAAGTGTGTGTGGAAACAGAGGAAACAATTTACGAGGCAAATTAATAGTATCAACAGTGGTGTCAGGGGATCTATTTGACATGCTCAGGAGAACAAACTTCCCCAGTGCGTTAGCGGCCTCTGTTTGTTTTACCAACAAGTCCTGTTCCAATTATGAGTGAGTCATCTCTTTGTGAGCACAGGTCTGAGCTGGATCTCAGTTTGGCAACATTTCCTTAGCCAGGACTACAAGTTACTAATGTCCTTGAAAGAATGAAAATAGTCATTTAGTTTGGATTACGGCCACATGAAGACTTTTCACAACTCCTGATGCCCCTATGTGGCTGATGGAGTAGGAGGATGCTCAACTGTCCCTGCTCCTGTGCTCTGAGGTTCGCAGGGTTGCAGGCCTTGACTTTGAGGGCCCACGCCAATTTATAGTGAAAGAAATTTCAAGCTGAAGTTTGACACGTGGTGCAGGATACCCTCCAGAGAAGGGTTGGTTCTTACCAGCATCTCTGTGTGTTGGCAGAATGGGGTCATAGCAAAGGAGAATATCCAGCTTTGGAGCTGGACCAGCCTTTGTTTGAATCCTGACTCTGCTGCCCTCTAGCAGTGACCTTGTGCCTTCCTGAGCCTCAGTTTTCTCATCTGTAAAATGGGTTCCATAACACCCATTGGAGGCTGGTGAAATGGACGTGAATGTTTACATAACAGGTACCTACTCCAAATCCTGGGCTGTCATATGCCTGGTCCCCTCCCTGTATCTCCTTTCAGCTCCCGTCACCCCGATGAAGAAGAACATTGACCTTTGCGGACCTATGTGCCAGAAACAGAATAAATTTATTGTCATCTTTGTTGCCAAATGCCTGGCACACAGTAGGTACTCGATGGGCATTGGTTGGTTGAATCTCTGAGGGGCTGATCCAAGCAAATCACTTAGGAGAATCAAAGCGATGAGCTGCATAAACCAAATGGTCTGGTTACTTCTCCAGCCCTTCCTCAATTGGGCAGACGTCTGATTGATGCATTCATGACTGGCCACGGTGGCCCCCGAGCAGCCACTATCAGAATCAGTCTGACATTGGTCAATTTGGATATCTCCAGACCTGAGCAGAGTTTACATTTGATTCCCTAAACTAATTTCCCCGAAGTAAAATCACTGGTAGAGTTCTTTTCATGTTCCTTGTATAAATGTCTATTTAATCACCATCCTGTCTCCCGCACTTCAGTAACTTGTACATTTCCCCCTTAATCACTGCTTCTGCTCTGCAAAGAAAAGAGATGGTTGGCTGAAAAGCCCAGGCCATCTGCAGTAGTTAAGCCCTATTTTCCCCTGACTGCTCACTTGGACGGAGAACTTCTCAGCTAAGTCCCTTTGGTCATTTGGCACGTGCCCTCATTTCACAGAGGAAGATCCTGAGGCCAAAGTCACAGGGCTGGTCAGGGCAGCGCTGAGGCTGGCTTGGTTTTCCCAGTGCCTCCCCCACCTCCCACCCACGCTGCTCCTTCTCCATCCAGCTGCATGCACCTTTGTGGTCCTGAGGACTTGGGTTCAAATTCTGCCTTTGCTACCTGCTGGCTCTGTGACTCCAGGCAGACTACAATCCCTCCCCGAGCTGCAGTTTCCCATCTGTAAAATGTGAATGATCACACAACCTTTTAGGGTTATTGCGAGAACTGAGATGGCACGCAGTGCGCCCAGCCCGGGACTAGCGTATCACAGCTGCCCAACGCTATTTGCCTTCATCCTGCACTCGGAACGCTCCCTGCAAGTAATAATAACCGAAATAGCTCACATTTATTGAGTCCTTTACTTGGTGCCAGAAACTGTTCTAAGCACTTTACATGTATTAGCTCATTTACGCCTCTTTCTCTAAAGGCAAAAGTATCTTTCTTGCCTCCCTAAAGCCATCCATCCTCACAACTACTGGACTGCCTGGCCTAGCACCATTTCAACCGAATTTGCTGATTTTAAACAATATGTTGCTAAAATGATTTCTTGTTTTCTGTTGCTGGCTCCGAGCAGCCAGCCTGCTCGCTGTGACAAAGTGTGATGAAACCAAATGCTGTCTCCTTGGCTTTTAGTACATATGACTATTGCAAAATCTGGACTCAAGATTGACCCCAGCAAAAAGGGGTTAAGAAAAAGGGTAGAGTGCAGGGAGGAATGGCCCTGGTGCAGTGAAGAACGGGGGAAGGACACGGATGACACAGATGGGACCCTCCATGGTCTAACAGCCAATAGCGAAAGAAGTCAGAGATTTGCTACAAAGATTAAAAACTTAGTTTGGCCCCCAGGCAACCATCACTGGCAGTGATTACCACACCTCTGCACTACTCCTCCTCAGCACCTCCAGTCCCTCCCTACAAATACCCCAAACCATGCTCAGGGCCTAGAAGCCTGTGTTCAATCTCATTGTTTCCCACCTCTGTATTCACATTTGTATATGCTGTCACTGCTCCCTGAAATCCCCACTCTTTCCTTCTTTACCTTGGAACTCCTACTTATCCTTTAAGACTCAGTTCAGATGTCACCTCCTTCGGGAAGCCATCAGAGGTCCTGGGTACTGACCTGGGTCTGACCTGGGTAGTCCTCTAAGCCCACATCACACCTCTGCACTCTATACTGGCATCTGGTCACTCATCTCTTTCCTCAAAAATAATTAATGAAGGACACACACCAAGCCTTATTTAGTTTTATATCCCTGGCAGCTAGTACAAAGCTTCACATACAGGTGACACTCTAGGCTCTGGTTGATTGAATGAATGAACCAGGAAATGAGCCTATTCCCACTCAGGTAAGCGGTCATAATAAGAGGAGATGATCATTATAGGGAGAATAATTAGTAAGTGCTACCCCCAGATATGAGGACTCTGCCAATATCTTTATCCAAATTATTCAGTAGCTCTCATATATTGGGCACCTGCAGCTATGCAGGCGTGAGCCAGCCCCTGCACACATGTGGTCTTTGTCCAGCAGCGTGAGGCAGGCATTATCACCAGAGGTGTGAGAGTGAAGCGCCTGCCCCAGGCGCACATCTAGGAGGGAACAGAGCCAAAAGTCTGTGCTAGGTCCGCCCGACACCTTCGCTTGAGCCGGGCCTCCTCCCAGAGAGGATCACTGCTCCTTGTTTTTGCAGCAGATCCTGACAGGCCTCTCTGTCTGCCCCTGTTCCCAACTTCTTGGTCCCTCTCTGGAGGCTCCAGTCCCAGCTAGCTCCACCCCCAGGATGACCCAGGAGGGCCAGAGTGTGTGTGCTGGTGGTGCCGGTGCCAGAGAAGGTCCAGGGCTTGGGCCAGGCAAACAACATGGGCATTCAGAAGCAAGAGCTGCTTTGACTGGCAGTGGAGTGATTAACCCTAGCACAACTGTAACAAACAGAGGAGCTGCAAGTAAACATATCCCCAGTGGACCAATTGGCAGACACACCTCTTTACAATACTCTTCTCTCCCCTGCCAAGTTTATTTCCAGACAGGAGACTAGCTAGATGGAATGAGACTTTGGGGACAGCTGGCACATCCCCCCAAAAGGCATCCCCTGAAGTCATATTCTTCACCTGTTGCACGGTTCTCTTAGGGCTTGGTAAGCATGGGGATGTGGAGGAGTGTTTTGTATGCAGCTCTCCATTCTCTGTCTCTAACACAAAACGTAATAAATGCCCAGAAACTGCCCAGGCATTTCCTTAGTAGAAATGCATGCCACTGGTGTTCCCTGGAGAAATTAAGCCAAGAGTCTTGGCGCGGGTCTTCCAGGACAACAACAAGTCTCGGGGGTACCTGGTGAAGGGGTTCATTCTCCAGGCCTTTCCTCAACACTTATGTGTCAGCCTCTGTGCTGGAAAGGTTGGGGAAATCATATGTGACTCCGGCCGGGGTCTAGAGTGGGGAACAGTCACGGACCAGTAGGTGTGAAGACTGACACCTAAAGGAGGTGATAGAGGGGCAGAAAGGAAGAAGGCATCAGTTGCTGGTTGATGAGAGGAGGAGAGTGTGGCAGTCAGGACAGCCTCCAAAGCAGAAGAAACCCCAGGTCTGGATGCTGAAGGATGAGTAGTATCCTGAGGCAGACAAAGCAGTGTGTGTGTGTGTGTGTGTGTGTGTGTGTGTGTGTGGTTGTGTGTGGGGAGAGGGGGCATAGAGGGCAGGGAGCACTTATAGCAGCAGAAGAAGGCAGAGTGGCTTGGGGAGCGGTGGTCCAGCTGTTGTAAGCTGTTTGCAGAACTTAAGGATGTGGTACCAGAGTGGACAGGAGGTGAGGCAGGGCATAGATGCAGAGTCTGAGGGCAAGGGATCTGTTGAGGGGTTTTAAGAAGGGGGATGACATGCTTCAGGTGGAACTTTAGAACTACTCTGGCTATAGCGTAGGGAATGGATGAAAAGAGGAGGGGCAATGAGCTGGAGGCCAACAGACCAATTAGGAGATGGATGTCATTTAAAGGCAACATTTTTATAGGAGCCAGCACAGTTTTAAGAGCTCCTCCCTCATTATATGCATGCATATACACATCTGTCTATCCATCGATTGATCCATCCATCCATTTACACACAACAAATATGGTGCATTTGTTACCTCCACTAGATGGAGTAGGAAACTAAAGAACAGAGAGGCTAAGCCACTTGCCCGGAGGGCACACAGTAAGTGGTGGTCTCAGGATTTGAATCATCAGGGTAGCTTGAGCATTCATGGTCTTACCCACTGCACTATGGTGCCACTCCACCAGAGATGGCAAAGATCTGAGTCAGGTTGGTGTAATTAGAGGAAAATATTCCTGACGGCCTGCTCTGTATTTGATGCTCTTCTGAAATAGCTTCCAGCTTCCATGGATAAAGGGATATGGCCTTTAATTCTGAGATCTTTGGTAAAACAAACAAACAAACAAACACCCTACAGCATGAAATGTTAAGGGGCTGGAAAGTTAAGGGGCAGGGTCATGAAAGGAAGCCACTAGGGAGGTCACTTGAGTCCCTAGGGAACACATATTTGGAGAAGGGAGGTATTTCTTTTGTTTATGTGTGTGTATATGTGTTTGAGTGTGTGTGTGTGTGTGTGTGTGTGTATCTGCAAGCTCTCCCGCTGAAGGAAAACAGGGTGCAGGTGAGTAAGAGGAGGGTGTACCCCAGTGGGAAGGGTCCGGGTTGCTTCAACTCATGGCCATAGCTGCTGGGGAGACTGAGGCCAGGTGGTTCCCGAAGGTGCTGTATGTTTGGAGGTGGAGATGGGTTAGGCACCTGTATCATGTGCCCTAGGCTATGACTGCACCCCCTGAGGCAACTCCCCTTTCCACTCTCGCAATCACACTCTAAGGAGGAATGGTAGGTGGCAGGGGTTAGGGAGGGCAAGAGTCCTACACAGGGATCTTCTAATAGCAAAGAGGCTCCGGCTCAGAGAAGAAGCCTACATGTGGTTTCTGTGTAATACAGCTGATGCTATGCAAAGTTGGACTTCCAACCTACTGGCTCTGAGCTTTGGACAGCATTGTGGAGCCTCCTCTTCCTCATCTATAAAACGGGAATAAAACTAAACTCATTGCTAACGCAGCATTGCGTGAATGTCAAAAGTGTATAGTGGCTGTTATCCGGCAGTGCTGCACACTTTGTATAGCCATCATCAGATGTGCACGATTCTATTTGGCGGGCTGTGTTGCTGACAGTTGAATATAAATTGAACTTCAGTCTCATGTTAGTGGCTGCTAGTGAGTGGTCAGCCAAACAATAAACAAGGCATCGCTAGTCTCATTCCTTCATCTCTGTAGAACTTGGCGTTGCATTTGAAGTCTGAAAGGAGTCACTTAGAAGCACATAGGTAGCAGCATGTGTTTGCTGAAGTAGGCAGAGGAGCCACTGGGTAGGGATTCCTCAGAGGCAGGCTGAAAAGTCCAGGACACAAGGGATATTTGGGGAATGGGTAAGTCAGGGCTGCTCTACGTAAGGCAAAGCAAGGAGAGCAAGACCGAAGCCAGGGTCACCATCCTTGACAAGGACTAGCCCAATTAGCCAATCGGAGGCCTGGCCTGACTGGCATCTGAGCCCACACCTGTTGGAACGATGGTATCTCTTCACCATCACAGGAAAAGCGCTGTCAGATACAAGGCTGTCAGGAGTGAGGCAAAGGGGCTGGTAAAATCATCATCAGAGCATTACAGATAAGCACAAACCTTCCCCGCTCTAGTGGAAAAACCCAAACCCACCTAAGGGGCATTTATACACGAATGACTGGACAGGCTTGTGCCACGCTGGGGTTTGGCACCAGAACTCCTCCAAGGCAGACCGCACGAGGCAGATACCTTCTGTCTGACAGCTGCATTATCCAGACCCACAGCGTGGGGGAACCAGCACAGCAAATGGTTTACAAACCCCGAACACAGCTTCTCCTGGCCCCTGCTGTTCACATCAATATCTCTTTGAGGCTGCTTTCCCCACTGCAGGGTGGTGGCTTCTCTAGAGCCGGACCCATACTCACTCACTCCGTGGGGTCAAAGACCCCACTGACGCCCACCACTGCAATCCCCCCTGGATGCCTAAGACAGAGCTTTTACAAAGCAGCGGAAGAGGCTGCAGAGTACCGCCACCTAACTGGCTCGTTTCGGTGTTGGTTAATATTCTGGGCGTTTCCTCCGAAGTCTCCCTAGATTCCAATGTTTTGGAACTCAGGCATAAGCTGCTTAGGGCAGTGCGATTCTGCTGATGGCCCATTTTTGAAGAGCTTCCTGCTGGTTTTCCCAAAGACCACAAACCCACAAGTAAAACACGCATCCCTCTCGTCCCATCCCTTCACCCGAGACACAGGGCAGTTGCCTGGGGTCCTGTGCACCTGCGGCGGGGGGGGGTGGGGGGGGTGGGGGCGGTACGGGACGAAGAGGTCTAGCATTCACAGGAGGGGACCAGAAGGAGCAGGGCTGAGGGTCTGGGGGCCGACGGAGGCGAGAGCCGGGACAGGTGAGCGAGGTCACGCCTCCTACAGTTACGTCCAACTTGCCACGACCTGGAGGACGAGCGAGGCTCAGGGGACCTAAGAGTGGGTTCGGCCTCGGCGTCCCGGAATGATGTCACCGGCAGCGGCCTGGTGTGCCACCCCGGGGGTGGGGGGGCCCTACTGAGTCCGGAGCGCGGGGCGGGGCGGGGGGAGCGGAGGGAGCGGGTCCGCGCGGAGGGCAACTCACGGAGGAGAAGTTGTGCGGGCCGCAGAGCTCGCCGCGGTACTTGCAGGAGAGCAGCATGTCCTCCAGCTGGTGGCCCAGGCGGTCCATGAAGGCGGCGCTGATGCCCTCGAAGTGGCGCGGCGGCAGGAAGAGGCGGAAGTCGGCCAGCTTGCGGAACCACTGGCGGCGCGGCTCGTCGCCCCGCAGCAGCTCGCTGACCAGCGGGCGCGCGGTGCGGTTGGGCAGCAGCAGCCCGAGCCAGTGGCCGGCGTAGTAGAGGTCCCCCTTGGAGAGGCGCGGGAAGCGCAGCGGGTTGTTGTTGCACACGGTGACGGCGGGGAAGGGCAGCTGGCGGCTCCACTCGCGGTGCACCCGCGTGTGCGACGGGAAGCTGAGCCAGTAGAGCAGGCGGTTCGAGGACCAGGACAGCAGCAAGCCGAGGGACGTGCAGAAGGCCAGCACCCACAGCGCGCGCCGCTGGAAGGAGCCCCCCGCCGCCGCGCGCCCGGCGCACATGTGCCGCAGCCCGTGCAGCTTAGCGCGGCTCAGCGACGGCCGCCCCCTGCGGGCGACCCCCGGCCCCTGCAGCGCCCGCTCGCGCGCGCCGCCCCGGGCGCCCCCGGGCTGCCCCGCCGCCGCCACGGCCGCCGGCGCCGGCTCCTCGCGGGCCATGCGGAAGCGTCCCGGGCCGGTGAGCGCGGCCGCGGGCAGCCGGGCTGCGCCGCTCCGGCTCATTCATTCAGCCCGCGGCTGGCGGCAGCGGCGGCGGCCCCGGCCGGGCGGAGCCGCCATGGGAGTCCGCAACAGCAGTGGAAGCAGCAGCAGCAGCAGCAGCAGCAGCGGCGGCGGCCGCCGCGCGCAGCCCGCGCCAGGGAAGCGTACGCCCGAGAGGAGCTCCGGTGGCGCGGCATGCCCGCCCGCCCGCCGCCGCCGCCGCCGCCTCCGCGGGCGCCCGCCCGGGACCGAGCGCCGCTCCGGCCCGCCGGCCCCGGCCCTGGCCCCTGCCGAGCGCCCCCCGGGCTCCCCGGGCCCCTAGTCTTCCTGGAGGGCGCCTGGCCCCGCCGCTACCTCTAGAGGGGCCCCACCGGGCGCCGCCTCTCCGGTGCCGGGCGCTGCGCCCGCCTCCCCTCGCCTCGGACCCCGGGGGACCCCGCGCCGCGTCCCCCCTGCGCCGCCTAACCCCAGCTTTTGCGCTGGTCTGGGGAGAGCAGCCACGCGGCCACCATCCCGGACCTGGACATCCCCAGGGGCCCGGCCAGCCCAGCCCGTAGCCCCGCGGCGCTGGGACCCGCGAGAGAAGGCGCCGGGGAACGAGCGCCCCCAGAGGCCGCCGCGGCTCGGGCTCGGGCTCGGGCTCGGGCTCGGCTCGGGCTCGGGCTCGGGCGCGGGCGCGGGCTCGGGCGCGGCGGGCGGGGTGGGGTGGGCTGGGGTGGGTGTGTTCCCGGGCGAGGGGTCGCTCAGCGGCCGTGGCGCTCTTTCCCTCCCCGGCGCGATCCGTCCGCCGCGCCCCGGGCTGCGCTCGGCGGAGACCCTCGAGGGCTCCCCCCAGGCCCGCGCCTGAGCCCTGCGAGCGACGCGCCCGCCCTCGCCCTCGCCCTCGCCCTCGCCCTCGCCCGGGGCTGGGGGCTGCTCGGGGCGTCCTGCGGAGGGCTGCCTGCCGCGGGGCCCTCCCGCGCTGCTGGCCCGAGGAAAGTGTCACTGCTCCCCGCCACTCTCCCGGGCGCCTCGGCTCTCCAGAAAAGGCCGGCCTCCTTGTCCCCTGCCTGGTCTCCTCCCTGCCCCGGCGGCGCCAGGAGCGGGGCACTGCGGAGCCCCGGCTGCACCTCTCGGCGGGGTGACCGGGACTCGCCGCTCCGCGCGTCCTGCTCTCCGGGCTGCGAGCCCGCGGCGGCGGCGGGGCTGCGGGGCGGCGGGGCGGCGGGGCGGCGGGGCGGCGGCGCGGGCTGCGCTCCTCTCCCGGCTGCCCGGCCCTCCTCGGGCCGCGGGCGAACTTGGGCAGCGGCCGCGCGACGCCGGCGCGGCGGGGTTTCAAGCACCTGCTCCTCGGCTCGCCGGCCGCACGGCTCCGGGCGGGCGGGGCGGCGGCGGCGAGCGCTGTGCGCTCCTGGAGACGCGGTGCTGACGCGCCCGGCTCCTCCTCGCTGCATTTTAAGTCCCGGCCACTGTGGCCGCTGCGCACCGAGCGGGGAGCCTCTCGCCGGAGCCGGCCGGGCGGGGGATGCGCTGCACAGATGTGCCAGAGTGTGCGGGCTGGGGGCAGAGACGGGGGGGGGGGGGGAGAATCGTCGCGAAGCCATGTGTGGACAAGTGTGAGAACACCTCGGGCTGGGAGATGGGCTGCACAGAGAGTGAGCTGCCGTGTAGTGTGGGCATGTGAACAAGTGTGTGAGGGGGGCGTCGCACAGAGTGTGGGTAGGTGTGTGTGCATGTGCTGAACGGGTATTTCTGTGCATCTCGTGCATGTGAGCTTATCTGCAGATGATGTACTGTGGCTACCTGAGGGGGTGTGATGTGTGTAGGATAGGGTTCTGTGATGGTGTGTGTGTTCTCTGTGTGTGGGAGTGTGTGTGCACTGGGTGGTGGGTATGAATGGGTGTGTTGATGTGCAGATGCATAGCAGAGTTTCTGGATGTGGTGGGTGTGTTTTGCATGCGTGTCTGGGTGTGTGGTACGTGAGTTGAGGTGCTAGGAGTGGTGATTGGGCCTCTGGCAAGGTGGGCTCTGCCTCTTGGGAGCTTCCCAGGTGTGCAGCGCCCCCCACCCACCCCCCCAGCCCCACCACCAAGGGTCTGCTGCTCAGCCCTAGAGCGCTCAGCCAGCACAGCTCTCCTAGGACGGCAGCAGGGAGGAGTGTGGCTTCCCAGGACAGGAGGCTCCATCTCCGCCATTCACCTGTGAGCCTACAGTGTGATGTCACCCCCCCCCCTCCTGGGCAGGCTCAGGGGCTCCCACTAACCCTCAGGCACCTTTCGATGATTTTATTTAGCCTTTGTAATATTCTACTTTGGTGTGTTTGGGACGATGGATGAAGCACACAGTGTACTGCTAGCTCCATGTCACAGGTGAGACTAGGGAGGACAAATACGTGGCCAAAGTCATACAGCCTGCAAGCGACAGACTGGGATTCTGCACCCAGGTGCCCAAAGCCCTGGCTCTTTCTACTGCACCCCATAGCTTTACAGTTTGCACTGTGGGCCAGGCACCTTGAGGGCGGAGCTGGAATCCTGCAGCTCTCGCAGCTACCTGGCAATGAATGTGTGCCACTCAGACCTCGGATTGACCCCCTGAAGCCTCAATGGAAGAGGTAATGCTTCAGCCCCATTATTCCCTGGGATAGAGGGGTTTTCCAGAGAGTGGGTTTTGATGGGGGTTGTAGCGGAGTAGAGACAGTGTGAAAAAGATCCCAAAGGTGGGAGGGCACTTAGTGAAGTAGCGGGATTTGGGATTTGGGCCCGGAGAGGAATTTCACCTCCTTTACGATGACTTCTTAGGGGTGCTTCTGGCAAATCTGTTGAATGAGCCCAGAGTGTCTGAGTGGTACTGGGTGGGCTTTCCCTCTTCACTGACCTGGAGGGCATTCTGTCAGCTTGACAGCTCCCTGCATCGGGTCTCTGGAGAAGAGGACATCTGAGCCCCACTCATCCTCACTCACCCCCATACATAAACACACGTGCACCTGCCTCACACACGCATCACACGCACACCTGGAGACTCGTCTCATTCACCAGCAGAAAAAGCTACTGAAGTGGGTTTTTCTATTTTGGATTCTGTTCCTTGAAGCTGTCTGTTGCTGGCTTTGGGGGGAAGGTTCTGAATCTGCCAGTTTTATGGGGTTTCTATCAGAGGCTCCCAGCCTGGTCCTAACGTTCCTGTAAGTTGCCACAGTGATACGTATCCCAGTTAAGGTGGAGCTTGTGAGCTCAGCAGCGCAGTTGCTGAAGAGGCAGCCAGTGCAAGCACATCACATCTTCCAGAGTCCTAACTCTGGCCTGGCACAGAGACCTGTCTTAAAGAAACCTTTAGGATGTTCAATGTTTCTGATACGTTCAGGGCTGCGGGCTGTTTCTTTCCTGGCAGTTTCCCTCTTGAAATGTACACCTGCTGTTGTTGGTTGCCCGGATGTCTTCTGTGCCTTGGGTTTTCCTGTTAATTCTCCAGATGGGTTGCTTTTCCAGAGAGGGGAGAGGTATCCTGCGTAGGCTCCAGGCTCTTGGCACAGAAATCCAGCAGGAGGTAGAGGATGGCTAGTGACCCTAGCAAAGATCAGTGGCACTCTCTATGGCGTATGTATGCAGTGAGTTCCCTACCCCCATGCACCCCACCCCCCACCTGGACCAATACTTCCACCAGCTCAGCAAACTCCACTCTTTCTTCAAGCCCCAGCTTAAGCATCACCTCCCGGGAAATTGGAGCCATCATGGCCCTTGCAGTAGTAGCTTTCAACTATGTATGTCCAGGGTATTCTTCTGGACATGAACCCTTTGAGGACAGGGACTACACCTCACTCATGTTTGTGTCCCTCCCTCCAGGCACAGTGCCTGGCACACTGACAAAGCACCCTGAGACAGGAGGAGGGGAAAGGAACTAGGATTTCTTGAATATTTCTGTATGTCACACATTGAATTGGACATGTAAATGTATTTAATTTCTCACTCCAATCCCGCAACGGAGGAATTTTGGTTCTCTTTATATATTTGTGAACCAAGGGCTCAGAACTAAACTCTAACTCATTCCAAAGCCCAAGAATTTCCCTTTCCACCATGCTTCTTGCAAAAGTATAATAATAAACAGATAATAAAATAAATATAGGACTTCCTAAGCACTAGGGCCTGTTCTAAGTTACTTACACTAAAGACAAGTGTTCTAAGTATTTAATCCTCAAAATGATTGTATGAGGTGAGTAGTATTATTTTCTGTACCTCAAAGCAGAGGAATCCTTACCACATAGAGGTAGAGCTACTCACCTTAAGCCACACAGCTACTAAGCTGCAGAGCAGCCTTTGAATCCAAGCAGTCTGGCTCCAGCTCCCGTGGTCTCAAACCCTACCCCATATCATCTCTGCTCTATTGAATGACAGCACATGGGAATTAGCTTTCCTGTCCTGGAAGACTCGCTTGGCCAGAAAAACAAATTCGCAAGGCAGCGCATGAGCTGACCCACATAACCTCTCCACCAAGAAATTAGAATTATCATTGTGATTTGCCAATAATAAGCTTTCAAGAAAACCTTCCTTTTCTTGTTTATCTCTAAAACATCTGTTGCTCACACCTGGAATCCTGGCCTTTTCTTCTGTGCGATGTTTGTGTGCAGTGACAGCGAGGCCTCTACTTACTGGCCAGCCAGCCCACTTCCCAGGATGGGACTACCACCACTAATTATGAGCTCTTTCTCAAATCCAATGAGTTTGTTGGGAGGCGGAGGCCGATTTCAGCCAATGTGATTTTCTGGTTCTTATAATCCAATTTTCGGAGCTGATCCTTGTTGACTTAATCAGGCTTCACCGGAGCCCCCAACATTCCTGTTCACCCCTACTCCCTCCTACTCAGGGGTCAGGCATTGGAAAGTGTCTGAGGAGCCAGCTCACCCTGCTCCCTACCTGCTATAGGAATCCCTCTTACACACCCTTTTAGGAACTGTCCACTGGTAACCGGTTCTATTCTGGAACATCTGGCAGTGTTTGAAGCTCCTTCCTTTTGTCAAATTGGAATCTGTCGTTTTGTTCATTTCTCTCATTTCCCCTAATTTATCTCTGGAGACCTGCACAAATAAGTTTGATCTCTCTTTCACATGGGAACCCTTCAAAAATACTTTACCGAATCAGAGTACATTGATGCTGAAAGGGGTTCCAGCAGTCTGCCCACCTAACAAACTCTTCAAGATAAGTCTTCTCTTCTCAGGCAAAACGTCACCCATTCCTACAGCTGTTACTCCTGTGCTTGTGCTCTCGAAGTGGGATCTTGGAGGTCAACATCCTTAAAATGTGACCACCAACCCCTGCAGAGTATGAGCACACCAAGCCTTTTACTATGGTGGTGGTGTGTTCTTATTTGCCCTCTTACCTCTGGGATGTAGTGGACATAGTGGGTGGGGAGAGGGGACTGTAATGATGGGTTCTGGGTGGCTCTGCTTAGGATGCCAAATGCACTCTTTTAGGACTCCGCTGTTCATTGTAATGAGCCAATATGACTTTTAGCACTAAAGTCCACTGATCTTATGGGGTAGTGGGCTTTTGTGGGTTTGCCTGTGTACCCAAATCTGTTTCTCTCTTTTTTCCCATCTCTGTACTGACCTTGGCTCTCTGTCACTCTGCCTCCCTCTTCCTCCTCCTTCTCTTTTCTCCTTCTTATCTTTCTCTCCTCTTTCTCTTCTCCTGACCTCTTCCTGAGATCTAGTGGTCCTATCTGATACCTCTTTAGTTCATATTATTGGTGACCTCTATGCTGGCCATCATAGAGGTGGCTGCAATGTCACAGGACCTGAGCAAATGTCCAAGTAGTCATGCTAGGAATTCCTGCACTGATGGAAAGATCAAGGAGGACCCCTTCACCATGGTCTTAGCACATTGCACAAAAACTTTACCCTCCCATGCCTCCCACCCTCTACCATGGGGCTGGCATTGGAGTTGCTTGTCCATCTTGCCTTTCTCTGTGCTTCAGTATGTCCACTGTTTTTCTCACTGCGTGGTCTTCTTGTATTACACTCGACTTCTCCTAGTTTTCTCTTTTTCTGGGCTCTTTCTTAGACTCCCCAGACTATCTATCTATCTATCTATCTATCTATCTATCTATCTATCTTGCCCTTTGGCCATTTTCATTTTAATGGAATTCAAACTCTCAGCTGCCCAATCTTCACCAGCACTAAATCAAAGACGTAAGAGGGCCCACACCTACCAGAGAAAGATCAGAAGCTGGAAGGACAGGTCCAGAGTAGAGGGCAGGTAGGATGATCCCCAGAGCTGGAGGTAGATCTGCTGAAGCCCAGTGCTCTACCTTGAATGGCAAATCCTGAAAGCTGGGAGCTGGATATTCAATCTAATTTAACCCCTTCACCCTCAGGGGAGGAAGTCAAGGTCCAGAGAGGGGAAAGGCTTTCTGTAAATCATATAGACTGTTACTAAAAAAATGTAGAATGAGAATCTAAATTCCAACTTCCAGTTCATTCTCTGCTCACCCTGAGAAGTAACTTTTTAAAAATCCATTTTGAAATCCGTAATGTATTCACATGGTTCTAAAAGGACAAAATAATAAACAGTCTATTTAGAAAGTCTCTCTACCCCTTCCCCTCCCCTGGCCACCCATTTTTCCTCCCCAGAGGCAACTCAGGCCATCAATTTGTTGTATAATCTATTAGTGGTACTTCGTGAATATATATACGTCCGTTTAGCCTCAATATGTCCCCTTTTCTTACACAAATGGTTGCATTCTGTGAATACCATTTACTAGAGTAATTGTAGTCCATGTTCTTCACACTTTCCCCTCTGTATTTTCAGTTATTTTATGGTTGCCTGCCTCTGACACCTCATTCCAACTTCTGTTATTTTCTTCAACTTCTCATTTCACATTGTCCTGCTCTCCCATCCAACAAGGACAGAGGGTCCTATGACAAGGTGGTACAAGAGCTTGTCATTTTATTATCAGATTTTTCATTAACTCTTTCCTAGATACATTGATGGTTAGAAGCTCTTGTAGAGGTCATCTCAAAGAGTGGGTAATGCAAATACATTTCCATTTGACTCTGAAGAGTATTACGAGGTGTATTAGCATAGGATTAAATTTTTCATATTTTACTTAGGATATTATAACATACACACACACACACACACAAATTGAGTGCTCTGAGCACATAGCTTGGTTGGTTTTGGAAGGTGGTTCAAGCATGCATTGGGTGGCAGAGAAAGCCAGTTTGGGATTCAGAAGTTTCTCTGATTAATATACAGAGTGGGTAAAACCACAGAGAGAACCACAGGATGTCAGTGCTTCATGATCTTAATACCATGTAGTTAAACTTAGGAGAGGAAATTGATGTACAGAGCTCAGCAGCTTGCCTCTGGTCACTGGGAAGCTGATCTGATGATAGTCATGATGATGGTGATGTGATGATGATGATGATGATGGTGTTGGTGTTGTTGATGATGATGGTAGTGGTGGTATTGGTAACGTTGATGATGGTGGTAATGGTGATATTTGATAGCTGACATTGATTGAACACTCTGTGTCAGGCACTGTGCTCAATGAACATGTGCTAAATCACATAATCCTCACAGCAAACCTATAAGATACATACCACCATTATAGCTCTTCTACATGGAAGAAATCAAGGCAAAGATTGGATAAGTAACTTGTCCAGACAGTGGCTAGACTCAAGCCTAGGCATTTGGGCTGTATAGTACAAGGTCTTAATGAAGTTGGTTACAATTAGCTGAAAGTGATAACTGTATTTATTGAGTATCTAAAGCATGTCAGGTGCTGTCTTCGGCACTGAGAATATGACATCTATCCACACTGGTCCTTGCCTCAGCTTACAATCTAGTGGATGACGTGGATGAAATTAAGCTCAGGCCACGTCAATAATCAGTCTCCTTCCCCCAGCTTTGCTTACCTATCATTGGCTTATTCTGGGTTTAGGCTTGAATAACTGGGTCTTTGGTTGTAACACCGGCCATAAAGTTAGCAGAGCAATGGAGCCTTGCACACTTTTCTACCCAATTTCCCCTCCCAGACACATAACAAAACTCTCATTAAAATTGTTAAGCATAATAAGCTTCTCCAGTAGTTACCATCCGCTCATATTATGAAAGGCATGCCGTTAAAATAGGATCTAATGAAATATAAAACCCCAGGTACAATTAGGCATATTATTCACAATTCCTTGACCGTCCCTTTAACTGCTTTCGGCCATGACTTAATCCTACCCTGGCTCTCACCTCCCCTTTGGGGAGCACTAAGTAACCAGCCCTGAATCTATCTTGCAGACAGACCCTCTGCAGTGACTCAGATTTAAGGCTAGGTTGATTTGTCAAAAGCCTCCAGCCAGGCTGCTTTTCCTCTTAGCCATGGCTTTCCTCTGTCTCAGTCACTAGCAGTGTGTTTACTCACTTTCCCTTATAAATGACCTGGCCAAACCAATACTTTGGGTTTCTCTACTCCTAGTTTATCTTGCCTGTCCACCCACCAGAGGAGCAGAAAGGGAAGGATTACAGTGCATTACTTGGCAACCGTGTGGATCTGTGTGATTATCTAAACAGAAGACAGGAAGAGAAGGGCAGGACAGGAAAGTGGGAGGAGGGAAGGGAAGGAGAGGGGAGAGGAGGGGAGGGGAGGGTGGGGGAGGAGAGGAAAGGAGAATAACACAGAGTACCTACCATATACTATTATGCACACCATGTAAAGATTCTTCATGACAAGTCTTCCAGGTGGGTAATATTATTCCCATTTTATGGATGGGGTATAGAAACCTTTCTTTCCAATCTCATCCTCTCTGTTGCTGGTTTAAGCACAGTATAAGCCACAGTAATAGCCATAATCACATAATGCAACCATTCACTGAGCTAGATATTGGGCACTGGGTTAAGCCTCATTTTCCAGATGCTAAAAATGAAGCTCAGAGAGGTGAAGTCACCTGGCTAGGATCACACAAAGTATGTCACACAGTGGCAGAGCCAAGATTCCAGTCCAAGTCTGACTCCAATGTCCTGGTAATTATTAGAAAGGCAGGAAATTGGGAGTTTAGAGGAAGGAAAAACAAAGTGGGTGACAGCATAATTCAGAGCTTTGCAAAAATCTTTGGGGAGATGAAGGAAGTGACAACAGAAACTAGGTTTTCAGTATGTGCTGTGCATCTGGAACTATGCTCTTCCTTGCTTTCATGATGCCATTACAGGCAGAGCTAAAACTATACAAGCCTAGTGACTGGGAGAGGTTTAGGGAAGCACCCATGAGTATAAATGCCAGGCTGGGCTAAGTAAGTTAGAGAAAGCCACACAAAATATTTCCTCTCTCAACATGCAAATGACTTTGCATGCTGAATGCCACCACATGGTCACAGGGTAGGTACTCACCTTTACAAACCATGGGTTTTTGGCCTGCCTGTTTCCTTCCCTCTCCCGGATGCCTCCCTCTCCCGTCCGTCCCTCCCTCCCTCCCTCCCTCCTTCCTTCCTTCCTTCCTTCCTTCCTTCCTTCCTTCCTTCCTTCCAGACCTCAGTCTTGGCTTCTCCTTACTAATCAATACTTCTTTAGCCCAACGCTGTTCAAGCTTACTCACTTAATATTTCTTAGCAGCCTATAGCACTAACACATAACATTAGATTCAAAATAGTTTTCTGAAAGTGCTTGGAGTTATAGAGGCAAGTTCATAAGCTTGATGTGTAATAAGAGCCATGAAACAGTTCATATCCTTTCATCTGGCAATCCTACACCTTAGTAGGTTCCCTAAGGAAATAACCCAAAGCAAAGAAAAAGTACAAGGGTACTCCCAGTGAGGATATTCATGATAGAGGAGGGAAAAAAAAAAAAGAAAGCAAAATTAAAAACAGTTCATATGCCCAACTATGAGGGGAATGACCAAACACATCATAGTGATCCTATGTCATTGGAAATGATATCATTAAAAAAAAAAAAAAAGGCTAGGACAAGGATGCCAATGTGTTGAGTTAGAAATGAAATAGTGTTGAGTAACAAGATCTGAGCACAAAAGACGTGCACTTACCTGATCACCTCTCTAGGGAAACATCTCTTCTCACATGAAAAATGGTCAGAGGGGAACTAGGAGAGACAGGATTTACTAACAAATAGGTTCTTTTGGTAAAGTCACATAGATTTTAGACAAACTAAACCCAAACAAGCTTGCCAGAGCCAAGCTTGGAAAGAAGGCACATTGGAAGCAGAAAGTTTTCTGTCTCTATAAACTGGTATCACTGGGTTTTGGGCATTGCAGCCCTGGACCTCTTGGTCGGCCTCACATCCCTACCCTGGCACTCCCCAGTGAAAGTGAGGCACAGAGGTGGTCCTGGTGTGGCTGGCTCCAATCACCTCGAACCGTGCCCCATCTGGTATTTTCATCACGGCTTCTGACTCCTGGGGCCCCATCTCTGCATTATCCTGCTCCTCCAGGACCTCCCCTCAGTCTCAATCCCAGTGATGACTTACATCATAGATGTTCTGTGACCAAATAGTGATCCATAATAAAAGCTATCTCAGAAGCTAAACTGTCCCCAGTAAAGGAGAAGTCTTTGGGTAAGGATTGCCTCTAAGGTGTTACTTCCCTTGTGTCCTTTCTACTTGCTGTGTCTCCATCATCTGTCCCCAATTTTTGCCTGCAGACCTCACTCTGACTTGTGATTAAACTCTTGCTGGACAATATGATTTTATGCATTTGATCCTGGCTGGATCTGAACAGTGTGATGGGCCCGAGCATTTTCCCCAGTTACAACCATGTCTCCATCTTTAACTATGGTTGGAATTCCGCTTGGTCTTAACACCCATAATACTCTAATTTCTAGGTTAGAGGCAGTGCAAGGAAATAAGGAAGAATCCATGTGGGCAGTTTGAGCAGTCACAATGCATGTCACAAAATCCATAAAAATAATAACAGCCTTATTTAATTGAGGCTAGTAATGTGGTAGGCCTGGGAACTTTGCATGCATTATCTCATTTAAATCCTCACAGTCATCTGAGTGAAGTACATTATTATTAATTTCTATTTGTGTTAAGGAGGAATCTGAGGCTGAGAAATAGCAAGTGAATGATTGAATGTCAAAATCAGGTTTTGCTGAAGTCAAATCCTCTCTCTCCCTGGCATCCCCGCACCATCCCCCCCCCCCCCCTTATATATTCTACAGTCTTCTAGGCATTAAAGATACCAACACATGGCTGGAGCATGAGTGAGCCCTTTTCTTTTACAGTCTGTTTATTCTTACTTTACATACAATCCTGGTAACATGCTTGGGTATTGTATTTCAGGCTCTCAGCAGAATAAAAGTAATACATGTTATGAAAAGAAACAAGGAGGCTTAAGATTCAAAAGTACTGATAGCCTGAATGTATAGCCAGAGCCTGACCACAAAGAAGCAGACAAAACAACTCTAAAAACAGATAGAGGGACTAAAAGAAATGATGCCATTTAATGTTGGGCAAATTCCACATATCTCAAATAGTCCTGAGTCTTTTAGCTCAAAATAATAGTTGGACCTTACAATGATTGCCTTGCATCACCATGATGCATTTTGTTTTGAATAATTTGTTATAAGAATATCAGAAAGGCTGGCATATATTTCAGAAGGAGTTTTAGCAAAATTGTTCCAATAAAAAAATTGTAATTCTTAAAGGAGAAAATAAATCCTTAACTCATGGAAATGTTGGCTATTCAGAAAAATGACTAATGTCTTTGGGAGAAAGAGTATGGTTAACACAGATTTTATTCTCACTTTTACTCCCATTGTTTCAGCTATTACCTTAAACAGAAGCTTCCTTGTTGTCATTTGCTTGATGGCCAAACAGGGATTGGCACGTGGCTTACCATTCCAAATTGATTACGTTGCTGCCAGTTGGGGTACGTTGTGGGTGTTTATTTGTTCTATAAAAGGGGGTTTTGTGGTATTTAAATGTTTCTATCTCTTTTCTGTTTCTTCAACTAAAAACAATGACAGACCAGTTTTTACCACATCTTCCCCCCCTGGAGGAAGAAACAGTAATGGAGAAATAGAATTCTATTTGAGAAAACAGTTCTAACGTTCATGTCTCCATCAGAAACATTTCAGGGTTTTGTTCTGTAAGACTTGGAAGTCTTGTACAATAGGTGACAAGAATAGGAATAGCAGAATTCCAACTTACCAAGGAGTGTCAGAAATCAGACTATCTCAACAAATGCAGCTCATGTATTAGCTTCCTGAATGCACGCTTCCCTTTGAAGGGTTGTGTGTGTGTGTGTGTGTGTGTGTGTGTGTGTACGTTTGTTTTTCCCTTTTGCATATTCACTCATTGATTGGTACAGAGAAATGTGAAATGTCTGCACCGCATTGTAAACTATTGACAATATATCCTTTTAAATTTGGAACTGCAATTTTACTCATGGGAAGAGACATTTCAGTCATGGATTCTAGGTCTCTTTTTAACCTGAAATCTTGGAATTATCCTCAACTAAGTTGTCACTCCCACCACATTCCATCCATCACCCAAGGCTTTTGGTGCTGCCCTCTTCAATCATTCTCAAGCCCATGGTCATCCATTCTCACTCCCACTACCTTGGTGTGGACCTTTCTGGTCTACAGCTTACAGCTTACCCTTCATTACAGCTTTAACTGGATCCCTTGCCTCTGATTTCCTTCCTTTACAACTCAATCTCCACCCTGCCATTCTGATTTTGTTATTCCTTGGCTTAACATCCTTCAAGGAATCCCTGCCGCTTTTTGCAGACCTTCACAGCCGTCATGCTGTGACATACAGTGGGGCATAGGAAGTGCAGTTATTTTGGGGTTATGGGACAGGCTTTGGGCAGCAGGAGTCTTAGGGGCTGCTCAAGACTGCAGCCTTGTCCACTTGCCCCAATGTGGTATATAAATACTTTCTATTTTGTTCTTGAAAAAAATTCCAGGAAGTTCTGGGAAATCCTACCTTATAAAACCCTTCTCATTCTGGCCCATGTATCAATCCCCTTCTTTTTTTTTTTTGCTTGGTGAACATGTATTCAGTTTTGAGACCCTGCTCAACATTCTCCTCCCTACAGATTTCCCTACTCCTGCAAATAGGACTAAGCATTATCTCCACTCTGCTCCAATGCAAGCCAGTTAGTGGGAATTGGGAAGGTTCCTTAAACTCTGAGTCTTAATTTCCTCATTTGAAAAATGGAGATAATATCTGCCTTGCAGGGCCAGCATAAAGATTAAGTAAAATAACATATGTAAAGCATTTAGCACAGAACTTGGCATATAGTAAGTATTCAGTAAATATTTGTTGAATAATAAATGGTAGTTGCTATCATTAACTATCAAACTTTTGCCAGTGCATTTATTCCATAATTGTGCAATGGTTGTTAACTTCTCTTTTAGGATTTTTCCATTTGTCTCAATGCAATAGATTCTGCTCTGCTAGGATGTCAGCTCCAATGAAGGAAAGGATCTTGAGCTTGTCCACTAGTGTATCCTATACACACGCTCAACAGGGCCTGGCACATAGTAGACTTAAGTGGGATTTATAGCTCATTTGGTCTCCTCACTTGGCTCTTGTGGGGGTCAAGTGCCATGATGTATGTGAAATGCTCTGAAAATATAAACATCTTGTGAATATCTTATATACCTAGGAGTTATCCATTCATTTACTCTTTTTGTCTCTTGGCCATACTTGTGTTGAGCTGCCAGCATAAAAACATGCTTGCAGACTCATGTTCTAGTGTAGCATGTAAGTTCTGGGGAAGTCTGGTGCCCACATACAATGCTAGCACTTTTGTTGGACAGAGGTAACTAAGGCAGACATTCTAATTTGTATCATTGCCTTCTGAAATAGAAGAGCCATTTATGGATCTGTCAGCTCCAGCTTTCATGCCTGTGGCACAAATGCAGTTCTAGATATGTTGTACCCTGAGTCCTGCTACCCTTATTCTCCAAGCCACAGTGTGACTGTCCCTATCAAGGAGAGTCACCTTGGGAAAGGTAGGTGAGGAAGACTCAGGGTGGACTTCACTTCAGGTGAGAGCTGGAAGCTCTTTAGTGATCAACTGGTCCAATCTCCTTGGTCTAATTTACAGAAAAAGAAACTGTGCCCCAGAGAGAGTCAGTGATTTGTCCAGTGTTACACAGCCAGAAACTCTCCTTAAGTATTCCTTTCTTCCACTTTACTACAGGATTTAACAGAGGAAAGAAGAGATGGATTTCCAAACAGAGGAAATAAGAATACCTGGAAAAATATTGAGAAAATGAAGTCTATTTAAGGGCTTCATTTATATATGTTTGGTAGCTCAGGCTGTGAATAGAGGCTGAGAAGAGAAGATTCTTTGTACATGAAGGTGAGTAAACACAGATAAGGCACAAAGGAGGCTTACAGACACATTGGAGTGTGTGTGGGGGGGTTGTGTATGTATATGTGTACTTTATTATTTAGGTAATGAGGAGGATTCTATAGTATTTTTGTTTCATTTGCAGGAAATTTGAGTGGGGTAATATAAATAATATGATGCTTTTAGAAAATTAGTTTCTCAACAGGTAGGAGAAGAGATTGGAGACAGGGAGGAGACAGGGAGACAATTGCAATCTTCTCTGCTTGAATTGATGAGAGCCTCAGCACGGTGGTGATGGCAGGAATGGAAAGCAATATTGCCAAGGCATATTCTCATGGAAAAAAATAATTAAAGAATATGTGTGAGAGACACAGAACAAGAAGAATCAACATGAGACTCCTTAATGAAAATAGTAACAATCAGGGGCCAAGGTGATGTGAAAGTCAGAGAGGTAACAAAGATGCAAACATCCTTTAAAATGCTAAATAGACCAAAAAGACAGGAAATCTTAAACAAACGAACTTTAGTTTTAATAAGAAGGATTTCTTGGCTGGGATAGAGAATCAAGCTAATTGGAGAAGGAAGGACTTAGTGGCTTTCAGCTTATTATTAAGAAATCTCTAAATGTATGTTTCCTTTTAATGAGATGGTGCTTCCTCAAGTCTTAACAACTATGCATGGTTCCTTTACTTTATCTACTTCCTCCCCTTCTCCATGGGGAGGCAGCCCCTTCTCATCATTTGAGGCCTGGGTTCCAGACAGTGGGTATGTTTCATCCTGCTCATGAGATTTTTTACTTTATGCTTCTTACTTTTTCTTCTCCATCTTCTCTCATCAGATTTGGATTTTATTTTGGAATTACCTTCCTTTATGGTTTCCAATCAATCCCCTGCTGGGCTGCCTTATTTTAACACCTCTCCTAGTATTGCATGTAGCCAGACCCACCAGCCTCATGGTCATGAGCCAAACCTTAGTTATAGAGCCTTGCCTAGGAGCTGGATACTGTAGATATCCATCCAATAACTCTGTATTGTTGAATAAGCAAATGAATGAGTGATGAATGGAAAAAGGAAGGAAGGTAGGAAGATAGAAGAAATAAAAGGAGCAATTTTATTCCATGGAGAGATTTAACCTATATGATACCAAAGAACTTGGTTGAGTTGGTCTATTTCTGGTGAAAGGCAGTGCCACCTACATATCCAAGACATTATGAATCATCTACATAATTTAAGAGCCATTCTTTTTAGAAGAAAAAAAATAGCAAGATCAAGTAGTTAGTGTTAGTGAACTGGTCAACCCATTCAGTGATAACTCCATGTCCTTCATTAAACAGACATGGTCTGAGCTGATTAGGACATGGAGGAACTTGGCATTGTGGTAGCCACTGTCTCTGTATGTCAAAAGGATCCCCTTGATTTGAGGCTGACAAACTCTTACCACATTTCAATGAGCGATAATGAAGTGGCTACTGTCTTCATTGCCACAGCCTCCTGGTTCTACAGCTATATCTCAGAGCTTCTCTCTGTTCTCTTTGTGCCACTGCCTCCTTCTTTTCTTCTTCCTCATCTTGCTCCTTCCCTTCCTATTTTCCCTCTTACTTATTTTACTGCTCAGATTTTGACTTTTGAAACTCCTGGTTAAATATAGTGGATTGTCTGCAGACATGTATCTTTTGCCTCCAGAAACTCCATCAAGTTGATAGTAATAAAAGAAAAAAAGGATACTAAAAAGACAAAGAAGAGACATCTGTGGATTCGATATTCCGATGCATTTTTGAAATGCAGGATGTAAATGGCAGAACAGAGGAGCTATGAGCTAGAGTCCTGGCAGGGAGGAAATCCCACAAGAAGTGAGCCTGAGCTGATTGTTCTGACAGAGTCCATGTAGCTTAGGGGCCTCTTAGGCTACTTGAATGTAGAACATCCCAAACTGAAATCGTCGCCTTCCTCCTTCCCCTCATTTACCACCACCAACACCCTCTTTGCCACCACCACTATCACTCTTCCTCCTCTGTTCCCTTCAGTGCATCCTCTCCTCCCTCCTCTAGTTCTTACCCCAAAGGACGGCATCACTGACCACACAAACTGAAGTGCACCCTCCACGTCCAACCTTTGAGTACAACATTTAAAACCATTATGTTGACTTCTATTGACACAAACCACTTCACAGTGCCAATGAATGCTCCTGTATCTGCTCTCGCACCAGACCATGAGATCCTAGGGAACATTTTATCCTTGACAGTAATTTCAAAGTTGAGCACATGCTTGGCATGTAGTAAACATTAAATAAAGCATTAAATAAATAATTCGTGAAGAATCCCTATCCCTGGAGGATGTTTTGTTCCTAGAATACCATCATTTCTCCCCACTCTATGGAAACAAGCAAGATGATGCCTTTTTCAATCAAAAGTTTTTACAAAACTGACTAACAGAATAATATTACTACAGTATTATACTCACTTATTATGGAATATTATTCTAATTAGAATATATTATATTACTATTAGAATATCTTATTAGAGTATATGATATTGCTCTAACATTAATGCTCTGTATTATTGTAATACCACTGTTTGATAGTTGTCACTGAGGCCTAGGTGTTTTGAACCCTATGACATATCTTAACTCCTGTGATATCCATTTGTATGTCCAGTCTGTGGTGATTAGAGATGTTATTTATGCTCCAGAGAGGCAAGTGGTACTTGGAATGACAGTGGTACCCAGGAGTCAAAACCTTGAGTTTGTGTCCCAAATCTGTCACTGATTTGTCCTGTAGCTTTAGGAGAGTCAGTCTTCCTCTCTGGGAATAGGTCCTTCATCTTTAAGATGATATAGTTGGGCTAGATAATCTCTAAAATTTGTGTTTCTCTAAGACTTCTATACACCTAAGCTCATCATTAACCTTAGATTAGAGGTGCCCTGGTGTCTCCTTCAGAGCAATCCTGAGTGCTAACATTGCCTCCTTAATTCAGGTGATGAATGTGCATCTACAAAGGCAGAGGTTAGAGACTAGTGTTGATATGAGAGAATAGCCTGCACTTTCATCCTCAGGCTTAGAACTCATGCGAAAAATGTCTCTGAAGAAGTTGGACACTGGTTGTGCGTGGGTTTGATCCTTACTTTGTATCTTCTGCTGTTCTCTCTTTTTATGTTTTTCCAGAAGGAAAAAACTACTCAAAGAGTCCAAGAGATACAATCTTCTTTTGGAACGTACACCTGCTGATTTCAATGATGTTTGTACACAAGATTGCTTGAGGGCTGGGAGGAAAACTTTTCTTATCCTTTTATATATGAATAAAAAGAAAAGTTGCATTTTTGTCTTAGCATTACTAATCTAGTCCAGGAGCTAGAGCTTTCCTGGGAATCACAGAGCCTGATTTTCCAGCCTCTGGTTAGAGAGGCAGATGGGTAAACACAGAACTATCAGAACTCACTCTGGGTTCAAAAGGCTTGAGAGGAGTGATATGAAGTTCAGAATCACTGCATGGCTCTGGCTCCATCTGATATTGGAAGGAGGCAACACTTCCTTAGTTAGGCACCTTCGTTGCCTTACAACTCGCCTGATCTTTTCAACCATGCTTCTAGGTCTCTCTGGAGGATTAGCCCATTTCATAGATATGAGAACTGACCCTTGGGAGTTGAAATAAGTTGCTCAAAGTCACAAATTAAACCTGAGATTTGAATCTAGGTTTGACTCCTAAGATTGTGCTGCTTCAATTAGACTATATATCTCCCATTCATATTCTCATTGCTTGTAGCAATTATTTGAGTTTGTGTGTGTTTGCAAGGAAGAGGTGATAATAGGATGGGGGAATGCAGGGCAACCCAATCTCTGAGGATACATTTATTTCACAGATAAGAAACTGCTGATTCATCATGTGTTTTATTTGTCCTGCTACAAGCAGAGAAGCACAGAGTTTGGGAGATGAAGGGAGAATTTCTTCTCATCCATGCTTGGGGAGCTCAACTCTATTAGAACCTCAAAATGCAAGTTGGAGCGAGGTGGTAGACAGTCCAGAAACCAAGAGGAGAGCTGGAGATTTTCACTGAACACAGAAAGGAGACACTTCCCTGCCATAAGCTCCATATCTAGGCTTTCCTTCATCCCCCTTTCCTATTCCATGTACTTCCTTCGGAGAACCATCTACTTTCCTGGTTTCAACTCATGGATGAAGCAATGACTTTTAAACCTACTACTTCTGCCAGAACTTGCTTCTGAGTTCTAGACTTCTGTATGTAATTCCTTTTTATGCTCAGTGGTTGCTTCTCAGACACTTGAAATTCATCATGACTAACATTGACCTCCTCACCTTTTTTGCCCCCCCCCAAACACCTTTCCTTTAAGTTTCTCACCTCAGCAAATGGCTCCACCATCCACACAGCCACCCTCAACAGAAACCCAGATGTCATACTTGACTTCTTGCTCTGATTCCCATTTTCTGGAGAATCCTGCTACATGCATCTATTACTCATGCTGCTGCCAGAGTAGAGCACTTCACTAGTCTTCTTTAGACCCTTTGGGGATCCCTTGGCCTTCAGAATAAGGTTCAAACCCTGCAGTGATCTTCAGGACTGATGTCAAGCACAGAGGGGGCAGTGGAGGACCCAGGTTTGAATATCAGTTTTGTAATGTATTACAAATGTGATGTTGGGTGATCCATACCATCTCTTAAACTTGCTGTTTCTTCATCTTTAATGTGGAGCTACTAGCACTGGCTAGTAAATTTTCTGCAAAAATTTAATCAAATGAGAATAGTATCTGTAAACTATTAAAATCCAGTGCCTGACATGTAATAGCTTTGAATGATAGCTGAGCTTAAGTGGCAATGTTCTGAATTGTGTTGTTAGTGTGATTTTTAATGGTGCTACAAAGGAAGTGTCATGGTGTCTGAGTTTCTGCCTAATGAGGGAATTCCATTTCATCATGGGCTTCAAGGTAGGAAATTATTTTTCTGCCAAATGACTTCCCAGTGCACTGTGAAAATATCATGGAGCCTACTCATGGAATAACATGGTAGACATCAGAAAGGACCCAGATGCAGCAAAATCCAGGGCAGCAGGACCCCCTGGCCACCCTATGAACAAAAAGGGTCATGAGCAGCAAAGGCTGTGTGTTCTTAGCATTTTGGAGAGAATTAAATATATCCATAAAGATCATTAGAATCAGTAAATAATTAAGAGACAAAATCTTGGAGTTTTCCATTATTGGTAGACAAGGATCTAAAGTGAACCTCAGCCAAGGCAGTGTGTCCCAAGAGCAGCCTGCACATTTGTGGAAAAATCTCAACAGGACTCAAAATGTTTCCTTGATCACAATGGCGAAAAGTTATTCTTATTCTTTTGAGTTATTGCTTGTTTTATCATCTGGTATCATAATCCACTGTATGGATGTTTATTATAAATAATTATGTCAGTAAATATACATCTTTTTTAAATCACAGGAGTATAGATGTCATCATTTTCAAAAAATCCCTGTTTTTTTTTTTTTTTTTTTTTCACAAAGTCCAGAGGTAAAAACCCTTCTAATTATTGTGACATGTGGATACCTGGATGGGAAAGCTCCTGTGCGACAATTGTTAAGAAATCCCTTCCCTGTGAAGCTGATGGACTCTCTGCTCTCATATTTTCTCTCTTGTACTTGCCTATTACATATGCTGTTTGAACTATTCCAATTGTTTCTTGGCTGAATCTAAGGAGAAAGAGGTTCTATATGGGTCAGAATAGCTAAGAGGGAGAGAGCCATCCTGAGACACCACACGGGATGGTGGCAGAGATTGCTCTGGCCCAGGAATCTCTATGGAAGGATTGCTGGTAGGCTTTGGCAAACAGAAGGTGGAGACAGCTGTCCTTGGTGACCTCTGCCTATGGGGACTTCTAGAACTTAGAGACCACATGCTTTTCTTTGTGGATTATTCAGAGTTTGCTTCATCTGTGGTTATATGTGGGTGACAGTGTCATGAAGAGGAAAAGCAATGGGCTCTGAAGTTAGATGTTGGCTTGGCTCTGTAATCCCAGTTTTTCCAATTGTCCTGCTGTTGGGCCATGTTACCCCACAGACCCCCCATTTTCCTCACTGAAACCTTGTTGAAAGGCTATTGTGAGGATTAATGGAGCTAGCGTGGTAAGCACACACCACTGTTTCGGACATGATAATGTTACTTTCCTTCTTCCTCTCTCTTTCCTTGTATCCCAAACCATGAAGGGGGTGGGGGGGGGCACAACTCTCTGCACAGTATTATCCATATCTGTTGGGATTTCCCAAGGATGCATTCCTTCTTGGCTGAGCAGATGTATTTCCAACAATGTGGACTTTTTGAGATGTGGATTCCAGATAAGAGTCTACAGTTCTGCCCCCCATGTGGACGGGGAGACAGTAAAATGGCCATCAAGGTACAGAAGAATTTCTACTACTTCAGCTCTGAAATATTCTCACTGAAATCTGCCCTTCTGGAAAGGGCTGGGAGGTGGGGTTTTATTATGTAACATGGATTTGATGTTAGGATTTGCACACTGAGTTTTCATTACTGGGCCTCATAAAAAGCAGAAGAGCTTGGTGGAAAAGATTTAAAAAAATTTTTTTTACAAAGATAGACAAGTCAGGGGTCTGACATATTCTCCACTCTGTGATTCTTAAGGACAAAGATAAATGGAAAAGAGAGATTCTATTTTTATGCTTTGAAAGCACTTACTTTAGGTCAGGAAAATAGCCAGTCTGGATGTTTAGTCTATATAGCCTGGACCAGATCTTTCTTCTTGTTTTTTTTTTTTTCTTTTTATTAATTGGAGTTGCTAACCAGATGGGGAGATGGGGAGGTCGCAGGAGATAGACAATCTTGTGTGATCACAAAGGGGTTAAGGAAATTGAACCTCCTACAGCAGAGGGAAGAATAAACAAGATTTGAGTAAGATTCAAATCTTATTTCCCTTCCTTACTATCTGTGTGATCCTGGGAAAGTCATATAAGTGCTCTATGCCTCAGTTTCCCCATCTGTACAATAGGGGTAATCATAGCTACCTGTATGTTAGAGAGATTAAATGTGATACAATATGTAACCACACAGTGTCTGATACCTAATGGGTACTAAACGAATGATTAAACAAATACATAGAGTACACACCGGAAACTTGCAGAGTGTCATGATGGAGAGCAATGTTGCAGAGTGTGCAGCACAAATGGAACCCAGGGAAGGAGGAATCATGGGCCTGCCCACTATAGCAATTGTTCTGAGATTTGTTCAAAGTAAAGGCCCAAAGGAAAACTTCACGTACACGTAAAATCATTAAGAAGCTGTAAAGCATTAATCAGGTATAAAGCACGTTTTGTATTGTTCTTATGTATTCTCGTTTTGTATTCCAAGAAGGTTTGAGGTATCTTGAAACAAAGTATATGGATACAATAAAATAGAAAATTCCAGCAAAGTATATAAAAGGTTAGGAAAGCATGTATTATAATTACTTTGGCTGAGATAGCCACTGAGTTCAAGGCTGAGTTTGGAGCTTCCTGATAACAAGCCAAGAGGAGAAAAGAATGGACTAAATGATTCTCATCTTCTGAGAAAACACATGATCCTAAGAAAGAAAATGTTTCCTTGGCATTACATTTCCAAAGGAATTCATCACAAATCCCTGAGGCATTTATGACATTGCACCTAATACTTGATGCACAGAGCATTATAAGGAATACTGTCTCCACAATGACCCTCCTATAGTGTGTTCCATGGCCTTTATCATCCTGACCTTTGAATAAAGGAGCCAAGTTAGGTAACAAATCACAGCAGAGTATTGGCTTTGACTTAGGTTCGAATCCTGACTCACTTTCTAATTGTGTGAGCTTGTGAATCACCTTACCCTTGCCTCCTCTGCAAAATGGAGCCCATCACACCACCCTCCCCTCCTGTGGTGCTGTTCTATGCACTGAGAGAGCAGACAGCTGTCAGACACCCAGCTTGGAGTCTGGCACAGAGGAATGCCTCATAATTTGGATCTGATTTTTCTCTCTTCTCTCTCCCAAAATGTAACCTGATGCAGGTTTTTCTTGGAACATCTAAGCTAATGGGGTAATTCACTTTCAGGCTTTAGTATGTCAGACTTCCTAATCCTTTATTGGTATCAGAGATGTGGCTCTAAAATATAGACTTGAACATGCCTCTCCCCTGCTTAATATTCTCAGGAGTCCCTCAGCTATCTGCAAAATACAGTGCAGATTCCTAGGCTGGGCCTCCAGGGCCCTTTGCCCTGAGATCTGCTATTCCCAGCCACCACTCTCCAACACCCCAGGCTCCAGGCATCTTAAACAATTACCTGTCCCAGGATACATAATACCTTTGCACAAGTTCCTCCCTTGGTCTGGAGCATCCTTCTCCTCCCCTTCCTGTTCAGTTTGGCACACAGTCATACATTCTTCCAGAGTGTTTGATTGGCCCTTTCTGTCAGGCCATCTACCGCTACCCCGAAAGTCAGTCTCTCTGCCTCTGGATACCCTTGGTGATGCTTTCACATTCTCTTGCACATTTCCTCTCTCTTTCTTTCACTGGATGATGGGTGTTTTGAGGCCAGAGATGGTGCCTGTCATGGCAGCATTTCCTTTGGTGCTAACTGGAAGCTAGTTAGCGTCTAGTGCTAGTTGGTACCTCCACTGTACCTGGTACACATGCCTGACTTCACCCTTGTAGCTATAACCCTCACATTGGTTCATTTGGTGGACTTTGAGCTCTTTGAAAGTGGGGATTTTTTCTGCCTCACCTCAACATGTTAAGTGTATACCACCGGGCCACGGTGGGAGAATGAACGCTTTCAAGAATGAATTAATTCATTCTGGGTGAATGAATAAGTGAGGACCTCTGCACACAGTATCACCTACCCTCGAACAAGGGGGAGAGTGATATTTTAACCTATTTCCATTTCAGGTCCATCTCATTCAATGTACTCCTCGGGAGTTTCATCTTAGGTGGGGGTTAGGTTCCAATATGGGACATGAGGTAAAAATCAAGCAAATAAAAACCATCCTTAGGGATCTCTCAGGAAGGTACCTCATTGGAAGTAGTATTTCTCAAGTCTGACCTCCTTAGTTTCTCTTCCACACTGGCAAGGTTAATTTTCTTTAGTTGAACCCTAGAAATAAGTAATTAGCTTGTGTCTTAGGGTCATGTTTGATCAAAAATATGTATCATTAAACACAGACCGGGTTGGGACCCCACAGAGAGGATCTCCATGGGGGCAGGTGGTGAGGACAAGGCATACTGGATGATGACTGGGTGGAGGCACAGGTGATTCGAAAAGGCTCACGTTGGAAGATCAAGGAAAACACCAAGATGGAATTGAAGGCTGAAGATAGAAATGGGCTAGGGATCAGGGATCCCAGCATGTGTCCTGAAAAAAAGGATGGAGAAGCTAAGAAAGGATTCCAAGATGTTGGAGTAGGATCCAGAAGCAGAAGTTGGAGAAGCAGGAAGAGAGATCCAGGTTCTACAAGATTCCACTGTGACAGCCAAAGAGGGTGCTCTAGGACCAGAGCCCTGCATAGCTACAGCCCCCAGGCATCCATGGGCTCCCTGCACATGGCTTTGTGTCACTGTGCCCCTCATTCATTCAAGGAGTGGTGATCTTCAGATTTTACAAAATATTTCAATTGTAAAGGTAATACTTCTATTATAAAACTCAAACTTCAACACTGAAGCATATAAAATAAAAACGAAGAGTCTTTCTTACTTCCCTAGTGCTTCCAGTCCCGCTCTCCAAGGGTAACTAACCAGCGTTAACAGATTGGTATATATATATACTCAAACACACATATTCACGCGGTGTTTTTTTTTTGTTACTGAAAATGCTATTGTTACCTACATTCTGTTATGTGTTATTTTTTTCTCACTCAGTGATATATTGCAGCAGAGTCTGCATCCCTAACTTTTGCACCTGACATTTCTCAAAGTGAAGTAAGACCATTAAGGTATTGGATGCTGGGAGGCTATTAAGACCAGATCCTGATATTCTAAGAAAGCCTTTCTTCCATCCTACTCAGTCTGTTAGCCCCAGTGAACTAGAAATTAAAGATTTATGTTGCTAATTATTATTTTTTAAATAAAATTTTAAGGGCAAAGCTTTGCTGAAAAATATACATGGTAATTGTGTTTACTGATCGTCACCAGTCCCGAACAGCAATTCACGGTATAAAACTCAAGTAATTAGAACAATAAGCCCAGGTTAATTAAAATACTGGGTAACATTTGGGCAAGAAAAAAAATTCACTTTTGGAGGTTTTCCAGGCACACATTCATTTTGTAGGCACTTAATTCGCCCTGGGAGCTGGTGCTGACAAGGTAAGCCGTTTGGTGCTAATCAGCACTGGTCTGCCTTTGATCACACCCTGCACATTTCTCTTCTCTGGCTCCAGGACCAGCTTCAGAGAACAGGGCCCAGCCACTGGGTACAGCACTGTAGTTGTTTACACCTAATCTTGGGTCCCATTCTTGCATTATTATCATCCATGCCACTTGCCTTAATGGTTACAGGCTGGTTAATTAAAGAAATTAATCAAGCCCCTAAGAAGTTTGGATGGTGTCCGGAGTTTCTTCTGCCTTTGCCCTCCATCCAGTGCCAGAGACCTGTTTCTTTTGGAATGCTGTGGTCCCCATCCCCGGTCAGAGGATAAGACATGTTGTGAATCATTCCTCTTGCTATCAGCAAGGGTTCAGATGATCTCCAGTGGTGGAACTTTAAGGTCACCCCTCCAAAAAAGGACCCCTTTGGGCCAGGGAGTGCTGTGGGCACTGTGAGGAATCAGAGATGAATAAGATAGGGCTCTTGCATGCAAGGAGTTTATAAGCTGGTGGGGAGATAAAGCACATTCACAAACGGCTATAAGACATGAATCCTATAATCGAAGGTCAAAGAAGGTGCCATGGACTCTCTGAGCAAGGGAGCTCCAAATCGGTTTCATGGAGGAGGTGGCTTTTTGGCTAGGCTTTTGATTTTTATGAAACTGATTTGGATGCAGAGATGTGTTTGTGTGCGCGCCCGCACACATGCACATGGGCACACCTATATGAACTTGTAGGTGCTGGAGGGAGAAGAGATTGAGATGCTTCTAGGAATAAAACCTTCAGCACAAGCAAAGGCACTGGACTGCATGTGTGCAGTCTTGCCTTCATCACAGAGATCAAATATTGTTGGGGCAGCAGCTAGCAACTCCAGGAGGGGCCCTGGACCCTGGAGGTCAGGTCAGGTCAGGTCAATATGGACCTCTGCAACACTGTGGGGCAAGTGAATTTCCAATTCAGCCTCCTCTTGTTGCCTTCCTCCTTCCAGGGGCATGCCCCTACCCTTCCTTCCCATTTCCAGATAGGCTCTTTGCAGTTTTCGGCTTTCCAGTCCTCCTTAAAAATGCCCATTCTCAGGAAGAGATCAAAACCCCCTTTTCCTATATAAATTTGAGTTCCAGCTATCTATTTTCACTTACTCTGCTTTAGCCTGGAACCAACTTCACCTGTTGCAGAGCTGTAGGGGTGGGATGGGGATTTGGTACCAGAATAAGGTTTTAATATGCACTTGGCTTTCTGCTACTCCCAGAAGTTGATGAAAAGGAGCAAGTCCCCCTCCCTACTGCCCTGCCTCATTTGGTCTACATTTCACAGTTGCAAAGCCAAACTTTTCTAGGAGATAAGCTTCCTTAGCTTCTGCTTCTGGTTTTCTTTCTCTTTACTTTAATAGAGTAAATAAAGATAGCAGGATGCCTTTCTGAGACTGAACTTGCTTTGATTTGCCTTCTCTGCTCTAGTGGGGGTCTCTCTGACCATGGTGAGGAAGGTAAGCCAGTGCTGAGGCTCCTGAGGGGCCTGTGCAGGTGCAGCCTGGACATCAAGGGGGGAGCCTCCCATGGCTCAGGAGGGTAGCAGGACAGCAGTGTTGAGTGGGAAAATAAGGCCCTCTTTGTTCTGAAGTTTAAAAGGGGAAAAAAATGTCCACTTTCATAGGGGAGCTGATCTTCAGGGAAGGAAAGTGATTGTAGGTCCTACAAAGAATGGTCACCAGGAACAAATCCGGGCACCCATAAATCTGGAGGAAGTTAGTAGGAAGGACCGAAAGGGCTATTTAAGAAATACAATCTGTGCATCCAGTGTCCAATTTTGGACATCCTCAGCACCAACAGAGTGGCTTTCCTCTTTTCAGGGCCCACAGTGTCCTGCACTGGGGGAAGGGGCAGCTGCTGCCCAGGGTTACCTGTTGGGCTGCAAGAGACCAGCCTGTCACACTACAGAGCATCCCAGTGTGGACAGGGAAGAGTCTGGGCTTTCCCTGGGTTAATGTGAACTGGGTTAATGTGGGTTAATGTAGACCATCCCCTTTCCCCGTCTATGTAAATGTTAGGATTTGGAAAAATTCTACGTGTGTATGCCGGTGGGGGGTGGGGGTATGGATTGAAAACAATGAAACAAAGTCAGTATCCTCAAGCAAAATAATCCTTTGTGATCTGGGATGGGGGTCTGGGGCTTTCATGGAGCAGTAAAAAGCAGAGTTAGGAGGGACAGAGGTGACCTCTGCTGTGTCACAACACCTGTCCCAGCCTGATGTCTGCGAAAATGTGGCAAAAACAGAAGTCGGACATCTTCCAAACAGACATTTCTTACCATCTAAAATGGGTTCTCTATAAAATTCTCTCGTAAATTTTGAGTCATGCTTCTTTCAAAGGAGGAATTCTGTGGCTGTATTTTTTGTAAACGTGATTTTGCTGAGGCATTCATTATTTCAGTTGGTGGGTTTGAGCTGCCAAGTCTTAGAATCTTTAAAAGTTCTAATTTTTTTTTCTTGGGACAGCTCTTGCTGAATTGACATTATGGGCCTACAGGTGATACAGGTAGTAAGGCCTTCCAGGCTACCTGAGCCCACCTTACAGATGAGAACCAGAGATCTAGGGAAGGCAACAGAATTTCCCAAAGTCCAGAAGCCAGTGAGACAGTGCTGTAGACAGTGTCAGGGCAGTGTGGAACAGAGGTGGACAGGAGCCTGCTTGAGAGTTTTCCTGTTGCAACCACATTGCCTTGTTGGCTCATTCTGGTTTAGAGTTGGGTGGATTTCACAAGTAATTTGCTTTCCTACGTAGAACCTTGAAGTCATGATGTGTCTGTTCTCTGAGCTAGAAGCATCCATTTTCTTCCTCCTTTCTATTCCTTGGAATGCATCCTTCATGACTACTCAAGGCTCCCTCCTCTGAAAATCCTTTCCTGTCAACCCAAGAGAGTATATGGCTCTCTGTACCTACTGCACTCTTGTATCTGTTTTGTTAGTGGATGCCACAAAGTGCCTGTTATCCGTACTCTACCTTTAGCTCATTATACACAGGGCTAGTGCTTGTACTTCTATGTCCTGGCACCTAGCACATAGTAGGCATAGGTAAATATTGGTTAAATGAATACATGTTCCCTGTTTTCTTTGGGCCTAAGTGTAATATTTTATATTTAATAAATAGTGGTTATTTTATTATGGTTAGTTTCTGTTAAAGAGCTACAAAAACTTAGTCTTGTACATTCTCAACATATTAGACATAGAAAGGGCCTTTTTATAAATACAGAAACTGAGGCCCAGAATGGGAATTAACTTATCTAAGGATGCACAGGATTTCCATGCTAGAATTAAAACTTGGAAATGGATCTCTGAAAATCCCTGCTTATTACTCTTGTGCGACATACCATTTAAAATATTTATTAGGGATCCCTGGGTGGCGCAGCAGTTTGGCGCCTGCCTTTGGCCCAGGGCGCGATCCTGGAGACCCGGGATTGAATCCCACATCAGTCTCCCGGTGCATGGAGCATGCTTCTCCCTCTGCCTATGTCTCTGCCTCTCTCTTTCTCTCTCTCTCTCTCTCTGTGACTATCATAAATAAATAAAAATTTTAAAAAAAAATTTATTATTTTAGTCGCATTAAAATAACCTTCCTATAGGTGTATTTTAATGCTATAGCATTCCTTTGAGCATAAAAAAAGATTAAGGATTATGTTTGTTATTATTATTCTGTGTCTTCCTACAGAAATAATTTTGCTTCTTGCTGCAGGTAAGAATCAGAAATGGCCATTTCTCAGTCTTCGAGGAAAGCAGGTCGTAGTTCTTTTCTATCAAATTTTTGGTAGAAATAATCCCCTCTTATGTGGGGACAAAATATCTATTGAACTTTCATTACACATTTTCTTTTCACTGAACTTACAGCCCCCTTGGTGAGAAGCTTGACACTAACTTAGCTAGAGCATTGTAAATGTGTAGTTCTCCAAGTCATCAGCAGATCATGGGCACCATGGTTTGGACCAGACATTTCACAGTGTTGGAAGTTAGGTAATAGCAGGAATAATGGTGTCAGTATTGGGTCTCAATCTGCCCAAGATGTCATGGTTTCCCTTTTAGCTTTCTGGAGCCCAAGAATCCATGCTTTGCCATGGACCACCATGGATCCATGCTCTGCTTCCTACCTCTAGAGAAAGACATGTGACAGAGGAGGGATAGGCCCTGTATGAGCCAACAGCAAGGGCCCAGTCCTGTGAATCTGTTCCCAAGGGCTTGGGGGTGGAGGAAGTGAATTGGTCTTTATTTCCATCACTGCAACTCTGGCTTGTGAACTTCAGATCTTGGGAGATCAGAGCCTGAGCCAGGCTGAAAGTGGGGCAAAGTCAGCTCTATGTGTGGGTGAGAAGTGAGTCTGAATCACCTCACTCTCTCTCCTGAGTGATAGGAGAAAAGCCAGCAGGAAGTAAGATCCAAATGTTGCCAAAAATCCAGCCAGAGAGTCTTGTCTGCCAGCCCTGCTTTTGTGGTTTTCAAGAAGAGTCTTTCCCTTGAGCAACTGGAGCTGTTGGTTTGCAATTCATGCCAATTCATTGCAGCAAGCCTCTATTAAGTACCTGCTGTGTGCCTAATTAATCCACTGTCGTGATGCAAAAGAAGTAGAAGTCTTGACCCCTGCTTTCAATAAACTTACCAACTAGTAGAAAGATTCATGTATTCATTTAACATTTTCTGAAAGCCTACCTTGTGTTCAGTATCAAGTGCTGAAGGCAGAGATGATTAAGACATAGTACCTCCCCTTAAGAATGCCACTGTCTGACAGACTAATGGAGGAGACAGGTGCCTACAAAATGAGTGAGAAGGACTGGGAGAGCCATCTGGTAGGACAGAAGCAAAATAGGAGGGGTGCCTTGCCCAGCCCAGGCTCAAGTTAGAGGAGGTGATACTTGAATAGCATCATGAGGGATGAGCAAGAGTTAGCAAGTGAGGAAATAAAATTCTGTGTGTACAGTGTAATTTTAGGAGTCAGAATCATCCCCTATTATAATTTAGGGAATGGTTTAATGAATCATAAGAATAAAGGGCTACAGTGTTTGAAATTGTAGCTATCTTTTTCTGGATATACCCACAAATAACTAGAGAATAATTAAAAAAAGAAAAAAATAACAAAAAATAACGGAACTCTCACATGCTGCTGGTAGGAGTGTAAATTGGTACAACTGTTTCTGGAAAACTGGCAGTATTTGCTAAAGCTTAACATATGGCTACCCTATGACATAGTCATTTTACTCCCAGGTATATATACCCAACAGAAATGTATGCATACGCTTACCAAAAGTCATGTACAAGATGATTCACAGCAGTGCTATTCCTAAGAGCCACAGCCTGGAAAGTGCCACAATGACCACGAGTGTAGAATGGATAGATGAACTGTGCTCTCTTCAGGACAATAGAGTGCCATGCCACAATGAGAATGAATGACCCACAACTAATGAAGCAATGGACAAGTCTCATACAAAAGTGTACATGCCATATAACCCTATTCTTATAAAAAAAAAAAAGTACAAAAACAGGCAAATTAATCTATGCTGTTGGGAGTCAAGATAGTGGTTATGCTGGGTAGGGGTAGTAACCAGAAACAAGCATGGAGGTGGGTCCTTTACTGGTGTGGATGATGCTCTAATTTTCTACTTGTGTGTTAGTCACACAAGTAAAAAGCTTAAGAAGTACTTAAGCCATGAAAAATCAACAGGCTGTATTGCTCATGAAAGTACACTGCCTTGTGTGTGTACCATGCTTCCATAAATTGTTGCAAGCCATCTGGAATCCAGGGAGATATGGCAGGTCAGAGGCTGACTATAAGGGCTGTGGGAATGTGGTGTTCAGCAAAGGCTCATGGTGAATTAGGTCCTCCTGGGTTGCTCTTCTCTCAGTAGAGTGGGTACTTCTAGGAGGCTTGGTGTCCTTGTGCTATTCAAGCACTTCATTTTCCCTCAGAGGAGTCCTCTTCTCACCCATTTAGCTTTTGTAACAGATATTATTTCAGGAAGGGGGCTGTCATCAGAGGAAGGGTTTTTTTTTGTTTTTTTGTTTTGTTTTCATACGATTAAATCTCTGTCTGTTATGGGTGGCTTGATTCTCTGTCCCTCAATTTATACATTAAGACAATGGGGTAACAATCTGGGACAGTTGTTGCTGATTCACTCCTGACCCCGTTAACTGCTTGCTTGCTGGGCTCCAGCAGGAGAAAGAATGTGACAGGAACCATACAAACTCAAGGGCTCATTATATTCTGATGCAGGGGCCTGAGAAGCCAGGGGTGGCCTGATCCATCTGCAGAGGTATGGAATCAGAAAACCAAGCCATGTGCCTGGTGCATTCCTAGGAGGCTCTCATCTCAGCATTTTATGTCATCCCCTTGAGCCCATCCTTGTGGTCTCTTCCTCCTATAAAGACAGAAGCCCTGGAATCCAGCAATATTTTCAATAGCACATGGGCTGCTTCTCTCCATATCTTAGAGAAGAAAGCCAGGGGAGAGGCATGTAAAGCTCATGCTAATCATTCTTCCAGGCTCCTGGGATGCCTGCTGTCCTCCTCACTCCAGATGCCAAGAATGTCACAAGAAAACCACCCCGGAAAGAGATGTGACATAAGCTACCATTGTCCCTGACAGCCCGGGATCCCATCTTGGCCTAGAGCCACAGCGAGGTAGATGAGAGAGAACGACGGGTTGAATATAGACTTCATCTGAGCCTTTGTGCTTGATGCTTTCATCTGACATCTTTTCCAGCTCTGGGCAACTATGTACAGAGTACCTACCAGAGCCTGGGCACTGGAGATACCGCAGCAAACAAACAAACAAACAAACAAAACTAGACCCTGACTTCATGGAACTCACAGTCCAGCAGGGAAAATAGCTGTTAAGCAGATGTTCACACATATGATTAAATAAATGGTTCTATGCTAAATATGGAGAGAAAAAGAACAAGCATATCTGAGAGCATATGACAAGGTGACCTGGACTAGTCTGGGGTAGTGAGGGAAGGCTCTGCAGAGGATAGGCCTGAAAAGCCAGCCTCTGAAGGCTGAACAGGCATTACTCGCTGTAGAACATGAGGGGAAATGTTCTGGGGTGGGAGGAATAGCTTGTATGGAGGTCTTAAGGCAGGAAGGAGAATGTCATTCAGAGGAACTAGGAGAAGGTCAAGGTGGCTGAAGTGTGTTGCATGAGAGCAGAGATCAGCCCAAGAGCCAGCTGCAGAGGCAGCCAGCGTCCAGACCACGGAGGGCATTGTGGGTTGTGAGAAGAATTCAGTAACTGACTTTAAGAGTAATGAGTGGCTATAGAAATGTCTTAAGCAAAATAATGATATGCGTATATTTGTGTTTTTAAAAGGGTTGGGGCGCCTGGGTGGCTCAGTTGGTTAAGCGTCTGCCTTCAGCTCAGGTCACAATCCCAGGGTCCTGGGATCCAGCTTTGCATCAGGCTCCCTGCTCAGGGATGAGTCTGCTTCTCTCTCTCCTTTTGCCCCTCCCCCTCACTCATTCTCTCTGTCTCTGTCTCTCTCAAATAAATAAATAAAATCTTAAAAAAAAAAAAAGTTACTCTGGCTTGTGATGGGCAGTGGATAGGTGCGGGGCGAAAAGGATCTGAGCAAGATCGGTAGGAGTTCATGGCTGTAACCCAGGCAGAGAATATGGCAGATTGGACTGGAGGAGTAGTGGTGGTGACAGCAAAGAGTGAGAGATTAGAGCTGTAGTTTGGTGACAGAACAGCTAAGATTTGATGATGGCAGGGATGGGTGAGGGAAACAGAGGTGTTTATTATGTCTGTGCATGATGTACAACTGGGGGGATCACTGAGACAGGGAGAATGAGAAAGGCAGAAATGTAGAGAAATGCAGAGAAAATTCTAAGTTCTGTTTTTATCCTAATCCTCAGAAGAGTACTCCCTCTGTAAATAAGAAAATTGAGATCCAGAGTAGTCAAGAAACTCGGCCAAGGTCACAGAGCAAGCTCTCTAAATCATAGCATCCAGGTACTTTGTGGCCAATTTCAGAGGCTCATGTCTGTTATACATCACATTCCTACAGCGCATCACAATTTACAGAGCAATTTCAAATACATCATCCCATTTTTTATTTCTACCAGGACAGCCCTATATGGTAGATGAAGCACGTATCATTATACCAATTTTATGGGCAAGGAAATTGAGGTCATTAACTTGACCAATGTCTTAGAGCTGTAACTGGTATGAACAGGATTGGAACTCTGGTCTCTATGACTCCCAGACCATGCTTTTTCTACCAACATCCTTCACTGCTAAGTTCACAAATGCTGGAGTCAGATCAATTGGTTGGTGGGCTGATATTGGGCAATTTTATTTAACCTCTCCGCGCCTTAACTTCCTCACCTGTAAAACTGAGAAAATAATATGTCTCACAGGCTTGTCACAATGCTATGAACTGTGTTCAATGAGCAGATGTGTGTAAGGCACTTAGCAAAGCACCTCGCACAAAGTGCACACTCAGTGCTCATTAGATAGGAGGCTGCTGCTGAGAGTGCACTTCTTGGCCCAAGCATCCCCTTTCCCTTGAGAAGAGGACCCAGAGAATTGCTGACCAATTTTTCCCCAAGAGGCCTCCAAACTTCTCTATCAACCTCCCATAAGGACTTGGAACACAGGTCCCATTCTCTCTGCCCAGCTCCTTCCACCACAGACAGCAAGTTGCTGAGTCTTGATAATTCTTCCTCAATTATTTCTTTCTTCTTGCTCATGTCTTCCCCATTCTTGGCGCTGCTCCAATTCAGACCCAATTTCCTCTTGCCTGACCTCCTCCAACAGCTTTTAGCTGCTCTCCCAAGTGTTCCATCCAATCTAGCAGGTACTTCCCTGTGTCTTCCCATTGTCTACATGACAGCGCCTATACTCCTCTATTAATAAATCAGGCATCTTTACAGTCTCCTGACAATCTCTTTCAAACTTGTCTCTTGGTGTTATTCAACTGGGACCCTTATCTTCACTTTTTTAAAAATATTTATTTATTTATTTATGATAGACATAGAGAGAGAGAGAGGCAAAGACACAGGAAGAGGGAGAAGCAGGCTCCATGCCGGGAGCCCCATGCGGGACTCGATTCCGGGACTCCAGGACCGCGCCCTGGGCCAAAGGCAGGCGCCAAACTGCTGAGCCACCCAAGGATCCCCGTGGGACCCTTATCTTCAACCAAGAAATCCAACCCACCATCTCCCAGTGTGTCACTCACAATCCATCCACCACACTTCTGGCCACTTTGTCCCTCATACCCAGAACATCCCTCTTTCTCCTTTCTACCTATCTTCTCCCCTTCTCAAGGCTCCACTGAAGTTTCACCTCCTTTGGGAAGCTGCCCCTGATTCTTTAGGCTAGAAGTTTCTCCCACTGGTCCTCAAAGTGCTGATGGCATTTCCTAGACCTTGCAGGCTGGAGCCATGATGCCCAGAACAGCATCCAATACATAGTGTGATACCCGCCCACCACCACTTATGGTATCTCCGCTTCTGGAGGCCCTGCTGCTATGATCGAGATACCTCCTCTACAGTGGGCACACACAATCCCTACTTTCTCCTTGTCCTACCCTTTAGAGAACTCATACATTGTTCTCCCTCAGGATTCCCTCTCATTCACTCTTTTTGGTTCCCTGTTCTCTCCTCCCATGCAGCATCAGGGAGAATCAGGCCAAAGAGCTAAAAAAGAAAACCCTTGTCTCCACTTGATCCTGTCTTCAGTACCATTGTTGTTTCTGAGTTGTTGTTTTTTATTTAAATAGAGATTCAGCAAACCCTGTGATACTTAGTGATTGCTATATATACATATTTTATGCATTAAATTAGTCTCCAGGGGATACCCTGCTAAATATAGTAATTATGTGAACCAGAATGTTTTCAAACACCTTTCTCTCCTTGCTATTTTTTCCCCTTCCCTGGAGCTGGGGGTGATGTTGTTGGGAAAGCGAGGTGGAACCTTGCCCGATTGGCCAAATGCTTTCCTTATTTAAGAATCAACTTCTTGAGGAGGCAAGAAAAAGCTCAGAATCCAAGGGAAAATAATGGTGGTAATGTTTAGGCGATGAGGTAGGAGACAGCATGCAGTAGTTAATAGCATCGTGTAGCTTTGAACCATACCACCATCCCTTATGAATGGCCTAACTGTGGGAAAACCTTTACTCTCTTAGGACCTCAGCTTCCTCGTCTGTGAAATAGAGGTAATAGTATTCATTTTGCAGGGTATTTTAGGATCGGGGCTACATATATGCGTAGTAGATAGTAGGTGTTTGTGAAGCGGTGGCTATTAGTGTGATTAGGCTATTAATTCCTCCTTGGCTGAGAAGTTCATTAGCTGGAAGGCTGTTGAGTTAATGGGACTATCAGCCTCCAGTGGCTAAGGAAGGCTAAGCTAATGCATGTAGGACCCAGACTGAGAGTCACAGCTTGTCATATGGGATGGGAATCTTAGAAGTCATCTGGGAAAAACTCCCATACTACAAATGAGAAAATGAAGGCTCAAATTTCAGAAGTGGTGTGGCCAAGGTCAAGACCTCATCACACAGCCTGGTATCTTAAGTGCCAGTACAGGACTCCCCCCTCCCCCCAAGGAAGCCAATTATATCTTTCTATCTTAGTTGGCACTGTGTGGCCTCTCTCAAAAGTCTTTTCTTTTTATATACAAACCTGGAACATGAACATTTGGGTCGAGGCATTGGCCCTGTCCTTAACAGCTGTCCCTCAACTTTGGATGAGCCACTTAACTTCCATTCAGCTCCATTCACCTCCAGTTTTTTTCACCTTCCCAATGGGCACTATCATCCTGGCCTTGGAGGTTTGTGAAGATCAGAGGTAGTAAGTCTGTGGGCCTGTGCAGAACCACCCACATGGGTGATCGTACCTGTCCTCTCCTCACAGAAAGGAGTTGCCTTCAGTAGTGAGGAAAAGGAGGAAAGTATTTGGGGCAAGGAGGGAAGGTCCTATCCTCCCACCCTCTATGATTTAGGCACATAGGTGTGCTCTTAGAGATACTACCTGATGCAGTGGGAAAAGTGTGGGGTTTTTGTCAGGCTCTACCCTTGGGTTGCTTTGTGGTCAGAGATCAGTTACTTTCTCTCTCTCTCTTTAAATCTACAAAAGGGAAGTGGTTATAGGACCACATGATCAATAGGCCTCACCACTGTCCATTGTGAGGGAAGGAGCTGAAGCTCCTTGGGGCTGAAGCATCTAGGTCTTCCCCAGGCTCTTCACTCTACCTTCTTGGGAAGCCCGCTGGGAGGGGGAACAACACATGTCCTGTCTCCTAATTGTCCCGATTCACTCTGAACTTCTCAAGTGACTGGGCATCTGGCCTCTGGCAGGGTTGAGAGAAGGGCATCAGGATTAGCATCCCACAGAGTCAGGGATAAATCAAGTACAGGAATAAAGGCTGTGTTCATTGAGCCAGACACCACCATAATTGAGTCCTCATGACATGCCAGAGGCACCGCCATCCTAGGTCCATTTTACAGATGAGGATGCTGTGCCCATTGCCCTCACATAAGTGTACCCTACCACAGGTATCCTAAAGAAAGCTAAGCCCTCTGGACTCATTTAATCCTTCTGACAATGCTATTCCAATCATCATTACTACTATCTTCATCATCCAGACAAGGAAACTAAGGCTCAACGAGGTTAAGATACTCATTGAAGGCTGCACAGCAGGTAAGGGGCGGGGGGAAGTCAGAACACTCAGTCTGTTTGTATGGAAAACCTCAGTTCTGTTTACTCATGTTTACTCAAGTAGGTGCTGCTTCTGTTTCTTCTGAGTAATTACTTTCTGGGACACCAAAGGCCCTGAACTGAATGGCACAGATGAAAGGCACACATTTTATTTTGCCACTGTTTTTTGATCTGCACTCTTGCAAAGGTCTGTACTGACTCATGAGTCAAAGACAGGCCTTTGTTATGCTAAGTAGCAGTAATTCATAAGCCATATGTTTAAAAAAAGCTACAAATTTTATTACTCATTTTCTACCAGATAGGGTGGATAGTATCATTTAGTTCTTATGTTGCTCTTATGGTTATCGCTATTCTGCAGGTAAATGCCCAAAGTCATCTTGCTAGCAGGTGACAGAGCCAGGATACAAAGTAAGAGCCTGCAACCTCGGTTGCATATGAACAACCCCATTAAGTGGGAAACTTTTGGAAATTAGGTGGTCTTGCCCTACCCCAGACTAAGCGATTCAGGATCTCTGGGACACAGAGCATAGAGCAATTGTGTTTGACAAAAAGGATCAAATGATTCTGATGCTCTGAAGGCTAAAAATCACTGCTTTACTGGCAGGGAGGATTCTTTCCCACTAACTGATGATGCCAAGTGTCTAAGTGGTGTCAACTTTCGGTAAGCCCCTTTGTGTTATGAGGGTTGCCTCAGGCTTCTTGGTGCCAGAGAGGTTAATACTAGAGCTTCTTGCTACCAGTGCTGTCCAATAGAGATATAATGTGGGATATTTATGCCACTTTACATTTTCCAGTAACTCTGAAACAGAATTGAAAAGAAACAATTGAGATTGACTTTCATGGGCAAAAGACATGAAGAGAAATCTCACAGAGGAAGACATAGACATGGCCAACATGCACATGAGAAAATGCTCTGCATCACTTGCCATCAGGGAAATACAAATCAAAACCACAATGAGATACCACCTCACACCAGTGAGAGTGGGGAAAATTAACAAGGCAGGAAACCACAAATGTTGGAGAGGATGCGGAGAAAAGGGAACCCTCTTACACTGTTGGTGGGAATGTGAACTGGTGCAGCCACTCTGGAAAACTGTGTGGAGGTTCCTCAAAGAGTTAAAAATAGACCTGCCCTACGACCCAGCAATTGCACTGCTGGGGATTTACCCCAAAGATACAGATGCAATGAAACGCCGGGACACCTGCACCCCGATGTTTCTAGCAGCAATGTCCACAATAGCCAAACTGTGGAAGGAGCCTCAGTGTCCACCGACAGACGAATGGATAAAGAAGATGTGGTCTATGTATATAATGGAATATTACTCAGCCATTAGAAACGACAAATACCCACCATTTGCTTCAACGTGGATGGAACTGGAGGGTATTATGCTGAGCGAAATGAGTCAATCGGAGAAGGACAAACATTATATGTCTCATTCATTTGGGGAATATAAATAATAGTGAAGGGGAATATAAGGGGAGGGAGAAGAAATGGGTAGTAAATATCAGAAAGGGAGACAGAACATAAAGACTCAACTCTGGGAAATGAACTGGGTGGTGGAAGGGGAGGAGGGCGGGGGGTGGGGGTGAATGGGTGACGGGCACTGAGGGGGGCACTTGACGGGATGAGCACTGTATTATACTCATACTGTTATTCTGTATGTTGGTAAATTGAACACCAATAAAAAATAAGTTTATTATAAAAAAAAGAGATTGACTTTCAAAATATATTTTATCTAGCCCAATATATAAAAAATACTATTTCAACATGTAATCAATATAAAAATAATTAATGAGATTCTTTACATTCTTTTTCTTTTCTTTCCTTTTTTTAAATTAAGACTCAAAAATCTGGTATGTTATCCCCTATAGCACATCTCACTTTGAACCAGCCGCATTTCAAGTGCTCGATAGCTACAATGTGGGGAAAGTGGCTAATGTATTGGACTCTACCACTTTAGACAATTTTCTCTGGCTCTTATCTTCACCCCCAGGTTTCAGATTCATACAGGAATTATAGCAGTATGCCCAGGAGAGACTGTCCCTCATTGAATTTTCACAGCCTTCTAGGTACCAATCTATCTTATTACCTACACACGGTCTGTTCAATCCACAATAATCAATCTCTGCTCTCCCAGATGCCCAATGATTACCACCATAGCATTAGCTAATACCTCCATCCCATCCCATAATGGCCATGGTGTGTGTGTGTGTGTGTGTGTGTGTGTGTGTGGTGAGACTATTTAAGCTTTACTCTCTTAGCAACCATTTCACCCACCGACTCTTTAGGAAGGGTCCAGCCTTGGGAGAATTCCAGCGACTTCATTTTGGCAGGATGATAGAAGGCCAGCGCTCCTTCCTTCACACTCCTTTCCTTGTTTGTTTCTAAAAAAGTGAAATGTCTTGAGAAATAATTTGATGATATGGATCAGGAGACATAAAAAATATCCATTCCCTTTGACCAAGTAATTTCCTAAGGAAATAATCTGAAATGGAGAGAAAGCTTCATGCCTGGAGATGCTTATCAGGCCTTATTTACACTATGAAATAATTGGACACCACCCAAATGTTCAGCGCTGGTGTGGTGATTACAGGGGAGAGCCAAGTCTGAAGAGTGGGAAATCATGCAGCCATTTAAAATAGTATCAGAAAGTTACCATAAAGGAGACTTCTTATGGTAAAACATAAAGGGGAAAGAGCAAGTATCAAAATTGTTTATGTAGAATCATAAGTATGTAAAAATATCTCAACACAACAAAATAACAGAAAAAGAATACACCAAGAAGCTTAAAGTAGTTATCTTTTGGTATGATGATTGGCAATTTTTCCCTTCCTTTTTTCCACTTATCTGTATTTTTTGAAATACAATAAGTATATATTCCTTTCATAATACAATAGGCTTTGTTATAATAAGTAAAAACAGTTAAGGGGGAAAAAAACTTTAAGAAGCAATTAGAAAGTTTTCTGCATGTTAGAAAATTATTTGGCTATGCCTAGAGGGTCTTGGGGGAGAGGCGGGGGGAGGAGTGGGGGTGGAAAGGGGATTGTGGGTCTGAAGGCTCCTCTCCTGCCAGGGAGATTTGCATTTTGCACACTGATGCATCATTTCTGACAATTTGCAAAGTCTTTTCCTCAAGGCTTGGACTGGGGCTGCCCTTCAAACAAAAAGCCAGTTTGTGAGGAAGACCCCTCTTCAGTGGTGTTGACACAACAAACTCTTTCTTCAGCCTGGAGCTGCAAAATGGACGTATTCAGGGCCCCCAGGAAGAGGCTGGACAAGGAGGTGCTCAGTTGCTCTATGTCTAAAATTAAGTGTCTGAGAAGCACAACTATTTTCCAAACCCCTGGGCAGAAGAATCCTTGTCTTAGGGCACTGAGTTTGAAACCCCAAGGCCTTCTAGAGTCTACATGTTCTAAAAGAGGAGCCTCATAACCTTTGTTCATTGCGAAATAAGCTTAGAGGAAGGAGCATTAGCTGAGACAACTTAGGAGAGGAGTTAGTGTGCCCATTTCATAGACAATGAAACTGAGGCCCAGAGAGGGGAAGAAAGTCACTATAGGAAAGAGGGGCACCCCTGGGGTCTAAATTCAGCAAAGTGCATTCACTTGCATTGTGTGACGTGTACTTGTGTTGTGTGACCTTTTCTGCTCTACTCTGCAAGGGTTATAGATGAGGTGGGCTTTCCTTGGAAGAGAGAAGCTTGGCTGTTGGGCTGGCTCCCAGTCCTGCCCAACTATATTTTCCCATTGGTGGGTTCTCACATTTTAATGCAAAAAAAGGGAATTGGACTTGTCCTTCAATGACCACCGCCACACAGCCTGTTCTGAAGAGACCCCATCAATAATCAACCCAGCTAGTGTGCAATCCTTAAGGTTGAGAGGAAGTTTGACCAAAGAGTGCATTCTTACATTCTGATATGAAGACAGTATCTTTAGCCCTTACAAAACGAGGGGAGATGGGTTGCATTATTTTTAGGGGTTATTTAGAATGCATGCAACTGTTCCTTCTCCCCAAATGAGCAACCCAACCCAAGACCAGGGTGGCTCGTGTGTCATCCTCTCCTGACAAGGATTGACAAAGGTCCTCTGTATTTGGCAGGTGACGGGGGTCTTCTTCCTGTGGGCAAGTGCAAGACTAATGATGCTTTCAGCGGAAGATGAAAGAAGAACTCAGGCAAGCTGCAAACATGCAAGCTGTCAGGGTGATTCACAGAGTAATTACAGAATAATACAGTGTAAACTATTAGGGGGTAATAACAATAAGTCAGGATAGACTCATCGCATTGAAAACTTGGGGCTGACAAACCTGCCAGTTATTTGCTCCTTCTCGAAGTCTATAAACAGTGTAATATGAGCTAAGCCTGGCAGCTGGATTCAAAAGAGACAGATCTATTTTTCCTTTTTACATTAAGTTGTGATGTAGAAATGGAAAAATAGAAATGTAAGCAGTTAGGCTAATATCAGCACTAATGTCCAGATACAGTGATAATTGTCAGGTGCCTAAAACCCCCAGATATGGGGTAGACTCAGTTCATTGAAAGTCAAAAATAAAGCAAAGGCATAAGGATGGATGTGCCTCATTCTAACTCAAAGGAAAACAAAAATAATAAAATGAAAGTCGAAATTGCTAGAGCACCACCTACTATGTGTTGGGTAATTTATACACTTTCCATTTACATGAATTCTCACAAATTAGCAAGTAGGAAAGCTTAGTCTCATCTTTTGGGTCGAAGAAACTGTGGTTTAGTTCATCAAAGTATTGCAGTCAAAGTGACAGAGATGGTAAGCAGGGGAGACAGGTTTCAAACCCATAGATGATGGGTTTCAAAATCGAGGCATTTTCTACCGCTCCAGGCTGGGATGGTCCCAGGAGCTGTAAGGTTGGGTGGAGTCAATGAACCCATAAGCCCGATTGACACTAAGGACAACCGATCCTCTTCAGAGGCTGCCAAAGGAAAACAGTGGCATGTTCTGTGGCTGCCGGCAGGATGGCTAAGTATGGAACAAAAGCAGGTCCAAGCACAAGGGGGGCATCCAGCTGAGAGGCTGTAGTCACATGTGGCATGAATGTGAGGCTGTCCAAGGTCAGAATTATTGATCAAATACTCAGGGAGCGCCCCTGTCATGTTGGGACTTGGGGCCATGAAGGTAACTAAGACAGTCCCCACACTTGAAGACCCCACAGGTCAGCCCATCCCAGGCACACAAGAGCTACCCAGAAATAGTAGATTTTCAGAATGGGTAAGAATGAAGTCAGAGTCTCCTTTGAATGGAGGTGACATTAGCGTGAAGTACTGAGGGATAATTAGGAGAGAAAAAGGCAGAGTTTAGACAGAAGGACCTGAGCAAAACACCAGGCACAAAAGTTCTGGGATGTCCATGTGCTGTCAGAGTGGGGCAGAGTGGAGGCAGGAGGGGGGAGAGTATGATAAGCCGTGCATACCGCACACAATATCTGGGCTTGATGGAGCAGCACTGGGAAGATGGTCAGGTGGGCTGGTTATGTCCGGTTCTGGGAGAGTTACTCAGGGCCTGACAAGATGGAGTGGCAGGCAGAGTGCAGGATCCAAGTACAGGGCCTGGAATCCAGGCCTGGAAACCAGGAGGCTTGCAGGCTGGGGAGAGGGGGTGGGGGTAGGGGAAGAAACAGGAACAAAGGGAGAGGAAGTTGGCCAGAAAGCCAGTGGCAGAGATCCAGGCTGTGTCCCTGCAGTGGAAGAAGGGAGCAATGGTGACAGTAAAGAGGCTTCCCCTGAATCAGAGCTGTCTTGGCCTGGGATTTCCATGAGCAGCTCCCCGAAAGTGATGGGGGTCCAGCCAGCAGTGTGTCCTCCAAGGGCAACCCAGGAGCCCTCCTGGTATTTCACTATATGTCAAAAACCCTGGGACTAGTCTCCATGCGGAGCTCCTTGTCACATCTCCCCTCTGCCCCTATCCCTGCCATTCAGCACTTTTGTCCTGAGCCACTCCATGGAAGACAGTGGGGGGAGGAGCAAGGTGGTCCTAAGTCTTGCTTAGGCCTGAGTCTGCCTCCAGGACCTATATCTGGGCCTCAGACACCTCCTTGGCCCCAGGCTTTCTGTCCTTTGGGACAGTTTCTGGATCATTTCTTTTTTTTTTTTTTTTTTTTTTAATTTTTTATTTATTTATGATAGTCACAGAGAGAGAGAGAGAGAGAGGCAGAGACACAGGCAGAGGGAGAAGCAGGCTCCATGCACCAGGAGCCCGACGTGGGACTCGACCCCGGGTCTCCAGGATCGCGCCCTGGGCCAAAGGCAGGCGCCAAACCGCTGCGCCACCCAGGGATCCCCCTGGATCATTTCAAATCTTTAAAAAAATGGCATTTATGGGCGCCTGGGTGACTCAGTGGTTGAGCATCTGCCTTTGGCTCAGGGTGTGATCCCGGGGTCCTGAGATAGAGTCCCACATTGGGCTCCCTGCAGGGAGCCTGCTTCTCCCTCTGCCTGTGTCTGCTTCTCTCTCTGTGTGTCTCTCACAAATAAATAAATAAAATCTCAAAAAAGGGGGGGGGGGTGGATTATAACCTCAGCATCTCTAGGTGAGTCATTTCTTTGACTCTGCCATCGAGGCTCTTATTCTTACAAGGAAAGGGCAAGCTGAGACGCCAGGCCAAGCTATACTGGAGCCTGAAGCAAAAGGAAAAATGATGAACAAGATTCCTGTCTTTATTTTAAAAAGTGGATCTTTTGTTCATCATGAAGTATTTCTTTTTTGACGCTAATTTTGATTTTATTTTTTAAGTACTGCCTGGATGTTTGCTGTATCTTAAGACTTAGAGCTCCCCTTAAGTTTTCGGCTGAGGCAAGGGTCTTCGTGGCCACACTCCTTGCCCAGTGACGAGTGGGCGACTGATGGTAGAGGTGCAGCTACTGTATGTGAGGTGCTTTACAGAAATCCCTGGTAGTTCCTCCCAGGGCTGGGGGTCCCACTCTGCCTGCAAAGAGAGTGAAGCCCAGAAAGGTTAAGTGAGTTCTCCAAGGCTGCCTGTGCCTGAAGAGTGATCCACGTTTCCAGGTTCTGTCAGACTAGCCCTCTCTCTCTCTCTCTCTCTCTCTCTCTCTCTCTCTCTCTCGCTAGCTGGAGTCTGGCTGATTCTACAAAGCCAGGCCCACTTGATGATGGTGTAACCTGTCACACAGGTGGTAATAGAGCTTCTGTTGACTGATAGAAAAAGGCACCAGACGGTCAGATTTGTCAGCATGCTCACGGCACAGAGGAGCCAGGAAGACTGAATGTAGACAAATGGCCTCAGTTCTTGAGACAGAAATATTCCTAGAGCAGAGAAGGGTGATTTGTCAGGCTGCCTGGGCTGGATGGAAATGTCTCCTGAGAACGTGCAGCTCCCTTTTAATTTGGGGCTCTTTAAGCAACCCCCAGCCCCAGAGCTGGCTTTCTGCTCCAGAGGGGCCCTACCCTCTCAGAGGGGGCCATGGGAAACAAGTGACTCAGTTTCCATTGTACAAAAGCACATTGGCAGTCCAGTGAGGGAGCAGCAACAGAACCCAAAGTGCTTGGACTGTGCGGTGTAGCAGAGCCGGAATCAAACTCTGACTCCACCACTTAATAGACTAACAATGGCCACCATCTGTTGAGTCCTGCCTGGGTCACTCAGTTTCCTGAGCTGCACCAAGAATTTACATTTTCCAGGTGTGGAACTGAGGCTCTGAGAGGCGTTGATGCCCAGAGGCATGCAATAGTTAATAGCAGAATCCAGATTTTTAGCCCAGGCTGGTCTGACTCCAAAGACCCAGGTGCTTCCCCCAGGTCATGTGGCCTGGGGCAGGTTACTTTACTTCTCAGGGTCTCAGTTTCCTCCGCTGTTCTATGGGCTTTTAATGCTGTTGGCATTCTTGTGAGGATGTAATGAGGTCATGCATTCGATGAACATCCATTAGGGGATTGCACTGCTTCTGGTGCCACACTGGCTCTGGAAATGGGAGAAGGATGGAGACAGTTCTTACCACAGGGACCTCCTGGACTACTGGGTGAGGTTGGGAGTAAGCAAAGATGGTAGACTCTAATTAGAAGCACATAGTAGAGGAAAGTTGAGGTGACCGGGAGGAAGGGTGTAAATAGGAGAACCCAGGGTGGCTTCCTAGAGGAGGTGACATCCAGCTTGGGTTTTGAAGAAATTCTGGGGCCGGGGGCAGGGGTAAGGGAGGTAATTCCGGCAGTATATGCAAATAAGAGGCAAGAAGACAGAAGGCACACATAGGCAGGTATGGCCATGGATGCTGGCCAGAGCATGCATTTTCAGTGGGAGGAATAACCACTGATTGCAAAAATTAGTTCTTGGGAAGGAGGGTGAACGATGTTGGATATTTCAATGATTTGTGACCTTCCAAAGGGTCACAGTACACAAACAGATATGCAGCATATCTGTGGTATTAAAATTTCTTGGGAAGATGAGGAGAAAAAGTCTAAAAAGTCTCTGTAGGTTACAACATGGATGAACCTTGAGGACATCATGCTAAGTGAAGTATGCTAGGCACCAAAGACAAATACTGTGGGATTCCCCTTATATGAGGTAGCTAGAGTAGTCAAATCTATAGGGACGGAAAGTAGAATGGTGGTTGTGTGGAGCTGTAGGATAAGGGGATGTGGAGTTATTGTTTACTAGGGACAGAGTTTCAGCTCAGCAAAATGAAAGATTCTGGAGATTGGGCACACAACAATGTGAATATATTTAATACTATTGAGCTGTACACTTAGAAATGTTTAAATGGTAAATTTTATGTTATCTATTTTTTCCATCACAATAATTTTTTTTTAAAGGAAGAAAGAGAGCCTCCATAGGGAAAAGGGCTGAGAAGCACCGGATTAGAACAGGGTGCTGGGGGAGATGGAGCATACCTGGAGATGAGGCTGGGAAGGTAAGCAAGGCCCAGCCTACAAAATCTTGGAGATTGTGTTCAGTAGACCGGTTTCAATCCTATATGTTTGAGGTTGACAAACTTTTCCTGTAAATATTTTTGATTTTCTGGTTCACATGGTCTACTCAACTCTGCTGCCATAGAACAAAAGCAGCCATTGACAATACGCAGATGAACAGACGTAGTTACGTTCCAATAAAGCTTTATTTACAAAGACCAGTGCTTTTGGATTTGGCCTATGGACTGTAGTTTGCAGACCCTTGCTGTGCACTCAGGGGATCCAATCTGCATTTTAAGAAACCACAATCTCCATCTGGCTTGGAGAGAGTGGTGCATGTCAAAGGCCCTGCCTAACACAGTGCCTTGCCCTTGAGGTGGTTCCCTTTCTTTTCCCTAGACGGGGCAGTGCTTCTGAGTGGGGACAGGATATAGTTGTGTCTCTGAGACTGCCTCCTCTTTTTGGCTTGTGCACACCCAGCGCTGTGATGGCTCCCCAGTTTCTGATACCCTGGGAAGGGAAGAGATATACCTCTTTGACATCATTTTAGCTGCAGCAAGAAGAGCCAGAGCCAGATTTGGCAGTAATGATGGGTATCTGATATTTCTCTGTAGGTCATTTGTTAGCAAAATCTACCCCCCACCTCCCAATGCACCCTCCTCACACCTCCCACACTCCTGCATTTCATAGCTTTGATACATTAACTCCAACTGCTGGAACTGCAGGTAACACTCAGAGTTGCATTTTAAGCAGGCAAGGGTGACTGCTTTAAAGGTGGCCCCTCTAAAAAGGTTAATATTATAAATGCACCTTAAATGCCTAATACATAACCAAGCGCCACAAATATGGAAATGTCAGCAGCGTTAAAACTCAGAAAACAAGAAAAAAAACCCAGCTCACCTTTGCTCTCTGCTGTATTTTATGAAGATCTGTGCTAAATCAGGCTACCAACTGGGCTCTAGAACCGCCTTCAGGTCCCCTTGGGCCCAATGGGTCATGCCTGTGGGTGTGGATGGGCCAGAGGAAAAAGCCGCCCCCTCCAGGAGTGGGAAGGACCACTGTCAGGGACCAGTCTCTTAATCTGCCAAAGTATTGGTCTTCTCAGATGCAAAGTAGGGATGCTGATAATTATTCTTGCCCTACTCGCCTCATTTAGAAAATTCAGAAAGTTCTTAATTAACTCTGAATCCCACCGTAACATGGTGCCATTTTTTTCTGGTGCCCAGGTCAGGGCTTGGCACACAGCCAGCACTCAGCGATTACTCTTTGAATGGATATTTCTTCTCTTTCCTTATATCTTTTTTTCTTCCCATAGCCTGTAACTTCAGAGTTGGCTTTCGTTAGTTTAGACAAATGCTAAAATTTCAGTCATGACCTCCTCCAGGTATACTTGTGTTTTCTGGGAGATGATGTTTGAGAGAAACTACTCTAAGATTTGAAGGAATAAATGTCTAATAGTGGAATTTCAAGTAAATTAATAGTTCAAGGAGGGAGACATTCATGATTCTCAAATTAGACTGCAGAGGGGGTGAGACTTGGCGTGATTCCTGGCTCACCACGCTAGTTCCACATAGTAAGTATATGTGCATATGCCAGCATGTGGAGAAGAGCGTGTGTGTGAATGAACATGCACAAGTGTGTGTGCACGTGTAGACAAGCCAGGATCAGGATTAAGATGAAGCACGTGAAGCGCCAGTGACCATGATTTAAGGAGGCACTGAGAACAGGTATACACCTTGCATTTGTGTAACGCTGGGAGTCAGCACTTCCATAAACCTTGTGTCCCTAGATGCATTACCCTGGTCCCAGCATTGGGATATTCCCATGTGTGAAGGGAAAGGGCCTTGTTTAAAATGCAGTTCACAAAGAAGAGCCAACATCTTAACTCTAAAGAGCCTTCCAAGCCCAGGATAAATTTCCTTAAAATTTGGATTTTCAGGAGCTCATTAAGGTCAATCAATCCAGTGGTAATTCAGTGTTAATGGGCATCCAAGTCACCTGGCCAAAGCTGATTAAACCTCTAGATTCCCAGCCCCACCCCCAAGATTCAGGGCTGGGGCTCTGGAATCTGCATGTTTGATATGCACACATACTCCTTAGTTCAAGTAATTCTGATGTAGGTTGTCCAGGACCACCCTCTGAGAAACTCTTATAATTAGGGTGATCATGCAATTCATAATCCAAACCAGATCACTTCTAGAGTGAAAGAAATTTGTCATAGTTTAATCAGAGGGTGGAAAACTATGCCTGTTTTTGTAATAAAGTTTTAGTGGAGCATGACCACGCCCATTAGTTTAATATTATCCGTGGCTGCAGAGTTCTAAACTATAATGGCAGAGTTGAGTAGTTGCAACAGAGACCACATGGTCTAAAAAGTATAAAATATTTACTATCTGGTTTTTTACAGAACCAGTTTCCAATGCCCAGTTTAGACTATTGTTCAGCCAAAATGTACCCACACCTCAATTCATCCTCCTGTGGGCAGAGTGTGTTTCTCCATATCATTGATATTGAGCTTAGCCATGTCTCTTATCTTGTGGGATGGGATGTTAGGGACATGACACAGGTTTGCTCTCTTGTTATTCTCATTTCAATGAGAAGAACATGTCCTGGCTAACCTGCTGATTCACGGAGAATGAAGGACATGTGGAGAAGATCCAAACCCAATTCATTGTGTATAGCCAAGCCCAGCAGAGTCCATTCAAGATCAGTCAACCCCAGAGTATCCACAGACTCCTGAACAGGCATAATGGATTGTTGTTTTAAGTCACTGAATTTTGGGGTGGTTTGTTAAGCAGCATTATTACAGCAATAAATGATTGATACAGAGATATTGTTAATAATTACTTTATGTTTAAAGGCATAATCTGGAAATGATTACCTTTAATTATCTTCCTTTCACTTAGAAACTGAGGCTCAGAGGGGTTTGACCAAGAAAATGTTTGGAAATGCCTGTTTATGTCACTGCACTGCATCATTCAAAATTAGATTGTGGATATATTGCTACAGAGCCTTGAAAGAGAGATGCATAGTGGTCATTGGGATATACTAGAGTGGGCCCAAGGGCTAAGTCAGGATCACTCTGACTGCTGGTGCCCCTTTTGCCAAGGTACTGGCTAAAGGCCTGCCTCAGACTGACATCTCTTGAGATGAATGCCCCTACCCACTCCTGAACAAATAAATAGCAAGAAAAATGCAACCCAAGGGAAGCGGTACCAAGAATAATTATATAGCAGTCACATATTTTGATTCAAACTTAATGTTGCTTAGCAAAAGAAAATGTGCTGTGAATAAACAGAGATCAATTCATGCCACCATCAGGTGGCATGCCACATTAGCAGATGTCCTTAAATCCTTCTGAGAGCCTCAACAATTTCACTCCCATGCACTGCAAGACAAGGGCCCTCTGAGGGGGTCCCCCCCTGTGAGGAAGTAAGCAAAGAAGGAGCCACCTGCGAAATCCTGACGCTGGTGCTAGGGATTTAATCTGCAAACTGACTTACGGTCGAATGGTGTGTGTGTGTGTGTGTGTGTGTGTGTGTGTGTGTGTGTTTCATGGGCACCTTTGTGCAAGTCTATGTATGTGCTTATATTTTGTGTTTGGTTCTTGGTGTCTGTATATGTTCATATGCATGTCCATGGATTTATGTATATGAAGTGTATGTCCCTGCTGCCCCAGCTCCCTGCTGTCTGACATTGTTAGTCCTCCAGCTTGCTTGCTATCCTACCTATAGCCTGGCCACTCCTGGGGGAGTCAGATGAGCATCATACTCTCCATTGACTGATTAAATCCACGTGAAGACTGCAAGTGATCAGTAACTCTCAACTCAGCCTTCCTACCCAGGAAAGCTGCAGTTCTGGTTTGGGGGCTTTGAGGGCACGGAGGTGATTTTCCCTGATGCAGTCCTGTCCCACCATTTCTGTGTATCTGAGGATGAGAGAGCAGCTTTCAGAGATGAGAAAAAGCTCATACCCTCTCCACAGCTCCCCTCCTGCCCCTCCTCATTAATTCTAGACTGAGTCCATCTCAATGACTTATACCCAGGATAGAGCTGGGTAGGCTGGACAAGATGGGGTTCTGTAGGGAGGCAGGATGGGCCTGAGATGCTACTCAGAAGGACCAGAAGTTCATATACCAAGGGACATATGCAAATTATAGCCAAATAGCTGAGTTGAGTCAATGCCTAGATGCAGCTTCAAGCAGCTGGACTGAGGATTAAGAGAGGCTGAGACTGGCCAGGGACCAGGAGTGGGTAATCCTAATTGGAGTAGGAAAAAGAGTAAGGCAGATAAGACACAAGGCTGTGAACAGGCCAGAGGGGCCAGAGTCTCAGACGGGTCTTGTCCAAATGGCCCAGGACCAGGTGAGCCTGCTAACATACTCAGAGTTGGACTGGGCTGACCACAAAGGGTCCCTCTTCTAGAAAGCTCTACTTAACAAGCCCATTGCTCTTCAGTCACTCATAGAACCCTATTCCTCACCTCTCAGTCCTCTCCAGTGCAGCTCTGTGATTCTTAACAGACTCTACTGTCTCCTCCAAGAATTTTGTTCAACTTCTCTGGACATTTAGTCTCCTCCAGACATTAGCTGCCTATAGTCCAAGCCACTCCCTTGTCACTTGTCATTGACTTGCTTCACTGTATTAGATTTTCACACGTGTCCAAATCCCTCATCTACAGCCAGACTGAAAGCTCCTCTGACACAAGAAAGTGTCTGCTTCATCTTTGCCTTCCTTCTGTGCTGTACGCTTGCATGGACTCAGGCCACCGTCTTTGACTCGTGGGTTGATGTGGCTGTCAGTAGCATAAAGTTTTCTGTACATGAGAGAAACTCAACCTTAGCCATATTTTCTTCCTCTGCATTCTCCAATCTGAGTTCTGTGCTGCCTCTACCCACAGCCCATAGGCTCAGCCCTGTCTAGTTCTTGAACCAACTCAGCTCTCCACTCCACCCTCATCACCACCAACTCTATCATCCCCTTACACACTCACCCAAAAAGCACGAGATCTCTTCTCCATAGAAAAGTCGTGAATTGATCCCTAAGCAGTCCCTATGGAGCTATTATGCCTTTGTCCACATTTCCCCTCCTATACCTGGACTGCCTTTTATCCTTTTCTGTTTTGCAAACGTTCATTTTTCAAGACATGGGTTAGCCATCACTTCCTCTGTGAAGCCTTCCCTGATTCCTCCAAGCTGATTCTTCTCTGTCTTCCCATGGGAACTTGTTCATGTCTCCTGCTAGCACTTAGCACATTGTGGTGTCAAAAATGGCTTAGATGTCCAATTTCCCCATGAGACAATTAGTTCTTCCAGAGCAGGGATCATGTCTCAATCATTTTTGTGGCTTTCCATCCCTACCTCCTAGGGCCAAGTACTTAGTGGATTTCTCATTGAATATTTTAATAACTCCCTGGGCCAGTTGCTAGAGAAGGAAGAAAGCCCCCAAGGCAGGTGGAGCAGGGTCAGGAGAGGAGCAGAGCTGGGTGTCAGGAGGTCAGTGGCAGGAATGTCTCACTGGAATGTCCAGTGAGAACTATTCCTGTAATACTACTAGGCACATACAGTCCAGCAGCTGACAGTCACTGTTATCCGGTGGGCAGGTGGCACCAGGAAGGTCTAGAGCAGGTAATAAGCTCCCAGGACACAAGCCTGGAGGCAGCTGCTAGTGGGGAAAATGCTTGATCAGAAGAACTGAGTAAGAATTCTGAGCTGGCCACTTGCCCCTGCGTGACTCTAAGCCAAGAATTTAATCTCTTTGGGCCTCGGTTTCCTTATAAATTGGGGATAAAAAAAATCCCCATCTCATAGGTTTGGGGTAAAGGTTAAATGAGATGACATGTTTAAGCAGTGGACATAAGGCTTCTTGACTATGGTAGATCTCTCTGGAGTCTTCCCTTCCACTTATTCCTGTTCAACACACATTTCTTATGTCAATTACCTACTATTTTAGGAATATATTTATTTATGTCTGTTTGGTGAGTGGACCAGACATTATTCGAGGACAGAGACCAGATTCAGCTCTGTATGCTTAGTACCTGCATATATGGGTGCCAAATACACTTGAATGAATGAATGAATGAATGTACATTCTTAGTTGGGGGAGTCATGCCACTATAAGTGCAGCAAAACCTTGTTTTTGTAGGGGAGCTGAGAGAAGTAGCTTGAATTAGCAAATCAAAAGAGGGTTTTTAAAGCAAAACAAAAAAGTTAAAAAAAAAAAAAAGAACTTTCCAGTTTATAAGCCACCAGAATTCATGACTACCAAAGTGTTTCCAGATAGAGGTCTTGCCAGGGAGGCTGTGGTATACAGATAAGACTCATTTGTAATTAGTAAGTGTCCATTTGCATTCAAATGCAGTAAGGTGCTCAAATTCTTAAAAATAATCTGTTCTCTGGAAAAGCTAAATATTACCCTTGTAATCTTGAAGATTAGCCATTTTTGTTTCTTGGTAACTTTTTTTCATACATTCCTTCAGCAAATATCTGTTGAGTTCTTATTCTGTGCCAGGACTGTTCTAGGCACTGAGAACATAGTAGTGAATAAGGCAAGGTGCCCTGTTCTCACATATATTATGATCTAGTTAGGGGAGATAGTCAATAAGTAAATGAATAAGAAATATAGGAATGGAAAATATGGAGCTGAGATTTACAACAGGGTGATGTGCTCATGAGGGACTGGGTGACTACTTTTGATTGGGTGCCCAGAACAGGGTGAGTGGAACTCCCAAACAGAAAGAAGAGCTAGTGCAGAGGCCTTGAGGTGGAAAATAGATATTCAAGCTGTGGACAAAGGGGAAGAGTGACATAGTGATGTTGGAGAGGAAACTAAAACCTGAATCACATAGGACGTTATAATCTCAGAATTTAGATTTTGTTTCAGGTGCAATAGGTGGGTTTAATCAGGGGAATGACATAATCTGATATATGCCTTTACCAAACACACACACATACACACACAAAAACAAAACAAAAAAACCTCTTGGGGTCTCAATGGGAATGGATTTTAGGGACCAAGAATGTAAGCCAGACACCAGTTAGGAGGTTGTTCCAACAGTGTGATGAGAAACAATGGTGGCTTGGAGGAAGATGTTAACAGCAGAAGTGGAAACATGGGAATATGCATGTACTTTCTTCAATGTATTTTGGCAGTAGAATCCATAGCCTTTGTTAATTGTCAGGGGGAGAAGGCAGTGAGTCAAGGAGAAGAATACCTCTAAGATTTTTGGCTTGTGATATTTTCTGAGATGGAAAGAATTGGGAGGAACAGTCTGGGACTTTCTCTGTGCCAACATGCATGTGTTTATGTGGACACGTGTGCACATGTGCTTGAGTGATAGGGACAGCAGTGTTTGAGGAGTAAGGGTTTTGCTCTGGGCATGCTAAGTTTGGGCCACCTGTAAGCCAATGGATGTCTGCAACTTGAGCTCTGAGAAGTGATTAAAATTGGAAATATAGATCCAGGAGCTATTTACATATAGATTACCAAGGAAAAAGAGTGTAGATAAAGAAGAGAAGGAGACCCCAGACAGAGCCCTGAGGCACTCCAATATTTAGAGTTTCAGTAAAGAAGGAAAAACTGGCAAAGGAGAGCAAGACAGAAGGGGCCATCAAGTAGGAGTAAAACCTGAAAATGAACTGTCACCAGAGCCAAGAGAAGAAGAGGCTCTAGGAGAGAGGAAAGGATGGACAGTGTTGACTTCCATGGTGTGAGAATCGAAAACTGCCTGGTAGTGGGACAACCAGTGACTGTGACTGTGGCCTGGGTAGTATCCATGTGGTGGCGGGGTTGCACATGTGACTAGAGTGGGAGGCAGAAACACAGACACCTATGGACACCTTTTTTTTTTTTTTTTTAAAGAAAGTTTTGCTACGAAGGGAAATAGAGAAGTGGAACTCTGGCTGAAGGGTTGACTGGGGACATGTGTGTGCTGCAGGTAGGTTTGGGAACACATTTACCTAAAAGGGGAAATGATGCCAGAGGAAGGGAGAAATGAATGGTGCAAGGGAGGTGGGACTGAATCACAGGGCTGAGCTCTCAGGGAAGGAGAGATTATGGCCTCTGGGGCACAGGAGAAGGGATGGCTTTTGAAAGGGGCATAGACTCTTCACCCATAGAAACAAGAGGGGTGACAGAGAAGATAAATTCAGAAAAGCGTCTCTTCAGCTTGGAAATCTTAGAGTATGTCTACCTAGTTGCATCTAATCACATTCAAGGGTAGAATAAAGACCGTGGCTGTTGTGTGTGAGTATTTTCAGGGGGAAGGATGTAGGAGTTTTGAGTAGAGACTAGGAGGTGTGAATAGTCATTTTGAAGAATAGGCAAGTGAACTTACTTGGAGAGTGTAACCGGATTGCCAGGCAACAGTGAGTGCCACTTTGGGATTTCTGGCTTTGAATATAAAGCTAGACCAGTTATCCTGTGAATGTGCATTTTCCTTTGGCACTTTGCAGGAAGTGGAGAGTCAGATTTAATCATGCTTAGAGCCTGCCCTGTGAGGTAAGAAGAGGCAGAGGTGGCAATGGAATTAAAGGTGCTTGGTATAGAGTGACTGTAACGAAAATGTGTGCAAAGATCAGAAGAGGACTCGAGGGCATGGCGGGGGGCTGAGAAGTAGGAGAGGTCATTGTGTAGAAGCCTTAATGAGGTCACAGAACTGCAGAAGTCTGAGCACTGGCATGGGTGCACCAGTAGGATAAGAAGTCATTAGAGGGGATACTTAAAGTCAAGGATTCTCAAAGGTGATGCAACCATTGGTAATGATAGGGTCAAGATTGTAACCATGGAACTCAAGAGCTGAGGCAGTAATGGCAGACCATTGATGTGGATTCTGAAGTTGGTGAGAGTAAGGATAGGGGTGTTAGAGAAGACACAGAGACAGTGAGTGGGGTCTGATTGAGGTTGGGGCAACAAGGAAGGCTAGCTGGTGGTAAAGGCTGCATACCTCCAAGGAGATGTGCATACATATGTGCATATAAGTGCAGCTGCACGCATGTGTGCATGCATGTGTCGTGGGGGATATGCACCATTAAGAGGCAGCACTTGAGGGCAGGAAGGAAGAGATCTTTTTTTTTTTTTTTAAGATTTTTTTATTTATTCATGAGAGACACAGAGAGAGAGGCAGAGACACAGGCAGAGGGAGAAGGAGGCTCCATACAGGGAGCCTGATGTGGGACTCGATCCTGGGACTCCAGGATCACGCCCTGGGCTGAAGGCAGGCACTAAACCTCTGAGTCACCCAGGCGCCCCAGGAAGAGATCTTTTAACCCTCAGGTACAGATAGAACCGAAGGTAAAAGTGTTGAAATGGGCTTCAGGTAGGATGAGGTGAAGGGAATATTCAAAGAAGGATTGTAGTTGTCAAGGTGTCTTCTATCCAGACAGTGAGCTAGAGAGGGCACAGCACAAGGTGGGGGAGGGCTAGGACGTTGGGTGGGATTAGCAAATGTGCAGAGTAGTGAGGAGATGAGGTTCCATCATGATGAACATGGAGGGGCCTTGGGTTTTTAGTGGGGATGGGGCTGAATAGGGTGTAGGCTCTAGAGGAGTGGCCGGATGGCCTCTTGGGTTTCACATTAGACTCTTCTCTCTTGAGGCTTCATGGTGGTGGTCAAGGGGGGTGGGCTTTAGGGGGCAACTTGTGTAAGAGTGAACGCCATCTAGGCCAGGATATCATGTGCCCTCAGACCAGACCAGCAAGGTAAACAAGAGAAGCTGGCTAGGCCACAACTGGGGGAAATCATGTTAGTGCTTCTCAATCTTTGATATGCAAACAAAGTACCTAGGGATCCTGCTAAAATGATTCTGAGATTTCTGCAATTCGGACAAGCTCCCTGTTGATGCTCAAACTGCTGGTCCAAGGACCACACTGAGTAGTGAGGAGCCCAAGGTCTGCTAAGGGCAGCAGTTTCTTCTCACCTGTATCTATTGCTATCATATGAGAATGAAGACTCACTGTTGTCTTCTCTTTTGATTTTTAAAGAAAAGCCAAAAATACAGATTTTCATGTAAAATCATCCTAAATAGGATGAGTTTTTAAATAAAACTTTTGGTAAATAATTCTTAAAATTCTGTAAAACACAGGAGGGCCAAACAAAACATGTATTGCATTCCACTTACAGCACATCAGTATGTGATTTCTGATGGAAGGAAATTGGGACAGGATGGGGATTTGGGAACACCGGCCTGGGAGTCAACTATTCTGGGTCATAGAATTTCTCTTTGCACCTGGCACTAGAGGTTACCTTTCATATGGCTCCTAAAAGTTAAAAAGTAGTTTTCCAGGCACCCCGGCTAACATCTGCTCCTGCCAGGCTGCATTCCTCCTCACCTCTGCAAAAAGTTGTCCCTTCTGCTTCCATCCTGTAGAATGGCCTCCATCTGCCACCCTGCCCTGTGCATCCCACTGGCTTTGAAAGTGGTTTAGATGGTGGAACTCCCGGAAGTCTCGGTTTTCTTTGTGAAATGCCATGAAATATTGACATCTTTAATTCTATCATTCAGACCTGGAACGATTTTTCTAGCAGGAAATATGGCTGTATTATATGTATATAGCTCTCTGCAACTCAAAAAAGGAATAATCACACATAAAATATTTTGAAGAAAACACATTCCTGGTTTCCCATTAGCATTTATTTCCACTTGTTTATTCTCTGTGTCACCCACAGCACTCACTGGCAGATAAGTGGTAGTAGGCACCCTAAGTTTAAGAACAGTTTATGAAGAAAAGCCCTTGATAGAGAACAAATTTTACCCATTAAGCTAATGTGTTCTGGGAATTGAAACTTCTATTATTCTATTTTAGTGGTGAAAACCCTCCATCGAGCTTGTGGAATGCCAGTGTTTCAAGTGATGGGAAATTTGCCCATGTCTCATCCATTCTTCAAAGTCTAGGTGAAGACCTATCCTCTCTACTGAATCTTCTTGGCTTCTGCCTGCTTCTCGTCATTACCCTCAGCACTGAGCTGCTATGTCCAAGATATACACTGAATTCCTAGTTACATGCTGTCTTAGATGAGCGTTACGGGTATCTGTCCTGCTGCCCCGCCATAAGCTCACGCAGGTTGGGACTGTGGCTCACACCCAGTCTGAGCCAGTTAAAGAACAGCCTCAAGAAATGGGAGATCCTAACTTCTCTCTGCATCTTAGGACCTCGGCAACTCCTAGCCTCCCACAAACTACAAAACACTAAGAATCTGATGATGTTACAGCTTCTCTTTGCAAAAATAACAAAACAAAACAAGACAACGCATCCATATGAGATTTCACAGTATGATGAGAGGGAGCGTCTTCAAACTCTCTGGATCTCCCTTGTTCCTAGTATAAGGATTTCCTGTTTCCCATGTAGTGCTGAAAACAGCATAGACTTAGGTGTCTGAAGGCCTTGGATTCAAATCTTGGTCCTGTTACTTACTAACCACCTGACTTGATTAAGTACTTAATTAAACTCTTTAAACCTCAGTATCTGTATGAGGAAAATGAAAAAGAATGCCAGGACTCCTCTTATAGGGGTGGCATGGGGTGTTCAATTATAGCCAACCCCCTTCCTCTGCCCTCCCCTTTGCCTGTATGCCCTCCCTACTTCCAGTGGCCCCCTGGCTATTGGAGCCTGACCAGACATGTGGAAACCAGAACCTGCCCCACCACAAATGTAAGGCCAAGGAGGTCAAAGCCCGTCTGGAATTTTCTCCTCTAAAATATCATCTCCCCTCGGACTGCCATACTAGGCCATTCAGAAAACATGATTCCTCGGGTGGAGATCTTTCTGCACAAGTTTAATGGTCTCTCAGCCTCTCCTGATCAATCTTATCCCTGTTACATGGCCCCACACCCCTCAATGTCCTGAGACCACTCTCTCCTGGTGGGATCTTCCCTCTGAGCAAACCCCCACCTCTTAACCGCTGAAGGCTCATATTTTCCCTGCTTCCAAGCTGTTTCCAAGATTGCAAAATGTTTGATTGTGGAGCCTGTCAAATGTATTCATAATGCAACTTTATTTCTCAGAGAAAATTTCCATGAGAAATCAAAGTCTCAGGAGGGCTGGCGCCCTGCATTTATGATCCTTGGATGTTTTAGAGCTTTCTGGAGGGTTTCTTTATCTTTGCACCCAGATCACGGGGGAGGGGACCCTGGGGAGTAGCATGGGCTGCTGGGGAGGGTGACAGATGAGGAGTCAGAGCATCTGGGGTTTGGATCTGTTGTTTATGAGTGATTGTGTGAGCAGGAGCAAGTTTGCCTACAGTTCAGTCCTTAATGCTCTCTTCCTTCTGCAGTACCTTTGTGATGCCTCCCCCTCAGTCTCCTCTATGGTCCTCCCCTCCAGCTTTCATCTTGTGCCCCTTTCCTATCTCCCTGCGTGAGCCCCTCTGCTCCTGCAGCTCCCAGTGCAGCCCCTCAGGGATGGCTCCTCAGTCACTATCTGTAGCCATTCCAATCTCCAAGTTCATCACCACATGGACATCTTGCTGGTGCCCAAAGATCAGAATCGGTACACCTAGAACCAATCGTTTCTGCAACTCATTCTTTCCCCTAGAGTGCCTGCCTCAGTTATTAGTGCTCATCTTCTCTTGGGGAACAATAGGTCTTGGGAAATGTCTGATCAGCCCCTCCCTCACCGTCTGAACTGGAGGCTGAGATGCCCTCACATCTGCCCATCATGCTCCATGACCACTTGCCTGGACCCTTCCAGAACTCTCCTCCCTAATCTCTTCCACCCATAGCAACCAGCTTTTCCCGTCTCCCACTCACTAACACCAAGGGCTCAGCTGATTGAGGGAATTCTCCATACTTCCCTAAGATAGAAAGATTCAGAGAAAATTATCTCATTAGACCCTTCTGGCCCTATTGGTCTTGAGTTCAGTTGCTGTCTAACTCCACTGCTCGAAACCCTGCAAAAGAGCCTTGCCTCTGGATTCTTTCCCTTTCTCCAGCTCCTCCTAACCATTTCCAGGAGAACTTCTCAAGCATAGAGGAAAGTCTTGTGATGTCCTCCATAAACTATTCCTGCCTGCCTCCCTCTCTGGATTCAAACACCTCCCCAGGGGCTTTCAGTTCAGGGTACACTTTGGTGCTCTGCACCTCCTCACACTCACCAGGCAGGTCCCAACCCACCATGCCTGCATCTTCTCTTCCAGCTGTTGGAGTTTCTTCCCTACTCCCTTTGCTACTTTCTTTGCAGTCCGTCACCTTCTCCTCCGAGGGGTCTGTCTGGTGGACTTGTCCTTATTCTTCAAGGACCATCTGCTCCCCACTTATACATCCACTTATACAAGTCAAGTCTCATACTTCCTCTGGAGTTAAGAGCATTTACACATCCACTCTCCACCCTCCCTTCCCTCCTGTTTATACATCTGCCCCTCACTCACGCATTTGCTCCCCACTTACACATCTACCTTTCAATTACACATCTGCTCCCCACTTATACATGTGCTCCACTTACACATCTGCCTCCCACTTACACATCTGCTCCCTACTTATACACCTACCAGCCACTTACATATCTGCTCCTCACTCACACATCCACCCCTCACTCACACATCCACCCCCCACTTACACATCCACCCCCCCACTTACATATCCACTCCCCACTTACACATCTGCTCCCCACTTATGCATCGACTTCCTACTTGCACACCCACCTCCCATTACACATCCACCCCCCATTTACACATCTGCTCCCCACTTATGCATCGACTTCCTACTTGCACACCCACCTCCCATTACACATCCACCCCCCATTTACACATCTGCTCCCCACTTACATATCTGCCTCCCTCTTACACATCTGTTCTCCCACTTACACATCTGCCTTCCTCTTACATATTCACCTCCACTTACATGTCTGCTTCCCCACTGGACTTTAAGCTCCTTAAAAATCCTGTTATTTCATTCCCAGAACCCAGCACAATGCTGGCACAAAACACAGGCTTAGTAATTACATTTTGATGGAATGGTTCCCCAAATCTATGAAATAACATCTATAACAATCTCTTCATTTGGCATTTGAGACACTTTCTGCTCTAGATCCATCCACTGTTAGTTGTTCCTGTTAAAGCACTTAGGTTACCTGCACCATTCATGCTCCCATGATCATGCCCTAAGCATACCCGTCACCACTGTAGGACTTTCTGCTCCCTAACTTCCACCACTTCTCATCTGTTCTTTGAAGCTCAGCCCAATGATGCTTCTTCCTTTTCCTTATTCTCAAGCCAGGACTCACCTCCTCTTCATAGGAATTCTATAGGCCTTTGATTCACTTTTATGCTTCTTAACATTTTGGACCTTGGAATCAAATGATGAGGTGAATTTAATTCATCTGTGAATTACTTGCTATTTGGGACACTCTGGCCACGTATAGGGTCTCCATCAAGGTTGTACTTCTCATATGTATCATGGGTCTGTTAAGACTCTTAAAATTCATTCATCCCCATTTCTCCTTCTCCACAGCAACTCTCTAGTGGTGACCACCCATCTCTCCCCTGGACCACAGCAAGAGCCTCCTAACCAGTCTTTTTGTGGCCACTGTAGCCAGTAAGCAAACCTGACCAAGTCACCCCCTGCTTAAAATCCTCCATGACTTTCCAGGATTCTTGGGATAAAGGCCCAAACCCCCACTGGGGTCTGTCACCCCTGTGCCCCTCCATGTCCATACCCAGCGTCTCCCCCATGCTCTCTACATATGCTCTCCCTTTCAAGTGCTCTGGATTCCTTCTCACTCAAGGTCCAGGTCAGGCTGTTCCTTTGCAGAGAACATTCTCCTTTTCAGCTTTCCCTAGTGGGTCTGGTGACCCCCTACCCATCCCTCTGAGCTCTGCTCAATTGTCAGTCCTCCTCCTCCTGACTCTACACACACACACCAGCTTCTTTGATTATTTATGCAGCATTTGCCAGTGTGTCAACCTCTTGGCATAATTATTTGGGCAGAGGCTATGTCTCTCCATTCACCACTGTCTTCTCTTTTTGCTTCTTCCACATACACATACCCCTAGCTCAGTGCACAGCAAAGCAGGCACTTGGGCCATAGGTGCTGGTATGCATGTGTTGCCCATAACAGCCTGAAAGAAGGGGCTGCATTTGATTCACTTTGGTTGGGAGCAGGAAGGACACAGTGTATGTGTCCATGTGTAAGGGTGAATATGGGTATATACAAAGTTCTAGCTGGTGGCAGATAAAACAAAAAAACACTAAAGCCCATGTATATAAATTTAAGAAGCAGAATAGGAGTAGCCTGGAGTCAAAGCTCATCTGAGAAAAACAGAAGGTAGACCAAATGCAGGCTTCACTGCAGGCTGTCCCGAGAAATTTGGGAGCAGGGTTTGTTATGGGCCACGGGAGCAGGGTCGGGGGATGGGCAGTTTACAGGCCTGGGCTTCTTCCTCCCAGGATGTGCCTTACATTGTTTACACGAACAGCTTTTAAGATGATAAATAATTTGAATGTAGGGACTGTATTCTATCTATCTTGGTTTCCTCCGCTCCCCATAACAGCTCTTGATAAATAGTAGAAGTTTTGTAAGCATTTGCTGAATTGGATTGAATTTATCCCGATCACCGCCTGGGCCATGGTAAGATTCATTCATTCATTCGACATTTATTGCATGCTTACTGTTCATTTGTTCATTCGACATTTACTGTGCACCCACTGTTTGCCAGGTCTGGAACGACACTGGTGAAGGAAGCAGGTGAGTTTTCTGTGTGCCCAGAGCTCACAGAGCAGAGGGAATTGGACAGTACAGTTAACACTGGGCCAGGAAAGATCAGGAAGCCATGGGATCCCAGAGAAGAGGAAATTAACCAAGACCTGGGATGGAGGTAGTGATCACGGAGGACTTCCTGGAGAAAGTGATTCCTAAGATGAGACTTGACAGAGGAGGAGGAGTCTGCCAAGAAAGGGGGATAAGCACAATGAGTATTTGAGATAGAGAGAAAGTATATGTAGAGGTTGAGAAAATTCTACATCATTCACCCATTCACCATGGCAGAAGTGAAAGGGCTGCCCTGGTAAGAGGAGGTGCTGGGCCAGGCACTTTAAAACATTCATTTTTATTGAGTCTTTAAGATAGCCCTATGAGGCAAAGATCATCATTCTGTTTTTCACATAAGGCTCAGGAAAATAAAGTGATTTGAGGAGATTTGCCCAGCTGGTCAGCAGCTGGGCCAGGTTTCAGACCTATGGCTCAGGTCTTTCTCATCCCATCCCAGCCACTCATGGATGCTGAGGCCATGGAGAAGGAAGGGTAGCTGTGCTGGGGAGACACTGGGAGACCAGACGTGCCAGCCCATCCCCAATGATGTGGCCACAGCTTGCATTCCTAGGCCTGCTGTCTGGTCCCCACTGTAATTAGGATTAGCTGATTGGCTGGGACGGGAGGGGATGTTAGAAAGGCCACCTCTGTAGACAACACTTTTGGCCATAAAGTGTGTTGACCTCTTGTCTTAGTGTTCAAATGAGGCCCCAAACCAATTGCTCTCAGAGCCAGCCTCTGGCTACACAGTTTGGAAGAAGCTCCACAGGCATGAAGGCTTCATTATGTAATTAGATCTTTGGAAAATGAGCTAGCTATTCTTTAGCCACTGCAATCAGAAGGCTTGATTCAAGGCTCCAAGGGGATGGTGAATGGGTATCTCTCTTGCTCATTGCTGCTGCTACATGAAGACTGTGAAACAAGTAGTTTCCAGGGGGTCCCAGCCTCTTGGAGGAGGGAGGAGAGCTTTCCTACCTTTATCTTCCTACAGAAAATAGCTTGGGAGTTAAGGACAGTGTTTCTCAAACCTGAGTGTGCCTCAGGATCACTGGGTGGGCTTGTTAAAACACAGATTGCAGGGCCTTACCCCCTAGGTTTCTATTGAGTTGGTTTTGGGTGGGCCTGAGAATTTGCATTTTAAACAAGTTCCCTGGTGATGCTGTTGCTGCTAATCTGGGGACCTCACTTTGAGAACTACTCCCTAGAGTGAACCGAAACACCTGACCCCCAGCTTCCGTGGGTAGACTCCCTACTAGATCCCACAATCAGGGGATCCCTGGGTGGCTCAGCAGTTCAGTGCCTGCCTTTGGCCCAGGGTGTGATCCTGGAGTCCCGGGATCGAGTCCCGCATAGGGCTCCCAGCATGAAGCCTGCTTCTCCCTCCTCCTGTGTCTCTGCCTCTCTCTCTCTCTCTCTATGTCTATCATGAATAAATAAATAAAATCTTTTTTTTAAAAAAAAAAGATCCCACAATCATAGCTGAATTACTTAGCCCTCACATGTGCACAGGGTTTGCAGTGAGCTTCACAATTTAATGAGAGAGGGAAGGTAGGGGTGGTTCTTATTTTTCAGGTTAGGAAGCTGATACCTAAGTTCCCATGGCTTGGAAATAGAGCCAAGTCTAAAACCTGTTGCCCATTAGAATAGCTCACCAGGTTTAAATTTGCACAGGCCGACCTTCAGCAGTAAGCTATTTCCCTTAGCTCAGGAGAGGGGGTCACTAGCTAGTTCTTCCATTCTTCCTGGGCATCCATCCAGCTAGACCGCCTCTCCTACCCTCTTTCTAGTTGGATAAGAACAGCCACCAATTTCTCTCCAGTAAAATGGAGTGGTAACGACACATATCTCTTCCAAGCCTGGCCCATATTAACCTCCCACATGCTTTGCTCCTAAATGCTTAATTTCCCACCTGTTTATCAATGTCAATTTCCAAGGTGACTTTGGAACTCATGAGAACCTGGGCCCCCTCTATGTGTGTGGAAGAGGATCACCCATGAATTGAATAGCTACCCAGAACTCTATGTAATAAACCCCTACTGTACTAAGCCACTAATTTTGAGATCCATTTGTTTCAGCTGCCTAACCTGCTCTAATTAAAATGGTTGGTTTCCTCATAGTATGATCCAATTCTCGTACCAAAATCACTTGCTTTCTAAGAACGTAGATTTCTCTGCCATCCCCCATTCCTACTGAAATGGATTCCTGGGGCTGCACAGTTGGTAAATCTATATTTTGAAAAGAATCCTGGGAGTTCTTATGTACAATGAAGACTGACAACTGTATTCTAGATCTGGAGTTGGCAAACGATGGCCCGTGGCCAAATGTTGGCCTGCCACCTGTTTTTATATAGCCAGGGAGCTAAGAACAGGTTTTACATTTTTAAATGGTTAGACACATCAGAGGGAGAATAACAGAATAATATTTTGTGACCATGTGAAAAGTATCACTGGAATACAGCCATGTTCACTTGTTTATATACTGTTTTTGACTGCTTTGGGGCTTCAACTGCAGCTTGAGCAGTTACAACAGAGACCATATGGCCTACAGAGTCTGAAATATTTACTCCCTGGCCCTTTACAGGAAGTTTGCTGACCCATGTGCTAGATCTTAAAACTCCACTTTAGAAGGTGCCTTCTGTTGAATGGTAATGTGTAGCTATGGCATCATAACCTGTAGACTTAGAGTCTCCGTGGCATGGACAAATGAGGACAAATATTACCATTCATTCATTCATTTATTTATTCTTTTAGTAAACATGTATTAGATGCTCTTGAAGTGCTGGGCATTGAGATGCAAAAGAGAACATGGTAGGTGAATAATACATAAGCTTGGCAATTATGCTTTTTCCATTATAATGACACTCATTATTAAATAAAACGCTAAACATTAACTAACTTCTATTTACTGTATAACCGTGTTACATACTGTTGCTCAGGGATTTTTAAGGAAAACATTAATAAAAAGGCTCAGGGGATCCCTGGGTGGCTCAGTGGTTTAGCGCCTGCCTTTGGCTCAGGGCGTGATCCTGGAGTCCCGGGAGAGAGTCCCACATCGGGCTCCCTGCATGGAGCCTGCTTCTCCCTCTGCCTGTGTCTCTGCCTCTGTGTGTGTATGTGTGTGTGTGTGTGTGTGTCTTTCATGAATAAATAAATAAAATCTTTAAAAAAAATTAAAAAATAAAAAAAGCTCACACTAGGAGATGAGTGCAGCTATTGAAGATCCTGCATTTCCTAGGAATAGTGAACAGTGGAGACTGTACTGGAAGCAGTTGGAGACAGAGTCAGAGAATTCTCTGAATTCTTTTTCAATATGGAACATTATGACCCAGTAGAAGAAGCAAAAATGTCTCGAAGGACAACATATAACAGGAACAGCAGAAGGGGAAGAGAATCTAGAATTCCTAGAGATCACATAGGGGAGAGAGATGTGAACTGGATATATCTGATATATCTGAGTAGCATGGCCCTGGCTACTCATCAAGCTCAATGGCAAGAGGGGAGCAGTTTTGCGTTATGAGTTAGAATTAAGTTCTAGGTACCTCTTGAGTCCCGTCTCTCCCTACTTTTTATTTTCATTTGTGCATGCCACAACAGGTAGGCCAGTCAGAACAAGTTGAATAATCAATTCACGTGATGCTGAGGGCAAGGAAGATAGAAAGCCAACTCTAGTGTGATCTGAACAGAAATTAATGTCTGAAGGCTCTAGTCTAGAGTTGGAGTATAGGTAAGTTGGAAAAGTTTTCTAGGTAGAAATCTAGGTATACTGATACCTAGAATCTAGGTATACTGATTTTCAGTATAAGTAGAGTCTACATTTTAGGTCAAAAAGGTACATATAACTCAATAAAATGAGTTCCTAAAGCAGGATCCCTTTTTAGAAGAAAGAGTCAGATGAAAACAAAGTGATAGTGTCTTGCCACCACCACTTAACCTGATCTAGACTTCAGGGTCAAGCCTTAGTTCTGATGTACACAGCTTAAAGTCAAGGCTAGAGCCAGGACAGAAGTTCAGACAAGCACTGGAGTCCAAATAGGGAGGCTCGGCACTCAAGAGGTACCTAGGACTGATTCTCACTCATAAAACGAAACTGCTTCCTTGGAGCTTAAGGTATAGCTAGCTAGCTGACAAAGTTCCAGGTAAAATGATGTAAAAGAAATCACTGGGGGGACTTGTAGAAAAGTTCCTCAAAGAGCACTGATTTAAGAAGGCAGGATATCTTTTTCCCCTTCCTTCCTTCCTGCAACCTCCCAGAATACAGATGTTGCAGCAGCCATCCTGGGCGTTGAGGTGACTTTGAGATTGGAAGCATATGCTAGGATATAGTGTTGCTGAACAGTAGGAGTCTGAGTATCTAATAACCCTGGAGCAGGCACACCAGACTTTGGATGATCTATCTCTACACTTCTTCTGTGTTAGATTAAAAACAATTTCCTATTTTGCTTAAGCCAGTTACTTGGAATTTTCCATTGCATGATGTCAAAATTACTCTCGATACTTCACCCCATTTAGTAGCATTTTCCAACATGTAGTATATGTGTAACTGATAGTACACAAGACAACTTTATTTTATTTTTTTAAGATTTATTTATTTTTGAGAGAGAGTGGGTGTGTGTACACAAGTAGGACGAAGGGCAGAAAGAGAATCTTCAATCAGACTCCCCAATGACCGTAGAGCCCAGAACATACAACCCATGAGATCGTGACTTACGCAGAAACCAAGAGTCAGATGCTTAACCAACTGAGCCACCCAGGTGCCTCAAGACAACTTTAGGTAGTTATTAGCTCAGACAAGCATGGGTCTATGATGATGTATGTATTTTAATACATACTAGAGAAAATATAGCCAGCACTTCAAAACTGTGATTTAAAATTTTTTTAATTAAAAATTAAATTAAATTTAAAAATTTTAAGTTTTTTTTTTTAAAAAAAGAAAGTAGAATTGGAATGACTGAATGTTTGCAAGCAGTGCCATAGGGAATGGGGCTGAGATTGGACCTGTCTTGTTTGGGCTTACCTTGCCCATGGCAGATTCTCAGTAAATGTCCAAATGAATGACAACATACATAACTATCTTCATGACTGGCTCCAGTTTTTCCCAGCACACCTGTTGCCTCTCCTGTAGCCCACTCTCTCCAGTGCCCCCGAAGAAAGACCCTAAGCTTTTTCCTTGTATGTTTTCTCCAATCTTCTAATATGCAATTTTTCTTTCCAAAGCACAGGGAAGCAACCTGCTCTTAGGGCTTTTATTTTTCAGGTTTTATTAAACGGAGCTATTAGCCTCAGCCATTTTACAATTCCGTGTTGATCTCTTTCCTGCACTGGCTCATTGGTTGGGCCCCATTTCGTGTGGTTGAAATAAAAGGAAAACTGCCTCCCATATAGAAGATCTATGGCTGCTTGTTTCTCTTGAGCATAAATATATTTATCACCTGTGGCCAGTCAGAGCCCTAAGTTCTTGCACCCTCAGGAAGGAGGAAGGAAAGAGGAATTCCCTCGCTTTCAACCAGCTCGGGTCCCACAAGGCACCTCTCACTCTGGACACCTCCCTTAGTCTGTGCACTGCCCTAAGCTCACCAGAAGACTAACAATGATGCCTCGGGCCTGCAGACTACCTTACAGGTTTCAGAGTGTTTTCAGATCTCCCTCCTGAGTTTCTGCCTGCACAAGCACATATGCTCTCATGCTCACTGGCCACTGCAGAAATCTGAAAAGGGCTGGGAGGAATGTGTAGGTAAGGAGGCTCAGCCTGGAATGGAGGACAAAGGGAATATGCAAGGAGGGGTAGTAACATGCTGGATCCACACTGAGATGAACCATGACATTCATTACAGGAATAGGGCTGAGAGAGCAAATGGGAAGCCCCATGAGTAGCGGTAGTGGATGGTGGAATAAAGGACAATCCAAAGGTCTTGGGTGGGAAGGCTGAACCCACTGAGAACCTGCTAGGGCAGGGTGAGAACAGAGGCTTGTACAAAGTGGCCTGAGGGTAAGAGGTGGGGTGTGGTTGGGAGAGTAATAAGCAAATAGCTCTTTGCATCTGTCACTTCATGTTAGTTCTGTTGGCACACAGAGATGGGAGATGTTCACAACAATGAACTTGTTTTTAAATGTTGGAATCTGTCAGTCTGACCTCCGTAGGTGGTAACTGCCCTACTTGTAAGAACATCCAGTATCAGCAGTATCAGATCTGAGCCTCAGGGCAAGAACCATGGAAGCCAGGTCAGGATAATGCCCTGATTCTACAGGTAAGGTTTATCACTGAGGTTCAATGACTCTTACCCAAGGTTATAGTGATGATGATGACCAGAATCTAGTCCAGATGCAAATCTCCAGGGTCCAAGCCCAGAGCCCTTTCCATTACCCCAGTGCCTGGGCAATTTATGACTCATAAAGTAAGGCATTTGGAATGATTTCTGTACCATAGAAGGTACTTGAAGTTATTTGCTGATGAACTGATTGAGTTGTAACTTTGGTAAGGCCATTATATCCCTTTCGGACTCCTGCCCCTTCAGCATTTCTCTGAGTGGCTGGCATCTCTATCTTCTTGAGTCTTTTCTCCTTGACCTTCATTCAGCTTTGTGGTCCCTCTGATTACTTCTTCATTTCTCTCTTCCTCTTCCAGACAAATCTCATTAAGAGCAGGAATTGAGGGTTGGCTGTAGATCTGCTTTACGTTATACTCCATGCAGTAGAACTAGGTGGGGACAGTGGTGTCTCATCCCCTCTTCCACCCTTTCTTCCTGCATAACTGGCTGAGCACCAGGCTCTGTGGAGGAGCAAATAGGAACTCAGGGGGACAAATGTAGTAATTTTCAAGTAATTTTCCCGTGGATGGGCTCTGGACCCCTTGGAGATTCTGATGAATGATCTAGCTTATCTCCCTCCAAATTGCACATGTTCCCTTTCAACCAAAATTTTGCATGAAATTTCAGGGGTTCTCAAACTCCTCAAACAGCATTCTCAAATGCTCTGGTGGCCCAAGGATCCATGGGTAAGTAGTGGTGTGAGGTCTACGGATGAGCAAACCATGGGTTATGGCTCTATAATGTCCGCAAAGGTGGAGAGGAAGACAAGGCTGGAGCTGCAGATGGGAACTAGGGAGGACAGGGCCTCAGGGCTAGCTTGGGGTGATCCTGGGGAATGTAACATGGAGGGGGAGGACCAGGGGTCCAAACTGGGTCAAGCAGAGACCTTGCAGATATGACAGCACTTGACCTCAGTGTGTCAGTTCTTCCATCTGAAATGGCAAATGGTAACACTTCCCTCACCAGCTCATTGGAAGACTGAGAAGGTAATGAATAGGTGGGACACCCTTGCTCCTGTGTCTGTCATTACAGATCTTGTGCTCCTCCAGAACAGCAGCCTTGCTTGTTACCCTGCATCTCTAGCTGTAGCATAGTGCCTGACAGAGCAGGCACTCCTTACATGCCTTTGAATAACAGGCACCAGACTTGGCACGGTTTGAGCATCTACTGAATACATATTAGATAGAGAGGGATGGAAGAGGGGAGGAAGACACTTGACTCTATCATGAGGTGGGTGACATATCAATTTTGGAATTGCCCAACTTACATAAATAGATGTCTTCCTAATATTATACCTGTGTGTATTGAAGTCTGATAAGAAAAATCCTATTCTAATGACTTTGATGATAATTTCAGACATACTTCGCTTCTATTTCCTCTTGATTGAAAATCGGGAGTTACCTAATATATTGGCCCCTAGAGCATTTTTCCTTATATATAAGAAAAAAGAAATGCTCAGAAAATCAGCTTTTAAGTGCATCAATAATAATGTGGGGTGGGGGATAGGATCACTGGTAAACCTTACATTTCAAAAGACTGTCATTTGCCAAGAGGAGACTCTTCGAATATCTCACCTGCTCACCTGCAGAGCCTCAGGCAGGGGGAAGAGCAGGAGAGCGCTTGCAGCCCAGCTTCTGAATTGAATTATTAGCTCATTTTTAGGCTTTAGGAAAAGCACAACCTTGCAAGATTAAGTGGCTTGCCCAAGGTCACTCAGCAAGTTCACTGTGGAGCAGAGCAGTGACCATTGCTGCTACAAATGAGTATTTAGAGAAAAACCATAGTTTCATAAAACCACGGTGATTTATAATGTAAAAAATCCTCCTCTCTGTTCTCAGCTCTTTCTGAGCTTTGCTGTGAGACAATGTTTACAGAGGAAAGATGAGAACAACTTGACACACCTGGGTCAAAATCCCAGCCCTGCATTCCGGGCTGTGACGCCCATGCCCTTCTTGGTCCAGCCTCCATGTCCTGGGTCTGTGTGGTCTCCACTTGTAGGTCAGTTGGGCCCTGCTCCTGGAGCTGAGTGTTGGGAAATTAGAAGAATCCAGAGAAAAGTTGCCACGGCAACAGGAGAGTGAGTAGTGGCGGCTGCTATGGAAGGTGATCTATGGCTCAGAGCACGTCAGAGGGTTTGTTTGCTTCCCATCTGGGCCCTTTAAACTCCTGGGCATGTGTTGGAGGAATGTTAATGCTACCCCCTGCCTCATCTCACTCTTTTCTAGGGCAGCCACCTGGGCTCTGGGCACCACCCACTGCCAGCCTCCCTGAGCTAGTGGCCAGGGAAGTCTGGGGAGCTGCTTTGGTTTTCAGCCGCTTTCTTCACTAGGTAATTGTCACATCACATCTCAGAGCTGGAAGGAGTCTCTGAGACCTTTTTGGCCCAATACTCTCCTTTGACATTCAGGGAAACTGAGGCCCAGAGAAGGACAGTGATCTGTTGAGAAACACACTGTGGATGTGGATGTCTTGGTCTGCTCATGCACCATAACAAAATCCACAGATTGAGTGATTTCAATAACTGGCATTTATCTCTCACAGTCCTGGAGTCCAGGAAGTCCAGGATTAAGGTCCCGGCTGATTTGATTCCTGGTGAGGGTTTTCTGTCCACTTGCAGATGGCTGCTTTCTCTGTATGTGCTCACACGGCCTTTCCTCAGGGAATACTCCTGGAGAGGGGGTGAGCTCTCTGGGTCTTTCCTTAAAGGGACATGGATTCATCATGAGAACCCCACCCTCATGACTTCATCCAAACCTAATTACCACCTAAAGGTCCCATCTCCAAATACCATCACCCTGGGGGCTAGGGCTTTAGTACATGAATTTGGAGGGACACAAAGTTTCAGTCTATAACAATGAGTCCAGCACTTTTTCTGCAGCACTGTACTGCTTCTCTAATGCAAGTCAGAAGGGCAGTTTAGAGGCAGGAACCTTAACACAGTGACCTTGGCCAAGTCACTTCCCCTCCTGGGCCTCAGTTGCCTATTCTCATAAGTGTGGGGTTGGACTTAATGATCTGTGATTCTCTGCTTTGTTTATGGAAATGACATTTAACCTTTTAATGACTTAAAGGTAGGTCAGAGTGAGACTCTCAAACCAAATCCTATGATCCCACTAATTTTTCCTGTGTCTACCCAGAAGCAATAGCTGATCTCAGGAGCCAACCAGGGACTTGGTCATGAAGATTCCTCCATTACAGCGTTCAAGTGCCGTGACACTTTTCACACTGCATAATTATCATTTGTCATCTGCCTCCTCAGTGGAACATAGGCTTCTCTGGCAAGAAATGGGTCTTGCTTTCCTTTGGCACCCTGGTGTCTCCTATAGAGCTTGACACACAGCAAGTACTCAGGTAGCCTTTATGAGATGCATTAATAAACCCCACTTTACAAGATTCAGTCCTTGGAGTCCAAGGGAGTTGTCTAAAAGAAAATCTTCAAGCCCAAGCTGTAAGTGCCTGTTACCCACTGTATTTACTAGCTTGTCAGTTCCTTCTACTAAGAGGCAATCCATGGGCTGCTCACCAGCCTGAGAATCAGAAGACCCTCCAATGAGCCTATTTCTGGGGAAGCCATTTCTTCTCTCTGGCATTAGCTCTAATGAGAGGTTTGGGCATGATGGTCCCTTTCATCTTTAATTGCCCATAATCCCAAGATATCCAATCAGCAGTCAACAGATAGCAAGCATAGTCACTAAGGTTAGAATGGGAAGGTAGAATATTTTATTGTTTTAAAGGGTTTTTTTTTTTAATTTATTTATTCATGAGAGACACACAGAGAGAGGCAGAGACACAGGCAGAGGGAGAAGCAGGCTCCATGCAGGGAGCCTGATGTGGGACTCCATCCCGGGACTCCAGGACCACATCCTGGGCCAAAGGCAGGTGCTAAACCTCTGAGCCACCCAGGGATCCCCTGTTTTAAAGTTTAATTACAGCTGAATCTTTGGAACAAGAGCAGTAACATGGTGGGACTCACCCAGAGGGGCTCAATCAATTGTCCAGCTAAGTTGGGAGGAGCAGGCAAAGACCACAGGTCAAGTTCAAGTTGATGAACGAAGGCAGGTTGGAGCAAGCATGTGTGTCCTAGAGGTCAGGATCAGTGACTAGGTGGACAAGGTTGATCTAGAGCAGATGCTGTCTGCTTCCTACTCACGAACCCTCCTAGGAGGAATGGGGAGCATCAAAGCCAACAGCTGAACCTTACTCTTGATGACACTAAGACAACTTCATTATCATTTACTCTTGGAGATGATCTTAGTAATTATCAACCCACTGACTTTATCTGAATTAAATCACAAGTTTTAAGCTAGTTTTATGATTGCATAATTCTGGAGAAAGCCCAAACTCTTCAGTACAGCATTTAAGGCTCTCCACTCTCCCTTTCTCCTGAGATGCTCTGAGCTCCTCTCAGTTCATTAGAGGTACCATATTGTCTCATGCCCTATACGTGTGCTCCCTCCCTTCTCTCATATTTTCCTCGCTAATTTTCTCTTATGGCTCAAAACTCAGTTCAGGCTTCACTTCCTCCAGGAAGCCTTCTTTGAGTTCTCCTTCCTTAAATCTAGATCAAGGATCCTATTACAGGTTCCCACTGCTCACAGTTTTCTCTTTTATAATACTCACTAAAATATTTCTTTATTTCATTGCTTTCCACTAGGAACACTCAAGGGTGGGGGCTCTTTACTGCTTATCTTCAAGGCCAAGCACAGCACAATAATCAATGAATATTTTTTAAGTGAACAAATGGATGACAAATAAAAAAGTGGAATATAGCTTTCAAGGTCCAACTATAGTATTTCTATCAGCACAGGACAAAAATGGTTGGGCTTTAGGTCCTTGAGAACCTCATACACTCCATTAATGAATAATGAGAAATGTTTGCAATTAGCATACTCTTTGCTGGGTGGGAAATGCTGTGGGTGGCAAATATACACACTTTCAGTGTTTTATGTACTCAGCATTACCTATGCTTACATGATTTAGCAAATACTGTGCATGTACTATGTGGTGGATACTTTAGGAAATACTAGAATTCAGCTAGCCATAGGGTCTCCACCAGGCCCTTTTGCATGGTAATGGAGAGTGGAGGAAGACCTTTTGCAGTTTCTTAGTGAATCTGTGTGCTCCAACATGCTGGTGTTTCCTTTGGGGAACTCTAATAGGAAATGCATTTTTTGTGAGTTTGGTTGAGCAGGGAGGATGCCAGAGGCTCAAAGGTGGGAGGGTAGGGTAGGGCAAGGAAGATGTTGAGGGTGAAATTGCATAATATACAGAGGATAAACTCTATGAACTCCCTTGAGGAATATTCTGGTGGGGAAGACAGTCGTTCAAGTGCTGGTAGTACTACCCCTCTGGCATTTCACCTCTCCCTGGAGGTGCTCCCACTTTGATCCTTCTTCTGCCTCTATCTGTGAAAGAATCTCACTCAACATAAATACAAAACGCTCTAGGGCTGAGCTAAGAGGAGCTCTCCAGAGAAAGGTGGGATGGGAGGGGCAATGCATCTTTGCTGCCCTGAGTTTGCCTCCCTGCTGGGGGTTCATGCTGATACCCGCTCTCCTTCCTGCTTGTTGTTAGGGAGACCTATTCCTCCCTGCCTCTTACTCAGCTGTGAGAAAAATCAGAGCCACCTTTTGGGTTTTCTCGGCATCACAGACATAGGCTTAGTTTTCAGAAAGATCTTTACCAAAAAGTATGGGAAATTGACAGAGACAATACTTTTACCATCCCTAAAAAAAACCTCACAAAGCAAAGCAGTAATACAGCCAAGACAGAGACCTCAACACTCCTGTCCATCATAGCTGGCCAACCAGAAAATGCTTCACGCTTCTCTAAAGGAATATGCCAAGTACCCCTTCGTCTAAGCTGTGGGTGTTCCCATCTCTAGTCCTGTCCTTTCAAGGGGAGACCCAGAGTCTGTGCTTTTGTGGTTTCACACACACTAACCAATGCAGCATGAGAAAGTACCACAGAGAGGAGACTGGACATGGAGCCCGGTTGTATTTTATTTTTTTATTTTATTTTATTTTATTTTATTTTATTTTATTTTATTTTATTTTATTTTATTTTATTATTTTATTTTATTTTATTTTATTATTTTATTTTTTTTCCGATTGTATTTTATAAGATTGCTTCACATATATGTGTCCCATTCCACATGTTCTTCTTACAGTGTGACATCGACACTCATTCAGCAAGAAGTAAGATTTATATTCCCTCTTCTTGAACTTGGTGGACCTTTGTAACTTCCTTGATTAGCAGAACATTGTGGTAGGGCATTGCGTGACTTCTGAGCCTAGGTCACAAAAAGTGATAGGGTTTTCACCTGCTGTCAATTTGCACATTGGGGGTCCTAAGCAGACACGTGAGAAGTCTGGATACCCTAAAGCTGCCATGTTGGAGAGACAACATAGAGAAGCCACATAGAGACAGAAAGAGATGCTCACAGAGCCCCAGCTGCTGGCTATCTGAGTCTTCCCAGTATCAACCGCCAGTGAATGAACCTTCAGATGATTCTAATTTCCAGTTCTGGAGGCTTCCAACTGATGGCCCACACATCAAAGTTCAGAGAAAAGACTTTCCTGTTGTGTCCTATTGAATTCTTGACCCCCAATCTGTAAGCATAATAAGTGGTTGTTTTAAGCCCATTAAGAATTGGGGCAATTTTTTATGAAGTATTAGATTAATCAGAGCAAATTTGGAGAGCATTTTTCGCAGCTTCAGTGCTGAGCTGCTTGTCGAGTTCCATCACCGTCTACTTTCCATCTTGCTGTTGACCCTTGGTACCTTTCACTTCTTGATTCCTCCCCATTTAAGGCTTCATCTTGCCCCTTTGTTTGGATGTTGCTTTTTTGGCCACCATCTTTATATTCCTCACTGGTGATGAAATTTCTGCATCTGCTGGCTTTCCTCCTCTGCTCTCTCTTTCTACCATCTTAGTTCAAGGTCCTCCATCATGGCACAGACTTTTCATGTGAGGCCCTGGAGAAGGGCCTGGATACCAGGCATTGGACAGTTTGGAAGGAAATGTTCTCTTTGGTTGTCTTAGCTCAGGCTTGCATTAACAGAATATAACAGAATACCATAGAATGGGTGGCTTAAACATTTGTTTCTCACAATTCTGGAGGCTGGGAAGTCCAAGATCAAGGCATCAGCTAATTCACTTCCTGGTGAGAGCTCTCTTTTTGGCTTGCAGCCAGCTGCCTTCTTGCTGTGATCTTAACATGACAAAGAATAAGCAAGCTCTGCTCTCTTCTTATAAGACTACTGATCCCATTTTGTAAGCTCCACATTCGGGACTCTAATACCTCCTAAAGGCCACACCTCCAAATACCATCATGTTAGGGCTTCAACATACAAATTGTGGGAGAATACACACATTCAGTCTATAATACTCATGAACCTCACCTTCTCAGGCAATACTCACCAAAACTTAAACTGTCCAGACACAACCCCACAACCTTCTTATTCTTCAGGGATAGAGAAAAGAGATTGGAGGTGCAGATGACAAGATCTTTCTGTTTCCCAATGAAGACCACCATAAGTAAAACACTGGGAGCAAATGCAAAGAGACCCCAGGGACCAAAATATCCAAAGATGTTAAGTGTCCCAATCAAATATCCATTGCTAAGAAGTTCTCCCAGGGAGTCAAGTAAGGGCCTGTCCCAGATCCTCCTTTTCCGGAAGTGATGGACTTGACACATGAGGAGCCAAGAAAAGTTTAGAGTAGGGAATGTCTCTGGGACCTGAATCCACTTTGAGAATGAGCTAGATGCTTTGGAAAAGTGATGGATGAGCCTGAGTCACCTAGTTGGAAAGAATCCAGAGGTAGGAATCAGACAAGATGAAGTCCTTGCTCTCCCCTTGCTTTCTCCGTGTGACTGCAGACAAGTCACTTTACCTCCTTGAAACTTCCTTTCCTTTCTGTGAGTGGGAGTAACTCCAGACTGTTTGTCTCTTCCTGGGCTGTTCTGGGGATCCGATGACATAATGCACAGGAAGATGCTTTAATTGTACGCTTACAACATGCCATACTGTGTGCGGGGCACTCTACCCATATTATGTCACTTACTCCTCATAATAATCTTACAAAATAGGACTCATCACCCCATGTTATAGCTAAGGAAGCAGGACAGAGAGGCCCTACGACTCACCCAAGGTCACTCAGGTAGTAAGAGGTGGACCTGATATTCCAGTTCAAATGTACCTGGTGCTGGGTGCTGAAGACAATGTTCTTTCTGTTAGAGCACGGTTACAGCTATTGTTGTTGTTGATTGTATGCCTCTTCTATGATCCATAGTCTTAGTGCAGGACACATAGTGGTGCTTGGGCATCACGAAAGGGTACCCGATTGTTGTCAATTTTCTTCACTTTCAACCCCATGAGTCACATCCCAAATGAATTAACCAGATTTCTGCAGGGCTGTCTTTCAAGGAGGTCTCAATTCCTAATATCAAGGTCCTGAGGAACACGGGGCCAGAAATGATGCCCCCAATGATGCTGATGAGAAGACTATTTCTAGGCTCTGCTGATGGCATTAGTGAGGTGAGACAGCATCCTCTAGAACATCCACCCTGGGAATGGCTGATGTGAGGCTCAGTCCCTGTAACTGAGGGGGCAAAAAAAAAGGAGTCTATAATGCAAGCCTGAACAACCTTTCCAGATTGGATTGAGCATAATTCCAGCACATTCCCCCATCCAAAATGCTCCATAATTGCCTTTTCTGCTCAAAGAACAAAGTCCCTAAATGGGCAGCCTAGCATCACTGGCAAAATAAGTAGCTAGGCATGCATGCCACACTTTGCTTTCCAATAAATTAGCCTGGAATGTGTGGATTCCGACCACAGAGCATCAACATAAGGGGAAATGGAAATGCAGGTGCAAGACTTTCATCAAGGATAGGTCTCCTGCTGGGGGGAGGCTAGAGGGAGGGAGCTCTGGCTCCCTAGCAATCCAAACCAGGTCAGGGCAATGTCACTCAAAGACCTTGGCCCATCTTTGGAAGCAGGTTGGAGGGAGGGGCATAGGGATTCCATGTCTCTCAGCTGGAGTGAAACTCAGAAAGTACAAAGCAGATCCTTGATTTGTGTTGGGAAATATATCTCCAGGAACTATTTGATTTGAAGAATCCCTACTGGGATCCTTTCTTGAGCACAGCATGGTGGAGTAGAAAAGCAGGACTTGGGAGAGCTTTGCAACTGTTATTTAGGAGCCTGCCACTGGGGCAAGTTCCCAGCTGTGTGTGTGTGTGTGTGTGTGTGTGTGTATACATGTGCAGAAGTGAGCAGGAAGCAAGCATTGTCAAAAACAAGAGGCTTATGGGAAGGTACCACATCATTGATTGCACTGCAAACAGCTAAAAAAAATACAACAGAAAGCCAGTTGGCCTTTTTGAAGCCCAGTGGCAATCTTATTAAAATCTTCCCTTCCCCTCCCCCAAGACTTGGTTTTTACATCTTAACTTTGCAGCTTACTTACTCCTGTGACCTAGTTATGTTACATACTTACCCTGCACCTCAGTTTTTTCACCTGTAAAATGGGATTATTCTATGCTCATCAGGGCAAAGGGAAGGAATCAAATGACAAGACGTGTGTGAAAAGCACTTGCGAACTTTAAATACACTTTAAGATATGCTTTTGAGATGGGTAGAGGGTGAACATAAATGGTAGACAAAAAAAGCAAATTTCAAAGCAGTGTGTTTCCTCTTCATGGGAATGAGGTCTGGAGGGACTCTAATCCTCAGAGATTGTGCCTCAGGGCTCTGAGAAGATTAGTTCCACAGCCTCTGAAATGAATCGGAAATTGAAAAGAGAAAGCTAAAGTGATTGTGTATGTTTATTTGAGTTGGGGACCTGGGAAGAGATCTCTGTGTTATCCCAGGTGGAGGTTAGTGGGGGAAGTCCAGAGGATAGTCATACCATCGGGAGTGTGGAGACCCCAGACAATAGTCTGAGCCCCAGGAGAAATGGGACCAGAAAGAATACTCATGGAAAGAAATCTGCCCGCCTCCCCAGGCTGACCCTCTCCACGTCTCTTGAAGCTAGAACCAAACCAGACGGGATGGTATAGGGGCTGAGCCAGCTCATATACTTTCTGCTCGGAGCACCCATTTTTCAGAGAACTGTAGCAGAGCTGAGTGTGTGGTGGAATGAGGGTGTTGGGGGTGACCATAACAAGTTACGTGGTATTGAGGTGGCGGGCAGCTGGTGTTAGGGCAGAAGGGCTGTTTCCAGTTGCAGGAGAGCCCCCCCCCCCTTTTCTCTCTTCACGTTCCTTGGAACCTCACATTTTATTCAGGTAGGGGCCTGGGGGCTGTCTCCATCAGCAGTGCTCTTGAGCTCTGCTCATGGGCAGTGGTAGGATGGGAGGGGGGCTCAGGATCAGTGTGGGGACTGGTTCTGAACCTCCAATGGCAGAGCTAACAAGCACTACCTGTGAACAAATCTGGAGAGAAAGGACAATATGCCCCTAGATGCCAGACCGCTGATTTGTAATGCAGTCTATAGGGAGTGTGGTACACTTGGACCGAAATGCAGAGGAATAAGTTTCTACACTAGGAAAAAAGGAATGTGGATTTTGGCAGAGCCCTCCCTCAGCATAGTGGTAGATACAGAAGGTGTGAGTGTAAGATTATATGGACCTGTGTGTGGAGTCACAAAGCAGGATTCCAGGAAACAGGTTTAATCCCCAGTTGGCTCCCATGGGGCCTTGAGTCAATCTTTTAACTGATAGAGGAGGAGTCTTTCAATGCTTAAGCACCTTCTCTATGCTGAATAAATTGCTGAACACTTTTGTACAAAGATCATCCTACTTTGAACCATAGCCTGAGAGGTATGAAGAATTATCTTTATTTTAAAAATGAAGAAACTGAAGCCCTGACAGGTTGGGACTCTCGTAGATTCTGCCCTCAATTACATCTCTACTGGGCCTAAGAATCTATATTTAAGAATCTAAGAAATCTGAATTTTTCAAATATTCCTTAGACAATTCTGAGCCCAAGTTGTAATTACTTATTCATTCAATCATCTATTCAAAAGATATTACTGAATGCCTATCATGTTCTAGATACTACTGAGATTGTAGGTACACAACAGGGAACAAAATAGTCCCCATGGAGTTTATGTTCTACTGAGGAGGGAAATTATTTAATGAAGAAAGAAATACATACATAGTATGCCAGATGATGATAAATGCTATTTTGAAAAATAGGTTAAGGGGACAGAGTGGTGTGACGGGGATGTTTGCTCTTTTAACAGGTTGGTCAGGTAAGGCCCCACTGATAGGGTAACATTTGAATAGGGATGAGGGAAACAAGAAAGTGAGCCATGTGGCTCTCTGATGGAAGTATCTTCCAGTAGAGGAAACAGCACACCAAAAGGCCCTGAGGCAGGATTGTGCCAGTATGTTCAAAGAGAAGCAAGTTGGCCTGTGTTCCTGCAACAAAGAGAAGGAGAAGGAGACTAGCAGGAGATGAGGTCAATGAGGCAACAGGCAGACCATGTGGGGCTTTTCAGGCCTTTGTAAAGAGTTCAACTTTCACCATGAATGAGATGGGGAATCATTAAAAGATTATAGCAGCTAAGTGCCACAGTATGTCTTGTATTTTTGGTTGCTATATAAAGAGTGGATTAAAGGGGGTGCAAGAAAAGAAGCAGGGAGACCTGTTAGGAGGCTCTGAAATAATCTACAGGGAGATAATGGTGGCAGGAATCCTGGTGGAAGGAGTGGGGGTAGTGAGAAGCAGACAGATTCTGGAAATATTTTTGAGGGTAGAGCTAATAGACGTAATGTGGATTATGAAAAAGAAAAGCAATGAGAGATGGGTCCAAAGTTTTGGTCTGAGTAACTGAAAGCCTTAAGTAGCAATTTACTGAGATGGAGAAGAGTGAAAGATAAGCAGTTTTGGTCCAAATAAGAATTTGGTTATGGACATACTGAGTTTAGCATGTCTATTAGACATCCAAATGAAGATATTGAATAGGCAGTTAGATTCTTTGAATCTGGAGATCTGGTGATGTCTGGGCTGAAGATATAGATTTGGGAACTGTTAGTATATGGGTGGTGTGTAAAGCCATGAGACTGGATGAGATACTCTAAGGATTAAGAAAAGATGGATGTGCCTTAGGACATTCCAGTGCTTAGAAGTTGGAGAGATGAGGAAAATCAAGTATAAGATTGAGAAGGAATAACCAGTGAGTAAAAGGAGAGTCAAGAGAGAGTAGTGTTTCAAAATCCAAGCAAAGAAGATGTTTCAAAAGCATTTGATGTAAGTAATCAACTATGTCAAATGCTTTTGACAGTCAATGTTGAGACATAAATCTTGGCTGTAGTGTTTAAAAGCATAGAGGTCAAAAAACTGTTTCATGAAATGATGGGGGTTGAGTTCTCAAAGTCTGATTCTGTGCAGTTATAGTGCATGTAAATTTTTTAATCAAAAACATTTATGGAGGTTCTGCATCTGATAGTGAAGGAGTAGCTCTTATTGGACCACCTGTCCCACAGATGACATCTATTGACTCTGGACAAAATATTAAAAAAAAAAACTTGGGACGCTCTCGAGTGGCTCAGAGGTTGAGCGCCTGCCTTTGGCTGAGGGCGTGATCCCGGATTCCTGGGTTCGAGTCCCACATCGGGCTTCCTGCATGGAGCCTGCTTCTCCCTCTGCCTGTGTCTCTGTCTCTCATGAATAAATAAATAAAATAAATGAAAAAAAAACAACTTGAAGGCACTGGAGAGCAACTGAAAACGGGGAGAACTTGAAGAGGGTCTGAATTCAGAAGAAAAGAATGAAACTAGCTGAATTTCACATTTTTATGATTTTTTGCTTAGTGGCAGGACCCGGTTTGCTGTGCTACATGAGGAAACTAAATCTCATATAGAAAATCCTTAGTCTTACTGGCTTGAAAAATCAGAAGACAGAATTCTGGATGAGCACAGCAGCTAGAAAACAGAAGGAGGGAGATACCAGGAAGGAGAGAGCCATAGAGGGGGAGCCCTAAATTTGGTGTATATATTTTTCTCAATTTGTTGGCTGAGCAACCCCGAACTACACATATGCAGAGCAGATCCAAGCAACTCAACTAAGGGAAAAAAATAACTGAACTGAGATTTCAGCTGCTACCCATCACTAGGGAGACAAAGGTTGAGTTCATCCAAGTTAACTGCTTTCTGAAAAAAAAAGAAAAGGTAATATTTAAATGATCATAACAGGATTCAAAATCTCCATAATATATCAACCACAATGCTTAAGATATAGTTCAAAATTACTAGATATTTTGAGAAACAGAAAAATGTGAACCTAGAAAAAAGGCAATAAATGGAAACTGAGCTTGAAATGACCCAGATGTTAAAATTAACAGATGCATTTTAAAGCAGCTATCATAATGTATATAATGTATATACGTATATATATAATGTATATAATGTATTTTAAAGCAGCTATCATAACTTTGCTCAAGGACATAAAGGAAAATACACTTCTAATGATTAAAAAAGATAAAAGAAAAACATCTCAGTAGAGACACAAAGGAGAACCAAATGGAAATTCTAGAACTGAAAAAAATACAACATAAATGATATCTTTTACTGATTTCAATAACAGATCAGAAATTATAAAAGCATTATAAAATTAAAAGAGATTAATATAAATTATTTAATCTAAAAAATAGAGAGGAAAAAACTAGAAAGAAAAATGAACAGATTCAGTGACCTGTAGGACAATGTTGAAAATTCTAACATAGGTGTAATTGGAGTCCCAGAAAGAGATAATAGAAAATAGGACAGAAAAAATAAAAGTGAAGAAATAATCAAAATTTTCCTAAATTTACTAAAGATACACATTTGCAGAGTCAATAAGTTCAGATAGTTCCAAGCAATAATGGAAATGACACCTAAATACATCACAGTAAAATTCCAAACAAAACATTTTCTGAATGCCTTTTATATGCCAGTCACAATTGCACACAGTGTAAATAAAAGAATGAAGCAAATTGATAGTCTCTTCCCTCACAGACCTACATTTTATTGGGGGATTCAGAAAATAAATTAATGAATATAAAATACAACCAGTGTAATATAAGCAGTATAAAGAAAATAAAATATGGTAAAATGTAAAATAAAAACACAGAAAAAAAAAACACAGTTAGGTGAGGGACTAGTTACTGAGTGCTCCTTTGAACCACATTTTTTTTTCATCAATTCTGTAAGTCAGTCCAAAACTGTGTATCTCAAGCTGCTCTTCAATGAGCATGTGGGAATAACTTACATTTATTGAGAACTTATTCTGTGCTGAGCACTGTTGTAGGTGTTCTATACATATTAACTCACTTAATATTTATAATAACTCTTGGAAGCAGGTACTATTACTGCCCTCACTTTAAAAGCAAGGAAAATGAAAAAAGAGGTGAAATTAAGTTATTGTTAAAGTTTACACAGCTCCAGAGTCCATGATGTGGATCATTACAATACATTGCCTCTATGAATAAAATTCTTCAGCTGGCTTCACTGAATAATTCATCATCATTGCAATCTTAGGCAGCAATTATTGGGCATTGATCATGGCCCTGGCACTCTCCTATATGTTTTACCTAAATTATTTTCAATCCTCACAATCATCTCAGAGAAGAGGTTTGAGGATCTCTTTTTATTAATGAAGAAATTAAGGATTAGAAAGGCCAAGTAATTTATTAGGGGTCCCACAATCTTTAAGAGAAGTTGGCATTCAAATCTGGATTTGCTATGTTCCAAAGGGTGGAAAGTTTTTCCCTATTTGGATCAACCTAGCTGGAAAATACTTTTACAAAGTAAAGGCTTTAAAAAATGGTTGCAATGACCCCTTGTGAATTTCCCTTATATACTAAGTTTCACTAACTTCTCATTGCCATCCTCTTATGTCCAATTTCACGGTGGCTTTGACCTGACCACATTCACCCTGCACTGTCCCTTCTCTCTACCTCACTTTCCAGACAAACAGGAATACTTGGGAATTCTCCAATCTATTTGATTCTAATCTTCTGTAATTTGTCCACTTTCTTTTCTCTTCCAGATCCCCAGTCCTTCTACATACAATTCTGCAATCTGACAGCATCACACTATTCGTCTAGGTTTAGTTAAAAAAAAAATCATTTCTCCACGAAGACTGTTTATATTCTTTCAACCTCTGACTCCTCTGACCCTCACTTCCCAGGACTTATTTCCAATCTTGGAACGCATATGACTTAGTCAATCTAGACGCCGTCACTCTAAGCAAGTCATTGGCCCTCTCTGGGCCTCAGTGCCAGAATATGAAAGAACCCAGAGATCATTCCATGTTATTTTCTCATAATATAAGATGAGAATACATTAAGGTTCCATAGGGTGCTGAGCAATACCAGTTCAGCAGCCAAATGGGTAGAGCCCTGTATAGCAGGATTTCTATTACCCCTACTCCACAGGGAATGCTGATGCCCCCCACAGTGGGCATAAGGTAAGACTGGATAGCACTCTTGCCTACTGAGCATAGCATAGATGATTTGGAGCCAGTCAGTCTAGGATTCAAGTGGCACTTACAGCCATGTGACCTTTAGGCAAGTCACTTATCTCAGTGCCTCAGCTTCTTCCTCCCTTTCTTATATTTCAATCACAATGTCTTCATTAGAGATTATTGCAGTCATATCATGAGCACAACACATAAAGATGTGCTGTGCATGTTTCTTCCCTTTGCCCTCTTTGTTGGCTAAATGTTGTGATCACTAGCTTTGGCTAAAAGGCTTAGGTGATAACATTAAGGGAAACCCCATTCCCTATGTTACTTAGTGAATTCCTAGGCAGAGAGCATCTGGCCTCTGAACCCCACAGGCTGCCTCAGCTGGCTTTGAGGCTGGCAGCTGCACGGTCCTGCCATGAATGATGAGTTTGTCTGCTGGTCCAGGAAAGTGCCTGGGACTGGCCTCCACCTTACTCTCCTCCCTTCTGGCTCCATTCCAGCTGGTTCATGCTCTTTTTTCTCAACACTGACTGGTTCCCCAAGCATGTGGATAGAGCCCCCTCAAGAGGCAGGGCAGTTGAATTGACAAAATGCAATGCAAATTGAATTATGGAGCAGGCTATTTATTGGTAGGGGATGATTTTAAATGACCAATTATTGAAAATGAACTGGCAGGAGGACAACTAGTCTTAGAAAAATGCCAGGTCTTGGGGATTCTTCATATTAGTGGATGTTTCTACTTCTCTGAGTCTGTGCAACAACTTCATTTCCTGAGCCTTAGTTTTGTCCACCTGAGGAATGGCACTGATCTTCTTTGGATCTAGGATGGAAGAACAAAAGAGGAAGGAAGTTGGAAGGGCAGCCTACAGAATGGACGTGGTATTTAGAAACACAAACCTTGCATATAACTTTGGGGAATTATCTAACCTCTCTGGGTCTCATTTTCCTATTTCCAGCATTTATAGCATGACTAAACTGATCACCAATAACTGGGAAAGATACTTTGTAACCATAAAAAATCTCCACAGATACTAGCATTTGATGGTTTTTAGGAGCATTAGATGAGACAATGTATGCAAAACATGGAGTTAGTGACTGGACCTAGAGCAAAGGACCCAAAACCAGGTTGTCTTCAGTAGTGGTGATGGTTGTTTGAGGAGGCAGCAGGGTAGGAGCTCTGACCAGCCACACTTTGTAGTGAGCAGACCTGCCTCCAAATCCTGGCTCTGTCACTTGTTTGCTATGTCAGAGACCGATCAAGTTATGTACTCTTCTCAAGTCTGTTTTCTCATCTGTAAAATGGGGATAATGATAATTTATACCACCTCAGTGTTTGTGATGATTAGATAAGTCCAGTAAGCAGAGCACTGAATACAGTGCCTGGGGGCACACACAATACCTATTTCTCTTCCTTTGTCAGCATTCAGGAAGCCATTTGGTTCTAGCACGTTATCCACAACCCATCTCCCATATACTTAGATTCCAGAGGGCTCTAGCATCCAGTACCTGATCAGGAGGTCAGAATTCCTGTGTATGTTCAAACACGGTCTGGAGGCTCCTGTTACATATTCTAAACCTCACACCCTTGCACCTTGTGCTGCTCCTTTAAGGCATCTTGTGAAATGTAGGCAATCAGATTTGCTTGATTTTTCTTCCCAGGAATACTGTGAGGATCATCAAGGTGATCTATCTCAAGCAGCTTTTAGATGATCAACTGTGGCACACAGATCAGTTACGGCTGATACAACCTTTGCCGTGGTGAATAGAGGGTGTTGGTGGTGAGAAAGTGAGTAGGGAAAGGGATGATATGGCTTGTAACCTGAAGACAGGGCTAAAGACAACAGACCAAGTTCAACCGACTCCACGTACATATCTCCAATTGTTCTCAATACTTGACTTTGGTGCTCGACCCATAGTAGGCATTGACTATCTTGCACAGAGTAGGCCCACGGTAGGACTTTGTTAAGAACTGGTCATGCTGACTATCATCACATACATGATGATAGTGATAATGCTATAAACACTAATTAGGTACCTACTATGTAAATTCCATCTTCGAGGTAGAAGACACCTTCATCTTACATGGGAGAAAAATAACAGGCTCAGGGAGGTTAAGTGGCATGCCCACAATCACACAGCTGGCCAGAACAGAGACTTCTCTGTGTCCAGACGCTTCTGTATTCAGAATTCACATTCTTGCCTCCATGTTCTGCATCAAGCTCTCAGTTTTAAATTCCTAGAGTGGCAGGCATCCTACACTGGAAGGTAGTCATCAGTTTTTCAAAGGCTGGTCCTTCTGCAGCCTTGGACATCGTAGTCACAGACTGTGAGGCTGTTCCCTTGATCCGTCATCCAGGGAACAAACACTTGCCCCCTCCCTTCCTCAACACAGTCCCTGCTCTGTGGGAGGCCTGACTACGGGTCTGCATTGAAGAAGGGTTTTTCATGAATGCTTCCTAATTGCTACTGTTCTGCATTTTGCCAGCCCTGGGTATCTCTGTGGCCTCTGCTAGGTCCAGCCTTCCCTTGCAAATAGGTGATGTGCCACTACTGTGGTTAACATGCTCCAAACCATGCCTTTTGTGCATGCTCTTGCTGCCGAGCACCCACACTGCACACTCACCCAGAATTGCTCCAGTGAAGAGAAACAGTGAAGATAGGACAGTGAAGGCACTTTTTATTTTAAAGAAGAGCTGGAATCACTGCTCACAGTTCTAGGTGGCAGGGTATGGGGCCTTGGAGAGGGAGACCGGTGGCTTTTCTCAGCAGGGGGCTTGTACCAACACTTAGTGGGTGACTGTACTTTTTTTTTGTCTATTAAGAACATGGTGAAGAATTGTTATCCCATCTTCAGCTGGCACCAGGGTTGTTCACAGAGGATTTATTAGTTCTGAAACCAAAGCTTTCCAGGTTTTGTTTTTGTTGTTATTGTTGTTCTTACTGTAAATGCCATGTCAGGCACTCTTTTTTTTTTTTTTTTTTTCCATTGAAACTGAGGGAAGCTGACTTGCTTGGGGCCACCTTCATCACACTCTCCCTGGGCTATGGCATGGTGTGTAGGACCCTGTTTGTGTCAGTGGCTGCTACCTCTGAGTCCTACAGCTGGATCCCTATTCTTTCTTCAGTGCAGCCCATATTCAGGCCTCCTACAATACAGGGGCTCTTTGGGGAATGTTTGTGCCCTGAGTGAGGGATCAACAGGACAACCTCCAAGCCTCTGACTCTATTGTCCAAGACTTTCATCACTGCTTTCACCTTCTGCAGGTCCAGCACAGCCATAAGCCTCCTTCATCAGACTCTTTGCTCTTGGGTCCTCTTATCAAGGCAGATAGGGAAAGCTCTGACTCTAGAGTCAGACAGTTCCAACTCAACTCTGCCACTACTAGTACACGCCCCAGAGTGAGACACTGAAACTCTCAGTCCCTCCTCTGCTCCTCAGTGACCAAGTGATTTTAGTGATGATAACACCAGGAAGTTCATTCTGAGGAAAAATATGAGATAATTCATGGGAAGAGTTGGCACATCTGATTTTCTGAGTCTCAGATTTCTTTAAAACAATTTTTTTAAAGCTTGTATTTATTTATTCATGAGAGACAGAGAGAGAGAGAGAGAGGCAGAGACACAGGCAGAGGGAGAAGTAGACCCCATGCACGGAGCCTGATGTGGGACTCGATCCCGAGTCTCCAGGATCAAGCCCTGAGCTGAGGGCAGCGCTAAACCACTGAGCCACCCAGAGATCCCCTGAGTCTTGGATTTCTTTGTAGAAACCAGAACTGTACCCAGTCCCTAAAGTAGTGTAAGGATGAACTGAGGTGTGGTATATAAACTATTTGGTGGTGTTTATGACAAGTAAGAATTTGAGAAACATTTTGTAATGCATATTTTAATTGTCATGTGGTAGGTACTCAGTGACTCTTAGTTCTTTGCTGCGAGGCCCTGCATGAACCCTTCATTGTATATCCCTGGTGCTGACCACCTGGATTATTCTCTCATTGCTGGGGCAGATACCAGATACCAGCTCCATCTCTGGGATGCTCCCAGCACTCAAGCGGGAAAAACATTCTCAGTGGGTGGGTCTATTCCAATCCTAGTACCTTTTAGAATCCATTTTAACCTGGATCTGGTATCTGGGCCATACCAGTTCACACCCAAAACAAGATGCAAAGAGACATAAATGGAAAATGAGTACCTTCTTTCCAGGTGAATAAAGAATCAATGATGCAGAAATTTTATACCAAGTGTGATTCTTCCCAGAGACACTGGAGTGTGGCTTGGGTTGGAAGCCCCTCTGTCAGAATGCTGAGGGAAGATGTCACCAGACCCCTAAATGGGCTTCCTTGTGACAGGAGGCTACATCAGAAGCAGGATTTCAGAGACTCTCAATTTAAGTGATGGGGCCATGGCCATGGAAACTCAGCCCTATACCAGAAACTCATACAAAGAAAATAGGAGGGCTGTTGCTATGTGTTTGACCTATTGTGTGTCAAGCACTGGGCTGGATACCCTACAAACATTCTCATTCAGTCCCCAGTAACATGATTTTGATGATCTTTGTCTTACTGAGGATACAGAGGTTCAGAGGGGATAAGTAACTTGTGCAGGTCTACCCAATTAGTAAGCTCCTGAGGCAAGGACTATGCCTTTTTCATCCCCTAGAGGTAAACACAATACTCAGTACACAAGAGGAACTTAGTGAGTGTTGAAGCAGATGAGGACAAATAATTTTTTAGCTTTATTTTCTACATGCCCCAGGCCCCCAGATTTCTTGTTGTTTCCCAGATTTACAACGTCTTTCTGGTCCACATTTTTGTGCCTGTAGTCCCTTCTGCCTAGAATATCTTTCCTATTTCTTCACCAAGCAAACTCCCATGCCTCCTTGAGCCTAGCTCAAATGTCACCTTTTCTGTTGTTGTTTTTTTTAAGATTTTATTTATTTATTCATAGACACACAAAGAGAGAGAGAAGCAGAGACACAGGCAGAGGGAGAAGCAGGCTCCACGCAGGGAGCCTGATGTGGGACTCGATCCCAGGTCTCCAGGATCACACCCCAGATTGCAGGCAGCGCCAAACTGCTGCGCCACCAGGGCTGTCCACCTTTTCTGTTTTTAAAGTCCCTTCTGTAGAGCTCACATCTCCCTAGCAGGGTTCCACAGCAATTTGTCCACTCCTGTGGGAGAGCATTTATCACATAGATTGCAATTACTTGATTGTGTATCTTTTCCTTTCATTAGACAGCTTATAGGTTTGGTCATGCTGGAATTGTGTTTGTGCCCAAGATGTCCATGTAAGAATGCATGTTTAGCCCCTATTTCCTAAGAGTAGAGTGTACTTTCCAGGTTGCTGATGTCAAGAAATGGATGCACAGGAAATTGTCATTGAATGACTGACAATTGCAGGCTTCATGGCAGAAACTCATCCCAATATCAATAGTACATTGACCTTTTGACTCATACTCTGCCCTTTTGTGACTTTGACCCAGTGGATCAATTTTTCCGTGTCTCAATGTCTAGACATCTGGAGACAGTCAGTTTTAGCCAGCATCAGGGCCCCACCCTACGCTGCATTCTTGGCCTAACAAATCCCATGTTTCTGTCAATGACTCAGAAAAATACAATGAGTTTTGCTCATCAAATTTGCAGATGACAAGACAGTGGCAGGGATGGTGATTATGTCAGATGACAGAATCAGGATCCAAAATGATCACAATAAGCTGGAACAAAGGGTCAGCTCATTTAGCAGAGATTAATACTAGGTCCAGAAACCAACTGCACAGGGATTGGAAGAGGGTGGTGTGACTTAGCAGAATCATGTGGGGCAAACGCTTGTTTACTTAAGAATGAGTTGACACAAGCCAGAGAGTGGTGTGGCCATTAGGAATGGAAGCTGAGGATCCCTGGGTGGCGCAGCGGTTTAGCGCCTGCCTTTGGCTCAGGGCGCGATCCTGGAGACCCGGGATCGAATCCCACATCGGGCTCCCGGTGCATGGAGCCTGCTTCTCCCTCTGCCTGTGTCTCTGCCTCTGTCTCTCTCTCTCTCTCTGTATGACTATCATAAATAAATAAAAATTAAAAAAAAAAAAAAAGGAATGGAAGCTGAGTGTGCATTATTAAAAGTAGGGGTTCCAGAAGGAAGGAGGTAATGTCCCACTAGTCCGGTTGATCTGATAGCATTTGGGGTGTGATGCTCAGTTCTGGCCCCCATACTTTAAGTGAGGCAATGACAAAGTGGTCCATGTCCTGAGAAAAGTGACCTCATACAAAAGGCACTGAAGTCCAAGAAACCAGGAGAATGTTACCCTGTAGAATCTGGGCTGAAGATGGAACATGACCACCCTTTGCAAATATCCAATTTTGTCACATTGAAAAGTCATTTTGTAAGGCTAATGGAAGGAATTAATGTTAATTGGTAAAAGTGTCAGCCAGACATATTTCTGCTCTACGTAAGAATGTTCTAATAAGTCAGTGCTACTTACCAGGGGAATGAGCTACCCTATGATGCTGGGGCTCTCCTTTACTTGCACTGTTTGTCAGGAATGTTAAAGAAAGGAATACAATGTTGGAAGGATGTGTCAACTTCCAGGTGCCATCCACACTTGAGAGGCTAAAATTCCAAATTACATTTGTTTTCATGTTACTTTAATAATCTGAGTTTCCTCGGGTAATCCCATTCCGGAGAGGTAGGGGAGGACAATGGACAAGTGTTCATTAATAGAGATGCATACCATACTGTATCTGTCCTGCCAAAGGCAGATTATTGACCTTGAAAGAAGGTTGTGTCCCTCTGTTCTTTCTCTCTGTGCTCAGGGTAAGCTTCTTTCTGTAAGGATCCTTGTTTACATATGCACATAGATTCAGTCCTGAGGTGTATCCAACTAAATCTGAATCCTTGGACTATTGAGCTGGAGCCCCCTAGCTGTGACCTATACTCCTTTGAAAACTGGGTTGTTTGCATTGTTATCCATAAATTTCACTCATACTCCCAATGCCATGGTAAACCCCTGGAGGACAGGGCCATAACTCTGTTACATTAAGCTCTTCCCTCATAGCATAGTGGTTAGGAGATCAGGTTCTGAAGTCAAATATACTTGACTTAATTCCAAATCCCATTCTTAGCCTTTACTCGTTGTGAGTTGGGCAAGGTATGAACTTCTTAAGGCTCAGTTTCCTTGTCTATAAAATGGGGTTGATAACATTACCTACTTCATAGGTTGTTGTAAGGATTAAATAAGATGTCCAAATACAAAACTTAGCAAAAGGTAACCCACAATAAGCACTCAACATATATTAGCCATTGTTACTGTGCTATGAATACAAAATGGAACAGCTGGTCTTCTACTAGGTTTTTCCTGGCCTCTTCATCCATCCCTTCTCAATTCCTGTGCCCTTGCCTTTGGATTACACTGGGGACTGCTCTTTTCACCATCTCTGCTTAGTCCTAGGTGAGTCCTGCCATTCTAAGCTGTACCTGTTGTCCCTGCATCCCATCATTCCGTGCAGCACGTCCTTCTCATTTTCCTCCCACACAAAATCATTCCAATCGTAACTTCCAGATTTCTCTTATTTCAGAGGGAAAGCTGTTCTCTCGTATGCCTTGCATTTTAACGACTTTCATTGCTATTGCTCATTTTGATCTGTTTAATAACATGTTTTAAACTAATCCCTTGTAATAAAAGGATTTCATTACTAATGGAGACAGCTGCGTAATGCAGTGAGTTCATTAGTTTCACTTTTCTGAAGAGGCCTTCTGGAAGTCAAAAGTTTTGCAACTCTGCAAAGTTTTGGTGAGGAGAGTTGCTGGGGAAGCTGGGAAAGGGATTTCTATTGCAGGGAAAAATCAACAGGATGCAAAAAAGTAGAGTTTGTGTCTGCAAAGAATGGGTGGAAGGGCAGAAAAATCCCCATCTCATGGCTGGTTGAAGACTGTAAGGAAGAATGACAAAGTCTTCGTAAAGATAAGACATTGCATGGTGAGCAAGGGACTTCTATAGTGGCAAGAGATCCAGGCTCGTGGACCCCCACCTACTACTAACTGAGTGGCAGAGATGATCACACCACCCTCTCTTTCTTGGTGAATGTCTATTCCTGGTATCTACCATACTATAGGTAATTATCTAACAGACCAAAGGCACTTTGTCTTATTCATCTTTGTATCTAGCTGCACCTGGCACAAGGAAGATGTTTGCTCAACTGAAATGAATTATTTTTCTCCTCTATTTCCCCAAAGGAGCTTTCTCCCATATGTACACATCTTTGACAGCCATCTCTAAGTTGATAACTAAAACTTCTATCTCCACCCCAACCTCTAGAGATCTACCTGTGTCTCCAAGTACCCACTTTTCTTCTCCATGTGACTGCCTCACACTCGGCTTCTACCTTAAATGTCTAACACTGGATTCACTATCTTCTCCCATACCACCACCCTCACCCACCTCTACTCTTACCATTTACCACTTGTACTTTGCATGTATTCTGTATTCCAGTAAATGATACCACTAGCACCATTGCACACTCAGTTGAGAGTCCAGAATATATTGACATCTTTCTAACTTGACAGTGATCTAATCAATCACTAAGTTTTGCTCATTTTACTTATTCAGTAAAGCCTAGATCCACCCACCTGTCTCCAACAACTCTGCTACCACCTTCATCCAAGATATAGCCATCCCTCACCTGGAGTCTAAATTACATCCATCACCAGACCATGCTCTAACCAGGAACAAGAGTACTCTCTGATTATGCTACCCCTGCTCTATGCCTTTTAAACAATCACATTAGCATCCTTAACATGGTCCATGAGTCGCCCATCAGAACAGTTCTCTGGTCTCATTTAGTGCCATTGTCTGTGTAGCTCTCTGATTTCCTGCCACAACCCTTATTTTAGTTCCTCCAACACATTGGAATACTTCCATTAGGGCCTTCACCTTTGCATTTCCAATGAAGACCTCCAAGTGACTAATATGTAACAGACACAACAGACACTTGAATGCTAAGCATTCAGGCACTAACTGGAGAGTACCACATCTCTTTTCATGGACTTCATCATTTTTATCATTGTCCAATCTCTTCCTTATTGTTTTGGCAATAGACAGACCCTTTCCTCCTAGCTAGATTATATTGTGGTAATAAATAAGCCCTCAAATTTTGATGACTTAACATGACAAATGTTTATTTCTTGCCCATTCAGATTCCAGGCTAGGGTGGTTGTTCCCCCTGTGGTGACTCAGCAATCTAGGCTTCTTCCATCTTGCAATGCCTCCATCTCGATTCATGGCCTCCATGAGCACTGTGGCAGAGGAACAGAGGTTAAGAAGAATCCACTCCCACTCTTAACTGCCCTCAAACAAATGGGACAACAAATCTCTTTTGTTTATAGCTCACCAGCCAAAACTAGTCACCTGAGTTCCAACTTAACTGCAACAGAGCCTGAGAAGTCTGCATGCACACATCAGATAAGACAGTGGATATGGTGAGATGTACTGATCTGTACTAGAAGGAGGTCATCCTAGTTCTGCTAGTGATTCTAGGCTCAAATGGAAATCCTATTATATGTGAAAAATTGCTGGGCAGGGTTTCAGCAAATATGTCAACAGAGCAAAGAAAACATGAAAAGACTATAAGACTAGTTCTTATGAATAAAGCTGGGTAGGAAATTAATGATAGCTCTCCCAGGACTAAGACACCTAGCCCATTAGTTAAATCTGTCTGCAGAAGAAGATCAAGGAAGAGGTTTAGAAAGAACATATCACAATTTCCCCTGACAAAAAGATTCTCATATGTTTTCATGCATGCAAATCAGTAGGCCTGACACACTTTCTTGAAAATCCTACAAGATTTGGTGAACTATTTATATACAGGAATAATATGATGAGTTTGGGGAAATGAGAGTTGAACACAATAACATTTGTGAGGAACTGTGGGGAGGTGACAATGATGAGTTAACCAAAATAAACATCATCAAGTAAATATAGAGGACCATCTCTGTGTTGGGCTTCATGTGGGGGATCGAGAATTTGGCACACCGAGGCCCAAGCCTGAGATTTGTTAATGCTACTCCTTGTGCCCAAATGCTATCCCCACACTTCTCTTTTCTTCCTCTTGTTAACTCCTCCCTTCCTTTAAAAACATAACTCAGTTGTTCTGTTTATGTAGTCATGTAGTTTGTAATTATGTATTGTTGTATACAAATCACACCTAAAATTATTTGCTTAAAAACTCAAGTGTCTATTATCTCACAGTTTCTGTGAAACCCAAGAATCCAAGAACAGCTCAATTAGGTGCCTCTGCCCCTAGCAAAGCTGCAAGGTGTCCACCACGGCTGTGGTCTCATCTGAAAGCTTAGTTAAGGAAGGCACTCCTGTGATTGTTAGCAGAATTCAGTTTCTCATGACTGTTAAATTCCTCACTCAGTGTTGAATGAGGGCTTCCCTCAGTTCTTTGCCACAAAGACATCTGTACAGGGCACATGGTAGCTGGCTTTCCTCACAGTAAGTGAGAAAGATTGTGAGAACATGCAAAGTAAAAGCCACAGTCTATTTGTAACTCACAGACTTTTTGAATCTCTGTAATCTCAGAAGTGACATCTATCTCTTTTGTCATATTTTATTCATTAGAAGGAAGTCACTAGGGGGCCAAACCACCACATTCAAGTGAAAGAGGATTACATAAGGGCATGAACACAGGAGACAGAGATCATCGAGAACCAACTTAGAGGCTCCGTACCACATGTTCCTTCCTCCAAAAATGTAGCAGTGGCCAGGTAGAGAAGGAAAAGACATCTCTAGCACATCTTTCCAACCTCTCCCCATAGGGACCTACATCCTGATCTGCTTAGAATCTGAGAGCTGGAAAGGAATTTAGAAGTCATCTTATTTACCATCCTTATTTTATAGATGAGGGAAAAGGCATAGAGGGGGCATGTGATCTTCCCAAAAGGACAGAGTCATTTGCAGAGTGGGTCCTAGAACTCAGGTCACCTGCTTTCTTCAAATTGGCTTCCTCCACCTACTCTGCTTCTGATCTCCTATAGCTTTATCAGGACTAGTCATTGCATAGAAAATATTCTCCCAAAGCTTACCTAGAAAGTTTGTAGTCAAGTATTTGATCCTGACCTACCTGAATTCGTACCTCCTTCAGTTTGCATGAGACCACAAGAGACCTGGCCCACCTTTCTCTCAGTGGCCAGATCTCGTCCTCCCCCTGCATCAAGCAAAACATTTACAGTATCCCAGATACTTAGTTCTTAGCCTCTGCCCTTATCCCACCATCCAGGCCCTTTGATGAACTTGTCTGTTCTTGGGGCTTGGAGGAACACATCCCCATGCTTTGATCTTGAGTTGACCAGTTCCCCCATATCTAACTGTCTAATGGGCATTCTCACTGACATGTGATTGACATTTAAACTTAACCATGATAATAAAAACAACCCCAACTATCATTTAATGAACTAATATATGTGCCAGTTCCTATGCTAAGTGCTTTATTTATATTTCTTATTAATTCTCTCAAGAACACTGTACTGTAATACAGTTCACATTTTAGAGATGAGAAAACTAGGCTCAGAGAAGCAGAGTGACTAATTTGATATTCCATGACTAGAAGCAGATCTATGTCCTTCTGATTCCAAAATCTGATCTTTTAACCACTACATTCATGATCTTTTCCTTAAAACTGTTCCCTCTGGATTTTCCTATTTCTTTTCTGCTCTTCTTCAATTTATTCAGCATCAAAATCTTGGAGTTTAAAATATGCCACATCACGGAACATTTTAATGCTTTTGTATGTGCTGTTCTCTCTTTCTGAAAGGCCCTTCCCATAATCTTCAATATGATCAGTGCATCTCCTCTGTGTCACCCCACTGCTGAGGTCATCACTTCTTCCTTGGTATCACATGGCTGGGTACAGTGAACTTGAAGTTGTCCTCATTGACTATTTCTTTGACACAAGAGCCAAGGCACCTCAATCTAAAGTTGTGTCTGAGGATATATCTACAATAGCTACTATCACCTGAGCTATAATGACTTGTTTGCCTATGGGTGTCTCCTTCTGTACAATACACTTTATGGGAGTAGGGGCTGAATGCTTACATTTGTAGCTCCTATTCTGGCAGCAGACACTCAATGGTTAATGAGTCATCTTCAGTGCATCTCATTCCTTTAATCTTCACAGTTAATCAGTAGATAAGCCCTGCAGAATTCTCTTTGTTAGATTTCTTATATCTCTTCCTCATTTTCCATTTTCCCAGTCATCATCCCAAGTTTGTGTCTCCTGATCTCTCAACGTGGCCCATTGTGATCATCCCAAACTCACCTCCTACTTCACTTCTTGCTCCTCTGTCCAGTTCATCCTGATGATTTCTACTCTATTAACACTGTTTTGTACATGTTGCTTGCCTACTCAGTGACTCCCTGATGCCTACATAATGAAGCCCAAGCTCCTTTACCTAGCTTTCAATAACCTTCCCAATATGCCTCAGTGCATGCTCCAATCTCACTGCAGCATTATATAAATTACCTGTGCAAGCTAAAGCATGCTATTCACCGTGTCTTTAATGCTCCATTGAGTCCCACTTCCACACCATTGCTCATGTTGTTCCTCCTGTTTGGAAAGCCCTCCCTTCTTCCCTCCACACATCTGAACCCTACCATGTCTGCACATCTCAGCTTAATTCTCACCTCCTCTATGAGCCTTCTCTGACTATTGACCCATAGCAACTTTTCTCATTTGTTGTAGAGGGAAAAGCTTGAACTTTACTATCTAAGAGATATGGCTCAGAATTTCAACTATTGACTAGTTGTGTGGCCTTGGGCAAACTAAGCTCAGAAAAATGGGAGATAATAATACCTATGTCCTGGGATTGCAGAGAGGATAAAATGAGGGAATGTATGTGCTGACAAGGGGTTCCAGTTGGTGACCTAAGCTGTGCCAGTCTAGGATTCAGAAGAAATGAGGTACACCTGGAATGTCTGTGGAGTAGCCTCATCTTGCCATTCTTGATACCAAGAAAAGGGATCAAACATGGTATCTAAGATTCCAGGTAACCAGGCTTAACTGAGAAAATATCTTGGTGACAGGCCAAGCATAGCAGTGAAGGGTCTGGGAACATTGACCTTGCATTTGAATTCCAACTTTCCCATTTCCTAGCTGTGTAATCTTGGCTAATAAGTTCCTTTACCTCTCTGTGCCTGTCTTTACTCATTCCCAAAATGGGGCTTAAATATGGGATCTATTTCATAGGGTTAATATGATGATAAGTAAAATACCTGTTAAGAATTTAGCAAGCCTCTGGCAGACCATAAACCTTTAATAAATGCTAACTATTACTTTTTATATTATTATTCTTGAATCTGGTCTCTGTGGACTTGTCTTCATCCCAGAGTGAAGGACTATGAGTAAAAAATGGAAAGAGACGTTTCACTAATCATCCCTAGAAGAGCTTGGTTAGAGGAGAGAGATGCCTGCTTCATAGTATCTGTTACAGAGAGTAGCATAGGTGAGAACAATGATGCAAAAAAACCAGCCTGAAATTGGGTCACCCATCAGGAGGGTAGTGCAGTGGCTCTCAGCTCTGGCTGCGAGTATGAGTTGGGGGCCTTCATCAAATACTGATGCCTGGATGCCTGGTCCCTATCACTGGAGTTTCTCATTCAGTTTGTTGGGGTGGGCTCACAAATAGATATTTTTTAAAAGAGCCTCTCAGATAATTCTATTGTGCAGCCAGGATGATACACACTAGGCCAGAGAGACAGAGGTGAAGGTCCAAATAATGCAAACCAGAAAGGAAGGGAGAGGTGAGGCAATAGAGCAGAGCTGAGAAAGAAATAATCTTGGAGATGAGATCAGGGCCAAGGTGAGGAGGCAAGGGAGGTACCTAAGGAGGCAAAATTTATGGAGAGGAGTGCCTCCTTATATTTTGTATCCCTTGCTTTACCTTAGAATCAGTCCTGACTGGAGACATCCTAGAGGTTCACAGCAATGTCTTCAGTTTTCCCTTCATGCTTATATAGGTGAATCATGTTTGTTTGTTTGTTTGTTTGTTTTCTGAAGCACATATACAAAAAGAGAAAAGACTAAATTTCTGTCATAGTACTTCCATCCATCCATCTATCCATCTGTCCATCCATCCACTTCCCATTCACTCATCTTTCCATTCAATAAAAATATATTGAGGGCCTATTATGCACAGATAGATGCCTAGCTAGGCCTCCATTCTCCTGTCATTTGCTCTAACAAATCTGTTATCTGCCTCTTTGTGCATATGCTGGGGGTTCTTCCTCTGATCTTAACTTATGAAAAAGAGGCCAGGGGAATCAGGGTCTGGAGCTGGACAGGCCAGATGAATGCTGATGTGGGTGAAGGTAACGATATGTGGGTATTTCCCATCAGGAATCTGGCAATTTAAGGAAAAACCAGATTTTGACACGTAGCAGCTGGGGAATCTTGACCAATGTGTTTAACCTCCTCAACAGCAGTTTTGAAAGTTAGAAAATGGGAACATTAGGTAGTGATAATTAAGTAAACCAATAACCATGTGAGTCCTGGCTCATGATAAGTATTCATTACAAAGGGCAGAGAGATCATGAATAAAATCAAGTAGGACTTTTGAGTTACTTTCAGGCTTTTATTTTTCACTTTGTCATCAACTGGAAGAGAACGTTAGCTTTCACTACCTATGCAGATCCCTTCACAACCAGAGAAACTTAGAACTCAAAATGGGAAGGAATGTGAACGCCATCTAGTCAAGTCTCTCATTTTACAATTAAAGACATAGTCCCAGAGTGAGGCAGTGCCTTGGCCAAGGCTGTACAACAAGTCACCAACTCACAGGGTTGGAAGAACTCAGAATACTGAGTCAAAGCTCTCATTGAAGCACCCAGGAGCACATATACCTCTGGTTTCTGCTGCATGGAAATGAACTATTTTAACAGTGACGTCTCTGAAACTCAAACTGATACAACAGAAACAAGGATCAACATTTTGCATTTCTTGAACATCTACTATGTCCTATGCACATATATGCATGCTGTCTTGTTCAAGCTTTAGAAAATCCCATGAAATACATGGTACAATTATTTTCTCCATTTTATAGATGTGGGGATCTGAGGCTCAAAAAGATTAAGTGACTTTTCCAGGGACTCATAGATGGGAAATGGTGGTGTTAAGCTTAGATCCAGATCCTTGTGACCATTAAGCTCACATTTCCTGTGCTTTACTTCATTGCCTTACTTATAGAAGCTGCCCCAAATGATTTATAGATATTTTTGCATCTAGGACTAGCCCTGGGTCACACATCTGGGGTGAAGTAGAGGACTCGTGGCATTTCTCATCATAAGGACACAATTAGAACACCTCTCTAGTAATCTTTCATACACACTGAAGATATATCAGAGGGAAATTCAATGAGGGGGCTGGCATTGGAAAATTCACCTACGCCACTTCTCTGCCTCCTCTAATGCCTGAAATTCTGCCGTTACTGGTTTATTCCTTTGGCTGATTTGCGGCTCTCATTCCAAAAGCTGGGAGTGGGGATGAAAGCACAGCAAGCCCTGATAACACAATATGAGTGTATTTTTCCTTCCCCCACCTGTTGAACTCTGACTCATCTTTCAAGGCCTAACACAAATGTCATTGAACACAGGAACTTATAACATTCTGAGTCATCACTGTGATATGGGCTAGGGATACAAGGACTATTAGGGAAGCACAGGTACTGCCTAGACTGCTCACTGTCTCATGGGGAGACTAGATGAGAAAATGCACAATTACAATGCAGAGTGGAAAAAATGATGATGGATGCAAACATAGGGCTGTTCAGAGGGTGCACCCACTTCCAGAGAGGACCAGGTCAGGGATAGCATCTGTTACCAAATTTCCCTGGAATACAGTTTCTCCACTCATAGTGCTCATCTGGCATTTTGCACGGCCTCTGTCAAAGGACTCATCTTGGCCATTTGTGAGGGTCTGTCTGTCTTAGGATGTGAGCTCCTTCAGTAGGGGCCCCATGTTACTCAGGTGTGTATTGCCTGTGCACTATGCACAATGGGGACTGGTACATAGTAGGTACTCAATCAATGTCAGTAGAGTGGAATTCTGGGTGGAAATAGGACAGGGACTAGAGGTAAGAAATAATAGGGCTGGAGGGAAGGTAAAAAAAACTAGGGGAAAGACATGTGAGGTAAGGGTTATGGGGGCTGCAGGAGCACATTGAGCTACTTTTTATTTTGACTGGAGCTGGCCCTGGGGGCCTGCAATAGGAAGGCCACTGGAGACTTGGAGGAAGGAAGCAATGACCGTCTCGTGTGGGCATATCATCATTGTGGTAAGAAAGCTAGAGGCACAGCTCTATAACACTTTCATTTTACTCTTCATATTGATTGAGATCCCAGCTTTATTATGAATAATTTACTAATTCACTGTACCTTATTTTTAAATCTCTCTTTAATCGGACCTTTTTCTTTGTCACAATGATTTATATTTGCTGAATAATAGCCTTCTCAATGAAAATCATAGTGGAAAAAGAAATCTCAGGCTAGGAAGTTTTCCATGAAGGTAGGGAACAGTTCAGGCTGTGGAGAAGGCACAGGGAGACACCTCTGTCAGCTCTTTCTCCTTGAGTTCCTGACCCTACTCTAGGGTTTTGTTTTTCCATGGCTTGACCATCTTCTGACAAATTATGTAATTTACCTATATATTATGCCTACTATTCACTATTTCTCTTCCCCTTCTACAGTAGAATGTAAGCCCCATGAGATTGGGAATCTTTGTCTATTTTGTTCACTGATATATCTCCAACATCTAGAATAGAGTCTGGAATATAGTAGGTGCTCAAAGAATACTTGTTGAATAAATGAATGACTAAATGTAAAAAATCAATGGAAGTTAGTGCAATTCAATATTTGGAGACCATTCTGAGTGAAGAGAGGGAGCTTAGCTTAAAAACAAGGTTTCAGGTTCATGACTTATAGAAACCTCTGGAAACCAAGATGACATTGAGCGCTTTGTGATGGTGGTAGTCATAGTGATGATGATGATGATGATCGTGATGGTGATGACAGTGGTGGTGGGATAGTGATTATGAAGGTGGTGGTAGTGATGTTGGTAGTGGTGATGATGATGATGGTGGTGATGATGATCATAGTGTTGGTGATAATGATGGTAGTGGTGGTGATGATGATGATGGTAGTAGTGGTAGTGATGATAATGGTAGTGATAATGATAATGATGATGGTGGTAATGATAATGATGGCAGTGGTGATAATGATGGTGGTGATGGTGGTAGTGGTAATGATGGTGATGGTAGTAGTGGTGGTGATGTTGGTAATAGTGATGCTGATGGTAGTGGTGGTGATGATGGTAGTGGTGGTAATGATGGTGATGGTAGTGGTTGTGGTGATGATGATAATGGTAGTTGTAATAATGGTGATAGTGGTGGTGGGGGTGATGGTGGTGGCAGTAGTAGTGATAATGATGGCAGTGGTGGTGATGATGATGATGGTAGTGGTGGTGATGATGGTGATGTTCATAATGAAGAGGGCATAAACTACATCACATCCAATGAACTTGAGTTTATAGAGCACTTTTGTATCCTTTTGACTTTGATACTTATAATGTCCTCGAGAGGTAACAGAGCCAACATTATTGCCACCATTTTCAGAGATTTCAGTGATGAAATGACTTGTCCAAGACTGCATAGCCATCAGAGGCAGAATGAAGTCTGCAACTCAAGTCCTATCATCCATAAAAAGCCACCATTTACTGATCTTCTTAGTGTGCCAACACTGCTAAAAGCTCTATATTCCTCTTCCCTAGGGATTCAGGAGTTAGAGACTTGAACACCTCATTTGCAGGTATTGCAGGTTCAGAGAGAGATGGTACCATTTTGTGGTGGCCACCTTCCTCTATGTATAGAGGGGAGCAGAGATAGCAAGGCTGGCAGGAGACAGGAGATGAAAACAGTTACACAGAGATGGGCAGAGATGAGGGATCAGGTAGGCCAGGGAAGGGAAGGTGGAGTTATGGGCACCATGGTTCCTCATGGCTCTCTGGGTCCAAGGCCCGGTCCATCATGAGGCCCTTCTTTATCTCCTGTTCTTGGGATCTGTATAATAAACCCTACTTTGTCTAAGCTGGCACTACTGGGAATCTGTTCTCTTCAAACAAAGAATCTCTGACAGCCTGTTTGCTCAGTCCTCAGGAAGTCACCCATCCAAGGCCCCTGTACTTGAGGTCAACCAGAGGCATAATGGAGTGTGAGGAGGGAGGCAATGAGGTGGAAGGCTTGTCCTTGCACTCCTAATTATACCCCCATTCCCTCTCTGCTCCCATCTACTACACTCTTTTCTGACCCAGCAAAACTCACTCTCCATCCTTAAGTGATATTAGGTTAAAAAAAAAATCCCATCTAGATCCCAGTCTGCCCTGTTTCCCCAGTTTATGCTGGCCATGATGTGCAGGGACTGTTCTGGGGCCCTAACAGTGAGCAAGAAGTGGCTTCTGCTTCCAGTGTGATCACATTTTTGGTACATGCCATGATTGTGCCCCTTCCCCAGCTTTCTAGCATTTCTATTAGAGAGACAGCCGTGGGCAGAAAGTCCAAGATTGGGCTCTCATGAGAGGGATGTGTGTATGTGTATGTGTGTGTGTATGCACAGATGATAGTAGTAGGCAGTGCCAAAAAGTGACCTCTGTTCAGTTTGGCTATCACTCTGCCCCATCCCACACTTGAGACCCTGTCTCTTTGGGGAATAGAAAAATTAGCCCTTTTCAGATAAGCATGGGACCCTATCTACCTCACTAGTTAACTTTCTGAGCAATTTGTCTGAGAATGGAACAAAAAATAAACAGACATGAGCTACTTTAGACATCTGCCTGCATGAGCCTGGGCCAGAAGTCTATTCTGGTCCATACATTATTAATTTCTCTCTTGATCATGAGGAGCCTGGCCTGGGTTGAAGCTGAACCTTCCCACCAATCTCTCCTTTCTTCTTGAACTGCAAAGCCATCTTGACAGGGGATTGCTGGGATAGGCTATACAGAAAGGTCTTGAGAAGCACCTTCCAGAGGGAAGGTGGGAGCTAACAGATGTTGATGTGTACCAAGCACTATATTCCTTGCTCTACCTATGCAGTCTTGTTGAAGTCTCTTTGCAAGGAAGTAGCAGTGCCCAAGGGATCTGCCAGGACCTAAAGTTTCAAGTATGTGGATAATCTTGGGACCAATTTTCTGGTCTTGGGAAGACCAACAAGAAGAAGTAAGCTTAGAGGACAATAGGAGAGGTCTTGAGGGAAGAGGAGATTTGTGAACCAGAAGTCTCTCTTTGAGTAGAAACTGGAGCCTTTATTCTGAGAGCTGAGAAGGACCTACCATCTCCCTAGAACCATGCAAACAGGGGCCCAACTTAGTCACTCAGGGGCCCAGACTGCCAGAGTAAACCAGGTGAATGATATCACAACCTCAACACTGTAGCAGAGGAGGAAACAAGGGGAATTACACGCCAGCTTTTAAGGTCTTCCACCAAGAAGAGACACATGTCACTTCTGCTCTTATTTAACTGGCCAAAGGAAGTCACATAGTCATACCTAACTTCATAGGGTCAGAAGATACAGTATTTCCTTATGTTTGGAAGAAGAGAATTAGAACTATTGCTAAGAACTACAAATGTGCCCCTCATCTCCTGTAATTCACCTAATTCCTTTAGGGCTCTCCCTGATTTTGTATAGGAACTCCATCCCTTGACCCCTCGGCCATTTTAATGTTCTCTCCTTCCATTCCTTCCTTTGTTCCAGGCCCTTCTCCCTAACTCTACCATCTGCTATCTCCCCTCCTGCCCTTCTGTTCCCTACTCAGCTCCTGATAGTCACATCTCCATCACTTGGCTGCTTTGGATAAACGTGACGGAACACAACCTCCAGCTGTAGCTTCACACGTTTCCCTTGCCCCTAATTGAGCTTAATGATTTATGTCTTGTAATGGACACAAATGGGCAAGAATTCCTGGATCTCATTAATAATTTTAAGCATGCCAGAAGTAGGATTTTTAATCTTAAGCAAAAATTAAATGACCATAAAATCTTTGTTCGCTTCCCAGGAGACAATCCCATTTCAACTTGACAGCTTAATTAAAAGCTGGGTAAATTGGACACAACGCTTTTAATAAACAGAACTTGGCAGGCCTGGGAAAGAGATAGAAGGGAAGTGAGAGTGGGAGAAAAGAAAGCTCACAATGGAACAAAAGGAAATTAAGTTTGGGAGGTCTCTCTCCTTAGAGTGACCTTTCTGGGAGCTTCAGATATCTTCAAATGACATACCTGACCCAGAAGATTCTGAGAGATTTGATTCTCATTCTGACTAATTTCCTCCAGAGCCATATATTTCACAGAACAAGAAAGCTGTTGTCTAGGAATGCTCTTGGGGATCTTTACAGTCCTCCCTTTTTGGATCCATGTTTGCCTCCTTCTGGTCCAACCTTCTTGTAGGCTGCAAGTTCACTAAAAGCTACTGGAAGGCTGGGGCTAGGGGTTTAGTTTTGAGGGATCACACTGCATGGTGGGCTTTATGCATGGACTTATTTTTGGCCTCAATCCTTTCTTCCATTTTATGGTCTTGCCTTACCCTTTGATCTATTTTTTGACTATGACTTTCTATGGCCAAAATATTTTCACCTCTACTAAGATTTGGATTTTCCCCTGGTTCTGCTGCTTTTCCCTCTACCTTAACAGTCTCAGAAGTCAAGCCTGGGCCCTGGCCACAGACCCCATTGTCAAAGACCACACAGACCTCACCCAGAGTTTGTGAGCAGACCCCAGCAGAGCCTATAAGAAGTTATCTGGTTACCATATTCAGTGTTCTTAATAGAATACAGTTGTCTCATCATATTACTGAGCACAGTATATAGAAGGTGAAGATTTAAAAGAGAAAGAAGGTAGTCACACAGCTTCCCACTCACTAGGACTCTTTCTTCCAATCAGAAGGGACCACATTTACATTTACACTTAGGAAGGTCACATCTTTCACATCTCTCCCCCATCAATTGTCTAGTTGGGTTGATCTTATCTTTGCATTCAACAGGAATTTACTTATGTGTGATGGTGCTTTAGTTAAACTAAGGCTGCCTATCTCTCTTGCACAGAGCCCTACACACACACACACACACACACACACACACACACACATACACACACCCAAAACCCACAGTATTTCAAATAAAGAAACTAAAATGTGTTTAAAGATATTTTATTCTTCAGTGAAAAACTTTATCTGGTGGAATTGGCTACAAGCACCTAAGTAGATGAAAATGATCTCTCTAGTAGGTGTGGGGTTTGCTGGCCTCTGATCAAGAAAAAATTAGTGTTGAGGAAGAAAACAGCCATCATCGTTTGTTGTCCCCTTTTCACTTCCATTAGAGAATCTTGTAAACCTAAAGCTTGTGTAAACCTTGGCAATCAACTGGGGGAAGAAGCTGAGCCTCAAAGAAAGGAAGTGACTTGTGTAAGTACCACAATGGGAGTGTCAGAAAGACATCTTCCTCTCGATAACCAGAATTTATAGAAGGACTCTTATTATTATTTTATTATTATTTTTGGCTATTGGTATTGGTGTTTCTAGCTTAGTGCAAAGCTACAGTTTTGCTAAAATGCCTGCTAAGTGAAAACAAGTTTCATTCTTTTACCCTGACTTCCATAAAAAGAAGCAAAGAGATGTTCTTATTTAAAAGACCTCAACAGCCTAAGTTGTCAAGTTTGGGTAGGGAAGGATTTAAGTGATAAAAGGAAAAGATAAAGATGCTTGGTGGTTGCCTGTAACCAGAGGTAGAAACTAGAAGTGACTGTAAGTGGAAATGAGGTTTCTTTCTGGGATGATGAAAATGTTCTAAAACTAGACTGAAGTAAAAAACAAACAAACAAACAAAAAAACTAGACTGAAGTGGTGGAGGTACAACTCTATAAATTTACTAAGATTTTTTTCAATTGTACACTTAAAATGAATGAATTTTGTGGCATGTAAATTATACCTCAATAAAGATATTTTTTAAAGTAGAAATAAAGACAAAAACTAGAGTGAGGGCTCAGACACCACATTCAGGGCCAGAGCAGAGGGAAACAACAAATCCTGGGGCTCCAGATTGGTTTGTGTTTAGGCTCTTGATGGCTGTCTACCTCCAGGACCCAGGGGCAACATCTGAAGGAGATGGCTCAATTTCCAATCAATCACACCCCAGACCCTTGTCTCAGAGCTCAGTCTTGACCTGACAGCTCTTCAGCTTCTGTCAAATGCATGTTGAGTTGGGTGACATTTAAGAGGGACAACATATGTACTAGGCTAGCCACACAACCCTCTGGGCTGTGGATGTCTTGTTAGATTCCCAGAAAGCAGGATGCTTGTACCTCAGTAGCCTAGATACCAATGGAAATGCCTTTTCAGTTTTTACAACAGATTCTATTTTATCCAAGTTCAATGAATGAAATGACCACATGAAGACTATATAGGTATTGCTAGCCATTGTAACAATGTTCTTCCCATGAGACCCAATTTAGCAAGTACACCATAGAATTTAGTACCCTGAAAAAAACATGAATAACTTATTTGATAAGCAGTGGGAGCACTGAGCCCATTGTAGTGGCTGCTTCTTCTTCTTCTTCTTCTTCTTCTTCTTCTTCTTCTTCTTTCCCCTCCTCTTCCTCATACTCCCTCTTCCCCCTCTCCTTCTTCTCCTCCTTCTTGTCTACATTGCCAGGACACTCGAGGGTAGTTAGAGCAGAGTGACAGATATAGTGTCATCTCTGACGTAACTCTTTCTCTGTTCTCTGGTCCATTCCAATTCCCTCTCTCACATTCATTCAGTCATCAAGTGTTTCTCAAACACAAAGCATGGATGTGGACCAGGGACCATTCTAGGCACTGGGGTTGGAATGATGGATAAGACATGAGAATACCTGCAAATAGGATTCCATAATAGGGGCCTGCTCCAAATGCTATGGGAGTAGAGAAAGGAGAAAACAGTAGTAATAGAGAAACGGGGGACAATTTTTCAGGATAATATATTAATTATATTTTTTTATTTTCTGTATTCTTGATGCTCTGGTATTTGTGGCCTGAGTGGAGAGTGACTGCCTTTTCAAGGGCTAGCCAATAGTCAATTCTTAGGGATGCACAAAGGCTCCACCTTTTGCTTATTTTATTTTTTTTAAGATTTTATTTATTTATTCATGAGAGACAGAGAGATAGAAAGAGAGGCAGAGACACAGGCAGAGGGAGAAGCAGGCTCCACGCAGGGAGCCCGATGTGGGACTCCATCCCGGGTCTCCCTGGGCTGAAGGTGGCGGTAAACCGCTGAGCCACCCGGGCCGCCCTATTTTATCTTTTTGTATATTTTTTATTGGAGTTTGATTTGCCAACATAGAGAAAGCTCCACCTGTCATATGTAAACTAACCAACACAGAACCCAAACCCTGAACACTCTCCTCTCTCTGGCTCTTATATTCCAGGAGGCAATCAGTATTCCTCTGTCATAAACCATCCTAAAGCCAGGTATAAACAATCAGAGACCACCTCTAGACTCCAGAACCTACCAACACTACTCAAATTAGTCCTCAGCTGCTCCCCCTTCCCTGACTTGCCTTCCCCAAGGAAAGCACAATAAAGGCACTGGACCATGCTTTCTCCTCACCCCCCTTCTGTCTCTGACCAGACCTGGTGCTTTCTCATGGGGCCCTGCGCAACATGACACGCCCCTTTTCTCTCAGGAAATGTAAGTAACGAACAAGAGTCTTTCTGTGGCATTAGCCTTTCCATGTCATCATTCTTTCTCCTCCATGAATTAAAATCTTGGCCACGATAGCCAAACTGTGGAAGGAGCCTCGGTGTCCAACGAAAGATGAGTGGATAAAGAAGATGTGGTTTATGTATACAATGGAATATTACTCAGCTATTAGAAATGACAAATACCCACCATTTGCTTCAACGTGGAAGGAACTGGAGGGTATTATGCTGAGTGAAGTAAGTCAGTCGGAGAAGGACAAACATTATATGTTCTCATTCATTTGGGGAATATAAATAGTAGTGAAAGGGAATATAAGGGAAGGGGGAAGAAATGTGTGGGAAATATCAGAAAGTGAGACAGAACGTAAAGACTGCTAACTCTGGGAAACGAACTAGGGGTGGTAGAAGGGGAGGAGGGCGGGGGGTGGGAGTGAATGGGTGACAGGCACTGGGGGTTATTCTGTATGTTAGTAAATTGAACACCAATAAAAAATAAATTAAAAAAAAATAAAAAATAAAATCTTGTGCGTACAACTGATACAGGTAGGTAAAGCTTGATGGGCGGCTGAGAATTTTCCAGGTGTGGAAAGGTATTCTGGAAGTAAAACTAGCTTGTGCATTGGCTCATGGACTCAGTGAGATAGGACCTTTAGGGTGCTGTGTCTGGCGCATACCTTTAGCTCTTTAAAGGCAGTCTGTCAACATCCTTTTTGCAATGTGGATGAGGCATAAATTATAAATAATAGTGTCTGGGCCAAGTCTTATGTATATAGGATTGAATTTCCCTCAAGGTCTGGTTCTGATTGTTCTTTCTTTTGTTCTATCAAACATGGAACACACCCAGCGCTGTGCTGAATCCCAACTCTCTTATTAGCTGTGTGTCCTTTTTCAAGTTCTTAACCTTTCTGTGCTTTAGTTTCCTCATCCATAAGTGAGATTAATACCAGTAGCCTCCTCAGAGAGTGGCTGTGATGATTACAGGGTTTTTGTAAAGCATGCAGAACACTAGCCAAACAGGGTGTAAAGACTATGCAAACGTTTGCTAAATTATTTTCTGAATCCTGCTATGTGGAAGGTACTGCGCTAAGACTTTGGAATCTGTAAAGATGTGGAAGGCATGTTCCTCCTCCTAAAGAGTTTATAATGGGAGCTTAGAACATTCTGGAAGATCAAAGGGCTGCTCATGAAACTGTATTTGCATGAGATGTTTAAAATGTTGAAGGTGATAACAGACTAATATTTAGGCCCTTCATCACTCTCAAATAGAAAAGGGGAAAGAGGGAAGCCTGGGTGGCTCAGTGGTTAAGCATCTGCCTTAAGCTCAGAGTGTGATCCCGTGGTCCTGGGATCGAATCCTATATCAAGCTCCCTGCATGGAACCTGCTTCTCCCTCTGCCTGTGTCTCTGCTTCTCTCTTTGTGTCTCTCATGAATAAATAAATTAAATATTTAAAAAAAAAGAAAAGGGAAAAGAGAAAGTGAAATGATATAGAAAATAACACTGCATTTTGAGTCTGACTGACCTGGGTTCAAAATCTGGACAAACTGGCCTCCCAGCTCTCCCGTTTCCTAGCCACGTCAACCAGTTAATTTCTCTGAATCTCAGTTTTCTCAAATGATGTGGGCAACAATACCTGCTTTGGCAGATGGGAGAGAGAGAAAGAATTGTAATAATAGCTGATATTTACTAAGCACTTGATATGTGTTGGGCACTGGACTATGAGTCCCATGAGGAAATTAGCTTAGAGAAAGTTCAGTAACTCAGTGCCCAAAGTCACTTAGTAAAAAGTGGCTGAGCTAAGATTTGAACCCAGTGACTGTTCTAATAACTTATTTTATGCCAAATCTCTCAGAGGTGTGCTAGAGCCAATAGGTTCTCAAATGACAAGAATTGTTATTATTAACTGTGTCATAAACTTGCTCTATTGGTATAACAGCCACAGATCATTTAAGACTCCCTCCAAATGTTATATTTTCTTCTCATCCCCAGCCTGGTGATAGTCCCATGATATGTTGCTCTTGGCATGCATATCCCAAATCATCCTAAAATTCTCAACTTTGTATTTCTTTTCAAATGATAAGGAAATAATGAAAAGTCCTATCAGGTCCTAGGCATATTAATCAAAAAATTAATCAAATAAAATTAGTAATGAAAGAGTCCGATTACAGAAACAATTGGAACTGCAGGCCTTGCAGATGGAAAACATTAGAGTGGATAAATGATTCACTCCTAATGGATTTAATGAAAAAACATCAGCAAGCCAAGCAAGCCCAAGGAATTCTGAGATCCAAGTTGGAATTGGCTTGGCCTGATAGCAACCATATAGTCTATAGCCAGGTCAACTTAGGTATTGGATCAAATGCCAGGCCAGGGTAAGGAGGGAGTTGTTTGGCAACTCAGCCTATCAGAAGGTCCCTAATGTCATCTGATGTCAGTATGATGACATCATTCCCAAGTCTCTCTTGACTCCCATCCTTTATAAGAACAGTGAAGCGTGCAATGGTGCCTCAGGGAATGGCTCCCCAGGAGCTTCTTTCCTGTTCAGATTCTGGGCAGTTTGACACTCAGAGGGCACCTGCTGGGCCTATGCACAGATCAATTTGAGTGAATTATGTTAAAAAAAAAAGAGAGAAAACAGGAGCCAATAGGTTCTCAAATGACAAGAATTGTTATTATTAACTGTGTCATAAACTTGCTCTATTGGTATAACAGCCACAGATCATTTAAGACTCCCTCCAAATGTTATATTTTCTTCTCATCCCCAGCCTGGTGATAGTCCCATGATATGTTGCTCTTGGCATGCATATCCCAAATCATCCTAAAATTCTCAACTTTGTATTTCTTTTCAAATGATAAGGAAATAATGAAAAGTCCTATCAGGTCCTAGGCATATTAATCAAAAAATTAATCAAATAAAATTAGTAATGAAAGAGTCCGATTACAGAAACAATTGGAACTGCAGGCCTTGCAGATGGAAAACATTAGAGTGGATAAATGATTCACTCCTAATGGATTTAATGAAAAAACATCAGCAAGCCAAGCAAGCCCAAGGAATTCTGAGATCCAAGTTGGAATTGGCTTGGCCTGATAGCAACCATATAGTCTATAGCCAGGTCAACTTAGGTATTGGATCAAATGCCAGGCCAGGGTAAGGAGGGAGTTGTTTGGCAACTCAGCCTATCAGAAGGTCCCTAATGTCATCTGATGTCAGTATGATGACATCATTCCCAAGTCTCTCTTGACTCCCATCCTTTATAAGAACAGTGAAGCGTGCAATGGTGCCTCAGGGAATGGCTCCCCAGGAGCTTCTTTCCTGTTCAGATTCTGGGCAGTTTGACACTCAGAGGGCACCTGCTGGGCCTATGCACAGATCAATTTGAGTGAATTATGTTAAAAAAAAAAGAGAGAAAACAGTTTAATTCAATAACTAACTTTTGTTTCATTTGTAGCTTTCCTTTTCTGTCTTGATTGATTTTATTTTATTTTTTTAAAAATTTTTAAAATTTATTTATGATAGTCACACAGAGAGAGAGAGAGAGAGGCAGAGACACAGGCAGAGGGAGAAGCAGGCTCCATGCACCGGGAGCCCGATGTGGGATTCGATCCCGGGTCTCCAGGATCGCGCCCTGGGCCAAAGGCAGGCGCCAAAACACTGCGCCACCCAGGGATCCCTGTCTTGACTGATTTTAATTCCCTAGCAAATATCATGGCAACATGATATATTGGAGGTAACACCAGGTAACAGGTAGGTCTGTGCCCATCTCTGGGTTGTGGTTGTAGGTGATGGGTGACAGAAGGGCAGGATACTTTGGTGTAGTGTAAAGAAAAGAAACCAGATCAAGGTTTGAATAAGGCTCTGGTACTTGCTGTATGAATCTCAGTTGGTGCATCTTTAAAATGTGTGCTAGACCCTAACTTACAAGTTCAAGTCATACTTGAGAAAATGGTAGAGTAGAAACTCAACTGAAACAATTGTTTAGTGCGTATTAAATGCCTGACGACACAGACTTACAATAACCATCCCCTTTCCTGTCTTGTCTCCATCAGAGTAACAATGCTTTTATCCTCCACGCCCAGAGTGAAAATTGGCAATAAACAAACAAACGAATGAATGAATGAACAGCAGGAGTTGAGAGAAGTCTAGAAATTACAGAGCACAAACTCAATCTTTGTAGAACAATCAAGAAAGCCTTACTGATGTCCTAGGGGGAAGGCAGCTGAGTGGGAAAGCCATATGAATGGAGATGGAGGGAATAAGCAGAGGGATATGAGAGAGGACAGGGAAAAGGTCCAAGCCCTGCTCAGTGAGCCCAGGGAAGAGACACTGTATGGAATACACTGGTCTTGAATTTCTAGAAGCCATCAACCCCGATATTCAGGGCATGGGGTCCTGAAGCAAGGTTCACTGTGTCTGAAAAGAGGCATCAGCACAGTAACTGGAATGATCCTTAAGAAGCCAGATGCCCTCTATGGACCCCTTCCCTCTTCTGTATTTGGGAGGGACTAGGGACTGAACTTACCACCTTGCTGGAGGAAACACCAAGTCTAACTTAACAATAACCCTAACACTGTTGTCAGGAGTTTAGTCAGAGCTGGGGAGAGTGGTAATCAACATCAGCCTTCTCTCAGCCATGATCATTGCACACCTGTCCTCTTTATTCCCTCTTCCCTCCACCAAGGAATTCATCCAGATAAAGTGGAATCATAACCAGGAGATGAACTTTGCAGTAGAGAGTCATTATTTTCTGAAGCTCCAACGAAAGACAAATCTTGGAGAAGAGGCAGCAGAGGGAACTGGACATTTTGGCTTTTGCATGGAGGTACGGGTTCAGGCCATTGTGCCTCAGCTGGGGAGGCTTTGGGGGCATTTGAGTTGGATTGCATGAATAACTGATCTTCCAGGATTCAAGCCCAGTTTGGGTGACTGTCTGGCTGAGCCTGTTCTGTTCCAGCACTGTTTGGCTCCATTCAGCTCTGCCCAGTTTCCACTTGTCCAGATCTGCCTAGATCCTCCAGTTCACTCCAGCTTGCCCCAGTCTGACTCAGCTCAGGTCAGTTCACTCTAACACCACTTGGCAGGACTCCATGTGTTCAGTGTAGTTACAGTTCACAGTTCTTGGATGGAGAGTTCATCCAGACATTGATGATGGACAGATACTGGCAAGTGGCCAGCCTAGGGGTCAGCTTCAAAGATGATGAGGTGAAAGCCCTCACAAAGCAGACTTCAGGAGCTGTGCCCATCTGGGACAGGCACGAGGGATCTAAACTCTGGAACATCTAAGCCTGGCTTTCCTTTACAGCAACCATGGGCAAGTGTGATGAGAAGCCATAGGATCTAGAAACTACAGTGTTCTGGACCAGGCCACTCAAAATGACAGATACATAATTTTGTGCTTGATTGGATAGCCTCTTCTAGTAGACTCTGATCTAGATGAATAAGGCATAATAAGAGTTTAGAACCACCCGTAAGAGAAGGAAAATATTGAGAGTACACAATCTGATTTTTAGCTGATTTTTCTCTCTAGATTGAGAAAAAATTAACAATCCAGGTTAAAACATTCTTCTGCAGGTCAGGGTTTGAGAGCTATTGGTTTTGAGGGACACATTCACCTGGAACTCAAGACCTCTGAGCAAGGGCAGCCCCGGTGGCGCAGCGGTTTAGGGCCGCCTGCAGCCCAGGGCGTGATCCTGGAGACCGTGGATTGAGTCCCGTGTCAGGCTCTCTGCGTGGAGCCTGCTCCTCCCTTTGCCTGTGTCTCTGCCTCTCTCTGTGTGTGTCTCTATGGATAAATAAATAAAATCTTAAAAAAAAAAAAAGACCTCTGAGCAAGCACCAGCCCCCTCCCTGTGCCTCTGGCTTACCTTCTGCCTTCTAGAAGGTGCCCATCAGATCAGACTGTGTTCATAATGCTTATCCTCATCACAGGGCTTTAGTATCTATTCCCTCCCCCCGCCCCAACCCCATTTGCTCACTCTTTTTGCCAATCTTAGACCCTTATCTTTGTCAAGTATGTTGAGTGGGTTGCTCTCTGGATGTCCCTCCCTCCCTCCACACCTAAATTACTGTATCATCTTCGTGGAACAGATGAATGGTAGTACATTTCCCTTTGCAGCTCCTCTTGGGTTTAGGGTGGTTTACAAAAAACTCTGCAAGGGCAAGAGTTTCCTTTGTAGCCAACCAGTGATATCTAGGATTGAAGTGAATAGCAGCAGATACTTATAGGAACTTGTGCCTGGCACAAAGATGTTCATGAGTGAATAAATGAAAGAAGAGTGAATAAATGAATGGAGGATAAGTCAATGAACGTATGAGAAATGGAAGCATGAATAGCAATTTGCATAGGCAAAAGGTGTGGAGAAATGACTGAAATGATGAATAAATAGTCACAGTCAGTGCTACAATGGACGCAGGCTGCTTCTCTGGCATGGCCAACCTGGCCTGGGCTAGTGTGTGTGTGTGTGTGTGTGTGTGTGTGTGTGTGTGTGTAGTTCTCCCAGCAATTCTCCTTAGAATCTTCATTGAAATAGCAATTTTCCACTCTATTGTTTCAAGTTTGGATTATAAAATTGTTACCATTTGTAACTCTAAGCTGCATTAGGCAGGGGCTCCTCTTGCTTGCTGTTTTTGGTTTGTTCAGCTCAAACCTTGGTGCATCTACTTTTCAGCTCTCCTTGGTCCTACTGCTCTCTATGGGGCTGAAAAGAAAGAGGCAGCAGTGGGGGGAGGGGGGTTTCAGTGTGGGGCTGCCCAGACCACCTATCTGACAGCGTAGGCACGACAGTCTCTGTGCTTCTTGGAATGCTGTTGACAACCAGAATGCCATGGATGATGCTCCGTGCCCGCCTTCCCACGGTTCATAGTACTGCTGAGAGGAAGGAGAGGGGAGTATTCCCTTTAAAGAGCTGCGTGCCTCCTGGGGGCCAGGCACTGTGCTAGGCATTTCCCCATCACAACAGTCATTGATCTTCCTTTGCAGAGACGCAGGCCCAGAGAGGTCAGGCCATTTGCCCAAGGCCAGACAGTGAGGAAGAAGCAGAGTCAGAATTAAAATCCTGGTCTTGGAGGGGCCAGAGCCATGACATATCTTTTAGAGGGGACAACAGTTGTGTTCTTCCTGTGGTCTCTGGGTTGGATATGGGCCATATCTCTGGAGATGGGGTGGGTTAGCACAGGCTTAGGGAAAGGCTGCTTGGATCATCTTTGCTGCTTCTGGGAGTGAGAGGAGAGAGAAGTTAGTGCCCTGTGATAGGTCGATAGAGAGATGAAAGGAATCGTGAAGTTGGATTTGAAGAATGGGCTCTATGTGGCCAGTAGTAGGTCAATGACTCTGAGAGGGCTGGGGTTGGGGTGGCCGGACTGGGAGGCAGCTAAGGGCCATTGGAGGTGAGGGCAGTGTGCTGGTATCAGGCAAGGTGCTACGATCAGGCTGCTCTTTACTCTTTCTTGTTCCCAGGGGAGTGGGCACTTCCCGTGCCTTCTGTCTCTTCAAGGCGCTTGGCTTCTGAGAGACAAGTGTTGATGGGCAGTTTCTCCAGGAAGCAGGTGATTGGGGAGCACTGTGCTGTTCCCTGGGGTACATTTCCAAGGTTCTCAAAGTCAAGTAAAGTGGGACACAACCCAAAGAGCAAGACTCAGGGTTCACATTCTAAATATTCTCCCCCAAGACTGAAATGTCTCAGCAGGAAGAGAAATTAGCAAGTTCATTCATTAAGGGCCCATTGACACTTCTATTATAAAGAGTAATCATTAGTTTTTATTGAGATCTCTTCCCTGGATTAAAACCATTAGCACCAATGAGTAACCACAGATCAATCAACAAGCTTTTGTAAATGTCCCCAATTTGGTTCTGATGGTGGCATGAATACAGTCGATTATATCTCTGAAGTATCCCTCCCAGAGGCCCACTTATCTCCCCCGCTCCATGGCTGCTACTCTGGGGGCAAGCCCCATGCCTTTTCTCACCTATCCCAGTCCTGCCTCTGCTTGGTTCTCCACCCCCCAGCCTGAGACTCGGTGTGTGGAAGGTGGACTCTTGCTTGTGGAGGGAAAATGCATTGGAGGCAGGAAGATGCAGGGCCAGGAACCGGTTGGGAGCTGTGCCCGAGGCAGAGGAGGGAACTGGAGAGGTTTAGCCATCAGTGGCAGCCAGCAGAGTGGAGGCAGCAGCTCTGGGAGGATCTGGTGGGTAGAGAGCAGAGAGGACGTGAGGACAGTTTGGATGGGGAGGATGAGGAAGGGGGTGTTCATAGGCTGGCTGGCTGGCAGTGCCCGTGGGGAGGGGAGGGGCTGTGGAGCCACATGCAAGATATCCACCAGGATCATTCCTTCCTGCTCCCACCTTGGGGGCTGCAGTCCGGGCTTGACCAGGATCTGCCTGGGAAGGAAGAGTCTGCCTGCCATGGGTGGGGGTGCTCTCACCTTCCTCTGTGCCCCCCTGAGGCCATGGTGAATCTGAGGGCAGGGACTTCTCAGGGGGAGCAATCCAGTCCTTGCCAAAGTCCATTTACACTGAGGATGCCAAACACGTTTCTCTTTTACATTTTAATTTGGTTCCATCACTATCACAATAGTCCTCACTCTATCCCTGAAAATGATGTCTTTAATGTCCCAGATATGCCCTAGATCAAACAGACTTCAAAGACTTTCTCTCCCCTGGCCTGTCTCCATTTTGCCCCTTTCTCCCTCAGACCACCCTCCGAGGACTTGGAGTCAACCTTCCCTTTAACTGCATTGATTTTACTCTGTGACTTTGGGCAAGTCACTTACCCTCTCTGGGGCTTAGCAAAAACTGGGATGGGCTTGGCCTAGGAAATCTGACCGCTCTCAGGACTTTGATTTGAGTGCCCTTGGATTCTTCTGAGAGACGGAGACAGAGACAGATGGCAGAGAGTTGCATCAAGGAGTCCCCCCTCACTGCCCGTCAATCTCACGCCCACAGCAGCCAGGGTGGTGGGAGCTGAGGGGGGTTCAGATGTCATCCCAGAGGGACACAGAGAGACTGGGATGGAGAAAAGGAGATACAGAAAGAGGGAGAGGCAGAGAGATACTTAGGTGAGGAATAATAGAGAAAGGGAAGTGGGTGGAAGAGAAAGATTCTGATCACATTCCGTCCCCCAAGATACTGAGGTTGTACCTCATTTTAGGACTTGACTGAAAGCCCAGGATATTTGAGGAGAAGCCTGTGCTCCTTCCTGTTCCAGCTGGAACCCGCGTGGGCCCTGTGGGGTGAGCTGCATTCAATATGGAAAATTATTTCCATAGTGACGTGAGTCCCCCCCTTTCTGGTGTGCACAGCGGGGCGCCGCTGTCCTCGCTCCCTCAAGCAGACCCTCGGGGTGCACTGTTCCTTTGTGAACCCGATACCTTCTGCTTCGCACTTGCTGTTAGCACCCGAGAGTTTGCTGAGCCCAGCTCCCTGCTTGGACTCACCCACGCATTTTGAGATTGTCATTGCTCTGGAGGTAACTCCCATACCCATTGTCAGAGGCCAAAATCAAGGCAGGAATTGGAAGTCTTAACAGAAGCACAATTCATTAATTTTCTCATTGTCCTCCCCTCACTGCACAAATGGACCAAGCTTGGACCGTTTGTCATACCAGTCGACATCCTCACTCACTCTTTTTTCCATTTGCACTCCGGGGTCCTTGCCAGTGAATAACTGGCTCTTGGCATCGCCAATCTCTATCTTCTCCCAGGGGCTTCATCTTTGCTGTTTGATTATTCTGTTTTAATTTTGAGGGTCTGGTGACTCCTGGAGGACAGTCTCCCACAGGGGTGACGGGGGCTGGGAAGCAAGCCAGGCTTCGGCGCCTGGGACGAGCTGCTAATTACTGCAGGTGCCCGTCTGTGTGCCCCGCTGGGTGCCGTGCCCACACAGGCAGCTGAGGATGGCGCGGCTGTGCAGTTGCGGGAAGATGGCAATGGCTTTTTAATAGCTGGGGGCCCCCCTCATTCATCTGCACATGCTGAGTTTATTTTGCCATTTGTCAAATTCTGACTCTAGGGGACCTGGGTTTGGAGTGGTTCGGGCTTCGAGATTGATGACATGAGTGAATGACAGGTCCCCCCTCTCTTCTAAATAGACTGCACTGCCAATAGGAAGCCCCATCGCCCACTCATCTCTGAAAGGTCCATTTCTCCACCTCTGTTGAGGCCAGAGATAAAATATTTATTTGGGTTCTAACCAATATGCCACAGCTGCCTCCCCGCCTGCGCTAGACAGTAAGCAAGCTCTGAAACAAGCAGGCAGCTTAATGGCTCAACCTTGGTTCCGCTTTGCCAAAGGGAGGAAAGAAAGAAAGAAAGAAAAAAAAAAGAAGATTCCAGTCCTCTGTTTGGAGAATGGGTATTCCTTGGATGAAGAACAGTTCTCTACAGGGCTATGCATTTCCTCTGGCTGCCACAGATAGACCTAGAACACACTCAGGCTACAGCAGATGCCAAAGTAACAGGGTGTTTGAGAGCATAAAGCACAATTCTCTTAGGCAGGAAAGGACATTTCATAGAATCTTTAATTCCCAGGGGTTGTGAAATCTAAAGCCTTAAAACTAGTCCAAACCTCTAATCCTAGAGTCCCTGCTACAACATTTCTCCCTATATTTGAAGGCTTCCGGTGATGGGGAAATCACGACTTCTCAAAGCAGATGATCCCCCGTTTGGAATAATCTGTCTCTTGAAAGCATTTTTTTTTTTTTTTAATACTGAATTGACATCTGTCTCTCTGCAACTTCTACCCACTAGATCAAAATTAGGTTTAAAAGCAAACAGAGGGATCCCTGGGTGGCGCAGCGGTTTAGTGCCTGCCTTTGGCCCAGGGCGCGATCCTGGAGACCCGGGATCGAATCCCACGTCGGGCTCCCGGTGCATGGAGCCTGCTTCTCCCTCTGCCTGTGTCTCTGCCTCTCTCTCTCTCTCTCTTTCACTATCATAAATAAATAAAAATTTAAAAAAAAAGCAAACAGAATACATCCATTCCCTCTTCTTAACGGCCTTGGTAAAAAGAAAACCACATGCCCGAGGTGGAGTCACTTGCTCCAGGATAGCAAACCAAGACTTAATTACCAGTTTCAACCACAGGAATGGAGTGTTAAGCCAATCCATCCGATTTTCTGATCAGCACCAATGAGGTATTTGAACTCTGGCTTCACACCGTCTGGAAAGCACCTTCTCCATCTCCTCCCACCCAAAGGAAGATGAGGTAATCGGGATAATAAGACCCCCTGTTCTTTCCCCTAAGAGAACGTGACCTTGCCTGAAACAATCCTTTATTTTCTTTTGCTAATATCTTCTTCCTCCATCTTCCTTCTTACAAAAACCTTCCATTTTGTACAGCTTCTTGGAGCTCCTCTGCTTGCTAGGTGGGATGCTTTCTGATTCATGAATCACTTAACAAAGCCAGTTAGATCTTCAAATTTACTTGAATTTTGCTTTTTCACAGCCTTCAGCAGAAAGAAAGTAACCTCATTCTCTTTGAGACTTCTTTCCTCCAGGCTAAATCTCCTCAGTGGGCTCTTTCGAGCTAAGGCGCTGGGGATACACAAATCAGGGACATGTACCTCATGGGACACCTGTTTAAATCCCTTTACCAAGCAAGTGGTTGAGGAGAGAGCCTGTGCAGGTTCATTCCAACATTTCCACCTCTCTGCTCATTTCCTTCTTAACTCAGACCCAAGAAGGAAGGGTTGACAATTCAGGATCCAGGATGCTCATTGGGCCATGTTTGACAACTGGGTAGGGCCACTGTGGGTGAAGAATTCACACCGTAAGTATAGTGTCATCTCCCCTTTGCAGTCTGGCCCTAGGAGGTAAGGAGGCCAAGTAGAGCTGGACTACTCAGGACAGACTCAACCATGCTTTCTCTGTTCTGCTTCTTTTGTGTCTCTACAATCAGGTCAGGCCTACTTTGTTGACTCTTAGCCATCTTATAGTCAGAAGCTATTGGCATGCTTGTGTGTGTGTGTGTGTGTGTGTGTGTGTGACTGAGGCATGACTAACTAGAGAAATCCTATGCCAGGGGAATTGAAGACTTGCCCAGCTATGAAAAGAATGTTCCTCGCTTATCTTGCTATTCTTTTTTGGGAAAAACTCCCAAAGTTTTTGTTGAGGGGATGTCAGGAGGATGGGATTCAGGAATTCCCAAGCCTCTGGCTTCAAGCCATCTGGATAGCACCAAACTTCATTCTAATCATCAGTTTCTCTATACCTCTTGAAGTGTGCCATCTAGAACTAAAGTGAATACTTACCTTAGTAAATAAAGTTGTAAAAAATACAGGGACATGGGAAACAGAGGGTGCTTATGCCTCACCTGCCAGAGAAAGATGGGGTAGCATTGTTGTACCCATTGGTTTTTCTCCTCCTTGCCCTGGAGGGAATGGCAAAGATGGAAGACAAACTTGTGCTGGGTTTCCTCCATATCTTGGCTACTAATCTATAAGCAATGATGGGAAGCAGCTCAGACAGATTGAACAGGGTGTACTCAAAAGAAATAACATCAAGAAATACACCCACTGAGGCTAGCGGTTTGTTCATCTGAGGGATGAGTGATTTGTCCAACCCTATGCTATGGCAGCACAAAGCTAGTCACCTCTGTCTCTTTCAGGTACTTGGTGGAATGATTGTTAAAATGACAGTGGTTTCTAATGCCAGAAAATGTGGAAGGGAGTAATGGGTAAGAATGAAGGAACAGATAAAGACCACTATAAAAATAATGGCATTCAGGTCTCTGAGTGTTTGGAAGAAAATGCAGCAACATTTATCAAAATTAAAGACATATCTACTCTTTGATCCAGAAATTCTATTTTTAGGTTTTTTTTCCCCCTACAGATATACTTGTACAGGTAGGTGAAGACACATGAACACGGATATTAACTGCAGTATTCTTGGCAATATTCAAGACAAAAAGAAAATTAAATTTCAATTAGCAGGAGACTAGTTATATAACCTATGATCCGTCTGTATGATAGATACCATACATTCTTGAAAAAGAATGAGGCTGACCTCAGTTGAGCTGAGATGAAACTATCTTTGAGACATATGAAGAAGGAAACCCTACAGAACATCATGCTTTCATTTGTGCAAAATACAAGGGTCTACTGACAGACCTATATGCTTGTGTATGTTTAGGCTATTTCTGAAAGGATATACATAAGATTGGTAATACTGCTTTACTTTGGGTTGGGGATAGTGGTGAGGGAATAAGGAGTGGAGAAGGAATGAGGCTTGTTTTTCTCTATATACACTTTTGCATCATTTAAATTCATTATCATAAGCTTGTACTCTATTCCCAACAAAAACAGTGTATAATAAAAAGGAAGCATATGCCTTTTGCACATCTGCCAAGTGCTGAACCTCTCATTGCCCCAGATACTTATTGAACACACATTGTTTGCTGCACACCTTGCTAGCCCAACTCCAGGAGGAAGTAGAAAAGATAGAGCTCATGCTTTCGGGGAATTTACTATCTGGGTGGGAAGCAAAAATGTATTGACATACTTATTCTACAAGTCAGAGGGAAAATTTAATTTTCACTAGGGAGCTGGAGAGGATTTTTATAGAGCTGGTTTGTAATGTATTGGTAGTAGAATTTTGAGACCTGAAGATGAATGAACAAGGTGCAGAATTCCAGGTGGAGAGAGCAACAGGAGCCAAAGATACAAAAGAGGAAACAGACAACCACGTTGTGCCTTCTCATCTGCTTGCTTTCCCATCACAAATCGTTTCTTTTGGGTTATGGTATCATATGCTTTCAGGAGTCTCTGTGAGAATGCAAACACATTTGACTGAGATAAGAGAATAGATTCTGTAGAGGTAATAAACCAGCTCCCCACCCTCCCCATCATGGCTGGATTTGTGACATTGCCAATTTCCATGGTATAAGTATTGCCACCATGGCTGCCTTCAAGCTACCAATACAAAACAGAAGTTAGGAAGAGGCACACGTAATCCACTCTTAATTTTAAGCTCAACAAAACTTGCTCCAATAAGTCACTGGATATATTAGAATCTCAAAGTAGCAGACCTAAAAGGGATCCTGAAGAAATTTTTTTAAAAGATTTTATTTATTATTCATGAGAGATACAAAGAGAGAGGCAGAGACATGGCAGAGGGAGAAACAGGCTCCCCACAGGGAGCCCAATGTAGGGGCCCCCCGGGGATCATGCCCTGAGCCAAAGGCAGACGCTCAACCGTTGAGCCACCCAGGCATCCCTGAAGAAACTTTTTAAATGAACCTTAGCAACACATGCGGAAATGAAGGCGTTTGCACACTGTCAGAGGAAGTGGAAGAGTTGAGACATTATCTTTCACCTTTTAGTTTAGTGAAATTTCTACTTTTCCTTGGAAATCACTAATATAATGGGGGGAATGGAGCAGGGGACTGGGCCCTTTTGAGGGAACAAGGGAGTAGGTACAAAGAAAAGCAGAGAGGTTTCTTTTTTTCATATAAACTTATTTTTTATTGGTGTTAGAGGTTTGTTCTAGAGAGCAGAGGTGGGTAGGGTTCTAGAATGTGTTGTGGTCAACAGGAAGGGGGCCTGTGTACTGGCACTTCTGCAAAAGGATCATAGCTGGGAGGAAGGGTCACAGTTGAAGAGATTTTAGGGGAAGGGCTTGGAAAACAAAATCCCCAACGGAACGGTTTTGTTCAGGACTGACTTTTCTTCCTGGAACAGGAACATAATAAGCTGACCTGATATACGTATGGAAAAGAAAAACTGAGCAAGTCCCATCCATGTCCTTACCATCTGTGGTCACTTGGACAAATTATTTCCCCTCTGCAGGGGTCAGAGTTTTCCTCCATAAAGGGAGGCCAGGAAATAGGGGTTAGGAGATGTTTTCTCAGAACCCTTCTGGTGTGACATTCTCTGAGTCTGTGAATCAGTGTCTCCATGCAGAAGCCCCAACAACCCTAAATGTGAGACGCGGGGGAAGAGTTGGTACAGCCTGGTGGGTTTATTTATTTATACCCAATCTGAGATAGACAAAGAGAGACCAAGAGTAGTAGGAGGCAAAAGTGAGGTTTGTTTTTAAGTTTACGGCAGATGCAGAGAGCAGAAGATAGATTAGGGAGAAACAGGACAGAGGTTCCTCTTTATTATATCATACATTAGAAAGACATGGCAGCCCATGCTGAAAGCTCTTCGGTGGGGACTCATTACCTTCAGGGTGAGATCCAAGTTCCTTTGCATGGGTATAGGGCCCTCCATCTTCTGCTCTTGCCTGTCTTTCCAATCTCTCCTGAGCCACCCAATGCACCCCCCCGCATCACCCAGGTAATGTTCCAGGAGCACGGTAGCAGTGCTTGCTGACATGCTCCAGTTCGGCCCTCAGACTTTGCATGGACCCCCTCCTGGAACACCTTCCCCATCACATCTGCTGGGCAAACATATCTACTCCTTTGAAATCTTGCTCCAGCATTCCAATCTCTTCCTTAATTCCTTGTTACATGGCAGCCTCCCCCTGCCCTGCCTCCAGATTGAGAATCACTCCCTTCCCTGACTGCAGCCATTCTGAGTGTATGCCATTTTAATGGCCATATGGCAATATCATTGCAAGTTTCTGTTTTTATCTCTCCCACTTCACTTTGAGCTCAGAAAGCCAGGTAACTCCTGTCTTGGCTCCTGAGGTTGAAACAATGACAACTATTGGAGCTGCTGACTGAATCCCAAATGCTGGTAAAACCAAAAAGAAGGAAGGGGAATAAAGCTGCTCCTGTAGCCCCCTAGAGTGCCACTGAAGGAGACAGTCAGGTGTGCCAGTCAGATGCAAAGGCTTTTGCTAAAGGCCAACGGCAAGTGATAAGCTACCAAGTCCCTCCAATTGTTTTCAGCTGAGCCCCTAAGGGAAATTAAGTGAAGCTCCCAGGGGGGTAGGAGGGTTGTAATGATACCATAGAGCAAGGTTAATGAAAGCCTTGTTCAAGGCAGCTCCATGCTGGGCTCCAATAAAGTCATTCTCTGGAGGGGAAGATCCTTCCTCAGCTTCCCTGCAAACCCATCCCACTACTAAGGGTTAGAGTGGATGCTGTGGCATGCCACCCAGATCCTCCTTCAGCACTGAGGGACTCATTCCACCCATCCTTTGCCTTCCATAGATGCTGCTCTCCAGAGCATACTCTAATAAATCTCCTGCAAGCCACCCTCCATCCTGGAGTTTGCTTCCTGAGGAACTTATCCTAGGAGATACTATCAGCCTACTGTTAGGGGCGATTGGGATTAGGAGAGCGGTCAGAGTCGGTAGGTGGGAGTGATGATCTCTTGGGACAGCAGCAGGAACTGAGACTACAGCCAGAATGGTGACTCCATCAGGGCTACCACAGGAGCCACAGAGGGGACTGGGGTCAACAGATATCATTGTTGTAGTGCTTAGTCCTAGCCCCCAAGCAGTGGCCTGCCATGGCCATCTGGGACAACTTCAGCAGTAGTCGGGAGGTGGTAGCAGGAGTGGGTCACACTTCTGATAACACATCAGCAGGAGCTCTCAGTTGTGCTATCTCAGAGGGTGCTCTCAACCATGTCTACACCTTAGACTCACTTCAAAAATACTGATATCAGGTCTTGACCTTGAGAAAGCCTGGTTTCATTGGTCTATGGTAAGGTGGAAGCCCTTGCATGTTGTCTTTTTTTTTTTTTTAAGATTTATTTATTTATTTATTAGAGAGAGAGAGAGAGAAGGGGGAAGGGCAGAGGGAGAGAGAGGGAGAGAAGCAGACTCTCTGATCAGCGCAGGGCCTGACTTAGGGTTTGATTTCACCACTCTAGGATTACCACCTGAACTGAAATCAAGAGTCAGATGCTTAACCGACTGAGACACCCAGATGTCCCCCACCCCTTGCATGTTTTAAAAGAGTTGATTTCTAGTGTGCGGCTTTGGTTGAAGACTACCAAGATGGTGGAAAGACAATACACTTTGAAGTCAGACAGAGTTGGGTTTGAATCCTGTTCCTACTAGTGGCTGGGGAACTTTAGCATGTAGTTAACTTTCTGAGCTTCTATTTCCTCATCCATAAAATCCTGTAAATCATATATTTTATAAATATATTGAAGGGGAAGTATGCTAATAGTAATAGCCATGATGGTGATAGTAGCCTTCAACCAGTGGAGCTATTATCAAGGTCATTGTTATTATGATTAATGTTCCTACTTGGCCTTATACTCCTCCTCCTCCAGGTATAGTGCCCTATGGCAGACTTGCCTTTCTTAGCTTCCGCTCTATTAGGGAGGAGACCTGTCCCTTATCCTAGCTGTTGCTACCCAAAGTCCAGCAAACTGTAGCTACAGCAGCTAAATGTGAACCCACTGCCTATGCTGGGGTTGACCAGATGATCAAAAATTGGCCTCCATGGTTACATTTCTGCCCATACCTAGAATAACACGTTCAGGCCTTCAAGATGACACTGGCAGGTACATGGCTGTTGTGTGGAAAAGTAAGCAAGACAGGCTTTGCTCATGCATAAAGGGAGCAATAAGGCCCAGGATACTTAAATGATTTCCCTATGCAGCTTTGAACAAGTTCCTTTTCCTTTCTATGCCTCCGTTTCTTATTCTGAAAATTTTGAGTGGCCGATCTGGATAAATGAGTACTCTGCTCAATTTGGTGCTGCAGGTTCTTCAAACATTCCCTTTCCCCACTCCACGCAGATGCCTTGGGGAACTGACATCATGCCCACCCTTTCCCACAGAGACTTCAATGTCAAAAGTCAGGTCTCTGAGAGATGCCACTTCACAGTAAGGGACTTGAGAGTCTGCCCTGGCCCCTACCCACCCCAGGTCCCCTCACCCCGCCCCCCAAGGGTTGTAAGTTTCCCCATTTCTCCTCCTGCCATTGAGAACTTTAAATAGCCTCCAGCACACTATGTGGCTGCCAGAAGTTTTAATTAAATAATGTCCAGCTGTCAGAAAAGCTGTTATAAACGGTCCTTTTGTCTGCCCCACTGTCTGGGAAGCCAGGAAGGAGAGAAACTAGAGGGTTATAAATACGAAGGCAGAAGTTCTGTGGGGAGCCTGGGGGCAACAGCTATTAGGCACTCTGAAAACCACTGGAGGGATTTTTTCTAATTATTTATTTGAGAGAGAGAGAGAGAGAGACAAACATGAGCAGAGGGAGGGGGAGAAGCAGATTCCCTGCTGAGCAGGGAGCCTGATGTGAGGTTCCATCCCAGGACCCTGGGATCATGACCTAAACCAAAGGCAGACTGAGCCACCCAAGTGCCTGTGATTTTTTTTTTTAATATGTAATTAGTCCATTGAAGGGCTCCTAGACCTGGCTCTGTGACTGGATTTGCACATGGGATAACCTGAAAAGGGGTCGGCGAAACTGGTGTCCCCACCAAGAGCTGCTTCTTCTAGGCTGCGGTCAGTACCCCCTTTTACAATCCAGATGGTAAAGTAAAGAGGGCAAGGTGGGTGCTGGTACTCCAGAGACAGTTCTCTGATGAACTTTCATGATTGCCTCCCTCTTCCCCTTCCTTCTTTTTGTTCTTCCTTCTTCCTTTTCAACATATACCCTTGACTTGAGTCTCTACTATGTTAGAAAGTTCTCTCTAATATTGAAGAATATGGAGAAGAAATGCACATTTTTTGAATATGTATTAAGTGCTAGATATTTTATGTATATTATTCCATTTAATTATTTTAGAATACCAAGGAGATAATTATTGTAAAACTCAATGTTATAGCTGTGGAAGCTGAGGCTCTTTGAGATTAGACAATTTTCCTGGGCCACACAGCCAGTAATGGAAGGACTGGGGATTAGAACTCCATTAGCTTGTAAACTCCATTGGAATGGAGGCTGAATATATTTTGTGTATTGTCTTGCTAGGGTGCTGCAAGGTACCTGGCACATAGAGGACTTGAGAAATATTTACAAAAGGAAGAAAGGAAGGGAGAGAAGGAGGAAAGAAAGGGAGGGAACCCACTCAGCTCTCTCACTTCTATTACATACCAAAACCAGTGACTTTTCTGTCATGGCTTCACAATGTCTCTGGAGAATACAAGCAGTCAGGTATAAACCGGTTAAATGTATAAAATAGTTGAGTAAAGGAGTTGCTAAAATGTGTATAAAAACATCATGATTAGAAAGCAAAAACTGGTTTCAAGAATCATAGAGGAGGTGGAGCTAAAATGCTATGGGTATTTAAAGGAGGGAGGCATCACTTCCAGCTTCAGGAATGAGGGGCTGCATAGAGGAAGCCAAATTTGTGCCTTGAAAAGTGATGGGGCCTTGGACACTGAGAGACAAATGGCAAGTACGCTGATCAGATAGAAGCAATGGAGGGGAATCATAAATAACCTACCAAGGAAGGGATACACTAATGGTCAGGGCAACTAGAGCCACTTGGATTGGAACCTGAGCTGCATGGTGTCCTGGTAAGGTACCTGGGGTTAATCTGGCAATGCCATGGTTGAGGGAGAGGTGCCCAGGGCAGATAATCCAGGCTGAATGAACCTGAGTGTGTGAATACGTGTGTGTGTGGTGTGTATGTGTGTGTGTTATGTACATGTACATGCTAATGAGGGGTTAGTGGTTGATACTTTCTCTTGAGCTTAGGTGCCATTAGGCCCAAGTGGAAATTTATCTATTTCCTTGGTGGGTCTGTCATGTACAGGTCTGCCATTAACCTCTAGCTGGGCATTCATAAAGATCTGCTGATGGATTCTGCAGTAGCAGAAAAGGTATGGCCTGACTCCCAGGATGGGTATGTTCTGGAGAAGATAGGACTTAGACCCTGGCCTTCCCTAGGAGACAGGGTCAGGTGTGACATCAGCAAAATTGGTTTTGGGAGTAGAAGGTGCAGCACATGGACTTGGGAGCTGGAGAGAGCAGGTGGAGGATAGGGGCTCTGACTTCACTTCTCTATTTGTCCCCAATATCTTGCAGCCCCCAACCCTAGTAGCACAGGGCACCTGGCCTAGTGCCCAAGGTCAGTGAAGCCTTCCCAAGGCTGTCCCTCACTCTGTCCCTCAGCCCCTAAGACTGACAGGAACATAGGTCACAGGAACAAACAGTTCACTGCTTTGGAGAATCATTAAATAATGACAGTGTACTTCACCTTTGTGTATGGGCCACCTGGCAGCAATCCCAAAGGCCAAATGGAAATTCCCAGAGCTGTTTCAAGAGGCATGGATGCTCAACATGAGAAGAACTGACTGAGGTGGACAGACTCAGGGTTACCTTTATAAGAACCCTCTCCAGCATAACACAAACCCCAGCCAAAGGCAACCATCACTTTCTGGTGAAGGGGTCATTCCTTGCCTGCCACAAAAACTCAACTGTTCCACCCAGGCAGTATAGACAATTCTCTGCAAGATGGGATTCCAGGAACAGGGGTGGAGGATTTCAGGGACACCAGATATGAAGTAGAAATTTGGAATTTAGCATACCCGCCTTTAGGCCCAGGCAGGTATCCTGCTACCTGCCTGGGTGGCCTTGGGCGTGTCTCTGAATGTCTCTGGGCCCTGATTTTCAATTTACAAACATTCATTCAGCAAGCACCTAATGAGCACCTACTGTATGCAAAATGCTGTGTTAGGTAATAGGGGAGCAGGCAGCAGAGAAAAGTATATGATCTCTGCCCTCATGAAGCTTCCAGTCTAGTGGAAGTAAACAAGTAATCACACAAATAAGTGTATGATAACACATTGCAACAAATGCTCTGATGTAAAGATAGTGCTATGGGAGAACCCATGAGGCTGATCTGGGAAGACTTCTTTGAAGAAGGGCCTGGGAGCTGATACCTGAAGGTTAAGAACAAGTTATAGGAATCAGACTTGGAGGAAGATCTTGTGCAAAGGCCCTGAGGAGTGGAGCAGAGTAACAAGTCTTATGAGCTGAAATTAAACCTGTGTGACCAGAATGCAGTGAGCAATGGTCAAAGTGGAGTGACCTGAGGCTGGGGTGGAGGGCAAGAGAAGAGCCAATCACACAGAAGCCCATCTACTGTGAGAAGGATTGGGGACTTTACCCTGTCATTGTCAGGAAGCCATTGCTCAGTTTTGAACAGAGTGTGATGACTAGATTCACATGCTAAAAATAAAATAAACAATCAGAGATGGAAAAAACCCCAACAAAACCGCAAAATAGTTAGGCCTCCCTGCAAGGGAAAAAAGAGATTTGAACAAGTTTTTCATGTTATAGCATCTACTCTCATGGGAATAATCTACTAGCAGAACAAAGAATTATGTACAAAAATATTCATTACAGTTAAAAAGACCAAAACCACTCTGGCTGTTGTGTGAAGAGAATAAATAGTAATAAATCTTTAGTGTTTCTTTAGTGTTTCCTTTGAGCTAAGCAAGATAAAGGCAGTGCTTCAGCCCCAAAGGGACCAGAAGCAATGATTCTCAACCTTGGCTGTACTTTAGAGACACCTGCTATGATAGCCAGCTTCCAAAAGCCACAACCCCCCAAAGACTTACCTCCTAATATACATGTCCCTATGCACCCACTCCCACATTAAATAGGATAGTCCTATTCTAGCTTATTCAATGTAACCAAGTGGATATTGTAGAAACGATGGAATGTGATTTCCAAGGCCAGGCCACAAAAAACACTGTGGCTTCTGTCTTGCTCTCTCTTTCTTAGATCACCTGCTCCAGGGAAAGCCAGCTGCCATGTTGTGAGGATAATCAAACAGAGAGATCAATGTGGCAAGTCATTGAGGCCTCCACCCAACAGCCAAGTGGAAGAGCCCTCTTGGAGACAGGTCCTCTGGTCCCAGCTAACATCTTGACTGTAATCTCACGAAGGACCCTGAGACAAAACCACTAAGCCACTCCTAGATTCCTGACACACAGAAGCTGTCAGAGAATGCTTATCTATCACTTTAAATCATTAACTGATCTGTTGCAGTCATTAACTGTTATCTGATTAGGTAATCAGTGTTCCTAGGGAGTTAGAAAAATATTGATGCTCAAGCGCCATCCCCAGAGATTCCGATTCTTTTGGTCTAGGGTAAAGTCCAGGCACTGGTGCATTCAAAAGCCATCAGATGACTATAATGTACAACCAATGTTGAGAATCACTGACTAGAGCACTGGAGAGATCAACAAAGAAGACTTAGCCACAATACTTAAGTATTGTCTCAATTTCCAGAGCTACAACTCAATTTATGCTGAGGGTTCTACCCTGGAGGTGGGCAAAAACCCAGTTTGTGGATCAGAGCCCTGGATCACCGTGAACTTATGGTCAGGTTGCCTTAGTGTTCACAGCTTCTGACCACAGGATATCTAAATTTCCCTAAGATAATAGGCCTATAGAAAGGAATCACGTGGCATCAGCCGAGGGGAGAAGAGAGGTCCAGTGTCAGGCAGGTAAATTCACGTTTACAGGCAACAGCTTTGACCCATAAGGGGTCCTATACCTTCAGAATAAAGTGTGCAGGATGCCCCGTGCTCCAGTGACAGACAGCCTTCCTGCTTCCTCCCACCCAGACCCCATTCCGGCCTCTGAATATGCTCTTTGAAAACTTTATGAGCAATGATGACAGCTGGTTCTGAAAACCTTTGTACATCATTGAGTTTCCATAGTTAATGGGACATTGTTCCCATCTCTAAACAATAAGTCAGGGGCCCCATAGTCTCTTTGCTCTCCTCTGTGTTACCTCCCTGATGCAACCTGCAATAAAGTAATTAAAATGATTGTAGAGGGAGTCCTAGGAGATGAAAGATGCTGATGAGACAGTCAGATGCTGTGAGCTCACCCAGTCCTCTCAGCGCTGCATGCCAGGGGTGACTGGGTTGGTCTCCTGCTATTCTCCTAAGAATGGGCACTGGTACCAGTTGCAACTGTGTGATACCTGTGGTGCTTAGAAGCATCAATAGACATTTTTTGAGCACCTGTAACATGTTAGGTGTAGGAGATACAAAATGTAGTAAGATCCTCTTGTTCTCAAAGAACTCTTAGCTTGGTAGAAACAAACAAGGAAAGAGATAATAGAATGTGATACGTACTGCACTTGGGGACCTGTGGAAGTCCAGAGGAGGCACTGCACTTAGTCTAAGAAGTCTTTAGAGGAAGTGAGATCTGAGGTGTTTTGTTACCTGAGAAAAGATGGAGGGAAGTCAACACAAGAGGAGCAGCAGATACAATGTACAGGTGTGGGAGCTTGAGACTTTTCAGGGGATTGCAAACACCTCCTTATAGATCTAAGCATTATCCTAGGATCTACAGTTTAGAGGAGTGGCCCAAAGGCAGCTGGCGAGCAACACCTCTTTGAGTACCAGACTGTACATGAAAGGCACACTGTGGGCAGAATTCACCATTTCCCATCACCCTACCCTGCTGCATACCCATGTCCTACCCTTCCTTTTCACCAACCATGGATGACCTCCTCTTTATTGCCCCAGTCTAATGGTTGCTCCAGTCCTATTCCCAGAACCAGGACTTTGATTTGCTCTGTCCTCTGCTGCTTGACCCACTGAAAACCTGGCTACTGGCTACTTTCTTTCTTCTGTCTCCTGCCTATGTCTTGTTAAAACTGGCTTCCATGTGACCAGTGTTTTACTGGACCAGGAGGTGGACAGAGGAGGCCTGAGAAAGAAGAAACCCAAATGCTGGGAGGGATCCCAGGAGGCACATCTGGAAGAGACATTAAGAGTAGGGCACCCCAAGGGGGCACCTGGGTGGTTCAGCCTGGTAAGCGTCTAACTCTTGGTTTCAGCTCCTGTCATGATCTCATGGTTGTGAGGTCAAGTCCCACATGGGGCTCTGCACTCAGCATAGAGTCTGCTTCTCTCTCTCTCCCTCTGCCCCTCCTCTCCTCTCTCTCATAATTAAATAAATCTTTGAAAAAGAAGAGTAGAGCACCCTAGGTCCCTATGGGAGAAATGTGGCCTATGGAAGTGGGGGCACTAACTAGCATAAAACCCTGAGTAAGAAGGTAAAGGGCTCCTGAGTATTTTCTACTTCCTATCAGTGGCCCTAGAACAGGAGTCACAGTGTAGATGCCTTCTGTGCATATAGGGCCAGGAAGATTGTGTAAATGGGTAATCTGGTCAGTGAACCAATGGAGAGGGCTGGGCCAGAGCAAATAGGAGAACCCAAATCCATCTATTGGGTGATGCAGCCAATTGCTGCCATGTGGGAATGCAGGTGCAGTGTAACTAGACATTGGAATTTCTCAAGATAAACCAAAAATCTGGATCTTAATGGAAAATAATTGCTAGTTAGTTCACATAAAAGCAAAAAACACCTCTACATAGAAAACATGCAGACAGCATGGTTTTTGAATTTCAGCAATTCCCCCACATAAGACAAACAGAGCAACTAGAGACCAAAACTACAGACATTGACAGCACACCAGGTGATGAGGTACTCCCACGAACTCTGCCACACAAGTAGGTGGGGACAAATCACTAACAACCCCAAGCCCTATGTGGTATCAGCATCTATGTAGGAGGCAGCAGAGGGAGTGGTCAGATATTGGATGGACCTGAGAATAGAACCATACCCAAATAGCCAACAGATGCTCACTGGTAGGCAGGGAGGTGGAGTAGCAATTTGAAAACAGCCGTTGAAAAACTAAAAGTTCTGCCCAGGCAGGAGAGTTTCATAGTCATGGGGGGAAGGGAAGAGACACCTTTTTAATTGCTCCAAGAATAGCAGCCAAAGAGATGCACTGGCCTCATTCCCTTTTGGGGACTGGGAGGAGGCATCTTGTCCCACTGGAGCTTCAGGACTGTCTGCTATGCTGGCTTAAGTCTATCATATTAATAAACAGACAAGGAAAGTTGGCACCCCCCACCAATACAACACACCCATCTTTCCCACCAGCTTCTAGGACTCCTCTCCAAAAGTTCCTTCCCCTGCCTTACTTGACCAGCCTTTGCCCAGAGGAAGGAAGTGTAGCAGTCAGTGCCTTAGAACAGCCTTAGGACAGGGCTAAATGAGGGGCAGGGAAGGGCTGGCCAGTTGTGCAGCAGCAGGCTGTGTGCTACTACCCACAACACGCATGTTAACATCAGCTTCCACAGGTTTCGTCTGGATCCTAAAAGAAGAAAAGAATGGGCTTGCCAGCTTAGACACAACAATTTTGTGCCAAGAAAACACACTTTTCTTTGTTCAAAGCACTTTGAAGCCTCCTGTTTTGACTCAACAGGACAAACTCGGTGACTTAAAATGGATGCAATTCCAACCATTTTTTATTTTTATACCCATTGAAAGTCTATGAAACTCAAATCAAGGAATCTTTTGAAGAAAAACAACAGTTGTACTCCAACAGAACCATCTACTTTAAGATCAAACCTTAGTAGTTATCAAGTACTACTTGAACACAGTTACTGCTTTTAGGAATCCTATGGAGGCAAAAAAAAAAAAAAAAGAGGATAATTGAGCTGGAAAAAGAAATAGCAAGCTTAAGCAAGACAATGAAAACTTGTTTACATAAAGAACACAGAGCAACACAAAGATGGATCAAGGCTGCCTGCCTGGGGAAGAATCTGGAAGCAAGGAACATATTACTGAAGGGCACATCAGAATACATTTTACCAGCTGCCTTAAGCAGTCTTCCTTTGGAAGATTTCAAGATTCTTGAACAAGATCAATAAGATAAAACATTGCCCCATGCCTCTAAAACAGATCAAGCATACCTTCATTTAAGATTAGCTTACATAGGACTTGATGCCCAACCTTCATTCTATTCAGGGGTAAAAATATTTAAGGAAATTATGCCAAAATTGGGTATTTAATAAAGTTTTACTTGAAGTAACATTATTACTGTATACTGTAATTTATGAAGACTTGATTATGAAAGGAAATGGAAACTTTTAATGAAATTTTTATTTGAAAAAATGGAAGTGCTTTACATGAGAATTTGTGAGAATTATAGACTTAATGATTTTGCTAGGAAATTGTATATTTTTTGCAAGGTATTTTGTGCTTCTGTCTTTTAAAGAACTATGACAATGTGTTTATATTAGAAAAGAATTTTTTTCCTGTACCTGTTAGGATATTGCATTCTAAATGAGATGCTAAGTAGGAGTTAACCAACATTAGATACCACTTAAAAAAAAAAAAGACACTGGAATTTCTGCCCAGTTTACCAGTGGGTGAATGCAAGGGGTCTGTGGAGTGAGGTCTGATGAGATGGAGCAGTCCAGACTCTATGATGTTGAGAACTGACCAGTCAGGGATCGTCAGTCCACAAACATGAGAAATTCTGATGTGGGATCAAAACTGAGTAGAATAGGGACAATAGAATTAAAAGAAGGAAATGATCCATATAAAGTGGGGTAGGGGAGCAGACCCAGGACATCTCAGAAGGTAAGCTGCCATACTTTTAAATACTACACAAAACAACTAAAGAGGGAGCCCATGAAGTTAAGAAGCTACCCTGAGAGGGCCTCCTTCACAAAGTTCAGGAAAATTGCATTTACTTAAAAATAAACACCATAAAAATGTTGAGGGTGAAAGCCACACAAAATTATTATTAGAACAAATAGAATACAGAACAGAGTAACATCTTTATAGATGGTGAAAGTATGCCAGAAAGAGACATCTACAAAACAAATCAAAACTGCAACCTATTATTCAAAATGAGCTAAAAGACATTAAGGGAATGACATCATCCACATAAACGAGAGTGATAATAATCATAACCTCATAAATTACATGACAAATCAAGAAGAAGTTAGAGGAAAAAAGTCATTTCAGCAATGAAGACCCAATAGAGGGAACACGAGAGTAAATAGACATAATAAATAATGCCTTACAGATAATAAAAGGTAAAAAGGAAGAAAATTTTAAGACTCAAAAGAAGTAGGAAATAAAAAGAAGATAAAAAGGAATTTGAGAGAAAATGGAAATACTGAAAGAGACATAGAATATCTATCTATAGCAATAGGAGACCCTGAAAAACAGAACCAAAGCACAGGGACAGAGCAAATACTAGAAATTATAATTTAAGGAAACTCTCCTGAAATAACAACAATTAAAGATCTGAACCTGCGTACTGAAAGAACACATGCACATGGTGTACCTGAAAAATTGAACTTGAATGACCGAAAGCAAGACATTTTGGTAAAATTGCTGCAGTTTAAGAAGAAAATAAAACAGCAGAAGAAAATTATTTAGGCATATAGCCAAAAAAGAGGAAATGGCTTATAAGGGAAAGAAAAATTAGGTTATCAGACTTTCTGACAATAATGCTTTATGTTGGAGGACAATGAAACAACATTTTTAAGGCACCTAAGGAAAGCAAATATAAATCAGGAGTTTTATAGCCAGAGAAACTGGCTTTTGTGTATAAAGGGCACAGGTAACTCCTATCAGCATGTAAAAAACTCAAGGAATATTATTCCTAGGAGCTCTTCCCGAGGGATTTACTAGATAATAAGCTTCCAATAAGCAAAATAAGCAGAGCCATTGGTATGAAGGACTGGTAGTGAGCATTACTGCACAGCTAATATAACAGTAAGACTGAATGATAACTGAAAGGCAGCGAGTATAGTCTGCAAGGGTATATGACTTGAAAATATAGATGCAATACAATTACAAAGTTCAGGGGACAATGAGGGGAACATAAGCAGATTTTTTAAAAAACATTTTATTAAAGAAATAAAAATAAATAAAAAACATTTTATTTTATTATGTATTTGAGAGAGACTGAATATGCTAGAGAGCACGAGGGGGGTTGGCAAGTACAGAGGAAGAGAGAAGCAGGCTTCCCACTCAGCAGGAAGCTCTATGTGGGGCTTGATCCTGGAACTCCAGGATCATGACCTGAACCACCCAGGTGCCTCATATGTGGATGTTTTTTCCAATTATTTTCAGTAATCATATTTGTGGTGGTAGGATTTGTATTATTTTTCTGAGACTGTTGAATGGATAATGTGAGATAAAGCAAATGATTAATCATGGGGAATTCTATCTTATTATTTCCTGCATCCTTAAGAATCCAGGAGACTCAGTTTGGCAGAAAGGAGATATGGATGCAAGAGGGAAGAGATTAGGTAAACTGCAGAAGCTCTGAATCTGAGTTGAAAGTATCCATGTCTGTAGTATGTATATTTTATAGCTCTGTCCACTGAAAAGGCCTAGAAACCATGACCAAATTAGCAGCAATGAGCATCCCTAGGACACCGATGGTGGTCCACTAGAAGGAATAGAGACTTCTTGAGAATTGTCTGATTTCATTTTTTTAAAACAGATTTTATTTATTTGAGAAAGAAAGAGCAGAGCGAGTGAGAGAGCACAGAAGTGGGGGGCAGAGGCAGAGAGAGATGAGGAAGAAGCAAACTCCCCTTTGAGCAGGGAGCCCTATGCAGCATTTGATCCCAGGACTCTAGGGATCAGGGATCATGACCTGAGCCGAAGGAAGATACTCAGCCACTGAGCCATCCAGGTGTCCCAAGAAATGTCTGATTTCAGATCTGAGGCTAGAAACGTGCAAGATAAGCCTGGAATATTTTGTCATACTCAATGGAGAGAGGTTACCCAAAGTGACTAAATTTATGCTAAAGGATGCTGGGGCCAACTTCAAGAAATCCCTCTGACCAAAGATGAATCTATCTGAATTCCAGGAAGGGTAATAGAAGTGGATTAAGACCCATCACATATACTTAAATACTTGTGTTCATAATCATACTTACACATTTATAAAGTTTATATATATATATATATATATATATACACACACACACACACACATATATATATCAGCTTGGGAAGATAATAGGGAAACAGTTCATTATTTGATATCTGATAAAAAAAGAAAATGAATCAAGCATTTATTCTGCTTTTCCTAAAGGGAAAACTGCAGGGAAAGTATCTCTTTATAGAAGCATTCCAAATGATAAATGGAAAAGAGATGATTACATTAGAATATCATTGTAACCTCTAAGAAATGATTGGCTCTAGGCATTCAGTATCAATGGCTGTAAGCATCATAAAAGGAAAAAAAAGACGTCAGTCGACTCCTGATGTACCACTTGTGGCCTGGCCAAAGGGGTTGAACCTGAGTGAGATCAGGCCCCTGGACTCAGTTGCCCATTTGCAGGAAATGCAGGGGACAGCATAGCATATTGAGCTGCAATACAAGTGAGCAATCGGAAAATCCTAAACAGTGTAAGTTGTTAGAAACAGGAAGGGAAGGAGAGCAAGCTGTAGTGCCTTAAAACACACGCCAAGGTGTTTAAATGGGCAGGACTAAATTCTGGTCACTAGAGATGCACATTTGGGGAATAAAACTATAGAGAAAACACAAAGAATGGTTTCCTGTGAAAGTCTGAATATAATCCTTTGAGGGGAGAGAGGAAAGATGGTGACTGTGTAGGGGCACAGGGAAGGGACTTCCAGGGTCACTGGCTAAGTTCTATTTCTTGACCCTGGGGGTGGTTATGAGGGTCTTATGATAATACTATAGTAATATATTTTTCAAGCTATAAATGTATTTTTTTCTTCTTTTTTTTTTTTTTTAAAGATTTTATTTATTTATTTGAGAGAGAGGGAGAACATGAGCAGGGGCAGGAAAAGGGAGAAGCCGACTCCCTGCTGAGCAGTGATCAGGGATGTGGGGCTCAACCCTCAGATCATGACCTGAGCCAAAGGCAGACATTTAACCATCTGAGCACCCAGGTGCCCCTATTTTGTGTGTTTTTCTGTATTGTTTTATTTATTTATTTTTAAAAGGCTTATATTTTAACATATATATCTCTGTAGGCCAAAGATAACAAACCTGTGGGCCCCCCTTGGTCACTAAGACCTCTCCCTGTTCCAATTCTGTCTGAGGACACTGGGTATTGGCTTTAACGTGGATTCCCAACTGAGTATTCTCCTGCCTTTTAGACAGTTAAAGAGATTATTCCAAAGAATACGTAGAAGTCATGAGAGTAAACTATGGGCTTTTATTAGGCAGTCAAGAATGAGCTGAATAATAAAATAAAAGTTGGCCCAGAGTAGAGGGCTCCCTGCATTTGACATTTCTACTTTATTCTAACCAGGAGCTCTCTGGGAGAGTTCCAGAAAATGTCATGAGAAATGTATATTTATAATGGTGGCTCAATATTGTTAGGTGAATCCTGCTTTAGCATCCAATATGCAAAATTTCATGGTAATTGTGATATTTTCATCACAATGTATATTTCCATCACAATTAGGATTCTTCCCTTTAAAGGTGAGTTTGGCTTCAAGATTCCTTTAAATAGCAGCTGGCAGGATAAGGTAAGCATTTGTTTACAGAACTGTAATTGCTTCACAGTGTGGAGGGAGGTGTGGGCTGTTTGAGGATTGTGCCAGCCCCTGGGCAAACAAGGCATAGTTACACAGAGGGAACCCATGGTTGGGAGGGCCAAGATGTGCATAACAATGCAAAGAATTAGGGAATGTTCTGTATTTCCTGCTCAGGCCAAACCCCCAACTTTTCTTCCTCATTAGCTTGGATCATCTCACAGTAAGAACTTTCGGGAAGAAAATCAGGGCGTTCAGAATTTCTGAATCACTTTGTTGAGCACATTTTCTCATTATTCAAATTAGTCATAAAGGCTGTTTTTGCTATTTTGGGGTTCTTCAGCATCTGAATTCCCTTCCTATGTTTGGAGACTTCTCTATGGTATGGAATTGGGTGAGAAGAGACTATCTTTCACCCTAACAGCTGAAAAGTCCAATGACTCATTTTTCCAGTCTCCTTCGTGGCTAGGAGGCAGCTGCAGGACCTGGGTCCGGCCAATCAGAAACACTCACTCCAGACTTTGTGGTCAAGAAACAGTGATGGTGGGGAATTCTGGAAGCAGAAGTGAAGGGTGGAGTAGCATCCTGTTTCTACAGATGGGATGGTAGGCTCATTTGTGCAAACTTTAGTGTCTGCTTCAATGGTGACAGGAGCAGGGTTTTCACAGGTCTTATTCTAGAGTGTGGGCTATCCTGTACAGCCTACCTGTTTTCCTGCTTGTTTTCTGAGGATGATTCTATTCTATAGTCTTCTTGGCAAATCTTTGAGCAACCCAGTATCTTTCAACGAAGGTCTTCTCTGCTTAAATCATGTGGAGTCTTTTTTTCTCTCCCCCCTCCTTTTTTTGTGGTTTGTTTTTCCTGTAACTTTCAATTTATTTTATTTTTTTTTTAAGATTTTCTATATTTATTCATGAGAGACACAGAGAGAGGCAGAGACATAGGCAAAGGGAGAAGCAGGCTCCTCCACAGGGAGCCCGATGTCGACTTGATCCCCGAACTGGGATCATGTCCTGAGCCAAAGGCAGACACTCAGCGGTTGAGCCACCCAGGTATCCCATGTAACTTTCAATTTAGAAATCTGGTAGATAGCATGGTTTGAGGCAATGCCATGATGAGCCATTTGGCATGAGAATGGACAAGACCTCAAAGAAGGCAGATAAACTGATCTTTATGAGAAAGAAGAGGATTATATATATATATTTGAAAGGTTGAAAGGAGTGGAAAGCAGGATGGAAAGAAGAAAGAAGAGAGGGTATGGAGTTGAAACAATGTAGGGTAAAGAACCTGTGAATATTTCCAGAGGTACCTTAAGAGCATGTTAACAACTTCAAATATTCTTTGTAAAGTTGCTTTAATGCTCTAGTGTAAATTACTCCCTCTTCCTCAGCTCCACAAAGTGTCTAAAATATACTCCAAACTCACCAGTGCTTTGTGTGAGTGGGGTTTTGGGTATGTGGAAAGCAAGGAGAGAGAGTTCACAAATAGACTGTATGAAGGCAGACAGAGGACCTATGAGAAAAATTAGGAACCCAGAATCAGAGGAGGACGGAAGAATTTAAGTCCTCTGGATGTTTTCAAACATTTTTAGGAGGGGATATTACAGAATGATGATAGGTTTCAAGAGATTACAAGACCCTGGCTGGCCTCTAGATCCACTGAGAGGAGTGGAGGAAGCATCACTACCCATATGAGAGATAAGGACAAAGCAGAAGGCAATGACCTCAGAGATGGGAATGTGGATGACAGTCAAGAGTAAGAACTGGTGAAGATAAATGAGGCAATACACAATTGGGAAAAGAAGATACAGAGCAGGGCAACTGAATTCTGGTGTGCTCTAATCCATTTATTTTTAATTAGATATTTTAATTAGATATGGTTTACATACCATAAAATTCATGCCTTGTAAAACTTCAGGTCAATGATTTTTGAGTTGTGCTACCATCATCATCATAAGCCATCCTTAATTTTCATTACTTCAAAAGTTCTTTTGTGTCCTTTTGCAGCCAATCCATAGTGACATCCCCAGCCCCAAGCAAACACTGATCTACCTTCTGTCTCTATAAATTTGTCTTTTCTGAAAATGCCATACAAATAGAATCATGTAAGATACAGTCTTTTGGATCTTTCTTTCACTCAGCATCATGATATTAAGGTTCTTCCATTATATAGTATATCTCAGCAGTTTGCTTTTTTTGTTGTTGTTGCTGGATAATACTCTATTGCACATATATACTACATTTTTAAAATCCATTCAACAGTTAATAAGCAATTGGATTGCTCCCATATTTTGGCTATTACAAGTAAGGCCACTATAAACACTTGCATACAAGTCTTCCTGTTTTCATCTCTCTTGGGTAGATACCTAATTGTTGGGTCACATGGTAACTCCATCTTTAACCTGTTGAGGAATTGCCAAACTGTTTTTTAAAGTGGCTGTACTTTATACTTCCACTCACAATAAATGAGGTCTCCAGTTTTTTCACATACTCACTCAGATCAACTATTCTTTTTTTTTTTTTCAGATCAACTATTCTTAGTTTTTTTGATTAGAGATATTGTAGTGGATAGATATGTAGTGTTATCTCATTGTTGCTTCAATTTGCATTTCCCTAATGACTTAAAGACATGCAGTATCTTTTCATAAGCTGATTAACCATTCTTTGGTTTTTTTGGTATTATGCTACCCAAGTCTTCTGCCCATTAACTTTCTTTTTTTTTTAAGATTTTATTTATTCGAGAGAAAGTGCGTGCCTGAGCGCGAGCATGAGAAAGAAAGAGAGAGAGAGAGAGCTTGCGAGAGCAAGAGAGAGGGGAAAGGGCAGAGGGAGAGGGAGAAGCGGACTCTGCTGAGCAGGGCGCCCTACTCAGGACTTGATCCCAGGGTCCTGGGATTGTGACCTGAGTCCAACAAAGGCAAACACTTAACTGCCTGAGCCACCCAGGTACTCAGTTTGGTTTTTTAATTTTTATTTATTTTTATTTTTTTATTTTTTATTTTAAGTAATCTCTACACTCAATGTTAGGCTCAAACTCACAATCCCAGATCAAGAGTCAAATGCTCCACTGAATGAGTCAGGCAAGCACCCCTCCTCTGCCCATTAAAAAAAAAAAAAAAGAACTGTTTGTCTTCTATAATTCAGTTTTAAGAATTCTCTATGTAGTCTGAATATAAGTCCTTTATATTACTTGCAAATATTTATATTACTTGCAAATATTCTCTCTTACTCTGTGGCTTATCTTTTCATTTTCTTAATGATGTTTTTTGAAGAATGATTTTTTTTTATTTAGATGGAGTCTAATTTGTCAAATTGTTTTTTTTTTTTTTTTTATAGGCCATACTTTTGGTGTTATATCTCTGAAGTCTTTGCCTAATACAAAGTCAGAAAGATTTTCTTCTATAAAGAAGGTTTTTAGTTTTAGCTCTTACATTAGGCCTATGATCCATTTTGAGCTAATTTTTGTGTATCATATGATGTAAGGGTATAAGTTTGTATATTAATATCCTATGGTCCTAGCACCAGTGGTTGAACAGACCATCCTTATTCCACTGAACTGAGTTGGCACCTTTGTCAAAAATTAATTGACCATTAATAAAAGAATTTATTTTGGAACTTTCATTTCTGTTCCATTGATCTATATGTCTGTTCTTAGTGTGGCATAGTACCATACTTCTTTAGTTTCTGTAGATTTTTACTAAGTTTTGAAATTGGGTAGTCCAAATTTGTACATTCACAAAATAGTTCTGTTTATTTGACATCTTTTGCATTTATATCTAAATTTTATAACCAGTTTGTCAGTTTCCTAAAAAAAGAACTTTGAGGGATCCCTGGGTGGCGCAGCAGTTTAGCGCCTGCCTTTGGCCCAGGGCGCGATCCTGGAGACCCAGGATCAAATCCCACGTCAGGCTCCCGGTGCATGGAGCCTGCTTCTCCCTCTGCCTGTGTCTCTGCCTCTCTCTCTCTCACTGTGTGCCTATCATAAATAAATAAAAATTAAAAAAAAAAAAAAAAAAGAACTTTGAGAACTCTTCTGGGTTCAAGTTGAATCTATAGATCAACTGAGTCCTCCAAACCAAGGACATGGACTATTGCATTATAGTTTTCAGTGATCAAGTTTTGCACTACTTTTGTTAAATTTGTTTAAGTATTTTATTCTTTTTGATACCATTGTGAATGAGATTATCTTCCTAATTTTATTTTTGGATTATTCATTGCTAGCATATAAATATGCAACTGATTTTGAAAAACTGATCTTGTATCCTGCACCTTTGCAAAGTTTATTCATTGGTTCTAGTAGTGTTGTTTTTCTTTTTTTTCCTCCTGGATAGATTTCATAGGTTTTTCTACATATAGGATCATGCTGTAACAGAATAAGAAGTGTTACCTTTTGTTTTCCTGTCTGTGTGCTGTTAATTTCCTTTTCTTGTCTTATTACACTGGTTAGAACCTTCAGTATAATACTGAATAGAAGTAATGAGGATTAGGGATGCCTGGGTGGCTCAGTGGTTGCGTGTCAGCCTTTGGCTCAGGGTGTGATTGCAGAGTCCCAGGATCAAGTCCCACATCAGGCTTCTGCATAGTGTCTCTGCCTCTCTCTCCCTGTGTCTCTTATGAATAAATAAATAAAATCTTTTTTAAAAAAAGTAATGAGAATTAATATCCTTGCTTTTTTTCTGATCTTCAGGAGGAAACATTCAGTCTTTCATCATTAAGTATTATGTAAATTGTAGGGTTTTCATAGGTATCCTTTATACAGCGAGGAAGTTCCCTGCTATTCTTATTTTGTTGAAAAAAAATTTTATCATGATTGGATGTTAGATTTTGTGAAATGCTTTTTTTTGCACTTAATGTGATTATGTGGTTTTTGCTCTTTATCCTACTAATATGGCATATTACATGAAATGATTTTCATATGTTGAGCTGATCTTGCATCCCTGGGACAAATCCCACTTGGTCATGATGTATAATCTTTTTAATATGTTAATTAATTCAGTTTGTTAATATTTAAAACATTTTGCATTTATGTTTATAAAGAATATTGATCTGTAGGTCTTCTTTTTTGTGATGCCTTTGTCTGTCTTTGGTATTTGGGTAATAGCAGTGTTACTCTCTAATGAGTTGGGAAGTATTCCCCACTCCTCTATTCCCTGAGGAGTTTATAGAGGATTGGTATTATTTCCTCTTTAAAAATGTGATAGAATTCAACAGTGAAGCCATCTGGGGCTGAGCTTTTTATGTGTGTGGAAGATTTTTAATTATTAATTCAATTCCTTTTCTTGTTAGAGGCCTATTCACATTTTGCATTCCTTTTTGAGTCAGTTTTGGTAATCTGTGCCCATTTGCCTGGACTTAATCTGCAGAATTTTTTGCCATGTGCTGTGCAGCTGCTTATGTCTCTGTGCAGCTTCTTAAAAATTTCTTATTTTTAGCTTGTCATCCTCAAGCCTTTTTTTCCACGTAGCTTAGTGGTCATGCAATGATTGGGCAGAATTTGTGCTCAAACACCTCTAGCCAACAGGGCTACTACCAACTTCTGCAGGTGGATCTATGTGTGGGCTAGGGAGTGCATTTAAAGGTCATGTAATTTTCAACTTTGCCGTGGTTTTTACTTTCCACCAGGCATTCCCAGGTCCCTGATGTTTGAACAGCCAGGTCAGGCATGGATGTATGGAGAGCTTATCGAGCCCCCTGTAGTCTCTCATCTCTCATTTCCAGGATCTCCCTGTTAAACTTCAGGCTAGTTCTTGGGTCTATAGTTCACCTCACCTGGGATCTCAACCTGAGGCTAAGAGAGCTACACTTTCCCCATTCACAGCTGGCACAGGCTCAGCCTTCTGCTCTCCATCAAGTCAGCCCCCTCTGGCAGTGAAGCTGCCAGTTTTATGGCCAGCAAGAATGCCCTAGACTCCTGTTGTTCCTACCTAGTGTTCCAAAGTTTTTCAAATGTGTTGTTTGCCTTTGGCCAATTTCCAGAGACTTGAAATGGTTGTTTTTGACAATTTTGTCTAGTTTTTTAGCTGTTTTTTGCAAAGAGATTTGTTGACTTCTTCACTCCTCCATAGCCAGAAGTTCCTTTAGTCTTTTAAAAGGCTGGGTGCGTGACCTGTCAGCTAGGGTTCTCCTTGTTTTGAAGGTGCTATTGGGTATTTGGAAGCCAGAGTATAAGTCTTTTTTTTTAAGTCAGAGCTAGAAATGATGCCAGGGAAGGTATGATTTGGGGTATTGGATAGACTGAGAGGTGGAGAGAGACCAGGAGGTGATAGAGAGAATGAGTGAATAGGACAGGGACACAGGGGTATAGACAAGAACTGAATTGATGGCCTATTGGAAAAAAGGGAATTCAAAAATGCTAAGAGCCTACTTTCCCTACTCTTTATTTATTTATTTATTTATTTTTAATTTTTATTTATTTACTTATGATAGTCACAGAGAGAGAGAGAGGCAGAGACACAGGCAGAGGGAGAAGCAGGCTCCATGTACCGGGAGCCTGATGTGGGATTCGATCCCGGGTCTCCAGGATCGCGCCCTGGGCCAAAGGCAGGCGCCAAACTGCTGCACCACCCAGGGATCCCTACTTTCCCTACTCTTAATGCCCAGACTAACAGCCACGTTTCCATGAGTGTTTTTCCCAGGCTCCTCCCTGGTTTGAACCTCCATTCTTCTGGGGGAGAGGGTAGATGTTAGGGTAGGATGAGAATGCACTGACTATGCCATGAGGAAGGTACAGTGGCAGGGAATTGTGTGCCAACTGGGAAATGGAAATGGCCTGCATGTAAACATCAACCAGTGGGGCTGGAGTTGCTGACTTCAACCTTAGCTCTAACATAAAGATTTGGTCCTTATATTTTTAAACCAGAGGTGGGCAGATTATAGCATGCAGGCCAAATCTGGCTTGCCATCCATTTTTGTAAATAAAGTTTTACTAGTACTTGGCCATACCCATTGTCTCCATGTTGTCTATAGCTGTTTTTACACTACCTTCACAGTATTAGGTAAGTTGGAGAAACTGCATGGCCTACAGGTATAACATACTTATTATCTGGCCCTCTATAGAAAAAAGATTGCCCCTCCTATTTTAGTTAAAACTGTAGTAGATGACCTCCTTAAGGCATGATTATGTGGATAAAGCATCACACAGACAATCAGAAATAGGAGGTTAAGTCTGGGCTATGCTACATATCAGCCGTGATACCCAGGGCAAGCACTGGCTGTCTTTGGGCACAAATCCACTGGAAAATGGGAATCAGATGACTCTTTCTGTCTTTGGGGTTGTTCAAGCAAAACTACCACATGAGAAAGTATGCTGCAAACCACGTAGCACTATATATATGCTGTTTATTTTGATGTTTACAGAACACTCATGTTGACCTTTTAAATCCCCTGTTTGGATCTATTTTTTGTGGACTGAATGCAGCCTTATGTACTTTTCATGCGAAGTATGTGATATAGCATTTTTAAAGGTACTTTCCTTGATTTGAAGAGGGAGTAGGAGACCGTTTCTATTACAGAGAAGAGAAAGATGGAACAAGAGAATTCTAAGAAAAACAAACTCCCTTGTGTCTTAGGCATACTGGTTAGCAGCAAAGGAATGGTCCAAAGGCCACTTTTCTTCCCAAGGACGCTCCTGCTGAAGAGGACAAACATTTGAGGCTTAATCTTATGAATTATTTCTTCTCCCTTTAAGAGCCTGAACACGGTAAACCCTATTACACCAGCAAGGGTAATTTCAGTGGTTGACATGAAACTGAATTTTAGGTGAGAGTTTATTAATAATTGTAACCCTGAGTTATAACTCAGAGCAGCTTAGAATTCCCGGCCTCTGTGGCTACAGCAAGAAAATGACTCCTTTAGGCACTTGGCCAAATTAGAGAAAAAGATTAGAATTCTCAGTGTGGATTCTCGACTGCAATGCTGAAGTCATCTGTAATCTGGCGGACCTTCTCAGTGGGGGAGGTTGCCAGTCTCTAGGTTCAGGAGATAAAGGCCACATTTTCTTCCCCACCTTGGTGTCTTCAGGTGAATTACTACAGAATGAGCTGTGATCTCTGCTCACTTTCTGCCTGCCCTGTGAGTTCGGGCCCTGGTGTGTGAATCCACAGGATCCAGGGGAGTGTTGATTGCATGTAATTGCCTATAATCACATGGCAAGGGAGGACTTCTGAGAGTCTGATGGGGCCAGAAAGGTTAAGACTAAGTGCATCTGAAGAAAACCAGAATCAGAGTCTGTCCCCAGTGGCAGATGGGTCCTGGGTGGCCTGCTTAGAGATGCCATTAACCAAGAGAAGTCAAGGGGGTCTGTCAAAGGAGGGCGTGCTTATTGGTATAACTATTTGTCAAAGTACTACTGGAAATGGAGAAGTCATTACACTGGAACTAAATAGCCAGAGGCAGGCTTGAGCCATCAGATATCCTAATGAGGTATTAGGGACAGAGAGATGAAAGAGGTTCATTAGGGAGAGGAAAGCTCTAGAAGTGATTGTGAGGGGGCAAGGCAGGGTTGTTCTGAGCTGGACCTATGAACACTGAGTGTGATTAGCTAGTTCTCTTTTGGTTGAAAATAACAGAAACTGGCTCTGGGCAGCTTCAAGAGGGGAAAAGAGGTTGGGAGACAGATCCTGAAGGGATAACTGGAACATCTTGTAGAACTGAAGACTGAGATGCCTGCCAAGGATAAACCAGCACCAGGAGTTGGATTACCATGAAGGAACCAGACATTTTCCTCTCTCTGACTCTTGCCTCCTACTTCTCTTTAAGGCTTCTTTATTTTTATTTTTCACTGTCAAATAACATTTTTAAAAAAGATTTTATTTATTCAAGAGAGAGAAAGAGAGAGAAGGAGAAAGAGAGAGAGAGAGAGAGAGAGGCAGAGGGAGAAACAGGATCCCCGCAAAACAGGGAGTCTGATAGGGGACTCAATCTCAGATCATGACCTGAGGGAAGGCAGATGCTTAATCCAGCTGAGCCACCCAGGCACCCACCAAAAGGTATTTTTTGCTAATCAGGCTATGGGTACTAGCAGCTCCTGAGTTAACACGCCCCTGGTTCTGGCTACCAGGGGAGACTGAGTTCTTTTCTCAGAGCTTAGTCTTCTTTGAAAGACTCTGGCCTTGTTCGCGTCAGGTAACCACTGCTGGACCAATCACCTGTTGTTAGGGTCATGCTGAAGAAGCATTCACCTCCTGCAATTAAAGATGGAGTGGGGAAGCAGTAATTCCCAGGAGAGAAGCTTCTAGAAGAGAGAAAAAAATGCTCCAGAGAAAGAACAGTAGCTCCCCATGACACCAGGTGTCCTGCACGGTGTTTTTTCCAGCTGCACCCTGCTAGGCTTCAAGTAAATAAGGGCAGAACTTTTCAAAGGCTAAGCAGAAAGGTATCATGTGTTGAGTGTTCTTTCCTTAATCCTAACCATCTCATTCCCCAGCCTCCTCAAAGAACAATCCAGTGGGGGGCAAGGCCATCTAGAGGATGCAATGAAGAGGGGCCACTGTGGAAATGAGGCACTGTGGAGGTGGTGGCACTGTGCTCTGGCCTGGAACAAGGTTAGGATGCAGTCAGTCCCACCCTGCTCCTGCTCCATCCACCAAGCGTTCTCTCTAGGAACCGGAGGACTGAGGATGGGAAATTGGGGCTGCTAGTCAGAAGGATGCAGGGATGGTGATCTTGGAGACAGCTAGAAGAGTGTTTGCAATTAGGTTCTTTTCTTTTTTTTACTTCCCCTTCTTGGAATGGATTTGGGGATGTGCATTTTGCTTCTAGCATTACCTTGGACTTTGAGGACCACATGGGGACCAAGGGAAAGTCAGTGGGAACTAACTGCTGAGAGCTGGTTCTGGTGGCAGGAGGCTTTCCAGAAGTGGGTGAAGATGGCCCTGTCCCACCTAGCTCAGCATGAAGGGAAATGGACCAGGATTTGAGCCATGGGGGGCTTGGCTAGAAAAGAAAGTGTGTATTTGCCCTGATGTCCTCTGTGTTGTCTTGCAGGGGGAGGATTCCCTTACTTTTCCATAACCTTTGCTGATGAGATTCCTGGACAAAGTGCAGATGAGCTGAGCTGAAGGAACCACACAGAGACCACTTTGAAACATGTGGAGAGGACCTCTTGGAGCAGAAGATACCCTGCCACAACCATGTGAAATGAATTCCCTTTCCTTCCTCTGGTCATCCCCACTTATCTCTGACTTTCAGAAGATAAGTCATTTAACTTTTGTTCTGAAGTACTCTTTTCCTTAGCTCCTCTTCTTCTTTTTTTTTTTTTTTTTAAGATTTTATTTATTCATGAGAGACACTGAGAGAGAGAGGCAGAGACATACACAGAGGGAGAAACAGGCTCCCTGCAGGAAGCCCAATTTGGGACTTGATGCCAGGACTCTGGGATCACACCCTGACCCAAAGGCAGCTGCTCGGCCACTGGGCCACCCAGGTATCCCTTCCTTAGCTCTTCTATCAAATAATTCATACTGTAATCAAACACATTAACACTATGTAAAGAGAAATCCCTGTATGTCATTCACTCAGCCAGAAAAAGTCTGATTTGATCCCCTACCCCCCAATTGCCCCACTCCACTGATCTACCTGACTCAAATCTACTCATCCTTCATGTCTCAGCTCAAATGTTGCTTCCTCTGGGAAGGCTTCCTGAGACATGCTTCCCCCCATAATGGATCTGCATTACAGTACATAATCCATTCTATTATAATTGCTCATCTGTGCTGTCGTTTCCCCCATCAGACTATGAATGCTTGAGTCAGGGTAGTGGACTGAAGGATGTCCCCAAAGATATCAGGTCCTAATCCCTGGAATCTGTGAGTGTTACCTTATATGGTAAAGTTTTTTCAAAAATGTGAGTAAATTAAGGATTTTGAGATGAGGAGATGATCCTGGATTGTCCCTGTGGGTCCCAAATGCCAGGATAAGTGTCATTATATGAGAGAACCAAGACACACAGAGGAGAAGGCAATGTGAGGATGGAGGCAAATATTGGAGTGATGTGGTTCTAAGCCAAGGATGCTGACAGCTACCAGAAGCTGGAAGAGGCAAAGAACGAATTCTCTCCTAGAACCTCGGCAAAGAGTATGGCCCTGCCAACACCTTGATTTCGGCCCACTGAAACTGCTTTCTGACTTCCGGCCTCCATAACTGAGAGCTAAGAAATGTCCATTGTTTTCAACCATCAAGTTTGTGGTAATTTGTTATAGCAGTTATTGGACATGAATACAGGTAGGGACCATGTCTCTTCATCCCAGCACCTTGCATATACCCCAAATGGACTAGGGTGCACAGTAGTTGTTGAATGAATGAATCCCCTAGAAGACAACCTTTGAATTTTGTCAAAAGATAGGCATATTGGGGAGTCTGGGTCAGTTCTTGGTTCTGCCTCTCAGTCATCCTTGCTTCCCAACACCCCAGTTGCCCCTCCTTTAAGGTAAAGCAATCATATCTGCCCAAGAGTATGGTTTAGTGAGTTAAATGCAATGATGGCTAGGAAAGCATTTTATAAACAGAACATCACTGTTTTTCTCCTCCCTCCTGCCTGGCCCTTCCTAGCCCAGGCTAAGGATGACACAACTAACACAACTAAACTATCTCTGTGCCAGGGGATGTCTGTCCAAACCATAGTGTGTCCAGATGAGGAAGAGCTTGATGATGCCTCAAGTGGTGTGCTCAGCTCATCACGATCTGTGTAGAACCAACTATCTTCCTCCTCCCAACCAGCTTTAGAAATTCTTGCTAGTTAGGGGCAAAGACTTACTCTAAGACAGTCATCACCTGCATCCTTCTGGGCTACCATGCTGCTGCCTCTCCTGTGTCTCTCCATTCTCTCTTGTGGGCAGCTTCCTGAGGCCACCATCTTATCACCTGTTTGCTTCTTGTCCTCTGAGTAGCAGAGTCCTGGTGTAGATGCCTCCAGAGACCTCATTCCTATTCAGCATCCCTGTTGCAGCTACCTGGACATGACTGTGTTTTCAAAGCCACTCCCTCCATCAACTGTCAAGGAAAATATAGTGGTCCACATGAATTAAGGTTGTAGGTAATTGAAAATCATTCTTTTGTATGAAAAAAATCAGAGTTGCTGATTCTAATGGAAAGTTTTCCAGACATAGAGCATTAAAGACCTTCTTGTTCTTTGGATTAGGAATTTCACACCTGGGTTCCAAAGGTACATAAAGGGATTCACAAAATAACTTTACTGCTGCATCTTCTGAATAAGCTGAAGCTTAAAAACAGCTGAACCATCCAAAATAAGGGCTAGCTTAATTGTGGCAAGCAGCTTAATAACTATTTTGAAGACACTAGAAATAATATTTAGGTATCTATTATGTACATAATATGCAGCATATGCATTATATAAAATATACATACTATATATAAATACATATAAAAGATACTTAAGTATTATTTCTTCTTCATCTTCTTCTAACTTCTCATAAAGTTCCATACTTACACATTCAACTGCTATCCTGATATGTTCTCTCATCTGTCTTATCCTAGGATTCTCAAAATTAACATGTCCCCAAACAAATATTTTTTTCTATTTTGGAAAATTGTCAAACCTGAAAAAATTTTTCCAGTTATATGATAAACTCTTAAACACCCTTCCCCAGGATTTACCAATTGTTAACTTTCTGCTATATCAAATGGAAAGTTTGATCTGATTCCCCCTCTGCTCCTCCCTGCAATCTGTTCCTTTCCAGGGCTCCATTCTTCAGTCCTCAGCACCCCTATAAACCTTGTGGATCTTGCCTGGCAGTTGCTTGAGGTGCCTCTTCCTTCCTCTTCCCCTCATGTAAAACCAACCACTCAATCCTGTTAATTCTGTCTCAAAAATAATTGAATCCCTTCACTCCTCTATTCCTGCTGTCATCACTTGATCTGTCACCAACATTTCTTTCTTGGACTGCTGCAATTGCCTTCCAATTATGTTCCTGTTGCCCTCTCTTTAATCCATTTTTATGCAGAGTAACTATAGTTTTAACTTTGAAACACATCCAGTTATATCAGTTTCTTGCTTAGAATTCTCAGTAGGTTATCCTCAATGACTTATTCGTTGCTATCCCTGACCTCTTTCATGCCACACAGACCAGGTGAGGTCCTCTGTTCTTTACCCCTCTATCACTCTCTCTTTCCCCTTCTTAGCACTTCTCATAATTATCATCACAGAGTAATCCATACACACATTTGTTAACTGTCACTCTCCCCTGTAAGTCCACAAAAGGTGGGGACGTTGATGGTATTAGTTACTGCTGCATCCTTAGAAGCTCTACACATTACCTGCATAGTAGGTGATTAACACACATTTGTTACATGAATGAATACACAGAAAACGCATCTCTTGAAGTGAGCAGATTTTACTCTTCTGTGAAATTAAAACCTGGAAAACCAAGTTTGAGTTGCACGTAAGCCAAAAGATAAATAAATTAATTAATGAACAAACACACACACACTGACTGCCAGCTTATTTCCACATTAATATTCAGATTTTGTATCACCTACTTGCTTCGAGGTAGTGAGGACTAGTAAAAGGAACCTCACTTTGAACATCAAGCAGATCTGCACTTTACTTCTGGCCCTGTGTCTGGTTGTAAATCTTGGGCATGTTCTTGGATTCTTTGAGCCTTTGTTTCCTAATCTATGAAATGGATACATTAATACCTATTTCAGAGGGCCATCTTTTTTTTTAATAAAATAATTTTTATTGGAGTTCAATTTACCAACATACAGAATAACACCCAGTGCTCATCCCGTCAAGTGTCCCCCTCAGTGCCCGTCACCCATTCACCCCCACCCCCCGTCCTCCTCCCCTTCCACCACCCCCACTTCGTTTCCCAGAGTTAGCAGTCTTTATGTTCTGTCTCCCTTTCTGATATTTCCCACACATTTCTTCTCCCTTCCCTTATATTCCCCTTCACTATTATTTATATTCCCCAAATGAATGAGAACATACAATGTTTGTCCTTCTCCGACTGACTTACTTCACTCAGCATAATACCCTCCAGTTCCATCCACGTCGAAGCAAATGGTGGGTATTTGTCGTTTCTAATGGCTGAGTAATATTCCATTGTATACATAAACCACATCTTCTTTATCCATTCATCTTTCGATGGACACTGAGGCTCCTTCCACAGTTTGGCTATTGTGGCCATTGCTGCTATAAACATCGGGGTGCAGGTGAATCTGAATCTTTGGGGTAAATCCCCAACAGTGCAATTGCTGGGTCATAGGGCAGGTCTATTTTTAACTCTTTGAGGAACCTCCACACAGTTTTCCAGAGTGGCTGCACCAGTTCACATTCCCACCAACAGTGTAAGAGGGTTCCCTTTTCTCCGCATCCTCTCCAACATTTGTGGTTTCCTGCCTTGTTAATTTTCCCCACTCTCACTGGTGTGAGGTGGTATCTCATTGTGGTTTTGATTTGTATTTCCCTGATGGCAAGTGATGCAGAGCATTTTCTCATGTGCATGTTGGCCATGTCTATGTCTTCCTCTGTGAGATTTCTCTTCATGTCTTTTGCCCGTTTCATGATTGGATTGTTTGTTTCTTTGGTGTTGAGTTTAATAAGTTCTTTATAGATCTTGGAAACTAGCCCTTTATCTGATACATCATTTGCAAGTATCTTCTCCCATTCCGTAGGTTGTCTTTTAGTTTTGTTGACTGTATCCTTTGCTGTGCAAAAGCTTCTTATCTTGATGAAGTCCCAATAGTTCATTTTTGCGTTTGTTTCTTTTGCCTTCCTGGATGTATCTTGCAAGAAGTTACTGTGGCCAAGTTCAAAAAGGGTGTTGCCTGTGTTCTTCTCTAGGATTTTGATGGAATCTTGTCTCACATTTAGATCTTTCATCCATTTTGAGTTTATCTTTGTGTATGGTGAAAGAGAGTAGTCTAGTTTCATTCAGAGGGCCATCTTTAAATAAGATGGCCTTGCTTTTGTTCCCAGCACTTTTTGTCTGGTAGCTTGGTTAGGAGTTCACACATACTCATGCTGCCCTGTTCAAAAATCTAAGGAATATAATTTGACCTGTTCAAAAATCTAAGGAAATAAAAAGCTTGATGGTGGAAGTAGGTTTCATATGTTACTTGTCTCTGAGAATCGATGTTTTCTTTGTTTATAGGTGTGTGTGTGTGTGTGTGTGTGTGTGTGCATGTGTGTGTGTTTGCAATGGCTTTTAGCCAGCAAGGAAGAACCAGGAGTTTGATGTGTGTGGTACACCTGTAAGGGGCTCAGGTTTGCTGGACCAGAACCTAGTGAAGATTTTTGTGTGTGTGTGTGAAAACCATCAAGCTCTTTATTAATGAAGCCCCTCCAAATTAGACAACTCTACATATCAGTATTTAGCATAAGAAAGGTAAAGTCTCATGAAATATCAGGGCCTTACTGTCTCATAGCACAAGCACTATGACTCCTTTCAAGGGCATGTTATTAGCATGTCTTTCAAATGGGCTCTGGGCAAGTTGCTAATTTAGACCTATGGGCTTTGCCTTTCCTTCCCTGTTGAGTACTTCACCACCTTCTGCCCCTTTCCCAGTTCTCAAGTGTGTGGATGAGTGCATGAAGGGGAGGATTTGGGATTATACTCATATGTAAAAGAAAGCCTGTGACTTTGGATATAGTGAACTGATATATGTGGGTTATAGCTCCTCATTGAGGATAACCCTCTTCTTCCTTCTTGCAAAGCAGTTTTCTATAGATAAACAGGCTGATTTTACATTCTGAGTCGATGGTCTTATTTTTCTACAATATCTCATACTTTGGGAAATGTCCCTGTGTCACAAGTATCTCTGAGGGAGTGTGATGGGATCTAGGACCAGAAACCCCTTATGGATGGGAAAAGATTTTCAGAAAAGAGATAGGGGGCCCATGTGGGCATGCAAAGCAGGAAGTGCTTTCAGAGAAAAAGGGCAAAGTGTGTGCCCCTGAGGGCACCTCCAACTCCTCATGAAGGCTTTTAAGTTTTGTATTTTTCCCCTTGGTCTCTGATGACAGTCATAAGATAGTATAGTTTTTTAAAAAAGCTTTATTGAGATACAATTGATCTATAAAAAAATTGCATATATTTAAAGTATGCAAATTGATGTACCTTGATATATGTATACATCTGTGATTCCATCATCACAGTTAATATCTGTCATCCCCAAAAGTTGACTTGTGCTCCCTTGTAACTCACCCTCATCCCCAATACCATACTCAGGTAACCACTGATCTGCTTCCTGTCACTATAGATTAGCTTGCATTTTCCACAAGTGTATATAAATGTAACCATACAGCATGTAATTTTTTTTTGGTCTGGCTCTTTTCACTCTGTGTAATTATTTTGAGTTTCAGTTATACTGTTGCATGCAACAATAGCTCATTCATTTTTTTCCTTGGTGCTTATAACACAGTTTGTTTATCCATTTACCTGTTGATGGACATTTGGGTGGTTTCCAGTTATTGGCTATTACAAATCTGCTATAAGCATTTGCATACAAGTCTTTGTGTGAATATATGCTGAAATACACAATCTTAAACCTTTCTCTCCTTTTGTGGTGTCATTTCTTTTAGTTTTCTCCAACCTCTGCAAAGCCTAATACAACCAGCCAGCCTCACATGGTCGTATCCTGGGAAATAAAGAGACAGGAAGGGGCAAGGTGGCTTGCCTCATGTTCACAATCCACAGTGCTGGTTCCATGTGGTGATCAGCAGATTAAAGAGTGGCCTATAGCAGAATCGAAGGTATCCTGGAGAAGCCACTACAGCAAGGACTTGACTCAGACACAGGCTCCTATTTTTGAGCTGATATGTTGGTGGAGACAGGCTGACACTTGAGATGCATATCAAGATGCCAAATCCATTGTAGGCAACTGACATATCTATATTCCCTTCTGCTATATTTGCTTTCTTAATTTCTTCGCTTGGAAGCACTAAGTTGTTTTCTTGATAACTGGGGTTTGTAGGTAAATAACCATTAGGTAATGGAGGCACTGCTCTGCTATTTGTTGAAGATCTTGGGCCACACATAAATATTACAATATACACCAGTCTTGTATCTGAGAGTTCTCAGGGGTTCCTTCTAATTTATAAGCTAGCTTTGAGGGGAGGGCTTTTGTTGCATACAGGTATCTTCCCTAACGCGTCTTACAGGGTGAGCATTGAGCCTCCTTTCTTTTTTTCTTTTTCTAGCTTTATTGAGACATCATTGACATGCAACGTATGTAAGTTTAAGGTATACAATGTGATGATTTGATACACACATATATATATATTGCAAAATGATTATAACAATAAGCTTAGTTAACACCTCCATCCTCTCCCATAATTATCATATTTCTTGTGATGTTAACATTTAAAGTATTCTCAAGACCCTTTTCAAGTAGCCTCTTTGATGGTTGCTAACTTATGCCATGAGTTTCCTTCCTCATCAATTTCAGGACCCCCCAGAAGGCTAAGGAACAGTGAAACTCAAGCCAGTGTGGTTTCATTTACATCTCACAAGCACCCAGATATTTAGAAATATCTGGAGGACTCACTAAATGTGCTCACTTTCATCTAGTTGCTCGGGGCTGTCTCCATAAAAGCATACTAGCTTTGTGCCATCCTTTATCACAGACTGTCAGAATTGCAGGGGGCTTTGCAGGCCTTGCTGTCTAACTGTGTCATTTTCAAGAGGAGCCTGCAGCAGCTCAGAGAGGTGAGGTGCCCTGCCCAGAGTCACAGAGCTTGTTAGTGGCTGGGCTGCACTAGGAACCCAGCCTCTAGACTCCTGGTCCCCTGCTCTCTACATCCGCAATCCCTCAATCCCCAATTCTCATTTAGTTTTTCTGCGCTTAATATGTTTTCCTTGAATTGATTTTTCTCCTCTGCCTCATCTGTTACCTTCAAGGTTATTTTTGGTGCTCCTCTCTACCTCTTTCATTTTGCAGACTGATTTCCCAGGCTTTGCTGAGGTTGGCGGCATTCCTACCCCAGGGTCTCTGGCTTTCATTACTGTTCTGTTCCCTCACCCCTATATTGTCTTCCTGGGGCTTATAAAGCAGGCTGGGCCCCCAAGATCCCTTAACCCCATCTACCCACTCCCTTGTAGCATCTCTGGGATGCTGCTATTTCTCATCTTGCACTCTCCCCACCCCCTTCAGTCTATTCCCAGCTTGAGAAGTCTGCTCATAATGACAACCCTCGGAGTTCATCCTTCAGTGGGAATTCAAGACTGCACCAGCCACTGGGTGGTGACTACCGATACATCTTTCTGATGGCATTTCTTTTCTCTGCCAGGTTTTTACTGTGTGGAGATGTGTCTATCTGGGATGATCCCTTCTCTCTTAAGTATGTGGTGGGCGGGGTGTCCGCCAGATGCTTGTAGGTAATGGTTGCTGAAGTATGGATGGCTGGGGGGTTGTGTGTGTGTAGATGGAAAGAGAGCTGAACTGAGCATCATTCCAGACACCAAGTTTCTAGTTGCAGGCCTTGGAGAATCAGAAAGACAGGGAAAAAGGGGCAGGGTCAGACAACTCTCCTTTCAAAGCCCAGCTCTGCCACTATCACAGGCAAGCCTGAATTTCCTCACCTGTAAAATGGGGATGATAGTCAACCAGTGTCAGTTTTGAAGGAAGTACTGAATGTGGCAAAGGACCTACACAGCTTAGCCCAGAGCCAGACACTTTCTACTGAAATTAGGAAGAGATGGTTTCACACCTAGGTTTCCTGCACGGTAGCTGTAACTCCTGGGCAAGTTCATGAATCACTTTCAGGCTTCTGTTTACTTAACTGTGAAATGGGGAGAATGAGTGCCTACCAAATAAACTGATTGTGAGGATTGGTACACAAAAGTATATAAAGTACTTAGCATGGTGCCTGGCGTGAAGTAAGTGCTCAATAAATGTTAGCCATTTTTAAGTGTTCAATAAATGCTACTTCCTTTTCCTTTGTAAATTTAGCCCCCAGCCTTTAAAAATAAACAAGTGGGTATACATCTTGAGCATGAACTTTGAGAAGTTTGAGTTAAGGTCCATTAAATACTTTTACATATACAGATATTTACTGAGTGTATACTCTGTAGGGAGAAATATCAAACCCTATGGAGCTCAAAACCTAACTGAGTGGCAAGCCATTAGGCAAATGATTTGAAAACAGTTTGTCACCAGAGCCAAAACAATCCATTGCAAATTGAACAGCTGCTTCAACAACTCAATTCTACATCCGTTTATTAAGCACTTATTAAAGGCCACGCATAAAGATGAGCAAAACCTCCAGGAGCTTATAGTCTGTAGCAGTATTATTAATAATACAATGACGATGATGATGATGATGATGATGACATGATGATGTTGGTGATGATGATGGTGGTGGTGATGACAATTGTAATGACAGTGGCAACACCTCAACAACAATAATAGCTAAGATGTATAAAGAGCTTACTATAAGACAGACATTGGCTAAGGGCTTTGCACGAATTGTCTTGTTTAATTCTCATAAGAATCTTTTGAAATAAGTAATCTCATTCTCTTATGGGTAAAGAAAAGGAAGCTCAGAGAGTTGTAATTTGCCCAATGCCACACAGCTTCTAAGTAGCACTGTTAAATCTCAAACTCAAGTCTGACTAGTGTTAAAGACCTTGTACCCAGCTGCTGAGAGTGCCCCTCCATTATAATGGACCAGTTGTAATGGAGGAAAGAGCTATGTGAATGTGGTTGAGGGCAAAGTGTGCTGGGGGAGAGGAGTGGAGAATCCTGAGTGTGACGGAGGTGATGGCTGAAGTCATCCGAGCTGAGGCGTCTTTGGCATTGGGTCATAAGGGATAAGCAGGAGGTCAATAGTAAAGGATGAGAAAAGAGGAATCCAGATGACCAATACAAAGGGGCCTCTGAACTTTAGGTATGGTTGGAAACAAAAATCAGGTGGTATGGTAGGATGGGGAGTTCTTGGGAGAGCTTCCAAGTAAAGCCCAGGTGGGTATATAGCCTGGGGGTCTTTGGAAGCTGAACTTGTGAGAGGCAGCACAAAGGCTAGGAGGCTTCATGTTACTTGTTTTATTTTGTCAGCTTAAGTAAATTCTTTTGGGATCCATAGGGAAAGATATTTTTTCATTTTGATTTTTGGAGCTTCACATGTTTGACCTGGGAGCCAGGAGAATTCGGTTTTATTGAAAAGGCAAAACCATAATGGGCTTTGAAGACCCTAGTTTTGGATCCCATTGCTATCACTTACTGGTTGTATGGCTTTGGATGTATTAGTTAATACTGCAGAGCCTCAGTTCTCTCCTCCACAAAATGGGGTTTGTTGACAGACTTGGACAGATTAATAAAGATAAAGCATTTAGAACAGTGCCTGGTTACAAAACAAGCCCTCCTAAAATAGCATTAGATTATTGGCCATGGGTCAACTACCAATTGGCCACACAACCTTCTCTACCTGAGCCTCAAAATCCTTATCAATTAATGAAGGGATAGAATACTACTTCTATGGCCCCTCCCCAACTAAAAGGGATTCATTCCAAATGGCTCCTTTGGTGAAGAATAAGAACAAGAAAACCTTATAGCTTTCCTTTTCTGATAAAAACAAAGAATAGAGTAATTCAGGAGCACCAATCTATGTGTGCAGCATGAGTCCTGTCTGAGAGAGCCTTCTCAGAGCTGACAATATTAGCAAGACCGATGGCCTCATCATTGGTCAGCCTCCACGTTGTCAATGGAGAGATACAAAAGGCCTTGTCTGGTTAGATAATTGAAACAACCTGTCAATTCTAGAGACCTCATTACGTTAGCTTGTTCATCAGTTTTTTTTGTTTTTTTTTTTTATGACCCAGGGATCTTAACATTATTTAAGCATTTTGATTAAGATACAGTTTTGCCTTTACCAAGTCTCTTGCCTGCTAGGCTGGCTGCAGGGTCAGCTGTGAATGATTCATCGCCTGCTACTTGTCCACATCCCCATCTCCTGTGCTCTCATTCCATAGCTGGCATGTTTGTCAGGCAGGCTGTGTGGTTCCTGTGTGCTATGTCTGAGGCACATCCTGCCACGAAGAGGCTGCCTCCCAGGAGACGCACACAGGATCAGTGTATCTAATTCATCCAGTGGATATTTAGCTCATTAAACACCAATAGATTCAAACAGAAAAATGGAACCATGCACATCATTAAAGCTAAATACGTTTCCTTCCTTTGTCTTAGTTTTATTTTCTGAAGGGGAATGTAAGGAGCTCTGCATACCGACAGGCTCATTGCTGGAGCCGGGGTGAGAAGCTGAAAGCATCCAGGCAGAGAGATAAAAGGAGATTGGCTCCAAGCAATATCCCTCCTTGCAGGAAGTGAGTGGTGGTGAAACCATATTTCTACATAATAAGCTGTTATGTGAGGGCCAGAGTGTCCCTTCATCAATGCAAGGGGAGAATGTCAGGCAGAGCTGGCTGTACCCGTGAGGATGAGGTCACCATCCCTGCTGATCTCAGGGGCAGCAGCTGGCCTGCCTGCTTGGACTGTATAGGCTTTCCATTTGCTCCTTGCAGCCTGTGGAAGGAATACTTGCCTGTGGGCTGTCATCCCAGTGTGGCCTGATAGCTGGGAAGTGACTATCTCTTGGTTGGTCTTCATTAGAGTGGTAGGGATATTAGGGGGCATCACGTTCATTTAGTCCCTGGGTTGTGGTTACATTTTTCATGACCCCAAAATCTGGGGACTGTGAAATGATTTTTAAAGATGCCAGGTTTTTCAGTACATTGCAGTGTCTTAGATTTCTATAGCTGAGAGCCCAGCTAATGACTTTAATAGTTTTGTTGTTGTTTTGCTTGCCTCCAACATATTTATGTCCCACTTCATTCTGTTCATGAGGTCCAGATTTGCTTTGGGGGAACCACTTCCCCTAGCGTTAGTCTTGGGTATTGACCCCACTGTCAACATGAGGGGTGAGCTCAGATTGGCTTAAACCAATGGACATGTCCTGGCCCCGGGGATGTTACACAGCTTGGGCAAATAATACACAAGGCACCAATGAGGGGACAAGTGATCTACTGTTTTCCCTTCCAGGAGCTGGTGGAAGAGGTGCCCTTCTCCTTCTCCTGGATGGTGTGCACTGGAGCTACAAGGTTGAAATTGGTGCAGCTTTTTGGCTTCCTTGATGAGGGTCATCTTGAGGCTGATGATGGCATGCAAAGGAGGCCAGCATGGAGAAAATCAGGTCTGGCTCCCCGATAACTGTGTGAATCTCTGGAAGAAACCACAAGTGAAGCCAGAACCACTTCAGGATTCTTCAGTTATGTAAGCAAATTACTTTGTTTTGGGCCAGTTTTCCTCTTAGCTGCAAAGATAAGTTTTGGAGTAGATGGTCCTATCAACCACAGAAATGGGGAAAACCCATGGCTGAAGACATTGTATTTGGGTCTCATTAACCAAGTTGATTCCCTTCTGTTTCAACATTGTTGATCCTCTAAGACCCTCCGTAATATATGGAAAATATGTGCTAGACATTGACTTAACATGCCATGACTGCTTTAAACCTTTGAGCAACCCAGTGGGGTGTATACAGTTCTTTACTCCACTTTACAGGAAACGGAGGCACACAGAGGTTAAGAAATTTGCCTAAGGTCACAGAATTCAGAAAGCCATGACTTGGTCTGATATCAGACTTCTCACATCCTCACAACTCTAAGATTCTACGATTCTACAGTTTCCAGAAGCAGAGCCAATGACTCTTCCCACTGGGAACTATCAACCGTCCAGCCAATTTCATTGCCTAGAGCTTCCTCAGCTTTTCTCAATATCATCTCCTTTGTCCAAATGATAATTACCGGCTGCATTCTTAAATCATCTGCGTTCTCCTCCAAGTCCGACACTGTGGTTTCTGTAACACACTTCTCCATAGCATTATATTATAATGTAACCAACCCACTTCCAACCTGCCCTTGAGCTTTTTCTTTACCATAATAGTCCCAGATCCAAGTTTGACAGCCCAAGGAAGTGCTCCATGGGATTTGATTCCTTAGGAATGAACAGAACACATAACACTCCTCCCAGTTTAGAGCCACACTCTGAAATCTTGTTGAGTTGCTGACATGCTGGTTTTGCCTAGGTCCCAGAGGCTGTGGGGATGAGGAATTATGGAATGTCATCTTATTGCTCCTTTCTACCCTCTGCCAACTCCATCCGCCAGGCTCAACCTTAGCCATATAAATAACCCCTCTCCCAATTCCCCAGAGGGCCTTTCACATGCTCACATCCAGTCTTCCACACTTTGACATTCCAGGTTGTCTGTTATGACCCATCCCTTTATGAAATGCAGAGAAAAGGACTCCAGGCAGACTCTGTGTGGGTGGCATGATCAAGGGCATTAACAGAATCACAAAAAATGGCACATGTTGGCAAAGAGTGGGGAAACTGTCCATAGCACCACACTTTTGAGAGTTGACTGATGCTCAGGTTTTCCAAATGCTCACCCATACTCTAGAATCTATTGCCAAACACACCAGGAGGGCATTATATATGATATATATAAATGTAAATATGTATGTCATATGTACATATGAATATATATGTGATATATATCACACAAGCACATATATATCTCACATGCCCCAGCCATCCCTGTCTCTTATCTATCCCATCCATATCAAGAAGTCATTGACTTGACTGAATACAAACATACAGAGAATTATACATTAGAGGGTGACTTTAATAAATCACAAAGAAAAAAAAATAAATCACATAAGGAAACCTTCAGATCTCTGATTGTACCAGTTATACCCTAGCTCCATTCACTCGTCAAGTGAATAGTGTATTGATCTGCCCATCTACTCACTCATTTAACAAAACTTTATTGAACAGTGACATGTGCCACTGTGTAAGGCATTGAGGAGACATAGATGAAAAATACATATTTTCTGCCCTTGGAGCTCACACTTTAGTGGAAGAGAGAAATAAACAAGAGTATTTTAGTGCATTTAGGTAAGCATTTTAACAGCATTAATCACTTATGAGAACCTAGAAGAAAAGCCAGGCTTTGGAAGTCAGAAAAGGCTTCTTAGCAAAGGTGACAGCTGGGAATAATAGCTGGGAATTACCCTGGTTGATACTGCTAATCACTTTCCAGTATCTGCCCTCTCTTCCTTCTGGTAATAGGACCTACCAGGTTTTAGATGGGATTAGTGGCCAAAGACTTATTTCCAGCTTCTCTTACATCTTGATGTAGCCATGGGACTAAATTCTAGTCAATAAGATATGAATGAAAGAGATGTATACAGTCTGGTTTCAGCCTTTAAAAAAAGGTTAACTTGCCCTCTTCTTCCTCTCTTTCACTCTCATTGGGTTGAAATGTGGGTAAGGTGGAAATGATCTAGCTCTGACCATACCAATAATACCCTAGTGGATGACAGAGCCATAAAATAGAAAGACTAGAGGTACCCACCAGCTCTGGACCTCCCACCTGTCTCTCACTACAGCTACTGTACCTGGCACCCCTTTGAAAATAACAGCTTAACCTCCACCTTTACAAAATAACCACCCACCCACAGGCTTAGCTCTGCACAAGAAATTCAGCCTGATTAGATATTAAAATGTCCCCTCCCTCTTGGGTAAGTATGATCTATAAATAGTTGGTGGTCAATGTGCTTTGATATTTCTGGAGGATCTGGGAAAGAATAAAACACTGGATTCTGCTCAGAGTATTGAACTATAGCCACACCCCCATCATGTACAGCCCGCATTCCCTACCAGTCTTTCTGCTGGGTGTCTTCTCTGTTGGGTACTTGGAGGTGGAGTGATTTAAAGGGAGGGAGCAGGTGACAGGAGCCTTGCTCTGCTTCTCAGCTTGACCTTTGGGCTGCCTGTGCCTCCCACCTGCTTCCTGCCACACTCACCCCTTTGTGCCTTCCACTGCCTTTGGTAATGTTATATATTGTCTTAAATTTCTCCAATTCAAATACAGAATCCTGTTCCTATTTCTGAGATTTCCTAAGATACGGTAGTCTTGAAGTTGTATTCTACTCAGTCCTCTTGAATTAAAAACCTAGATCCTTGGTCTTTCTTAATTGCATGTACATTTGGTTCTTGTTTTAAAAAACCTGTCATTGGACTCAGTCTGTAGTATCATCCTCAATTCACCTGTTCAAATTAACAACTTATTGGGCTAGGTTAGTTTGACCCAATATCTATCTACCTACATTGGTCCTGCTCAGTGCTCAGTTGCCATTGTCCCCCAAAGGGAGTTTCTGTATGGTTTACAGCTGGAGCTACAAAACTGTCTTCATACTTCATGATCTTCTTCTTCTTTTTAAAATTTTATTTATTTATTCATGAGAGACACACACACACAGAGGCAGAAGCACAGGCAGAGAGAGAAGCAGGCTTCCTGTGGGGAGCCTGATGTGAGACTTGATCCCAAGACCCGAGGATCATGATCTGAGCCAAAAGCAGATGCTCAACTACTGAGCCACCCAGGTGCCCCTCATGATCTTAATTCTACCTAGCAACATGACCAGGACTACCTCCCAAAGCTACTCTTCAGACTAAATATTGGCAAATGAAGCATGCCAAAGACAAAGAAATGCTCTTAATATTTCCCATTTGCTTTCTGTCAGTAAACTAGAGGGCAGTCCATTGCCTTTCTCAGAATATATTTTGTCCTATTAGTCCAACAGGCAGTTGGATAAGTAGGACATAGTTGGCAGGAAGTCCTCTACTCCATGAAATCTGTCTATATGAGCTCCAGACCTTATGGACCCAAAAAGGGACAATTGCAAGATTCATGGGAAATTGTCTGTGAAATGATGATTCTGCTCAGATATCTGCTCTCCAAGATCTTGGATGGCTAGGAGCCTCCAGCCCAGCTGGTTTCTCTCTCACTCCTCTGTGTTCTCCCAGCCACATTGCATGTCACTGTGGTACTACTGCACACACTGAAAGGTCACGACTTGCAGATGTGCCTCTCCCCTTCAAGGTGAATCATATGTCTTCATATGTCCAGAAATCAGCACAGTACCCGGCACATGGGAAGGGTTTATAAGATAAAGGAATCCTCAGAAAGCAAGATTGACATATTGGTTACAGACTCTTCTGAACAACAAAGCACAAAACAGCTCCATTCTGAGATTCTGAATCCATTTGGCATTCCATTCTTGCCTGCCCTTCACATGCCACATCCCCCTGCATGTCACCAAATGCTCTTTACCTGTTCATTTCCCCAATCCTGAGGTCCCTGGTTGTGAAGCCTGCTTTCCAGGCAGTAAGACTGGGCTTTCCTTTCTGTATCCTTTGCATTTTGACAGATCTCTAGATTTTGGTAGTTCTTGATTCTCCTTGCTCAATGGCTTCTGGAATCCCAGGAGAACCACTTCCCATTTCTGGCCAGATCCTATGAAACCTCTGACTAGCACCAGGCCACCCTGGGGTGTTGGGCAGAGATTTGGGTAATATAGTATTTGAACCCAAATAGGGAGCTACTTGTTACTGACATTTGGGGAAAATATCCAAATAGAAAATTTCAATTGAGAGACCCCCATTTTTGTTTCCAGACTCCTTAACGGCTCGAACTATGTGTGTGTGTGTGTGTGTTTCATTTTTAAATGTTTTTATAACATTAGCAGGTAAGTGTCTGGAAATGAACTCTCCTACTGAGCCCATTACCTGGAAGTTGACACTGATCCCTCACACCACTCTCCCCCCACAGCCCACAAGCATTTGACTAGGCTTAAGGTAACATCCTTAGTTCCCCTGAATCATGTGATTCCCTGATTCAGGACTTTGCACAGTTCACAAGTGTCAGCAAGGCACTTTTTCCGCTTAGGAAGAAACTTCTCCCTTTAAATGTTTTGTTTGCTTTCAAGTCCATTTGAATACAAAAATACAATGGAATCCCATTAAAATAATGTCTGGGGCATGAGACACAAGGATAAAAGACAGGAAATTGCCCTATTCTTTATGCAGACCTCCACTTGGAGCTGACAGTTCCTGGATAACCTAGGGAAACAGGCTGTTAAGAAAACAAGTGGGCCATATTTCATGCTGGCTTCCAGCCTCCCCTGGCTGTTTTTATTAGAGGCACAGGGGACAGTTAGAGCAGTAATACACCAGGCTGCTTTATAGTGCTTTTCTCCCAAATGCTGAATTTTCATAATTGTTCAACAGGAAAATTGTTCCTTGGGCTGAAAATGTAAATTCTTTAGTCACCTGGGGAAAGGTAGTAAGTGGGAGGTCTTTGAGAGTGAGCTTTGATGATGAAAGTAAGCTTACAAATCCGAGAGTTGGAAGGGTCTGACCCTTCACTTGAAATATGCATGATCTGGGACCCAGAGAAAGGAAGAGATAAATGTCCAGGCACACAGAAAGTGGTGACAGAGGTAGGACCAGAATGTGGACTCTCCACTCTGGTCTCGTGCTCTACCCCTTCTCTTGTGCCTGACTGATGCAGGGATGTGTAAGACAAGTTCTATACCAAAGTATTCTTATTGCTGGATTCAAGTCTTAAAGACTGTAAGGACCAGCCAAAGAAAGTGTCCTTAGGCTGATGCCAGGAAGAATGTAGTCAGATTTATGGAAGATGTTTCTGAGTATCAGAGCATGGGGATTCTGGATGGAAGACTTGCATAGGACATGGATTCTTTGCACTAACTGGATCATACTTTTTAAAGGATGTTTAAAAATAAGGGTGAATTTGGAAAGGATTATCGAAGGATTATCTGCTGATGAAACAGATGGAGGATAGGTAGCATGAAGGATACTTTCCCAAAAGTTCTTAAAGATGAGAAAACCCTGAACTGTCTCGGGCAGGTTAAACACTCCAAATGATACAGAGACTGGGTCAGAGAGCTGAGCAGGTCTCATTCAGGACCAGGATTCTCAGACTGTGGCCTTCTAGATTTATGAGATAGCTCTTCCTCAGTTCTCAGGGCTGAAAACTCAAGAGTACAGGCTTTATTATTATTATTTTTTTGTCTAGGAATAAAGCAGCTGTGTCACTGACAACCAGAGGAGCTTATAAGTAGCTACGGGCTCTATTCTACACCTCCCTCTTCTCTCCCCAGCTAGCGTAGATTCTGAGCTTCCAGAATACTGTTGGACAAATCAATGAATGAAGACAGTCAAAGATAAAGATGGTGGTACTGTTTGGGAAGGCAAAGACCACCTTGTGTTCTCCATTCCACATCTCAGATGGCAAAATATATTCATAATACATTCACAACTCATTCATCCAGGAATGAAGTTTCTGGAATGGATTAATTTTCCAGGTACTGAAGTCAGCTCCTTTAAGCATAAAACATTTGGTTTTGGTTCTTTTGATTTGAGAACACCTTAACTATATTATATACTCCTAAGCCAGGGCCTACTAAACAGAAATGTCATTTTTTTTTTCTGTTTCCGAACTTAATAAGGTAGTTAAATCATGATACATTTTTCTAGGGTACTTTCTAATTACAGTGTAACTTTACATACATTATCTCATTTAATCCTCATAACAACTTTAGGAAGTCCATTATGTATATGTACATTTGTCTATTTATGTCTATATGTTCATTCTCATTTACACAGAAAAACTGAGGATCAAACAAAATAAAAAGTCATTTTTTTCAAGGTTACAGCCAGGAAGAGACAGAGTCAGGTCTCAAATCCTTATCATCTAATTGCAAATCCATTGCTTGTCCTCAGAGAGTAAGTGTTCTTGACTCTGTCTCAGGGCATGGCCAATGGCAGGATCAGGAGTTTGCTAGAAACGTGAACACTGCAGACTGGAAAAGAATGGCTTGCTGGGCCTAAGCAACAAGTTGGTAAATAAGGGAAGGAAGCCAGGATAGTGGGGGGAAAGAGCCTGGTTATAGGCCTGGACCCCAGAGAAGGGAGGCTGCCAGCCATCAATGTCAATGCCCAAATGGGTGTGAAAAGTTGGCTGGATGCTTTCTGGCACTGCTAACCCAGGAGGGCCTGAGGGGTAGGCAGGGCCTGGCAGAAGGAAGCTCTTGGCGGGGATGATGCTTCCACAGGTGCTTATGGTTGGCATGAGTGGCTTGGAGCCAGACTCAAGCCAGAAATTGGGTCTAGCCCCAGGGTGTTACCGACTGGGGTAGACAAGGCACAGTGTATGAGGACAGAGAGCCAGACCAAGCAAAAGTGTGGAAACCACCAGAAACTGAGGCATCAGGGAGGGCTGGCAGCCTGGCCTGCACAGCTGGGTGAAGGCCCTGCAGATTCCCCAGCACACTGGCACCTGGATACAGACCCTCATGGCATTCTTCCCAGTCCCATCCTCTGAGCTTCCAGGATCTTCAGAGCTGCAAGAGGGGAACACGGGGGTACAAGCAAAAACTAGAGCCAAAATGGTGCCACTGATCATTTCTGAGGGGCTCCTCTTGGAGAGCAGCAGACATAATGTGTGTTGTCCGGAGACAGGGAAACAGGGTGGTGGAGGGTCGAAGTCATGGACTCTAGATTCTCACTTGTTAGCTATGGCCTTGAGCTAAAGGCATGATCTCACTGAGCAATACAGTGATAATAATAGCCTCATCCTTCCTTCCAGGGTTAGCTGAAGTATCTGACCTGGTACCATAAATCAAAGTATTTCCTTTGAATTAAAGAAATATGGTCAGCTTCCTATTGTCTACTTAATGTTGGATGGGAACTGGAGAATTAGGATTTTTCAGTTTTGTTTTTTTTAAATGCAGCAGCCAAGGTATTATGTGTCTGCAGTGTTCCAGGCACTGAGCTAAGTGTCACAGGACAACAAGGATGACTAAAAGTTTGGGCTTTGGGGGCCAGCCCAGGGAACTAACATCTAGTTAAATAGTAAATGCACAGCAGTTGTAATACACAATGGAAAGCAGAATGAGGTAAGGGCTGAAAGGGGGTATATGCATGGAGCAGCCACAGGAACTCGGAATGATTCATTTTAACTGGAGTGGGGGTGGGTGTCAGGAAGGAGCTCATGGAGCAGCTGGTGTTGGAACCAGACCATGCAAGAGAGCTATGATTGAGGGTAATAGCAGAATCCAGCAGGGAAATCATCAACCATGGGTCTCAGTCCTAAATCAACTTTTAAGGTTCTAAACTGATGCTTCAAAACCAAGATTATACTCTTGAAGCACCCAGGGATCTTTCAGATAATTTTCAGGTGACCAGATCCCATTCAGATCACCTGTTTCAGGATCCCTGAGAGTGGGGCCAGGGTATCAGCATATTGAAGAAACTCCTCATACAAGGTGATTCTGATGAGTACCTTTGGTTAAGAGCCAGTGTCCTAAACCAGTCCCAAGCTTTAGCAGGCTTAAACATCTCCTGGAGATCTCGTTAAGATACATGTTCATTGCCCTTTCTTCAAAGATTCTGACACAGGAAGTTGGGATGAGATCAGAGATTTTGCATTTCTAAAAGACTCAGGTGATGCTGATGCTAAATGTATGTGGACCACATGTTGAGTTGCAGGACTCTAAATCATCAGTTCGCCCCTTGTTTCTTGCAAAGAGGTCCCCTTCACTTGAAAGCAAATTCATGCTTCTCCATCCTAGACCTTTAAGAAGTTATGTATTCCCAATCACCTTGAAACCACCTGTGCATACAAGTGAAAAAAGACATCCCAAAAGGGTTCATAGCACTAGCTCTGGCCTCTGTACTGCTTTCCCCTGACTCAGTTTCCTTCTGGTCCCAGCTTCTCAGTTTTGTTCCTGCTTCTATGCCTGCTCTGTATAACTCTACTGGATCATGTGCATTCTGTCCCTGCCCAGGAACTTCAGAAATATGTCCAATTCTTTTTCTCTTCCCCCTCAGAATCTAACTCCTGGCCAGTCCACTTGATGCTCAGCAAAGAGATGGTTTGGTCCCACTAGACTGGTTGGCTCAGAGAACATCTGAGGACTGAGTGTGTTCTGCTCTCCTTCTCTCTGACACTAGCTCTGGGAAGATTGGTATGATGACTTTGAGTCACATTTGTCCTTTCCATGTTTTTGATCAGCTTCATTTCTGAAAAATATTGCTCACGGGACCAATTGGTGATCATTAGAGCGAGAGAGCTCTTCAAAGCTTCCTTTCTGTGTTAGGAGAAATTACCTGGATGGGATTGTTGAGCTAGCTGACTGACTCTGGGATTTAGTCATTTGAAAGAGTTAGCTGTTGACAGATGACACTTGCCTTTTAGAAACTTGGTAAAACAAGCCTTGTATTGTGGGTTCTTGTTAATTTAGTGGCTCTTTTTTTGTTTTTTTTGGGTTTTTTTTTTTAAGATTTCATTTATTTATTCATGAGGGGGCCAGGTGTGGGCAGAGGCAGAAGCAGGCTCCATGCAGGGAGCCTGATGCAGGACTCGATCCCCGGACTCCAGGATCACGCCCTGGACTGAAGGCAGTTGCTAAACTGCTGAGCCACCCAGGGATCCCCAATCCAGTGGCTCTTGGCTAGTTCCCTACCTTTTGGCTCTGAGAAAAGTCTTAACTTCACCCCTCACCAGAGTTGCCTTTCAGAAGCAACATCCATGCACATTTCAGCTAAATCATATAAGCATTTTGTTTTTATTTCATCTTTAAAAATGTTCTCTCCTTTTCCTTTTTTTTTTATTTTAATCAAGTCTTTTGTGCTGGGAACAATACTAGATGACGTGAAAATGAAGAAGTAAATTAGATTTGATCACTTGTACTCAAATCACATGGTAGAGGAGACACACACCATAAATAGTTACCTTTATGATACTGCTTGTTTTTAGAGAGGCACTGTGTGCAGTGAAAGTACAAAAACGGGGTTCATTTTTGGCTAAAGAAAACCAGGAAGTCTTATGGAAAGAGACGTTGCCTTTTCTGCATGGAAAAGTCAGGAATGGTCTGACTTTGAGAGAATAACCACATCTGAAAATATAACACAGGAAATACATGGTACTTAGGTGGGTGCAAATGTTAGCACATCTCTTAGATAACCACAATGAAGGTCCTGTGAACACTAATTACGGTAACAACAAACGTCTTTTGAATACTGTGTGCCAAACACCCTATTGCATCATCAAGTTCAGTGAAATCCTCCCAATAGCCCATGAAGTGATGGTATATCCCCATTTTACAGATGAGTACACTGTGGTTTAGAGAGATGAGGTAATTTGGTCAAGGTCTTTCAGTGCTGGAATGTGAGTTCAGGAATTTACACCGGTGACTGTTAGCCGGTATTACTTGTTGAACACCCACTGTGCATAAGTCATCTTTTTCATCTTTAAAACAATCCTATAAAGCGGAGGATGAACGTGTCAAGAGGTGAATTTTGCACATTTATACAGTCATTAAATAGAAGGACTCGGATTAGAAAGCAGGTCTGTCTGAATTTCTAAGCCCATCTTCTTTTGACTTTGCCAAATTCTTCCTCCTTCATTGGATCCTTCAACGTCTTAACCTAAAGGGATGGCAGTAAACATGGCAGTTCCAGACAGGCTGTCTGCAGAGAACCTGTGCAGTTCTGTAATGGAATAATTGCTCCACATTTGCTTAGGGCTGGAGGTGCAAATGGCACAAATGATTGCCCAGAGATGGAAAGAAACAAGGAAACATGCATTCATAGGGGCCAGCCAGGAGAATGACAGGTTGGGTGGAGAGGTGGTAAGACAGGCTGCTTGCTCTGGGGTTCAGCAGCCCTAGGTGACTTTGGCCTAGTCACTTTCCCTCCTGAGCCCCAGTTTTCTAGAGTGTGGAATGGAAATGCTAACACCTCTCTTGTAGGATTATGGAGAAGAACAAATGAGCCAGCCTGGAGCACAGAGCCCATGGACATGCAATAATCAGTAAGTACCTTCTTGCTGCCCTGTTTACTTTGGCTCCCGTGGCTCTGATCAGGCTTTGGAGAAAAAAAGGTTCATTTCTTGAGCAGGAAGATTCTGATTTCAAAAGGGAGGCCCCGGGGCACACAGATTGGCATGGGGGACTCTGGCATAATATCCATCTATTTGGTTCTTTCTTCAGGCCAGAATGCTGGTTTCAGGAGCCTTCATGCAAGCACTAAATCCACCTAATTGCTTTGAAAAGCATGGGGTAGATAAATATCCCATCAGCCCACCGCTGTAATAACGCCAGTGACATTTATGCCTGAGATGAAGAATGCAGGATGAACGGTGATCAGACCCCAGGTACCCTGCAGTGATTGACAGCCCAGACAAGGCACCCCCCTGAGCCAGGAAATGCCAGCCTCTGGGTGGGGTGAGGGCTGGGGGGTGCAGTAAGCGGGGATGAATGTCACGTGGGGCTTCTGGAAGTAGATCAGGTTTGTCCAGGATATGAAGTGGAAAGAAGGCTGTCTGGGCAAGTTACATAACCTCTCCAAACCTCTGGATTATGTCTGTGAGAGGAACACCATGATGCTTTGGGCACAAAATAAATGAGAGGAATAAATGAAGAACCTAGCACTATTCCTGCAGAGCTGTCAGAGCTCCAACGCGTTCATATTTTTCCTTTCTCCTGGAATCGCCTCTTTCTTTGCTCTCAAGAGTCCAAGACCTGTGCATGCCCCATTCACAAACCCAGGAGTGCACTCCACTCATCTGTTCATTCGTTAATACTATTTTTCATTCTTTCACTAATTATGTTTCAGTCACCCAAAATGTGCCAGATTCTAACCTGGGATGCACATACAAAAAATAATCAGACCTTTGGCCTGCCCTTGAGTTGTTCAGAGGTTAACGGCGGACTGCGCATTGTCTCAGATAGGGTCCCAACAAGGAAAAGATGGCACACTCAGGTAAAGATAATCCAAGGAGAGTTTATTCACAAAGGGATTAATTATAAAGGGATGAGTGCAGTCACCAGCAGCAAGGCTGTCACCACCCCCAGGGCCGACGGGAAGGAAGAGACCCAATCTAGCAGGAAAGAGCTGCGCACAGCAGTCCACCTTCAGAGGAGCAGTAACCTTCTGTCCAGGGACACAGGCAGCCCAAGGTAACCTCCCAGGAAGGGAGCCCCATGGCTCCTCCGTCTCTCGAAACTTCTCTTATGCTCCACATTAGCTGACATGATCAGAAGCTCAAGGGCAATGAGCTCGTTGATTCGGTCCACAGCCCTGCCTTTCTCACCACCACCTGGACCCCCGAGATATTCTTTCCCCTTCCTCTTTGCGTGGCCAACTCTTAGCTGACCTTATGAAATCATGACCTACTGAAACATTCAGAAAGATGTAGAGAAGAAAAATCAGACACTCATGTACCCACTGCCTGTACTTAATAAATGTGAAGGTTTTGCCACATTTGCTTCAGACTCCTTTTAAGCAAGAAAACATTGTAGATATAATGGGAGCATCTTTTATACGTCTTCCCCTCCTGTAACACTATTTTGAAGTTAATGAGTATCTATCCATCCGTGCTTTTACATGTTTGTTAGATAGCTCTGCTTTAAGAATGTATATAATTATCATTGTATTATAGACATCCTTTCATAATTTGCTTTCTTCACTCAACATCATGTGGGTGTTTTGTTGTGGCTTTGTTGATTGAACATTGTCTTAAGAGAGTTTATTGCCGGATGGCTTCCCTCGAATGATGAGGGTCATGCAATGATATCTGGCCCAGACTTGACTTCAAAAGAGTGGCTTTCACAGAGATTTCAGAAGCACTACAAATTACAGTGACTTCCAAGTCTCCCTGCAGCTCCTCACCTTCCCAGTATAACGGTGTGGCTGTTCGCATTTGGACGCATTTGGACACGATGCTGGGAGGGAGGGCAATCTTGTTAAAAAGGAGGGGGAGGGGATCCCTGGGTGGCTTGGCGGTTTGGTGCCTGCCTTTGGCCCAGGGCGCGGTCCTGGAGTCCCGGGATCGAGTCCTGCGTCGGGCTCCCGGCGTGGAGCCTGCTTCTCCCTCTGCTTATGTCTCTGCCTCTCTCTCTCTCTATGTCTATCATAAATAAATAAAAATAATAAAATTTAAAAAAAAAGGAGGGGGAAAGGTGGCTGCTGCTGCTGCTGCCTGCACCCTCTCCCCTGGCAAGGCTCCTCCCGTTTTCCCACGTGGCCACCTGTACATCTCCAGCAGCTGCCCATAAACACTTCCTGTCCTCCTGCAGTTTGATCTCTTTCCCACATCTAGCATCATTATGACACCAAACTGCCCAGGCTTATGTGGACACTACCTCCCACTGAGAGGCGAGGTGTAAAGCTAGGAAGCAGCTAGTTGGTAACTGTTCTCAAAACAAAAAAAAAGCATGGGTCTATCGCCAAACATCACCCAATCCTGGCGCTTTGACTCTACTGTGGTTCAGGAGACTGCTGGTGCCCCAGAGGCCATTCTAACAAGGACCTACCCAGAGGGACGTATGGAATATCATGGCAAGAGGACTTCCCCTATTATCAAAACCAGGGACTGGGATTAAGAATACATCAGCACCACAACCACCATCACCACATTTATAATCAACATTATGTTTTCTAGCTACCTCAAGGATGACATATATAGATCTACTTCATTTATTTTAGTTGCTAAAATCAGATTCCATCGTATGAACATATCGCAGCTTATTTCTCCATTTCCCTGTTGATGGACGTTTAAACTTTTGGATCTTTTGCTATTATCAGCAATGCCGCAACATCTTTGACCTCATCTTTTAAAAAAATGTTCTGCAGGATATGTATATATTCAGAAGGATAATTGCTGGATCACATGATATGAGCTCTCTTTTTACCAATCTAAAATATTGCCAAATTCTTCCCCCAATGGATGTGTCCATTCACATTCATACCAGTAACATCGGAGGGTTCCTATTAGAACTTCATTTTTCAAAATTTCTTAATTCAGATTTGAGGACAGTAGAAATATATTGGGAGGCCACATGGTACGGTAGGAACAGTCCTGAATTTTGGGTCAATATGAGGAGATTCTGGCTCTAGCTCTGCCCCTGTCTTGCTGTAGTGCTGGTACAAACATGCTCCCCTCTCTGGGTCCCATTGTCTTTATTTATAAGTTGAGGGCATGGCCTATAATGTCTCTTTAGTTCCTTCTAGCCTTAACCTTTTGCAATCTATACTTCAAATAATAGCTGACTTAAAAGTAAACTCACTCCATTGACTCACTCACTCACTCATTCACATTGACTTGTTTCATCAGAACCTCATCATGCCCCACTGTATCCTAGACACTGGTTACCCACAGAAACACGGCCATGTCCCTGTCCTCAAGCACCTCACACTTGAATAGACAAGCAAATGGAGATGCTCTGACCATGGCATCTCAGGATGACCAGAAGGGCTTCATGTTGGAAGTTATGTTTTATGTTAGGGATGAATTGGTGTCAGCCAGACCAAATCCAAGGAAGGCCATTTCAGACAGAGAAAGGCATGGAAGCTAGAGGTGGTTTGGGATATTTGAGGATGGTAAGTAATACGGATTGACTATTTCAATTGGGATGTCACTGCCATCTTTCTATTCCATTTTTAAATTCCTTCAACAGTATTTACTGATTGCCATTTTATGCTAGCCACTCTGCTAGATGCTAGGGATAGGAGGTGAATAAAAATATCATAGTTTCTGTGCAGGGGGTAGTTTTCTGTCTGGTTGGGGGATGTATACAAACATTAAATGCACAACGAAGTAAGTATTGGGGAAAAGAATAGGGTGCTTTGAGCCATAATAGCATGCTGAAGTGATTTAAAAGAGGATAGGGCTAGGTCTTCTCTGAGGAAGTGAAAATTCCAATTAGGACCCAAAGGCTAGGAGGGAGCCACACATGAAGAGGGCAGGTGGATCCTATGGAGGAGGGAATGTCTGGAGCCCTGAAGGTCTCGCTCCATACATATGGAACTGAAAGGGGCCCTTGAGGGGGTGGAGCACAGCAACAGAGGAGCGAGAAAGCAAGAGATGAGACTGAGGAGGGAGGCTGAATGCAGGTCATGCCTCCTAAGGCCTGGTAAGCTGGGCTTCTCCTAAGAGCAACTGGAAGGAGTGACCACTGGCCCCTTCCTTTCTTTCTCCTTCCTTCTTATAAATGTCTCCTGATCATGCTATATGGAGAGTCTAGGCATCCAATTCAGCTTGGCTCTCCATCCTAAACCCAGCCATCCTCATGAACAACTGTAGGAGCCCTCAACCCCAAAGACTTCCCTCCATGCCCCCTTCTTGCCCCCTACCCCAATCCCCAAGGCCATACTTGTACCTGGCCATCACCAGGAAAGTCTCCACTTGTAGAATCTCATACCCACACCTCCTTCTCTCCCCCACTGAGACTTCCTCGCTTCCCCTTCTGTTTCTTCCCTTGGCTTTCCTTCCAAGGTTGCTCTTTGACCTCTTCAAGACCCCCAGTCCTTAACTTCTCAACCATCCTCTGTCAATCGCTTTTTCACTCCTCCTCTCTGGCCTGGTCTTCACTAGTCCATCCCATGAGCCATCAACCTTTCTGTGCCCATGTCTTCATCTCCCTGTGCCTGTTCTGCAAAATTCCAATTGTGCCTAAATTGAACTCTTTTCCTGTCCTCTTATGCCTGGGCTGCTGAAGGCAAGTGCTGCAGGTGTGCCCCTTCATGAATCCATGCTTTCTGATGCATGAATCCATCAACAGCCTGGGGTGCTCCCTGTTCTGGGCCATCCTGACTGTCCATTTCTCCCACACTTGCTCATTCTTCATAGTGGTTATTTCCAATCCTCATTCCTCTCCCCCGAACTTCTTCTTCCTGTCCTCTCAACAGATGACCTCGCTTCCTACTTTGAAGTAAAAATAGAAGCCATCAGACAAGAATTCCCTCAACTGCTTGGCACAACACCTACCAATTAACCTGTATTTGTGCTCTTTTCCATCCATCCCTTTGTGAGTGGCTGATCCTCAACCTGTGCTCTGAATCCCAAAGTTTTCTCCCTTCATGAAGAGGCTGCTCCATTGATTATCCATTCACTAGAACGAAGAGTCCATAAATCTTTGTCCTTGCTCTGTCCCTTGTGCCTGAAACACTACCGGGCACATAACAGGTGTCTGAGAAATATTTGTTGAATGATTTCTCTCTTCTCTGCCTTCAACCTCTGTCTCTCTATTGATTCATTGCACCAGCATTTCAACCTGCTCAAGGCTTGTTCACCCTTAAAAAAACAAAACAAAACAAAAACAAACCCAAACCACAACAAACAGCTCTTGACCTGGTGCAGCTCTCTCCCTGGATCCCCAGCTACAGCTCTAGCTCTGGTCTCCCTCACTGAGCACACACTTGACCAATTTGCTTGAGCCCCTGTCCCGCTCCATCTCCTTCCATTAACCGCACTGTTCACACTACCTGGATTCACCCTCTCAAGGAAATTGCTGTTCCCTGGATAACCTCATTTGCATGCTTTTCATGTCTCAGAGTACCTGACCTCTGGCAGTGGTTGGCTCTGCTGTCCTCTCCTTTCTTTGGAAGCACTCTGTCTCGACATCCGTGACCATGCTTGGGTCTGCCCTCCCTGACTTTTCCCGCCTCTGAACCACTCCATGCTCCAGCCAGCCAGATCTCTCTAATGCAGATCGGATCCTGGCATTCCCTCTGAGCCTTTGTTATTGCTCTGCTGTCCTCTGGATGATGTCCACATTCCTTCCAGGTGGTGGTCAGACTCTGCCTACCCCACCTCTCCATGTTCCGTCTGGAGCCTCACTTCTGGCATGCGGGCACTAGTCTGTTAGAGGCCTCTGACCCTTTGCCCATGCTTATCTGACCCTCTATCACACTTCTCCACAGGAGCTTGCTTGATTTGGGGACCACAACCCTAACTCAACCCTAAGTGTTTCAGACCTTCTGCCGTCCAGGCCTGGCCTTAAACTTGGGCCAGTTTTACATTCCCAATCTTGCACCGGTTCTTAATAATAGCCTTCATTTTTGAAGTATACTTTAAGTTTGCCTCGTACAGCCACATCCATTTTCTCACCTGATTTTCTCAATAGCCCAGGGAGGTGGGAATGTCCACTGTTATGTCCATTCCACAGACAAGGAGTCAGGGGCCAGGGAATTACAGTGACGTTGGGTCTAGGACTCTCACCCAGGGCTCATGACTGCTCACCCTGGTTATATGCTTGTTCTCGATCTGGTTTTCACACTTCCTCCCCATGCTACAGGCGGCACCCCAGGGTGCTGGCCTTCCACCCAGTACAACCTCTCCTGTCCCGGAGCCCCAGCCAGGATGGGCCTGGCCATGGGAACCCAGAGTGAGCAGATGGTGGGAACACACCACAACAGAACGTCTAGTTCTTGAGGCTGAGATGTTTTCCTTTCCTTGACTCCACTTCCCCAGTGAGCAGTGGATCATCCCCCGACAAGACTAAAAATAAGTGACGAGGAAGGACTCAGACAAATGGGGTTGGAGTCTGTGGGGAGTCGGCAGGGAGGTGGGAGTGGGCAGGAAGTCTTTAGGCTGAAGGAAGACCTGTCAGAGAAGAAAAACCACTGCTGAGTGGGGCCTCCTGTGTTCCTGCGCCACACAGATCCTCACGGCTTCCAGCCGCCTGGAGCCTGAGCTGATTCCTTCCGTCCCCAATTAATAAAACCGATGTCACCAGCCAGTGTGCTGCCAGCATGGTGGTGCAGGCTCCATCAAGCTGACCATCTGCTTTGAACTAGTTTTCAGCTGCCCCTTTGACTGCAGTTTTGCTGGAGTCTTGTCAATATGGGTCCCCCGATATAGCCACACATCTGGGCTGTTTCCAAAGGAGCTGGAGAGCCGTTAACCTGAAGACGATCTGTAAGAGCACAAGGTCAGACAAGGTCACAGAGTATTGCTGTGTTTGCACCGGAGAGAGTGGGCAGGGCTCCCTCTCCTGACCCAGTGGGGTTCTCTGCCAGCAGCAGGGATGAAGCTTCTTCCAGTGCTGGCTCTGCTCAGCTGGTCAAACTCATCCAAGTCACTAAACCTCTCTGGGCCTTCATGCCATCTGCATGAAGACTGGGATTATAGGACTTTACTGTACTGAAGCCAGGAGGCAGATTGGATACCTTTTCATTTCCCTTCCCAGGGCTATGGCTCTTGGTACTATGATTCTGAGACTGTGTTCCATCTTATGACGTACTAATTGGAGGCTGGAATGAAAAGGAAAGGCATGCCAGGCTAAAAAGTGGTCCCCTTAGATATCCACATCCCAATCCCCGGAACCTGGGAGTGTTGCTTTATACAACAAAAGAAGCTTTGCAAGAGTGACTAGTTTAAGAATTTGGAGAGTATCCTGGATTATCCAGGGAGCCCAAAGTAACCACAGCGCTTCTTCTTATAAGAGGGAGGAAGGACCAGAGAAACTTTGGACCAGAAAAGGTGATGTGACAACAAAAACAGATATTGGAGTCATGTGATTTGAAAATGGAGGAAGAGACCACAAGACAAAGAACATAGGCAACCACTAGAAGCTGAAAAAGGCAAGGAGTCAGATTGTCCTTCCAGAGCTTCCAGAAAGTACCAGCCTTGCTAGCATCTTGACATTGGCCCAACAGATCTGATTTCTGACATCTGACCTCCAGAACTGGAAGAGAATGAATTAGTGTTGTTTAAGCCACTGTTTCTGGTAATATGTTATGGCAGCAACAGGGACTGATATACCAGGACTAATCATTCATAGGCAAAAAGAATGAGATTATATGACCTAATTCAAGGCATGCAGGGAGGCTACCCCATCCAAAAGCCACACTTGGGGAGATGCTCATCAGAGACATAGCTTTGGGCCAAGGTGGTGACATCCCACTGAAATGCACTCCCCTTAACAGTAGCATAGGTCATAGAAATAACACACAAGCCACAGAGGTCATTAAAAGTTTTCTAGTAGCCTCACTAAAGTGACTAAAGCAGGTGAAATTTATTTTAATCATATATGTTTTTCAATCCAGTATATTCAAAATATTATCCTTGCCAATATAACCCTAACCAATATAAAACATCTCACTGAGACATTTTACTGGTTTTTCTTTTCTTTTTTTTTTTTTTTTTTTGGTAGTGTGTCTTTGGAATTGAGTGTCTATTTTACATTTATAGCACATCTCAGTGTGGACCAGTCACACGGGGCTCTGATTTGAACTTGGGTCCAACTTGTGCAATTCTAAAAGGTTAAGAATGTCAACTCCTAAGAGCAGATCAGTTCATCAGACTCTTTCTAATTGACCCTGGGTGGACAATGGGCCTTGAGAAGGTGATGGACATGACAAGCCTTCATAGAATATACTGTAGACACAATTATCAATAGTCACTCAGGGTCGAGCCAGTAGCTGGGGAGAAGCAGGGCTAGAATTCAAGGGTGCTGCCTTGAATGCCTTCCTGGCCAGAGTAGGAAGGAGACAGTGAGGCTGAGCAGAACAGTTAAGCTCCAACTGCGTACACTGTTCTGTAACTTGATTTTATTTACTTACTGATTATACAGTTAGTATGCCCTGCACCCTTCAATGTTCTTTAGCAAAACTTAAACAATATTAAAATTAGTAGATATTTACACAATGCTTTATTTAGGTCGTTTTCTCTTTCTTTAGAGCTAGCAAGGCATGTGAGCCCCCACTGGTCCCCAAACCTGTCTGTAGCAGAGTCCAGTCAGCTCCATACGCTCTACCTTGCTGTTTCTCAAGGGTCCTCAGTGTGTCAAGGAGTTTGCTTCAAGTGTCCTCGGGAGACAGACTAGACACAACAGAATTCAGGGAAGTGGGGGATATTTTGGAGTTTAAGTATTCAGTGTGAAATGCCTGACCGAGGGCCTGGTGCAATGGGTAGGTGCCTGTCCTAGGAAACCAACTACTTTGTGGTTGCTGTTGAACAGCTGTGGTGACCTGACCAGAGGCTTCCAAGGTCATGCTCCAGAGTGGGCTCTGCTGCATCCAGGCCCACCTTCCTCTCTTTGCTGCTGCCCTGCTCTTGACTCTGTGCAGTATCTGTGGCTCATGCTTTACCTGCCAGCTCAGAGCTCCTTGTCTCTTCCCCTTCCAACGTGATGCAGCCCCACTGACTCAGGCTGACTACCTATCAATTGGCCCCCAGAACCTCTCTCATCTACTCTTCATCTCAATCCAGGAAGCCCTGGACACAACGAAGACCATGGCTGACACCTGGCTGGTGTTTTTGCATGCCCAGTAGTGTTCTGATGGCTTTGCCCGTACTGACTCCATGTTGTGGGGACTCGTATGATCCCTGCTACAGAAGTCACTAAATTACAGAAAAGTTAATTAACTTTGGAGAGATCATACAGCTGTTGTGGGAGAGTCAGCTTTGAAGCAGGCCAGCCTGACTCCAGCTTGACTTATTTGTAGCATCAAATTTCCTTGGCTCACACTCTTGGAACTTGGTCTAGGTCCTGACATAGGATTTGTCCACAGAAGATGGTGGAGGGAAAGAATGGAAGAGTTGCTTTTATGACTGACCCCAAAGGTCAGAAGATCTTCATAGATCTCTGTGGGGAATTAATCTGAAGGGGCAGACTGCGGGTGGGTATACCTGTTCTCCTAAGGTGATAGCCAAAAATGCCTTGATATGCCACAGGGCCTGAGGAGAGGACCAGCAGCCTGATGGGCTCCCTGGATGTTGACCTGTGTGCCTCCTGGATGCTAATTCCTCAGTGTCCTGAGCAGTGACCCAGAAGTGGGGGAGCTGTTGCCATTCCTTCCTATCTTCACCTGCTGGCTCTCCCCCACAGCCAGCTGTTGGGATGCTGCTCTGGAGTCGGGAGGGACCATCACTGAAGGAAGAGGGCTGAAGACCAACCTGAATTTTGTTTCTCTTCCTGGTCAGCTGCCAGGAAGGAGGTGGGGTAGCTCCAGTCATGGCCTGGTTTTAGGCAGGGGTGTGGTGGGAGAGAGAGACGCAGGTGTAGAAACACTGGCCTTTTAACCATTCCTCACTAGTGAAAGGAGTCCTTTTCATTTCCTAGGAGAGGTTTACAAAAAGCATCTGATGTGAGGCTTTCTTTCCAGGTAGAGAGTAATTCACTCTTAACCTGTGGCCAGGAAGAAAGTTAAAAAAACTAAATACCAGGACCTGTGGTGGTTTTCTTTTGCTGATGAGGTTAAATTCAGAGCCTTCTGCTGGGCATGCCAAGTCCTCCAGGAGGCATGTCTCCATCATCACCTCTTGTTCCATCCTGCAAGGACAGAGCTTCCTCCGTGCTGATGAAGCCAAGGCCCAGAGAGGTTAAGAAATCTGCTCAAGGTCATACAGCTAAGTGCCTTGGACAGCTAAGAGTAGAGTCAGAGTGTCTAAGTTCCAATCCTAGCTTATGCATTTACAAGCCATATGACCTAGTGCAAGTGACAACCTCTTTATGCTGTAGCCTCCTCATTTGGACACACACACAGAGGCAGAGACACAGGCAGAGGGAGAAGCAGGCTCCCTGTGAGGAGCCCGATGTGGACTCGATCCCAGGACCCCGGGATCACAACCTGAGCCAAAGGCAGATGCTCAACCACTAAGCCACCCAGGCGTCCCTCATTTGGAAAATGAGAACAGTAATAGCTCTCTTCCCATAGGGTTGTTCTTCCTTTTTTTAAAATTTTTTTAAAGATTTTATTTATTTATCCATAGGCACAGAGAGAGGGGCAGAGACACAGACAGAGGGAGAAGCAGGCTCTATGCAGGGAGCCGGATGTGGGACTCGATCCTGGGTCTCCAGGATCACACCCCAGGCTGCAGGCGGCGCCAAACCGCTGCGCCACCGGGGCTGCCCGGGTTGTTCTTCCAATAGGGTTGTTGTGAGCAGTAAATGAGAACATGTACATTAAGTGCTTGGATACCATGCCTGGCACTCAGAAACTTCTCTGTGGAGCTTAGTGATCAGTTAGAAGGTTAGAAGTCAATTTACAGAGTAAGAGACAGAGCCAATATTGGAAATTAGGGGCAACTTGGTCACTAATTGCCCTCCTTGTTTGTCTCTTGATAAGCCATCCTGCCTCCCTATGACACTTCCACCTCCAGAGAGATTGGTACATTGTTAACCTCCACACCTTTCCATAGGCCATCACCTAGTCTTGGGAAGCCTCTTTCTTTTCTGCAGGCTAATCAACACACAACACACAAACACTTTGCAAAGTACAATGTGCATAACCTTCATTATTGGCTTTATCATAAGGGCCACATCTGTCAGATTTGTAAACACTTTTTTTTGAAGGCTAGATACATATTTATTTTTAATGCATTTTCTTTTCAAGCCCTAACTTGTGGTTATTTTTGTACTTGTGTTCTTTTGCTACATTTGGTGAATGTTATTTGATTTTTATTTTTAATTGTGGTAAAATATACATAACATAAAATTTATCATCTCAACCGTTTAAAAATATACAATAAAAGATTGTCCTGTAAAGAATTCTTTCACAATCCCACCACACCTCTAAAACTCATACCCAAGACCACCCAAAGCCTTTAGCATGGGCCAGCCCTGCCCACCGTCAGTACCTTGTGGAAATGTTTGGGTATCCCAGCCCACTTCAGAGTGAATGTCCCAGGCCCTGTGGCCTTGTCCTGGGTCTCTTGATCCATAGATGCGGGGACCTTGGCACCCTGGCCTCTTTCTTTCTTGGGTCGGACACTGAGCCCCTGTCAGCATTTTCACTTCCATTTGGTCTGGGGACTCCTCTCTCTGGTCTTACCCAGATGCCTGGGTCACAACCTCAACACCTGCTTAATGAGATGATGCCCTTGACCACTATGTCCTCTACCTTCTGGCCCCTCCAGGGAAAAGACCACATGCAGTTCTGATGGTTCAGAGGTCCAGAGTTCCCACGCTGGGAAGCTGTGAGGATCCCATGGCTGGTCCCGTCTGACTCTTGGGCAAGGTTATCTGTTTGGCATGGCCCAGTCCAGCCCCTGACCCTGTTAGCTAAGAGCCACCATTACTGATGGCTTCTTCTGAGCCAATCCCTCTGCAGGGAGTAACACATGGTCTCATTTAATGCTTACCACACCCTGAAGGCTGGGTATTACTATCCCCATGATACAAAGATGGAAACAAAGGCCCAAAGAAGTGAAAGGACATATCCAAAGATGCATAGCTGATCAGCTCTGTCTGACTCCAAAACCAGTACTTTAAACCAGAAAGAAATGGCCCCTGCTTCCTCACTTCAGCCTGCCCACCCTCATCATCTCCTAGAACATCTATTGAAACCTATGACCTGTGGTTTTTACCTCTACTTTCTCTCAGACTTAGCTCATGGGCCCTGGATATTGGTACTTCTTCCCGTGCCCACCACTCCATCTCTGGGACATCAGATCCCAGTCTAGGGTAGCCTCCTCAGCTGAATTGGACAAAGTCTCAGATCTGACTCCACCTGTAGACAAAAATGGGTTCCTGGGGGGGAGGGCAGAGCACTGTGAAGCCCAGATTTCCTGGGTGTTCACTGACTCACCAAGCATTCATTGAGAACCCCCAGGATGGTATCATGTTTGGTAAATGGGGATTTAGGTCCCTCCGTGCCCAGTACTTGGAGGATCTATGCGGGTGCTGAGTATTCAAGAGACTGGGAAGTTCTGCCTTCCCCCCAAAATAAGAAAGAAAACCCACTCTAATTCAACTCTCCTAACTCCTAACTGAACTACCCATTCCCAGTTTGCACATTTCCTTCTAGACCATTCAAACTCATATTTTAAATAGCTGTATTTATAATAAATACATACAACTTTTTGCGTGTGTTTGTCATTTAAAACCACCCTTGGGCCAAACCTGGCCCACTATCCATTTTTATAGATAACGTTTTATAGGTCACAGTCACTCCCTTTCCTTTACATATTGTGGGTGGCTGCTTTCACACTGTGGCAAAGTTGGTACTTGCAACAAAGACTGTAAGGTCTGCAAAGCAATAATATTACCATGCGACCCTTTACAGAAGAAAAAAAAAACCTGCAAACCTTTGATTTAGTCTTGTAAAATTTCCCATATTATCGCAGAGTCTTGCTGGTTGTATTAATTAATGGCTACATGACACTTCAATGAGTGGCCTATGATTTTTAACTCAGCACCTCTCAAGTGATCAGATAAACCTGCTGGTCCAGATCATCTGCAAGGAAGATCTCTGTGCTGATTGATTTCCTCAGGGGAAAGTTTCCATACGGATTCTTAGGGCAAATCATCTGGCATTATCACCAGGGGTAGTTGGAATTCTGTTCCTGTTGTGTTGTGTTTGCTTGTTGTGACCCTGTTTTAGGACTCTCCTGACCCTTGGCCAACTGACACTCCCCAGCTGGACCTGGAATCTCTTACTGAATTTCTGTTCTGAGGGACCTGCCTGCTTAGTTCACAAAGAGCTGTTCTTTAGCACTTGCCCTGACCAGCCATGCACCCCCTCACTCTTCCACCTCCACTTCCACCTTTCCAGCCCTCCTCCCTGCCAACCCTCCTCTACACAATAGCATTTCTTGCCATTTCTTCCAACTCATTTCACTCATCTCCCATTTGCAATTACCACACCTTCAGAGGCACAGGCATCCAGACCAGATCTCTTGGTGAAAGCACAAAGAGGGGCATGGCTGGAACACACACCCACACCCATCATGGGGAAGGGGCAATCCATCATTGGATTCCTCTCCTCGGGCCCAACACTATGCTGGGCACCCAGGCCCAAGAGCTGCTTGTCAAGACAATTTACGAATCTCTGCCCTCAGCCTCGCTGTTGTCTCTGCCTGCAATTCATCTTGCTGTTTTCTACATCCTCTGGCTCCTCGGAAACTTTCCACATACTGGCTTCTGATTTACTGCATGCATAGACTATTTCTATGGGAGAACGGCTAATAAAAAAGGAAAAACTCTAAAAATGGATTTTTGCTGAACACTACTTGCCAATGAGTTTCTTTAATTGCAGCATTAGGAACATATGCAATTACTTTCATTGAGCTGATTTGACATAGTAATTTGGACCCTAGAGGAAGCCGAGTCAGTCTGAGAGGCCAGGTCCTAGTGGTTTGGAGCCACTGGCCAACAGATCTCAACCCCCTCAGCGACTGACAGCTATGGCAGCCTGGCCTGAATTTAGAGTCCCCGTATGATGCTTCACTCCCCTGAGAGCACCTCTGCTTATGATCACACTGCTCCGCTTAAGATAGAAGGGAAGCGGGATACGAGCCCATTTTAGGGAGTTCATTCATTTTGAGTGTCTTCCTTATGAGGGAGCTTAAATTTCATTCCCTCTACTTTTTTCCTATTTGTCCTATATTTGCCCTCCAGAAAGAGCTAAGCAAATCTGATCTTTCTCGTAGCAGATTTTTGGATTTTTAAGGATTAAAATCCTGTCTCCCTGTAAACTTCTCCTTCCAGGGTAAATATTTCCAGTTCCTTTAACTACTTTTCATTTGTCATTGGTTCTTGGTCCGTTGCCAACAAAGGGCCTTGCTAGAAGTGGCGATGCCAAGAGTGTAATAATAATGTAGCCAACACGTATTAAGGGTGCATCATGCAGCAGGTCTGAAGGGGCAGCAGGTCTGAAGGGGCTTTACGTTCTGTGCTGTGTTGAATCTTCACGCTGATTCTATAAGGCAAGTGCTGTTACTGGTCCCGTTTGCAGATACTGCGCTGAGATAGGAATAAAATCCCGGGAGTTGTGACCTGGCACTGTTGCTTTCTAGTTTGAACACATTCATCCAGGGAGTTAGCTTCATCTCTAAAATGAGGATAATGAGCTGTAAGTCCTAGAGGTGGTGAGAGTTCCAAGACAAGTATGCACACAGCATGGATAAGGTCAGCGTGAGGTTTTCCTGGGTCCTTTCCTGTGAAGGATGGCCCTTCAGTCTATCGGTAACCTTTCCACGTAGAAACTCAGAAAATCAGACTCTGCATCTCCTCTTGCCCAAATCACGCTCCCTTCATGAAGTGAACACACCTCTCCTCTCTGTTCCATTCCGGCTCTTGGTCCTAATTGAAGTCCTATGCTACACTGAGTGAGGATTCTTCAGGATGTGGCCTGGGACTTGGGCTCGCTTCTAGTATTGGCACAGGTGCAGTGGTGGAGCAAGGGGCCCCCATGCGCATAGCCATAATCTGTAATCCATTTCACAGGTGTGTCAGGGAATACCCCCCAACCCCTTTGCCACAATTGTCAGCTACTTTAGGAGCGGGTGGCTGGTTTGTGGATTGTGGGAAGGCCACCTGGATAACTGCTCCATGGGTTCCTCTCCCCTACATTGGGGAAGGAGGGTCAGGTCCCACGCAGCAGCAGTTGCCAGCCACGGGCAGCTGAATTCTTTCCAGTACTTCGACTTTTTTATGTCAGAACCTGTTTTCCAAATGAGCAGTTCTAGAAATACAAAACAAGCTGCTAATTTAGTAGCTACTGACTTCTTTAAACAAACACTTCTGAGTCTGAAGTACAGAGGGGAGCATTTTGGCAAACACGTGTAGTCACCGGGCCCAGCAAGGAAAGGGCAATCTGGCTTCTTATGGGCTGGGGCACCTGCCAGGCTGGGTCACACCATGGCTGGACATTATTTTCCCCTTTGATGTGTACTGGGCTGGATGTTCCCAAAGGGTGCCACAACCTCCTTTGGACTTCCTGTCCTTCTTGTCATATGTCCGCAGATATGGTTCCCTGACACATTTTATTTTAAACATCTTATTTTGAGGTAATTGTAGATTCACATGCAGTTGTAAGAAATAATGGCAAGAGACTCTGAGTGCCCCTCCCACAGTCTGCCTTCCAGGGTGTCCTCCCGTCTTACACAACCATCCTGTGGTGTCCCAGCCACTGCATTTGATTCCTGACACTTTCCAACCCTCAGCAGCCTCCATAGCATCTCTTCTCTCCCCTACCTTCCTTTTTCTTTCTTTCTTTATTTCTTTCATTCTCCTTTGCCTGCCTTTGGTGTTTCTGCTTTCTCTCACCAGCTCCCTTCTTCTTCCATTGTCTCCTCTCTTATATGGTCCTTTACTGAAGTTTTGCCAGAAGCAGTGCTCCCACTCTAGCTTCACCCTGAGCATGGGTGCACCTTCACCTTGCTGGGAGACCCTATCTTTCCTCCCAGAGGGTGTTGTCACACTGTCTACCCTGGGGCAGGGCCTTAGCTGGAGAAATGATTGCAGGGCATCCCATTCAGAACCCACTAAACTCAAGGAGCAACAGAGGCTCCAGCATGGGGTTTACTCATAGGATTAGCAGCAATGGTATTGACCCAAATGGCCCCTCCATCACCCACTGACCATCCACCGTAGGAGTTACTATACTCAAGACTCTACTCTTATAGACAGGACCATTTTTGCAGGCTACCTGACTCCATTTTCCCTTGAATGATCTCCCCCTTCATAGATCTTGTAGTTTGGACAGCAGAAGCTCTGAAAGGAAAGGTCTGTGAGTCCCAGGGCCAAGCAGTTTGGTGCTGGGGTCAGGAACTAGCATTCTCATGCCTTATCCAGGACTCCTGTCACCCAGTAGATAGCCAGCTGTTTTTCCCCAGCCAGCACAGAGAGCAGAGCCCAAGCCTTCTGAGACCCGAGAAATGCCAAGACCAGCCTTTGGAGCATCTGCTCTATCTGGGGATCAGTTGGAAGGACTTGGCCCTTTCTCATGCTCAGGTTCCTTTCCTATGGGTCCCCAGAGATACAGTGACTTCTGATATGGGGCTACTAATCATTGACTGCTTTGTCATGCATATGAACAGTGCCGTGGCACCTAAGGCTCAGTGTTTAGAGTCAGATCTTATAATCCTGGGACATTTCTAGACTGTGTGGCTTTGAATGAGTCATTTTATCTCATTTGTCTCCTCTGCAAAAGGAGGCTAACAGGACCTTCTTTGGTGATGTATCAACAAAATAAGGTGTGCTGGGTTCAGGCCCTGTTGTCATAGGAAGTGCACAAAGAATAGAGTCGGCATTAGAAAGTCTTTGGGGTCTGAGATGCAACACACTGTGCCACACACACACACACACACACACACACACACACACACAGGTCTGGCATTGGGAAAGCCACTGGATCAGACATGCCAGATTGCACCGTAGGAGCAACAAGAGAGGGGCTTATGGCAGAGCTGGTGTGGGCTCTCTGGAGACTGTAGACCTTTGAAAATATAATATAGCAGGCAGCCCGTACTGCCCACTTCTGAACATTCTGAACACAGTTTTCTCTGACTGAATTTTCCCTCTAGTGCATTATTATTTCACCCTAAGACTTAGCTAAGAAGATAGAAACCAGGTGATGTCCTGGGTCTAGGCAGTCACCCCAATCACTCACAGGAAATCCCAGACAGGTGCAGGGACCCACTGTGCACTTGAGCCTATCTGCACTCTTGCCTTCTCAGGAGTCTCCAGCCAAGCAGTTCCCAAGCCTACTTGTGCATCAAAACCATCTGCAAAGAAGGACTGAAATAAAGGCTCCTTGTGAGTGAAGCTGAAGTCTGCAGATGGCTGGAGCTAGAGGAGGCAAGCTGAGTGTCCAGAGCACACAATCTAAGGAAGCACCTGCTCTCAGGGTCATACAAGTACAGGAACTGCACCTTCCTCTTGATCTGGCCCTGGCTTGAGACACAAACTTTCAGAACCTCGCCATAGATTGTGGTGGGCACTCGGGCGGACCCCAGACTGCCGCCCTATTTGACTCCTGATCTGAGCAGCTCAGATCACATGCACCTTTGGTCCTGGTTCTGTTTACAGAAGCTTCTCTGCTTCTCCCAGGGCCACGGCCATCTCTGTCAATAATCTCATTTCCTGGGAAAGCAAGAGGGAAAAATAACCCAAATCTGGAGGCTTTTCCTCTTTGACATCGTTTTTCTCAGTCACTAAACCCAGTTAAACCCCCCCTTACTGCAGGTGGAAGTACAGCTCTCTGGGAGCTCACATGGCTCTTGTGTCCCTGCTTCCTGTGTCTTTAGAAAACCCAGGGTGAGGGTGGGGATGGCAATGCTCTAGCACTCTTTATTCCTTTCACTAAATATGTACGGAGCATTTCTTGGATGCCAGGCTTTCTGCACAGTCCTGGGGATGGAGGTGGCCTGGACAGAACTGACAGTCAGGGGGCTGTGCCGCTGAGCACACAGTACACTCCTGGAAACGTGGTGAACCCTGTGACAGCAATGCACAGGGAGCCAGGGGAGGTGGGGGGAGGGCAGGGTGCAGCTGACTATCTCAGGGATCAGAGAGCAAAGCCATTCCTGGGATGCTGACACTGAGCTGAGGTCTAGGGGTGAACTCACTGCACCTGAAGGGAGGAGAGAACATTTTTAGTACAAAGAACAGTATAGTTTGGGAGACGAAAAGAGCTGAACATGATTAGTTGAAGGCACAGCAGGGGCAAGACTGAGACTATAAATGGGACCACACAGGTAGACCAGGTCCGGAACATGTGAACCTCATGGTCTTTTCCTAAAGTACCGGTCAAGTCTCATAGAACTTGGGGCTGGTGGCTCTATCTGGTGACCTTTCTAAGGACATTGCTGGCAGTACTGTGGCTATCAGACTACAGGGCAGAAATGGTGGAAGGATAGAAAGCTCAGGGCAGAGTCTGGGAAAGAGAGCACGATGGCTTGAACCAGACTGCTGGAAGTAGATGTGAAGTTGGATGGATGGAAAAGGTCTGCTCAGAGCCAATTTCTCCAAGAAGCTTCTCCCCTACTCCTGTCAAGACTTAGGTGGCTGGCTGCACATTCTCTTTGGTCCCATCGTGCCTTGTGCCTACCTCAGTCAGAGCCCCTCTCATGCTGCCTCTGTGTCCCTCATTCAACTGTGGACTCTGGAGAATGGGAACTACTCTTATTTGTAACTCTAATCCTGAGTGCCTGGGGTGTAGCAGTTCTCAGCCCACAGCTAATGAACAAGTGGCATGGTATAGTTCTGAGACTTGACATGGCTAATAATTCCCAATTATCTCCTGAAAATTCAAGTGCTCTCCTTTATAAGAAGCTACTAGTTTAGGAAGGGTTTAGGTGGCGGGGGGCAGGGGGGCAGGGGGACAGTTGCAGATCAAGATAGAGTTATTGTGGATTATTTTAATGTTGTGTTTCCTGGTGGGCTCTAAAATTCCTGAGAATAAGACCGTGTCTACTTGTTCAGCATTGTGCCCTGCACTCAGCAACCTGCATGCCCCCCTGTAGATGTTTAATAAATTCTCAGTGAATGAATGAACGAACTTCCTCCAGCCTTCCCTAAAATGCTGTCTTGTTCTGGGGTGAACCTTCCTGGTTCTTGGTCAGGAATCCAGGAAGACCTTCTTCCTCATGGATTCCCCAGATGGGTACTTGGGAGAAAAGGCTCGAAGGGATATCTCCAATCAGCAGCCCCCTTTGCCTTATTCCATGTAGGGGTCACCTTGGCACATATAAATAACAAGCAATTTTCTTGATGCAACTTGTTTTTCTCATTTTTAGAATAGGAGGCCAGGGGAAGGGCCTGAGGGGAAACCTGATAGACCTCTAAGGATTGGCCTGGAAAATTAATCAGTGAAAACAATCCCAACTCATGGCTGCCCTGAAATAATAGAAATATCACTGAGAATCCTGATTCTTAACTAAAATACTCTCAGCTCTCCTTCTTCTGAAGAGCCTATCCCCAGGCTGGGGGAGTGAAAAAGGGCAGGAGGAGCCACTGTGCAAGGCTTATACTTTACAAACCACATTCCACATAGCCTCACAAAAGCCCTACAAGGATAGATCTTCAACACTCTTTTACAGATAAAGGAAAGGAGGCACAGAGAGGTTAAGTCACTTGTTCAAGGTCACACAGCTAGTTATTAAAAGCCACTATGAGGCCAGTTATAGGCGCCCTTCTTCTCCATGGGAGCCTCCACAAGCTCTGAACAAAAGAAACATGATAAACAATCCTACTGGAATAAGGGAGTGATCACAGTGGGTTGGTTATAGCTAAAGAAAGTTCCGTAGGGAGGCCAGGCACAGAAAGCAATTCTTACCCAGTGAGTGGTATAATACCAAGAGAGATAAAGAACGATGTGCGCTTAGTGTCTTTCAGTCGACAAAGTGCTTCCAGGGACTTAGGGTGCTGATATAATCATCCCATCTTTCAGATGAGAAAACTGAGGCACAGAGATTTAAGTAATGTACTCACAGTGATTTAACTAATGCATCAAAGTCAGGGCTTGAGCCCTGCATTTTGGCCCTAAAGCCAGGGTACTTTTCCCTCTATCAGGCTCATGAAATCTGGGGTCCCTGCCTTCTGGGGTGGGAATGCTCCCTGGGAAATTGTTGAACAATAATGCAGAGCTGACTGTGGTCCTGAGACAATGTGAGTTTCGCAGCAATGTCGTCCACAAAGAGCTAAACATCAAAATAGTTTGGAACAAGACAGGAAGAAATGTAATGTGCAGAATGTGGATGCCATGCTCCTCACTCAGGGGCAGTGAGGAGTGGGGAGATTTGGGAAGCTTTTGGGTGATGACATGTTATGCCCAGAGATGCATGACTTTTCATGAGATAGTGGCCTGCTCAGAGGCACTGCCCTGGAAGAAGGAAGAACAGAGAAGCCAGGACTGAACAAGTGTTTGTGCAGAAAGAGGCAGGTCCAGGGGAGGATAACAGGGGACCAGGCTTGTCTGCATGGAGCCCTTCCCCTGGTCATGGCACAGTTGGACAGGATTTAGAGGATGTGCAGAAAGTAAGTTCGGGAAGTAGGGCACTGGCATTCCTGGTGGAAGGTACATGATGAGTAAAGCAAGTGCATGGTTTTACTGGTTCCTGGCTTATAGAATTGGCTGGACGACTAGAAGACAGGGTAAAGAAGGAAAACCAGGTGTGCTGCTTAGGCCTTCTTGTCTGCAAGTGCTGGAAACCCAAGTCAAAACAGCCTCGTGGGCATGGGTGGTGTGCCTGTCCATCCATCCCCCCTTCTACAGCCACAGCCCGGTTTGGTTTGGGAAGGCAAGGTCAGAGGCATCCATCCTTCTCCACACTCAGTCCCAGTGGTCTAAGTGGGGTTTCACAGGCAGCTTCAAGCTGAGGAACAGGACCTGGGCCTATGCCAATTGACAAAACATATTCCTCTGATGTGATGGGTTGAAGTCATATGTTAAAGGCCTAGCCCCCAGAACCTCAGAAAGTAACCTCATTAGGAAGCAGGGCCATTGCCAATGTAATTAGTCAAGATGAAGTCATACTGAGGTGGGGCGGGCTCCCAATCCAGTATAACCAGTGTCCTTATTGTGAAGCGACAGCCGTGCAGAGAGAGCACCCCATGTAAACACAATGGCAGAGGTTGGGCTGATGCTCTACAAGCCAAGGAAGAAGCACAGAACAGACTCTTCCCCACAGCCCTCAGAAGGAACTGCCAACACTTTGATTCAGGGCTTCCAGCTTCCAGACTGAGGCAGCACACTTCTGCTGTTTTTTTTTTTTTTTTTCTGGTAAAGATTTTATTTATTTATTATTTATTCACGAAAGACACAGAGAGAGAGGCAGAGACATAGGCAGAGGGAGAAGCAGGCTCCTCACAGGGAGCCCGAAATGGGACTTGATGTGGGACTTGATCCTGGACCCCAGGATCACACCCTGAACCGAAGGCAGACACTCAACCACTGAGCCACCCAGGTATCCCTGTTTTTTTGTTTTTTGTTTTGTTTTTTTTTTTAAAGATTATTTATTTATTTATTCATGAGAGACACACAGAGAGAGGAAGAGACATAGGCAGAGGGAGAAGCAGGCTCCCTGCGTGGAGCCTGATATGGGACTCGATCCCAGGACCCTGGCATCACAACCTGAGCCAAAGGCAGATGCTCAGCCACTGAGCCACCCAGGCATCCCCACTTCTGCTGTTTAAAACCATAGTCTGGGATACTTTGTTATTGCCATCCTAGGACATAACCATACCCGGTGACACTGGTTCTGGGGTGGACACAAAACCCAAGCTGATGTAACCAGAATGACATCTCACTTTTGCAAGTGCCACCTATACACATTTGCTCACTTTCTGTTGGACTGCCCCTGGGGTTGGGGCCATTGCTGCCATTCTTGTCACCACATGGGAAAGACTTTCTATGAGCAGAAGCCATGGAGAGGAAGATTTGCTGAGAGACGGGGACAGGGGGAAAGAAGCCAGGTCCTGGTGAGGTGTTTGTAGACCTGTATCTAGACCTCATCTGATGCTGTCCCTCCTTCTCAATTATTAAATTACCTGAGTCAACAAATTCACTTTGGACTTAAGCCAGTGGAGTAAAGTTTTCTCCAACTTGTGGCAGAAGGAGCTTTGACTTATATAGTTTCATTTAAAAAAAAAAAGGAAAGGAAAGGAAAAGAGCTTTCTGCAACGAGGCTGAGATTTCCTGCAAATAAATGGAGGGAAGAACTAGAAGAATGGCAGCTCCAGACATCCTGGCAGCTGTGTTAGGCATACACCTGCTGCATTTTTCTAATCCTTTTGCCGGGGCTTCCTCCTGTGACAACAACATGGCAGCACAGAGATGTCATGCCAAAAAGACATGACATGACCAACATGGTGCCTACCAACTCTGGGATCACATCCTTAGAGTCCCAGGCGAGAATCCAGACAGTTCAAAAATGCCAGGGAAGTGTTTTGGATGGCCCACTCCAGATCACTGCAAAGGCCTCCTTAATTATATAGCTTGGAACTTGGCTTAAAAGCTCCGTTAGGGTCTATTCTGGGCCTGACATGCTGAGAGTCCTCTGGTGGGAAGTAATAGTTCTATGGGCTATTAGAAAATGTTCAGATAAAAGAGTTCTTTGGTCAAATAACTTTGGGAAACCTTGGATGAATGAGTTAGGCAGATCTCTGCAGGACTTCTCAGAGCCTTTAACGTGTTGATGTAGGTTGAAGTGTCCAGGGGAAGGGGAATGTGTGTTGCACTTTTGAAACTTATCTGATGAGAAAGCACTGTTATCTCAGAGTATCTAAAGGATCAATTTTCCTTATGACATAATTTGAGAAATACTATATCCCATAACAGTAAGGGTCGTGTTTCTTTCATTTTTGTTTCATCGTCTGTGGCTACAATAGTATATTGCATACGCAAGGCATTCCGAGGAATCCCAGAAGCTCAGTGTTGGAAGGGGTCTCAAAATTTACCTGGCCCCTCAATATTCCATGTGGTTTGGGGATGTATTTGAGGGCTGCGCCCACAAGTCTCCGTGATGTTACCACATCTGTCCTAATTAGCTGTTCCAGTGTCAGTGTAGTGCCTCAGAGACACATGGTGACCTGGACAAGAATGGGTCTCTGATGCCTCAGTGCTTCTGAAAAGAGGCCACCCCATCTGCATCGATGGCTGGTGGCACCTGAATACCCAGCGGAGCTCCTTTAACCTCACAGTCCCAGGGGAGCTTGTCTGACACTGAGCTACAAGCTTTTCTAAATCCCCGGGGATTCCGATGCTGTTAATGGCCACATGATACCAGCTAAACAAAAATGACTTTCAACATTTAAAAAGAATCCCAACCAGTCTCAAAGCCATCCATTGTGTCTGGTTGTGCTCAGGTCTTGTAGGCTGTGTTATCCTCAATCTCGAGCGTTTCTACTGCTCTAGCACCAGCTTGCAGACGTGCCAGGAAATACAGATGAGGGGACTGGAGAAACCAGCGCCACATGGGACTCCAGTGACCACTTTGCTCAACCCCACCTTGCTTTTATTTGTTTCTTTTTTACAGATGAAGAAACTGAGAGGCCCAGAGAGAGAAAGTGACCTGCCTGAAGCTACACAGCAAATAAGCGTCAATGTCAAACTTTGTCAGCGTCAGTATCCAGGAAGGAGTTAGATAAATGTTTCCTAAAATGTATTTCTAGAAAACACTGGTCTTTTGGGATGGTCAGATGTGTATTGGGAACACAAACACTATATTCAGTATCATTTGTTTGAAGAGTACGTTGAAATTCTGTAATAAAGAACCCCGATGAACTTCTATTTAGCTCAGTGTCTTGCAAATTTGTCTGATCATGGAACTTCACTTCCCCTTTTCGTAGAAGGCCATCCTAAAGAATTACTTTGTTGGAACTTCTATTTTGAGGCTGGTCTTTGGGTTCATCTGTGTCCTTAAGGCACTGGGCAGGGTGGTGGGACAGGCAGACAGGGAGTGCGGAGTGGGTTGGAAGCTTCAAGGGCCAGGAACGAGAACTTCGACACAGGGGAAGACTGGGTGGGAGTATCTCTGGACTCACGGCTGTCCCTGTTTGCCAACTGAGTGGAGAGTTGTGGGGCCAGAGGAGGAGAACTTCGGGAGGAAGCAGACACCAAAGACTAAGTCTCAGCGTGGAGGAGGACGCCGGTTCAGGGGCTTCCAGGCTATTGTCAAGATCTAGGGGTGGGGGCAGGGGCATCCAGAGGGCATTGGCAAGATAAAACAGTGACTCCAAGGATGGGGGAGGTGAGTTACATGGACACAGATACTCTATATAAAGGGTGCGGTAGATTAGAGAATTAGAACCTAATACCTGAGAAATGGGAGGGTGGCAAGAATAAAGTACAGTGTCATCCTAGAAGGTAGTGTGGACGTTAATTGAGTAGGTGTTTCCTCTCTGGCCTGAGCACCAGTGCCTTGGGGAACACAGACATATCTCAGGCACCCTGGAGATCCGGGGAGATGTGTAGCAATTAGGTGTCCATCTTCTCCAAAGGCCTCTTGAGGGAAGCCTGGGTATGCTGCATAGAAAAGTGAAAGCCCAGTAGAGCTGTCCACTAGCTTGGAGCAAAGGTGGTTTCCAAACTCCAGACAGAGGGCAAAGACAGTTAACCAGTCCTTTAGCAAGTTCCAAGAGAATGGCAAATTTTACCCACAGATTGCCTGAATACTCAGTGTCCATGGCTGGACTGGACCAGATTCCAGGTTCATGGAATGGGGACAACCCCAGTGACCTCTATAACCCAAGTTGTTATCATTCCAGCCATGCCACAAAACCACTCCATGAGCCTCAGAATCAAGTCCTTTGAATCTTGGTCCCAGTGTTGATGCCTTTAAAACGAGTTGGTGTTATTCTGTATGTTAGTAAATTGAACACCAATAAAAAAAAAAAGAAAAAAAAATATATATAAAAAAAATAAAATAAAAAAATAAAAAGAAAAAAAAATAAAACGAGTTGGCCTCAATTATTTCTTTATTTCCTTCTATGACTTTTTAATTCTCTGGCCACACAAGTAGAGTGCCTGTGGGTTGACCTGTCTGCTTGTGTTCCAGGTTCCACACATCATTCTCCCTTGTTTCTTTGTAGATTTAAGGGGAGTCTCTCATCCTAGAACTGTAAAAATGGGAAATTGCAGTTCTGTCATGAACTTACTTTATAACTCAGGGGAGGCACATTTAAGAAATACAGCTTTCCTGAGGAGGCAAAGCCATAATACCTTGTGAGTCAGCCGGATTGGAAGCCTCCCTGGGCATCGTTGTTCCCGTGGACAATCTCACTGGGTAATTGGGAGGGTCAACTGGACATGCAAGCCGTGGATCAGGCATATGCTCTGTAGTGTGCTGTGCACATGAGAGGGAACGGTGATGATGGTGACGATAAAATCGCTGGATTCTTGAGGCAAAAGTTGTGATGAGAAAGCAAGTAAGGTCACTGGAGGCAAATGTTTGCCTCCTCTATTGAATACTGCTGCTGCTGGAAATCAAGGCTGTGAGACGGCCAAGGGAGCTGGAGAAGGTTCAGTGTATGCACATCTCGGGAGGGTCCTACCTCATTCTGCAGGCAGCAGTGAGGGACTGGAGCAAGGTTTCTCCTTGGAGCCAGCACTCTGCAAAAAAATTGGCTGAGACTTTGCCTCATTTCACTCCAGTAATAAAGGCAACCCTGTTGGTAAAAAACAGAGCCTTTGGGTCCAGTCTTCTCTTGATCTCTTGTGCTTTGTTGCTGGGCCCTAGAGCCTACACATTCTGCCTTTTTAAAGTTTAAATTAAAACTCTTAGAGGTCAATGAGTGGTTGGAGCTGGAGAAAAGCACCAGCAAACAGTTTGGAAAGGACCCTGGACTGAGCCCAGCTCTAATCCTAGTTCTGCTGCCAATGAGCAAGCTCGGGGACTTGAGGAAGCCACAGTTTCATCATCTGTAAAACAGAGGTTGGGCCTAAGGACACAACAAGCTCCACGTTCCAGGATTATATGAGAAATGAGGAGAGAAATCATACCACACTCATCACATTGGTCCCTGAGCTCAGGGAGCTTGAGACAAGAGGACTGCATGTCAGACACACCAGCAACAGCCTCCATCCCCCAACCCCATGGAGAACAGGGAAAGTGGCATTTAAGGAGATGCAGCTGGAGCTAGGGAGGAGCTATTTGTGCTTTCCAAGGGGCAGACCCTCAGCCTCAGAAAAATCCCCTAAGAACTGGGCAAATGGGGAAAAGGAAAATAATAATGACAGCAGTTAGCTTTAATTGAGCACCAGGTTCTGACAGCCACCTTTCCACCCCTTCTCTCTGCATTTCCAGGACTTGTTTCCAGATATTCACCACCTCATTTCTGCTCCTTTTCTGGACATATGCGTATAGCAGTTCCCAGAGCGAAACACTGTATTCTAGTTGGGGTCTAAGTAGTCTTGACTGTCAGACAGCTGCCTTTCTAACCTGGACACTCTACTTGTATTGATTTAGCTTCAAACTGTGGTTGCACATGTCTTATGCAGCTGCTACCTCGCACTCGTGGTGACTGCTTCACTTCTGGCCAGCTAATCAGCCCCTCCCCTGAATGTTTCCTTTATCATTACTGCAAATCAGCTCTTCCCATCCTGTCCTTGTGATTGATTCCTGGGCTCAATATTTTAGAACCTGAGATTCATCTCTGCTAAATTTCATCTTATTGGTTCAAGTCCATTGTTCCTAGCTGTCAAGAGAGTTTGAATCTACCATATTAGCCTCCATTCCCAAGTTTGTGTGGTGGTGTAGGTGGTGGAGGGTGGAGTTGGCTGGGTCGGAGCTCGGAAGGCTGGTTGCTACAACGAAGCCAGGGTCAGCTCGGTAGAGAAGGTGGGGGGAAAGGTAGACTGGAAAGGTGGGGTTCAGGAAACAGGCCTGGCTCTAGGCTGGGATTGGATGTGGAGAGGAGTTCAATGGAAGACATCTACCATGTGTGAGTAAATTTGGGTTTGGTGAATGCTTGGAAGATGATTCAATATGCCAGGTGGGGCACATCAGCCATAGTCCTTGGAAGGTGTAATTCTGGAGGTTGAGGGCACTAAGTGAGACCCAATCAGAACTGAGAGAGGAGAGGCATGAGTCCAGGGCTCTGAGAAGAAGGAGTGCTACCAGGGACTAAGCATGGTGTTAACTTAGATTGTTCTTGCTCCTTCCTCTTACATCCAACAAGCCATCCATTGATTGTACCAGTTGATCTCTCCATGCCTCTGCTTCTTCTCCAGTTTCAACGTTTCCATTTGCTGTTGTTAACTGATCTCCTTGCATCCTCCATATGATGCTATGGGATCTTCCAAGCATATAAGTCTGGCCATATCGTTTCCTGGTTAAACCCTTTAATGGTCCCGCACTGTCATTAGTACAAAGTACAAACTTTTTTAGCACATTACAAAGACCCTCTCTGATCTGGCTCTTGCTACTTCTTCAGGTTCAGCTTAAGCCCCATCCATCCCAAATGATTATTAGACATCAAAAATTGCTAGCCTTCCAGACTTAGTGCATTCTGATATCTCTGGCTGAATTGCCCACTAATCCTTCTTTTCTTCATCTCTGAACTCTTTCAACCTGGTAGAGCTTTCTCATGGAGGCTCTCTTTGAGCCAAAGTTCCAAAGCTTGGGCTACCCCAGCAACAGAGGCAGTAGCTCTCATGACTCATGATATTTTATTAGGCAGTTTGTCTCTCCCTCACTAGATCATAAACTTCTTGAAAAAGGAATTGCGTTTTGTTTACCTCTACATATAATATGTGACCAGTAGGCTTCTGATGAAATGGAAATGAATATTAGGGTTTCCAGCCATGTATTTATTTGGGGAGGCGGTTAGGACAGGGATCCAGAATATTGGGGTCTAGGAGTATAGGTTGGAGCTGAGACAAAGAACAAAGATGTGTGTGTGTGTGTGTGTGTGTGTGTGTGTGTGTGTGTGTGATTATGAAAAGTATCATATTTGGGGCCAACAAACCAGAGGTTACACTGCTACTTTATAGCTATGTATCTTTGGATAAGTTCATTGATCTCTCTGAGATCAATTTTCTCATAGGTAACATGAAGATAGTGATGGCCAGCTCTGAGATAAAGAAGTTAAAAAATACCTCACCCAGTGCCTGGTATGCTGCAGGTACTCAATAAATAGCTTGCACTTGGTTATCTTGGTTGTTATGTGGAGCAAATGCAAGGCAACACACCAGCTGGACGGGACATCATCTTCTCTGTAGGAGTCCAATTGTCATCAAATGGCCCTTTAGTAAATTAGAGCAAAGGAGGAGACAGGATCTAAATAGCCAGACCCATTAAAGACTCATCCTGAAGTCCTCACTGGGACAGCTGGTTAAGCAGCTTGGACACTTGAGCAAGCTGCTCAGGACCTGCCTGCTCTTCCTCTACAGCCCCGGGGTCTCACTCCCCATACTGACTCTTCATTCCTGCTCTGCCTATAGTGCTTATGTCAATCCCTAAAATTGGCTGTATTTACAATATTGCTTCCTGGCAGGCAGGTGGGGGCTTCTGTGATTTCAGTTTATCTTCATTAGCTACTTTTGAAATGTATGCGTTCCTCTAGAGACCCTATGCTGAAATGGAGCAAGGGCCTCAGTCCTGCCTTATCAGCAACTCCCCAGTCAACCATCACTCTGAGGGTCCGTATCCTGAGGAGGTGACTAACTTCATCTCATCGGTTTTAAGTTTCAAAGGTTGATATTTTCTGATTTCCTACCCAGATTCTGAAGTTCACTCTCTTTGAAGAATGAACATCCTCTTACATTCATTTTTCATTATGTTCATTATGGCATCCACTTACACCAGGGATCAGCAAACTTTTTTTCTGTAAAAGGCCAGACAGTAAATATTTTAGACTTTAAGATTCTTATGGTCTGTCCCATATTCTTTGTCCTTTTTTTCAACCTTTTAAAAATATTAAAAAAATAAAACAAAAAAAATATTCCTAGCTTCAGATTGTATAAAAACAGGCCATGGTCTGAACATGGCTCCAAAGTAGAGGTTGCTGACCCCTGTCTCATACCATTCACTAAATAAATGCTTTCATAAATGTCTTTCACCATCCCTCTTACCTTTTGCTCCTTCCCTCTCTCCTTTTCTCTTTTCCATCTCTTTCCTTCCTATTATCCTCTCCCTCCAACCCCTCTCCTTCCTCCATCTTCCTCCCTCCATTGCTTCCTCTCTCCATCCTTCCATCCCTCTTCCTCCCATACAACATTTACAAAGCATTCACTAGGCTTTGGGTGCCGTACTATGACCCAGGGATATGAAGATGAGTAAAACAAGACCCCTTTTCTCAAGGAGTTTTTAATATTTGAGGTGATCAAGCCTGTAACAGTAGCCAGCAAAGTGTGCTAGCATAAAATGTCAACCTGGTTGCTTTGACAACATGCTGTAGGACTGTGGTAGGAGTATCAGTGATACGTGTTATCTCAGGCCACTACATTCAGCCCAGCTGAGAGACACAGGAAGAGGGCCAGCCTGGATGGTGGGCGGATCCCAAGGGGATGGGTTTGGGAACTAGACCTCAAAGCGAGAGTCTGCCTAGCAGTGCTCCCAAGCAGAAGAAACATTTAAACAAAGAAGTGAAGACAAGAAAATCAGAAACTTGTTTGAAGAGAATAATTCATAGGAAGTCAGGTGGGGTCCAGAACATTCTTGGAGGTGGGATGATGCAGCAGATAGACCACAATCTCTGGAGTCAGAATTGGTTCAAATTGCAATTCTCTCACTCACTAGTGGGGCCTCTGGGCCAGTTCTTGAAGCACCCTAAGCTTGCTCTTTTTGATTTGTGAAGTTAGAGACAACAGACAGTGCCTTTCTAGAGGGATGCTGGGAGGAATGTGCGAGTTAGTGAACATAAAGTGCCTGGCACAGAGTTAGTGATCAATAAATGTCAGCTGTTCTTACCAAGAGAAAGGAGGAAGGTGGTAGTGAGGGAGGCAGTAGAGGCTGCTGGTGCCAGATCACGCTTGCCTTGAACTGACTTTGGACTTTAATACATAGGCAATGGGGATCCTTTAAAGATTTTAAGTCAGGGCATCAGATTCGGTCTGCCGCACGCTCTAATCTCCTTTCTGACTATGGACATTGGCAACATCTAAGGGGCAGGTTAGAGGATTCCCAGTTCGCAGAAATGACCTCTTCTTCTTCAAGGTCAACCAGCTTATGAGCAGCAGACCTGAGCCTGGTCTCCTGAACTCAAAGTTCTGTTCTCTTGCCCTCCCACACCGCTCGCTAACCAAGTAGCAGACAGCATCACGCCAGCCTTGCCCCGGTTCCAATTAGCAGACAAATCAGAAGTGGCTGGCGAGGCTTCAGGCTTTGAGCCTGCTGCAGTCATGTTTATCGTTCATCAGAGGAAAGAAGTGATGTGCCAGGCTGGTGAGTCAGACCCCCACAGAGGGAAGATTTAAGTGATGTGGCCTATGGAGCTGGTCCTGGGGACTATAATTTGGATTGTCGACTATGCTCAGGAATAGAATGTTTCAACAATTCACTGAATATGGTCCTTGTCCAGAGAGAGCTTTGAGTTCTTAAGGAATTGGTGAAAGCAAAGCAAGCCTGGGAGCCTGAGGGATGGGTTCCGCACCCAGCCTTGCAAGCACTGCACAATGGGGAAAGCACATCTTGTTTTTATTTCTCAGTTTCAGTCTCCTTCTGTGTAAAATGAGGAGTTTGGGAAAATTCAGATTAGTGGTAGGCAATGTTATAATGAGATTATGGAAAAATTCAGATCTTTTCTCTTTTAGCAGACCTCCAGCCAAAGGGAGTGGCTGGGGCATAGTAAAGACAGTAGTACAGAGTGTGTTTGAGTCTGGGCTTTTCCCATAACTGGCTGGGTGACCTGAGCTTTTCCAGTCCTGTTTCTGCACCTGAGTTTTCATACCTGTGTGCCAGGTGGGTAGGGCCAGAGCAGAGATCTCTAAATGATGAACTGTGGGTTAAATTTGACTTGCAGATGAGATTTATTTGGTTTCTGGAAAGAGCACTCTCTTTCTAATTCTCATCCATCCATTTAGTGAGCCAACATTTTAATACAGGGAGATTTCACATCCAGTCCTGGATTCTTAACTTCTCCTGGAAAAGCAAAAGGCTTAGCCATACTGGGCCTCATTCATACTGGAAGCACACACTGGAAGTGGAAAGCAATGGCTCTGTTTGGACTGGTGTCTACTGCCAGTCCCACCCGGCCCACAGCATGCTGGACTCTTTCATGTCACCTGCCTTTGGAAGCATCAGAGCATTCAACTCTGAATAAGGGCCTGTTAACTCACATTTTTCTGACCATAGGCACAGATATGCCATTCTGCTTTCTGAGGCTGATTCTCAGCCCTCTTAGAGGCCATACACCTTCCAGAGTTTTGTCTACTTAGGTGACTCTATTAAAACACATAGGAGGGATCCCTGGGTGGCGCAGCGGTTTGGCGCCTGCCTTTGGCCCAGGGCGGGATCCTAGAGACCCGGGATCGAATCCCACATCGGGCTCCCGGTGCATGGAGCCTGCTTCTCCCTCTGCCTGTGTCTCTGCCCCTCTCTCTCTCTCTCTCTCTGTGACTATCATAAATAAAAATAAATAAAAAAATAAAAATAAATAAAACACATAGGAATTATCAGTTTTTCAAGTATAAATTTGCATTAGCACAGTGAATATGCTTTTCCAAAAACATCTCCTCTGGGAGATGCTGACATGCTCCCCTAGGGAATATGAGCCTTCCTATCCTACCCATTCCCTTGCTGAGCCGTCACCCTGAGACTGTGGTGGTCACCCCAGTTCTTTGGTTCGTCAGCTATACTCAGACTTGAATCTTCATAAAAAGCAGAGGTGAAGCCGTAAGTGCAAGCTATGACTCTCCAAGACTGGATATTTCTTTTACTGAAAGCTGTCCTTATTTCTGTCTTCTTTCTACAGCTTCAGACACACATATCCAAATTCTTCTCCAGCAGCTCCTTTGGATAATAGCTGCCACCTCAAACTCAGCATGTCCCAACTAAACCCATATTCTCTTCCATTCTCCATGTCTCTGTCCTTGCTCCCTTGCTGTCCCTATTTTAACAAACGGCACCTCCCAGTCACCCAAGTCTGAAGACAGTAAGTTGTCTCAAGGTCTTCCTGTCCCTCACACTTCCTAGACCATGAAATCCAAGCTCTAGTGACTCTACCTCCCTGATTGTGTCACTTCTTTCTAGTGTCACTGCCCGTATCCAAGGTGAAGCCACCACTGTCTCTTGCCTAGACTCCTGCACAGTCTTCTATTTTGAAGGCTATCAAAGGCTATCTATCCTCCCTGATCCAAGCCTACTACCCTCCAACCTAGTCTCATCCACACACTGGAGTGGTCTTGAAAAAACCCAAATTTGAACACAGCCTGAAACTTTTCAGGACTCCCAATAGATTTTGGGTAAGGCTCCAAGTCTCTGACAAGGCCTATATATTTCTACAGGATGTGGGCCCTCTCTGAATGCAGTAGGTGTGGAAGAACCTCCCTTCTTGAAAGGCTCACACTCCCCAAAGATAAGCGAATCAATGCTTCCAGGCAGTGGCTAGTGGAGCTGAAGCAGCCCAACCATAGTTGTCGGGAAGCCCCATTAGACAAGCTAACCTAGGGCTCTAGGAGCTCAGCCTGACCCAAATCAGTGTGAAAACTTCCAGCTACTCTCTGTGCTGAAAGAGATGGGCCCTTTGGTTATGGCAAGTTCCTTACAAGTCACCTTGTAAGGTAGAGCCTCTAGAAATCGGCAAAATGTGAATGTATTGTTATTTTGACCTGACAGCAGAGATAGATGCCTCCCTGTGTCTCAGTTCCAAGACAAGCTAGTCATCACTGTAGACAACCTGACCCTTGACTGGTTGACCCTAATCTTAGAGCCTTAAGACTAAGGATTAGAATATCTTCCCCCTTATTATCCATGTTCTGACCTGGTAGTAGGCCTGGAGAATTAATAAGTTTAAGATAGATGAGCATTTAGAAAAATAAAAGAAGAAAAAGATAGATGAATGAGTCCAGGAGGAAGTGAAGGGAACCCACCAGATTTTTAAAGAGCCCAAGGTCCTCACATGTTCTAGTCTCCCTATTCATCCCAGCCTAAGCTCACGTTCTAAGATGCTCCAGGCTGTGTTCATGTCTAGGTTTATCCTTCCAACCTGACCCCCTTTCAGGCCAACCTTGTGAGGCGCCTGCTGAGACAGCTACCATTACTTAACTGCCACCACCATTCAGAAAAGAGCCCATTAACATTGACCAATGGGAGGATTACCTTTTTCTCCTGAAGAGTGTAGGCTATGAGTGGGATTCCATTGACAATTATCAGTGCCAATAGATAGCCCCAGCCTCTACCTCTACAGATGGGAAATCTGAGGGCCAGGGAAGGTAAGTGACCTGGCCAAGGTGACAATGGTGGGCTTGGCTCCAGAACCAGGTATCTCATTGTCCAGTCTAGTGCTCACTGCATTACAAATAGGTTTATTAATCAGTTCTACAAAGTAATGGAATGCATCTCTTTAATATCAACTTTAACACACATGGAGGTACATAGGTGAAGTGGGTACTGGCACCATGGGACTGGTGTGGGAAGAAAAAAACTAATCTGAGTAAGAGAAGAATACTTCTGTTGTTTTCTACTGCATCACTTTTAGCTTCTACTTTTGTTAAGTCCCACCTCTGGTGTTGTCTTTCATTTATTTTACGGCTCTTTATCTAATTTGTTAGGTTGAATACACGTTCACCAGTCCTGTCTTCCTGATTCTCTCCTCCCTCCATCTCCATATCTCCCCTCCATACCTCCCTCATGGTCATCCCAGTCCCTGCATTACTAATTTGGGAAACTGGGAAGTATAGGGGAGTATGGTGGGAATGAGGGTCAGGTGGAGGGGTAGGGGATTGCAAAGGAAAAGCTGTTTGGGGACAGGAAGCTTCTAAGATAAGCTGTTTCTTCCAAGCTGAGCATTTTCTGGCCACCTCCTTGGACTTTTGTACTGCCTATATAGATCTTTCTAGGGCATTTACCCAATGAACAAAAATCATGGATCTTTTTTTGGAATGGGATCCCATACTATTATAATAGATCATTAAAGGACTTTTACAACCATACTGCTGGGAACTGGGATTTTAAAGCCAAGAAAGGTCATGTGGTCTTGGAAAGGCAGCCTTGCCTTTCTCTTAGCTTGGGGGCTGCTCCCTCCTCTTCCTTGACTTACAGCTTCACTCCTTCCTGAATTTGCTGACTCTCACCCACCTGGGGTCATGACTGTGTGGCTGTGGGGAAGCCACATACCCTCTCGGAGTCTTACTTTTCACTCCACCTTGGAGCCAGTCCTGATCCTTCTTCCCAGACTTCTTCCTCACTTCCTTTAACCTCTGTGTCCATCCCCGGCACCACTACTTAAAAGTCATGCTTTCTTTTCCACTGGTTTGTGGATGTGCGTCCAGCATGCCATAGGTGCCAATACATATTTACTGAAGAAAGGTGCAAACAAATGAATAAACAAAAGAATCAATGGATTATGGCTGCTAAATTGACCCTTGGTGGAAGAGGGCAAGGAGGAAGCAAACAGGGCAGAGTAATTGCTCTGTGGCTGTTCCTATAGTTTTGACTGGAGGCAGGGATGGGAGAAGAATGTTTCTTCAACTAGACCAGTGGTTCTCAACTTGACTACATATTCAGATCTCTTAGAAAGACTATTTAAAATTCTTATATCCAGGCCCATCACCAGAGACTCTGATTTATTTGGTCTGGAACAGACCCTGGGCATTAGGACTTTTAAACAGCATCTCCAGGTCCAGCTAGTGTCGAGGACTGATGTGGGTTTCCGGAGTCAGGGACACAGCTTTATCCATTTCTGCCTCCTCTGAGGTTCCTGGGTTAGTACTGAGTGCACATCAATTGATTAGGAGTCACCTCTCTAGGGCACTTTGCCTGACCAACCCCCTCCCTCCTGACTGGATCGGGGTCTGTGCATCTATCTCTCTTATTACACTGTGTTTGATTTCCTGTTTACTTGCCTGATGCTCTCAAAAGATAATGGCTGCATGCCTTAGGGCAGGACCCAGACTTTCATCTTTGGATCCTTTGTCAAAGCTTTCACACATCAGGATGTATCAGTACCACATGGATCTAGGGACATCGTATCCCTTCTTGTCTTCCTGATTGTTAATGAAGTCCCTTCTTCCCTCTAAGGATTGTCTTTCTGCTTCTGGAAATGGCTCTCAAGCTTCATGGCCCCTGCATTAGTCATCTCTTGCTGTGTAACAGATTACCCCACAATTTAGCAGCTAAAACAACAAATTATTATTTCACATGGTCTCTGTAGGTCAGGAATTGGGAGCCCTTAGCCAGGTGGTTCTTGAGCAGAGTCATCTGTGAGGCTGCAGCCAGGACATGGGCTGGGGTTGTGGTCTGAGAAGACTTGACTGAGGGGGGCTGGCGACTCTACTTCAAGTTCCTCACATGGCTGTTGGTAGGAAGCTTTAGTTCCTACCACAGAAGAACTGCTGACACTCAGCTTCTGCTTCCTTCTGCTACCCCTGGAGCTGCTGGGTCTTAGCCATCAGCTGCTCATGGCCTTCCCATGAGCAATTGATCCATGGGATAAAGAACACAAGCAAGTGGGAGACCAACCAGGCTAAAAGCCAGTCTTTTAAATTCATAACATCACTTCCTCCATAAGCTCGCCTGAACAACCCTGGTGTCATGTGGGTAGAGGTGCACAAAAAGGTGGGGGTCTCTGCAGTCATTTTCAAGGATGACTGCCACAGCTGTCCTGCAGAAAGCTGGTCTGAGATTCCAAACTGGGTATCCTGTGCCTGTCCTAGCCTTTTACCATCCATCATCCTCTTGAACTACAAACATATATTGATGCCTATGTGTGGAGATGGTGAAAGAAGTGAATGAGCATCCGGCCTCTTTTTGATCTTTGTGGGGAAGAGCTAACAAAATAATGTTCCCCTGTTAGTCCCGAGCTCTTTAATAACACCTGAACTTCCTGTAGTTGTAAAGTCGTACATTGATAACCAGGAGTAAACCAGAAGTTTCAAACGTCTCTGGAGTGTGAACTTCTTATTTATGGCCACACTAAGTGAACACGATAGCATGAGAGTGAAGGAGAGACAGACGAAAGCTACCCACATGGGCTCTGAAAAGGAAGAGGGTGGGTTGGTGTAGCCCCCTCTCCCCCACCACCCACGTTGGGCTACACCCAACACATAGTAGGACAGAAGTCAAGGCTAATCATGTGAGCAACCAGAGCTGGCATGCCCTCCCCTCCCACTCCACAGCCAGGAAGGCAGCAGGTGTGTTGGGGGAGGGAGAGGGAGGGTGAATGCCAAGCTCCGTCACATCTGGGTCTGTTCCATTTCTGCTTTTCACCTACTACGTGTCCTTCACTGGTTCTTCTTTTCCTGAAGGCTCAGTTTCTGCATCTATAAAATGAATAGGTTAGACTGATATATTATTTAGACTTTTTTTAAAAAAATGGTACCTGCATTTTCCAACCTAAACCTTATAACCAAGGAGATGAATACCTAATTACAATATAAAACAGATAATATTGTAACAGCTACCATGCACTCATGCTTAGTATATTCTTAACATGGTTCTTAAGTGCTTTGTACACATTAATTCATTTAATCCCCACTGTGGCCCTGCAAATTGGTTATTATTTTTTTTATCATCATCCTTTTTTTTTTTTTTTAAGACTTGTATTATTTATTTGAGAGAGAGAGCATGAGTGGAGAAGGGAGGGGCAGAGGCAGAGGGAGAAACAGACTCTGCTGAGCAGGGAGCCTGACACGGGGCTCGATCCGAGGACCCTGAGATCATGACCTGAGCTAAAGGCAGATACCTAACCAAATGAGCCATCTGGGTGCCCCTACCGTCATCCCATTTCTACAGAGGGGGGAAGCTGAAGATCAGAGGTAAAATAACCCGTCTAAGGTCACACAGCTTGTAAGTGGCTTAGACTGCTATAGGGAGGCCCTAAGGCCTTGCTCTCGGCTCTCTGCTGAAAAAATAGAAGCATAATTGTTCTGGGACAGGTAAGGGAAGATACTGGAAGAGCCCCTTCCCCTCTTCCTCTTCTGCCAATGAATGTCTTTCTAAGCATAGTTACAGAGGCCTAGCACCTATGCAGCTTTTCCTTTGGCTCTAATACTTGATGAGCTTTGACCGTATCTCTCCAAGTGAGCCCTGCAGTCCTCTGCATCCCAACCATCTGTGATGCTTATTAAAATACAGATTTCTAGGCCACTTTCTATGCCCACAGAATCTGGGTCTCTGAGTGGAGTCCAGGAATTTCCATGTTAGTAAGCACACATGTGCGTCTCATGCTCACTGATGAGGAACTGCTGCATCCTCAGCAAGGGTGGGTAGCTCCATAACAACTATTTGGCTTAGAAAGGCCTAGAGTTAGCACTTTCTTTAAGAAGGGGGAGACCAGGGTCTAATAGCTCAGCCCGGGGTCTTGCCTAATTAGGACTCCACGCACGGGCACCATTAGGCCATTTGTCAAATTTGACCTCACCTCAGGCCACTGAGCCAGGTCACGGCAACCCAGGTACAAGCAACTTCACTTGCCCAAGAGCAAAGCCCAGGTCTTGGTCATTCTGACATTCCAGGCCACAATTAATCAGCACATCTGTGAGCTCACCAGGTGACTCAAGAACATTTTTATGCTTCAGAGAGAAAACAATCTCCATTACTGTTCAGCACGGCCCAGAAATCAGAGAAACAAATGGTGTTCAACATTCATGTGTTAATTATTGTTATTCCTAGAGATAGTTACCACCCAACTGCTGATTACAAGCTTGACTGCAGAGAGTATCTTTGCAATGGGAAATCTGGCTTCTTGTGGCCTCTCCTGGGGCCTTCTTGGTTGTTAGATCTTAGGGAAGGTCATTAATAAAGATATTTTAGTCACAGGGCAATCATATCATGCTTATGAGTGTAGCTGTTCTACATAAAAGAAACACAACCAAGAAGAAAAGAATGGTCAAGGATACTGGGCAGAGAGACAAGGAGAGTGAGAAGCATTAAAATCAGTCCTGGGCTTGCCCTGGTGTGTGGACCAGGAAAATGTACTCTCTTCTGCTATTGTATGATAGCTATATCATGCTCTAGCATTTTCTCAGGAAGTGACACCTTCAGGAATTTGGGATTACCTGGGCAGTTCTGCTAAGTAGTGTACCCAACTGTGTTCAGCACACAGTTCTCCTGGAAAGACAGGTTGGTCCATGGCCACCAGAGAGAAGCAATGAGTCCACATTCTGGTTAATCCCCTCTTACATGGGTGGATGGACAGGGCCTTTCTCAGGGCCCTGAAAGGTACAAAATCTGAGACAGCAGGAAGTTCTGTTTCCAGGAGGAGGCCCCTTCCAAGCCGCTTCCCCGGGAAGAAATTACTGAGGGGTCTTTGAGAATTCATGTTGAGGCCCTGGGCTTACACTTACAGAACCAAGAGGGTAGAGGATTCTTGCTCCATACTTTTGGGTGGGTGGGTGCTGGAATGATGGCGGACTACTTTCAAAAAGCTGAAATTTCATCTAGAAGTAGCAGAAGATCAGAGAGAAGGTGCTGAGTTATCACACTGGCTATGTCACCCAGGAGTCTGAATAATAACAATAATAAATAATAATATAAAAAAGGCAGTCTACACAGGTATGCTCCCTTTGGGGTAGGCACCATCAAACAGGCAGGTGTTGCACAGATGAGGGACCTGTGGTTTAGTAGGGTCAACATGGTCTCATGGCTAAGTGGCCCACTGAGTCTGGGGACCCTGGCTGAGTCCATATGACATTGTCTTCTGGGTGAGAAGTAGAGAATATAAGCCTCTGGTGCTTGGTGAGGCCCCAGTATTTCAGTCTGCTAAGGACTATTTTTTGAAAAGATAAAAATTAGGCAGAATTGAATGAATCCTTGTGCCCTACATGAGGAAGTAGGAGGTAAGGAAGACCACTGGCTAACGAGCCCTGCCATTCCAAACTGGATTCATTGACAGTACTCATCCCTGAGTGTGCTCCATGGGGACACAAGTGGTACAGTAGCCATGATGACCAGGGGCAGGAAGGCCTAGTTCTGCTGCAGCTAAGGGAACAATGGCCCCGCTTGACCTCTGGCATCCTAGAGACTGAAGGAGCCATACAACCAGTGAGTCAGCCCCTCCAAGGGAATGCACAGGGGTGCCCAAGAGGACTGGACTCCCGTGTGAGCGTGCTAAGATGGTGGCAGAGATGGGTGAGGATGTTGGACCAGACTGTTAGAGATGGATAGGATCTTTGAGAATATTCTAGCCTAATATCCTCACAATAAAGGTAAGAAATGTGAGTCTGGGAGAGAAAGGAAGCCTTCCCGTCACATAACTTGTTGATGGCACCATTGGGACTGGACCTGTTTTCTTGCCCCCAGTGCCTTAACTTCCTTGCCACACCTCATAAACCTGAATCTCATTCCAGGTCCTCAGAGTCCTGCCATGTGGCCTCTGAAGATGCCTGGCCAGAAAGCACCCAGGCCTCTGCTCTGGGTGGGCCCAGCAGGCAGGCCCCTTCTCTGGTTAGCTGGCTCTGTGCCCGGAGTGCTACCTATCACAGTGGGCCTTACTCTTAGGCCAGGGCTAGGGGGCCCTCTGCTGGGCTGCTGAGGCCTGGCCCTCAGGAAGGGGAAAGGCATGCATGGGCCTCTGAGTAAAGCCCACTGGTTGGGTGGGAGCCTGGTGGCTAGTACAGGTGAGCACCCTTTTAAGCAGGGTCAGTAATGGCAAAACTGTGCCCTGAGCCACCTGTCTCATAGTCCCCCTCCTCATTTCTGTCATTGTGGTTCTTGCCAGGCACCCTGTAAGTCTCTCAGGTCCCCCGCTCAGGGTCTCTCTTCCAGCCTTTAAAACTCTGGCTCATATCCTTTATTCTCCCCCATTCTGGGTCCTGCTAATAAGTTCCTCACTCTTAAAGGAAAAAATGGATTATTTCTCTCCCATCCTGAAGGGCTGCATTTACAAAAACTAGGCCTTACCCCAAAGGAGAGACTTGAGGGTGGAGGCCCATTCACTCTCCCTGTGGGGTGAGGCCCATCCTTGGGGAGGCCCTCTAGTGTCTTTGAAGAGCCACTAGTTGGGCAATAGTTCCAACCCTTACTAATTCTTTGACTTTGAACAACACACTCTCCCTTTCTGACCCCCTGTTTCTTCACCTGGAAAATGGGAACCGTAATTCCCACCTCACAGAATTGTGTTGGACATGAAGTGAGATGATACAGCGAAGCTCCCACCACAGGACTCAGGAGCTATTAATTTCTTTCACAAAGATCCTCAGTTTTTTCATCTGTGAAATAGGAGTTCCTGTCTGCCCCATGAGACTGGAGGCTGGAGTGTCAAGTTTTGGAAATTAGGGAATATTACACAAATCTAAGTGGTTTTTTTTTTTTTTTTTTTTTTTTTTAGGTATTGAGAATCCCAGCAAGAGCTAACATACTGAAGGGCCAGCTTTAGTGTAGACACCAAGGTCCAAACCAGGTCCCAGAGAGAAAACCTTATCTACATAGCAAGTGAAGGGTCAAGAAGTGTCAGGACATCCCATACTCCGAGACTGGTCCTTCTCTTTGCAGGTCCTTTTTCTCTTAAGGAAAAAACTGGAGTTTTGAGGCTAGTTGTGAATCAAACTACAGCTCTGGACTTCTAGCATCTGTGATTTGGGGCAAGTGCGAGGCTTCCCTGAGCCTTTGTTTCTTTATTTCTGAAGTCGGGCAGTAAAACTTCTTGCAGAGGGTTGTTTAGAGGTGGAAAGTAGCAGGACCTGTATACAACCCTGGCCTGGGGCAAGGCTCCTAGCAGTGCCCCTTCCCAGCTGAGCACTGAATCACGGGATCACTTCTCCCTTGTTATCAGTACTCCCGGAGCCAGCCGGTTCTGCGCCTGTGTCCCTCTGTTAACTCTGCCAAGCAGTCCTCTGGTGGGTGCTGGGGCGCCTCCCGGTGTGCTCCGATAGTGGTGAAGTCCTCCTGTGACGCTGTGAATCCTGTCTCGGTGGGATTCCCACCTACTGGTGCAATCTCAGGGGCTTTACTTAATCCTTCTTTCCCTAAATCAACTGTTCAGTGATGTCTGAGCCTTCTCGTCTCTGTCAACAAAAATCCTCACATGGATCAGTCTCAAACTTCATACCCCAGGGCCACTGCTGAGCTCGCCCGCCGTGCCTCAGTGGGCTCGGAGCCATCAGGCTGGCTTGGGGATTTGTCCTCCTGCCCTCAGCTCAGCCTCTGAGCTTCTGTCCAGCTCTGGCTAATTCCTTCCTCCAAGAACCCTATCCTTAGGAATGCCCTGGAACATTGCCCATAGTTGTTGGGCACCTTTCTTTTTTTTTTTTTTTTTAAATTTTTATTTATTTATGATAGTCACAGAGAGAGAGAGAGGCAGAGACACAGGCAGAGGGAGAAGCAGGCTCCATGCACCGGGAGCCCGACGTGGGATTCGATCCCGGATCTCCAGTATCATGCCCCGGGCCAAAGGCAGGCGCCAAACCGCTGCGCCACCCAGGGATCCCTTGTTGGGCACCTTTCTATGGGTGCTTTAGCTATGATCCTCCCTCTTGTCCCCTCCCCCCCAGCACACCCTCAGGGTGAGTATTAATTCTCATTGCATGGATGAGGAAATGGAGGCTCAGGGAGACAGTAGTGACTTGCCCAAGGTCACAAAGCCAACAAAGGGCGGATCCAGGAGCAGAAGATGCTCTGCTTGATTCAGGATGAGAGCTGTTCTTCCTGAGAGTGTGACAGAAATGCGAATTTGTGCAAAGCAAGTCTGGCGGATCTCTTACTGCTATTGTTTCCTGGCTTGTGGTGGCCACTGGCTGAGCCTGGCCTCACAGCCGCTCCCAACAATAATGGCCTGAGTTGAATTTCCTCTGCCTCCATCCACTCAGACCTGTCCTGTTTTTGCCTTGGCCAGAAGCGAGTCTGGCTGAGAGCATAGATGGTGCATGGAGAGCCCAGCATCTCCTTTGGAATGTCGGTTCCAGGGCACACGGAAGGCAGAAGGTCCCACAGGCCCCTTCCAAATCAGCGTCACTGAGCCGACACCAACAGCTTGGGCCTCTTCTGCGTTTCTCACACCCCAAGCCTGTGTCATTCTTGCCTCTGTGCCCTTCCTCTTGCCTGTCCCTCTACGTGGGCATCTTCTCATCTCCAGTGTACCTAGGGCTGCCCTCGGTTATGTTCAGATAAAGAGGACGTGTGATGGCGAGGCTGAGCTGCACTTCCCAGTGTCCCCCCCCGCCCCTGCACCATTCTGGTCCAGGTGGCCTCGAGAGCGATCCTCATGGAACATATGGGAGGCAGAGGTGAAGCAGCAGCCACGTGTAGCTCACACCTTGTCACTTAGCTGCTGGTTTAGTTAGTTGGTGGCCTTTCCTGCCACTGTCCCCTCACCCCCTGCAAACTTCTCCAGTCTCCCCTCTGCAGAGAAGACTGTCCTCACCAGCCATCCCAGAGCCACTCTCCTTCTGCCAGCCTCTTCTTTCTTCTCACTCTGATTCGCCTACCTCAGCATCCTCCGGGGTGGGCTCCAATGGATTCGGGCTCCACCTCTTCTTCTTTGGGGCTTTCTCTCCACTTGTTTCTCCAGCACATTCTAGACTGATCCTGTGCCAGACACAGAGTAGGCACTCAATGAAAAACAGGGCCAGGCTGTCCTCCGTTCAGGGACAGGTCTGTCCTGGTTGTATGAGGGCCTCACGGGAGCAACAAATGGGTCAGTACCAGAGGTATGGCCATGAGGTCCTGCTTGCACTGCTGTCTTCAATTGACCCAGGCATGTCCGTCTCCACCCCTCTCCAAAAGTCCCTGCCTCCCCACTGTGGTCAGTTATGTGGTCGTGTCTGCTGGGAAGGTCAGTTCTGATGTCCGTGCCAGAAGCTTTTGTGAGAATCTCTCATGGTGGACACATCTGTTCCCTAATCAAAACACAGGCAGGTTTCTCATGCTGGGTCCTAATTTGCTGAACCCGTGCATAATTGAGACAGATTATCTCTATTTTCCAGCTAGACAATTTGTCACTTACTCTTTCAGGAGTGATGCTGGGCTGGCTCAGGGTGTTGTGTACGGAAACCATCACCCACCCTCTGTGCCGGAGGCCGAGGCAGCCTCATTCCTGCCTCCCCCTGGGATTTAATCTATGGAGAATGCAGGTGGGCACCTTGTGTAAGAAGAAGAAAGGAGGAATTCTGTTCTTCAGTAGATGTGTGTGCCGGGGAGGAGACGATGTGCAGTGGGGTAGGCTGTCTGGTGGGCAGATCCAAGAAAAGAGAGTTTCTCACCTGCATTTTTGAGGAAGGCCAGATTTAGAGCCCTGAACCCATCTAAGGACCAAGGAACTGCTAGAGCCCTTAAGCTCCAGATTGGATTATCAGAAGTAGCCAGAACCAAAGTGACTCTGGCTCTGGATCAGTTACAGAACTAGAAAACCAATAAACTCTGGGCTGGGAGCCAGGGCCAGAATGTTGAAGTGTTCAAGTAGGTGAGAATGGACCAGGAGTGGGGTGTTGGTTGTCCCACTTTATGAAAATCTTATTTGCAACAACCAAACAACAACCAAAAAAACTTGAGTAAGAGGGTCCTGTGAAAACAGCCCTCACCAGGAATACGTCTTTAAAGAACGCCTCCTTCATGCACACCCAGCATCTCTCAGTACTGGAGTTAGATTTGCATGCTTACGTCAGGGACAGCATGTAGAATGAAGTGCACCTGTCAATCAGGGCAAAGGGAAGCTCTGTGGGGATGGGAAAGAACCAAAGAGAAAGTCAGGGAGCTGGTCCTGCCCCTCCTCCCCTGGGTGACAGCAGGCAAATCATTGTCCCTTTCCAGGTCTCAGACTCCCAAAGGCTAGAGGAAAGAACTGAACTAGGTGGTCTCTGAGGGCACTGCCAGCTTTGACATTTTTTGCAGGAACAGAAAGAAGGAGGACAGACATTCCTGGAGGCCCTACTGTGTGCCAGGTGCATATTTCACATCCTATCTTGGGACTCCAGGAGGGAAATAGTTTTATATTCCACAGACCAAGGAGCCAGAAGTAAATGCACCCAAAGATAGAAAGTGTCAGAGCAGCAAGTGCCCTTACGACTCCATCACCAGGAGGGAGATGGCAGGGGGCCGGCAATCAGGACCCAGGCCTGGCTGACTCCACATGACTGTCATTTCCTACCGTGAGCTTCTAGGATGGGGGAATCAGGGAGGAGCAGCCAGTCAGGCTTGCTGTGTCACTTCTGTTTCAAATCCTGACAAAAGCTTTGGGCCATCACCTGAACTTCCCATGGGGAAAAGGAGGCCAATTTATTTAATTAACATCCCACAGAGCCGCTGGAATCTTCCCTCCAGCCACAGAGGCACCCAAGAGGGAGCATCCATGACTCTGATAACATTGGGGTTGCTCCAACACAAAGCTTTAAGGAATTCATTTTCTACACTTATACATAAGTCAATAAAAAAGATGTTCGACATAATTTCCCCAGAGAATGGAAGGAAGAAAAAGCATGAATTGGAAACTCCTATTATCTTCTGTTGTCTTGTCTCTGATGACAGATAATGCTGAGTGGTAAGAAGCACTGGCCGAGGGGGTGGGGAGAGTAATGTTTGGATAGAGATTGCCTTTCTAATGTGTCATCATGCATCTGACTCAAAAAAAAGAAAAGAAAAGAAAAAGAAAGAGAGAGAGAGAGAGGAGAGAGGGAAGAAAAAAACAAGAAAAGAAAAGAGGCAGAAAAGGCAAGACTGGCTATTCTTCTCCAGGCCTGGCTCCCACCCACGTGGGGCCAATCTGCAGCCCCTGACACCATGAGCAAGTGCTGCCGAATCACCCCTTTCATTTCTGCTTCCCCCCTTTGCTTTCAGAAAGCTGATTAATTGGTCCCATACCAGTGGCTCGTCACGAAGATCTTAATTAAGGAAGAAAGTGCTACCTTGTAGTTCCTTGGGGATCGATCGCCCCAGGGAAGTCTCCTCCTCCTGCTGCTCTGGGGATGGGGAGAAAGGAGGACACAGGCAGGCTCCAAATCAATGGGATTAACATACTGGAGGAGGAGAGGAGAGGGGGGTGACTGTGCGGTGGGGAGCTTCCACAACCTGGGAGACACCTGGAGGAAAGGAGAATCAAGTGAGAGTCTGGCCAGAGGATCCAAACTGTATAGTTGAGTTGGTTGAGTCGAATTGGCCTGGGGCTCCCAAAGACAGGAGGGAACACGGGGACATCAGGGAATTGGGCTGAACTTTCAAGATTCAGTTTAAAGAAGATGGTAAAAAAAAAATGTAACAGTTGTTTCCAACCCTGACTGCCCAGTAGAATCATCCCGGGAGCTTTTAATACATAGTAATTCTTGAATCCCACCGAGTACAATCAGATCAGTCTTGAAGCGGAAATACCCAAACAGTGATGCATTTACAAGCTTCCTGGGTGACTCTGTGGTGTGTGGAGGGCTGGGACACTAGTCCCCAAATTGCTGTGGATCCCCTTTCTTCTCCAAGTGTGCTCTGCAGACCAGCAGCACACATTGGTATCGCCTGGGGGCTTATTAGACTCTCAGATCCCACCCCGACCTGCTGAAGTGGAATCTGAAAGATATCCAGGTCTTTCTGATGCACATCGAAGTTTGCAAAGCAGTGGTTAAACGACATGTTGTTCCGTCGTTAACTTCTCTGAGACTCTTCAACTTTATGTGAAATGGGAACAATGATACTTCTGTGGCAGGGCTGTCCTGAGGAGACGGTATCATTCTTCAAAGCACTAACACTGTCCCTACCACGCAGCAGCAGCTCAATGAGGACTTAATGACATTAGCCATGCAAGGTATATGGAAGGGTGCTTGCATACAGCAGGTGCTTAATAAATGGGAGCTATTACTATTTCCTCAAAGATTCCCTAGGCAGATAGAGGGAGCCTTTGCATTTCTTTGCATTCCTTTGGCTCTCTATTCATCCGTCTCTTCTGCCTCCTGGAGTGCTGTATTTTAATCAGCTATTTTTATAAGTCTCTCTACCCCCACTGGATCTTACGTATCTATTGGGTTGTATTCAGCTCAAATCCCCAGGCCTACTACAAAGCAGCTCCAGGAAATATGTATTCGATAAATGTGAAGGTTTTAAGGGTTCTTTAGCTGATGAGTGAAGGAGCCAGGTGGTCAGTTTCTGGGGTTTGGGGTTTCTGAGTCCCTAGATAGACAATTGGAAAGAACTTGACTCTGAAGAAAGAGGAAGGGGATTGACCCTTTTGGTGTCCACGAGTGAGAAGCACCTAATAAAGATGTCATGGAATATTCTGTGTATTGGATCAATTTCAATGCACAAAACTAAGTGCTTTGCGGACTAATTATACTGGGAGCTTCTAGAAAAATAAAACCAACTCTGGAATCATTCTTGGACTGCCTTCATTCCCAGTGTGCTTTGAATTTTTCCAAAAAAAAATGAGGGTCAGTCCCCTTCTGCTGTCAGACCCCATGGCCAGTGAGGGGGCAGCTTGGCAGATGGCAGTGATTTCCTCCTAATGTGGTGACCCTGAAGCTGCACACAGACAGTGCCAGGGTTTTTAATGACACCATTTAATTGGCGTGAACAGAGATGAGTGTACAGGTCACATTTGCTCGGGGCAGAAGCTCAGAGGGATCCCAAGGCCTCTGGGCTCCCACCAAGTGCTCTTCTCTAGAATACTGTGTTGCTACCAAAGCCAGGTGAGAGAGGACTGTAGCTAAAAACTTGAGGAAAGTCCTCCCTAGGGAGTCAGAGATGGGCCAGCTTCCAGCTTCCAGGACCAACCTAGCAGATAGTAAGGTGTTTTGGAAACCATCTCTTAGAGTTTTCTGGAAGCCGCTCATTTTTGTTGAATTATGCATTCATTCATTCATTCAATAAAATTTTCAGAGTCCCTAACTCTATCAGGTAAACCAAGGGGTTTTCTGTCCAGTGTTCCATTTGATTTTATTTAATTAAGTGAGAAGTCTCAGAGTCAAGGACTATCTTCCCATTTTTATAGGTGGATAAATAGAGGCTTAAAGAGACTAAGTCATAGGCCCAAATCACACAGCAAACCAGGTTTGAAACACCTACTATCGGCATCATGCCTTGATCAGCAGGAGTTTGCAGCAGTGGTCTCCTGCTCCATTAGGACAAACGCTTCAGAACAGCCTAGAACATGGGTTATAGAACATCCTGGCAGGACCAGGTGCCACTGAGAAGGAGGAGGCTTTGTTTCAGGTAGTGCAGGGCTGAATAAAGCTGAGTAGGGGCACACCAGATCTGAGCCGCCTTCTCTGTGCCAACCCCACATCTTGAGCAGACAGGAACTCTGGCAGAAAGAAAACTCGGGCATCACATACGTGGGTCCCAGTCCTCTTCTTGCCTCTAGGGTGACGTTTGACCTTGTAGAGGTCAGCTCTCGCCATCTGGGGTTAGGACCAGATGGCTGCCAGGTCTCTGAGAATCAAGTTGGCCTGATTCTTGAGCTATGGGGCTGGTGTGTCCCTGGAGCTGCTGCTCAAAACTCTGCAAATTGCAGGGAAGCCAATATAAAAGACTTCCCCTTTGCACCAATGATCGCACATGCACATGCGCTCACACCTTTGGTCTGGCCACATGGCTATGGGCTTGTCATGTGGTCACGGGGTGGGAGGGAAGGTCCTTCTTTCCTCCATCCTCTACTTTTCTTTCAAGCCCAGCTTCTTTTTCTGTGACCTGGGGGGTGCTGGTAGCCTTTCTCAAGTTACTAATAGTAGGGTAGTGGATGTGGTGAGGCATTTTCCTGCCCGTTCCGCAGGGGGCCCAATCACACAAGATGACCACCCCTTTACCTTCCTTTCAGTCCCACTCTTGTGTTCCATGGGTTACCTAGAGGGGACAAAGGTATCACTGTGGAATGGATGCCCAACAAGGGTATGTATAGAAAGGGCTGTTGAGCCCTATCTTATCTGTTGGCTGCTTCCCACTGTTCCCTTCTTGCTTCTTAGGAGGTGGGTCCATGTTCATCACTGAAATGAGGTGAAGGAAGCCAGAACCATACCCAGCCTATCCTTCAGTTCACTGTGCAGGGGTGAGAGCGAGTTCACCAAGACGAAGCATGCATACTCCCCTAACAAGTGTGTGATGCCCAACCAGTCTAATCCATGAGGCAAGGGACACTCATTCAGTCATTCAGCACATTTCTTTAAGTATCCACTGCATATTAGGTACTGTGCTGATTCTGAGAATGCAGCAAAGAGAATGGGCCTCATGGTCTCTGCTCACAGAACTTGTAATCCTGTGCCAGAAAAGTGGTAGTAAATGAATAGTGACACCAATCATTGTAAAATCAAAATCACAGGAAGGGCTGTGAATGCTCTCATGTGCCAGTTCTTGACTTTCCCTATCCCTCCAGAACCAAGTCTGAACAATGGTGAGGAAGCCATGGATGGGTCAGTAAAGGATGTTGGAGGTGAAATCCAGCCCTGACTCTCCTTTCACCTCTGGTTCTCGGGGCAGCAGAGGGAATAGGAAAGGGAAGGGAAGAAGATGCTATGAAAAAGTGGCTTGCAGCCTGAAGGTGCCAATACAGGGGAAGAGGAAACCGTATCCTATCAATTCCATCTCTTCCACGTCACTCATGTCATGCTCCTCCACCCTGTCTCAGCTCAGACCCTCATTATCTTTTCTCAGGATGGCTGCAGAAGCCACAACCTCCCCCCACCCCCAACCCGCAACCCCCCTGTCCCATGATGCACCCTCCATTGCGGTCAGCAGAGAGCCTGTCTGCCTAGAGCAGAGTTTCTCAGCATTGGCGCTAGTGACATTTTGGGCTGGACAACTCTTTGTTTTTTGGAGATGTCCTGCACACAGTCAATGTTTAGCAGCATCTCTGTCATCAGTGGCAACCAAAACTGCGTGGAAAGATTGCCAAATGTCCCCTGGGAGGCAAGATCACTCTTGGTTGAGAGACACTGGCTTAGAAATACTATGTCCTTGAACTTGACATTCAAGGTTCTCCATGATCTGATTCTAAACTGCCTTTCAGTACTCTCTTTCGTTGTTTTTTTCCCTCACATCCTAAAACATAGCCACAATCAAGTACACAAGCTTTCCTGACAATGCCCTGCCCTTCTCTCTTTGATCTTTGGCCACACTGTTCTCCCTGCTTGGGGTGTTCTTCTCCCTTTTCTATTAAAGAAAATCTACAAGATTCAGATCAAAATCCACTTCTGAGAGGCTTCTCCAGACACCTGGATATCAGTTTTCTCATCTGCCAAATCAGAGTAAAAAGCCTGTCCCATGAGTTGCACAGGGTCACAAACTGTCAGGGCTGTAGGACACTGGGCAATCATCAATGTCCCCTTACAGAGAAGCAGACAGAGGCTCAGTGAAGGAGAGTATCTTGCCTAAAGTCACACAGTAGTTGGAGACTGAGCTGGGCCTAGAACTTGGGGCTGTAAACTCCTAGGTCAATATTCTGAACCTGTGTGCCAGCTTTTGCATGATGAAGGCACTATCCAATCAACAAGAAGTTAGCTTGTGGCTCTGAGTGCACAAAATGCTCGTCTCCGTAAAATGCGAGGTTAAATCAGATGCTCTCCGTAGGTCATGCAATGTACTCTGTGCCACTACAAGTTTTTTTTTGTTTTTTGTTTTTTGTTTTTTTAGAAAAGAATGTCTTCCAAATACAAGGTATTCTCATCATCAATACTTCCCCAATCCATCCTACTGTGTTGAAATGGAACCCCAGAGCTAACTCCTGAGAAGGTTAACATAACGGTTTTGCCACTCATCATAATGGCACTTTGCATCACGCCTTCACATCGCTCCCCAGCATCATTCTTCAAATTCAAACACGAATCAGAAATGACAAATGATTCTTGTAATACGCTCTTTGACACAAATCATTTTTGATTGCTTGGGACCCTGGACAACCTTGAGCATGCAGAATCAAAAGGAGAGGGAGATGTCTTGGAAAATGTACAGCTTTGACTTCTTGCTGATGAGAACCCTCTGCTCACAAGGCAGCAGTGGTATGTACTGATTGTCAAACGGATCATTTTTAAAATGAGGCAAATCTGTTAGGGATAGGTCCGTGTGGTGACATGTCTCATCTCACTACCTCCTAAGCAACCTTCGAAGTGTCTTCTGATGCTGATAAGAAGACAGACAGTCACATGTAAGGGCTCACTGTGTATGAAGCACTTGTGTATATGATGTCTTACTCATCCTCCCAGTGAGCTTCTATATTTATTGTTCTCCTCCCTCTACAAAGGAGGGAAAGGAGGTTTAAGGAATTAACTTTGCCAAAGGACCCAATGTGTTAGGTTAGATCTGGACTATGACTCCCTGTGCACCACAAGGCAACCCTATGGAGCAAAATTCTCTCACAGAGCTTTTATCACATACCAAATGGCCACCAAATGGCCTCATTTTCTGTGGATTGCAGATGAAAGCTTTTTGTAAGGAGGGAATACATCAATGTGACATAGGCTTGTCTGGAAAACACCAGGAGTGGACAGGGTAATCATAAATACTCCTCCCAGGGGTGCCTGGGAGGCTCAATCAGTTAAGCATCTGCTTTCAGCTTAGGTTATGATCCCCGGATCCTGGGATTGGGCCCCTGCCTCAGGATCCCTGCTCAGTAGGGAGCCTGCTTCTCCCTCTCCCTCTGCCCTTCCCCCTCTTGTGCTCTCTCTCCCTCTCTGTCAAATAAATAAATAAAATCTTTTAAAAAATAAATATTCCTCCTGGTTCAAATGTATTGAGTGTAGCAGATGGCAGGCCAAGTGCCTTGTAAGCATTTCCTTTCAGGTGTACTGGAACCCTATGAGATAAACACTAGGATTGAGGAAATAGAGACTCAGAATAGTTAAGTAACTTGCCCAAGGCAGACCTGGGATGGAGGACTGAGACAGAGATGAATGGTTACCCACCACAGATTTGTGCCCCCTTCTGAATTGTGAAGCTGTTGCTGAGAAGTGGTTGCCTGGCCAGGAACAGTACCTCTCCTACAAGAGACAAGGCCATGCTGACCAGTCCTTAGCTATGAGTATGTGTGAATAAGGAGGCCACTTGTTGGTAGAAGTAGTTACAAAGCGAGTGTGCCTTCTCCTCTTTCTATTTTGCCTCCTGCCAATGGAATGAATCCCTAGACCAACTTCAGTAGCCATGTGTTCGAGATGGTAGAGTCTCTACCAGCCTGGATTCCTAACTGACTGTGTGAACAGAGTTCTCACCTCCATTCCAGCCTCCCACACATTGCTGGCTGCACTTTACATAAAAGAAGCATGAATTTAAGTTGGATGTAGTTATTGAGTTCAGGAGTTATTTGTTATAGCAGCTAGCATTATCCTGACTAACACAGAGACAAAAAAAAGAGTCTCATTTCAGGTGTGCATGTTCTTAACTATAGAGCAGCCCAGGATTGAGTAGTTAATGCGGAGTATAGAAAGTTTTTCCCTTATTCCTAAACCCAAGAGCAAAACCTGGAGGATACAATGGAGTGACAGTCACGATTTTGATCCCCTTCCCAAACTGAAAATTTTCTCAGTCTTTCCATCCCAGTCAATGGCACCATCAGGTACTTGGCAGATTGTCAGTCATCCCAGATTTGTCTTTCCCTTGCCTTCCATCCTTTAACTATCAACAAGTCTGGTAAGCTCTATCTTAAAAATATAAGGAGTGTTGCGCAAGGAGCTGGCTCATAGCAGCTTATGAGAGCTGATTGTCAAACTGTCAGGAATCATGCAAGCTGGTTGACACTGTGTTTGCAGCATGAGGCAGTTTATGGTGGGGTTATTTATACCATAGGAATTGGCAAGTGCTATGAACCAGAGTTTTCCTCTTTCTGGAGAGCAGATTATTAAACAGGAGTAAGGGCTGGTCAAGAGAGTTGGGTGAGCTGACTATGACCAAAGAGCAAGGGGCAATGGAGGAACCATGGAAGAATCCAAACAAAACAGAAAATTCTATAGGGCACGTGGAAGACGAATGAAACTCAGGTTTCACGTCAACATCCTTCAACAAAGGGCCAGAGCAAGCGGATCAAGGAGGGAAGACTGGAAGAGGATCTCAATAGATTTATTTAAAGCCCTTTTGTCTCTAGCTGTGTGACTTTGGGGAAGTTACTTAACCTATCTGACCTTGGTTTCTCCTGTAGAAAAGGGTCAGTGATATCCTCCATGGCTGGTGCGATCACTAAAGGAATGTGTGTATGAAAGCCTCCAGCACAATGCATGCATGCAGTAAATGTTCAGTCATCCCAGATTAAAGCTCAGTAGCTGCTAATCTCCATACCTCGTCCTCACTTTCCTACCTGTGAATGATACACCTTTTATTGCCCATATTCTCTAGTTAGAACTTAGAATCAGGAACTGTAGGGTATCCAAGCTCAAAGGGACTTAGAGATGAAAACTCTGGGTATATGGGGATCCTTACCTCACCTAATAGGCAGAGTGGGGATGGGCAATGAGGTCAGGGGGTACCAGAATCTCCACCTGGATATAGCCAATGGGAGGGCCTCAGGAGGCTCAGGTAGGTGCATAAGCTACAGCTGTGAATCTCATGTCTTGAAACAGAAACCATAGTCCCTTATACCTGCAAAGTGCTTTTCAGTTTTCAGAGCCCACTCAGAACCAGGTTTTTTTCATTCCCCCAACAAACCAGCCTGTGGGTTCAGCACAGTGGAGAGTACTGTCCTCATTTGCAGAGAGAAGACTGAGGGGAAATGACCACCTCTGATGAGCAATGGTGGCCTTAAGCTGGTGTCTGAGGGGAGGTGAGTATTGTTTACTGTGGTACCCACTCCTGCCGCCTAAAGATGGAGCCCACAATTGCCCCCAAAGCAGTTCATTTCTGACTAGCAGATTCCTTCTCAGATGCCCAGCAGGTGCCTTGCATTTTAATGGGCCCTGGATGCTTATTACTTGCAAAGAGGTCAGATTTCTAAATGGACAGCCAGATGGAAAGGCCTTCTGGACTTTCCCTGGGGCTAGGCGAGGCTGCTCCTCCTGTTGGCTGCTGCCTTCCTCACCCTAGAATGGTTCCAGTGCCTTCCATGCTAACAGCCTACTCCTCCTGAGCCCCCTTTGGGGCTCTCCAGCTAAATTCCAAAGTGGAGGGCAGAAAGGCTGGAAACACACACGATGCAGCTCCAAATATAAACATCTCAGGGCCCAAATGCAAATTTTTTTTCCTATCTGCCAAGAAAACACACACAGACAACTTTAATATGCAGTGTCTTGCAGAAGTGCAGCAGTGAGGATCATTGCATACCCAATCCAGTCTTGGTTAGGACACAAATAATAAGACCCAGTCTGCATGCCCAGGGCTTTCTGGCTTGCAAAGCACATTCACAATCAGCCTCTTACTTGATTCCCGTAGGAAGCCCAGCTCAACACACTGGATGGGAGCAGGTGTTTACTGAGTGCTGTGTCCTTAAGGACCTCACTGTCCAGATGGAGAGAGAGGATGTACCCGGGAATTACACAAGAGGATGCGTGACAAGGGACTTCACTTGAGGGAGTGACATCCCGGCTGGGAGGAGTTAGCCAGGTGAAGGGGTGAGCAAAGAGGAAGGGAATAGCAATGTGAGATCCTTGCCTTGTATTGGTTTCTTGGGGCCGCCATAGCAAAGAACCACCAAATGGGTGGCCTCCACAGGAAGGAACTATCTCATAGTTCTGGAGGCTGGAAGTCCAAAATCAAAGTGTTAACAAGGCTGGTTCCTTCTGAGGGCTCTGTGGAAGCAACTATTCCAGGCCTCCTCACCTCAGACATGCCTGGACTTGTAGATGGCATTCTCCTGTGCCTTTTATTTTTTTTAAGATTTTATTTATATTCATGAGAGACACACAAAGAGAGGCAGAGACATAAGCAGAGGGAGAAGCAGGGAGCCCAATGCAGGACTCTATCCCAGGGCCCCAGGATCGTGAGCTGAGCCAAAGGCAGATGCTCAACCACTAAGCCACCCAGGTGCCCCTCTCCCTGTGCCTTTATATCATCCTCCCTCAGCATATGTCTATCTCTGTGTCCACATGTCCTCCTTTTAATAAGGACATAGTCATATTGGATTAGCATACGACTTCATGACCACATCTTCTTTTGACCTTCTACAAAGACCCTATTTCCATTTAACGTCATATTCAGGTACTGGGGGTTAGGACTTCAATATCTTTTGAGGGGACATAAATGAACCCATAACAACATTGCTTGAAGGACAGAGAGGGGTGTAGATATTGAAGAAGGGATGGCAAGGGGAGGTGAGGCTGACTGTGTCTTCAGGGACCTCTCAGGGATGGCTCCTAAAGCATGGTGGAGACTTTGCCACTTACCACAAGGGCAAAGGGGAGTCTATCTTTGTTTCCCTCGCAAAGACTTAGTCACACTCCTTTGGGTTGTCAGGGCCCAATACACCTCCCAAGAGCACCTTCTTGGTGGGTGGGTGAGTGTAGATTTCCCCACGCAATGGTGAATTCTTTGAGGGCAGAACCCAAGTCTTATTATTCACTCAGACCCCCAGCACAATGATCAGCATAGGGGATACACCTAATTAAATGCTCGTCAACTGAGTGAATTTAGTTCGGTTCTTGTACCAGCTGAGTGCAGAGTTGCCTCTTAATTTATGCGTTCTTCATACATTTTACATCATTGTTGCTATAATACACAATCCCTCTAGTATATATCTTTATGCATGTTCCGGCTTTCTCAGATTGAAGTGTTCATTTCATCCTTTTAGAACTGGAACCCTTTGTTATGTTCTTCTAGAATCTTGTATCTTATATGTGGTTTGCAAAACAGATGTGACTGGGTGTTTTGTTATTTATCTTAGGGGAAAAAATCAATAAATTATTTGTGTGTCTTTAACATAGAGGGAAGTAACAGAATCAGTCTGCCATCTTAAGGCTGACAAGTTGACACTTAAAATGCAGTCTATCCAACCCCAGCTTTGTTAGAGGTTGTAAGTCTAATGATCTACTTCTAAGATTTAAGATTTGAGATTTGCCTGTCCTTTCTCTCTCTCTCTTCCTCCTCCCCCCACCCTTCTCAATCTGACTCCTGTAGGTTTGCTCAGAGAAAAGCAGAATTTTGTAGCCTTGGCCACAGTCTTTGGACTTCTGAAGGTAGGTGGATCAGGAACTCCTGTATGGGCTCTGCAAAAACAGAGCCACTGAATGACTGACAAATCCATTGACATGCAAAAAGGAAATACAGCTTGCTATATTATAGTATGCAACTGGAAAGGAGCCCAAAGAACAACTAGCTCTTCCAACCCATTTTAGAGGCAGGATGAGAGAGGCTCAGAGAGCAATGGGGACTCCCTGGAGAAGAGCCAGCAGGTAACAGGCTAGGAAGGGAGATACTCAGTGGAAGCTCAGGCCATTGCTGCAAAGTGCATTGTTACCTGCGCTCAGATGAGGACGGTATTGCCAGGATGTCATCTTTCTCAGGATTTCAGAGCTTGCTGGCCCCCTGAGCAGCATTGTGGGAAAGGGTGAGGAGCCTTACATGATTGTCCAGGGCTTCTCTCAATGAGGAAGAAAGAAATACAAAGGTATCTAGGTCCCAGAGCATAGCACATCCTTGGCCCTACATCCACAGACATTAACCTACCCATGGGGACTCTAATGTAAGTGCTCCCGCCTGAGGCAGCCCTATCTCCACCTCACCATGCTGCAAGTATTCCATGTCCAGGCACGGGTCCCCAGGCACTCTGCTCCCAAACATTCTGCCCTTTCACTGGGTTCCAGGTCCTTCACTTGGTCTAGTGTATGGTTATCACCCACCAGACCAGGACTTTAGGGTTTGAATCCAGGCCCTAACTGGCTGTGACTTTGGACAAGTTCCTTTATCTCTCTGAGTCTGTTTCCTCGTCAGTTTCATAGAAATAATCATCATTTCTGCCTCACGAGGTTCTTGTAAGAGCAATGAGCGCCCTTAACGTAATGCCTGTTATATACAAAATATTTGATTAATTTTGCTGTGTTAGAGGACTCAAATATTAATGGGAAGCAAAAGCCAATTCAAGTCAACCTTTCCCGCGTGTGCTGGGGGACTGTGCTAGCCTCCTAGATGTCTTTGGGGCCCTTGCTCAAAATAACTTTTGCCCAATAAATTCTCCCTTTCTGTAAAGTTTCCCGGGGTGAGATGGATAGCGTGGGCAGTGGCAGTGAAGGCTTGAATGCACAGACTGTAAATGGCTCAGGCTGGGTCTCCCTGGAGCCCCGATTTCAACACTGTTTTGATCAGAATGATGGTTTCAGCCACAAGCAATTGATTGGCCTGTACAATTCTATCATCCCAACAACTGATTAATTCCTCAGTAATGAAACTGCCTGTGGTCCCTGCTAGCATGCAAGCTACATTATTGAGCATTTACTCCTTGTCAAGTTCTCCAAGTACTTTACATATATCATCTCACTTAGTTCTCACAGCAAAGCCCAGCTGAGCAGGCCTTGTTATCTCCACTCTGCGCATGGGGAACCTGGGGTCAGTTCAGAGAGGTTAAATTAGCTGCCCAGGGCACACAGTGAATAAGAAGAGGAGTTGGGGTTGGAGCTCAGGTCTTGTTCATCTTTCAGCCACATTTAATAAAAACCCCCAGGCATAATTTACATACAACAAAGTTTATACTTTTTAAGCAGACAGTTCAATGAGTTTTGACAAATGCATACAGTTGTGTAACCACCATATAATCAAGCTATAGACAGTTCTCCAACCCCAGAAGTTCCCTCCTGGCCCTTTGCAGGCAATCTGCTCCTATCAACCAACCCCAACCCCAGGATTTATTGTCTGTGCCTATACTTTTGCCTTTTCTGAAATGACATTATAAATGGAATCATGCAGTCTGTAGTCGTTTGTACTGACTTCTTGCATTTATCATAATCATAATGCTTTTGAGATTCATCTCTGTCATTACGTGCCATTGGTATGTTCCCTTTTGTAGCTGAATAGCGGTCCATAGTATGAATGCTCCACCCTTGGTTGATTCATGCACTAGTTGATGGACACTTGGATTATTTCCAGTTTGTGGCTATTATGAATAAAGCTGTGATAAACATTTGTGCACAAGTGTCTGCATGAACATATGTTCATTCATTTCTCTTACACCATTTCTCAAATACCCATGAATGGTATTTCCTGAGTCTCGGGATGAGTGTGTGTTTGACTTTATAAGAACCTACCTGGGATGCCCAGGTGGCTCAGCCGTGGAGCAGCTGCCTTTGGCTCAGGGAGTGATCCTGGAGTCCCGGGATCGAGTCCCACGTCAGGCTCCCTGCAGGGAGCCTGCTTCTCCCTCTGCCTATGTCTCTGCCTCTCTCTCTGTGTCTCTCATGAATAAATAAATAAAATCTTAAAAAAAAAAAAGAACCTACCAAGCCATTTTCCAAACTGTCCGTACGTTTTTGAATTCTCACCAGCATGGCGTGGAAAATATTTTCAGCTATGTTGGAACATCCTAAGCCTAACATCTACCTCATTCTGAGTTGCTCTGAGTTGGGAGGTTGAGAATGATGAATACTACATTTCATCAAATCTAAGGTGCCATCAATTTTAAGACATACCATTATTTTACTTACTAATAAGAAAAAAAAGACCCGACAAACTATGACACAATGCTTTCTTATCATTCAGAAAAATATTTTACACTTATTACAACAGCCTATATATCACTCTTCCATAAAATGGAAAATAAAAATGGAAAACAAATGGTTAGGACATACCTACTTTTAGAATTTCCTGAATCTTTCTTTTTCTTTTTCTTTTTTTTTTTTTTTTTTTTTTTTGACTCTCTTCAGCATCCGTGTTTTTCCCTATAGGATTTAAACTATACCATCCACCTATTGATGATGTAGCCTTTTGAAAAAGAGTGTGCTCTGTTATTGTCCCCAGGATTTTCTTTCAAGCAAACCTCAACACTGTGAACTTTCTTATTTGGCCATGCTCATGTTTTATTCCCACCACCCTGTTGTATCACAAAGTTAAACAGCTTCCCTTCAAATCCAGTAAAAAAGAACTTTGGTCAGTGGATATTTGCGGTGTTGTTTTTGTCTGTTTTGTTTTGTTTTAGCAATGTGACCATTTCTCCTTCCCTTAGTAGTTGGCTTGACAGGTGGAGGAATGTACAGGACCCAACTGGGGTTTTGACAGTATTAGCAGCTATGGCACCAAGTCCACACATATTTGGGCTATGATGACTTTCTCATGACTTCCTGCCTGCTAGTGATTGAAAAATGCATTCATGTGTGGGAGACAGTCTGATTTTAGGGATGTTAACATCTTCAAATTGATAAAATACAGCATATTTTACCCAAAACTTGGATGTCTGCCATGCTCTATTTTTATGTCCCCCCAAATCCTTGTCACAGACAACAGAAACAGCTACTTAATCTTCAACACCTCCTTCCTCCCCAACCACTTCCAATCACAATGATTCTCCCCTTCTTATTCACTTCTGTCACTTTCATTCAATGCTCTGTTCTCTCTCCCTCAAGCTATTGCAAAAACCTCAATTTATCTGCTTGCCTTCTAGCAATTTCTTTTCCTTCAGTCAATCCCATTCATTACCCCCCTAGTGATCTTTCTACTACGCAAGTCTGAACATGTCATTTTCCTTCTCAATACTCTTCCCTGGGTCCCCATTATTTGAAGAATAAAAGTATAAACCCCTTAGCCTGACATTCAATTTCTCCTACATTCTGGGCCCTATCTATCATGCCAGTATTATTCTCACCATATCCCACTCCAGGCACATCTGATTATTTGGTTTTCTCTACACATGCCTTGGACTTTTTCCCTCTGGGATCCTGCATATACTTTTTCTAGAAAATCCTTCTCTTCCTTACTCATGTTGAAGACTATTCACACAAGTGAAGCACAACACTCACTTGGTCATATTAGCATGGTGTATTTATGGGTAAGGTCTTCTCTTTCTGAGCTGCCCATAATGGAGGATTGAGATGGATGTATGTGTACATATATGTAATGTATATATACATATACACAGATAAATAGACATAGATATACAAATATATTCATATACATACATTCAACCTATTCACTCTTCATTAGTATTTCCTATACTCTTTGTACTCTTTGATCACAATCTTGATGTCTTCCCAACATCTGTTTGTACCTTCAATTGTACTATCTTCTGCTGTGAAATGGATATAGGAGGGCTACATAAGCCTAGCTTAGGAATAGTCTGAGAGTTCTGGCATTCTGGAGTTCTGGTATTTGAGTATAACAAAACAGACCTAGAATTTGGCATCAGGCAATCCTGAGTCAGGCTGCAGCTCTGCCACTTACTCTCTCTGTGATGACCTCTCTGACTTCAATTTTCTGAAGGTCCTGAGCCAATGTGAGCCTACAGATACCTTAGAGAAGCCCCTTTTGCAGCAGAGAAGGGTACTGGGACCTGCCATGTGTTTTTACAAGTGTCATGGGTATAGCAATTCTGGCCATCTTTCCCCCTCAGCCCCCTGTTTCATGCTCTATGGCAGGAAAATGTCTTTCCTCCTCTTCCATATTATGTACTTATATTTGGGAAAGCCACTGGCCAGCACAAGACCTAATTCTCCGCCCTTCTTGTAGTCAAACATGGCCATATAACTAGCTCTTACCTACCTAAGCTGTGGGAGTGTTGTTGGGGTCAAGGCTTTCCATCTAGGTGCCGCCTCCCCACTTTCTTTCTGCTTTTGCTGGCTGGATGCAGATGGCAACATGGTCCTAGAACAGTGGTTCTGAAACTTGAGAGTGTGTCAGAACTGCCTGGAAGGCTTATTAAAACACAGATTGCTAGTGTTTCTGTGAACACCCCTAGTGTTTCTGATCCAGTAGGCCCAGAGAGGGGCCTGCACAGAGGCATTTCCAACAAATTCCCAAATGAGATGCTGAGTGGTTGGTATGGGCACCACGTTTTAAGAAGCACTGCCCAAGGAGACAGCATGCAACAGGGAAGGAGTCTGGGTACATAAGTGACCTTGGAGGTCAGGCAGAGAAGCCCTGTGAATCAGGGGCAACCACCTGTGACTATTAAATGAACAAGAGATAAACTTTTATTGTGTTTGAGAGTTTATAGATTTTGGTGAGTCAATGTACTCTGTAGCAGGTTAATCTGTCCTTAAAAGCACCATTCCAGTTCCTCAAGAGGCCAGGGGCCCGACTCATTGCTTGGCTGCTGTCTGCCTCTTGCTCTCCTCTGGACCCAGCTTTGACATCCCTCACACCCTTCCAAGTATCTTATTTGATCGCAACTGCCATCACTCAGAGTCTGAGAGTCTCCATCCCCTGCAAGTCTTCCTGCTCCCCGCTGCCTAATGCATGAACAGTCACTCCATCCTGTAAAGGTCTAGAGTTGCCTCTAATGCCCTGTACTTGGTAAGGAGGGCTTCTGGCCTCTCCCTGCCTAGAGCAACTTATCCTCTCTGTCCTAACTAGTTAACCCTGGTTGCTGTCCTGGATAGTTCCTACCGATCCTCCCCCTGTGTCTGGGAACCCCAAATTCCTTGCAGCAGGGGACAGAGTGTGAGAATAGGGTCTCGTCCACTCTGCTCCTGATTCCTCAGTGCCCAGCACAGCTCCTTGCACAGAGTAGGTGCTTAATGCCTAAAATAAAAGCCACAGTGATCAGTCTCTCTGAGTGAGAGATTAGGGCATGTTGCAGGGTGAGAGGACAGATGGCAGAGGATGTAGTCTAACTGGTCAGTGATCAAAGCTAGGAACAAGATATGGTCAAGTATTTCTCCAGCCAAGTTCCTGAAACCCTGTCTTGTCAGAATGTAGTCTCTCAGTGCAATTGTGTGATAATTATATAAAAAGAAGTCTAGTAAGTATTAAGAGATCACTAGTTCAATAGACATATGAAAGCTCAAAGCAGGATTCATGCCATTAACTCAAATTACATGAGCTGTAAGTCTGCCATTGCCTTCCTTTTAACCAGCACATCAAGGAAAAGAGGCACTTTCATTGGATTATTAGAAGAATTTAATTAACATGAAATATTTCACAGGCAGACAACCTATGACAGAATAATTAAAATATAGTTTGTTGAAATGCACATTAATTGGTTACTAATTATCATGTTTCATTCCCCTTTAAGGGATAAAGATATGCTCAGGAGTAGACACTGCTCCATACAGAAACATATCACTCTGTTCATTTGGCTGAGCATTTAACTAGAAAGAAGGGAAAATTCAATCACTCCACAATTCTAGAAAACTGGAGCAGAAGTCAGAGGGAGTAATGGAGGGGTGTCACTGTATACTGAACATGCAGTGTGGTGGTAGACTGGGAGTCTACAGGCCTGGGTGCTTCTTACCTGCTTTGCTGTCAATTCACTATGTATTTCCCTTACTTAAAGCTACTCATGGCTCCTCTTACCATTCCAAATCCCTGCTGTCCGGTAGGTTATGATCAGGCATTTGACTATCTTCCCAGGATTCTCTGCCTAACCCATTCTATTTATGCTGACCTTCTTGCTATACCTCGAGCAAATCAAGTTTGTAATCACCACAGGAACTTTGCACTTGCCATTCCCTCAGCCTGGAATCTCTATTCTTGGATCCTCATATGGAGCTTCTCCCTGTCATTCACATTTCAGTTCAAACAAGTCCTTAGAGGCCTTCTCTGATCATCCAGTCCAGTGCTGCCCCCTTTATTTTCTATCACATCACACTACTTTATTTTGTTTACAGATGTAACACTATGGAAGTGTCTTAGATGTTTATTTGTGCACTTCTTTATTGTCTGTTTCTATTGACTATAAAACCTGTGAAAGCTAGAACCAATCTGTCTCCTCGGTGCATTGCATTTCCAGCACCTAGGACAGTGCCTGAAAATTAGTAGGCATTTGACAAATATATGTTGATTGAATGAATGGAATGTCAAGTACAAAGCTTGGAAGGAGGGCAACCCAGGTGGCTCAGAGGTTTAGCACTGCCTTCAGCCCAGGGTGTGATCCTGGAGACCCAGGATCCAGCTCCCTACATGGGGCCTGCTTCTCCCTCTGCCTGTGTCTCTGCTTCTCTCTGTGTGTCTCTCATGAGTAAATAAATAAAATCTTAAAAAAAAAAAAAAGCTTGGAAGGATTTGAGTACAAAGATCTTTAAGATCTTCAGTTCCAAGACTTTTGGATGCTTTGAACTTATACAGGACCCTCCCTCCAAAAAAACCACAAAGGCTGTGAAAGACAGATTATACCTTAACTTCTTTTCATACCTCCTTAGCAGCCCTCAGCAAAGCCTTCCCCATGACGGTCTTTGAGAAAGTATTTGTGGATTGGGGTCCATCCAGATCTGCAATTTTAGAGCAAAGAGCCTCTATGATTGGAGCTATGACTCTTTTCCACTTCCCATTTTCAAATTTATAATCATGAGGGCACCACTTTAAAAAACCGATCCTAAAAAAAAAAAAACCCGATCCTCTCCCTTAATCACTCATTACCTGGTTCATCAACCTGCTTCATGGGATGCTAGCAAGATAGAGACTGTCTGTTTGGGACTCACTTTGCAAGCCAGCCTAGATCATGCTGCCTGTGGCTGTCAGGTAAGCACTCTCGTTTGTAAGATGAGGAGTCCAGATCTTGGCACTATGATAGTACTTTCCTGGGTTATGCATCTAGAGTTCTGTCTTCCCCTCCTATAGGAGAATCTGTGAAATGCAGTGGATGATAAATCTCATTTTAAATCTCCTTCCCAAAGGAGGCAACAGTCTCCATACTAGTGCCTCAGTGTCTCTCCCTTCATGGTGTGTGATCACATCTCCCTTCTCCATCTTAGTGACTTGGATGAAAATAAGATCCACTACCTCCCTGCCCTATGTGGACCTTCTCCATATGGAGTGCCATAGAAGACAAGGGCTAATACATGAGACATGGATGGGGCACAACTGATCATAGTGGATAACTGTAGAGATGTCAAGGGAGCCTCATAGTTAACCCACATTTGGGGACAGTTCTTACTTATGTTTTGGGACAGGTAGTATCTGTCTTGAAACTCTATTATGTATTAGTTCATGGCAAAGAATATAGAGCCAGGCAGCCTGGATTTGGTCTTGGCTATACCACCTACTGGCTCCTACTGAGCATTGGTTTCCTCATCTGGAGATGGAGTGAATTGCAACTCTCATAACCTCGGGGAGGTGAGGTAAGAGGGAAGTACTAACAAATGTTGTAAGCTCGGAGTAGAGGAAACAATATCTTCTGAGTGAAGGGATTAGGGTTTTTAGAAGAGGTACTTTTGAAGTGGGCCTTGAAGGATGAGTAGGAGCTCGGTGGAAGACAGAGCTATGATGAGGATGGAGGTATGGGTGGCAGAGGAAATGATGGCAGGAGGAAGGGGAAGGGGCTACATTTGGGGGAGGGAACAGTATGTGGGAAGCCTCTGTGCTGCTGGCCTGTGAACTGGAGTACAACTGGAGTATTAACGGGCTGGTCAAAGCTCTGGGTGAACTCAATGCAAACGTTAGGAATCTGGGCTTTATTCTGTGCAGGAAAATTTTTCTTTTTTATTTTCCAGGTGATATTTTTATGCCTAGAAAAATAAATAATATTTTTCCTAAGCTCAATGCAGAAAACTTGAATACCAAGAGTGCAAAAGAAAAACAATCACATGTAAACACACTGCACAAAATAACTGCTGTTCACATTTGATCATATGTCTTTTCAGGATTTTTTTGGTAAGTAGGTATGGTAGTGTAGCTTTACAAAAAATGTTATCTGAGGCACATTTTTGAGCAGGAGAGAATCACAATCAGGCTTGCATTCCTAAAAATCCTGGTGACCAGTGTGAGCAAGAGGCTTGGCAGAGACAGTGTCCCAAGGTCAGATGCTGTTAGGTCTTGCTTTGGTCCAGGGAAGAGAGGAAGACGGCATTGGGTCAGGACAGGGCCAATGGGGCCAGTGAGGGGGGGACAGATGCCTTCCCAGGCAGAAACATTCCAGGAGAGAAAACTGCTACTTTTGTGAAGTCAAAACCAAGGTCAATAGCCAGCCAATGACTATAAGATTCTCTTCTCTGGGCCCCTGGCCCACTTTCTAATCAGACACACACAGCATGGTCTTCCACTCTGGAAGATGCTCTTCTTGAGAACAATTAGATTACAGACCTCCTCTCCTGGCACCCCCAGAGCTCCTCCCAAACCTGATTATGTCTCTTGCAGAATGCCATGAAGATGTGCAGACTATCAGTCTGAGATGTCATAGTGGTCAGGACCACTGTGACCTAAAAGCCAGACATTGTCCTTACGAGGAAACGTCATGGTGGCTTCCTTGACTCGTAGGCATCATGCTACTGGTCTCTCTGACTTCAGCCACGGGGCAGACAGCCACCATTCCCCTGGTCACAATCCATCCACAATCAGCCGCATCTGCCACTGCCAAGCTGTGCACCGCAAATGAAGGTTATGGCGAAGGTGCCTGAGGCTAGTCTGAGATAGGAGATGCACTGAGGGTGGTGGAGAAAGATAGAGAGGCCGGATAATTGAGGGCCTGAGCACAAGGCTCTGCAAAAAGCCAGGATGGGTTCACAGCGTGGACCACATTAAAATCCCATCATCCATCACTTTCCAGAGCCTCAACTGCCTTGTTGCAAGTACTATTTTACAAGCAGTGTTTTCAGAGAGTTAACAAATCTGGAGGGGCCTTGAAAGAGAAAGGCTTCTGTCAAATAGCTTTACTCTTACCAGAGGAGAAAAAAGAGATGGTTTTCTTTGTAACCCAATTTCCAAAGCCTCTTATTACAGAGGATTGGGAAGATTTGTCTCCTGCCAGGTGGAGTGGGGCTGGGCCAGCTGCGAAGGGGAGCTTAGCGAATGGCTGGACAGCCGCTGGGTGAAGGGAAAGTGGTCAAAGGGATGGGGCCAGCACTGTCTCCTCTCAATGACACAAGGGCTTTTCACCAACTCACATGTTTTATACTGATTTTCTTTTCTGAAACCATGAAATGGGAGGTACATGTTGGAAGAGCCATAGCATGGTCTTGCTATTCAATAGCCCCAGGCCTGGTTCCATCTCCTATTCTCTCTCTTACTAGCCACCTGACCTGCAGCCTCCCCATCTGGACAAGGAAGGATTGCACCCATCTCAAAGGCTGCTGTAAGCGGAAGTGAGGCAATATGTGCAGAGTGTCTGGCACAATTAAGTCTCAGCAGATTGAGTTCTATTCCCTCTGGTCCATCATGGATCTCTAGAACATTATTCGGCCAAAGATCAGTCAGTGTGATCTGTTCCCTTTTTTGGGTGGGGTAGGGGTAGGGGGCAGTTAGATAATAATTGCAGGGCAGTCACATGCCAAAAATCACCCAGTAAGTTCATGACAAAGTCAAAAGCTAGGTGACCAGTGGAATGCCACATCAGGTGTATAGTGTTAAGATAGGTATGGCTGTTGACCTTAGAAATGCTTCCCCAAAGAGGTGCTGACAGACCCCCTTGGACTGTCCAAAAGTGCATGGGGAGATGTACTTGTAGCATGTCTCGTCCTCCATGACCCATATCCTCAGCCCACTGGACAATGTCTCCAGGGGACAGGCTCTGAGCAGCAGGGACATTGTCCCTTGGGGCTTGGGGCTGTCAGGAGAAAGGGTCTCTTAGAGTTTGAGCAACCACACCCCTATCTTGGACTGACAAAGGTCACGGTGGAAATGGGGTTCTCTCAGGGGCAGACTAAATCAATGCAGCAGAGGGTTGCATATGATCCAGAGGGCAAGGTTTTCTTTGGGGACAGCGGAGGTGCTGCTAAGAAGATGAATGGAGTATGTGCATAAGGGCCAGTGGTAACTGACTATGTGGTTATCTTGGTTTCCAGCATAATAAGGGATCAGAAAAATAATCAACACTCTTCCTCCCTCAGAGCACAAAACAACAGTGAGGAGTAAGCCTGCCATCAAGACTTGCAAAGGGAAGTGGGAAAAACTGCTTCATGGCTCTTAATCTCATCCCCCTGATAAAGGAGATTTTTGGGGAGGAGGATCTTTCATTTTTCTTTCAAACATTGTATTTATTTGAGAGAGAGGGAGACGAAGGAAGAGAATCTGAAGCAGACTCCATGCTGAGTGCAGAGCCTAATGCAGTGCTTGATCCCAGAACAACAAGACCGTGACCTGAGTTGAAACCAAGAGTCGGATGCTCACCTGACTGAGCCACACAGGTGTCCCTTGGGGAGAAAGTTCCTTCAAAATCAGCTAACCTTTACTGAGTTCTTTTTATGTACCAAGCATGGTACTATGAGCTTTATTATCTTTAACCCAATTAACTGTCACAACAACATAGTAGATATTATTAATAATTTGACATAGATAAATAACCTTAGGCTGAGAGAGCTAAAATAACTTATACTTATGTCTCAAAGATACCTGTGAGGCTTGAATGAGAGTAGGAAGCACCCTACAGAGTAAAAGGACCTAATAAAGTCTTCTTGTCATTGTCTGCATGCAGCTGATAGGAGTGAACCTGAGTCCCCCTTTCTTTTTTCCTGCAGTTGAATTTGCTTTTCAAGCACTATATAAGCATCTAGAAGCACAGGAGCTACCCAGCAACAGATAAATTGGGTGCCAGGAGGTCTACAGGGAGAATTAGAAGTTATATAGGGTAGCCACAAAGACCCAGTTGAGACAGCGCTTGAGGAAACACTTCGCAAATTGGAGGCCAATGTTTTAAACTGCCTTGGAGAGTCGCCTGTGGGTGGAGTTGTCCTGTTTGGAAAGTCATTTTAGCTGGTGGCAATGTTATTTAGTTTGGTTTGATTCTACACAAAGATGACATGGAGTCTCCATCCTAAGTGACTTTATGGTTTAAGGTGGTAGGGGGGACAATAATGAAATTAGACCATTTTAGCATGACTGTGTGTGTGTGTGTGTGTGTATCTGTGTGTGTGTGTGTGTGTGTGTGTGTGTGTGTGTGTGTTTGTTGTATGGACCAATTGAAGGTGTGATAATAGAAGCCTGGGCTATACTAAAATAAATGGATGTTACCCTGAAGAAAAGAGGCTTAGGGGAGAAACGACATTTCAAGAAATAGGAAGAGTATAAGCAGAAATGTGAAATGGCCCAGGGTGGCCAATTCAAGACCATCAACTTAATGACACTGAATCCTTCTAGTGTCTATAGCTGGGATCATTGTTCATGGATCCTCTAGCTCTATGCAGAAGGAGCTAATGGGCAATGGAGGTGCAGTCTGAGAAGAATGAATAACCAAACTGTTGAACACAGAAATACCACCTTAGGGTATGTATATTCCCTCTACCAGGGAGGACTCCATGTCTGAGGTTGGTCAGGGACCAAGCAGGCATAAAGTAAGGCTGAGTGACACTTCAGGCCTTGCCTTGCTAAGATGTGACTATCGATGGGACTTTTGAGCCTAAAGCACATCTGGGATTTATTAGAGCTGCTGTGGACCATGAATGAAAGGGAGGGAGCCTACTACATGTCAAGAAGGGACTGGGTGTTTTAAGTATTTGCTTATCCTAATCCTCTCTCTATGGCTCTGTGAGCTATTGATTATTATCTCCATTTCTTAGGTTATCAGGAAGAGGCAGATCCAAAGAGCAAATGTAAGTCTGTCTGGCTCCAGTGTCTACACCTTAGATATTTATTCTCTTTCCTTCTCTCCAAAGATTCCATACTAGCTCTAGTTGTCTCCAAAGGTTGTGGGTGTGGAGTAAAAGAATGAGCCTCAGACACCCAGTCCACAGTTCTCCAAGTTACCCTTGGAGCTCTCCCCAAACTACATCTGCATATGCTTTAGATTTGCCAGTGATTATGTGAATGGGGTTTGGAAGACACCCTTTTCCAATCTGAAGCAAGTAGTCCAAATCTAGATAAGGAAAATATATGTCATTATATTCACAGCCAACACCAAAGTCTCTCCTAGGAATGGAACTCTTAGTTTGGAATATACCAGGACACATTCTCAGGGGTAGAAAAAAACTGTCCAGGGGTATATGTATAAAAGGGAACTGTTCTTTGAGAGACATGGAGAAGATTTGCTTGTTACTCTATATAGAGGGTGTATTAGAGTTTTTTAGAGGAACAGAACCTATAGAGGATAGATAGATAGATAGATAGATAGATAGATAGATAGATAAAGAGATTTATTATAGCAGTTGGTGGCATACATGATTATGGAGATTGAGAAGTCACTCAATCTGCCTTCTGTAAGCTAGAGAACAAGTAGAGCTGGTAGTAGAATTCAGTCAAGTGTGAAGGCCTGACAACCAGGGGAGCAAATGCTGTAACTACCAGTCTGAGGCCAAAGGCCTGAGAAGTTGGTGGGATAGGGAAGAGAGTTAGTGTAAGTCTTTGAGTCCAAAGGCCTAAGAACCAGAAGTACTGATGTCCAAGGGCAAGGGAAGATGGATGTCTCACCTCCAGAAGAAAGAGAGGCAAAATCTGCTTTCCTTTGTGTTTTTTTTTTTTTTTTTTTTTTTTTGTTGTTGTTCTATTTGGGTCCTCAAAAGATCAAACGATTCCCCCCACATTGGTAAGGGTGATCTTCTGTACTCAGTCTACTGGTTCAAATACTAATCTCTTCTGAAAACACAGACACACCCAGAAATAATGCTTTACCAGTTATCTGGGGATCCCTTAGCCTAGTTGAGTTGACATAAAGTTAACCATCACAGGGAAGGAATGAAAAGAGGAAAAAAGAGAGGTAATAAGGAAAAGAAATGGTGAAAAGCTGAGGGGTACATGACATGACAGCTCAAACCTTCAGCAGACTCACTAATCTCACACAATTTTTAACCCAAATGGCTCTGCTGTAAGCCTACGAAAAGACTGAACTTATGCTCCAGGTACCATGGGGTAGAAATCAGGCCTAGGTGTGAATATCAGAAACAAAGATAAGGAAGTCCACAGAGGTATCAGTAGTCAGGAATTCACAGAGATCACTGGAAGAACTCTGGACTCCCAGAGGTCTTGATTTGCTCTGTGGGGTGAGCAGGCTCACCTATATCTCCAAGGGATAGAGAACTCAGACAAGCCCTTGAGTTCTACCAAACTGAGCTTCTCGTACTCTCCAGAGCAGAGTGAGATTCAGTTCACATAAAAGCATTGTGTTTTCAGGAACCTAGGGTCCACGCATGTCATGAACGCTAGCAGGAACACACCTGGTGGAAAAGATACCTGTTTGGATATTTTAAAGTTGAAAGCTGCCCATTCCTGCAGTGAGATGCCTCAGTAGTAGGAAACACTGGTTTCCCCAGCATTTCTTCATAAGGTAGATACCCTTAGTAACTGAAGGTGAAGGCCACAGCCAGAGGTTAAAGTCAGAGGGTGAATCACCACTTTTAGAATGTCAATAAGCCTTGCACTTGCACCAGAAACCTGGGGAGAGAGGACAGCATTGAAGAGAAAGTTGCACAATAAGCTAAATAGCTGAAGTTCCTAAAGGGGCAAAGAGCATGAAGCAAGGATGCTCTGGGGCTCCAGGGCACTGACAGGGTGCAGGCACAGTTTCTCTCCATCCACCTTGGCCTGAGGCTGAGAGCTGGTGGGAAGACCTGGGAGTTGAACAGTTTTAGAGCCAGTGCCTTTCCTGTCTCTGTGGCCTTGCAAAACGTAGGGGTCAATGGATGTATAATTATTGATTTAAAGTTTTAAATACATTTACATTTGAAAAATTAAGCAGCTTCCTTTTATAGCTGCTTCAGCAAAATTTCAAAAATTTGCAAAGTATAACTGAATATCCTCTGTGAACCCAAAGTTTTACGGCCACACCAGACTTCCACCCAAATTTGCGAGGAAGTGAGGTCTGTGGAACCAGGAAGTAGCTCACAGTCATCTTTGAGGGGAGGCCTATCCTACATTTGTAGCTCCGAGTATTAGTGTTTACATGTCAGCTGACTCCCATTTTCCTTTTTATCTTCCCGTTAGTGACCAACATGGAAAAGCACGGTTGATCCCCTAAACATATGCCTAGTTCCCACAGTATGCTCAGTTGTTCCCATAAGCATGACTTAGCAAATTCTTTTTTTTTTTTTTTAATTTTTATTTATTTATGATAGTCACAGAGAGAGAGAGAGGCAGAGACACAGGCAGAGGGAGAAGCAGGCTCCATGCACCGGGAGCCCGACGTGGGATTCCATCCCGGGTCTCCAGGATCGCGCCCTGGGCCAAAGGCAGGCGCCAAACCGCTGCGCCACCCAGGGATCCCGACTTAGCAAATTCTGTTGGACAACCAGACATGTCCTGGTCTGTAGGAGATGTGAGTGCGAGTGGGAGCCTTCCTGAAATGAGTCCTCCTGCTGCTGTGCAAACTCTTCTGGGGCATTTGTCTGTTCCTCAACATCACCACATCAGCTAATGTTGACTGAGCATCTTCAGTCAAAAAACGTAGATATGTTTATAAATTATGTAATTATATATTATATGTTATAGGAGCCATAATTTGCTGACCCCTGCTTTAGGGCATGGTCCTTACTCCTAAGGTACGGCATTTCTGATGTCTTAATTAGATCCCCAGGTGTAGATAACAAGGTCTCTACACTGTGACTGAACCAGAACTCCACCATCTCCTAGAACTTCTCAATCTCAAGTATTTCCATTCCACTCCCAATCTTGTAACAGCCCCTCCTGGTAAACTTTGGGAAGACTTTTCCCATGCATGTGCAGCCTGCCCTCCTATCACACAGAGTTCTGGGGACACACCCCCTGCACAGCTTTCTTCCTCTATAATGGTCTGCTCTACAGATTCTAGTCACTTCTGTAGTCGCCAAAATCTGGCCCCTGTATCCTCAGGTCAATGGCAATATCATGCTCTGTTTGAATTCTGCTTCCTTACGTCATAGTTAAAAAATTGTCCCTAGAAGAGATCTGATGAAAATGAGACCTTACTTCATGAGTTACTTCATTACTTACTCTTTTTTCATAGATCATGGTCTGGTGTTGCCCATTGCCAATGCCAGAAAGTACTCTGCTTATATATTCCATCCATTTATACAGCTATTTATGGCCTAGAGTTAGTCCAGTGCCAGTTTTCCTATCATGGGCAAATGCAGAAATCCCCACATTCACACCTGTCCTGTGTGTCACCTATTCTTTACTCTGTAGCCAAAATGATCTTTTCCATTTAAACATCTAATCATCCCTAGGGCCTTCCCTAAAATGGTTCAATGATTCCCTATTGCTCTTAAGATAGCATCTAAGGGACAGGATCTGTTTTTGCCCAGGAGCAAATCCCAACACACAGCATGGAGCCTTCCCTATGCTAGGTGTGTAATAAATATTTTTGAGTAAATGAATGAATGAATGAGAAATGACATTTTTGGCAGAGAGAACACATAAGCAAAGGCAAGGAGGCTAAAGACAGCATGGGGATTAGTGAATTATTCAGTAAAATTCCAACTTAGGATGCTGACTACAAAGGACTCAATGGCTTTATGTGTAGAACATATGATTATTGAAGATCAAGGCATTAAATTGCCATTTTTCAATTATGCAAGACCTTAAACCATGCCTTCAGCATGAAGCTCTTTGATTGGATAGGGCTGTCTAAGCAAGGTTAGGAAAGCTTTCCTTGGACCTGGGGTGGCTCTGCTCATAGACAGAAGGCAGATAGACAGACAGATGGACAGTGTACAGGCCAAAGGAATCATCAGTTTGCTAAAAATAATACCCCAACCAGTTTTTCACGGAAACCTGAAAAGAAGGGAAAACAGATCGATAGCAAGCACGTCATTTGTGCAATGTTGACGTCCTGCCCACATTAGAGAAAGTGAGTCACCTTGGAGACCAAGTTCTTTACCAGACAGAAGAGGAAGTGACTAAGGGAGTTGGTTCTCTGGAACCAAATAAGGCCTCAGAGTACTCATGAGTTGATTAAATACATTTGATAGCAACTTTTAGATACAGAAAATTGGTATTTGTGATATTTGGGAAAGGGAAACGCAGGGTTTGGGCAGAAAATGTCTCAGGAACCTTTTAGGAGGTGGAGTTCAAAGACGTTCAGAGGAAAGACAATAAGCCTGTGGCTTGAGGCTAGAAGGAGATCTCAGGAGCATTGGAAGTCCTCTAAGATGTTTGCTTTAACTGTGCACCAGGAAATACTCCCAAGTGAGAAAGCCAATGACTGTGACAAAGGCAAGGGGAAGGCTGCTTGGGCACTGCCTTAGGAGGTCAGAGGAAGAGAACAGAAATCCACATTTATTGAGTATCCTTTAGGTGAGCACACACTGCATAGGGCTTTCATGAGTTAGCTTGCGGGATCTTCATAATAACTCTGTAAGTTAGGTCCTATTATTTGCATTTTAAAAGTGAAGAAACTGAGGCTTAGGTAAGTGAAAAAGTCTGAATTCACAGACTTAATATATAGTAGAGTTATGATTTGGACTTAGATGTGTCTAATTCCAAAGTTCATGGTCTTTCCACATACCTGATTGTCTCCCTGGTGTGCTGTGTCTCTATGGAGTAGATGGTACATTGGTGGGCAGTCTACATTTTCAGGACTCAGTCTTTCTGCTTCCTGGGTCACAGGGTATTGAATGCAGTGCCACAGACAAGAGGGAGCTTTACAATGATTGCATGTGTGCCATTTCAGAATTGAGAATGTTAGTCCCACTCATTTACTGGTAAGAACCTTTTCCTTTTCCTTATTCTTCAGTATCAACTTTAGAATTTATGTATGTATGTATGTGTACATGTCATGGTCAAAGATCAAACTCTGGATGTATCTAGGGGTCCTGAAGGAACAAGTGCACATCCATGTATGCGTATGTATGCTTGGCTGGTCGTACTTGGATTTTAAAATCAACTAAAAAAGTAAGCACACTCTTTGAGGAACCTCCACACAGTTTTCCAGAGTGGCTGCACCAGTTCACATTCCCACCAACAGTGTAAGAGGGTTCCCTTTTCTCCGCATCCCCTCCAACATTTGTTGTTTCCTGCCTTGTTAATTTGCCCCATTCGCACCGGTGTGAGGTGGTATCTCATTGTGGTTTTGATTTGTATTTCTCTGATGGCAAGTGATGCAGAGCATTTTCTCATATGCATGTTGGCCATGTCTATGTCTTCCTCTGTGAGATTTCTCTTCATGTCTTTTGCCCATTTCATGATTGGATTGTTTGTTTCTTTGGTGTTGAGTTTAATAAGTTCTTTATAGATCTTGGAAACTAGCCCTTTGCAAATATGTCATTTGCAAATATCTTCTCCCATTCTGTAGGTTGTCTTTTAGTTTTGTTGACTGTATCCTTTGCTGTGGTTTATGTATACAATGGAATATTACTCAGCTATTAGAAATGACAAATACCCACCATTTGCTTCAACGTGGATAGAACTGGAGGGTATTATGCTGAGTGAAGTAAGTCAGTCGGAGAAGGACAAACATTATATGTTCTCATTCATTTGGGGAATATAAATAATAGTGAAAGGGAATATAAGGGAAGGGAGAAGAAATGTGTGGGAAATATCAGAAAGGGAGACAGAACGTAAAGACTGCTAACTCTGGGAAACGAACTAGGGGTGATAGAAGGGGAGGAGGGCGGGGGGTGGGAGTAAATGGGTGATGGGCACTGGGGGTTATTCTGTATGTTAGTAAATTGAACACCAATAAAAAATAAATTAAAAATAAAATAAAATAAAAAATAAATAAATAAATAAATTTTAAAAAATAAGAAAAAAAAAGTAAGCACACTTGAAGGTGCCTACTCAGCTTTGTTCCTTACAGCACAATGCAACCTTTATAAAATTCATTCCCACCTGTAGCAAGGCCAGCCCACTCTTCATTTGCTAAGAGTGCTCAGCAAGGAAGTTTGCTTTAATGATAAGCCATGGGAACAGAAAGAAAATGCAGAAACCCATGAACTCTTCTTCTATTATCTGCATCATTGGGAGTGCTGCAGCTTGTAGATTATCCGTTGTCTTGCATGCTCTGGTGTTTTTATTCAAAAAGGCATAGGGAACATATGTTGAGCGAGTTTGGGTGTGTGTGCTGAGAGGACACCATGCAGGAACCTGGAAAAAATTGTTCAAATGTGGCAGGGAACGGAAAGCCCAGCAGGGATTGCTGGTTTCCTAGCAATCGATGAACAATTTCCCTTTGGGACTATTCCCAAAAGCGTAGATCATTTTAAAGATAGATGCAGGTCTTGGTTAAGTTATTGACACTGTTCTACCTCAGGATGCATGCAGGAACATCCCTCCAATAGGATCCTAAAATCTTGGATTAGGTTTGGATGTTCAAATTCCCGGGACTCCTTTTAGAATTTTGTTCCTCGTTTGCCAGAGTCCTTGGATTTTATCTGAGGGAAGCAGCTCCAATCCAGGGAGACTAAAAGATTTTTTTCCCAGGGAATCAAATAGGGGCAGATTTTATTCTCAGGAGAAACAGACCACTTTCTAAGACTCCGCTCATAGACCCCTTCCTTTGTGAAATCCTCTCCAATTTGTCTAAGCTAAATGCCCTTCCCATCTTCCTCTGCACTCCCAAATTTGACCTACTCATATATTTTTCTAGATAGACATTTCTTGTGCACATGCTATCCTCCCCAATAGAATGGGAGCTTCTCAACTGCATCTTATTTGTCACTTTCCAGTGCCTAGCATAGACCTTGTATATAATAGGTGATCTGGAATGCTTAGTAAATCACTGAACAAATAGATAGAGTCCCAGAGATTTCCCAGCTTCCCTCAGACTGCCCTCCCTATCCCTAATCATCACCCCCATCTTCCACAACCTGGATGAAAGCAGACAGCAAGACCACCGTCCAGGACTGCAGATGTCATTTCATTGTGCTGGCACAGACACTGACATGCTACAGTCTTGGAAGGACCCATCTCTGTGTGTCAAGAATGAATCTTACATGAAACAGGGCATCATTCTTGGCACCAATGCCTGGGGAAGAGTTGTTTCTCAGACCAGAGCTGGCATCTGTGAGCCATTGGGCTGCCTATAGGAATGGAGTTCTCCAAGCTTAACCTTGAGGGGGCTGAAATATCATGAGGCACCTCCTGGCTGAGGTGGTGCCTTCTATTTGGAGTCAATCCAGAAGCTAGGAGGTGGGATATTAGGGAAGGGGCTATGATGCGTGGCTACCTCCAATGGCATGTGGATCCCCTACTGAAAGCAGAGGAGAAACTGAGTCTGAGTGTCTTCCTCTTTGTTCATTTTCTGCCCTCCCTTAAGATTTAGTCCACTCCCCTGCATACTCTGTCTCCTCCCAATGACTTCACTGGGGAGCCACAGGGTTGGTCTGAGACCAGGCTAGGGCTAGTGGGTTTTAGGAAAGGCTGGTACAGGGAGAGATCTCAAAGAAATAACTGGAACCAAAGGGAACCGTAATTGCAAAGCCAACTGCCCTCACATCCAGAAGCTTCTCTCCAAAGTTTAAACTGTCTGTGCTTATGCCACTTAAAATGAGAAGGTTTCTCTGTTTCTCAGAACTCAGCCTTCTGAGAACCTGGAAGGTAGTGATGTTTCAGCTAGCACAGGATGAAAGGAAATGACATTTGTTCAGTATTTGCCCCGTATCAGGCATTTTAGATACTCAACCACTCTCATCTACCCAACAGCCCTGTAATGTAAAGTATTCTGTTCATCTTACAGAGGATGAAACAGATCTAGAAAAAAGTGACCCCTTAGAGGACGCTGTGCAGTAGAACTAGGAATTGGATCCAGCCTTCCACATTCCCAATGCAGGCCCCTTCGGCTTGCTGCATTTGAGACATCTACAAAAATGCATTATATAGCTCTCCCCGGAGCCCATCCCAGGGGCATTTTTCACTAAGTGCTGGAGGCATATTTGACCTTTCCCTGTTCTTTATCTTTGTGGGCTGCATGACCCCAGGTCTGCTCCTGAGTGACTCTACCAGACTCTCAGAATGCGGCAGGCTGAATGAGAAAAAGCCCTCCGCCCTATCCTATTCTGTAGCCATTGCTCCCAATCAAAGAATTAGTGGGGGGCTAAGCTGGAAGGGCTCTTGGAGTCCAACTAGTGGAACTCCATTACTTTTAATATGGGAATCCAAGACTGTAGAAAAGTGACTTGTCCAAGGCCACATATGGTAAATGGGATTAGTAGGGCACTGGATCCCAGCTCCCCAGTCCTGGTCATCTGTCTTAGCTTTTGCTTTCAACAGCTAAGATCCAAATCAGGGATATTAGAGCTGCCACTGAAACCACTTGCTCCCTACAGAAGATCATGCCTTACTTTGGGGACAATGCTGCACCAGCTCCCTGACAAAGTAATGCTGGGTTAACTGGATAAAGGCACAGTGCTCTAAGAAATGGGATAACTGCCTTGTCTCGGTCTTTTTCTCTCATTTTAAAGCCTGTGCTCCTATCGTCAAGTCAGCAATCCAATTAACTGAGATTTTTGAGGAAAGCCTCAACAATGAAAAACTGAAATCTTGATTAGGGAGGCCTGCCCTGCCTCATTAATCCACTGGTTGGTTTGCAGTGGATTGGCCTGAAGTTGGCTTCCCCATCAACTCCAAGATGGTTCTAGAATGCTGATTTAAGGAGATCGAGCCCTCAATCCCAGAGATAAAAATCTTTGCCAGCTGCACTGGCACAGTCCCTGGTTCAGTGGAAAGTCACAAAAAGTACAACATTCTGCTCGGGTCTCCTGAATTAATTATCTTCTTTATTTGGTGTCTTTCTGCAAGCAGGAATATCCAAGGGTTGAGAAAGGCATTTATCCCCCCCAAGGAGCAGAGTGAAGTGGCACTGCCTGCCATTCACACCTTGAGTTACGAGCAAGCCGTTCCTAGCCTTTGTCCTTGGCCTGCCCTTGACTTGGATTCTGCAGGCTCTCTCTCTCTCTCTCTCTCTCTGTCTCTCAGTAATAATAACTGACTTCCTCACATGAGCTGTCATATTCCTCAGACTGGGAAGCTCTTCTGCCTCCATTGCCTTGCTTGGGTTTTGAGACAATATAGGAGTTAGGCAGATATCCAGCTGTCCATTTTACAGGTGAGCATAGTGAGATTCAATGAGGACATAACAGTGGGTGGCAGAGCTAGGGCTTGAAAACAGAGCCTCTGCCTCCACATCTATCCACTTCTTTGTGTAAGATACTACCTCTTTACTTCCTGTGCCATATCCTTTCCCCTTTGTTGTTCTCTAGACTGGTCTTTAGAGGTGGAGTGGACACTCATAGTCTGCCTTCCCAGCACCCATGCATGTCCCCCTTCCTTCCTAAGAGAACTTGGAATCTGTTCAGAAGTCCATCCCTCCCTGGCAGAGAAGAGGGAAGATGAACTCCACCCCTAGACAGGTCTAAGGGTAGTCTCATTTCCCTTGGCAATAGGAAGGATCAAGTGACCCAATTCTGGCCAAAAAGAAGGGAGGCAGAGTCTTTGGTGAGGCTTCTGGTAAAAATTTCTCCTCTTTTTTAAGAGAGGAGAGGTTCTACTTTTTCCTATGGACATTGTTCTGTTCGTGTGTGGTACCCAGGACTGCTGTGGACATCCTGCTGCAAGCCTGAGGGTGAAACCAGTCCTTGAGCAGAGGGAGGACTAGAGTCTGGGTCCCTGGTGGAATAATGAGTGCTGACTGTCGCATCTCTGGGGTCCAGCTTAACTCTGGACTTCCTGTTATGGGAACTCTCCAGGGCCTTACTGTTCATGTGGAGCTAGCAGCATCCTTACTGACTAGAGTCATCCTGCCCTCCTCTCTGATAGATTTCCTCACTCAGCGCTCACCTCCCTTATGCCAGGGGCCTTACCATTACACAAAAAAGAGCAACTTAAAGTAGAGAGTATTTGGGCACTTTCCTATCTCAGGACAAACACTTGGAAGAACTGAGACAATTATGATTTTGCTTTTAATTTTAGTATTAATTGTGTTTTTTGGTCAAATATATACAGTACTCAACAGCCTTAGGGGTGGTGGATACTCCTCCTATTCAAGGAACAACCCTGTCCATGGTCCCTGCTTGGGACAAGGAAGGCCAAGAAATCATGTTCATGTCTCCTTATTTCAAACCAGGCCACAACTGTTTGAATAAGACAGGAATATCTGAGTCAAGAGAAAAGCATCCCAGCTACCAGTTGGCCAACAAAACATGGCCTCTCTTAACAGACAAAATATGAATCAATCAAATTTCTTTTTATCTGAGTAATCTGAACTAAAGACATAGAGCAAAGTCAACAGCCAGTAGAAGAATGGATATAAACAAACTGGGAGGCATATGGTCAGCCAGGTTATGTTATATTACAGCAATGCAGTAACTAAAAGGTTTGCAAACTCTTGGGAGCCACCTGGAGCCTGGAGGCTCTTTCAGCTCTAGGCTCAGTAACTTCTATTTCCAGGATCCACTTTACCACTCCTTGTGATAATCTCTCATTACCTGAGATGTCTTCTCGCAGCTAGAGCTCTCTTCCTTGACATGACGCATGGGGCCCTCAGTGATCTGCCTTGCTTTGAACACCACTATGCTCTCACAGGCACCTGTGTCCTCCGAACTGAGTTGCCTCCACTCCTACAGACATGCCATGTTCTTCTACATCTTTGGTTTACGCTATTCTCTCTGCTTGGCATGTCCTTGTTCTTTGTCCACCTGGTGAGATCATAATCATCTTCCAGAACCCAAACCCAGAAGCCCCTTTGTTCTTTCAAGCATATATTTCCCCTTCCTCTCTGGTGCCCTTTTGCATGCTTTCATTCAAACAGTACCTGTTTAGCGCCTATCATGTGCACTGTGTCATTACTATGAAAAAATGTTGGATAAGGAGATTTTACTAGGTTGAGGGTGGTGGCTATTTCAGTGAGGGCATGATGGAAGGCATCTCTGGGCAGGGTCTGCAGGTGGTGCAAGGATCTGAAGGAGGAGTAGTTCTGGCAGAAGGAACAGCAAGGCAAAATCCTGGGGGTGGGAATATGTCTGGCAGGGGAGAAAGCAAGTGTGGATGAAGTGCAATGAATGAGGGCCAGAGCAATGGTTAAACAATGGGCCAGGGTAAAATGATGTAGAGCTTGGTAGCTTCTGTGGATCACTGCAAGGAATTTGGATCTTGGTCTAAGCAAAAAGGGAAGCTTTGGTGTTGGAGAATTAAGAAAGGAATGGGTGCCATCATCTGATCTATATCTTGAAAAGGTTAGTCTGCCTGCTGGATTGTGGGAAGGTGAGTATAGATGTAGTATTCCAGGCAGAGATGATGGTGGGGCTGTGAAGGGTAAGGAGCTGCAGGACTGGGATCTCCTTTGGAGGAAGAGCCAATAAGACTTGTTGGTGGATTGGATGTGGGAAGAGAGACTGGGGGAAAGAGCAGGATTGAATTTCAGATTGGGGCCTGGGCAATTTTGGTGAATGGAGGCACCAGCCATGAGAGGGAAACAACAAGCAGAGGAATAAGCTTGGGAGTGAAAATCAAGAGTTGGGTTTGGGCATGACACTTATCAACCATATAGTAAGACTTGGTTACAAATCTCAGACTCCTTGAGGAGAAGGGCAGTTCATTATTTTTTTTACCTCTGTCTCTCCCATTCTACTAAGCACAGGTCCTTACAAATAGTAGATACTTGACCCATTATTGATGAATTCTTTGATTGCTGCAATGTACTCATTCCAAAAAAAAAATTGCAAATGGCACCCAGACATCATTGCTTTCATTGGCTTACTTGATCACCACAAGGGCCATTTCATCCTAATTTTTGATGACTCTTCAAATGAAGGTGACCATCACTCGTTAGGTCCAAGTCTGATCTCCCTACTTACCTGTCCCCTCCATCAGCCCTTTCACGGTCAAACAAAATCCAAATAGGTTCCAGGGGAGCCCTCAGGTTACAGACACACTTTAGTAGGCTCTCTATTAGCATGCCTTGGTTCAGAGAGGTGTTATGGTTTGTTCCCGCTGGGTTGTGCCAAATTGGCCAATCAATCATCATTCAGATACTGAACACCTTCTATAATAAGCCCTTGCATCCACTTAGCACTTTGTAGCTTACAAAGCATTTTTATGTAGCCTCTCATTGGACTTGTGCAACCAACCTCTGAGTTGACAGGGCAGATCTCTGGATATTAAATTCCCTATTTCATTTCAACTTCCATAATATGTGGCCAAGGATTTTAACTAAGACTGTTCCCTCTGCCTAAAGTGTCCTTGTTTCTCTTTTGGCCTGGGAAACTTCCACTTAACCTTCCAGAATCATCTTAACTGTGAAATGATATGTTCCCTGACCGCCCCCCCCTCCCCCAGGCTGAATTAATCACTCATTATTTCCTCCTCTGTATTACCTGGGCCATGTGGATGTGCCTATCTATTTAGTTATTGTGCTGTACTGTGTAGCTATAGAGAGGCATAAAATGTATAGTATATGTCTAAGTATCTGTCTCCTCAATAGGTTATAGATAATATTCTCCTTGAGGGGAGGGAATGTAACTCATTCTCAGGGACCCAATGCCTGATATATTCCCTTACACATAGTTAGCAATCAATAAATGAGTGACTATATGGATATTTTAAAAGCTTGAGGTCATATTGTGGGGGACTTTTGCATATTTGTTAAAGAATATGGACCTCAGCCTATAGGCATAAAAGAGCCAATGGAAGCTTGATTTATATCACAAAAGGCAGATGGCAGACTCATTTCATAGGATTTATTCCCCTGAAAGCTGATGAGGTCTGATTTATATCTTCTCTTGAAGGTCAGGTGATGGACTGTTCAGCTCACTCTGTCATTCTCTCTAACAATGGCTTTCATGAGAATGTTATGGTGGGAATGGTGTCAGTGATACACAACCTGTTTTCCCGATTTAGGGAACTTTATGAAATTTCATTTCAACTCATCAAACTTTTATTGAGCATCTACTATGTGCCTGACAGTGAGCTCAATGCTGTGACAATAAAGCAATGTGGTGGGAACCCCCTTTGGAGGAGAGCATGAGGCATGTAGAAATGTGACAAGTCTGGGTCTCAGTCCCCAGTCTTGCAGCCTTCATCCCATGTTGCTGTGATTTGCTCCTAGAGGAGTTGGAGCCTGGCTGTGATGGATGAGCTCCTGTCACTCTCATGACACACTCTCCTGAACCATTTCACCAACACTCAGGTGAACCTGCAGTACCGGGCTGATGGGATGGGCCCCAGGGAGTGGGGCAGTAGAGGGCATCATCAATGATGAATTTAAGTGTCAAAGCTGCTCACCAGAAAACTTAATTGACTTCGTAAGGCTCTTCCTTCTGCCACAAATCCATCCATTCACCCATCTATCCATGCATGCATCCATTCATTTATCTATATACCCATTCAGACTTTAATGTTTAAAGTGCATATCTGTGTGTCTTCATTGTTATATTCATCCATCCATCCATGCATCCATCCATTTATTCTTTCATCCATTCATTCCTATCTTTATGCTTAAAAAACACATCTGCCTGTCCTTATTGGTGAAAATTCATCTGTTCATCCATCCATCCACCCATCCATTCACTTAAGACTTTATCTTTAAAGCATGTATCTTTCTTTGCTGAAAAACCGCAAGTGGCTTTTATGTGCCACAACCTAGAAGTAAAGTCCTTTATCTCAACATCCACAATTAGCCTTTATTTCCTGATCATATGAACATAAGCAGCCAGGTGGCTCTGCTCATCTTCCCCTGGCTGGCTGGATCTTGCCTCCTCTCCTTTTCTCCCATCATCCTCCCTTCCTAAGTACCCTTCTAGTCACTCCCATATATTTCTTCCTTGTTGCTGTCTAACTCGTTATCTACTCAGATCTTTACCCCCTCATGAGACTGTCCACTCTAATTTTACACCAATTGTTTGTCTCCTGGGTGGTTTATCCCTTCTCTGAACTCCTAAAGCTCTTAGCATCTGACTTACCCTTTGGACCCTTGGCCCCTATATCCTCATATTTTTTTATTTTTATAAATGTAGACATTCTCCCCTGAGAGGCCTGCCTTTGGTCAATACAGGTGACCTTTAAACAAAACAGGGGTTGGGGTACTGATGCCCTGCATATTCAAAACTCCACTTAAAACTTTTGATTCCCCAATACTTAACTACTAACAGCCTAATAGGTAGCCCTATAGCTAACATAAATAGCTGGTTAACATGTATTTTGTACATGTGCTATAGACTGAATTCTTACAATAAAGTAAGCTAGAGAAAAGAAAATGTGATTAAGAAAGCCATAAGGAAGAGAAAATATATTCACAGTACTTAATTGTATTTATTAAAAAAAGGATCCATATATAAGTGGACCTACATAGATTAAACTCACATTGCTCAAGGGTTAATTGCACTACTGAGACTAATTTCTTTGACCCTGTCCCACCTAGCCCTGAACCCATCAGGGCTCAGAAAAGTCAGGAATGAGTCTCATTACTCCAAGTCTTGTGCCCATTTTTGTAGGCTTAAATCCTGGGCACCTGTGGGGCCCTAGTCTGAAGCCCTTATTCTCAGACCATCAGTATGTACAAGGACAGTGCAGGGTGGGTCTCACATAGAAGCCAGCTTGGCCCTAATATCTGTGTCACTCTTCAGGGACCTAGCACTGGGATAGAACCTGCTTCCCAAATCTGATGAGTGTTTTCTGTACCTGACTGGTCCTAGGGAACCATGCCACTGATCTTGACCAGGCTGGCTGACTGGTTCTTCTTATCTTGCTTAGCTCAGTTCAGGTAACTACAACTAATGTTGAGGTTTCCTGGATAACTCTACTCATATGTCCTGGGCCTCAGCAGGGGTGACTGGAGTAGCTTCTCATATTCCACATGGGCTTTCTCCATATGGCCTCTCCAACCTTCAGGAGGTCAGACTAAGTTACTTCAGACTGTGGCAATCTCAAGGTTCCAGTAGTGTGAAAACAAAAGCTGCATGAGCTCTTGGGACCTTGGCTCTAGAATTAACTCCATATCTCCTCCTTCACATTCTACTGGTCAAAGCATGTCATAAGCAGCCCAGATTCAAGGGTGGGGAGTGATTTCATTTCCTGATGGGAGGAGCTCTAAAATATTGGGGCTGGGTTTTTCGATCTATCCACTTCATCTCCCCTGGCCCATCTACCAGGCTGATCTCCCTGGTAGTACATTTTTCCAGATTAAGCCCAAGTGCACCACTTTTGGAAACAGTAAACAATACTATGGGCTCTTACTTCTGGGTCACCTAGAGCATCTTCCTGTTAGGATAGTCCAACTCAAGTATATGGTCTAGGAGTGAAGGGACTGTGTCTAGATACCAGTCAGTCTCTACAAACTATCCTACTGCATATTTTTTTTATAGTAGTTACCATTATCTAAAGTCTACCTTTTGTTACTGCATGCTGCTTTGTTTTATTTCGTTTACTTGCACATTGTTTCATCCACCAAAATGAGAACTTCATGTAGGAACTCTTTTTTTCTACTGACAGATTAGGAGCACCTAGAAGCATACTTAGCACATAGTAGGTCTTCAGTAAATATTTTTTGAATGGATTCAAGCTCCCTGATGATTATGATCAAGACTTATACCCATTCATAGCCCCTCTCCCAGTTCTTGTCAGTGGAAGATACCCATAAACATCTGTTATTTCAAGATAATTAATGGATAATTCATTCGTTGATTATGCATGGTGTGAAATGTCATGAAGATTCCAGAGAATCTCTTTGTGTACATTTTACAAATGTTTCTAAGAGTCTTACATTTGTCCTGACAGGGTCCTGGTCATTGGAAGAGTATAATTTCTTTGGTAAGACAAAATCTGAACATCTGTAAAGAAAAGAGGATTTTGTCTATTTCATTCAAATTCTTTCAAATAAATTCATCTCAGCCACTCAGCTGTATGCTAGGTGGACATTCAGATGTATGCTGGGTGGACATTCAGATGTATGCTTGGTAGACATGAAAAATAAAAAGTAAAATCCCCACTACAGCTATCTCTCAAGACTTCCCAGACTTTTGTTCAATTGGGGCTATTCACTAAGGTAAAGTTCCAGGTTATAGGAAACATTATATGGGAGAGATTTTTGGTCTTTTCTCTGGTAGGAAATAGAGATTGTATTCTATTTCCTCCTGAAGCTAGAAAATTCAGTGCTCAGTCTATAGTAGCCAACTGACCACATCAAGCAATGTGTTCAGTTTACACCAGCCAAGAGGTGGATGGACTTGAATGAAATACTATTACATGTACTAGCAGGGTTGTGTTGGAGGCTGCTTACCCCCAATGAATGTGGCTTCTTCACCCAAGAGCTTGTATGGAACCACTATTGGTTCAGTGCCCAGAGACCTCAGAGAGATCCTATATGGCATGGCAAAGAATGAGGGGCACAGTGAGCCTACTGTCCTTATTACATCTCCACCACTGGCTATAAGTAGAGGAGTTCTAAAACTGAGGGTAGGAAACTCCTGACTCCAGATCCAAGTGATGATAGGACCAGATTTTCAAGCTTGTCTATAAATCAAATCTTATTACACAGGGCCCAACTGCTTACTTGAATTAAGGCTGAGTCAGTGTGAGGAGCAGTACCAATAAGTATTTCTATATATGACAGGAGACCAGCCCTTAGGGAGAGCCCCATAGGAGTGACTGGTTTTCCATGAACTGGCCTAGTTGTAAGCTATGATCTCCAGGGACAATCCCATTTTCTGCCCTCACTTGCTTTCAGCCATCTGCATTGCCTGTACCCCATGATGGGCCCACTCCACTTGTCATTGCTATCCCCAGGGAATGTTACAAACACCTGCATATTAGAACTTGAAGGTGACTATGGAGACATCTGGGATCTCTTCCAGCGAAATAACCTTGCTCTCAGCATCTGAAACTAAGGCCTTCCAAAAACACACAGATATCAATCTTCAGAGGGGCCATAAGACTCATCAAGAAGGTGAAATATGGGCTTCATGGCACACATTTGCATGGATAAGCCATGGCCACATAAGGGATTCAGAGTAAGAAAGATGGCAGATTCTCCCCCTTAGGAACCCTTTCCTGAATACCTTGCACCAACCTGGGTTAAATGGGTCCACTAGACCATTTAGAAGACACTGCCATTTTATTTTATGTGTCATTTTGTTTTATTTATATTACAAATACACAAAAATATAGAGAAGAATAGGATGCCTACCACCTTCCTTAGGTAATGAAACTTTATATATACAACAGGAGCCCTCTGACTTTCCTGGATGCTATTTCGTCCTACTTTCCTTCCCCAGAGATAACCATCATCCTGAAATGGATAGTCTCATGCCAATATTCACATTTCTAGTATATGTGTGATAATAAACATCAGCTTTGTCAACAGTTTTGCCAGTATTAGATCTTTATATGCATAAGTACTATTTCAGGATTCATTGTAATTTTTTCTTTCCTCGAGCTCTTGCTATTTAACCATATTGATGTGTGCTATTTATTCATTTAATCATCTATTTCCCTTTTGATGGTATGTTAAGTTGTCTCTAATTTTTTGCTACTAAAGTGCTGCCATTAACTTTCTTGCTTGCATTTCTCTCTGCACCTGGAGGTGGAGTTCTCTTGGGTAGACTTGCTCCATTTAGTTATGTGAAGCTTCAATTTAGGTGTTGTGAAATTGCTCCCTAAAGTGGTTGTATCTGCATTAGCTTGAGTTCCCATTATTCTACAATCCAACCAGCACTTGGTACTCTCGCACTCTTTAAATTCCTGCCCATTTAATGGTGAGAAATGACACCTTATTCTTGCTTTAATTTCCATTTCCCTGATGACCAGTAAGTCAGGCTTATTGACCATTTCTGTTTCCACTTCTTTATCATACTTCTCCATATCATTTTTCATTGTTCTATTGAATTGTTGATCTTTTCTCATGTTGATTTATAGCAGAATATCTTAACAGCAGCACTATTGACATTTTGGACTGGGTGATTACTTCTTCTGGGAGACTGCTCTGTGATTGAGGCAACTTTAGCAGTGTCCCTGGCCCCTTCTGACTAGATGCCAGCAGCAAGTCCTCCCCCTCATCTCAGTTGTGAGAAGCATGCCTTCAAGCATTACCAAGTCATCCTCAGTTGAGAATATTATAGGAGTACTTTATTTTTCATGGATGTCAATCCATTGTCAGATATACAGATTGAATATATCTTCACAAACATATCCTGGGATAGTCAATAGATCTGGTTCTTTTTTTTTTCCTCAGAAGCTTTGCTTTGGAGAAAGGAAGACAGAACAGTCTATACTATACTCAAAGTGCTAGTGTGGGTCTCTATCTTTCCATCTTTGCTTCAAATCTACTAGGTATGTGTTGATATCTCTAGTTCACAGATGAAGAACCGAGTCTAGTAATTTGTCCAAGGGGACTCAGTCCTTCTAGCAGAAACAGTATAAATTCAGATCTGTCTAGCTGCTTCAGCAGGATAGAAAGAATGTGTCACTAGGAATGGGGAGGTCTGGATTTTTGTCTCGGCTTTGTCACTAGGTGGCTGTATGATGATTACCTATCCTCCATGCCTATTTCCTCATGTGATGAAGAAGAGGGTGGACACAGATCTTACTATGCCAGTTCATTATACCAACAAAGAATAGTGATTGAGAGCAGAATCTGGAGCCAGCGCTGCCAGGATTGGGACCTGGTTCTGCTACTACCTACTGGGTGATTTATTGCTGATCACGTCCATGCCTTGTTTTCCTCATCTGAAGATGGAAATTCATATAGCACCAAAGTCCTAGGGCTTTTGTGAGGACTAGATGAGACAATCCATGGAAAGGACTTAATTAATAGTGGAAGTTCCATACATGCCATAGAATGTCATGATATTCCCACAAATAGGTGACTGGTTAGTCTGGATTGAGAAGCAGTGTGGAATGCAGATTATGAGACAAAAAAGCCCCATAATATTTCGCTACCTTTATATGTAAATAATGATACTCAGTAAAGTTTTGTCACTAGGCAGCCCTCTTCAATTGAAAGCTGAAGAAAAGAGCTCTTTTGTAGGTTATATGATGATGGCACTTTAAAAAAGTATTCAAGACTACTAATGGCTTGTCCTTTCTGGAGAGAATTTCACATCCCTTCTCTGATCTGTGGGCAGCCCTGGGCAACCAGGCACTGTGATCTGCAAAAACTCTGCAAAGATAAATTTTAACCCAGGGGCACTTGGGGATCAGAGTCTGAACTAGGGTCTAAATGCACACCTGCTTTGCTTTCCTTTCCATGAAAACCGTATTTAAAATGAGAAAGTCAAGCTGCTCCGGCCTCAGTAGACTCATGGGGAGCGGGTCAGATGACCAGCAAGCAAGGCCCCCTCCCACAAAGAGGGAGATGAGGGGCTCTTTAAACATGCATGCTCAGAGAGCAGGGGCTGTCATAGCTAATGGCTCTGCAGACTCTGAGACAGGCTGCCTGTCGAGTGCAACAGTGATTAGTTAACACATGGAAATAAAAGCCCATTTAGAACAGAGCCCATCATTTATTTATAGTAATCCAGTGCAAGGTTTTGTTTTTTTTTTTAATAAAAACACTAGACATAGTTCCTATTCAAAACCAAACCATCCAAATAGCTTTCAAACTTACCTTCTCACTCACTCACTTTCTGCTTTATCTCCTCCAGGAAGCCCACCTAGACTGACTTGGCTAAGCCCTGCCACCTTCAGCTTTCAGGCTTTCATTCTCCTCCAACCTGCTGTGTACGTGGAGCCACTACTGGATGATGTTCTCAGATTCCTCTGTGTGTATTCTTGGATTTCTCTGTGCCTCTGTATGTCTTTTTTTTTTTTTTAAAGATTTTATTTATTTATTTATTTATTTATTTATTTATTTGAGAGAAAAAGAGAGAGAGAGAACAAGCCGAGGGAGTGGGTGAGGGAGAGGGAGAAGCAGGCTTCCCACTGAGCAGAAAGCCTGATGTGGGGCTCAATCCCAGGACCCAGGGATCATAACCTGAGCCAAAAGCAGATGTTTAACCAACTGAGCCACCCAGGCACCCCCTCTGTATGTCTTTGATAAATGACAAGAGCATAGGTTTAGAGAGAACTCAGTTCAGCTACTTCCAGAACTTCCCAGCTTCATGACCTCAAGCAATGGACTCTCTTGGCCTAGGCTGGCTGCAAATAGAGGTATTACTTGTAGTTAGATGTATGAAGCCCACAGTCTGGTGCTTAGCATAGAGCAGCCACCCTTTTCCTATCCTGGGTAAGCTTTGCATCTTTCTTTTTCATTCCTTCTTAATTCCTGGCAGGAAAAGCAGGATGGCATATAAAGGGTAGGTTCTGGAACCAGACTGCCTTATTTTGAGCCCTGCAATACTTCTAACCATTTGTGTGACTTTGGGTGACTTCAGCTCATGTTGCTTCAGTATCTTCAACTGGAAAATGGAATGATAACGGTTCCTACCTCACTGGGTACCTGTGAGGGGTAACTGAATACTCAGTAAAAACTCAGTGCATCCCTGTGTTCTTGGTATAGCAGGGAAGACATGGGTGCTAAGAGTTACTACTTCTTGCCCACAAGCACCATCCTGGCACATGCTAAGAAAGGACAGAGCACCTGCTTTTTGAGTTTGACACACCTGAACTGGAATCACATCAGTCCCACCAGGGTGGTCCTAGGGAAGGTACAGAATGTCTCTGGGTTCCAATTTCCTTCTCTGGAAAACAGGGGTAATAGTGGCACCTAACACAACAACCTGGGTGATCCTGGAAGCAGATCCCACCCCTTCCCCCTCTCCTGAGTCTCCAGAAAGAGCCCAGACTGGCTAATATCCTGATTCCAGTCTTGTGAGACTCTATAGCAAGGCCATGTGACTCTTGACCTAAGAACTGTGAACTAATGCATGGGTGTAGTTTTAAGTCATTGAGTTAGTAGTATTTATTGAAACAGAAAATGAGCACTGTCTAAAAGATAGAAGATGTCACTTGAGGAGGGGTATTGAGGAATTGTGAGCTCCTGGAGGGCAGAACTGATATCACTTATTTGGAGCCCCCAGAACCTGGTATATAACATATACTCAATGAGTATTTATAGATGAATGCATCAATGGATACATTTTTTAAAATGAGCAAGAAAAAAAATCCAGTCTCAGCCAATAAATAATTTTCCAAAAAGCTGCAGGTGCCAGGATGTGCTCAACCAAGAGGCAGAATAGCTGACAAATGAGTGTTTAAAGAGCACATATGATGTCTGGAGCTTGAGATCTAATCTCAGCTCAGTCTGTTAGCTGTGTGATGTTGGGAAAGTTACTAACCCTCTCTGTGCCTTGGTTGTCCCATCTGTAAAATGAAGATAAAATAACAACTACCTCACAGGGTTCTCAGAAGGATTAATTAAAGGAATGCATAACAAGCTCTTAGAATGGTAGCTTGCCAGTTGCAAATAGTCAATAAATATTTGGTATTATTTCACAGACAGTTCGAATTCTCCAAACTTAACCTTTATTTTTCCAACAATGTGCATGATTCATCTCCATGCCCCATTCCTTCATACTCACTCCAAGCCTTGTTGTTTTTCTTCTCTATAAAACAAAGAATTAACCTTAAAAAACATTTTGCAACCTTAAAACTTCTATCACTTTAAAGAGTATTGGACACTTCTTGTAATTTAGGTAAATTCCCTTACTTCTCACTACTGCTGGCTTTTCAAAGTGCAATTCATCAGCAGACAATATCACAAAGAGAGGGTTGGATTGAGAGTTGTCTGGCTGCTACTCCATTTCCCAAAAAGAAAGAGTTTGGGGACACCAGTGACTTCCACAAAGCTAGAAGCCCAGACCAGCAGTGGCTTGACTTGCATGAGGCAAAGCTGCCTTCTCAATGGCCTCATTGATTAGCTGAGCTGAGAGAAGAGGAGGCTCCTCTCAGTTTTGTTGCAATTGTTTCTTTATTGGACCCATAGTGCCTCGTATTCCATAAACCCATAAACCAGAAGCGGGCACAATCTATTCCTAATTATAGTGGGTCAGCTGATCTGGGTTGCAAATTGTCCACAGCAAACCTTGTTCCCACATTATTGACAAGATTGTCACTTGCCCTGCCTAAGTCTATTTTGGCATAAATGGCTCTATTTCTGATTGGCATAATTAGCCCTATATTAAAACTATGTGTGTGTAGCTATTTTTCTACCTGTCTCCCCACCTAGAAGACTTCAAAGGGGGCACCTGTCTATCCATCTGTCAAACTGAGTTTGATTTTACACCCCGACCATGACCTTCCTTCCAGGATGGAAGAAAGGGGCTGGGTCATCACAGCTATGTCCACATTCAACACAAAGCATCAAGACTTGAACTCCAGCACAGTGTCTATCCTGCTCAGGCTGCTGCTTTGCATCCAGGTCCAGGGATAATCTCAGTTTCCACATCCTCCTGAGCCGGGTCTTCAGCATGTTGCTTCTGGAACCTTCCCAGACTATTGTGAAGCCCAGAGCAATAAACACACCAACGTTCAAGGGTAAGCACTCATGGAGACTCCTAACTCTGGGAAAGGAACAAGGGGTCGTGGGAGGGGAGCTGGGCAGGGGGATGGTGACTGAGTGATGGGCACTGAGGGGGGGTACTTGACGAGATGAGCACTGGGTGTTATACTATATGTTGCCAAATTGAACTCCAATAAAAAATACAAAAAAGGGGGGTAAACACTCATGCAGCTTGTGAAGCCTCATGCAAATCCCATAATTGGTAGTTGGCTGACACTTGCCAGTTTTATTAGACCACAGCGTAGACAGTTAAGAACAAACTGTGTTTGGTTGCTCTGTGGCTGAGAAAGTATATTGATGACAGCACAGCTGACCTTGCAGGTCCTAGGTGGGCATGTTCTGGGGCTCCTAGAGCAGAGCGAGCTTGGGTAAGCCTCTGCTTGGGTTTAGCTTAGCCAGAGCTATAAGCCCTTTGAATTCTTTCCTTTCCCTTGCCTCAGCCCTGAACCCTTGGCAAGGTGCAGGAATCTGTTTCCATAAAACCAATTTATTTTTCCATTTATTTGATTAATTGAAATTGCTAATACTCTGGCCTCAAGGTCGTAAACACTGGGTAATAAAACCCCCTTTACATCTGTCCAGTGCTTTAGTGTTCGTTAAGCACTTTCACATCTATTATCTGATGTGACCCTTAGAACAACCCTGCAAAGTAGGCAGGGAAGAGATTATAATGGCCAGTTCATAGAGAGGGAGATATGTGTTGCCAATGGTTACAAGGTATGATGGAACAGAGGTGAGACTGAGGCTTATATTCTGGGTCCAATTGTCTTGTAGGGTGACTGACCATTCCAATTTACCCAGGACAGAGGGGGTTCCCAGGGTCTGGGACCTTTTTGAAACTGGAAAATCCCAGGAAAACTGGGAGGATTTGGTCACCCTACTTGGTCTCTCATGATGGATCCTTGTTACCCTCACCGGGTTTAGCTGATGGAGGTGTCCTGTGGCCCAGCACAGCCAAGGCTGACATACTTGGACAAGTCATCAAGGGGTGCGAGCTGAGAAGAGTCAACCCTGAATGACAGATGACCCATCTGAGCCAGATCTTGGGTTGGAGGTAGGTAGGTTGTCAGGGGACAGGAGGCAGGGTGGGGACATATGAGAGACCCTTCCTGCCTGGGCTGCTCATAGAGACAAGTCACCAGAGAAGGATCCTGAGAGCCTAATGGTGCTCAGCCACAAAGGGACACTAACATGAACTGGTTGATCAGACCTAACATAGGCCTAAACATAGATGGGACAGAGGCACAAAGGGTTGATGGGACAATGAAGGGGGAAGGAAAGGATCAGAGGAGCAGTGGGCAGAGAGAGGGGTGGGTACACATGAGGTGGTCTTAGCCAGAGAGGAATCTCGTGGCCACCAGCTGCTCCCTCCTAACCTAGAGGTCAGCCCCTTCCTGATCCATTAGCCAATCCCATTTGGCTAAGAAAGGAGGAAAGAAGTGATTTGCCCAAAGTGGACTGAACCAGGGCTGGAAATTGAGGACTCCATTACTCAAGGCACCTAGCCTTGAAACAGAGCAAGATCAGGGCCGGTCACCCCAGGCTTGTGTTCATTGATATGCCCCCTTGTTCACTTTATTCTGGCCCTGACTCTCTCCCCAGTCCTCTGTCCCCAGGAACTTGTCCTCATTCCTGCCCTCTGCCCCCCACCACACACACACCCAGGGCTTCAGGATGAAAATCTCAAGTCTTAGTTCCATTCGCCTTGCTTATTAGCATTTTGACTTTAGTAATGTGAACGAATTCAAATCTGATTGGGAAATCATTGAGCTAAACCAAGCCCAGCACAAAGCAATTGAGTAGAAAATTGTGGATACCAGTGGCAATTTTCCCTCCCTGCCCAGAGAAGAAGAGATACCATTGCTGAGGTCACTTTAGAGGTAGGCAGAGAGAGAGGGGCCCTCATCGTGGGCACCTGCACTAGCTGTGTGCAGGTCACCCTGTGGCTGGCAAGAAAGCCCCAAAGGTTGGAGTATAGATGGGGAACCATCTAATGTTGGTGAAAATACTGTAAATAATATAATAGCAACTAGCAAACAAATGGGGTTTCCTGGCTTTGGTGCTGGCAACCACGTAGAATGTTGTAACCTGCATTTTGGCTTTCTCATCTACCTGTTTGATCTTTCATCTGATTTGTATTTTCCTTAGGCTTGATATATTTAATTTATATTTTTCTATTTTATTACCTGTATTTCTTAAAGCCTGCTTAAAGCCTGCTTTGTGTCCTCAGTGGGACAGAGTGAGAGGTAAATACACAATCCAAACAACCCCTCCACGAATGTATTCTTGGGAATACAGCGCTGTGGTGCAAGCCTCGGGAACAGGGGAAACAGGATGGTAGGGTGGTGACTGCATGCCCCACTGTTCCCCCATCGCGGCCAGGCTGCAGCTGGGAGCATCTAGCTACCTCTGGGTTACCCCCTTTCTTGTCTCAGAAGGATCCAGCAAGAGTACAAAGCACTCTATGAGCTGCCAATGGGTAGAGAGGTCAATCGCAGCTCTTGTTCATAGCACCAGGCAACCTTGTCCCAGGGCCTTATTGGATCATAGCTTCTTGAATATCTTCATAGAGAAGCCAGTCTATCTTTCTGGAACTTTCTTTTCTGCTGCTTCTAGGTTCCTGGGTTTTTTCCCTTCGGCCTATCTCTACCAATCCACAACTTGAGTGAATTGAGACATGCTTATAAAATTCTTAGGCTGTTGAGAAATCTCACTTTCTCAACTAGCTCTCTGTTCCACTCTTCCCTCCCTTCAGGCCATGCAACAGTCAGCTTGGTGGTTTTAAAGCCTAAATCTGTACTCTACACTCTGCATTGCTCTGGGCGTAAAATTCAGAATTCCTCCCAGACCTTCCAGGCTTTGCATGTTCTGGCCCTTGCCTACTTCTCTCTCCCCTGTTCATGCCTCCCCAGCCTCCCCATGGCTTCCTGGCTCTGCCACACTTGCCTTGCCCTCAAGCATCTGCATTTTCAGTTCCTGTTGCCTGTTGCAGGATCTTCCTCTTTCTTCACATAGCAAGTCCCTTCTCATTCTTGAGGTCTCAGATGACATGTTCCCAGAAATGCTTTCTTTTGCCAGCACATTTAAATTGGGTCTACCCATCGCTCTGCTCAACCTCAAAACTCTACAACATCATTCAACTTCCACCACAGCACTTATCACAACCTGCAGTAATGTTCCTTATTCATTTGATTTGTACTTGGCTCTCTGAGCCATGCATAAGCTTCACAGGGCAGAGACCTGATATTTTCCTGATATTTTTTGATCCCTGCTATATCCCCAGCACCTACTACCTTGGCTACAACATGGGGGGTTCTTACCAAATATCTGTGAGATAAATGTATCCACAACTTAAACCAGGAGTTGGGGAACTATGGCCTGTGGGCTAAATGTGGCCCACTGCCTGTTTGTGTGAATAAAGTTTTATTGGAATGCAGCCTAATCATTTGCCTATTGTTTATGGCTGTTTTGGTGCTACAATGGCAGACACTGAATACTTGAATACTTGCAAACAGAGATCACATAGCCCACAGAGCTGAAGGTATTTACTCTCTGACCCTTTAAAGAAAAAGTGTGCTGACCCCTGGCTTCTACCATAATAATAGCTTAGTCCATACAGACATTCAGAATTTCACTTACCAAGGAACCAGAGATAGCAGGATTCAGGATCAATTTAGTGGCTCAGTGATATCATCAAGGACTCACAGTCAGTCCTCTTATTCTGTCCTCTGCCTGATAGAGCAACCATCCCTCAAGGTCCCAAGATGACTACTGCAGCTATGACTATCATATACTTGCACATACAAGCTCCAAAGGAGTGTAATGAGAACAAAAACTGGCTTTCTCCTTTCCCAGGGAGAAAATCTTCTCCCAGAAAGACACCAAGTGGACGTCTCCTTGTGTTTTATCAGCTAGAACTAGGTCACATGCTCACTTTTGGACCAATCACTATAAAGGGGAAGCGGACAACTACGACTGGCTCAGGCCAATGATGCTTCATGCCGTGAGGTTGGATACATTGCCTTCAGGAATCAGAAAAAAGAGAGAATGTCTACAACATATGTGAATGGATCAGCATGCCCCATTTCTTCACACTGAAGATGGTTGTGATGAAAGACTAAAGTTTGTCCAGTCTCTCTTGATAGAACTAAAAACAATTGGGTGCATTATTACTCTTTTTCCTTTTCTAGCTTTCAGGTAGATCTTACCTCTCATCTTTTACCTTCTCCACCATTTTTTCTCCCAGCAGCCACCAGCCTTGATCATAACTTCAGGAAAGCAGGTTTCAGCTGACTTTATGACAATCCCACTTGATTCAGATTTTCCTAAAAAAGCCAGCCTTGTCTGATGATAAGGATTTGAGGGGCACCCAGAGGAAATGTAAAATGCCCCACATTTTATTCTCCACCAGCCAAGTCCAATGTTTTAAATCCAGTTATATAAAAGACATCTTGGTTTAATGCTTTGTTCTCCAGAATGCCTCTGTTAAAATGGATGTTACTTTCAAAAGGCCATGCATGGTGAGTTTATGACTTAATCCCAAAGGTATGGGGTCATACATCATCTTGGACAGCAGAAATACTGACCTTGAGGGGAGAAGGGAGCAGTGTTATAATGGAAATAGAACTATAAGCCAGAATACCCAGATTCTAGTTCCCTTTGTCTATTTATTTTCTATGCACTTAGGAAAATTCACTTTCTCTCTCTGGACCTCATCTTCCTCATCTGTTCCATGAAATGCTTGGATTTAGTGATCTGTAAGAACACTTTCATCTGGTTAAAAGGGCTTGGCTATACACACTATACAGTTTCATGCCCACATTACTGGATTCATTCATTCATCATTCCTTTAGCTAATCTTTCAATATATATTTATTGAGTATCTCCATGTGCTAGGAATTTTGCTAGTTGCTGGGAATGTAGCAGTTCCTGCCCTTATGGAGCTTACTGTCTCGTGGGGAAGACAAAGAGTACACAGGGACATATAACATCTTGTGACAAGCATGGTGATAGGAAAGGTGCTGACTCATTTGCAAGCTCATGGCAGGTCAGGGCAGAGTCAGCAGATGCTCCCTGGGATAAGAGGTCAATGGGGCTTCCCAGAGATGGTGATGTCTATGCTAAGACCCTAAGGAGGAGTCCAAGTTAATCAAGCTGGAGTGAAGAAAAGAGGGAAGAATTTCTCTAGTAAGAGTATCGGCACATGTTGAGAACTATTAATAAACTGCTTATCATTTATCCCACATCTGAGGTTCGGTCTTTTTCCCAACCAATATACTTGCTATGTTACCTATTTAAAATTATGGTGGAAAGAACAATCAGATATGTTTAAAAAGAACTTGAGTCAAGTTCATCTAAACAAATACCATTGTGATAGTAGCTGGTGTTGGTGTCTATTTCATTAATTTGAAATGCATACTGTTCACTTCAAAGATGCCATATATATGTATATCTCAGATCTATTAATTTCAAACAGAATTATCAGATTGTCACAATGTGCTAGACAATTGGCTTGAGCCAGAGATATAAAATAGAGGAGGACACAGTCCATATTCTTTGGGAGTTCATATCTTAGTCTGGACATAGTCAAGTACGTTAATAATCAGAGTACAATGTGTACTAGGTGCATAAAAGATGGTGTTCCAAACAGGCTGGATCCAGGAAAGCTTTCAGAAAGCATGAGCTCTGAACTGAATTCATTTTCTGGTTTATTCATTCAACCATTTTTAAAAATTTATTTATTCATGAGAAACACAGAGAGAGAGGCAGAGACATAGGCAGAGGGAGAAGCAGGCTCCCTGCAGGGACCCTGATGTGGGACTTGATCCCAGGACCTCAGGATCATGATCTGAGCCAAAGACAGACATTCAACCACTGTGCCATCCAGGTGCACCTCGTTCGTCCATTTTAATTGTTGTAAAATACACATACATAAAATTCACCATCTTAACTACTTTAAGTGCACAATTCAGAGATATTAAATTCATCCACAAGGCTATGCAAAGACCACCACTATCCATCTCTAGGCACCTTTCATCATTCCAAATAGAAACCCTGAACTTATTATACAGTAAGTCCCCATTCCCTCCTTGCTCCTAGCCTGAGATAACCCCTGCTCTACTTTCTATACCCATGAATTTTTCCACTTTAAATACTTCATATAACTTGAATCACACAATATTTGTCCTTTTATTTCACTCAGCACAACGTCATTAAGACTTATGCATGTTGTACATGGATCACTACTTCATTTCTTTTTAAGGCTGAATAATATTCCATTATATGTATATGCCCCACTTTGTTTATCCATTCACCTGTTGGTGAACACTTGTTGTTTCCACCCTTTGATGAATAATGCAGCTATGAACATTAATGTTCAACATCTGTCTGAATCTGTTTTAATCTGTCTGAGTATGTACCTGCGAGTGGCATTGCTAGATTATATAGTAATTTGCATTGAACTTTGAAGGCCAAGAAAATGAGCAAGAATAAGCATGTATTAATGCCAAGGGAGGGCACAACTCTGTGGGACCACCCACCCATCACACAGTCTCTCACTTCTCCTTTCAAGGACCATCCTGGGATCCCTGGGTGGCGCAGCGGTTTAGCGCCTGCCTTTGGCCCAGGGCGCGATCCTGGAGACCCGGGATCGAATCCCACATCGGGCTCCCGGTGCATGGAGCCTGCTTCTCCCTCTGCCTGTGTCTCTGCTCTCTCTCTCTCTCTCTCTCTCTCTCTCTGTAACTATCATAAATAAATAAAAAATTAAAAAAAAAAAAAAAAAAAGGACCATCCTGCGTGTCCACCATGATGACCACCACGTAGGTCAATCCCAGTTTCCCTAGAAGTGTGACTCTGTCACTCCCTGGATGATAACTGCTGCTTTCCTGCCTCCTTCCCCATCTGGGGAAGGACACCCTAGGTTTTTCCATGGGTTGGTAACCTCCCCCTGCCTACATCACTGAGTTGTGTTGAAGGGCAAGGAGTAAAACTTGTAAAGTGGTGGTACAGACATTTGTGGTCGTAGCTATTGCTGCTGTTCTCATTGTCATCTTCGTTAGAACACTTTGCTGTGATAAAGAACAGGTTCCTTCATTGACAATCAAGTCATCCAGGCCCATGAGGGAAAAAAAAAAAAGTATGACATCTTAAATTGCTGTATCTCTGCACTACACCCCAATTCCTCCCAACACCAAAATCTGTGATAATAACAGGAGTGGAAATGCCATGTGCCACATCCTGAGAGATACAAAGCAAGCCAGGCTGCTTTTCTCACTTAGAAGGTTGACAGATGTGTCTGATGAATATGTTAGAAATTCTGGAGCAGAAGCCTCCTACCTCAAAGAGTTAATTCCCTAAGGCTTGGTCTATTTGTTTGCAAACATCTAAAACATAATTATTGGGAAACACCTGAGTGGCTGGCACATTGCAAGGGCTCTGTGTGGGTACAGAAGCCTAATACAAGGGGTCCTAGCCTTTAGCCCGATGGTGAATTTATTCTAAGGTCCTCAAATGTTCCATGCCTATTTTCTGACACCTGAATTCTAGTTCTATCTGCTGGTCTGAGCTCTAAGTGTGAGTGTCTTCCCTGCTAAAAGGATGTCCATTTAAGTAATTCCTTTGCTTTAGTTTGAGGAAGCTGACTTTTAATTACTGGCTGCCTGTCTGGTTTCTACCTATAGTCAATGAAAACCCTGGAACCTATCTGCCACAGCATATGAGGACTTTCTAAATTGTGTGACTCATAAAATTACCCCAGAGTCTCTGAACTACTCTACACCTCTAATAAAAAACACAGTTCCAGTTTCCCCTTAGGCTCAGAATGGCAAAGAGGTATCACTGATGTTGCCACTCCTTAGCGTCCAGCAGGCATGAATAATCCATCATGGAGCCGGGGCCTGGTTTCTCACTCTTTCTCCAATGCCATGCTCCTGGCAGCCACTTTCAATTGATCTGAGCCTGTACTCATGCTATGCAATAGACACTGTTGGTGTCCCACTCAGATCTTTCGGGGCCACACACTCAGCCCCCAGCTACTGAAAGTATTGTTTATAACAGCCCACAATTGTACCTTCTTCCTGAGAATTGGCCTCTGCTAGGTCAGATAGGGCCAGCTCTATAGGAAATGTCTCCAATGCCATGCTTTGACTGATACAAGGGTACAAAAGGCTGATCCCCTTGCTATTCACACATATTCATATCCCTGGCATCAAGCTTTGCCTGGCTTCTCCTCCTCTTGCTCTATCCTGTTTCCCTCCTGCCCTTACAGATTGTGTCTGAGAGCACACCTCCAATAAATCCTCACACCAGAATCCCTGTTTCTGTTTCTCTTCCCAGGGAACCTGACCTAAACTAGTCATTTGTTATACCTGCCTCTGACTCTACAATCAGGAAGGAAAAGCCAAAGACAAGAAAAACTTGAGTGAACATGCACAGCTTCTACTCTCTGTTCAATGCAATCACGTAAACAATCCTTACAAATGTGTACTGAGTCCTGGACATGTGTTGGGTGTTGTGCTAGATACTGAGGACACAATGGCACACAAGACCAAGGTGGTCCATGTCCTTAAGGAACTCCCATTCCAGTGGGATGGTATAGATATGATGGCAAGAACTCTGTACTTTGCACCAAAGGGAAGGCGGATGGTACAATGAAAAGAATAGATTCTGAAGAATCTCTCAAGAGACAGACTCAGAAGCCCAAATTTTGCCCTGGTTTTCTCATTACCAAGAACAGGAGTTTTATAATTTGTGGCTCAGAGACCCCTAGAGATTCATGACAGAGCTTCGCAGGATTCATAATCTTCTCTCCCAAATTGAAATGCATATGTCTTTTTTTCCTGCAAAATTATCCATACCTTCCACGAGATTTCTGAAGGCATCTATGAACCACAAAAGTCAGGAATCACTGCTTAGATTTCATGGCTAGCATATCCAGAGGTCTTGAGACAAAGATGGAGAGAGGTTTTTGATAATATCAAAACATCCCTTGAGGAGGTAACAATCGTGTGTGCAGGCCCAGCTGTGATGTCAATGGAACATCTGGCTGATAAATGAATTATTCTCTTTCCAAAGGTTTTGAATCATGCAGTGACTGCATTTTAGAGCTGTAAGCCTGCTCACTGCTGGGCACTTGATTGTCTCTCTGGGTCTTCTCCTTGGTAAAATAAGCAGAAGATGCTTATGATATTCAAGGTCCATCACTGACTTTTTAAGGAACCTCGGTAACCATCTATTTTAGGATCTATTTTAAAGTTGGCAGGGTATAGTAGCTAAGTGAAGAGTTTCAGAGCCGGAAAGCTTAGGTCTGAATCTCAAGTTGCCACTCCAGTGAGTTTCCTCTTGGGGCCTTTAGGAAATGGTGACAATATGGATAGTGGTACCCCCCACGGGGTTGTTTTGAAAACAAGAGTTGAACACACGCAGTGCTTAGACCACAGCTAGGCACATAGTAGGTACTCAGTAAGTGTTGGCTCTTCTATTATTTGTACATAGAAGAGAGAACTGAAGGTGCAAGGGGCGATTCTCAAGTCAATCCAGTGACCTCGTGCCAGTCTGAGCTATCTCCAAGGGACCCCTGCCTGCTACACCTGCCGACCAGCTTCACTTCTCTCAAGACGGCATGGTTTCTCAGTATCTGCAAGACTCACAACAACCACAGCCTCAGAAAAGAGACTCCTAACTCTGGGAACGAACAAGGGGTAGTGGAAGGAGAGGGGCGGAGGGATGGGGTGACTGGGTGATGGGCACTGAAGGGGGCACTTGACGGGATGAGCACTGGGTGTTATACTGCATGTTGGCAAATTGAACTCCAATAAAAAAAAAAAAAAAAAAAAAAAGCCCATCCCCAGGGTCTGCTTCTGCAGGCTGCCTGCTTCCAGGACCCTGTCTGGGTCAGCTTTTATACCAGGGCCTGTATGATTTGAGGATGTGTGTGTCAGGTGAACTCTGAAGTGAGAGAAACCCAGACGGTCCGCGTTGTCTGTAATGAGTTAGAATACAATTTCCATCACTATTACTAATAGCATCACCCTCTCGCATTCAGCACTTGGCAATTTACAAGGCGCCGTCATGCTGTCACGTTGCTCCTCCAACAACCTTGGATCGGAGACTTGATAATCACTGTGTAAACCGTCAGGAAGCTCAGACCTGGAGAAATTAACTAATGTGCCCAAGGCCAGACAATATTTTTAAAAGGTACAATTGAAAACCAGGTCCATCTGACCTGCCATCTAGTACTCTTCCTGCTATACAAGAACGGGAGCCTCAGGGGGCTAGGAGACCCCCGGAGCAAGTGGACGGAGGCCAGCAAGACTGGGAGGAGGGGCAGGGTCCTCAGGAGACAAGAGGCCGGAGGACAGAAGCCCAGGTTGTTCTAAGACAGAGCATACCTCAGTGAGTGGCATCTTTTGCCTTCCCACCTGGGGAGACTCAGCCACGGGGACCCCTGTTCCTGTGTCTTTCTGTCAGCTGTGTGTCAGAAAAATGAGCCTGGGCTTCAAAAACCAATGTGGTGTGAGTTTAGATCTTTATTTTACCATTGGAGAGACATCAGGCAAGTTACACAGCATCCCTGAGCTTCTGTTTCTTCATCAGCAAAAGTAGAAAAGACGCATCTGCCTTGCAGGGCCACTGCTGAGATGAGATTAAATAATGAATGTATTGTTGTAGGTAATACTTGGGGAGTAATGGCCGGAGAAGAGGATTAGCCACATGGCCAGAGACAGCCAGGAGGCCTCCCTGTGGGGTGCCAGGCGGGGCTGAGCTGTGTGTCCTGCGCTCTGGGCTCCCTTTCCTCTCTGGATCCCCCTCTGTGGCAAGCTAAACAGTCCTCCCCTGGCTGGTGTTGACTGGGCCTCCTCTGGCTACAGACTGGCTAATGCTCCCGGCCTAGTAGTTCTTAGCCAAGCTGGGCCAATTAAGCTGCATTCCTCTGATTGTTTTGGTAGCTTTTCTCTGAATTCCCTCCAACTGGTCTACAAATAGGTTCTAAATTTAGATTCAAGCGCCAAATCTTGGAGCTCCGAGCTTCTTTCTGCTCTAGCCAACCGTGGGGCTTCTGTGCCTTCCAGGGTAGGGGGGCAGGGCTGGTATTTCTCCTCCTCTCAATCTCTCTCTCTCCCCCGCCCCCATCCCTTTCCCCTAATTGTCAACACAAAGGCAAGGAATGACTGCGACATGATTTATTTTGTTTGTGGAGTACAGGTTCATAATCAGTTAGAAAACAGTTTTTCTTATTTAAACTTCCAGGAAAGTGACAGTAGAGAATTAAAGGGGGATTAATGGAATGCACAAATTCTTTCTGTGCTCTGGAAACTGCACAGAGGAAACAAAACAATTTAGAAATAGCAAGGGATGGGGGAAGAGAGTAAGGGCAAGAGTAGAGTGGTTTCTCTTCTGTGTCTTCATGCCTCACCCCTACATCTGCTGGGTTTGTGCTCCCTAAAGCCTCAAGCTTGAGCCAGCAGTGTCTCCTCCTACAGGTGGTTAGGACCCGCTGCATCCCAGGAGGCAGATTCTCCTTCTTCCCTCCCTCCCCTCCCCCTTTCCTCTCCTCCTCTTCTTCAATTTCATCCTTCTCTCCTTCTTCTGGTTGCCACCTGGTCCTCCATTTTATCTCCCTCTCCCCTCGCCTCTTGTCCTCCTCCATAGCAGTATCAGATTCCTTGCCGCCAGGCATCTTTCACACCAGCTTACGCTCTGGAAAGCCCTCTCCTACCCCTAGTCTCACTGGAGTTGGACAACAGCCCTGCAGACATGGGGCAGGTGCCTGGGAAAGAATGATCTCACTGCTGGTTAGAGGAGCAGATCAACGCCACCGAGGCCTCATGACAAGGCCGGCAGAGGGACCAGACTCTCCTGTTGTCTCAGAGCCTCATTCCCATCAACCCAGAGGATACCTGTTGACTGTCCCCAGCAAATCACAGTGGCAACATGCCTCTCTGTTGTCACCAAAGCCCCCGAGGACATCTCACAAATTGTGAAGGATGCCCAGAGGGTCCTGCAGGCAAGACGACATGGTGGAGGGGTACTAGAAATGCCTGGACAGCCAGCCAGAGAGTGTTTTCACTTCTTACAGATCAAGCCTCTTTCTCCCAGCATCTCAAAGGGAATGTCAGCTCATAAATTTAAATCTGTCAACAAGTTTTGGATCTAACAATATTTTAGGCGCATGCAGAGACGACAATCCTGGTTCCTGCACAAGTGACACATCCTTGCTCTGTAAAATGGACCTGTCACTCGTACATACATGACCTAAGTATCGCTTCTGTAAGAATCAGGTGGGATAATGAGTGTGAAGAAGTTTTACAAACTACAAAGTTCTACAGCAATACAAATAACTCTTTTGTTGCAGAGATGGCGATAGTCATAGGGATGGAGTTGGTCTTCCAGGATGGAACTGGCGCTGGAAATAGCGTTTGAGGGCTTGTTGCCTGACCCCTCATGGGTAAGGGAAGTGAGATCCAGACAGAAGCAATAGTCCTCTCTGATAGGGCCACAGTGCAGATAACAGGACTGGATGGTTTCAGGATCTGGTCTCGCGGCTTGCCTCTTTCTGGAAGAAAGCATCTCTTTCTTTTCTTGAGCGTCAGAGACGCTCAGAGAAAACGTCTCTGCTTTTCTTTTCTTGATTTTTTTCCTCTTTCCTTTCCTTCCTCAAAATTTGGTAACATGCCAAATATATCAAAATACTTCAAAATACTCTTTACCCACAGCTTTTTCTCTCCCTAAATATTATTTATCCTATATCCCATTCTATCAAGATCCTGTGAGATGGCTTTAAAAAATTATTGACAAATCCATGCTGAGGGGTTAAGAAAGAAACCATGGTGTCCAACTGTGCCACTTCCACGTGGGCGCCACTTTCCTTTCAACAGAGGCCTTCACAGACCTCTCAAAGAAGGAGAAATGACTATCAGGGGATTTTAAGTTCTGTGTCTGGCCACTGGAGATTTTATCCAGTTAGGCTGTTGGTCCAGCTTGTTCTTCTGTGGTGAGAGTACACCTCATCAAGTCATCCTCCCACTCTTACCTCATGACAAACCCTCTGGGTTCTTGTCTCTTGTTGGCTCATTTATCCATACTTCTGAGCTCCGTGACCCTGACCAGTGGTATTGGCCATTTCCACTGGCTTGACGAAAAAGCCCTACACCATGATGGTTGGTGTCCACAGAGTATGTACAAGTTACTCTCTATCCAGAGATCAAGGATCCAGCTTGAACTTCCTTCTGTATCTTCAGGAATTAACCATATAGGTGCTCAAAGAGTGTGAGTGCAGGGCAAGAGCAGAGTTTCTGCAGGCTGTGTCCAGGACAGAAGCAGTATGTGTAAAGGTGCGAGGGTGGGCATTGAAAGGGGATTTGAAAGAAGACTGCTCAGGGAGAAGAAGTGAACAGATAATGTCCTACTGGGTATCAGTTGTCTGTTCCCTTTCCTCTCTGGCTGGCTTGTGGACTTTGTGTCTCTTATTTTTTCTTGCGTGCTTAGAGCCTATTACAGATGCTGAAATGTCAGCATTCGATGAATGCCGGTGCTAGACTAAGAGGCCTTGGTACCTCCAGGACAAGCAATAATGAAATGTCAGAATTTGGAGAACGTAATGTCAGCAATTTTAGAAATTATTTAGTTCAATTCCCCTTGAGTGCTCTGTCGGAAAGGCGGAGACTGTCGATAGGGTATCCAAGGATGCATTTTGCTGGAAAGAATCAGTACCTCTGTGCGCACATATGCCCACCTGCTCTGGTGTGGGGCGGAGGGGCGGGGGGGAGGATTCTCTTCTATATCTGTATGTATCTTACAGTTGTAGGAAATGAGATCTGAAGGGGCAAGAGAGATCACCTAAGTGAATCCTCTGGTTGCAGAGAAAAAAGAAACTGAAGCTGAGGAACGGCATCCTTATCTCCAAAGTGGGAACCTTGATATATACCGTTTGCTTGGTAAGGGTATGGATGGGGTCAATAAGATCATGACTATCAACTTGCAAAAAAATACCAAAACTACATTTAGAATATGAGTAAAAACCCAGTGTGCATGGGATTAGGCTCAGAACTAGGGGGCACAGTGCTCATGAAGGACGGAGCTGCTTTGGGAGTATAGGGAAGAAAAGGCATGGAGAGGTGGAGGGGAAGGCCATTCTCCCAGACTTGTGGGATCCCCACCTCCATACACACACAGCTGAAGGTGGAGCCACCAGCCAGCCAAGTAGGAAATAAAGGGGGAGCAGTGAGGTCGTTGGGCCAGGAGAAGACTAGAGTAGACAAGAGAAGTGGTCCTGGATTGGAGCATGTGTGAGGCTTCTTCAGTTTGGAGATGCTCCAGATAATAGGGCATCACTCGGGAGTGCCAGGGTGCTGCAGGCCACCAGGTCTGGGGCTCAGGGCTACTGAGGCTTGGTTATTAATGCTTCTGGATAATTGCTGGCTGGTGTGCAGGAGCATGTGTGTGAGGAAACAGGTAAGGGGAATGGGAGACAATTGGCCAAAGCCCCATGGTGGGATGTCTTGGAAGGAGGGACTGGACACAGGCTCTTAAAGCAGGACTGCCCCTCCTGGCATCACAAGCAGGGCAAGCAGAGAGAAGGGGACATTCTGTGCAGAACAAGCATGGAGCCCAAGACATGGGCCTTGGCAGCTCTCTGGGTGGGGAAGGTCTGGACCGCTGCTGGTTTCCCGCTCCCACCACTCCTCCAGAGTCAGCTCAGACTCTCAGCCTCCTCTCCCTTTTCTACTCTGCTACCTAAGTTGCTTGAGCCAAAATCCTTCATTCTAGCCTTTCATCTTTCTCTCCTAGCAGGATCCTCTTTGACGTATATCCAGAATCTGGTAGTTCCCAAGCCCTTCAAAGCTGCCACACCATCCCACCATCTCGCCCTGGTCTCCTGCTTCTTTCTGCATCCACCGTGGCAGCCTTGCGTTCCCATTTCTGCACAGTGGCCAGGAAGACCTGTTCATGCATCCCTCAGATCCTGTCTCTCTTCTGAGGGAAACCCCCAGAGGCTCCTCACTCACTCAGATATAGAGTCCTGGATCTGCATCTGCTGCAAAAAGACCATCCTGATTTCCTCTCACCACTCCCGCCTGCCCTTGCTCAGTGTGCTTCAACCACACGGGCCTCTCCTGTCTCAGGACACTTGCACAGCCTGGTGCCTCTGTCTGGGCTCCTCTCCCCCGACATGGCCACACAGCCTGCAGGTCCCTGGTCAAATGTCACCTCTTCCTAATACCCTCCCTGTTCCCCTCATATGAAGGAGCTAATTGTTCCTCTGCTCAGGCACTTTTTACCTCCCTGAGCCTGCTTTATTTTTCTCTTCCTTTAGCTCCTGTCCCCACCTGACATATGTGGCCGCTGCTAGTTTCTGGCTGCCGCATACACCCAGCCAGGGGGCACTGTTTGCTGTATAGAAGTACAGTAGGCAGTAGAGTGCCCCCTCCATGTGTGCAGGGTACGACCCGTGCTTGTTGCGTCCTTGCTGGAGCTCCAACAATACAACCAGACCTATGATCAGGGAACCTGTAGAATGAAGCTCACCTTCTCTTCACTGCACCTTCTACCTGGCATCTTTCTCTTAGGTGGTTTTTCCTCTTGGGTGCACATTAGCATCCCCCAGGACTCTGTGAGGAAGGCCTGAGCCCTTTCCCATTAATTCCTAGTGTTGTAGAAAGGGAGCCTGAAGTCACTGAGCCTGAACACCATGGTCAAAATGGCCACACCAGCCCTTCCCCTGGCTCCATGTGTCCCTTACTACTTCCTGAAGCCCCACCTTCCTCCATGTGCCATGCTGTCCTCTGACCTCCCAGCAGGAATGAAGTTACCATTGTCATCATTCACTGTGACTGGTTGCTACGGCGACAGGGACAACAGCCATCCACAGAGCAAGTTGGGTCAGTGTGCACCTGGAGTTTAGGAAGGTGGTGGTGATGGGAGTGCGGGCGGGGGTGTCAGGCTGCTGTGAGGGCATTCTCTCCAAGCAGGCATCTGAGAAGGGGACAGCTGCCCTCACCTCCCTTTACTCCCTCCCCTGGCTTATGAGCCCAATGAGGAACCCCAGGAGGTGTGATTGCACATTGTTGGAAGAAGCATGGCCCTAACACAGTTAATTGCAGGGAAGCCTGCATGGGGCCAGTTGCAGCCCCTGGGAAAGGTGCTCCGTGTAGCACGGCCCAACAGCCTCCCTTCCTCTGGAGAGATCTGATGACCTGGCCTAGCACTCAGAAGAGTAGTGGGAAGGAGAAATGGACCAGAGAGAAATGAAATGCATAGAAAAGTGAAGAGATGGGGCCACTCACATGGCTAAACTCAGACGTGGCCCTGCTTAACATTACACCCAGGGTGAGTCTAGTAAGAAGCCAGACTGGGTTCTACCTCCTTCACCTGGCATAAACAGGTTGTGCTGACCTGGCCACATCGGTTATATATTGGTTTAAACAACGTTGGCTGCTATAAAAGGCAAACTCCCGAATCTCAATGATTTAGGCCACACTCCATAGTAAGTGCAATCAACATCTTTGAAGGTAGGGGAACAGTGCTCTCCAGGCTGATAAAGGGTCTGCCAAAAGTAAGTGGCTTCCAAAGTTGTCCTGGATCATGACACTCAGCAGACAGCCTGTGAGGAAGAGTAGAGGGTCACCTGGATGATTTTAGGGCCACATCTAGAAGTGGGCTATATCATTCTGCCCACATTCCACGGGCCACGATTTCATCACACGGCTCCATCTGATTGCTAGGGTGTCTGGAAATGTGTAGTTTAGTTGTGTGGCTAGGAAGAAGAGGAAATCCACTTGCTAAATGGTCTCCACTCCAGGCTGGAAGGGAGCCTGGCACTGTGAGTGGCATGCAGTGTCTGAAGGGAATAGATGGGAGGTAGGTAGTTGCCCAAAGCCAAACAGGAGTGCACCCCCAGGGGTGCAAACAGTACCCAGTAATAGAAGAAGTCAGGATTACAATCCAGATTGGCCTGATTCTAGACCCTTTGGTTATTCTGGTTATTCTAGGGTTCTGCTGAAAAGAGGAAGGAGGGAAGAATGAAGCAGGTAGGGGAGCCATGGGGAGGGCAGTGGTGACAAAGTGGGTTCATAGCGTAGCCACAAGGACTCTCGTCCAGCTTTCAGGTCACACTAGCTTTGCCAGCTAGACAGTGCTCACAAGGTTTTCCTCTGAAGTGCCTTACTATCCTCTTTGAACCCAGAGGAGTGCTGGGGTTACCGTGCACAGCCACAGGTGGGGGAAGCTACGGAGGAACAAAATGAAATCACAGCAGATCCCAGGAACCCTCAGGCCAAAACACAGGGCATCCTTCCCGAAAGATCCTCAGAAAAACAGAACCCTCTGAGAACCTTGGGGGTGGTAGGGCAAGTGCAAGCTGGAAGTGTCAGCAGGGTGAGCACAGAGCAAGCTGCTCTGTGCACAGTGACAGGCTGGAGAGCAAGAGGGTCTGAGGGAGGTCACATTACACTCATCTGGGACCTTTAGAGAAAGACCCAGGCCCCACCCCCAGGCCTTTGGAGTCAGACTGTTCAGAGGCAGGGCTCCATTATGAAAAAGATCCGCCCCCCAAATCTGTCATTCTATGGATGGGGAAATGAGACTCAGAGAGAAGAATAATGATTTTCCCAAAGCCAACAAACTAATGAGAAGCAGAGGCTGACCTAGAACTCTCTTCTCATGTTTGTTAGGCACTGTCTGTTCTGGTGCTGTAACACACATACACACAAACACACACACGCCTACTCACATATATACTCACACTGATGCACATTCACACACTCAGGTGCGTATGAGTGCATTCATATGTGCATACATAGGCGCTATGCGCGTGCACACAAACACTTCACTAAGCCCTCAGGAACCCAGTGGACTCATAATCTCCTGCAGAAACTCTGACACTCAGGCAGTTGGAGGCTGATTTAGCTGTATGTTCCCATAATTGATCCTGCAGCTTTGCACGGATCTAATCCATATTTATCACTTCACATCGGGCAACCAGTACCTTCTGTGCCTGCTGGTGCGGCAAGAACCCGAGCTGGAGTTTGCATGTATAGAAGTGGGTCTCCACCTCAGGTGTAGGCCCAGAAAGAAGATCCATCTCATCTCTGAGAATGCCAGCATTTTCCTCGAGTGGCTCCTGCACAAACAGGGTCCATTTAGAAACCTTCAGTAATATGCAAAAATAGGCTGGGAGTGAAATCTCTGGTCTGAATTACATGAAGTCTGAACTACAGAGAACTTTTAAATACAGCGGTTTTTAATTGCTTGCTTTCAAGACATTCAGGAACAAAAGGGACAGAGAGAGGGAGCAAAATGAGACCAATTAGAAGCACTTTGGGGACCACTTTAATGAATAGTAGAGAAAGTCCTGTGTAATTAGCATGCTTTTTGCTGCTAAGTTAGTATTCCATGTATTGAAAACCAGCTTTTTTTTTTTTTAACTGAATATACTAATTTGGAGGTGAAGGAACAACGTATACCAGCCTATCCTTTGCATGGAGAACAAATTAATTCACATATAATAATAAAGCCATTACACAGACTAGATTATCAGTCACACTAGCTTAGGACACTCTAGACCCCATGCAAACTTGGACACTGTATTCCCTGAGTTGCGCTCCCCAGTCCCAGGCTTAGACAGCTTCCCCGGGAGCCTAGAGGTATTCACACTCACCCACTCCCGTCTTAGGCACAGGCCCCCTTGCCCAGAGAGCGCTTCTCCCCCTCGCCCTGCACTCCTGTCTCCCCTGGGTGAGCAGCACAGGTGCAGAGTATTATAATAATACAGCTGCGAGAGCGCCATTTATTTCCCACTCCCGGTCTCTGCTTCAATCCATATTTTTATTAAACTTTTTTGTGCAGGGAAGAATATTTAGGGAAAACCATGAAGGGCTGTCAAGCGCTGTTATTAGTCTTCTCAGCTCCTGCCAATGAGCTCTTCCAGGGCAGAAATATTTGCCATTGGGCAGTGGACCCAGGGGCCAGATTGGAAGCAGGAGCTCATTTGGCCAACAGAAGGGAGGATAAAAGACTGCTCTCGAGACGCCAGGAGGACAATGGGAGCAGCAGTTTCCAATTTATTTCACTTCCATTGAATGCATTTTAGAACCCAGCTCCCACATCTGGCAAGCGGGCACCATCCTTCTCTTAGAATCCCCGAGGCTTAGAGCTGGGAGTCACAGAGCATCCGAGTATCTCGGCTCAGCTCTGTTTGGGGCCTTCCAGATGCGAGGCTCTGGGCAGGGGCTGTCAGGCACAGACAAGCCCAGTGGTGGCTGTGCAAACCCCCATTCCCCAACCTGAGTTCAAGGCTAAGTCTTTTTTTTAAGATTTTATTTATTTATTCATTATTTATTTATTTATTCATGAGAGACAGAGAGAGAGAGAGAGGCAGAGACACAGGCAGAGGGAGAAGCAGGCTCCATGCAGGGAGCCCAGTGTGAGACTGGATCCTAGGACTCCAGGATCACACCCTGGGCTGAAGGCGGTGCTAAACCACTGAACCATTGGGGCTGCCCAAGGCTAAGTCCTTAAAGAGGCAGCCTCCCCCGCCCCCCCACCAACTTGTAATGCTTCCATTCTGATGCTGGTTAAAGTATTAACAGGGTCTGTGTTGCTTCTGAGACTGGGAAGTGCTGGGAGACTAGGATACTATCTCAGCCACCTTTTATCTCTAGTATGCAGCGTAGCACCTGGCACAGTATTAGGCACTCAGAAAATACCTACAGGTGAACGAGTGAATGAGCAAATGGCTGAGTTTACCACCCTGCAACTAATAAATCCTGGGGTACTTGTTGAGAGGGAGGAGGAGATATACCCAGAAATGGCAAGTTGCCTCTATAGGAGGCAATCTGAGGACCACCTGCCTACTTCACACTTGCATCCAATCCCATCCTTAGATGGGGGTGCCTCTTAGCTTCACCCACAGTTTCTATAACCTGTTTCCCCCCTACTGGCTGGAGTGGTGCAGAGCAGGGAAGATATGGGATATGAGAACAGCAAACTTCTTCCTTGGGCCAGTGCCTTGACCAGTGTGTGCTGAACCCACCCTGAGTCCCCAGCACGGGTTTGGCCCAGTCGGGACGGCTGAACATCCTGCTGAAAATCAAGGTGCCTCTGGCCAAGAGGAGTACTACTTAGGATCACAACACATAGTGACTAGAACAACCCGAGAAAATTTAGGAAGCAGACCAACAAAAGCCACGGGACAGAGTGGGAACAGAAGGGTGGAGGAGAGCTTCTCATGCTCTGTGGGTGCTCTCTGCCCAGGTGTGGCCCTCCTGGGGGAACATGCAGGACAAAAACCTCAGGAAGAAGCATCAAACCCGAGGGTGCAGGGGAGGGAGGAAAATCACCCTGGAGACCACCTGCTAGGACTAGAACCCAGGCTCCTCCAACCCTGACCTCTTACCCCCTCACTTCCCACCCTGTTTTCCAGGCCGGAGCCTCCTATCACACCCTCTACAGCTGAATCCAGTGCTCCCTGGAAGACTCAGAGAGACAGACTTTGGACAGCGCTTGCTCTTTCCCTTGGGAGGTGGCCATAGTTATATTTTTCTTTTTGATTTTCTGTGTGGTGGTGGTTGACAGTGACAACAACGCCTGCGGCTCCCAGAACGAGAAGCAATGGAGACATCCACCTGTCACTGGTCCCCGCCTTGTGACTCTCCATCTGCACCAGTCATGGGTGACTTTCATTCACAGAGTCCTTCCCGGACTCCGGCTAGAGGCTTTGGACCACTGGTGACAGAAATATCAGCAAAACTATGGCCCAAATGAGGGGACCTGTGGTCTCCCGGACACCACATTCTCAAGACACTAGAAATAAGAGCATGACTCCAGGGGAGGGGAAGTGAAATGCAGGGCCCTATGAGAAATAGGGAGGGACTGAGCTGCTTCAACCTGGACACAAGTGTCTGGAGGGTCCTACATGCGGGCTGTCAGGGCAAGAGGGATGGGGCTTGCTCTGTGTCACCCACAGGACAAAAGCAGAACCAACAGGTAGAATTATAGGAAATAGATCAAGGAAGCTGCTAAGACTCTCTGAAGATGAAATTAATGAGGTCAGCATGATGCAAGCTTTTGTCCCTCCAAACAGAATACCTCCTTGTGCACAGAATTACATGGTTTTCCCACATGCTTACTTCTTTCAATTCTCCACCATCCCCATGAGGAGGTCAGGCTCACTGCCCCCATCTTTAGAGGGTAAGACTGAGTTTCAGGGAGGTCAAGTGGTTTCCTGGAATCACCTCTCCAGTGTGAGGCAAAGCTGGGTTTAAAGGTGAATTTCCTATTCCCAGTCTGGTCCTCCTTCCAATGGGCCCCACGTCCTGCGGTTCAAACGCAAGTCTCAGGATGCATGCATGTGTAGATCCTTATCTCCACAGTGGGCTGTAAATGCCTTCCTCCAGGATTGGTGGTACCTGGGAGGCCTGGGACCCACACCAGGTGGGGACTCTAGGACCCCGCTTATTTTCTCGGGCCTCATCGGGGAACTAAGATCTCCTTTCCTCTAAGATTACCCTCAAACTGGGGGGAGACTTGTGTGTTCCCCTTATCTATGTGAGCTCCATGGGTGTATAACAGGACACAGAGACCTCCACCGGTATTAACTACTTCCTTACTTCTTCTATGTCCATCCGGTCCAGGCTACCTGGTCCAGCCTAATCTTGTTTCCTTCCCAGTCTTTCTATTGTTTACCTGAGTCTTGGCTCTCTGACCCAAACACCAAGGATGCATGTCCTCCTCTAGCTCCGCCCTTGCAGCTCCCCTCCAGCAGCAGGTGCCTCGTGGGTTGGCAGCCTGAATGGAGAGGGTCACCGAGTGATGGGAATGCAGGGCTGGGGACATCGGCAATGCTTCACGAACATCCTGCTGCCTGGTGGCCAGCACCCCTCACCTTCCACCTGAACTGCCAGGACAGAAGTGTACACCTTCCCCTCTGGCTTCCCTCCCACCCATTTTCCCCTTAGCTGCCGAACTGATCTCCTTACAGCATAAAACTGAATCATGGCAATTCAGTACCTAAAAGACTCTAGCAGCCTCCCATTGCCCTTAAAATAAATCACAGAATCTGTGCTGCCCCTCTCGTCTGTGCACAGCCCTCCCCTTGCTCTCTGAGCCACAGTCACTCCATGGTCACTGCAGCCTCTGCCCAGGTCCCCGAGCACACCAAGGACGTTCCTTCACACACGCTGGAAGATCTGCCCAACATCCTTTTCATCAGGATCCCTCCCTGCTCCTCACTTGGTTCTTCTCCTGCTTTTCCTTCAAGCACGGGGTTGAATGTTCCCCGCTCCAGAAGACTTGTGCTCCCAGTCTAAACCGATTCCTCTGGAATCCCCTCCCATTGTATCACCCTCTTCTCTGCTGACTTTATTATAGCTTGGGATTATAGATTCACTTTTGTGTTTAGTTATCACCTGTCATCCCTTCTGGAAGGCAAGCCCCACAAACCAGGGACTGCTGTCTGTTAAGCCCTGCGTCCCTAGAGCTCACCTCTTACCTGTGGGGCATATGAAGGAGAACTGAGAAGGAGAGGGAGAAGAGAAGGGAAGATAAAATGTAAGTGGGGGAGGAGAAGGCAAGGAGGAAGGTGAAGGGAGGAAGGAGGGGGAGGATGAGGAGCAGGGGGCAGGATGGGAGGAGGGTTCTTTAATAAAGACCAGGGTCCTCCCAGCTGACCACAGGCTTCCTCCTCCATGCGAACAACCTGGGATTTGGCTCTGCCGGACTGTGGCGCCCTCACCTGGCAGGTGGAGCTCATGCACGGGCCGTTTCCCTCTACGTGGGACCTTGGAAGGAGTCACAGTAACGCACATGTGCCTGCGTGTGTGTGTGTGTGTGTGTGTGTGTGTGTGTGTGCACATGCATTCACATTCACATTTGGATGCATGTCTTGGAGTCAGCAAAGAAGCAGGCACTTGGGATCCCTCCCCACTTTGCCTCTTACCCGAGGCTTTTTCCCCTAATGGCCTGATATAACAACAGGCATCAAAAGCCAGACAGCAGGAGCAATCGGAGGGCACACCCGACAAATGGTGCCTGGAAAATCCGCACAGAGGGCTTGCAGGCCTCCAGGAAGCTGGCTTACCATCAGAATGATTTCTGGGAATTGGTGTGGTAGCTGAGCGGGAAATCCACAGACTGCAAGACCCCAGACTTTAGCTAATCAAGGAGGTGAAAGAAAGCCACTCAGTCCCCTCCCTCACTGCTAATAGTCCTTGCTTTCCCAACCAGCTCTTCTAGCCTCTGCCTGGACCCTTTTTCTTACCCTCCCCTCTACCCAAATCAAAATGTCAGCATCTCTAGACCTCAGAGCCCTGCTCTGTGCTGGCTGGTGGATATCTGGGCATGAAAAACCTGCAAACCTGGGCTCTGGTCTTGGCTCTGTGACCTCAGGTGCCTTCCTTCCCTCTCTGGGCTCCATACTGCTCAGCCACAATGCAGCTGCCAATAGCCCCAGGACCCTGACTTCTGTCCTGAATGCTTCCTCTGAAATTAATAGCCTATGGGGCTCCCTGTCAGTCCACTTTCGCTGCACAATAAAAGCCTTAGTGTCTCAGTGGCTTACAACAGCATCTATTCCACATTCCCTGGGCTATAGGTTCACTAAAGTTCAACTGATCCAGGCTGGCCAGGCTGGGGTGAGCCAGAGCCCAGGCCAGGTCAGATTCAAGTTTGTTCTACATATCCTTATTCTGGCGTCCAGACAGAATGGCTGTCTGGAACATGATCTTCCCATGGCAGGTCACAGGAGTATGAGAAGCCAAACGAAAATGTGTAGCACATGTAACACCTCTGCTCATACAGTGTCCACTGACACTGCATTGCTCTAAGAAAGTCACATGGCCATGGCCAACTGAGTGAAGTGAGGCACGTTCTCTGGCTCCTCCAATGGAAGCAGGACAGAGTCACAAAGAGCTTGAGTGTGTAATTCTGCTACAGAGAGGAAATGAAGGACTTGGAACAGTTAATCCATGTCCCGCAGGGCCTGTGAGAGGGCATTTGGGTATCCTGGCCAGGCACGGAGGAAGACAGCTAAGGCCAAAGTTTCTCGTCATGCTGCATACATCTTGCAACATAGGGAGGTCTCCGCTTGGACCTTTCTGCTTGTAACAGCGAGTAGCCGTGGTCAGCAATGTCACTGTGCTGCTCTGCGGTTCCCAGCATCCCTTCAGTGAGGTTGGCCACGAGGCTTGTGCTAGAATGTGCACAAAATGATGCCTGTCATTTTCACACTGAGGTGGGTAAGTATGCAGCACGTGTTCACCCTTCAACCCCTGAGGTAACAGTGGGGCAATCTGGAAGTCATGGGGGAGGACTGTGGCCTCAGTCCCTGAGTCTCCTTGCAGAGGAGAGAAGCACAGCCCATATTAAATTGTGTCATGAGCAACACATAAACTTCTGTATTGGCAAGCCACTAAGATTTGGGATTTATTTGTTATTGCAGTCTAGCACAGCCTATCCTGGCGAACCCCCTGCTCGTGCCCCTGGCTACCTGACTAAGCACATCATCTCTTCTGTTCCTAATTCAGGTTCATTTATTGACCACCAGGCAGACACCAGAGGCAGAACCTGGGAGGATCTGGTGCAGAAAGGTCTTGTGCTCGGCCCAGAGAAGCCTTGCCCCTGGACAGAGAGAGGAGTTAAGAGCGAAGCTTGGGGGAATATTCTCAGTTATTTCTAAAAATAAAATGACAATTTATTGTGTGTGTGTGTGTGTGTGTGCACGCATGTGCATGTTTTGTTTTAGTGTAGAGACGCAGAAAACCAACAAACAGAATGGTCTACTATCTCCCAGAGAACCACTGCTTTCATTTTTATTTTTGTTTTCATTTTTAAAATAACAGTAATATGTAGTTGAGCATTCAAAAAAAAATAGACACAAAATGAAAATCAGACTCTCCTCGCTCCTCCAGTTTCTCTATTCACAGGTGCCTGCTTTATGCAGTTTTTTTAGAAAAGATTTTATTTATTTGAGAGAGGGAGGGAGAGAGAGAGAGAGAGAGAATGAGAATGAGCAGTGGGGAGGGGCAGAGGCAGAGGGAGAGAGGGAGAAGCAGACCCCTCCCCTCCACCACCACTAATCAGGGAACCTGACATGGGGCTCTATCCCAGGACCTGAGATCACGATCTGAGCCAAAGGTAGACGCTTGAGCACCTGAGCCACCCAGGTGCCCCCTACTTTATGCGGTCTACGTGAACAGTTCTTCATATTATCTTTTAGGGGATAAATATTGTATTGTCTTCTTAAGACTCTGTTCTGTATTTTCCTTTTTATTATTTAATAAGACAGCATCAAGATCTTCCCCCAAACACCATTTGCAGGTGTCTCTCATGCTATTTAATGCTTCCAGAGTATTCCATCATATGGTGGCACTATAATTTGTTTAATATGGTCCTGACTGAGGGACACTGTTCCCACTATTTTTTTCCCCACTACAGTCAGTGCTGTATTAATGACTCTAATGAATATCGCTGGTCTTATATTTATCAGGCAGCTTCCTAGCAATTGAATTTTTAGGCTAAATGGACTGTATGCTTCAGGTTTTGCTATGTATTGCCAAACTGTCTTCCCTGAAATTGCACCAGTTTACATTCGCACCAGCAGTACCGGAGCCCGCCATGCATCCTCGCCAGCACCGGGTTTTCATTTTTGTCAATTTCATAGCTGAAAAATGGCATATTCTTCCTGCCGTGGTGAATTTTTCAGGGGAAGATTTCCTCCTTATTGCCCACTAGAAACCAGTTTCTTGAATGAACAATTTAACTAATAGCCTGAGAAATAAACGAGACAGAATGAGACAGAACGTTCTTGGGGCTTTGTTGTCTCTCAAAGGCCGCTGCTGTTCTCTATCAAGCTCTGCATGGATGTTCTAGCATCCTTGAACTTCTGCCCTGAACCCTTAAACTGGTTCCCTGTCCTGTGAGCTGGGCTGCACCACCTAAATATAACCTCAAGGTCACTTTCCCCTTTTTCCTTAGACAGGGACAACCCTGAACAGTCAGAGACACGAGCTCCTTGTCAACGGAGCCGTTCAAATAAAAGTGAACAATTGAATGGTACAGAAATAAATGTCTGCATTAGTTGGGGGGCTACAGATATCACATCTTGGATTTTTTTTTCTTTTTAAGTTCATCCACTGTACTTTTTTCTGATTTAAAAAAAAAAATGTGCCCTTGAAGTGAATTTGAAAGATGCAGGAAGCAGAAAGGAAAAAGTAGAAGTTGCTGGCAATCCTACCCTGCAGTGTTCACATGTTGTTGCGTAGATTTCTAGTCCTTTTTTACACATACACACACACACACATACACACACATACATTTACCAAAACCATGAGACTTTCTCCAGAGGCCAGGTAACATGACAGTTAACAGTATGGACTCTTGAATAGAACAGTCTGGGCTTATATCTTGACTTCTTCACTTACTGGCTGTGGGAATATGGACAAATCATTTTTAATCTCAGGGCCTCAATTTTATCATTTGTAAAATGGCTATAATAACAGCATCCCCCCCTCATTGGGTTGTTGTGTGTGTTACATGCCTTAATTATAAATTAAGCTGGCAAATAGTAAGAGCTAGATGTGTTATTATGTATTATTATTATTATTATTACTATTAAAGATTTCATTTATTTATTTGAGAGAGAGCATGCATGCATGCACATGAGCTGGTGGGGAGGTAGGTGGCAGAGAGGCAAAAGCAGGTTCCTTTCTGATCAGGGAGCCCGCTGTGGGGTTCAATCTCAGGACCCTGTGATCATGACCGGAGCTGAAGGCAGATGCTTGATTGACTGAGCCACCCAGGTGCCCCTATGTTTTATTATTATTAAACATTGCTTTCCCTTGTATGAATGTACTATAATTTATTTATCTGAATCTGCTTCTGTTGAACATTTGGATTTCCCCCCCTAGCTTTCCCATCATAAATAATACTGCAATAATCCACCTTGCATGTGGAACTCCACGGCCATTTCTAGCTGTGGGAATTGTCCACCTAATAACACAGTTAACTTCAAAGCTTTTGATCTGCATTGCCAGATTTTCCTGTAAAGGTGGTGACGGCTTGCATTTGTTTCAGCTGTATATGAGAACACTTCCTTGTTCTTTCACCCAAGCAGGGCATTATTGTTTTTAAAGATCTACTACGCTTCTCCCCGGCCCCCAGAATGTATGATTCAACAGACCTTCTTAAGAGGGAAAATTATTTCAGAAGAAAAACAGCAAACCGCAGACAAAAGGTGAAGCTAAAACCAGGATACTTGCAGGATACACATTTGAAAAGGGAAGCTTCTGAGCATATCTCTAGGGGCTTCCACTGCTAATAAAGCTATTGTCTTGGATTCAACATCATAACAAACACAAACCACCCTAACTTCCCTGAGTTTCTTTCTTTTTTTAAGACTTTCTTTATTCATAAGAGACACAGAGAGAGGCAGAGACATAGGCAGAGGGAGAAGCAGGCTCTGTGCAGGGAGCCTGACGCGAAACTCGATCCCAGGACCCCAGGATCACGACCTGAGCCAAAGACAGACGCTCAACCACTGAGCCACCCAGTGGGTTTCTGAGAGCCTTGGTGCAGGGGGAGACAGGATTTTCTGGGAAGATGTATGTACTAATCAGCACACACATATCTCCACTTCTGAAAATCAACAGAAAGGTCTACATGAGCCATCATCTTTTAGATTTCCAGGGACTAAGAAGAAGGCCTTTAAAATAACAATAAAACCAAGCTGCAAATACTTTATCTTGGCAAACTGGTAGTTCTAGAATGCTGCCACTCCCTAGGGGCATCAGCTAGACTAGGTTGTGTCTCCCAGCCTACATTCAGGATTCCATCAGGTAAAGGGGATAGAGGGTCACTGATCATGCCCTTGAAGACCCCCTCTGGCTCTGACATTTCACGAGCCAGCACTACCTGAGTTTACAAGAGAGATAAGTTGTGTACATTGCGACATGTTTTAAACCATGGCCCTTGACCAGTACATGTAATTGGAGGCACTCTTCAAAGTGACAAAATGCATTAGTGGGTCTTGGCCCCATGAGACCTCTGTTAGCACCAACTGTCAGCAGTGACTGCAGCAGAACTCACTTCAGCATGGGAGTCTATACTGTGTTGGCATTAGGGTTGCCCTGGCTTCTCATCTTCTCTGGGTGCAAGAGATCCAGCCTCCGCCTTCTCCTTCAGATGAAAAAGGACTTGAGGGAGAGGGAGCGGGGACCAGTCAGCTGCACCAAGACTGGGGCCTGCTGCAGAGAACCGAAGTGAAGGCTAACGCCAAGAGCTGCAGGTTAGCAGCACCTTCCAGATTCTGAGGTGTCCACAGCCCCTGAGCCACAGCAGAATGTGGCATAGCCTTGCATTTGCCAGCTTGGACTTTGGAACCAGATTCCCTAGATAGATGGTCATACTGACTTACTAGTGAGACTTGAGCCAGTCACTTTACTTTCTGCTTCGTGTGCTCATCTGTATGTGAGGATGAGGCTAACAATAATAGTACAGGACCTGCTTCACCAGGTCACAGGCATTAAATGAGTTAATATCTATAGAGCACCCAGAAGAGTACCTGCCATGTATTAAGCTTTATATAAACATTTGTTGGATAAGTAAATAAACACATTGAGGGCGTTGATGTGGTCCAGTAGAAAGACCAAAAGGTGTTGGAGTCCACTCTGGCTCTGCCACTCCTTGGCTGTGTGCCCTGAGGCAAGGTGCGCAGCCTCTCTGAGCAATGGGTCCCTTATCCGTATATCAGATTTCATAACACTAACTTCCCTGTAGGTCCTATGGATGTGAAGGAGTTGGTGGAGGTCCTGGCCCACAGCAAAGCTCAATCACTGTGATTGTTGAAAGTATTTAGCAATATATTTGGAGATCCCATAAATCCCAAAACTAATAAATCCCAAAACTAATAAAATGGTTGATTTTATTAGTGTCTGTAGTTTATGGATGGGGAAACTGAGGCCCACAAAACCTAAGGGTTTTGTCCACGGCCACGTGGCTAGATAGTAATAGTCAGAGCTATGATGGGAACACTGGCCATCTGTCTCCAAACCTTACACTCTCCAGGATAAGAACTCAAATTAAATGAATGGGGCACCATGAAAGTGGGGAAGAGGAACTGGGTGTGCAAGCGGATGGGAGAGGATCATAGAGTTGTGCAGGGTCAGAGGTAAGAAGCATCCTCTGCCATGAGGAGCAGCTCGTCACTCTGGGCCTTGTGCCCCCAGCTTAAACAAGACATCGGGTCAATACCCTAACCTTTCAATAAGCATAAAATGAAATTAGGACTTTGCGTCCTGAATTTCCACTTGAAAAGGTCAAGGCTAAATTAGTGGTCAGATGCCTCCAGAATATCCCCATTTTATCTTCATTCTTTTCAGGGGCATCAATGTGGAAGGATTTTGAGGACTGCAATTTGGAGGTGCAGGGCAGTGTTGAGACTGCCAGGGACAGAGAGAGAAAGAGAGAAGAAGAAGAAGAAGAAGAAGAAGAAGAAGAAGAAGAAGAAGAAGAAGAAGAAGAAGAAGCCGCTGCCCAGGGAAGCATCTAGAGCAGGAAAGGATGGGAAAGATCTGTCTGTCCCTACCAGACACGTGCCACACACCTGGCCAGATGCTCCCATATAGTCACATATTCTTAATTCCTCTTCTGTGAATCATATCAGGCAATTCAAAAGTGGGGAAATCCAGGATCAGAGAGGTTAACGAGTGTGTCCCTGGTCACGCAGAGACCGACACCATTCTTCCAGAACCAGAATACAGAATAAAGCTTCCTTTATTCTCTGACCAGGTATAACAGGACAGAGGGGGCTAAAATCATAAATGCTACCATGATATGTGCCAAAGTCAGTTTTGTCAGGAACTTCAAGGCCAGGAGAACCATGGAGGAAAGGGGAACGGTGCAGGGGGTGGTGTCTGGGGACAGAACTGCAAGTCAAGGAGACCAATGAACAATCCTGCTGTTGACAGGCAGTGAGGGGCTTCCTGCGGATCTGTGGAGACGCATCGTGTGTAAAATAGCACTTAACTGTCTGTGGCCAATCTGGAGCTGCTATTCAGAGCTCAAGTCCAGCTCCTCATTCCTCTTCCCCTCACCTGCAAGATCCAGAGTCCTTGCACTGCCTCACACTACGGGGTTGTTGTAAAATAGTAATAGGAAACCACCTGTGACTGTCATGTGCTTTTTCACTATAAAATAATAAGAGTAAGGAAAATAATACCAGCAAAAACAATGACTAAGCCCTCTGTGAAAACCCCCATATCCAGCTGTAGCTGTAAGATTCTGTGGCAGAGAAAATGCCATGGACGATGAGTTCAACCACTCCATGAGGAACACCTTGGTGGCCAATCCAACTCCTTGGACTCATTCTAGTTCACAACTCATGTTTACTGAGCATGAACTATGTGCCAGGTAGACACTGTGCTACGTGCTCCCAAGAACCCTATAAAGCACATTCCATGATACCATTACTCCTTTTACAATGAAAGAAGTTTGTCCACAGAAAGGAAGGTCACAAGCCAGACTGGAGCAGAAATGAAAACTGTAGTCAACCTGTGCTCAAGAGCCTGTGCTCCTATTGGCAACCCTGCCTCTTACGGGAGCTGGCTCAGCCCGTCCCCCACCGTCTGCCCCTTACCTTATGCCCCTGCCTCATCTACCTTAGTATGGAATGCGCCCCTCTTCCCCAGCCATTTCCCCTTTTGGGGGGCACTGAATTCTTCCCGGCTTTCTGATGAGGTCTCCAGGACGGAAAGATCATTGGTTCATAACAGAGTATGTGGGAAGAGACAGGAGAGAGAAATCCATACTCGGGGTTAACAGCCCAGTGGACTGATTTTTATTCTCTGCATTTCATCTGTGATTTCTGGCTAATAACCAGACATGCTAAACATTATTATCTGTTGATAGTACCATCCCTGCTTTTCCAAGTGATCCTTGAACTTTGGGGGCTGGAAGCCTGGAAACTACGTTTCCCATACTCCTTGCCAGGAGGGATCCTGGAGTTCCTGGCAAGGAGAGGTTCTTTGCGTGAGTTTTCTGAGATGGAAGAGAAGACCCAATTCTCAAGCAGCAGCTATATGGCCTTCAGCAGACAGATTGGGTTTTCACTCAGAGCTTTTGGGCATCCTCCTGAAGGCACTAATACCCATAGTGGCTTGCTTGTGATTTCTGAAACACAGCAATACCCCCTGGCCTCTATTTCCCAGCTAGCAAGGGTTGGTTGTATAAGCCTCCAATTCCCTCTGTTAAATACATTCCTATTTAAAACACCTAAAGTGGCTCCTGTTTACCAATGTAGCACTTGAAAATATATGAGATATTCCTTACAAACTAGTAGGTAGAAATCATCTTCCACTTAGAATTTAAATCCCTCTGTTTAAATTCCAGCTCTGCTGCTGCCAATCCATATAACTCTGAGAAAGCCATTTACATTTCTCATCTACAAAACAGGACAGACAATATTTATTCTGCTTACTTCACAAGATTATCAGGACAGTTACAGGGACTAATAAATGAAAAGGATGTTCTAAACTGTACAGATTTCTACATAGAAGAGGGGTACTATTTTTATCTTCCTTACAGAGTTTCTTTTTGAGAAAATGAAACACATTTCTACATTTCCACTTCATGTTGCCCACAAGAGAGACCAGCAAGCTCCTGGCCAGCCCCACATAGGTAGTTACTCACCCCTAGAAATTTAGGCCATTGTTCTACCCAGATTCAGGATTCCACCATCATGAACTGTGATTTACATATGGTCATTCAATTCTCCTTGCTTTCAAGCAACTCTGAAACCCTCTTGGTGGAGCCAAGTGTATGTCCCTATGGATCATTCTAGGATGGTCTGTTGTAGAGAGTATGTCTAATGGTTCATGTTTAATGGGGTCAACATTTCAGTTGAGAAGATGAGAAAGTTCTGGAGATGGATGGTGGTAATAGGTACACAACAATGTGAATGTACATAATGCCACCAAACTGCACACTTAAGCATGGCTAAGATGGTAAGTTTTATATTACGTGTATTGTAGCACAATAAAATAGAAGTCCTCCAACATGGATGGATGTAGAGGGTACTATGCTAAAATAAGTCAGAATTGCTGAAATAAGTCAGACACAGAAAAGCAGATAAAAAAGAAGTCCTCCAGGACATATGGATGTCCACTAACGTTTGAAAAGGTTTGTTATGCTTATGTTATGCCATGTTATGCATTTATTGTGTTATGATCTTATAGCTCTTAAAAAGAATTCTAAACCCTAGTTCTTTTCCTATTAATGTCTGAAATGGCAATAAATTTATTCAGTTTTTTTTAAAAAAGAGATTAGTCAAGATCAGCTGAACTGATAATCTGTAACAGGAAAATATATATGCTGGTTGGGAGATGTGTCATATACCTGAAAGAAAAGACAGACGAGTCTAACTTGTCTGTAACTAGATCTGTAGGTTAAATTCAGTTTCAATAATAATTGTGAGTTGGCCTTAAAGATTTCAATAATAATTTTTTATTTGTACTCTAATAATTTCAATACTGATTCAATTTCAACATATGAAGAGCTACTTTTTTTTTAGGTCCTAAAAATGATGTACCAGAAAGGTTATAGTCTCAGTAATAAATTACTTCTTCAATAAAATGCAATACTTTAGGAAGAAAACCCATGGAAGCATAACCTCTGATGTAGCCGCTGTTTCAATTGCAATAAAGAATAATTCAGGGATGAGGTTAGAGAAAGAACACCCATGTGAAGATCATCCATTGATTCATTTTTAAGCAAATGATTGCACTAAGAAATGGAAGCCAGAATAAACAAGAGAATGTGGTTACATTCATTTCAAAACAAGAGCTTAAGAACACAATCATCAGGATGCTTTGTAGTGAGAAGGGAGATGACCATAAATCCCTTGTAGCTCAGAGCTTTCTCTGATTATGTCATAGTGAGTGCTTGGAACAGGTGAGAAACTTGAAGCAGAGCTGCATGCATTTCTTTTTGAAATAGACAAGCATTCCAAATTTGATGACCTTTTCTGTAATGACAAGTGGCTGTCAGGAGTATACTACTTAACAGATATTTTCTGAAAAAAAATATAATGCACACTTAATCTGCTCCGTCAAGGTAGAGGTGACATTTTAACAACACATAGGAGAGCAATTGCCTCTCAAAAAAGAGTCATGCTATGGAAAGAGCATTTGGAAAAATGGATGTTTGGAAATGTTGCCATTGTTATGTGATTTTATTGCCAAAGATGATGTACTTCCCCCATGAAAGTTTTCATATCTGTACACTCAAAAAAAAAAAAAAAAACATGAAAAGAGAACGTTCTTCTGATCTGCTTTAAAATCCCCCCAAAAAGGAAATTTCAGTGGAATTGTGAAACCATTTGTTAAAACTGCAAACGTGCAATATCTTTGATTTTGGGGAACAACTAAACAATTTGTGGGATATTGGACAATGTTTAAGTAGGGTTGGATCCAAGCAGAAGTAAAGGGGAAAAAATCACCTCCCGTGTTATCCATACTAAACCTCTGTTAATGCAGCCAAAAAGATCATCAGCTAATTAGGCTGTCATAGCACACAGTTGATGACAAAGTTCCTCTGGGTCTTTATTTCATCAATTTTTTTTTAAACGTAGGCAATTTGTGATGGGCTCCTCTGTATAGTGTCAAAACCTCCTCTCAAGAAGTTCCATCTGTCTGCATTAGCCATAGGGATTTGGTATTGTTTTATGCAGTATTTTTTGAAGCTGGTGAAAGTCTCGAATGGAATCTAGTGACAGCCTGTGAGAAATGAAATCATCCTTATTTTAGAGCTTTCCCATAAAATTAGCAACTTTGCTATTTTTCTGCGGAGAGATTGATTTTTATATGTCTCAGAAAATAATTCAGAAAACATTTTAAAGGCTAGAGTTACATCTGCAGCCTTCTTGTTTCTCATGAAGTAGATAAGATGATCTTTAATGGACAACATCTATTTGAAAAGAGACTGTAAAGCTCAGTCAAATCGCTCCTTCAATGAATTCTTACGTTTGTCCAACGTGAATCAAATCCATGCCCATCCCAGAGGCTCCCTAGGCCCTGCATTATGGGCATCCCAACTCCCCAGCGTCTCGGAGCCCCTCTCTTTCCACCACAATCATGGGCGAAGCTCGCTGTCTTTCTATACTTGGAGCACACACGCTTATCTTGCCTCAGGGTCTCTGTCCTTGCTCTTCCCCCAGATCTTACCAAGGCTAGACCCTTTCTCATTCAGGGCAGTTAAAATGCCATCTGTCCCCGACGCTTCCTCAGCCCCTCTCCCTAGTGCAGCATCACCTCGCCCCAACCGTTCCTGTTACGTTGTCTTGCTTTATAGTCTTTGGGTCATAGCTTATTCATGTGTTTGTTTGCTCTGATGGTAATAGAAGCTTACACACTATAAGTAATGAAACAATATAAGTGCTACAAGAGCTTGGATTTTGTTTGGTTTACCACTGTACCCTCAGCGCCACAACCGTGCCTGGCACATAGCAGCTGATCAATAGATATTTGTTAGAAGAATAAATGGGTGGATGTCTAGGCTATATCCCACTTCCTAAGGTAGATGAGGAGGTTCAAGGAGTAGCAGGTGTTGGAGGTCCACTGCAAAGAGACTAGGAACTGGTGTTTATCAAACGTCCAGTACAGCATGTGCTGGTCCCTAAGCATGACATCCTCTCCTGTATGTTTTAGGGTGAGGTCGGATTGGCTCGGTCACCCAGAAGAGTTAGCAGAAACTTAGCAAGTTAGCACAGCTAATTCTTGGAGCCACACAGCTGATTCCCGGCCAAGCTGTGCTTTGCGGTCAGTGTGTCAGACTCAGGGCCCGTGTTCTTCCCTCTGCAGTCCTCTGAAGAGCACAGAGATGCAGTTCCTGGGGGGTTTCCGTCACCAATCTGCTAGGGTTTAAACTTCTAATTATCTTCTACTGATTAGATTGATCTTCTAAATCTTCTACTACAAATCTATTCATCAGCTGTGTGACTGTAAACCAGGAATATGACCTGTGACATCAGGACTGAGATAATGCTTACCCTGGGGGTTATCATGAGCATTAAATGAGATGATACATGTTAAGCACCTAGAACAGAGCTTGGATTATTGATAAATTATCAAGTGGCTTGATAGATGTTGGCTGTTGGTATTATGACCCTATCATCACTGCCACAAATAGTACTGTTTCCAAAGCATTTCTTTCCTTTCTTCCCTTCAATAAATCCTTCTTTAGCCCCTACTAGGTGCCTGACACTGTGTAAGGTGTCTGAGATAAAAGGATAAATAGAAGGCAATTTTCACCGAAGGAGGGATCTGCAAAGCATCGTGGAATGTGGAGGAGGGTGTGTCTCTCCTTTCTTACGGGATCACCGAAAGGTTTGTGGAGCTGCTGGTATTTGAGTTAAGCCTGAAGGACAGAATGGAATTCTTCCAAATGGAGAAGTGGAGGCAAAGGGAAGCATAATGAAGCCCTGTCAGGACTGGACTTTAGAAGTGGGTTAAGATTTTCTATGCAACAAACTACAGTTAAAGAAAAGCAGCAAACACACACACATCACACGTGCATGTGCATACACCTGCACACATGCACACACAGAGATGCAGTTTGAAGGCTGAGTGCAAAATGTGGCTTAATTCAATCTTTCTATCACATTCCAGCTCCAGTGTTATACAGGCAACATTTTTCAGGAGAAAGAAGACAGGTGTTGCTGTCAAACAGTCTGGAGTCAGAATAACAATTAAACTGTGAGACTTTAGACAAAATTATTTACCTTGCTGGTATTTAGGTCCCTTACTTGTTTAAAAAAAATGAAAAAGAGATAACAGATTTGACTTCATGGATTAGTTTTAAGAATTAAGTAAAATGACATAGGTAAAAAATACTTATTACAGGGACTGGCAAGTAGCAGATATGGATGTTTATTTCCTTCCTTCCAAATCTGGCTCCATGCACACTGGCCACACTGTCAACCCAAACTGAAAACCAAGTGATCTCATTGTTTTCATCAGTTAAATGAAAGGCAGGGTTTTCCTTCCCCAAAATGAAAACCAAGAGAAGTTGGGGCCCCTGGTATAGCAGGTCATTGCTGGCATTTTTCATGTAGGCATTTATGTAGTGCCTACCAAGTGAAAGATACCTCAGTGAGCATTTGATTTCTTTGTTCATTGAGTCCTCGCAACATGCTTGAGGGTGGGAACTCTCTCCATTTTCCAGAAAGGGCAATTTAAGCTTCAAGAAATAACCTGCTCAGAATTACACTCTGGCAAATTATGACCCCAGGGCTGGCTCCCAGAGTGCTCTGGACTCCAACCTTATGTGTTCATCCCAGGGTGCCTCTTGTAATATCTTCAGGTGGGAAAGCAACATGCCCAACCTGGAGTGCTCAGCTACGAAGCACGGACCTAGGGCAAACCGGAACTGTCCACGGGCCTTATGTTTTCCTTAATTGAACATGAGCCTCATTTTTGTGCATTTCTCTCGTTCTGATTTGTCTACTTTTTTCAGTATCTCTCTTTTACCTCTGTGTATGTAGGCATATGTATATCATTCCCTAACCATATTTCTCCCTCTCTTTCTCTACTCCAGGTGGAGAAACTGAGCATCACAATCTAAGAAGGAATTTCCAAGCTTTACAGAGTATTCTGGTGGGGCTGGATCTGAGGCTCCATCCCCCCACCTTCCCATCTGTTGCCCTCCTCTGCCTTCTCCATCTAGCGTCAGACACAGACCTTCCGCTTCCCTGCCTGCCAGTCTGACGCATGTTTCAGACCCAGAACCACTTAGAAATAATTATTTTAAAAACAAATAAACTCTTCTCCCTGTGATCTTTACTCTCCTCACATCCTCACCAAGCAGTGGCTATTTTTACTCACGCCAGCTCCTGGAAGGTCTCTTTGGAAAGTCACCATGACATTTCATGCGGCCTGGCCTGGCATTCATCTAAAATATTTTTTCAAAAACATCCTGCTCTAGAGAAATGTCAACGTTTATGGTGCATCCACGGGGATGTATCAGCAGAGGAAAAGATCCACTTAAGAAAGTCCCAGCTTGAAAATGAGTGGGTTTGGAGGCAGATTTACCCAGAGGTAGCAAAGCACACGGGGGCATGCTGGGAAGGAGTGATGGTGAACACCAATGTCTGTGATGAGGTCACCTGGTGAGTTTGGAGTCTGGAGAGAGGATGGACACACCGATTGACCCCAAGTAGGTGGGTGTACAGGATAAAGCAGATAGGGTGTCTGGGTCAGTGAAGTCCAGCTGGTCTTGGATTTGAACAAGTCATGGTTTCTCCCTATCTCCATCTGAGGCCTCCTCATAGATCTGGCATGTGTCAGAATTAGGGGGCAAGTAGACACAGTCCCTTTAATGTTGGTGATGGAGAGGAAGCATGGGAAGAGGAGACTTAGGTTCTAATCCTGGCTTTACTACTAAATTATTGTTGATCTTTAGCAACTCCCACTGTCTCTCTTAGCCTCTGATTTTGCATCTGTAGAGTGAAGTGAGGCCCTAGATGATCCTTTTTAGACCTTACATTCTTTGAGTCAAAGACCAAACCATGAAGATGGTTGCTTATCACAGTGCCAAACAATTGGGATTTAAGTTGTCAAGGGTCGTCATTTTCATCAATCAATTAATTCATCCATCTACTCATTTATCCACCCATTTATCCTTGCTAAGAACTTTCTGTATGCTTCATACTTGTCCACCCTCATAAGCTAGGCACTATGAAATCAACTCAAACCAAGGCCTATCATCAAAGTACAGATTGTGAGGAGTTATGGTAAGCAGCCTCCAACACGACTTCCAATAAAGTCTGCATTCTGGTATTTACACCCTTGTGTAGATTCATCCCACATTGTCACAATCAGTCTGTGCAACCAGTGGAATATCACAGAAGTTAGGTATGTCGCTCCTGAGTTTATATTATAAAAGACACTGTCTTCTCTCCCTCTTGCTCTGGGGGAAGCTAGCTCCATATTGCAGAGAAACTCACTCAGCCTATGGATGAGCCCACCTGGTGAGGAACTGAGCTCTCTGTGTAACACCCAGTGAAGAACTAAGGCTTTCCAGGAGCTGCATGATTGAGCTTAGACATATTTCTCCCATTTGAGCCTTCAATAACCGCAGCCCCAGCTACAGTTTGTCTATAACTCCATGAGAGACCCCTAAATTGTTCCTTGATTCCTGACCCACGGATACCATGGCTAATAAATGCTTGTTGTTTTAATATTGAAATTGAGAGTAATTTGTAAAACAGCAAAAGATAACTAATACAGAAAGAAAATGAAAACAGGGACCTATAGAACTATTACTAACATTTTGAACATTCCTAAACATCAAAGATATAAATAAGGACTAGTGCCCACTTTTGAAGAATACACAATTGAAGTAAAAAGTGCTATGAAGAGATCAAATTGACAAATCTGCCATGGGAGTTTTAAGGAGGACAAGCTCACAACCCATTGGAGAGGGGTGGGGTATGGGAGGGGGGTCTATGTTTCTTAGCTTGGGAGTGTTTTATGCATAAATGCCTTTAAACTGGATTCTGAAAGACTGGTGAGATTATGGAGCATAAATGAAAAGGTATACCAATTGCTAAGGTCATTATAAGCAAAGCCAACCAATGGGTAAATTTGGATACATTAGGAATGACTTGTAGTTTAATGTGGTTGGTAAGTCTGGGAAGAAAAGGTCTTGGGTGCCATGCATAGACATATGCCCCTTCTCCTTTGAGCCACATTACTCAAGATTTTGTTATACTATTACCACCTTTATTGCATTTTATCTAAGTATCATGTTTGTTTCTAATTTAACCTAACTTTGTAAAATTAAAACTTTTTAGTTAAAATTAAAAATTTTTTCCCAAGCAATAATGTTCACGAAGCCACGGATTTGATAGGTCATTTATATTTATAATAAACATTAATGTGAATAATCAGTGTTTAAAAAATGTGTTTTTCTGTGTACCCCCTAAAATCCTCTGGTAGGCCAGCAGTGGTACATCACACTTAGGGAAATGACTCAGAAAATGGTGTTGGGGGAGGGGATGCCCTGATTGGAGGTGTGCTTAGAGGGAGTCAGCAAGTCTCGCAATATCACTGTTTCTGGTGCCCACACCCTTGAGGCTTCCCTCTCCCTTAGCACTCCTGACATCCAATCAATTATCAAGTCCATTGATCTTGTCTCCCCAACAACTCTTTATTCCACCTGACCCCATTCCCTCCACAACCTCCCTGGCTTGGTTCTCATCACTTGTCACATGCACCATTACAGTAGGTTCCTGATTTCCAGGACTCAAGCCTTCATCATCTTCTACCTTATGAATACAATGCTAAACACATGACTCCCTTGCTCAAATTCTTCTCCACCATCTTCAGAATAAAAACCAAAACACCTTAGCCTTTATACTGGGTACTTCATGCTTAAGATCCTTCACACCTGTCCAGCCTCATTTCTGGCTCTTGCTCACCCCAAAACAACATATACACAGACATACTTTGGGCTCTAGCAATAAAGAAGGATTTGTGCTTCCCTGAACAAAACTGTTATCACATTGCACATTTTTGTGTCTTTGAACAGGCTATGATCTCTCCCTAGAACGTCCTCCCTTGCCAGTCTACTGGAACAAGACTGCTCAACCTCTGGGATTCAGCTGAGGCTTTCCTGATTTTCCCATCGATACACAGGTATCCTTCCCCAGAGCTACAGTTTCATGGGGTAAAAATCTCTGTCATATCACACTGTTTATAAATGCCCCTGGATTCCCCACTTCCAATGTTAGACTGTGAAGACAGAGTTGAGGGGCATTTTTTTTTTTTATCTATTCTTCAATCTCCAGTACACAGCACACAGAAGACACTAAATAATGCTTCTCAAATGAATGCATGGTTAATAGGGGGCACAGGGGCAGGTCTGTGGTTTGGCTAGAAAAGGAACTTCATTTCAGCTCCTCGCTGCTGCTGCTTAGCACTGGTGAAATGTTTCTTCCCAACAGGAAGGATGAATGGGCCTGGGGCGGTGGCGTGGGCGGCAGGTGGGAGCGGCAGGTGTGAAGAACCATGGGTAGATCTCCCCCAGTGCTGGAAGGTGAAGCTCTGGTCAATGCATCCTGATTCCTGTCAAGTTCAATGTTTTTGGACAGACACAAGCCAATTAGCTGTCTGCTGCCAGAGGCTGGTTTGCTCAACATGGTTTGCCTTTTTTATTTGAAAACCTAATATTTTTCATGGATTTGATTTGGTTCCACTGGGAAGCTAAGATAAGCCATTCAGTCTCAGCCATTGAGCTGCTCTAATGGCCCTCATCTGCTTCACACCCAGCATTAAGCCAGTTCTCAGGCTCCATCTCCAGCTTGGATGTAGGCAGAGGCCTAGGCTGTGGCCACACCCACACAGGTGGCTGGGACAACCTTGCTAGGGCCCATCAGAAGGCAAAGGACGTCTGTCTCCAACCAATTGACATAGGTGGTCCTGGATGCCTGGGACTTATTGGTGGGAGTCCTGGATGCCTGGGGAGTTGGGGGAAGACCCTCCTTTTATAAGAATCTAGCCTAATTCAACCTCTGTTTCTCTTCAATGTCCTCCGATTTGCTGTTAGAGTGAAATCCCAATCCATCTGGCTTTTCAAGGACAGAGTATTCTCTTCCATTTGTGCATCCCTGGTGCGAGCTTATAATAATAACCCTTTTAACAATGTTTAAGCCTGTGTCCAGGCCTGGTACAGTGTTAAGCACTGTCAACATCCCTTATTACACTTAATCCCCCTAACAGCCTTCTGAGGTTGGTACAGTTATTACCTCCCTTTAATAGAAACAGAAACTTAAGTCAAAAGAGATTAAGGAATTTATCATTGCCAACCTTCACATTCTAGCAAGAGACCAGGCTGGGTCTGAACTTGAGTTGGCCTGACACCACATCCCAGGCCTTGCCTGGCACAGCAGTCTGCTGCAGTGGGGAGTGTTCCACGAAGCGTGGGTGAAGAAGGCGTAGATGCAGGTATTCTCTGCCCCTCAAGGCTCTCTTGGCTGCTGAGTGGGGGCTACTGTGGGCCTGCTGACTTCCCAGAAGTCACAGCTGCCTACACCCTCACCCTCCTAAGGGATCCTGCCCCCTGCAATGGGTGCTGTGTTGCCAGCATCTCTCTGAGCCTCACTTGTGTCTGCTGTTCTGGTTAGACTCAGCACATTGACCCTCCTGGCCCACCTGGCTCCCATCCCAGAAACGAGCTCCTGCAGGTGGAAAAGGATCCCCAGCCCTCATTCTGCCTTCCTTCCTGCACTCTGCCAGCTTTTCTTCCACTTTTTAGTTTGGCTAAGATCTGAAGTCACCTTGGATTCACTATTAGGGAGGAATGATTTGGCTTAAAATTAGGAGACACCTAGGAATCTCTGAAGGGGAGACATTTTACTCTAAGAGGGAGTTTCTAACCAATTACCAGAGCAATATGCAGCTCTATTAATTGGAAAAATCTGATGGAAATTAGAGGACTACTCTGTTTTTATAAATTATCTTTAAAAATCAGTAGGTTAGGCAGCTAATGCTGACCAAGTGGTCACTTTCAAGCTGCATTAATGAGACATTGTCTATAGAATGAGGCAGATGACTGGCCCTTGACTTACAGACTCCCAGGTGGTTACATAAGGAAAATAAGCAATATTTCCCTACAAGAAGGAGGAGAATTAAAGCATGCAAGACAGAGGGTACCATAACCAGGACCCTCTTGTTCTACCTTCTTGAATTTGACAAGCTAGCATTAGTCGGACCTTAAAAGAAGTGGGGGTGCCACTCAGTACCACCCGGCAAACTGTCGGGTTAGCAGAGCTACCCCACCAGCAAGCCTTGGCCCTTGGTAATCCCCCAGTGAAAGGAGTCATGACCTCACAACAGGGGTTGAGAGCTCACAGAGATCCCGCTGCTACTAACCCCTGAACATATTTTGTGTGTCTCAACTGCAGTAACAAGGGGCCCAGCAAAATGAGGAAGCAGCTTGTTCAAGATTTGGGAACCACTCCTACTATTTATTCACTGAAGCTCAGACTCAGGTTAGATATGATTAGGGTATAGCTGCCCCATTGAGCCTTTTATGGGACCAAGTCTCCCGAAGCCCACCAGTCCCAACCCTCCACCATTCACACAGGTGCCTAAGGGATCTCCTATAGTTTGTGTCTGATTGTTGTTCTCCCCTGCCCTCCATCCCTCAGAGGCTACCCATTTATCTGTGGGGCTTTGAGATCTCGCTCCTGATACTATCTCTAGTCTCTTCATTCATTAGTTTCTTGCTAGCCCACTTCACTGAAGTCAGCCACATGCTGACAGTTCCAAAAAAAGCCATAATGTGCCAAATATCCAGGTCTTTACTCACAATGCTCCCTCTGCCTGGAGTGCCCCTCTGCTCCTGTCTATGCAATGACCCTCCTGTGCAGCTCTCAGTGGTCACCTGCATGTACCTGACTCCATCAAGCCTTTCCTAATTCTTTCTCTGGGCCCCCCTGCTTGTATACACTCTGAGATGGTGGACCTGCACCTGTTAGTGCACTGTTGTCCCCTTTGGGACTGTGCTGTTCAGCTTTCTGTGAAGCAGCCAAGGGCTTGGGCTCTGGGCTCTGAGTTGTAGCTCTGATCCTCCCTGCCGTGTGATTTTAGCAATCTACTTATCTTCCTATTTCCCCATCTGTCCAATGGGGATGATGACAGTACCCTCCTCATTGGATTATTGAAAGAATCAAATACGAAAATTCAAGCAAAGTGTTTTGCTGCACTATTTGGCCTGTGGTGGACACTCAGCTATAGCCATTTTTTGTTATCACTATTATCACAATTGGCATCCCCCAACTGGTATGGCACTCAGCAGGAACTACAGAAAGTATATATAAAATCAAGGAGTGATGTAGAAAGTCCAATCTCACTAAGAGAGTCAGACCATTCATTAAATTCTTACCTCCTGGGCACCTGGGTGGCTCAGTGGTTGAGCGTCTGCCTTTGGCTTGGGTCATGGTCCTGGGATCCCAGGATCGAGTGTGGCATTGGGCTCCCCATGGGGAGCCTGTTTCCTCATCTGTCTGCGTCTTTGCCTCTCTCTCTGTGTCTCTCATGAATTAATAAATAAAATATCAAAGTAATAATAATAAATTATCTGCTAATAAGTAGTTGTTGAAGGAATGAGTGAGCAAGAGTGGATGAAGTATGACTTCAGACTGGAATGAAGTTGCAGAGTGAGCCCAGGGTGGGCAGAGGGCAGATGAGAGGTTGCCCAGTTTCTGTAGATAAGACCCAAGATGGCATTGCCACATGATGGCAAAAATGAGGGAGCCAGAGGGCCACAAAGCTGGACAGCACACAAGTGAGGTGGTGCCACTCCCCAGGGTCAAGAAAGTGATTACTGGAAGATCAGAAATCTGTCCTTTGAGAACATTTATGCAGCTCATGTTTTCTGTAATTATTACCTTTGTGCCATCTTTCAATCTTCAGCACGATAATCTGTTTTTAGCATTTTCTTTGGGGGGGGGGGAGTTGTTTTTGATGTCAGCCTGTCTCAGCTCTTCTAAGGAGAAACTAGGAAAATGACTGAGCTGGAATGTAAATAAGAGAATGCAGTCAAGTGATGACAACAGTGTTTTGGAGTGAGACCTGCCCGAGTATGATGCCAGCTGATCCTGGGACTGTTTTGTGTCTCGGTTTCCTGATCAGGAAAATAGGGATAAAAATAGTGTTCACTGCAGAGGGCTGCTGGGAAGCTGGAATAAGATCATGTCAGTAGAGTGCCACATGTGGACAGACAGGAAAAGCAGAAGTTAAAGGCATCAGGGAGGTGCAGCATGCAGAGGGGAGAGGGGCACAGAGTCTAAGAGCCCTTAAGAGGCAAGTGAACTCTGGAGCTTTGAGCATCTGGAGCAACCAAGACTCCCTTCCACAGTGTAGTCTATTCACCTAGAGTGTTCTTTGTTCTATTCAAATAAGGAAGATTGTTATGTTATGGGGACTGGATAACCATTTTCAAATATCTGATGAGCAAGATGAGGGGGAATGGTACAAGGCCCAGTGACCTTGTCCTTTCCAAGCCTCAGTGCCTCTGATCTAAGAATGGGGAAGAGCCTGGGAGGGTTCAAAGCAAGGCTGATCTTACAGGTCTTGGGGAAGAGGAGGAAGCAAGACAGAGGTTATGAGTGTGGGCTTGGGAGACAGACTGGCTTTGATTTCTGGCTCTGCCACTTGTTAGCTGTGCAGCTTTGGGAAAACTATTTAACCTCTCTGAGTCTCAATTTTATCATTTTAAAAGATGATAATAATTCCACAGTGGGGTTTTGTGAGGATAAAGTGATAGAACGCACAGAGAGCATTTATCCTTACCTGGTGTGTAGAACATGGTTAAGTGATTGATTAATCACATTTAAGCATAGTAATACTTATAACAATAAGATAAATAATTATAAAAAGATAACTTATAAGAATAACAAAATAATCAAATGACATAATAATAATGTTTATGATTGTCGTTGTTGGTGAGGTACTGCACAGTTCTCTGTCATGGTTCAAATTACACTTGGAATTCGGGGATAGGGACACCGCCTCTCTAGCACTCAGGGCTGCATGGTTTTGGAACAGCATTCTGAGCTTCATATCTGGAAAGACCAATTAGAAGGATATCTCGTCCATACCCTGTCCAAAACCTTGACCATGAGCCCTACGATTCTGGAAGCTTCTTTCCCCGGTGATTAGTGGAGAGTATTAGTAAACACTTTGGAGCACCCTTTGTTGACTCTTCGTTGACCAGCCTTGTCTCTGACCTCACAGCAACAACAACACAGATGATAATAGTAACAGCTGATATTTATCTTTGTGTTTGATTTTCTCCACATATCACCTAATTTAGTCTTCAAGCAGCTTTGAAAAGTGTCTCCACTTTGCAGATGGGGCTCTGGAAGTTCCAATAACTCACCCAAGGCCATGGGGAATGAGCTGAAGGGCTCATTCATTAAGGGAATATCAGAGGCCATTTCTCTTATAATAAGGATGAGAGTAACAGGGGTGACCAGCCTCACTTCTCCCTGTTGTTTCTCCCAGAGGCATCAGCACCAGGGCCTTAGAAACACCAGGCCTCAACCATGCTGCTCTTCTCCAAGGACTGGCCAGGGTGAAGTCTGTGGGATTATCCTTTTTGTCAATGAAATGCATCCAGACAATAGACTATGACGCTCAGGGGCTTGCTGTGGCTCTCCTCGCCACTGTGAAGGTGTTTCCCCAGGAAAGAGAAGGCTCTTGTGTAAGCAGTTCCCCACCTGGGAGGGGTCACCTGCTTCTATAGGCAGCCCTGACATCTGGACATGACATGGAAGTAGCCCTGGATGGACACCAGGCCATAGAATGGTCAAGGACAGCACAGAAGGACAGGTTAGGAAATAAACAGCGCATAATCTTCCCACTCCTTATCCCTGCTGAAGACTTGGACATCTCGAGCTGTGGGTCACAGAGAGCCCCTTTCTGTTGGGTAGAAGGACTTCTGGAGTTGGCTTCTCCAATGCCTCATGCGTTCAGACCGTGTGTTTATTCATTTTTTTAAGATTGTATTCATTTACTCATGACAGAGAGAGAGAGAGAGAGAGAGAGAGGCAGAGACACAGGCAGAGGGAGAAGCAGGCTCCGTGCAGGGAGCACGATGCAGGACTCGATCCCGGGACTCCAGGATCAAGCCCTGGGCTGAAGGCAATGTTAAACCACTGAGCCACCTGGGCTGCCCCAGACCCTGCATTTATGATGGATTTGCCATGCCTGCCAATTGATAAGGCCAGCAAAGCCATAAAAAAGTAGAGCATGCATTCCTTCCCATCTGGGACTGCACCCAGATGTCACTATCTATAGCAGCCCCTCTCACCACCATTTATTTGCTTCTCAGCCAATCCTTGTCTAAGGTAGGAAGGGGCTAGGGGCAATTATACCATATCTCCAGGGTCTGACTTCTTCCCTTGGTCACTAATCTAGTGTCCCTGAGATCCCATCTTGATGGCCCAAGCCTACCTTCTATGTGAGGCCCCAAGAGCTCCAGGCTTGCAGAGATACTTCCTGCCTTATTCCTTGTTCCTTAATCTGTCTCAGGATCCAGCCCTTGGCCTGGGTGCTCTGAGCTCCTTATTTCCCAACGACTTGGTCGTTGCTGTTGTTCTGCAACTTGTATACCTGAACCCCTGAAACAAGCCCAAAAGAGTCTGACATCCAGTCCCCTTGGGTCTCCGAACAAAGCCTGCCCCTGGATTACCCCTTGCTGGGCCCCACATGCCCGCCTCAGTCTCTAGTTACCTGAATGGGCTGCCCACATACCAATAGTGCCATGGGACTGTCTGCTATTGTCTATCCTCCAAATTTCAGGGTAATTGTTTCTCTCTGCTAGATCATCCCCTTTCCTTTGGGGCTCACTAGTTACCTATCCCCTCCCCTTCTGGCCTCCCTTGTCTGGCTACAATGAACATGGCTAAATCGGTCCTATCCCAAGGCTTAACACAACCTTCACCTAAGGTAATAAGAACATGACACTCTTAATAATCAACATTTTCTAAAAGCTTTTACAACATTCCTGCAACATGCCAATTTATGATGCACGATGCTGAAAATTCAGAGAGAGGATCCTTGTGATATTGGAGTTTTGGTTTAGTGGAGGAGAGAGTCAGTCAATAAACTGGCAGGCAAGGAAGTAGAGTAATATACTTTGGCAAACAGTGATTATCTTGGACAGAGAATTATGTGAAATTTCACACATTCCAAGTCACACATTTCTATAATATTAAAAATTTTACAAGCATGCACTAAGCAGCGAAGGAAGTAAATATAAACAAACAAAAGAATATTTGTCATTCAACTCTAAGACGATCCCCAAATCACTGTTTTAATCAAACAACTGAGTATATGGTGATGCCTTTAGGAAGAAAAGGAAGACCACAGTGGAGTTGGTTGGATTACATACAACTGCTGTATTTATAGGGCAGTAATGATAATAATAATGTAGCTAAGATTTAGTGAGCACTTGCTACATCTCTGACACCGTGCTAATTGCTTTAAATACATTGTTTCAATGAACACTCCAGGCATTATTATCCTCATTTCCAGGAACTGTAGGTTAGGTTAGAACAAGTCACTTGGCCACTATCTCCTAGCTGGAAGGCTGAGGGTCTGGGACTCTAACCAGGTCATTCTTCTCTCAGGCTGGCAGGTCCATTTCCTTTAGAAATACTGTCTGCATTAGGGGGTGTTAGCACATCACAGCAGCACTGTTGAAAGCCTAAAGTGGGAGGCAGCATTTAATCTTCTCTGCAAGTGAATTGTTGAAGTATGTATTTTTAAACCTCCAAGGATATGCTGAGAATCTCTAAGGAAGGCAGTTTAATAAACAGAGTGACGAAGAGGCAGGTGTATTTATTTTTAGCATCTGTCTGTACAGAGGAGGCATCAGAGGCAGAGAACGAGAAATTGTCCTGCACATTAAGGGAGGAAGCTAAGAACTGGAAATAGGAGAACTAGAAGCTCCCAATTCTCCAACTTCACTTCCCAGTAGGTCCCCCTTAGAACAGAGCCTCATCTCCATGATCTCACTGAGAGTCCCACACAAAAGCACCCATAAGGATGCTCACTGCAACCATAAAACTTAGGAAACCACAGAAATGTCCATTGTTGGAGACACCGGCTAAACAGATTGGAGCCCCCACACACAAAGGAATAGTATAGAGCCATTTCAACAATTGATATAATTTCACTTGAACTGACATGGACCAATGTCCACGAGGTGTTACTTAGAGAAGCAAGCAAAGTGCACAATATTGTGTTATTTTGTATGGGAAGGTATGCAAATATATTGTGTGCATATATGCATATTAGTATATATCCAAAATGCTAGTATATGCATAGAAACATGTGAAGAGAAAGACATCGAAATGCTAACAGGAGCATCGGAGAATTTCCTGGTTTAAGTTGTGTGTTTCTGAAATGCAATAATGTTTCTATGGAGACCCTTGATTTGAAAAAGAAATGACCATTAAACAGAAACAGAATAATCTTAGACTTACTCTTGCTCCTACCCACCTCCCCCTCCCCCTCTCCCCCCCTGGCCAACAAGAGGAACCTTGCAGGGAAGAGGGCTGCCTCCACCCCTCTCATTACCATGCGCCAGGCCATCTGGCCCCAGACCTCAGTAACAGGCCACCTCCTTGTCCTAGAAAGCTAACAGGACCCACCCTGGCTAGTGATAAGCTTAGGAAAACAAACTTCAAAGATGCCTGCCCCTCCTTTTTCCATCTCCATAAGGGTGCCCTGATTTCCTTCTCAGAGCCCAGATTTTCAGGGAACATCTCTGCAGCCGAGAAGATGTCAAATGAAGATTCTCACTTATCCATTCTTCTCCTTTGAGGGAGCAAATAGGTCTCAGGGTTTATGCCGAGCTATACATATACACACACAACATACAGACACATACCCACACGAATGCACACATGCACGCACCAACACACTAAATGACTGAGACAAACGAGTTACAACTTCTCAAGCCCCACGCTCACAAAGCTACAGACACATGGCAATAACATACAGGCACACGCATGCACCTTCCCTCACCGCCCGCCCCAACACACAACACAATTGTCTAATTATCTCCAGCTTTGAAAGAGAGAAAAAAGACAGGTGTAGCTCCAGTCCCTCCAGCAGGTTGACCACAGGCCCTTCAGCGCTTGCAAACCTGTTTTCTCTTCCCTCGCCACCTCTTCCTCTCTACCTCCTCCTTCTTGCCCTCCCCCTCCTCCTCCCTTTCCTCTCTCTCCAGTTCTGCTGCTGTCCCTACTCAAGCTTTTTTTTTTTTTTTTTTCGCTTTTCTTCTTAGTGTTAGAGGTTAAATGATGTACAAATAGAAGCAGGAGCTGGACCACCAATTAAAAGCTGCCTGGGGCAGCAAGGAACAGATTTTCCCTTGATTGTTTGTTTCTACCCTGGGTCTGTCTGTTCTCCACTGCCTCTCCCAAAGAAACAAGCTGGCACCTGGCGTGCCCTTTCTTTTTTTTTTTTTTTTTTTTTTTAATTTTTTTTTTATTTATTTATGATAGCCACAGAGAGAGAGAGAGAGAGAGAGAGAGAGAGAGGCGCGGAGACACAGGCAGAGGGAGAAGCAGGCTCCATGCACCGGGACCCCGACGTGGGATTCGATCCCGGGTCTCCAGGATCGCGCCCTGGGCCAAAGGCAGGCGCCAAACCACTGCACCACCCAGGGATCCCCTGGCGTGCCCTTTCTTAGCAAGCACCTCAGACCTGAGTTTCTATCTCCTGGCTCTGCTACATTCCTTTTTCTTCCCCACAGCTGGTCCCCTCCAGCCTCTGTGGCCATCCATAGCTCACCCCACCTTACTTCCACATACGGGGACTGCGTTTGGAGAGAGGAAGAAGAAGGGCTGGGAAGGAGCTCCTTGGGGTCAGGGAGGACTAAGAATATTTTTTCTGGGATGGGTGGGAACATATTTTTTCGCATCTTTGTTCACAAGTTCCAGTGAAAGGGGTTGGGGCTGATGAGGGATATGTCCACTTCCCACCTTGTGGCTATGAAGACCCATGCCTTTGCCAGTGTCACTAAGAAGCTTTGATTGATTGATGAGCACCGTCTGCCACAGAGCCCAGAATGTTAGCTGGAGGAGTAGAACTACATACATGTACTATTTGCATGCATGCACACCTAGTTTGCATACATACATCCACATTTATTTGTCCTTTGCTGAAACTACCACATTCTGGACACAGTGTTGGGACCTAGGCACCATAGTGAATAGGGAGACGGGTGTAGCCAATCCTGCCAGTGCCCCCCCCGCTCATGAGGCTGCTCACAGAGAACCACTGTAACTGCCTGGGGGCCTCTCCTGCTCTCCACTGGCTGTGCAAGCACATTTCATCCCTTCATAGGATGAGCTAAAAGTACCAAAAGATTAGTAGCACTGGAAATGCCATCAGCCAAGGATGGATGGGAAGATAGTGGGCATATCTCAGCTTCCTCGTCCCTCAGCTACTGAAAGTCTGAGGCATGTTTCCCAGCATGGCAGGACTGGGCTAGAGATGTCCCAGTGGCAATAGGGTTAATAACACAGCCTTTATGGCTTCCTCTCCTTCTCTGCTTCCTTTTCCCAAGCCAAGAGAGTGGAAAGAGGCCATAATTAGACTCTAATGAGTGACAGCAAGGTGAGAATGTGTTCTAGGTCTAGGAGACCTAGACCAAGGGGTGTTGAGGAAGAGCATCTGGAGGAAGGGATGTAGAGCTGAGCCAGGGACAGGTAGGGGCGAGGACGAAAGACTTGCAGTTTGACTCACTCCTCCCTCGGGTACCGTCAGCAGGGTCAGCCTGCTTCAGACTCACGAAATCAGGCAGAGGAAGTGGCGTGGAAGCACTTGGTAAACTGGCAAGCATTCTGTCATGCGAAGAATCATTCAAATGTGACCAGGCAAAGCTCTAATACATCCCCTCGCCAGGGTCTACACGCAGTAAAATTGTGAAGTCGGGCAGTTTATCTTCAAAGCCACAGCTCTTTCTGGGCCCTTTTCCAGAACTTCGAGGTCACATCACCCTGTGAACCTTTTGCTCTCTTACCTCTTTTAAAATCTGCACTAAGAAAAGTCTCTGATGTTCGTCCTATACCCATCGGGGTGATTTTAAGTCAAAAGGTTCCCTCTCTGGTATCCCTGAGCAGCCTACTCATTACTCCCAGAGAGGAAGTGCCCTGTGCAGCCACCTCCGGGAGGGCACTGGAGCTGCCTACCTGAGCCACCCAGCAAGTGCCAGGGCCTCCATGTTTCTTCCCAATGGGAGACCCATCTCAGTTCAAATCCCAGTCTGCAAATAACTCTTCTCACCAAAAGTGGTGGCAGAAAATCTCTCCTCTGCCCCATGCTGAGGATGGATAGAAAATGCAGGTTAAGAGAAAAGCCAAACGGAACAAAGCTCACCCTTGTTTAACAAATAGAACCAGCAGCCAGCATTTGGCAGAGCTTATTGGAGGGAATAAAAGCCTCCGAAAAAAAAATCAATGGATAATGATTATACTTAAAGTGCCCTTTGAGCAATTGCATTAGCAGAGATGGAGAATGCCTGTAAATAGTAACAAGGGCCCCAATAGAAGGAAATGACTATAACGGGACAAAGATTACCCATGTCTGAGTCTGAGTCCTCCTGAATTCCCCCACCCATGCCCGCACCAGGAGAATTTTTTTTTCTTTTTTCTGGCAGGCTGGGCTGGGTCAGATCTTGGCCTTTTTTTCTTATGGAAAATTTAAAATGGGGCTGCAGTAAAGAGAATGCTAAGGAAGTCGGAGGGGTGTTTGATCTGCATAATAAAGATGTAAGAGAAAAAAGAAGGGGCGGGGAGCAAAGCTGCCAGCCAGAGCAGCTGAGGATTGAGGAAGAGAATTTGGGGGTAAATCATATCTAGAAGAGATTATTTAGAAGAGCAATAAAGAATGAGGAGGTTTTTAAAGAGATTTTCCTTGAATTAAGAATGCACACCCACCTTTTGCATTTTCATCAAAAGACAAGTCAAGAATGAAAACATCATTTAATCACTGTTTGGTTGCCAGACTCTCTTCGAAACTGGAACCACAAAACGCCCCATGATCTACCTGGATTACACAACCAATCCCACACAGAGAAAGGGGACCTGAGATGGTAGGGGACGCCTAAAGGATCAACAGAACCCAGAAATGTAACTCAGGCCATGTGGGCACCACCATTCTCCCAGCAGCTACACTTGTAGAAGTCTTTACCATGTTCTCAGTGACAAGAAACTGCAAGGGCCCCTGGGGCCTCCTGCATAGTGTTTGGAGTTCTCTGTGTCTGTGCGTGTCAATGTTAATTGCATAGTAAACTACATGCAGTTACCATCCCGGAGTGTTAGCCAACCATGCTCCCTGGGTGCCCTGGGTGTCTGCAGAGCCCTGTAGGTATTGCTGTGTGCAGACACTGGTGCCCTCACCTGTCTGTGAGAGTCAGGTTTCTGCTGTTGAGAGCAGGCACCTCCATGAAGGCAAACCCTTTACAGACATTCAGGGAGACATATTTCATTTTGGGCTTGCTACATATTACACTGAATCTCTTCTTTAGAAAAATAAAAACTCTAACTCTGGCTGAAGAAGAGTAGGTGATCCAATGGGAGAGGAAGCCCTCTTAAGGCTATGGAGTCACACTGATGCTGACATTAAGCTCCACTGGGCCGGGCTGCCTATTTCCCTACAAGGAAGGATGTTTCTGTCCCCTTTCCTCTCTCCATTAGATGGTTCTTCTCATGGGCCAAAAGAATGACTTCCTGGATTCTTCACAGGCTCTCCCTGGCCCTGGCCCCAGAGATTTCTGTTCCTCTGTTCAGTGCCTGCCTATGGACCGGGCTCAGAAAGGAATTCTGAGTGGATTGAAAAGGTGGAGGAAAAAAACCCCCTCCCTGCTGTTTTATAGAACATGGGCATACAGCACGATGCCCTGTACACACTGCTCAGCATGTAATACAAGCTCTGTTCTTCTTGCACATACAGCCCTGAACACAATAACAGTCTCTGCCGACGTGGACTCTCTATTACCAGTGCTGGAAGGGCCCTAGGGATTTGATAGATGAGGAAACTGAATCCAGGGGAGGTCAAGGAATTGCTCAAGGCTACACAACAGGCTACGGTTGACCCAGGACTTGAGCTAGTATTCCAGTCTCTTTGTCTATTGCTCCTCTTAGTCAGATCAGACATGTATACACACCATAGTATAGAGCATGCCCCACTCCATCATCCTAGAAGATCCTCTTTTTGCAGCTGAATGGAATCACTCCAGGATATAGGAAGACTGAGGGCCACCCCTGAAGTTGTAAAAGCCTTGCCGTTTCCTCCTTGGGCCCACAGAGGACAGTGAGGGATTCCTGGTGACAGGAAAAATTAAAGGCCAGGCAGGAATGCCATTAGCAACCAGTTAAGTGGCACATGTAAAAGGGACCGGCAAGAGCTAGAGCAAGCCTCACTCTCCTTATCTGTAGGATGGGTATATAACAGGTCCTATAACACAGGGCTGAGAAAAGAGTAAGTGAGCTCTAAGAAGATCATATATACCTGAGTACAGGGCCAGTATATGTAACCATGGTTACTGGAGGGCACTGTGACCTTGAGTAGGACAACAGGACCTACTGTGACTGCAGCTGGACCTACAGCGTGTAAACTATCTCAAGAGGGAAGTAGATGATGCTGTAAGTCTTGGGGCAACAGAAAGAACCCTAGCAGTTCAGCTGCCCAGCCGGTCTCCATCCAGTGAGATCTGGGACTTGAAGCCTAGCTCTACCAGGCGGGCAGCAGAGGACACTGTGAAACCCTTCTCCACCCTGCCCCAAGCCTCAATCAGGAGTGGCTCAGGAGCTGTCACTGGTCTGGGTGTGCAGCAAGGGGCTCCTGAGGATGCTGTGCAAGCTCTGGAAAAGGCAGAGATGGGGAAGTCTGGTACTAGCCCACAGTCAGGGAGACTCTGAAGTTAGTTCTGACACAACGTGCTATTTGTGATCTCTAGCAGTCTTAGCATGATGCCTGACTTTCTTGGGTGCTCGGTAAATATTGGTTGAATGAATGGATCAGTCGATAATACAGATGGAGGTCAAATTTGACCCCAAAATTCTAAAGCCTTTATTCTCTCACTTTCCATCTATCAAGCCTTCCTGTCAGAAGTCAGAATTTCCTTTGTAATACCTTGGGCTGGCCTTTGGTTATCTTCCACAGCCTCTGGCTCCAAGCCTTGTGAGTATTGCCTGGAAATACAAATTCCCATTTGATTTTTTCCCAAACACCTCAGTTAATTACATGATGCTGTCTGGTCAGGACCTTATCTCTGTATCATATGAACCTGAGAAAAGAACACCTCTGGGTTACATCCTTGAAATGCCATGTGCCTTCATTAATGCTTGGCCCTGACACAGGGTGGGACACCTTTGAGCCTTGTTGGAGCACAGCTGTCCAAGGGCTGTGTCACGGGGCCCCTTGCAGCCGGAATTCAGTCCAGACTGCCTGCGGCTGGGCACACTAATTGGTTGGCCATATCAGGTACTCTTGGCAGTTCCAGCCACTGTGTGGATGCCCCAGTCACCTTCCCCACCATTAAAGACAGAGATTTTCAAACTCTCCTGGCTATGACCCACGGTGGGAAATGCATTTTATTGAGTGACCCCGTGAATCTATGAATGCATTGTACACTCCATCATTCTCAGATTTTTTCACATCTTAACCTTTCAGAAATTTGGGTGAGTCTTATTAACGATGGTATCTTGCCATTAATTGACAGTATTTTTTTTCTTTTTAAATGGTACATAAAATTTGGTGTTTTCCAATAAAGTATGACTTTGATTCATTGAAATATAGCATAAGGGTAACTGAAAAAAACACTCTTATCTTTACGACTCGATGTCCTATGATATTTTCTATGTGCTATTCTATTTCTTTTAATTTTTTTAAAGATTTATCTATTTGAGAGAGAGAGATGGTGAGAGAGAGAGCATGAGTTGGAGGGAGGGACAGATGTTGAGGGAGGAGCAGAATCCCTGCTGAGCAGGAAGCGATGCAGGCTTTATCCCAGGACCCTAGGATCATGACCTGAGCCTAAGGCAGATGCTTAACTGACTGAGCCACCCAGGCTCCCCTCATTTCTTTTTAATGCTAGTCACTACTACCCTTTTAGTCAACTTCAGCACCCTCTATAGGGTCTCAACCTACTGTTTTCATCACACTGCCATGGAGACTGTTGTTCATTATATGATTGTATCTCTCCAAATTCAAACCCAATATGATAATATTAAGAGGCCTAATATTAGGCCTTGGGGGGGGTGTTGGTAATTAGGAAATTAATGTCCTCATAAAAGGGACCCCGGAGAGTTCCCTTATCCTCTTCACCATGTGAGGATTCCATGGAAAGTTGGCTGTCTATGAACCAGGAAGTGGGTCTCAGTGGATATTGAATCTTTGGGCACCCCGATCTTGGACTTCCTAGCTTTCAGAACTGTGAGAAATAAATGTTTAAGCCACTTAGTCTGTGATATTCTGTTAGAGCAGCCTAAACTGGTAAAAGCAGGGACAGAGGAAGGTGCTCGGGATCTCTGCAACTAAAGAGGATTTTCAGTAAAAGGGTGACCCTGAGATTTATAAGGGTTGAGTGATTGGGCGCAGTGAACAAGTCATGTTTAGAAATGTGGGGAAGAAAGATGAAAAACTTGAGTTTCTATGCCACCTCCCTTCCTTACTAACCAGACAATGTGGATGTGTTATTTAAATTATTAGTGTCTCGGTTTTCTCAGCTGCAAAGCACTAATCAGAGCTCCCCTCATTCAGAGTTGTTGTTAACATGAGAAATAAAAAGTTCAAGGCTTTGACTCAAGGACTGCAGGTAGTAGGTGTTCAATATGGTGGCAATCAGGTCATTGGTAATGATGATGATGTGAATAACATGAAAGGAAGTAGCTCAATACCTAGCAGTTATTATTAAAGGTAGTAAAAAGAGTTGTATGCAATATGACATCAGCTGATATAAAGATTTTGACTTGACAATTATCAACAGAATTGTAACCTATTTTATTCATTTAATTTTACTTGTCTTTGCATCTACAATTAAAACCCTAGTCCTTGTCTAATACAATATTCAGTGAATCCATGGAAGGCACCTATGTAAGAGCCATGTACGGGTCCCCACTGATGGGAGTGCCATTGTTGAGTTGTCTTCTTAGTCAGGCTCTCTGGCTTTCATTTGTACTTCTCATCACAGTATGGATCTCCCAAACTTTGGGTTCAGTCAAACCTTTCCAACATGACCTTATGAATCTCATATATTATGTGTTAACATGTGCCTCCAATAAATTGCTTTACTAGCTCCCTGTAGTGATGCATTTTTCTGACATACCCTTTCCTCATTGATTACTACAGCCATTGGTTAACTGAACCTGGTACTTTTACTTGATCAACCCTACATGGTTTCACTCCTTTTCATTCCTAACTGGTATCCTCTTTCATCAGTGTTCTCTGTGTGTCTTTGTCAGCCTAGATGTTCATTTTGGTTTCATCTCTATTTGATCTGCCCTCTGATGTTTCATTAGCATTTCTTCTATCATGTCTCAGGATTATTTCCCATGATTCGGCCATTATACACTTCTTAAAACTTGCAGACCTTTGAAAAACTGAATGGATGCTCATGGAAGCATAACTTCTTTGATTATGTAAATTAACCCTTGGAAATGCATTCGATGATCGACAGTATTTTAATGCACTGTATTAAGTTAAAAATGGGTGAGGTGTGTTTAATATTACATGCTGAAGAAATTCCAAGCTTAATTTCAAAAATATTAAGTAATACTCAGAGATGCATGTAATTCTAATGAACAAACAGATACTTCCTGTCATCTATCGCTGTCAACATATGTAAATTAACAAACATGGTTTTATAAAGAGTACTGGGTGCCGTGTGTTCATTGGCTTCAGTCCATATGCAAAATATTCATGGACATTTTTAGCTAGATATATAGGAAGTTTAAGTAGGTAGGTGGGAAGGAAGGTAGATACATAGGAAAGTAGATAGGCATGCAGGTAGATAGGAAATAGGCAGAAAGGAAAATGTGTATGTCATGGGTAAGTAGGAAGCTAGATATGGGGGAAGGTAGATATGTAGATAAGTAGGAAGATAGGAAATTAGAAAGGTAGATAGGATGATAAATATGTAAGAAGGTCAGAAGGTAGAAAGGTAAGTAGGTAGGAAGGGAGGTAGGAAGACAGAGAGAGGGAGATAGACAAAAGATAGAAAGAAAGGTGATATAGATGATAGATAGATAGATAGATAGATAGATGTAAAAATTCAAAGATTGATAGAGTCATCATCATTATTATTTTGCTTTGCTTTTCAGAATTAGCTACGTGACAAATTGTTATAATCCACCACGTGTTACAGGTATTTTAGTTTGCAAAGAGCATTGTTAAAGTCACCAAATGTGGAAATGTTAGATTGAAGTGGTTCTGACACCCACAGTCTACGTAAGCAAACCAAAACCTAAGCTAGAGTCCATGTACTCATATATGAGAAAACAGAGCTTCAGGACAATCAATCACAAACAGCCACCTGGGCTTTCCCAAATAAGGCAACCACTTAAGCTTCTCTGTAAAAACCTTTCCCCTAGCTCCTTGTCTAGGTGGAATGCTCCTAACTACTTTTGGTGTAGTTCTGCTCTATTTTAATCAATGTATGCTCAAAATAAATTCTTAATAATTTTAATATACCACAGTTTATCTTTAAGCATCCATCCTCATCATCTCCTGACTACTCAGTAACAGAGGCATAGAGAATATTCCCATTTGACAGAGGTGGAAATGGGATCTCAGTGAGGTGAAGTGACTGCATCTAATGTAATGCCACAAATAAATGGCAATCTGGAGCTCAGTCCCTGGGTTCCTAATTCAGTGTTTCTTCCACCATATCAGGTGGAGAGAAACGACAATAGGGAAGCAACAAAGGCAGTTCTGCTCTCACCATTCATTCTGTGTAGGACTTTGATTCCATTTAGAACACAGAACAATCTAGAAGGAGTCACAGTTCTGGGCCCAAGCCTCTTTGGCCATCTCAGAAAGCAACAGTAAAACAAAACAGCCCAAGTCTGTTGGTTTGCTCAGTGGTCAGCCATGGGCCCAGCCAAGTTGTAAAGCAGAAAATCTTGACTTCTAATTTTCTTGACCAGCAATTCTGAAGCCCTGAGCCCTCTCTTTCTTGTGAGTAGAGACACTGAGACAAGAGTTGGGATGTCCTGATGCTTAAATAGGATGTTTACTCCTTACCCAGGTATCTGATGCCTAGCATTTGAACTAAATATGCAGCAGGCTAGTTCTTGGAGAGTTCTGATACAATTAACCCACAGTGCCCTCCACAGGGCTTTGGGGCCAGTTTATTCTAATCCCTGATTGTTAAGGTGCAACTTAGTCCTTGCAGAAATAGGGCAGCCTTTCTGCCCTACTCAATAGATTGAATAGTGTTGTTGTGTGTCTGGTGTATGGCAGCACTTCCCATTATTTAATTATAATTCTTACAACACACCTGTGAGAATATTATTATTCCCACTTTAAAGACAAGAAAACTGGGATCCCTGGGTGACGCAGCGGTTTAGTGCCTGCCTTTGGCCCAAGGCGCGATCCTGGAGACCCGGGATCGAATCCCACGTCGGGCTCCCGGTGCATGGAGCCTGCTTCTCCCTCTGCCTGTGTCTCTGCCTCTCTCTCTCTCTCTCTCTGATGACTATCATAAATAAATAAATTTAAAAAAATAAAAAAAATAAAGACAAGAAAACTGAAGCTTGAGAAGGCTTTGCAAACTCATCAATGGTGAACAGCTAGTACATGGTAGACATGGAATGTGAACTCATGCGTGCCTGATACCGAAGCCCACTCTATTTGCACTATATCAGATTAGTGGCCCCTGAGTGCTTTGTCTTCAGACTCCCTGGAGACTTGGACCCCAGATTTTAAAGGAATTCTATCTTCCAACTCAGTTGTTCTACCACGAACAACGATCCCAAGCTGTATGAGAAAATTTAGCAGCCATGGTGCAGAATTCTCTGAAGCCTGACACAGATCAGGAACAGAGAGAAGATAAGAAGTGTGTTTATTACAGATTATGGGTGAAAGACTTGGATAAGGAAAAGATTGCATTGTACTGAGCAATGACCTTATGCAGGATAAAGAAGAAACATGCTACCCGTTAGTCAGATCCCCAGGTGCTAGCATGGCAGCAAAGGTACACTTGGAATGTGCAAAGGAGCGGGGGGAGGAGAAAGACATGAGAATACATCACCACTAGCTTCCTCTTGCACCTGGATGATGTGAGAGGGTGGGAGAAATGGGCCTTGGTGTTCCTGAATCAACAGGAGCAGAGACACCATTGGAGGGAAAAGAAGACCTTCCATATTTTGCATGGGGCAGACTTTGTCTAGACCCCGGTTTTCTCAAATTCCAGGTATTAGAAACAGAAATAATAAAACCATGTCTCTTCCACAAATTCAGGTCTACTGAAAATCAGATTCCTCAGCAAGCTGAGATGGAACTATTGGTGAGGAGACAGTTCCTGGGATAGAAACTTCTTAGTGTGGACCAGCCATGGGGCAGGGGGGCAGGGGCTCAGACAAAGAGGCTACTTGTTTCCTACTCTGAAAGTGCTTATATCAGCAATGAACAAGAAAGCAGCACACTGACAGAGCAAGGTAGGAAGGAAAGTGAAAGAAAGCCAACAGATGTGCTGGGAGGGCTGATGGTTAGTAGAGCAGCCGACAGAGGCAGGTGAGGGGCAGCATTCCCACCAGGGACCCTTCTTGGAAATGGCCCAGAGGACTGAGCCCATAGCCTCTGAGCCAGTGCTTTGGCCAGGTGGAAGGCTGCCTTGAACAGGAAGATAAAGTAGAAGAGTATCATGAAAAGTACCTGCCTCATGTGGCCACAAGCCCTTGTTACCTCTGTTTCTTAATCTGCAATTTGGAGAGAGGAGTTTCTGCTTTATAGTGATGTTGGGGCTATTAAAAGATACTGTGTATGTCAAGGGCCAAGCTCACTGCTTGGCCTAAAGTAGTTGTTCTGATTGGTCACTTCCTACATGTTCATTCCAATGGGAATAAAATGGTTTGTTGAGCTTCCTCTTGTATACAGTACATGGTCATTAAAAGGGACACTGGAGCCCTTCTCAGGTACAGTATAATGCCTCCACTCCACCCCCAGAGTCAGCCCGAGGGCCCCAAGGCATCAGACATGGTTCCAGCTTCTTTTCTTTGCAGTAGAAAGAAGGCCTGGGACCTGAAGATGAAGGGGTGGAGGAGCAGGGGTTGGAGCCCTGGGCCACTCGCAATGATAGGCTCTGCTCCATCATGTGTTTGTATGTATGTGAGTGCGCTACACACTCAAGATGGGCCACATATGCATGTGTGTGTTTAGGCTCACATGTATTCTTTTCGTACTCTAGAGCCTGGAGAATGACAGACAAAGGAGGAGGGAAGTTAAAACCAAAGATAATTGTCATTGGTCGATTTATTTAATGGCCTGAAAATGTCCAATTAGAGCCATGTGCATGGCTGCCTGCTGAGCTGAAGGGCTGAGTGATGCTTTGCTTTTGTCAAGGTGCCCGGTAGATGGCCAAGGTTTGCTGCCCTAGATTCCTTCCTGCCTTGACCCCCGCTGGCCACCTCCTGACTCACTAGGAGGAGGGTTCTGAGTTCCAGGCACTAGGGAAGAAGGTACCCTCTCTCCCCCAACACACACTCTCTCCCCCAACACACTGGCCAGTTAGCCAGTAGTGCCATCAAAGTTTCATCTCTGGGCTTTGCGTATGTGAACACTTACCACTGTGAATCACAAGATGTTGTACTTCCTAACTGCCTCCCCTTCTTTTTTGCCTATGAGTGAAGGTGAAGTGAATGCAGTGTTATCAGGATGAAAGTCCAGAGGAGCCTGGAGAGGGAAGCCTGGAGAGGGAAGCTCCATCTAGTGGCAGCCACATGCAATTCTGAGGGACCTGACTTCAAACCAGACCAGCCATGGCTTGTTTCCCAGATCTGCCAGCTAGCTGTGTGACACTTGGCAGCTCACTCAGTCTCTGAGCAAAGGCAACATTATGATAAGATCCAACAATTTGGGTTTACTCCACTGCATCGTTCTGGCCAGAACCACCATCATCCTCTGCCTGGGTTATTAAAACATGAGGACTTTGTTATTCACTGTAGTATCCCCATTACCTCCAACAGTACCTGCTATATTGGAGGTACTCAGTAACTATATATTGAATAAATAAGTGAAAGGCAAATCAGGTGACTGCCTAGGGCCTTAAATCTGCAAAACCCTTATGTGAATGAGAGACTTTATCAGCTAGGGTTGTCTAGTGAACCAAAGTGAACATCCTCCTATGTAGGGCAATCTGCCCTGCACAACTCCAGAGATCCTATTTACATAGAATACAGTGGCAAATGTGCCTCTGAGGCTGTTGCATAGGGGCTCAGTCAGACCTATTGGAATGAAGAACTTTCGATCCTTGCACTTGAGCATGTTCTTGATTAATTTATACAACTGTTGCCTGTGTAGACTATTCAATACATATGTGCAATTTTAGGGGAAGGCATGTTTTAAAATATTTCATCTTTAGACATCATGAAACTTCATTGTTAATATTCTAAGAACCCATTCATAATAAGAACTCTCAGAAAAAAAAGAAATAGAGGAAGCTTCTTCAACTTGATAAAGAGCATATACAAAAAAAATCTACAGCTAATACTCTTATTTCATGAAGTTCTGGCCAGAGCAACAAGGCAAGGAATGTAAATAAAAGGCATATCAATCAGAAAGAAGGAAACAAAAGGATTCTTTTTTGCAAATGACATGATTATTTATGTGTAAAGTCCCAAGGAATCCGTAAGAAAACCTCCTAGAACTAATAGATTCGGCAATACTGCAGGATGCAGGATCAATATACGAAAATCAACTGTATTTCCATATACTAGCAATAAACCCTTGGACGATAAAACTAAAAATAAAATACTTTTTACAGTTACTCAAAAAATAAAGCACTTACAATAAAAATATGTACGTTACATATTTTATATGTATTTATGTTAAAATACATATGTTAAAAATTACACATGCTGATAAAAACAATCAAAGATCTAAATAAATGGAGAGGTATAGCATGTTCACGGATTGAAAGATTCAACATATCAATTCTCTTCAAACTGATACACAGCTTAATGTAATTCCTATCAAAATCCCAACAAGATGTTTTTTTCTGTAGGTATAGATGAGATTACCCTAAAATGTATATGGAAAGACAAAGAAATTGGAATAGCTGAAACAGTTTTGAGAAAGAGTACAAAGGTAGGGATATGTCTACTCAATTTCAAGACTTATTATATAGTATGTACATCAGTCAAGACTGTGTGGTATTGGGACGCCTGGGTGGCTCAGCGGTTGAGCGTCTGCCTTCAACCCAGAGTGAGATCCTGGAGTTCTGGGATCGAGTCCCACATCGAGCTCCCTGCATGGAGCCTGCTTCTCCCTCTGCCTGTGTCTCTGCCTCTCTACCTGGGTCTCTCGTAAATAAAGAAATAAAAAAAATATTAAAAAAAAAAAGACTGTGTGGTATTGATGAAGGGATAGATACAAAGATCAGTAGAATGGAGTAGAGAACCAAGAAATAGACCTAAATAAACAAGCCCAATGGATTTTTGACAGAGTTAGAAACAATTCCATGGAGGAGACATAGACTGTTCAACAAATGGTGCTGGAGCAAGTTGATATCCATAAGCAAAAAGTGAACTTTGGCCTAAACCTCACACCTGACATAAAAATGAACTGAAAATAGATCACAGGTTTAAATCTAAAAAAAGGCAAAAGCATGAAAATTTTAGGAAAAAATAGGAGAAATTATTTGAAATTCAATGTTAGACAAAGAGTTCTTAGTCTTGACTTTAAAAGCATGACCCATAGAAAGAAAAATTCATCAATTGGACTTCATCAAAATGGATAACTTTTGTTCTTTGAAAGGCTCTGCTAGGAGTGAAAATACAACTACACATTGGGAAAAATATTTTTAAATTACATATAGGACAAGGGACTAGTTTTTGGACTATGTAAAAAACTTTCAAAACTTAATAGTAAAAAACGATCCAGTTAGAAAACAGACAAAATACATAAAGAGATATCACTGAAGAAGATATACAAATTGTGAATAATCACATGAAAAGATGGTTAACATCATTAGCCATTAGAAAAATACAAATTAAAACCACAGTAAGATATCACTAAATACCTATTAGAATGAATAATAAATAATAAAATAATAAATAATAAATAATAAATAATAAGAAGAGTGATAATACCAAATGCTAGTGAGGAGGGGGGAAACTGAATCATTCACACATTGCTGGTGGGAATGTGAAATGGTACAGTCACTCTGAAAAATGGGCAATTTCTTTAAAAAAACTAAACATTCAATTACCATATGACCCCACAATTGTACTTCTGGGCGTTTATCCCAGAGAAATGAAGATTTATGTTGACACAAAAGCATGTACACAAATGTTTGTAGAAGCTTTACTCATAAAAGCAAAAACTATTTTTTGTTTGCTAAAAAAGTTTTTGGATATGTCTTTGAATTGGCAAATGGCTAAACAAACTATGGTCCCTACATATCATGGAATACTACTTGGCAATAATGAAGAACAAACTGTTGGTATACAGACAGCCTGGATGAATTGCCAGGGAATTATGTTGAGTAGAAAAAGCCAGTCCCAAAATGTTCATGCTGTATGATTCCATTTATACAACATTCTTGAAATAACAATTACAGAAATGGAGAACAGATCATTGGCTCCCAAGGGTTTAGGAGGAGTTGAGGATGGAACAGAAGTGGGTGTGGCCATAAAAGGGCAACCTGAGGATTTTTGTGGGGATGGAAATGCTGTATCTTGACTGTATCGATATCAGTATCTTGGTTGTGATACAGTATTCTAGTTTTGCAAGATGTTCCCATTGGGCAAAAGGGGGTAAGGGTACATGGGATCTTTCTGTATTATTTCCTATGACTGCATGTATATCTGAATGTATATTGAAATTAAAAGTTTAATTTAAAAAGTCAAAACTATGGATGTGATAAAGTTTCATGGAACATACACATACACACACCCCCACACACCACTGCATGCAAAATTGGTGAAGTCTGAATAAAGCCTATTATCTTGTTAAATGTATTGGTCTAGTTAAATATATTGTACCAATGTCAATTTCCTGGTTTTGATAATGCCGTGTGTTATGTAAAATGCTGGGGGAAGCTGGGTGAGTGATAGGTATATGGTTCCTCTTGGTATTAATTTTGCAACTTCTTGTGAAGCTATAATTATTTCAAAATAAGAAAAGTTTTTAAAAAGCACTGAGCACAAAAAAAGAAAAGTTTTTTTTTTTTTTTTACAAGTACTGGGAACAAAATAAAATTCAAACACTTACAATTTTGTTAGAACTGTTACCACTCTTTTGGATTATGCATCCATAAGCAGTCCTGCTGGCGTGATCAACTTCAAGTTCAACCAATCAGGACTCCCCAGGAGTGTGCTGGAATGACATTTTCTCTTTGACGCCTTAGCTTACATCACTCACCTCAGATCACATACCCAGAGAGGTAGGGTTTGAATATGCCTCCTCCGAAGTCCATGCTCACTCTTCTAGACCATATGGCAAGATTGAGTAAGGCAGAGGTTTGTCTTCAGGGAGCCCCTTGGTCCTCTGTAGAGGGTGGGAGGGGGAACAAGATACACGCTCTCACTGTAGCCATGTCCCTGCATGGACCAGCTAACTTGACACAGTTCCTAGTGGCAGATAGCTTTTTCATACCAGTCACACAACAAAGAAATGAAAAGGATGTGACAACAGGGATTAAAATGGAGAATATAGTTTCCCAACTCCTAGACAAACTGCTCTGGAAAGGTTTGCACTCTGAGGCTGATACATCATCCGGGTGTGGCATGGCAAGCATCCCAGAATGTGTGTGTGTGTGTGTGTGTGTGTGTGTAGTAGAGCACTGCTGTAACAGAAGGTCTCATCTGCTTGTCCATCTGTGAAATGGGGAGGCTGCCAGGATTATTATTTCCTTAGGTCTTAATAGCATCCCAGAAAGAATTGGAAACTAGGATATTGGGGCTGATATTTCAGCCCTGGGACAAAAGAATCAGGACTCAGGGATGTGTGGTGGAGCGGGAGTTATTCTCAGCCTTTCTGAAAATGCCTCAGGTGGGCAGGAGCTTAGTCTATAACAGGCGACTTGGGTGCTAGACTCTGTCTGGGGATTCTGGCTGAATGACAGGACACTTGAATGTCCTCTGACATTCCTCAAACTCTTGTGCAGGAGACATTAGCAATAGCCCACATGCGTAGAGCAGTAGTGATGTGCCAGATGTTTCCCAGCACTTCATGTACATGATCTCATGTATCCTCATAACTACCCTATGTGGTAGGTCCTATCATTACTTCCAGTTTATAGATGAGGAGACTGATGGGCGGGGAGGCCAAGCATCTGGCATAAAGTCACACCTTAGTGGTGGAGATGTGGTTGGAATCTCTAGCTCCAGAGTTCAAGTTTTAACCACAATTTTAGATCCCCTTCTTCCACTATTTGCCTTCCTGCTGACATATCCTAAGAAAGGCAGGGCCAGTCACCCCTCCAGGGTCATTGCTGACCAGAGTTGTGATACAGATGAGGGAACCTTCTCCCATCTCAGGGAAGCTGCCACATTGGCAACAAGAGGAATACACATTCATGAAACATGCCTGAGCATGTCTGCTCCCCAAACTCCCCAGTGCTTATCAACAGCAATGCCAGGGACTAATTGGAATGCTGCTATATGTCACCAGAGACTGGAAGGACCAAAAACCAGGGATTGGTACACATCTGGCAGGCCCAGCTTGATACAGTTGAGAGGGAATAGAAATTGGTATCAATTGACTGGAAGTCCAATTCCCATTCTTCCGCTTCCTGGCCATATGAGCTTGGCAGGCTTTTCTTCTTTGTGGTTTGACTGCATCTCCCGAAAAGGGAAGGATATCTCTGTCTAAACCATTAAGGGTGCTGTGAAGATAAAGCCATGCAGGGCTCAGACCTTACACTTTATTCTAAGGGATGGGACCACTGCTATCATTCCCAGGGTAGAGGAAGCCAGAAGTTCAGGTGACAGAAGAGAGTTTGTTGGCCTTCTTCTCTGGTCTATCTTCATTAACAATGGGGCTGCCTTTAGAGCTCTCCTCCAATCAGTGAGGCTTCCCAACCATAATATTTAAAATAGCATCACCCACCCCGGCACCTCTTTCCATCTCCCTTCTTCCCTTCTACAGAACCTACCATCGTTTGACTTATGGGTTCTTTGAGATGGTTACATAGAATAATGTATAATACACCTAAAATATTAGAAGTTCAGCACACGTTGTTTCCTGGGGTAAAGGGAACTCTTTCTGCATGTAATTATAAAAAAAAAATATTCAGCTGGTACAGTCTTCTGGAATGAGTACTTTGATCCCAGTTTCGCCGAACAGAAGCTAGGTCAATTACAGTTTGCTTGCCTGGCTCCAGGCCTGCAACAATCTCCCTGTTTCAGGTATTTGGTATTACTCTTTTATTAGTTTCTAGAATTCAAGTTTCCCAGAAGTTTAAGGAGGCCATGGATTGCTTTGGCCACCTTCCCAGTCTTCTAAATAGAAGCAATATGTTTAATTTCAGAACATGTGGCATAGAAAAAAAACGTGGGCTCTGGAACAGTCCAGCACCAAAGTCAGCACCCACCTCTAACACTAACTACCTATAAACATTATTATTATTAACGAGAGTAACAACTGTGGACTGTGGAGTTCTTGATACATGCAGGCATGGTACAGGACAATCTGTGTGCATAATTTCATTTGTTCCTTGAAACAATTCAGAAGAACAAGCATTAAGCTCCTTTTAGCAGATGAGAATATTGAAGCTTAGAGACTGAAAGAGCTGGAATTGGATTTCAGGTCCACAAAATCCATGTACTCTCTGTTCTTTCTACTCTATTTAAGACTCTCTGAGCCTCATTTTTCACATACAAAATGGATCTGCAAATGTCTGTCTTACAGATATTATAAGGGTGGGATAAGACACTGGGAAGGACAAGGGACTTAGCAGGGATTTGATTCATGCCATCTCTTACTCTTCCCCACATGCCCAAAAGCTCATCAGGAGCACGAGACAGCTTGTTATGGCTTCTGGTTGAAGATATGAAGGTCGAGAGGAGACTAAGTATTTACATAAACTGATGTGAAACCAATTTTATTTCCTCTTCAGTGAAAAATTTGAGCAGCCATTTCTCCCCGAAGCATGTCTGGGCTGGTAAATGGATGCCCAGGATGGCTTTGTAGCTCTGTCCTTGGGTTCTTGGCTCTGAGCCTCAAGCAATAACCTGCTCCTGACCTGGAAGAAATAAAGTTACGAGGACTGACATAGTCTCTCTCTCTATAGTAGTCGCCATAGTCCAGCAATGTGATATCAGACCTGAAAGGTAGGGGAAGAAATTATTTGTAGAAGCCATGGTTTATAATGTCTTTATATTATTGGGAATCCTAAAGCCAAGATGGTTGGTATAATCACCTGTCTTTGGTTTGAGGTCCAGAGCTCTCAGACTAAAATTGCTCCCAAGGTAACTGAAGATAATCTACATCAAATGAAGCAGACTTTAGAAAAATGTGGTAAAACAGGCAACTGAAAGGTTTCTAGGATGCTAAGCCATCTACAGGGTGAGTTTTTCTTGGTCAAAAAGAAGACCGTTTAACTCTTAGAAAAGTCCCTTGGGCAGCATCTTGACTGGCTCCTCTCCACTCTATTATTCCACTGGGTCAGCTGCACACCATGAATCTTGGACATGAGGCAGTTTCTGGCCCTTTCCATTAGTTTTCTAGCTCCATATTGATTCCACTTCTAGCACAGTATTGGGCAAAACACCAGATAGACCTGGCACCTAAGGAAAAAGGCTTTCTGCTCTACGAACCTCATTTGCCCCCACTTGTAAAGTTGGAATAACTTTGTCTTAGAGCATTACTGTGAGAGTTAGGTATATGTAAAGCATTTGGCATGATACCTGGCGTGTGGTCCTTGCTTCCTATCTCCCTTATAATTTTTCCTCCAGTTTCCCAATCCTGTACCAGAAATCTGTCTGGATTATTGCTCTGCTTTGGGTGCATCTGCCTTCCGAAATGTTGGAGAATGGGTCAGCCCACTCGATTCTTCTAGCTTCCATGCAAATAACCCATGCTGCTACCCACCCCAGCTCCATGAACTGACATCTCAATTTCTAATTCGCTCTTGGGCTTCCCATTCCTGTTTGTCTACCTTGAGTCAATGACTCTTGAGCACTCCTGAATCAGTATTCAGCTTTTGCTGAGTTCCATGACTTTTCCAGGAAGACATACCCACTACTTCTCTTATTGGATCTATCTCATTCAAATCTAAGTGTGATTCTGCAAGATTATACCTCTATTTTGAGTATGATTACTGCTCTGATTGATTCTATTTTTCCTGTCCAATAAAATTCGGCAATAATTAATCATCATGCAATGAATTGGGTGTTGAATGGTCTATTCAGTCCTCATATAGAAAAAAATATCACTATGTTCTGTATGCCTATAATGAAGAGAGATAATTTTCTTTTTTTAATTTCTCAAGTTAGAGCAGAAATTAAATTAAGTGGTTCTGATTCCTGGTTCAAACTGAGTTAGTACTTTTTTTTGACGGGGGAGAGAGTGCTATAATTTCTATCTTTTGTTGTTTGTTTTTTTAAGATTTTTATTTATTTATCCATGATAGACACACACACACAGAGAAAGGGGGGGGGCAGAGACAGAGGGAGAAGCAGGCTCCACACGGAGAGCCCGACGTGGGACTCGATCCCGGGACCCCAAGATCATGCCCTGGGCCAAAGGCAGGCGCCAAACCGCTGAGCCACCCAGGGATCCCCCTTGTTGTTTGTTTTTAGAAGCAGCATGGCATAGTGGAAATAGAAAGGGCCCTTGGGATGTTTGTAATATTTGCCCTAGCAATTCCAGTCATTGGATTCTTTCCTGGGAACTGAAAATCATAGGGAAGGGGATAGAAGAAGAAAGACTTTATGTTCAGAAGTGCTAATCATAATATTATGGAATTATAACCCAAAAATGACTTAAATACTCAACAGTGAGATAATAGTTAAGAATATCTATTATCTAAGAATAGATTATTCTTATTCTTATATTCTTAATCTATTCTTATAAGAATAGATTCTTATTATATCTAAGAATAATCTCTAAAAAAAGAAAAAAGAAGAATCAAATTGACACCAGATTTCTTATAAGTGATATGAAGGTTGTGTTAATACAAATAAGACCATAGGTTCAATTCTCATATTAAATCATCAGATTCTTGATGTTCTATTATCTCTAGGTATGTCCCTGCCCCCAAGATTGTGAGTGGCTTAGGACCAATCTATACCTGTTTCTGGAACAGAACTCAAATCCTGGGCTCATGGAGCCTCCCAGGCAAGGCTGATATGTACCCTTCTACTTCTCATCTGTCTCCAAACTTGCCTGGTTTTCTCTGGTCTGAATCTTTACATATACTGCTCTGGCTGCCTGCAATTTTCTCCCCACTCCTTCAGGTCTCACTTGAGAAATCTCTTCCGCCAGGAAGTCTTCTTTGAACCTCCCACTCTGGGTTTTGTGTTCTCCCTCTGTGCTTCCGTATCACCAGTGCTCCCCTATCAAGGATCTTATCATGCTGAGTTTTAACTGTTTAATGACTTGTCTCCCTAACAAACTTGTTTCCCACAGGACTAAAGCCCATGGATGAATCCTCTTACCAGCAACTCTGACTGTGGCTAAAATTAAGAGTGTATGCAGAGGGAGAAGTTGTGTGAGGGTGTTGCTGGAAGAGAAGCGTTGTTCAGGTATGAGAAAGCCAGAGAAGGGAGTCTTTATGGTTCATCCAAACAAGGTCTGGGAAACTGAAGCAGATATTGAGAGCAAGATGTCTGAGCCAGAACAATGAGAATAGCGAGGATGGGCAGACTGGCTAAGAGGGGATTCTTGGATGAACATTTGAGACAGGGGACATGATATTATGATATAATAAGAAATATATATTTTGGTCTTCATCCTCAGATCCTAGCCAGAGCTCCAAAACCTTTGTAGTTTCCTGTTCTTATAAAGATGCTTGGAACATCTTTTGTTCTAATATTTGGTCTCTGACCTCAATTCCTGACACAAATCTCCTCAATTCCTTGGAATTTCCTAGGATGTGTGTCTGTTATTCCAATGAGGGGATTCTAGGTGAGCTCCTGGATGGCTTCAGGAGGGGACTTGGTCACTAGAAAGATCACACCATGATTAGAAGCTTGGAACTTTCAGTCCCTATCCTTCAGGCAGAGCAGAGATATTGGAGACTCGGTTAATGATCAATCACATCTATGTAATGAAACCTCCATAAAAAACCCTGAAGTGCATAATTTGGAGATCTTCCAGGTTTGTGAATATGTTGGGATGCTGGGAGAGTGGTGCCCCTGGAGAGGGCATAGAAACACCACATCCTTCCCCATACCTTGGCCTGTACTTCTCTTTCATCTGGCTATTCTTGAGTTGTATCCTTTTACAATAGATAGATAATAGTAAGTAAAGTACTTTCCTGAGTTCTGTGAGCCATTCTAGCAAATCACTGAATATGAGGATGGGGTTGTGGAAACCCCCTATTAATAGATGATGGGTCAGAATTATGGGAGGCCTGACCCGTAATTGTCACCTGAAGCAGGAGCAGTCATGGGGGACTGGGCTCTTAACTTGTGGAATCTGATACCAACTCCAGGTAAGATACCCAGTTGTATCAGAGAATTTGTTGGTGTGGGGAAAAACCCCACAAGGTCAGTGTCAGAGTGGTGTTGTTTATAGAGAGGAAACCATGGATTCTTTTTAGGGGATGTTCCTCCAGTAACATGTGTAATCCTCAGCATGCTGTGTGACAAGAGAGTGAATGGGCCTCCCAACATGGCCATGTGTTTCTCTAGCACTACTGATAACACCCTGACATGGCATATCCTTGACCACCTCCTTAACCACACTTACAGGTAACCCCTGCTGACCTGTAGAGGAAACTGAACAGAACACCTCATCCAGGACATCCACCCATCCAGGGCTTCTTTGCTTGGCAGGTACAGTGCATAGACTAGCTAAGCTGTGGGTCACTATGTCTCCCTGGCTGGCTGGCTAGCAAAATCCCCATTGCCTTTCTCCCCTAGCCTGACCTCATTATGGCAAAGGAGCTGTTACTTCTGAACAGTGGCCATGAGGCAGCTGGGACTGACTGACCATGTGCCGGCCCCTCAAAGCTCAGGAGAAGCCAAGTGCTCAGAGCAAGAGGAGAGATGAAATATAGCAGGATGCAGGGCAGAGTATTTGGGGTCCCGAGCCAGCCTCTTCCTCCCACTTCTGTCTTGTGACGGGAATGAATAATCACCCCAATTACAAAACAACCTACAGAAGGCAAAACCACTTAACTAAATGAGGTGCTTGGGGAGTGGAAGAAGGGAGCAGTCTGCAAAGATTTTGGCAGAGGGTTCTGGGCCAGCTCCCCAGAAAGCTCACATTAAACAAGCAACATGGCTTTCAAGAGCTCTTAAGTTGGTGGCCTCAGATACCTTCGGCAGTTTCTAGAAAACGTCGGCTGCATAATCGTCATCTCTGGGATGTTTAGAGAAGCCAATGCTGAATTAAACTTAGTTGGAATCCAACAGCGACCTAATAAAGGGCATGATGAGAATGTGGGGAGGTGCACCAGAACTAATCAGAGCCCTGGGGAAGCATGGTGTTTGGCTGTCTTCTAACAACTCCTTGGGGATATAATTAGCTCATGCCTCTTGGGAGACCTGCCCCCACGCCAGAGAAGTAAAAGCCTGACAACCAGTATGTTAGGGAGGCCCTGGCTGAAGCCTGCACAGCCCTGACCTGACCCCACTAGTCCCAGTCATAAACACTGTTCAAAGCCTGGGCTTCCATCTGGGCTCAGTCCAATTTGCTGTTCTTTGGAAGTGGTGTGAGCCTCACGCACAGTGGGGGGCAAGACAATAGGGTCTTTTTTTTAAAACAAAGAGAGACAAAGAGTCCCACACTTGCCAAAGGTCCAGATGAGCAGAAAAAGGCTGGGAAGCTAAATCTCCTTTGGCCAATGGGGCAAGTTCCTGCAGTCTTCCTTTGTGAGGTGTGAGTGTGGCTTACAGGGGCCAGTCCGATACTGATCCTCCCTTTCTTTGCTACTTCACTTAAAGCACTTGTGCTCTGGAACGAGAGCAGGCGCAAAGGCAGAGGGACCTAGTGTGGACACCAGAGAGAGTGGTTGGCCATGCTTGCATCCCATCTTTATGTTCTGTGGTTCCCTGGAGGATTTCATTGCAATAAGGTCGCTCTCTTAGACACTCACGACCTCCCACCACCAAGCCCCTCTTCTCCAGCTCCTGCTTAGTACTCTTGAACATCACCCTCTCACTGCACCACAGGCTGAGAGCTGCAGGACTCTTTCAAACCCACAAACCTACCCTTAATGCACAAACCTGCTCCACTTTAAACCACACCTCTGGCTTCTTAACCTTGATCTCAGCCTCTGTTTTTTTTTTTTTAATTTTTTATTTAACTTCAATTTAAGTGAGACATACAGTGTATTATTAGTTTCAGGGGTAGAATTTAGTAATTCATCAGTTGTATATAATACCCAGTGCTCATTCCATCAAGTGCCCTCCTTAATGCCCATCACCCAGTGACCCCATTCCCCAACCCCCTCACCTCCAGCAACCCTCGGTTTGTTCCCTAGAGTTTAGAGTCTCTTATGGTTTGCCTCTTTCTCTGTTTTCTTCTTATTTTATTTTTCCTTCCCTTCCCCTATTTTCATCTATTTTGTGTCATACTCGGAATTTAAGAAACAGAACAGATCTCAGCCTCTGGTCTAAACACCTCACCAGGCTGCCTTTTTACTACCTGGCCTCCTTGAGATTTTCCAGCTGAACTCTCTGTAAGCTACACTGTGACCCTGTCTGACTTAACTCCAGGAGTGGATCCAAGCTAAACTCCCATCCGTTGGGGCCCATGTTGTTCTCTGTTGCTACCACAACTTCCTTTCCTTTACCCTGCCACTCAGCTGGCACTAAGTCTCATTTAGCACCAGCTTCCAAGAGCAAGCACCCTGTGTGAACTTGAGCTCATGTCTAGCAAGCTACTGCCCTGATTGTAAGAACCTGAACCTCAGAAAGTAGTTCCTATACTTCTGAGCATTAACTTCTTCAAAAGGCAGATTCTCTGTGAGATGTTCCTGTAGCATGATGGAAGGAGCCTGGGACGAGAAGTTACCTGGATCCAAGCCAGATTGCCTCACTCAGGGCTGCCCGATTGCCCATCTCCAAGGGCTACCACTTTTGTAGAATAAATATGAACAGAAGGCCTGAAGCTTTGTAACCAAATGGATCCACCTTCCCCTGTAAGTCGAGTGGTATGGCCTCAGGCAAGATAACAAATAACTCTGGGCCTCAGTTTCCCTATATGCTTCATAGCTTAGTGTCCTTCCTCTAGGACCTCAAATCTAGTGACGGGGTCTTTAGAGAACATCTAAAAATGTTATCTGAGCTTTGCTTTATGCCCACCAACCTTGCAGAAGCAGAAATTTATTTGGGGAAATACTTTAGAGGACTGGGAAGTCAAACCTGTTTGCAGGCTAGTTGTGCTAATTCATTGGCTTTTACTGTGGAAACAAGTCCTGGAATTGTTCTGAGTTGGAAGTCAGGTCTCTCTTTTCTGTCCCATCACATTTGTGGGAAATCTGGTGGAAAGTCGAGTGCTGGGCAGAAATAAATCCATTGCAGGACCTAGTCTGGCACCTGTTTCTGCCCTGGGACCCCAGAACCCTACAAGGATGAGATTTCACTGCCCTCTTCCCTCCCAAACATCTCAGGACTTGCAGCACACTCTTCCAATCTTGGACACTCTCCCCTCTATTCACCCCTGCATTCCTTGTCCCTCCAAGGCTATTGGAAGAGACAAATGAGGCCATCTTTGCTCATTTCTTCCTTGGGAAAGAACACTCCCTACTATGCATGATAATAAGATCTTTTGTGTGTGTTATATTACTTAATTCTCACCAGAACACTTGGCAAAGACTTAGTAAGGTGAATGCTATTACTCTTCCTATCTTAAAGATGAAGAAATGGAGGGTCAGACAAGCCAAGCAACTTGCCTGAAGCCACACAGGAGATAGCAGAGCCTTGGTTTCCTCGTCTGTGAAATGGAGAGGACTATAGTTCCTGCCTCAGAGGATCCCTGGGATGGTTGAATGAATAGATGTTTTCAGACTTCACAACAGGGCCTGACAAAGAGGAAGCTCTATTCAAATGCTTCTTACTTTACTGCTATTGGTTTTCCCATCTTTCCTTCTCTCCTTCCTTCCCTCCTTCTCATACTCCTACCCTCCTTTCTTCCTACCTTCCTTTCCCTTTTCTTCCTAGAATTTAAGGTTCCTTCCAAGAATACACAAGGTATAATAAGAAGCATTTAAGTGACTTGACCAAGGTCATATACCAGCAAGTGAGTCATAAAAATAACAGAGTTGGGTGCTTGAAAAGGTCAAAGTTTTTCAAAAGAGTTTATACTTGTCCTGGGCGAGCAGTGAAATGGAAATGGGTGAAGACTTGCCAATTGTAGCCTCTTTGCTAATTCTTCCTAGATGATGTCATGCAACAGGTCTGGGGACCCCCATGCACTGCTGGGGAACTTGGTATGTATCAGAGGGATGGGTCCTGTCCGTTCGCTATCTCATTTAATCTTCATAATAACCCTGTGAGGTGAATGTATTGTCCGTGTTTGGCAAATGACAACATTGAGGCTTTGAGGGATTAAGCAAACTTTCCAGGCTCACATGACAGGTAACTGAAGGATCTCAAGCTCAAACCTGGGTGTGATTCCAAAACCCTTCCCCTTTGCCTACACAATACTGTCTCCCCAAAACACAAATGTCTCAGGGTAAATATTAGTTTCTCAGTATGAGCTTTGTGAATGGCTTCCAATGGATCCGATGATGTTTACCCAAAGTAAAGAAGCATGTTTTGCTCATTGAATGTAACTGAGATCAATGCTCAGTTTTGTTCCCTTTCCCTTCCTCCAGCCTTTGCAGGATGTGCTTGCATGCAGAAGTGTGTTTATAGAGTTTTCTTTTTAGATCTTAAGTGTAAAGTGGCATTAATTAAATGCAGGTTATAAGACAATTTATATTTCATTTGAAAGTCTCCGTGCCTGGAGCTTCTGGACAGAGCTGGGTTGAGCTGTACCACGTGGCAGAGGAACTAGTGTATAATTTAACACTGCAGTGGGGGCGTAGGGACACAGACTGTAATTTTAAAATGAGGGAAAGACTTGCCAGTAGACAGTGTATTGGAGTTTTTATCGGCAGCTGTGATTGTTGTCAATGGATCCCTAGTCCTTCCCTGCACACTTCACTACCCTCTGTCATTATTAATCTCTTTTGGTTTCTGGGATAGTCTCTGAATATCAATGGGCTTAGGACAGACCTCCCCAGAGTCCATGGAGCCCCTACTACCTACCACTCCAAACCTCTCCTCACCCAGGGACCCACTGAGCAATCTGTTCTAACCATCGCTGGTTCTGACCTCTCAGACTCTTTTCATACCTGGATATTTTCTCAGCACCTTATTTGAAATGCATCCTAAGAGTCTAAGAAATGTCAAGGTCTATCTTATACCACTGTTCCTCTGGACTTCTGTGTACCTCCATACCAGCCTTTGTGCAGTTCCCTTCATGGATTCTGCTTCCTCTGACCTCAGGGCCTTTGCAAATGTTGTTTTTTTAATCTGGACATCTCTTCTCCAATGCTTCATCTGGGAAACTATGTTTTGTCTTTGGAGCTCAGCTCAATTGGTATTCTGCAGGGAGGGGTGCCTGGTCACCTAGGCAAAGTCAAGGCCCCTGTCTCAGCTGCCTGGAATTTTCTTCATTGCATGCATCATGGTTGATACTTAAAAATTCATCTGTGTGATTCTTTGGCTCACATTGATATGCCTCACCTTGCAGACAGGTAGTTTTAAAGTAGAATACACAAGGTGGTCCAGTGAGTGTTGAGATGATAAAAGTGTGAGCTGAGCTTTACTTATATTTTCTATACACATTGACACTAGTGCTCTAAGTCAGTCCAGTGTTAGGTGACACACCTGCACCTGTAGTCCACGAGGCCCCAGGGAGGATGGGGGAAAGTCCAAGCAGTAGAGTTAGCAGTGCTGAGCCCTGCTTCTCTCACTGGCAGACATGCTGTGATGGATTGTGTGTGTGCCCAACTAAGAGAACTTTTATAATATATTATCCCATTTTAACTAAACCAACTCTTACAAAACAGACAAGTGGCTTCAAAAGATTCCTATGAAGAAACCATGAGCTGAAATGATGCCAACAGTGTGGGTGCTATGGTCCTCCTGGGGCTAGCCCAACATCAGCCTGATTTCTAGGCTAAAAACAACTTTGATGTAATTAGGACTGTAAAGAAAAGTCAGGCAAAAAGGTTGTAATTGCCAAAATTACTATCTGATATAATCCAGGATCTCTCATGATGCTTTGTTAATAAACATGTTAAATTAATAGTGTTTATTTTATCTATTTTTCATTATTTCAAACTTCCTTTTGTGCATGTTTCATTATTTTCTCAAACTATTGGAATAATGGTTGTCTTAGCCTGGGCTGTTTTGACAATACCATAGACTAGGCACCTTAAACAGCAAACATGTCCTTCTCACAGTTCTGGGGGCTGGGAAGTCCTGGATCAAGGTGCTAGCAGATTTGGTGCCCGATGAGATCTGCTTGCTAGCTTGCAGACAGCCACCTTCATGCCACACCCTTCATTTAGCTGAGAGAGACCATCTGCTTGTGTCTCTTTTTATAAGAGCACTAATTCTATCATGGGGGCTCCACCCTTATGACCTCATCACCTCTCAAAGGTTCCACCTTCTAATATCATCACATTAAGGATTAGGACTTCAATATATTAATTTTGGGAGCACACATTCAGTCTATGCATATCATGTATTTAATATATTATGTCATAAATATATTTACATCTACGGGAGAGATGTACTCAAAATTACGTGGGGACAGGGGTGTTCAATTCAAATTCTGAAGGCAATAATATTACATTGTAAAGACACAGAGAGCAAAAACCATAACTCTTATCCTTTGGCTACAGAATAAGTGGTTAGCTGAGCATGAGTGGCATGCCCGTGTTGAATGAATGAGTGATAGGCTTGCACTGTCCAAGTGCTTAGGGTCAGGATTTAGATTCTTCAAAGCTGGCATTTCTACTTGAGGCTATAGGAGATAACTGAGGCCAGAGGATAAACCAATTAGCCTTCAAAGAAAACCAAGGTTCAAATGCAAAGCCCCTAACACTTTTGACTCAGGTAGAGCAGCTAGGAGACCACTTTTGTTTCTTGAGCATGCTCTCAGAATCCTTGTTCACCCTCTGTACCAAAACAGCTTATCCAAGTATATTTTCCAGACAGGTTCAGTGGTCACTCCCCAGGAGGAATTCTGGTGAATAAATTTTTCTCCATCTAATCACACAATGAATGGAGGAGGCAGGATTCAATATTCAAGATCTCAAAGGGATGTTGGGAGGGAAGGCATCTCTGTGGCTTTGAATTCAGATAGACCTCAGTACAAATCCAGCTTTCCCCAAGTGGCCTTGGGGAAGTTATTGAACATTTTTGAAGCTGAATGTCCTCACATGGACCATAGAGGCAATATGTAACTTGCCAGGTTATTATGACAATGAGAAAACTTGTGTGGTATTCCCAAGATAGTGAGTGGCTCAACAAATGTAATCTCTCACCCACCCCTACCCTGTCCCAATCATGTCACCAGGCTCTGCTTAGCTCTGAAGATATCTACCTCCTGCAGAATATTCCTGAAGTCAACTGGTCATCTATCAGTAGCTACTGGATCCTTCCATGATCCAAAACAGCCCCACCTACCCTACCCACTCACCCACCAGTGACCAGCCCAGTGGGTCTGTCTAATAACACTTGCCAGCTCCCACAGCTCAAGGGGCACGAAATTCCATTATGACAAACTCTTCCAGCCCAGGTCATACTCCTTTCTGACTATACCTCTTAGCAATGACCTCATCTCTGAATCTACAGTCAGGTTTTCCTCAGCCACCTCTAGTTCCATCTCCATTCTAGCCACCTTCAAGCACTTGTGGTTGTCACAACACATGTGCTTCCTTCTGCCTGAAACATCCTTTCCACTATACCTTCGACCAGCCTCATAACCTTCATTCTTCTAACTGACTTCTTTTCTAGAGATGGTTCATATTTCACCACCTCAACAAAACCCCCTAGTCTCCAGCCTGCGTTAGGGCCCTCTTCCCTGTTCATTCCAGCAACTCATTATTTCTGTACTTTCCTCAGCCAAACCGAACTCTCAGCCTTGTTTTCCATGTCTCCAATACCCAACATGGCAATAGATGTCTAATGAATGCTTCATAAATGACAGAACCATCTTGTCATTTGCTCATTTTCCCCACATCTAATCAAATCTTTTTTTTTTTTTTTTCAGTTTGACCATAAGCTCCTGGAGGACAGATATTTGTGTTTACTCTTGGGCCAAGATATTGTTTTATACACAGTAAGGCATTCAATAACTATTTCTTGTTTATTCGTTAATTAATAGATTGATAGAGGACTGAATTCACAAAAACCAATACAATGGCTAGCAGAAAAGTAAAGGTAAGGAACAAGATTAAGAATTGGGCTGGTTGAGGTGATTCTGAGCAGACAGGTGGTAGGGGGTATTATGAGGTTGGGATAATAGTACAGCTGACACACACCCCAAGCTCAGTTTTCCTAGACCTGAGTATCTACCCCATAGGCAAGCAACTATGAAAGCCAAAGGCCCCAAAGTCTCCCAAAGGTGACTCATTCCCCTGGCTAACATGACCACCCCATTTCTAGAGCCACTGGAGGAATCATCTGGAAGGCTGAATGTGTCTGGACAGCATCTTCTCGGTCATGAAGGCTGGCCAGAGGATTCCATATCCATCCCAGCCCATCTTCTTCCCACCCACCTCATCTTCCCTTAGTTGCTCTCACCCCTGCCTGGGACTGGGGCACCTGCTCAGAAAGTCCATGAAGAGCAGGAAATTCCTGTCTCCATTCTGGCCCAGAATGGACAGTTCTCCTCAGCATGATTTGAGGGGTTTATAAAAGGTCTCCTGACCTAGAATAGCTTCCCTACTTGTGCGCTATGGGTAGAGTTACCAGACACAAAACAGGATACCTAGTTAAATTTTAATTTTATATAAACAAATAATAATCCTTAATATTTATTTATTTATTTATTTATTTATTTATTTATTTTTTTATTTATGAGAGAGCAAAAGAGCAGCAGGGCAAGGGCAGAGGGAGATGGAGAGAATCATAGAGCAGGCTCCACACACAGCACCCAGCCCAACACAGGGCTCAATCCCACGACCCTGAGATCATGACCCGAGCCAAAGTCAAAGAATCACTTGCTTAACTGACTGAGCCACTCAGGCCACCCAACAAATAATTTTTAGTATAAATTTATCCCATGCAATGATCGAGGCACAAGTATGGTAAAAATAAAAATTACTTGCCATTTATCTGAGATTCAGTTTTACCTGAGTATTCTGGTTTCTATTTGCTAAATGTGGTAACTCTAGGTGTGGTCCAAACAGGTTGTTGAAATCTTCATCAGGAGAGTGAGATGGTGTGTCTACAGACACAACGAGATAAGGACATTTTCCTAAATCTCAACTAAAAGCCTACCAATCTGAATGCAAAGCAATGTGCTTGTGTACCCCTGGCGTTTTGAAATTTCTACCATGCCCTGTTTAGAGAGATGCCCAGACAAAAGTGTTGTTGGCATGGATTCTAGAAAGTTCACTGTTAGATGCTTCCAGCACTATGGGAGGGAACACTGGAGGACAGAATGAGCTAGCTCTATCATTATGGTTAAAAAGTAGAAATATCCTTATAATAGAAATGTATAGAACACAAGGCTGTATCAAACTCACACAAAAGTCTTTCTTTCTGCCTTCTTTTCTTCCCCTAATATTCTTTCCTTTTTTCTTCTTTTTCTTACTCATTTATGCATTCAGTGGATGATGTCAGTAAAATTGTACATGTTACAGAGTAGTTAAGAGAAAAAGTTTTGAAGCCAGACTGCTTGTTTTTTTTTTTTAAGATTTTATTTACTTATTCATGAAATACACACAGAGAGAGAGAGAGAGAGAGAGGCAGAGACACAGGCAGAGGGAGAAGCAGGCTCCATTCAGGGAGCCCGACGCGGGACTCGATCCCGGGTCTCCAGGATCACGCCCTGGACTGCAGGTGGCGCTAAACCACTGAGCCATCCCGGCTGCCCTGGTTTTCAACTCTGGCTCTAATATTTATTGCGTGTGTTACTTAACCTTTCTTAAAATCTGTATTAGCCTTTATCACTACAGTAACAAATTTCCATGAATTTCATAGCTTAAAACAACACAAATTTGTTTTCTTCTAGTTCTGTAGGTTAGAAGTCGGATATGGTCTCCTTGGGCTGAAATCCACATGCAGCAAGTCTGTGCTCCTTCTGGAGGTTCTAGGGGAGAATCTATTTCCTTGCCTTCTCTAGACTGCCACATTCCTTAGATCATGACCCCTCCCTCCATCTTCAAAGTCAGCAACAAGGGCAGTCTTTCTCATGCTGCCTTCTGTCTGGTTCTCTGTTGCTACAAATCAAAGTTTTCCAATGTTAAGGACTCATATGAGTAGATTATACCCACCTGCATAATCCAGGACTATCTCCCCGCCTCAAGATCCTTAACCTTAATCACCTCTGCAAAATCCCTTTTGTCATATAGGGTAATGTATTCACAGGTTTCGAGGGTTAGGTCACAGATATCTTTGGGAGGCTATTATTATGCCAACCACAGCTTCAATTGCCTTATGCATTAAATGGGAAAGTAGATGCTTCTACCTCCTGGGTGGTTGTGAGGATTAGATGAGCCCATACATGTAAAGTGTTCAGAACATCGTCTGGTATTCAGTAATGCCCATCATGATTGGCTCTGTTGAGCCAGGATTGTGCTCTGTGCAGAAGTGGATACAAAGATAAATTCCTCACATCCTTCAGACACTGCTGTCTAGCAGACAGCTTCTTGGCAACACTGAAGTTTTCTTCCTTGAATCTATGCGCACCATTCAGGTTTCTGAACTGCATCTGGTCCTTGGAACAGACACCACCAGAAGGAGGGAGCCCAGGCAATTGGACCCAGCATCCTTTACTCTGAAGAAATGGTAATATGAAAATTTGGGTTATTTGATCCATCTCTTTTTTGCATCTAGTTATGGAAGTCTGTTGCCCGGGTGGTCATTCCTGGGTAAGTAAGACCAAATTTCCCAGCCACGAGCTTGGAAAGCTTGATGCCTGCCCAAAGTTTCAGCCACCCCAGAAATCTCCCCAGGTTCCTCATATCACTTAATTGAAATAAAGCAACATCTCTCTGCAACATGTAAAGATGATAAATAAAAGGAGTAACATATGACCACGGTGGTACCTACTTGTGCTCACTTCAACATAAACAAAGGCCAAGTTAACAGGCCCCAAAAGTACATACATATAACTGTGTATACAGGTATATGAACTAAGTGTGTGTGTATCTACATAGAGAGACAGGTAAGTAGATAGATAGATAGACAGATAGATAGACTGATGGACAGACATGGAAGGGACCCCCTCAATTCTTCCACCTTCAGTATAATCATAATTCATCACAATCACTTTTATAACCTATTAAGTATCTCCCAGGTCTCTCTGGCTACATCACTGATCAGCTTTTGTTGAACTCTCTGCACCCACTTCAGAGAATAACATGAAGTAACAAAGACACTTATGCCATTAAAAGACGTTTATCTAGAGGAAGCTAAAGAGAAAATGGTCTGAGAAAGAGAGAGGCTCAGAGGGCAAGAAGAGGTGGAGGTGGGCTACCCTGAGCCCTTCCCCCAGTGACAGTGAGGGTAGTAAATTCCATGAGAACCGGACACCCGTGCTATGCCAGGAGCATTGCATAAAGGAAGGCTGGTCTTCGGGTACAAGGACACTCACCCTGGCAGCCACCACAGAGCCCAAACTTGACCAAAGCAGAGCCTGGTAGCTGTAGGCAGTGAACAAATGAGCCATGACCAGTCTGGACTGAAGACCACGACATAAGAGACCTCCCATGGCTTCTAAATGACTCTGCCCTCTCTAGCCATGCTAAGGGTTATCTAATACAGAGATGCATTTCAAGCTTGAACTAGCTACATTGCATGGGAATGTTGAATATTCAAGACTAAGAACCTTTAAACTAATGAATCAAAGAAGCAAATGTGAGAGTTGCAAACAAGTACAAAATATGGACACTCTTCTCAATGGTGAGGAGGCCTTCTGAAATCTCGGAACTTGCTGTAGGAAGCACCATTCTGAACTCCATGCCATGCCAGCTCCTTCGATCAAGCAGTGAACTACTGGGGCTATTTTTGGACTAGTGTGCCAGCCACCTGACTTGCTCCCTCTAACCCACCAGGCTATCTTTCTGAGACATGAACTTGAGCATGCCTCTCTTCCTTTTAAAACCCTCCTCTACATTTCCATGCATCACCTACAAGGGTGTTTCTCCTACTGGGTGGACACGGTCCCGGGATATATGGCAGGAAAGACCCCCAGGTAAACATGGAGTATCTTTCTAGGGTTCCATCATTTTTAGTTTTTTATTGGATTATATCACAGAGTAGAATACAAATTTAAAATAGGCTTTAAGCATAATATATGAGACTCCCTCAAAATACCAATCCTGGACAAAGCTTCCTTGTCCATGTCTCTAGATCCTTCAGGTTCCTTATTCCTATGCCTTCTTTTAAGACACGGAAAGGTTTAAGAACCTATGGAACAAAAATCCAAATTTCACAAGGGTGCTTTGTCTCTTGTTTGTTTCTATAGCTCCTTCATCAATTACTCCAGGGACATGCCTTGCTCTTTACAACATAAACTCTGAAACTTTCTGCTCCAAATGCATGCCCTGTGAGCTCAAACCCTAAGCCTTCCTTGATCTCCTTATTCAGCCTCAACATGGCATGCTATGCTAACCACTCCTCCTACCCACAACAGATGCGCACACACAGAGCATAACATTTATCACATGATGGGTAAAATTAGAAAAGTAACAACCACAATAGTAAAGATGAACACTTATTGTGTGTGTACTATTTGCCAGGGTCAGTTCTGAGTACTTCGTCCATGAACTCTGCACCACCCCCATGACCAAGTTCCACTGGATGACAAGTTGTCCAATGCTAGACCCTGAAGTAATGAAAGCAGTTCTCTACAGCTGATTGCAGAATGGGATAGAGTATGGGAAAGATGAGAATGAAGGATGGAGAGGGGAATTATTTTGATGTACTACTTGGGCAACATTTGGGAAAGTCCCAGATCCCTGAAACACAAGAATTCAGGTTTCCCAGGTGGTGAGAGCATCCAGCTGGGAACAACCAGAGCTCCTGGGAAGGTTGCAATTAATGAGTCTATCTCAGTGAGTCAACTATGCTGCTGGGCGGAAGAAATTCCAGATTAGATCTTAGTACCTTCTATGACTTGGTCCAGGTCCTAAACTGTGGGATGCACCACATCTTGCTTTTATTAGGAATCTAATAGATGGAACCACCTATCTTTCTATTCTCATTCCTTAAAACTAATGAAAGAGAAGTCAAGCTTGGGACCTTGAACCTTATTTATTGACTAATTCCAATCTCTTTCTGTGATCATTCCTGTGTTGTTCTCCACTTTAAATCAATTGAAATTGCACTCTTGTTGCAAATTGGAACCACTTCAGTTCACTTTTTTCCCCTATTCACTTGGAGGTTTGAAAAGCCAAGAAAAAAATTTCCCAGAATAAAAAGAAGGATGTGGACCTTGTTGCTGCACAAATGAAAAATAAACCTCCTGGTTCTTAACCCCTAGCAATCATTTTTCAAATACTTTGTCCCACAGGGCCAGTTTTGCACACTCCATTAATGCTGGCTGCCACTGGGACAATTACGGACAGACAGCTTTTCTCATCTGAACAGGTTCTTGAATTAAAAGCAACTGTGTGGGAAGGGAAGAGGCGTGTATCTGTTCTATCACAGGGTTGTAAAAGGGGTTTCTTCTGCTCAACGCCCCTCCCTCCACACACATGCCCATCTTCCCCACCAAGTACAAGAGCCAAATTAAAAATTGGATTTCACTTATGCTGTGATTGGTATTTTCCACTCTCAGCTTTTTTTTTTTTTTTTTTAAGTCTTCAATTTAATACATTGCATTACCTAAACATTTCCTAGGATGCTGTATAAGGTCTGGGCTGAACCCAGAGCCTTCAAAGTGGGTCCTCTCAGCCTACTAGGTACAACGTTTACTGCCTTGGGGTAGGGTGGAGTGGACCCTAATTTTTTGCTCTTTAGTGATTTTTCCAATTTTTCAGTGTCCCAAGACATAGTGTTTACTCTCCATCCACCACTCCTGCCAATGTTGTCTTCCTAGAGATGCTGCATCTTTTCATACAAGTTTTCACATTCTCTTTACAGGGCCTGAGAAATACAGCTGGCGGCATTTAGGATTACTAGGGAGAGCCTTCAGCTGAGCACTGAGATGAGACGCCTACAGAAGCTACTGGAAAAGACAGCAGAGTCTCTGGGGGCAAGGTATTTAACCACCTTGGATCTCAGTCTCTTTTCCTATAAAATGGAAATGGCAGTGATATCAATATCATGGTCTCGTGAAAGGACTCAATAAAATAAAGCACACATACCACAAGTTCTCTCTGTAAATGTTAGCTGATAGCAGGAACCGTGACAATGACATCAAGTTTGGCATGGGAGACCCAGAAAAGAGAAGGAAGTCATTGATTTGGGAGAAATCAGGGAATAGCTCACAGGGGAAGCAGCATTTGGACAAAGTCCTGTAGAGTTTGGGAGACTCAGATTCAGGCGTAGAGAGGGGGCGAAGGCTGGAGGGATAAAGAGAATTTCAAGATAGCAGATGACGAACCCAAGGGAGAAGACACGTAGGGCACTGGGGAAGAGTAAGAAGGTTATCCGTTCGTTCGTTTTAACTGAAGTATAAAGGAAATAAGATGGGCAAGAGAGAAGGCAGGGCTGGCATCCAAGAGGAGCCCACACCCCAGGGGAAAGGGCCTGGACTTTCTCTGCGGGGCACAGGGCACTACAGAAGACATGGAACAGCTCTCTCTTGAAGTGCATGCTGTCTTACCTAACAGAGCAGTGATGTCCACATAAAAGCCATCAGGGCTGAAAGGCATCTGAAGATCATCTGAGGCGATCCCCTTTTGTAAAGATGAGAAACTGAGGCTCAAAGAGGAGGAATGATATTAAAGCGAACGCTCCAGGACTGCATGTCATGGGGGCGGTGGAGAAGCTTCCTACATTGGGGATGAAGCCCCGGATCCCTTTTGTCTCAGGCTTCTACAATCCCCACCCAGTCCACTGCACCCACAGCAATAGCATGCCCTCCCCAGGAAGGAGCAGAGCCCTGGTGGCCTTCTCTTCAGGGAATTAATTCCCACGCATATTTCAGTAGCCACCTAAGTGCTTCCCTGAACCTAGCTCATTATCAGAATCGCTTGTGGGGCTTTGTGAAGATGCAGATGAGCCAGCTCCATCCTCGGAGCCGGGAATTCTGTGGGTCTGGGCTGAGGTCCCTGCATCTGTGTTTTCAATAAGCTATTTATTTCAAAGGCGCAGGCTTCCAAGAACATGCCCTTTGTGTCTCCCACCAGCAGGAAGCCCCCTTATGTTTCCCCACAGTGGATCACAGTTACTTGGCAGTGTTTGCTCTGCTTGTCTTGGGAGAGCACATCTGAGTCATCTTTAAAACTCACCCCCACCCTCCCAGCACCTAGGGCAGTATTTTTTACATAACAGACACTAGACTAATACTTGATGCATTAAAATGATTGCGTGAGTGAACTATTGGGTGAATCAATAAATAACGGTAATAGTAATAGCTACTATTTTTTAGTACTTACTCTGTGCCAGAAACTGCTAAATATATGTGCTATGTCCTTCATTTTTTTAAAAAAGATTTTATTTATTTACTCATGAGAGACACAGAGAGAGAGGCAGAGACACAGACAGAGGGAGAAGCAGGCTCCATGCAGGGAGCCCGATGTGGGACTGATCCCAAATCCCCGGGTCATGCCCTAGGCCAAAGGCAGGCCCTCAACTGCTGAGCCACCCAGGCATCCCGTGCTATGTCCTTTAAAAATCTATCCCTATGAAGCAAATACTATTATCTTCGGTGTGTAAATACTGGAACAAAGGGTCAGAAATATCAAGTGACTTGTCCAAATTTTAAGAACCTGCAAATTAAGAAATACATTTTTAAGTGAGCCGGTGGATGGATGGACCGACGATGCCTTCCGAGGAACTAGAGCCTCCAGAGCAAGATTGCTCTCTTCTGTCCTCTGCCGGCCTAATGAGGTATAACAGAAAGAACACAAGCAAGTCTGGCTTCCTTAGAAGGGTCTGGGCCGTGCTACCGTCTTAATCCTCTTTTCATCGAATTGATCATCTTTCCACCTGAGACCTTCTTCCTGCCCAGCATCTCTCCGCAGACCAGCTTTGGGCACCATTCGGTGCCAAGGGACGTCCCTGTCCTTGAGCTTAGTAGGATCCCTGTGGCTAGTTCCACCTGAGTTTGTCCTAAAAAAGCATGAGCTCAGAGTCTGGAAGTCCCTTAAAGACCTTCCTACCTAGGGCTCTTGACTAGGCTCCATGGATGAGTTTCAGGGCATCTCAGTTTCACTTGTTTGGGTTTTATCTATTCTCTGGGGATGAGGAAGAGTTTTCATTAAGATCTCTGAGTTATGAGCCATGGTGCCTGGTTTAATCCCAACACACACACACACACACACACACACACACACACACACACATTGTAGAGGTGATGTTGTCACAGCCCAGGAGGAGGAAGGGGTTGGCCCAAAGAGGGTCAATGGGACTTTGCTGAAGCTCCTGTTGCCCAGTCCATAGCAAACCACTGCACCACATACTCTCCCAAGCCTATACACCTTTCTTTTCCAAAAAGAGGCCAGATTTCAATCAGGATTGTCCTTTCCCAGGGTGTGTGCTTCCTGGAGGCTGGAGGAGGAACGTGACCTTGTCTAGAGAACTCTGAACTAGCACATGGGAGCGGCTACATCCAGCTGGTCCCCCAGAGCTGATGAGAACTGAGTGCCCACACCTAAGAAAGTATGAGGCCAGTGGGCACCCCCAGGGGCTGCTCCGAAATCCCTCTTATGATTCATAGTCACCTTGGGAAATGGTTGGCACAAATGAGGATCTCTCCATTTCACAGATGGGGAAACTGAGGCCCTGAGAGATTAGGTAAGTTGCTTGGAGTCTCACAGCTAGACAGAGGCAGAGCTGGCCAGCCCCTTGGCTCAGTGCTTTCTGTCTACATGCAAGCTGGCTCTGGGTTTAGTGTGGTCCATGTTTGAGCAAGAATGTATGTTCAAAGACCAGACATAGATTACCTCTGCAATCAGTCTTCCCAGAAATATCTTGAACAAGGTAGTACAGCAGCAACTGAACCTGGATTATCTCCTGCGTACAGCTAGCATAGGAAACCTCCTTCCCGCAGAGATTTCAGGTCGCTCACTAGCCATGACTCCTGGCCCCTGGCCCCAGCCCCAGTATTTCTCCCTGCAGTCCCTGGCCTTTCTCTTTCCCAACAAGTGATCAAACTGAACACACACAAACCCACTTTTCAAAGGAAAGGAAGAGAAGGAAGTACAATGAATTAACTACATTTGGCATCCCAAGGACTAGCCATGGCCATGGTCTCATTTTGTCATTTATTAATGCTTCTGCTCATTTACCAGATTTCCTGATGATCCGCTTGCGGGTGCCAGGCTCTTTGTCCTGGGATGCAGCCATGAATGGAGTTGCCGCCCTGCCCTCACAGAGAGTAGCTAGACAGACAGACAGACACTAAGGACAAAAGCTAATATAAAGGTAGCCAACAGGATTCCAGATGGAACAATGTGGGGTGGGGGATGGGGCAGGACCTACACGGATGAGAGACCCTTTACACGGAGCTATGAGGGCTGAGAAGGACCCAGGTGGGTGAAGGCAGAGGGAGCAACAAGTGCAAAGACCCTGAGGTGTGGTTGTATGTGGTCTAGCTGAGGAGGAGGAAGAAGGCCAGGCCACAGCTGAGGCAGCAGCATGACACATGGAGAGGACGCAGAAGCTAAAAAGGGAGATGCAGGAAGAGACTTCGTGAGCTTCGGAAGAGTCCAGATTTTAGCTTTTAGAATAACCTGGGGGGTGGTGTATTATTATTTCTGCTCCCATTTTACAGTTAAAGAAACAGAGAATAGCACGTAATATATAGGGGAGTACTGGGTTTAGGATGGGTTGCTGTTTGGTGGGGTACCTCCCCTGATGCTTGGAAGTGCAGTGTGGGTGGGGGCAGCCAGCCAGCAGAGTAGCCCCAGACATCACTCTGAATGGAGGGGCAAGGCTAGGAATGTGCTAGAGGATTAAAGATAGGAGCCCCCCCCCACACCTTGGGCTTTCTCCTCTGCTCTCTCTGGAGCAGTTGGAAGACTTTCGTGGGAAAAGAGGTGACTATCCTGATGGTCCCCATTGCCGGACCAGAGAAGATAGCAGGTAGGTCACTGGGCTGTGTCTACTGCACTGGCTTTCCAAGTATCCAACCCAAAGGGAAGTGGTACCCACAGTATCCACAGTGAGAGGAGGCTTGATACCCTAGCTCTGGGGAGGGAGCTCATCTATAGACTGGCAAGACTTGGGTTGGGAGTGCAGAGGTTTGCAGAAATGCACTGGCAACGCAGCAGGGCTGAACCTCAGGCAAGCTGCAGACACTGAGGATAACTCATACCCCTCATGCATGTTCCCAGAGCCCCCAGAGTCTCCTTCCACTAGAGGAAGCATCCAAAGACTTCCTTTCCCCCCTCTGAAGAGTGAGGGCTATGTTGCCAAGGCAAGAGTTCGTGCAGGGCCACCATTCAATCTCCTGCTGGGAGCCAGGTGAGAAACATTTCCCCAAGGCCTCGGGAACCCATGGGTCTCATCCCCACCCACGATGGTGCATTGAGCCAATGGGACCTGGGCTCTGGGTCCTGTCCACATGGCCTCTTCTGGCTGCGGTACTTGGTAGTTTACTTGAAATGTGTCATTTGTTTGGATGTGTTTTCCCCTTCTAAATATATATTAGCTTTTCTAATTTTGTATTTAAGAGGGCTTCCCAAATTGTCTAGGCTTTAGCAGTGGTTCTAAAATCTCTGCTGCATCTGACACTCTGACCCTCCCTTCTGCTTACATGCTCTACTTCCCTGGCTTCTGTGGACAGAGTTGCTCCATTGATCTCCTGGATAACACCAGGTCACACTTCTACAGCGTTTACCTCATGTCTGGCTCCATTCTATCTGCCCATAATGACCTGTATTGTTTAATCACCACGATAATATTTTAAGGTGGGTGCAACCATAAACCTCATTTTTACTGATGAGGAAACTGAGGACAGAGAGGTTAAGACACTAGCCCTAGATCACACAGCTAGTAAGTTGAAGAACTGTCTGCTGTTAGCTTTTAGCTGGCACCTCTCCCCACAGCCTCAGGCTTCCATGTGTCCAACCATTCACTGGATATTCCACTGGCCACAGACTCAGCCTCTTTAGATGGAACTCCTTTTCAAACTCAGGACTGGCCTCTCCTGCCTGTCTCTCTCTGTCAGCTTCTGGCACCATGAAGGGGAAGGTCTATTGTGTTCTTCCCTGCCTTTGTCTTGGCATATAAGCATTCCTCTCCTTCTCAGGAGAACCACTCCTCTCTCTCCCTCTCTTTCTCTCTCTCTGTCCCTCTCCTTTTCTCCCTCCTTGTGTTTCTTTTGAGCTGCCATCCTAGAACCCAACCTCCAGCCACAGCGATGGGTCCAGGGACAGACAGGGTTCTGGGACCGGGAAATCAAGGACATCATATGCATGGACACTTTCTGCACTGAGATGGTACAAACCTGGGGCTACTCACAGCTGGAGGTGCCCTCCCAGACTGACAGAGGGTGAAAATGAGGCCAACAGAGATGCTGAGATGAGACAGTAGAAAAGGAACATAGAGAAGCATGTCACACATGTCCCAAAGTCCCTGATACCAGTGGGGCCCCTGGATGTCCCACAGAGATGACTAATTTCAGTTGGGTTTCTGTAATTTGCAACTATCCAATCTGACCCCAAACTAGGAAACTTATGGCCGTTCTTGTCACCTCTGTCTCCCTCATGAGGCAGCCTATGACAACCAAGTCCTATCCATCCCCATTGTATCTGGTTCTGGCCCCCTTGCATCCAGGATCACTGCTGTGCCATGTCCAGGCCACCATCAATCATTACCCAAGCTGTCAGCATGATTTCCCCTAAGCAGCTCTCTCCAACCCAGCCTCCCCCTTTCTACCAGACAGAGCTATCGGAACACACACACGGGCAGCCAAGTCCTTCTGAGAGCATTTCAAGGTTTTCCCACCATTTTCCCATGATGCCCAAGCTCCTTGGAACAAAAGATGAGGCCCTGCATGGCTGGAGGACTGGACTGCCTCAGCCTCGGGCTGTTACTCATGTTGTCCCCACTTCCTGAAACACTTGACCTTCCTGACCCTTACTTTCTCATCTATATAAGGTTGAGCTTATACAAGGTGACCTCTATAGAACGCTATGATTCCATAAATAGAAAGCCAAATCGACAGGTGATTACTTCAGTACATCTTCACGACTGGATTTTTCTAAGTAAGGCGCTGGAAGGGATGAACTTCTCTTTTTCGTTTCCTATTCACTCCATATTCAGGAGATCTGTGTGTGGCCTCTAGAAATCACATTAGATAGATCAATTAAAAAAAAACAATAACAGAATAATTTTCATTTCCAGTCTTGATCATCTGAAAATGTTAATCTCTTGCATTTTCTCTTGGCTGAATGCCAGAGCCAAATTAGATTTATGAATTTAGCATGATTGCAAGTTAACAGATAACTCCATGTTCTGCTGAGCCAGTGCAAACCTTTAATGTTTAATCAAGGAGTGGAATTAGGAGTTCAGTATGCCTTGCCTGGGATATTTTAAAAAATGAAATAGGAAATGCCCCTAGTCTTTTTTTTTTTAAGATTTTTATTTATTTATTCATGAGAGACACAGACACACACACACATACACCACCGAAGCAGGCTCCCTGCGGGGAGCCCAATGTGGGACTCTATCTCAGGACCTGAGGATCACGACCTGAGCCAAAGGCAGATGCTCAACCACTGAGCAATCCAGGTGCCCCTAAAGTCTTCTAACCAGAGCTAACTTCTAACCTGTCTAGCCTGCCAAGGTTACTCTCAGCTGATGTGACTTTGGAGAATATTGCTTCTGGAGGGAGGTTGGAGTAAACCCCATAGGCCCGTGGAGGCACTTCAACATCATCGCAGAGCCCTGTTCCACTGCAAGGGATAGGATAGTTGGTGTATGAGTTTTCTGGAGCTGAAGTAGCAAAGTACCACATGCTGAATGGCTCAAATAAGAGAAATTTACCATCCCACAGTTCTGGAGGCTAGATGTCTGAGTCCAAGGTGTGGGCAATGTCATACTCTTTCTGAAGGCCTAGGGAAGCATCTGTTCCAGGCCCTTCTCCCTGCTTTTGGTAGTTCCTTGGCTTGTAGCAACACGTCCACTCTTCAGGTGGCAATGTATGGGTAACTCTGTGTCCAAATTTCCCCTTTTTATAAGGACACCAGTCATGTCAGATTAGGCCCATTTCTATATGACATTAGCTTAACTAATTTTATCTCCAAAGACCTATTTCCAATTAAAGTTACATTTTGAGGTCCTGGGGAGTGAGGAGATACAATTCAACTCATAACCCACAACCCGTTCGATCCTGATGGGAAAATGTTTGAACACTCAGCCATTTGCATGTAGACTTCACTTCTAGTTTTTTCCACAAGTCTAGGTAATTGTTTTTAGAGTTTCTGCTAATAATTTTCTATACCTTTTTCACTTATAACCTTCTAAAGGTTATATAAAAGGCTCTAGGCTACATTAACTTAACCTACAAATTATATAGCTTGGTATCTTTAAAAGTAAAATGCTGGCCTAAATCTCCAGAAAAAAGCAGAAATGTCAGAAAAGCTGGTGGCTGCCATGGATTTCAGGAGTCTAGCCCTATCCCACTGGGAGTTCCTTTGTAGTGGCTTCCCCTAGAACTGGCTTCTCAAGTGCAACGAGAAACAACTCTTTAAATGCATTCAGATATCAGAGCAAATAGAAATGATGGTTCCTCTTTGCAGAACACCATGAAATATTGATATGTGAAGCTAAAATGAATATAATAAACATATAATTGCCTGCTAAATTGGTCATTATCTTTTCTAGGTTCTGATTTTGACAGGAAGCAGCAGGCTCCAGTGGTTTCAGGGGAAATTTTTTTTCTTAAAATTGAGGAAATTATATTCATGTCATTTTCAAAATTATTGTTGAAAAGATGTCCATGATCAGATTTCAGAGGAGGAACAAATTGGTCCACGTCAGGAACACCAGCTTCTCGTGGGAATGCCACCACATACTGTACCGAGTTGGAAAATAGATCACAGCAGGATCCTGTAGCAAAGCCAGCCATTGCATGAAGTCTGGGGCAGGGGACAGATCCAAATGGTATTGTCGTATCCAAGCAGGGCCAGCAGCCCCTAGATTTTCTGGTCTGTCTTACTCCTTTGCCCAGGCACCAAAACAAGTTTTTGAGGCATCAAAGTCTACCAGTCTGACCTTGCCCTTGTCCTCATTTTCCACTTCCTCCAGAGGTCACAGTCTTTCTCTGAGGAGTGAGGCATGGCACCCACCTATAGAGCTTGGCTTTGTCTCTCTCCCCAGGGCAGAAGATGCCACCTGCTACTGTCTACATGGATAGAAAACAATCCTTCACCCCTAGCTTGGCCCCAAGCAGGCTCCCTATCTACCATGACCCCCTCCCATGTTGTGCATGAGGATGAATGGCTTCCCCCCAACCCACCTCCCACCCCTCCATCTATCACCAGCTGCCTGTCTGTGGCCTTCGCCAGAATCTCCAGCCTTCCCCCGGTGAATGCTCCGGAGACCCCCCTCCAATTCGTGTCTCTTGCCTGAGCTCTAAATTACCCTGACAGCTCGTCCTTGATAAGGAACGGCTGAAGATCATGTTTCCCATCAGGGGTTGACTAGCTCTGAAATACAAAGTCCAAGACTCCAAAGTGCTGGCTGTCTCCTGGAAAACAAGGAAGGAGCCTAACCAGCTGGGTGGTGCTTACTTGAATTATAAGAGAAAGGGGCTGGTCGGGTTGGTCTTTTTATTCATTTGAAGAGAGCTTATCAGTCCCTTGGTTTCAGTTGTGCCCTTCCTGGTCATTTGTTCCATAGCTGATCCTCTCAGGATTCCAGATAGCAGAGTTCTTGGGTGGTATGGTCCCATCTGTCAGATGAGTAGACTGAGGCCTGGAGATGGCACTCAAGCCAGATGCTCAATAGCTGTAAAAGGGCCACAGCGTCTGGGGCAATGCCCATGTCTCTCTCCTGGCTAGGTCATATAAGGACCAGGTGGATAGGAGGTTGTGATGATTTGTTTATCCTCGACTGAAAGACTGCTGCTTTCTATCAGGGTGGCAGGCACATTGAGAGCCATATGATGTTTTGAGAGTGAGTCTCCCACTTGAGACTGAATCAAGGCTGTTTTCCCACATGACTGCCTTGTCAATTTGGTTCCGACCTCAGAACAAGGAGCAGGTCCAAGTCCTGGGTTCCAGTGGGAAAGCTGGGCTGGGGCTGAGCAAGAGCGGGGTGCTGAGGTTTGTTTGCTGGCTGCAGCAGAGGGTCCCACGATGGTGTTTCCAGGGCTGAAGGGGTGCGCAAAGGTAAATCCAGGCAGGAGAACCAAAGTCCACAAAGGCCTGGACAGGTAGGAGAAAGACAACAGAACTGAAGAGAGACAGGATGCCTCTGAGCTGTAGATTAGATGTTGGGGATGAAATCAGGGTAGAAAGGTACAGGTCACTGGAGTAGCGTGTGTCTGGTGTTGTCAGAACATAGGTTTCATCTCTTACACTGCTGCTCAGTGTCTTGGCACTGCCTATACCTCTGGCTTGAGGAGGACCCTCGGCTCACCCTGGGGGAGGAGAACTATGATCAACTAGTGATGTCTGCCATGGGTACCATGTTGGGGAGGGCCCACACACATTGAGTGGCAACCATCTCTGGCCAAGAAAAAAAGCTTACATTTATGATTCCCATCCAGTTCAGTTGGACAAGTATTTATGGAACTTCTCCATGTGCTACACATGAAGGTCAGTCCCCAGAATATAGAAATAGGCAAAGTGCTTTCCTAGTCTTTGATGAGTTCCTGTGGCAGTGTGAGAGGCAGACACATAAAGAAAGTGTTTAACAAAGTAAGCTGGAGATGGACGTAGACACAGGGGTCCTACACCCAACCTGGATACCAAAGAAGGTCTTCCAAAGGAAAACAATGCTGTGCACACCATGACCACGCCCCTGGTGTCATGCCCCTGATTAGCTTATAGTACAGAGCAAAGATGATGAATGCCATTCTCATGATTAGGTTACGGTATAAGGTGAGGGTGAAGGGATTTTACAGATTAAAGTCCCAAGTCAGAAAGGGAGACAGAACATAAAGACTCCTAACTCTGGGAAATGAACTAGGGGTGGTGGAAGGGGAGGAGGGCGGGGGGTGGGGGTGAATGGGTGACGGGCACTGAGCGGGGCACTTGACGGGATAAGCACTGGGTGTTATTCTGTATGTTGGCAAGTTGAACACCAATAAAAAATAAATTTATTATTTAAAAAAAAAAGTCCCAAGTCAGTGGACTTTAAGTTAATCAAAAGGAAGGTTATCTTGGGTGTGCCTGATGTAATCATTTTTGAAGGGAGTATAGACTTTAGAAGGGGGTATAGGCTTTCTCCAGAGGCCAGAGATGCTCTCCTGCTGCCCTTGACAAAGCAAACCATCCTTTTGTGCAGAGGGTCATGCAGCAGGAAACTTTAGGAGCTAACGGAACAATCCTGGCTGACAGCCCACAAAAAAAAATGGGACCTCAGTCCTACAGCTGTAAAGAGATGAATTCTGCCGATAATCTGAGTGAGCTTGAAAGTAGATTTTTGGGGTGCCTGGGTAGCTCAGTCGGTTAAGTGTCCAGTTCTTGTTTCAGCTCAGGTCCTGACCTCAGGGTCCTGGGATTGAGCGCCTTGTTGAGCTCCCCGCTCAGCAGGGAAATCTACTTGTTTCCCTCTCTCTCTTCTCCTCTCCCTGTTCACATTCTCTCTCCCTTCCTCCCTCTTTCTCTCTCTCTCTCAAGTAAATAAATCTTTTTTTTAAGTGGATTTTCCCCTGTCTAGTATCTAGATGAGAACACAGCCCTAAGCCATACCTTGATTACAGCCTTGTAGAACCCAGAGCCCAGACCCAGCTAAGCCAACTGGACTTCTGATCCATGGACACTGAGATCATGAAGGCATGTTGTTCTCAGCCCCTATGTTTGTAGCAATAGAAAACTAATGAGAATGTCCAAGCTAGAGAGGGGAAGGAGTAAGCCAGGTGTAAGTGGAGGCCAGGGAGAACATTTTTAAGTCCAAGGAATCATGGACAAAGGCCATAGCATGAACAGTCAGGCAAATGGGACTCCCAGGACAGCAAGAGTTAAGGCTGAGAGGAGATAGGTCTGAGTGGTGGGGAACCTGGGGGACCTAGGTCACCCTGCTGAGGGTGGGCAGTGGGGACATTCTCACAGTGGCTGAGTCTATTCCTCTCTGGATCACTGCCACATGCATGCCCCCCTCTCTAGGGAGGTAGCCCTACTCAGTTATCGGCTCACACAGTAATAGCTCTGATATTCTGATCAGTGAGGATGGCCCTCCAGCCCTTATCTTGGCCACAGTTGACAGGGTCTGAGTTAAGGGCATCAAATCTTGAAAGCAGATCTGAGGAGGACATTTCCCAACTGGAGATTAGGCCTAGGCAGCTAGAGCCTCAGGCCATTATTGGACAGAGGGGACAGGACTGGGGTCATGTCAGTGGAGTTGCATCAGGAGAGGACAGGGGTTGGAAGAGAAGTCCAAATGCAGTCTAGCTGACATTCTCATGAACGACTGAAGGGAACATATCAGGCTTTGGGGTCAGATGACCCAGGTGTAAATCTTGGTTCTCCTACTTACTGTGTGTCCTTGGATGACTTGCTTAACCTTTCTGGGCCTCAGTTTTCTCATATACAGCAAGGACAAGAGGAGTGACTTCTTCTTAGGATTATTGTGAAAACTGAATGGGATAGCATTTAAAATACTGAGTACTGTACCAGGCATATAGTAGGTGCCTAGTCTGAGTTTTTTCTTCGCCTTCTCTAGGTTCACAGTCCATAAGCAGAAGTGGGTCAGTGCCAGAGAGTTTTGTAGCAGAGACCTAGGGAGTTGGAATTTGGAGGGATACATTCAGATGGGTACTGGGTCACCTCCTCAAAGAGGGGTGCATTTAGCCATGAGGAGGATCGAAATGAGAGAAGGGACAGACATGGCAAGCCACCGCGGAGTACTACCCAGGACAATGTTTCTCATGCATCGAGATAGATTCTTGCAACTTCTGAGTCATGCTGTCTCAGCCTTATTCCCTGGGAAGCTGAGACTGCCCTTCCCTCCTGCCCCCCACAGTCCCCCCACCACCACCACAATGGACCTCTTTCCTTGGTATTGTGGAAGAGAAGACAGGGGCTCTTAGACAAGGCTCTCCTTCCCCACATGGCCCAGGTCACTCAGATCTCTTTGCGCTCTGCTTTTCCCCTTCAATATGGCTCTGGGTGGCAGGTGCCAAAGGAAGAATCCAGATAGCTTATGGGCCATTTCCTCTGCAGCTGAACAATAACAGAGGATAATTATCCATTGAACGTAGTTTACTGCATTTGATTTCAGGTCCTGTGCCCAGGTATGGTCACAGTCTGAGCCTCCCTAATGACCTGGAGAGCACAGCAAAGGATGCGATTATTCTGTTTATTGAGAATTAAAATAAATCTGGTCAGAGAAGAAGCCATCCGCTATTTGGCTTTTCCCAAAAGCAATTACCTGTAATTTTGCTGCTTCAGAAAAGAGAATCACTAGTATTTGAGGACCAAAACCATTACAGCAACCTGAGAAGGCCCAGAGGAGACTAATCATCACATTTTTTTTCTCAGAGCTCCGTCAACCTCACTTCTTTTGGATTTGGGCTCAATTTATAGCCTATGCAGCCCTCTCAGATGCAGGGAGGGGGGAAAGTGTGTGTGTTGGCAGAGGCATGGGTGTTAATTGGAAAATTCTGCAACCACCTTTATCAAAGGCGAGGTGGCCCCCTGGCTTATTAGTTCAAATTGTTTCACCTTGTCCAACTGATATGTGTTCTGGTTCTGGCAACTTCTTATTGTTTTTGTGTATTTGTATGTGTTTAAATTAAAGATGCTAACAAAATAGGGCAGCCCTTGTGGTCCACTGTGTGTTAGGACCAATTGCAAGGTGCGTTGCAAGTTAGTTTTTACTACTAATGGTAAAAATACTGATGGTTGCAAATAATTTGCTTAAAAAATAGATCCCAACGGAATGGAAATCATTCTGATAATATTATTACATCCATTCACCCACTCACCTGTGAGATACTTAATTAGGTGGGAGATTTAAGGTTGGCCTGAGAACCAAGTCCTAGGAATGGCACAGAAGCCAAAGCCTGTCCCATCCATGCTGCATGCTCCAGCAGGGAGCCATACCTCCTGGACTATCGTTTATGGTCACTTTCACGGGAACAAAGCTTTTGGATTGAATAACTTTGAATGGATATCTTGCTTCCTTCATCCTCCCACCTGACCATCCAAAGCTATTGTGTCCAATATCTGAGTACATTTATGTGATAGTATTCCACATATATACATCATGATATGTGTGAATCATTCATTATCTCTCCCTCCTCCCCAGTTGCTATGGAGCCATTACCTCCAGTTCTTAGCTAGAGAAATAGGGATCTGGAAGTCCCTTTGAATGACCTGTACTTTCTCAGGTGTCTCTGTGGGAAGCACCTGGCCACCCACAGCAGCAGGAAGGGCAGTAACTGACCTGATGGTGTTGAGGATGCTGTAGTTGTTGGCACCTGAATATAAAAACAGTGGGCTTTGTAAAGGGGCTCATGCTGAAGACAGGTCTGATCACACATGTAAGTAAAATTGTAATGGAGAGATCTCAAAAAGCAAAGAGAAGTTGCTTCCTCGTAGTATCTGGAAAGGAAAGTGTCTGAGACCCTTGGCTTAAAGAGAAACCCAAATGAATGGAAATCTGCATCTCCAGTTTTTGTGTTTTCCCAAGATTACTGAGCAGCAGCTGGGTTTAAAGTGGGGAGAAGGGAGCTAACAGCTAGGGAGTGAACCAAGTCCAGTACTTTATAAATTTCTAGCAACTCTAAGATATGATTCTATGACAGTGGACACTATTTCCTACCCAGTATCCTTTCCTCCCTTCCTCCTCCTTAGTGGAGTTCATGTGACTTGCAGGAAGCTGACTAACCTCTGGCTGCAGGAGTGAAATGTCACTGCTCTAAACCAATGATAGTTTTCCTATCCCTTTTCTACCACTGGGTTCAGAACCCAGGCTTACCCAACCAGGGCATGACAATCTCCCAATGAATGCTATTGGCCCAGAGTGGACACATGACTTCAGCTGGCCCAATCAGACTAATGGAACCATCATTTATCCCAGGTTATTCCCATAGGATGTAAACCAGACAGCATTCTACCTTCTGTCTCTACTGGTGTCCTTTTCAGACCACCTGAAGAGCTGGTCAGGACAATATCGACACCAGGAATCAAGGGGACACAACACAGCCAGCGCTTGCTCTACCACAGGACTGCCTTTCACAAGAATACATTCTTTATCATTAAGTCAGTTTGAGGACGGATTCTACCAACAATCTAGAGCATCCTAAGCAAATATGATTGGTGCCACTCCTCTTCTTGAAGCAGAGTATCCTTGAGTGGTTTTAGGATTAACAGTCCTCAAGTCAAGTGACCCTCCCTGGTCCAACCTGCTGAGAGTTTTCAAGGATGAGAAGTGAGGGAAGAGAATGCAATGGTTTAGAACAAAGCTGGTTGCCCAAGACCGGGGCAGTTTCTTTGGAAAGGAATTTAGGTAGAGCTGGCTTTCCAAATCATATCTACCATGCCCAGTTGGAAGGGAACTGTCCCTTTCTTTCTTTTTTTTTTTTTTTTTTAATTTATGATAGTCACAGAGAGAGAGAGAGAGAGAGAGGCAGAGACACAGGCAGAGGGAGAAGCAGGCTCCATGCACCGGGAGCCCGACGTGGGATTCGATCCCGGGTCCCCAGGATCGCGCCCTGGGCCAAAGGCAGGCGCTAAACCACTGCGCCACTCAGGGATCCCGAACTGTCCCTTTCTTATGGTATTTTCCACCCCGGGGTCCTGTTCCACCTCTGACACATTTTTTAAAAGTAGGTTCCATGCCCAACACTCAAACTCATGACCCTGAGATCAAGAGTCGCATGCTCTACTGACTGAGCCCATGGGGTGCCCCTCTTCTGACACATTCTTTTTTTTTTTTTAATTTTTATTTATTTATGATAGTCACACAGAGAGAGAGAGAGAGAGAGAGGCAGAGACACAGGCAGAGGGAGAAGCAGGCTCCATGCACCGGGAGCCCGATGTGGGATTCGATCCTGGGTCTCCAGGATCACGCCCTAAGCCAAAGGCAGGCGCCAAACCGCTGCGCCACCTAGGGATCCCATTGATACATTCTTAATAAGTAGTGACCTAGGGGATGAATGGAAGAATGTGTACACCTATGCTTTACCCACGAGGCCCTCTTTGTCTCTGTTACAAGTTCTCTAATCCTGTCTTGTCCTGCCCTTCATCTTCTCAACAATATGCTAACTGGAGCTTTCCTCTCATAGGTGTAAAAGGGAAAAGAACCTCAGCAGTGTTTTAAATGTCAGGTACCAGCTTGTTAGAGAGAACGTGAATAAACCCATCTCTCTGCTATGGTCCCAAAGTGCCGTCTCTGAAGAAAGAATCAGAAGCTGTTGTAACAGATGGTATTTCTGATATGGCCTCCACCCCCAGCTGGGGCCAGTTTGTACCACCTCCTGGTCTATGAGCCCGAGTCCCCCAGAAGCACTATTTTAATTATACTTACAAAACTATGCTGAACCAGTGACCTAATAAGTAGAAAATGTGCCTACCCTGTGCCCCAGCAATTCTGTTTCTAGGTCTCTACCTTAGAGAAAGTCCTGCTCATGTTTAGCAGGAGGCCTGTATAAGGGTATTCACTCCCATACTGTAAGAGAGAAAGATAGAAGGAAATAAACTTGAGGGCAGTCATTCAATGGAATAAAATGAATGAACTAGCTCCACATATCAACATGGATGGGTCTCAACACTGGGTGGACAAAGTAAGTGGTAGAAAAACGCATTACACAGCATTTAAGTGGACATTTTGAAAAAAAGTAAATATATTTGTGCACCATGTGTGTGAGTATGCATGTGTATGTGTGTGTGGTAAAAATACATTTTAAAAAGCATAGACTGGAAAGAATGGCATTAAATTTATAATTCTAATTGCTTCAGTGGGGATGGAATTTATAGGAATGAAATGGGGGGACATATGTCTTTATCTGTAGGGTTATATTTAATATGTGTGTGTGTGTGTAAAATATATCTGAAGCAAAAACAAGCAAAACTTTTCATCTGCTTAGCTGTCCAGTGAAAACACTATTCTCAGGAAGCCTCAGGAAATAAGTCCTTCTGTATAGCTCAGCTTGCCAGACTTCAGAGAGCTCATCTCATTAAGAACTAAAGCTTCTTAAAAATATGTAAACTCTTTACATTATTTCATGACTTTTAAGAAAATAACCGTTCCAAAGTAATACATGCATGCATTTTTCAAAAACTAAAAAAAAAATCTAAACTAAAAGGCTTTTAATAAATACACCAGCCCCCTGCCCATTCTTCCCCTGGCTGACCCCTCAGCTACACGACCCCCATAGCAATCTCTTCATGTTTTTCGTCCTGCCTGGAAAGAGGGATATTTAATTCACCCCTCCCCTGCCCTCTGCCCCTCCCCCATTCTTCCAACATCATCCTATTTCAATGTCCTATTAAATCAAGTCAGTGTTTACATTATTACAGCTATAAAAATACTGTTCGCTGCTAATCGGAGAATTTTACTGTAATTTATTTCCTTTCTCACACAATTTCGGTTTTCTTGGCTTAATCACTGCCTTTTTTAAAAGCTTCATTTTCTATATAGGAATATGATTTTATCTCAGCACTTCTTTAGCTTCCTTAAATTCATTTTTCAGATGATAACCTATTGTCTACCAATTAGTAGTAGCCATAGCAGTAGCAGGATTTAAACTAGAGACCTCATTTCTGGAGCATTCTATGTTCTTATTCATGGCAAGGCGTAGTTCACATCCTGGGACTTCGGTCTGTCATTTGCCACCCCTGTCTGTTGAGTTCCCCCTTCCTTGCATTCCATGCCCTCCTCATTTTTCAGATTATTCCCTCCACCACATGGGTGCTCTCTAAGAAAGAATGCACCTGAATGATGTGAGCCCCTGTGAATCTGAAAATGACTGCAGTTTACCTGTGTACCGATCCACTGTTTGCTTTGGCAAAGATTCTAGGTTGCAAAGCATCTTGCTTCGTAAATATGAAGGCATAATACATTGAAAAAAAATTGTAGCTTTCTCCACTTCAAGTTTTAGCTTCTAATCTCGTTAGTCAAAAGTTTTAATGGCTGTCTCTTTGTGTGCTACTTCCTCCCTCCCCCACTCCCCGGCCCCCCGCCCCTGGACTTTACAAGGTCAAAGTGAAGAGTACAGTTTTGAGGCTTGCTTTAAAATGACTAACTCCACAATGATAATTTTAAAAAGCAGTTGTCAGAGAGAGTGGAATAAAGTCACTGATGTCATAGTGTGGAGTTATCATTTTGATGTCCAGTTCCCAAAGAGGTCAGTCTGCTCTGGCTTTAATACACATTACTTTTGATGAAATCACAACATTTCAGGGACAATGAGGAAGCTGGAAATCCTCACATGAAGCACCTGGAGCTTAGAGGGAGAGGCAGGGGCACCTCGGGAATTGAGGTGTAAGGACTTCTCATGCTGGAGTGGAATGGACCTATCTGTGTCTTGCCTTCCTGCTCCATATTTAAATTCTGCACAAAGTATCTGATTGGCCAAGCCCTGGGTGATACTGTTTATAGTCTCAACTGACTGCAGCCAATAAATAAACTAAATATTATTTAGTTATAGATTATATAACTATTTATATAGTTATATAAATATAGTGTATATATTTAAACTTAATATATAAGTTTAATATATAAGTTTAATTATATAAAAATATTTATATATATATATAAAATATATATATTTTACCATGGAAATATGGAAATAACTGTCTTCTATAGGATACAAAGATAAAAAAGTCTGTTTTTTTTTTTTTTTTTTTTTTGCCACATTAGTGAGGCCAATTCACTCTACACAAGGGAAAGGAAATAGGTCTAGGCCTATCTCCCGACAATAGGCTGAGTTCTACAAGGTGTTAGTCCCAGGGTCTATCCTACTTAGAAACTAGTTCAATGTGGAGTTTGAGCACCTCCTTCTGGTCAGGACCAGCCATCGTTCTATGCTGAGATAGTCTTTGTAGCACTACCAAAAATAATACATTTTGACTAACGTGATCATGAGAGATTGTCAGAATGAGGCATTTGTATGATACTTAATTGGCTAGAAAGCCTTTGGATTAAGATGGCAATCAGCCATCTTCCATTAACATTCCCTTGCTAGGAAAGTCCAGCCTACCTCCCATATCAATCTGTGTTAGTTTAAGGATCATCATAAGATGTGTGCATTTCACTGCCAATACTCCTAATCCATTGGCCAATTTGTCTAAGTGACAGCTGGAGATCTGCAGACAGTGGAAGCCAGAGGGGTTCAGCTCAGCTGGGCCAGCTGGACAGGGTGTTCCCATTGGCGTGGTAAATAACAAGGCTCATTCTGGAAGGCAGCAGCATCTCCCTTTCCCCCTTACATTAGCATCATGGAAAGTATTCTGGTTTAGGGATATGAAAGATGTGAGTTTGTCTCAGATCTGAAATATAACTAGCTTTGGCACCTCAGGCAACTACCTTAGTTTTCTCATCTGTAAGACAGTGATGTTGATCTTTCCCAACTGTTATGAGGATCAAGTAACTTAGTGTTGGTAAAGCACCTAGCAGATGTTTGGGATATGTCAGCCACAGCTAGCTCCACTCACCTCCCGAGAGGGGATGGCATGGCACTGGTTTAACCATGAAACACACGGAAAAACAAAGTTCCAAGGCAAAAGGAGTCTTTTTGTGAAGAAAGAGAGGATAAAAATCTGCATCTCTTAATTCCCAACCAGGATAGTCCATTGGAACTGGAAATCTAGGTGATGCAATCAAAGAAGCAGAGTCAGAGGGATACCTTCAGTTTCTGTAAGAGCCAACATACAACAAATCTCTGTAACTTTGTCCAAAGGAGAGGGCCTTTGTCCTGACAGAGAAATTAGGGAGATCCCTGTGAACAAATGACCTACACGACAGCTTAGGAATACTAAAGATCCAGGAGGGTTGGGGATTAGGTAGTCAGGATGCTCATACTCCCCCTGCTTCCCAAACCTTTAGGATTTTCTAAATTATAGAAAAGTGAGGGGCATGGACTAGAGAATACAATAGTGCTCTGAACATCAGGGGTCAGGAGCCCTGGGGTCTAGTTCTGCCTCAGGGAATTACTAACTCACCCTTTTGGTCCTCTCTGAATTCCCTAAACTCTTCCATGTTGGGGTTGGACCCAATGGTCCTTAAGGTCCTTATCAACTGTGGTACTCTAATTTGGAGTATCATCATATGGTCTATCCTAGCATCTGAGAAAAAGAGAAAAAAAGCCAGAAGATAAGAGGCAGATATGCTGTATATGTGAGAGCAAATGACTCCCTAGATGGGGTTTAAAACTACTCTTTGTTGTTTTGAAACCCCACAAAACCTCTCTCTAGCCCCCTGAGATCTTGGCTTCTGGTAGCTGCATGTTTTAAACACACATATGTCTTCCAGGGAACAACATAAATGTCAGTGTCACTTAATTGGAGACTTGCCTGGTGTTTGTATTTGAAATGAAAGACTTGGAACTAGTTGGTCTCAAATGTAGATCAGCCAAAGCATGAAAATTTTCTCCCTGCCTCTTTTTTTTCTCACATATTAACATTTCACATGAGTAATATATGTTCATTATTCAAGAGCACTTATAGAGATATATGGTGTAGAATTGGAAGTCTGCCATGACATTCCATTGATAACCACAATTTTTAAAAATGGTCTATATTCTTTTACTTATGTATTTATGTATGTGTGTATATGCATATGTATATATGTATCATATAAATATACTAGAAAGGTTTTTTAAATGCTTGTAGTAAGCTAAATGATAGCCCCCCAATATACCCTTGTCCTAATCTCCAAAACCTACGAACATTATGTTCTATGGATAAAAGGCCTTTGCAGATGTGATGTTAAGGATCTTGAGTTAAAGAGATTATCCTGGACTATCCAGGGAGGACATAAATACAGTCACATATATCTTATAAGAAGGAAGCTGAGGGGCATTTTACACACAGAGAGAAGGTTATGTGGAATTGGAGCAGAGACCGATTAGATGCTGGCTATGAAGATTGGAGTAATGAGGCCACAAACCAAGAAATGTCGGCAGCTACCAGAAGCTGGAAAAGACAAGGAACAGATTCTCCCCCAGAGCCTCTAGAAGAAGCACGGCCCTGCTGTCATCTTGGTTTGGCCCAGGAAGCCCATATCAGACTTCTGACCTCCAGAACTGTGGGAAAATAAATTTCAGTTGTTTTAAGCCACCCAGTTTGTGTTAATGTTGTTAAGCAGTCACAGAAAACTAGTACAATGTTCAAGGTTTAAAATGGAAAGCAGCAGTCTTCCACCTCACTCCTCTCAATTCACAAAGTTTGCACCCCCATCAGAGGCAAATATTTTAAATTTTGTAGCAGTTTCTTCTGGAGTTGTTCCCATATTTTTAAGCAGGACACATACATATATTTATTTGTTGTCTGTATGTTGATTTCATATTTTTAAAAGGATTTGAAAACCCTTGTATCTCCTAAACACATACATGTACACACACTTCTTCTCTTCATCATGCTGTCAACTTCTAAAACATAAATTATAATGCAATAATTATTTAGTTTTTAGCATTATTATTATTATCACATTGCTACTGCATTCATAGCTGTTCTACGTGGTGTACTATATTTACATTACCCTTCGGGGACAACCTTTTGTTTTTCCTGGCGTTAATGACTGCCTCAAGTTTTAATTTGCCTATTCTATTTATGTATGTATCACCACAATTGCATCTCCAAACTCTCTGACAGAAATTTTAAAAATCTCTCTCAATCACATTCTAACACATGAGATAATCTATGATTTTTCTACCCTGGCTCCCACCTTGGAAAAACCTTTCCTAGATTTTCCCCATCTTCTTAATCCAATCAGATTTGGTTCCTTTCTACATCTGTTGCTTTGCTGTTATCCTTGAAATTCTTTCCCGTTTTGGGGGAAGAGTCTTGGCTTTCTGAGTCTCTTGTCTCTTTCTTCATTGTGCCCATCAAAATGAAGAATCAATTCCAGGAGCTTCTGGAGAAAGGGTGCATGCCATGAAAGTACTACTGCATATCTTTATCTATGTATAGAATCTCGAACAATCATTTTCTCAAAGAGTTTTATTTTTTTTAAAAGATTTTAGTTATTTATTCATGAGAGACACACACACACACAGAGAGAGAGAGAGAGAGAGAGAGAGGGAGAGGCAGAAACACAGGCAGAGAGAGAAGCAGGCTCCATGCAGGGAGCCCGAAGTGGGACTCGATCCTTGGTCTCCAGGATCATGCCCTGGGCTGAAGGCGGCGCTAAACCCCTGAGCCACCCGGGCTGCCCTCCCAAAGAGTTTAAAGGCATTTCTCCATTGTCTAGCTTCTGATACTGCAATCTGAATTCTGTTATTATGAATGTGACCTTGTTTTTCTCTCAGAGTTTTTAGAATATTTATTTTACCCTCCTTACTTTGAAATTTTAAAATGAGTTCATTCATTATGCTGAGCATAAAATAAGCCCTTTGAATCTAGAAACCAATAGCCTTCAATTAAAAAAATTTTTCTCGGGCAGCCCCGATGGCCCAGTGGTTTGGCGCTGCCCAGGGCGTGATCCTGGAGACCCGGGTCGAGTCCCGTGTCAGGGTCCCTGCATGGAGCCTGCTTCTCCCTCTGCCTGTGTATCTCTGCCTCTCTCTCTGTGTCTCTCGTGAATAAATAAAATCTTTTTAAAAAATTTTTCTTTTACTAGTTCTTAGTTTTCTCTGGTCCAAATTCTTCATTTTTCTGGAAATTTTCTCAGACTCAGTTTTCTGGATTAATTTTCTAAGGTGCTTATGTGATCCCTATTTTCCCCCATCACTTTGCCAGTCTATCAAACTTTGCATTTTGGATATTTTTTTTTTCAAATATTTGGCCATTCTATCAAACTTTGTATTTTGTTTCTCATAATTTTAATTTCCAAGAAATTTTATTTGTTATTTTTAAAGGTATTTTTTTAGAGTATCAATATTTTTTCTTATCTCTCTGAGGGCATAAGTCAGAGGCTCTCCCCCTATAGTTCCCTCCTCTCTGCTTTCTGCATTGTTTTTGTTTTCCTCAGATTCCTTTATTCTGTTTGTCTATTTTTATTTAGAGGCTTTAGTAAAATTTTTCAAGTGTCTGGTATGCATTCACACTTAAAAGTGAAAAAAAGATTAGCTTTGTGTGAGTGTATTGTGCTTTTCCAGTGGCAGGCTGGATAAGGATGCTTTTGCAGGCATTAAGGAATTTTGCCAATGGGAACCTCAACTGTCAGTCCCTGTAATACTCTTTTCCCTTGCAGGTCAGATTATCTATCCTACAATCTTTTTTTTTTTTTTAATCTTTTGTTATAAGGACTAGAGGTTTCTTATTCCCTAATTCCCAGTTTTCTGTGCAACAATCTGCGCCTCCCACTCTGCCCAATCTGTGCATGGTATTCTTGAATTCTGATTTCCTTTGGTATACTTCTCCAAAGAGAAAACTTGACTCTCCTGCTGGGTGGGGGAGGAAGAGTTGCATGGTTGCCTAGGGTAGCAAGGGAACCGAGGGGATCTAATTGATTCTTTTACGGAATTTCAACCATTCTTTTACTTTCAGCCCCAACTATATCTTCACTTTTAAAGATACATATTTCCTAAATGTCCAGAGTGTTTAGACGTTCTGGAAGAGAAATCAGAAAAAAAAAAAAAAAGGAAGCCAATTCTTGATTACCCATTCAAGAATCTTGTAAGGATTTTATTTCAGCTTTCTCTGCTATGCAAAGTTAAATTTTACTTATCCATCTGTTTTCTACCATTTAAAGTTGTCTCGATGTTTCTGTTTTCTTTTCTCCTTTCTCAGTCTTTGTCTTCAGTGGCTGAGGCATCTCACCTGATAGCTCTAGTCCTATAAGAAGAATTTGGACCCCATTCATTTGCCAGGTGCTTCCACAAACACATCTCTTTTAACCTTGACAAGAATTCTTATGAGAAGTGTTATCTTTACTATTCCATAGATAAACCAAGGCTGAGAAAGCTGATGGATGGTATTTCTAGGGAAGGGCACACAACTAGTAAATGGTAGAGCTACAATTCAAACCCAAATCAGTTTTACATCAATGTCATGCTCTATCACACCCTGGAAACTAATGGATGAGTATCTTTATCTCTATACCTCATATTTACTACTCTGTTGTCTCCTACTTGTGACTATATCAAAGACTATACACCACCACCATCAGTTGCCTGCCCTACTGATCCTTAGTTGTAGCAATGGTCTAAATATTCCCCCACCCCCAACATCTGTGCACTGGGGGAAAGTCCTTAATATGCAGAGGGACAGAATATAAGTTCAAGCCACTTATTTTGTGTCCTTGGACAAACCACTTAACCTTCTAAATATCTATTTCTTTATCTATTTGATGATGATCTATTTGGGCATTTCTAGTTATATGAGTGCCCAGTACTTTATGGGGCAAGTCAGTCTATCACTTCAGTATTCAGATCCTCTTCTTTCTTTTTGCATTGACCTTGTTATCTTTGTCCCATTTCCCTAACATGTGTCTCCCGTATGCCTTGATTTAATTATCTCTGCTTCCAAGCTCCATAGATTGTTAGAACAGAAAGGAGATGAGCTTTCACCCAACCTCATGGGTCTGCATGCATCCTGAGATCTGACTTTCTGTGCCACAGTATGCCCTTCTCTGACCATATTATGCAACTGTCACTAGCAAGCCATGTGGCAAGAGAAAACTATAGCTTCCCCAGCTGTTTCTCCAGTATGCAGGATATCCACTATGGGCAAAAGAGCCACTTATCCATTTATCCATCTAGTCACTCGTCTGTTCAACAAATAGTTACTATACATCACTGCGAACCTTTAGATTAGGTCCTGGGCATACAAAGAAGAATAAGACATAAGCCAGTCTCTGCTGCACGTGTTGACCAGAGAACAAAGAAAAGAGATTCGTAAATCAACCATCACTGTGTAAGTTATAATCGATAAGTGTGTGCCTGGGTTTTGCATCAGAGGGGCACTTCAATCAGACCTGCAATCTGCTGAGGTCGTGAGAGACTTCCCAGAGAAAGGAATGCCTGAGTTTGAAAGATGAGCCCCATGAATGCTCACTTGCTTCTATTTTTTTTTTTTCCTGGGGCTCCTGGTTATTTTATAAGGAATGATTAAATGTAAGTCCTGAAGAGACCTTTAAAGATTATATAAACTAACTTCTACTGTTACAAATATGAAAACTGAGGCAGAAGAAAGCATGTAGCATTTCCAACCATATTGGTAGGAATGCCAGAGGAAATTCTACTTCCACAGTTCAGATCAGGTCTCCTGACTCCTATTCCAAAATTGTTTCCCTTTTCTCCATACCTCCCTCAACACAACACTGGATGGAGAAGGGAAGTGCTAGGAAAGGACTTTTGGAGAAGTTTCTGAGTCTGTCTGAGAGTCTGTAAGGATACAATCCCTTGCCTCCCTTCAGGGAAGTTCCACTGAAGCACACAGCCTCCGACAATGACTCCTCACACTCTTAGTTTCCGGCAGTTGCCTTCTCTGCAGGTGACAGGAATGTGTACATAACGTAAAGGATGGATGTTTTCATGCCTCCATAGCTTCTCCAAGTCTCCATCCCCGGGAAGCGACACACAGTGGAACCACAAGTCTTCATGATCTTTGTTTCCAAACACCTGCTGTGATCTACTCTTTGTATCTGTCAGTTACCTATTACTGCATAACCAACTACCCCAAGACTCCAGGGATTAAAGAAACCAAGTCACAGTTTGTTACTTCATGGTTTCTGCGAGTGAAGAATCCAGGCACTGCTTAGGGGGTCCTCTGCCTTTGGGCCCCACAGGCTGCAATCCAGGTGTCAGCTGGGACTGCGGTCATCTCAGGGCTCATCCTGGGGGCCCACTACTTCCAAGCTAACTCATGTGACCATTGGTGGGATTCTGCTCCTCAGGGGCTGGAAACTCCTCAGTTTCTTGTCACGTGGGCCTTCCCATAAAATGGCTCATGATATGACAACTAGCTTTATCTGACAGAGCAAGTCAGAGCAAGCTAGATGGAATAAGAACTCTTTTGCAACCTAATTTTGGAAATGATCCCTGTCGCACTTGCTGTATGTTAGGAGTGGGTCCCTAAACCCAACCCATGTAGAAAAGGAAGGCATGGGGGTGACCTGGATGGTGCAGTCATTTAAGTGTCAGACTCTTGATTTCGGCTCAGGTCATCATCTCAGGGTCATGGGATTGAGCCCTGCATTAGGCTCTGTGCTCAGTGAAGAATCTGCTTGAGATTATCACTCTCCCTCTCCGTCTGCCCGTCCTGCTCCTACTCTCTTTCTCTTCCTCTCTCAAATAAAATTTTTTTTTTAAATCTGAAAAAAAAAGAGGGGAAGGAATTGCACAAGGGTATGAGCACCAGAGGGCTGGTAATTGGGGCATCAGGTAAAGCTGCTTTATTAGTTTCCTAGGGCTTCTGTAATACAAACTGTGTGGCCTTAAACAACAGAAATTTATTCTTGCTCTGTTCTGGAGGCTGGAAGTCTAAAATCAAGGTGTTCACAGGACCCTGAAGTTTCTAGGGAGAATCCTTCCTTGCCTTTTCCAGCTTCTGGTGTTATTGTCAATCCTTGGCTCCCTGGCTCATATCTGCATCTGTCCAGGCTCTCTTCTATCACCACATGGCGTGCTTCCTGTGTATTACTATCTATTTTTCTCCCTTTTTGGGGCGGGGGGGGCGGCAGGGGCAGGGTTATATTCCAGGCAGGGATAGTATTTATTAAACAATGAATTTCAAAAAGCTTAATACAGATGGAAGAATCTGAAATAATGCAAATGAATATACATGATTTCACATAAATAAAATCAGTGATACTAAAAGAAAATAATTTTATGTTTGCCCTACATGACAATGAAGAGGCCCAAGTGAAAGTTGCATTGGGTGCTTCCAAAGCAATGGAAGGTATGCTCACACATCTGTAACCCTGTGTCCAAATTTCCCTTTTTTTGAGATACTGGATTTCCCTCTCCCTAATTTGATTACATCTGGATAGACCCTATTTCCAAATAAAGTCATTCTCAGGTTTCAGGTAGATATGAATTGGGGGGAGGCACTATTTCACACAGTGCAACTATTATGGCATCGGATTTTGTTCCTTCCATTCCTCCAGTGATGGCCTCATTTCATACTCCTTTTTCCACACTCCCATTTTTATTCAGCCCAAACTCGGTCCCATTGCACAGGACTACCATTGCTCAAGAGTGACATGGTTATTCATCTCCTGGTGTTTACCTCTTAGAGGATCAGTCCAGCTTTAGGATCATCCTAACCTGAGGCTGATCTAGGGATTTTTAGTAGCAAAGCAGTTAATACATTTGTCTCCTGTAATCCCCCGGGATCTGGACACTATTTCTGTTGAGAACAAGACTTTGAAGGATTTGGTCACCAAGGTAAAGACGTAAAAACAAATTGGCTATGTCTCTGTGATCTTAAAGTCAATTATCTCCAATCCCTTCCTCTTAGAGTACACCCAAGCCTGTGACACATTCCCTTCCAAGAATGTGTCACTAAAGCAGTAGTTCTCATTGGGGTCCAGCTCTTCTTGGCAAGTGGAAGTCTACAAAAATTTCTGGGTGGGTGACATGTTGTCTGAAAGTGATTCTTATAGTGATTCCTTCACCCTCACTCCCAACAAGGAGGTATTTGGCAATCCCTAATCAAATAAAAAATGAACATGTTCACTAAAGCACCAATTCACAATAATTCCACTTCTATGTATATACATGATATACTCAATTCACCCTGGAGAAACTTACGTAAAAGCACATAATGACGCATGTGGAAGGATATTCATTGCAGCATTGTGGGTAATGGCAAAAATTTGGAAGTAATACAAATGTCCTTCAGTAAAGGAATGGATAAGTAAATGGCAGTATATTCCTAAAATGGAATATTATATAGCAATTAAACCAACTAGATCTATATGAATGTATAAAAATAGATCTTGAAAACAATACCAAGTGAAAAAAAGGCAGGTTGTAAAACATTACATACGGAATGATGCCATTTATGTTAAATAAAATCACACCAAACACTACTACATTATGTTTATGGGTGTGTATATGTGCAGTAAAAGTTTAAATACCATGAATAGGAAGGAAATCAATCAAATTCATGGATCTTGATGCCTTGAAGCATGGAAGGCAGAGAATGGGAGGAACAATTAGGATTGTAACTTGATCTGTACTCTCCTATTTCTTTTATGCATATATTTTTAGAAACCTAAGTAAAACAGCCAAATATTGTTGCTTCACTGGTATTTATTATTACTCTTAATTATTTTTTTCTGACTTTTTCATTTTTTAAAATAAATAAGAATGAAGAATAAAGGTAAGGTCCTGGTTTGTGAAGACTAAATCTCCAGAGGAATGTGGCCCCTTGGAATTGCATGGGGCACAGCCCCCATGGTCATGGATAGGACTAGGATGTCCTGACCATTTGGACAAATGAAAAGAGCATAAATAAAGCTGAGGCAGAGCAATTTTAGGCCCTGGATTCAATGAAGCTATGGAATCGTCCAAGTGTTCATAGTTAGGGCTCTCACTAAATTTCTGCTGGGACATTTTGACTGCAATCCTTTGAATTACAGCAAGAAGGAAGGAATAATTTTGATCTGCTATTTCATTCTGGTTTACATGAGGCCTGTCCAAATGTGAGTCACAGCTTCTGGATTTCTGTGGGACGTCACCGTGTTCTGTCAAGGGCATCCTCTTCCATTTCTCACAGGCACCAGGTCCCATGTATATAACTTCCTTGCCAACGAAACAGCCATATCCAAAACAAAAGCATGTCGCTATGCATCAGTGTCACAAGGAGAACCAAACCAAGCTGTTAAAATGACAGGGACATCATCCAGATACAGAAACAAAGTGTCTGGAAAGGCTTAGAACTCAACATGTTCTGAAGGAATTCATCAACTTCTCTCCTGCCCCTGGTCCTCTACTCCACTTCTCTACCAACTTTAACAGGACGACCATCTGTAGAATCGTGATTAACACCTCTTTCTCCATCCAACATAGAATCAGTCAACTGATCATTAAGCGCAGCCCAACCTTCCTTCTGAAAATGCATTAAAGCCATCTGTTTGTCTCCGTTCTTCCTGCCACTGACCCAGTCCAGGCCTGAATCACTTACTTAGACCATAGTAACAGCCTTCTAACCAATTCCTGACACTCCCTTGCTCTCAATCTATTATCTACTTAGTGACCAGAATGATGGTTCACAAATAAATCTGTTTATGTCCCTCCACTCCTTAAAATCTTCCATGGCTTCTCCGGCTCTTTAAGATAAAGACTAAATCGGGATCCCTGAGTGGCGCAGCGGTTTGGCGCCTGCCTTTGGCCCAGGGCGCGATCCTGGAGACCCGGAATCGAATCCCACGTCGGGCTCCCGGTGCATGGAGCCTGCTTCTCCCTCTGCCTGTGTCTCTGCCTCTCTCTCTCTCTCTCTCTCTGTGACTATCATAAATAAAAATTAAAAAAAAATAAATAAAAAGATAAAGACTAAATCTTCAATGGCTTCTGACGCCTCCCACAATAGCCTGACCACCTCTGCACCTCTATCCCTGTGTTCCAGCCACATTGCAGGTGATATGCTCCTTCTGAAGTGTCTACGATGGAGAGAACATCTCCTTAAACCACCTGATTCCTCGTTATGATGTCAGGCACTGAAAACTGGGCTCTCACTATTCCCAAACTCAAGCTTTAATGATCCCTCTATGAACTTGGAACATACTTATCATCCTCAATGCTCTATCTCTGCCACCCTTTACAGTCCAGCTTGAATGCCACATTCTGAAGATGACTTTGGTGGTTGTCTCTTTTTCCCCCACATGCACACTCAGAATTATTCTCTAACTTCTGTATCCAAATGTCATTTCATGGATTCTTCGTCTTCAAGCCATCTGTCTGTCCTTCCTCCTGGGACTGAAGGCAGGAACAATGTCTTGCTCTGAATCAGTAACCCAACAAGAGGCTTTAATATATATAGTAGGTGCTCAATAACGATATGTCAAATTGGACTGAAGAGCATCACTGGACTGGGAATAGTTCTAGGGTATAAAGAAGCAAACACTTACTAAATATGCTGGACATTCCAACTTATCTAAAGAAGCTCTGTGGCTCACCTTTAAATTCCTCTAAACTTAAAAACCTCTGCCAGCCATTTCCTGTGAATCAGTTGGACAGATGCACTAATAACGATGATTTAAGGGGAGACTTTGATGTCAGTGCCTCATTCACACTTCAAAAAATGTGTATTCAGAGGCACACAAAAAGGGTGTAATTACCATTTCAGGAAAATATGTTAATTTGATGCAATGCATTACTGCTCTGACAGCTCTCAGCTCTTGCACCAAATGGTTGTAAAATGGATATTAAGAGGGAAAAAAATACACTTTTCTTCCCGCTCAAAATATAGGTAGGGAGCAAAGGCAAAAAAAGTGGGAGCCTGCTGTTAAGTGGGGCATGGCTGGGATGGGGAAGGCTTTTAGCGTGGCGTGGCTGACAAGTGTGCAGTTGCTGGTAACATTTCTGGCATGGACGGGCCTCTCTGGGATGCCTCCGACTCATAAGGAGTACTAACACTCCTAATAAAGGTGGGACAATATGGAAGCATCATGAAATGCTGGCTTTCTACTCCAGGAAGGTCCAGCTGCCCTGTCAAAGCTGGCACTAAAGTGCCCTGTCCAGATTCCTGGGGTCTCCAATGCTACCTGCTTCTTCCGATCCAGAGGCCTCTACATGGGCTCATGAGTTGCTGCGTCCACCTCCCGATCCAAAAAGCTGCTCCCTGCCCATAGCTTAGAAGACCCCACTGACAGTCCTCTCTGAGCTGAGAAAGTGTGAAGTCTCCCCAGCTGTCCCAGCTGCTTCCACCCTAGAATGCAGGTAGTTCCTCCTCCCTCACAGGGGTGTTTACAGAATTGAATGGGGAAATGGATATAATGCTCAGCTCGGTGAAAATGCTTAATAAATACAGTTAGGGTTATTATTGCATTATAATCTTATTATCCTTGGGGGTAAGCTGATTAAAATAATAATCAAAGGGACTGATAAAGTGACCCAGTCTTAGAAAACGCATTAAGAGACTTAGTGAAGCTTTCAGTTTCTACCATCTCAGAAGGAGCTTCTATTTATGGAAAGAGCATTTTACATACACACATCTCTCGCGAGGTCCCTAGACACGGAGTGGAAGGGACTTGCAGGACCCAGGAGATGGGATGACTCTCCCTTACCTGCCACGTATCTAGGTAATCAGGAAGTGTGAAAAGATGCTTTTGGAGAACCTAACTCATCCCCACTACCTTCTCTGTCCAGGCTGCTACCACAGAATACCAAAGATTGTAGCTTATAAACAATAGAAATATGCTTCACACAGTTCTGGAGCCTGGGCAGGCTAAGGTCAGGGCTCCAGTAGATTGAGTGTCTGGTCAGAACCTAATGCCTGGCTCATAGATGATCTTCTCATTGTGTCCTCACATGATGGAAGGGGCAAGGGGGCTCTCTGGGGTCTCCTTTATTAGGTCACCAAGAGTGACTTAATCACCACCCAAAGGCCACCCTCCTACTCATCACATTAGGGATTAGGTTTCAATGTATGAATTTTGGGGAGAGACAGTCTATACAACACTCACTCAAGAAATTGAGGATGGGTACAAAATTCTATACTACTTCCCATATAGTGCAGAAATGAGGGGATAGAGTGACTTCAATTAAGTCAGCTAGAAGTGAGCTAGCTCCCACCTTCCCTATATGTTCCTGCTGGAGCCCTAAGGGTGGGGCTAAATCCACCATTGAGACCTCGCTGAAAATGATGGGAGGGATCCTACATGTCCAGTGTTGTCAGGGTAGAAATCAGACCCTTGCACAGTCAGGGGCACAGACTAATCCTCATGCCTTTAATTCACAACTGAAGTATTTGGGACAACAGAATACCTTCTACATGGAAGTAGGGGCAGTGGGGAGGGCCTGGTGGCTGGGAGCACAGGGGAGACTCTGGTGAGCCAGAACTCAGGAGGCTTAGGGGGATTGGATTAAGCTGCGCCCTGCAGAGAGTTCTGGGTGACCGATTCCATTATCCTGAACCCCCACCCAGCAGAGGGGCTACTGGTAGTGTGCATCAGAAGACAAGGTCCCGTCTTAGGATGCTTATTTTGCATCTGCCAGGAACTTGTCATAATATGCTGGTTTTCCTAGAACAAGAAGTTTTACTTCCATCTGCTAGAAAACTAAGCTAAACTTATAATAGACAAGTTTAAGATGTCAGCTGTGTGAGGGGTGCCAGCTCAGGCACAGTGTCCATGTGTCACACATGGACCATGGTGGGGCATGAAGCCTTCACTCAATGTTTGAAGCTGGATTTCATTCGAGGTTGTATTAAGGTGTCAAGTCTTGACTTGAGTTGGGATTTGCTTTCCAAATAAGCTTAGGGCTAGGGTGAGGCCGGGTGGCCCCTTGTCCTTCCCAGACCAAATTTCAAACTCACCTCCTAAGGAGCTGTGATGCAGAGTCAAGAGGAATACCTATCATCCAGTTAGGACAAGGAAGATTTCTAGAAATAGAATATGTATCCAGCCCAGTTTGTAATTTTTGTTTAAAGAATCTAAATAAGGGGGATCCCTGGGTGGCTCAGTGGTTTAGCTCCTGCCTTCGGCCCAGGGTATGATCCTGGAGTCCCGAGATCGAGTCCCACATCAGGCTCCCTGCATGGAGCCTGCTTCTCCCTCTGCCTGTGTCTCTGCCTCTCTCTCTCTCTCTCTCCTTCTCTCTCTCTCCCTCTGTGTGTGTGTGTGTGTCTCATGAATAAATAAATAAAATCTTAAAAAAAAAGGAATCTAAATAGGTAAGTGGGGGTCTCTAGGAGCAGAAGAATTAAGAAGACATCAGGCTTTGAATTTTCTTTGATGCCAATAAACATGGTTATAAAACAATTGATTTCTGTTTCTCTCCAGTTTCCAAAATGCTTTAATAGTCACCGTATCATTTTATCCACAGAATACTTCTTTGTAAAGGCATTTGCACATGAAGAAATCACAAAGCAAAGTTTTCTGTGACCTACCCAGTGCCATGCACTTACTCAAAGATTCATGAACACACAGCTTGATTTACTATATAAAGTTTTACCCTCAGTAATTGAGGACTGGGGCATACCATGAGTACTCAAAAGTAGACTACTTAATGAAAAAATGAAGAAACATGAATGAATGGATAGAAATTGTTAGGTTATAGCATTGGTGAAGTGACCCAATGGGTCAGGTTGACCTGGTTTGGGATAGCTTGGGGTCACTGGGTTTTAGAAAGAAGCCAACAGAGACCAATAAAACGATGCTTGTGATTTCAGCCAAACCCACATGGAGAGGTTCAAGATAGTTGAGTAATGCACATTAAGACCATGTCTGTAACTTGGCATGCTATAGAAAGAGCATGTGTTTTAGTCAAAGCCTGGCCAGCTAGTTGCAAGACCTTGGACTATATTTTATCTCTCTGGGTCTTAGTTGGCCCAATTGTTAAATGAGGCAAGTACTATCTAATTTAGTAATCATGTCAAACACTAGGCATATTGTCCTGGAACACAATGAAAGCACAACAAATATTCATTGCTATTCTTCTTCTCCTTAGAGCATGGTTATAGGCATTCTTCTGCCCAGCCATTTATGAAAAGAAGACAATGTTGGTCCCAAGTAACACCTTGAGAGAAGATTAACAAATTGGCTGTTCAACATCTACTTACCTGGCCCCATCTATTCATCTATATTTCCTGAATTCATTCATTCATTCATTCATTCATTCATTCATTCATTCATATATTTGTTCATGTTCATCTGGGCATCCCTTCAGGCTTTCATTCATTATGGTAGACATCACTGATGCCCTCTAGGATTTTCAGTTCTCCTCTCTATACAGGCACATACCTCTTGCAATTAGGTATGATCATGTGCCTGACTTTGGACTTTGAAGTGTGAGCATATGTGATATGTGTGACTTCTGGGTGAAATAATTTCATGGTCAGTGCTCTATTCTCCACGTTCTCTCGTCCCTCACCACAGCAAACCCTACAGCCAGTGTTTGAGAAGGTGGCATCATAAAATGGTAGCTTCTCTGTCAGCCTGGGTATCTGAATAACTATAATGAACAGAATTCCCCCTCTGATCCACATTAGATATACAGCATGGGTGAGAAACAAATCCTTGGATATTTTAAATATTGCGATTTGGGGGAGATTTGTTACTACACCATACTTGTACTTATTCTTACTAATATATTCTCAGTGTTTTATGTAATGACTTTCTTTAAAGTATGTAATGAGTGCTAGGCACTCCTAGGTGCTGGAGGCTCATAAGGAACAAAACAGACCCATTTCCAGTCCCAGTATAGAGTTAGAGTCAAGTGGGGAGAGGTAAACAAATTAATAAATGAACATACACATAAGGTTGTAAATGCTATGAGGAAAAATAAGAGGGTAAGAGGCCTGGGGAAAGTTGCTCTGGATGCAGCAGTTAGAGAAAGCTCTCTGAGAAGACACCATTTGAGCAGAGACCCAGACACTGCAAGGGAGTGACCCATCCAGACACCTGGAGGCGGGGCGGGGGGGTGGGGTACATCCTGGAGGGAGGAAAGAAGGTGCAGAGAGTAGATCCTGCTTGGCATGTAGCAGGGGCAGCAAGAAGGCCACAGGAAGAGACAGAAGAATTGTAAAAGGGACAAGGAAAGTAAATGAAAGAACAAGACATGAGGTCACATCGAAGACACTGCTGAGAAGGTGAAATAGCAAAACCACAGCCAGGAAAAATACATTGATAATGCCTATCTTTAAATATATATATATTCATGAGAGACACACAGAGAGAGGCAGAGACATAGGCAGAGGGAGTAGCAGGCTCGCTGAGGGGAGCCTGATGCACGACTCAATCCCAGGACCCAGGGATCACGACCTGAGCTGAAGGCAGACGCTCAACAACTGAGCCACCCAGGCGCCCCTGATAATGCCTATCTAATACAGGGTTCATATCTGGAATACAAAAATAAGTCCTATAAATCAGTAAGAAAAAGACAAACAGGGATCCCTGGGTGGCGCAGTGGTTTAGCGCCTGCCTTTGGCCCGGGGCGTGATCCTGGAGACCCGGGATCGAGTCCCACGTTGGGCTCCCGGTGCATGGAGCCTGCTTCTCCCTCTGCCTATGTCTTTGCCTCTCTCTCTCTCTGTGTGTGTGACTATCATAAATAAATAAAAAGAAAAGAAAAGAAAAGAAAAAGACAAACAGCCTAATTTTTAAAAATGGGCAAAAGATTGGAACAGGTAACTTATAAAAGAAGATACCAAATCGCCAATAAGCCAATGGAAAGGTGTTCTACCTCAGAACTCTGTGGGGAACTAAAATTTTGAAGCAAAATGAGATACCACTATACGCTCTAAAAATAGCTAAAAAGATGGAAAAATTCCAAGTATTTGCAAAACTAAGAAACCAACAAAATTCTCAGTCTTTGTTGGTAGGAGTGTAAGACCCTGTTAGAAAAACTAGTTAGCAATCGTAATAAAGGTAAGCCTATGTCTATCCTATTCACCAGGAATTCCATTCCTGAGCACATACCCGAGGGAAAGGAAAAGAGGTGCATAGCCCAAAGCTGAACACAAGACAAATGTCCATCAACAGTAAAATACATCAATAGATTGTGGTATAGTCAGACAATGGAATACTTTACAACAATATAAAAGAACATAGTATTAACAAAAGAACATGGGCACATCTCAAAAACTGCATCGAATGAAAGAATCCAAACACAAAATGGTCCATACCCTACAATTCCATGTAAGTGAAGTTTCAAACCAGGCATAATGAATCCAAGGTGATAAAAGTCAGACTTGTAGTTACCCCGGGGACAGCTGGGTAATAACTGGAAAGAGATACTAAGGGAATTTTCCAGGTGATGGAAATATTCTATATCTTGATCTGGGTGGTAGTTACCTGGATATTCACACAAGTAAAACCCTATTGAGCTGTATTCTTAAGATCCGTGCATTAATATTTGATGTGTATATATATGCATTTATATATGTGTATTATATATGCATTTTACTGCATGTAAATTGTACCTCAGTTGAAATAAGCCATAAAAAGAGAGAAGCAAGGAGGTTTGCCAGGTAGCGGTGAGTGAGACCATGCAGACTTGAGGGCCATGGTAAAGATTTTGGATTTCTTTCTAAAAAAGATGGGAAGCCGTTGGAAGGTTCGGAGCAGGTCAGAGCTGCGGTCAGACTCCCATCTGGAAGCATGTGCAGACAGACGCTGGTGGGGCCCAGTGGATGGGGCAACGGGCATGAGCAGAAGACCTGCAAGAGCGGGAGGTGAGGTAGACCTGGGTGGCCGGGTCCGGAGCAAATACCAGATGCTGAGAGGCTGCGGTTTGATGACGGGCTGGACTGGGAGTCAAAGAAAAGGCTGGGAATCCACCCTGGAGGGAGCCTGTGCACCGGGCGAAATCAGCTGCCAATTACTAGGACAAGAAGGAACAGAGAAGCTGCATCTTGGGAGGCAAATGGTCAAGAATTTGACTTCGAGGGGATCCCTGGGTGGCTCAGTGGTTCAGCGCCTGCCTTCGGCACAGGGCGTGACCCTGGAGTCCCGGGATCAAGACCCACACCAGGCTCCCTGCATGGAGCCTGCTTCTCCCTCTGCCTGTGTCTCTGCCTCTCTCTCTCTCACTATGTCTATCATGAATAAATAAATAAAATCTTTAAAAAAATTTTGACTTCGAACCTGACAAGTCTCAAATGCCTATCAGACACCCAGGGACATGTAGAAGAGGTAGTTGACTGAGTTTGGATTAATACTCAGCTAATTATCAATACTCCCGCCAACACACACTCTCATTGCTTTAAATAAAGCACATAGCCTTTCCCTTCTGTTTTCTTCTTACAAAAGGAAAACATGGATCTTACAGTCGCCTTGAACCTGTCTGAGCCATAATCACCTTCACTAACATTTACCGGCCTGAACATGCCAGGCTGCCGGGTCAGGATAATGCTGCCGAGATCAAAAAGGCAAGCTGGCACCCCACGCTTGTCACAACACTCTTTCTGGAACTTGGCTCTGCCCCAGTGTCAGCAGAAGGGCAGGACACGGGGCCACCCTGCTGCTGTGCCCTATGCTTTCAGCTGCGGTTGACACAGCTCTGCTCGCTCTCCACACCCTCGCACACTGCGGGGGCAGGGGGGCGCACAGGTGGGACAGCTGTCAGAACAAATAGCCTCCATGGCCTGTGTTGAATAAACACGTCGTTAGAGAGCCAGGGATGGTATGTGGGGGAACGAGGGGAAATGTCACTTTGGTAAAGGCCTCAATTAAAAGGAAGAAAAGCCATAGTGACAACATTAAATATTCAGGTTTCAGGCCCATTAGGAGGTTTTATACAGGGCATGGACTCAGGGAGAGCTGTCGATTCCCCGGGAAGGGGGGGGGGGAGGCAGCTCCCCGTGGAGCTCGGAGAGGAAAAACCAAGGCATGAGAATCAGACCGGCTTCATTTTCAATCCCAGCTCTGCCACTTGCTGGCCTTGTGGTCCTCAGAAGTAAATTCACCTCTTGAAGCCTCCGTTTCTACATGTTTAAATAGGCTCAGGAATAGCGTTAGGATCATTGCCAAGATCAGGTAACAGGCACGTGGAGCCTTCCATGATTCATAGCCACACGCAGACTACCTGCACCTTTTCCCTCCCTCCCCGCCCCGTCCTTCAGTGCTGTTAGGTAACACGGGCGTCCCCAGCACACGGGTGCAATTGCATCACATTAATATGAAAAAAGCACGTTGCTTTCTTAACGCAGGACCCTGGGGACATCACCCTGTAGATGTCCTGGGGATGCTCTTGTACAAACTTTCCCGCTGTGCCCGTGCTGACTCCAGGCAGCCACATGAGGGCAGCACCGCACCAGCTGACAGCCCCTGCCTCTGGGAGGGGAGCCTGTTCCTTTCCAGGCCAAGGTGTGTTCATCTGGAGCCCCCAGATCCAAGTTCCCGAGCCATGCACTGAACCACATTTCATACCTGGAGTAACCCTCTTCCACACTGAATGTGGCCCTAAAGCTCTGTGACTCGCGAATCTGATAGAAGGTGTTGGCTGTGCCCCCTCTGGGTCTTCCACTTGCTTTTTGTGCTCTTAATTACCCTGCACCTCCACGGATGAAATCAGCCAACCTTTCTGGAGAGACCACGTGAAAAGACCCTGAAATTTCAGAGAGACAGACCCAGCTGTCCTCGCCTCCCGGCTGAGCCTCTAAATATCTCCAGCCACTGTTGCCATCAGACCACACACCAGGGAGACCCAAATGAGGCCATCATCAGGAGTTGCCAGTTGCGCCCAGGCCTATCGCAGGACTTCGGGACATAAGAACATGCTGGTTGTTTTAAGCCAATAGGTTGGTCGCGATGGAGTGACAGGGAATTGAAACAAGCAGTTTGTTTTGTCTTGCATCTTGAGTTGGCCAGCGACTCTGCAATCCATGAAGGAATGGGGAGAAAGCTTCTCCTTCATACGGCACCTGTACAAAACAGCCTCCTGGCCTCAGCCTGCATCCCCTCCCTCCCTTGAGTTGTGACAAGAACTTCACAGGGCTGGGCCAGGGAGCAGTAACACAGGCAGATTCCACGCTTCCCTTTGCGTTTCTTCTAACCCTCAAGATCCCATCTAAAAGATGTTGCTTCTCTCTGCCTCAGCTGAAAAAACTCTCAGACAATTTAACACTCACAGTCCGGACCACCTGCTCCTTAGGTGTCCCGAGGCTAACTTCGAGCCAGGACTCCCTTCTCTGTAATGATTAAATGAGAGGAATCCAAGTGTGAAGTCATTTGTTAGTTGTTAAAATTATTTGGAAAGACAGGCCCTCCTTCTGATTTGATTATATATGACCAACCACCTAGGGGCAGGAAGGAGGCTGGGGGGGGCCTACTCTGTGGGCATCCTCAAATGCACCAATAATTTTTGATAGAATAACTAAATAACTCATCGAGCTTGCCTGCCTATTACTAATCAGAAAATTAGCATGAATGCTCTGATTGATAAAATGTTAAGTTTATTTAAAAGAACCACTGACCATCCGAAGAGCTTTTTGTCATTGTGTGTTCTTTCCAACAACGAATACCAAAATCAACAACAGAAATGGGTCTGTGAGATATCCTGCATTCATAAATAAGCTTCTGACTCCAAAGGAGTGGGGACCCTGGATCTGGTCTCTTATTTTATTAATGAAAAAGAAAGGGCTCACAAGAGGTGGGTGAGGATCTGGAGCATTTCTAAGCCTGGGTCTGGCAATGGAGGATTCGTATCTATTTGCAGAAAACTCCAGAACACAATATGGGTCTTTAAAATCTCATCCTGGGATCCCTGGGTGGCGCAGTGGTTTGGCGCCTGTCTTTGGCCCAGGGAGCGATCCTGGAGACCCGGGATCGAATCCCACGTCAGGCTCCCGGTGCATGGAGCCTGCTTCTCCCTCTGCCTGTGTCTCTGCCTCTCTCTCTCTCTCTCTCTCTCTCTCTCTCTCTGTGTGTGTGTGTGACTATCATAAATAAATTTAAAAAAATAAAATCTCATCCTAAAAACAATAATCTCAAGCTAAAATAGGCATAAATTAATTTACAATTTAAACTTAAAATTTAAGAGCGCTAAATGTATAGAGACTTTCAGCCTGGGCTTTCTCACTTTGGGAGACGAACGCATCTTCATGATAAGCTACATGTCAGTACTCTTGGTTTGTCATCCTTTGTCCATGTTTGTCCATATGTCAACATTTATTTACTGAGCAACTACTTTTTTTAGGCACCTTTGGATTTAAAGTTTTTGACATCTAAGAGCTTACAGAAAATTAAAATGCAATGAGAAGCACCGTGATAGAGATATCATGGGGCACAATGCAGACACCACCTAGATCCCCTTTACCCATTTTGTACTTCCACTGCCCCCTTCCGTATGCTTTACTGGCTCAGACCCGCCACCATCTTCAGAAGTTGCTCCTGGGCTCCCACAGCCACTTAGCCCTATACAAAGAGCAAAAGTCCTTGAGCATTCATGTGCCCCCAGGGGCAGAAGCCAATGACCTGCTTCCCTTTAAGGTGAGATAGTTCTGCCCTCCAGAGCTATGCACAACTTCTGCTGAGGCTGGCACTTCACCTACAATTGCATTCCAGTTTGGGTTTTTCCCCTTCCCTATCCTGCTCTTTCAAGGGTTAATCTCTGTGACTTAACAGAGGATAGAAAAAGTACAATTTACAGGGACCATAGCTCCTTCTTAGAATGTCATGTGCCATTGGGACGACATCATTTCCTCCCTCAAAGTTATTTATCTTCCTGACCTTTCCTTTGAGACCTTATCACAGAAAGAAATGGGTTTTCTCCCAGCCAACCTATAATTTAAACTCTGCCCCCAGGCTGCGATGGGGTCTATCCCACAGAGCACTGGGTCTGCCTGGAGGAGAGTCTGTCGAGGGTGGCTGGAGCCCAGGGATCGTCCTCAGTGTGAATTAGAGGAATGAGTTAGAGCTGTGATGCTGCCAGGCATGGGAAAGATTCCTGGGAGTAGGGAGGGCAGAGGAAGAATTATGAGTGAGGCAGACCAGGGTCTGTGCCCCTGGGGGTCAGAATACAGCAGAGCAGGTGGGGTGGGTGCTGTGGGCACCTCAAAGCTGCTCAAGAGAACTGAATTTAGGATTCCCACAAGTAGGGTGCAATCTTTACCCTGCACCCCAGGTCTTCACAGCACCCCACCCCCACTCCCAACAATATAGTCAAATTCAAGATCATTTGTCCAACTCCACAGAAATGGGAAACTACCCAGTGGCAGATCGTTCGACAGCAAACTCCCACTGAGGTTCTAGGCTTTTACAAAGGATTCATGAGAGAGACAGTGCAGGGTACCAGTCACACCCACAGACGCTGGAGCCAGGCTCTGGAGAACTGAACCATGCATCTGCACTCTGAACAAGATGATCTGAGAAAATTCCTGTGCCTGTCTTCGCCTTCATCTCCCCATCTGTAAGATGAGGTGAACAAAATAAGCCTCGCCCCGTTGTTATGAGGAGTCAATGAGCTAAGATTCACAAAGGGCCTATAATAATGCCCAGTACCATGGGAGCATTAGCCATGGTGATGATCCTTAACACTCCAAGATTTCTTTTTTTTTTTTTTTCACTCCAAGATTTCTAGTCCAGTTTTATTAGGTAAGGAAACTGAGGCTCAGAACTTAAGAAAGGTGACCCAAATGACACAGCTGGTTCTGTTCTAGAAATATCACTTGACGCTTGATGTACTCTTACCAGAAAATGGTAAAACTGGCATTTAAACAGAGAGAGCCCATGGTCTTTCCACACCTCACTGCCTCTTGCTAGAAAGAAATATGGGATATTTTATTTTACTTATTATATTAAGGGACACGCAGTGATCTCAGGTTATCTAACAAAGACTCAAATACAGGTCCAGTGGGGACACGCTTTATGAGTTCAAAGAATGACTTCTAATTAGCACGAGCACAGTTTACCTGTGAATGAATGACTTTTAAAACGTGTTAAAAAAAATTCTTCTTACCTCCTTTGATAGGCTAAATATTTCTTTTGAAACTGTGTCTCTTCTATTAATTTGCTTAATGAACTCCTGCCTTTGATTCCAAGCACAGGGAGAGGTAAATCAGAACAGGCACTGCTCCAGGGAGCACAGATCTCACATTCTGGCAAAGGCAGTGAGGGTTCATTAATGAGGATTAATCGTGGGAGGATGAGACTGAATTAGTGAAAAATTCGGAACCGAAAATCCACTTCACCGCTTCGTCATTTTGGAAACATGCTATAATTCAAACCCAGCTCACAAGACTCATTCGTCCGTTTTTTTTCACAGCAAAGTCCTTAGGTTTCAGGAATAGATGGAAATGATCTAAAATTAGCTTTTGACTACTTGGATATAGATGCATGATTCTAAAATGCTTGAGGGTGCTGGAAACATTAGCTCTTCTAGATATTTGAGACATTTCCTTCCCAAGTCTTGCTTGCCTTGTTAATTCGTGTCACAAACTCCTCCCTGAGATGGTGCAAGGAAAAGGTCTACCTGGCTTTGTCCTGAACTATCCAGGATTGGAATTCGGCTCCCTGTATCTCCAAAAATCCCCATATTTCCCTCACCCAGTGGTCTTAGCCTCTTTCTAAAAGGGTACAATTAAATAAACTGCAGTGCTTGTATTTAGTGGAATACCATAAAGAACAAAGGATTCATTCAATGCATTCAAGAGTTACGGAATGCCTCCTTTGTGTTGGCTACAGTCCTAGGTGCTGATAATTCAATGGTGAACAAAACAGTTAAAAAAATGAAAACAAAAAACCTTCCACTGCATCTAGTGTGGAATCTTGCACACAGTAGGTCTCTATGCCATCAACTGATGATTGAGGGGAGCTCAAAGATTAGGAAACGAAGGCCAAATATCAAAACTGAAAAATGCCCACCCTGTCTCCTCTCAGGGAAAGGTTTGTGTATTTGCTGAGACCTGAAATTGATCCAACCCTTTTGTCAATGGCATTTCATCACATTGAGGTAATGAAGGGAGAATTCCAGCTCTTCAGACACAATCATGTTGTTTATACTATGCTCTCATCCACCTGCACCTGCCCAAAGCCTGCCTACAAGTGGGTACTCAAGTGCTCCAAAGAAGGGGCTAGCTGGATGAATGAATGAATGGACAAGAGTCTGAATAAAAGACTCAGAGCACAGACACCCTACTTATTTCCCCACACCTCCAGAGACCATCATCCTTGCTCTGGGGATGTGGAAATGTATAGCAGGAATGTACTGGGTGGTGGTGGGTGGGGTTGGGGGAACCACATCTTGCTCCTTTCTCAAATGTCTCTTGAAGAGTAGACATTTGGAAGCTTCTGAGGGCTCTTGCTGTCTAGCCAGACATTGCCACAGTAGTGCTAAATGTTAGATGGAATTAAAACATCATTTGGAGGGAATGCATCATTGCTGGAGGGAAACCAAGTATTGGCAAGGGCAGAGAGATGGGGCAAATTGCTCAGAGTATGAGTTTGCAAAGTCTGAACCATTTTATTTTACCTGAGGCTCAGAAAGAAATATCCCTGCTGCCCTATCTAGGCTAGAGGTCTCCTGGGGCTAATCAATAAGTAATTAGAGTGAGCTGGGAATTTAATACACAGAGACATTGATAGAAGGAATAGTGGTAAATGGAATGGTAAATCCCCTGGGGACTTTAGGGAAATCTTCCTAAGGAAAGAAAGCTAAGCAGCTCAGGATCTCTGGATATATCCAGCTCCTCTCCAAAATGCCACTGCCTAAGCTGGGGCTCTCAACCCTGCCGCCCCCCCCCCCCCCATCAACCACCAATCCAGGAGTACTGAACACCTGAATGCAGGTCTGTGACTTCTCTGATGTGCCCAACACCCTTGGAAAGGCTGGCCTCAGGGCAGAAGCAGTGCCCATAATAGCCCAAAGAACAATAAATAGTCACAAATTGATGGGAAATGCTGCTGTTTTGTATGTGTATCCAATAGGGGAGGGCTACATGAACAGAACATTGGAAGGCAGCTTAAAACCAAAGAAAAAGATGACACATAAATGTATAGTAAATGCATGGGGTAAATCATGAAGTTTTTACATCAGGGGATAATTTGGCCCTAACCACAAAATTACAAAAATGTATACCCTTGACCCAGCAATCCCATTTCTAGGAATTTAGTTTATAGAAGATAGTTTCACACGGAATCTAGAATTTAGTTTACAGATAAATGTGAAGTGGCATGTGCATATCATGCTATTGTGGCATTAATCGTGCAATCAAAAGTGTGGAAATAACCAAAAAGCCAAAAGTGGTACAATTTGATAAATTGTGGCATAAGTATTCAGTGGAAAACTGAGAAGAGAAAAGGATTCATTCATTTCATTTAACATTTACTGAATTCTTCCTCTGTGTCAGGCACTGCTCCAGGTGCTGAAGATACAATGGTGAACGAGACAGTCAAAAATCCTCGCCCTGCAGAGCTTACATTCTGGTGGGAGATGCGTCCTTCTTTGTAGTGATAGAGAATGATCTCCATGACCATTTGTTGAGTGTAAAGAGCAAGATGCAAGCTTTATATGTAAATAGCATTATATGCATTGAACATCTTTGCAAGGAAACACAAGAAACTGATAACAAGGTGGCCTCTGGCTAGAGGACTGGAGACTTTCCCTGTTTACTCTTTGGTATCCTTTGAATTTTGACCTTTGGAAGTTACCCATTCAAAATAGGTTACCTATCCAAAAACTGTAATTTCTCAGGCACCTGGGTGGCTCAGTCAGTTAAGCATCCTACTCTTGGTTTCAGCTTAGGTCATGATATCCGAGTTGCCCACCTCAGGCTACGCTCAGTGCAGAGTCTGCTTGAGATTCTCTCCCTCTCCCTCTGCCCCTCATCTCTCTCTCTCTCTAAAATACAATAAAATAAAATCTTTTTTTTAAAGTATACTCTCTATTTTTTTATAAACAGGTAGTATGGGATGTGATAGTTGGCCCTAATTCCATCCCCTCACTTTGGATTCTAGCCTCTGCCTGATAGGGCTCTGGATCACAGCTCTGGATCAAGGCTGGTATGATCACCCAGGGTGGGAGGTGGGGACAAACTCTGTTTGCCTTCTGTTACTTCTCCCTCTTATTCTCACTCACACCCTCTTCCTCTCTTTCTTTCCTTTGCTGCTTTCAAAATGCACTGAGGCTGCATTTACCTTTCAATGGCAAGTTGCCCTCAGCTACAGAGGACCTGGGAAGTGGGAGGGCTGTGGGGATCTACAGTGGGGAGTAGATGAGAGCAGCAGTATTTGTTGCATGCATCTGGCAGAGAATATGCCAGGTCCTATCTTTTGGGTGCCTCTGCCCAGCACATATATCTAGATGGGAGACAGGTCCAGGGCACAAAAGAAGGGTCCTCTGTTGGCTTTGGCAGCAGAAGGTAGACTAATTGTAAATCCTTCTGTGTGTGTGCATGTGCATGCACCTGTGTGTGTGCACATACGTGCATCGGTGACCAACAGGCTATCTCAATTGTAGCACTGACAGTCCCTTTTCCTGGGAAACCCCTTAGTCCTAGGACAGTGGGTCACCCTCTCTGGTGTGGAGGGAGGAGGGAAGGACAGAGAGGGGAGAGATATTGCCAATATAAGCACTTTGCTCTCTGAGTTTCTCACCTTCCAGGCACTCACTTCCTAAAGTCCCTGGAACATGGTTCCTTAACTGACCACATATACAACTGATGTCTCTAAATCTCAGTTTATTTATCCGTAAAATGGGGCTGATAATCTTCCCCTCCTGGCACTGCTAGGAATCTACCATCTCTTCTCTATAACCAGCCTCATGTTGCCACTATGCTCCTTACCCAGCTGGGCTCCTGTGGCCCATCACCACTGGGACCCTCTTCTTGGATTTGTCTGGCTAAAGCCCAACCTAGTTAAATGCAATCATCTTCCTGCTCTTTCCCTGAACCCAAGGAAAACACACCATCGTGTTGATTGGTCTCACTCTCTGTTTTGAACACAAACCTCCAGGGGACCCTTGGCACTGCTTGGTGACACACCATATTCCCCAGGTCACGTCTTTCCCTTGTTCTCTGAGGTGACCCCTGTACACCCTTCTCTTGCTCCCAACCTCAGCCTAACACCCACTGTTCAGTCTTGGTTGGAGCCTTTGAATCTCACTTTGAAAATAGAAGCAACCAGAAGACAAGTCTGTCATCCTCCTGTCACCAGACCTCCCACCCCCACAGGCACAGTGGCATCTGTACCCAATTCTCCGCCTTCCCTCCTGTCACAAAGGATGACGTGTCTGCACTCCCATCAGAAGCGTACACTACCTTCTGGTGCCCTGGCTTCCATTCCTCCCACCAGCTCAACACCACGGCCCCCAGAGCGGTCATGTCTCCCCACTGGCCTGTACAGCCCCCCATGGCCTCCTCACAGCCCCCCATTCCTGGAGCTCTGCTGTCTGCTTATGGATATGCCCCAAAATCTCATCTCATGTTCTCCCCCTTTTCCCTGGATCACTATCAGGAACTGAATGGTTCTCCCTCAAATTCAAATGTTGAAGCCCTAATCCCAAAGTATTTGAAGATAGGGCCTTTGAGGAGTTAACTATAGTTACATGAGGCCCTAGGGTGAGCCCTAACCCAATGGGCTGGTGCCCTTCTGGGAAGAGGAAGGGACAGGACCACAGAACTCTCTCCACACACACACACACACACACACACAGAAAAGGACATAGGAGGTCAGGGCTAGAGGCCAACTGTCTGTATGCCAAGACCAGAGATCTCAGAAACCAAGCCCGATGGCATCTTGATCTTAGACTTCCAGCCTCCAAGCTGCAGGACAATACATTTCTGTTGTTGAAGCTGCTCAGTCTGTGGTATTTGGTTATGGCAGCCCAAGGGGGCAAAGACATTCTCCATACTCCACTACACCGACCTCCTGGCTTTTCTCAAAACTTGCAAGTATGTTCCTTTGTGAAGGCTGCGCATGGCAGCCTGGCCATGACATTCTGGCATGGCTCCCCACTCCCTCCTCCCCTGGGGTCACTCAGATCTCCTCATCCTACCTAAAGTACCCCAGAGAGCACTCTGGCTCTCCCTGGGAATTCTTCTACCTCCACCCCTATCTGCCCTGTCTGCTTACTCTCTGAGGCGCCTCACTCACATGAGAGCACCTCCAGGGAGGAATTTGCTTCAGTCGCTGCTCTAGGCCTCACCCCAGAACAGACCTGGCAATGGCAGGTGCTCCTAGGCTTTTCTCCACTGCATAAGTGGACAGTGTGAAGGGCCCAATGTTTGCCAGGCACAGGTCCTCCACGAAGCGTCACTGTGTCATTCCTGGCTGCTCTTCGGTGCAGCAACCAGGAGATCTGCCCCAGGTGCCCTCAAAAGTGGAAAGTACCCTTACGGTGGAATCAAGGAGAGTCCCATGCTAGAGGCAGGGGAGCCAGAGAGCCTCTGCTGGGAGCCCCACGATGGGGGTGGGAGTGGAGGTGGAGGTAAGGGCCATGGGCCTGTCCTCGATGATGCCACTCCAGCAAGGAAAGATCCAGGGCATCTCAGGAGGTTTGTAGCTGCCAGGATTCCCAAGGGTATCCGGCGAAGCCTGCATCAGAGAGCTGAACCCTTTTCATCACACTCTTAACAACAGCCTCCACCCTCAACTAGGGACTTGTGAGGAGGGGTGCTTCCCAGCACTGCCCGGTTGTGGGCCAGCTCTAACAGTTAAACACTTCTTTTTTTTTTTTTTTTTTTTTTTTTTTTTTTTTTTTTTTTTTTTTATGATAGTCACACATAGAGAGAGAGAGAGAGAGAGGCAGAGACACAGGCAGAGGGAGAAGCAGGCTCCATGCCCCGGGAGCCCGATGTGGGATTTGATCCACGGTCTCCAGGATCACGCCCTGAGCCAAAGGCAGGCGCCAAACCGCTGCGCCACCCAGGGATCCCCAGTTAAACACTTCTTTACGTTGTGCCCAGCCCTACCTCCTGCATCTTACCCCCAGATCCTAGTCCTGTTCTCAAGAGGGACAGTGACCTGGCCTTGTTTTTCTTCCCCTGGAAAGCTCACCGTTTCTTTTTCTTGAAGTTCAAGATCTCTATCTGCAAATTCTCCTTTGGAATGAATGAATGAATGAATGAATGAATGAATGAATGAATAAACAAATGAATGAATGAATGGTTTCGAGTTTCTCCCAGTCTTATCACCCTGCCTGGGCTCTACTTGCTCTATAACTTCATTCATAAGTGTGTTGCCCAGAACATTTCTTGGAATTGCTGTATCCTCAGTGCCTGATAGAAACAAAATAATAAAGGTAGGAAAATAGTGCTCAATAAATGCTTGCTGGCTGAGCAAGTGGAAACAAAATCCTGCTCTCGTTGGGTCCACTGGGCTGAGGCTACAGGGAGGCCACCTGGGGAATTTATTTTTCCTCCCACAATAAGAGAAAAGATTATGAAACAGAAAATCATCCTGCTGTCGCTAAGGAAAGTGGGGTCTTGGTGGGGTCAGCCCAATGCCTGAGGCAGCGATAAAAGCTCAGCCTGCTAATAATTCCCACCCTGTGAATTTATTAAAATCCTACATTTTATCATGCAGACATTTGGGAAAGGAAATACATTTTCTATTGCCTCTGACCTTTATGTCCTATTCCAAACTTAGGCTGTCCCACCTACTGCAATGTCCTCAGCAGTGTGGATCAAGACAGCTCCTGCCCAGTGTCCCTCACTAGGGTAAAGCCCCCAGGTACCCGTTTCCCCGGAGGCAAGTGATTTTCATCAGCCGAGTAGACGGGCCAAGCTCCTGTGGTGATTCACTGACTCTATTTTGTTTTATTTTGTTTTGCTTTACAATTTTTTTTAATGCAAAAGCAATAGAAGCTTGTAAAAAGTCAAATCAGAGAGAACTGTATAAAGAACAATTTAATAGTCTGCCCATTTTTTTTCTGCCAATTATAGCTTCCTCATCAAGATCATTAGGGAATGATCTTCCACGCTTTCCCTGCTTACATAAACACATGTGTGAATGCATATGTCGTTGCTCCCAACTGTTGAGGCCAAAAATGAAATTATATCATACCCTTTACACCAAGACTCGCGTTTATGCATTAAAGCGTATATTATGAGCATCTTTTTGGTCAATACACATGCATCTGAAAGGATCTTTTTTTTTTTAAAGATTTTATTTATTTATTCATAGAGACAGAGAGAAAGAGAGAGACAGAGAGAGAGAGAGGCAGAGACACAGGCAGAGGGAGAAGCAGTCTCCATGCAGGGAGCCTGATGTGGGACTCGATCCCGGGACTCCAGGATCACTCCCTGGGTCGAGAGCAGGCGCTAAACTGCTAAGCCTCCCAGGGATCCCCTGAAAGGATCTTTTTTAAAACAGCTTTGTTGAAATATAACTGAGATCCAATAAACTGTACATACTTAAAATTCAGGATTTGATAAGCCTGGCCTTTATAACATAGTCCTCCTAATGGTGCATACTATTCTGTTGTCTGGATGCAACACAATCCATTCATCTATTCCTCTTTTGGTAGACTTGAAATTATTTCCAATTTTTGCTAATACAAGAAACGCTGCACACACACACACATGCACACACACACACACACACAACCTGGCACATTTATGCTTATAAACAGAGGTTTTGTTTCTACGAGGTAAATTGCTAACAGTAGGATTGCTGATATAAAGAAATGCTCATTTTACATTTTAATCAATACCTTCAGATGGTTTCCCCTTGTCACAGTCCTGATTCTCACAGACAGATTGTGTCTCAGGCTTGCCTTCTTTCATTCAAGACCATGTCCGCAGACCATATGGTGACTGCCTAAATGCACATGTCCCTGCTCCAAACATTCTTTGTAGGACCACCCTGTCTTTTTCCTGAATGGGATAATCCTGGAAGGGGAAGCTTAGTTTGCTTCCTTACATCTCAATGAATCAGGAAGGTTTTCAGAACTTATAATCTGGCTTCAACCTCAATTTAGCCCACTACTACCTGTGAACCAAGGCAGACTACAGATTTACTTCTCTGATCCTGTTTCCTCCTATCTAAATCAAGGGTGTAAAGAGGGACTCACTCGCTGGGTTTTAAGAATGAAGAGAAAGCCATTGTGTGAAAGATCTCTAACAGCACAGAGAATATAGCATTTGCTCAGTAAATGGCAGCCAGCCCTACTGTGAAGATTCCTCATCTACCTGCATTCTGTGTTCTGCCACCCAGGTCAGGGAAGGCACCGTTTGTTTGAAATTGCACAAGAATCTCAGTTACAGTTGAAAGAAACTTTTGAGTAGGAGTCTGCAAACTTTCTAGACCACAGCCCAGTTGGTTGTGGCAAATGACACCTTGGCCTTCATCTCTTACCCACTGCAACTTTGCAGAAGGGAAACAAAACTCAGTAAGAGAGAGAGAGAGAGAGAGAGAGAGATTAACAACATAGAGAACATTGACCAAGCTATTGGTAAACTTTAATAGTTCACTGTTTCAGGTTACTAACAATCCCACCCAGTCATACATAAAAGCAGACATCCAGGAAATTAAGAGTATTAGCCTATAAAACCAAAAGGAAGGGCTTCGTTTTGTGACCACAGGTAGGTCACCAGCATCATGAAGACCTTCCTTCTGGTCTCTGCTTGGAAGAACACCTGCTCCATATTCCTACCCTACTTAGTTCATTTGGTCTCTTAAACATGACTAATGATGAAGAACTCACCACCCCATAAGAGAGCCCTCTCCTTTGTTGGATTACTCAAATCATTAGCTTTTACAAGGTGCCTGATCCTCCATTCCCTGAGAGCTCCTGAGGGGCGCCCAGTGAGTGTCATGTCTGAGGTAGAGGGAGCCCTAATCTTGTGACATATAATGTAGCTACAGCAGAGACTAGCAGTGAGGACATTGAAAGTTAGATGGAGAGAGTGGGCTGGGAACAGATCTTCCTTCCCTCACCAGGGTGGAGAGAGGATGAGATGCTTCATACAGCGGCATTCCAAGAATGCCTGTAAATTAAGCCATCCACTGCACCCTAGGGAGTGCACAGCAAGTGTTTTGCCCTGACTACCTAGGGTGAGGTGGAGCTTTGGGACACAAAGCCTTGATTGTATGGTACCTGAATGCATTTCTCCAAGCTTCTGTTAGTTGCTCTGAAAAATATGGGGAATGGCTCCTTCACCAGGGTTATTATGAAGAAGAAGTCTTGCTCTCTGGATTTGAGCCCCCTCACAGCACTCTGAGAGTGTTCCAGCACAGCCTGCCAGCCCTATGTGCAGCCCAACAGACAGAGTCCCTGCTTGGGCAGACCCAAGAAATCTTGGGAGCATACAGAGCTGTCAGGAGCTCTGGATCTCTAAATTTCCTTTATCCTGGCTCCTTTTTTTGGATGAAGAAGTGCTGGTGGGTAAATGCATTTTCTTTTTTGGAGTCAGAATATCTAGTTAGATTTTTCAGCTCCTCCGCTAATGGCTACACATCACTGACAGTCTCTGGGCACTATGTTCCTCATTTGTGAAATGGGAATATCAATATTCATTGTGCCTATCACACAGGGCTGAATGGGAAGATCATATCAGAGGAAGGAGGCCGAGGCTGTTTGGATGCTGACGGATTTTACATGTGTGAGCCTGCTAAGTTTGGGCCTCCTCCTTGCAGAGCTGCAGATTTCAATGAACAGCAGATTCAAAATTTAACACCCTGGAGAGTTTGAGGGGACATAAAGAGAAGACAGTGCTGGTGTTGGGGTGATGAAGAGTCCCTGGGACCCTGGGGCAGGCATTGAGCAGCATCTCCAAGCACTGCTGGTAGCCAGAGCTATCCATCTTGGCTTCCAAAATGTTTGTGTTTGCTATTGATACCGCTGACAGTGACAGACAATGCAATTTTCTCCTGCTCTAGTCAGACACAACTGCCGCCTGCCCAGCCCCAGCACCAGACTGCCTAGGCTCAGGCAGGCCACAGCACTGATTCTCTATGGTTTGCAGGCAGCCCCTGGGGCCACCATTCCCAGATCCTCTGCCAGAGTTCAGCTGATAGGAGCTGATGGACAGAGGGGATCTGAGCCAAGCACCCTTACTAGCGTGGCCTGGGTGGTGGAGGGGGGATGGGAAGCTGGCTGGAGCTCCTGGTGTGAGGGAGAGTATCAGGGCTGTAATCGTCACCATGGGGACAGGCCAAGGATCAGAAGAGCAGGCCTGACTGGATACTGAGGGCAGCCAGTTGACAGCTGATCACCAGGGACTCTAGGAGAATGGGGCCTGGATACAGTCCTTTTGATAGCAGGGACAGAGAAGGTAGGAAGGTCAGTTTCAGACCAGGTTGTTCTAGGTGTTCAGATCAATTTAGATACAAGAGCAATGGATACTTCCATAGCCTCATGCCCAACCTACCTTCAGCCATAAAGACATACTGTGGCTTCCCGCTCTTTCATGGTCACATTTGTGTCCCTAATGCACAGGCTATTCCCCATACCTGGAATGCTATTTCTTCCTTTTTTTTTTGTTTAAGCTGCCTGGCTAACTCCTACTTATCTTCAGAAGGAGATAAAGCAGAATTTCTTGACCCCCTACTCCCCAGGTGGGTGAGCACACATTGCTACTGTGCTCTCTCTTGTTGGCCTTATTATAATTCATTGAAATTGTTTGTGAATACTTTGAGCTCCTTTACAGGGGGCTTTCAGGACACATTTGATGGGCAGAGAAGTGAGAGAATGGGTAAATTAACAGATTAATACAAGAAACAACTTCAACATACGACAGAGGCTCTACCCCAGGTCAACTTCAACATACAGGCTGTGATTTCACATGGGACACTCTGGAGATTGACATCTGGGAAATGGGGAGAGTGGCCCAGAACACAGATGCTCTCGGTATAATAGTCTGGTGTTCATGAGTTGCAACTGAGGACTGGAAACCGCTTCTGATCAGTCAGTGACATGAAGTGCCCCAGCCACTATCCCCCCATACCCCTGGCATATACATCTTGCGTGGCACAGGTTGGTAAATCCCATGGTCAATCCTGCTGGCTCTCTGGACCAGGCCAGTACTGAGGTCTGCTGTTCCTATTTCCTGGCAACTTTAGTTTTTAACATCACTTTAAAAAACAAAAACAAAAACAAAAACAAAAAAACAAAAATAAAGCATAGGGGTGCCTGGGTGGCTCAGTTGGTTGGGAGTCTGCCTTTGGTTCAGGTCATGATCTCAGGGTCCTAGGATTAAGCTCTGTGTTGGTCTCCTTGCTCAGTGGGGAGCCTGCTTCTCCCTCTCCTTCTGCCACTCCCCCTGCTTGTACACTGTCGCTCTCTTTCTCTGTCAAATAAATAAATAAAATATATTTTAAAATTGAAGTATATTTGACACACAATATTACATCACTTTCAGATGTACAACATAGTGATTTGGCAAGTCTATATGTTATGCTATGCTCACCACAAGTTTAGCTACTGTCTGTTACCATACAACACTGTTACAATATCCTGGCAACTTCTGATGATCATGCCCTTCTATAGATTTTTCCAGCTCCTATTGATAAATCCTGCTAACTTGCTTGTCTCCTGCCACTGGCATGGGATTCCCAACTGTTCTACTATACCCTGCTTCCTTTAACTCCAGGGCTTGTCCAGTTATCAACCTCTCCCTGTTATTAGAAAGAATCTTGGACTTGGAATTTCCACTTCTGGATGGCAGTATGGGGGGGCTTGTGACTCACTCCCCAGCAAGACAGGCCAGTCTGGTGAAAACTATTTTAAAAAGTTCAGCTCTCTAAATTCTCTGAAAATTGTCCCTACACCTACAGCACATGAAGAAACATTTATTCAAGAACATCTACTAAAATGCAGTAAGAAACAATTTGAGTCATAAACTGCTCTCTGTCCCTGTGGAAGCTCCACTCTGGTGAGGAGTGACTAAGAAGATTGGCTCCTTCACCTTTCAGTTCCCAATCAAGGACTATCATACCTCACCTCACCGGGAGGGACATGCCATAAGTCTTTCTCATACCCCCTAACTCCAAACCAAAGAGGCAAAATGTCTGGTGTATGTGGCAGAGAGGTTGAGTTTCCCTCCTCTTTGCAGCCATGATTCACAGGACGGAGGCTCTACCCCAGGTCAGCAGACTGAAGATACTGGGTCCCCAACTACCCTAGCCTCAGCTCACTCCTAGGGCAGGTTTCACACCAGGATAGGCATGCTGAGAAGACAGAGGCTTCCACTCTGCCCAGCCCAGAAAAAAAATCAGAGATTTTTTTTCCCCAGGAGCAGAGGAAGAGGCAGCCCAAAATAAGAGACCTAGAGTTCTCTTCAGAGCAACTAACTTTATGTGAAACAGTGTGGGGAAGTTCAAGCCTAAAGGTGCACTTGAAAACAATAACTTCTCTTAATCAGGAGCAACAGGATTAACCACAGGCTGATTAGTTCACCAGAGAGAACTAAGGAAAGACACAGCTAAAGAGAGTCCTCCTGGGGTCAGAATAAACCTTAGGGACTAGCTTCAAAAACCACCTTGGCACTAATTTAACTGGGTCATACTGCTGAGCAATTTCTGTTTTTTTCATAGTGTGACGGGTGAAGGGATGGTCTGAGCAATTTCTGTACGGATGTTGTTGAAAACAACAGAGGAAGTAGCCAGTTATTAGTGGAGCCCAAAGGCTAGTTATGATGCTAAACAGCTTAGCACAGAGATCCAGTGAGAAGGCAGGAAAAAGCAGTCCTGCTGAAACTACTGTGACTCTTAGGGTAACTGTGTACATACCCAAGGCAGTGCCCTTGGAGAGGGTGTCACCAAATGCTCCACATTGAAAATAGAATTCATTAAAATATCAAGCCAAGTGACAAAACAATAAATAATAAAATCATAATAAACCATCCTGGAGAGGGAATCAGTATCCAGAGTTGCTACAATATATTACCTTAAAAGTCTGGTTTTCAACACAAAATTACAAGACACACACACACAAACAGGAAACTGTGAGCCAGATGCAGGAGAAAATCAAACAGTAGAAACTGAAAGGTATGAAAGGGATAGTCAAAGAGCAGAAAGAAAAACACGTAATCAATCAAGATTCTTTTATATCCAGCAAAATTATCTTTTGAAATGAAAATGAAACATCTTGCCACACTTTGCCTGATCCTGGGGCCCCCCTGTTCACACGTGCCATGCTCCCTTCACTTCTTAACAGGACGAAGATCATGCTGCTCCTTGCTTCCAACTGCTGCTGTTAGGATGTGACACCTCTCCCCCAGATTCTCCCCAACTTCTATTTTTCTGTGGACCCCAAAGAATGTGATGTTTGAAAAGGTCCCAAAAAGCATTTGGGTCAACTCCGCACTTAAAGTGGAGCCCAGGGAGGAAGTGAGTTCTCCTAATTCACAAGCCTAGACAGTGGCAGAGCCTGGACCAAGCATCTCAGTACACACCCCTGCAGTCCCTGAAGCCAGCCTCTGACAGATGGGCCTTGCTTCAATCCCTTCCTCTGACATCATCCCCATGTCTGCAGGTCCTTTGGACACTGGTGAAAGAAAACAATGCTTCCTGAGTGTGTAATAAGAGCCAATGATTCTGTGTTCTCATGCGACTCTCAACAACTGTCATGGGAAGGTACCACTATGATTCCCATTCCAGAGATGAGAAAGTAGGGGCTCAGGAAGGTTAGACAAACTGCCAGAGTGCACACACCTGGCTGCAAAGGAGTCAGGTTTGAACCTACTCAGTCTCACTGAAAAGCCCACCCTTCTGACTGCCAAGCTCCTGGGGCAGCTCCTCTCATCTCTCACCCTTATAGCCATTGTCCTCCTACCTCTGATGCCCTCATGCCTGCCTAACTGTAGCCTCTCTTGAGTGCGTATCTTGAGCTTCTCCCCTACAAACTGCTCCACCCATCAGGTCTGGAGCTTTGGAACCTCTGACCCAAACTCTAATCCCTTTGCCTCTCCTATCTTTCAGTGCAGGGGACCTGGCCTACATCCTGAGCAGTTCGTGGGACCCCCTTGGCCTCAGGCTAAGCCTCTGTAAGAGGAGACATAGCACATGTCCTGCTTCACAGGGGTGGTGGGAGGATGAAGATCCTGATAAAGAAAAGGAGTTCAAAAGAAAAGGAGTTCATCTTTTTTTAGATTTAATTTATTTATTTATGAAAGACAGAGAGAGAGAGAGAGAGAGAGAGAGAGAGAGAGAGAGGCAGAGACACGCAGAGGGAGAAGCAGGCTTCATGCAGAAAGCCCGACATAGGACTCGATCCTGGGACTCCAGAATCATGACCTGAGCCGAAGGCAGACGCCCAACCGCTGAGCCACCCAGGCATCCCAAGAGTTCCTCTTTTTAAGCAGAACTTCCAGATAGAAAAGGGAAAAAATAAAACAAAACAACAGCTGGGACCCAAAATCATTGACTCACCTGTGTGTGGAGGTTGACAAGATACCACCCCTCCTGATCTCTGTATCTTTGTCTATAATGCAAGATGGTGGTGGGTGGGACCTGTACCCTGTGGTCCCTTCCAGCTCCCACCCTTTGGGTCACGTGAAAAATCGGAGCTGCCTTATAATCTGTGAGCTGCCTTGGGGCGCCAGCACTCCATGATGACAAATGTAAGGCTTTATTAAGTCCCTTTCTTCCTTCATGTGCCTCTTAAGTGATTAGTGTAAGTACACAATAGAATCTTTTTTCCATGACAGATTTTTAATTAATATTTGTGGAATGCATAAATTCATGAACCAGTGAAGAGCTCCAGGGGAAAGGAACTGGAGTCCAGTGTGACAACAGTCCCCAGAGGCCATTGGTACATCCTTCCATCCCTCTTGGCACAATAAAAGTAAGCCACTGGCAGCTGCAGTGCGGTGGTGGTGGGGCGGGGGGAGATGGAAGGCAAGGCTGAGAAGGGACCCTCGAACACAGCCTTCATGCCTTTGGATATCCTCTCCAGAGGTGAGGGGAAAGGAAGCCAGCACCCTTCTCCTACTTCTCTTTGTCTCCTGAGCAGGTGAGCATGATGGGGAAATAGCTAGGTGAACCGAGAGAGACCTGTGCTGGGGCGCTCTTTGGAAGTCCTTGAGCAGGAAGGTGGTGATTCTATCTTCCGGGAATGCCTTTCTTCTCTGCTCTGCATCCTTGGCTCTGCCTACCCCTCTCCCCTCCACTCCCACCCCAACCCCTGCCCCCAGGAACACAGGGCCACCTGCTCCAGGTGCACTCTCCCTCCCCCTCATCCTCACTCAGTCCAGCCCATTTCCTCTCCTGGGAGGAGGAAGGAGCAGTATTCTCCTCATGGAACACAAAGATGCACCACAGAACAGTGCAGGGGGGATGCTCATTAGATGATAGGGGGGAGGCATTTTTACTAGTTAAGTCCTGCCTCTTCTCTCCATACCTGTGGGCCTAGAGGTCTCTAACACAGGTCCCCCTGTTGAAGTGAATCTTTTGAGTGGCCCACACTGTAGCAGCAGCCCCTGTCACAGATCTGGATCTGGCCTTGCCTGGTGGACTACACTCAATGCTTCCCTCCTCATCTCAAGGGCTCCCTGCCACACTACAAAACTGCTCCTGAATAGGCCTATGGTGCCCTCTAGGCCTATGGTGCCCTCTAGGCAGGCCCTAACAGACTGCCTGCTCCACAGCAGGAAGCTGGCGGTCAGGCTGCCTTGGGAACCCTGCCCTGTTTTCTCCATCCTCATCCCCAGCCTCTTATGCTTAAGCTTTCCTGATTTCTGAGCCAATCTCAACTAGTGTGGGCTGAAGAAAGGGATCTACTGGCAGGTACAGGATTTGAGCCCAGCTGTGTGCTCCTGGACATTTCCAATGCTCTCAACTTTAGAGCTATACTCAAGTGAGCATTGAGAACACCAGGCACCATCCTCAGGCCACACTCCCAGCAAATGCCCCCACCCACCTCAGTTAGGGCCCAGCTTCGGGCACCTGCCTCTCTCTTTGATCTAAGCACTCATTCCCTCACTCCTTTCAACCCCTGCTTACTGATAAATGTTCTGTGCCAGGAAGAAGGAATGAGGTTGTGAGGTATAGGTCTGCACAGTTCCTGAGGCTCAAGAAAGTCAAAGAAGAGGGAGTCAGGTGTGGTGGATTCAGGAGACCCAGAGTGGGGCACAGCGCTCCCAGGACACTAGGCTACCCCCTTCTTCCTCTTGGATTTTTAAATGAGCAGATCTCAAAGATTAGAGATAGTGGTTCTTGAAGCTTAAGAGACTGATGAAAACAAGACCTCTTCCAAAAAATCCATATCTATTCATAGGCACGACATTTTGCAGAATAAATTAAAGGCATTCAGCTGACCCCTGGAATGAAGAGTGAGATAGTCTCAAGGGACCCCCAACTCCTACGATGTCTTAGTGCTCAGGGCCATACTGTAGAGAATTCCAACCCCTGTATAAAATGTGCCCACCCAGATGTCAGGTTCCTGTTTGTTTCTGTTCTTAACTTATTTATTTTTATTTATTTATTCTTGCTTCGTTTTGACCTAAGACTGCTGTGACTCGAAGCATTTTCTGACTAGTCTAGCAACAGCAGGAATGGATGCCTGATTTCTGGAGTCTTTGGGACGGACATTCTCCTTCCCCACCTACACTGAGCAAGCAACAAGCTTCTGGCAGCTAGAAGGGGGTGGTGTGGAGGGGCTGATTCATCTTCCTAATAAAACCCATCCATCCAGTTTCTAGAGAAAACAGATTGGAGATATCCCCAGAGCTAGACGTGGGGAAATAAAGTAATAATGTTATCAGTCTTCACAGAGCTATTTAAATACAGATTGGGTTGCTGGGGAGATAAAAGGGAGCCCCTTTTGTTATGAAAATGAAGGGAAGTAGGAGGGTTGAGTTTGTGTTTTGATATGCTAATGAGCTTGAACGCCACCGGGGTGGGGACCGCTGGGGAGGCTGTGTTGCCCAGCATATTTATTTGTGCAGTTTAATTTAACAGCTTAGGCTACAACAAGGCTGCAATCGGGATTGTGTAAAGATAATTACAGCCCCATTATTAATCAGACGCCTGCGGGAAGTAGCTTGCTAGTTTGCCTCTGCTTGGGCTGCAAGGGAATCTGCAGCTGCCCTGACGCAGCACCATCGTGGTCTCGACCCGCCATCTAGTGACAGCTCTAGGAATTGGGGAAAACGGGAAAAGAAAACCAAAATATTTTCGTTTCTTTTTAAATGGTGCCAGCCACCTTCTAGAAGGAACAGAAACTGCTGCCGTTTTTGAAAAAGTAAGATATAGAATAGCCTTTGGAAATCAAGCAGCCAGCCTTCCCTTTTGTTTTTTTAGTGATGTTGAATCTGAGGTCCGAAAGCACAACTTGCTCAAGGACACGGTTTTTGGCTGGGATTAGCATGTTTAATTCCAAATCCATCGGTTTGCCTAAAATGCCAGTGTACAGAAACACAAATGTTTCTCCAGCCCTCACCCCTTCATCTTTTCTGTTTTTCAACTCCTTCATTCATTCATGATTCAGTTCCTGATTTTGTTTGATTCTAGTTCCCCTGGTTCTATGCAGAAGACTTCGAGCGAGTCCAAATGGAGAATCATCCCAGCAGCTGAAAGAGTGGTAAGCAGAATGCACCAGCAGCGAATACATTGCCTTGTCGCAGCTTCTGGGACAGACTGGCTGTGCCCAGAGAGAGGTGCGCATGTGTGTCCCCAGCTAGAATGCAAGCTTTGGAAGGCTGGGCATGTATCTAACTGATGGCGGTATTTTTTTGTCAGAACAGGGCCAGTATCTAAGGCAGAGGGGTGTCAAACATGAATGATCAAACAAAGAGCAGACTAAGCATCCACTGTAGGCTGAATAATGGCCCCTTAAAGACTCCAGTCCTAATCCCTGAAGTCTGTGAATGTTACCTTATACAATGAAGGGGACTTTGCAGATGGGTTTCTTTCTTTCTTTTTTAAAAAAAGATTTTTTTTTTAATTTAAAGATTTTATTTATTTATTTATTTTTTATTTATTCATAGAGACAGAGAGAGGCAGAGGGAGAAGCAGGCTCCACGCAGGGAGCCCGATGTGGGACTCAATCCTGGGTCTCCAGGATCACACCCCAGGCTGCAGGCGGCGCCAAATTGCTGCACCACCAGGGCTGCCCTAAAAAAAAAGATTTAATTTATTTATTTATGAGAGACACACAGAGAGAGACAGAGAGGCAGAGACATAGACAGAAGGAGAAACAGGGTCCTCTGCAGGGAACCTGATGTGGAACTGGATCCCAGGAACCCGGGATCGCGACCTGAGCTAAAAAGGCAGACACCCAACTACTGAGCCACCCAGGCACCCTGCAGATGAGTTTCAGTTAAGGATTTTAGAGATGAGGAGATTATTCTTGTTATCCAGGTGGGCCCAATGTCATAAGGAGGAAGAAGTAGGGGAAGGCACAGGGAGCTTTCACTACAAAAGAGGAGAAAGCAGTGAAAGAAGCAATCGCAGTGACGGGAGCATAAGCCAAGGAATGCTACCCACCTGCCACCAGAAACTGGAAGAGGCCAGGACCACATTCTCACCAAAACCTCTGGAGGGAGCGCGGCCCTTGATTTCAGCTTGCTTTCAGCCCAGTGAAACCCATTTCAGGTATCTGGCCTCCAGACCTACAAGAGCATAAACTTTGTGTTGTATGGAGCCACTCAGTTTTTGACGATTTGTCATGGCAGCAACAGGGAACTCATGCAGTGTCCTCTGCTGGGGATGGTGTCTTTCTCATTCTGTCCATCTTTCTGGGTGTGTCTTTGGATTGCCACCTTGGTTGGGTTCAAAGATTTGGTTTCCAATGGTAAAACTTTCCTAGCACAGAGTCCCCACCGACCAGGGCGAAGGGGGTGCCCTTCCCTGCCACAGTCAGGGCTCAGAAACCTCTCTTGGGTCCAAGAGCAGGACCATAAACCCCAGCTCTTGTGTGGGGAGTTCACCCTTGTGCACTTGGCAGGACAGGGGAGGGCACATTTTGGCTATGGCTATCAAAAGAGGCGTTTGAGCTCATCATCTGAGGAACTGCCAGCCACGGTCTGAGAGCTAAGGTGGGCTGCGCCGACACAGGAAGGTGGGCTGGCATTGACCAGGTCAGCGCTCACCAACTGGAAGTCCCTGGAGAGCCACTGACGGCTCCTGGCCAGGTGCTATGGCCCCTGTGCCACTCATCCCACTCGTTTGTTTTAAAGCTATGTCCTGTCTATTAGTCAAGTGTGCGACGGGCAGATTATGGGGACAGGATTTTCAACTCAAAGGGGAATAGGAAGCAGAGTCGCCCAAGGGCTGGACTGACCATTCACACATGTGCCAGGTAGGACTGGAGCAGGTGTCTCTAATCCTGAGGCCCAACCCCTTACCGTTGGGCCTTTTCATTTTCGCACACGTCCGTGCACATCATATCAGCCAGCACTTCTTCATTATCTGTCCTGCCTCCGCTCCCATTCTTCCACAATCTCCCTCAGGGCTGAGATGAATTTTCCTTTCAAGATGATCCAAACCTAGCGTAGGTTTGGCAGATCTTATCACTCAATAAAGGGTGCTGAATGATTGAATAAAGCACTCTGTCCCCCAGTGATACCCTCACGCTCAATTCTCTAAAACCCAATTTCTATTTATCAGAAGCCTCTGAGAACCGCCCCCCACCCCCGGTCTGGGAGGGGTAAGATGAAAACTTGGGCTGGGCTCCACGGGGGACAGCGCTCATGGGGTTGCTGCAGGATTCTGGCAGTGGCTCTGGATCCTTCCCCGCTGCCTTGTCCTTCCTTCCTTGGCCCAAGGAAGGAGAAACCAGAGATGAGATTCTGGTGGATTCACCTTCTGCGGCTGAACCATTGTCCTCATGCTAACCGCAGACAAAGTGAAGACCCTTTCCTCCTTGGGGCCATCTCACGTTCCTCTTGGTGTCCTCCAGCTGGACAAGTGGCAGCAGCTGCCCTCCCTGACTGGGCCCGAGCATCCTATTCTTTGTCTCTCATCATCCCCCTGCATTTTGCACCCTGTGGCCCTCGTGGTCACTGAGGGGTGCACAAGGGTTTGATGGGAGGGATGCTCCTTCTTTCCTTCTTTTTTTTTAAAAAAAGATTTTACTTATTTATTTGAGATCGAGCACAAACACGGGGGAGGGATAAAAAGAGAGGAGAAACAGACGCCCCGCTGGGCAGGGAGCCCCACATGGGGCTCCAGCCCAGGACCCTGGGATCAAAACTAGAGGCGAAAGCAGATGCTCAACCAACTGAGCCACCCAGGCGCCTTGATTTAAACCTTTTCTGTTTAAACCCAAACAAGAGGGCAGGAGACCACATAGCTTTTTGCTGCCCCCCCCCCCCCCAAATACAATTCTTAGGCCCCTTGCCCCGGACCTCACATTTTTAGAAGGCCACACATACAACAGACAACTCAAAATAAATGTATTGAAATGCTTCTGTGTATTCTGCTCTCAGTCTGCAACCTTCACCATCTGAAACCCTAAACGTCTATTTTGTGATTGAGAGTGTCAGGTCCCAGGAAACTCTCCTACCCATCTCCTGCCCCTGGTCCTCCAAACCAAAGGCAGCTGTGTTGGAATTCCAGGCAGGCGTGTGCTGCTGTGTGGCTGCCAGCCTCAGATAGAGACAGTGCACCAAAGGGTGGGAGGGTACGAGCTGCAGCAGCCTTGAGGTAAGCAAAGAGGGAAATGCATTAACTTTACAAATCCCTCCTCTTAGATGGTATGGCAACGCTTGATTCCTGCTTAAAGAGAAGGTCCAAGTTCTTGCTTCTTTTGTTGCAATGTACTACTCTGGCGGAACTCATGACCCAGTGCGGTATTTACACAAGCACAAACATAGTAGACGTGGCTGAGGATCATGTTGCAAAAATAAATAAGTTTACTCTTAAGTTTCATTCTTAAATGTATGTGTTTAGAGTGTACATGTATGTATATATAATAGGAGCCCGTGCAAATCATGATTTAAGTGACAGTATATTAGGGTTCAAAACAGAACCAATAGAACATAAAGGGTCTATCTAAGTGGAGATTTATTATAGGGACCGGCTCATGCAATTATGGAACCTGAGAGGTCCCACAGTTTGCCACCTGCAAGCAGGAGAACCAGGAAAACGAGGGGTAGTGTCCAAGACAGGAGAAGCGGGATGTCCCAGATCAAGCAAAGGAGAAAATTCATCCCTTCCTCTGCCTTTTTGCTCTATTGAACCCCTCAACAGGTTGGGCAATGTGTCAGTGAGGGTCACGTTCTTTATTCAGTTTACAGATGCAAATGCTAATCTTTTCCAGAACACCTTCACAGTCACAACCAGAAGTCATGTTTACCACCTCTCTGGGCATTGCATAGACCAATTGAGTTGACACACAATCACAGAGAATGATTTTTGATGCCATTTATATATTTAATAATAATTTCGAGTCAATAATTTATCACATGCAGCCCCTCTGCTGTGTCTGAACACAGTATGTAAAATTTAGTCTTTTTTTGAAACTAAGAATTATTTTTTAAAAGATTTATTTATTTATTTGAGAAGGAGATAATCTCAAGGAGGCTACACCACCCAGCACAGAGCACAATGTGGGGGTCAATCCCATGACCCTGAGATCATGACCTGAGCTGAAATCAAGAGTCAGATGCTCGACCAAGTGAGCCATCCAGGGGCCCCAGAAACTAAGAATTATTTTAATTCATATTTTTATTGACAACCCCAGTTGCTATGATCTCAGCAGAGCTGTTTGTACAAACTGGAATTAATAATGATAATAAAAAAGTAAGAATTACAAACAGGAGAAGTTGATTTGATATGACTGCCAATAAAACACATCTTATGTGCAAATATTGACTCTCACAACACAATTAGTGCTTTTGTTGAAATGAAAGCAGGAAAAACAAATTTTATTTGATAAATATATAATATTTGTAAATAATGTATGTTTTTACTTTATTATTCATCTGAACATCAATGTATCACCAACGGAACACCCACACATGTGCAATAGAAATTGAATTCAGTCATCTTTGATATTTTGCTGACTTTCAAGTCATATATAAACCACAGCCAGATTGTATGTATGTGATATATATACACATATATATAAAGCAAGATGTATGTGTGTATAGAAAGTCACATATATATTTATACATACACACATACCATATATATGCATATATATCATAGCAAGATTTTATATATAAATATTATATATTTTTATACATAAAATTTTAAATGTATATATTTTATATTTACATATATCTAACTTTGTATATATCTAGATATATCTATAACTAGAAAGATAAGATAGATAAAGATATATTGTTCAGGGTAAGGGGATAGAACATATTTTATTTACTTTGGGAAGGACTTGATTTTTCCCCCCCTTATAATTAGACTTACCGCCTACAGGTCTCCATTTGCTTTCATGCTTGAGTCTCCCGAATTTGAGTGGGCCTGACTCTAGAACCTGACTTTGCAACAAAACTTTACAGTAAAATGCATGTTATTTAGCCAGAACAAGAGGAGGTTCCTCCTAAGATATCTGGTTAATGGGCTGGTCTTGTAGACTTTGGTGGCCCTTTATGGCTGACGGGGTGTGCAGAAATCACAATGAGTTTGCTTTACCTGATATTATGGATTCAAGGGAGACCATAGAAAGGTACCCCAGAATGGAAGGGTGTGACTGTCACTTTACACCTGCTCCCTGAAGCCAATGCCCATTGCTTTCCCGTCAGGCTCACTTTATAGGAGCTGGTCTGCACCCACTCCCACAAAGTCCACTTGCACAGTCCTTACCAAGTGGACACATGACTGACCCCTCCCCCGGCCACCACTGACTGATTGGACCAGCCGTGGATATGTGGCTCAGTCCGAGCCAATCACATTCTCCCTCCTCAGGACTTGGTAGCTGGGGGCACTGCACATCAGGATGAGGTATTTGAGCGGAGGAGGCCTACTAGGGCCCTGTCTGCAGCCGGCGTGGCTGGGCATGCGGCAGGGAAGGCCTATCAGAGAGGAGCGAAGGCCGCAGAGGAGTAGAGAAGCAGGTTGAGTGACAGTGAGCAATGGCTAGTAACCTCAGTCCAAAATTTCCAGCCCCTGTGGGGCCTGGCATCCATCCGATATCGTTCTGTCCTTCTACTTTCTTTCTCTGTTTTTTTTTTTTTAAGGTTTTATTCTTTCTTTCTTTATTTATTTAATTTTAGTTATTCATGAGAGACACACAGAGAAGCAGAGACATAGGCAGAGGGAGAAGCAGGCTCCATGCGGACCCTGATGTGGGACTTGATCCTGGGTCTCCAGGATCACGCCCTGAGCTGAAGGCAGATGCTCAACCGCTGAGCCACCCAGGCGTCCCTCTTTCTCTGTTTTAATGAAACTAGTCCTTTGCAATGATAAGACCTGAACGAGACACAGAAAGTGAAGCCTTCAAGGAGGAATAAACCTTGACCAAGGTTACACACTCAGGTTAGCACTAGAGTCAGGTGTTCTGACTCCAAGTGCGAGGCTCTTTCCCCTCATCCTTGCTGATCCGGATTTCACTTTATCTTGAGGAGCTGGTAAGGGACATGTCTCCATGACTACGGCTCCTGGGAGGTCAGGGATCTCATGTCCTGTCCATCATCCTCTCTCTGGGGTTTGGCATCACACCTGGTGCACAGTAAGTGTTTAAGAAAAGTCTTTAGGATGAATGAATAAGGGATGAATAGGGGAAGAGCACAGCCCTCTATGCATGCATTTAATTTTGGGTGGCCTGGTGAGCAGCTGGCCCAGCCAGCCTCCCATGGGATGCTAGCTCCCACCCTGTCCCTGAGTCCCTGAGGTAATTCAGCCCTCCTTCTCTGAGCCTGAGGATTTCCTTGGTCCCACGTCAGAAGGGCCTTCTCTCTTCTCCCCAGGCCCTGGGACAGACTGCATTATTGTTCACCAGTTCCCGGTTACTTTTTCCTGTTCTGAATGGGAGCTCCCAGGTCATCTGCTTCGGCCAAAGCCACAGGAGCAGAGGGGAGCCCGTGTGCACGCAACACACTATATGTTTTTTTCCCTCTGCTGCAGCCACAGAACATGTGCCAGTAGTAGTTCCTCCCAGAATAAGGACGGTGCAGAGCAGAACCCTGGCTGAGTGTGCTGGTTGATTTTCCTGCAGCACAATCTTGCCAGTTTCTGGCTGATACCAGCTGGGCCCCCTCTCCTTGTCCTCTTTGCAGTAATCTTTCTGCTTCTCTCTTTGTGCTGGGTGATTTGTCCTGCACCACATCCCTCCTGCAGACTGCTTCGCCTCCCCCATTCTCAAGCCCTTGCTAGCTGGAGTCTCTGGTGCAGTCCTGGACCAAACTGCGTCCTAGGCATCTCAGTGGGATGCACAATGGACCCAAGCCTATCATCTCCATCAGCACATGTCTCTGCCTGACTGGCCCTCTCCTCTTTTCCCTCTATTGCTTCTGACCTTTACCTTCTCTCTTCTTCTCACAGGCCATCAGCCTTGGCATCTTCTGACGCTGAACCTATAAAATTGCCTGCCTATCAAATAGTTATTAACTGCGCCAGTGTTAGCATCCCTCACCCCTCACCCTTCCTGCTCCCTGGAGGAGAAAGAACAGCAGACAAAAATAACCATGATGTTGACAGAGGAACCTGATGGCGTACAATTGTAAAAACAACTTCCATTTTTTTTTCCTCTCAGGACTGTCTGACATATCTACTTTATCAACCCTGTCTCCCCACCCACAGATGATATCTTGGGCAGGTTCCCTCCATTTCTTGTCACTTTCAGGAAATGAAAAGTCCTTTGGTCACGGCTAGTCCCAAAATAGTGTGATTTCAGCGATAAAATGTCCAGACTCTTGTAATTCTTAAAACGTAGAACTTCAAGTGTCTTGCCAGTCTCCTTGGAAGCCTGGAGTGGGAAATGCCAGTGTGGTTGGGTTCTTTCTTTTTTCCACCTCCCTTTCCCACTCTGATGGTTCCGCATCCTTCCAGAAAGAGAACGACTTCTCAGAGAACAGACGGGGGGCACAGATGTTTCTACTTGACATGTTTCTACTGCCATGATTTGGTTTTGGAGTAGGATGGGGTCACACACTATTCCAAAACAGGATTTTTCTTCAGGAATGTTTGGGATGTCCCTGGGGGTCCCTCTCGTGGGCTTTGCTGTGCTGCAAGACTCTTCAGTGTGGGTAATGTGCTCCCTGTGAGATCTCCTGTGAGTGACACCACCATGACTCTTTCCCCAGTGGAGCTGCTGGGGAGGGTCTCCTTGAACCCACAGGCTATCCTCTTGGCAGGGCCCTTCAGGAGAAGTTCCTGAAAGGCAGTGGCACTAGCTGATATCTCTGCACAACACAGGGACAACACACTTCCAAGAAATCTTCTCTGCCCAATTTCCCTTTATCCCTTGGCCAGGGCATAGAGCTAAGGGTTGAGCTCACTGCCGGTGGCCTTCTGTGCATGTCCTGCATGGGCAGTGGAGCACTTTGCCTTGAAATGTGCAAGTGTTTTCCACTGTGGCTTAGTTCTTGCCTTGGGGGGAGGAGGTAGTTCTCAGCCAAATCTAAAGAAAAATAACCATTATTAGAATGAGGCCATCTGTTGAGAGTTAAGCCCTGTGTTTCCCATTTGATCCCTGGTGAAAAGAGCAAAAGATCTGAGCTGTTGTTGGCTCATTCCTGGATGTCAACACAAATGCCCATGCCTCCAGGTACGACACCCTGTTCCCTTATTTATCGGTTGATTCTGATGCTTATAAACTCTGATTACATATAGATACAGATATTGGCAAGGATACCTAAATACAGGGCGGCCTAGCTGGCTTTGCTTAGGATAATTGTGAACCATCATTAAATAAAACAAATCCTGTTGCTATTTGCCCTGGAGCAGGCTGCACAGAATTGTCCATCCGAGGAGAAGTGTGAGTGAAAATTGGTGCATGTGATTCAGAGCACCTGCCCTATGATTTTGGATTTGAGGCTGACATTCAAAGGCCCTGTCTGTCTTTTCAGGCGTGTCTTCCTGTGCAAGGCATGGCCTTCCCAATAGCCACTCACACTTCACCCCCCAGTGAGCTTTGGTTCCAGGTATTCTCCATTACTTCTCCAGGGCTTTCAGAAAGATATTTCCTGTGTGTTGTGTGGAGTCCATGTTTCAATTCAAATCTCTGTTACTTTAATAGATTTATGGTAACGTGTTTATATTTCTCTAAGTTTTAGCTTCCACATGTTAAAAAAGAATGGTAATGCATGCACCACTGAGCTCACGTAAAGACTGTATTACACATGTAAATTGTGTAACATAGGTAGTGTCTGGCAAATAATTATTGACAATAAAATTTTTATTTAGTGAAAAAAAAACAAAGCACTTGGAACATCTTTTGATTTTGGAGAAAACCTACTCACCTTTCTGTGTGTGCATGATTTGGTATGCAGATTTCATATATACACATGGACATATATATATATATATATATATATATATATATATTGACATATGAACTAATAAATGCAAAAATAAAAAAGCCCCCCCAACACCACTTGAATCAACTTTGATTAAAATGAAAGTTAAAACTAGATGCCACACTAGAAATGCAGGAAATCTAAGAAACTTAAAGACTATTAACAAAATTTTTTAAATTTTTTTTAAATTTATTTATGATAGTCACAGAGAGAGAGAGAGAGAGAGAGAGAGAGAGAGGGGCAGAGACACAGGCAGAGGGAGAAGCAGGCTCCATGCACCGGGAGCCAGATGTGGGATTCGATCCCGGGCCTCCAGGATCGCGCCCTGGGCCAAAGGCAGGCGCCAAACCGCTGCGCCACCCAGGGATCCCCTATTAACATAATATTTGGATGCGGAGAAAAGGGAACCCTCATACACTGTTGGTGGGAATGTGAACTGGTGCAGCCACTCTGGAAAACTGTGTGGAGGTTCCTCAAACAGTTAAAAATATACCTGCCCTACGACCCAGCAATTGCACTGTTGGGGATTTACCCCAAAGATACAAATGCAATGAAACGCCGGGACCCCTGCACCCCGATGTTTATAGCAGCAATGGCCACGATAGCCAAACTGTGGAAGGAGCCTCGGTGTCCAACGAAAGATGAATGGATAAAGAAGATGTGGTTTATGTATACAATGGAATATTACTCAGCTATTAGAAATGACAAATACCCACCATTTGCTTCAACGTGGATGGAACTGGAGGGTATTATGCTGAGTGAAGTAAGTCAGTCGGAGAAGGACAAACATTATAGGTTCTCATTCATTTGGGGAATATAAATAATAGTGAAAGGGAATATAAGGGAAGGGAGAAGAAATGTGTGGGAAATATCAGAAAGGGAGACAGAACGTAAAGACTGCTAACTCTGGGAAACGAACTAGGGGTGGTAGAAGGGGAGGAGGACGGGGGGTGGGAGTGAATGGGTGACGGGCACTGGGGGTTATTCTGTATGTTAGTAAATTGAACACCAATAAAAAATAAATTAAAAAAAAAAAAAAAGCTGGAACTCAAAACGATGTCATACCCAGGGGTTTCACCTACACACTAGTGTTAGAAGTACATATTGCTCCCATTCCAAGAGTACACATTGGTTAATAGTTAAAAAGAGCCTACTTTTCAACCCTGGGGTAGAAAGTCTAGTTTTTATGTAGGCAATATTTGCAAACTTTCCAATCACCTTTATTTATTCATATAAGAAATCATGAGTCAAGTTATTCTGTTCTAATTTTACAATAAAAATTACTGTTATAAAAAAGCTAATAGGCTCTCTCAAAATTACAAAGGAAGTTGACAATAGGTCTAGAAATATAATTGAAAATACTATGTATTCATTTATGGCTTATCTGCATAAAAATTAAATTTATGGCTTCTAGAAAACTTTTGGTGTCTTAGAATCAACAGAAAATTGTACTACATTTGCAAAACAATTTGTGAACATTTAAAAAAAATAAAATAAAATAGAAGGCATCCTTGAATCAATTAACGCATATATAGATACATAAAACAGAAGATTTAAAGGTATCTACATGCTAGTTTCCAAAAAACTAAGTTAAATTTCTACTGTTTTTATCCTGTCATTATAAAGTAGTTTCTAAGCCCACATACTACAAAAGGACAAAGTATTTCTGTCTTATTGAAAACTTTATTTTAAAAGTTCTAAGGCCAATTGACTTGTAACCTTGAGACTATTAATACTTATTTGAAGACATGACATTTATTAAAATATTTGTTCTAAAAATTGTGGTAGTTTACTAGAGGCTGTAAGTGTTGTTTGCCATAGTCAGTGAATTTTATTCACTAATCTTGAGATAATTAACCCGTTGACTGTGACTTCATTGATTTAGTCCTAATTAACTAAAACAGTGTAACATCTGCATAGATTCTCTTAGAAGTGGGAGCATTGCTAAAGGCATTCCTTTTTGTAAAAAGTTACAGAAATATTTTTAAAAAGTGACTCTAACAATTTAATTTAAACACAGTGTAGATTTCTTCTCATTATCTAAGTGATGTAGAGGATCACCAAGCTTCAATGCAAAATACTTAGAATAATGACGCCACAAATTTACTTTTGCTACTTTTCCATTGAATCCACAATTCCTTTTTCTCCAAGCCCACAAGTGAGCATTGAAATGGAGCCTGAGCTGGAGAGGTCTGTTGATCTGAAGTTCATGACTACTGAACATATATTGTATCTTACAGTCCCAAGCACTATAGTGGGCACAGGGGACCCAGAGATGAATGACCGTGTCTGACATAGGTTCTTCCTTTCTGAAGCTTGAATGACTTTATTCAGGGACCTTCACTGCACATACGACATTGGCATATAGTTGCAGGGATTCATGTGCCATCTTTATCTATCCAGAGAAACATCGAAAACTTATGGATCTTTCTTTTTCTTTTTTAAAGGATTTTATTTATTTATTCATGAAAGACACAGAGAAAGGCAGAAACATAGGCAGTGGGAGAAGCAGGCTCCAGGCAGGGAGCCCGATGTGGGACTTGATCCTGAGACCGAGGATCATGCCCTAAGCCAGGGCAGGTGCTCAACCGCTAAGCCACCCAGGCGTCCCTGGATCTTTCTTTTTTAAAGAACCTTGAGTCTGGAACAAGAGATGATCTACTATCAAAATGGAGGAATCAGATTGTGATCTCTTTGTTCTGTGAGTTGAATGAGAACTGGTGGGTTAAGAGGTGGGTGGAGGGTGGGTAGAAAGAGTGCCATCACAGGCACAGAAAACCACTGTGGCCCTACACCTGCCACTAATTTCCTTTGTGGCCCTTTGACAAGTCACTCTCCCCTTCTCAGCCTCAATTTCCTCACTTGCCAGAGATTGGAGGGGTGACCACCAAGGTCTCTGAAAGTCCTGAGACCATAGGTAAGAGTTTATGGGATGGGATGGCTGATTGGCTTGACTCTAAAAGATTCAGAAAGGGAGACAGAACATAAAGACTCCTAACTCTAGGGATCCCTGGGTGGCGCAGCGATTTGGCGCCTGCCTTTGGCCCAGGGCGCGATCCTGGAGACCTGGGATTGAATCCCACGTCGGGCTCCCGGTGCATGGAGCCTGCTTCTCCCTCTGCCTGTGTCTCTGCCTCTCTCTCTCTCTCTCTCTGACTATCATAAATAAATAAAAATTAAAAAAAAAAAAGACTCCTAACTCTGGGAAAAGAACCAGGGCTGGTGGAAGGCGAGGAGGGCGGGGTGGGGGTGGGGGTGAATGGGTGACGGGCACTGAGGGGGGCACTTGACGGGATGAGCACTGGGTATTATTCTGTATGTTGGCAAATTGAACACCAATAAAAAATAAATTTATTATTAAAAAAAAAAAAAAAGATTCCATATGTGGCCAGCCACTGGGTTCTTGTTTTTCTCACCCCGCCCTGTGGTGGACTTGTGGAAGCAAAGATAAGATGCCTGATCCCTAAGCTTAACTGTTTTCTTTCCCCATCAATCTAGTTTTGGTAAAAGCTCTCTTTGTCGAATTGTTCAGAGCAAGCTTTTGGCATTGGCAGACTGGAGTTCCAACCTCAGCCCTGCAGAGTCACTGTTCAGTTCCCCGAGCCCCAGGATCTTCCTCTGTAAAATGAAAGCTGGCTTCACACAGTTGGTATAAAAATTAAGAGGGAGAACACATTTGTAAAGCACCTACAGTGGCTGGCCCAAAGCAGAGTTCCATATACGCTCAGTGTGTATTGTCCTGGCTGGTTATTAGCACTACTCCTTGACAAGGCACCCACTAGCATTCCAGGCATGTAGGAGAAGCTCTCTCCATGCCTGCTCTTACTACTGTTTGATGATGCTAATTTCTCTCCCAGGCACCCCACCACACTTTCCAGGTTGTAAATCTGCCTCTCATCCTTGTAGCCAGCTGCCTCTTGAACAGGAACCAATTCTCTGTAATCAAGCCCACGGAGATGGCAATTCCCCGTCCCCACATCTGCTGGGGACTCACAGCTTTATCGCTCTCCTTGGTTAGAATTGAAATACTTTATAGCATTAATGCTTTTCAGATTGAAACCCACAGGGTTGGTTTTCCAATTTCCCCCCTGGGACCATAGCAGAACTTGTCTCCCAGAAGACAGAATAATTGTGCAGTCTCTGACAAGGCCTTAGATCCTACTTGCTGGCTGGGAGAGCATCTTCTGGCACAATGAATAATGGTTATCAGGGTAGGATTTGGTCAGCTATGGTTGATGGGCCATCAACAAGAAAGACACCTGGAATTAATACTGCCGATGGAGCCAGCAGCGGGGGTGTTGCGTGTGGCTAATGGGGTCTCATTTATTGCTCATGACATGCCAGGCACTGAGCTAAGAGCTCTGCCCCCAAACAACTCTGGGATCCAGAATAAGAGCGAGGACATTAACTTGTTATGGTGGTTATGAACTGAGCAATCAGAATGGATGCTGGCCAGAGGCCCCTTCCAGTGCGTTCTGGGGGAATACCAAACCTAATGATGACAGAATTATCACTATTCCTCAATCTACTGATGTGAAAACTGAAGACCAGAGAGGTTGAGTAACTTGCCCAAGGTCACCGAGTAAGGGCAGAGTCTGAAGTGTGGCGTGGATCTGATCTGTGTGGGACACCTGTCCTCCTCTCCTGCCCCCTCCCTGCCACAGGCACAGATTCTGTTGCCCTGCATTTTCTTCCTGACAATGCATCGACAAAATATATCGTGTTCCCATCTCATTCTCCTTCCTTTGTATGGATGTTCTTTGAGCCTGTGCCTGTGGGTAGAAACTGAATCCAAGCTGAGACCCGATAGGACTTCCATTAGCGTTTTTTTAAGGCTCCTCAGAGCTAGTTTTGCCTGAGGGCTGAACTTTTCGGAGTTTCTGGCCAGAGCCTGCTAGCTAGCCAGCGAGCAAGTGAGCCAGGGCCTTCCCTGTCTCCTCTGCACAACCTAGCAAAGGTTTGGGACGGGGGGCTGTCAATCAGATCAGCAGCAGAGCTCACTTTCAGGCATGCATGCCCATGCCACCTGAAACTTGATTTTGAAGAGGAACCAATGTTTCCTGGGCCCCGACTATGTGCCAGGCATCTACCCGCACTATCACACTGGATCCTAAAACCGATGTCACTGTGGAATCCCTGGGGCTGAGATTTGAGTCTCTGCTCCTCACTCACTCACTGTGCTGTCTTGTTGAAGTTATTTGATCTCTTTTGTCAGTTGGGAAAGATGGGTAGCAATGCCTCCTACTTAATGAGGTTATCGATGGGGTGAAAATGGATTAGAAGAAACTAGATATGTAAAATGTTTAGCAGAGTAGCAGGCATACAGCAAGTGCTTAATACGTGGTAGCTGCTGTCATTGTCCCCTTTATGACCAAGAATACCGAGAAGGGCTCAAGGCCCACATGTAAGGGCATCTAGCTCATAAGCTACCAGATGCTCCTGATTCTTAACACATTATGGTGCATGATCTTTGCTAAAAAAATAAAAATAAATTAAAAACACCGAAGCTTTTAACTTGGTACCTAATAAATTTAAACAGCATAGGAGTTGAAAATCTTCCAGAAAATGATATTGAGGATTTAACCACTTTTGTGTGTTTTTGTTTTTGTGTACAGCTAACTACCTCTGTAATCGCTCTGGAGGGTGGGGTGGCCAGGGGAACAAGGCAGAGCTATGTCTTTCCTAATAGCTAATAACACCCCGGCTCTTGCCACCAGAACCTCCCAAGGCGGGGAGCCTGCTGCCCAGCTGAGCAGGGAATGAGCTCCTTCTGACTTTTGGCAAAGCCAGGAATTCATACACAGGGGTGGCAGGTTGGGAGTGAATATCATTTGTTTTGAGACAATCAGACCAGTCCCTCCCCTCATTTTCCTAGTTATGATTCCTAAGCTGGGGGCACATCCTCTCTGTGGAATTGTATTGGAGGGAGGAGGGGAAGGAGAGAGAGAAGAAACTCACAAGGATGGACTGTACGTCCCTGACCTTCAGTTCACAAATTTGGTCTTCGGTGCCCTCCTATGAGGTCTGCGGTGGTAACTCCATGTCATGGTTAAGAAAACTAAGACTCAGAGAGGGGAGGTGACATTTCTCATGACACACAGAGGTACAGTCAGCACAAAAACTGGGAGCTCTCCAGCCCCCAAACTCCTACTCCTCCCTCTACATGAAGCTATCAGGAATTAGGGAATGGCTTCCAGCTCTGGCCATGATTTTAGAAGCTCTCTTGTTTCCTCTCGAAGCTCATTATTATGGCATATGATGGGTCAAGGGGAAGTCTGGCTTAGATCAGATATGACATACATTTCACTCAAAGGGCAGCTCTGGGCTGGATGAGATTCTGAGATGGCAGGGTCTCAGCTTATTAGGAGAGAATGCTAGGATTGATTGGCGATGTCTGCCTTGGGCACATCTGTGGGTAGCTGGGAACGTTTCTCCGAAGTGCTGTGATTGTTCTTCTTATCCCCATAGCTCATTGCAAGATGGCAGCTCCACCTCAGCCTCCCACTCCTATTCTTAAGCAAGTAGGAAACAAAGAAAGGAGAATGGGGAAGGGAATACACTTGTATCTGACATATCAAGACATACCCCAGAAATTCCCAGCAGACTTCTGGATCATTGACCAGAATAGTGTGGCGTGGAGACACCTTGCTGAGTGGGAGTTTGGGAAAGTAAGCATTTGACTGGATCCACTTTTACCTCTCAGAAAAACTAGGATTCTGTTAAGTAGAGAAGTGGAAACTGGATATCGGGCAGGAAAACAGCAGTGTCTGCCATGTGTACCATGCCTGGATTGGATATCTCCATGGTCCCTTGTAGCCAAGGCAGCCATCTGACGACTTGGCAAATTTTGTTCTTCTTGGGTACAATGATATTTTCTTCAATGAATATGCACTGCCTAGTGCATGAGGGATCTTCAGCAGATATTCAGTGTGAAGGAATCCATGCCAGTGGGACAGTCCCTGGTAGCTTAATCCAGGAGGACAGAGAATCCATGGGAGAGGAATCCCAGTGAGCAATGCTCAGAAAGCAGTGATGTGACCACAGCATAGCACCCGAGGATTGGCAGGGCTCCCACCCGGGACCGGAGGAACGGGAGATGGATAACAAGGAGAGCTCCTGGCAGCCCCCGAGCACCGGGGCACAACTCAGTCTCCGGGCTCCCAGGGATTGCAGCAGTGCATGAGCATCATTGTGTTCATGGGGTCGATGTTCTGGAAATGTGTGTGCGTGGGTGAGACAGTGGGGTTAATTAACAGTGAAGCATTTCTTCGCAACTGGATGAATTTGGGGAGTGACAAGTATGTGAGCAAGTAACAGGAGATCTGTTGGCGCAGAGCGAATGAATGAAATTTGAGCGGAGACAGGAAGCAAAGACGGGAGTCAAGCAGGTGCTTATAGAAGGGTCCAGTGGTGTACACGTCTGGGGTGTGTGTATGTGAGTGTGGCACATGCCGTGTAAATGTGTGTGGCGGGAAAGTGTCCCCGGCAGAGGAAACTGAAGCTTCGAGAAGCCACAGTCCTCTGCTCGCACCTCCTCACAGTGGCTGTCACCCATGCTCAGCTGCTCGGTGCTGTCCTGAGGGCAGTGCCCTGGGCTGGGGCTCTGGGGATTCCCAGGTAAAGCACAGACATGCAGCTGCACCTGGAAGTCAGAGAGACAGCCGCTCTGGGGCTACAGGCCGGGGGCCTGGCACCCCCGTGTCTGGGCTCTGTCAGGAGCAGCCCTGATGTGGGTGGGGGCTGGTGGGAGGGAGAGACCGAGGCACAGGGCTGGAGGATCTGAGGAGTCCTGGGGGAGGGAGCGGAGGCCTGGGTGTCCTCTGCAGCTTTGTCACACTCACTCTGTGTGTGGCCTTAGGCAAAGCACCTTCCTGCACTTCGGTCTTGTTGATAAACTTAGTGTTATGTAACACTCTTCCCTTTAGCTCTTAGCCCAGGGCCACCATCTTAATAAATAATAGTCTATCATTTTAATACATGATAATAATAATAGCAACCGTAGTAACAACATCCACTGCCACTGGCTCAGTTTAGCCTTCTCCCTCTGCAGGCCACTCCCTGTCTCCAGCCTCAGCCTCTGTTCCATTACCCACATGCAAGCCTGGGGGGTCCTCCCCAAGCGCCGGTGTGATCCTGTGGCCCCCGGAGAGCCCCGCAGTGGCTTCTGTGACTCCCCTCCATGTCTCACCGCCTGCTGCCTTCCTTCCCTCTGGCCATCCATGAGCTTCTCAGAATGAGCTGGCTTCTCCCCGCTGTACCCCACGGCCTGAACCACTGCATGGATCGATAGAAAGATGGACAGATGGGACAAGGGACATATGTACAAGCCATAACGGCTTCTGGGTTCCAAAACTAGCACCCTCATTGATAGCAGTGAATTCAGTGCCTTCATCGGAGCCTTATAATGTGTCATGATGAAGGCGGCCGAGGCTATCTGGGGATTCTAGGGCGAAGTTGTGGGAACATGTTCTGGGGCTTATTATGACCGGAGCCATTTGGTCCCTGGAAGTGTGGCACAAGAAAAATCCCCATCTCCGTCCCACTCCTCCTGCCCTTAAAGAACTGGGCTGCAGCCTGAGGTCAATATGTGGACCTGGCTCTTGTGCTACCCAGCACATTTTTAACTTGCCACTTGGAAATCTGAATCCAGCCTGCTGTGCCGCAGTGGGAGGGACATTTTCCGGCTTGTTACCTTCACCTGGAGGAGGAACATCCAAATTACCTACAAGCTGGGGAAAAGATCATCTCCGTATTACCTACGGCATACAAATTTCCTTCGTGGCATTATTGAAAATCCTCCCAGGTGCCTGGTTTGGGGTTATTGTAGCAAGACAACTATGTGGTACCAACTGCCTCTTTACTCTCCTAAGCGAATCTTGGCACCACTTCTTGCAGGAAGCCTTCCATGATTACCTGTTTCTTTCCACTCCCCTACACCAAGGCTGCTTTGGTCCACCAACTCTCATTTCCATGATAGGGTGTGTACCAATGTGGCTCTTTGCAAAATGGCAGCTTCAATTCCCTTACCCTGTAGGTCCCTCCCCTGGGAAGTAAGAGGAGGATAAGGAGTTTGAGCCTGTGTGTCCTCCATATCCCACTGTCATCACCGCTGACTCCCTGAGCTACTAGTGGGGGCATCACTCACTTCAAACCTGTTTCCTCCTTTCTCAAATGGAAATGTGCTAGCCCTGTCAGAGACCTTGGGGAGGAACCAGAAAGAGTTTGGAGATCCTTTATGAGTACTTGCGAAACGAACTTTTGCTTCTGACCTAGAAGTCATAAAAAGGAAAACACGGACGCTGAACACACTTGGACCCAAAGCATCTAAAAGGGCACAGCTGCGGTCCAAGAACCCTGTGCCAGCGACACCTCATCCCCCTGCCCTTCTTTGTTTACCAGACTTTGAGAAACACCCTTTAGCCAGTTAATCTGCGGACAGGCATAAAACAATGGTCATGCCTTAGAGTCACACTTAGTTTTTTTAAACCCCAAATCCTGTTATCCATTGAATGACTTTGGCCTAGAAAAGAATTTTGACTATTTTTGAAAATCAAATTCACCTCCTGGGGATAAACACTTGCTACCACTGTGATAATTCAAGAGTCGATTCCCCACCAATTTCTTCTTCCTTTCTAGGCAGCCCGGCATCACAGGAAGAATTTTAGAGTCAGCCAGTTGGAATTGGAAGCCTGGCTTCTTCGCCTCTCACCTGGGTAGCGTGGGGCAAGTGACCTAACCTCTCTGAGTCTCCAGGTCCCCACCTGGAGGATGCGAGCCCCCCGGGATCTCACAGGGTGAGAGAGAATACTGAGATAACGGCCAACAGCATGGCCGATACTCATGCGGTGCTAGTCCTTCTTCCCCTGCCTCTGAGTCCCACCCATCTCTGCCCCCCCGCTGTCTGTATGGGGCACCCTGGTTCCTCTGGCTTATTGTTAAATACTTTCATCCTCGTTTCACGTATTCCCACACTGGCATTTTAAGTGCACAGCCATGCTTATTCGTTTCTATATTCCTTTACAGTGCTATGGGGTACTTAGCACGTAGTAGGTGCCCCAAAACAACAAGCCCTGTTTTAAGCCTGTTTCAATGAGCCCAGTATGTCCGAAGCTCTGAAACCACTTCTGATAGAAAAGTCACAGGAATAACTGCCATGCAGCCAGACCTCGCAATCAGAGAAGGATGCCATTTCCAGGGTAATAGGTAACTACTGGCAGTCATTTTGTAAAAACATTTGGCCTCCCAGGGTGTCTGCTTTGAACCTCTTAAGGACTGTAAATTCCGGTGTTCCTTAAAAAGTGAGTTTTCTCCGCCCTGCTGCAGTTCTCCAGAAACCCTCTAGATGGCGGTCTTCAACACTGATAAAGCCCTAAAGCCTCTGGAAGCTCAGGGAAGAAGGGGAAAAAAAAAATCTCCTTTTATTATCAATGCATTAAGAATGAATTTATCATCCTGGCTCAGCAAAAGCCTAGTTATTCGGTAAGAAGCTTTATCCCCAGCTAACGTGCAGCTTAATCAGTTCGGTTAGATACAAAGCCAGCTCAGGCCTTTGTCTCGTGCTCAGAATGAATAAGCCAGCCTTCCCAGCCTCGGGAACTTAGCTTCTCCCCAGGATCTTTGGGCTGGGAGGTGAGAGGAGGGTATGGGGGCAATAAGCGGATGCAGAGAGGCCTATACCCCAAAGTGAGAATGAGGGATGGATTATCTAGCCACGGGCTTCTTGTGGAATGATACCCATAATAACAACCGAAATGTCCCAGAGGCTTACTGCATGCCACGCACTGTGCAGATGCTTTTCTGTTCCAACTCATCTAACCTCATCACCTAGTTGTATGGATGGGGAGACTGAGGTCTGGAGAATGAGTGAATCACACGATGTCCCATGGTCAGGGGTGACAGAAAGGTACAGGACTCAGACCTGGCTACAAAAACCATGTTCTTAACTCTTGGTCCATGATGCCTTCCATGAGTGGGCTGGGGACACAATCCCACCCTCAAAATCTACCCACCCCACGTGGCCAGAGCACCCCCTCCCCCAACCCCACTGACAAGCGAGACAAACAAAGGAGGTGGGAAAGCCCAGTATAAACCCATACCCACGTGGGAAAACAGTGCAAAGCACACACTCCACAACTCTGGGGCAGATGACATAGCAGAGAAAGTATAGGTTGTTGGGAAAATGCACAGAGAGACCTGAGTTTGAATCCAGATTCAGCCAGTTTCCTGGGCAAGTGGATAACATCTTAGAATCTCCACTGATTCCAAGGATGCAGTCCAAATGGGAGGGAAGAGGGCAGCCTGGGTGGCTCAGTGGTTTAGCGCCGCCTTTGGCCCAGGGCATGATCCTGGAGACCCGGGATCGAGTCCCACGTCGGGCTCCCTGCATGGAGCCTGCTTCTCCCTCTGCCTGTGTCTCTGCCTCTCTCTTGAATAAATAAATAAAATCTTTAAAAAAAATGGGAGGGAAGCTAAGTAGTTGCAAATTCTTAGGAGCCATGAATGGGTGGTTGGCAGTGCACAAAATGTGGGTCCCAGGGATCAGCTCAGGCTCTGCTCACAACCAGTAGGGCTCTCAAGACAGAGCAAGGACAGCTCGACTAGGGAGGCTGTTTACTTGGTTAGGAGCTTTGAGACCAGGCAGCCTGGATTTGACTCCCTTACTGGCCATGTGGCTCCGGCCAAGTTATATAACAGCTCCAAGCCTCTGTTTTCCCATCTGCAAAATGGATATACTCAGTTAATGTACTAGCGTCGGACCAGACGCACAGATAAGTAAGGTTGAGCAGAAGTGAGCAATACCACGGGAGAGACACGATGGCGAACACTTTCCCAGAAGGAAACTCAAGGCACAGAGAGCGACACCTGTCACGGGGAGTGGGGGGAGGGGTTGGGGGTTCTGTTATCCCAAACCTTGCTCCCAAGCCTGTTTCCCAAACTGCTGGTGTTCAAAGAGTGTGCTAGCAGTCACACAGCTTCATCCCCATGCCTACTCAGGGGCCCGAGATTCCTCTCCACGGCACTTCTAAATGGCTGGCTTCGGGCTTTGCTCAGGAGTCCGTATGCTCATTTCTTGGAATTGCTTTCTTGAATACAAAGATCAATACTGTCCCCGCCATCAGTCTTGTGAGAGGATGGAGACAGTGCAGAAGGAGGGAGTGGGTGGGGGGAAGGAGGCAGGCGCAAGGGCAGCGATGTAAGTGAAGGGGATGTGGGCAGGGATGGTAGTCACTTCCTTTGAGGTCATTCACCAAACGAAGCTGCATTGACAAGTCCTGGGAAAAGGTGATACGTAGACATCAGAGTTATTAAAACCACCACATTAAGGCTTTTGAGGAAATAGCAAGGAAAAAACGGGCCAGTCCTGTTCGGCCAAAGGTCCCCTCCATTTGTGATGCTCCATGAGAATGTTAGTTATTCTAAGTGCACGCCATCTCTAGAAATGCCCTTGGCAGGAAGTCAGCGGGGACCCTCGACTTGGAAGCTCAAAACCAAAGACGTTGCCGTACCTGTGGGTGGGGTGTAGTGCCAGTGGGCTTAGGGGCATCTGAAATCTGGAATTAGAAGACTATAGTTTCATGGGACTCATCTGTAGACCAATGGTCCAGTGGTCACTGAAAGTCCTTTCAAATGACTTTTCTATGAGAAATTTCACATTGTGGTTTCTAGAGGGGACAATGAATCTAGCACAACCCAGGCCCTCAGTAAGAAGGCAAGCCACCAGACGAGGTGGAAGAGTCTACCACTAAAGAAGGCACTTGAGTGACAGGTAGGGTCCCTTGAGCTGGCGTGAGCACCTGCTGTCCAGGCTTCGTGATGCTGGCTAAAGGCTTGTGTCATCACCACGAGCTGGTTGCAAGGTGGTTCCTGTGTTCTGCTTGCCCGGGATGAAAACTGCATCTCACAGAGAGGTTAAGGAGCTTGGCAAGATCACGCAGCTGGAAGTAAGAGAAGAAGCTGTGTTTGGTCCCAAGTCTATGCTACTGTGATCATGATGGACAGGCTGTGGGGAAACTTGTTTGACTCACTGGTAGATTCCAGAGCCATAAAAGTGACTCATAAATAGAAGATGAAGCCTTAGTTACCTCCTGAGAACAGACAGGGACCCAGAACACTGGGCGTTTTCTCAGACCTCTTCCCTCCGGGGCTTCCGGACACAGCAGGCAGAGGAGAGGGAGGGTGGTCTTGGACTCCGAGTTCAAGTTCGGATTCCCGAACTTCTGATGCCAAGGACTAGTAAATTGATATTAATAAAAAATTGAAGATGGCATTGGGGATGGACTTTATATCTTGCATTTAAAAACTTACTATCTGCTATTCCCATCATTTCACATAAAGAGGACATTTTAATACACACCTAATTAAGAATATTTTAATCTCATAAAAAGAATGGTCCCCTAAATTGAATACATTTCATTTTATGAAAATTCGCTACTCTTTATCTATTTTTCCCATTTTGCTGCAGTCAAAGGCAACCATGATTACTCACTGTCTGCAGTTCACAGGAATCCTGGCCCCGGGCTACCTCATCCTGTGTCCTAAACTCTGGGTCCTTTTGCTGTAGGGGGAGTCCAAGAGGAGGCCTGGGGGGTGGGGGTGATGGCCTATCTCCCTCAAGTGGACAGTTCACCCCTTGAACCCACCAAAAAATCGGGGCAAAACATGGATAATTTTGCACTACCTCTGTGTGCATTAGTGAAACATGTGAACGGCATCGTCAAAGGTGGGTTAATTTTCTTCTCAGACACACGCTTCCATCCTGTGAGATGAACCAATTTAGGAGAGAGTTGCTAATTAGACGTCTTTAGAAAATTGGGTTTCTTGGATGGATAAGACTGATTTGCAGACGCTATTCTCATTGCACACCTGCTAATGGGTACTTCCAAGGCACTTGTGACGAGTCCAGGAGAGAATGAGCCAATGGCAGGGAGCGCACAGAACTCATGGATCGTGCTCACGAAAGGCAGTTTCCCCCTTTAAATACTTGCTCGCTCTCACTGCTGCAATTCATGTCCAAAGTTGCCTGGATGAAAGATGGACTGCGTTCTGCGGGCCCAGGGCTATTACTGCCTTCTTGGAGGCAGCCTTTGTTATTGGCTAAGTGCTCTCTTGTGGCCACAGACGGCCCACCTGCACAAGGAGGTGTGTGATCGCAGCCCAGCGCTGTGTTGGCCTCTGTAGCGGGAGGAACATGGGGTTCCCTGTTCCTTTGCCCCTCCAGAGTGACACTGATAGGAGAATATCCGAGTGCAAGAAAGGGGTCGATGAAAGGGTGGAGCAACATGTTACCAGAAGATGCAAAACTTATTGGGTCCAAGGAAAAGAAGAAAATAAACTTCTCTCAGCTTCTGCGAGGTGCCACACAGGTGCCAGGGGTTCAGAAGTAGGCTGGAACAAAGTTAGAGCTCTTGACATAGACCTCAACTTGTGGAGGAGAGTGACAAGTAAATCAGCGACACATTCAAGGCATCTTGGCTGTAAGAAGTTTACGTGCAGCATCGGTGACATGAGGAGCTCCACTGAGGACCCAGGAGGTAGGGGAGTCTCACAGAAGTGACACTTGATAATAACATGGATACGTGGGCACTGTGATACCCTCATAAGCACTTTTATAATATTGTTTTGTTTATCTCCCAACAACAGCCTATTATTCCCATTTTACAGAAACAGAAATGGACCGTGTGTGTGTGTGTGTGTGTGTGTGTGTGTGTGTACAGCATTTCAACTGCCTAAGGGAACTAACTCCTCACTTGTACGGGCTCCCTCCAAGGTCCTCGAGGGAGGTCCAAGCCCTAGAAATGTGGTCATATGTTTTGATACGTTTCACAAAAATAGAATATTTTAGGGTAATCAATTAGGACAATTGTCCCTTTCACTGTGGCTGTCCATCCATCACACTTTCCTTCACGCTGAGTTGTGTTGAGTGCTCTGGACAGTTTGGGCATCTAACTAAGGGAGGGTCAGATTTTGGAGACATTTATTTTGAGTTTAATGGGATACATCCATCTGGATTTTAGTCCCTTAGGTGCATAGTTAAGTTCCTGCTGGTCTCTCCAGGGGAGGAATGGCTTCCAGGACTACCCACCACTCAGCATGCCAGCTCACTGGGTGTGGCCATGTGAGTGCAAGGTCTGGGCCACACGGCAACAGGAATGGGTCCTGCACTACCCAATGCAGATGTGAGTTGCAGAGGAGAGAAACAAGGTGTGGAATGTACAGAGCCAGAAGCTGGTCTGTGGAAAGTTCTCCCAATCTTCCAATCGTGAGACATGTAGAGCTGTACGAGAAGATTCAGTGTTTACTGATGTCTATGCAAAATGGGACATTTCCTCCTTTCAGAGATGTGTTTGTGTGTACATTAATGCATTTGCACCATCATGCACCATACATTTCTTTTGTTCTCTGAATGCAGTCTTACAAAATAGAATTTATCAGAATTCCTGAATTTGTAAAGCACAAGAGTGGAGCGCCACTGCAAACAATGCTTACATCTGTGCTTGATGCAGCCCCCTCTCTCGTAAGATCTCTTTTGATCAACCACACTGGAAAACGACTGAATTATATTTCTATTCACTCTTTAGAAAATTATATCACAAAATTGCTGTCCTATGAAGAAGCAATCATGGAGTATGCTGCCAGAAATGGTGGGGGAGAAAGTACTATAGAGGTGGGTCAAGCAGCTAATTAGTAAAAAAGTCTTATTTTTCTGGAAGCTGTTTGCAGCATTGGCCCGCTATTTTACAATTTGAAGCTTGTTGTGATATTGTCTATTCCCATTCTCATTTTTTCTCACATTTGCACCTAATTTTGTGTTTGTTACTCTGCATTCTTTTCTTAATGGGGGTACCCAGAAGGACTTAATTTCTGGGCCCTGCCGCACCTGCTGTGAGGAGGCGTCCTTTCTGTGCGTGTCACCTGTGTCACTGGCGTGTTGGACTGTCCTGAGCCCTCTCCCCTTCTTCCTTCCTCTGGTGACAAAAATCAGCCTGGCATTAACACTTCCAAACTGCATTTCTTCCTTAAGTCTAGTGGCTTTTGAATGAACATTTCCCAGCTGTGAGCCACACATTTGGCAACCATGCTCCAGACACACTGGAGCCGTGACGTGAATCAGCCAGAGGAGCTGAGCGCCTTCCCTGGTCACTCCCTCTGTCCACCTCACCCCTGCTAGTGAGCTCAGAGGGGCCATATGCTCCCTCCCACACAGAATATTTTCATGCAACCCTCAGCCCAGACTCCACCTGGGCATTTGGATGTTTGTTCCCTGCATGACAGGCAGAGAAAGCCAGTTTCCCTTGGGCCTGGGTGACAGCTCCTGGTCTGCAAGAGGAAAGCCCTCCTGTTCTAGGCACTCTACAAGATTTATAAATACTGAAATGAGTCGTGAACCCACGCTGTACCTCTGATGGGGAGAAGTCCATGTCCTCGTACCGTCTACAGAGGGCTCTGAATCCAACCTGAAAGGGCCTCCTGGGAGGACTCACACCTGAGCTGGAGCTTACAGGGCAAGACTGCACTGTCCAGGTGAGGAAAGGCAGCCACCGTGTAGTGCCCACATATCAACATTGTCTGCCAGTCATTCTGTCCAGCTCTAGTCTAGGTGCTGCTGAGGAGGGACTGGGCACATGTGATGTGAGTCCCCAACCAGCTCACCTTAAATTAAGCAGAAGGGAGATTGTGCTGGGTGGGTCTGACCTAATCAGGTAAGTGCTTTCAAAGAAGGTTAGGCCTTCCTTGAGCTCTGAGACTCCAAACAGCCACTGGGTCCGCCATTCTTCTCATCACACCTCTCCAAGTCCCACCCCCGAACTTCCTTCCTGACTGCACCTGGGGGCAACAGGCTTCAGCTCATGCTGTGTGATTCCAGAAGGCTCATCATCTTTGCTTGCCTGCCCTACAGACTTTACTTACTTTGTCAGCCCACAGTTGCATAAGCTGATTTATTATAATAAATTCATATACATATATCTCATATACAATAAATATTTTATATATCAGTTCTGCTTCTTTGATTGGATGCTGACTTGTAAAGATGATGATGAAGATGATGATGCTGATGATGATGATGTAACAATGAGATAAGGAGCCGAAAGTGATAAATTATCGGTATCAGGTGTTATTCTCATTTATCTTTGGCAACTCCATGAGGTGGGTGCCATTACTCTACCTTTTTATAGATGAGGAAACTGAGTCACAGAGAGGCTGAGCAACCTGTCATACAGCAGGTCACCTTGGCACTGGGCCCCTAATCCATCTCGCCTGGGCCTCATGCTGCGGGAGAGGAAACAAGCAGACCCAGCTCTCTGATGCTTACAGCAGGGAGTATCAGCATTGAGATGGGAAAAGATTTAGGTGGGAGTCAGAGCCACTCCATGTACCAGCCTGCTGTCCCTGTTGGTAGTAGAGAGCGCCACAGAACAGGGAACACAGGGTATCAGGAGGAAGGCTGCTAACCTATTACCAGCCAGACACACGAGCACACTGAGGCCCTGTAAAGGCACAGAGAAGCAGCAGAGTATAATCAAATTTGTAGTGTCCTGTGGAGCAGGTCCCTTCTGATGCACAAGCCCCACCAGGACCCTGCACTCCATGGAGCAGAGAGACTCCTCAAGGGAGATGTCAGCAACCAGACAATGAAATGCTCTGCCCATCGAAAAATTCAGTAGAGTAGCAAGGGTTAGGATGAGGTTTGGGGAAGAGACAAATTGGAAACTTTAACCTTTGGCATTGCCCAGGCAGGAAGAAATGAGTCTCTGGACCTCGTATATAGCGACACAGTTACCATAAGGTTGAGGGGGTGGCTCTGTGCTTTGGCTCAAGATGTGGGCCTGTTTTGCCACAGGCAGAGAGAGAAACAGAGAGAGAGAGAGAGATTCATACATCTGTGCAGATAATGGTAATATCAGTACTGGTATAATAATAACATAATTGGGGCACCTTGGTGGCTCAGTGGTTGAGCCTCTGCCTTTGGCTCAGGTCGTGGGGTCCTGGGATCGAGTCCACCATTGGGCTACCCACAGGGAGCCTTTTCTCCCTCTGCCTGTGTCTCTGCCTCTCTCTCTCTCTGTGTCTCATGAATAAATAAAATCTTTTTATTTTTTTTTTTAAAGATTTATTTATTCATGAGAGACACAGAGAGAGAGAGGCAGAGACACAGGCAGAGGGAGAAGCAGGCTCCATGCAGGAAGCCCGATGTGGGACTCGATCCCGGGTCTCCAGGATCACGCCCTGGGCCAAAGGCAGGCGCTAAACCGCTGCGCCACCCAGGAATCCCTAAAATCTTTTTAAAAATAGTAATAATCATCCCCTATATCTTTACAGAGCTTTACAGTTTACAAATGATTTTCACATTTGAGGTGTTTAACAGGACATCTTTTGTCAGTTTCATTACCCGTGTTCCACAAATGGGCAGAAGGAGGGCCATGAAGGGATTGGTTTCAGGTCGCACAGCTAGTCGTTGTGGAGCTGGTCTTGGCATCCAGAATGCACCTGCCCCGGTTCACTGCTGTTCTGGGCTGCCCACTGCTTCCAAGGGCCATACATGCTCATGTCTGGACAAGGACCATACTCCCCTTGCCCTCACTTCGCACTTCCATTTTGTTTTGAGAATCCCAGAAGGCAGAGGTAGGGAGCAGGTGGAGAACTGGCCGACTTCTGAGGCTGAGAGATGATGATGAGTTTGCACCAGTGGCAGTCAAAATACAGATATTAATTACACTCCACCCAGGAAATGGGCTTTTATGGGATGTCAGTCAGAAGAAAATATTTTGAAGTCAAAATTTGAAAAATGTCACAACTGCTGTTTTGAATTCATGGATATCTTGGGTACCTTGCAATACCTTCTATTTTTTGTTTAGAGAAAATACCTGTGTTTTAAAATCACAGGGGCTTAGGAAAAAGGCTCATACCATGGTCTAGTTTTGGGCTCCATAGGTGCCATGGGTCAGGCTGTTGGCACGTAACATGCCCACAAGCAAAGACCATTACCATTAGGAGCTTTGTGCGATGGGGTACAAAGACCATGGGTTCAAAGATGTGATTCCCAGGTCTTCCTGTTCCCAGCTCTGTGACGTGGGGCCATTCATCTCTATGCACCTGTTTTCTTCATCTGTAAACCAGGATCTGAATCAACCACCTGTCCTCACTGCTGTAGAGACTGAATGAGATCATGTAAATTCATTCATTGCCCAGAGCAGAGCTTGGACAAGGAATGAGCTTTTCATGCCACCCCCAGGCTTTGAAACAACTAGCAAACAGTAAATGTTGGATGGATATGTATGGAGAGAATGAATGAAAAGTGAGGAGAGCCTCACGCTGAAATGTTAATGCTATTACCCTGGCAGTGACCCTAAAATCTCTCCAGCCTGTTTTACACATTTTGCTAAGAAAGAAATATCCACAGTGGTTCCCAGGTTTTTTAACAAAACAGCCATGTACACATGTCATTAGTTGATAGGGATAATGATGACAGATATGTGCAAAGTACCCTTTGAAACTTTTTTGCTGGTAGTTTCACTGTGTTCTTCAAATAATGCAGTGGATTGTGGGGATGGCCACAATAAAGCTGCTTTACTACTTTCCTGCCACTGCCTGCTTGCTCTATTGGATATGTGCTGTGGGCCGACCTCCATGCTGAGCACCATATGTACCTCCATCCTGGTGGATCCCCAGGATGGAGGCTATTAATAGCATTTTATGCAAGAAAAAAACAAAACTAATGTGTTAAAAAAATAAAAAAAAATTCATCCATGAGTCACATAGTAGTGGCAGAGCCAAGACTCAAATCTGGACCAGACTGATCCCAAAGCTGCTGTTACAATCACCAAGTGAGTGCCGTCATCTCATCACATAGATGAAGAACCAAAGAGAAGTTGTAGGCCCTGCGCCCAGTGACCCATCTTGCAAGGGTTAGAATCTGGACCATGATCTGTGTGCTCTTACTGCAGATTCGAAGCTGCTCCAATCACAGAACCATCTCTGGCTCTGGTAATAGTGGAAAAGAGGACGTACTCAGTTTGCCTTTACTGAATGCTTCCAAGTATGTGCTAAGCATCTAATAAACTTTGATCATTTGATCTGCCCCAAACACAGTGATACACTTGCTCAGAAAAAGAGGCTCAAGGGGTTCAGTGTCCAAAACCTTAATGGCAGGTGTCTCAAGGTGGTAGGATTTCAGGTCATTATCAATTATTTTCTTCTTCAGAACTTTATATATGGTTTGATTTTTGTAAGCAAATAAAAACAAGAAACCTTAAAGGCATAGTTCATAACTACCCTGTGTTGGAGGTATAATTTATCCCTGCTTTCCAGCTGGGGGAGCTGAGAGGGAGAGTAAATGGTCTGTTCAAAGTTACCTTCTAGAGCTCCAGCTCATCCAGGCCACTGAGCTACCTCCCAGGAGCCCCAATTTGCCCAGGACAGTGGAGTGGTGTCCTAGGTGGTTTTATAATCTCTCCCATGTCAAGGGCGTGGCTTCTTCTACCCTAAATCAGGGCCTGGATTCACACAGCAGTGGGGCCCTGGGCATTCCTACAGCAAGACCAGTACAACAGTTCACCTGGGTGCAGCCCCTCAGTTCAAGTGTGTTGGGTGTCGTGAAGTTTCCTCAAGGTGGGTAAAGGGCCCCAGGTGACCTCACATGCTTCATATGTCATTCCTGGGAGGGTAGAGGGGGTGATGACACCCTGGCAGCCATAGGTGAATGGGTGAGCACATTGTATGTATGAATGTGTGTGTCAGGGGTGGCGCACACATCAGTCAACCACTGTGGGTGATCTGTCCTTTAATTCAGCCACTGTGAATGATCTTTGTCCTAAATGTAAAAGTTGGGGAAATACTAATTTATATGACTCAGTAGAAAATTCATGGTGAAAAGTGACATTTGCCAGGCAATCCTGGGTGAGCCCTCAGAGACCATTAAAATCCAGAGTTGTCCACAGAGGCAAGCAGGCTTTCTATGATAGTAATAGTCAGACCCACTTGTGGAGCATATTCATTAAAACATGACATCTCCTTGTGGCCCAAATCCATTCATCATACGGTCCCAAAAGGCCAGGAGCAGCTAGTAGGGTTTGGTAAAGAGAACACCAGTCCCAGGACATAGATCTAACCCTTGCCTCTGACAAGCTCTGCATCTTTGAGTAAGACACTTGACTCCTCTGAGTTCTTCTTCTGTAAGATAAGGAAATGAACGAGGTTCCTGGGTGGAATAGTTGGTTAAATGTCTGCCTTCAGCTCAGGTCATGATCCCAGGGTCCTGAGATAAAGCCCCACATCAGGCTCCCTGCTCAGTGGGGAGCCTGGTTCTCCCTCTCCCTCTGCCCTTCTGCCTTGCTTGTGTGCTCTCTTTCTCTCTCTTTCTCTCTCTCTCTCCCCCCCCTTGTGTCAAATAAATAAATAAAATCTTTAGAAAAAAAGGAAATGAACTAGATCCTCAGAAAGACCCAGAAAGACCCCAGGTTCAAGTCTCCAAACATGCTGGGTGCCAACTATAGCCAGTACTGCACCAGAGGAATCAGGAAGCAACAGGAGATAGTTAGGGCTTGATTCGGTGCTACCACAACACACTTCTCTAGGTTATGGGTGAAGAGTGAAGACCGTCTGTAGTGAATGCCCTGTGTGCCCTTCACATCTCGTTAGGTCTGAGGCACTCATTCCCCCTGTTAAAGAAGCTTCCTCACCCAACGTTATTCCACCTGCCCACTGAGTGATTGATGCTGCGGTCTGAAAGCCCAGCCTTTCCCTTCGAAGAGGGACATCCTTGCAGAGCTACTCCAGCTCCAGGGCTCCTCATGGGTGCACATACACTATGTTTCTCTCTCTGCCCCATCCTGCTTCCCTTGCTCCTTGATAGATCTTGTTTTTGAGTGCAAACCCCCAAATCTCCTATATGCAAATCTCCAAGATTCTTGGGGGAATTCTTTTTTTTTTTTTTAAAGATTTTATTTATTTATTCATGAGAGACAGAGATTGAGAGAGAGGCAGAGACACAGGCAGAGGGAGAAGCAGGCTCCATGCAGGGAGCCCAACATGGGACTCGATCCCGGGTCTCCAGGATCAGGCCCTGGGCTGAAGGCGGCGCTAAACCGCTGAGCCACCGGGGCTGCTGCCCTCTTGGGGGAATTCTATTATTTCCATGGAACCCCAAGGAATCTGAAAGGGAGAGCACTCAGAATAGATGTTTCCTATCCCATTTCCTGGGATAGAAGCCGAGATGTCCCTTGTGTGGTTTCAGAAGAGTGGACTGGGTGGTCCACGCATTGAGACAGTGCTCATGAATATGGCCCAGGGGGTCTGGTGAATGTTTAACTTTGAAAGGGAACCAAAGAAAACCCAAGTTCTTGCTCCCTTAGTATCAAAGAGTAGTACTTCTTTTGCATGAAATCAAACTCCTTTAGCCTGATTTATCCAGGCATTCAGAACCCCAAATTTTCCCCTTGGAGTTAAAAAAAAAATCTCTGAGTTGAGCACATGGTAGAAACTCATGAGAACTTATTGATCTGGGAGAATTCTAATAGAACGTCAGGGCCGTAAGAGGAGGCTCTGTACGTATGAATGTGTGTGTCGGGGGTGGAGCACACACCAGTTCAACCACTGTGGGTGATCTGTCCTTTAGTTCAGTTGGCCAGGCGTGGCTTTGCTGTCAAAGTCTCCATGACCAGCAGGGCACTTTCCATTCTACAGACAGAATGCCACCATCACAGCGGATTCAAAGTATGGTTGTGCCAGAGGACAGGCTCCAGCCTTCCTTCTGGACTACCAACATGTTTAGCTCATACTTCAGGAAAATCAGGCTTGTGTTTAAGGCCATATGCTTCCCAGGAAACACTGTATATACACCAGAGCACGGCAGGGTGGAAAGCACACAGATCCCAAATCTGGTGCCTGCCAGGGTGTGTCCTTGGATGAGTGATCTCACTTCTCAGAATTCTTGTTTCTGTGCTGATAAAAGGAGACTTATCCTTAACTTGCAGGAATTGTGTTAGAATGAGAAACAATATGACGTGCTTAACAGCAGCTTGGCTCTCAAAGTTGGTTACTATTACTGGTAATAATATCTAGGTAATATTGATATTACAAAGGAAGTGAACATTAGCCAATTAGTACGGTACAGTACCAAACTAAACACTGAGTCTATTTACTTGACTGTTGATTGTGAATAGTACATAAAATGCACACTCCCGATATCCATCTGATACTGGACAACAATGTTGCTGGAATCATTAGTGCTTTTATTCCTTTGGGTTTTGGGCTTCAAACACATAAGCTTGGCTTGAGCAACAAGTATGGAGTAAGGGAAAATTGTGCCATACAGGGAAATGCTGGGTTGGCAGTGGGTGAGGATATGGGAACTCCAAGATCCAGGTTTGTGATTTTAGGCAAACCATTCAATCTTCAATCCTCCATTTCATTCATTCAACTGACATTGATGACACAAGATGACTCAAGCACCATAGCTTTTGCATAGACAACAGCGTGGTGGGTGAGCTAGAGGCAAGCAAAAGGGAAATGCTGAAGTGTTGGGGGCATGCTATGGGGCATGCAGAGCCAAGTGAGCACCGTGAGAGCCAGATCTTTGCTCTCTTGTTCCGGGCTGTAACCTCATGACCTGGCACAATGCCCATCACATCAAAACACTCAAAAACAAAATGGATGAGACATTCTGCTGCATAGAACAGGGAAAGTTCTAGAGTGGGAGGTAATGTTTGTGTTGGGTCCTCAATGATGAACAAGAAGAAGGTAGGGAGAGAGGATAGGAATGGTCCCTTCAGGCTGACCTAAGAGCAAGTGCGAGGGCGTGAAGCTGAGAAAGCCTTTGGGGTGTTGCGGCAATGTCTGGCATGATGCACACAGAATGTGCAGAGGGCAGGATGGGATCCCTTGGACGTACTGTGGGGATGAAATCAGATAGCCACACGCAACTGCTCTGGGGATGGGTTAGGAGGTACATTTGCATCTTGCTACCTGATGTATATATGTTATAGATTTATCTTATAATTGTTGTTGTCCTGACATCCGATTTATGTCTAATTTTCTTGGCCCATGATTGATCATTAGTAAATGAGTACCACGTTGATGTGAAGCTGGGCTCTGTGTACAGTGTTATTGATGGACTCATTCATTCGTCCAACAGATATTTTATTCTGATAAATGCTAATTGCCGCTCAGAGTGCCCGACCAAGGTAATTTGCTGAGGCATGAGTTTGCGCTTTCCTGGTTCTGCTTGCCTGCAGACAGAAGGCTGCTTAGGGGAACTGAGGTTTGGGCATATTCTTTCTGCTCTAAGTTTGCATTTCTGGAGGTCCCCTCACCTGCCCCCCAAAACTGATCGGTGTACATACTGTGGAAGAAGGTGGGACTTCTCAGTTGCACCTTGGTACCTGTCCCCTCCATCCCAGCTCCAGTGGGGAGCCTCTCTTACCCAGAGTCTGAGCAAGCAGGGGCCACAGAGGCCAAGGAGAGACGAGGGACTTAGGGGAGGAAAAGATCACAGTCTGCACAGGGGGAGGAGAAGCGGCACATGGGAGAGGTGGTGGCAGAAGGTGACAGCTGAGGGGGGGTGGGGCAGACAGCAGCAGGGTGGGAAGGGGAGAGGCAGGGGAGAGGCAGGAAAGAAGAAAATGAAGTAGAAAAGAGATGAGTGACACCAGAGGATTAGAAATGAAGAGCTTCAGAGGAAGAAGAAAGTGCTGGACAAAAATAAGGAGGGCAGCTACGTTGGGACAAGAGGCGGAAGGAAGAGGGGAGAAAGTGCGTTAAGATCCTGGTGTCCTGGGATCCCTGGGTGGCTCAGTGGTTTAGTGCCTGCCTTCGGCCTGGGGCATGATCCTGGAGTCCTGGGATCGAATCCCACATCGGGCTCCCTGCATGGAGCCTGCTTTTCTCTCTCTTTCTCTCTCTCTCTCTCTGTCTCTCACGAATAAATAAAAATAAAATCTTTAGAAAAAAAAAAAGGAGCCTGGTGCCCTCAGACTCCCCCGGAGGAGGACGGGTCTCCACAGGAGCTCTGGGCTCCAGCGACAGAGCCGAGGGGAAGGGCGGAGATCGTCTGGCTGGCCCCGCTGGCTCACCAGCCTGCACAGATTCTCCTAAGTGAGGAGCTGTCACGTGTCAAAATATTCAGCGGTGGCATATGAATTAGCAGAAATCGATTTGTGTTTGAGAAACCCTGATGGAGCACCCCCGAGTGAATGAGACTATTCATCCAATTAACACGCGTGCAACACCTGGCTCTGCAGAGCACAGGAGAGGGGCTGGGGCTGGCTTCCCGACAGAGCCGCGGTGTTGGCCTGCTGCGTCCCGTGGCCGTGGAGGGGGTAATCTTCAGGCACGTGCCGTGGGCTCTGCTTATAGGTCATTGCATCCCTGGGGTTTCAACCATCATAAAAGAGCTCATCCTGGGGCTCAATTTCAGCAGCATCTCCACCATCCCATGCAGATCCACGATAGCTCCGTATGAAGGGGATCCGGCAGGCCGACCAACAGCTTTCTCTGCTTTTTGGAAGGGCTGGCTGAGAGGCTGAGGCTGGCAAGGCTGTGAGCCCTGGGGAGCTCTGGTTCCAGAGCGGACAGATCTCAGACGGTGGGAGCTGGGGTTGGTGGCGGGTGGGGGTGGCATCTCAGTTGGCCCAGAGAACTGTGTGGCCCTGGAGCTACCTCTCTCTACAGACCTCATGCCTGGATTCCTACCGAGAGGTTCCAGTGGGGCAGGAGTTCTACCCCGAACCCCAACACATTTGACAAATACCTTGACCTCCCATTTTAGCTCTTCCTGCTTTTTCTTCGTTGCAGAGGGATTTGCTCTCTGTTTCCCCAAGCCTAGGTTAGAACATATTTGGTTCATCCAACTTGGTTCAACTTGGAAACATATTTGCACATCCTCCCCTTGTTCCTCTTCCTCCCTCTCTTCTTCCACGGGCCCCAATGATTTGTCAAAGGCCAACTGTGTGCCAGGCACCGGTTGAGCTTTGATTGTAGTTGGTTGGAGGAACTAGCTTTAGAAAATATAGGATGTGAGGTGATAAATGTCAAGGGGGCAAATAAAAGAAAGAGGATAAGAAGGCTCAATGTGAGTATACAGACAAGGGCTGTGTGTGGTGGCTACAACATGAGAATTCCCCGTGACACAGACAAATAGTGGTCCCACCTCTCCCTGCAGGTCAGACCTTTAGGATGTGGCTCTGTCTGGATCTGACCGTGTCATGTGGACCATCTGCCTGGGTTGCTTCTAACAAGCTCCCATAACCTTTTATTTTCTGTTTTCACCCCTCTCCAGACCACCAGCCCACTGCGGGGGTACCACTGGACGAGGTGACCCGCTTCTGATTCTGCTCTGGCATGAATCAAAAATAAGCCGCATCCATTAAAAGAAAAACTTTTAAAAAACAACTTAAAATTATAAAAATAAAGTCATATTTGATAGTCTCAGGGTGACCATGACTGCCACATATGATTGTAGTTTAGGATGTGCAGTGGACAACCCAAAGGACGCTGTTTATAAAGAACATGTCAGTGATGCTCCCTAGGGTTGGGCAGTACACAACCTGCAGAGCCGATCATGGCAGCCTAACTGGGTCCGCACAAATACTGCAGGGCCATTCTGTGGTTGGACTTGGCATGAAAGAGAGCATCAAGCAAAGAGCTTCTTCCCAAGAACTGGCTTCCTACAGTGCTTGTTCTTTCCATCCTCCTATCCTGGACCTTGACCCACACCCAGGGAGACCTTTGAGACTGGCCTCCCCTTCTTTCTGACCTTAGCCGGTCCTCCATGCTCTGTTACCTGGCTCCTCGATGCATTTGCATCTCAGGCGCCCTGTCTCCCTGGTTACACTTCCACCCTGGCCAGACCCTTCCAAGCCCCTGAGCGGGACTTTCTATCGGCTTTGTCTTGCTGCTGCCCATTCCCTGGAGAGGCTCAGGTCAGAGAGCACCTCTCCCCTCTACACCTTTGAATCGAAGGGTATGGGATCTTGTCCATAGAGTATCTATCACACCTTGAAAAACAAGAGTCAGGTTGGTGGCCAAGACCTGTCTGACGCCCGAGCTTTGTGCTTTTCACCTGCCATCAATGCCGCCCTCAGCACATGCGAACTCCCAGCACAAGAAAGAGACACCAATTCCACCTAGTAAAGGTGGGAAACAACTCCTTCTGACTGCCTTATCCACTTCCAGCAGGCCAGGCACATTAGCTAAGTTATTCCTCCAACTTCTCTGACAATGAGAATCATCAAGGGGTATTTGCTAAACTTGTAAATTCCAAAGGCCACTCACATCCACAATGTCAGGATCTCTGGGGAGGCGGGGGAGGGCAGTCCTGATAAATGGTATACTTAAAACACATTCCAGATGATTCCCAAGATCATGAAATTTTAGGAAATTTGGGAAGAACATAATAACAATAGCGGGCATTACTAAATACTGGCCTCATGTAAACAACTGTTCCAAGGCCTTTCCATAAGAGTAACTTTGCTTTTATTCTGCTAACAACTTCCTGAGGTAGGTACTAATACTATTCCCACTGTATAGAAGGAAAGGAAGCAGAGAGGTTAAGAAACTTTCTCAAGGTCATACAGCTAACTTCTTGAGAATGCAGAGCCTGCCCCTTAACTCCCATGCTGAGTTGGCTCACAAAGAAAGGCTCTCTTCTGTCAACTTGATACACAGGGAGAATGAGCCATCATCTAAGCGGTGAGGTGAAAAACCCTTTGGGGAAAGGAAGTTTGCAATAAATAGACTAACAGTGCTTAGAATTCCAGGCCATCAGAAAGCTTCGATGTCCATCAAAATCTGGCCCAAAGGACTAGACTTGAAGCTGGTATCATTCACTCCAGCTCTGGTGAAGGAGTGACAGCTTTGCTCAAGAGAAAGGAAGGAGAAGCACGAGGGTCCATCACCTGGTAGGAGGGAAAGGTGGCCATCAAGTGGGACCAGATGGGACCACCTGGCTCTGCTCTGCCCCCACCATCTCTACCTGCACAGCTCCGATCTCTGCAGCTTTAGCACCTAAATACCCCACGTGACAGCCTGATCAAATAGGGTCCATCCTTCCTCCCATCCCTGTTCTCTCACTTTTCATGGCACTTATTGTTTACCATTAATTTCCATATACATGTATGTTTGTTTCTCCTACAGCTTACTCAACAGATGTGAACTCCTTTGAGACTAAGAGAAGGTAATACATGTCCTTGCATCCACACAGTGCTCGGAGCATTCCTGCTCCCCAAAGATGCTTGACAAATGTCCCACAAATACACGTACAGATGGGTGGCTGGGACACCCTAGGAGAACATCACAGACTTCACAGCCCTGAGTAGGCTGCTCAAGAGTAGTGCTTCTCAAAGTGTAACATAAATGCAGACTTTGGTTCAGAAGGTCTGAGGTGGGACCAGAGAGGTTGCACTTGCAACAAGCCCCCAGGTGATGCCAAAGCAGCTGGCCCAGGGACACAGCTGAGTAGCCAGGCTTTAGATTATCACCTTCCTCTTATTCTGTGTGCTGCCTCTTGCTGATTTGGTATTTCAGAAGGAAAGAACTGGGAGCTGGGTTTATTTCTCCAAAGAGGCTGTCTTTAGTACTCAAACTGAGCCAGGCTACCTAAGTCAACATTCTTAAACGGACTGATTTAAAAATCACTACATATGGTTCAATTCAATTCAATTCAGTTCAATTCAACTGAATTCACTGCAACATGCTGAAGTCTCATTTTGCATCATACATTTACTCATTTATGACAGCATCTATTGCCGTACCCTGAACACATTTCTGCCTTTAAAGCATTCATTCTCCCACCAACATGCCCACTGTGTAAGATAATTAAACAAGAGCATTTCCACTGTATTTTTTTAAAAACATATACTCTGCCTCTTTTGGTTGAAAGCAGTCCCCATCCCCTTAAGCTCAGTGGCTGGCTTCCTGTCTTCCTTCATAGATTTGGAGATCCTGAACTTGTTCTGTTTCTCTTACTCCTTACTAATTCTCTAGTGCTAATGGCACCACTGTGTGCAGATGATGAATCAGGGAATTTCTAGCTTAATTAATCAAGTGTTTGAGTCCATCAAAACATTGCAGAGCCTGGTTATGATGGAGAGCCACAGAATGGCACCTGCGCCTGTTACTCATTGTCTCAAATTTTGAGAACTGGGTTCGCACCACCACTTATGTTATCTCTTCCTGCTTAACCCCACTTTCCACTCCTTCAAGTCAAAGATGGAATCTGTAGGGCATCCATCCAAGCACCCGATGGTTACCACGAAACTCTCCCTCTTTATTCCATCTTCCTAAACCTTCTTCGTGGAAGAGACACACTGGACTATATGCAATATGAATAAAACATCTTGGCTTTTGGGGGCTTGGGGTGATCTTATTCTCACCAAAGATGAGACTGAGCTTTTTCTGCCCAGCACAGGCTAATAATTCTGAATCTTCTAGCCCTGCATACTGTGCAAGGATTTGAAACTGATTGCACAAATACATAGATATAATGAAAAGATTTGATTATATAAAAATTAAGGTAATGGAGATACAGGCTTGGTGGAAGATCCAGTCAAAGCAGAAAGTTAGAACAGCCTATAAATCACAGCTATTAAAGGGAAATAAAAATTTGGCTCCGAGGTTCCTTGTGGCCAAAGTGTAAAGAGCAACAGAATCAGATACAGGGTCAGCACTGGAAAATGCTTGCCATCTCCTTCCTTTCTTAGTGATGAGGTCTGGAAACAATTTCTCCCTCAAATGTTTGTAACAGGGATGGGGTACAGTGCAATAAACAACATCTTTTCCAATATCTCCACAAGGAGCAGAATATCACTTTGTAGGACACTTTCTTCAATGCAAGCCATAGTAAAACATTCAATGGCAACTCAGATAAAGCGAATTCTTAACTTGGATTGGGAAGAAGAGGAAGATATACTAAACTTTCCTGGATGTCATGTACAGCTCAACGCATTATTAAATATCCCAATATAATTTTATATTTGTTAAATCAAAAGAGCCTATCATCTTCAGAATACAAATTACACAAAGTGAAACCCAACAAAATCAGTGTAGGTAGTGAAGCATGGTTGAAGAGCTTTCATATAGTTCCTCTGATTTGGCACAAAGTTCAACTAAAATGTGGGGTAAAACTAAAATGTGGGACTTGTTTGGAGTCAGATAGACATAGATTCAGACCCCAGCTCTACCACTTGTCATGTGTGGGACCCTGGGCAAGTTCCTTATCATCTTTAAGCTTCAATCCTCTCCAGTTTTTATATATATATATAAACTGTGTGTGTGTGTGTGTGTGTGTGTGTGCGCATACAGAGTGCCTAGTGGTACAAGTGGTTAAGTGTCCGACTCTTGGTTTCAGCTCAGGTCAGGATCTCAGGGTCATGGGATCGAGGCCCTCGTTGGGCTCCACACTCAGTGCAGCGTCTGCTTAAGACTCTCTTGCCCTCTGCCCCTCTTCCCTCTCTCAAACAAATCACTATTTCAAAATGTTGGCATAAAAATTGAAGATGATGCATTGGAGAAGCTAGCATAGTCTCTGGATGTACTAAGTGCCCAATGAACAGAAGCTCTTCCACTGTTATTATCCAGAACTGCACTGATAATATCCAATATGATAGCTGCTATTCACATATGGCTATTTAAAGCTAAATTAACTAAAAGCCAATAAAATTTAAACTTTAGTTTCTCATTTGCAAGTGATCCATAGCCTCACGTGACTAGTGCCTCCTGTATTGGCCAGCACAGATACTGACTTTCCACCATCACAGAAGGTTCTATTGGATAAAACTGGTCTACAGGGATATATGAAGGATATGTTATTCAAACTATTCGTCAAAATATTATTTCTCAGGCAGCCCGGGTGGCTCGGCGGTTTAGCACTGCCTTCGGCCCAGGGCATCATCCTAGAGACCCAGGATCAAGTCCCACATCAGGCTTCCAGCATGGAGCCTACTTCTGCCTCTGCCTGTGTCTCTGCCTCTCTCTCTCTGTGTCTCTCATGAGTAAATAAATAAATAAATAAACTTTAAAAATTTTTTAAAAATAAAAAAATATATTATTTCTCTAAAGCTAGCTTTGGTAAAATTCAGACAACTGACAGTTCTTTGGAAAAAGCCTGGTGGGAAGCTATTTTGATTTTCTAAGCAAATTAGATCTATATTCATAGGGGGAACAAAAAGGAAATAATTCATGCGATTTGAGAACACTGGAGAGGTTGACCCCCTAAGTTGCCTGCTACCCCCTAGTCATGTGGAAGGTGGACTGAGGGTGTATCTCTAGGCAGGGTGAGAAATTTACCCTGAAAATCGTCCTGAGCCTGCTCCAATAACAAGAATACATAAAGTATCAGCTCCTCAGTTTTCCTTGAATTGTTTCCAAATTTCTGTACTCTTCCTGATTGGAAATAGTAAGTGCTACAGTCAGGAGAATCCTCCAGCATCAGAAGGAAGAACATAAAGAACAATTATGTGAAAACCTAGCTCTTGTCAGCCGTTGGCCTAGAGGCCAGGGACCTGCAGTTACGGACTCTTTTGCTTCCATGATCATTTGCTCCTGGCAAGCTCCCTTCCTGTGGTGTGCCCTTCCGTCAGCGCTGGGAGTGAGGAGGTTGGGGAGGAATTCTATAATCCATCTCTAGCCCTTTGAAGAACCTCCAGCAATGAACTGGAGCTTCATTAACAGTCTCGTGCTTTTTCTCCTTGAGCTTGTCTTTAACTGCAAGACCAAATTAAAGAGATCTTGAATGCAAGCACTGCCTTTGATAACTGGTAAACCTCTTTCTCATTTGTTTATCTGAGTAAGTCAATCCTCTATTCTCAGTGATAAGTAAATGCTGAAGAAAAGGAAGCCTTCCTGAAGGTCTAGAGTCCTTCAGGTTGGCTACCTATGAAATGCTGGAGTTTACATTGGTGATTGTGTGTAGGAATTTCTAGGCATGCTGCATTTCTGACCACTTCATTTCTGCTGTTTCAAATGAACACATCAGCGGTAAAGAGAGGAAATCTACACGAATAAAAGCTAAACAGAAACACAAGTCCAACTGGACGCACACAAGAAAAGCCAGGTACCTTCCCTCTTGTGTGTGTGTGTGAGTGTGGGGAGGGGAGGGATGGTGGGAAGTTTGCATAACTGTGGGTTTCACATGCTGAATTTTCCTAAGTGGTATGCACTTGCAGTATAATGAAAGTCAAGAACTAGGAGTGTGCACCCCAGGGCATGGTGGTTCACTAAGGTTGATGGGGTGGATACCTAATGTTTACTCCTAGAAGATGAAGTAATTGAAATAAGGAAATGAAAGCTCTGGCTAAGGCTGACACTTTTTTTTTTTTTTTTTTTTAAGGCTTTGACTTCATATTTATCACAAGAACAGGAATTTGTTTTCATGGACAGAAAATTCATTTCACCCATAAAACCCATATTTCCCTCACTTGCTTTCCATTCAGACAAGCCCCGCAAGATAAATGTGATCTCCAATTCACCAGCAGTAAGAAAGATAAAGGCCTAGAAGCTCCACAAGTACATTCTCCTAATTATTATAACTGGCATTTTTTTATTTGGCAAACCGTCTATTCAGATTAAACTACAGCCCAGGAGTCTTTTATTTGAAGATTGCCAGTGTGTGGTAGAAAGGTAGCTCAATTGTGTGATTTCCACAGCTTTAATAGCCCAAGGAGAAGCATTGAAAGAGATCCCAGTATTTGTGTGCAAGTGATTTTCGTTAGGAAAGATCTAAAAATACTCACAGCAGCCTCCCTCCCTTGTCCTCTCCCCTCCAAGTCAGCCCGAGACCTTTCCCTATTTAAACACTCAGTAAAGAGGTGTCAGAAGTCGCCTGTTATTACCCTCATGTTCCAGTTTCCCCTAAGATCTAAATAAACAAATGAGTCCAGCAAATGTGTCAGGAGGCTCTGGCTCTGCTTAGCATTAGGAATATATTTACCCATTTAATAACTGTTATTTATTCAGACATTTAATTGCACCATTGTAAACACACAGGGAAACCCTTGGGGGAAGGTGGCTCAGTTGCTGAGATGAGACAGATATTAAAACCCTGCTCCTGCAGCCTGGCCTCCTCGCAGAGCAGGTCTCTGGGTCTGGGATTGCCATGAGTTTTGTTTGTTTGTTTTCATATGTGGTAGGGACCCACCAAGAGGTCTCTCTACTCACTTGGCATGCTGCTCTGCACAGAGGAAGTACACAATGCATCAAAAGAAGAATGAGTGAAGAGCACAGGATATGGGGACCAGGGAAGGGAGAAACACTCTGGGGGACCAGGGAAGGGAGAATAGATGGAGATCAAGGCCAAGTCTCCACTAGCAAGAGCCTTCACCCATGACCAGAGCTTTGCTGGTGCCAGAAGACAGGTGGAGGCTGAGTTTTAAAAGGCTGCTCATCAGTATCAGGCTATAAGAACCGTGCTTCTTGAGATTAGGCCATCATGGCAGCAGGTACCCAAAGGGAGTGCTCTGGGCATCATGGCAGCATCAGTGAATCCTGCTTCATTCCTCATCCTTTGACCAATGCCCCCTCTATCAGTCTCCTGAATCTGGAGGCTCTTGTTTTTCCCTCAATAGCAATCCCTCAGGTCTGACAACATTTGTGTGGCTCTCTATACTCCTGAGATACAACTTACCATCTGCCTTTGACCTTCTCTTTTTACCAACTTCAGGTCATTGCTTCATCTGATGAAGCTCTGGATCCCGGCACCCGATCCTAAAGTTGATCCACTTGGTACAAGCCAGCCTGGTGCTCTTAAAACTCCCTCTTCACCTCTAGCTATGGTTCCAGGCACCCCATAAAAAGCATTTGCAGCTATAATCCAGGAGCTCAGGAACCCTCTAGAAGCTGCACCCTTCAACATGTTTCCCTGATCCCTCTTGCTCTGCTCTGATGCTTCTGAACTCTCTCAAGGGCCATCTTATTTTTATGATTCTTCCTCTTTGTCTAGCTCCTTCAGACTGATATTCCAATTGGTCTATGTTTCTGGTTTGTGATACTGACTTTGCCCGAGGACACCTCCGTGGACAATTCTGCTGTGCTCTCATGCTGCAATGATTTTCCAGCTCTCCTATGGTTAGTAAAGGGCCCCGCAGCAGAGGACCTGTGCGATAAACACAGCACACAAGCACTCCTTACTACTGCTGGTTCACGGACTGTTAGATATGGTCTACAATCACATAGAGAAGGCTGTTTCTGACATTCCCCTTTGGAAAGACATCATGGACATGAGCACATCAAAGTCCCCAGAAGTCTGTGGGGAAAGAATCTGCCTTGCTTTGCCCACTCAGGGATAATGAGACCACCAAATCCATTTTTATAAAGTCACACCTATAACACCCCTTGGAGCTACTATTACCCAGAACATAATATACTCTGCAAAAATATTGACCTTGCCCAATTGACCCTGCTCTGTATTACACACACACACACACATACACACACACATACACGCATGCATGCATACATACATGCACGCTTGCACACAGTCAACAGAACTGCTCTACAGATATCATTCTCCATCTCACCAATGGCCCTTCACGGAACCACCATCCTGCTCTAGGAACGTGTCCCACACCCCCATTTTTGCATCCTCAAGAGCACCAAGGTCTCACTGACACACAGGGAAGCACTCATATTCTTAGACACAAGAATTTATCATGCAAATCAGGGACTCAAGCTTCTTCTGCAAAGGGCCAGACAGTAAATATTTTAGACTTTGCTTGGCTCAACTTTGCTACTATAGCTTGAACGCAGCCAAAGACAATATCTAAACAAACGAGCGTGGCCGTGTTCCAACAAAACTTCATTTACAGATACTAAAACTTGAATTTGGTATAATTTTCACAGGCCACAAAATGTCCTTTTGATTCGTTTTCTATCATCTAAAAATGTAGAATAATTCTTAGCTCACGCACCACACAAAAACAGGCAGCAGGATGATTTGGCCCGTGGGCCATAGTTTGCCAACTCCTGCTTTATACCGTTAAATAGGGTTTCTAAAAATTGCATGATTTTTTGCCCATAGAATCCTACTGTAACATGTCCAGGAACCTGCTCCTCAAAGGATATTGTGATGAGTTCCTTAGCAATGCAAATCCCTCAATTCCTAAATCTGGTGTCAAGCATGGATCTTCTGAACAATCACTGCTCCTTTTGGTCCTCTTAAAGGGACCTCCACATTGAAGGCTGGCTTTCTGGTTTCCCTGCATCCCAAAGGAATCTCATGCCAAAGGAGCCTCTCTCTTTTGCCAACATTAGCCCCACTGGCTCTCTGGCTGTCGGAGATTTGGCATCTGAGCTGGTTCCAGTTGGAAGCTTTCTGCCCACAGTTCCATTCAAGAAGTTGTGTGTTTTAACCACAGTGCAAGCAGCTGTGGAACACCCAAGATGCCAGTCTCATGTTTGCATGCTGTCACCACCATGATAAACATTGCATCCCAAGTCTGAGAACTGATTTGACTTACTGACAAGGCAGCCCTCTCCACCTGAAAGACAAAGCTGGCTGCCTTGCCCACACATCTGCTTTGCCATTAGCTCAGAGGCAGGAGGGAGCCTCTGCCAGCCGAGACAGTCACAGACAGCATCCCTCCCTACACTCCAGGGAAACGTGGCAATGCTCAATCAGCCAATCATCTTCCCTACAGGATGCCAGGTGCCCAGCTTGATGGGTATTTTTCACTGCTGTGTCTGAATCAATGGTGGCTTGGGTGGGGAGCAGATGCTGGTTTGGTGTGTTTTGAGGAAGACTCTTGGTACTGAGCAGGTGGTAGGATTTAGGTGGATTCTATACGGCTATAGGGAGTGGCTTATATCATTAAGTCTTTCGTTCCTACTTCACTCAGCCAAACAACCATTGGCTGGGTACCTGTTGTGTGTCAGGCCCCTGCTAGGTGCAGCTGATGCAGAGGTGGGCAAGTAGCAGAAAACTGTCTCTCTTCAGGAGCTCCCTGCCCAGTGGGACAGACAAGGACCTAATCAATCAGTCACAACACAAGACTCCAGGAGAAGGTGCATAGTCAGCCAGAGGTAGAGGTTCAGGTTCTTCTCTCCCTCCCTCTCTGTCTCTCCTTTTTCCCTAAACTACTAAAGTGACTTCTAACTAGTGTCCCCATGTTGAAGTCCTCTCCCCCCTCCCCAAACACACGTCCACTCACTGAAGCAACCATATACTTGTTAACCTGCTAATCCAACAATGGTGCTCCCTCCCTCAAACACCTTCAATGGATGGGTGGCTATGACACTTAGAACTAAAATCCTCACAGGGCCCAGAGGCTCAGCAGGCCTCCAGATCCCCAATCTATATCCTCTCCTCTTTATTATGATGTTCCCAGCTCCCCCAAATATGTTCTTTCTTCTCCCCATAAGTGTAAGAAGCCTGAATCAGATGGTTGTATCCAAATGCTGGCTCCCTTACTCATTAGCTGAATGATTTGGAACATGTTAGTTCACCCCTCACTGCCTCAGTTTCCTGCTCTGTCAAATGGCATAATAATAGTGCCTCCCCACAAAGGCACTTCACTTTGATGTTTATTTTATTTTATTTTATTTTTTAAATTTTTTTTTAAAATTTTTATTTATTTATGATAGTCACACAGAGAGAGAGAGAGAGAGGCAGAGACACAGGCAGAGGGAGAAGCAGGCTCCATGCACCGAGAGCCCGATGTGGGGTTCGATCCCGGGTCTCCAGGATCGCGCCCTGGGCCAAAGGCAGGCGCCAAACCGCTGCGCCACCCAGGGATCCCCTCACTTTGATGTTTAAATGAGCTAACACACACAAGTGCCTCTGAGGCACCTGGCACCACAGAAGCACTCAATAATGTCAATCACTGCCATGTTATTGGTGCTGCTCATCCTTCAGCTCAAAACCTGAATGCCACTTCTTCAGAGAAGCCTTCCTTGATACAGTCCAATTAAATACTCCCTTTATATATTCCGAGTACCTTGTATTTTCTCTTTAAATCCATCACCACAGTGGTCATTATATGGTTATGTGCCTGGCTCCTGGCCTCTCCCTATGATCTAGGTTCCAAGACGGCTAGGTCCATGTCTACTCTGTTCCCTGTGGTATCTTTGTGTCTAGCAGCATATCTGCTACATGACAGGCATTAAAAAAAGGAAGCTGAATGAATGAATGAATGAAAAGGATAGCCCAGGGACGCCTGAGTGGCTCAGTGGTTGAGCATTTGCCATTGGCTCAGGGCGTGATCCCGGGATCTGGGATCGAGACCCACATCGGGCTCCTTGTGGGGAGCCTGCTTCTCCCTCTGCCTGTGTCTCTGCCTCTCTCTGTGTGTCTCTCATGAACAGATAAATAAAATCTTAAAAAAAAAAAAAAAGAAAGAAAAAAAGTAAAGGATAGCCCAAGGAAATTCTTTCTAGAGGAAGTGACCCTGAGTAGGCTTTTGGAAACAGGAACATGAGTTTCCAGTTGGGTGAAGAGGTAGAGGTGTGGGGGGTTGGGAGGCAAGCAGAGAGGACTAGGGGAAGTGAGCTGTGCAGTGCTAGGTGGATGGTAGGGCTGACAGCCAAGATGAGCAGGATGCCCCTCTCTTCTTCATCAGCTCCCCACCATTAACCTCTCTAGGCCTCTGTTTCCTCATCTATAAAATGTGGAAAATAATACTTGATCCTCACTACTGTGGGCAGTGCCTCCCCCCGGGGGCACTAAGAGATAATGTATCTGGGGTACGGTGCTTGTTGGTGTGTGATAGGTGCTCAAGCAACATTAGGGCCACCTCCTCTCGCCCCTACTTCCTCTCTGCCTGCTGGACCCGCCCTCTGATGTCCCCATATGGAGATCCAGGACTCCTCAGATTCTGAATCAGTCTTTTAACTTTTTAAAATATTCATTTATTCATCAATTTTTTAAAAACTATTTTATTTATTTGAGAGGGAGAGAGAATGAGAGAGAGGCAGAGGGAGAGGGAGAAACAGACTTTCCCACTGTGCTGGAATCCTGACGTTGGGCTCGATCCCAGGACCCTGAGATCATGACCAAAGCCAAAGGCAGACGCTTAACTGACTGAGTTTCTTCCTTTCCAATCAAACTCAGGGGTAAGACCCTCTCAGATGACCTTCAGGTCCAAGCTGCGGCCTCCCTCATATTCCCCTCCCTGCCAGTGCCAAGCCTGACAGTCTGAACTGCCTCTAAGTACAGTCCCGAATACTTGCAGGCCATTGCAGTCCTCAATCTCCAAACTGATCTTCCTGCCCTCCTCTATGCCCGGCACGACCCCCCTCCCCCCAGGGACGTGTTCAAGTTCAGTGGTGAATGAAGGCGGCAAAGGGCACCAGGAAGTGGTGGCTGCTACAGGGGTACATGCCTGGATTGCTGTGGTTTCACAGGGGAAGAGAAGCCCGTTCCATAGGTGTCTCACTCATGTACCTCCAGGAACCACTACCTAAAACTTGCCCTGGGGTGGAATGCTGATGGAGACTTTGCTAGAAGCAGCCTTTCAGTAAGGGAAGAAGGGGTAAGAGGGCTTGGATATTAAAAGGGACCAGAGCACTGTCTCCCTCCTAGTGTGTAAGTGAGTTTATGGATCCCTGTGCACACAGACTTCGTGCTGATGAGCTGATGTGAGTATGGTACACCCACATACTGAAGACTGATGTACCCCAGAAGTTTATTAACACAGCAAAAGACCTGTCCCCAAAGCCTGTGTCTAACACGTTTACCTCCCTTACCAGGAGGAGGAAATGACAGCTGCAAACCACAGCAGGAAGCTGGCCTGGACTTCCTTTAGTGTGCAAATATCTAGTATCTAGTCTCTCACCTTCCAACACGCATACACACATCACTAACAGATCACGGCACACACATCGATGCTGACCCTGAACCCAGTCTTGGAATTCTTCTCCATCCACAAAGCAAGCGATTTTTTCTCTCTCACATCCCCTTAGAAGCTGAGTCCCCTTCTGCTGATCCCACACTCTGGGATCCCGCTACCTAGGCAAGAACTTCAGATTTGTCTTTCTCGAGCATAGATGTTATTAACCTGCTGCTCTTTAATTCTCATAAGTGAACAAAAGGCTATGCATTTTGGGAAAAAAATCACTTGTATAATCTGGGTTATGAGGTATTATTTAAGCTCATTCATAGTTCTTGGTAGGCATTTTATTGGGGCAAAATGTTGACAAAGTTCTTAGCAGTGGGCCAAAGTCAGGATGCTTCTGGCAAGGGGATCTCTTGACATCTCAGGGTGATTTAGAGGAGACTGTTGTGGGGAGGCCAGGAGGAAGTCCCATTCCATCCCAGTGGTTCCCAAACTTTGCCGCCATTGAGGAAGACAATGCCCAGGTTGGACACCTTAGCAACTATGTCAGAATGTCCAGGAGTGGGCACCAGGAACCCGTAGTTTTTGAAGATTCCAGCTGATTCTAATATGCAGCCAAATCTGGGAACCACTGGTCTGGGCACAACACTGCTTTAGAGTTGCCCAGCTCCCTTCTGTTTGAAGATATCATCAGAGCTCATTGATTCTGACAACAGGTCCACGAGGCCATTTGAAGAGGCTCCACCACACCATGGCACAGAGTGGGGACTCAGCCACAGAGAAGCAAAGTGGTCTAGGTTCAAAGGATGTCAGTTAGTGGTCAAGGCTTGGGACTTTTTCTTTCAGAGGAGGAGATGCTACTCCAATGGTATGCAATAGAACAGGACAAAGATGATGTTTTCATGTTAAAAATAATAAGATGATGTTTTCATGTATGTATTGAAGGATTAATGTGTGGCCCCTTAGACAGCAGTCCCATCTCGGAGGGACAATTTCCAAAACAAACTACACGTCTACACACTGTAGTACAACTAAGGTACAGCTAAGGTATCAAAAAAGTTCCCCTTTTTGACTGATTTTTGCAAAGGCCAATGACTCTCCTGTCCCAGCCTGAGGACCAGCCCAGGCAGCAGGCATCCCTTTGCAGGAAGGCGTCAATGAAGGAAGGTGTGTAAATTGCACTGGCCTTTATGAAAGGGAATAAAGGCACGGAACACCATTTTCTCAGGCCGAGTCACAAGCTTCAGTAGCTCACCTAATGAGATTATTCCAACCTGGAGGCCAATTGGAAAAGCAATTACCAACCATTAAAGTCCCATTGCCTGCCTGCCTCCGCCCCTCTTCCTGAATCTATCAACCTGGCCCTCCTCTTTTGTTGTGTGTGGAGCCACGGAGGAGGACAGGATGCCTGGATCTAGGCAGACTGCAAGGGCTCCCAAGAGAGTCAGACAGGAGCTTGCCCCTTGCTCAGTGATCATCTGAGCAGACTATTCCTAGACAGGAGAGGATTCACACTCATCATATCCCTGCGTGTGCCAGGCACCATGTGAAATGTTTTTGTAGGCAGTGTCTCGTAGCTAATAGTCCTTATTAGTCACTAGCTAATGCTAAAGACTCGGTGTGTGTGTGTTGTTCCTAGCCCGCCTCCACACTTGCAGACAGCATTAATAGATCACAGCACACATTCCTGCTGAACCCCAATTGGGTCTTGGAATTTCCCATAAGGCAGGGAGTGTCTGCTCTTACCTTCGCTTCAGAACCTGAGAGTGGGTCTGCTGAACTCACCCTCCCTGGGGGATCTTCATCTTTACTTAATGAAGAAGCTACTCCCCTAAGGTTGCCTCACCGGAAAACAGTATGCTGGAACTCCAACCCAGGCTCCTAAACCCGAAGTTTCTCCCAGGCCTGGTGTTCCGGATGTTAGGCTTTCCCTCCCCTCCATACCCCCGGACATGGCTACACCTCTGCCAGCATGGCTAATCCACCTCTGCCAGCATGGCTAATCCCTGCTTTTCCTTCAAGACCCAGTTGGCAGTCATGTGCCATCTTTATGAAGCTGCCGCTATTGCCTCCGTCTAAGCCCTGAGAGTTAGGGGTTCTTTTTCCTCTGTTCTCGTACCATCCTGGACACACATTTGTTAACTCCACAGAAAGCTTTTTTTTTTTTTTTTTTTTTAAAGATTTATTTATTTATTTATGATAGAGAGAGAGAGAGAGAAGCAGAGACACAGGCAGAGGGAGAAGCAGGCTCCATTCCGGGAGCCTGACGTGGGATTCGATCCCGGGTCTCCAGGATCGCGCCCTGGGCCAAAGGCAGGCGCTAAACCGCTGCGCCACCCAGGGATCCCCAGAAAGCTTTTTATTGTAAAGCCTTATCCCTTACTTGTCTTATCCCTGTGACAGGGTGATGTTGTGAAACCTTAACAGATGTCACTTTGTTCCAAGTGCTTAGCATTATTCCTGCCTTCTCTCTCCCACACCAAGGGATCCGCAGGCACCAGCACATCCTTTACCAACTTTCCTTGAAGTAGGGCTACCAGGGCAGCAATGCCATGCGATGGGGTCAAAGGTCAGCTTTTGGATTTCACCATAGACTTGAAATCAACGAGACAACAGTTTTGAAGAAAAAGGCCCTCAGAGTGTCGCAAGTCACATCCAGGCTTAAAAAGACAAAGACGCTCTATGAGGGCAGTTCTTTCTCCCTGCTTGTCCATGAGCTGGAGGAGGAGAGACTCAGAAGCACAGCAAGAAAAGAAGATACTGATGAGCATTCTGGGGGGGTCAGAGGGAACCTACATTTGCTTCTAGAGTGGGGATGGTTGTCTGGGAAAGCGAGCAAGATGGGTGGCTTCCTCCATGTTGCTCCTGGGTGGCAGGAGAAGAGGAATGATGGATTCTGGGCAGGGAGGACCTGAGTCTGACCCATCCAGACTCCTGAGGCTCTATGTGAGCTCAGGAGAGCGTCAGGAATTCCTTGTGACCCTAGGAGGAATGTGACAACAATTGAGAAAGAGCTCCAATGAGACTCAGAAGGAGTATAATGCGGATGGTCTAGGCAGACTGGATTTACCCCATCAGCCTCAAAAAAAAAAAAAAAACCCTAAAAAAACCCCCAAAACTCCCTTTCTTAGGATATTAGTGACATTTCCGGGGTAGAAGGGATTATGTTTCCTCAAAGGAGAAGTCAGCCTGAGCCCCTGAGCTGCAAACACTCTTAGCAAAGGGGTGACATCCTTTGCCCAAAAAGTGGTCCTCAACCCCACACTCTCCAATGAAGCACAGCCCCAGAATGCCAACAGTAAGACCGGGGGTTTGTTTGGTGGTTTATTTGTTTAAAGGGAGTGTCCTCTTTACTAGTAAGAAGGTGGTGGGGGTGGAAGATGACTTGACACTTGATATTGGCACACCTCATATTTTGGGTTTACAAGAGAAGTCATTGCCTGGGAACAGCTGCTTTCTCTATGACCACAATATCCTGTGAACCCACTAGCTGCCCAAGGTTGAATGGGCAGGAGAGCTCAGTGGAGGGAGAAGGATGGCGGTCCCTGCGGGGGCCTTCTCTTGGCCTGTCCCCCACTCCTAATTCTAACCTCTCATCTGGCTCAAATGTGGGTGGCCTCAATAGGGAATGGCTGGTGAAGCTTCCTCAGTGTGAGACAAAGGAGGAACAAAACCTGAGCAATAGACCACTTCCCAGCCTGACTAAAGTGACGTTGTATGTAATTGTGTGTGTGTGTGTGTGTGTGTGTGTGTGTGTGTGGTGTGGTGTGGGGAAAGAGAGAGAGGTCTAAAACATCCAATTTGGAGTTTGAGTTCTTAGGCCTCATGAGCAAATGTGACCCAGCCATGCATCATTACAAGGAGTATCTAATTTATTGATTGAATCCCCATAAATGTCAGTTAACAATGTTGCCATAAAATGATTGCCCTATAAAAGACCTAGAAGGGTTCTCTTGTAGGAATAAGGGCAGAGCGATGCTTCTGCACTGGATATGCAAACTGGAAGGGGGTTAACAAATTCTAGGACCTGCTGACTCAGCCAAAGTGGGTGGGAACTGACTGGCTCCATTTGCTTGTCTGTTGGGATTCTGTCCATGGGTTGCACCTGTGTGTAGGATGTGTGTGTGCACAATCACTCGTGGTCTGTGTGTGTGCCTGTATGGGAGTCCACGGGGATTCATAAACAAGTATGTGTGTACATGCATTATACAATATGAATCTGGTCTATGATTTTGTGTACTGATGCAGATGTTCACTCTGAGCTCCTAAAAGGCAAAGTCTATAGTTTCTCCATCTATGGACTCAATGATGACCACATAGATGTTTTATAAATGTCAACCAAAATGAAGAAGCAGCATGTATGTGTCTGGTTGTCTCTGTACTGAGCCTTGTTGGTGTGTGTCAGATTGAGAGAAGTGCTGAGCGCCAAGCATGCGCCAATATTGGGGTGTCGACAAATATGTTTCTCAGGGAAAGTTTTTGCAGGGTTATGAGTTACTCTGTTCCCCAAAGACAGATCCATCTCAGGCCCCCAAATTCCCCACTTCCCCATTGGTGGGGATCCAGCTCCTGAACTCCCCCAGGAACCTGGCCAAGGCAGAGGCACCTGGGGAGCTTCAGACTCTGGCAGCATACACACTCCTGGCTAGTCCAATCTGGCCTATGGTCCCTGCTGTAGGCTGCCACCAGACATTGGGTCATTCTTGAGTTTTGGCACTCCAGCATTGCTCATGAAAATCCTGAATTGTGACTCTTCACCCCAAACCAGTTCTGGCCCATCCAGCCATATGTCCTCCCTCTCTTTAGTTGTGTTACTGAAAAGGTCTTGACTCCACCACCCTTCTCTGGAAAATGTGAATTCCTCTGACCCACCGGTCACCCCTTGGACAACCTTGACCACCGCTGCCTGGAAAGCTTCCATCCCTGGGCACGATGGCACTGCCCTGCTCACCTGATGACAATGATGTCAAGTTAATTTTCATCGTTTAGCGATGACTAGCTGCCAGCTCATTACCGCTTCCTGAATTAATTGATTTGTCTTGGCTTCCTCTCTTTCCTCTCCTTGCACTCTAGTTCCCCAGAGAGAGAGAGAGAACACTAGAGCTGGACTTGCTCTTGGCTTACAGCTGTTCCAACCCTCTCATTTACAGATACAGAAACCAAGGCCTAGGAAGGGGAAGTAACATGGGTCTACTGGAAAACTTATTTCACAGAAATCACATGAGTGCTTATGATATGCCACATCCAGGGGTAGGCTCACAGTCTACGGGGAGGAGATACATGTAGGTGGGCCATTATAGTCGAACGTGATGGATGTTAGTACCTAGAGAAGCACAGGGGGTGTGGGAACAGAGAGGAGGGGCTCCTACCCAGATGGAGGAGATGAAGGAGGGTTTCTAGAGCAGGTGACATGTGAGTCATTTCCTGAATAGGAGCTCACCAAGTGAAGAGGGTGAAGGAGTTTGGGCAGATGGAGAAGCTTCTAATCTAATGCACTGCTCTGGGCTCCTTTCCAGGGCACCTGCTTCTCATTCTTAACATCCCGAAAAGGAAGAGGTATAGAGGCATGGAGGAAAAAAGGAGATGAATCATAAAAGTATGAATGTATGAATGAATGCATGAATAAGTGAGCGAATGCAACCCTCATTATCAGCGTCCATCATGGGCTCGTGTATCGTGTATGCGTGCTCCTTCTACCTTGACCACGTCATCATTGTTCTCATTTGACAGAGGAAGCAAATGGAGAGACTGAGGAATTTGAACCCAGGCCTGCCCAGCTCCCCAGCTGCCTTTTTTTTTTTTTTAAGATTTTATTTATTTATTCGTGAGAGACACAAAGAGACAGACAGAGAGAGAGAGAGAGAGAGAGAGAGAGGCAGAGACACAGGCAGAAGGAGAAGCAGGCTCCATGCAGGGAGCCTGACATGAGACTCCATCCCGGGACTCCAGGATCCAGGGATCCCCCCAGCTGCCTTTTCTGCTCCGCCCTGCTGTCGATGGCTGCCAGCCCCGTTCAGACAGCAGACGGGAAAAGCCAAACAGTAAGACTCTGCCCTCCCAGCGTTGTACACGGGGGCAGCCTTGTCCCTCTGCCTGAACTCACGTGCGAGAATCAAATGGAGTCTCTGCCTGTCAGCATGTTAATGGGGCCCTTACCAGCTCCCAAGCTGCTGAATCCTCATCTTCACTGGAAGCCAAATGAAGTTTGATTTCGAATTCGCCTCACAGAGTCATAAAGTGAACAAATGACTTCAGCTAATGCTCAAACCTCATCTCTGTCCAGGCTCCACAGCCGGGATGTCCCCCAGGCAGGCTTAGCTGAACTGATTGGGACCTGCAGCCTCGCGCCCCCACCCCCAACCCCCCACCCCCAAGCAGCAGTGCATGGCACCCTATGATCACCCGGGAGAGCCTCAACGATGCTGATGCCCGGGTTCCACCCCAGAGGGGCTGACGTCCAGCAGGATCCCTAGAAGTCCTCCGGGTGGTGTGAGCAGCTGGGCTGAGGACCACCAGCTCAGGGTGCATCCTTATCTGAGACACCTGGGATTTAAATAGCCTCACGCTCTGACACAGACTTTTGATGCTTGCTCATCCTGACCTATGCTTCTGTTTTGTTCTGAGTGGGAATCCCTCTTCGGCCCCAGAAGCTCTAGGGCCGAAGTCTGTCTCGTCCCTGCTATGCTCATTCCACTGCATACAGATGGGCTGAGTCCCGGGACGACAATCTGTTCACAGATCTTACTGGTGGTGTCCTCTGCTGAGTCCTGGACCCTACCGGTCAGGACACTCCCTGCCATCTTGGGAGCAAGTATCATGAAAGGGACATGGTGCCATCTGTTAGACAGGAAATTCTAGCCTGGATCCTCACTAGCTGTGTAACCTTCCTGATAGCTGGTTTTCTCACCTGTCAAATGGTTGCTACAGTAATTTATCTCTTTGCAACAAAAACCAACGTAAAATTTAGCATGAAAACAACAACATGGGGCACTTGGGTGGCTCAGTGGTTGAGCGTCTGCCTTCGGCTCAGGGTGTGATCCCAGGGTCCTGGGTTCGAGTCCCACATCAGGCTCCCCTCAGAGAGCCTGGTTCACCTTCTGCCTGTGTCTCTGCCTCTCTCTCTGTGTCTCTCATGAATAAATAAGTAAAATCTTAAAAAAAAAAAAAAAGAATCCACATTTTGGGCTGCGCTTGGCAGGGACAGCTCATCTCTTCTCCTCAGCATCACCCAGGGGCTGCTTCAAAGCTGGGACTGGGGTCACCTGAAGCCTCTTGCACCCACATGTGACACCTGGGCTGGGAAGACTCAGACAGCCAGGGCCCGGCACCAGGGCTCTCCAGATATCTCTGTCTCCGTGTGGCCTCTCCACATGGTCTAACCGGCATGTGGCTTCTGGCTTAAGCACATGTTCTCCACGTTGGCTCAGAGCTCCCCAGGCTCGTGTCCAAGAGAGAGTCAGGTGAAGCCATATCTTTTATGACCCAGCCTCAGAAATTACACTGTGGCCCCTCCAGATCATTCTCTTTATCAAAGCCATCACACAGGTACCGCTGGATTTAAGGGGTGAAGACCAGAATCCTCCTCTTGATGAGGGTAGGGTGGGGTAGCGAGATTTGGGGGGAGCATGTGAGGCTGGAAAGTGTTCTTGTGGCCACTTTGGGAAAATACCCCTCTCACACAGAGAATACTACTATTCTACAGTACAACAGATTGTTTGGTGATTAAAAGGTACATTCTAAGCCCTTCCCTTAACCTAAATAGCATTTATCAGTAATAAGCCCTTTGCATCTATCTCCCTTAAACCTCATGGCTGCCAAAGTCCATCTTCTCTCATTTTACAGAAGGGAGAACTGTGGTCTCCCTCCAGAGGAGTGACGGGGCCAGCTCAGGCACACAGTGAGCAACAGGCCTGGATTTGAAGACGGTGTGGCTTCGTGGCAATCGTTCTCCACTGGGAGTGATTCTGTCCCAGGGCAGACATCTGACAATTGCTGGAGACCTGTTTTGTTGTCACAATCTGGGGGGAGGGGACTGCTACTGGCATCTAGTGGAAAGAAGCCAGAGATGTTGCTAAACGTCATACAAACCACAGGCAGCCCTCCCCCCAAATAAGGAATCATCTAATCTAAATGTCAAAAGTGCTGAGACTGAGAAACCCTGCTCTAGAGAGGGCATTCTAATCACTACTTTATCATAGGCATTGCTTACTGCTAGTTCATGCCCCCTTCCCCTAATTTCCTCGACCCTTCCAGCTTCATTTCTAGACTAGCCCATGGTTGTGTCCCTTGCACTGGGTTTGGGATTATGTATGGTCCCTACAATCTGGCACATCCTGCAAGGCCTTGTTTTGCTTCCAGGAGTCATATCCAGGGCTAGGTATAGTCTCAGGCCACCTCATCCCTCAGGGCCTGGGGGGCTGGCCTTGGCTGTGCTGTGAGGTGCATGGTGGCTCTGGCCGGCTGGGAGCCTGTTAGGTCAAAAGCCATATGTGATTTAAGAAAAGAGCAGGGAAAATGTTGTTTGAAGCCTGGGGCCTACATGTTCTGGCCCCATCCCCAGGTGCTCCCCATGGAGGAAGAGGCAAAAGGCCTCCAGCTCCAGGAAGGAAGCTGTGTGGAGCAGGGCAACCAAACTCTTTCATATTTGCATCCACGTTCCTACAATGTAGTCAGCAGTCAGATATTTTAAAAGCACTACAGGTTAACCTTTAGCTCGAAGGTATGCTTTTGTTGGCCTCTCCTCAACTGCTTGTGGGCAAGCTGCCTAATGCGCATGGCTCAGACCATTAGAGGCTGGGCAGATGCTGGGTGCTGCATGAGGTCACCCTCCGAAGAGCTCTTCCTCTTTTAGGAAGAGCTAGCAAGCTGACAACAGGAGAGGAGATACATTCATTCCAAGACAATAACTGCCCTCAAGCTCTTGACAGAGAACTCCATTAATTCGGGATGTGGTCAAGGCCCGGTGCACCAAGGGTACCCTCTGGAATTGTGTCTTCTTCGAATGTGGCCACAGTCCTGACAGGTGGACCAAGTGCAAAATCAGGCATATCACTGCAGTTGGAAAATACTAATGCAAACACTGTAGCCTTGGCCATGAAGGTTGCAACACTGCATCAGTATGGAGTCAAATAAACTTGATTCTGAATCCTGGACCTGATGCTTACCTGCTGAATGACATTGGGCAAATCACTGGACCTTTCTAAGTAACAGAAAGCATCAGATACAATGAGTAGGAACTCAGAGTATAGACACTGCAATTATTCTGAATCCAGTTCTGCAGAAGCTGCAAATCTGATCTGGAAAGTAAACCTACTGGCATTCGTAGGATTTGTATGTTGCCTGAGGTTCAGGCCCCTGCCTCTGAACGTTCTTTGCTGGCTACTCTCCAAGAACTGCAAATCTTAGATACCTCTGGAGCCTATGGTCAGATAATGAGGCAATGCTGTGAATGTGTACTGCCCAATACAGTAGCTGCTGGCCACCCGGAGAAACAGAAATACGGTTACGGTCATTGGCTATTGAGAAACTGAAATGTGGTTGATGTGACGGAGTATCTGAATTTTAAACTATGTTTAATCAATTTACATTTAAATTTAAAACCGATACTAGATTCGCTTATTGGAAGATTTTAAGTACTTTTGGAACAAGTCTGTAGTGAACCTAGTTTTTCAACTGTGACTTTTATGAAATCTAAATGCAGAGCAAGTATTTCCATTGATGACTGAGATGAGCCGTCTGTAACAAAAGACACACAAGATTTTGAAGCCTTAAACTCATTATTAATCGCATTAATAATTAATAATCTCATTAATAATTTCTATGTTGGTGACGTGTTGAAATTGATTACATGTTGAGATACTTTGGATATTTTGGATGAAATAAAATACATTTTTAAAGTAACTTCACCTGTTTCTTTTGATATCACTTCAATGTGGCTATCAGAAAACAAAATTACTTTGTGGCTGCATTATGTTTCTACTGGTCAGTGCTGATGTAGACCACCTCAAAAGCTCTAAGTCTCCACTCCAGGCTGCTCCTAAATTCAGTGCAAAGGTTCTTCCTGGAGTTCCACATTGAGGATTAGAGCTAAAGTTCAGATGAACGAAGCATGTATGTGTGGTGACTGCACACACTTCCCTGTGGACCTTGTGGGAAGGTGTGACTGGGTAAGTCTGCAGGATCGGGATGGTCCTGGGTCTCTTTGTGGACCGTCATCTTAATATCAGCTCTTTAAAAATTCACTGTCCTTGGGGCACCTGGGTGCAGTTGGTTAAGCATCCAACTCTTGATTTCGACTCAGGTCATGATCCTAGGGTCCTGGGATGGAGACCCATATCAGGCTCCTTGCTCAGCGGGGAGTCTGCTTGTCTCCTTCTCCCTCTACCCCTCCCCCTGCTCATAATCTCTCTGTCTCTCTTAGATAAGCCAATTTTTTTTTTTAAGTTCACTGTCCTCTTATGCACATCACTTTCCCTTTACTGAATGTGTCTTATTCTCCTGCTGTCCCACCTTGTGGATATCCCCAATACTTCTCAGCTAACTAGCTTGATTCATTTATTGCCAACAGAGAAGAAGGGTGTTCCATGCTACTGGTCCCAAAGATGTCCTCTTCTACAGAGAGCCTTCTCATCCAAGTCTTGCCAGATCTAGAGAGCCCATCATTGTGGGGTCTATACCAACCTCTCAACATTTTACAGAGCAAAGTCTTGGCTCATTTCTATCTCAAGCTCTCTAGGCACAGCTGTCCTGAGAGGCCCACAAAAGTGTGTGTGCCTGAGCACATGGCCATTCCCAGTAAAATCCTGTGGAAGCCACAGGACAGGCAGGCAGCAGGTGCCACAAGTCAAACAAAGAGCAGAACAGCCAAGCTTGGGTCCCAAGTGCAATTTGCGCATGGCTTTGTGATATTTAACCAATCACGGAAAGAGATTAATATTTCCCCCATTTATTCCCCAAGTCAGGTCTGAAACATATCCATCAGCAAACTCATTTTCTCCCAGGATTACTGGCAACTGTTTTGCTTGTTTACTGAAGAGCAATGGTGGCCCTGATTGAGCCCATGCATCTTCTTTAGCTAAGGGGAAAAGAATCCTTAGAGGTCCCTAACCCAACCACTGCATTTCTCAGTGGGGGAACTAGAAGTTGCAGAGTAAAAAGTGACCCCTTTCAGCTCTGAGGTCTTGAGACACTGTGGTACTAGTCTTCCAATTTTGCTAAGAATGTGGTAATATGTAGAGGATATCTCATAGGATTTTGAAAGAGATAGGGCTTGATCCTGGCTTGTCTATTTAATGACCATGTGTTTGTGACCAAGATGCTTCTTCCCTAGGCCTCAGTTTTGTACTCTGGAACTGGAAATGATAATGCCTATTTCCTGGATTACTTTGCAAGCACACAGAACCTGATGTGTAGTAAATGCTTGGTCAATAGCAATCTGGTCCTCAGAGCTGCTATTATTCAGCCCAGAATATCTGTTAGTGATTGCCTTATGAGCTTCTGAAAAATTAAAAATCTATGAACTCCCAATCATCTTTGGTTTTATTTCAGTACATCATTGGGGCAAATCCTTTGGATCTCTCAGCCTTGACTATTTCTGACATCTTTAGTTAGTGAAGGCAACTGAATTCCAGATTTAATGTTATTCTTTGGATTGGTGAGAAGAGGGGAGAGAATCCTAAGTCGTGCATTGATCAACAGCTATGTTCACTCTTGCTTCTTTCTGACTCTTGTCCTCATTCACTTCAGGGAGGAAGAAGCAGACATGGCAGACAGAACGTTCATGTGGTATGCTGTTAAGCCAACCAAACAGCCTGGCAAATGGAGGTGAGTGGGCATTAGCTCTTCCCAGGTCTACTCAAAATTGGGGAATACTTAAATCCCATCCCCTGGATCATGGCAGCAAAGACATTGTTCTCCTAAAATTTCAGGGATCACTTAGTTGCAAGCAGCATGGTGGAAAGTGGAGAACTGTATTCATAAATTTGGGTTTAGGTGTTTAACCATTAACTCAGTGGATGGTCACTTGCTAGGAAAATCTGAGCTTGTTTTTATCTTTGATGTTCACCTGAGTAGAGAAGTATCTTCATGTAGAGAGAGTCTGTGGCGTGTGGACAGGAAACTCGAGTTTGGTTCTAGAATCTACCTGTGACTTTCTCTGTGACCTTGGGGAAAAGTTGGCTGGGCATCCTAGAGACATGGAAAGGAACAACATTATTGATCCCTTATTCCTTACCCTGTCCAGTAGCAGCGGCTTTAGGAGTCCTGCTTCTCCTCAAGGCTACAGGGTTAACTAACTTGCCCCATCATAAAAGGTTAATAGTGGCCTATCCAGGAGAGTATTTAACCCAAGTCTCTCAGTGTCTGAAACCCACTATGCCCATCCCATCAGGTCATGCTACATCTTCAGAAGGCAAAGTCTGGAAGGACCTAGACAAATGACCATGGGAATTCATGGACCTGGGGAAGGCTTAAAGACAGAGCCAAGGTAAGTTTAGGAGCAGATGTGTATCTGGAGTCCAGATTCAAATGAGTGCCTCAGAGCCCATGCCCCAAAGGGCCTGCACACCTTTCAATCTCCATGCTTTTGTAAAGTGGGTCCCAGCCTGCAACCATGTCTAAGAGCAAGGGCAGTAGGCTGCTTCACTGCCTTATGCTGATGCCACTGTCTCTTTTCTGGTTGGTATTGGCCACATTTCTTTTGGTAGTTTATTTATGTGTGATTTCTGCTTCTTTATTCACTGAACTTTTCATCTGTACATTGTAGATGCTGGACCACAAGAGATGAACAACCCACAGTCCCAGACCCCTTCCGGGTTGGGTTAGAAGTGGAGCATCTAGATACTCAATCCACTCTCCTTTCCATGCTCAAGCACTTGGAGGTTTTCCACTGCTTGCTGTTCATCACTCCTTGAACTCCACCCCATGCCCTCAGGCTTGCTCTAGGTCCTGTCTGTTGGTTTATTTGGCCTCTGATCTGTTGTAGCTGCTCTGATATTTATATTCGTGGATGTGCCATTCTTCTCTGGGTCTGCCTTCTCCCCTGTCCCCTGACAGATGCATGGGGCTGAAACTGAGGTGAGTGAGGTGTTCCAAATCAAGGCAGGCAGGCAGAAATGAGGATATGGCTCAGAAGAGTGATACAAAAAACAGAAGACACACAAATTGTGAGGAAATGCCTATGGTAATCATCTGTGGATGAGAGAGGGGCCCGGAAGCTAAGATTCCCCAAACCAGAGGTCTCAGGGCTGCAAAATGGCTATCTGAGACAACAGTAGTATTCTGGTCCCTGAATGCCCCAGATGAACTGATGTGCTAAGGTTGGGGGCACTGGTTGAGACAGAAGATAGCATATCTTTCCATTTGGGGCCACAGGCTACAGAGAAGGATGCCTGAAAGATATACTATGAAGAAAGAAATTGAAGCCAAGGCTTCCAATGACCATCTCAGACACATGCCAGCAGTTATATAGTCTTTGCTTGTTTGTTAGAAAAGAGGTAGTGCGGTAATTACAAGTGCAGGCTATTTAATCAGATTCAAATCTCAATTCTGTCATTCACTTGATACTTTCCTTTAGACAAATCACACCATCTCCTTGAGCCTCCATTCCTCCATTGGTAGATGACAATGATCCTTTCCCCACAGGGCTGTGGAGTGTTGAAGAAGATGATATATACAGAAAGATGGACACAATGCCCAGCACAGAGTCAGTACTCAATAAACACTATTGTCATTATATGATTCTGGAATGAATCATATAATTGGCCATGCATTTTAATTCTCTGTCATTTCCCTCCTCCTCACCTTCTACCTCCTCCCCAGTCCGCATTTCCTTCCTATAAACTGTGGCTATAAAAGCATACAATAATCGTGTCTCTAAAAGCAGAAAGGTGGTTAAATCAATTGAGTAGAGAAGATAGGGTGAAAAGAGCCAAAAGCAATAGGATGGGTGAAAAGGAAATGATCCTTGAGTGTGCTGGTCAGAAAAAGATACATAGGATCCCCTCTGAGCCAGAGGAGTGTGAGGGTTCCCTCCCTACAGTAGGCCCTGACAGAGGCAGCTTCGCACTCCAACCAGGATGTTCCCTGGGTTTCCTACAGAGCTTCACGCATACATATCATGCTATTTCCAAACTGCATCATAGCTAATTAGGACAAGCTCTGCCCTGATCCAGAAAATTCGCAACTTACTATGCTTGGCAGCTCACCATCACTTACCCTCATTCAACATGTTTCATAATCTCATCATGGGTTTTGGTGAAATTCATGAGTGTTTAAAGGCCCCAAAAGGATAAAAAGCTATGGTGCCTTTAAGACGGTAAAGCCTAGGAACAAGAGAACCACAAAAGAAAATTCCTAGCTACCGTTTTATCCCTAAAAGCAGCTGTATCTAAATTTATCAACAAAATGTAATCTGGAAGACATACTGTATTCCTTTAAAAGATTTCTAGGTGAATTTCAGTTGTTTTCTCCACTTCAGTAATAGATATATCTAATTAAATACTTGAAAGTCCATTTAATTTTTAATTCAGGAAGTCATTCATGATAGAGGCAATTTAAACAACTCAGGAAAAACCTCAAACCCCAACAAAATTCCATTAACTACGTAGATACTTTAATGGTACATTTAACTAATGTTGAATTATGATGGGTCCCTGTAGAGGTACCTAGGCAGTGTATCAATTCCCTTTTGGGGAATCCAAGCTTTTAGCTTTTAATGATCAGTTCAGTTGATTAGATTGACACAGTGCAGCGATCAAGGTTACCTTTTATAGTTCACTCCTCAGAAGAACATTTCCTCTGGCCTTCCCTTGAAATTCAGTGATCCTGCAGAGCTTACGTAAGTGTGATTCTTAGAACCTTCCTATGGGTTCATTTATTTGCCACCTTCCTGGCACGTGACAGAGGGCATGGAGACATCTGTGGGAGTGGGGCATGATTTTGAGCTGCTGCTAATCTGCTTCTAAAATTGGGGCTATAGCATTTGTCTCCACCCATGGGCCCACCAACCACATGCAGGCTTCAGTGATCTTGGCTTGAATTTCTTCATAAGGGTCCCCTTGCCCTTGAACAGAGATAGATTCCTGGGGTTGGAAGAACAATGGGGATCATCTAGCATGATGCTCTCATTTCATCGATGAGGAGACAGACCCAGAGAGGGTCTTCCTTTCTTCTTGACCAGGAAGAAAAAAAGAGCTGCAGCACAGGTGTTCCACTTTCCTTCGCATGCTCTTACACCCTTCCCTGCCTTGGCTAGGCCCTAAGCACCGAGGAGAGTGCAGACTGGATCTGCCCTTATGATCTGATGTTCATGTCCAAGGAGTGGAGTGGGAGAAAGAGTGGAAAACAAGCTAAATCACGAAAGATAAAATTCCATCCTCAAGGATTTCTATGATAAACTTAACGGAGAAGCAGAACAAACACACTTGAAGCAATTAGGAGAAAATTATAAGACAATATATAATTAGGTGCAAAATTACATGGCACAAAAAAATGGAGAAAGCTTTATGTATTGCAGGAGACTGAGAGTCTTTGTGAAGGAGCTAGACACAGAAGTGACTTTGAATCATGTGGATTATTGAAGGGATGGATTTCTTTTCTGTGTGTCATAAGTAATATGAATGTTTAATGTGACTCTGGAGTCACACAGCTCTCAGAAACTTTACTGAAACTCTATAAACCTCAGTTTCCTTACCTATGAAATGGGAATAAGAAGCCATAATATGCCATCATAAGGGATGTGGGTTAAAGTGAGCTCCTTACATCAAGAACACAGCACAGGGAGTCAATGACTGTCTGTTGGCTAGTATTTACTTTATTGTAGTCCCACAGGACTAGGTCCCATTGCAACCCAAATTCCTTCATCTGTTAAGCAAGAGCCACCAAGTGACAACATGCTGCAGACTTCCTTTTACCTGATGATACATAGTCTTCTCTTGCCTGCCTTGTCTACAGATAAGGTTATACAACTTGGGTATGTCTTTGATCCATTAAGGCTCTCCTTAGAAGGTAGGGTGGGGGATTTAACATCATTGGTGTCATGATATGAAAAGAGCTCAAATTTATCTAGAAACCTTTTAGGGCTCATGGGCAGGTGCTGCCCTACAACTGAAATATAGAAGGAAGAGATAGGCTCGTTGCATCAGACGCCCAAGGAGAATGCATAAATGACTGATGAAGGTTCCCTGGCAGCCTCAGTAGGTCCTTCTCTCCTTATAGCATGGAATATGAATGTAGAGATGAACTTGGTATAAAGTATGAAATGACTGAGTGAGAGAGCATGAACCGGAAACAGACAGTACCACATACACTGATGAAGGACATTCCTTTCGGTCCCCCTTGTGATGGTTCATTGCTCACTCCCAGTGAGAGGGAACACAATGCACACAACAAAGACTCTGAAAACTCTAACAGTTGGACCACCCTGAGTCTTCCTGCACAGGGCTCTCAAGGGGCACTGGCTACTCAAAATTAGGGAGAAGGAGTCTAGTGGATTAAATCCCAATTTTTAAAGTCGTGCTGGCAACATCGGTAGGGATATAAAGCATCTGTCTCAGAGCCTGGACTATAGCAGGTATGCAACAAAATGGTCAATATCTTCCCTAGACCAGAGTTTTCTGAGATGGATATGATTGAGCTAAACCAGGATAAACTACAGTAACCGGTGGTTTCCACTGATAGCCTGACCCTACTTGTGACCTCAGGGCTAAACATTAAAGAGAAGGGCCTTCCCTGAGAAGGAGACTCCACGTGGTCAAGAAAAGTATGGCGCTTAAGGATGAGGGGAAGGTGGATTCGATTTAGCCTCAGTTATTTTTTAAAAAGCAGAAAGGTCAAAGTTTACTGCAAATCTTTTAAGAAATGGTCAAATACATAGAAAACGAGTCCAATAAAGGGTTCTGGAAATGCTGACTCTTTTTTCCTGGTTAGCTCAGGTTCTTGCTGTCTGTGTTCCCACCATGAACGACAGGAAAAATATCCCCAAATAAGAAGGTTCCCTTCACTTATTCTCAGAGACCGTCTGGATGGGGAGACACCTGATACTGCTTACAATCATGTGGAGGAGAGAGCTTCCTGAGCAGGAGGCCACAGCCATGCAGAGGAGAGAGAATGGGGGAATTCCTGAGGCTGTGGGGAAGATTAGGAACAGAATGTTATAGGATTGCTTCTAGGCAGGGCATAATGTTAAACATTTTTACTCAGAGCTGTTTATTGAATTTTTTTAATCTATAGAAACATAATCATTTTAGAATTAGAAAATATCACATAGCATCTAACTTTCAACTCAAAGCAGAAATATTTGCTCTGGAATCATTGAAAGGGAGGCAGATTCTGCTGAAGCAGATCCAAAAAAAGGGATTTCAGTATATTCATAGGCAGCTCTTCCCATAATTTGATTTAAAAAAAAAAACCTATCCCACTTGTCAGAAAGCTCTTCTTTATATTAAGCTGAAATCTTACCTCTGCAGATTTTATCTTGGCTGGTAGCTAAGGTCTACTACAGCATGATGGCTTGTCCAGACCTAAATATTCCATATTGTCATTTCTTTGGTAACTTCTAACTGCTTCTCTTGGGTCTATTTCAAGGGAATAGGAAGTGGGGTGACTCTGGCATCAACTTCCTCTTTTCCCTTTTGCCCTTTTTCTTGTCAAAATAAAACAAGGCCCTTCATCTGTTCTTGGCCTGAGTTGATGGGGAAATGAGTCCCAGTTGGGCCTGAAAGCAATCATGTGGCCCTCCCTCCTCTAACAGCTAAGCATCTAGTAGTATCGTATTTTCTTACAGCATCTCCCTCGTGGTGTTTTATAATGTATTTGCATTTCAAAAGTAATTGCTTAGGAGTTTGGCTGTCCTTTTGAGAAAATACTGATGATCCTGTATTTCCATTTGAGCATAAATTATGTTGCCCCATCCTCCCCCCTAGTTTGGAGTTTTGGGGCCCCGTTCACTACCCCGTCGATAATGGAGAACTTTCGCCCACACAGGAGATGGAAATAGATTGTGAGTGCACAGCCTGACGATCCCTCCTGGCTCTCGTGTGGATTCATCATCTCCTCAAGCACCAGGGAAGTTTCACCATACCCACTGAGCCCCTGCTTTGGCTCAAGCCTGGTGTGAAGTTCTAGGCTACCCTGAAGACCAGGGCACCCTTCCTTCTCTTGAGGGGCTGTTATTTCTATTCTGTTTGGAAAGAACATAACCTGGCAGACTGGTAAACTTGTTAATTCTTGGATCCAAAGTTAAAGAAAGCTCTGGGAAAAAGTTTTGGTCAGAGAAATTTCTAGTCTCTGATTTAATTCAGGAGCTGCCAGTGTTTATGCATATGCGGGCACTTAGCTACATTTGCATCCACATCAGACTCCTCCCTGCTGACAGCAGGCCTGTCTCTTGGAGGGTACAGATGTAATTATCCTTTCGCTAGTGCATGGCACACTGTCAGGGTTTTGCTCTAGAAGAGAGAAAAGACCCAGAAACAAGTCTGAAGAGGAGAGGAAAGGGAAGGAGAAGGTTGCCTGTTCTGTTGACTTGGAAACCCTCCCCCTAGGAGCAGCTGCAATATGCCCCACATGTCCTTCCCAGGCTCCTTCTTCTGTCCTTTTCCATTCTGTTCTCTTTTTGCATGTCACCAAAGCATCATTATAGAAGATAAGGGTAAGAGGGGATCAAAGGCATGGTAGCCCACCATAGCCAACAGAAAGGGTATAACTGGTGCTACTTCTTATCATCATCTTAACTCCTCTCCAGATACCTATTTCTAGCCTTAAAAGATGAAGCTTGATCTATGTGGCTGGTTAAACATTTTGTTCTTTTACTCTTCCTAGATGTAGAAATAACATAATCAAGTTTTGACCTAAATACACTAGCTAAGTGGTATCAAAATATAGCTGTTTTTGTGAGTGGCAAGAGAGACAGATCCTCCACAGGTCCTGTCATCTCATATCACCCAAGAAAATCTAGACATACACAGAACCACGTCTTGAATCAGTCACAGCAGGCAGGGGATTTCACTGTGCTGGTAACACTGAACCCAACGGCAAGCTTGTGGTCACCCAGAAAGCCTAATGAGATGCAGCTTTCTAGACCACAGCAGTTCCAGACACTGGAGTGCTCCACTGGCAGCAAGATGGAGACTGCATATCAGGGGTTGAATGCTATCAAAATCACCCTTCATTTACACCCGGCCAAGGAGTCTGCACCCAACTAGTAAGCTGCTGCAATGCTCAAATCTTTAGCATCAGCCAGACTGATACATATGCTACCTTTAAAAAGTGCTGTGTTGATTCTACTCATTAAAAAATAACTAAAGATGAAATTAAATATATTTTTGCCACATTACCCAGTAGCTTCACTTCTGGAATATAGTTGCTCCAGTTCAATATGCAGAAATCTATTCCAGAGAATAGATTTTGAAATACACACCAGAGAAATTCCTGGGCAGGTTCTTTGGAAGGCATGCATGAAAATTTCTTTGGAGTGTTGACTGTTACAGGGGGCAGTTAGAGCCAACACAGACATCCATTGTTAACAGACAAGTAAATAGATTTTAAGGAATATCATGTCATAGTTGGAAGAAGCTAGAATACATATAGCATACATCTTCATCTGTGTGTGCATGCGTGCGTGCGTGTGTGTGTGTGTGTGTGTGTTTGTACAAGGCCCAGCTATTGGAGCAGCAGGAACTATGCACCTTCTCCATCAAATAGGCATGGTAATTATTTTAGGTACCAACACCATGATGAAAAGTGGAAGACAACCAGACAACGAGTTAGTCTTGGCTTTTTCTCTCTGAGATTTGGCTTCTTCATCTATAAGGTTAAGATCCTAGTTCTGTTTCCCAAGCTTATTGATGGTTCAAAATAAACCACCGCATACAGGTGGTTTAGGAAATTTGACGCACTTGCCACATCTATATAAGCCATTTTCATTCTTGCTAAAGTAGTATAGTCTGCTGCCAGCAGAAGTTCCTACATTGTTCAGATTCTAGTCACTACCCTTTCCTTCAAAGCCCCTTCTAGGCAGAGGGGATGTCATAGCAGAGCCAGGGCATAGTGTGTCTCAGCAACTGTCCATGAAAACCATACTGTACCTAGGAGAGCACTGAAGTCCTACTCTCAATACCTTCTAGGAAAGTTTCCTTTTTGGATGACTCTCCTTCTATTGGAGATGTCTAGGAGCCCAGTGAATAGGTCCAGGTCCAGGTATTGTTTTTTGAAGGCTTCTCTTACAGATGGTTCTTCTCTCATGTGAAGCAAGATAGATGCTGGCTGGACCACAGCCTTCTCATCACTGGCAGGACTGTGAAGGGCCATCTGGTTGAGGAAGGGAAGTCTCTTCCCTTGCAAAGGCAGTCGGATTTAACATGGGAGAAGGAAATAAAGGGAGTGAACCTCCAAAACCCTTAACCTACTGCTGTTTCTAGGCATCAGGTAACCAGTGAAGTATTTTTATGTTATTTTAGAAAGACATAAAATAACACCATTTTTACCTTTTCTTACTGCAAAAAATTCATCTTTGCCCCAAGAGAGTGCTGCCACTGTCCCTTGGCTGAACCAGACTATTATTCCCAGGGATTTAAGAAGCTTCTGAGAGCCCTGCTGTGCCCAGGTATTGTTTGGTCCATCCCACTGGCCACAAGGTAGAACTCTGGAAGACCCTACTCAGGACAGTCTTCCAAATAAGAAATAACTCTGTTAGGTGCTTCCATTCATATTCTCAGCAAATACTTACTGAATCCCTACCATGTGCCAGACACTGCACATAATGATAATGAATAAGGTGTGACCTCTGTTCTCATGGGACTTCCACACTGTGAGGCTGTTATTCTAGAGATCCCTTTCTTTCTCATCTGAAATTAGAATCGCTGTAGCATAATGGTTTAGGGTGTGGGCTCTGGGCCGACAAGGCCCGGGTTCCAGTTCTGGCTTGACCAGTGATGGGCTACGTGATCCTGGACAAGTGACTTCATGTCAAAGGGAGTTAATTGCAGTACCCATCTCATAGGCCTGCATGGAAGGCAAAATACACTGAAACACATATAAAGCACTTAGAACTACAGTGGCACATAGTGAGTACTCAGTAATTTTCCCCCCTAACTATATCCCAGCAAGATTCTTCTACTTCTAGGCCAATTCATTTTATAGCTCTTGCACATGAATTGCTAATTCCAGCCATCAGTCCTTTATATAGATTTTTATTTCTTTCCCACTAATTTATGTCTATAAGTGATTCTAAGCTCTAATCTCATTAACTCTAAAAGATCTTTTCTGATAAACCCCAGGTCATTTTAATTGTTCTTTACCCTTCCCCTTTCTCTCTGCAGACCTGTTCTATCACACTTAGGGTTATACAATATCATCCCCTCTGGGTTCAGAAAAGGCAAGTCACTAGCAGAAGATCACACAGCTAGCTCTTAATGCTAGATGCTAGGGCTCAAATTCTGGTCAGCCTGATTTCAAATTCTATGACTTTTACTATGTTATTCTGGTTTTCATTACATCGTACAGGACTCTAATAAAAAAATACTATTTCAATTACTGCTATTATATTGAGTGTTCATTATCTTCCTTGTATGGGGTAATGTGTGTGTATATATAAATTATATACATAGTATATATGTATATCTGTATGTAACATACACATGTAATATATATCTGTAATAATATATATATATATTTTAAATTTTTTTAATTTTATTTTATTTATGATAGGCACACAGTGAGAGAGAGAGGCAGAGACACAGGCAGAAGGAGAAGCAGGCTCCATGCACCGGGAGCCCGACGTGGGATTCGATCCCGGGTCTCCAGGATCGCGCCCTAGGCCAAAGGCAGGTGCCAAACCGCTGCGCCACCCAGGGATCCCTGTAATAATATATATTTTACAATAACATACCTGTAATATATGTAATATACATTACTGTCATAATACATATAAATTTGGGGTTTATGAGGAAAGACTTCTTAGAGTTGGCAAGATTTGAGCTCTTAGAGCAATTTGTAGACATAAATTTTCATATATTATGTAATTAGTATTATATATAATATATACCTATTAATTGTATAAATTATATACCTATGCTATTATGTATGCTTACATACTTACACATATGTAATGCATATACCTACATATATACCAGTGTAATATAAATATGTATATATGTTTATGTATATACTCATTTAACCCTTGCTTTGAGAGGAAAGTACTATTATTATGCCTAATTTATAGATGAGGAAATTAACTCTAGGAGAAATTAAGCAAGCTTCCCAAGGTCACATCATGAAAAAAGATGGGATTTGAATCTGGATCTGTCAATTTGTATCTTTTCCATTGTTTGTACTTCACAGACCTTACTACACTGGTGACTCAATGGTTAAGGCAAAATAAGTAGTAATTGAAGGGATCAATAAATTACATATGAGTTCCTACAACTTTTGTTCATCTTCTACACCTATTAGCTGAGGTGAAAGTTCAATGCACTTTAATCTGGTGTGCATTTTCTGGGCCCCCTGGTGTGTGATTGGTAATATGGTATGTAATATAAGCCTTCATTTAGATTATAAGGCTTCATCTCTCTTTGGTTCTGTCAAATTCCCAAGTGGTGGCAAGACCTGCTGCTTTAGACTATGAACTCTCTTCATGGTTCATTGGTAGCTGGGATAGTCCTGAAGGGCCAAGTATTTGGGGTCTTGCTTAATCAGGGGTCCCAGGTTGGCCCTGAGTTTCTGTTTACAGTTGGTTCTTAAAATATTGGGGGAATTTGAAAAAAATAGTGCTATCCAGCAATAAATTAAGCCAGTCCCAACACTCACAAAATCCATAATGGTGTAGATATCCACATAGACCTTAATTGTGATTTAATAGTGTTTACTGTAATTCAGCTCCAGGGAAATGTACTTTCAATTAACCAGTATAAACACAATGTCTACTTACCCCATAAATGTTCTCCTAAATGTGCTAATTAAGGCCTACATCCAATGAGTTTCATATTATGCCCTCCTTTTCCCCAAAACACCACTCTGCTCCAAGATCACCTTACTCTTATCTCAATTGTTGGCATAGTGGTCTATTGTCTGCCTCCAATCTTGCCTTAATTCACCCTCCATGATGACTCCCCTTGTTTAACCACATCATAACTTCTGGCCCTCATGCATACTCCTCTGTAATATGGCCTCCAATCTACCCACTGGTCTCATCTTCCACTTTTCACCACTATCACCTCACTCGAGCACTCCTACATCCAGGCCTTTGTTCCTTCTGTTTCCTCTTTTGGAACTACCCTTCCCACTATCTGTTCACATGAAAATCCCCTCTCCTTCAAGGCCATCCTCAAGACTCCATCAAAAGCATCTGGTAATTTGTCTGTTTGAACGTGGATGTGGCTGATTTATCCTTCTCTAATGGAATTTGGGATATATATGTCTGTCACTTCTACAACAAAGACTGGAAGTTTTGGTCCTATGTTTTCATCTCTGTACCTTCACAGGGATTGGCACATAGATGGTTGATAAATGATTGCTGAGTTAAACAGAATCACAGTGAACAGATAGGAAGTAGAAAAGACAACACCCAACTGCTGGGCTCTTTGTGAGACAAAAAGACTGGGGCAGTCACTAAGGTTCCTCCAGTGTGTGAGTATTGCTCCTGCTTAAGTGAATGCCAAGCTGAGCTTCTGCATTTATGATTCATCCAGATCTTGTTCTTCACCCCTAAATAGTGTTTGTAGTTATTCAGTAAGACCCTTAAGACTTGATCAAATATCTGTTGACATATCCTTAAAGTATCTTCTCGTATATAAGTAACTACAAATGTCAATAAAATTTCAGCAGTAGTTATACGATAGGACTTGAGTAGGGAGTCAGGAGATCTCAGCTGTAGCCTCAGAAATATCATTAAATTGCTGCAGAACTAGGATAATTGGAGCTCCGTTATTTCATTTTTGTGCCTCTGTACACAGCAAAAGTGAGATAATTGGATGGTGAACAGTATGGCGCCTTATGATAGCATTCAGGCTGGGGATCAGTGGTCTGCCATCCTGGTCACCCATTAAAATCACCTGGGGCTTTACAAAGGGCACTTTCTGCCCTACCCCAACCGACTGATGCTCTCTGAAGTTATCACCGAGGCATCAGAAGATCTTTAAGTTCCCCCAAGTCATTCCAAAGGGCAGCCAAGGTAGAAAGCAAGCCTCTACTCTAGACCAATGCCTCTCAGATTTTAATGTGCATACAAACCACCTGGGGAACTCTGCAGAGTCTGATTCCTTCTGTCTGAGGAGGGACCCAAGAGTGTGCATTTCTAACAAGCTCCCAAGTGACTCCAGTGCTGCTAGTCCATGGACTACACTTTAAAAAGCAAGACCCATTTTATTTTGTATAAATTCCTCAAGGGGCTCTTCTTAGAAAGAGCCATATAACCAACCACAAGATGCATTATTGGCCCCCATAGGTGTCTCTGAAATTTAGGTGCTAGCCACTCTTCAGACTCAGAGTTTCTAATTTCAGAAGAACCTAAAAAACTGTTCCAGAAGGCAATCAGGGCAATTAGGACGGGTCTAAAGAGAGTCACCACAAAAACAGATGCTTAAGAGACTGTAGTAAATAGCTGTGTACTCGGAAACATTGGATAGATGCTACTTTAAGGCCTCAAACTATAAACTAGTCATTGCATCCCCAGGACCCAGAGTCCCACAGTCTTAGCATTCTCCAAATCATCCTGGCAAGGCCCAAATGAATTCAGACAACACTTACTGATCCCCCATTGTGGCCGTGCTTATGTATTTATTGTCTCCCAGCCCCAGATTCACCCTTCTACATTCTGCTATATTATTCTGGGCCTGAGACTCTGCAAACCACTTTTCTCCTTTGCTCTCTGATTCTAAGGGGGCCCAATCATCCCAGTTCACGCACAACCCTCCCCGTTTTAGCACCTCAAGGTCCACATCCCAGGAAACCTTTTACTTATTCTCGCCTGCTTGCTATGAGGTTCTGCAAATCAGTGTCACCAGGAGGAGATTAGTAAGGGGAGAGAAGGGGCAGTCTTCTTCCTGGTTCGCTTGCGTTCCCGTCACCGCTATGCCAGCTGGTGGCAGGTGCCACCCACTCAGCATTCAGGGCCAGCTCAGGGCTCCAATCAGATGTCACAGCAGTTCAGCAGTGTCCCTCCTCAGATGTTCATGCCCCAGCCCCATAGGCTCCTCTCCTGAGTTTCTAGACTCTGATGATCCACTTTTTCCCTTGTTCCTCCAGCTCTGGGGGCGAGTTTCTATTTCTTGCATTTCTCATACACGTGTTACACCAGTGTGCTCCATTTAAACCTGTCTAAACATTTTTAATATGTTGAATTCCTTCTGATGATATGCCTCGTCTGGTTTTCCTGGCTGGTTTCTGGCTGGTATATCTGCTCTGTGCCAACTACTCAGCTGGGCACTGGAAATTTTAAGGCAAAGATGGCACAGCTGCCGCCCTCTAGTGGGAGGATAGATGAGTGTACCTCTATTACAGTGCAATGTGATAGGTGCTGAGCCAACTACACTCAAGGTGTCAAGGGAGCCCAGTGCAAGGGGTTCCCAAAATAGGGATCTGGGGAAAGCTTTCTGGAGGAGGTGCTGTTTGAAATGGATTTCAACTGGGGCCTTCACAAAATGAAGAAAAAAGCAATGGTCTTTCAGGTAGAGGGTATAGCCTATACCAAGGCATACAGAAGTGTAATAGCACAGCATCCTCTAGGAATAATTCTCCAGAGTAAGGTAAGGCCGGTGGATAGAGGACTAGTCAACAGTCCATAGACTGACCACTCCAGTTGTCTTAGTCTTCTCAGGCTGCTACAACAAATATCATAGGCTCGTGGCTGATATCACAGTTCTAGAGGCTCAGAAGTCCAAGATCAAGGAGCCAGCTGATTTGATTCCGGATAAAAGCCTTCTTCCTGGCTTGCAGACAGCTGCCTTCTTGCTGTGTCTTCACGTGGCAGGGAGAAGAAATGCTGGCGGTCTCTTCCTTTTTCTTACAAGGGCACTAATCACATCATGGGAGCTCCACCCTCATGACCTCACCTAGACCCAATTACCTCTCAAAGGTCTCCCCTCCTGATATGATCGCACTGGGGCTTAAAGCTCAAACATGAGTTTGGGGGACAGAAAATTCAGTCATAGCAGACCCTTAGTGCTAAGTTATTTGGAGTTCATCCTGTAACTTTAAGCCATTAATAAAAGATTTTTAAAAGGGGCCATGCCAGGGCCTTATTATCATGTCTATAGGTGGTTCCCGGGGTGGTCAGGTGGGAAATTGAGAAGGAGAGTTGATGCCTGTGAGGAGTGTGGCTTTTAAGTGAGATATAGCTTAATTTTACAGGCTGGAAACCCATGGTCTATGTTGTAAGAAACAGGTGGATGTCTTAAATCAAGCAGAATTAAAACCTAGGTAGGTCATTGCCTCAGGTATGCGGGGACATAGATATTTACACACACGCAGAGTCACAATTATTTGGTTGAAAGAACAGAATGGTTTCTTCTGAGAAGAGCATCTTAATTTGTCATGAAGAGGGGGTGGCCATTCTGATGGACAGCTACACAATCGTGAAGGTTCCAGAAAGCATGCTCTAGGCTTTAGAGCAAATGGATGATCCCTTAATTTTCAGGGACCCAGAAGCCACCGGGACAGGGAAAGTGCTTGAAAAGAAAGAGTTAACAGGTGAGGCATGGTCTTTTTCTAAGGCCAGGTGTAGACAACAACTAGAAATACAAAGGCAAACAGAAGGAAAATTCTCCAGCGAGCGGGGGAAGGTGTGGGTGCGGGGGCCAGAGGTCCTCACAAGCAGAGTTTCCGGTTGTTTTGGGAAATGCTGTGAAGGAGTGAAAAGGCTAGTGGGAGGCTGGGACCATTTAAATGTACCTTTTAATATTTTTTCCAATTAAAGTCTGAAAGCCAGCCTGTAAGCCTAAAGTGCTGGAGGCCGTTAGCCACCCAAGGGAAGGCAGTTAGGCACAGATGGGCCACAGCTACAGAATTACAGTAAGTACACGTCCCAGGTCTAGAATGTTTCCACCACTGGGCCCTGTTCGATGTTAAAAGGACCCATTTTGAAACCAATCAAAGATAATGTCACTTCACAGACTGAAAGGCAGCCAATGGGAACATGCTGTCCCCCAGGGAGGGTCCGCACAGTATGAGGAACATGGACATGCTCCAAGGGCCACATTTCCTGGCATAAACCCAAGGGAGAGGGAGCCATCGGGCTTCCTGAATGGCCATTCCTGGTGTTTTGATCATCATCACAGGATGTAATTGAGACCATCCCGCAACGTCCCACACTAAGGCTTAAGCACAAAACTCTAAGATGTCTAGGAGCTGGAGAGATGTGTCAGCACCCACACCTGAGGCCACTCTGGGGCCTCTGACTAGAAGCCAGAGGGGATGCTACAGCATTGGGAAACCAGGCGGGAATGTGGGTGTGAATGTGTGAACTTGGGGGCAGGAAGAGGGGATGAAGAATGAGATTGTCTTGCTCTGCCCCGATGGATCGTACATAGAGTGACTTCAGGCCTGGACACTGCACTTGAGGAGGGAGGCTGAGGGATCGCAGCAGTGGCTGGCTCCTGGAGGACTGGGAAGTGAGACAGGGGAGCTCTGGGGGTGTGAGGAATGGGAGGCAGAAGGCCCAGGAGCACCAGCCCTGCTCACTGCCATGGGACAGGTTGTCCTGTGAAAGATTAAGTCAGACCTGCCCAGAGAGGCCAGCGGGGAGAACCGGAAGAGACAAGAGGGATTCCAGGGAGACAGAGCACAGTGTGAGGAGAGGAAGACGTCTGGAGCAGGTAGTGGTGAGCGGTCCAGCAAAGCACTCGGGAACCCAAAAGGTACGCCACGCGATAACAAAGGGGGCCTCGTGCCTCTGCCTGCACGCACCCTCACCCTGCTCTATTCTCTTCACAGTGTTTACCATGTGAAATGGTCCTGTTGATCTGTTGGCTTGATGATTATCTCATTTCTAGTAGACTATAAACCCTATTACAGCAAGGACCTTATCTGCCTTGTTTTCTGCTGTGTCCCAAGAACCGAGAACAGTGCCTGGCACCTGACAGGTGGTCATGTATATGGATACAGTGACAGAGGGGACACTAGTGAATGGCCTCACCTACCTTTTTAAGGTAGGTGTTAGAACTGGCTTTCAAGACTTAAAAAAAATCCCTTTCTCGAATGAACACTCACTTGAGACCCCAATCCATAAAACAGATTAATGTGGCATTTTAATAATATACATTTATATCATAAGTCCCAATGTCAAACAATTATTCTTTAACTTATAATGAAAAGAATCACTGAGAACTGTGAGATTGTTTGGATAAACATTAATAAAATCTCTGAAACCGAGGCTACCAAAAGACCAAAAACATAATTTATTCCTCTCTTTTCTTTGGCTTGCGGAGCACTGAGAAAACCCTGATTCACGCAGAGAAGTAGCAGCAAATGATACCGGTCTCTAATAGCTCATCTGGCAATCTCGGGATAATTCTTTAATTAAACTGATGCAGAAACTTGAAAAGGGAGTAGCTGTAAAATTGAGCTAGAAAGTTGAATCTCTTATAGTTTGTAACAGTGGGTTGTGCCTCTTACCATACATTCAGCAGTCACACAAGAAGAGGCAAAGCAGACAATAAGTGCCAATTCTACTTTGATGTGTGACATTATCATGACTCTGATGAGTTATACATTCGGTTATAATTACACAACCAACCACTGGGCCATGCTGGGAGTCAAGCACCTTCTCTCTGCCTGACTCCTGACTGAACACAAGACTGTGTTTCTATGCTGTGAAACTATAATTCCCACAGATGTAGAAGCTCAGGCGTGAAGTTATCTTTTTAAAAAAATCAGTGCAGAGGGACACCTGGGAGGCTCAGTGGTTGAGCGTCTGCCTTCGTCTCAGGGCATGATCCCGGGGTCTTGGGCTCAAATCCCACATTGGGCTCCCCACAGGGAGCCTGCTTCTCCCTCTGCCTAGGTCTCTGCCCCTCTCTCTCTGTCTCTTATGAATAAGTAAATAAAATCTTTAAAAAACTTAAAATTGAAATTAAATAAATTAGTGCAGGTGATGCAACCTTCACAAGCAATGACTCATTTTCAAGAAGTTCTGATATAGATGTATAACCCTACTGGGGAGAAGGGGTCCCAGAACCACACAAAAGTGATCTGGTAAATGCAAATTAATGTATTTATGGTTAAAATTTGGTATATGGCATTTTAAGTTGTGCATTGTTCTAAATGACTTTGCTGATTAAATATATGTCTGAAATATATAAATGAAGTTTGACCTAAAATATCCTGCAGGATTCCTGCAGCCCTTGGACTTAAATACTACCAGATGAAGCCAAACCTAAGGGTTCCTTGTGAATCTGAGATTCTCTCAGATTGGCTGGGAGGTAGTCATAACCTTCCTGATGCATGAGGGCCCACAGAGACCACAGCAATGAGGGCAGACCAATTATGGGCTTTCCCACAAGACTTGCCATTATAAGCATCCGAGTAAGCAAGAACTATTCCTCCCAGATTCCCTGTCCCAACACTGAAGGTACTTCCATCATAATGGTGATGGCAGATGGGCACATAGAGAGAGAGATGGTGGCCACCAGGGGATGGAGAGTCATCAGCCCCCAAACCTTCACAGAGATGGCAGTGACCCTCATTTCCCTATGCCAGCAAAGGAAGAAACAAATTCCCCCACCTAGTTTAAGGGACTATCCAGTTGCCAAATATAAAGTGTGATCCTGTTTTTAACTCTATTTGTGATTATCAAATATTAGATTGTAACCGCTACCACCTTTTATTAAGTGCAAGATATTTTCATAATTGAATGATACAAATTATTTTTTCTAGCAATCTCAGAATTCTCATTTTTTTTCATATCCCTATTTTACAGAGGAGAAAACTGAAGAATGTCGATGTCAACCTGGCTAAAGTCATGCGGCAAGCATTCAGGGAAGCCCAATATCATCATACCCTTACAGCTTGGCTCCAAAGTCCAAACCTTTAGCCACTTTAACATATGAACACATCATGGGGGGAAGCCAAGCTCAGAAGATAAAATGATAAGTTTTAGGATATCTGAGGTTTTAGAAAAAAAAATCCAAAATTACAAAATTCTCCAAAATTTGGTAAAGTTCTATAAACGTCAAGGACCATCCTGTTGATACCTAATTCTATTAGTTGATTGATACCCAGTTATATTAATTGATATTCAGGTTTCATCTTAGCTTGTGCTGAGACTTTTTTTCTTTCATGGAAACTTATCTCCAAATTTATTGTGTATGCCAAAGGGAAAACAGATTCACTCTCCATCATTTTGGTATACAACCGACATCACCAGGATGCTTTTATATTGTTGAGTGAAGGATGCACATATAAATGGAGCAGTGAACCCTGAGATATACAGTGGATGGGACAAAGAGGCGCCCTGAATGAATGAGCTAATATGGTGCAGCGGGAAAGGCATAATTTAGGAGTTAGACAGTGGCTCTGCCACTGAAGAGTGGTATAACCTTAGACTGTGCACCTCACCTCTAAATCTCAGTTTTCTGAGCTGAGAAATGGGGGTAATGTACTCCCACAGGCCTGCTGGGATAATGGAATGATCATATTTTATTTTATTTTTTTTTATTTTTATTTTTTTAATTTTTATTTATTTACGATAGTCACAGAGAGAGAGAGAGGCAGAGACACAGGCAGAGGGAGAAGCAGGCTCCATGCACCGGGAGCCCGACGTGGGATTCAATCCCGGGTCTCCAGGATCGCGCCCTGGGCCAAAGGCAGGCGCCAAACCGCTGCGCCACCCAGGGATCCCCTGATCATATTTTAAATGTCTGCTACAGGTGGCCTTTTGGGATGCCTGGGTAGCTCAGTGGTTGAGGGTCTGCCTCTGGCTCAGGGTGTGATCCCGTGGTTCTGGGATCGAGTCCTACATCGGGCTCCCTGCATGGAGCCTGCTCCTCCCTCTGCCTATGTCTCTGCCTCTCTCTGTGTGTGTCTCTCATGAATAAATAAATAAAATCTTTTAAAAAAATTCTTTAAATGTCTGCTACACAGGGGCTGGCTCCCTGACATGTCTAAACTCTTCTTCCCCACCCTTAATTTTCTCATGAGATTTATGCACACGATTAAAATGACCTTATTTATCCAGTATATAAAATAAAAGTATCTTATCAAATGTCATGACAAGGAGTGATAAATGCTGATGAACTGTTCTCCATAGCTGAATAAAAGGCTGTGAGGTTGAGGCCCTGTGATTTCAGAGCCCCTGCTGCCTCCAACCTTGCCAATGTTCCTGTCAATATCTAACTATTTAGCTAAAACGGACTTTTTCTTCTTTCATGACTTTGGAATTGAGGGGGCTCTGGAGAATGCATGCAAAGATCTCCCTGCTGTTCTCCAAGTGACAGACAAAATGTCTAGATTTCCAAGAGCCATGGGTGACAACTGGGGACACTGGGCATAAGCAAAATGTCCTGAGTGAAATGTTGAAAAAGCATACAAGGCCCTCATGTCAGAGCCCAGTGAGCACAGGGTTTTTAGACAAGCTCTGGCTTTTGGCCCTTCTCCTAGGGAGGACATGGTACAGGGTTCTGGGAGTCAGCTCCCTCCCAGATGGGATCCGTGGGAGTGGACTCAGCAGGCACTGATGGTAAGCCTCGGCCAAACAGTCAGGCTGAAGCACTGGCTACAGTGCTCACTCGGCTCTCTACCAATGGCCTACGTCCACTTGCTTCACTGCTCGATTCTGCGGAAGGCTGACTGGATGAGCCCTCTCCCCTACCTGGGGGTGCGTCTCCTGTTGCAGAGGCCTCACGGATAGCTCTGATGGCCAAGCCCTTGGCCATCACCTTGTTCTGTTCAATCTCATGTGCAGAGAGTGGGGCTGGTGACAGCGGGTGAGCCAGTTCTGGATTCAGCAGGTACATGGAAGACGTGATGTCACCTCTCCATAATGAGTATTTTTCAGTGAGCTGAACTGACAATTCCAATCTGACTCCTTTCAAAGTGGGATGTTTGCTGTTAAACACACATGCGCACCCACCCACACACAACAACACTGTCTATTTCTTTTACAGCCTACACCTGTGAGCAGCTGGGATTCCTGGTGATCACTTTCAGGAGCCTCAGTTTCTCTCCAGGGACCTGACCCTCCAAGGCCGAACCCAGATGACCAGGAAAGTAGTTTCTCATAGCTACCCCCCTGCATAGATCCCAGTCCTGACAACTTTGTTCTGGCTGCCCACGGGCTCAGAGAGTTCTGGTTTCCCCCAGGCCTTTCCAGGGCTGTGTGGAAGAGCCCCCATCCCCAGCCAGGCACACCTAAATCCAGGTACCTAGAGGATTTGGAAGCAGCTCTGAGGACCTCCCCACATCCTCCCCAGGAGCAGAGACCTCTGAGAGGCCCCTGGTGGGAAAGAAAGACAAACCTCAAAGGAGCAATGTTCTGTTAGCTTTAGGTTCTATCACTGCCACGGGTTCTGGAAAAGAGCCACCTGTTCCTGGGGTCTCCGTTTTCTCATCTAGCGGGCAGGGAATGGCTCTGCTTTACCTGTCCGGCCAGCTCTGTGGCCAGCTGTCTACAGTGAGGTTATCAACCAGCCAGAGTAACTCCCAGGTCAATAGCGAACAGCCCACATAATCGATACTTCCCCAGCCTCTAGGCTGACACTCCATCTTTAGCTCTTCCTGCAATCCGCAGCTCCTGGTCTCCGGCCCCTTCCTGCCCGTGGGTGGGCACGCACAAAGCTCAGAAATGAGACTGATCTTGCTCCCCGGGTACATTGGCCCTTTCCCTCTACACGAGACAGCTTCCAGGGGCCCATGGTGCCCTCAGCTTAGCCATGGTAAACCAGACACAGCCCGTTCTCCCTATCAACCAGCATTTCTGAAGAGTCTTTATGTGCTGGGGCCAGAGAGGAGAATGGGCTTGTCCCTGCTCTCGAGGATGGCCTCGAGGGTGAGGCGGATGAGCCGATGGGCAAGGACAAAGCCCTGCGGTGTCTATAGTGTAGAGAGAAGCACAGAGATGGGAGTCCAGTGGAGGGCAGTCTGGGAAAGCTTTGAGAAGGAAGGAAGGAGTAAGCATTCACAGGGCAAAGGGGAGTCGAGGGGGTGGCAAGTGCGGGAAGCCTTCCAGGCAGAGGGAGATGCAGATGCACGGATCTGAGGATACGTAGGAGAACAGCTCACTCTGGACGCCTTATGAGACACACACATTGTCCCCATTTGATAGAAGAGCGGACTGAACTCTAGGAGGTACAGATGCTCGCCTGGGGCCCCGCGGCCAGCGGCCTGCAGAGCCCGAGATCCCTCCAGGACACACTCTGCCTTTCCAAGGAAAGGCTTGGCAACAGCGGCAGAGGTGCAGTTGCAAAGTGGAGTCACTGCTGCCTTTGCCAAAAAATGCATTAGCCTGGGGAGCAGAAGAGCTAACTGGGTGTCCAAGCCCTCTCCAAAGAGGACAGGAATGGGTTACTGCTAGAAGCAAAAGAAGCCCCCAGAAGCAGCGAGGTCTACATTCTCTCCTCTGTAAAGCCCAACAGGGGGCAAACAATCCCTGGTAACCTGGGGAGGGGAGTGTCTCCCCATCTTTTTTCTGACACAGTCAGCCCCTTAGGTACCGCACCTCTTGTTCCTCTGCGTCCTCGCAATCAGCCACCACCTGGGGGGCCTAAGAATGTCACCCTCTGTTTCCCATGTACGTGAGGGCTGTCATAACTTGTCAGCACCAGGGGCAGGCGCTGAGATCCTGTCCTCTCCCCTGCTTCAGAGCAGGCATGCTTTAGAAGTTCCAATGCTCTCAGGGATCTCTCGCTAATCTTTTTATCTGGATATTTATACAACATTCTGCAGAGCCGAATGCCTTCCACTTTTATAAAAGAACAAAAATAACAGCGTCAGCATTTCAGGCACACAGTAATCCCCAATTGCCTGCTCCCCGAGGTGCTCCAGGCAGCCACTGGGTGTGCAGGTGAGGGGGTGAAGAGGCTCCTGGCAGAGGGGGCAGGCTCTAGTCCAGGGTCCAAGGCCCATGATGTTACTGGGCTCTGTGTTCTGCCTGGGGGCTCAGTCAAGCAAAACAGGAAAACACAGAAAGGGAGAGGGAGTCATATTTGCTAAGCACACGGTGTATTATTCGCTCATCCTCATGACAGGTAGGCAGTGTTCGGATTCTGCAGCTAAGGAAGCTGAGTCTTTGGGAGGTGCTAATGCATTTGCTGAAGTCACACAGCACAGACAAGGCTGATTCTGCCTACTGGTTGATTCTTGGACTATTTCTGCATTTGTGTTTCTGAAAATTGACCTAATTTTCATAATTCATGTATGCTAAAGTCAGAAGTAGAACCTGGACCCTCACTCTTCTATGCTAGTGAATCCATGTGATCATTCTTCAGGGTACTCATTCACAAACCTACGGTCAGGGTAACTCTGGGCCAGATCCTATGCTCAGTCCTCACCCTCTGGAAGCTCCATGGTAAGAACCAGGATTGAGAAGCAGAGGGAGAACAGCTGTGAGTGACCTACTGCCCACCTAAGTGGGCACTTCCTGGGAGCTAGTGATCTACTGCTTCCCTTCCAAGGGCCCTAGGAGGAACAGGTCACTATCATTCTCATTTTGTGTAGTTGAGGAAGCCAAGGAATCAGAGATGCCATGTAACTTGCTGAAGGTCGCATGGTCAATAAGGGATTAAGCCAGGATCCAAGCCCAGGTCTGTCTGACACCTAAGTCTATTGTCTTAAAAACCATACTATTTTCTGCCCAGACTCAGGGACGGCTGGGAGTCATGGCACCCACCCGTGGCTTTCTCAGGGAGGCCATCTCAGCTGAGTATGGAAGGTTGATTCGGAGTCAATCAAGAGAAGAATGGGAATGTCAGATATCCTGCAAGGCTGCATCAGAGACTGGGAACAGGGAGATAGCAATCTCTAAGTCAGGAGAAAGCAGGACTCAGGCAAGGAAAAGCTTTTCATGCCCTGCAGAAGAGTTTGGATTCTATCTCAAAGGCAATAGGGAGCCAAAAAGGACTTTATTCAAAGGAGGAGCTGATGTGATTTGCATCTGAGGAGGGCCACTTCTGCTGCAGCACAGATCAGATTAAGGCAAGACCAGAGACAAATAAATCAGTGGGTGCTACTACAGACACTGCGAAGGCAGAGGCAGTAGGAACACAATGTATATTTTGAATTCAGGTATGTTAAAAGTTGTTTTTTTTTTTTGTAAGAAACACGTCCTGAAAAACTTGGCCCTTCACTTATTGCAGCTGATAGTCTAATTGTGCCTATCATCCCTTCATTACTGTTCCTTTCAGATGCTCCAAATAAGCAGGGATTCTGGTGCACGAGGGTTCTGGAGTCAGTTTTGAGGTTGGGAGCACAGGAGCAATGTATGAAGGCAGACGTGCCTGTATGACAGTCACCTCATCTCATTAAACAGTACGTCCATGAGGATTTCTGTGCATCAGCCCAAAATAAAATAAGAAAGTGAAATAAATGCTGAAGTGCTATGACCTGGATGAACGTACCTTTCCGCTCTGTCCCCGTGTGTGCTCACATCTCACACGCAGAAAGACAGCTCCAGGATACCATTTCTCTCTGTGTTTAGCTCTTCTTGCATAAATTTCCTTAAGCCTCTGGCAGCAATTACCACTTGTCTACTAGCAAGTACCAGCCGGTGACAAAGGGAGTGAACAATAGCAAATAGATATTAAAGAAAGAACTTGAGATCAGCTGATCTACTTAGTTTGACAGCCTGTTGTTGGGTTTTGTCTTGGGAGGGGAGGCGTTGTTTGTGGGCATGTTTCCTTTGGGTCGTGATCGGAGAATACACATATAATAAAGTCATATTTTCTGTGGGTAAAATCATTGCTAGTTCTTTTGACAGGATGGAAGTTATCAAAAGTTGCAGGTGCTCTGCATCGAGCCCCGGGCATCCAGAGCTGCCTTTGCCAGGCCGGTCTGATTTTCCTATTCAGGTCATTCGACCACATTATTTCCTGGAACTTGGGGGCGTGCAGCATCTTGATGCCATTACCTGAGCCCAGAAATCCAATCCCAGCAAAATGGCTTGGACCTGGCTGTTCCAGCCCATTAACCTACAGACAGGGTTGGGGAAACCACGTCCAGTGCTCGACGGCACCAGCGGTCTAGAGAACCGTGGGCAGAGGATGCCGCACAGACATCGCTGGTGGGCAACTTAAGAGACACAGCTCTAGCTTTGTTGCCTCTGAGTGAGCCTGGGCCTTGTTTTCCCCGTGTCTAAAAGGTAGAGATCTCAAAAAAGGGTGCAGGCAACAAAAAGATTTCGAAGTTCTCTTTCAGTTGGAAAACTTGAGGGTGTTGGGAGGAGCCGGCTCCCATGGGGAGGGATGAGCAATCACTGTCCTACTCAGTTCTCCTGGAGAAGGCTTTCTTGCAAGCAGGCATCCCCAAAGAGGAGGACCCTCAGTGAAGGATGACAAAGGGGAGGACCCTCAATGAAGGATGAGAACTCCCTCCTGCACTCTACTGTCACCACCCACAAGGGCAGGCTGATGTGTCAGAGACTAGGATGCAGGGGTGACACTATAAGGAGAAGACTGGGGTAGGGGGAGTCCGCTTTACTGACTGGACTGGCAGAGACAGGGGGCGGGGGCATCCAGGGTGAGAGATGAGGAAGCTCTCTTTTCCAATTCACTGCCCAGTTTTCCAGAACAAAAACGGCAACAAAAAAAGAAAGGTCTTTTTTTTTTTTTTTTAACTAATCTTTGTTCCTGCTTATTCTAGAAGATGGAAGCTGAGAATGTGTTTAAAGATCTAAATCAGGGTTCTCGACTTCAGCACTACTGACATTTTGTACTGGATGCTTCCTTCTTGTGGGGGCTACCTGAAGCCTTGTAGGATGTTTAGCCTCATCCCTCGTCTCTGCTCATTAGATGCCAGTAGCATCTCCAGTTATGACAACCAAAAATGTGGACAGGCATTGCCATATGTCCCCTGGGCCGGGGGTGAGGGAGGCAGTCATCTGCAGTTAGGAACCACTGATCCAGTGGGATGTTCTTGTAGAAACCTCATTTTGCCTCTCTCCCAAATGGGATAATCCCTGATCAGCTTGGTTCACAGAGTCGTTATGGGAAAATAAAGACAACGACCTAAGTGAGAAGTCCTGTTGCTATTTCCATGACCAAAGCTGGAGCATCCACCTCTAGGGGTCAGATGAGAGAGACCATCCCAGCAAACAGTGGACTAGGTTCTGGGATGCATGTCGAGTACGTGACAGATGTGTAGCTCCTGTGCCCCCAGCCTGCACTCTGGTGACTCAGGCTTGCTCTGCGTCACTGGGACCAAACCCTCCCAGCTTCTCTTCTGGATATCAGACAGAGGAAGAATGCTCAGCAGCCAGCAGGCTGTGAGAACAAAGAGGAAAGCCTAGCTTCTACCCATCATCACCTGGGGTTCTTCTTTAATAAGGAAAACAGAGAAAGCTCATCTTCCTTCCAAGAGAGCAATGAGGACTTTTGCCAAAGCAGTTCACTCCTTCTAGAATCTTCTATATACAATGAAGCCACAGAAATCAGAGGCACAGGAAGTTTCCCTTGTGTCATCATCATTGACCCCTGAGGATTGTGGTCATTTGTAGGCTGGAATGGGGAGGGAAGGAGGCTATCTATAGGGTCAGGAGGGGACAAGCATACTATTAGTTTAAGCTTCTCCAAAGGCCTCAGGATAATCTATGTTCCCTTCCTGCTAGGGATTGGTAGCTATTGACCAAATCCAGGTCCTCTCCTGGGGGGAGGAAGGGCAGGAAAAAGCAGGTGTCTGAGCACCAACTATGTGAAAGCAACGTGCTGGGTTTTACATGTGTTACCTCAATCCAAATATAAGTCTGATGCTTAGTAATTTTGATTTTATAGCCTAGGAACTGAAATACAGAAAGGTTAAGTGACTTGCCCAGGATGACTGGGGAGTCAGCATTTCAACTCGGGGCTTTCTCATGGCAAAGCCAGGTTCCTTCCTCTATACTTCACTGCCTTCTGATAAGATCTTTGTTTTTCCAAAGCAGAGACCAATATTTCCCCAAATTCACATAGTTCTTCAGTGGGTATCCAAGGGGCTTACAACTAAGTCAGGTGTCTTTACCATTGGCTGAGGTGAGGTTCTGAGAACTTGGGGGAAGGCCCAGGAGCAAGGCGGTCCAATGAATAGCCTGCCATTATACGATGCCATGCAGTGGGGCCCCTTTTACTCTAAAATATGATACCAACACAAACATTGCCAGACAGCTTCCCATCCTACCGCCACCCTTGATAGAGGGATTAAATTCTAAGCTTTTTATCCCCCTCACAGATGGTTTTGTAATTTAATAAAAGCCATGAGACTTTCCTTTCACAAATGTACATCCTCACCCAAATAAATGAGTTGTACGCAATTTTAAGAAGGTTCTGTGACCCTCAGCTTAAAATACTTCTCCCATACACATAGGCAGTTGACACCTATTAACAGGTAACAATGGAAGAGGGATTTGATAACATCCCAGAACAGGATTAGGACTTCGATCGACACCTTGCAAGGTGGGCACACCCCCAGGAGAGGCAAGGTGAGGATGGAATGCAGTGGAGGACCTCTCTATGGAGATTCCTTATAGGAGAGGGTGCAGGCCACGGGACGGAAGCCCTTGGGGGAGATGACTCATTCTTCTGGGACAAGGATCCAATGTGGAGTAGGCACCAATCATGTGCCAGACACCATGCATTTCTTCATTTCTCTGTGATCTAGAGACAAAAGGGCCATGGGGGCTCACAATGAAATTGTGTTTAAGGAATCTCTATCCTCATCTGCAAAATGGGAATGTAGCCTGGACAATCCCTAAGGAACAATCTCTAAGGGACAAGTTCTAATGGTTCTCAGGATCCTGTAGGAGTCAGGCGAAGTCTGATAGCAGTGCCTTCTAGAGTTTCTTCTGAGGTGAGCAGAAGGTCTGAATGGACTTAACAACAGCAGGAAGGATCATCAAAAGAAGAGAAAAATTCTGTCCAAACTCTCCCGAGGAAACCTTACCCACATTTGTATCCTGAGGGGCTAGGACTGAGTCTGGTATGTTCACTAAAGGTTTGATGAATTTGATAAACAGGTAGCCACATAGGAAGAACATTGGATTGAGAGCCAAGAGACCAGAATTCTGATCCTGGCTTTCCCACTAGGTAGAAGCTCGAACTCAATCTCACAAGTTCCGTAGATTTCAGTTTCCTTACCTCTAAATCATTTTTGTAAATCTTCCATTTCGATGCCACGAATTTATCTCCAAAAGAGCTGAGGTATTTGCTCAACAGTGTTAAAAGTCTAAGACCCCTGATTTGACAGCCATTCTGACCAGGAGAAAATGAACTCAGTAGAGGTCAACTCTGGTGCAATACATCTCCTAGTGTTTGGATTGTCCATCCCAGTATGTGTTTATCATTTAGGAAATGAGGTAGGGAGGAGGCATGTTTCTTTGGTGGTTAATGGCCTGGCACCAACTCTTGCTGAGTTTTGGAAGCAAAAGAGTGAGATTCTGTGTGCTTCTGCACTGAAGACATGTGGGCATATCTGTTTAGAGGGTGGAGTACCTATTTATGAATACGTGTTGTGCAGACAGAGTGTGTGTGTGTTGGGGGGAAGTTATGCGTGCAGTACTGTAAGGTGTTTGATGTGGCTTTTGTTGGTGTGTGTGCATGTTCTGCGTACATCCATACATGTGCATATGCTTGTGTGCACACATAGAAGCACCCTGTACAGCAATGTGGTTCAGTGGTGAGCATATATATGCTTGGCACATGCATACAGGTGTAGTTCATGCTCATTCCTGGGTCACGTGCCTATTTGCATGCCTCTGTTGTGGCAATGTGTGCCACAACAGGGGTCTGAGAATCATGCCGCAGGACTCCATCAGCGCATGGGGTTTAGGGACAGGAGAAATGTTTTCTCTACAGGAGCAGAAGCTTCAGAGTGAGCAGAGTTACTTCACATACTGTCCAGATGTGCCAAGTCACAGACACTTGGGTTGGCATCCCCTATGGATCGTCCTAATGATGTGTGTGCACAGCTGAGTCAGCTGGGGCTGAGATCTGGGACCTCTGTCACACAAGTGGCCAGTTCCCATTTGTCATCTGCCTAGGATGAGTTTTCCTGATGGGGTCATCTTTCCCTCTGCGTGGTGTGTGCTGGCTTGTGGTTATTAACATTCAGAAAGATCTGTGCTGTCTCTGTGGCTCAGTGGGGCTGCAGTATCTTCACTTCCCTCTGGTTGCTGCACTTGAACAGAAGCAGGTGGAACCTCTGACCCAGGTTTCTGCTGGGAGGACAGCTGGGTTAGGTAACCAGCTAGGCTACCAGTGCTTTCCTTTGAGATGGGGGCAGGGGTGGAGATGCAGGCAGTAGTCTGGCCAGAGGAGACACTCTTGTAGGTTACCAACTGGAAGAGCTAGGTTGCTGGGGAAGGCAGATGGGATGGCACAAGGAGGGAAGGATGGGATGTTGTGAGATGCCCCCTCCTAAGTGAACATAATTGGGTCCTTGCTGCAGCAAGAAAAGAGTCAGGAGCTAGTCAACCCCAGAATCCTGGTCTGTTCCTAACAGGCTATGTGAGCTGGGGTCAGTTCTTTACCATCTTTGGGCTTTAAAGCTCCTATCAGGAAAATGCTACATGCATGATAAGGCACAACAGCTTGTAATTGCATCATGGTGCAGAAATTGTGGGGTTTGGGTCCAACAGGGTGAGGGGTGATTCCAGTCTCTGCCACTGAATAGCTGCATGATCCCAGATGAGTGAATCTGCCAACCTGAACTACATGTAAATTCAGGATTAATAATATTATGAGCCTCAGATGGATGTTTTGAGGATTAAATGAAGTTATTCTAAAAGTGGATGGAACTTGACACAGTTATGATGCTGGTTCTCTGGTGGAGAAGCTTCTAGATGTGTTAGTTGGTTGTAAACCATGGATGTGAGGAGTAAAATTCATGTGTATCCCCTCTTGGCTTACTGGACTAGGAGACACTGGGGATAAGGATGATAGGTAGAGGGTGGAGGGAGATGCTATGTGTTTCCTGACACACTTCAGAATGTGCCTCCTTTCTTGTAGTCTCACTGAAGGAAGGAGATTAAGATCAGGATGAAGCCTGAGTCCCCACATCTTCCAGACATGGCCCCAGAAAGGCCATCTCTACCACCTTCTCATGAGATAGGTAGAGCCTAGGCATGGTTCAAATTATAGTCAAGTCATCTGGCACAACCCAGTTCAATGATCATTGATGCTGGCTACACACCAGCATTGTGCAGGGCCCTGGACAGTCAGAGACCAAAGAATTTTAAGGTCCTTGTCCCTGAGAAGCTCCCAGTGTAAGGAGGAAGGAAAGGAGAAAGGGAGAGTTAGAGAGAGAATGATCTAGGGGAAGGGGAGAGAAAGAAAGAAGTAAACAGCAAATTGTGTGTATTACATAATAATACTACAATGAAAGCATATACAGGAGACACAGTACACCAATGGCCAAGAACAGGGGCTCTGGCATCAGACTGGCCAGCTAGCTTGGAGCCAGTAAACTAAATTCTGTCTCTCCTTTTGTGGTCTGAGGACAAGTATCAGTACGGGTTTCATCAGGTCATTGCAAGAATTTAATAAAATAATGGGCAGGGATCCCTGGATGGCCCAATGGTTTAGTGCCTGCCTTCAGCCCAGGGCATGGTCCTGGAGTCCCGGGATTGAGTCCCACGTCAGGCTCCCTGCATGGAGCCTGCTTCTCCCTCTGCCTGTATCTCTGCCCCTCTCTCTCTCTCTGTCTCTCTTGAATAAATAAATAAAATCTTAAAAAAAATAAAGTAATGGGCAAAGCATTTAGAATAACACACAGAAAGAGTGTGATGCTAGCTGTTATGTTAATTGTTACAGGAGTAGTAGCATCAGTACTAATGGTAGCAGTGGTGGTTGTTGGTGGTGGTTGTTCAGTGGTATTAATAGTAATGATGGTAGTAGTAATACTAGTAGTGTGATAGAGGTAGAAGTATTAATAGCAGTGATGTAGGTGGTAGCTGTGGTAGTGGTGGCAGTAGGCAGGAAAGGCTCAGAGGACACAGCAGCCTTCTCCACGTGGAGGTGCAGGACAAGTGACCCAGACAGGGAGAGCATCCTGGGTTGTGCTCGAGGCCGGATGAGGATGCACGGGTGAGCTGGACGCAGGAACTGCAGCATCCCAAGCAGAGCTCACAGCACCAGCAAAGGCCCAGAGGTATGAGAGACTATGATGTGCTGTTTGCAGACCAGGCTTGGGTGCGGCCTCTCAGTGCCCACTCTTGGAAGGCCTTGACCAAGCTCACCTCCGGGGCCGGGAGCTCCAGCGCTTCAGGGGGTTGACGAATGCCCATGCTGTTCTCCATCACCCCTCTCAGCTGCTTCTGAAATTTGAGAGCCTGACCCCCCACCTGCAGCTATCCTCACACCAGCTCTGGCTTCCCAGGGCCCTAGGCAACTTTTCTATTCCCACGGAGTATACCTTACAGTCTCCTGGTGCCATCCTGAATGTGGTACATCTTTCACTGGATGTCTCAACCCTAGGCATCAGAATTCACTAATAGCAGAATTAAAGGCTCAGGTTGCACAGGAATATCTCTTAATTTCACAGAAGAGAATTTATAGGGGTGGGGCAGGGGAACTGGAGAAGGAGACCAGGTATAAGCGGAGAGGTGAGAGCAGTAGAGGCCCAGGCACAGAACAGAGCGCATGCTGTTCTAGTGTTTTCTCTTTTCATCTGTCCCACCCTGGTTCAGGGAATCTACCTGGACCCCCGACACCCCCTACTGGGAGGGAGGGAAGAAGGAAAAGCGAACAAGTGAGAAATGAACTCAGAGGTCACTGGAGACTTGGGTAAGACTCATGTGGACCTCACCTGCCACGGAGTCCAACCACTTACCCTACAGAGGCACACACTGGAGTTCAGAGGCCCAGGAGCTGTCCAATGTGCAGAGGGTTCATTTTGGAGGTGGGTGGACAGAGACTCAGAGACTGGCCTGAGGTCAGACGCTAACACAGGAACTGGGATTCAGACTGATGACAGCTTATCCTTTGTGCCAACCGAGCTTCTATGAGCCACTACTGCAGATTCAGGAACTGCCCTTCAAGTAGGAAAAGTGACTATTCTAAAATCCTATAGTAAATTGGGAGTGGAGCTAGAAAGATCTGAGATTTCTGACTCACCTTCCATTATAGTACCTGGAATTACCTGGAACTGATCTCCCCACCCCCCACCGCCCCATACCCAGCAAATGCTTGTTCAAGGTCAGCTTCCTCAGTGGCAAACTGCTGTCCATCTCCCCAGGCTTACAGCTTGAGCTCTAGTGAGTATCAAGGAGAGCTCAGGTAGGGGGACACATTCTGTCCAGAGCCGTCACTTTACCTTAAAATAGCAGCTATCTTTGAGAATGACATTCTAATGTCCATTGCCCATGGAGGGAGGAGAGTTCATCCCTCTGTCCCAATGGGAAAGGCCCGGGATGAGATGTCAGATAAACTCTCTGTCACTGGACCAGCCAGGTCCAGTCTCTCCTGGCCTCAGTAGCCTCGTCTTTAATCCCCAATATGATGGAAGGTAGAGATGTGGTTTTCAGGATTAGCGCTCTTAGAAGGAAACAGGTGAGACCCTGCTTCCTCTCCCCACTCTCCAGCACCTGAGGATACAATGAGAAGATGGCTATCTGCGAATCAGGAAGCTGGCCCTTACCAGACACCAGATCTGCCAGCACCTTGAACTTCCCAGGCTCCAAAACTATGGGAAATAAGTGTTTGTTGTTTCTACAGTAATTTATTACAGCAGCCCAAACTAAGCAGACATTACATTTGAACAATACAAATACATTCTTAACATAATCATAAAGAAAAAAAAAGAAGAGCTCAGAACACCTGCAGGGGGTACCAAAGCCAGGCAGATTTTGAGCTCTCATCCTCAGAAGAATGCCCACAAGCAGGTGGGTAGACACAGGTGGGCCAGCCCCTACCCTCCACCTCAGCACCATTTCTCCCTCATCCTTAGGCCACCTGCTCAGAGGAAGACCCTGGGCCACACACTTTGCATAAGTTCATTTGTGCAGTAGCCTAGAAAGGAGAGTGAACAAGCCTCACTCTACAGACTTGGGGACCACAGCTGGGAAATGAATAATGCCTGTGATGCCAAACTGTGCGGTACCACAGCCCTCTCTCTATACCCCTCCACGTGGCCTCCCTGCAGGGTCCAGCCTGCTGCTTACAGAGAAATGGCTAATGAGGGGCTCTGCGCTATCAGCCAGGGACCAATTCCCTCTGTGCTCTCAACTACAGATATGAATTTTGTTCATTTCAAAGACCTCATTAACGCCGGGGTTAGTGGAAGCAGCTTCACAGCTGATTTATCTTTAGGAATCAAAGACAACCTGAGCCCTCCTGAGCATCAGGGGCAGAGCTGCTCAGTATGGCCATCTCTGCTGCTCTCTCTTCACCTCCCAGGTGGTTCCAGCCAGAGTGAGGGCCTCAAGTGCCTCTCACAGGGGTTGGATCATAAGAGAGCAGAATTATGCCCAAAAGACCTTTGGGCTCCCTCTGGGAATCCAAACACACACTTGTGCTGGCTTCAGCCAGGTCCACTGATGGGTTGTTGGAGGTAGAGGCAACCACTGCACCATTCCAGACACAAGGATGGGATGTATACTAGGGTTGTAGGGAGACCTTGTTCTATCACTAACTCAGCGTGTGTGACCTCTGAGCCCCTGCTCAGTCATGTGAGCGATCAACTCAGGAGGTCATCGAGGTCCCTTTCAGCTCTGATACTGACATGGTGCAGACCTATCCAGGAACTGAAGCTGTCATTGGGAGGATAAGACATATTCATTCATGTAATTCATAGTCATTGAGTACTTGCTACATGTCATCCATCATGCCAAGTGCTAGGGAGACAGGGGCAGTCATGTCCACATGCATAAATACCCCTAATAATTTTAAGTGGCATGACAAAAGAAGCAAAGGAGGTGTCAAAATAACAGTGCAGTGTTATATGCAGTTCACTTCAATCCAAGAAGGAATCATAGTGGATAGTGGATCCAAGGTCAAAAGATATGAGGGGGTTCTCCAGGTCCAGAATCTGTGGCTTCAGTTCCTAGGTCTGTCTGCAGCACAGGAAAACCTAGCCCGACATTCAGTGCTCTGCAGGCATTCAACGAGTTTGTTGCAAGAAAGAGGAGAAGAGCAGAGTAATGAGGGAAAAGGGGAAGGAAGAAGGAAGATAGCTCAGGGAAGACAGGTAGGCGTTACCACTCTCACCTATTAAGATAAGAAATTCAAGTTCAGTCAGGAGGTTAAGTGGCTCACCCAGTATCACACTGGGAGCAACCGACAGATCTTAAGTGTGGCATGAGATCCCTGTCCACCCAGGCTCCCAGGGAAGGCCTCACGAAGGCACAGTGAGGAAGAGGGGAATGATTGAATGACTGGAATTTAGTAAATCAAAACAAAGCTGGAGTTGGCAGTGAGAGAGGCAATGTGATCCGGGGGTGAGTGAGGGGTGGTCTTCCTTATATATGTTCCTAACCCAGCGTGAGAGAGACCGGGGGACAGTAGCTTGGGGGTAATGGCATTAGAATCCTGGCTCTGCCATATAACTGCTGAGTGGCTCTGAGGAAGGCTAAGCCCTGGTTTCCTAATTTTTACTATGGACATTATGGTGTCTCCTTTCTAGATTTTTCTAAGGATGAAATAAGATAAGGCATGAATGGTGCCAGACATGATTCCTGCTCAGTAAATATAATACCTCTCACTTTCCTTTCTGTAGGAAGTGAGGATGGTGAAGAGAAGGGCAGGCTGCTCAGAGTTCTTGAGCTGGGGTATAAAGTCACACAGGATAAGCACTGCCTTCCTTTCTGCTTTTCCTTCCTTCCTTCCTCCCTCCCTCCCTCCCTCCCTCCCTCCCTCCCTCCCTCCCTTCCTTCCTTCCTTCCTTCCTTCCTTCCTTCCTTCCTTCCTTCCTTCCTTCCTTCCTTCCTTCCCTCTCTAGGAGGCAGAGTCAGTGACATCTGCATGGTCAGATGTGAGGAGTCTAGGGCCCCTCCATCCTGGGGGCATATAGTCTACCTGGAAATGGGATATAGTGAAGTACTGGAATTAATAAAAAGCCTAAGCTGAGCAATTACTTATCTGATTAATTCTTTCCAACGGTAGACTTTTCTATGCTACATAATATGGAAGCTGCCTGCTTCTCTCTTAAAAGCCAGACCAAAGGTTGAGTAATTCTGCAACAGTAGAGATTGGCGGCTAATACCAGAATCATGTCACATAGTTGCTTCTAGGACTTCTTGCTATGCTGAGTTTTTTGTTGTTGTTGTTTGTTTGTTTGTTTGTTTTTTACTTAGTTTTGTTTCCATAGCATGAGTTCATTCACAGGTAGACTTTTTGCTGCCATTCTGAAGTTCAGAGTTAAGTAGTCCATGAGCTCTGTGTACAGATGCATGCCTGAAGAGGTGGACACCAGCTGACCATTCATCCTATCAGCAGAAATGACTGTGTACGTACAACGTACCCCCACACTGTGGTGGACACTGGAGGTGCAGGGGGTAGTAATTCAGGCATGATCCCTATCCTCCAGAGTTCACAGCCTTGGTCACTGAACACCTAGTGCCCACAATCAAACATCGCCAGTGGAAATATGAACTAGCGCACTCCTTTTGGAAAGCAGTCTGTCAATAGGTATCCAGAGTCTACACACCATTCACTGCTGTTTCACTACAGTAACTCTTCTACTCCAAGAAAACGATCCAAGATATTAAAAAGAAGGGGGGAAACCCCTCTATGTAGGAAGGTAGGCATTTTTATATTAGTCTTAAGAGCAGAAAATTGAAAACCATCTTAATGTCCAATCATAAGGGAGTGGTTAAGTAATTTGGGGTACACTTACTTTGTGGGATAGAAGGGAGTTATTAAAAAGCCAGAATAAAGAGTATCCAGTGACATGGAAAATGTCTAGGGGACAATGTTAAATGAAAAATGCCAGATTCAAAATTGTTTATGCAACAATATCACAGCCATGGAATATTTTTTCACATTCGCATGGTACCTTGCAGCTTTCTGAGGTAGTTTCACATGCATTATTTAATTTTGAAATTCATGGCAGCTCTTTAATAGAATCAGGCCAGGCATTATTATTCCCATTCTGAACATGAGGAGACAGGTGCAGTGAGGTTTATGCATCTCATAACCACCAATTTCACTCGCATTAGAAGTGTGGAGAATTGTTACCAAAGCTTTGAAACGCGTTGACTTCTCTTCATGCTTGACACCAGCTCGAGAACTTGGAGCAGCCTGCCCCTTCCCTTCCCATCCTCTCTGCCTTCGAAGAGGGAAGTGAGAGGCCTCCCATTGGTTGAATTCAAGTCATAATGTCTCACAACTGGTGCACCTCCACTACTGCGGTTCCCCGTAGCCAAGTTCTCTGAGCTTCCACTCGGGCACTGCTGTGGCCGGAGATGATTTCTTGCTACAGCATATGAGATATCCCTAGGATGCACGGGCCTTCATTCAGTGACGGTCAAGCAATGACGAAGCAATCAGGGACAGGTGGGGAACAGTGGTATTTAACTCTGTTCCAGCAGCTGCTCCCCACTTCTCTGGGCCCTGAGGTAGCCGCCCCTTCGACTCTCCTGCCAGGACTTACCTCCCACTCTACAGACTTGTCCCCCCTCTTCACCATTGCCCCAGCCTTCCCTCTGCCACTACCTTGTTCCTGTGTTCTCTGCCTTGCAAGAGGCCCCGATCCTTTGAGGTCAGGTAAAGTGAGCCTCTCTGGGGCGGGGGGGGGGGGGGGGGAGAGTTAGCTGCCCCAACCTCTGTTTTGCAAACACCATGTAACATTCTCCTTTAACATTTGCTGCACACTGTATTTCAGCCCGTCCCACAAGACTGTGAACGTTCAAGAACACAGAATACACAATTCCACCTCTTCTTCACAAAAGCATCTAAAATAGACATCTTTTCGATCCCAATCCTGTAGTTGAGAAACAGGTGCAACCAAGTAGGCAGCTAGTAAAATAGCGAGTACCTGGCATGCCCCTATCCTATGCCCCACATCTTCTCCTGGGACTCCAGCTCTTCTGTAATAACCCAAGCCTCCCTTCCACAGCTGAACAAGTGAAAGAATTACTGACCGATCAAAGATACTCCTCAACAGCATCCCCTCCCTGTGCACCTGTGTGCACCTTCCTTCTGATGACACAGGGTGTCATAACTCAGAAAAGAAGCCCGATGTGGCCCTTCTAGGTTTCTGGTTCATGGCACAGTCGGCGAATGTTATACACCAGATGGAGAGGGGTAGCTGGGAAGTGAGCAGCTTGGCTCCGGTTCACATGGGAGCCCCCACTCAGACTCCTGCCCTTGAATTCCATATGATGCTTTTAGCCCCAGAGTATTTTACTTGAGGATATTTCACTGGGTTTATATCCCTTGTGCCTGAGAGAGCCCTGATTGGGACATGGGGGAACACTGCACAGGAAAACGAAGCCTGGGGAATCAGGTAGCTCAGGTGACCTGACAAATGTGTGCAGACGCCTGGGAATGGACTAAGCATCAACTCCTGGAGTCTGCGATTCCTCTCTGCTCTATGGTCTGTTCCCTCATAACTGCTAGAACCAGAAAGGACTTTCAAGATTACCTAGGCTGCTGTTCCCTTTAAATTATCCTATAATCAGCAGCTTATTTTCTTGTCAGTCCTTCTGGTGTTGCCTAAGGAGAAAGTCTCAAAGTGGTATTAATACGCCTCTTACAAGTCTCTAAACATTTGCTAATTTTTTTTTTTTAACAAAGAGAGAACAAGTATTGGGCACAGAGCCTTGGCAGAAAACAACGTCTAGTTACAAGTTAGCAACACTGTTTTTTGTTTTCATTATATGCATTTTTACAGTTACCTTCTATTTATGGCGAATGATAATATTTTACCATTTGTGTAGTGATTTAAAGTTCCCGTTATAAATACACACATTTCTGGGGGAAAAAAGAGAGTCAATCTGAAGAAAAAAATTGTATGAATAATAGCTTGGGAGGCATGCAGGTACAGAACAAATCATGAAAATACGGAAATAACGCAACATTTGGGAAATGCTAGTTAAGTCCAACCAGCTATTTTGCAGGTGGAACAGAAGCCCAGAAAGGGCAAGTGGTTTGCCAGAGATTGCCCAGCCAGCTCCTGGCTCAATTTTCCCACCTTCCTCTGCCATGCGTATCTCCAAGAGTTCTTTCTGTATTTATTTTGTGACTGTTAAAGAGAGGGCCAACAAAGCGTTCTATCAATGGGAAGGAGTACAAGGGTTGGGATTGGAGGAGGGGGAGGGGCTGTGTTCTGGATTCCACAGCAATGGATAGGCACCCTGTGTTCCATGTGGTGTCAGCAGTATGGCAGGCACCTCGGTGGCATCATTGGTGACTCATTGACTGAACAGAGCTCAGGGAGAAACAGACCATTAAGAGCTTACAATACCAAAGAACAGTCATAGCTTATAAAGCAACATTAATAAAGACCACAAAGATCTACCTAAGAGAGGAAAATGAGTCTCTCTGCCTCTGTAAATAAATCCATGGCTTGCAAACAAAAACAGGCCAGAAAAACCAACTGCAAATGCACTCCTAGAAAAGGAGACCAGATGTCCCTGGAATCTTTTTAATTAAATTGTGAGTCAATTGCAAGCCAGAGGGTGGGGGGCTGAGGGGAGTGGAATTTTGCTTTCTAAGACTGCCAGATGCAAAGTCCAATTTCCAGGATAATATATCCAGGGTGGAGGAGGCTTTCCAAAATTTAATTACATATTGCCTAGCAACTGAGGAGATGAACAGGAATGAAGTTGGGGGGCCTGGGGTGATGCATTAAAGATGTTGATGCCCCAGGATGGAGCATGCACATTGACATCAGCTATGGTCAGGAGCCACAGGAGGCACTTTCCGTTACGTAAACTGTGAGCCTCATCCTGCTCTGTTTCCCTTGGGCAGACCAATCCAGCAACCTGACAGATTCAGGACCCTGCTATCTCATTTTTCACAATCAAAGCATCTTTCTTTTATTTCTGTATAAAGTAATAGATATTAAAATTCTCCTGCCAAGTGGAGCCATAACTATTAACAGCTTGGTACATATATTTCCAGAATTCTCCGTTCATAGCTAATTTCTTTCTAACCTAAACGAGACATTATTACATATTGTTCTGTAGTCTCTTTTTTTCCCCAATCTAATATGCGGCGGATGTCCTTTCTTTTTAACTTTTGTTTTTATTGAAATATAAGAAACATGGAGGGAAGTCCACAGATAATGAAACTACCACTGAGGATGATACTTGGACCATTAGCAGCCTCCCCCTTCTCTACTACTTGCCTACTCTGTAATTCCCTTGTACCTCTTCTCCCTCCTAATCACTAAGCCCTTCCTTCTCTGCAAGAAAAATTATTCTCCTGACTTCAAATATATATTAGTTTTGCCTGATTTTGAACTTCATATAGAAGGAATCAAACATTATTCCTTTGTGTCTGGCTTACTTGCTCAACATTTTGTAGGAATCATTCATGTAGTTCTGTATAGCTGTAGTTCATTTTTATTTTATAGTACTCCAACATGCAGTTATATAATAATCAGTGGATCCATTCCAATGTTGATGAAATTTTAGGTTGTCTCCAATTTGGGACCATTACAAACAGAGATGCTGTCTGTATTCCTTTTGGTACACTTGTAAAGACCCTTCTTGTGGGTATATATATATATATATATATATCTCCAAGAGTGAAATTGCCATTTCTCTCTAATATCTGTACCAATTTATACTCCCAACATCGGTTTGTGGAGGTTCCTAAATTCAATCTTTTTAATGTCTGCATCATGTTTTACCATATGGCTATACCTGCGGGTTTCTATTGATGAAAGTTTGAGTTGTTCCTAATTCTACACACATTTTTAAAGTTTAAAACAAAACAATGCTTCCATGAATAACTTTTATGTTTATTTTGAGTAGTTGTAGGATTATTCTTTAGGATGAACTCCTGGGAGTGAGATTTGGGGGATCAAAGATGTATTTATGTATTTTAAATTTTTGTATTTCCAGGTTTCCTGAGTTTCTTTTCTACATTAATTTCCTACAACTCCATGATCCTTTTGCGTGTTCCTGAAATTCAATTCATCTTTCTGTTTGCTTCCTTGAACACATTCTGATGGCCAGTTGTCCCATAAAATGTGGGTACCTAGCTGATGTTTGATCTCCTGGAGCAGCCTTAAATAGACTGGGTAAGGAAGTGGGATCTGGTGGTCCATGAATGGGGATCACAGTTCATAAAAGTATCCTCCAAAACTGAAGAGCCAGTCTCTGAAATGTGCTTCCCAAATTTTGTCTGAACCTCTCCATAGCTTAGAGCACACAACCTTGTTGCCAAAGAACATGATTCATTTGGATCCCAGTACTTTTTGGATGTGTGGTCTTTTGGACATATCAGTTGTGGCAAGAATATATCATGCAAATGCTGACATTCAGACATATATTGAGAGCCATATGGGCCAGCTACTATTCTAGACATTGGTTATCCAGAGACAATTGACATCTGGGAGACAGAAACTTAGGGCAAAAATTCTGTAATGGAGAAATGAGATGTTATATGAGCCCAGAGGAGGGAAAAATATTTTCAATAGCAACAGAAAAGGTTTCATGGAAAATTCATATTTTTACTGCTATATCTGGGCCAGGTCACATGAGGATTACTTACTTTTAAGTGGGATATGATATTTTCAATAACTCCCTTTTCCTGACCCTCTCCAGTGCACCAGAACCTATAGAATGAGGGTTTTTTTTTTAAGCTCTCTCTTCAAGTTTTTACAATAACCTGATATTTATTGTTTCCCCCATTTCTCAGATGACGAATTTAAGACTCAAAGAGAATAAAATTAACTTGTCAAGATTGTGCAGCAAGGACAAATAAGACCAGAAACTATTTCCAACCAATCCCAAGAACTAGGCTTTTTTCATCATTCACAAGACATTTTAACAAAAAGTAAAGCAAAGCTCTGCAGCCACAGGTAGAAGCCATGGGACTTCCCTCCCTCTGCTCACCTATGCACCCTCACACTCAGGGAATTCTGTAAGGAGCACCTTGACAAAGCAGACAAGAAAGTGCAAAGAAGGATGTGAATGCTCCAGTTGTATCAGAGATCTCTACCTTCTGAAAGGCAGAATTTTAAAAAAGCGACACTAACGGCTTCTTCCCAAGAAGACTTACATGAGTGGCAAAGCTAAGACTTGAACTCATATCTCCTGGCTTGTGATTTTCATGCAAGAAGGTTCTTCTGCACCAAGTCATTGAAACTGTTTGCTCTTAGCAAGAGCCAGGAACATTTTTTCTCTGAGTTACTGAAGTATTATTGATAGCCACACACGCACACACACACACACAGTAATTAAATTTCATTTATTTTTTGATAACTATTTATAGGAAGGACCAGCAATTCATTTTTATTTATTTATTGTGTGTCTGTATGTCTGTGTGTGTATGTGTGTATGTGTGAATGAAGAGACAGTGAGCATTTCAGGCTTATTAGCTGTATGGCCTCTGTGGCAACTATTCAACTCCATCATTGCACCATGAAAGCAACCTTGGACAATACTAAAATAAATGAGTGTGTCTGTGTTCAAGAAAAAAAGCTAGCAATTTTATTTCTAAAAACAAATGGCATGAGACATAAGATAACCTCATGCAAAAGAATGAAATTGAACCCCTACCTCAAACCAAATACAAAAACTCACTTAAAGATAGATTAAAGAGTCAAATACAAGAGCTGAAAATATAAAAATCTAGAAAAAAATAGACATAAATTTTATGACCTTAAATTAGGCAATGTTTTTCAGCTATGACGTCAAAAGCACAAGTAGCGAAAGAAAAAAATAAATTGGACTTCACCAAAATTAAGTTTTATACTGCAAAAGATACCATTAAGAAAGTGAGAAGAATACACAAAATGGGAAAAAAATATTTGCAAACCAAATATCTCATAAGGGACTTGTACCTAAAATATATAAAGAAACCTACAATTCAAAAATAAAAAGACAAGTAATCCAATTAAAAAATGAACAAAGGATCTGAAGAGACATTCCTCCAAAGAAGATATAAAAGTTGTCGATAAGCATCGTAAGCACATGAAAAGATCTTTAATATCATTGGCCATCAGGGAAATGCACATCAAGACCCCCAATCGGATACCACTTCATACCCACTATTGTGGCTATAAAGATAACAAAAACCAAAAAAAACAAGGAACAACAAGTGTTGGTGAGGATGTAGAGAAATCAAAACTCTCACACTAACAGTTCCTCAAAAAGTTAAACATAGAGTTATCATATGACCCATATCCAAAAGAAATAAACACACATGTCTACACAACACTGTGCATGAATGTTCATAGTAGCATTATTCACGATAGCCAAAGTGCTCACCTGCTGATGAATGGATAGAGAATGTGGTATATTGGGGCACCTGGGTGGCTCAGTGTGTTCAGCATTTGCTTTTGGCTCAGGTCATGATCTTGGGGTCCTGGGATCAAGCCCCTCATAAGGCTCCCTGCTCAGTGGGGAGTCTGCTTCTCCCTCCCACTCTGTGCTCTGTCTCTCTCTCTCAAATAAATAAACAAAAATCTTAAGAAAAAGAAAAAGTGGTATATCTACACAATAGGATGTTTTTCTTTCTTTTTTTTTTTAAGGAAATAGTATGTTTTTCAACTATAAAAAAGGAACGAAGTACAAATACATGTTATAATATTGGTGTAACTTGACATCAATATGTTAAATCAAAGACCCTAATTATATTGCATGATTCGATTTATATGGAATATCAGGATTAGGCAAATCTATAGAGACAGAATTCAGATCAGTGGCTGCCTAGGAATGGCGATGATGGGGTCAGAGGAAAACAGGGGGTGACTGCTAAGGGGGGGGTCTTCTTGGGATGATGAAAATGCTTTAAATTGATTGTGGTTATAGTTCCACAACACTGTGGTTATATTGAAAATCACTGAACTGTATACACTTCAATGGGTGAATCATATGCAATGTGAATTAGATGTCCCAAAAAACTGTTATATTGCAAACAACTAAAAAATCAGATGGCAAGCTATCTTTGGCCTGAGGGCCATAGTTTTCCAATCCCTGGTTTATAGGATACCAGGTAGCATGCTGGATCAGGGGAACAGAGAAGGAGAAATGACACATACCCCTGCTCTGATAGACCTTATCGTCTAGTGGCAAAGACAAGTATGGACCATGGAATCATTTCTAATCGGTACACAATTAGAAACTTAACAGGCAGGGGCACCCGGGTGGCTCAGTTGGTTAAGCATCCGACTCTTGATTTCTGCTCAGGTCACTATCTCAGTGTTATGAGATCAAGCCCCACATCAGGCTCTGCGCTTACAGGGTGTCTGCTGGAGATTCTCTCTCCCTCTCCATCTGAGTCCCCACCTCCCCCACCTCAAATAAATAAATACATCTTAAAAACAAAAAGAAGAAGAAATTGTAACAGGTGCTTTAAAGGAAACAACACAAGAAAGAGAGGAAGAACGAGGTCAAGCAGAGCCTGGGGGCCATGATGAGGAACACTGGTTTGTTTGTTTCCCATAAGTGCTTTGTCACAGGCTCTCCCTGGCTGCTGTTTGGAAAATGAGTGGAAACAGATCAGCAGGAAGGTGGATGGATTGAGAGATGTCTAGGTGGTAGGTCAAGAGGTCATCTTGCTCGGTTGGATTTGGAGGGGTTGGGGAGGGAGAAATCAAGATGCTTCCCCAGTTTTCTGGTTTAAGCAGCTGGAGTGTAATTTTTGAACAGATTCATTGAAGTAGGTGGCTTGTAGGGAGAATGCCAGGCCCAAACCTCTTAGAAATAGGGAAAGAGAGGTACTAATTTATTAGTTCTTGCTAAGAAAGTCCAAGTGTCAACAACTCTCAGAACTGATTTCCTCATCTTGACAACTGCAATCAATCATAATACTTACCTCGTTGGGTTGTCACGAGGTTACATGAGTTAGTATTTGTAAGGCTCTTGGGATAGTACTTAGTACATGTAAGCTCAATATAAGTGCTAAACAAAGTATCCTCAGCCTGGGATGGCAAAGAGTCTGCCTCAGGGGGAAGAAAGGAGCAAGAAGAGGCAAGACCCTCCCTGTGCAAACTATCCTGGCCCACTGCCCATAGTCATGCCTCAGTTTCCTCCCCTGTAAAGTGAGCAGAACTGTGGTTCTGCTAGTGGTTGCAAGCATTCAGTGAGTCAATACATGCAAAGTTCTTAGAGCAGTGGCTGCCCTAGACTTGTTTATCACCCTCTTTTGGGATTGGGGACTGGCCCTCACTAAAGGCAGGAGGCACGATGCTTTGTCTTGACAAGTGGTGTCTCCTTGAAGAAGTCAGGGCACCTGCTGGAGCTGGGATTGGTTCTCCTCATGTGAGAGATGTGAGGGTCCATGGTCAAGCGTAGAGTGACAGTCCCTTCCCTCTCTCCCTTCCTTCCTGAAGGCATATGAGCACTCAGCACTCACTTCAGGTGCTGGCAGACAGATACCAGGTCTGTGGCACAAAATCACTTCTAGCTCTTGTCCTCTGAGAGTACTGGGGCCCTGTGGCCCTGTCAGGAGGGACTCTGTGTCTGGGGGGTGTGCTGGGACACTTGTTGGGGAGCAGTGTCTCAGTCAGCTCATCTGGGACAGGAAGGAGGCAGGGTCAGACTGCAGCAGGTAACCACTCTGGAATAATTAAAAGTGCACGACAAATGGAAACTATTTTGGGCAGCACATGAAGAAACAACACTGGTGGAAGCTGGCTGCAGCAAGGCAGCAAGGTGCCCTGTGACATCCCTTCTGGCTCCCCCACCACCCAGTGTCAGCCCAGCCTCCCTTCCAGCCTCCCTTCCTCCTTGCTTGGCCTGACTTGCTGGCTTTCTCAGTTTCCAGGGTGGACTGTGTGGGAGAAGGCCCCCAGGGGCAGAGAGTGGCTGGGAAAAGGGAGAGGTGTGTGTGTGTGTGTGTGTGTGTGTGTGTGTGTGTGCAAGGCTTTTCCCCAGCACAGATTTCCCTTGCTCAGGATCAGGACAGATCCTCTGTGAGAAGGGCCCTCCTCCACTCCCTCCTCCATCCTTGCCTGAAGAAGTCTTCTCTCAGAGCAGCCTCCTCATAAGGAAGGGGCTTCTGGGTTCTCATAGCCCACAGAGGAGGAGGAAGACTGGCACCAGAATGATGGGGGCAGGGGGAGAAATAGCCACAGGAAAGAGGGAGGCTGATGAATTATGCATGGCGGGAGGGGATGGTAAACAGTCCCCGGATGGCTCTGATGAGCTGCTGGCAGCCAGCAGCTAGGGGAGCTGGGCGCTGAGTCACAGCAAAGGGGGTGATTAGTCTGTCAGCTGTACCCACCTCTAGGTGGGGTGAAGTTTTGGGCTGACTCACACTCTGCAGAGGGAGAGAGAGGAGCTTGGACCCCAGAAGGACCAGGGAGGAAGTGCATGTTCGTGAGGAGTCACACTTTTGCTGTTCTGAGAACCCTCCTCTCCTTGGCTTGCAGGCTTAGTCCCCCTCCCTAGTCCCTCTCCAGGTGACTCACCCTAACCAGTCAGATAGAAGCCAGGAGAGGATTGAGACTTCTGTTGCCTCCTGTGTGTGTCTGAACTAAGTTGCCTTGTGGATGGACAACCTTGTAGCCCAGCCTGGGAATCTTGAAGCTGAACCTGAAGACAGGAGTGGGACCAGCTGATGACAGGACATAGAGCATAGAGCCAGAGACCCAAACACAGGGAAGCCAAGAGCCCAGAGACAGCCTGCAGCAAGGGTTGGTCTGAAAGGGCTGGGCAGGGTGATGTTAATGGAGGTAAGACAGTAATCAGAGACACCAAGATGGATGGATAGGTGGGTAGGTGGATGGATGGATGGATGGACGGATGGATGGAAGGATGGATTCATTCATTCATTCACTGACTCACCAGGACATGGTTACTGAGTACTGTTAAGTACCAGGGACTCCTCCCAATACTTGGAATGCAGGAATAAGCAAGACAGTTGCAATATCCATTGTCCTGGAATAGTGTGATGGACAGACAGACAAAATGGAAGTAAGCAATTAGCACACAAGTTGACTTTAGATAATAAGTGCTTAGGAAAAACCAGAATGGGAATGGTTGATTGACTAGGGAAAGGACTACTTACGTTATGGTGATTTGGGAAGACCACCTAGGGTAGGAGACATGGGAGCTGCTACTGGGCATGGGAACCAGGAGGAGAGTGTACATAAAAGGCCTGAGGCGGGGAAGAGCTCTGCACATTCAGAAGGCTGGTAAGGTTGGAGCGAAGCGGGAGGAGAAGGTGAGAAGAGGTGAGATGGAGACCTAGGAGGACCAGGTGATGCAGGACAAGGTGAAGACGCTGGACTTCCAGTGCTGTACAAAGCTCCTCATGATTTCCCATGGACCACAGCTTTTTGCTTAGGAGGGCAGATCCCAGGGAAGAAATGAGTGGAAATATTTCTCCGAGCCTGCAGACTAGCCTCAAAGTTGTAAGAACATCAAAACATTTGAAGGCAAAAGAGTAAAGATTGATGAAGAGTAAGCACTGATGAAGATCGTTTGTATGCTGGAGATTCACATACATCGTCCCTTTTATTATTCATAATGATTCTCATCACAGATGAGCTAAACCAAATTCAGAGTTAATTAACATGTCCACCCTGGAAGTCCAGGCAGGACTTGATCTCTGACCCAGAGCCCAGGATCTTAATCACTTGCCTCCACTTGGGAGAACTGGAGGGTGTATTTAAAGCCTTGCATGTCAACTAGTGCATGTGACATGTGAGGACAGGCTGGGCCATGATGATACGGCTAGCTGGTGGTTGAGAGGAGCCAGGACGAAGGCCAAAACCTGATTTGTGGGGTGGGGTTCTCTCACTACACCCTGGGCAGGCAGAAAAATTTGGGATCATTCCCATGCTGATTAATACTGTGTGGTCTTGGACACATTCTCTTACCTGCTGGAGCCTCAGGATCCTTACCTATAAAATGGGGTATTCATATCCATTCCGGTCTTCTAAAGGGTTGTTGTAAAGATTAAAAGGTGTTGTACTCTATGCAAAAGCACCTGAGGCAATGCTTTATAGTACATATAGTATATATAATGTATATATGTAGTATGTATACATAAACCTGTTCATGGTTCACCCAACCCCCTGGTGCACATACTTCCAAAGGATACGAGAATCTTGTGCATCCCTGACAGCACTGGAAGCAGATACCTGGAAGCTTTCCTTTTGGAAGAGCAGAGTCTGGGGCTCAGACTCCCTTGTGTGGGCCTGTGACCTCTGGCACTTGAGAAGGAGGAGCTTGAACCTAAGTCTTAGCCAGGCAGCTGGGCTTTCCCCACTTGACAGGTTCTTGACCATTGTCTTCTAGGCTAAGCTAGTTTTCAGTCTTTCTTGCCTCATAAGACTTTTTAGCTAATGGGATACCAGGGTTTTAGCCCCATATCTTTGGGTTTGGGCCATCCAGGCTCTAATATCAATCACACTACTTGACTTTGCCCCATCCCCTAGGATATGATTGATGAGGACACCAAAATTTGACTGTACAGGCAAGAGAGATGGAAGGATCACTGGTTTCTGCTTCAAGTAGAGTTGCCAGTCAAAATACAGGACACCGTTAAATTTGAATCTCAGATAGACAACAATTTTTAGTATATCTAAAATATTGCATGGGACATACTTATACCAAAGATCATTTGTTGTCTATCTAAAATCTGAATATAAGTGGGTGTTCTGCATTTTTCTTTGCTGAGCCTTGTGAGCCTAGTCTCAAGTCAACCATTCTCCCCACAACCTTGAGCCTCAGTTCTGATAATGGCTTACCTGGAACTGGGCCTTGCACCCAGATCTGACAGGTGTGTCTCCATTTCCCTGAGACTGAACCGCCACACAACCTGCTTTGTGACATCCCAGGCACTCTGACGCTGTCTTTCTGTTACTGTCCCACTGGCACTGGAGTCTCCCCCCAACCCCTTTGCTGGCCATAGACCTCTCTCATGCCAACTTTCTCCTGGCTAGCCATTGTGAATGCTGTGCCACTTGCTGCTGGTCAACACACGCTCTCTGGGTAGCTTGTCATCAGGCAAAGTAAGCTATGACTGGTCTTGTCCCTCCTTACCAGCACTATTCCCATCCTATTAAAATTAACTGCCCTCCTCCCCTCTGCCTTATGCTAAGTTCTAATGATAGCTCATCTCCAAGCTCCGGGAGGACAGGGATAATGTATCTGAGCCAATATGTACCATATTGTCCATCAGCTGACAGCAACCAGTCACACAGCACCTGTTAGAGAATATATGTGGAATAAATGAAAACTGAATTGGGAACTGAGGCTCTGAAGTAGTAGGACTTGTTACTATTTTTATTATTAAAAATAGAAATTTCTCTGATTGATGACCAGAGGTTTCTAGAATACTGTTGCCCAGTTTCGCCCAGATCACTATCCCATGGTACTTTCAACACACGCATATTTAATAACCATGTACATAAGCACATATAAGATATGTGCTTCCTTTGGTAATAAAGCCTCAAAGTGAAAGATGTCCCAAAAGAGTGAAAAAAGTACAAATGGAGAAAGAGTGGGTATGATTTAGGCCGATGCCCTGCCTAGCAGAGTTCTCAGTTCACACTGAGGTTTGGGGCCTCCCTTACCTAATGGGCTCTCCCTCACAAAGGATTATAGGAAGGTGTCCCAGGTTAATTGCTTCCTTGATTCTGCCCCAGAGCCGCTTCCCGCCCTGGCCCTGCCATCTCTGGCCCCCACCTGTGTGTTGAGAGGATGCTTCATGAATGAGCTGAACTCAAACCCTTGGCTGCTGAATTCACCCCAGCCATAGTAACCTGGCCCACAGCAAAATGATTTACTGGGTGGATTTTTTTTTTTTTTTTAAGAATAATCCCCTTGAAAGAGCAAAGGGCTCAAGAGCGAATGGTTTAATCCCAGCTTTTATAATACCACTCAACAGAGGTCTCTTAATTCCAGTAAAGAGCAGCGAAATCTTACTGATTATCACAAGAAAAGAAAAATGCTTAAGTTGGGAAAAACTGCTCAATTTTCTGTGCCTTTTTTAAGAAAAGAGGGAGGCATTTCACATCAGACATATTTAAAACAAAAATGAAATAATTAATCATGGGCCAAATGAGCAGCAGGGGCATGTTATTCAAAAAATGTGGGGCCAGAATTCATGTGACTTTGGTTCAAGGTCCTACCTTGATACTTACTGGCTATGCTATCTTTATTGCTTGGTGCCTCTGTGTTCTCATCTAGAAAATGGCACTAAAGTCGTGACCTTCCCTAGCTCACGGGATCCTGAGAGAGTAACGTAAGACGGGAAATGTGCTTCCTCTATTCCTCGAGGGGAGGGGGTCTTGGTGTCCTCCACACATGGAATCTCTTGCCTGGAAAGGCCCTTGGGACATCGCTACTGTGGGCACATAGAATACCTGGTCACCTCGTATCTGCCTTGCAGTTAGAAAACAAGACTGACGATCCCTTTCAAACCAGAACATCTGCAACTAAGCAAATATTTTAAAAATAATGAACAAAACAACGATAAGAATACTAATGCTGTAGTAATTCATGTTTTTTCAGCTTCCTCTCTATCAACCACTTACCAGGGATCAGTACAAGGAGCACCATCTCATTCCCTTCAACCACACCCTTCCTGGGGGGTGTGGGGGTGTGGAATTACTCTCCCCATTTTATAGATGAGGAAAAGGAATCACAGGAAAGCCGAGTAAGATGGCCAAGGTCACACAGCTCAACACACGGTACTGCCCTTTTCATAATAAAAGACTTGTAAATAAAGACTCATCTTGGACTCCCTATAGCTTTATGCACTCAGCAATCATTTGTTGAGCACCTACTGCCTGACCATCCCTGGGTTAGGCACGGGGTCTGCCACGGGGAACGACGTGGAAAACATGCAGTCCTCTGACAGATCTCACAGTCCAGCTGTCTTTGAACTTGGGGTTTGGACCAGGTCTGCTTCTCATGCTCACTTGTATAGGCAAGTAGCAGAGCAAGCCCAGTCTATCCCCACAGGGAAATGGCAATATCCAAAGGCTGGAGTGACATTCGCGTGCTTCCACATACTTAGTTCTTCATGCACCTGGCTGAGAACTGCAACCTCCCTTTAAAGGTCTCTGTTATCCAATAGCCTCAGTGTTGATCATAGGATAGGAGTTTCCCATCAATTCATGTTACTTTTGCTTTCCTGAGCCAGGAAGTCGAGCTCTAAATGATTTCTAAGCTCACAAAGGTCCAAGAAGATTCATGCTGCCACAGCCAACACTAAAGCATATCTCAACATACAAAAATAGATAATAGCTGCTCGTGAGGCCAAGGTCATTACTCGATTCGATTATTTTTACTCCTCCCTTCTCTGTTCTTGGGAAGTATCCCACATCTGCATACGGAATACAATTCTGATGAATGAATGAAACCTGGTGGGTCAACAGGCTTAGTTCCATACAAAGACTGCAGATTTTGCTTCTGGTTCCATCCAACCATTTAATACATGAGTGAATTTTTACCCAGGGAGAACCAGGCAGAGAGGTATATAGTTGCCTCACTGTGATGGGAGGTTAAGTGGGGGCAAATGGATCAGTAGGCTCATCAAGTGCAGAAGGATTCCAAACCCTTCCCTTCCCAAAGACTTTTCCTGGACAGTCCCATCTATTGCCTTGTCTTGAGAACTAACATCCACACACAGTTGAGCCCCAACTCTGGTCTAGCCCTATAATCCTCTTCACAGCCCTAGTGCAGAGGTCAGTTTATGTGCTGGCCATCTCCCCATGAACAGTCTACAGTACCACAAACCCCATGAGAACAACACTTAAGACAGTTGCCTGCCCCCCAACTGCTTCTCTTTCTGCATTCCCTGTATTCATCAGTGGATTATTATTTTGTTTTGGGTTTGTTTGTTTGCTTTTTTAAATATTTTATTTATTTATTTATTCATGAGAGACAGAGACAGAGAGAAAGAGAAAGAGAAAGAGAAAGAGAAAGAGAAAGAGAAAGAGAGAGAGAGAGGCAGAGACACAGGCAGAGGGAGAAGGAGGCTCCACACAAGTATCCTGATACGGGACTCGATCCTGGGACTTCAGGACCACACCCTGTGCTGAAGGCAGCCGCTCAACTGCTGAGCCACCCAGGCATCCTAGTGGATCATTATTTTGTAAAACAAAAAACAAAAAAACAAAGTCCACATGTTATTTGGCACTTGTATTCTAGGCACTCTGTACTACCTTGCAACAACCAAAATTTTTTTTATAGATGGATAAACTGAAACTCAGAGAGGTAAAGTAACTTGCCTTCTGTTACATCACTAGTCCAAGAGCTGGGATTCAAATCTGGCACCAGAGTTCCATGTGTAACCAGAACACCATCCCTCTCTCCAGGTACTCTGCTAGGCATTCTTTGTTTGCAACCCCACACTGGTCATTTCTCTTCCTTCCTCTGCCCTTCTCTGGGCTTTGGGAGGCTGACCTCTAAGCACCATGCCATCTGAACTTACTCGTCCTCTGGATGAAGATTGGGTGTGGCCAATGGGTGATCAGAAGGTTGGGAGGGAAAAAGATGGGGATATTTACCCCCCATGCCCTTCCCTCTCAACCTCACTCTATTAGTACCAGGAGCTGAGTTCTATGGTGACAACTCCTCCATGGGTGTGGTGATACCATTTCCTCACCTTCTTCTGCAGTCCCAAGGCCAGATATAATTCCCCACTGTTGTTTGTCCTGGATGCTTCTCCACACTTGCTGTTTCCCTTATCCCTGCTCACACCACTGTATAAGTTCTTTCTCTCTCTTTCCTGTTTGTATCCCTTCTGATTCCAAACCTCAGTATCACCTCCACCCTCTCCCTCCCATCACATCCCCTCTCCCAGCATTCTAAAGGCCTGTGAAATCTACTTAGGAGTGGATCTGGCATTTTGCTCTTCTTCTCTACCCTCTTGTTCTGCTTTAAACTATCCATTAGCTTCCTGCCTGGCTTCCCTGCATGCAGGCTCCTGGAACTCCAATGATCTTCCATAGCAAGCAGAGCCCGCCCCACAAAGCCCAGATTCACTTCTCCACTTGCCTCTTCAAAACCCTCAATGGCTCCCTAAAGCCCAAAGAATAAAATCAAACTCCAAAACCTAGAGTCAGTCTTATTCATTTGTGTATTTCTCCAAGGGCTTTGCCTACATTCAGTATATGTTGTGGTGAGTGAAGAAAGTATTATCATTATTTGTGAAATTCCAAAAGGTCTAAGCACAGGAACATGGGGCTGTAGCGAGAGCATCCTCAAAGATTTTGTAATCTCAACCAGTGTTGTAATCCCCCAGGGTGAGCAGCTTCAAATGCTCTTCCTAGCCCTATCTATTTGCCCTTGCTTCCTACTTGGCTCCACTGCCTGCATGCACAGCAGAGTTTTGGGCCTCTCTCCTACACCAAGAGGTAGAACTGTGCAGTGGTTAGGAGCACGGGCTAGAGTCAAGCTGCCTAAGTCCAATTCAAAGCCTATTTTCTGGGACTCCTGGGTGGTTCAGTCAGTTAGGCATCCAACTATTGATTCCGGCTCAGGTCATGATCTCAGGGTTGTGAGATTGAGCCCCACGTCAGGCTACCCACCCAGCACAGAGACTGCTTTTCCCTTTCCCTTTGCTCCTCCTCCCTGGCCCAAATAAATAAATAAATAAATAAATAAATAAATAAGAATTAAAAAAAAAACAAAGTCTGTTTTCTTTCCTGCAAAATATGGATACCAATAATTCCCACCACATAGGGTTTTGGGAGGATTAAATAAAGTAGGAATCATGGTACTAAGAACAAACTAAGCCCTGAAAAATGTAAGCAGATATTTTTATCTGCCCTATTATAAGACAGGATTATTATATTACATACTCTATGTCAATCGTATAAGCTATATTCATGGAGCAGTGCTTGTTTGTAGATGATTTTATTTAGATCTCCCCAATATGAGATGTTTTATTAGCCTTGTTTTGCAGAAGAGGGACATGCAGAGAAGTTATGTGTCTTGCTCAAGATCACACAGCAAATAAGTGCTGTCAAGACTGGAAAATGGGAGTTTTGATTCAAAAATACACTGTTCTTATGTGTTATGCTTGATGTACTATGATGTTAGATCAAAAGTCAACTCATTTTTTCTTCAAGGCCTAGCTCAAAAGCCCCTTCCCTCAGGAGATCTCCCTCAATTCCTTGGCAAGGATTCACTAATCTTTCTGCTATAGTCTCAATTATGGAACTGCTCAGATGAACTGAATTTTGTTGCATGTTGTGCTTGGCAATTTACACTACTGGCTCCTTCACTGAACTCTGAGTGCTTCGAGGACATAACTGCTGTCATAGTCATATGACAATACGACAGTGTACAATCTCAAGTGACCATCTTAGTACCTTGCATAGAATAGACAGGAAGGCAACAAATGTATAGCAGGATTTATCAGTCAGGACAAACTACTTGTGTTACAGTAACAAACAGCTCCTCAAACCTCAATAGCTTTCAGAAACAAAGCTTTATTTCTCCCTCATTTAATATTCTCTTTGCAAGTCAGCTGGAACGCAGCTGCCATGTCCCCTTTAGTTTGGGACTCTGGTTGAAGGAGCAGCCTCTGGCTCTGTTATTGTCCATCTTCCATGTTGTCTCATGGAAGATGGACAGAGGAAAGATGAGAGAAGACACGCTGGCCCTTGAAGCTCCAGCGTGGAGGTGATACACATGATTCTATCCACAACTCATTGGACAAGGCAAGACATGTGGTCAGTCTTGATGTCAGGGGCAGGGATGTAACTTTCTTTCTGAGAGGAGCTCTGATTATTGAGGAGAAGAAGTCTGATGTATCAGAGAAAGCAAGCAGTGAATCCATTTAGAAAGAAAACTAACCCCACTTAGAAGGAAGTGAATAGCTAGTTATGGAAGGCTTCCAATGAGAAGTATCATACATGTTGGACACATAATCCTTATTAAAACACACACACATATCTGTGGGGGTACAGATCACTGTTTCATTATTACCAAATCCAAGGCTTCAAGAAATTAAGAAACTACATTATGATCACACAGATAGTAAAGTAGCAGGATCAAGATTCAACTTGAGTCTAACTCCAAACCTCACTTTCTCTTAAATCACACAGTTCTTTTTAGTTTCTGAGGCTCCTAATTAGAAAGTATCATTCATTTTATAAGAAACGGAGTCAACTCTAACTACTCCCAAGTGTCATCCCTGAAACAGTGGTATTGGCTTCATCAGCTAGATATGCAGACTGTCGGGCCCTCCCCCGGACCCACTGAATAAGAATCTGCATCTTACCAAGACCCATTTGAGAAGCACTGACATAGATACCAAATGAAAATGGATGTATTTTCTCTGTGCGGGAACCAGGGAGCAGGGGAGAGCTGTCTGTGGTGCTGCCCACTGTTGAAAGCTCATCATGTTAATTTTGTAGAAACAGGAGAAAATGACATAGAACCTGCTATTTTTTGCCATGTAGGAGCAGCATTAACAGGTGCTGCTTAAAGCCCATGACCTTAAAGGCATTTTCCAATACTTCTCTCACCATCCACTTGTTTCATTAAGTCAGTGAACATTCTCTCCATGTCTGCTACAAACCAGAACTATGCCATGTGCTGGAACATGACAAGGGTCATGACAAGAGTCTGCCCTTGAGTGGCTCACTGTTTAGTGTAGGAAGACAGACATGCAAATAGATATTGACAATACAGTGAAACTGTACTTTGAGATCCCAGAAAAAGAAGGCACTACAGGCTGTCTTGGGGTATCAAGGGAAGGCTTCATGGAGGAGGCAGTCTTTAAGTTATAAACAGGAATTCACTATGTAGGGGCCCCAATGGGCCTGGCAGCTTTCAGGCAGCGCCCAGAAGTTCAGAGATCACTGAGGAAACAAAAAAATGCTGAATATGGCTGGTGCTTAGGGTTGGGAGGAGGAAGGGTGAGGTCTTCCGTGATCCTAGGTATAATTTCTGGAAAGCTAACATGTAGGAGCCCAATGGGATGTGCAGCAGGAGGATGTGGAGAGATAGGCTCTGGTCAGGAATGAAGTGTGGGGCCATCCCCCCTCTCAGCCTCTTGGTTTTGACCATCTGTAGGCTCAGGCCTCACCCTGTTTCTGAGCTAATCCTGAGTAGGGCAGGTAACATTTGCAATGAAACATATAAATAGTTTATATTAATGTACATAATTTTCACGCAATATAATTTAAATTTAATGTTTAAACATGTTTGTATGTAATATATTAATGCTTATTTGTATAAACATTACATATATAATGGTCCTTTGTGAATACCCATGACCCTTTGCATTGTAAGGGCCCATGACTTCCTCAGCTTAAGCCATGAATCTGTTCTATCCCCTAACCCCACCCCACCTGCCCTGTATCCCAGTTCGGTGCAGTGGCAAGGACAAAAGCAGCATCAGGAAGGCATGGACCAGAAGGGGCGATAGCTGCTGAAGTGTGATGTTAGGGGGAGCAGAAGGAGGAGGGCAGGGTGACAGTGAGGTGGCTCTGGAGGGACTGAGGGGGCAGAGGAGTTAGTCGCCTGTTCCCAAGCCTCAGAGTCACAAGTGATAATGTAGTGCCCCTGGGTATGGAGGCAATTAAAATACAATTAACCTCCCTGAACTGCAGTTCTGAGTGCATGTCAGATAACAATTTGGAGATCATTAAATATGGGGGTGGATGAATGGAGGGATTGCAGAGTGGGGGCTGAAGGCAAAAAAACCTTCTTCTGAGCCACCGGCTACCTTTTGGGGTTCTCCGTCACAATCAGTGCCCAGTGCAGCTGGGGCAGGAAACCACCATATTGGGGAAGCAGAGACCCAGAATGATCTTCTCCCCCAATCCTTCCTCCCCAGGCCTGGCCTTGGGAACAGACACAACAACTGCAAATTCATGTTCTGAGTACAAATGCTTCCTGCGTGGGGAGAGGCGGGAGGTGAGCCGCTCCCGACAGCTGCCTCCGAGGAGCCCGCTCAGTTTATTAAATTAGCAGGGTCTCTCTTGTAGCGAGGGCACTGGAGAATGAAATGCCAAATGGATCCGTTTCATGGAATCTGAGACTGATAAATTTTCAGAGCTGGAAAGCTCCTTGGAGAGCATGTGGTTCAACCTCCCTCATTTTTCAGATGAGGGGACCTGCAGCCCAGAGATAGGAAATGACTTCCCTAAAGTCACAGTTGCTCCCTGAAACTCAAAACTAAGAGGACCCAAATGATGGCAGGCAAATTCGCTCCGTAATTTATCACTTCTGCATGTTTAGTGTTCTTTATATTGAATTTACTTTTGATAAGGAGTACCTGCAATCTCAGAGGTAATTTACTGTGAAAGATAATTCTTAAGATTTCCCATCATTATTAACATTGACTTGAATTATGTCGCATTTCATATTGGAACATGGGTTTAATTTAACCCATGGCAAACAATTCTCTCAGTTAAAAAAAAAAAAAAAAAGAAAAAACCTTTCCTTTCCACAGTGAAGAAGGCAGCCTGGCTTCTTACAAAGATAACACTAATGTGAGTTGCAATTCCTTGCCTATATCTACCTTTTCAATCATATATCCACACCTGTCTTTAAAATCTTCATTAGCACCTATTGTTAGGCTGGGCACCTCAGAACAGGTAATCAGTCCTCACCGCAGCATGGATGTGACTAGCCCCACAGATGGGGAACGAGTTAGCCAGACTGGGTCTGAGTTAATGAACTTCCAGCGCTGGGCACTGCCCTAGACCCTGAGGACGGAAAAGTCAGAACCAGACCATCGGGTTGCACTTTTCCAGAAGCTCACTGCTGTGCCAGCACTGGCTGGCCTGGCTTAGTGAGAATTAGTAGTAAAGGGGGTGGAGAAGGGTAATAAGGTCCCCCAAACCAACAGAACCCTCTTCCAGCACTGGCACAGAGCTAGACTCAGCCCGGGTGAGGCCGCGCCCCATGACTCCAATATGCAGCTCACATTTCTCCTTCAAGAAGAGCACTGTCCAAAATGGCGGCCACTAGCCACAGATGGCTATCTCCATTTATATTAATATTTTAAAATGAAAATTCAGTTCCTCAGTAACACTGGCTAGATTTCAAGAGTTCGACAGCCATATTTTCTCATCCTGTTTTCCATAATAGCTGTACCTATTTATATTCCCATCAACAGGGCACAGGGGTTTCTCTTCTTCACATCCTTACCAACACTTGTTATCTCTTATCTTTTAGATAAGAGCCATCCTAGTAGGTGTGAGGTGGTTTCCCTTTGCATTTCCCTGATGATGAGTGATGTTGAACATCTTTCCATGTGTCTGCTGGTCATTTGTATGTCTTCTTGGGACAAACATCTATCCAGGTCCTCTGCTCATTTTTTGATAGACTATGTGTGGCTTTGGTGTTTTTGTTTGTTTGTTTTGGGGTTTTGGTTGTAGTTTCTTTGGTTTTTGCTATTGAGTTTTAGGAGTTTCTTCTGTATTTTGGATATATGTTAACCCCCTCTAGGATATATGGCTTGAAAATATTTTCTCCCATTCTGTAGGTTGTTTTTCATCTGTTGATAATTTCCTTTGTTGCGCAGAAGCTTTTTAGCTTGGTGTAGTCCCATTTGTTTATATTTGCTTTTGTTGTACCTGCTTTGGATGTCATAGCCAAAAAATTATTGCCCATACTCACATCAAGAGGCTTTTCCCATTTTTTTTTCTCCTAGGAGTTTTATGGTTATAGGTCTTTTATTTAAGGCTTTAATCTATTTCAAGTTAATTTTGGGGAGAGTGGTATATGACAGAAGTTCAATTTCGTTCCTTTGCATGTGCATATCCATTTTTCCCAACACCATTTAGTGAAAAGACTATCCTTCCCATTCCTGGCTTCTTTGTCAAATATTAGCTGACCATATACGCAAGGGTTTATTTCTTGGCTCTCAGTTCTGTTCCATTGGTCTATATGTCTCTATTTATGCTAGTTCCATACCGTTTTGATACTATAGCCTCATAATCAAGTTTGAAATCAGGATGTGATTGCCTCCAGCTTTGTTCTTTCTCAGGATTGTTTTTGTTATTCAGGGTGTTTTGTGATTCCATACAAATTTTAGGATTGTTTTTTCTATTTCTATGCAAAATGCCATTGGAATTTTGATAGGAATTGCATTGGGTCTATAGATGGCTCTGAGTAGTATGGACATTTTCACAATGTTAATTCTTCTGGTTCATGAGCACAGGATATTTTTCCATTTGTTAGTGTCGCCTTCAATTTTTTTTTTTAATCAAAGTCCTATGATTTTCAATGTACATATCTTTCACTTTCCTGGTTAAATTTATTCCTAAGTGTTTCATTCTTTTTGGTGCTATTGCAAATGGGATTATTTCTTTTTCAGACTGTTAGTGTACAACTATTTCTGTATTTTTATTTGGTATCCTGCAATGTTATTGAATTCATTTAATAGTTCAAATAGATTTTCGGTGGCGTCTCCAATATTATCTATCCATATATAAAATTATACTTTTGGCAAATAGAAAGAATTTTACTTCTTCCTTTCCAATTTGGATGCCCCACGCCTACCTTTCCTTGCCTAATTGCTCTGGCTAGGAATTCCAGTATTATTTTGAATAGGAGTGGTGAGAGCAGTCACTCTTGTTCCTGATCATAGAAGACAGGCTTTCAACATCTCACTACTGAGCGTGACATCAGCTGTGGGCTTGTCATAAGTGACTTTTATTATATCGAGGTACTTTACTTCTATACTAATTTGTTGAGAATGTTTATCATGAAAGGATGCTGAATTTTGTCTAATGTTTTTATACATCTGTTGATATGACCATGTGTTTTTCATCTTTGGTCCTATTAATGTGGTGTCTTACATTTATCAATTTATCTATGTTGAGCCATCCCTGCAATCCAGGAATTTAATCCTACTTGATTATGCTGTGCACTTCTCTCCATGAGCTGTTGCTTTTGGTTTGCTGGCATATTTTTGAGGATTTCTGCATCTCTTTTCATTGGGATACTATGAGTTTTGTTTCCTGGTTTTCTTGTAGTGTCCTTCTCTGGCTTTGGTATTAGGGTAACACTGGCTTTGTAAAATAAGTTTGGGAGTATTCCCTCCTCTTCAATTTTTTGGAAGAATTTGAGAAGGATTAGCATTAATTGTTCTTTAAATGTTTGGTAAGATTCACCAAGAAAAAAACCATTTAGTCCTGGGCTTTTCTTTACTGGGAATCTTTTTCATTACTAATTCAATCTCTTATCATTATTTATCTATTATTCTTAGGTATCCAGATTTTCTATTTCTTCATGATTCTGTCTTGGTAGATTGTTATTTTTCTAAGAATTTATCTTCTTCCAGGTAATCCAATTTGTTGGCATCAAATTAGTCATAGTGGTCTCTTATGATGCTTTGTATTTCTGTGGCATCATTCTTAAAGTCTCCTCTTTCATTTCTTATTTATTTGAGTCTTCTCATTTTTTTCTTAATTAATCTAGCTAAGGACTTGTTAATTTTGTTTATATTTTCAAAACACACTCTTGGTTTTGTCCATCATTTCCATTGTTTTTCTGTATTCTATTTCATTTATTCTGCCATGATCTTTGATACTTCCTTTCTTCTGCTAACTTCAAGCTTAGTTTGTTCTGTTTGTTTGTTTCCTAGTTCCTTAAGGTAGAGTTAGGTCCTTTATTTGAGATCTTTTTTTTTTTCTTAACATAGGCATTTATCACTAAACTTCTCTCTCAAAACTGTTTTTGTTATATCTCACAATTTGTGGTATGCTGTGTTTCAATTTCCATGTGTTTCAAGATATATTTTGATTTCTCTTTTGATTTTTTGTTTGTTTAGGAGTGTGTTGCTTAATTTCTATATTTGTGAATTTCCCAGTTTTTCTCCTGTTAATACTTTCTTATGTCATAAGATTGTGGTTGGAAAAGATACTTGGTATGATTTCAGTCTTCTTAAATTAGCTAAGGCTTGTTTTGTGACCTAACATGTGATCTATTCTGGAGAATGTTCTCTGTGCACTTGAGAAGAATATGTATTTGCTGCTGTTGGAGGAAATGTTCTGCATATGTCTGTTAGGTCCATTTGGTCTATAGTTCAAGTCCAAAGTTCCCTTATTGATTTTCTGTCTGAATAATCTGTCCATTATTGAAAGTGGGGTATTGAAGTGCCCTGCTAGGGATACCTAGGTTTCTCAGTGGCTGAGCATCTACCTTTGGCTCAGGTCATGATCCCACTGGGATCGAGTCCCACATCAGGCTCCATGCAGGGAGCCTGTTTCTCCCTCTGCCTATGTCTCTGCCTCTCTCTCTGGGTCTCTCATTAATAAATAAATAAAATCTTTAAAAAACAAAAATAAGTCCCCTGCTATTACTGTATTTTATCTATTTCTCCCCTCGGATTTATTAATATTTGCTTAATAAATTTTGATGGTCAAAGGACACAGTACCATCAAAAATCAAGGAAACTTGACACCACCAAAGGAACCTAATAAAATTCCAATGACTGACCCCACAGAAGTGGAGATCTATAAACTACCTGACAAAATTTCAGAATAATTTTCTTTCTTTTTTTTTTATTGTGAAAGCCACTTTACAGGTGGCTTTATCAGAATAATTTTCTTAAAGAAATTCTGTGGACTATAAAGAAAACACAAATAGACAACTAAACAAAATTATTAAGTGTGTCATAAAAATGCAAAGTTTGACCAAGAGATAGAAACCATTAAACACACACACACACACACACACATACACACACAGAAAAATCCTAGAGTGGAAGAATACAATGACTGAAGAATTTAATAGATAGCTTCTGTTGCAGACTCAACCAGGCAGAAGAAAGAATTAGTTAACCAGAAGACAAGTAATTTAAAATTATCCACTCAGAGGAGCAAAAAGGGGGAAAAAAAAGAATGAAAAAAACTCAAAAAGGCTTTCTGAATTATGAGACACCATTAAGAAAAGCAATCTATACATTACTGGAGTCCCAGAAGAAAAAGAGAGGGATACAGAAGCAGAAAGCTTATTTAAAGAAGTAATAACAGAGAATTCCCCAAATCTGTAGAGAGATCTGGATATCCAAGTTCATGAAGCTCACAGGTCCCCCAAAATTTCAACCCAAAATTATATCCTCCAAGACATATTATAATAAAACTCTTAAAAATCAAAGACAAAGAAAATTTTATCATCAATAAGAGAAAAAAAATCCTTATGTACAAGGCAACCCTCGTAAGGCTAGCAGCGGATTTTCTAGGGGAAGAAGGGATGATATAGTCAATTTCTGAAAGAAAAAAAATCCCCCAACCAACAACACTCACATGGCAAAGTTGTCCCTCAGAAATGAAGGAAAGGCAGATTTCCCAAACAAAAAAAAGATGAGGGAATTCATTACCACCAGACCTGCCATACAAGAAATGTGGAACATAGGTCTTCAATCTGAAATAAAAGTTGCTAATTTAACAATCTGAAACATATGAAAATACACAGCACACTGGCAAAAGCATATATAGGCTCAAATTCAGAGCACTCTAATACTGCAATATGATGGTATATCAACCACTTAACTCTAGTATAAAGGTAAAAGTACAAAATTATTTAAAAAATAACAATAGCCATTATAATTTATTATTGGATATATAATATATCAAAGGGTATATTTTGATACCAAAAACATAAAATGTGATGGGGATATAAAAGGGTAGAGTTTTTGTAAGTGTTCAAAGTCATTATTAGTTTAAAATATACTGTTACATCTATAATATGTGTTATGTAAGCCACAAAGCAAAAACCTACAGCAGATAGACAAAAGATTAAAAGAAGGGAATCAAAACATACCCCTATGAAATAGCATCAATTCATAAAGAAAAACAGCAAGAGAGGAAGAAAGCAAGCAGGAAACTATGAAATAGTCTAGAAAAAAAATTGAGAAGATGGTAGCACTGGTTAGTCCTTAACTATCAATTTGTACTTTAAATCTAAATGGATTAAATTCTCCAATCAAAAGGCATAGTGTACCTGGGTATATCATAAAAAAAACAAGACCCAACTATATTCTGCCTACAAAACAGTTATTACAGCTTTAGAGACACAAACAGAGTCAAAATAAAGGAACAGAAAAAGATATTCCATGGAAATAGAAACCAAAAGAGAGAATAGCCAATATACATATAGCAGACAAAATATACTTATATACAGCCAAAAACTATAATAGACAAAGGTCATTACATAATGATAAAGAAGTCAATTCGTCAAGAGGATATACCAATTGTAAATATATATGCACTCAACATCGAAGCACCTACATAGATTAGACAAATACTTCCACTTCTCTAAGATGCTCTCCATCCCATTCTGGTCAGCCCATCAGAGATGAGCTTACATGAACCCCTTGGACTGCTTCTAGAAAGGTTTTCACTAAACTGCACTTTGGCATTAGCTCACTGGTGTGCTATAAGACAATTTGCTATAACGAAACTCTTTTGCATATATTGAAGGCACGCTATTGAGGACAATCAGTACTTGAGGACATTTTCCCCATGTGAGAACCAGTGGAGAAATGTCTCAGGTTTCAGATCCAGGAAAACCTGAGATTTTCTAGAGCAATGACTTTGGGTTTATCTCCTAGTCATGAGGTTTGAAAATTATCAAATGTCATTTCTCCTTGTTTTAGCTGTTAGGAAGCTCAAAACCAAATTTGCTATCCACCTGTAGCAAAATGTTAAGGCCTCTGAAATGCATACACTAACCCCACACCTGGTTTGGGGTTGAGGTTATTTACTTGCTTATTTAGGTATTTTTTAAAGATTTATTTATTTTTTTAGACAGAAAACACAAGTGGGAGGGGAAGAGGAAGAGGGAGAGAAAGAATCCCAAGCAGACTCTGTGCTCAGCACAGAGCCTGATGCAGGGCTCAATCCCATGCCCCTGAGATCAGGACCCCAGCTGAAACTCATAGTTAGGAGAGCAACCAACTGTGCCATCCAGGAGTCCCTGCTTATTTATTTTAATTAGTAATACAAACTTAACTAAAATTTGCAAGGGGGAAGATGAAGAAGGCTCCCAGCGCACATTCCATAGCACATGAATGGCAACTTCTTGATTCCAACCCCTTTCTACTCTGAGCTATTCAGTGATTTTGTTTTGCTATCCTTATTTTTGGTTTTTGCCTTGACATCTTTGTATACCATTTTCCCTTCTTACTTTGCATGCAATTTTTAAATCTGCTTTAAACAATTTCCTTTTAATGAGCCATGCAGTTTCATGAATCTTTGCCTAGAATAGTTACTAATTGCCCGTAAGGATATCTAGGAATTGTTCTAGGTACAGGGGCAACCATAGTAAATAAACTAGGCAAGGTTCTTGCTGTAACAGTGTTTACATTGTACTGGGCATTTGGGAAATAGAAATGACCAAGGAAACAAATAAATAAAAATGGTAACTTCACAGAGCCACTAGCTTTATAAAGGGATTAGAAAAGGTAGTATGATGGCAAAAGAGTGGGAAGGAGACACATGGGTTGGGGGCGGGGGAAGAAAAGATCTTTTAAGGTGATATTTGCACTGAAATTTGCATGCTGAGGTGCCAGCCACTCAAAGATGTAGTAGGAGTATTCCAGGAAAACAGTGGTTCTAATGCAGTGGTGAGCTCGATGTGTGGGAAGGACGTTTGTGCCCACCTAGTAACCTCTAATCAGCTTTCAAAATCCTTCTCAACACTCTCTCTTTCTCATTGATGTAATTCCCATCATTCTTGACATCAAAGAGAAGGTCAACGTCTATACTCCTTCTCCACCTGTATAATCCATACTAAATTGCACGTGTCAGTTTGCAAGCATGCCTTCCACACTGGACCAGGAGCGCGGGATGTCCTTGGGGAAGACAATAGCATCTCCCTTCTCTGTAGCACGGTCCTGGCACATGGAAAGCACATTGTTTTATTTCTCAAGATAAACCTTTGGTAATCACCTGCCTGGTAAGCAGATGATGCTCACACTTGAGAGATATCTACGGGCACCGGTCTAAGGTATGCTTCTGTTTGCAGAGCCACGAGCTACTTGTGCTCCGTCTGTGACCCGAACAGATTGGCAGCAGAGAGCCAGCCGCCGAGCAAGCATAGCCAGCCTCTATTTAGGAGGAGGGGGCCCGCTACCTCCTTCCTCAGAAGAGCCCCTTCTGGGAAATGAATGACTCTTACAGCGGTATTGGATTTCCCTGCAAGATTTATGACCCAATTTAAAGTTATGGGGCTTTTATTAATTATAATAAACACCAATTTCATTACACTTCAACTTCCAAAGAAATTACATAGTATGGAAGGGAAATAAAATGTTAGTTTTGTGCTAATGCCAGGCACACATTAACTGGCTGGGTATGGTGTTCATCTTGGCTGCTCAGCTGGAGCAAGGAAGGGGCATTATAGAAGGAAGAGCCTGAGGAGCTGTTTCCAGAATATAAATCCATTTGGTCAAAACCAATGGAAATGAGCTGTTCGGCTACGCAGGGCTTGCAGGACCATTCCTTTTATGAGGTGCTGCTCTGGATAGTGCACTTTGAAACCTAAGCCCTGAATTCTAGACCTGCTTCTTGCCATGTGACCTTAAGTATGCTACTGCTCCTCTCTGAGCCTTGATAGCCTCATCTTAAAAATAAAGACTTGACCTAGGTCAGGTTTGGCTATACATAGAGTTCATCTCTTGTGCCAATTCCAATATATAGGAGGTGGTCCCCTAGAAGGCTATTTTGCAAAGAATTTTTAAATTTCATCCAGAATTCCTGGGAAGGAGTTGTATGATCAATTAGCAATAATCCCAGCCAGGAGCACAAGCAGGGGGACAGCCAGACAAAGCTGGGTATCCACTATGCCAGAGAATGCCCGATGATCTCAGAGCCCATTTTAGATTTCTCAATTTTGATTTAAGGCCATGCAACCAGTTAGTAGCAGACCCAGGATTCTTAGTCCAGGACTTTTGTCCATAAAACAGGTAAAATGGATCATATCTCATGGCAGTGTAAGGATTCAGTGATGCTTCACATGGCCTGCAGTTTGCAGTAGAAGACACTCAACAAATGTTATTCCCATCCTTCTGCATCTCCATCCTGCCCTGAACTCATACACCCATGCTGACCGTGGCTTCTCCACTTGATGTGGGTTTCCAAGAGCTACTCTTCCAAAGCCTCACTGAAGTTGAATTGGGACACGCGGTTCTTCCAGCTGTGTCCCCCTCAGGCAAAACCAATAGCCCCATGGTTTCCTGCATGAGAATTTTGTGTTAAAGCTGCTCAGTGTTAGGTCCTATTGTTAGGGACTTTCCAACTCCATGCCATTTTTGGTTTTGCTGGGGAATGGAAAATATTTTGACACTTCTGAGATGATGGGGTTTGGTGAACTCCCGAAGGGGGTGGAGAAGAGGATTCAGCAACTTTGCACAATTGCTTCCTGCCAGATGTGAAATTAAGCTTCTGGGTACAAACCTAGAGTAAATTTGGATAATGGGTGGGAAAGCCTGCTGGGGCTCTCGAGGGGGGTAGGGGTGGGGATGGGAGGGTGGACGAGAAGCTCTGTGTGTCTGTGTGTGTGTGTACATGCGCACTGGGCTTCGTGATGTCCATTATTATTTCTGAGTAGAAAACAGATACACAGCAGAGCTGTGCCCTCCTGAATGCTCTCACCTGTCACCTGGTGGCACTGTTTTGAGAGTCACATTGATGTTTCATGGAGGATAAGATCCCACATTTGGAGTAATTCAGACCTGAGTCCAAATTCAAGCTTCGACCCCCACTAGCTATGTGAACTTAGGCAAGTCCCTGAATTTCAATGAGCCTCAGTTTTCTCATCTGTTAAATGGAATTAAGAAGAGTGGAGTGGATAAGCAATTGACAACTGTCGCGTGAGTAGGGGAGAGAAGTGCCAGTCTCCCTGGCAGTCCACAAAAGAGCAGGACTGGATAAACAACCAGGCCCTGCCAGTTCTGACTGTTAGCATTAATGACAAACATGGTTGATGCTTCTAGAACACAGAGATCACTCGTAACACTTCCCACGTCTATGCTGTAACCCTGGCCCATGCTGGAGAAGGTCGACTCTCGTGTTGGACTACCAGGTTTTATATTCAAGCTCAGAACTTCCTAAATGTATGGCTTTGAGTGACTCTTCTAAACGCTCCGCTCCTCGATTTCTCCACTTACATAATTTGGGCTGGTGACAATATTGTGGCGAGGACTGAATGTTTACTCTGGGCTATGTGCTTACCCCTTTCCTGGCCAGTAGTTAAGCAGGGGTACCATGTTTTCTTAAGAAACAACGGTGCCAAAACAGCCCCTTAGGGGACTGCCTCATTTCGACAGGATCAACAGGCAAATAGCTATTGAAAAGCTTTCATCATTCAAGCATGCTTGATACCTGGATGTCTTCCCACACTGAGCTGGTCCTGGTGAGGAATCATCTCTGCTCACCCTCCACATGCAGTGACCTGGTGTCTGTCTCGCATGTCCTGAAACAGTGGGATTCTCTTTAAATCGTATCCTGGGGCACCTGGGTGGCTCAGTGTTTGAGTGACTACCTTTGACTCAGGTCATGATCCTGGGGGTCTTGGGATCGAGTCCCACATCGGGCTCCCTGCAGGTAGCCTGCTTCTCCCTCTGCCTAGGTCTCTGCCTCTCTCTGTGTGTTTCTCATGAATAAATGAAATCTAAAAAAAAAAATCTATCAATTGATCATGTCCCAAGAGGCATGTCCCAAAACAGTGATAAGAGAAGAACATGGACTTTAAATCACATAAAAAGTGACCTTAAATCCTGAAACCACCATTTACTAGGTGCAGGATTTTGCAGCAAAGACACTCAACTCCTCTGAACCTCGGTTCCTTCATGTGTAACATGGATACAGTAATAGCTGCCCTGGGCAGGGTCATCTTGAGGATTAAATGAGATTGGAAATGCAAAGCATTTAGCATACAGTAAGTACTCAATAAGGAACGATGTTTTTCAAATGTGCATGTGTTGTTCTGCTTATATTGTTGTCCAACTAACGTCCAATTGCCTCCAGGCAAAGGTACTATTTATTTGTGCTCTTTTTCCTTCCTGCCTTGGGGCCTGGCAGAGGACGAGCAGGAGTTCCACTTAACCTACCTGCAGGCCAGGACCAGGCTTCTCTCTTTCTGGTCTGAATGTGCTTTTCCCTGGGCTGGCATCTTGCAAGCTGCTGCAGAAACGGAAGCTGCTTCCACGATAATCCTCCCATTTCCCATAGCCAGCTTTGTTTTCCCTACTGGTTCAACCCACTCCATCAGATATTTTCTTTGGGGGAATCTTCCTTTCCACCAGCCCAAGTTAGGTTCTGATTTTGCATATTCAGAGAGTCAAGTGACTCTGGCACAGCTAGGGGATGAATATTCATAGTCACTCCTCAGCTGTGCAGTGGACACAAGATGCTAACAAGAAGGAGGAGGGGGTAGAGGAGAAGGGTCTGCACACTTGGCCTGTGGAGGCTCGGGACTCTCAGAGGACGCCTCAGCCCAATGGCCTGGCTCCTGTCAGGGGCTCTCTGTGGCTTGGTGGATTCTGTGAGCTCCTCTCTGGCTTCAGGAGTGGCTCCAATTTCACTGCATGTGACAGATCCTTGGCCCTCTGGGCACCTCACTAATCTGTGTCTTCTTGGGACTAGTGTAGTTGTAGGATATTACCATTTATAACATGGGAAGCCATTTACCCCAGAGATTATAATCCACACTGTCATTGGTGGCCCAAGCCTACCTGGCCTCAGTGTAGAAGGTAATACTGACGTTGAACTCCACATGCCTGCTGTTCCCTAGGTTTGTACGACAAATTGCTCCTGGCCCCTCTAGTCGCTCACTTATTTTGCTCTATGCAAGCACTCAGAGCTACGCACACCCTCTGGATAAAGGGTGATCAGAGGACATCCTCGCTTGAAATGAATCAGACATGAGTAAGGAGCAGCTCCTTGGTCCATGGAGTTGGGATCTTAGGATGTGGTAGCTGGAGGCTTTGAGATTATGAAGTTTCACTAGAGCTTGGAGCTGAAGCTGATGGGCAGGCACATCGGAGAGGCAGTGGCAAATCAGAAAGGGATACTATCACTTAGCAGGTTATCTGTCTGTGCGGCCAGCAGACAGACATCGAAAAGGAGGAACTTTGGAGAGAAATGTGAGAAGCTATTCCAAATATTGAGTGTCAAAATGAGACACACTCAGAGACCATTTCCTCCTTCCAAGTTCATTGATATTCTGCACAGCATCTATCAAAGGCACTTCCACTGCTCCAGAAAAAAAAAAAAAAAAAAAAGCTGGTTTTGCCCAAAAGCCTCTCTCTCCTTCTCTCCCCATTTCACATTAAACTTTGTATTGTGGTGTCTCACCCCACTACACTTTGCACTGCTCGAGGATAAAGACCACGTCCCGGTCATCTTTGTGCTGTCATCACATAGTACAGCATCCGCTCCATTGTGGTATTTAAAAAATGGGTTTGAATTGAATAAAATGTGTCTTTATCCAGCTGTCTCAATTGGTTTATATTGACTTTCCCTGGGAATTCAGTTTGAAGCCACTCCCAACACACAAAAGGCAGGGCTGCAAAGGGGTAAAGCAGCATTTGCAGTAAGTAAATGCACCCATATGTGTCCAACGGTGCTGCATTTTCAAATAGTTCATCTCCTCGGGAAGCTCCACACCACTTCCAGCAACACCGCTTTTGCCCAAATGCATCTGTAATTCTAGTTTCATAGCTGTCGCATTCTAGAATGTAGCCCTAGAAGTGTAGTTGTGGGAGGGCTTCTGGGAGGGAAGGAATCTGTTGTGCAGATAATTACAGCAATGGTGAAAACCAGTCCGAGAGTGAGGACAGGCAGTTGGAAGTGGATTTACACCAGGGACGCGATGGTGGAAACTGCAAATGGATAATGAATATAGGTTATGGGGACAATTATAGCAATGCGGACTAGTTCTATTCAAACTGGATGAGTCAGTAACAGCAGAATGCTCTGGGTTAACGAAAGGGTCATAGATTTTCCCCGAAACTATACAGGATACCGGCAAAGCAAAGAGATTCCAAATAAGATGATATTTAATTCATTTTATCCCCAGGTGGGGTGCTCTGCCCACATTTCTTTCTCTTTTTTTTTAACTTTTTATTTGAAATAATTTTAGACTTACAGAGAAGCTACAAAAATAGTAGAGTTCCTGTATTTCCTCACTCAGCCTTCCTTAATGTTAGCAACACACACAATCACAGAACAATCCAAGATCCCACGCCGCACTAAGTTGTCATATCTCTTTAGTTTCTTCCATTCTACAACCATTCCTCACTCTTTCATGATCTTGGCAATTTTAATGAGTACTGGTCAGTTACTTTGGATGTCTCAATTTTGTCCCGATTCTAAATGGAGAAAATACATCACCATTGACAAGTTATAGGGCGCATGGGAATACTAGCTTCCATTTTATAGTCACAGTTGCTTTGATTGACCCCTTCCTCAATGACTTCTGTCTGCTTCCTAAATTCATATGCAGTCACAAAGGTAAAAAGTCGCAAGTCTGAAGAAACAATGGAAAGCTGTCAAAGCTCTAAAGTAACTCCCCAAAAAGAAGATGCAGAAAAGTTTTCAGCAGAGGTGGCACCCCCAAAGTATTTAACCTCTCCAAGGCTAGCTGAGCTACATAATGGGGTTAGATTGCTGCCAGCTGTCAGCACCAACACAGGAGTAATGAGCTGAAACTAGGCATGGGCTCCCAGGGTGAGCCTCAGGAAAAAGTGGGAACCAAGCTAGTGTGGCCGAAGCCAGAGGATGGCTGGGATCTGACATGGACAAAGCAGAAGGGGACGTGCTGCATACAAGCAATGTACTAGTGAAAGTCAGAGCCTACAGGAGGAAGCCAGAAGCAAACAGGAGAAGGCTGGGGATGTGATAAGGTGGATTACCACTAGTGAAGAAGTCTCTTCTCTACTACGCAAGGGCCTGGGAAACTCAACATCAGATAAGTAAGAGGACTGTCTCACTTAAATTTTGAATCCTAAAATGTGTGTTTAAAATTCAATTACAATGGTATTTTGTAAACTGTATGTTATGTACAGATGTCTTCATGTTATGTATATGTCTGTATCCTCCTGCTTCCTTATTCCCAGCACTTCACATATTTTTATACAATTGTACAGGTTAAGATTCCAGGGTATCTACATGAACTGAGCTATTTGGAGTTGTGCAGTGCACAACCTGTGTCACAGTCTTCATAGGTGATTGAGTACCTTGCTATGAGGGTGGAGGAGAGTATCCTACCTTAAGTTCTGGGAGCCTAATTACTTCACTGGTCACATAAGCATGGCAATCCTTTTCTCCTAACATTTCAAAAAGTTAACCTGGATAACACATGGTACTCAGCACATAGTAGATGCTGGCAAAGTTAGTTCCTTCCTTCCCTACACCACCCTCACTATACATTAATAAGTATCCATGTGCATTCTTCAAGCATGAGGCTAATGGAGCCAGTGCGTGTTCCCCAGCCAGTCAGACATGGGGAGGAAGGCAGCCATTATCACAGTCATCCCCCAGATGGAGTCTCCTGGGACTGATCAGCAAAAGTTTAGCGGTTTTACTTTCTTGTTCGGAATATCATTCCAGAGGGCCCCTCCTGTGACACCCCCCCCCCCACAGAGCACAAAATCTTAAGAATATATATCTAGCAAATACCCCACCCATGTGCTCTCCCAACATCGAAAGCCTGTGCATTCTTACTAAAATAAATGTCCTACTGTGTACTATTTGTCACTGCTGGGGTGGGAATAAAAATCTAAACACTAACCGGACTGTTTTGATTCATGACAAGTAAAAAAAAAAAAAAAAAAAAAAAAAAAATCCGTATCAGGTTATTTTTCAGCCAAGTGAAAAGTACTTAACCCCCCCAGAACAGCAATGCTTGGTCTATTTTCATACAATTTCCTTGCCAAAGTGCAATAAAGACCTACTAATAGACAGTTTTACACACACCCAGTGAGGTGTAAGGCAGCCCACAAGATGCTGGAGAAGGCGGGGGCATCTGGGGAAGAGGATGCGCCACTCATTTAACCATTTAGCTGTCTGGGAGGCTGTGCTGTGAGACCCAGCAGGAGGCTGCAAATCTCCACCTGAGAGGTCCAGGCTCTTCCTATAGCCAAGCTGAGCTGAAGACCACAGGAGGTGGTACCAAGCTAACTGGAGAGAGGGAGATTGGCTCACAGCTTCCTGGCTCCTGGTCCTGGGCGCAGGCTTCTTTGGATTTTGGTGCCTTTTTTATGCATGAGGTCCCAACCAACCCAGAAGGAGTCCAGCTGAAGGTGGACATCCCTTCGCTGGTGTTCCAATAGGACCAAACTCTCCCCTTTGTTCCTACGACCCCTTCCCTCCTCTCTCTGCCTCCCAGAGTTGCTGGTTTGGTACTTTTGGCTCTGCACTTGGGAGGAAGCCTCTTTTTCACCCCCCACTCCTCCTTCTGGCTCACCTATACCTCTGCCTCACCTTACACTCTCCAAACTTGACAAACTTCTGGGATTACGGCAGTACCAGTAGCCGCAGAAGGAAGACTCTGGAAAAGGGGCAGTGCCTTCAGCAGCCTCATTAGGGTGGCTGTTGGTCCTGACCCTGGCCTCCCCCAGGGAGATGGGATGAGAAGACCTTAGAGACAGGGCATCCAGGTTCTCACCTGGTTCTTCCCCCATGGTTGTGGGTCAGGCCTAAGTCTGGTAGATTCTCTTAGGTGGGCCTCAACTTCCTTTCTCCAGTCCTTCCCTCTTGCTCCCTTCTTTAACTATGCAGCGCCCACCGTGTGTCTGGAATCGAGCTTGGCACTGAGAATATAAAAGTGACCAAGCCCCAGTCCCTGCAAACCCACATTCCACAGGGGGAGGCAGATTTTATAAAAGAAGAATTAGCAACTGTGTGATCAGCTCTATGAAATGAGGGATCTGAACAGGCTTGTCCCCAGAGTGCCTCTAAGTTCCAGAATTCTAACAGGGTAGATCTTTGATGGTGCGGCAAATACCATCATGTTGGTAAATAGAGGTGTAGTGGTATTGACCTGGCTTCCGGGACTTTGCAAAATCGCCCTGGTGGCCTTGTTCCAACCAAGGGTTCTGCATTTCCAGTCAGGAGTACAATTGCCTCATGATTATAATAGGCTTCATCACTCGCTTAATGACAATGGTATCGTGGCTATGTTCCATCACCCCAGTCTTGGGTCTACTAGATTTGCATCCTCTGAAACCATTCTGAGTGTGTGTGTCTTTCGGTGCTGCAGAAACTGAGAAAGCTGAAACTACATTTCCCAGACTCTTGTACCTGGGGATCTGACTGTGATCTGGGTTCTCTCAATCAGATGCCCTCGTACAAGATTGAAACTGGAATGTGAGTTCTGCAGGGGGAGGTGGAGAGGACCAACTGCAGCCGGGGAAGGGGCTCTGAAGGCTGGGAGTCCTTCCTGGGAGTTTATCCTACTCTGTCAGCCCTGCCAATTATTTTGTAAGCCACCTAAAACCGAGTAATAAATCCTGTTCCCTTTAATAAATCCTGTTCCCTTCAGCTGACCAGAGATCTTCCTAATGAGTGCAACTAAAGCCTTAACCAACACAACACACAAAAGGAAAATCAACTCAGCACTACAGCAGAGGATCCAGTTCACACCGCTGGGCTGCAGCAGGTGCCAGAGCTGACCAGCCTCAGGGTGTGCCTGGGTGGTTCAGCTGGTTAAGCATCTGCCTTCAGCTCAGGATCCCAGAGTCCTGGGATTGAGCCCCACATCAGGCTCCCTGCTCAGTGGGGAGCCTGTTTCTCCCTCTCCTCTGCTGCTCCCCCTGGTTGTGCTCTCTGTCTCTGTCTCTGTCTCTCTCTCTCTGTCAAATAAATAAACTCTTTAAAAAAATTAGCAGGTACCCTGGCAGTCAACACAAGATAATAACCATCCAGGCTTTCTACCCACTAACAGTTTCCAACCACTGGCCAGAGTTCACTAGGAACCTACAATTTGGGGGAGAAAACCCTGTAAGACCCCAATTCTTCAAGGAGTAGAATAGAGCAGAAATTCGACCAGAACTGTTAAAAATGCTACCATTTTCCCCAAATTCATCAATTCTCAGGAGATTAATGTCAAATCCATGTGAGAAAAACAAACATCACAGCAAGCATCCTGCCACATTCTGCATGGCATGTTCACCCCTAGACAGCAGGCTTCTCTGCTTGTGGTCGGTCCCCCCAGGACTCTTTCATATTTCAAAAAATAATACATATGAAGAGAGGAAATTATATCCTCGACAGAGCAACATCCATTCCACTGGCCTATCTCCCAAGACCTTTGACTTTGCAAGAATATTTCAGTTTCAACCTTTCTCCTTGGTGCCATAAACACTGCAGCAGCAATTTATTCCTTTCCAGCAGCCATAAAAATTATCCTCCTTATTCCTCAAAATCATGGCAAATTAGCACCTTTGACCATTTTTTTCTCGGGCCTGGGCTTTCTCTCTCTCGTGTTGCAGACACATGAACAATTTACAATGGTCCATGGAGGGTTCTCCTTTCTTGCATGCTGATGGGAAATTCCGACCAGTAATCTCCATACTCATCTATCCCTATGCTTATCTCATGTCTGCAGAAATAAATCTAAGGTAGCATTTTCCAAAACGGGTTTTATAGCTCACTGGGTCTACAAAACATTATTAGGTGTCCCAAACATGAAGTGTATTTTGTAGTAAAAAAAACAAAAACACACACAAAAAAACTTTGGTAAGTGCTGCATGCTTTACATTTCAGGATGCATATTTGCATGTCTGAAACATCCTATGGTGAAAGAACCTATTCAAATTTCAAACTCAGCTCAGAATTCCCAGTTAATTTAAACAGGAAAGTTTTATATTTGCTCCCAGTGTTCTACTGATACCAGTTTGAGTAGATGATGCCTTTTGGGAATCGAAAGTTGAGTTATACAACCAGGGGTTTGGACGTGAGATGGGTTTCCAATTTCTAGAACACCTGCTACCAATGAGTAGGACTCATAGCCATGGGGCTTAACGCTGGGCTCAGGAGAGGGAGTCAAGCTAAATAGGTTTCTCCTGCTCACAGTTGGTCCTGAGAAAGGAGTGTAGGGCTGAAGCTGCGGTGAGGTTTAAGTAATTACAGCAATGGTGGTGAGGAAGGCTGCAGAGCCCTGCTGCTCAAACGCACTCTCAGACTGGCAACCCCAGGATCACTAGAAATGCAGAGTCTCAGGCTTCGCCCCAGCTCTACTGAGTCAGAAACTGCAATTTAATGAAATCTAAGTGATTTGTATGCACATCCAGATCTGAGGAGTGCTGGTGTTAAGCTGTGGCTCTTCATCCTGCCTGCACTTTAGAATCATCCAGGGAGCTTTAAAAATATAGATCTCTGGGATCCATCCCTAGAGATTCTGATTCAAATGCTCTGAGGCAGAGCTGTGGCATCACTGTTTTCTAAAGCTTCCTATCATGCTGCCGAGGTTAAGAACCACTGGTCTAACCCAGAGGAGTGCTGTGGGTAGTGAGAGCAAAGTTAGGAGACACCGCAAGGACTGCCGCATTCCTGCTATCCACATCCCCTCTTGTTGGGACTGAGGAGTGGGGCCCTTGGAGCCTGTGGCATGCTTCCCCACAAGGAGGTAGAACGACCCGCAGAACACTCCACAGCCTCCAGAGAGGCCTCGGCACAGATGCTATCAGATGTAAAAGCCATACTACCCTTCTGGGCTCAGTTACTATGGTGACTTCTTCCCAAAGAAATTTAGGAGCTGTGCCATTACATCTTCCCCGGGTCCCAGCACTTCATCAGAACAACATCCTTGCAGGCAGGAATGCATGTAAAGTGCAAGGCCAGCAGCCACAGCTACAGAATGCTCTTCCCCCACGAGCTGCTTGAAGCCATCTTGAGATCTTCCGCTGGGTAGATAGAGGCTCTTGGGTTGGATAAAGAATCTCAGAAACCAGAATCTTCCCGAATATGCACAGGCTTCGAGTCCTTGTGGGGATGAAACCAGACACACATATTAAAGTAAGTCTGTGTACCAGGCGGTTTGCTTGAGCTGTCTAGTTTAAGGGATGTTTTTTCACCAGGAGGTAACTACTAGCATTCCTCTCTTTGGGAGAGGAAACCACGACACGGGGCAGGTCAGTGTTTTCCTACCTCTGACGTGGTACAGCTGGCACTGAACTCAGGTGGGAATGACACAAAAAGCCCTGCTCTTTCTTCTCCACCAGGCACCAGGGCATTCAGAAGCCACTGTCCCTAGCAGATACTCACACTAGCCCTGGTTCAGACCCGAGGCAGCCATGACTGATCCCCTCATTTCACTGCCGGTTCTGACAGTGGGCAGTCAGACAATCCTCACTCAGCCAAGGCAAAAGCTACCCAACACCCCCCTGCAAACATGCCCATCCTCTGCTCCTTGCTTCAGAGACGTGTGCTGACATAGACTAGGAATGCTTGGTGCATGGACTCCAGCAGAGTGATGTATGACAACAGACAATATGTAAAGTGGGGATGCAGGTCTCAACTTGCAGATACAGCATTCAGTCAACTACCCATCATCCGCGATCGTAAATGGAAGAAAGGTGACTGTCGCTGATGTACCCTGAAGCCAGTCCCCACCCTGCTGGGCCAGCGAGAGAAGCCAGCCTGTCATCAGACAAACGGGAAATGACCCAGGACAAGTCTGTTAGGGTGATCCCAAGCTGATGTTCGTAAAAGAGGCTGACACCGGGCCGGTATCTCCTCCCTTGTCAGGTGCCTGGGACACATTCCCAAGCGGGAGACCTATAGTATATCTATTCCTGAAACCAATATTACACTCTATGTTAGCTAACTAGAACCTAAATAAAAATTTGGAGAAGAAAAGAAATAGAAATAGAAATAGAAATAGAAATAGAAATAGAAATAGGGGGATGCCTGGATGGCTCAGCGGTTGAGCGTCTGCCTTTGGCTCCCGTCCTGATCCCAGGATCCAGGATCAAGTCCCACATTGGGCTTCTTGTGGGAAGCCTGCTTCTCCCTCTGCTTATGTCTCTGCCTTTCTCTCTCTCTGTGTCTCTCATGAATAAATAAATAAAATCTTTTTTAAAAAAGAAACAGAAATAGAAATATCCACCCAGTGAAGCTGGGGCTTCCCATCACTATTGATCAAATGTTTCTCCCTTAACATTCTGTATAACACAGGGAAGGTATTGGCACAGTGGAAATATATCTGTTCGGAGGCTGGCCATGTTTTCTTGTCCACTTATGTGAAATCTGTTGGTATTTTAGTAGGTTAAAGGTAGAGGCACAAAAACTCTTTACTTGCTACGTGTTCTATAAATACATGGGCATACATTCGAACATGCTGCTGGCAAAAGAATACATCACTCCATCTCTCTTGAGACTCTTGGTTTTATCCACCATCTCCTCCAGGGCTGTTGGAATGTAAGTATCTTAAAGGACAATCTACATTTCTCTAGGATTTTACATCATTTAAATGAAAAAGGATCTGTCCTCAGCTCTGAGCCTTGGCTTCAAAATATGCTAAAATCTTTTTTTAAAAAAATATTTTATTTATTAATGAGAGACACACAGAGAGAGGCAGAGGGAGAAGCAGGCTCCACACAGGGAGAACATGGGACTCGATCCTGGGTCTCCAGGATCAGGCCCTGGGCCAAAGGCAGTGCTAAACCTCTGCGCCACCGGGGCCATCCACATGCTAAGATCTTAATGGGGAGGCTGCTGAGGACAGGAAGGTCACTTGCACTGAGTGGGGCCATGGATAGAGGGACTACCCTGGTTGGAAGACCCTGTATTCTAAATTACAGAGTACAGGTGGCATGCCAAAGTTGGGGCACCACTGGCCCGTCCCATGTCCCGGAGGTGTCTGATCTTTTGGGCAGGCTCCCTTTTCAACTAGGTGAAAGATGACCTCTTGGCTTAAGGGTCTGTCTAGAATGTGATCAGCCCCTACCAGGGGCTGGATACACAGAGCTAAGATCTGGTTATTGAGGGAGGTGGCTGGCTGGCTAAAATGATGCAGGGAATCAGCTTCTCAACTCAACAGGCCAGGAATCAGGGTCTGGGAAGGGAAGGGGAGTCAGGAACCCCAGAAACAGACACCTTGTTTTATGCCCTCACCACAGAAAGATGAGATGAGGTCTAGAGTGGGCACCGGGATGCAGGGATATGGGCAACAAGACCAGCACCAGCCCCTTCTTCCCGCTGGCAGCGGGGCTTCTCAAAGCCTGCTTTTCTTCGACCCTGGAAGTGGCCAGGACCAGCCCCTCAGCTAAGGAGAGCTGGGGAAGGCAGGGGCCAGCAGCCTCATCTTGTGATTGCCTTCAAGGAACTTCTTGCTCCTCCCTTTCGACTGTCTCTGCCCTCCTGTCAATGGTCTCTACAAGTGACTTCTGTGCTTCATCATCACTCATTCCTTCCCTCCCTCAGCCTCACTTGTCATTCCTCTACCATGAGCACCCAGGCTCCTCTTGCTCTGCTCTCAGTGTCGATTCACATTGCTCGTTTGTTTTGAATTGTTTCTTTCTCTGGATGCCTCCCCACATTGTCTATCCTCAAGGAGATGTGGAGCCCTTTCTCTTCTGTGAACCCTCTGCCAAGTGCTGCTGTCGACTAACCACTCCAGGGTACCCCGGGATGACTACAGCCTCTTCAAAGTATGCCCTAATTCTGAGTTCAACGCCATCCTGGCTTTAATTGAAGGCTCTTGTTCAATGCCATCCCTCTCATTCTACTTAATTCAACAAGCATTTATGGAACACTGACAATCAGCCAGGCACATTGTGTTGGAGACTTGAGTAAAAGACATGTAAACACCTTATGCTCCTCACAGCGAATCACAAGCTTTGGTTGTAGTGGATTTTTGTAGTACTCATTGAGCACAGAGTTCTCATAGACCATCCTAAGATTATTGCCCATTAGCTTGTTTACTCCTTTTTAAAAAAGATTTATTATTTGTTATTTTAGAGAGAGGGACAGAGAGAGAACAAGTGCACAAGTGGCGGGAGGGAGAGGAGAGAGAGAATCTCAAGCAGGCTCCCCGCTGAGCATAGAGCCAAAGGTGGGGCTCCATCGCACAACCCTGAGATCATGACCTGAGACAAAATCAAGAGTCTAATGCTTAACCCACTAAGCCACCCAGGTGCCCCAATCCTGTTTACTCCTTATAGCAGCCCAGTGTCCAGCTGCCTTCTATCAATCTCTGCTCTGGCACTCCCTCTTGGAAAGCCTGCTTATGCTCCTTCTCATATCCTTGACTCTAGGCCACATTGGGTGGGCAGCAGGCCATGTAGTCTTGTCCAAACCCCAGAGCAAGGCTGGGCCAACTATATTCTCCTTCTTCACCATTTGCGATTGGGAATCACGAATTCCACTGACTGTTGGACTTGAAATGTTATAGAACCAGGGGCCAGGGACAACAGTGGAGTATCTATTTTCCACCATATGCATAGGGAAGCAAAAAGACAGACAGAGAGATAGATATGAATTAAACAAATACACAGAGCAAACAGAGAGAAAGAGAAGAGAGAGAGATAAAGGTGAGCAAGTGGAAGAGAGAGAGAGAGAGAGATGGATGGAGGGATTGAGAAAGTGTAGCTAGCTCCATTCCTCATGGTGCCTCAATTCCTGATTCCATACCCCTGTGAGACTGGCAGTACTTCCTACCCTTGAGTACCTTGAAACACATACCAGTGTATCCTCTCAACAGTTTCTGATCTAATGAAGTTGGCTTAAATGGGTTACAATTACTAGCAGCCACATAACTGACTAAGATGCTTTAGGAGAAATAGAATCATTACATTTCACGGAATAAATAACTGAGTCTCAGAGAGTCTAAAGTAAAAGGTTGGGACTGGAAATTGAAGCTAGGCCTGTGGATTCTAACATGCTGTTCTATGCTTAGAGCCTAATCCAGAGGTAAATACCTGGTAGGACCTCAATGATAGTTATTCATTCACTGAGTTGTGAAAATCTCTAGTAAAATGGTCTTGGTTATTCTAGTCCTAGCCTCATATCCCCTCCTTCCTTCTCCCCACTGCTTACCCAATGTCCCCTCAGCCCAGGATCAGCTCTGAGTTACAACAAAGAGCCCGCACATCAACCGTGGAATGCAGGAGTGTGGAAATCGTGTCACCATTTTGATAGTACCATTTGGGGTTGTTTATGGTTGGCCTCATCAACAGTTTCCCAAGATGCCTCCTTACATAATTGGATAATTGGGGTGGGCAGGTAAAGGCAGATGTAGCCCCCCACCTCGGAAAACATTAATCAAAAGAACAGCAGTGGTGCCTGCACTCTTGGCAGTTTATTACAATTTCTGTAACAAGAGGAGCTATGGGTATGTAAGGCATTATCCTCTCATGGAGTTTCTAACAAAATATCCCAGAACAGCAGGCCCACAAGGACACGGTGAGGCCATTCTCCATTCCAAATAACATATACTTTTTGGAAAATAAAAGAAGCAATTTAAGCATTTTGGCTTCCCAGGGTGAGTTGGCAGGCACACTTCTCATCTTACAGATGCCTTCGGGTGAAGGTGTTTTAATAAGAGAGAGAGCATGCAGGAAAAAAGATACAGAACTCGCCAGAGGCAGGGAGGAACCAGGGAGCATGGGGTATGGGGCCCACAGGCTGGGGACGGTGGGGGCGGGAGGGTGGGGGTGGATGAGCACGGAAACAATGTCTGGCTTCTGCTCAGACATGCATGCCATGTAACCCGAAGCTCCCGGTAGAGTCCCATTAATGCCAACGGAGAGGTGAAGAATTTAATTCTATTTGTTTTACTTCTTGACTCACCCACAGTTAACAAGAGAGTGTAGAAATGATTCTTATATAATTTGGCAGGGGGAGATGCATATCCCAAATTAGTATACTTTTTGAGAGCCTACACCCTAATAAGGATGTGGCCCAAAGGAAGCTGTATTTCTTTGAAATGATGGATAGGTTTCTTTCACCCACTGCAGAGGCAATGGGATGCAGTTGCTCGGGAATGAACCCTGGTTCCTCCTGACACTGAACAAGTGACTCAATCTCTCTGTATCTCAGCTCCTTCATTAGTAACCTGGGGTTAAAGCTGCATCAACTTCACAGATTGTTATGAGTATCGAATGAGTTAATAATCCCAGGATGTACTAAGAACAGTGTTTGGCGCCTAGGGGAGTTCCATACCTGTTGGCTATTATTATTCAAATGACTTACAGAGGTACCAACCTTATATCCTACACCCAGGACGCTAAGAGGAACAGAAGAATCTGCTCTCAGAGCATCCCCATTCCAGATGGATAACAGACACTCAAAAATAACAGAAGATCACATTCATTGAGTACTCGCTGTGGGCCAGGCCCTGTGCATTGGAGTTAATGAGAGACGGATACAACTATCTATGAGGCTTAGGACAAACCACTGACCCAAAGTCACACAGCTAAGAAGTGGCATAGCCAAGCTACAAACTCAAACCTGGCTAATACCACTACCTGGCCTCTTCCTTACTGATTCCAAGCCCAAAAATAAGACGCACGTGAGTCTTGCATCCCTAAGCTGGTTCTTCCTCACAGAATCTCAGTCTGTTTTCCTTTAGAATATTTATTACAATTTTCAATTGCATTTTTATTGATTGTCTTTCTCCCCAGACTACAAACTCCATAAGAGCAGGGGACAGAGCGTCTGTTTTGTTCATCATTCCCCATCCAGCAACTAGCACATAGCTTGGCATGTAGTAAGCACCCAATAAATAGCACTGGATAATCAACTGTGATAGACTGCCTCTCTGAGAGTAAACAGAACATTACAACACCTCCCTAAACCTATAATGAGAAGAGGAAGAAGCTGTGTGGGGTTTTACTTCAGGGCATTGGGGAAGGTTTCTCTGGCCAGGTGACATGGAGACTAGATCTAGGACGAGGAGTGGGAATGTGTCATCTGGAAAGGGAGTGGAGATGGCTTCTAGCATGTGCACAAAGATGTCCAGAGGCAAAGCCACAGAAAGCTAAGCGAGCCCGGATAAGAAAAAAAAACAGGTAGCAACAGTGTCTTGGTCTCCTGGTTGCTGACCCTGGAGAATCATATAAGGCCCCATTTGTGCCATACCCAGAGCGGGTGGGTGCCTGTCGGCAAGGTTAGAATGCATTCCTCATCTGAGGCTGCCTGCCAAAACCCTCTGAGGATCCCTTTGAGGGAGAGTGAAGGAATAAAGACGCTTTTTTTCTGTATCATGCAAACACTGTAACACTTTGATCAGAAACCTCCGTCTGGTCTATACAGGAGCATCCCAGTTAGAATTCAGTTGGCTGGCAGAAATAGAAGATCCTGCACTGGTGGGAGTGGAAAACAGGATGGACACTGATCCCCTTGTCCAAGCACAGGGGGAGGTACAGCAGGGCCATCAGGTTCTCAGAACCAGGCAGGGCAGCCTCTGGCGCCTGCTGCACCATCCCAAGGGCATCATTCTTGTCTTCATGGTCCAGAATATACGCTGGTCACTCATGTGTTCCAAGAAGAAATGTACGAGGAGGGGGTGGGAGAAAGGAGGTACCTTCTGGAACCTTTCTACTTGCATCCAATTAGCCAGGTTCAGCCAGGTGGCCCTACCTACGCAAGAAAGGGGGCTGAGAAATGTAGTCCTTAGGTATGCAGGAGATCATGAGCCCAGCTAAAACTCACAGGCATTGGAGAGAACTAGAACAGATACCAGGGATAAGGGGTTAGGGCCAGCACTCTCCACCCAAAGCAGATCCAGCCCTTTGCACAATTTCATCTTGCCCTTGGCATGTGCAGTGACATCACTACCTACACCTGTACTCTCAGGCGAGCTCACATTTATATTTATTAATGGAATCCTATGTCATGCCCACCGTTTCAAATACTGAAAGCCATGAAACACAGGGAGCCAATAAAACTTCACATGGAATTCCGTTATGCTAAACACTTACGTTTCTCCACTGAAACCAGGGCAGGGAGGTCTGGAGTGCCATGTTCACCCCAACCCCTTTGACAGCAGTCCTCCCTCCAGGCCCTGGGAGCACCCTGTGGAAGGAAACCTCTGGCTTAAGGCAACTGTCAGGTATTCCTGCTCGGAGGAACGAGAGATTGTCAGCAGCACTTTTTAAATGACATTCTAATTGCTCTCCTTTTTATGGGTGGAAAGGAAGGCACCTATAGCTTATCACTTCTCCAATCCAGAGTCCCCCCCTCCAGTTTCTGCCAATCTCACAGATTTCTGAGCTTCTTGGTCTAGATTTGCGGGGAGCCAAGACGACTTGGCACCTGAGGTGTTTTAGAAGATGAAATGAGATTGTGCATGAAGACCTTAGCACAGCACCTGTCGTGTAGTAAGTGCTCAATAAACGTTAGCTATTATTATTTTCTCAAAATTTATTCTGCCAAGGTGACAATGCAACTTTAACATAGATATGTATAAACATATCGTTTTTAAATACCAAACCAGCTTAATGGTGAAATTGTTGTACCTATCCCGTGGCAAGCTCCACTTGGGGCTAATAAAATCACTTCGTCAGTTAAATGCTTCACCGAGGGACTTCTCTTGATTCTTATCTCCTGCTATTCTGTTTCTCAGGGGATCAAAAAGAGCAAAGACCCTCCCCTTTGACACATGCTTAGTCTCCCGAATCTTTTCGTAGGATAAACTGAATTCTGGAACACCACTACCATCAGCCCAGTCTACCAAATTTTATCGACATCACAAATCTGAAACAGCATCTCCTTCCTTCTTAATTATTCAACAAGGTTCTCAAATAAGCTGCACGTAGATCCCTCCTCATATTCATCATGGAAAGTGCACTTACTTTTATCCCCCCTCCATAAGGTGTTCTTGCTGCCAAAATGATACAAATCAATGATACAGATAAAATTATTAAATGCTATGCAGTTATCAGACCCCCCCCCAAATGGTAAGTCCATCATCATGCTGTAGTCGTTAGTGATGGTACTTTTCATATTTATTGAGTACCCACAATGTGTTACTCCAGGCCAGGGGTTTAATCCACATGATTTTATTTAATCCTGCCAGCAATCTTGTGAGATACATATCATTAGTTCTATTTTATAAATACGGACACCAAAGTTCCGAGCCTGGTTTGGCTTCTCCACAGAACAGAAACTGAGGCCAAGCTTACTTGCTAACAGCGCATTTGGTGGGAAGCAAAATCCCAGGGAAGCATAGATGAAGGAGAAAAGAAGTGGAGTAGGGTGGAAAGGAAGGCAGTTTTGCGGTGGTGCGTGTCTAAGCTGGCCACATCACCAAAAGAAAACACAACTGGTTGCTCCACCACACAGGATGGATTTGGAGAGGCCATAGATGACCTCCATGTGTGGCTAGGACAGGCAAACAAGGTACTCGCTGGCTTCCTCCAGTCTTCTGTCTCCTACCACTCAAAGTTGGCCCCACTGGGGTGTTAACTTCCCCATCCTTCCCTGTTATGTCATCCAGCTGGGCAGCCAGTGTCCATGGATCCAGCTGGGTTGGACCTGGGTCCCTCCACGTCAGGTGCAATGGAAGCCCTGATCAAGCCCAGCTCTCCGTCCCAAGGGAGGCTAAATCACCCTGTGGTATTTAGAAATCAGAAGATGGTGGCTGGCTTCTTAGGATAGCAAAACCAGATTAAGTGGCTGGCAAGAGTCCTCTAACAGGGAAGCAAAACAAGTGACAGAAGACAAGGGACATCTAAGGCTAAGTAGACCAGGGGTGGCACATAAACGTGTTCTGGGACATCCGGCTGAAGTGACTTCCTTGCCCAGGGTTACACAGACATGGCAGGGTCAGTGTTCAAACCTAGCCTGACTCCAAAATACTTTTAGGTTTCAGTGACATCAAGATGCTTTGCACTGCTGAGACTCTGAGCAAGCTGGGGGAGGGAAGCGTAGTTCTCTGAGCCGTCTGGCTCATGGCCATGGGCAGATAAATGCTTATCAAGTTGTCATAGGTGATCAGTCGACAAGGATGCCCACGGGCCTGTGTTGTCCTTTCCTATATCCTAGGAATAGATGCTTTCAGAGGGGAAGCCGTCACAGTTGGAACTCTTCGCACGATCTGCTGTGGCTGCCTTACCCCAACCGAAGGGCAAGCACGGAAGACAGCTGGCAGAGGCAGGCCACAAATGAGGGGCTGACGCTGTGCTCCCACCTCCGCCTGCCGGATGTCAAGGCCAGCAGTGGTGAATCAAGCGGGTCCGTCTCCTTGGAGGGTTAGGAGGAACTTCCACATGTTCCTCAGAACAGTCTGTGCGGATGTGCAGTGACCAGACCAATAATCCACGCGGCGAGGTTCAACAGCTGTGCAAAGGCAAGCCCTCTGTCGGAGATGCTGATTCGTTCGGGCGTGCCCTGCGGTCGGAAAGCCCATCATCCACCAGGAGCTCCCCTGTGTTCTTTTGCACTTGTCTGCCCTGCTCAGAAGCACGAGTGGGCCCCCCTCCTCTCTTGGACTGGGCCCCCTCCTCTCTCTGCTCTGCCTCCCACCCCTCCGGCCTTCTCCTGGAGAGCCGTCCCGGCGTCTCTTGCCCCCTCCAGGTCTTTCTCCTCTCTTTGGAGGCTCCTCCTCAACCTTTAGATAGGCTCAGATTTATCCGTATTCAAGATGACATTTGCCCATCTCTCCTCCGGCTACATTCCATGTTTCTGCTTCTCCAGTTTCTCAAATGAACATCTATGGGATCTTACCCACATACTCAGTTCTTAACTGTTTCAAAGCTGGCTTCCTCTAGCCACTCTGCTGACATGCTGTCCTGAAGGTGGCCAGAGGAAACATCCATGGGTTTGCCACTCTCCACAGCACCCACTCCCCTGCCTCCGCTAATCATCCTGAAAACCACTGCCCGAGGGATTGCCCGAGCTGCACAGAGTGAAGAATATGAGATCGTGGTTTGCTCAGGGATGGACACATGAGAACTTCTCAGGGACTGCTGAGAGGGAGACTCTTTTTCTACACTGTTGGATTTAAATCATGAGACTCCTAACTCTGGGAAACAGAGGGTTGCAGAAGGGGAGGTGAGTAGAGGGATTGCATAACTGGGTGATGGGCATTAAGAAGGGCACATGATGAGATGAGCACTGGGTGTTATACTCTACGTTGGCAAATGAATTTAAATAAAATATAAAGGGAAGCCTGAGTGGCTCATTGGCTGAGCATCTGCCACATCAGGCTCCCTGCATGGAGCCTACTTCTCCCTCTGCCTATGTCTCTGCCTCTCTCTCTCTCTGTATCTCTCATGAATAAACAAATAAAATCTTAGTAAACAAATAAATAAGTGAAATGTAAAAAAAATAAAAAATAAACTGGAGAGAGAGCAGGTCCCCAACTGCTCGTAGCCACTTGGCACCACCAGGGGAGAGCCTGCTTGGGAAGGAAGCCAAACTAGAGGAGACAGAGCTGAAGGAGGAGAAGGAATAATCTGACCCCAGAACATCATCTGAATCCCTGAACCACGTCCCTCCGGGCGACACCCCTGTTGGCTGCCCTTCCTGCTAACTGATTCCTTTTGCTTAAGCTGGTTAGTTGGGATTGATGTGACTTGCCGCAGAGAGAGCTCCAGATGATAGAGCGATTTCCTAAGGCCTTCGGTAAATTCTGAAGCGGTGGATCCACAGTGTCTTTGCAGCAGCCTCCTGAGCTAAGCCGGCGTCTTGGCCTGGGAGTGAGAGCAGCACAGGTGCGAGCCCCAGCTCAGGACTTGCTATCTCTGTGCCGCTGCAGCAGCTACTCTGCCTTTCTGGGCCTCAGTTTCTCCACCTGCAAATGAGGCTGCTGTGCGAGTGTGCATCGCGAGCTTGAAGAACCGGCAGCAGTTCTCTGGATGCTTCTAGCTGGTGCTGGAGGCAGAGGGGTCCCTCTGGTATCATCTGTCTCCATGCTGGACACTCCTCATGGCACCAGCACGGGCTCCCTGAGCCTTTGCCCCCTCTGGCTCCTCTTGACCTGTGCCATTTGAGTTTCTCCTGCTTTTTTAAAAATTATTATTATTTTGTTTACCTAAGGGGGGAAGAGAGAGAGAGAAAGAGCTTGAGCTCCTACACAAACAGGGGGAGGGGCAAAGGGAGAGGGAGAAGTAGGCTCCCCGCACAGCAGGGAGCTCTGTGCAGGGCTGGATCCCAGAACCTGGAGGTCATGACCTGAGTCAAAGATAGACACTCAACCGACTGAGCCATCCAGACGCCACTCTCCTCCTGCCTCTCTGCACATTTTCTTGGCTCCTCTTTCTCCTCTAGAATGTGGGTGTTGGGCAGCCCCGGTGGCGCAGCGGTTTAGCGCTGCCTGCAGCCCAGGGTGTGATCCTGGAGACCCAGGATGAGTCCCACATTGGGCTCCCTGCATGGAGCCTGCTTCTCCCTCTGCCTGTGTCTCTGCCTCTCTCTCTCTCACTCTCTCTCTCTCTGTATGAATAAATAAATAAATCTTTAAAAAAATAAAATAAAATATGGGTGTTTTCCAAAGTTCTGGCCTGGGTCCTCTTTTGATCCTCTCTCTTCTGGCGATTTCAGCTTTGCTTTCCCGGCTATATTTGGATGCCAGCTCCTCCAGTATCCCAATGGGACCTCAAGCCTGAAGTGCCTCAGATGTCACCAGTGCTGTCTCTTCTTCAAAAATCTCAGTTCCAAATTTGCTTCTCCTCTTGACTTCCTGTCTTCTGCTAATGGCACCTCTCTTCTCTTGGTCCTGGAACTTGAAGCCTTGACATCACTGTAACTTCTGACCTTTGCTCCCAAATCTGTTTCCAGGTCCCATCACCCTCAAACCTGTTTCTTTCTTATTGCTGCAGCACACACAGCCCACTTCCTTTCTTGCCCTCAGTCTACCACTCCAGGTCCTGCTACCCTGGGGGACGTCCCAGTGGTCTGAACAGTCACTTAAAAGTCTCCAACACCCTGCTACCTCCTTTCCTCACCTATTCTACTTATTTTTTAAGATTTTATTTATTTATTCATGAAAGACACACAGAGAGAGGCAGAGACATAGGCAGAGGGAGAAGCAGGCTCTCTGCAGGGAGGCCAACGTGGAACTCGATCCCGGAACTCCGGGATCATGTCCTGAGCTGAGGGCAGATGCCCAACCACTGAGCCACTCAGATGTCCCTCACCTATTCTACTTCTGAATGAATGTTGTCAATGCCAAACCCTCATAACTAACTCTCTCCTCCCCCAAAACTGCCGTGATTGCCCACTGCCTTCTGGGTGCAATAAACATAGTCGAGCAGACGTTAATTACAGCATCTCTTCTGTGTCAAGCACGGTGCCAGGCATTGTGAGGAAGACAAAATTAAAATTGATATAGTCCTTGACCAAGGACCTTACGATCTAGTGGTTTAGGTGACCAGACCACAAAGCCTAAGCCCGGTGCATGCATGCATGTGTGTACTCGCACACACACATATGTGCATGTGCACGCACACAGCACAGAACAATGTGAGCTTTCTTCACTCATTCTCTCTCTGTCTTCCTGATTTTAATTTGATTTCTTGTGTTTCCTGCTTAAGTCAGGTCAAATATATGCACTTCCATGTTCTCCTACTTCTCTGACTTTGCTTATGCTCCAACTCCACGTGGCCAAACTCTATCCTTTGCAACTTTTCTTGTGTGATTTTCTCTTATCACTCTTCTGCTGATTACCCTAGCAGTTGTGATCTTTCTCCTGTCCTCTTCCAAAGCACCTTGTATGAAACTGCACCTTGCATTTCCATTGCTGAAAAAAAAAAGATATTTACGTAAGTAACTTATCTGCCCAATTAGACTGTAAGTTCTTTAAGAGTAGAAACTTATTTATCTTTGCATCTCCAACAACTAAGACAGTGTTTCTCAATTAGTGCTAAGTATACACTTGCCAACACAAAGCATGTGCATTATGTAGAGCCAGCTATTTTATGCCACAGATGAATTGTTTACCTAAGAAAAATTATTTAAGATTTCCCACAGGTTCCTTTAAATAAGTCTTCAGATTCATTTTAACTTATTTACAGATTATCAACTATTAGCCTGGAGGAGAACTGTGGATTGGGAGAAATCACACACAAAAACCAAAAAGTGAAATTATTGGAAACCACTGCCCATTAATGATTTCCCAGAAAGAAAAGGAGAGTAGACCTTCACTGACTATGAAATGCTGTTGAGAAAATAGGATTCTATGTTCAGAAATGGGATTAAGGTAGAGCGCCTAATTCCCAAACACATCTGTATTGAAAGAGGTTGACTCAAAGAAGCTGGAGAAGCAGTCAGGAAGCTGCTGTGATACACATGAGTCATACCTGTGGAGGGGACCTGGGTCTTACCGGGGTTCCTGGATGATCCTGGACATCAGATGGGAGTTAGCCTGGGGTATTGTCTGCCCACAGGGTCAATCTAGGGGGCCTGATGGGCAGACTGTCCCTGCTGTTATGTAGTGACCTGAGATGGGTTGGGGATGTGATGTGAGCACTGTTGGCTTTACCAGAATTCCTGAGCACGCTGGGGCTGCGGGCTTTCTGTCTGAGTCCCTGGGCGATGAGCGCAGGAGGTAGAGGTAAGGGAAATAGGCCATTTCAGACCTTCAGCTGAGACCCAGCTTTGCTCCCAGGGCTATCAACAAGATGTAGATTTGGATCCAGGTGGTCTTGGAAAGGTGTCAGTCTGGCTATGATTTTCCCAGGACCGGGATTCCTGCCTGGGCCAGCTCCTGACAGCTGGTGATGAGCAGATCAAGATGTAGAAGGGCAGCATGAAGCTTTGAAACCTTACTGCTGTTCATCACTCATTGCAGCCAGTGTTCAGAGCTGGAGTGGTCTTGTTACAGCATCATGGCTGCCCTAATGCAGGTCCTGATGCAAGGGGCTATCCTGAGATCTCTAGGTGTCCGCCCCACCCCACAACATCAACCCCCAGACCAGGCTTTCACCTCACACATTCCAGGGACCCTGAATCGGCTCAGGTCCTCGCCCTGGATGTCCAGTCTTTAACAGTGAGAGGCCTGTGTTCCTCACTCATAAAGCTTAGGGAAGGATTCCATCAACTCTACACAGAAGATTCTTGTAGTCGTGCCTGACCTAACACAAGCCCTCAGTAAATGTTAGCTACTGCTATTTGTGCACTTATTATTTATTTAACTAGCCATGCCCCATGCTCACTGCACAGTGAAATTCAGTGACCCTCTCCAAGAGGGCAGAGAGTGAGGTCAGAGAGACCTGAGCTTGAGTCTAGACTCTTCCGCTTACTAGCTGTGTGACTTGGGGCAAGTTTCTTAACTTCTCTGAGCCTTATTTGAAAAATGAATTATAATAGTATATACCTTGATATATTGATGTGAAGATTAAATAAAACAATGTGAGCAGAGATCCTAGCATGATACCTGGTACCTACTGAATGATAAACTGGTATCGGTGCTAGGGTACCTGGGTGGCTCAGTTGGTTGAGCATCCAACTCCTGGTTTTGGCTCAGGTCTGATCTCAGGGTCGTGAGATCCAGCCCTGTGTGGGGCTCTACATTCAGCAAGGAGTCTGCTTGAGTTTCTCTCCTCTGCCCTTCCCTCTACAACTCCCCTCTGCACATGCGCTCTCTCTCCCTCTCCCTAAAATAAATAAATAAATCATTAAAAAATGATACCAATGCTAATATTTAAATACTAATCATTGTTATGTATTGTTAGTAGCATTTCTGCAACAGATATAATTTGGGCAGCGGATGGGACAATGTATAAGGAATATCAAATTATCAATATAAACTCTAAGTAAGGAGCTTTGAGGCAAGAGGAGCTAGGCCAGACAGGAGGCAGGTGAGGCTTTCTCTAAGGACAGGTGCGGGCAGGCCTGAGACAGCAGATCAGAGGAGGGGTACATGTGGAGAACTCCAGGCAGAGGGCCTGGTGCTCACTCATTTGGGAAACGCTCCAGTGTTCAAGGAGGAAAGATGATAGAGTTGCTTTTAATTATCTTAAAGACCCTTGTGCAAAATGGGCTTTGGAGTTTAGATGGGGAATTATTACCACAGCGTGATCAGCCCTGATGGCCTGGCATATATCTCTGACAAAATGGGGAGTCTACAAGATAAATGGCTCAAACCAGGCTAATTATGGGGAACTTTCATGGGAGAGAGAGAGAGACATGAGCGTTCTCAGATGCTCTGCCTCCCTCCCGCTGGAAGCAGCCCCCTCTGCCTCCCAACCCCTGAGAGCAGTGCTGAAGATGACAAAGTGGAATCAGTGCTCCGGGTTTGCCCAGAGCTGCTGATGAGTCTGGAAACATCGTCAGGCGCACACTCTCATCAACGCAGGGCACTCTGCATGGTGTTCCAGACTAATGGAGCTCCCTAAGGCCGGGGAAGGACAGGCTTTTGTTCCTTCAGCCCACTTCTGAGCACTTCCCAAGACTTCTATCTCACGGGTGGGGAAACTGAGGCAGGGTTGGCCAATGTCATGCAGCAAGGTGTTAACGAATCTGCTAACTTCTATAGCTTGGTGATTAAGACTAGTATCAAATTCTTGCTCTGCTATTTGTTAATGATAGGGTCTTGGACAAGTTTAATAATCTCTAGGAGACTTATTTTCTTATTTGTAAAGTAGGGAGTACCTTCCTTCCTTCCTCCCTCCCTCCCTCCCTTGAGCCTTTCTCCTTGCTCCACTCTCCCTTCTTTTCTCTGTAGAGTAACCAACTTATTCCTGTTAACCCAGGTCTTGCCTGATTGCAGCACTGAAAGCCCTGCCATCCAGGAATCTACTGTCTTCAGCAAACCCCATTTCTTTGTTCAATGATATCACCTGACTCTGTCCTAGGTGCTGGAAATACAGTCACTGAGACAGAATAGCTCTATTCTGCAGGAGCTAACATCCTAATTCTTCAGGGGAAGATAGACATGGATATGTTGATACATTGATTAAATAATACATATTCTACACATATGAAACTATACTACATATTTCCTAAATATCACATAATTGTACCCTTAAGCCATACTGGAAAGTAAATATCAATCTACCCCCCCCATCTTAGATGTGGAAACAGAGGCTTGACTCTATTAGCTAATCTCCCTAAAATAACACTGATAATGAAAAGTAAACCCAGCATTTAAACCGTGGAGTTCCAATGCTCACATGCCCAGCCTCGACACTCTCCCATTTCATGAGCGATAAATATAAGACTCAGACAGAGTGAGGCCACAGAGGAAGTTCCTTTCTATGCAGGCTACTGATTGGTTCCTTTTTTTTTTTTTTTAAGATTTATTTATTTATTTATTCATGAGAGACACAGAGAGAGGCAGAAACACAGGCAGAGGGAGAAGCAGGCTCCTCGCAGGGAGCCCGATGTGGGACTCGATCCCAGATCCCGGGATCACGACCTGAGCTGAAGGCAGACGCCCAACTGCTGAGCCACCCAGGCATCCCTGCTGATTGGTTCCTAGGAAGATTATCTTTCTCTCCCACTCCCGGCTGGCTGAGGATCCGTGGTACTAATCAGGCCATATGACACATGCACCCTTTGGGCACATTTGCTCCAGCTCTAAGCATTCAGCAGACACAGGAGCCCTTCCTCACTGTTCCACCTCCTCTGTGGAGAACCTTCAGTGGGGAGGTCCTGACAACCATGCATCTGAGCTGGCAAACAGGAATGCGCGAGGGTTGGGAGCTTGCAGGATTCCTGGGGTGCAGGAGTCTTTTGGCTTTGAGTAGTCATTAGCCAAGGAGCATCTACCAACAGAAGATGGAAAGTGGGTGATGCCCCAATCCAGCCAGAGCTCTGTGCCAGGAGGAAAAATGGAACCCATTTCTCTCAGACCTTCTGGTCCCCTGGCAGATGACAGGCTGATGAATGAGGACCATGCCTGAGGAATATTTCCAGTTTCCAAGGCTGACTGGTCCATCCATCTACCCAGCTACATTTATAGGAAACATATGGACTGGGACTGTTGAAAGGAGCTTTATTCATCACCCAGTCCAAAGGCTCATTTTGTAGATGAGGAGATCGAGGAGCAAATGACTTCTCATGGTCACACAGGATACCAAAGAAGAGAAGTCTAAGTGGAGGAATGCAATCGTGCTCGGAAGGGTACACCACACACTTATTTTATTGGAAGCCTCTCCGAAGCACTCAAAGTCCAATTTCCACATGCCAAAACTGTTTCCCCATGGCTGCCTAGGGACTTGCTCAGTGGGAATGGGGCGACTGCAGAGACTCTTGTAACCTTTCCCTCTAACCCCCTCACCTTCTTGGAAGGCTCTTTGATTCGTTCCCAGCTGGGTTGCTGATCTGCAGGGAACAGTGGTGGAGGCAAGCACCAGTTGGGCATCTGTGTCTGGACAAAGTTGCCCACGATCCTAGTCTGTTCAATTCACTGCTGCCGTGGCCTTGGGCCAGTGAGCACCCTGTCATTCTAGGTCACTCTCAACCAGAGCTCAGCCCCTGAAAGGGGCTAGGAGACAGTAAGGAAGAAAGGGCCAGCCTTGTGACAACAGTGCAGACACATTGATAACAGTCACTTCTTGTCTGCTGCCCCCTGACCTCTGAGCTTGGCAGAAAGCATGAGGGTCTGTGCACCCAGGGCTTGCTCTGCCTTCCCTGCTTCTCTGGTAGCCTGCCACAGGGATGACACCTCAGATCTTCCTGGAAACCAACCTCAGGGTAGCAGCGGAAAGAGCCTGGAGGCAGCAGACTCAAATTCAAGTCCAGCTGTGTGACCCTTGCCTGGTACCCTAACCCTACCAAAGTCCAATTGCTCATCTGTCAAAGGCTATGATGGCCATACTGCCATACTTACATACACAGGATGCCGGCAGCTGATGAGGCACAGATACTGCATGTGTGACACTTCCTTTCCCTCCTCTGAGGAAGGCAATGGTAGCCAAGAAGCCACTGTGTCCTTATTTCTGGTGTATGGAGCACAAAAGAAGGCCACAGAGACTTAGTCCTAAGACTGCCAAACAGCAACTGGGCCTCTCAGGAGCCTGGTGCTCGTCCCAGTAGCTCTCTTCTCCCCAGAGCTGGGGCCTCGTCTGCAGCCCAGCCTGACCCCTAGTCTCAGAGGCTCACCCTCCCCTTAGGCTGGCTTGAGAAGCTTCAGCTCCATTTCCTAGGACTGGCACCATATTACTCCAGTGGCCACTGTAGCTCTACAGCTCTCAGGTTTGCTCCAATTGTGCTTCCTCCAAGTCTAGGGAACTGGACTGGCACCCACATCTTCCTGGGCTGGGGCCCTGGTTTGACCTGCACTAGCCCACCTTGGACTTCTGGAGTGGAGGTCGTGATCCACGGGCAACACCCTCCCTCTTTTATACCTCATCCTCATCCCACCTGAAGCTAAGCAGAATTTCCCCTGGCCAGTGGGAAATTTGACCCACATCTCTATTTAAAAGATCTCAAGAGGCCTCAAAATGTTTGTATGCCCCCAAATGAGGAGATTCTCTGGATGCAAAAGGTTCCGATTGTGATAGATTATTTAAATATGAAGAAAGATTATTTTTAATATTGGGTGACCTCTTGCAATGATGTTTTGGGAGCCCCATGGATGATATTCTAAGACATGGGTTCTCAAACTTGTTCAGGTGATTCAGTATTTGAAAGTTTTGTCCTCTTCGCAGAAGCAAAAATTCTATTATTTGATTCAATCGAGAGCTATAGAAATACAAATGTAAGTCACCACCACTCTTTCACGCTTTAGGTACTATGCTAAGTGCTACTACACTACTACTATTTATTGACATTTCATAGATGAGCAAATTGAGGCTCACAGGTGAGGTCACCAGCTCCATGTCACTTTGTGAGTTGGGAATCAGTGAGTCAATCCAGAAAGCTAAATCAATTCCATAGTCCTTATTCCTGTCCTTCCCACTCCATCCCTGGGACTCAGAGACAGTGTCATCCGTTAGCTGTGACTACACGATGTGTAAGCCACATCAAATTACAGCCATTAACACATGGGCTGACTCTCACACAAACAAGATAGCAAATCCAGGCATGAGTTAGCAGCTGTTTGATAATACTTGTCTGCTAATTTTGTTAATTGTGTATTCATTTGTCATCCGCTAGTGAGTGACAGCAGGCTAACAGTAGGAGGCACCAAAGGTTTAAGAAAAACATATGGGAGAAAAGCTTCACTGGGAGGCATTTCGGTGTCTTTGTCTACTTTTATTTATCCACCGCCCACCCCCCACCCCCCAACTGGAAAAAGCCACCATTACTGTGTCGGAGGCACAATATCCTGGCCTGGCTGGTGGAAACCTGTGTTATTTTAGAGCCGCCCTGTCTGCTCACTGGTGACCCTTTGGAGGCTCTTTGCCAATGTTCCAACTCAACATTCTGGAGGACGCACCACCTTCCCCCACCCCCTTCTATAGGTAACAGTGGGAGGGGGTCAGTACAACAGAGATTCTCAGCAATGTGTGAGTCCCCCCCCCCAAAGGGGCGGAAGCTTACCAGCAGCTTAGTGGTAGGAAGGCAGAGCTGTTCTGATGGACTCTCGCCCTTGTGGCATCTATATGAAATGACCATCCACCACCTTCTACTCTGATTGGACCAGCTTGAACACCCAGCCCAAGTGCAGCCACCACAGACACAGGAAACACGAGCTTTGAGCCTCACTGCAAAAGATGAACTCCATCCATCAGATGCCTACCCTGGAAATGTAGAGCAATGGACTCCAGGCTCCGAAAAGAGTGGACACAGGGAGGGGAGGGTGCGTGGGGATGATGGGGACAGTGGTGGCAGTGGGGATGCAGGAACGATGAGTGAGTGGCCGGAATCAGTTGGTGCAAGCAGGAAAATAGGAGCTGATTCCCAGAGAGAGGAGGCTCTGAAGGACTAGTGCCCGGGGTTCCACTGCCCATCCAGTTCCCGGCTCCAGTTTTTGCCAGATGGGGCTGCATTCAGGTGCCTGTCCTTGGATTCCCATGAAATGCTCCCCTGCTTTCTGGGCATCTTTATCATGACCCACCCACTCCCAGGCTTTTACTCAAGCTAGCCTGAGGGAACCTCTGTCTTCTTATCACCAAGTAGCCCTGCCTTCAACAAGGGGGCACAGGAATGGTGTGTGGGGTCCCCCTAAACTGCCTCTTCTCAGACCCCTCCTGGCTTATTAGAAATCTCTGCCCCCACAGGAGCCCTTCCATTCCTTCCCCAGCTGCCCCTTCCTGTCCAGGCCCTAGGCTGGCTCACCATCCAGCAGCTCTTCTGCGCTAGATGTTTACAGGTTTGGTACATTTGCTTATTGCTCACCCCCAACTTTCCAGCCTCCCACTTGACTCTCTCCCACTGTGATCTTTTCCCTGGCTCCTGCTGAGCTGGGGCTCATTTACATTTCACTCACCAACCTCATTTAGTTAATTTTTTCCAGTTAATTCAATGTTCACCAAGTAGCCCTGGATTGCCTTTGCATTCATCACCTTCCAGGGCTCTGAAGGGTTTCAGAGTGGTGGCTTCCCTGCCGAGATCCCCACTCAGGCCGAGGCAATAACACAGCTCCCAGGCTGGGAGAGGAGATCCTGCAGCCCAGTGAGCTCAGTAGCCTCTTCTGGCAGCGGCTGGGGATCAAGCCCCTGGAGGGCAAGGAGTGCCCTTGGCCCAGGCAGCTCTGCCCACGGAGGAGGCACCCTTCCTGCCTGGTAATAATTCATTGTGCATGCAACTCTAGGCTTACTGCCTGCTGTGCAAAGCATTTCCTTCACCTTAGCCTAAAATAGCTTAAGCTTCAGGGGGTGCTGCATAGTGCCTATATTATTACAAGGGTTGGGAAGTAAAACAATCAAATAAAAATCTTTACAAAATCATAATGGAAAAGGTGTGGTGGCTCATGAACACAGCTACAGAGAGACCTTGGGTCATAATGAGCTCAAGGCAGCACAGTCCTCTATCCCTATGCCCACCTCCACCCCCACCCTCATCCCCATCTCTACCCATCCTCACCTGTGCCCCATCCTTAACTCCATCCCCACTCTCATCCCATCTCTACTCCATCCCCATCCCCACCCCTATCCCCACCCTATCCACTCCTGTCTCCATCCCCACTGGTACCACATCCCCATCTCCAACCCCACCCCTTCCCCATCCTTGTGCCATCTCCACCCCTACCCTCATCTCCATCCCCACTCCCATGCCCACCCCACCCCCAACTCCACCCCACCCCTAGCCCCATCCCCACACCCATCCTACCCCATCCCCATCACCAAGCAGCTAGCTGGAGAGTTGGTCTTCACGTTGGGTGACTCTCAGACCCTACTTCAGTAGGTGCTACATGTGCTCAGCTTGTTGGAGGCCTTCTACAACTCTGCCGGCTAGTTAAGGAAAACATGCAGCTAGTAACAGTGACTGAGACCTGTCACGCTGTGCAGGAACAGAGGTTATAAGATTGTCAAAATCCTTTCTTCATCCCCAGTGCAATGAAGACTGGATTCTAGCACTTTCAATTTTCCCTGCACTTCTCACATTTCAGGACTTACTGGGGAGGAACTGTCTGGCCTGGTGCCTTTGATGTTTCATTTGGGCCCCAAGGGTCATACATAAGGACAATGTCATTGCATATGTCGAGCTTTCCAGAAATAATTCCAGAGATCCACCTGTAGCGTGTGTATCCTACAACCCTGGCTCAGTTTGCTGGAATAGTCTATCCTGTATCTCAGGGGGCTGAGATATTGATCCCCTAGGACCTCGGGATGGGAAGATGGGGGCTGGGCACTGGTGCCCCCCGACCCAGGTCTGCCTGTGAGTGTATAAAATGCTGTGAGTACAAAAATCCCGTTCTCCCCCTGGGCAGGGAGGCAAAAGTACTAAGGAGCACTGCTAGATCCCTCTTCCACTGCCCACCCTGTCCCAAGCCTGAGACCAGACTGGCTGCTTCCAATCTCCCATTCATTTTCACTGCCCCTCACCAGCTTTGCTTCACAACTCCTCCTCCAGCCTGATGCACGCACAGGAGGGCTGCCACAGCTCTAAGGAGCCCACTTAGCAAAGCAGAGCTCCCTCCCCACCCCAGCAAGCTCTCCTGCTAGCTGACACCAGCTTCCTGGGGTCTTGTCCTGGTTCTGAGAGGGTCCTTAGGATCCTCCAAGCCATCAGTGAGCTGGAAGGTACAGTCTGGGAAAAGGAACACTTTGATGAATTGTTCTTCATTAACCAGGAGGGACCTCTGAATGTGGGCCAGTCTCCATCAACTTCAGAGAGGAAGGCCGTGGAGTGGGCCTCCTCCAAGCTGCACAGGGCAAAATTGCTGTTCGGCGTTCTCGACATTTCCCTTAAGAAAGTAATGCTGGCCCTGATTCCAGTAGACCTTTAAAAAGGCACTTTATTAAAGTCTCAGAACCGATTAGACAGGAGTCATGCTGGGTCTGTCGGGCTCAATTTATATCATCTCTACTTCCCCAAAATGGAGCTGAGCCAGGCAGGCAGGCAGGCTTCCCCGGAATAGGCAGGGACCAACTCCAAGGCCACCTTTCCTGGGTGATCCACAATGAGCAAATCCCCTCCTTCCCTCGCCCAAGCCCCCCTGCGGAGCAGCCTGGAGTACCCCTGGGATGGGAGGCAGGGCTCCCTCTGAGCTTCACTGTCCAATACAGTGGCCACGTGGCTCGTCTGAACTGAGATGTGCTGCAACTATAAAACACATATCAGACTTTTTTTAACTTATCAGATTTTGAAAATGTGTAAAAAAGTGAAATATCCCCATTATTATTTTTGTATTGCTGTCATGTTGAAACTAATATTTTGGATATGTAGGGTTAACTGGAGTGTAAAAATTAATTCCACCTGTTTTGTTCAACATTTTAAATACAGCCATTGGAAAATTTAAAAGAGCACTAGAGACTTGCATTGTATTTCTATTAGACAATACTGTTTTAAAGGATTTTAGACTGGAGAGGTCATTGGAAGCCCTGTGTGAATAGAGGAACAAGGAACGATCAATCAGGCTTAAATTCTGTACCTCCTTGTTCAGAAATCTCTAAAGTTCTGTTCATGATGCCTTTCCAAAAGCCCCCAGCCTCCGAGGCCCTGGAGACTTTGCACGGGCTGGCCGTATCCTCCTGCCTCACCCCGTCTGCCGCAGTTCTTGACCTCTTGCTGCTCCAGCCACTCTGGACTTGCTACTCTGATCACGGCCAAGCCAACCATGCCCCACTGCAGCTTTCTTCTTCCTCCTCTTCTTTCTTTTAAGATTTATTTATTTATTTATTTGAGAGACAGAGGGTACACAGCAGGGGGAGGGGCAGAGTGAGAGGGAGGGAGGGGAAGCAGACTCCCCGCTGAGTGGGGAGCCCCACATGGGACTCCATCTCATGCCCCAGAGATCATGACCTGAGCCAAAACCAAGAGTGGGACACTTAAGTGACTGCACCACCCAGAAACGCCCTCAATTGCAGCCTTTGTACATGCTATTCCCTCTGCCTAGAATGTTCTTCCCTAGACCTCTGCCCTACTCTCTCCCTCTCTTTATTCAGCTCTCAGTTGGAAAGTCACCTCCTCAAAGAGGCCACCCCCGATTCACTCCCCCAATCTTAATTAGAACCAATCACCGTCCCTTCACTCTGCTTCATTTTTCATCAAAGGTCTTATTACTGACATGAAACTGCATATTTACTTTTCGCCTTCTCCAGACAAGAAGACTCCATCTCTCTTGTCTACCACATACCAGACACCCAGTGAATGCTTGCTCAATGAACACACACAAAGCCCCCCAAGGTCAATGGGATCAGGACATTTTTCAGATGAGTTGACTGAGGCTTGGAGAGAGGTTAGTACAGGATAGAGCAGGGATTGGGTTCACTGACTGTGTCAGACTCAGAAGGGATAGTGGCTTAGTGACCTGCGAAGTCACCTCCTCTAAGGTCTCATGCACTGGGAATCTGCTCCAGCCCATGAAGCTAGAGCCAACTCCATAGGAGAAGAAAATAGGCAAAGACAGACAGCAAGAGCACTCTGATGTGTTCTGGAGAGTTCCTGTGGGAAGTAGGTGCCAGGGTTAGAAGGAGAGAGAGGGTCTAAGGTCCCACTTGCTGGCCCAGATGTATCCTGGCTTCACAGTGGCCTCGGAGAAGGCATTTTGGAGGCAAGCTACACAGACCAACAATAATAAAGGCCCTTCTGGATGCCAAAAACAGATCTTAGAGCCTTAGAGCCACAAGGGGTCTATACCTCACCCCCTCAGCAGGACTGCCACTCTGCCTGGGTGCATCCAGAGACCAGGAGTTCATTACTCTCAAGGATGTTGGTAGCTTTTGTATTTGATTTTTTTTTTTTAAGATTTTATTTATTGAGACAGAGAACAAGAGAGCACAAGCAGGGGAAACAGTAGAGGGAGAGGGAGAGAGAGAAGCAGGCTTCCTGCTGAGAAAGGAGTCCGATGAGGGGCTCAATCCCAGAATCCTGGGATCATGACCTGAGCTGAATGCAGACACTTAAACAACTGAGCCACCCAGGCGCCCCTTTGTATTTGATTTAATCAGCAGAACACTCTTGATTCTTTCAGGTCAACAGCCCCTTCCCCGTATTGATGTTTTTCAAACACTTGTTCTAGTTTTGGCTTCCTGCAGCCATACTGTGCAAGACTGATTCTTATTCCCCAGATCAGCCTTTCCAGGATAAGAGGTCATGGAGGCCTGAGAAGCCAAATTTTCCAGGAAGCACGCACTAAGCGCGCTGGCTCTCAGAAGACCTGCCCTGCAATCTGACCCCAAGGCCACGACTCAGCAAACAAGCATTGTTGCTCCACGGTGACTCACTCCTAGGGACGGGTTTTCTGAGGCCAGAGCCTCCTCCTTGCTCACCCAGAATAACCCTGCTTTGCCACAGCCAGCCTGACTTCTTTCCTGACTTCTAAACTCGAATGTGCATTTCCTTATTACGTTAGCGACATCTGTTCAAACACCTGTGTGAGCCAGGCACGGTGCTGTGCTCTGGGGACAGAATAGTGGAGAAGACGCAGCCCCTGGCCTCAGGAGCTCATTGTCGAACAAAAAGTCTCCAAGTCCACAGAGCATTAAAACAGGACCACAGAGCATGATCAGGACTGTGATGGAGGCAAGTGCCAAGGGCACAGGCCACAGGCACAAGGGATGACTTGACTCTTCTAGGGGGATGCAGGGAGGCCTTCCTGGAGGAAGAGATGCTAACTTCTCCTCCAAGACCAATGGAAATTTGCCAATTTCCAGTTGCCTATTGGGAAGTCCAGTCTGTAAGTTCCCACAGATACTTCTAGTAGAACCCACTGTTCAGTCTTCTCAAGCAAGAGTATTCAAAATCATCACCTCTTGTTTTCTTGCAGCCTCTGTCAAGCACACGCACACATACACACACACAGTGGGGTCACTTCTGTGTCCTTACTGTCTCAATCATGCCCTTCTTTTCATTTTCTCAAGCAGCTTGAGAAAGCTCTTAGGCCCTCATCATCCTCATCAGTGATAGAAGGGCCCAAACAGGTATCATCGTGCAAGTGAAAATGGACCCCTGTTGCTTAAGGACAAGACTCCCCAGCTGCAGGCTAAGGCAGATCAAGATCTGGTCCCATCCAGCCATCCCAGCTTCATCTCTAGGGACACTGGCCTACACACCCCAGGCTCTGGCCAGGCAGGCCTGCTGGCTCTTCTCCGAGCCCTCATGCTACCCTCACTTCCCACTCAGCCCCACAAACTCCTACTCATCCTTTAAAACCCATTTGAACTTCACTTCCTTAGTTGCTCTTACCATGAAAAGAACATTATTTTATTTTTTTAAAAAGATTTTATTTATTTATTCACGAGAGACACACACAGAGAGAGAGAGAGATGCATAGACACAGGCAGAGGGAGAAGCAGGCTCCATGCAGGGAGCCCGACGTGGGACTCGATCCCCGGTCTCCAGGATCACACTCCAGGCTGCAGGTGGCGCTAAACTGCTGCGCCACCGGGGCTGCCCCAAGAACATTATTTTATTATAGAGGTTCTATTCTATGATAGCATCTGAGCACTCACTGGGTGTTTCCCACAACATCTAGGCTGGGGTTTTCAGAGCACAAAGGTGGCAAGCATAATCCTTTTTGATCTCTAGCATGTGATGTTGAAACTAGCAATAACATTAATAACCGACTCTATTATTTATTAATAATGAATATAATCGGTAATAGTAATCAATAACAATGAAAGCAGCCAGAACCGTGATGCTAATACGGCCACACACCGCGCCACGCCTGTGTTAAGCAGGCTGAAAGGAAGGTATCACTTGATTTCCTTGCATTCTACAAAATCATATTCCCACTTCACAGATCAGGAGCTGCAGCCAATGCCCTTCTGAGGCCACACATCTTACAAGTGGCAGAGGCGAGATTTGAAACTACATCCACCTGACGCCTGAGCCTGTGCTCTGAACCGCTGTGCTACCCTGGGGCCCATACAGGTACTGAATCAATAAATTCACAAGTGCCAGTGAACTGGCCCCTTAGCACCCCTCACCTGTCACACTTCCAGGGACTTTTCAATGACAGCTCCTGTGTCACAACTGTGGCCCAGGAGACTGGCTAAGTGAAACCAGCCTCTGCCCACCCTGGCTGCGTGGTCCTGGGCGGTTTACTCACTGCTCTGAACCTTAGGCTTCTGCAAACTGGGGAGATGAAAGTTCCTAAGCCCACGGGTCACTGTGGGGTTACAGGACATAATCACGCAGAGCATGTAGAGCAGGAAAAGAGTACCTCCTAAGGGCTCAGTAGACGCTACCTCCTGACGTGATTGCTGATACCCTAGCACTCAGGCTTTAATGAAAGCGAAGAGTGCTATCACCCTTGAGTAGCTTCTCCCTTCCCTCTAGATGAGAATGGGGGGGGGGAGGGGGAGCACCGTGGAAACGGGTTCTCCCGACAAGGTGTAGGATAAAGCTTGGTCCAGGCAGCAACACTATCACTCTAAGGAGGCCCCGAGAGACACTGGGCTGGGCAGGGGGTGGGTCCTGGGGGGTAGGCAGAGATTTACTAATCCCAAAGGCAAAGCAGAGGGTTAAGACCCTGGCAGCTAGCAAGAGGTTTGAAGAACCCCATCTCAGGTGCCCAAATCCCCCAAAAGTCTGGCACATCAGGCTAAAGAGACCAGACAGAGGCTGAGCCCCCAGCCCCTGTTAAACTTCCTCCAAAGGCTGCACGTGACCTCAGGATGGGAGCAGGCCCTGCAAGTAAGTGGCCACCAGGCAGGTCTGCAGCAACCACCCTGCTGCAGATGCTGGGAGGCACGAGAAGAACTAACAGAGGTTCCGGGCAGAGGCCAGGCTGGATGGGGGTGAGCCAGAGGACAAACTACCACATACTGAAGAGCCAGGAGGACAGAGGAGTGCACGAGTCCCATGGTGAGCTGAACTCCCGCCTCAGGACAGGGTGGGACCTGTGAGGCCACCAGGTCCTTGCTATGTAGCTCTGAAAAATGTTCTGACCCCCTCTGGGTCTCATTTCTTCCACTCTCGAATGAGGGCACGAACTCCGACATCAATTCTATAGCAATCAATACCGTTCTCTAAAGCTCTGAGAAGGAAACAAGTCTTAACACATCCTGTGAGCCTCTGTTTCCTCATCTGCACAACGGGGCTGAAAGTGGCTGTTCCGGTCACTTTATGCCTGCGGAGCACACGAAGGGCCTAGCCTAGGAGCGGGCACAGAGCAGGTGCTCAGTTCGTTCTCACCAGCCAGAGGGGAAAGAGCTAGGGGCCCCCGGTCTGGCCCTCTCCTGCCTCAGTGACTCTGGGAGGGAGGCGGGTCCCTGATGCATTTTAGCAGGTGGCGACTGGGCCCCTGGACCATCCTTGCTACTGGCAAACATGCCTTTTCATCCAGAGCTCCTGTTCTGTTTTGGGTTTTGTTTTCGTCGGGGTACAACACAGACTCATTGTGGAGAACCTGGAGTAGTGAAACAAAGGAAAGAAAGGAATCATCTGAGATTCTGTAGTCCAAAGACGTCCGGGCACCTCCTGCTTTGTCCTTCCATGCAGAGTGCCGTCGGACTGGCAAGCTCATCCTCAACACAGCCTCCTGCCTCCCTCGGGGGTAAGTATTTTCATGGGGACACTGCGATTTGCCAAACCAGCCCTGTCCCCACTGTTGGGTATTCAGGATGTTTCCAAATGTCGTCTCTCCTAAATCCAAAAGCCACAGATACTTAATTCGTAAAGGGATTTGTTTTAACTGCCTTTAGGATTTTAGTTTAGATTACCAGAAGCGGGCTTCTTGGTCCTGAGCAGATGCTGACTCGCTGGGCTGGCAAGCCTGTCACCTGCCTTATGGTGATTTGGGACATCTGAGAGTTATGGATCAGGAAGAAAGAGTTTCTTAGGGAACTGGGCCCTCAGGCTTGGCCCAAGTCCCCTGGGAAGCATCAGTGAGAGCCTATGCATTTATTTTTTCCTTTTCTGGCCTAGTTTGAATAGCCCCCCAGGGCAGATGGGTTTCCTGAGCTGCCTGAACTTTAAATATCTGCCTGGGGCTTCCCAAGTGAAATCCTATAAATATTGTCCTTTTTCTGCTATCCTAAAGGTGTGGGACTTTGGAAGCTGGCCTAACGCGGGAGAAAACGCTCCCTTCTTGGTGCTATGGCGGCTGGAGGCCGAGAGGTGGGGAGCTGGTGCCCTGACACCCCGGGTCTGACTGGGTCCAAGGGCAGGGGGGGCCTCTCCTCTGCTGGGCCCCCTGGCTCTCTGCACCCCTTCCCGATGCCCCCCGAGGCTGCTGCTGCCACTTCCCAAGATCGGCCACAGTGAGCACCCTGAACCCTGCCCAGCTCCTACCACCTCCTCACTTCTGGAAAGACTGTCTTGCTTCTTATGCTCCTTATATTAACACCCAAGACTCAGGAAACACTCTCACATCCTTAATAAGTAAACTTCCCTCTCCTCCCCTCCAGTTCTCCTCACAACTTTCCCCACGATTAACCCCGTTCTGCCCATGGAGAGACAGATGCCTTGGACATGTCCGGCCAGTTAGCAGAGGGTAGGGGCAGGATCTGAACCTGGAGGGGGGGATACTTCAGCTCCTAGGCTCAGACTGGCTTGTACTCCCTCCCGTCTGTCCAGAGCACAGCTGCACGTAACATGACCTCTGGTGCCAGCCCCTCGCCCAGGTCATTCCAGCTGCATACAGAAATCCCCCCTGCCAGCCCGTGACCAGGTCCTCAGCCCCTTCCTGCCATCTCCACACAGCATGGAACATGATTTTTTGGCTGTCCCGAATAGCTAGTGTCACAAGATGTTAGAACCAGAAGGTTCTGTGAATATCGCAGGGAAACCTCCTCCTCCTGTTTGTTGAACACCTCACGATTAATGCAGTCATACCATGACTATCTCATTAACCCTCCCGATAGTCTTGTGCAGCAGGAGAAAAAAATCAGAGAGGTCAGATAACCTTCTTGAGGCTCCACAGCCCAATCGTAGGTGAATCGGGACTGGAAGCCATTGGCTCTGGGCCCAGTGGTTTTTTGCTTTTTTTCAATCTCTTGTTCTTCACATGAGACAACAAACGCCCAGAGAAGTGAAGAGGCTACTTAAGGTGACAGGCGTGTGGGCTGAGGGAGGCTGGGAGCAGATCTGACTCTTCCCGCTCCCTGGCCACCCTTCATTAGGAGCAAGCAGAGCATGAGTGAATCAAGAGAAGGCACATTCCACTGTGCATGTCCTTCTGAATCCTGCAAAGGACATGGCTCTGACTGGTGGATTCCCACAGTTGGGTGAATCCCACAGAGCTGGACAGACCCACTGGGAGCCCGGGGGCTGGAATGAAACCAAGGGCTGGTGAGTGGGCAGTGGGAGGCAGGGCAATGGGGAGCTTAAATAGAATCCGCCCCGATGCTGCCCACAGCAGGGTGGGCTATGGTCAGCAATGCCACCCTCTGACCCTGGCTCAGGAAACAGGCGGGCTCTCTTCCCTCCACGGAGGCCCCACTTCAGAGATGAGCTGCCCATGGGCACCCAGGAGCAGCTGGTCATGCTGGTCACCAGTGAGGTGAGCAAGGATCTCCTTTGGTCCACAAGAAGACCAAGGTATCAATCGCTCAGTCAAGGTGAATCCTGAGGGCTTGATGTTGGTAACGCCAGGGATGAAAGGGGGAGGGACAGGGAACTGTCCACCCTCCTCACGTCAGCCCTGGAAGAGAGACACTGTTCTCAGTAAGTCATTGTCCAAGGCGTGCCGGACTCCCAGGAACCATGAGATTTCCACTCCACCACCCACCCCTGCCTAGTCCGTAAGCTGGCTCTGGAGGCGGGGGCATCAGGCTGGTTTCCTCAGTGATCTCTGTGGGCATCTTGAACACATTCTGGCTTCCCTGTTGGAGCTGCTTGGCCAGCCTGTGCCATCAGGTAGCTGCAATGGCAGCTTCCTGAGGGGCTGTCCTGAAGCATCTCCATCATCTGGTGCCCCTTCTCATTGTGCAAGGCTAACTTTCAGGATTGAGGACCCCAAGTCAAAGGCAGAGCACTGTCAGTTGTGCCTGGGTCTCTAACAATAGCCCTGGAGAGATCAATCCTGTGTGCGGGATCTCTGACTCTGTGATCATCTTGAATCCAGCCAGCCTCTCTCCTTATATGCACAGTTTGCCAACACGACATGACACGACACGACACGACACCAGGCACTGTGAGTACAGTGAAGAGCAATACACAGTCTCCACCCTTCCGATCCGTCCTTCCCTCCCTAGAGCCACCCTCCTTCCTTCCTTCCAACAAACATGCGCACTACACTGCACTGTGGTGGGTGCACTGCTGGATAAACAGGGCACAAGAACACAGTTCGAGTTCAGCTTCATGGAGCTTCAAGTCAGGTGTGGGAAATAGTTCTCCCTCAAATAATCACAGTACACAAATCATTGCCAATTGGGTCAGGACTCTGAATTCAGGCAAGGCCCAGGGAATTTAAAGAGACACAACAAGGAGCCTGATCCAGGCTGGGGTGTCAAGTCGTTTGACATCTTACCTGAGAACCAAATGATGACAGGGTCAGAGGAATGCATGGCAGGGTATGTGGGAGGCCCACAGGTCTTCTCTCTAGAGAAACAAAGTCAGTGCCGCTAGACTCCAGAGTAGGTGGGAGGGCATGGGCAGTAAGGCTGGAGATGGGGCGGTTGGGAGGGAGTCGGATAGGGCCTTGAGGGCCAGCTTGCAGTGTTCGGATTTCATTTGAAGTGCAATGAAGAGCCGCTGAAACTCCCAGCCAGGGGAGGCAGCATGAGATGAGAGTACGACAAGATGTCCCCAGATGGGTGTGCAGAGGGGAGGGCACAGGGTGGAAGGGGAGGACTGATATAGGAGGCCAGCCGCAGGAATCCAGGTGACCTCAACTACAGTGGGACCCCCATTGGTGGGCCCGAAGGACCTCAGGCCCCACAGGGAGCCGCCCGCTCAGAGGCTCGGGTGAGTCGGAGGGACAGCTGCAACCCATGCAGAGAGGAAGTTCTGGCTCATTCCCTGACCCGAGTCTCTTGGAAGAAAAGCAACAGACCTGCCCCACCCCACATAGGAGCTCTACAGGATAAACCCAGAGCACCAAGAGCAGACGCATTGAAGGGGGGCTGCCCCCGTACCCCACAGGGGGCTGAAAAAGAACCCCATTCTATGTACAGCAGCCTTCCATGGCTTGAGGGCTCATCCCACATGGGACCCCAAGAGATAGATCAGTATAGGCCTCCTGTGCTCTCAGACTCAGAGATGCAGCTGAATCTAGGATAGTGGACTGGGGTGGAGTTGGGAGGTCTCTGGCCCAGCATCCTCTCCACTGTGGGCAAAGAACCTGAGGCAGCAGATGTTCTCTGGTGGCCCAGAGACATGCCAACCCAGAGAGCAGTGGTTGCTTCGACCCACGGGGCTCAGAGTAGAGAAAGGGAGCAGAAGGAACGGGAGGAGGCAGGCGGGGGGGAGACAGAACAGCCTCTGAGCTCCTCCCTGGGCCAGAAGAGAGGGGTTCTATGATGGCTGCAGCCTGGGGGTCCTCCCGGAGATCAGAATGCATCTGTGCCAGGACAGCTGTCACCGTGCAGATTCTACCTTGAGCCAGAGAAAGGCTGCTCTGCTGCTGTCCCTATGACCACAGGGCAGCCCAGGACGGAAACAGGCCAGGGAACTATGCGGACACAATGTTCTCATGGAGCATCACCAGGTCTATAATATATAATACAGGTGGGCTCAAGAACCAATAAAGGGGGTTTTCACTTGGGGTGGCAGGAGGAGAGAGGTGGGAGGAGACTGCGTGAGGACATCACAGCTGGACCATGTTTTCAAAGCGGGATGGGAGGTCACCAGTGAAGGAGGTGGGAGGAAGCCCACAGGTACTAAGAGTGGGAGAAGCAGCCCGAGTGAAAGAGGGAAGCACATAGAGCAGGGGAGAGGTATGGTTTTGTTGGGGCCCTGGAGGGCTGGGAGCCCAAGGGTTAGAGACCCGGCTTGGCAAGTGTGATCCTGCAGCAGCAGCAACACTGCTATTTGGGATGGAGGAATTCAACTCTCCCCCACCTGGACAGAGACCTGCCTTGTATCTTACAACGTCTCGGACCCTCTGGAAGTCACCTAAGGATGGAGGGCTCATTTCATGGATGAGGACATGAAGGCCCAGAGAAGCACAGGGTCTCACTCAAGGTCACACAGCAGCCAGCGGAAGCGCCAGGGCAGGGACCAGGCTCTTCTGCCTCCCGGGTTCCTTTTCTGCTCCACAGGGGCCGTCCTTTGTCCGACTGGGTGACGGGAGTGTGTGCGGGAGGCAGGAATTGCATGGGAGACAGCCATGGATGAGCGAGTGGCAGGTCATCTCTCAGTGACAATCACTATGGAAACAAATGGCAGAGACAGATTGGAGCCCTGAAGTCAGGGGTCAAGCTTTTTTTATTCCCGGCTGCACATTTTGCCAGAGGAAGATAGTATGTGTTGCTAAGATGTAATTCAAGTCGGACAGCTCTGGAGGCCGGGACTATTCTTTGCTTCATTAGCAGAGCGATGGATGCCAGCTGCCGCCCCAGTTTTAGCAACCGTGCCCGTGTCACAGGCGAACCTCTCAGCACCATGCAGGTCCTCACCCTCGATGCTTCCAGACCCGCGCTCTCCCCAGTCACGAGTGGACATCAACCACTGAGAACTGTCTCTCTCTCCCAAAGCCTCCACACATCAACTTTGCAAGACATCGTAGAGGCTGTCAGCCCCAACCTTTTTCATCTCCCAAACAAAACCTCATAATTCTCACACAACTGTGAGTGGGTGTATCACCCCCGTTTCATGTGCGGGAAAATGAAAGCCCAGAAGGGAAGCTGGCTGGCCTAAGGTCACACAAGGAAGGAAGGTGGAGAGAGTTCCAAAGCCAGAACTTGTGAACTCCAGAGCACTATTTTTTTTAACAGTTTTATTTGTTTATTCATGAGAGACACACAGAGAGAGGCAGAGACACAGGCAGAGGGAGAAGCAGGCTCCCTGCAGGGAGCCCGATGTGGGACTTGATCCCAGGACCTCAGGATCACGACCTGGGCCAAAGGCAGAAGCTCAATCACTGAGCCACCCAGGCATCTCTACAGAGCACTCTGATTCCTGTGCCCCCAGTAGAGTAAAAAGAAAAGGTATGGAGCTGCCCCCTCCCCCATGTCCCAAGGGGCAAAATAAAATCTCAGGGGGGAAGACTGGCACCGTAATGTAGAAAGCCCAGAGCGAGGACAGAAACCACCACTCCCCCGCGTCCTCACTTCCCCCTCTTCATCCCTGAACACTCCACCCACCATGTTTCAGGACAGAAACATCATGGGTGCGAAGACGGAAGAAATTAATACAGATCACGGGCAGGCTACTTTTGCATCACACTTCACGCTTTGCAAAATGCTTTTGTAGTCCTCATGCCATTTCCTCCCCAAACAACCTTGCACAGCAAGGGAACGTGCAAATGCCACTGCCCGGTTTATAGACCAAGTGACAGACCCTAGGGGACTTGGATTCGACTCTAAACCACCTGATACCAAATCCTGTGGTTCTTCTAGGCATACTGCTTTTCTTTTGTCTGTACATGGATGACAGGGAAATGAAGGGGGGGAAGCCAACAATCATTGAACGACAATATTAGAAAAGTAAATGGAGACTATAATCAGAGCCATGATCTCTCATCGAACACCCATTGTGCAGATCAGTCCCAGGCTACACATGCTGCACGCACTTTCCCATCTCATCCCCACCCCAGCTCGGTGAGGTGGTATTCTGAGCCCATTTTACCAGCAGAGAAACAGGCTCAGGAAGTTAAGTCCTGTGTTTCCTCCCCCCCAACCCCCCCCGCCCCGGTTCACTCTCAAGGTGACTTATTTCCTGGTAATAGAATCAATATTACCTGTAAGGTGCTCATTTCCTTAAAATTTTATCCATGGGAACTGTGTGCATCCGAGAATGAAGGCGGGTTCTAGATGAGATGTGTGTTCGCTTTGGACAATCCAGTTACTCCTAATGAAATTCTTGTCTTCAGGCTTTTGGGTCGCCACGTGGCATAAATTCAGTCTGACAGCCTCCATAAGGACTTGCTCACGGTTCTAAATTTTCAGCCGCAATTTATTGAGCCCTTCACTCAGTGCCCGGGTTCAAGACTGTGGATTTTCCTTGCTGGCAGCTGATATCTGTGTCATCCTTACCTGGTGGTGTGGCCCTTTAGGGGCTAAGCTTTAGGGGGAGAGATGCCTCGTGCCCCACCCAGCTTTGGGCTCAGCGTGGTGACAGTGACAGCAGTTGCTGGGGAGGATAAGTACGTATGCTTAGCAAGAACTTTCTTGTCCAAATCTCATCAGAGTCAAGGAGAAGGCTGATGATTAGGGATGCATTGGGATATCTACTTTACATGTAGGGTATGGATGCTCAGAGAGAGGCAAATAGAAGCAGAGGGAAGTGAGTAGAGAAGGCAAGACCATAGTAAAGAGAGTAGGGGATCCCTGGGTGGCGCAGCGGTTTAGCGCCTGCCTTTGGCCCAGGGCGCGATCCTGGAGACCCGGGATCGAATCCCACATCGGGCTCCCGGTGCATGGAGCCTGCTTCTCCCTCTGCCTGTGTCTCTGCCTCTCTCTATCTCTCTCTCTCTCTCTCTCTCTCTGTGTGTGTGACTATCATAAATAAATAAAAATTAAAAAAAAAAAAGAGAGTAGGGAGCTGGATGGGAAAGGAGAACTCACGGGGGCTGTGGGGGAGGAAAGAGCCCCAAGAGAGCAGGGTTCTGTGTTGACTATTAGCACCCCTTCTCTCTCAGTCACATTTGCTTCGTGTGCCAAATGGGAATGTTTCTGCACTGCCTGCACTTCAGGGCTGCCCTGGGAGGGATGCCCTGGGGGTGAGATGAGCTAATAGTGGTGCAAGTCCTGTGCATGCTAGAAAGTGCTATGCAGAGCCAAAGCTAAGGTGGTCATGGTTACCCCTGTCCTTCCAGCCAGAATCCATCCCTCAAGGGCAGTGCAATCAAGGTAGATCTGGGGATGATCTCTGCCACCCATAATAATGGACCCGCTGGGCAGCCATCCCTTCTGTTTCCCTTGACTCTGCCTCCCCGAATCTCTCCCGAAGCTAACATTTGGGTCCCCCAACAGAACAGGACCATCACATCATGAAGGGTGGTTGAAGATCCATTTGGACCGCTGTGCCATTTCTCAAGGGCCCAGCAGATCCCTACTCCCAGAAGTAAGATTGGGTGTGGTGGTCGCTGCTGCCTGAGACGGGGCAACCGCAGACTCTGGGGGGCAGAGGCTTGGCTCTGAAGCTCAAGGATGCCTTGAGCTCAAGGCACCATGAGCCTTTGATCTCAAGTCATGTCTCCTCAAGCCTCAGTTTTCTCACCCGGGAAAGGAGCACTGTTATGTTTATCTCTCAGAATTGGTGGAAGCATAAAATGAGTAACAGATTCACAGCCTCAGAGAGCAGCGCCAGGGTGAGGGCTCACCGTGGTCCCCGGTGGTCTCAGGACCGGGGAGCCCACCGACACGGGCAGCCCCGGGGCAGGGAGCCAGGAGAGCTGTTGGCTCAAGGCAGCCGGAGGCCCCAGGGAGGCACAATCTTGTTGGGGAGAAGAAAAGTTCAGAGTCAGGAAAGCAGTCTGCGAGGATAAATGCAAAGGGCAAGAGGAAATGAAAACAGACAGCGAGGGCAGCCCGGGGGGCTCAGCGGTTTAGCACCGCCTTTGGCCCAGGGTGTGATCCTAGAGACCCGGGATCGAGTCCCACGTCGGGCTCCCTGCATGGAGCCTGCTTCTCCCTCTGCCTGTGTCTCTGCCTCTCTCTGTGTCTCTCATGAATAAATAAATAAAATCTTAAAAAAAAAAAAGAAAAGAAAAGAAAGAAAAGAAAAGAAAAGAAAAGAAAAGAAAAGAAAAGAAAAGAAAAGAAAAGAAAACAGATAGCGAGCAGTGAAGTTGTTCACCAAGGAGATCCAAACCAGCAAGGCCGGATGCAACAGAGAGAACCCACGAGAGCCCTCTGAAACCAAGACGGCAAGAGCTGCCCTGGCCCTGAGCTCCACGCCAGGCCACCCGTGGCTAGTGCGCAGGGGATGCCCGGGGGCCCCAGCAAGCCCCGCCAAGTTTCTCCGGGTCTGTTTACGTCTCTGGGGGGAGGGGGTTAGCAACAAGAAGCAGCCTGCTCTGACTCAGCCTCCCGTGGAAATCCACCGGGCTTCCCCTGATTTGCTCACTTGCAGAGTCGGCCCGAGCGGCGAGCGGTGCAGGGGACCGCAGAAGCAGGAGCGAGAAGCCGACCTCATGCCCACCGGCTGCAGCTCTCCAAGTGGACAAGACAATGCGATTAGAGCATAAAGATCCATAATTAGATTCTGACAAGGAAATCCCTCCCCCACCCTCGTGGCGCTCGGGAAGCACCCCCAGCAGCGCCCCCAGCAGCACGGATGAAAGCGGGAGATCATCAGACCTTCGCACACGCCTCGCCCCTGGGCACGTGAGTCATTACTGTGATTGAGGTGCTGTGCGCCTTCGAGGTGGTGAGTGGGAGGAAGGGGCTGGGTCCTAGCACGGGTCCCCTAGGTCCCTGTGGGTCACAGCCTGGGTGGCTGCTCCAGTCCAGGCTCGTGCACACAGACCTGCACAATTACATGCTGCCTCTTCCCAAGGGTAAGTCAGAGGGCTGGTGATGTTGCCTCCGCAGTCTTTCGAGAATCTTCCCCCTGCCGCCTCGCCCTGCCTTGGCAGAAGTACCAATATTTCTGAGCGCTAAAAGGTGATGGAAACCGGTTGGCCTGGCCTTCCAGCAGACCTCTCCTGAACCATACAGAGTCATTAGAAGCTTGGTCATCAAGCTGCATTCATTCTTTCCTTCACTCACTCCTTCATTCATTTCATGATCAAGGAACATCTACTATGCACCAGGCGCAGTGCGCAATGCCACGAGCTCACAAAGAAGCAAACAAGACGCATCCACCACCCTCTAGGAACTGAGAGTCTAGTGGGGTCACCCCTCCTGGGAGGGGGTGAGCGAGGAGAGACGGAGAAGGCTCTCCTCTCTGGGGCAGGGGTCTCAACTGAGACTTCCACGTGGGGCCTTTGGGAAGGCTGAGCCAGGGGATCAAGTGCATCTACGCAGCTGGCAGAGAGGGGCCTACACACAGGACAGGGTAGTAGGGCCAGGGCCAGGAGAGCAGACGCCAGCACATGAACGAAGATTACAGGGAGCACAGGAGGACGAAGGGTATTAGGTGTAGCCGTGTGGGGGGAAGGCGGAGGGATGGAGCGTGTGTCCCCTCAGCCCCCATCAGTAGGCCAGGGACCTGCCTTCCTCTGGGCCTCCACCTGAGATCGTGCTATGAAGTTCTGACTTCCATGGAGACGGAGTGGAAGTGTCATAAATCTGATGGGACATGAAATATGAGAGGACATGAAATCTGATGTGTAGATTGTAAAGCAATTCACAGGTTTATCTGCCCTACAGTGGTGTAAACATCACATATTCTTAATCTAGATGGAAAGAAAAACTATGCATACCATCTCATGGGGGAGACCTATCGCTGCCGCTTCCCTTCAGGGTGAGAGCAGTGCTCCTCTGGAGGCATCGGGAGATTCTCCTGGAAAAGGACCCTGCTCCTCTGGTTTCTTATTCTGATCACTGTTCTGAGACAGCCTCTACTTAGACTCTACTTAAAAGGTCCCGCATCAACAGTGAACTACATTACAATGGACTGAATGTTCTAACACAGCTTATGTACAAAGTGCTGGGGGACATGGAAGAGGAGTCAATGAGGGTGTGAGGGAAAGCTTCATAGAATTGGTTCTGTTTGAGTTGGGTTTTGAAGGATGAATAGGAGTCCGTGAAACAAAGAAACAGAAGGGTTATTCATGTGGAGAAGACATGCACATGCAAAAGTCACACAGAATAAAGGTGCATGTTAGTCTGGGGGATGCGAGGAACTACTGAAGATGGAGATGCATGCATTTTCCATCTATCCTTCAAAAAGATGAATTTTGAAAATATCTGGAGGGTCTCATATGCAAAGATAAGCTGCTGATTAAGATTTTAATTTCTAGTCAAAGGAGACCATCAAAAGGACTAATATTTTTCCTTATGTGTTTGGATGGAGTTAAGTCACATGCTATGAGTTTTTAAGCACTCTCAAATATTTTCAGATTCCCATTGTTTTAAATATGAATTAAGGTCATAACTAACATTTACTGGATCCACCATATGCCAGGAACTTGAGATGGTGTATGCCGCCTTCACCCTCTTGGCCCTAAGTAGTTAAACACTATTATTGTTCCCATTTTGCAGAACAGGACACGGAGGCTGAAAGAGCTGAAGTCCCTTGCCCCAAACTCGCAGTCCATAAGTGGCAGGACTGGGATCTGAATCTGGGTCCACCTGACTCTCAAACCTATGTCCCTCCCACTGCACCATGCTGGGTGGGTCCTGAGGGCTGGAATCCGACAGGGCATAGAGGGAAGAACAGAGAGGATACGGATAACCTCTAGTGGATCTCCACCTCTGCTGTCTCTAGGTCACTAGTTCAGTCTGCAATGACCAGATGCAACCCTCCAACAAGAGTCCCCACTTAGAATCACAGAGCTCCAGAGAGTCAGGCTGGAGTGTGGGGCATGAGACCCCACACAGAGCTTCCCCTTGCAGCTGAAGCCTTTGGGGACGGCAGGTGGTCCAACCCTCTGCAGCAACAGCCAGACATCACACAGCCAGTAGCCCAGAGGGTTGAAATATACTGAAGGTCACCTAATTGTTCGGGTGGAGGCTCCTGCCCTGTGATGCCCACCCCCCAACCGGGATGACAGGCCTGCACCTCCAGTGCCAGCTGGCATCTGACAGCATGGTGCCCTGGCCTCAGACACACAGTCTGTGCCATAGACAAGGCATTTGAGCCTTGGAAAACCTGGAGTCCACCCCTGCTTTCTAGCCGTGTACTTGAGCAAGCAATTTATCCTCCTGGATCCTTAGTTTGGATATCTGCACAAAGGGACTGTTAATACCTAACTCACATGGTGACTGGGAGAATTAGACAAAGCACTGGAGGGAAGATGGTGCAAACTGAATAAAACACACACACACACACAGGTAAAGGATTATTAAGGAAGAAGATGATGCTTTACAACAGAGGTCCACAAACTTCTGGAAACCTCTGGAAAGAGTAAAAATTCTAGGTTTGCGAGGCACAATGTCTCCGTCACCACTCCACACTGCCACTGCAACCTGAAAGCCACCACCAACAAAACATAAACAATGAGTGTGACAGTGTTCCAGTATGTTTTTACTAAAGGACCCTTCAATTTGAATTTTTCATATCATTTTCATGTATCATAAAATATTATTCTTTTGATTTTTGTATAACTACTTAGAAATGTAAAAGACTGTTCTTACTTAGCTAGGGGGGCCATACAAAAACAGGTAGTTGGCCAAATTTGGCCCACGGGCCATATTTGCAAACCACCCAACTGGTGGGGAGTCTCCCTCAGTATTACAGGGGTGTCTATGATAACACAGACATTCACAGGCCTCCTCTTCTGGGAAAATCTCTCTGTCTGCTCCTCAGCCTCGGCCTTCGGTTAGACTCCTCTTTGGATAGCACAGATGTTACAATACACTGTATGGTCCTATGCTGTGCCATAGTCCAGAAGCTTGTGCAGGGCCAGACCCTGGCTTGTCCATCTCATGTCTACAGAGCCTGGCACCATGCTGGACACAAAAGCTGCTCAATCAATGAATGTCTGTGCTTTTATAAATACTAAACACCCCTCCTATGCTGCTCAGAGGCCTGTGATTTCTTATTCTATTCCAAGGAACCGAAGGGATTAATGAGGATTATTTAAAAATACACAATAGGTCAATTTTCACAAAACCTGCTTTAGCTCTTCCTTTGGATTCCTTGGGCCTGCTCTCCAGCCTTACTTGACATATACGCAAAGTTCTTGGCAGATATGACCCTCCATTTCATCTATAAACAAGGGTCCGCATGTGGTACCAATGCCAGCCAGTTGTGGCGTGAATTGAGAGACAGTCACATAAAATACTGAGCACCGTGCCTGGCACACCTAGTAAAAGCTCAATGAAAAACGAAACAAAACGAGGATTAGTTCTTATTCTATCATCTTCCAAGACAGAAATCACTGCCCACATTTCTCCGGGAGAGAAATGGAGGCTCAGAGAAGCTAGGAATGTGTTTCAAGATCAGAGAACAGCTGCATCTGAATCTGGTGCGGTCAACCCCAGACCCTGCGACTCGGTCAGTGGCTGAATCTAAACTCAAGGCAAGCCTGACTCGGCCTCCTGCAAGTGGCCTGGGTCTCAGAGACCTAAGGCCACCAGGGGCACAGGCTCTGAGAGGCTGAAAGCCAGGGAGCAGCGCCCCCAGGGAGACGCCTCAGGGCCATCTGCCTCAACCGGATGTGCCCTTGCTGTGTGCGTCCCTTCCAGGGAACTGCAATTTCCCTCTCAGCCCAAATACGTCTGCGGGGGATGAGCAGAGAGGGCCTCCCGCTGCCAGGCCGAGCTGGGGGGCTGCTGGGAAACTCAGCGCCTTCCTCCAGCTGTAACTGCCCTGGGGTGGGGGGTGGAGGCACCCTTCCTCCTCTGAACACAAAAAGAAGCAAAACCAAAATGAAATCAGACGGTCATCAATGCAGACCACGTTCTCCGCGCCAATATCGAGACGAGGTCTATTCTGCTGCCTGTCACTTGAAAAGTAATAAAGTAATAGTGAAGTAAGATATATATATATATATATATATATAACAGCCAATACCCCTCCTGAATACCGAAGGGAAGGTGTAGGGGGGAGCTGGGGCAGCAATGAGCAGGGACCCGGAGCCCCCAGCCCCAAAGGCACCAGATCCTCAGGTATCACCTGCAAGGTAACTTGCCAAACCCCTGCTTTCCCCGCGCAGGGCTGAAGCCCACACTGGGAAGGGATCGACGTGACAGGTTAGGAAAGAAGTCCTGATGAGACCCTGGACCCTCTTCTCTGGAACCAGGGCTTCTGGGGCCACGGGCAGGCCCTGGGGCGAAGGGTGACCCCGAAGGAAGCTCTGGTGTTCAATACCACCCCGCAGCCCTCTGCAGAGGAAGAAAATGCTGACCTAGCGTCACCAGCTCGCTGGCTGCTCGGCAATTACATCTCCTATTATAAAGCCATCAGTTAACCAATTGATCTTTCAAGGTATGATTTAGTCTCCCCTTTGTCCAGGCCTGATCGGCTTCTTGGGATCAACAAGTTTCAAGTCAGAAAACCTAATTGCAAATCCTGGCTCTACCTCTTACCAGTCAAGTGTCATAGGTTCACTTTTTCTCTGAGTGTGGTTTCTCCCCTGTAAAAGGGGAAGGGCAATAACACCCATCTGGCAAGGTTATTAATCCAATAATAACAATTAAAATAACAACAATAATAATAGATCCCATTTCTTGAACATGCGCTGTGTGTTAGGCACCATGGTAAGTGATTTACACACATGTGTATAAATAGATCATGTAGAAGTTATTCTTTACAGTGATCTGTGGAGGCGGGTGGGTAAGCATCTTGATTAAGATCACAGAGCAAAGGGGCGCTTGGGTGGCTCAGTGGTTGAGCATCTGCCTTCAGCTCAGGTCATGATCCTGGGGTCCTGGGATCATCAGCTCCCAGCAAGGAGCCTGCTTCTCCCTCTGCCTATGTCTCTCTCTCTCTCTCTATGTCTCTTACGAATAGATAAATAAAATCCTTTTAAAAAATCACACGGCAAGTTATGGAAGGAGCTAAGATTCCAATGCAGGTCTCTCCAAAATGTGCCAAACTGGAAGCTCTTCCTTCTGTGCTGGATGTCAGTGTGGCCTCTAACCCCTTTGTACTTTATGACAAGTCTCTTCAGCCTGAGGGAGAGAGCAGGGCCGTGGGATGATGCAGCAGACCCTCCACTTTCTTACCAAACACACTTCTATTTTATTCAGTGTCACCCTCAATAGGATTCAGGGGAGGGGAATACCGGTTGTGATCAATTTGTGGAATCTCATAAAACTGTATGCAGGAGAAGTGCACTTCTGCAAGTGCATCATATTTCAATGTAAAACGCTTAAAAAAGAGAGACCCGACAATCATGATGTCTTCAAATTGCTTTCAACTGGAAGACAGATCGAATGAGAGCGAAAGGAAGTAAACATGGCAAATGGTTAACAACTCACGAATCTAGGCGAAGGGATTACATTGGACATTCCCTTGGACTATTCTTTGGCATTCATTGGACTATTCTTTCAAATTTTCTGTAGCCTGGAAATTTAGCAAGTGAAAAAGGTAGAGAAGAAATGCAAGGAAGAACTATACCATTCCCTGTGCTGGTGATGATGTGAGGATGTGATGCTCCACATCTCAGATGCTGTACGATCTTAGGCAAGGTACCACGCCAAGCCTCAGTGTCCTCGTCTATACAATGGGCAATAGGAATGATAACATGACCACTCCCTAGAGTGTGTATGAATGTGAAAGAAGATACATACATAAATGACTTGTCATGATGCCCATTCATAATATGCACTGGAGAGATGCAAAAGGATGGAAGGTATCTGGGTCCTTGATGAGATCACGGAAGCACTGAACTAATTCAGCCAGAAACAGCTCCTCCTCTGGACTTTTGATCACATAAGACTTATTCCCTCATAAGCCATTGAAATTTGGGTTTTTATACCTAATAATATTACACTGCCTTCCCTAAGGAAACAATCTGAAATTCAGAAAAAAAATGCATTCCTCGTGAGAAAAGTAGAAAATCATCCTAATTACACGTAGGGGTAGAATTAAATTAATGTACATCTGTAGAGTAGAATACTATGTAGCCATCAAAAACGGTGTCAGAAAAATTGTTTCATAGCGTAGGAAAATGCTCAGTCTAATACTGATATCTGAAATAGGCAAAAATGCAAATAGAAAAGGTTGCAAAAAGTATAGCCAAATATTAATAGTATGCTAGATTTAGGTATCTCATTAAGTGCTTCAATATTTTCTGTATTTATTTTCTGACTACTATATATTATTCACATGATAATTTAAACAGTAGTTTCTAAACTGTACTTATGACACACATAAGTGTGGGAAACAAAACTATGTATTTGTATGAGATCACCTATACGAAATGCATGCAGAATTGGAAGAAAATATGAGTCATTACCACTGACTTATAAAATTATGGGTGACTTCTTTCTAGCTTTTTATAACACATAAATATGTTACAAATTTTCTACAATGAGCACATGTTGCCTTATAATCTGAAATGAAAAATATAATTCTTAAAAATACCAATTTATAATTTTTGGTCCAATATTATTGCCTTCAGACTCTATGCCCACCTTTAATCAATTTAATAGATTGTCATTGAGTGCTTAATATGTACCTAATGCAGTATAATAATTATGAGTACCTTTATTAGTCACTGTGATCATAACAACTTCATATACATTATCTGTAATCCTTTCAACAGCCCCGTAAAGTACTAAGGGAGTTGAATCAAATTTATCTAAGGCCACGGCTTGCCAGTGATAAGACTCGGGACTCAAACCTCAATCTATTTTGTTTACTTATCTGCTCGCCCTCTTCCATCTGTAGTAAAAGAAATATAAATCCTGCAATATACAAACTCCATTAAAAAATCAAAAACCGGAGCCAAGGAAGCTTCAAGAAGGAAGAAACAGCCTCAGGCTGGTGAGACCCAGGCAAGTTTCAAAAAAGAGGTGGTGATGTGCCCAGCCATCAAGTGGAGAAGGAGGCAGTTTGAGGACAGAGGGAGCACTGTGGACCATGGCCTGGGTGTGAAGGATGTTGGCCGTTTCTCAGGATCGCCATGAAGCCCAAGTTAGCTAGGTTAGGAGGAAGGAGCAAAAATGGAAACCACAGATTACGGCGGGCCCCGAATGCCGACATTTGGGATTTAAATTTCATCTGCTGGGCAGTGTGACCACAGAACATTCTTCAGCTTACATGCAGTGGGGATGGCTCTAGGAGTAGTGTGTTTTGCTGAGAGTATTCAGGCAAGATCGTGAGGATGAGTTAGAAGGGATCCCAAGAGGCAAGGGACTGAGGACATTTGAAAGGCACTGAGCGAAGCCTGTCCTCATACACTACCTCTATTAAGGAAACTGACACACACAGGTCGAAAAGAACCATCCGAAGTCTCACGACCAGCAAAGAACTGAGGTAGGTTTAAACCAGAGTGCACCTGTCCCCATTGCCCACCTGCCTCTGTGGAGATGGGACATAGCAGTGGCCCATGAAAGGTGGTGCAGGACTGTTCCCTGGCCTTGAGATTGGGGCAGAGGGAGGAGTGGGCTTGTGCCCCCAGCACCCCAGTCTGGCCACCAGGGTGTTCAGGACCAGTTGAGCTGCACACTTGGGACTCTTCCCATTTCTGCCTGCTGCTCCATGGTAACCTCTGTGCCTAAAGCTGGGAGCAAGCTCTCCTTCTCCCCCAGGGGCATCCCAGGAGGCTTACCTCGAAGCAGCGAGCAGAGCTCCAAGGAGCAAAAATGTCTCTGTTAGAGCAAAACATCATTAAGATGAGAAGAGGCAACATCTCTAACGCCCACACAGTGCCAGTGGAGCTGTAAAATGTGCCTCCAAATTAGATGTGGGGAAGAGCTTCACCAGCTCTGGCTGTTCATCCCCAAGGACAAGGGCAGCCTGATTCCCTCCGACTTCCCACCCCCAGCTCTGCCACGAAGCTGTGAGTGTTTTGTCTGAGTCTATTTGAGATGTCTTATGCAACAGAACCTCATCTCTAAGAAGAGACGGTTTGCTTTCTTTCATACAACGTTCTCATTGTCAGGGAAGTTTCCCTGACACGAAGCCTAGTTTGTGCCTTTCTTGCTTATAAGAAGAACCTTGAAGGCTCCAAAGGGATATGCGCTTAAAGAAGATGTTCAAAGCCCCAAATAGACTGGAACTTTGTTGTGCGGGGAAGGATTTATTGAGTGCCACCCCACTACCTTACATCGGAAAGTTGGCCCGAGGTGCACAGCCCTTCCACGCACTGCAACACACTGATTTTCTTCTTCCCATCAAAGGTACACAGGGCAGCTGCTATTTTCCTGTTTCTCAGATGAGGAAACGAAGGCTCAGTCATAGGGGTGACTTCCCCAATAAGTGGGCAAGTGGATCTGGGCCCACTGACTTCAAATTCTGTCTTTTCCACACACCCCTCTAGCCAACCCTGCTCTAGGCCCAGTGTGGAGCACGGCCAATGAGAAGTCACAGACTGGTTTTTAAGTTCTTTATCATCTCTAAGTTTCCAACCCGCCCTTCTCTCTGTTATTAGAGGAGGGTGGCAAGGCTGGAGAAGACCAGACTTTCTCCTACTGTTTCCCAGGGGGCTTCCTGCTCCCTTGGGTTCCTGTAAGTCATCATCCCAGCAGTGCTTCCTCATCCTGGAGAAGGCTGTTCCTTCCAATAGCAGCTGAACCCGTGTTTCCAATACTTAGAGACCTAGCGGCAGGCATCCTGCTCCCAAGACAGCAGCACCAGCCTGCAGGTGCTCCTTTTTTCTGTGGTCTGAGTCCAGCCCCGCTGTGTGTGAGCTTAGAGACTCAACCACTAGCCAGGCAGCACGTCCCCTTCAGAGGTCTGAGCTCCAGCCTCAAAGGCCCCTCCTGCAAAGTTTCTGCATTTTGGCAAGTGTTTTCCTCAACTGGGCAGCTGGTGGCTGCTTCCCATAGTGGCTACTATGTCACACCTTAGTGTTCTAGTTTACTCTTTCACAGAGCTGGTGAACAAATGGATCATCTAGTCAAAATGTCTTATGTTAAGTTCTCTCTGTTCAAAGGACAGGTGTTCCTATCTCCCAAGGGGCCACTGACTCACAGACTATAGTTGAGGGCCTGTCATTAGGTTGTAATGTGCAATGGGCCCATGAAACAAGGTAGAAACAAGTCGTAAGAAGAGTACTGGCACATAGTAAGGCCTCAAGAAGGAGCTAGTAAATGAAAACATTTTTTAAAAAGTTCAAGGGAGGCCATAGTGTGGGGAGAATGCTTGGGCAGTGACCCAGGCAGGAAACGCAATCAGAGAAGCAGTTTTAGGGAGTAGCTCTTCTGTAGAAGATGTTCAGCTGTCTGATAGGATGAAAAGTGAGGGGCACCTGGGTGGCTCAGTCGGTTGAGCATCCGACTCTTGATTTCGGCCCAGGTCATGATCTCAGGGTTGTGAGATCCTGATCCACATCGAGCTCTGTACTCAGTGGGGAGTTTGCTGGAGTTTCTCTCTCCCGCTGACCCTCCCCACCTCCTCCCTCTCTCTCCGTCTGCCTGCATCCTTCCCTCTTTCTCTCAAATAATAAAATAAATCTCTTAAAAAAAAGTGAGGAGTGAGTGGCATCTCAGCAACTGCTGTACGAAGCCTATCACAGGGCCAGGTCTGGGTTGTGGCATAACCCAGCCCTTTGACCCACCAAAAGCATCCATAATTCCCAAGTATTGACAAGACAGCAGACCTGTGACCCGCCTGGCAAGGAAGCTGCTCATCTTGGTACTGATGGGCTCCACCTCCCCCATCCTGTAGGTTCCTGAGAAGGGACTGACTGCCTTGGGGTGGCTGCCTGCCTCTGCAAGTACAGAAGCTTCTGGAAAGAGGCAGGGTCACCTTGCCTCAGGCCTGGCAGCTGCTGCCCTATTTACCTGGGCCTAATAAGCAGAATAAGGGGGATTTGTTGTCCCTCTGTCTGTTGGTCCCAGAGAGAAAGAACAAGCATGTGGAAAAAGTTAAGGAAATACCCTAAAGCTAGTTTGGGTTCTGGAATGATCTCCAGAGAATCCAGCCACCATCACAGCACATCCCTGCCTACACATCCACCTGTCCCTAGATACCTAAAGCTCTGCACTTGATCCGTCTGGATGCATTTCAAAAAGCCTACCTTCCGGGTCTTGCTGGATAGATGGAGGGACATATTGGGGAAGGAGGAAGACTAGTGTCTCTGATCCAGGTGCATTCCTAACGAGGCAGCCTCCAACACAAAAGCTTAGAGAAGAAAGCAACCAGATGTCCTCAGAGGTCCGTGGAATACGGGATCTAGCTCGGCTGGAGCTGAAGGACTATGGTGAGGATTTCTAAGAAACCATTTCACTGGGGTGGACTCCTGCTGTTCTTGTATATCTGACACGTATTCCTCGACCTTCTGGTGATGGGACTCAGTGTCCCCTTTGGGGAACCACCACCCTTCTGCTTTCTGCCCCTGGATCTGCCTGGGCTCATCGAATTGCCACATCCAGGGGCAACTTGGGCAACCAAACCTGATCCACCAGTGTATTTCACACCCCTGGTTCCAGTCTTTCCAGGAATGAGGATCACACACAAGTGGGACAAATTCAGAGCCCCTCTTAGGCTCTTAATGAAATTATTGGGGAAGGGCCACTCTTTCTGCTGTGAAAACTAAGGCAGTAAAGTGTCAGCCTGCAGCTGCCGGCCACCACGTCTGCTTCTGCCACTGTGTGAGCCTGAGAATGGAGCCAATGTAGAGGCAGTCAGAGCCAAAAGATGGAGAGGGACATTTGAGTCCCTAGATCCAGCCATGTCCAAATGCTTTAACCCTTGAACTAACACATTTCCTTTTTATGTCAAGCCTCTTTGAGTTGGGTTTCCATCACTCCATACTGAGAGGGTCTTGACCAAGGCACATACATGGTGGGGTGAATGAGTTATGTACCCGAATGCTTGCCTTGGGATTTCCATTGAATCATTAGACCATGGAGAGATACTACCTCTGCTAAAGCCCTTCAAAAGCTTCCTGCTCTCCTCAGGATAGAACCCCAACACCTTAACAATAGTTTCAGAGCCTTCAGGGATCAGGCCCTTGCTATACTCTCTGGCCCCAACCATACCTCTTTACTTCCCAATCTCTATGCTTTGCCCATGCTGGACCATAAGTTTCTGGAATGCACCTTGTCTCCTGCCTCAGACTTCTATACATGTTGCTCCTTTTCCCCGCCTAACTCCCACTAATCCTTCAAATATCACCTCTGGGACACCTAGGGGGCTCAGCAGTTGAGCACCTGCCTTCAGCTCAGGACATGATCCTGGAGTCCCAGGATCGAGTCCCACATCGGGCTCCCGGCATGGAGCCTGCTTCTCCCTCTGCCTGTGTCTCTGCCTCTCTCTGTGTCTCTCATGAACAGATAAATAAAATCTTAAAAAAATATATATCAGCTCAAACTTACAGCTTCAGGGAGGCATTCCTCGGCCCCAAAGAGGCTGGTTCCCACTGCTAGGGCCCCCACAGTCACGCTTTCTCTAACCTCAGCACACTTGGAACTCTTTGCTCACCTCCTAGGACACCAGCTCCGCAACTGCCACGTCCATGCTTTTGTCTCCACTCTACCAAGACAGATGCCCAATAGACACTGTGTGCGGGACACCCGAATGTGATCCATAACACAGACGCCCACAGGGAGGTGCGAGTGCAGGATCTCAGCGTCAGCGCTGAGAGCCCTGCAGGGTCAGAGACAGGTACAAGGTGATCAAAACCCAAGCCAAGGTCATGAGTCCAGGAAGAGAAAGGACAGAGCAAGGAACAGGGAGGAAAACCATGTGAGAAGTGGGTGTGCGAGATCAGAATGCCATCAGCTTGGATGACCACTGGAAAAAGAATCTCTAAAGAGACATCCAGACCATGAATCATGTGAGTGAGGGGAACGAGTAGCCACTGGCCAGGGGTGAGGTTGCTGCCAAGAGGGGACGCTGTTCCGTGCTATGTGCAGAGGTGGGCCACACCTCAGCATTTTGCAGGACCTGCAGAGAGGTTGGGGGCAGAGGGAAGTTCCCCTGGAGGGCAGATGCAGTCGTCACTCAGCAGCAGAGGCCAGAACAGAGCAGGGGGCATGTCCCGGCTGGCTGGTGTCCCCAGAACTGAGAGGGCATGATGGGAAATTCCGCCCTCTGACACCACCTGGCTAAGGCTGAGCTGCATAGGAATAGGGGCTCAGCAAGCAAGGTGCCTGCATTGTCCTGTCCTCCAAAAGGCAGCCAAATGGGTGTTTACTGTTTGCATTTCTCCTCTGGAGCAGGCTTGCCATTCAGAGGAGACTGCTGCATGGTTTGCATAATTGCTTGCTCAGGTGATGATTGCTCAAGGCAGCATTTCAAAAAGCCTACCTTCCGGGTATTGCTGGATAGATGGAGGGACATATTGGGGAAGGAGGAATAACCTCAACCAAAGGGAGCCGGGCAGCCCCCTGCTGTCCCTTCATCCAGGGAAGCATCATGAACCTCAGAGTCTAAAGCGTCTCCCCACATTTGCCTTCCAGCCTCCACATCTGGGAAGCGGTCAGAATCAGCCCAGGAGAAGCCAACTGAGGACATCAAGTCCAGTTCTGCGGGCCTCTCAGATAGCTACTGAGCATCTACCGTTTGCTAGCGGAAAAGATCACAGAGCACACAGTCAAATGAGGAAGCAGGCCCAGAAACAGAACAAGGTGACATATGTAACGGAGTACTTTGGGGACACAGGGGAGGGGTTCGAGTTTGGGGTGGATATCAAGGAAGGCTGCCTGAGGGAAGCGACATGCAAGCAGAGTCCTGAAGGAGGGTACTGCCTGAAAGAGGGTAGCATCCACACAGTGGATGCTCAAATACCAACAAATGAATGACCAAACAGAAAGATGGTGGTGGGGGGGGGGGGGGGACGGGGACACTGTCCCAGGGAGAGAAAAGAGCTGGCTCAGTCTGTTCTTCATTCCAGAGTGGCAGTGAATTCTATAGATTTCCCAACGCCTTATAAACCACACACATTTTGCAGGGTGTATACAACGTGGGGCATCTCCTCCATTATTACTTGGGGTCAGGAATAAAATTCTCGTGTCAATTTGTACTGTGGGCTACTGAGAGAGAATGACTGGGACACAGCTGCCCCCTGCCCCAGATCAACAGGATGCTCTTTAAATATGTAAGAAATCCACTGAGGCACTGCTAGCACCCTCTGATTATCTTCAAAGTGTATGAAAAATGTGCTTAATATTCATTCATGCTCCTTTTCAAATGAGGCACAGATAGGGACCAGAGAGGAGGGAACAATTGGCGGTGAAAAATGGCTAGCATGGTTTCATATCCCTCATCCCACACTCATATAGTCCTTGAGGCTAATCTTAAGTCACCTCCTACAGGAAGGCTTCCTCAACTACAACTCCTCCCACCCCCCTCCAAATGTCTTTCCATTTCACTCCTTGCCACATCTGGACTTCAGTGGCAGTGACTGTCCCAATCACTGAGCCTGCACATCTGTGCCCTCTCTACCCTCCCAGGTCCTCTGCAACCTCTACAGTAAGAACTCAGTGTCACAGGTAGGAGTGCCAATCCTAGAGAGGGGATCAAGGACTACCGGCCCAAGGATGCATAGCTCCGGAAGTGCTGGAATCAGGCTTCAAGCCCGGGTTGATGCCAAAGCTCTGCTGCCCCCCGCCCCCCGACACTTACACTAGCCCCCTTCCATGCCTCACCATCTCCCTGTCTCATTTCCAGTCCTTCTCTCTGCACTGTGGTGCTGTTTACTGGGTGCATTTGGGGTGCACTGTCTGATTGGGTGCCTTAAGAGCAAAGAGCTGGGTATTCACATTTTCTTATCTGTCCTGTGCCATTTCCCTGTTTCTGGGCACAGAGTAGGTGCTGACAATATGAACCACAGGGAGGAAAATGTTAGCATGGAGAGGAAGCATCTGTTCTTGTAGTTTCATTATTCAGACGAGAAAACTAAAGCCCAGAGAGGGGAAGTGTCTTAAATATGCATGGAGTGGAACTGAACAGGAAGCAGGCTAGTGGTGCCATTGGACTTAGTACATAATGGGCACTAAATTACGTTACTGCTACTTCATGTACAACATATGTGATATATACACATGGTATACAGACAATGAATACATTACATATGATAGAACAGAACACATATATGTACATTATATATTGGATATGTTCTACAACATCATCAGCATTGTCATAATTTGTCACTGTCTGCATGGGAACGTGAACTCGGCACATATTGGTAATGGGAGTTCTGAGGATTTCACAAATACAGGTCTCTGGTTTGTGGAGCCATCAGGAAGACTGTGTGAGATAGATGTTCAGGCAAGCAGAGGCCAACAGAAAAAAACAGTAAGACATTATTACATGGGTGAAATGTTTTACAATTGACAACTTACTTAAATGGAAAGATAACTGAATTAGACACAGAAAATCTGGGGCGGGGCACCTGGGTGGCTCAGTGGTTGAGCATCTGCCTTTGGCACAAGGTGAGATCCCGAGGTCTCAGGATCGAGTCCCACACCAGGCTCCCCGCAGGGAACCTACTTCTCCCTTTGCCTATGTCTCTGTCTTTCTCTGTGTGTCTCTCATGAATAAATAAAATCTTTTTTAAAAAAGTAAGAAAATCTGGGCCCGGGATGCTTTCAGTCCATCAATAACTGGGTGACTAGGACTAGTTCACATGTTTTCTTTGAGGTTCAAGTCCTTCCTTGTGAAATGAAGCAGTGAGATAAACTCAGAAGAGAAAGTTCTATAGCACTCAGGCACCAACTTTCCAGTGCTGTGCCCATGGCAGCCATTACTAGTTGATTACCGAGCTCTTGATGCCCAGTTGAAGCCCCAGAATGCTGCCCCTGGCAACCACCAGCAATTGGCTGGGGTGAACATGTTGGATGAAACCAAGCAGCACACCGGAGTAGATGTTTCTACAACCGACTCCAGACCTTCTGACTCCATAAGTCTATTCCTCACTGCTACTCGCAGCACCCTGGCCAGGCTGACAAAGCAGGTACTGCCTCTCCCCTCAATGTACAACAAGCAGTCAGAAGCTCAGACAATCTCAAGTTTAGAAAGGTGGGGAGTGGTGGGGTATTCAGACACTACTAGCCCTCTCCGTACTGGCCTAGCAGGGACATCCAATGGTCTCGCATCATCTTTCACTACAAAGGACGCCCATCCCATCACTCATGACAAGGACCCGAGGAGTCGATAACCTGAGCTCCATTCTGGTTTCACACCCAAGGCAGCCCAGGGACATCTCCTCTGAACAAATATCAACCTGGAGTCACACCACTCTGCAAAACAGGGAGCAGGTGAGGTGTCGGACTCCTTTTCCTTCCTCCTCACCTCATTAAGAGCCCCATTTCCCACTCCCTTGGCATATACACATACTCCTCAGATTGTTTCCAGAAACTCCTTTCATTGAAAAGGAAACTTGTGGATGTGGCTTAAAGGGAGACATCAGCCCCTTCTGGCCAACGCCTGGGAAGGTGGGAGGAGGGTCAAGGCGGAGTCTGAACACTGGCTCCTCTTTGCCCTGCTGTGTGGCCTGGGGGAAGGTGCTAGCCATCCTCTCTGGCCTGTTTCCCTTCCCACCTGACAACAACAATAACAGCAATAATTAATAATAATAATGATGAACCTCCCACCTGTGCTAGTTCACTTATGTATGAGACCGGTACTATTCTTAATCTCACTTTAAAGAGGACACAGAAAGGCTAAGTAACAGGTGCAAGGTCTCGCAGCTCGAAAGTGACAGAGCCGGGATGAGTTCCCAGGCAGGCTGGCTCTAGAGTCCATGCTCTTTACCACTTCACTCTGCTGCTTCTCATGGCATTGCCTCCCACCAACTGTTACTCAAGGCAGCAGAAGCAGGGCTGGGGCATCACGGGAAAGCCCCTGGGTCACCTTCCTCTCTTTAACAGGGGATGGAGCAGCCCAGGGGGAGTGGGAAGTGCGGAGGCAAAGGGTTCAGCTTCCCTCCTCCCAGCCCAGGCCACTTGTCCACTGTGCCCTCCTCTGCCGATGCTGATGATATATCAAGTCTGCCATTCCCTCACCACCAGGCTTTGTAGAGAGGAGAGGAGCCCCAGCCCCTGTGAGTGGCCACTGTTCACGGCACTTCAGTGACATGAGAAGAGCAGACTCCCTACAATGAACAATTCTGGCCAACCAAGTGTTCTCTGGCCCCCGTCTGCATAGCTGTGCAGATGGTATTGTTAGCAGGTGGACTGGAGAAGAGTCAAGCTTTGGAGGATCAGTTCTTGCAAGTTGTTTGTCCTGTCTAGCCTGCTCTCAGCAAGCCATGCAGATCGTGTGGGCTCCAGAAAGAGGCAGCCCTGGACTGGAATCCCATCACGACCCTTTGTAGCTGTGTGACCTTGGGTAAATGACCTAACCTCTCTGAGCATCCTATCTGTAAAATGGGAATACCAATATTCCATGAAGAATCTTGTGAGGATAAAAGGAGTATGTATATAAAGTAGCTCATGTAATACCAAAGTCATGCTGAAAATAAACATACCTGCATCATCATAAAAGCCAGTAATAATAAAAATGGAATGTAAACTCACTTAAAAAGATCCAAGAATCAGAAGCTAAAGCGGGAAGGGAACTAAATTGTGTTGCTCATTAACATATACTCAATATGAGAAAGAATTTACACACATTTCCCCGTTTTATCTTTTCATCAATGAATGATACTGTGCCCATTTTACAGATGAAGAAACCAAGGGTCATAGAAGCTCAGGATGTTCCCCTACAGAAATGGCACTTTCTCAACTCCTCCCTCTTTTCTTAAATCAGTTCAAAGCTCCAGGCTTCACTTGCTAATTTCGTCCAGAGTTGATTTCCGGTTCTATTTTATCCCTAGTTCCTGCAATCTGGAAATGTGCTCTGCCCTGATAATTTCATCTATTCTGGTGCATCAGCCATTTCCATGTGGGTCTCCATAAGGGCCCCTGCCCCCACCCAGGCTTCAACTGAGCCCTGAAGTGGGTCCTGTTCCCCAAGTTTCAAAGGCCTGTCTTGGTGCCCCAACACCTCAGATGCTACATGGCCAATTCACCTCATCCTCAAATCTCCTCCTTCTGATTCCCTATTTTGCTGACCAGCATCACCCTCTGATCACTCAGCAGTGATGTCTCTTGGGAGTTTCTCACTCTTTTCTCTCCCTGGAAATTCATATGCAAGTAACTCCCTCTTCACCGCCCCCCCGGTGGATCCCCCCACAAGGCTCTGATGAGGATACTTAGACATGGCTTTGCCATGGCCCAAGTGTCGCCAGTGCCCCCACCGTCACCTTACAGAGTTCCAACTCTGCAGCCTGCCACCTGGAGCTTATCAAATCTGACCTAAATCTGTTTATTTCTCCCCGTGGTGTGTGTCACAGCAAAGTGGGTGACTTACTGCTCCCACAATATAGCTCATGCTTAATTAGCAGTGGTAATAAACACATCAGTGTCATAAGCACTTTACATACAATGTCCTACTAACTCTGCACCGTGACCTTTTTTTTTTTTTTGTCAACACCATATCAGATTTATTATTCCAGTGACACTGGGATACAGCTGGGGGTGCTCACGGTGACCCTGCACAAAGTTTCCTGCCTTCTGGCTTCTGCCCAAAGAGAAAGTCTACCACCGGGTCCTTCCTCCTTTCTGGGAGGAAATCCACTATGGGGCCATTTACCCAAATAAGCCTCCTTAATGGATTAAATTTTTTTTTTTTTTTGACATTTGAGTTTCCAAAATGGAAAAACAAAGTGTTGAGTGTCCATTCTACCTCCCCCACCCTCACTGGCCAAATAAGTCCCTGCTCCCGGGGCACTTCTGTTGCCTCTGAAATCTTGAAATAAACACCAAAAGAAACGGCATCAAGGGTTCACATTGAGTGACGGCCCCCAGTGGGCCCCAGAACCTGTCAGGTGGACCGTCACTTTGTCTGGACAGTCTTGAGGCATCACGGAGCCTGCAGGGCCTGTTGCTACGGTCAAGTGGCAGCCCGGTGCAGGGGCTGTGGCCACCACTTTTTACAGCAAACGGTGTCCAGCGGGGTGGTCACACAGGGCCCCGAGTTCAGAAGGGCCTCACGCCTGGGTTAATGCTCTGCTGTCACTGTGCTAAAATTCTTCATTTTCGGAGGGCCTCACATTTCCATTTTGCCTTGGGCTCCAAAGACTATGCAGCTAGTCCTAGAAGTAGGTGCTGTTAGTATACCCATTTTCCAGACATGAAAAGCAAGGCCACACAGCTATTAAGCCCAGGAAGTCTTGACAAGTAGCCACTCTACTGAGGCCCTGATGTGTGGCTGGTCCCCTACCACGTGGATGGCTTATTCTGTGCCATCCATTCAAGTCCCCTCCTCCCTTCGGCTTCACACCCACCCTGCACAAGTGGCTGGCCCCTCCTGTCATTTCATTTCCTGAAAGTCACATGACCTTTCCACAATCCCAAAGCTCGTCAGGGGCAGAGCCAGAATCCGGCTCCAGGTCTGCCTGCCCTCAAGCCCGATGCCACTCCTGCCATGCCGTTCAGTACAAACAGAGACCCCACCATTCCGGAGCCAGCACGAACATCTGGTGAGCATTGCATGGGGATGAGGGGGAGGGGAGGTGTGGGCAGAGACCCCGTAGAGACCTCTGAAAATAAAGCCCGAGCACCCTGTGTACTGAGACCCGAAGAAGCCTCCTTCTTCCTCTAAAAAGCTGTTCCCGTCTCCAAAGCAGCCTCTCACCACAGACCGTGGCTGCTGCTTTCATGCACTGCAAAGGGAGAAACAGAACAGATTGTCAGAGCAATTAAACCATCACATGGAAAGCCCAGAGAGACTGGGGAGGGGCAGGACATGCTGTTTCTTAATGGTCTGCCTCTATATTTAGCCTGAAATCCCTCCATCTCGAACCCTTCCAGGGTGCAGGTAGAGGTGAGAGCAGAGTTGGGGGCTCTGGCGCCATTGGGCTCATGTCCCAGGAAGCACCCGCCTGCCCGTGTGTGGCCCCATTAGCACTACACCTTACAAGGGCTCACCATATGGCAGGACAGGAAACCCCAACCGTAAAACAAGCAGTGGAAACCACAGGACAGCCTGTCTAGGTGAAACCTGGCAAGATGATTCTGTAAAGATGTTAAATCAACAAGGGGGAGCTGGCCCTGTCCCACGGGGTGCCAACTTCCCTCGGGGGTTAGGGGCGCAGGTGGGTGACAACATCTGGGCAGCCTTGAGCTTCAGTTAGAGAGGGGCTTCTTCCTCTCCCTGTCTTCATCCTGAAGCCAGTGCTCATAAATCAGGCACTCCTGTGTGTGTGTGTGTGTGTGTGTGTGTGTGTGTGTGTGTGTGTGTGTGCTGGGGGGCCGGGGAAAGGGTGCACAGATTCCCCCATCTGTGTGCACATGTGCTTTATAGGGCCTTTTAAAAATACAAATGCCAGGGCCCCACTCCCAGAGCTGATGACTCATTCTGGAATGGGGCTCAGACATCTGTGTTTATACAAAGCCCTCCAGGTAATTCTGAGCACGGCCAGTTGAGGAATAACTGGTAGGTATAATGGTCATAAAATATATTTAAGAGCTTGGGCTTTATGTTCTAGTTTTGGTCGCTTACTGTTTGAGGGGCTCTGAACAAATATATGTGCATCTTGGCACCTCGGTCTCCCCATTTATAGGTGGGTACGGATCCTCAGTTCCTGGTACATAGTCAGTGCTCAGCAAGTGCTGCGGGCTGACCGAATGGCTGGCTGGCTGAACGAAGTGCATCAATGCGTGGCCGTTATTAGTCCCTACGCACAGAGAGGGCTCCTTGTCTCGGGCCGGGGGGCCCCAGAAACAAACTCTTACACAGGAATGAAGCAGTCAATTTGCAAGGTGGTCTTAAGAAGCATCAGCAGGAAAGCCTGGGAAGTGAGGACAGAAAGAAATGAGCAGTAGAGGGTGCATTAATGAGCCCATGACCACAGGGGACAACTGAGGCTGGGTCCCACGGGGATCTCTGGGAAACAGTGCAGAATATGCATGGGGATTTATCCCCCAGTTCTTACCATCAATGGCTGAGGGCTTCCCCCCTGCCCCTGCCTGGGGGTGTGAGCTCCGGGGCATTTCTCCCCTGTCCTGCTTGTGGGCAGAAAAGACACCCCCAGCAGAGGGTTGGAGAGCTGTGGTGTTTGCTGTGGGGCGCCATCGGCAGCCAGTACAAGGAGGGTGCCCAGGGGACGTGAACAAGGCACCCAGGTCCTCAGCTTCACTGCACCACTGATTGGCATCTTCCTGCACAGGGGAGGGCAAGACCCACTGGAGATGCCCAAGTTCTCTGCATCCCACAGCTGCCACCACCACCAGGGCTAGCAATGCAAAGTCCTGTCTATCCCAATATGCCCATTTCCTGGGCAGTTCCCAGCCTACATGAGCATCTCTCAACCTCTGCACTGCTAACGTCTTGGGCTGGTGAATTCTTTGTTGTGGGAGCTGTCCTTTGGGTCATAGGAGGTTTAGCAGCCTCCCTGACCTCTACTTCCTTGATGACACTAGCATCTCCCAGTTATGACAACTAAAACCTGTCCCCAGGCACTGTCAAATGTCCTCTGGGTGGCAAAGTCGCCCAAAGTTGAGAATTGCTGGGGTAGATGGATGCCTTGCCTCATTCCCGAGACCACTGCAGTTCCTCACTCAGACTTTCGGAGTGGCTTCATCCTGACCGGGCCCTGGCCCAGCTTCATCTCTGCTCAGATGGATGCTGTGCTCAGAACACATTCCATAGACAAGCTGGATCCCAGATGTGGAGCATGCTGCCCCCTGTGGAGCTGAGCTCTGAGCGACAAGCATGGGAAGTTCAAGAGCAAAGGTGGCACGGGCAGCGCGGCTGGACGGTGGGGACCACGTTGGGCAGAGGAGTTTGGCAGCTTCTGGAGGAGTTGTCCAACCAGTCGTCACCCCAGAGGCCAACCCCTGAAGACAGACCCAAGGAGGCCCAACCAGGGGTCCTGGTGAAGAGTTTTAAGTACGCTTTGAGGCTATGCAACTCCCCTAAAGTTATATCCAGGGAGCAAGTGCCCAGCCAGCCAGGAAAGCAGTCCAGGCCCACTGGCTCTGAATTGCCTCTTTCCATTGCACCAGAGGGCATCCTGGTGAAAGGGGAGGGACTGAGCCCCCTCCCTCAACAGGACAGAGTGATGCTCAGAATAAACCCAGGAATCCTGAGTCATTGGTGCTGACAGAAGACTCGCTGGCCCCGAGGCTTCCAAAGGACGTCACCAGCCTCCCCCTGGTTCACTGACTGTCGATCAAGTCTGAGAAGCCAAGCCTGGGTGCGCAGAGCTGTGTCTCTCCCTTGGTCGGCCTCCTCCACTCCCTTTCTTTCTGCTTCCCTTCAGGACACCGATGCAGCGTGCATGCCAATCAGAGGGCACACAGTGGCATCCAGCCCTCCGGCAGAAGTGATTTACAGCTAAACCCAGAGCTGGCTGAGCACAGAACCAAAGCTGGGCAGATGGACAGTGGGGCTCCAAGCTGTACTAGCACCCCCACTCCTCTGGCCTTTGTTTCCTGGCTTGTCAATGCAGCAGCCTACCTGGCTAAACAAGGTAAAACAACAGGCAGGAGCAGAGCAACCTCTGTCCCTGAGCCTGGCCTCTGCTGCAATCTCCAGGAGGCCTGCACAGCTAGGGCGGAGCTCTGGCAAGTCCAGAAGCTGCCAGAGGCGCAGTTCACGCACATGCATGACCATGCGCTCACACACCAGCCATGGAAAGTGGCAGTTCTCTCCATCCTTACCCCCACCCTGCTATTCACATGTATAATTAAAATTCCTCTGGGTGATAAGAGACACAAGGAGGAAACACAGGACTACGTCATCGGCTGGAATGAAATGAACTCTCCAGAAAACACAAGGTGCTTGAAGGGGGGTAGGGGGGATGCCTATCTAGAGGCAAGGACACACAAACATGGAAAGTTTTCTATGAATCTACCTAACTCATCTGTTGTTACGAGCAAGTCATAATCCAAAGACATGAAGGGGTTTTGGTAGCCCAACCGAGAGCTGGGGCTCAAACCTGGGCCTTCAGATACAGCCCTTGCTATGGATCTAGAAGAATCTGCATCTATGGTTTAGCTGGGAGAGGAGGAAGGGGAGGAGACAGGGTCCTTGGCCAGTCTCCATGTAAATGGGTGCTGTGAACCTTTTGACATTCATAATAATTCTGCCCCAAGACTGAGAGAAACATCAGAGGCAACAGTAACACCCAGGCTCATGGCACTTCGTGTTGACGAATGTTTGCATGTCCCTCGGCTCATGGGATCCTCAGAACAACACAAGGATGTTATAGGTGAAGAAACTGAGTCAGCAAGCTTGAGTAATGCTAGAAACTACGAACTCCAAACTTCAGATGTACACAGGTTAAACTGACAGCATCAGCAGCATTTTACCCCTTATTCACCAGGTGTGGCCTCAGATGTCATCACAGCAGAGAGTCCCCGGCTGGTACCAACCAACAACCTGACATCATGGTTGTCCGAGGGATCAACATTCACTTGATGATGAGTTCGTTTACATAACCCACAACAGGGAAGAGGGAAAAATGCATCCAGTGAATTTGGGTTTTATGGGCTTACAGGGTAGTTTTCTGAGCTTTAAAAACAAAACAAGCCAAGAGTGATATAGCCTAGAGCTCAAGTGAGCTCCAGCCTCAGAATAATCTTGCCTGAGTCTTTCACATTGGACGAGTCCAAGCTGTACTAGAACCCCCACTAGACAGCACGCCCCGAGGAACACCAGAAAGTATTCCCTTCCTGAAAAACATCTCTCTTACTATCTGAAATGTGCACCTTCCACTCCCTCCAGCAAAGGCAGTGAGAAGTTCAATTACACATCTGTGATTAGTCACCACACCTTATGAAGGAGGGGTTCCTAAGACCAGCTCCTGTCACAACTGGTGCTTAGGAAGAGAACCTAGGTCAGTTTTTGTTGTTTTTTTAATACAATCTTTTTTTAAAAGGTTTTATTTATTTTTTATTTATTTATTCATGAGAGACACACACAGAGAGAGGCAGAGACATAAGTAGAGGGAGAAGCAGGCTCCATGCAGGGAGCCCGACATGGGACTCAATCCTGGGACCCCAGGATCATGCCCTAGACCAAAGGCAGGTACTCAACCGCTGAGCCACCCAGGCATCCCAACCCAGGTCAGTTTTGATAAGGGGGTAAGCATGTAAACAGGGGAAAGCTCTAGGTGTCATTACATCCTGTTACCATGAACAGTAAGAGGGTCCTAGCCAGCCAGAGCCAAAGAAAAAGAGGGTGCAGGCAAACTGCGAGAAGCTTCTTCCCTCTCGGAGTCAAAAATATCCTTCTGTGCGGACTAGGTGGCTTGGTGACAGGTGGGTCAACAGAACTAACCCAGATCAAGTGGCCAGCATCAGAGTCACAGTGGGGGCCAACCCTAGAAACGGCTCAGCCACAGAGAGAGGGGAATCTCGCGTGAATTCTGAGGGGAGGGGGTCCTGAATCTCCGCCATCCCCTCTCTGGCTGGGCCAGTGGCTTTTCTGGGCTTGAAGACGGAGGGGAGAGTTCCTCAGCAGAGACGGAAACACAACACACAGAGCTCAGGACTGGGCAGGAGCCCACACGCTGGAAGCTACCAAAGGAGGGCCCCGGGTTGCTAAATGGAAGGGATCAGAAGCAGAAGCTGAATGCCAGGGATCCAGGACCCAGGGAAGGGGGCAGGCACCAGCCAGACAAGTCATCCATACAGTGCTGTGGTCCCAGCTCTTCCCTTCAGCGTGTTGGGGGCCAGTTGCCAATGGTGGGAGCAGGCCCAGACTTGGGGTGACCAGGCGCCTTTCCGCGCTGCCCAGGAGGGCAGGGATGCAAATTCTGGAGTGAGGACAGGGCAGGCGGGAGGGCTCTAATTTTCAATTACTGTGCTCACACCAAATGGAGCTCCGTGGTCTCCCTCTCCTGCGGGCTGTGTTTGACTTTGCATCACACGACCTCCTGAGCATATAGACACAGAGAGCCACGGCTGGGTCCCGCTCACGCGTCCAGCCAGGCCGCCATGGGGCGTGGGCCGCAGCCCGGCGTTGACACACAGGCTTATTAAAGCAAACAGAGTTTGGCCTAGATTGCAAATAGGCCCTCCTCTGGGTAAGTATATGGCTGCGATCCTCCGGGCAGTTCACAGAGAGCACGTGTCCCCAAAATGGGCCCACGTGGCTGCCCTGGAGCACAGGTCCATTCTCTTTGCCTCCAGATTTCTAAATATTTGCTTAAGATAAGGAGCATCCTCCATGCATCGTCCTACCACATGGTGCAGGGGAGAAAGGGGCCTGATTTTCCCTCATTTTCCCTGAAAAGACACACATTGCCATCTACTGAGATTCATCCCCCACTGCCTCAGTTTCCACACCTGGAAAATGGGCAGAGTCTGTGAGATGCTTTCTGCTCAGGTATCCTGTGCTCCCTGGGAAGAACTGGGAGTTGGGGGGGCACTCTGGGCTGGGAGTCAGGAGCCCTGCAGTCTAGTCCCAAACCTCTTCTCTTCCTTGGCATGAGTGACCTTGAGTACTTCCTTCCCAATTCCTGAGTCTCTTGTTGGTAGCTGCAAAGCGAGGGGCAGACTGAATGATCTCTGAGCTCCCTAGGCACAGTAAAGCCATTTGTGTGTGTGTGTGTGTGTGTGTGTGTGTATGAGTGTGTGAATGTGTGTGTATGTGTAAGAGAGGAGAGGGGAGAGCAAAGGAGCGCACCCTTAGCTGCCTTTGCCTGCCTGGCATCCCTACGTCTGATGTCCCCTGGGAAGCCAGCGCCTGTGGCACGCCATCATCAGATGTTTGCTGGCAGGTTGGGCAGGAGGCTTGGGCAAGCTCAGACCATCTCTTTTTCCAGAAGTTGACTTGGATCAAGGGCTCCTGGGATAGAGATACTGGAGTCCATCCATCCACAGAGCCCTGCCCCGTAAAGACTGCTCAGGTATTCCTCCTTCCTTGAGCCCCAGGGGTCCCTGATGCTTCTCCCTTCGGAAGCTCCCTTTTCGCCCGACTCCTGATTTTGCAACTTGCCAGTCATCCGCCCGTTCACCTGTGCACCGGACTCTACAAGTCTGCTCCAATTTCACCCTCTCAATGGTGTCTTCCCTCGTCTCCCCAATTCCAACCTCAGCCCCTCCAGCTTTTCCTGTCCTCATCTCTGGCCTCATTCTTCTGAGTAGCACTTTATCACCGTTGCCGCATTGTACGGTCTAATTTCCTTACATGCTCGATACTGGTCATCTCTCTGCGCTAGGATGTAAGCTCCATGAGTGCAGGTATTTGTGTCCACTTTGTTCATTGCTGTGTCCTCGGTATTCAGAACTGTGCCTGGCACACAGTAGGCACCCACTGAATGCAGGTTGAATGAATGAGCACATACGTTGATGCCATGGGCTAACAACAGTTGGTTTGGATTTTAACTCTGATACTGTCTTCTGTCCCCACTCTGGATACTTAACCTCCCTGGCTGGGAAGCCCTTGGTGGAACAGGGCAGCAGGAAACTTGAACAAAAGCAGGGATCACCAGTCACATATAGGGGGGTGACCTCCAGGCGGAGATCCCAGAGGGAGATCGCCTCCAGAGTGGTGTAGCTCACTCTTCTCTACCCTCTTCGCTTCTCCTTTCAACCTTGCATCCTAGACCAGTCTCCAGAATCTGAAACACTTCCTTTAAGAAATCTCAAAGTCCTGATCTGTTTTTGAAGAAAGTAAAAGCCAAAGAGGAGAAGAGAAAAGGAAAAATGCAAACAGGCCTCAGTGGGCAAAGACCTGAAAATCACTTTGCTACACCGATTTTTGATTTAATAACTCCTGCACCTGTGGGATCAAGGTCATAAGCCGTAGACAGAAATCCAGGCAAGCCCACAAAAATCTATCAGACTCAGCAGGAGACCTTGGGCCCATCTTTCTGGTCCCATCAATGATCTCTCACCCGTGTGCTCTGTCGCTTTGGCTTGGGGCCCACATCACTACTTTCTCAAGGTCCGTCTGCATCACTGATGCCTCCCATTCAGTATGTCCCCTCAGGCTTCTCATCTCCCCTCACTCACTAAATGAAGACCTTCCCCTTCCTGGCCCCATTCTTAACTCCTTGGGCTTCTCATTCCATATCTCATCCTCAGGGAAGATTTTCCCAAATTCTTCTCTATGCTCTCAAACCTAGAATTATCTAAGAGCCATATCTACTTGAAACTCCCCCCACCTCCCTTAACTTCTCTGCACCCCAGACTGGATGTGCCCTCTTGGATCATCCACAAAATGGGGGACTCATCCCCTTCTCAAACAACTGCAGAATCAGCTTAACAATATCATTCAGGCACAGGTTCTTTGTAAGGGGAATGTGCGTGACTCGGTCTAATCCAGTCTCAGACTGTAAACACCTCCCCTTCACTCCTGCAGCCTGGTGTAGCAGGTACAGCTGCAATTTGGAGTCACGCCTCTATGTCCCCAGTCTCTAGAAGGCTCCTGAGTCCTGGGAGCCATGTCCCAACCCTCAGTCCTCACCTGGTATGGATTCCTCAGATGAACCCCATTTGCTTTTCCCTCATCTGTAGGGCATCCTCCCAGGGCTTTCTCCTGACAGATGAGCCCAGGGTGAGCCCAAGGAGGCAGAGAGTCACTGAACACCACGCCTGGAGATGTCCCTGTGTGAGCCCATCTAGTCATCAACAGCTCCAGGAGGAACCTATTCCTATCCTCACTGGACAGATGAGCAAACAGAGGCTTTAAGAGGGTCAGTGACATGAGTCATCAAGAGGCCGTTTTGTTCTCCCTCTACCTGGCTGCCCGAGGGGCAGGGTAAAGAACACAGACACTGGAAGCCCCCAGTGAACCTGCTCTTGCTAGGATGCCCTTAAAAATGTGGTCCTGAGGGCAAAATTGGGCAGGGGAAAGAGAGGTGTCTATGCCAAAGAGAGGATGGAGGAAGGAGGGTGTCTTTGCTTGCTCGGTCATGCTAATTTTGACATTTTCCCGTGCGTCTGCTTGTCATCATCAACTTATAATTTAACCTCATCGTGGTGATGCCTCTGGAATGTCAACAAGGCTTGCTGGAATTTCATTACAGCCCGGCAGCTGGCCCCTGGTATTTCTGATACAAATGATGTGCAGCTGCATTCTGGCCCTGCTGTCTTTATCCCCATCTCACAAACGGCCGCATTAGGCACACTTAATCCGGAGAGAGATTCCGCACACCGAGAAGAGGGCTTGTCAGTTCCGCCAGGGGCATTTCCTATGGACTGCGCTGCCTGAGCCAATTAACCCCGAGTAATTGCTGAAAAGCATTAGATATTGATGATGGATACAGGGGGCTGACCCTAGGGGTGGCTGCAGGGAAAGTGGTGAATAATGAAACTTCTCTGTGTCTGCACAGCGTTTGCTGCTTTCAAAGCACCTCTTCCCGCATCGTGGCAGCGGTCGGTTGATCCGGGCTGGGGAGCTGGTGGTGCGCCCTCTTCACAAACGCCGAGACTAAACGAAAGGATTTTGAGTTCACAGAAATAGAGAAACACTTAAAAGTTGGGCACAAAACCCCAATGCCTGGGTCTTGCACTCATTTACTTGTTCAGCCAACAAATATTCAGTGAGCACCTACTATGGGCCAGGCATGTGCTTGGCTCGAGGATATGGTTTCATATCTCTTTTGTCCATGGCATTTGTTTGTAGGATCTTCTCTTTTGGGGTCTTCCCCTAAGGGACATCCTTCCCTAATTCCCTACAACCTATCCCTGCTTATTTGTCTTTGCTCCTCTGGCCCCATCAGAATCTATGCTCAGGGGAGGCTCTGATGTCTGTGGTTTATAGCTGAGTGTACATAAATGTCCTTGTCTGCCCAATCCCAATAGTAGCTTTGTGACACTGATCCTTTCCAGGAAAGGGGAAGCCCTGTCCTGTCACAGGACTCCTGCATCTCTGTCAACAGGATGAAGAGCGATCTGAGGCCAGAGGGCCTTCCTGGCCCTAGAAGCATAGCGTTAGCGGCTGCCTGCCTGCCCATGGGATTAGCTGGCCTTGCCCAGCCCTTTGCATCATAGTGTGGCATGGAAATTTTGAACCATGATCCTGGGATACCTATGAGTCCATGGGATGCAGAGTTTCGGTGCCCTATATCCTGGCACACACCCCTGAGATACTGAAGTGGGGAAGACACAGGTGGGCACAGGGGTGAGCTCACAACAGAGACCACACAAGGCCCAGATCTTCCCTGGGTTGAGTGGATGAACATACCAGCATTAACCAGGGCTGGGCAGACTCCGGGATGTGCCCACCAATGCTGCTTGGACTAGAGCTGTTAAAATTTCACTTGCTGGGACGCCTGGGTGGTTCAGTGGTTGAGCGCCTCCTTTCAGCTCAAGTCATGATCCTGGGGTCCTGGGATGGAGTCCCACATCAGGCTCCCTGCATGGAGCCTGCTTCTCCCTCTGCCTGTATCTCTGCCTCTCTCTGTGTGTCTCTCAATAATAAATAAATAACATCTTTAAAAAAAAAAGACTCAAAAAAAAAAAAAAAAAAGACTCACTTGCTTGGCTTCTGCACCCAGTGTTTCCAAGATTCTCAGGAAGACGTCCCCTACCAAGTCAGGGATTTGGCTAGTTGATTGGACAGGGAGGAGGAAAATTCAAAAAGAACTTTCTGGAATCTAGTACCTGCCAACTTTCCTCCCCACCCACCCCCATCTCTTTTATTTTAACCATGAAAGTTCCAGAAAAAGCAGGGCTCTTTTTAAAGCTGCAAGTACCCAAGAGTGATAGCAAGATTTCCAAAGAGGTAAGAGTAACAGGAAGGCCCACAGACAGATGGATTGGTGAAGAGACAGAAACATGGAGGAGACTGTTTGAGACAGACAGACAAGGAAACACACGTACTCTCTGCCAAATACACACAGGCACAGAGGCAGAGAGACAGGTGTTTGCAAAGGTAGAGAGAGGGGAGCTGAAGGCCAGATGAGAGGCACACAGAGCAGGTGGCCCAGAGCTTCTCACAGCACAAGCGAGGCAGTCCAGGCCAGTGTGGTGGGGCCAGATCACCTGGGACGGGGCCAGCCTGCCCCTTACCAGCTGTGTGACAGGGGGCACTGCCCTGTCTCTACACTTCAGTTTCCTCAGCTTTAAAACAAGGGCAGGGACAGCCTCTGACTCCCAGGTCTGCTGTGATGACTAAAGGTGCCTGGAATCATGCCTGCCAGAGAGGCCCTGTCCACAGCGAGCTGCAAGCATGATGAGGTGCACGCGGTTTGGGGGGGCTCGGTAGGGGCACTGGGACGACTCCTCCTGCATGGTTTTACCTCTCTAGCAGTGCCCATGCCATACCCCCGGGGCCTCAGTGTGCCAGGAGGGAATGAGGCTGGCCTCATGGCCTCATGGGGGGCCAGAGATCATCATCCTTTCAGATACCACGAACCCTGTCTTGGGGAGAGGGGAGGGTCAAGGGTCTTTCATGGCAAAGAGCAAAGGGTTCTGACCTTGCTGGTGAATTCTGCTGCATAGGTGGGGAGGCCGGAGGAACATACAGGTGTGGGTCTCCCAGCCCCCCACCACCCCCACTTGCAGGTCTGCTGAATGTGGGTCAGGGGTACAGCCAAAATAAAAGAGACAACAGGCAGCACAGACACAAGAACCTGTCTAAGGCTTGGGTCCTGGGCAATGAGGCGATCCAGCAGCGGGGACCCTGGCTGGTACTTTCTTAGGAACACAAGAGTGAGCATGTCATGGCATGAGGAGGCCTGGCACAGCCGCCACCCGGCACCTGGCATTGGGTCATGGAGACACTGTCTACAGCAGCCGTGCACAGCCAGGTGAGGCCGTCAGAGCCCCGGCCTCCCTCACCCCTACACAGCCAAGCTCCACCCAGCCCAGCAGGGCTGCTCGCTCACCCTGGTGTGCCCTCCATGCAGAGTGCCTTGGGGAGCCAAGGAGTCATCAAACCCCAAGGACTCTGTGCTGAGTCAGAGCCAGCCCCACCCCCTCTGCTATCAAGGAATAGCTTCCTTGAGTACCAGGGTGGGTCCTACTTGGTTCCCTCAGGGTAAAAGGGGACAGAAAGGCTCCATGTGCCAGGAAAAGATGCAGAACCCCAGCAAGAACTCCCCCATCCCTCCCTCCCAATAGCACTAGTATGGCATGAGGGCCAGGCATGTTAGCCAAGGCGCACATGGGAGCTCCGGATGCCAAGGCCATTTCTCAAGGTGATATAACTTATAAATGGCTAACCTCTCGCTTCCAAGGGCCAAACCACACATTCTAGCCTCAAGCTCAGACTCCTCCATCCTTGCTTACTCACCCTCAACAACAAGGAACTTGGGGAACTCTGTCTCATTCAAATGGGCTCCACACAGAAGAGCTGCTGGAAGAGCTCCCCAAGTAAGTAGCTCCCCCAACTCCATGCCCATCAGGCCTCTGAGCGTATCTGTGGTTTGCAGAACAGCCAGGGCCCCGGCCATGTAGTAGTCTTGGGATTCCGAGCTAAGTCTCAGCCGGGGCGTGCCTCGTAGATTCTCACACAGCAGCAGTCAGGGGTGTGGGCCTGAAGCCAAATCAGATAATATGAAAATAATAATAATAATAATGAAACAGAAACACGAAACCCAAGGACACAGGGACAAGCATTAGAGGTGAGATCCATAAGCACAGAGCCAGATCGGAGGGTCGATGGAAAAAACACATCTCCACCGACAACCATGTATTTTCAGGACACAAAAGCCCAAGGACAGTCGGAGTCCAGCTCGAGCAGGCCTGAGCAGGGAGGGGGACATCGGCCGAGGCCTGGTCTACACTCCATGCCCACCCCTTGGCCAAGGTCAGCTTTCACAGAATAGAGATGTTTCCCAGGTGAGATCAGAACATCCAGAGCTGACTCAGTGGGGCAGAGGAGAGGAGAGACTAGAAAGTGGTAGAAGATGGGCCTTCACAGGTACGGAAATGGAGGGGAAGGGAGAGGAGGGGGCTGGTGGTGGATGCAGTGGTGCGCCTCCGGCTCCCACTTCAGGAAGGAAGAACTTACTCGCTCAGCTGCTGCGGCCACCGCCTATGGGAAGCCCTCGCTACCAGCTCATTTGAGGTTGGCCTGGGCTGCAGGGTGCTGCCTTGCTCAAGATAGTGCCCCCCCATCACAGGATGCTCCACCTCCACCACCAACGGGTGGAGAGGTACTGACGCCTGAACTCCCTGTCCCAAGTTGGGAGCTCTCAGAAGCCTCAGGCCACATGCGTAGCTCCCCGCAGCACTGGTCACCGACTGGGCATCCCAGCGCACCTCCTCTGCCACGGCCCTGCTCTCTGCACGTCCCTTCCACGGATGTTACCTGAGAGCACCCCCTAATAAAATGCATGTTCTTTCTCTAGTGTACAACCACCCTGGGAAGGGAGGCAGGGAGGAGGAGGGCGAGAGGGAAGCAGGAAAACCCAGTTCTGCTTTACTCCAAGCCTGGACATCTGAACCACTACTATTAGGAAGAGTGGGGGCCAACCCGAAGGCTGAGGGACCCCCAGATGCTAGTGTGGACCAGAGGCCTGGAGAGTCCGGGACAGCCGATCAAGGCCCTAGGTGCCTGCGTGGACAGGAAGCTTGGGGAGATTGACGTCCTGGCTCTCCTGAGAGCAGACAGGAGCTGCGTGAGGGCTGACCCAATTCAGTCCTGGAGCCATTGCGCAGAAATTGCATCGGGCCGATCCCCAGCCGTCATTACCACCAGGCTTGCAGCACGGGGCTGAGAGCTGGAAATAGCTCTGTATTTATTTACCCTGCAATTATATGCTACATTAAATGCTCCGCGAGAACATGGCGATCACCCTGCAATTAACTGGTCTCTGCTTCCTGGGCAAGAGAAGGCTGGAGACAGTTACTGGGTGAAATTAAGTGCTGCCTGGTTTCTTAATGGGACTGGGGGTCACCTTGTAACTCGTACCATTGGGCCGGGCTGGAGGCTGCAGCTCCAAGTGGGAGCTCTCTTTGGGGAGCTTAGGGGAAGGGGTTCACAGCCCATCAGGCCCAATCCAGACTTTGCTGTCAGTTCTGGGAGGGGCTGGCACAGAAGGTCCTCCATGAGCTGCACCCCACTCTGCTTGTCTCCCCCACTCCTCTTGGAGCACCTGGTGGTTCTCTGTACTTAATTTTTGGAATTCCTGAATCATGACTCCACCAGCCTCTGCATGAGCTATTTCCTGTCATGTTTATCTGGTAAATTCCTATTTATCTTTCAAGATTCAGCTCAAATGTCACCTCCTTGGGAAGTATTCTTTGAAAAGAGATTGCACAGGGTAGTGAAAACCAGACAGACCCAGGATTAAATACCAGTTTCATTATCTAACAGCTATGTGACTTTTAGCAAGTTACTTGGCCTCTCTGAATCTCATTATATACACACGTGTATGCAGATGTATAGAAACTCCTTGACATCACATGCGTATGCGCTACGTACATAGACTAGAACTCAATAGCTTCAAATTAGGAGCAAATTTTAGCAGGATGGAAATAGCATGGTGTCTGGCACACAGTAGGTGTACACAAAATCTTTGTTGAATTAATAAACCAATGAGTAAATCAACCAATCAATCAGAAGTCAATTAGGAGTTGAGAATATGTATGCAACCATGTTTATCTTCATGGCTCCCAACTTAGCTTCCTACACATAAACATGTATCCATGTTATTCAAAAACATAATATGCAAACATGGTAATTGGTTTCTAGTTGCCTAGAGATTCCAGAGAACTAGTTTCTCAGGCTGTGCAGATAGATTAAGAATGCCAGCAAAAGGCATTAAGAAAAGAGTTAATTATATATTTACTACCTCTGTCATTTTCTCCTAATTATCTCTTGGCAAGCAGCGTCTCCTGGATGAGTCTTAAATCTCAGCGTCTTTAAAAATATAATAATAAATCAATGTGAAATGGAATGTTCCCAATAGCCAAAAATGCCCAGGAAAGTTTTCAATCAGTGAGAGCCCCAGTGAGCCAGGCTGGCACCTGTTCTGACTGTGTTTGGGCTCTAGAGACCAGATATGGGGCCAGAAAAGCAGCAGGAGAGTAGAGCAGTGTCTGTGCCCAGCAATGGAGGCCACCTCTGAGTTGGATCGAGGATCACCTGGAGTTCCTGTGGCCATTACCTGCTGCCAATTTCCTCCAAGGCAACAGGAGGAAGAAGCTGAGTGTGAAAATTAATGAGCCACTCTTGTGGCATTTTGCTTGGTTTCTGGGTTGAGAAGACAGGGGCCATTGATTGAGCCACCCTCTACGTCACTGGTTCTCAACTGGGAACAATCTTGTCCAAGGGGACATGTGGCAAGGTACAGAGATATTTTTGTTTGTGATGACCTGGGGTTGTGCTACTGACAGCTGGTGGGTAGAGACTAGAGATGCTGCTAAACATCACACGATGCACAGGATGGCCCCCACAACCACAAACTCTCTAGCTCCAAATGTCAACAGTGCTGAGTTGAGAAACCCTAACAAATGTGACAGCAGGCTTGGGGCTGGATGTTTCCATACTGTCTATCACTGACTATTGTCACTCGGTTTTCAGACCTCTTGGTGTGCCTGCCTTTTCTATTCTGGTTTCTAACCATAAGGAGGACCCAGGCACACACACGCTCAGAACAAATGGCCAGGCTTCCTTCAGTGTAGCCCCCATGCCTCCTGCAGTGCACAGGGTAGGTCACAAATGCAGAACGGCGGGCCCCGCACGGACCCCATGTTGAGGCAGAAAAGCTCGTATGCACACAGTATTTCCAAAGTGCTGCTCTAGGGGACACATGTTGAGAGGTGCTGGATTAGACAGAAGGGGTATGTGTGTGTATGTGTGTGTGTGTGTGTGTGCACGAGCATGTGTGGTTGTGCATGCACATGCACAGCAGGGTGGGGGGCATCGTGAAGAAGTGTACAGTAGTTTATCTACCATATCGAGAACCCCTGGGCCCTCACCAGGGGAAGGGAGCAGACACGCTGTTGTTCCATGGGCACCTGTGCATGTCTGCTCTTCCTCTCCTCCTAGAGGGGAGGCTGTGCCTCTCCCACCAGTCCCAGGAGGCAGAATGAGGGCAGCTAGAGTGCTGCATCACACCGATGTAGGCAGGAGGCCCAGTGCATCCTCTGTCTAGGAGAGGGCCAGAAATCAGGCACCACTCCTGGGCCCAGCCATTTCATTCTGTTCCATCTCACACCATCAAACACACAGACGCCATCCAAGCAACTGTTAGGCCTAGCAGTTCCTATGATCTGAGTCTCTTGTCTATGATCCAAAGGTCACTGGTACTAAAAAGGCCCAAAGGGATTTCCTTAGGATGTTCATATTCAGTCTTTACAACCACTCTAGAGGACAGATACGGTGCATCCCTTTCACAGCTGGGGGAAGGAGGCTCTAAGGACCTAAAGGGCTCACTGAAGGTGACACAACTAGGAAATAATGAACCCACAAAGCAAATAGGAGTCCATTCAACCCTGAGGCACACGAGTGTTCCTGTCACGACACCCAGCTGCCAGACGAGAAAGAGATGTTTTTGAGCTATACAAGAGTGGAGGGAAGAGGAAAAGCATGGATCGTCTCTAACGCCAACCTCCTCCATAAGCACCGTCCCTGTCCCCAGCATCTGCGGGTCTTCCCACAGGGTACCAGATGCTGAGAGGGGACACAGTCTAAGAGAAGAAGAATAAAGTCATTGGGGATTGACGACAGGCCATATGAATAGAGATGTAGGTGATAAACATACGGGGCTCGTTCATCTAAGAGGAGGCCAAGGCTTCTTCCGAGCAGGTGTCAGAAAGATTTTAATAAAGGCTTTGAGCCACGGTGAGACATTCAAGGCATGCCGGGATGTAAGGAGGACAGTCCAATTCAGGGAGTTCCAGGAACACCTGGACAGTCTACGCTGCAGATGTGAACTTGGGAAATAATCTAGATAAACTACTGTACGCTTCTTCACAATGCCCCCCCCCCGCTGTGCATGTGCATGCACAACCACACATGCTTACGCAGACGCACACACATACCTACACACACACACACCCCTTCTGTCTAATCCAGCACCTCTCAACGTGTGTCCCCTAGAACAGCACTTTGCAAATGCTGTGTGCATAGGAGCTTTTCTGCCTTAACATGGGGTCCGGGCAGGGCCCGCCGTTCTGCATTTGTAGCCCACCCTGTGCGCTGCTGATGCTCAGGTCCACAGACCATGCTTCAGCTAGAGAGGCTTCAGAGTACTGGTTAAGCAAGATGTTCACAGGTCTTCCGGGAGCCTGAAAGAGTCCAGAGGTGAAATGTTTCGGGGAAACACTACACTAAGTTTAACAAGCATCTGAAACTCCATGGGAAGGGAGTGGGATACGAGCCATATAAAGATATTAAAAGATGTTACCAGAAACACAAGAGGTTCCAGGGTCAAATACTTCCGGGAGAACCTCCACGCTGTGGAAGTCAGATCACCTCACTCCTCTGTCTGCAACGGGGACACTAGTGCCCCCACAGTGGCCAGCATGGCCCCTAGGACCTCCCTGCCTCTTTGTCCGCCCTCTCCACCTGCGGGCACACGGGCCTTCCCAGGGAACCCTGGCTGGGCAGACTCCAACCTCAGGGTCTCTCCTCTGATGGTCAACTCCCCTAACTCCCTGTCCCTACTTCTTTGCTCAAATGCCACCTTCTAGAGGAGGCTTTCTTGACCACCCAATGGAACATTACAACCTCCTAGCTCCAGCATTCGCAATCCCCCTTTTAATCTGCTGGACTTTTCTTCTTCTTCTCAATGCATTTTTACCTTCAAAAACACCATATGACTTTATTTATCATGTGTATCGCTTACTGTTTGTCTTCCTCACTAGATTATAAACTCCAAAAGAGCAAGGGTCTTCGGTGTTTCATTGCTGCATGACTAGCACCTTCAACCATGCCCGGCATACAGGAGGTACTCTACGTATTTGCTGAATCAGAAATTGAACCCATGTGAATGCGAAGATCTTAGTGGGAGTGGAATAGAGTAAGGATCATCCTCCAAAGGTTTTTAACCACAGAAGGAATTTCTTTCTTGGTTTTTTTTTTTCCCCCCTACAGGGCATCTCAGCATGACCACTATTCCTAAATGCACATCTTCTAGGAAATGCTGCTATAATAACTCACCAAGGATCCAGCCCTCATCCATTTTCCTAAATCCTTCCTGGCCTATTCATATTCATCCCCTGCCAGGTCCCAGGGTGATGAGTTCCATAAGTTTATTACCTACAGTATAAATTTATCTTTAAATCTGCAAGAACAATGTCATGGGAGAGGTGCTCACTGCTCACTCTCCAAAGTGCCCCCCAGTGCTGCTGGTGGAGAGAAGGCACAGGGTTTCACACTATGCCTTTTAAGAAATAGGTGCTTCACAAGTACATTTTTAAGCCTCAGAGTAATCCTCTGAGGTGAGTCTTAATCCCCCATTATACAAATGAGAACCAGAGTCTCAGAGAGATTAAGTACCTTTGCAACTGGGATTCAGACAGAGGTCTGCCACACATGCAGCTCGCACACTCCCCGCAACGCCAAGGTGGCAAACCTCACAAAGCAGTGTCTGGCAAATGCCAAACTGCAGAATCAGAGATCTGGGAGCTGCGTGTCTGTCCAGGGCGCCTTCCTTTTTAGCAAAAGCATGAGCACCAGCAACAATCACTCATGCTCCTTGAGGTTTTACTATATGCCAAGCCTTCCTTATTCTAAGCACTTAACATGCATTAAGTCTTTTCATTCCCACAACAGTATGGACCTCACTTTACAAATGAGGAAGCTAAGGTAATGGAGAAGCTATAGCATGCAATATCTTGCCCAAGGTCACATAGCTGTGGAGTAGCAGAGCCACCTGTGCCAGAATCAGGGAGAAAGAAGAGTCAGGTGAGACACAAGAGTCCTGAGCCAACCTGTTGCTCCTGTGAGCACCTCACCATGCTTTGGTGTTCTGTGTGCCACCCCCAGCATCCTCGCCTTCCAGCCTCCACTCTCATCCTGCCCCAGCCTCCAGCTCTGCCTCCCAGCTCCCTGATGCATCTTTTCTTCTGGCAGGAAAACTTTTGCGACTAAGAGCACACATAGTAATAATCCTGGACCAGGCTGCAGGCTGGAGAATCTCATTCTACCAGCATCTTTACCTTATTTACCAGCTGGCCAGAAAGCATTTACCGAGCACCTGCTACATAAAAGTGCCAAGGAGCGACCCCGGGGGTTCTGATCCACCTTTGGCAGGCTAAGCATTTGTGTTCACACATACTTTCTTCACTCACCATCTCTTCATTCGATAAATCTTTGGCTCCAATACTAAAGGGATCAAAAAGACAATCACTTTCAATAGAGATGAGATTTATTTTCTGACACAATTGATTTACTTTCTCCAGGTCTACTGAGATACAAAGCAATGCTGTATTAGTTTAAAGTGTACAACATAATGACTTGATATGTGTCTATATTCTGAAATGGTCACAATAATTTTAGTAAATATTCATGCCACCGGTTTTTTTTAACAAATAACAGAAATTTATTTAGAGTAGCACACAGTAATCAGTGCTTAAAAAATACATAACTATTCAAGGTTCTAGGATAGCATGCAGTCTGTGAGGGAAGCAAGACGGAATGTGACTTAGTCTGAGAATCAAAGAAAACTTCCTGGAAGAAGTGGCATTTGAAGGGAGATTTCTAAAAAGGATTGTAGAAATAAATAAATAAATATTTTAAAAGGTCAGTAAGAGTACATAAGGCAAGAAGGGAAGTGAGAGGGAGAGCATGTGTACAGGAAGGCCCTGGTACAAAACGAATATAGCACCGTTAAGACTAGATTAGAACCCTACAGTATAGAATGTACACATAACACATAAAGCAGGAGGCTCTTTCCAAGGAAAGCAATTAACATTTATTGAGCAATTAGGATAGGCCACTTTATCCCACCCATTTCACAGCTGGAGTAACTGAGACTCTGAAGGATCAAGAAACTTGCCAAATGACTGTGCAGACACTGTTGATGACTCATCCAGATTGCTCACAGTACTCGTTATCATGCCTGTGTGCCTTTCTTCTGGCCTGCAGTTCTTTTCCTCCTACTAATGACCTGCTCTTGCCATTAACCCTTAGAGGTCAGTTCTGGGGCGCCTATGTCCATTCGCCATTGCTTCCAGACAGCTCGCAGGGCCTGGGCGTTAAATGCCCCTGGAGGGACCCTTAGACAATGACAGCCAGGAATACGAGGTCCCACAGTACTGCCTTGCAGTCGGGACAGGCTCTGAGGTATACACCTGAGAGTCCCCTGTGGGGTCAGGTCAGGCTCTGCCAGGACCTCACCCCAAGTGTCCCCTGGCGTCACTTCTTGCCCTTCTCTGTCCTACTTTTCCCATTGCCTTACTGGTTTCTCCTGGGATCCCTTATTCACAAATCTCTCAGACAGGAATTCTCACTTCAGAGACTGTTCTGGGGAACCCGACCTAAAATACAACCTATGTCTGCCTGAATTTGAAGCCACTTCTCTTGCTGGTAAGACGTGATGATCAAACAGAGCAACACCAGTTAGGGTAAAGTGGGTGGTAATGGTAAGAAGCTGAAGAGCAGGGAGAGGTTTCTTGGAGCTTAGGCAAGAAGAGGAAGGCCCCAGAGAGTTAAGAGAATAGTTAAGCCAAAGGATGTGTAGGTTATAATCCACTGGAGACAGCAAACATCCAGGGCAGGGGGTGGGGGTGGGGAATGATGTTACAGAAGAGTGGCATTGACCAGGGTGACAGAGGTCCCCAGAGAACAGAGGGAGCTGTGCCATCTGAGTGGAGTCCTAGTGAGCACAGTGCAGGAAGGGGGGCCAGGGTCAGACTGGGGAGGACTCTTCAGGATCAGGCTAAGGAGGACTAGGAGGTGGAAAAAACGTGCTCTTTCTTGGTAGGAAAGGTCTAGGTTCCAATGCTACACCCACCCCTTCTGGGAGGTATGTGACCTGAAACAGGTAACTCAGTTCACTGAGCAGTGAAATGAAAGGACTGATTTCAGATGTTTGTTTTGAGGATTAACCAAAAATAGCACAGTGAAAAACCCCTGGTCCATCACTAGACATTCAAATTGTGCTCCCTCTGCCCTCCTCTTTGCTCCAGGAGTTGGGGTTCAATTCTAAGAGGACTCAGTGCCAAGACTTTAATCAAGAAAGTCCAACTTTCAAAGTAAGACCTGGAGACCAACAAGGAGATGTTTGCAGGAGATCTCTGGGCTTGGTGATTAACTCCAACTGAGGAAAGTGGCAGTGGGCCCAGGAGGACACCTGCTGAGACTCTGGCAAGGACAGCTAGTGAGCAATTGGCTTGAGGGAGTGAAGGACAACCAGAAGCCCCAAGGGGCTTTGAGGTTTTGACCTGGTGGTCTGGACCAACAGGGATGAGAGAAGAAGCACTACCTGAGGGTGAAGGTGGGGAGTTTGATTTGATATTATGTTAAGCTGGAAGGTACATCCAGACATGATCCAGAGGAGCAACAGCATATGGCCAAAAGAATCAGACAGACCTGGGTTCAAATCCCAGCCCGCTGCTCTCTAGCTACATGACCAGCTAAGCATCTCTGTGAGCCTCTATTTCCTTATCTGCAAAAAAGAAGGTGAAGGCCTGATGCATACCAAATTGTCCGACAACTTATAAACTGATAGATACACAATAAAAATTTTTGTTTTTCCTTAACATTTCTCAGGCAAATGGAAAGGAGTACTGAGGTTGGCCACAGAGCCCTTCAGTGTAGATTTGAAAAGCCCTGGACTCCAGCAGAAGCTGAGGAAGGAGCAGAAGTTGAGATCAATTACCTTTTGGAGGAAAATCTGTCAAAGACTGATAGGCACCAAAGGTAAATTTTAAGTTAGTTGGCTACTTCTGTTTCCCCATAAGGAGAACAACTCAATTTAGTTGTACAAACATTTATGAGCCAGACGCAGTGGAAATGGGGATGCAGAGATGAATAAGACTCGGTTCCTGCCCTGGACTCAGTTTTTGGAGAGGTCGGACGTGCAGAGAACCAAGCAAAGAGCCACGTGAGAAGAGTGCTCTCAGATGTCTGAACCAAGGGCCGTGGGTTCACCGAGGAGGGGGTGATTCACTTTGCCTCGAGGATTTTATGAGGAATTAGCCAGAATCTGACTGAGATGTCTCCCAAAGCATTAAACACACATAATCATTTTTCAAATAAATGAACCGTGAATAATACACTTATACACTTAATTATTAGTTCAAAAATGATAGTTCAAAGCCAAGGAACTCGACCAACAATCCTAACCCAAAATTTCTAGGTCATTACAGTAAAAAGAGTAGGGAGATGAAGAATGTAGATCTGCAAGTATAGGATGCTCTAGATTCCAACTCGAACAGCTTCTAAGCCACATGGGTCTTCTAAACCCATGACATGGTTAACCAGGGTTGGCTGCCATCACAGAAACATCCATCTGTGCTTTATGAGCTCATGGATATGGAGCTGGGTGTCTGCATAGAGGAAAAATAGCGCTTTCCTATTAACTGGATCTCAAGTAGCCACTACAAAGACCAAAATGATGGGCCTGGGAGGAGCCTCATAGATTCAGCTAACTCAAACCCCTCTTCTGCTTTCCTGATAAGGAAACAACAAGAAGAGAAGTGATTCACACAAGGTCACCTAGGTGTGGAGAGAGATAGGAGAGAGCCTGGAGTTGCTGATTCCTCACCGAATGCTCCAAGACACCACCCTGTCTCTCGAAGGAATCCCTGACTCCAGATCCTTCAGAGTCCATGCAGCCATCACCCGCACAGCCCATGGGGTCTGGACTCCAGGGGATGATCACCCAGCAGGGAAGGATTCTTTAGTTAATAGGCTGATGGCTTCCTCAATGTTCCACAAAATAGCCTCACCTGATATTCCCTGCCAACCAAGGCAGGAAGTTCTGCTAATTTCCTTAATAATTTAATGAGATTATTAACCACTACCCTGTGGGGGCAGATTTGGTCTTTCCTCTTGGTTATGGGAATGCATCCATTTTTCACACAATTACAGCCTGAGAGGATCATCACTGGGACTGCCAATTGTGGGCTTATTAGGAGCAATTTAGACACGAGATTGGATTTCCTTTCTGCACAGAACCTTTTGTTCAAAGCAAATGAACTGGTGTTCCTCATATTAGTATATTAATAAAATGTTGTCCAAGGGGTGTTTGATCTTTAAGATGGGCCCAGTGTTGGAATAGTGAGAACACAGCCCTAGGAGCTGGGGTGCCTGGCTTCTTGTTGCACCTCTACACCCCTGGCACTCTGGGCCTCAATTTCTCATTATCTCCTGTGATAAGGTTGGGCCGGTGGGTCGTTCGGAACTGAGAGCCCACAAGCTATCCACACCACTTTAGGAAACATAACGGAATTCTGCAGATTACTGACCTAATGCCTCACACACTTAAGGAAATTGTGACTTCACTCCTCTTGGGTAGAATTATGTCTCCTGAGTGTGAAATACCAGTTAGCTCACCCTGGTCAGATGCTCTGGCTGTCAATGACATCATGAGGATTTAGAGGAAAACAATGGGGCAGGGGGATAACTGAGGAGATTGATTTCTAGGGTCTGTCTCTGGTGGACTATGCATTCACTGAAACTCAGCTTCTCTGACTGTGCCAGGCTGAACTTACTTCTGCCCCTCCAGCACCCCTCACTTGGGATTTCTGCTAACATGGGCATGAGTGCTTTCTCCCACCTAGGCTGAGCCTACCTTCCTTAAGATAGGTGGGGGGGGGGGGGGGGGTTGGCGGTTGTCGCTCTACCCAGGAGTGTGTGACAGTCGGCTCACGCTGGTTTGCAGGAGTCAATGACATGCATTTCTTCTGAGTTCAACAACTTCATGAAACCGGGCACAGTGGGAGTATTTACAACAGGGCAATCAAAAAACATTACAAATCAGGACTTTGTTTCCTCGGGGAAAGCTACTTGTTAAATATTAACTCGCACATCAATGACTACAAACATCCCCAGTGCTCAGGTTTTAGGGCGTAAGAACTGTAGAGTTGAATTTTGATGAATAAACGAATGACCAGAGTCAGCAAACATGGGGGCTAATGGGTTTCAGGAAGGCCAAGCTACACATACACAAGGGGAACAGAAAGCTGCCCAAGTCACTTGCATGAGGGGTTATAAACCAGAGCAGGGGTTTGGAACCTCAGCTGGGTTTTAAAATCACCTGACGGTACAGCTACATCCCAGTCCTGGATCCCGGGGGCGAATCCTTAAACATCAGTATTTTCTAAATATCCCTATATGATTCCAAAATAAGGCTGAGTTTGAGAACCACTGGTTTAGAGAAAATTTCTAGATTCAGCCTGCCCTGACCCCCATCTTCAAGCACCCCAGACATCCCCAGTGCCTACCACTGGAACACAGGGAGATTGAGAGTCAAGCAGAGGAATGAGATTTCACTGGTAGGTTCGTGGCCATCCCTCTAATAAGACGCTGGGCTACAAGGAGGCTCTCCTCCCACCTTGGTACGGTTTCGACTTTTTGGCTCATATCTAGGATTATGACTTAGTTCAATGGCCATTTAAGAAAAAGCATCTCAACTCTGTGGAAAAGAATTCAAAAGCCCCAGGCTTATAAAGAGAGGTTCCCTACAAGTGACCCATTGTCCCAATCTCCCTAGGCTTGAATGCCACTGCCATTCCCTTGGCTCCACGCCACATGTCTGCTGTTTTTCTCTCTTTAAAGGGCCAGCGCAGCACCACCTCCTCTTTGAGGCTCTCCTTGTTCTCCAGCGCCATCAGCAAGACATGGAGGCAAAAGCACGGGCTTTGGAGTTACACCGACTCTGAGGTCAAGCTCCTGCTCTGCTTGATAGCTGTGAAAATATGGCAAATCATCTAGCTTCCCTGAGCCACATGTTCTGTCTGTATAAAATGTGGTTGACAGGGGCACCTGGGTGGCTCTGTCACCTGGGCATCTGCGTTTGGCTCAGGTCATGATCTCAGGGTCCAGGGATCGAGCCCTGAGTTGGGCTCTCTGCTCAGCAGGGAGCCTGCTTCTCCCTCTCCCTCTGCCTGCCGTCCCCCCTGCTTGTGTGCTCTCTCTCTCTGTCAAATAAATAAATAAATAAAATCTTTTAAAAAATATATAGTTGACAACACTTAGATACATGGAAATAACATAGCTGGATGTGTTTGGAGTCATGCCCTGGAAAGGAGAGATAACAGAATCATCCAGGCTATTTTAGTCTAGTCTGTTCTGCTCTGCACTGGCCATTCCTTCTGATCAAGTCATAGCCCTCTCTGACCCTCAGTCTCCTCCTCTGAAAATGATGGAGTCTGACTGATGCTCGGGATGGGCCTTCTCAGTTCTAGAGGGACTTCGTGTCTCTGCCTCTCACCCACCATTTTTCTGCCTTCCACGGTGACTGATCTTTTTCTATATACGACCTGTCTCCCCAACCAGATTAGGGGACCCCAGAGAGCAGTGAATGTGCCTTATTAGTCTTTGTATCTCTAGAGCCCGGAAGAGTGCCCTAAACTTAGGACATTTATCACATTAGACTTCCATCACCTTAGCTCTCTCCTGCTTTGTGAGTGCCACATCCAATGAAGGGGCCAGCCTGAGCCCTATTACAGCGCCGCCTGATGCTCCAGCCCCAGGGCGCTTTGCCTCTGCAGACCTGAGGCTGCCATAGCTACTTGTAAACTGCTCAAGACATGCCAACTGCCAGCAAGGGTCTGCGGATACATCTCCCAAATTATAAGAAGAGCTATGCAGTGAATTACCAACAGATTAGCCATGGGATTGGATAATGTTCTTTCAGATGTCACCCACTTGGAATGATGCATAAAGAACACCGTGCGGGATCACCTGGATGTGGCCAAAGGAAACCGCTGGAAGTCACACCACACTGTGGGGCCAAAGCCCCATCCCATCCCTGGATCCCTAAGTCATGAGTTACACTCAGCAATCTCTACTCAGTAATTGCTTCTTTCCCTAAGTGATGCCAGAACCAATGTATTTTTTATTTCTCCTTAAATGAGGATGTGCTGGCGGGCCTGTATTTTTTCTCACCTAATAACAAGTGACAGCAAAGTGTGAAATTAGCTATAACAAGCACCAAAGACTGAATTTTGCAAACTCTCAAATAAGCTGAGAAATCAGGAGCTGGCCCTCAAGATCCAGTGGCACGTAGTGGTCTTATTGACCTGGAATCCGCTGGAAGGGGCTGGACAATCTCCCAGCTCCAGACACTCACTGGATTCTGGGGTTGGGAGACTAGTAACCCTATGACCACTGGGAAGTTTTGCTGATGCCAACACTGGCCCCTTTGATGCAAGCATCCCCAAAGATTGAGGCAATGCAAAGAAAATGGGGCTTGTGGAGATGAGATTTCAAATACTGCTCCCTGGAAGGGCTGATCTCAGTGTTTCATATATAGAATCCCAATCACACTAGAGAAACAAACAAAGGAGGTCCCGGATGTGTCAGAGGACTCCACACTGCTCATAACTGCTCGGCCCACTAGCTGTGCGGCCTCAGAGCAGGACTGCCACGTCAGGTCACACTGGCCAAACCCCTCACAAAGCCAGGCTGTGCCGTTCCCATTGGGGACGCCCCCAACGGCTCCCACTGGGGTTGTGCAGCATTGGCAAGGAAATCTCTCGGAGTTTTAATTTCATCATTTGTGAAATGGAGACAATAATGCCTTAATCATAGGACAACCGGGAAAATAAAATTGGGCAAGTGTATGAATTAGGCCATTTCCCTGTCCTCACTGCAAAGCCCAATCTTGGCCTATCCTTTGAGGCTTCAGACCCAGAGCACGGCAGAGTGGGAACCTCCCCTGCCCATCCCTTGTCCATGACCCCACCACATCCCCTCCCCACCCCTCGGCATGTACCCTGGCTCCTGCCATTCCCTCTTCCTCTCTCTCTCTCTCTCTCTCTCTCTCTCTGTCCCACTCACACCCTTCGGCACTAAGGCTCCCTTCTGAAAATGATGCCACATCTACAGAAAACCTCTGCTAGCCCCTTCAAGAGTCTGGGTCTCTATTCTTGTCTACCACTGGCTCTCAGCTTCACACCTGCCCTTCCGTGCTCCACTTTATGTTGGCCCCTGAAGACCTGATGCTTGCTTTGCCTGCTGGCCCCCCTTAGTGCTGGCCACTGGAGGGAACCAGAGGAAGCTTCGAGGAGGGAGGAGAAAGAAGAAATTGCACCTGTCAGCTCGCTTCCTGTGTGCATCCTGTCCACTCCCTCTCCTTGCCAGCCTCACCCCATCTCGCTCCTCACCGCTGCAGTAGTAGTCTGTCCAGTGACATCAACTGGATCCAGGTTTTTGTATTCTTCCCAACAACTTCACAACACTCTTTATTTTACTCCCTCTGTTGGCTCTGCAGGGTCCTCTCTCTAAGTTTCTACGTTTCATTATTCCACATCTTGTTCCCCCAGTCCTGCGGCAGGTGGCTTCCAATAGTCACTGTACCTGTGATAACATATTGTGCACTCAGGCTCTCTCTCCTTTAAGCTACCTAGTTAACAGTTCATCTCTGTCCTTTAAGTTACCTGGTTAACAATTCATTCTTCTGAGGTAATAACTCTCTTAATTTCATTCTCTTTGTTAAAAAAAAAAAATCATGCAGGTTCTTTCTCCTTACTGGACACTGACTGGTACATCTACATACAACTCATGACTTGGGACTTTCAAAGTGCATATCAAACAAACATACTGCTGTCATCTATCATTCATCTCCCAGCCCTTTCTTCTTTCTATCTTGAGGCCCAAATGTAGTGTCTGGCTCAGTGACTACTGGTGAATTTGTGAATAACATAAAAATGAAGTGTGAAAGACGCCTATGGGAGTCATCACAGTTCAAGGTATGATGGCAGATCACCTGGACTTCTGCCCCAGCCCCCTCCCTGGGATGGCAGTGGGGTAGATTCCTGCCAGGAATGTTCCACTACAAAAGACATTGAAGATCTCTCAAATTCAGGCCCCAATTAGTTCACCAGAAACCCAATCCATAAAAGAATGAGGCCTAGAGTCCTGGGATCCAATCCTAGCTCTGCAACTTACTCACTGCAAGACTTTGAATAAGTGATTCACCTTCTTTGAATCCGCATTCACAGGATAAGGAATGTGAGCCACTTCTCCTGCCTCATCTCCAGGAGTTTGCCCCAAGAGCGCCTGAGTACACATCACAGGAAGATATTCATCTTTTTCCAAATGTCTCATTCTCGCTGGCCGGTCACACCCCTGGGCCTCAGTCACATGGATCCCCTTGCCTGGAAAGGCTTGTCCTGCTTAGTCTTCACAAAGTTACTAAGTGCCACCTCCCCTGGAAAGACTTCTCTGACTACAGCACCATGTCCTGTGTCTGCAGAGTTAGCAGCTGTGTCTTCTGATGCTGGGGGTCACAACTTACATCTGCCAGAGAAAGATCAATCTCGATGTGACCATCTGTGTGAGTGTGTGTGTGTGTGTGTCCCTTCATGATGAGATCATGAGAACTTTGCAAGAAAAGATCTTCTTTCTAGCCATCTTTACATCTCTGGCACCCTTCAAACATTCTTGGCATCCATGTGTGCACATTAACCACAAGGTACGTCTAGGTGAGTAAACCATCATGGCTCTGCCCACCCAGAGCTTACAGTCAAGTGGGAAAAACAGATCAAAAACAAAACAAAACAATCTAATGAACCTGCAACTAAAAAAGAAATTTGAATCCTAGAACATGTTATGAGGGATGCAAATAGTGCCATGATAAAGACTAACTGGCAGAAGGGGACTACCGAGGAATCTCCTAAGAAGACTGTCTGAAGAGATGGCATTTAGGCTGAAATTTTCAGGCTGTGAAGGAGCCATCCAGCTGAAAGACTGGGGAGAGCTTTCTAGGAAGGAGACTCAGCACATGCAGGTCAGGTTCAAAGGACGGAAAGAGCCTGGCATGTGTGATGCTCTGGCAGAGGAGGGACAGCGGTAGCACACCGAGCAGCCTGAGCACTGGGCCGAGTGTGGGGAGAGATGGTGAGAGAGGGGGCTTGGTGTGTGGGTTCACTTGAGGTGCAAGGGGAAGACACCGACCTAATGGAATTTGATTTTAAATGATTACTCTGACCTCTAGCCTCCTCGCTTGAAAACAGGGCTAGCATTACCTACTTTTCAGGGTTTTCAGAGACAGGAGCCCTTCTTCAGATGTTGACCTCTACACCAAGGCTTGAAAGATCAAAGAAGACAGCTCCCTGAAGACTAGGCTGTTTTTCTTCAGTTGTTTTTGTTTGCTTGTTTGTTTGTTCCCTTGGCAAATGAATGTATGAATCACTTGATATTCGCTCAAGAGCTACTCTATCAGGAGTGGTCTCTGTTCATCGCTGGCAGCTAAAAACGCCTGACCATTCAGTGCTGATTTTTTTTTTATAGAGGTCAACATGTTGCCCACAGAAGTGGCCATCACCCAAACCTCCCACCTCTTGCCTTACTGAAAGGAGATTGACCCAGGAGACCACCGTGGTAAGGGCCCTTTGAAATCGTCAAAGCAAACAGCATTGTCTCATGGAAAGCAAACTGAAGCCCAAAGAGGAAAAGTCAGAGTGGCCAACACCAAAACTGGTCCTGTCTCCTAACTTGAGTTAACTAACTCAACTGTTAGTTAACTAACTAACTAACTGGAGTTCAATCCCCTACACTAACCTACCTGCCCAGGACAATTCTAAGGCTGAAGACACAGTGCCTTTGGGGAGCCAAACTCAAGCTTCAGCATCCTCACTATTGCTAAATTACCTGCTCTGGGGAGGTGTATGCACTTGGAAAGTGGACTGAAATTCACCCCCCTGGACTGCTAGCCTAGCACACAGCACTGTGCCCTCTGGCACAATAGGCAGGTAGCTGTGTCCCAGGCTTGAGAGGGCCAGATAAGCTGCTCACACTTAAATTCAAGGTAGTGTTCAAAGACCTCATTCAGCATCCAACTTCAACTTTACTAGAGGAAAAAAAAAAATCCCAGGTCCAGAGAGGAGAAGTGACTAGCCCAATGCCAATCAGAATTCATGGTAGACCTAGAATGAGCACCAGACCTTCAACTCCTGCCGGTGCTCTTTCCTATACGGGGTGCCACCCTCCTTCTCAGCACTGCTTTGAAATGGCAAATGGCATCCCGACCTCCTAGACTGGGCATGTCTGAGGGCTGTTATCAGAACTTCACTACCTTTCCCTCCCCTCCCTTCTTTGGGTGGCTGCCGAAAGCACCCCCAAAAAGTCTGATTCTGTAAAGCAGACATGCTTTACAATTGTCCAGGGGTAATTCCTAGACGACAGCCCAATGAAAGGGTATTCGGTATGTCTCACATTGGAAGAAGTGTCCCCCTCAATACACACACACACACACACACACACACACACACACACACACACATGCTTGAAACTAGCTGGTAATCTCAAAGGCAAGAGAAGAAAGGTGAGACTGGTCTGAGATCTAAATTTTTAACCCTCATCTGCATTACCATGCTCCATGGCCTTGGTTCAGTCTCCTACTACCCTGCTCCTTTGGATTTAAGTTTCTAAACAGCCAATCCATTAAGCATTGATAGGGCTGGGGAAGTGTTGTCTGTGTGTGTGTGAGAGAGAGAGAGAGAGAGAGAGAGAGAAAGAGGGTTCTTCATTTGGTTCTCAGAACAATTGACTAGGGTGGGTATTATCATTCATCCCATTCTATAGATACAACCATTTAATCAATCTCCAAATATTTAGCTCACCACTCTGTGCCAGACACTGTGCTAAGCAGGACTCCTATTCTCATGCAGCTGACACAATATCAGAATGGAGAAACCAAGGACCATAAAGCAGAAATTCATTAGTAAGCTAAGTCTTCAACTGGAGACTATTCCAGATCTCTTATTTTTTGTATAGCACTGAGTTGTATCTTGTTAAGACTAAAGATTGAAGTGGGGACAAGAAGATCCCCAGGGAAGGGACTCATTCATCTTCTCTGTCCTGAATCTTAGAGTAATTCTAGGGCAAGAGGATCATCTCTCCCTGCAAATGACTGGCATGCAGCAACTGTCTATAAACCATGTCATGACTAGGCAAAAAAGAGAAAACAGATCAATAAGCTTAACCACGTGCGCGCGTGTGTGTGTGTGTATGCATGCACGGGCGCACACGCATGCATGCACATGCGGAAGAGCCACAACTACCTAGAAATTTGCTATTGGGACAAGGAGAAGACCTTCCCTCCTTGCACATATACATTTTGTCCCCATGTTGGAGGCCCTCAGAAACCCCAGAGTGCTCTGGGTAGAGCCCTGCACAGACCTGGCCTCACTATCAACTCAAAACCAAACCCCCCAGCATCCTTGGTGCTTTCTTACCAAATATGAGGACCCCAGCTCTCCCACCCATCTTAAGCATATGTACTACACCTCTCAGTTTGCAAAGAACACTTATACTTGTTTCTCAGATATGAAGAGCCTACTATAGTAGCCAGTGGAGAAGGGTTGCAGGAGGAACATTTGGCCAGGGCCTCACACTCAAGATTTAGACTTTTTAAAAAAAGATTTTATTTATTTATGCATGAGAGACACAGAGAGAGAGGCAGAGACACAGGCAGAGGGAGAAGCAGGCTCCATGCAGGGAGCCCGATGTGGGACTCGATCCCGGGACTCCAGGACCATGCCCTGGGCCGAAGGCAGGCACTAAACCGCTGAGCCATCCAGGGATCCCCAGATTTAGACTTTTGATGTCCACACAAGGGTACAGAAACAGATATTGCTATTTAGGGTGTTGGAAACATGGACACTTTAAATGCAAATATTTAACAGTCTACCATTTTGTGGCTCTGTTTTAGCATTTCTCAGAATAAGAGCTCTAGAAATGCAAATATTCAGGGCACTTGACTTTGCAAGACCCCAAAAACACCCCTGGGAAGTCTAAAGAATAGGGAGTATCACCCTCACTTCAATATGGGGAAACTGAAGCCCAGAGCTCCCAGCTCAGAACCATCTAGAACAACCTGGCTCCATGTAGCTGAGAGCACCCTAGAGCACCTCAATTCCCTGAGGAATTGAGTAGGATTGCAAATGTAAAATACACATTGGGTTCCAAAGACTTAGTACAAAAAAGAAGGTCAAATATCTTGTTAATACTTTTTATATTTATGGCATATTGAAATGATAAGATTTTGGATATATGTACAAAATACATTTGGGGGAGTTTGGGTTTGTTTGTTTTTATAAAATACATTGTTAACACTTGTTCTATCTCCTCCTTTTCACCTTTTTAAATGCAGTTATTAGAACATTTGAAATTACATACGAAGCTCCCATTATATTTCTGTTGGCGAATGCTGGCTCTGAGGGAAGAAGTTGCCATTGGTCACAACTACATGCTGGCTTCTATTGCAGCACGAGGCATTCCTGCTAAGCATTTAGAAACAGCCTTGAGGATTTTAGACCAGCTCTTGCCCAAGTCAATGGAAATTATTTGAGTTCGGGGGGGTGTGTGGGGTGGGCCATATTTCCAAATCTATGGTTAGGCATCGTGTGAGGTCAGAGTAGTCAAGGAGGGTGGTGTATGAGGGGGCTAACATTTTGGATAAGAATGTCACACTAACTGCAGGCTTGCTTCCTATAAATCACCTTGATTTGTCACCCAATTAAATGGCAAAATGAAACATCCAGGCGGAAATGAAATTTTAGCTGCAACAGCAGCATCGTCCCACTCTGGCTTCCTGTGCGGAGAGCACTTGCCTCCCATAAGCTTTAAGCATGAATGTTGCAGGGGAGGCTCCAAGCACCCAGCTCCTTCCAGACCTTGTGGGCAAGAGTATGCCAGCCCTCAGCTGCCAGGGTGGTGGGCAGAGAGCTGGGCTTTGGGGACCCCCAGTTAGAAGGGGTGTTTCCCAGGGCCCAGGTCACCTAAGAATGAGTCCCCAGGTCACTTTGGTCCATGTGTCCTGAGCCTCATGTACAGACTAGGAGACAATGTTTTTACATAAGCCAAGTAAGTTTTAAACAAAATGCCAGCTTCTATGGTGCCAGCAAGCCACAAGGCCTCTGGTGGCCTCCCCTTCTGAAGAGACCTCAGTCAATCGTATCTTGGGAACTTTAGACGTACACCGTTCACCTGGAGACTGAGGTCCAGCTGATTCTGTCTTGTGTTCTCTGTGACCTTGATTATGTTCCTCCGTGCCTCTGGGGCTGGTCCCTTCTTCTGCACAACCAGGATAATATCGGCCTAGATGATATCTTAGGGTCTTCCTAACTCTGACACATGCTACCCAATTGCATTCCACCACACACAGACACACACACACAGACACACATACACAGGGACACACAGACATACAGAGAAACATACAAATAAATGTACACACAAAAGAGTACACACACACAGGCACACCGACAGAGACACACGGATACACACACAGACACACTCCTGCGGACCCACAGATACACCCACAGACACACACAAACCCTCTTGTACATAGACCTATATACAAATACATGTACAGACATATACACACAGACACACAACACACACACACAGACACACACAAACATACAGACACATATAAACATACACAGACCTACACAGACGTATACAGAGACATATGAACGCACACCCACAGACCCAGGCACAAATACACACACACACCCCCCACAACACACAAACACATACCATTCTACACAACCCATTTCATTCAAGTGATGACAAAACATGAACTTTCTACCAACAAAATGCTCCAGGCTTCAAAACTCCACCAAGACCCAGGCCCGGAGAGATGCCTCCAGTCAGACACAGGCACATACACACATACACACACACACACACACACACACACACACACACATCCCAGAGCCCCTCCTGTTTTCAGACCCATGGCCTCCTCCCTCCCACAGACTAGATGGCAGCCCCAGATCACCCCTCCAAGGCAAGAACTCTACTTCCTTGCCAGGTAACCCCACAGTTGCATATGTGGCTCAGTGGCCACACTGCCCCTTCACCTTCACCCGCAGCTCTGTGTTTTCATCCTCCTTCTCCCCAGGCCTCATCTCTATCCCCCACAAATGCACTGGCGCTCCCCACAAGTCACAAGTCCTCACGCCCTGCTGTCCTCCGTGACCCGTGTCTCCTCCTCTGGCCCACTAAGCAACCTGAGTGAGAAGCTCCCCCGCATGCCTTGTCCTGCCCCTCCTGGTGCTCCAGGACCCTCTGCCTTTGGCCTCTGGCTCCCTGAAAACCTCTCTGGCAGAATGACCCAGCAGCTCTCTGATCGCACTCTTTCTAGTCCTCACATGAGCAGCCCCGAGCCTCTGGCTCCAGGGCTCACTGCGCCCGGCTCCTGTGACACCACTCACCAGCTGCCCGCTGCCCGGGGTGCTCCTTCTCGGCCTTCGTGGTGACCCTCTGCATGCCCTGTGGCCCCCATCTGGCCTCAGCCCACACGCACCCCTGTGCCCCGCATCTGCCACCCAGGTCCAGAACTGTCCGCTCGGCATCTGCCCCTGCAGAGACGCCACCTGCCGCTCCCCCGGGCCCCCGCTCCAGTTGTTCGCACCACAGCCGGGCCTGGCCCCGAGCCAGGAGTCTGGAAGTCGGTCCAGCCTTCCTTCTCGTTTCCGCCAACCCGTCGGTGTTCCAGTGGTCACAAAACCCTGGCCGCTTGGCCGGTGAGAGCCCCAGGCCCCACCCATCCGCCCGGGCCCCTATCTAGAGTCAGGAGTGCCCCCGCAGTAACATGCCATCGCCGTGCTCCCATTCCCACGGCACCTTCTCCTCCGAAGGACCCAGTCCCTGCGGTTTAGACATTTTGTAATCCGACCTCCACTTAACTGCCCGGCCTTCTCTCTCGCCCCTCCTACACACATACCCAACAGCACAGAGATGCCTATTTTCACCCCCAAATTTCCACGTGCCATCTCCCGAAACTGGACAGCAGTTCCCGAGGTGGAGCAGCTTGCCCTGGTGATTGGCACCAGTGTCACCCCCTTTAGGGAGTATTCCCTGATGAGCTTTCCCAGCCTTTGGGCAGGACTCGGCACCCCTGCCCTACTGTCGCAGCGCCCTGTGCACATATTCAGCCCAACCCCCGTGCAGTCCAATACCACCCTCCATTTGCATCTTTCCTCCCCCGCTATACTGAGCTCCTTGAGGACAGAGACTGATTTATTTCTGAATTCTCAGAGATTCGCAACAGTCCCCATACATCGAAGGTGATAGACAAATGTTTATTGAATGATTGCATGCATGAATGAACGACTGAAGCAGGCTAACTCAGCCCAGGGCAGGAGTTCAGGTCCTACTCACAGCCCTGCCTTTTACTGGGAAGGTCAACCTCTAGTGCGGGTTCCTGGTGACACCTAGCAACAGTTGCCATGACAACTGAAAGCACCATTTTTCCCAGGGCAATCCTGACTCTCCCCACCTGGCTATAGGCAGATGGAGGCAGCCCCTCCTGCTTCAGAAAGCAGCAAGAGGGGCTAGCCTCCCGAAACACTTGATCCTATGGCCTGGGGCAGAGGTCCTGATGGAGATGGATAAAACTGGATTCCTGCAGTCAGATGTGCCTGGGGACTCTAGGCAAAAGGAGGGACAGACTGGGCCAACTGGCAGTGGAATCGTGAGGACAACTAAAGGGAAAGCTTATCAGAGGGTCTCCGTGTCCACAGGGGGCTAGGACCAGAGGCTGTCCCTGGGGTGTGCGTGTGGGGAGGGTGGGAGAGAGCTGGCCTGTGGGCTCCATCCAGAACACAGACTGCACAGCTGGCACACACCCTTTCAAGGTCTTCAAGGACTCATGCCAGGGCCCCAGCTCCCTTCCCAGGGCAGCTCCGGGCCACATGTGTGCTCCTACAGTTCCTAACAGTCCCCTTGATAAATCACCACCCTTGTACTTACAGTTCAATGTCAGTTAGATCCCAGAGGGGAGAGGCTGTGTCTGTCTGAATCATCACTACATCCTCAGTACCTCGCACCGTGCTGGCGCATAGCTGCACTATGGGTGTATCAATGAATTAAAAGCTCTTCTGAGACAAGAAGAGGGAGCTCCTGAGGCTAAGAGGCCAGGAAGAGAAGCCACCAAGGGCCTATTCTGTGCCAGTCACACTGCATAAATGGACATCTTTATGGGAGAAGAGGAAACCAGGGCTCCCAGAGGGCAAGTCACTTACAAGGTCATATGGATAAAGTGGTAGAGGTCAGGATTTGATGAGGCCTGTGGCCACAGGCTTGTGCTTGGTGCTCTACCCACACCAGAGTCACTGGAGCAGGGATGATCCCTCCACACCTTCCCGTCCCTGGCTTCCTTGTCCCATCTAGCCTGCACTCACTCTCTCGGCAGGGAGCACCTGACTCTGTGGCTTGCTCCCATGTATCAGAAATCCTTCAGGTGAGAGAGGCTCTTGCTGCCTTCATCCTGTCACCCAGGCACCCTGCCAGTGCCTGGCCCTGATGGAGAAGAGGTGCTGAGTACATTACTGCCAGAGAGACCCCAGGTGGGTTCAAAGCAGAGAGAATAGCAGTCCTTCCAGCTACAAGACCTGGGGACAGCCACCTCCCACCCCAGAACTTCATAAAGGAACTCTGCCTTTCTCTTTCTCCTCCCCCCTGGAGCTGGGTTTGGTTCATTCCTGGCACTCTACAGCAGCTTGACAGAGTAGTGAAAATAATTTCCATTATAACATTCTGCTTACCTCATCAGGCAGAAAGTTTCTGGACTTTGGATTCAATTTTAGCCTCCACTGCTCAGAGCTGGAGACATTGGATACACCATGTAACCTCCCGGAGCAGAATGCAGGGCAGTGGGTAAAGCAAGGAAGGATGCCCCAAATATGGGCTCCTTTTCACAGGCTTCCTGGCTCAGCCTAAGGGCACCCAGGAGCTGGCTCAGTCCAGGCATTAAATATGGCCCAGGCAGGAAGGGGTTAACAGGACCCAGCACAGAGTTCCAGAAAACCTGCTACAGACTGAATGCCTCTACCCAAAATTCACAGGTTGAAGGTCCCCAAGGTGATGGTATCTGGAGGTGGGGGAGGTTATCAGATTACAGGGGCACAGTCCTCAAGGTGGGATCAGGGCCCTTGTAAGAAGAGCTGCTCTCTTTCTCTCAGCCATATGAGGACACAGCGAGAAAGTGGCCATGAAGGAGCCAGGAGGCAGGCCCGTCACCAGATACTGAATCTGCAGGTACCATGATCTTGGACTTCCCAGACTCCAGAACTGTGAGAGATCACATAAAGCTTCAAGGGGGCATGCCATGTAGAAAGCCTGGCACAAAGTAGGTACTCACAATTACTAGTGCCCCATCCCCACGTCCTCCCACCCGAATTCTCCTGGAAATAACATCTGTGCTCTTCATCCCATTAAATATGAGGCTACATTGGGGTAACAGAAAGGCTCTGACTCCTGAGGGCCCAGGGCAGAGACTCCAGTTTAGACCTTCCTCATAGTCCTGTCCCCTGCAGACATAGACATGCTAGGCCACCCTGTCAAGGTCTGAGCTTACAGCCACACAGCTCAGAGGGAGCATCTCCCACAGCCCCAGCTGGGAGTCCAGGCCAAGGAACATCGTACTGCCAATCAGGGTGCCATGTGGCCAGCCCTGCATGGCTCATTCTGTTTCGAGGGGCCTCAGGGCAGGGCTCCCCATGAAGCATCCTCCCCTCACCTCTTGGAACTACTCCTACCAGCCTGCAATGAGCCCACACCTTCATAATTTCTGAATCTCAAGCTTTGGAAAGATTAACTGTCCCTTCATGATCACAAAGGAATAAACAAGTGAGACAGTGATAACCCTGCACTCTTTTTGTCATGAGATTTTCTTAATAAGTCTTTGGTTTGAGTTTTCCCAGTTTCTTAGATCCCTGTGGAAAGTTCATGCTTTTAAGTTAAAAAAAAAAAAAGTTAAAAGGAAATAAAACCTTTTACTAGTTATGTGACCTTGGGTGCATGCTCAGCCTAATCTCTAAGATTCAGTTTCTCCTCCTGGAAAACGGAAGATGACCAACTCACGTGCTCTCGTGGGGTTCAGATAGGATAATGCATTTGTAAGCATGCAGAGGCAGTATTGTTAGGAATGGTCACAAAACCCTTTCATAAGGGAGCTCCAAAATAAATGTACCTGTCAAAATGTAAAATGAACATGCCCTTTGATCCAGAATATGTAAACAATATCCATAAGCAAAAGTTTACCAAGATGTGTTTATGTGTATATTCAAAACCGGAAACAACACAACTGCCCCTCACACATCCATCTTCATAGTGACATACTATGAAATAGGTCCCAGATGAGGGAATGGAGTTTGAAACAAATCATTAGTAGGGAAAAAAATGCACCAAAGTGCAAAGCAGTGCCTATGATACAGTTGCAGCAAATAAAAAGGAGATAATCATAGATATTATGATAGCTGTAGAAATGCAATCTACCTCCATTAGAAGGATCCAGAAGAAACTGCTGATAGTGTTTACCTTTGAAGAAACAGACTGGGGATCCAGGTGTAGAATTTTGCCTTTTGTTTTCTATCTTTCTGAGTGTTCAAATATGTATGCCACGTCTGTGTATTCTTTTTAACCAAATGGAAGAATGGACCACAGGTACACAAAATTTGTAAGCGCTTTTCTAAATTTGCAGAGCCGGAGACACTTATCAGAATACTTAAATTAATAATTTAGCTTATTAGAATAAAACAAAAACCTGAAATGTACCTCATGCATTGCTGTGTTTTAAAAAACACCTCAAGACACTGCAGCTCCTGACAACCATGATTTATTATGTGCCGTGAACATGTGGCTGGCTGGATGGTGCTGAGCTGGGTTAGCTCAGGAAACTGCTTTCAGGGGCACCTGGGTGGCTGTAGTTGAGCATCGGCCTTTTGCTCAGGTCATGATCCCGGGGTCTAGGGATCGAGTCCCGCATCAGGCTCCTTGTGGAGAGCCTGCTTCTCCCTTTGCCTGTGTCTCTGCTTCTATCTCTGTGTCTCTCATGAATAAATAAATAAAATACTTAAAAAAGAAAAAAAAAAAAAAGAAAACTGCATTCAATTGACGGTTGCCTGGAGCCTGGGCTTGGCTGGGAATGGTTGAAAGCCCAACTGCCCTGTCTTCATAGTCTTTCTTCTCAGACCTCTTCATGCTATGGACTCCCAAGTTCTAGAAGAGTCAAACAGAAACTGTAAGAGCTCTTGAGGCCTGGACTCCAGGACATGTCACTCATAGAACATGTTTTGGCTGAAGTAGGTCACAAAGCCAGCCCAGACGTAAAGGATGGGGGAAAAGACCTCACCTCTCACAGGACAATCGGCAGAGAGTATGTGGGCATATGTGATGTCCTGTGTCAATGTTATCAGTAATTGCCTATTGAATGACTAAAGACATTATGTGTATCAGTACATGTTGTGATGTTCAGTGTCCAGGGGCCCCCCGGGCCATCGGACCAAGGTAGACCTGGCTTAATAAATATATGTTGAAGGAATAAATGAACAAACAAAGCAGCTTCAGTCTTCCAGCAGCCTCTCTGTTCTAACTGCTTTGACATCCTAAGAACTTCAGGCATTAGCAACTCCAGGTCAGCCTGCCCTAGGGGTCACTGCCCTGGGTTGTCAGTGCAGGGATGTGGCTTAGCCAGGCTCTGGGAGGGGTGAGGTATGTCATGGGGACATAGCTTCCACAGAACTCACCCCCCCCCCCCCCCGCCCTCTCCCATTCTGATTGCCCAGAATCCCTACACACGCTCAGGGGCCTTGGGCTTAGTCTGTGGAGCATCTCTTGAGAAGCCCCCCCACCTCCCCAGGCCATGCATTCTTAACATTGTGTCTGTTTTACGCCCTCTCCTGCCCAGATTTCTCCAGGTTTCAAATACCCACCTGTCCCCCCACCCCCCATTGGAGGGAAGTCATCTGGCTTGAGGGAAAGAGCAACATGCTAGGAGTCAGGAGATAAGCCTTCAGGTCCAGATTCACCTTGCCTGCCACCTCCGGGGCTCAGTTTCCTTAGCAAGAGAATTAGGGCCATTCGGACCCTGAAGCCTCAGTGGGGGGCCAGTCTGGGACTGCTCTGCTCCAATCAGGACAGCTCCAATGCCACCCTCTCTCCTGTGTTGGCATCTTTTTATTTTTTAACCACTTTAAACTGAAATACAGCTAACACTAGGATGGATTAGTCTTAACAATGGGCTATAGCCTTAAAATAATAATAATAATTTCAAGCAAACTTTAAAGCACTATCTAGAAAAGAAAAACTATCTTTTAGCTGTGGCATGTAGGGGATCTGTGCGTTCTCTGAAGGTGATGGTGGTGGGGAGTGGAGTGTGTCGGACTGGGGACAGGGGAGGGGCGTGCGGCGCTGGTGGTGGCTGTGACCTGCAGCTTGGGAGAGAGGCCAAGGCCTGCCGGAGTGATCACCTGCTCGGCGTGCCCTCAGGTGATGGTGACGAGAGCAGGCCAGCCCTGTGAGTGGCAGCCGCCGCAGGCAGGGTCTCGTACACACAACAGAACCCGCGATGGGAGTTACAATGACTGATTAAGCCTCGCTCGCTCCCAGTACCCACAGCCAAACACAATGTTTGTTTCGTGTATTAAATCTGGAGAAAATCTACCTGAAACAAATAAATGCACTTCCAGACTTGGTTACCGAGAAACAGAGCTGTCTCGTAGCCAACCGCCCACCTCTCCCCGCAGTCTCAGGGCCCCAGATCAGCGGTAGGAAAAGCCACAGGGTGGGGGAGCACTCTGGGCACCCTCTCCCCGTTCTCCATCCATCACTTGATGACTGGCTCTACGCACACCTACGGGGAAGCCAGCGCACCGCTGCAGAACAAATACCAGGCTGGCTTTAGAACTCAGCTTTGCAGCCTGCTGGTCGCGTGTACTTAGCAAGTAACAGAACCTACTAACAGCGTCTCAGTTCCTCAGATGTAAAGAAGGTATCAGGGATGCCTGGGCGGCTCAGCATTTGAGCCTTTGGCTCTGGTTGTGATCCTGGGGTCCCGGGATTGAGTCCCACATCGGGCTCCCTGCGGGGGCCCTGCTTCTCCCTCTGCCTGTGTCCCTGCCTCTCGTTCTCTGTGTCTGTAATGAATAAATAAATAAAATCTTAAAAAAAAAAAGGCATCCTGATGCACACCTCAGCGAATAAATATAAAAACGCCTGGCCCACAGTAGCACTCAACTATCAACTATCACTTCCCCCATCCTCTTCTCTCTACTAAGAGCAAAGCTCTGGGCTCCAAGCTGAGAGAAAGGACGGAAGGAGAACAACTCTGTCCTCAGGAGCTTACAGAACAGTTTAGGGGAAAGGAGGACAGATGTGTAGCAGACAACCCCAGTGGTCAAGGTGAAGGACAAGAGGATTGACGACTGTCACAAGCATGGCCGCCTTCCTCATTCCTTATGCAGGGCTTCCCTGCCCCCGACAGCCCAGTCCTCTAGCCAGTCACGTCCTCTAGGGCTGTGCCATCATGCCCAGCCTCTGAGCCAATGAGAACCCGAACTGGCACTGGGGTAGAGACAGTCTCTACTGATCTTTGTCAGAAGTGAGAGGAGCTCTTGTACCACCATCACCACCACCACCATGTCTACAGAACACAACACTCACACACACGCACACATACACACACACACACACACACACACACACACTGCACTCCACAAAGATGCCCATGCTCACATTTCTAGAACCTGTAAATATGTCATGTGGCAAAAAAGGAGCTGGCTGCTGTCATGAGGGTTACAGACTTCAAAATGTGGAGGAGGATCCTGGACTATCCAAGTGGGCCTATTCTCATCCTATGTGCACTTAAAAGCACAGAGCTTCCTCCAAATGGAGTCAGAGAGAGGCAGCAGATGGGAAAGTCAGAGAGATGTGAATCACAAGAGGAACTAAACCCACCACTGCTCAAGGGCATGACATGGAAATCACGAGAAGGGGTGCTTGATGTCTCTGGGAGCAAAGAGCAGCCCCAGCTGATTGTCAACAGGAAACAGGACCACAGCCCTACAACCTTAAGGAACTGAATTTGTCCAACAAGCCGATGGGGCTTGGACACAGATTCTCTCCCAGAGCCCCCCAGTAAGGAATGCAGCCCTGCCAGCACCTTGGTCTCAGGATCGCTAGACATTTAGTGGAGGACACAGTGGGACCCTCTAGACTCCTAACCCACAGCAACTGACATGGGTACTATGTTAAGCTGCTAAGTTTGCAGTAATAGTTACATAGCAATAGAAACTAGTACAGGTACAAACACTCTACTACCAATACCATCACCACCAGATCACTAACGCTCAGGATGCCCATCACCCAGATAGGGATCATGCCATCATCACCATCATTCCCACCCATTGCTGCTCACACTTCTACCAATATTGCTACCACCTCCACCACTTCCTACCACATTCCACCATCTTTATCATCACTGCCCCATCATCACCCGCCATCATGGCCATCAGTGCCACCCCATTTCCTTCACTTCATCTCCTGTACCCCATCATCTTCAACACATCACTTCCACATCACCTCCATTTCCACCACATCACCTCCACATTATCTCCACCCCACCACCTTCACCCTCATTGCCTCCACCCTATCACCTTTATCCCCTTATCCACCATAACACCTTTAGCCCATTACCCTGCCACCTCCACCCCACCACCTCCACCCAACCACCTTCACCTATCACCCTCATCCCACCACCTCTACCCATCACCCTCACCCTGCCACCTCTGCCCATCACCTCTACCCACCACCTCCACCCACCACCTCCACCCCATCATCTCCACCCTACCACCTCCACCCACCACCTCCACCCCATCATCTCCACCCCAGCACCCCCACCACTTCCATACCATCATCTTTACCCCATCACCTCTACCCCCACCATCTCCACCCCCATCGCCATCGCCCTGAGCCCTGCACTCTTGTCTAAGTACCAGGCTTCAACCTCTCCAAAAAATGTCTACCTTGTTTGTGACTAATCTGTCACTGGTCTAGAAGGTTTCTGCTCTAGATTTGCATCTAGCACCATCTGATTTATACATACGATAAGGTTCTGCCCTTAATCTAATTCTTGTGCGTCCCTTTCTCCTGAGTTGAATCTTGCCAGTAACTGGGCAGGTCTTTCTGAAGGAGTGGACACAGTAGCCACCTGAGAGAGGAAACTCTTGCTGCCTTAAAGCCCCTTCTCCTGCTGTTCCTACATGTCTCTCTCCCTTCCTCTAAACCTGGATCAGGGGGCGCCTGAGTGACTCATTAGTTAAGCATCTGCCTTCAGCTCAGGTAATGATCCCAGGGTCCTGGAACTGAGCCCCATGAAGTCACACTCTCTGCTCAGCTGGAAGTCTGCTTCTCCCTCTCCCCCTACTCGTGCTCTCTCTCATTTTCTCTCTTTCTCTCAAATAAATAAATAGAATCTTAAAAATAATAAAAATAAACTTGAATCAGAACCCTGAGATGTCAGCAAATGGAATCAGAGTTGAATTTGCAACACTTTAGTGCAGATTCACAGTATTAGGTTACTTGAGTAAATCTTTTAAAAATATTGATGCCTAAGTCCAGTCTCAGAAACTCTAACCCAGCTTATCTGAGATGGAACCATGTGATAATATTTTTAAAGCACCCTAAGTGCTTCTAATATGCAACCAGGACTGAGAACCACCCCTCCCAAGGTGTTGTAACTAAGCCTCATTTCTACCTCTGTTTGGTGTCTGCTGTGCCTGACCCAAACCTGATTTTGCTGATTGCTTCTTTTCTCACTTAAAATTTCTGGCATTCTTTTCAATTTCAGTCAAGACTTTAAGGACCACAGACCTACCCCCTCTCATTGCTCCTCCAGCACTGGTCACGCCCATGGCAGGGTCTTGGACACAAATCCCCTAAATTTAGGGACCTCCTCCTGCCCCACTTACACAAACCTACTCAGAGCCAAAGAGCATTCCCCAAATGACATATTACTAGAAAGTGAAACAGTTGGTTGCTGTGATAGAGACCATTCACCCTTGAAATTCTCTACATCTTTTAATAACTACATTTTATTTAGCATATCCATGTGGCAAGCACTATGCTAGACTCTTCAACTGTAACCCAAATATCATCTGGAGCCCCACATAGTCTGGTCTGGTCCCTATAAAAGAAAACCCAGCCTAGCAGGCAATAGAGTTGAAAAGCAATTACAATCTTTACTGATTTCTTGATATGAAGTGAAGAAATGGTTCATAAATAACCTGCAACTCTTAAATACCTCTTTTCTATATTCCTCTTGCCTCCATGGATCACACTTCAGAGCTTCCCACAGCCTTTCTATATATGTCCCATGTCAATTCTTCAGCCCAAAGTCAACCTTCCCCCAACTGCACCCTTCACTACCCCCTCCCCTCATTTTCCTTCTGCTTCTAGTTTTCTCTTTCCTAAGTCATTCTTGGCTCTTTGGGATGTAAATTCCCATACTGTCTGTGGCATGTGTGTCCTCTCTCTCTCTCACACACAACTCAGATTCTGATTCTGAACTGCTGCAAAAGCTCACAATATGAGCTGGTAGGTTCCAGAGACAATTTCTTTAGTTCATAGATATGGGCAGATGGGGCCAGGGAGGATGGAAGGCCTCAAATACATGGTTTAATGTAATCTATTATATCCCTCTAGCCTATAGATATTATCTCACTGAACCCTCAGTAAAGCCAGTGGGGCAGGTGCTACTACTCTGCTCACTCTACAGACAGGGACACTAAGGCAGAGTGAAACTGATTAACTTAGGCAGGCGGGATTTGAACCCAAGCCTCGCTTCCTCTTAAGCTCTAAGTCTGCCTTGGAACAGGCCTCCAGAAACCTGGCCGTGATGTAGAAGGAGCTGGAAATCCAGCAAGACTGGGTTCCCCAGCACCCACCAGCTGTTTACTCTGACTCCACTGAGGAGCAAATGGTCAGACTCCCCTTACAGAAACAGCCTCAAACCCCTCCTGTTGCCAGCGACTCTGGGGATGTTAATCTTAGTACCACTTGGCAACTAATGAGGCTGAAATGGTTAATTCTGGATCCCCAATACTTGCACAAACAGATTATACAGAATTCCTTTCTTATTGTAAAAGGACCTCTTTTTTTCCCCCTGCCCTTCCTCCCTGTTAGGCAAACCATGGACAGGATGGTGGCCCCAAGGGAAGGGGCTCCGGCAGCATACTTACTGTCCATAGCATTAGCAACTTTGGGCTGCTTTCTTTCCGTCTGCTTTCCCTCCTGGCACTAAAAGCTCATTAAGGCACAGACAGAAGAGAAATGGCTGGAGTGGGGAGAGAAATTCTTTGTTTCCCAGAAATTCTGCTCTGGGCTTCCACTGCCTGTTTCCTAGCAGCCTAGACCTGCGGTGACCCCTCCAGAGACAGCTGGAAACCTGGCCAGGGTGGGGGATGCACGCAGGACAGGCCTCCAGCCCACCCAGACTCAGACAGCACCTTCTCTGTACGTAGAGCACAAGCTTGAGATCAGACCCCGATATTTTCTGGTTTAGAATCATTCACACCTGGATAGGGCTGCATTTACCTGAGTACTATCTGGGAAGCCACAGTCTGCTGAGCAAATGAATAGTGTAAATGAGGCTGGGGAGTGGGGGAGTGTTTAACCTACTTAAGAGAATCTCTTTTCTCGAGCACTTTAGCACCTTCCCTTTGCACAGAGGAGAGTGACTTGCTGAATGCCAGCCATTCGAAGCTGGCCGGCCTCCTCTGGGGCCTCTGGTGCTCAGCACTTAGTTCTCACTGCAGGAGGCTCTGGGAGTCCCGAGAAGTAGGCAGCACTGCTCATGGGGAGGTCCCGGCAGAGGCTGACACCCGGCCTCCAAACCTGCCCTGCCCCAGAGCACCCAAGGCTAGCAGCTGGCTCCTTCTGAGCCTCTGGGTCTGTATCTGGAGGGTAAGAAGGCTGAAGAGATGATTTCTGAGATCCAGCACTGCCCTTGCATGAACTCAGTTATTTATAGCCTCAAAGAACTTTTTAAGAATCTGATTAATACCACCAACATCTACTGGGCACCTGCTGTGTGCCAGGACTGTGCTGAATGCCCAGACATCCCCATGCACGAGAAAGTGTCAAACCCTCCCATCATGGAGTGTACTGCCCAGGGGACATGCTTGTTACGGAGTGAGGCACGTATGCACACATTCACACCCAAACTTGCAAACATGTTCCCGGAGACCCTGGATCCACTAGGTCCCTCCTCACACCTCAGATGACCTGCCTACCCCTCCTTCAGATTAGTTGTAAGGCTCTCTCCAACCCTAAACATTCATGCCAGAGGACATTTTAAAAAGAATTTTATTGAATACTCTTTATTTCCCACTGTTAATTGTGAGACCTTCTGAAGCCAATGTGGCAGGAGGCCAGGAGTCAATTTTGAGTTTTAGACCTGATTGGCTAATCATTTAGCCACCGGCCTTAGGCATTTAGCCTCTTGTGGCCTCACCCATAAAAATGGGGGTACAAATGTTGTCCTCGTGCATGTCAGCAAAATGGTGTGAGGACCAAATGAGACTTTTCACGTACCAGGGCTTCGGAGCAATCACAAACCAGTGCAAGCAGAAAATGCTGACGCTATCTTTCCCAGGATCGTGTCTAGCAGACCCGCTGTGCAACTGTCTAAGAAGCTTCCCGTCTCAGCCTCGGTTTTTCCATCCGTGAAATGGGCACGGTGGGTTTGCTCTCACCGAATGCTGAAGGTTAGAGAGAGCTCAGTGCACAGAAGGGGTTTAGCAAACGGTAACTGCTGGCGGCTCTCCTCGCCGTCCTCGTGCGCTTACTGAATCTGGAGTCTCGCCCTAGCAGCTCTGGAGCACTCGCTGCAGAGACTGTGGAGGGCGGAGTCCTCTCTCAGCCACCTTCACCCGTGCACTTCGTGTCCAGGTGTGTATTCCCGGCAGCAGCACGCCTGGCCCGAAGTCTTAATGAGAACCAGGAGCCCTGCGCAGCCGGAAGGTGCAGCCGCTAGCCATGCATGAAGTTAATTTAGCTTCTGTAAATGCCTGGCGGTTTGGGGAGCAGGAGACAGGCTGGGCCCGCATAGATGATCCGTGCTCTGCCTTGGAAATGATGGGGGAAACAGCCCTCCAAACCCAGGCATTTTCATTCCCGCAGAGACTCTGCTGCAACAAGGGGAGGCTCATTGTTATCTTGGGTTTGTTTTCATCTTAAGTTGGAAAGGTTTCCAAAAACATTCATTTCATTGTTTCTCTACTCGCTGCTAACTCAATAAAAGTGGGTCTTTTAATTAATTGGCTTGTTTCTTTGAAGGAAATAAAAATGTTCTTGTTACTTTCCCCGTGGCTCTCGCAGCCTCCAGAAAAGTCCTTCTCGGGATGGGCCGGCTCCTGGATGCCAGAGGTGGGCAGGACCCCACAGAGCACACGGTGCAAGTGGGCAGGGGTGGTGACGCGTGCACAGTCCCACGCCAAGCTGGTGGCCGTGCTGGGACTGAGAGCCAGACGGGAAAGGCTCAGGGCTGGGTCTACGTCCCGTGGTTCCTGCACCAACAGCTCGAGACCGTGCTCTCGGAGACCTGCGGTGGGCAAGCAGTGGCCCAGTGCCGTTCCCTCGCATTGCGACACGTACACGTGTATATGTATAAAAGTACAAGAGGTGGCAGTTTTTACAGTTGTGGCCATTCTCCTATTTATAAATGAAGAGATGAGTGTCTAGATATTTTGCTGTAAAGCAGATTTCTACTCAGCAAACCCTTTTTTCCCTATTGATGTTCCTCATAAAATCAAAGCAGTGGATTGTTGTAAAAAGAAAATTGGCCTCTGGATTTAATAAAATTACCCAGGAATGTGGCAATCCACTCTAAATACATGTTTAAGGGGAAAACGAAAGTGTTCCCATGAAATATTAATAAAAACCCTGAAAATATTAACCAAACCTAGTGCTGAAATGAGAAAGCAAAAATATGAAAGGTGATCTTGGAGCTCAATGCTGGAAAATGTGGCAGTACTCCCTTCTGCCCCTGCCAGCTCCCTACCCTCCTCCCACCGGTGAAGAAGCTCTCCGAGGAGGTCTCAGCCAAGTTGGCCCCCAGCCCCAAATGCCCCAGGGCCCCCAAGGTGCCAGCTGAAGCAATGCTTTGAAGCATTCTCCACTTTCCCAATCGGTGACATTCACGGGCATCTTTCCAGACACCCTCCTCGGGGTCCACGGCCATGGGTGTTATGCCATCATGGCTCAGGCTCTTAAGGAAAGGATACTCCTTCTGCTCCATCCTTGCAGAATCCACCCCTTTTAAGAAGCCTTTCCAGATGTGTGTGGTCAGACTTTACCTTTCCCTCCCTGGCCAGCCCAAGCACATGCGCTTCTGCAATGCTCTAGCGGCTGTAGGAGCCAATTGCACTTTTCAGTTCAGATGCTGCTTCTATTGCATACTGCAAGCTCCACCATTGTGCCCTTGCTGGATTTCCGCCTCGGGAGAGTGGTGTGCAGAGTTTGAGCCTGTAGTTCTGTCATTTACATACCTGCTACTGTCTCAGTGATGTGTTTATGTACTTCTCTCTCTCTCTCTCTCTCTCTCCCTCTCTCTGTCGTTGCAAGGTGCAGAGCCTTCTGTCTTTTACTTGTGGATGTTTCCCTAGGACCTGGGAAAACACCCACAGCAAACCCACAGCAGCCACTGACTGAGTAGATCCTTTTTTTTTGTTGTTTTAAGATTTTATTTATTTATTCATGAGAGACAAACAGAGAGAGGCAGAGACACAGGCAGAGGGAGAAGCAAGCTCCCTGCTGGGAGCCAGATGAAGGACTCCATCCCAGGACCCCAAGATCATGGCCTGAGCCAAAGGCAGACGCTCAACCACTGAGTCACCCAGGCACCCCCCTGACTGATTAGACTCTTAAAAAAGGTGGAGATTTCTGCCCAGGACACTGTGTCTCCTGATGTCGCATTTTCACCTTTAAAGTGGGACTAATAACAGCTATCCTTCTGCACATTCATTATTTTACATCCGTGGACCATTCAGTCTTCCAAACAGCCCAGGGAGGTGAGTCTCGCTGTCATACTCTACTTTCCAGATGAGGGAATGAGATTTAGAGATAAGTGAGTTTACACAGCCTGGAAATAATGAAGCAGAGTCACTGCTGCCGAATCTGGTGTGCCTGTGGGTGTTACCTTTCAAAATGGAAGAAAGAGAGACATGCAAAGGAATAAAGCCCCATTGGTAGAATATTTTCCCCTGTGGCGCTAGAGGTGGAAAAACTTTCAGCTGAGAGAGCTCCCCAGGGGGAAACAGGTACTTGCGGTCCACTCTGCCTCCACTGGGGCCAATGCTGGGCCCAGCCTCTGCCCGTGGGTGGGACTTGGTGCTGCCAACCAAGACAATCTCCTTTCCTTTCTTTGCATTCCCAATACACGTCTTTTAGAGAGATTTTATTTCCCAGCAAACATATTTTCGGAGCCTGTATTGTCCTAGGAACAGTTAGAAGCTGAAGCTGACACAGAAGTGTCTCAAACAGGAGTCCTGCACTCAAGAAGCTTTTGGTCCTATTGGTGTGTAAAGGTGTTACGTTGAATTAACCTTGCTTCACACACATCTGCTTCTGGTTATGGATTTACTCTTTTAATAATGTATGGATGCCATCTCATTTACATACTCTACTAGGAACATTTTTTTCCACCAGCAGCCATTAACCATAGCTCCGCAGGAGGAGATGTCTGGAGTAACAAAAATATTGGAAGGAGTTTTGGAGCAGATGAGCCCTGGCTCCCACAGGTGTTCCTGGAGATGAGCACAGATCTTCAGTGAATACATAAAATCGTCTCCTGCTCCTCTGAAATGCTCTCTTGCTCTGCTAGCTGTGGCCGCCCTGCCCTCATCACACACAAGGGGTGGGTACTCTTCTTGGACTGAATGTTCCTGGCTCTTTCCACTCTTGGCATCGCTCACTCAGCTCTGGCCACTCAGCTCTCATTGTGGTTTGGCAAATACATCCACTACTCTCCTACCTCAGGGCCCTTGCACAGGCTTTTCTGTCTGCCTGGAATAGTTTCTCCCGGAAAGCCATGTGGCTCATTCTTTCCCTCTTCAAGTCTTAAAGTCTTTGTTCAAATGAAGTCTTCCCCGAGCACCCCCAACTGAAAAATCCAAACTATTCCTCATCACCCTCAAACCCCCTTCCTCACTTTACTTTCCACCCTGCCACTTTCCCCATGTGATCAATTATTTTTCTACCTGTATGCTTTCTACTGTTTGCATTCTAAAAGGTAGGCTACATGAAGATAAGGATTTGTGTCTCTTTTCTCTATTGCTACCACCCCAGTCTCTAAAATGGTGCCCCAGCACAAAGGGGAAAATCAAGAAACCATTGTTAATGAATCAATGGATACCCTGAGGAATGTCTAATGACACTAAGACTTTAAAAAAGATGACCCCTTCCACCATCCACCGAACAACTTCATAGTTCACGAAGCATATTTGTATCAGTGATCCCATTTATTCGCTGTGCAATAAACTGAATTGTGTCCCCTCTGAAATTTATATACTGAAGCCTTAATCCCACATGTAACTATATCTGGAGACAGGTAGGGGCTTTAGGAGGTAATCAAGGTTAGACAAAGTCATAACAGTAGGGCCCTAATCTGATAGTACCCTGACCTTCTGAGAAGAGGAAGAGAGACAAAGATCTTTTTCTCTCTCTGCCATGTGAGGACACAATAAGGCAGCCATCTGTAAGTCAGGAAGAAAGCTCTCACCAGAAACCAAATCAGCCTTGATCTTATACTTCCAGCCTCCAGAACGGTGAGAAATAAGCTTCTGTTGTTTAAGCCACCTAGCATATGGTATTTTATAATGGCAGCCTGAGCAGACCATGGTAGCCCACAAAATATACCCTGCCAGGCAGATCTGATCATCCATTTTCAAGATGCAACAGCTGAGGCCCAGAAAAATTGAACACTTACCCCAAGTTCAAAGACATAGTGGTAAGCCTGCTCCTATTCCATTGCACCCCGCTTTCTGGCCCAGAAATAGTCTGTCCCCATGCCCAGGCCTCAACACTTAGCTCCTCCCTTTGTGACTATACCCCACCACCAGTGTCTACCTGCAAAGGACCTGGAAAAGGAGATAATGACACTTTCGAACACATCTCCCATGGCAGGAAAGTTGTGAGGGCTTCTAATGAACATGTTGCATAAAGGATCAAGAAAGAACTCACATTTTAATTGGAGAAAAAAGGAATTTATGCACTTCTGCCTTTCTCCTCACAATCTATACCCTTCCAGTGCTACTTTCAGTATTCACCCATCCAATCATCCATCCAGCCATCCATCCTTCCATCCATCCATCCATCCATCCATCCATCCATCCATCCATCCTTCCATCCATCTATTCAACCATTCATCCATCCATCCTTCCATCCATCCAACCATCCATCCATGTATGCATCCACCCAACTATTCTTCCATCCAACCATCCATCCATCTGTCCATCCACTCCTCTATCTTTTCCATCCATCCATTCAATATTTTTGAGTGCCTACTATATGAGTTAATACCATCCACGCAAATTTTTTTTTACCAAAGCAGACCAACAAGGAGAGGCAGCCTTTTTCAAGGGATCCCTTTGGGCCAGGTATATGTTGATACCTTGAATTTGTGTCCTCACTTAATCCCTGAGCAGTTCATCTCCCCACAGTGGCAGATTTAGAGATCCAGAGTAAGGTGACTTGCCCAAGGTTAACGTGCTAACCAGGTGACAGGGCCATCATCATTGTGCTTCCCACCCTGAGTCTTCTCCATCACATGCAGATGAGAACCGTGAACCTGGAACCTCTTTGGGGTAATGTCCAGTTTCCTCACACCCTACCTCCCCAGCCACACTTCTCATTCTTCCAGAATTAGCTGGTCACTTGTCACATTGTACACTTACAACATGTGCAGTTTATTGGTAATTTATATCAATTATAACTCAGCAAATCTGCGTCTTTTAGACATGTACAAGAATATTTACAGAAGCTTTATTCATAATAGCTTCCAACTGGCTCTAACAGTATAAAAGTCCATCACCGGTGGGATAAGTAAAAGTAGGTACATTCATGTAACACTAGAGAATAATGACAGTGGACCAACTCTACTACACACAACACCATGGATCATTCCTACAACCAAAAATGAGCAAAATAAGTGAGACGTGAAAGAAGACATAGCATGTGATTCCCCATAGAGAAAGCTTAAAAATACGCTTGAAAATAAACCAGTGTTAGAAATGAGGGGCATGGTGACTTTGAGAGAGAAGGGAGACAAATGCTGGCGAGGTGTGATGGGCAGCCACCAAGGTTGCTGGTGGACTCTGGGTTCCTTGATCCATTTACAGCTGCATCCTCTTTTGATAACGCATTAAGCTATAAGACTGACAATTTCTCCTTTTTCCTACATACATGCTATGCATTAACAGGTTTATTTTAAAGGGCTGTTTTAATGTGATAAAGGGCAGTGTTGAGTGAGGCTAAAAATGCTGCAAAGAAGAGAGAAGATAAAAGGCGCTGGGGCTGGGGGAGAAAGGTGGTGACAGCAGGCAGAGCAATAAGGTGATGATCAGTAAGTAAAACGGGGGGGGGGGTGTGGAGAGGTGTACACCTGGGCACCTGGGCTTGGCAAGAATTCTCCCAATCCTGCCCATGCAAAAAGAATTCAAATACCTACGTTTTACGACTTTGCCTTTGTTGAACGCTTCAAAATTTACACTTTGCAAGGTCATGATCTCTGCAAAGATAAGAACTGTTAATCCAGGCACAGAGTGGGCCTTCAGCAAATGTTTGCTTGAATGAACACAGAACACTTTGACCTTCACTAACACAATGATTTCTCACAGGCAGTCTGCAGACAAGCAGGGTAAGGGTTAGGAGTTTCCTTTCGTTAGGGGAAACCAAGGCTCCCCAGGAGTTAAGAGGCTTCTTATAAATGAGCCAAAGCCTGGGAGCAGTTTGAATGCTGGCTTGATGCCTTTGAGGCCCATGCCCTTGAACAGTGCTGAAAGCAAGAGCCAATGCCAAGGTAAGGTGCACTCCCTAGTCCAGCTGTGAAAACTAACACGAATCAAGTCCTAAGTCCCGGACAAAGAGGAAGAGCACACAGTCTTGCCATCACCTGTGGCTGCATTTTTTTTTTTTTTTTTGGTTATTGGTGTGACCTTTTACTCTCCCCAAAGCATGCATACTCTCCCTGCTGAGGACACAGCAAAGATGCAATAAATTATCACAGCAGCTCATACAAAATGAAAGTGGGCCATACCCTTGAATCTCTCTTCCTCTCCCCCACATCCTTCTCTCTCTCTCACACACACACACACACACACACACTCAGAAGCAGGAGCCCTGAAGGGACTGCAGCCAGTCCCCTCCCAAGAATTGAGGGATTTGCTGCCAGAGGTTGCCCAGGTAGAAGCTAAATTGTGCTGTCCCTTGTGAGTGTCGCTTAGCATAATTATATCCCTAGAGAATCCAGGCTTCCAGATGGGCCTCAGAGCATCGTTTACATATAGTATTTTAGGCCAATAACATGGTTCTAATGAAGCAGGAAGGAAGAACAAGAATAATAAAATTAAAAAGTCAAATTTCCGTCCTTAATCTCCAGGGCTGCTAATAGGATGTGGCTGTGGCTCAGAGGCAGTGAAGGGGGTGGGGAGAAAGAAGCCTGGTTCTTATAGGGTCTCTGACAGAGGTGAACCTCGATCCCAGTTCTGCCGCTGAGCTGCTTCTCCTTGGAGAGGGAGGAAGCCCTTTCAGGTGTGGGGAGCCTAGGAACACTCAGGGAGATCCTGAGCTTGTGTGTCTGATTCTCTGTCCCTCTTCCACCTGGGGAGTCCCCAGAGGATGTGGCCTCTAGCAGATCCATTAATTTCAGGTTGAAAGAGTGGTGTCTGGGGATGTGTCCAGAAGTGCTCTTAGAGACTTCCAAGCAGGCAAGTCCTGCTCAGCCACATGTCCTGCCAACTGAGACTTGGCCTCTCTCTTGGGTTGCTGCTCATTTTGGGGCCTTGCCATGGTTCAAATGCCTCTGGGAGACCATTCCTTGCAGTTGTGCTCATTCACTGATTCCATGTTTTGCTCTGAGATGCACTCAAAGGATCGAAACATGATTACAACTGCCACTCACTGGTACAAAGGAAGTGAGACCAGACAAAGGTTCTCACTGTGTGTACAGTCCTATGATAGCAAGTAATTAATAAAATGATGGATGTGTGAGTGTGTGTGTGTGTGTGTGTGTAAATGTGGGTGGATCACAGTTTTATACTTTTTCTTCCCAGATCTTGAGACCTTCGTGGGCCAGCCAGAGTCACCATCACGGACTGTAACGCCATCTGATCCCCAAAAAGTCGCCACCATGCTCATCCTCTGGTTCCTCTTCAGACTCCCACAGCTCAGTTCCTGAAGCATATCCTCTTGCAGCATGGAATGAACCAGACATCATCAATGGCCACTCAGCTATGCCAGGGCACCAGACAAGTCCTATGGCAGTAGTCCAAGATGAACACTCCTAACAGAAGACCAAGACCCAGTCTTAGTTGAGACCTGGGCCCCCGAAATCTTTCTTCTGCTTCCAGAGTCTCCTTCTGGAACTCCTGCTTGGGCTCCCAGACTTTTAGTCTTTCCCAAGAAGATATGGCAAGACTTAGTGGACTTCATGTCCACTAAGTGTAGAGTTGGGAGGTTGGGGTCCCAGTCTCATCACTTCCATCTTTCTGCATATCTCTGGGCAGGCTACTTCCCCTTCGGGCTTTGTATGTGATCTTTTGTAAATGAGGTGACCGAGGGCAAGAAGGGGAGAATCGGGGTGGTCCCTATGCCAGCAAGGTCATTGGTAACTCTTCATATTCCTGCGACCACACAACACTCTGCCTGCCCTTCAAGAGCTGGAACCCTTGTCTCCTTCCCTTGAATCTGGGCTACCTTGTGAATCGCTCTGGCCCACAGAATATGAAGGGAGTGACACTTCTGCCAGTTTGAGGTCTAGGCTCTGGGAGACCACGAAGCTCCCACGTCAGCCCTCTTGGATCCCTGAGCCATCATGTTAAAAGGCCTGACCACCCTATTGGAGAGACCAAATGGGGAAACAGCGGTGGCTCGTTAACCCCCCGGTGTTCTAGCCATCTCAGCAGAGAGGACAAACATGCGGAAGGGAACTACTTTGGATTTCCGGGCCCAACTGAGCTGATATCTGCATAACCTTTGACATGAGGCGGTAAGATGAGCAGAAGAACTACCCAGCTGAGTCCTACCATAAGTAGACCAATTTATGAGTAAATAAATGGTTGTAAAATCACTTTCTTGGGGGCAGATAACTGAAACTAAACAGGTGTCAGAGAATAAATGTTACAGGCATACAACTCTCTAAACACTGGTGCCTGCTGCTAGAGGCTTGGACTCGGTTAGGAGCTCTGGCTTGAACACTGAGTAGGGCCCAAGAAAAATAGATCACTGAAAATCTATTGTCACGAAGGCATTCCACTGTCATGGGATGTATTGTCACAGGAATTAGCCAATGCTGGTTGGCTGAGCCCATGCAGATGTCCCTCCAACAAGGGCTCGGAGCCAGTTTGGTTCTGATCGTGGAGGCAGTAAAATTTCACTCATAAATGCCCAATTATTTTCCATGCTTCCCTCCTCTTCCCACCAGTCCCCATCCCTCACTCAAAGTGCCAGAGATGGAAAACCATGGAAACAAATGGCTTTGTGTAGTACTGAATGGGAAACATAGCATCTGGGGCCTAGAAAAGCAAAAGCTGTTGTGTTCTTAATAACATTTTTATGGCTGATTTTGTTGTCTTTGTTGCAAAAAGTAGCACAGGCTCAAGTCTCTTCTTCGGGCTTGAGGGGTCAGCGTCCCTTATAGAGCTTCTGGGTCTGTCAGATTTACTCCCAGCTGACACACTCACACACTTCAAATCCACCCCCCCCCCCACCAACAACATTAATAGCTACCAGTTTTCAAAAACTCTCCATGCCAGCCTTTGGGCTGCACCATTTTTTATGCTGAGTCCCTGTAGTGAAACTTTCAGGTCTTATTTGTTGACCCTATTCTTACAGATTAGAAAACTGAAGGCCAGAGATAGTACACCTAATAAGTGGTAGAGCTGGTATTTAAACTGAAGTCTGCAAGGCCCTGGAGCCAATGCTCTAAACTAAATACAGGGATCCCTGGGTGGCGCAGCGGTTTGGCGCCTGCCTTTGGCTCGGGGCCCGATCCTGGAGGCCTGGGATCGAATCCCACGTCGGGCTCCCGGTGCATGGAGCCTGCTTCTCCCTCTGCCTGTGTATCTGCCTCTCTGTCTCTCTCTGTGTAACTATCACGAATAAATAAATAAAATCTTTAAAAAAAAATAATAATAATAATAATAAACTAAATACAGCTCCCAGGCCCGACTATGACCAGGACCACTCATTCATGAACATATACATCCATGGATTCAGCACGTGCAATCATTCATTTACTCAACACATGTTTAAAGATCACCTGCTCTGTATAAGAACAGAGTATACATTCGTAAAGAAAACAGACCTGGCCTCTATTCTCACGTACTTTAAAACCTATAGACCATAGATACCTACCATGATCTTCACCACAAACCCTCACTTTGCAACATCCTTGAACCCCTTTCTACAATTTTAACTTAACAACCCCCAACCATCCTGGTCCTAACATTGATTGCTGTCGTATTCTTGACACACTTTCTACCTTTCTCTCCACAATTCCTGCCACAGTGTCCCCACTGAGCTAGCTCTGGGGCCTTTGCAGGTGAAAGGGAAAGGAGAATAGGGGATAAGGAAAAGAGAGATTGAATAAATGGTCCTGAATCAAAGTGGGTAGAAGCCAAGGGCACTGTGGCTCAACCTCAGATCAAGAATCAGACCAGTGAGAAATCAGAATTGAGTATCTCTGTCACCTCCTCCCCTGCCCTCATCCTCACCCTATGTCTTGACTTTTTCTCTGATGTCCCTTCTCCCTCATGCTCCTATCAGTAAGGCTTCCCCTCTGCCCCTCAAAACCCCAGAATGACCTACTTTTAGAGGGTCAAGACCAGATTAGTCACATGGGTGGGCATCTGAGAAGACCTTCCCGGCCTCTCTCTTTTTTTTATTTATTTATTTATTTATTTATTTATTTATTTATTTATTCATTCATTCATTCATTCGAAACATAGAAAGAGAAGCAGAGACACAGGCAGAGGGAGAAGCAAGGTTCCTGCAGGGGTACCTGATGTGGGACTTGATCCTCGGACCCTGGGATCATGCCCTGAGCAGAAGGCATATGCTCAACTGCTGAGACACCCAAGCATCCCCTCCCCACCCTCTCCTAAAGGAAGACTTGTGTGGCTAGATTGTGTAGGTCTCAATTTCCCACCTCTGCCTACATCAGTGCCCTTTGCAATATGACTTTGTACATCTTTCTACCAAGTGATGGAGTCTGTTTTCCCTCTCTCTGAAGCTAGGCTGGCCTGCTGACCTGCTTTAGCCACTCAAATGTGGCAGAAGTGACAATGTGCCTGTACTGAACCTCTGTGTCAAGGGGCTTGCATACCTCTACTCACTTTCTTGCACCTCTGCCTTGACTCTGAGTCTGGAGCTCTTCTGTGTCCGGTAATATTCTAGGAACTAAAGATAAAGTTGTGAAGGAAACTGTCCCCACTTGGAGGCAGTTTATGTTCTAGTGAATCAATGAATGATGGATGAGAATCTGAAATTTTCCAGGTTAGAAAGAACTGTTATTCAACCTCAAATAATGCTTAAATCTCACACAGTATTTCTACTAAGATTTTGAACTCCTCCAAAGCCAGCGAACTCACTATGTGCCAATGCCACAGCTCCACTTTTAGATGGCTCTCACTCCTAGAAAGTCTTTTCTTACAGTAAACCAAAGTCCATCCATCAGGAGTGTCCACACTTTGATTTATGGAACCTCCTCAGGGCCACATACAGCATGCCTAGTGACATATCTATCCTGAGATCTCGCTCCTCCCAGATAAATCTTCTCTGTTCTTTAGCTGTTCCCCAATGTCATGATTTTGAGGTCTCTTACCATCCTCTCTCTTGAGCTTGCTATAATATTTTTCTGCTTTCTTCTGAAGTTTGGTTCACAGCAACAAACTCAAAACTTACTAACTTGTAGGACCTCAAGCACATTATATCACCTCTTTGGGTTTAAGATTCCTCCATTTTAAAATAAGGACAGGGGACTCAGTGCTTCCAAGAAGAGACAGTGGTATGCAAGAGAATGAATCCTAGACACTCAATAAATATCATATTCTTTCTCTGATTTATTTCTATCATGGCTTAAGCCTGTCCACCCCTCCATCATCTCATAGCCCTTTTTTAACCTGTAAAGTCCTATCTTTTGGTAGATGGATATGAAATCAGAAGACCTGGGTCTGAGTCCCAGCTCTGACACTTAACAGCTATGTGACTTTGGACATATTACTTAACTGCTCTATCTCCATTTCTTTACCCATAAATCTGGACCATTGCTCCTTTTCTTCCCAGCTCATGAGAATTCTTACACAGGTTATGGATGAGGGTGGAGGATGCTCTACGTGAAAGCACTCTTCCATCAGGACGCTGTGTAGGTAAGAGATGGCATGTTGGTGCTGTCTTGAAGTGGGGACTCCAGGCCAGCAGTATAGTGGACACCATTCCATTTTGTAGACACACTGACAGAGCCCACTTCCAATGCACCTGGCATCCCTGCATCTACATGAAAATTCAACATAAATTCAATAGTTTTAGAGAAAAGACAATGTGGTCATGATTGCCCCTCCCAATAGGTGCATCATGTTCTGTGATATTTTAACAGAATAAAACTACTTAGGAAAAAAAAAACTACTTAGGAAAATGCCATGGTAAATATTTTCATAGGCAATGAAACTTCAGGACGGTAGTAGAGCCCTCCTTGGATGAACCTAGGCTTTTGGCTCCAGAGGCAGATGCCTGCCATACATTTCTGCTTCCCCACACCTCTCCTTGGCCCTTGCTAACTGCATGACCAAGGCTTTCTCCTCTCAACAGGGCTCACAAGCATATTGATGACTCTACCTTTCCACCTCCCAGTCCAACCCAACAGTCCTCCCACAATTCAAACAGTCCTCCATTCAACCCACTGGAATATTTTATATTCCACTGTCATAAAACATGCAATTCCTTCCAACCAGAAGTCCCCCTCACCTGATGTATTCTACTCATACTGTGAAACCCAGTAGATAATTCACCTCCTCTAGGAATCCATGCTGATAACCTCGAGAAAACCAGCTCCATGGAGGTCGTTACCTCCTCTTCTGTGTTCACCTTAGATATTAAATAGCACATGTTTTCACACATTGAAATTTTGTTTATCTGCCTGTCTCCTGGACCTCTGAGACCAGAATTGAGGCCCAAACTATCTGAGGCTGCGGCCCATAACAGTGCTCAGCATGTGAAAAATGTCTGAAACAGACTAGAATACTATACTAGACATTGTAAGTATTACAAATAAGCAAAGATATTGAAATAATGACCATACTCTGGATCCCCATCCCCAGACTGAGCACTGTAACCTTTCATTGTGCCTGAGCCCTGGAAGGCAAAGAATGGACCCAGAAAGAAAAAGGAGAGAATGTAACCTGGCTTCTTTGCCCCCATGAGACAGGAGTTTATGATTGCCAGGAAATGTGTAAATTGCAGTACGGATTATTTGTCACCAAGTTTGGAAAGGGCAGCGAGCTGAGCTATTTTTCACCGCTGCAAATGCACACACAGGTTGAGGCTGCTGCAGTAGAAATGCCAGGTCTTTTATACTGATGAGGTGGCAAAAAGGCCTGCTTTTCTGGGTGTGAGAGCTGACATGGTTACTCACAAGCCTGCTTGGCTGTATAGGATCCTGCAGTAACCTCTACTTAATCTGAGTCTGAGAACCACATAACCCAGAGATTAGGGGCCCATGGACTTGTCCCAGGTTGGGGAATTTCTGCCCATTTACAGATTTTAATCCTTCTAAAATTGGCCACCATTTTCAGTTTCTAGTCATGAAACACAAAAGACCTTTTTCGAGCCCCTATTATATGTTCGGTCAAGAAGGAGAAGTGTGAATCCATCTCCCCAACCTCAAGGAGTTCACAGACTAGATGAGAGCGTAAGTAAGTTGTGTTCACAGAGTCGCACACACAAGAAATAAACCGGCTCCTCCTCACTATTTCCAGGGCAGGACAGCCTGTAGACGTCTGGATGAGAGGGGCTGGGATTGGGGCTTGCAGATGGGTATTTAGTCCCATAAATCAAACCTGCTCTCTCTGCTGCTGATTGGGGGGAAACACACTTCCCAGATTGGGATTCCTTATTGTGTGATTGCTTTCCTGCAATTCTTGGGTGTAGGTAGGTTTATCCAGAAAAGCGAAATTCCCAAGAACAGCAGAGGAGAGAGAAATTTGCTTTATACTAGCAACATCACGACTAATCCCCTTCTCAGAGGAGCTTCATGGCATCAAGCAAACTGGCGACGTGTGACTTCTCTCTAATCCCCTTAGCTCATCTCCCTCTAGTGAATCCAAACGTTCCACCAGTGCCAAAGCTTGGCAGCCTGAAGCAGTCATGGAGCAGTGGGTAACTCACAGGATCTGTCATCAGAACACTTGCCTGGGCCCTGGCTCTGCCACTTATTAGCTGTGCTTCTTTGGGTGAATTACCACCTCTCCCTGCCTGCTCCCATGTCCTCACCTGTAAAATAGAGTTGGTGATCTGAGGATCAGAGTAGACAATATGTGTGAGCTCATCTTATTAACTGTAAGGATCTTATATAAGCAAAGGCTGTTTATCTGTTATTTTCAAATTGTATAGATCTACTCTCCTTAAGCTGTGTGCCTTCTGGATGAGAAGATTCATACTTCCTTCATTTTTGGATTTTTCCAAACCTGACACAATGAGTTGAATAAATTGGAAATTGGAAGATAATTCCCTTGAGGTTAAGGTGTCTCTCCAAGCTAAAAAGTAAAAGAGAGGAAATTCAATCTATAGAAAGTTTGAAATCCTCAGGATAAATTTTAAAATACTCAGTATTTTCTGAATAGAACTGTGTACATTTAAGTGTGTGTGTGTGTGTCCATTATTCCTTCCTGGCTAAGGTCTACATTAACTTTGCCTAACACTGTACTCTGAAAAACCTTTGGCTTCTGGTTATATGAATATATTTTGCTCAGTATTAAGACAATAGAGATGGGTGACAGATCATGTTCTGGTTTCCATTCTTAATTTTCATTCTTTCCTTTGTTCATTTGTTCGTTCATTCATTCATTCATTCATTCCCGAAAGCAAATGGCTCTGTGCAAAAGCCAAGCCTTATTACAAGGTAAAAAATGTCCGACCCAGCCTTTTGGCTGACAAATGCCTACTGATCCTTCTAGGTTTTATTGCCTCTGGGCCATGAAACATTTGAAGTCCTCCTATTGTCTCTATATATGGCATTTTGCACCATCACTTATCTTCAGTTTTACAGTTTCAGAGATCAAAATGCTAAGACTGTCCCCCTATAGATATCATTCCTATAACAAGGGTATACTGCTATCAGAATCCCCTGAAAATCCTATCTCTGGAAAGACTGTTGATGGCAAGTCTGAATCTACCCAGAGAGTAACAGTGACTCCTGTGGTCCAAACTTTGGATTGTAGATAGTGCAAATACGACCGCATAGACAAAGTGCCGATGACCTCCTCATCATCCCTGTACCCAGCACAAGTGCTTTGTCATCCCCACCCCTAGGTATAATCCTCTTATAATCTCACTTTTCTATCCTTCCTCTCTTCTCCTCTCTACCTGTCTCTTCCATGTCTATTCCTACTGTATACTTAGTTCTCACATGCCAGGCCCAGACTGTGATGGATATAATTCCTCCACAATGCTCGTTGTTCCCAACCGCTCACTACACCCCCTGCCCTTTCTTCTCTGCTCCTTCCTGTCTCAACTACCACTCACCCCCTGCAAAATAACATTCCCTTCTCATGCTTTATGCTTCCAAATTTTGCTCTCCTGGTTGCTGCCTTTGTCTCAGGTTGGCGGCTCCACTGTTATTATGATCATATATTAAGTTTAATGTATCCACAAGGCATTTTACACACTCATAAAAATCAGGCCCTCTAAGAGCTCCCTGTGCTGAAGACAATGCAAATACCATCCCATGCCTTAGCCGGTGCCTCACATCATTATATGGCCTCTAAACATGCAAAGCTGGGTGGTGGTTGTTCATTGTTGTTTGTGTTACTCTTGATGATAAATACAGCATTTTGGAGGAGGACTAAATGATTTCCTAGCTTATAAGCAGAGCCAAAGTCTTGATTACCACCATTTAGGCAACATCCCACGCTATCAATGATATCAATAATAGGTGACATTTATTGAGTACATACTGTATGCTAGATTGTGCACTAAACATTGTATGTGCATTTTGTCACATCTGCCCAGTGGCCCTGCATGACAGGTCATATTTAATTTAGAAATATTACATTAAAGAAGGAAACTGAGATACGGGGAAGTTAGGTAATGAGTTCAAGGTCACACAGCACAAAGGTGAGAAAGCTGGAATCATTCAAAGCCAGGCTGTCTGGTTCAAGAAACTGTCTGCTTAAGTACACACAGACATGGACACTGGGTGAGGTCCACCTTCAAGATCTAGGGACTCAGATGTTAAAGACAAGTGTGACAAACTAAGTGGCTGATGGCGTACTCTCCTCTCTACAAAGCTCTGCCCAAAGCCTTCCTCCATCATTCTTGGTCAAGGACTTGGTCCCAGAACCTCCACCGCCCAGGATCTTTTTTTTCCCTAACCTAGGAGACAACAGACAATTAGAGCAAAGGATTCAGAGCAGATCTTGTATAGCCGAGGTATATGTGCTACAGATCTGCACAGGAGTTCTTTCACAGGAGCAAAAGAACAGTAAATCAGATGCTCCTTCCACAGAATACTAGTTCTGTAAATAATCTCAGGTGCTCTCTAGTCCAGTTCACTAACAGCGGATAATGGATCAATTAGCCAAATTATTCCCATTGCTTCTCTATCCTTTGCTTCATCAACAGTGCTTGCACTTCACTCATCCATTTCCCTCTTTGCTCCTCATTTTTCTCACTCATCTATGACCTACAGTATGATTTTGTTTGGGGAACATTGATATCAATGGAGTACCCTTTTTAAGTATGAAGAAACCAAAGCTCAAAGAGGCTGTGATTTGCCCAGAGCCATGAAGCCTGTTTAGTACAGAATTTGGACAATATTTGTACTTCTTGGCTCATAGAATAGGGCACTTCCCAAGCAATGAGTGGGGAAATGGGGGCATCCCTCCCCCTTTCTAGATTCTGTCCAGTACAAGGATGGGCTGGACATACACCAGCAGCATCTCATTCAGGTACTCACCTTCTGAAGTCTCCCAGTTTCATTTCACACATAAACATTTGCCTTTAGACTCTAAAAGATACCAAAATATCTATCATGTCTTACCTGACATTTGTTCCAACGCCACACCCCCCACCCCTAGTCCCACAGCCAGTAAAATTGCTGCTGGGCATGGTTCTGATCAGAACGGAAAAAAAAAAAAAAAACAACAAAATACTTAACCCAAGGGCTCCAGGAGAAGAGGCAGTTGGTGCACAAAGACTCACAAAACAGGAAATAAGGCACGGTTCTAGAAAGTCAGTATCAAATGACAACTGAGAAAGGCATTATGCCTGTCTTCACAGAGTCTGTTTTCTAGTGAAGAGACAAACAAGTAACCTAAATGTATCAACGGGGAGGACTTCCTGAAGACTTAAAGGATGAGAAGGAACAATCATGTGAAAACCTGGAAGACAGAAGTCCATTAGAAGAAAGGATTCATCCCAAAGCCCCCACATTTGGAAAAAGGTTGTTATGCTTCAGTATCTCTCAGATAGTCCTGTAGGAGCAGAGCACAGTAGATGTGGAGAGAGGAAGATGAGATGAAGTAGCCAGCAGTTAAATGAGAGAGGACCACACTGATCATGGAATATGGTTTAGGCTTTTTTCTAGGTGCCATAGGAAGCCATTAAAGGGTTTTAGACTACAAAGAGACAGGATTTGATTTATACTTTAAAATAATACTTCATTATAGAAAATTTCAAATACACACAAAATAATCAAAATAGTATAATGACCCTTCATGAACCCATCATCCAGATTCAACAATTCTCAATATTTTGCCATTCTTGTATCATCTATACTTCCACCCACTCTCTGCCCTCCCACTTGTTTATTTATACAGTTCTATTTTCTTTTTTAAGGTAAAATTTACTTACAATGAATCTAAGCTCTATTATTTTGACAAATGAAGCTCACATTTTTATCACAGAACACTTTCATATTCCCAGAAAGTTCCTTCCTGTCCCCCTCACAGTCAAACCCCACCAATTCCCCACCCTAAGAGGCACTGACTATTTTTAACTTAAAAAAAAAAAAGATTTTTTAAATTTATTTGACAGAGAGAGAGAGCACAAGCCAGGGGAGCTACAGAAAGAGAAGGAGAAGCAGGCTCCCCGCTGAGCAGGGACCCTGATGTGGGGCTTAATCCCAGGATCCTAGGATCATGACCTGAGCCAAAGGCAGATGCTTAACCGACTGAGCCACCCAGGCACCATTTTTTTTTATTCTAGATTTGTTTTGCTTGTTCTAAAAGGTTATATTCATGGATTCATATAGTATTATTTTCTTGTGTCTGGCTTCTTTCACTCAGCATGTTTTTGAGATTCATCCATTTGTGTGTATCAGTAGTTTGACTTTTTTTTTGCTGATTAGTATTCTATTGTATAAATACACAATATGTTTGTCAATTAACTGGTTGATAGACATTTGGGTTGTTTCCAATTTGGGACCATTGTGAATAAACCTGCTATGAATGTGGTATAATTCTTTCCATGGACATATGTTTTTGCTACTCTTGGATAAATACCTAGGAGTAGAATTGATTTCTACTTTTTTTTTTTTAAGTATTGGGAATAGAGCAGAGGGGAGGCAGGTATGGTGGCAAGAAAACCAGTTATGAGGCAACTGCAATACTTAAGGGGAAAGATTATAATGGCTTACCTTGAGAAGGGATTATAGCAAGACTTAATGGAAGCAGGTTTGAAAGCTGTATTGATAGGTACAACCAGTAATTGCTGGTGAAACAAATGTGAGGGTAAGAGAAATGGAAGCATCAAAGGTGACTAATAGGTCTCTAGCTTGACTAAACTGGTTGCTTATTAAGATCTTTCACTGAAACTGAGAAGGTGGGGAAAGAATAATAATTTAGAGTGCATCCAAGGGTTTCAGTTTGCAATGCACGAGATATCCAGGAGACAGTAGGCAGGCACTTAGAGGCTGGAGCTCAGGGATAAGACGGACTCACTGTTACCCTTGCATGCATCTTCCACCTTGCCCAGATCTAGACTTCTCCCTAAAAATGCCCCCAAGACCTGGTAAAGAGATGAAAAATGGATCTTATTTCATGGTAATTTATTTACTCTGGTAAATTGGGAATAGCTACCCGGAATGCTGTGCAAAGAAAGATTCCAAGACCACATTCAGGCTTAGCAGGTGGGAAGGAGTGATGTGGTTGAGAAGCGGTGTGTTCCATAAGCAGGGAATCACAGCATGAGGAAAGCCAATTCAGATACCGTCTATGCCTGATCAAGTAGAAATCCATGGCTACAAAATCTAAAAAGTGAAGAAGCTGCTCTGGAATAACCAAGCAGATCAATAATACAAATCAAAGGCTCACACTATGCAAACAGTCAATAGATTGACCCTGCTAACAAAGAAACAACAGATCAAAAATGGAGTCACTTGTGCTAAGCCCCATGTCAGCAAACCAAGACTTATTACCTAACATAACTGCAGTTTCAGCTCCCTCAGGAATGTGACCTTTAACTATTTAATCTGGATCTGCCTGTTCAGCACTAGTGAGGTCATCTCCCTGATAGATCCCCACCCTCCTGCAAGGGAAGGTGACCTAGTCTGAAATAATCCACTTTTTTTTTTTTTTTTTAGAAACTTCCTTTTTCTTCTCCCTTCAGCCCATAACACCCTTCCATTTTGTACAGCAACTTGGATCACCTTTCTATTTGCTAGGTGGGATGCTGTTATGAATCATTGAATAAAGTCAAGTAAATCTTCAAATTGACTCTGTTGCATTTTTTAAAATATCCAATATGGAGCTACCTTTTTCACTTCTTTATTTCAATTTTCCTACCAAAGTGCCTACTGATTCAGTATCCTACAAATCCTCAGTGACTGTTTTTGACCTTTGCTCCTCACATTGCAAAACTCCCAGAATGTACTGAGCTGCTCAACCTCAGGTGGGATCCCCTGGCGTCTTGAGGTTAAACAACCCATTCTTGTGAAAACCCACTGTAAAGGATTTCAAACTTTAGAATACACTGATGAATAATTTAAATATCTTGGGAAACAACCCATTCTTGTGAAAACTCCCTCCAAAGGATTTTAAACTTTTGAATACAATGATGAATCATTTAAATACCTTGGGGGAAAATGTCAAAGAGTAGATTAGACAGGTAATCAATGTGTAATAGTCGGCTCTTTTTTTCCTTCCTAGTAGAAGGCATGTGTGAGTGTTCTTGCTATTAATAAAACTACCTATGCATTTGTTAATTAAATCATTGAACCACCCAAGCTTTTATTGAGCACTTAGTTCATGCAGGGCCCTGTGCTTGCACCTATGCACAGAGACAGGTAAGTCATGGACACTGCCTTTAAAAGGCTCACCTAGACATGAAAATCAAGCCCAGGAGAGTTGGATATATGACTTTGTTAATATTCCAAGGCAAGTCAGAGAAGACTGCTCAGAGGATGGGACGTCTAAATAGAGGCTTGAAAGAAAATTAAATGAAAAATTTCCCCAAAGTCGATGTTTGGAAAAGTCATACCAAGCAAAAGAGCCAGTATGGAATGTATGTGGACATGGGATGGGGCACAGCTGGCTGCTGCTGATGCCCACTGAGAGGTTGTTTGAGAAAACAGGACTGATGTAGTAGATGTAGGCAATGCCTGTTTGATGACTGGCCTTGAAATTCTGGCTGCAGTGCAAGCCATCACTGGAGTATTTGCAGGAAAAGGGCCTGATCAGATATATATTTTAGAAAGACGGTAGTGGCAATGCAGAGGCTGCAAGAAGGGAGGGGATACAACAGAAGGAAACCCACAGGCAGGAGGCAACTGGAGGTGAGAAAGCAAGGCTCCAAGCCAAGGGGGTGATGGATTCTGGCTGCAGTTAGGATTAGCGTTAGTGCTTGGCAATAGGAATGGAAGGGAGAGGGAGGGAAAACTTCGGAAGCTATTTGGAAATGAGAATTGATAAGAAGCAGCAATTAGATGGTTGCTGAGATGGGGTTCCTGGGTGGCTCCATCAGTTAAGTGTCTGCCTTCAGTTCAGGTCATGAACCTAAGGCCCTGGGATGGAGCCCCACATAAGGCTCCCTGCTCAGCAGGGTGTCTGCTTCTCCCTTTGCCCACCTCTGCCCCCCCCCACTTGTGCTCTCTCTCTCTCTCTCTCTCTCTCTCTCTGTCAAATAAATAAAATCTCTTTAAAACAATTTTTTTAAAATAAATAAATAATTGCTGAGAGTATGAACATGAGTGTGTGTGGCTGGATATGACAGCCTCACAATGTACTGGGCGGGATAATTTGAAAATGCCAGATAGGGAGATCCCTGGGTGGCTCAGTGGTTTAGTGCCTGCCTTTGGCCCAGGGCACAATCCTGGAGTCCCGGGATCGAGTCCTGTGTCGGGCTCCTGGCATGGAGCCTGCTTCTCCCTCTGCCTGTGTCCCTGCCTCTCTCTCTCTCTCTCTCTCTCTCTATGTCTATCATGAATAAATAAATAAATAAATAAATCTTAAAAAAAAAAAAAAGAAAATGCCAGAATCAATGCTGGCCTAATTCCAAACCCAACATTCTTTCCACTTCTCCACACTCAGTAGCTTGACTCCCACCACCTCCTCCAGGAGCCATGACAGATCTCTCTACCAAAGTCCACAGTCCTACAGATGGATACACACAGACACACACACAGACACACACACACACACACACCTCCCCATCTGTGTATGGCCAAATCCCACCTTTTCTTCAAAGGCTCATTCAACTGTCTTCTAGTCTAGGAATACTTCTCAGATTCCCTCACCTGGAAATAACTCTATATTTACCTTACATCATTTTTTAATATTTTACCAGAGATTTGAGTCAGTTCCATATATATCACCTTCTAGCTAGACTCTAAGCTTCTAAAAGCTGCCTATGTGAGATCCATCTCCAAGTCTTCCTCAGGGGACTAATCATACAGAATGGCATGACCTCCTTGAGTTAACAGTGTGCTGCTGCGTGTGTCACCTCACTGGATCATCACAATTGCCTGGTCAGGTTTATCAGCTGTAGATCACAACCATTTTATAAATGAAGCAACAGAGTCTGGAGAAACAGCCCTGGAGTTAGGATCTTCTGACTCATCCTCTTATCTCTGTGGTCCTCATTCCCAGGAGCACCCACTGTGAAATGGATACCAGGGCTTAGTGGATGACATGCATTATTAAAATGAATCCTTAGGTCAGACTTCCACCCCTGGAGCACTTACTGCTCAATTCAAAGATGAGCAGCAGGCTTCAGGATCCTGCCCTTAAAACCTCCTTCACCTCTTTCTTCTCCCAGATCAACTGACTCTGTGATCTCAGGGTAATGTATTAATAGTTCCTCCCACATATTTAGAAAACAGGGATGCCCCTGCCTCCCTTGCAGGAATGTAGATAGATAAGACGGGAAGGGAAGAAAGCAGACCCAGCTGATTCTCCATGGACTCCATATAGTGGCTTCATGCTCACTGAGCACTTACCAACCACCAGCCTAGGCACAACCTTTGGATTCTCCTGCAGCCCCTGCTAGGCAGGTATCACAGCCTGCATTTCATAGAAGGGGAAAGTGGTACTCCATAACACAAAGGACCTCTCCCACTAGTAAATGGCCGAATAAAGATTCATACCCTCTTCCATCTGTTTCCAAAGCCTACATGCATCCTTATCTGCTGCTTCCCAGGTGAGAAAGATCTCTAGGAAACTGTTCTTACAGGCTGCTTGCTGTTCAGAGCAACCCTTCACAACCAGACCACTGGACTGAGGGAGGGTTTACAGTCCTGTCACTGCTTTCTGTTAAAGAGGAGGAAGGCAATGGAGAGGCAGACAAAGGGGATGGGAAGAGTAGAAAAGCTAAGATGAAGAGCAGGAAAAGAGCAATCAAGATGGAGAATTCTAGAGAATGGCTTCATTGGAGTCTGAATGTTCCCTCTCCCAAGCAGTGAGAATCATGTTTCCTGAGAGCTTACTATGGCCAGCCACTTTGCCTACAAGAAATGGTTTTAATCCACCTACACCCTTGAGATAGTATGAGCATTATCGTCGACCTTCCATAAGGAAATTGAGGCATGCAGAGGTTGAGTATTTCCCCCAAGGTCCTATAGGTACCAGATCACAGAAATGGTGCCTGAGCTCGGAATTTGAGTCTACAGTACACTCTTAACCACAGAACAGCAGTGATTAGAGCAGGCCTGGCTGGGGAGATGAAAATCTCAAGTTTGAAGTCATGATCACTACAAAGGATTTAAGGAGACGACAGACCGTGGAGACAACATTGTGACCAACACAGGCAACAATCCTGAACCACTAGGTAATTAAGCCATTCATCTCCATGAAAATCCCCCCAGTGATCTGCACAGGCCAGTGGTTCCCAGCCCTGGCCGCACATTAGAATCACCCAGGGAGTTCTTACAAAACACTGTTGCCTGGGCCTCATGCCAGACTGATTGAATCAGAACCTCTTGGAGTGGGGACTCAGTCTCCATATTTTTTTAAAGTTCCCCAGGTGATTCTAATGTGTGGCCGGGCCGGAAACCACTGATGCAGGTAAATGTGAAGAGGCCATCTCAGGGTGGAGAGCCAGCTTTCCTCCGCAGCTGAAATCCTACCTTGCAGGCTGCTAAGACATTTTCACAAAGGCTCTTCAGCCTGCAAGTGCTTCAAGGACAGGACTGATGGTATCTGCCATGATGACACCTTTCAAAATGAATAGTTGAGTCATAGAATCAGAGGACTGGCTAGGACTTCAAGGATCATTATGTCCAGTATTCCTGCAGTGTTCTTCAGAGTTCTAGGAGTTTGGGGAAGGGACAAAGAGGACTGCCTTTGGGTGGAGGTAGAGATGCAAATCACCACTTTAGCATAGTTTCCAGGGCACTTGAAAGCAGAAAATGTCAGCAAAACAAAACAAAACAAAACAGGCCACCAGTTTATGATGTCTTTAATTCCTTGGTTACAGGTAGGATTATTTATTATTAAACCTCAGCTTTGAAACAAACCTCTATGTCTAACCTCAATGCCAGAAAACCAAAGCAACAGCACCAAGTATTTCAATTTAGAACCTGAAGACTGGCCACTGTTGTCCTCAGGCCACTGCAACAGCCAGCATGTCCTCTAGTCCCTGGGGTTAGGTGCACACGTGTCTCTCTCAGTATAGACATTCAGTACTTTCAAAAATAGAAACTTAGCATTACATTTCTTTCCATATAATACCACACAAACCCACACGCAGTACATAGTAGAAAACTAATGGTTATTTCTCAGGTAGAATAAATACTAGAGCACATATGACTTGTTCTCTGAACTTTTTGTAGTGATAACTAGATATACAGAGTCCTGAACATATACAAGTACACACTTCAGAGAAAAGAAATTGAGGAAGAAATTGAAATAGTCAATAGACAGCTGAAAAGATTTCTTTTTTCAGTAAAATTTAAGGAAAGGCAAATTTAAAAAAAAAAATTTTTTTTTTTACTCATCAGATGGCAAATGGTGTAGATCAGCAATATCCAAGCCTAATGGGGAAATATGGGGAAGTAGCAGTCTCAGACACTGTTAGTGGGAACATACACTGAAATAGCCTCGCTAGAGGGCATACCACATGACAATTTTAAGTATGAATACATTTGACCCAAGAATTTATTTTGAAAAAATTACCCAAAGGAGATTATTGCACAAATACACAAAATGCTATTTATAATTTTTTAGAATGGAAATAACTTAGATGTCCTTACAAACAGGATTCATTAAGTAAATCAGGGTACATGCACACACTAGAACACTACCCTGCCATTACAAAGAAGGAGTTACTCTCCAAACGACTAATGTAAAAAGTTGTTGATATGTTGTTAAATGAAAATCCAGACAACAAAGTAATATAGTTAATGCAGTCACATTTTTTACTAGCATATGCATATTTCATATGCACTATGATATAGGAAAATCTATGTAGATAGATGGGCAAAATTATCTTTGAGGGTAAACATCCACTTGTCAGCCCAGGTGGCAGATTTATCTGAAGACAATCCACTTTTCCTATTACATATTTTCTGTGGCTTCATTTCTTTGAAAATCTACATAGATTGCTTACTTTTACAATCTAACAAATCTATTTCAGTTTTAAAAATAAGACAAGAAGTGGAGGTATTAGTAAGAGAAGAAAGAGAGGGGTTATGGGTCCATTCTGGCCCAGGTGGGCAGGGTGCAGGTGCTGCCCTCTGAGGATGGACCCCTTCATCTTCTTCCTCGAGGTTCTCTAATCAGTCTTGTCTTTGACTCTAAGATCTTGTGGTCAGGTGCCAAATCTTTGTGTGATGGAAGGAAGAAAGGGAGAAGGGAGTGGGCAGGGAAGAGAGGGGGGAGACAGTCTGAGTTTGCCTGGATGGAAGGGTTTCCTGGGATACAGAAGGACATTCAGTGCTAACACCAGGAAAATCCCAGGAGGAGTTGGCCGCCTTGCCAGAAGGACAAGAGAAAGCCATCCCTCCTCTGTTGGAGAACCTCCAGGAGCTTCCAACAGCCCTTCAGCAGCAAGAGAATGGGCTGCTAGATGTCAAAGAGGATGGATTCAAATCTCAGCTCTGCTACTAAACAGCTTTGTGACCTTAATTAAGCAAGCCACCAACCTACCTACTATGGGGTTTAGCTTTTTCCTATAAAATGAGGGGGGTGGGACCAAATAGTCTGAAAGTCCCTGGAGCTTTCTGACTCCATACTGAGACCTCAGTCTGGGCTCTGGCATTATTCTCATGGGATTTCAGCATGATAATGTTTATTGTTTTGTTTTGTTTTGTTTTTTACCACAAACCCACAGCATTACAAGGGTGAAGGCTATACCTTTCTGTATATGTATGCCTGTACCGCCAGGCCTACCATGGTGTTGCAAACATGTGGGTTGACTCTACGTCTGGTGGGTGCCCGGGGAAGCATGTGGTTGTTGTCTCCCACAATTCAGATGTGGGAAGTCCAACTGGGCAGGAAGAGCTTGATGACCTTAGCAAGCAGGTGAAATGTTTTAAGGGGAGGAAACAAAAACAATAAACAACAAATCCAATCAGCTCAGCTCCAGCTGTGCCACCCAAAGTCCAATGAAAGGGAAACTGGAATGTACTGAGGCTGCCTCTACTGGCTCCAGGGAGCTGATTATGCTCATCTCTTCCCAACTCAGCTTGCAGTGGTGTCACCTTACTAGCCTGGAAGCAGCCATGATGGGGATACTTTCACCACAGAAATGGGCAAATGTGAAAATCTTGGCTTTTTCTTTTTCTTTTTCTTTTTCTTTTTTTAATTCTGAGACATCACTGCCTGGCTAGCTCAGGAAAGGAGAAAGTAACTCCCAGCCTAGGGCTTCTGCATGAGGATTCACGGGCATCCTCCAGCTGGGCCACTGAGCTGGCCCCTTCTTGAGTGAAGCCAGGCAGGGGGTTGGAAGGGAGGAGCTCCATCTAGGCAGAGGTACTAGAAGTCAAGTGAGAGGAGATGAGAGAAGAAGAAGGAGGGAAGACTAACCACTCATCAGTGGGCCTAAGCAAAACAGCCAGTCATTCCCAGGCCATCTGGGGAGGTAGGAACACACTCTATGTAGTAGGTCTTCAAGCAGAAGCTGGGAAACCATTCTGCAGAATGCCAGGAGAACAAAGAAAGGCTTCAAAAGTAGGAAAAGCAGGGGCTTTGAAGTAAGAATGATCTAGGCCTAAAGCCCAACATGACTAAACCATCTCTTCGACCTCAGGTCAAATTACTGAATCTCTCTGGGACTCAATCTCCAAATGTCTTCAAGGGCAATAATGAAATTCAATTAACAGGACTAAGTGCCAGTGAACTACACGCTTGGCCCATAATAAGCGTACTGCCCGAATAGGATGTAATGCCTGAGCTATAAGGAAAAATATCTGACATGTGACACCTGTGTAATTTGGACACACTTTTTGCATAAGAAGCTTGAGATGGGGAAAGTTTGCGAAGCGATTTCCCCCTTTGGTTGGCATAATTTCTTCAATGCCTGTTCATAATCTCTATCTAAGCTAAATCGGTGAGCAAACTATTGTGACCACAGAGGAAAAGTGATGACCCCCTGGGAGGTACTCTTAAAGACACTCTTTTGTTCAGGCCTACCCAAGAAAGCAGAACCTGAAAGCTTCTGCAGAGAGGAGATGTCAGGGTGTGGGAGAGATTCAAAGCCAATGCAGGATCTGCTGGATACCTTTCAGACCTCCATCCACTCAGGTATGTGATTCTCCCACTCTCTGGAGCCATAGGTAGCTTACCTTATCTTCTAAAAACCCAGAGGAGGTTAACCCTCAAGGTCCAGGAAGTGAGGTTAAATCAGAAGTCAGAGGTAAGTCTTAGCCTCTCTGTAGCCACATCCAGGGGGAGCTTCCAAGTCTCTACCAGGAAAGCAAGAGCTGGAAGAGAATTCCCTAGGCTTCGAAGTCTTGCATGGCACAGAGGTATGGAGGAGGGAGGGAGGATACTTGCTCCTAGGAGGGATTGCTGACCACCGCCCCCACCACTACCACACATCAAAGAAAGCAAGACCAGGAACATCCCTGGTCATCACAGACTCAAGCAGTTCACAAACCAAAACAGTTTGTGCTCAGTAAATGCCAGTCTACACTTGTACTAGTTCATTGACTAACCCGTGAGGGATACCTTACTCTCTTCTACAGGCATTCACTCGGGCTAGGGACTATAAATCCCTGAGAAGCCTGGGGATGGCACCACAGAGGCAGAGTCCGCTGTTCCACTTTCATGGAGCTGATAATTAGTGACTTTTATGCCCACCGCTCCCAGACCAAAATAGGCCCTTCTAATTCTGTGGCCCCATCCTCAACAGATTCCCCAAAACTCTAAGTTCTGAAGCCAAAGGCATGTGTGACACACTTCTCAGAAGTCAGTAGGTATCCTCTTGGCTTTTTAGGCGCGCACAAATTGTTCGATGCACCATCCAGGGTGGTGACCTGGGATTAGATCAACATCTCTGCACTCCTGGAGGGCACACAGCATAGGGAGGTGGGGTGGTGGAAGTGAGGTGTCCAGGTATCAGGACAGAGCCAGGAACTAAGAGAACATGGACCAGGACTGCCTGATCCATCACTTGGTTGATGCACAACCTTGGAGCATGTCACAGCCTCTCTCTGGGCCTCATCTTCCCCAGATGTAACTCCCACGGGGACTATTCTTTCTATCCCAGCCCATCTGCTTCTCCCTGTGTGCAGTGCCGCCTCCTGAGACCAGCTTACCCACCCCTTAAGTGATCTCCTTCATCTACTCTTGCCTCCTCTAAACTTACGTTGATAATCAGGGGTAAGGATTAACAATAAGGATGTTTACAGAAGACGAGGAAGAAGAAGAGAAGCAAGAAAGGAGCCGGGCAGCCCGGGTGGCTCAGCGGTTTAGCGCTGCCTTCAGCCCAGGGCGTGATCCTGGAGCCTCAGAATCGAGTCCCTCCCGTGTCGGGCTCCCTGCTTGGAGCCTGCTTCTCCCTCTGCCTGTGTCTCTGCCTCTCTCTCTGTGTCTCTCATGAATAAATAAATAAAATCTTTAAAAAGAAAAAAAAAAGAAAAAAGAAAGGAGCCGAAAATCATTGCTTAGAGTCTCAAGCAAAGATATCTTTTTTTTTTCCAGCAAGTCAGGGAAGAGAGAAAGGAGCAGAAAGACTCTGGCCAGAAAATAACAACTAAACCTCGGTGGAAGTATGAAGGTGTGACTTTTAAGGAACAAGAAGACCGCAGGCAGAGACCGCAGAGAGACAGTGAGAAAACAGGACAGGGTGGGAGGCGTGGAAGGGCAGGCACCAGGCCACTCCAGCTGGGCCACTCCAGCTAGTGCAGGGTGAAAATGAAGCACAGAAGCCACCATGCATTGGGCCAATGAAGCTGGGGCTTAGGGGTGAGGCCCCTCCCAGGGTAGCCATCCTGGTGCCCAGTCTCCAAGAGCGTGGACTGTGCTGGACCATGCCACACACCTAGCCCAGTGCCACTCTGTTGCATCCTAGCTCTGCTTCCACCTTAGGGGGCCAATAGTCTCTGGGGGCTCCCAGATACTCCCTATTCACTGCCAGGACCCAGCTGCTGCAGGAGCCCACTGGGGACAAGGGCATTTTGCAGACAACTGGCTGATTTCCACATTTAGTCAAACCACCCAGCAAAGGAAGCTGTATGACTCCATATTTTACAGTTCAGGAAACTGAGGCTAGCTGACTTTTCAAGGCTAGAGTGCTAGGATGTGCTGAAGCCCGGACAGAGCCAGCTGCTAGTGTTTTAATAACTTGTTTTTCCCTCCGGTTCTAAGCAATATAGGTCCTTCATATGAAAAATATATAAACTAATAAAGTAACAAAATGAAAGTCACCCATAACCCTCTACCCAGAGAGGAATAAAAATTTTGTATATTTCCTTCTAGTCTTCTTAATTAATTTGTCAACATATTTATTTACCTACTTACAAAGTAGGATTGTATTGTATACACTGATAGAATCTTTTCTTTTCTTTTAAAGATTTTATTAGAGACACAGAAAGAGGCAGAGGGAGAAGCAGGCTCCCCACAGGGAGCCTGACACGGGACTCGATCCCAGGACTCCAGGATCACAACCTGAGCCAAAGGCAGACGCTCAACCACTGATCCACCCAGGCTCCCCTAGAATCTTTTCTAAAAACTTTATGTGGTGGACAATTTCTCTCCAATCTCAAAGAATGGATTTTATCTACTACACAGCAATACATCATATGCCACGGTTTATTTGATCCCTTTTTCTACTCTTGGACATTTCGGTTGCTTCCCACATTGGGGGCTTTATGAATGTCTTTAAGGAATGTCTTTTAATATTACCCTTATAGGTCCTGGAACTAAACTCTGAGATCTCAAAGAGACTGCAGTGTAGACCTATAGATTCAAGAAGAAAAAAAATACGCAGAAAACCATTATGACAAGTAACATCATCGTAGAGCAAAGAACTAGAAGGTGTCAGGGGAAAGTGAAACGAATGTAAGTTGGTGGGATCCGGTAAGGTTTCACTGAAAAAAACGATATTGCATTTGGAACAGGGGCCAACAAATCTTTTCCTCTAAGGAGCCAGATAACAAATAGTTTAGATTTTGCACACCAGGTGGTCTCTGTTGTAACTACTCAGGGGTGTCACCACAGCACAAAACCAGACAAAGATGATTCAGAAATGAATGGGTGAGTTTATGTTCCAATAAAACTTTATTTACAAAAATAGGTAATGGACTGAAGCATTTGGTCCATAGGCTGTCATTTGCCAACCCTTGATTTCGAACGCCAAAAACAGAGATGGCTATTGTGAGGGCCTTCTCAGAGGGAGGACAGTTCAGCTGGAAGGAATTGAGAGAGCCAAAATATAGGAAGAAAATTCAGGGGGTAAGGAGAGCTAGGTGTTTAATGGTTGGGCAGGACAGGTGGGAGCTGGACTCATACAGGGTCTGAATGCCAGGCTGAAGTCTATGGATTTTGTTGTGTAGCAGATAGAGAATCCATTTTCATGGCATCATTGTAAAGTATTGGGCACCCATAAAGCTCCCAGGATGGCAGCTGTCTCTGAGAAACTATGGGACGGATTCCAAACCTAGAAATGCTGATTTTGGCTTCATCTCTATTTGCTTTTCTGTTTTCTTGCTTACCTCCTTTAACCTTTCAGGATTCGCCCCATTTCAGCACATCCAGAGGCCAGAAGGCACTCTGCTGGAAGAAACAGGAGTGGGACAGAAGAAGGGGAAGAAGTTCTTGGTTGGCTGCTTCTTCACTGGACTTTGAATCTTAGTGCATGTGATGGAGCTCAAGGGAGAGCAGCTGGCCCCCCAGGTATGTGAAGTCAGCTGACCTGCAGTCCGCAGTACAGACCTCCTTCTGGGTCTGCATCTCACCATCTGGACTGTCTACACATCGAGCCTATATATGGTCTTTGGTTCTTGCTCCTCCCACAACAATCACCTTGTCTAAGACACGGGCTCTCAGGAGTAATCTCACCATGGGCAGCACCACATCCCTTGGGAACTTATTAGAAATGCAAAGTCTCAGGCTCTACCTCGGACCTACTGAATCAGAAACTCTGGGGGTGGGTGTGTGCGAACAAGCCATCCGGGTTTTAACAAGCCCTCCAGGTGATTGTGATCCACAGGCTGAGAGTCACTGCCTTGGATCCCTGTACCCCCAGAAGGGCCCCATGTCAGGGGGCTAGGCATGTGCTACTGAGCATGATAGGCAATGCAAGCCTTCTAATAATCCTAAGATGCCATTACTATTGCCTTTTGAAAGATGCAAACACCGGGGTTCTGATATGTTAAGAAATTTGATCTGACCCTGGCTCTTATTTCAAAGCCCGTGCTATTGACCACCTTGGTCTAGTGTTCTCTCCTTGCAGAGAGGGCTAGGAGGTCTTCAGGAGAGCATTTCCCCAAAGGCTGCCACAATTTATTTGCTTAATAAACATTCATTGACCACCTCTCCTGCGCCAGATCATATAGAGTATAGCATATACTGTGAAACACCATTCTATCTTAAACCTTAGGAGTAGGCACCTTGCCTCAGCACTTACAGAGCTGGAAACACTGGTCTGGGAAGACAGTGTGACTTGTTTCAGAGCTACTGTAGCACCTCACAGAGGATGCACTGCTGGCTCTAGTAAGCAGGGGGTGGCTTTATAAAGGAGGGAGAAGCTACACCCAGAAGGTCCATGGTGTGTACACGAGAGGGCAAAGTTGCTCAGGCCGAGTGAGCTGCAGTGTGGGAACCCGGGGCTCCAGCAGCCATGGCCCCGTACTGACTGTGGGCCTCACACCCCCTTCCAAAACCTCCCAGGGCTCAGACCCAGATAACAGAAGTAATAGAAAGTGCCCTCTCCAGAGGCCCAACTTCTGAGCTCCACCTCTTCCACTGAATTGGCTGTGCAGCCTTGAGAGAGTCACTTGCCCTTTTTGAGACTCTGCTTCCCCACTGGTATAAGACTTAAGAAGTCGATTTCAAACAATTTTTAAGTTGCAAATGTCTTTATTTTTTTTTTAAAGATTTTATTCATTTATTCATGAGAGACACAGAGAGAGGGGCAAAAACATAGGCAGAGGGAGAAGCAGGCTCCCTGTGGGGAGCCGATCCCAGGACCCTGGGATCCCCACCTGAGCCAAAGGCAGACGCTCAATCACTGAGCAACCCAGGCGCCCCACAAATGTCTTTATTTAAATAATATCTTACACCAAACCCCAATACATGGAATATTTTTTAAATACAGTTGTTCTGGTTGATTGTGGGAAGTGGGGGGAAGAGCTGGCCACCATAAACCTCTCCCCCAAGCCCTGGCAGCACTTGTAGCTTACAGAGAAGTCACAGGAGCCCACCCATTCTAGCCCCTGTTACCATGCGACATCTCCTGCTACTCTCCCCCATGCTCCTGTCAGGCACACAGGCCTTCTCGCTATTCCTCGAACATGCCAGTCACATACCCTCCTCAGAGCCTTTCCACTGGCCGTTCCCTTTGCCCTGCATACTCTTCCTCCAGACATCCTTCCCTCTCTCAAGTCTTTGCTCCAATGCTGCCTTCCCCACAGGTCTACTCCCCAGGCTTCCTCCCTCCACCCCTGGTTTCTCTTTCCCTTCTTTCTTTCTTTCTTCTTTCTTTCTTTCTTTCTTTCTTTCTTTCTTTCTTTCTTTCTTTCTTTTTTTTCTTTCTTTCCTTCTTTCTTTCTTTTTTCTCTTTCTTTCTCTTTCTTTCTTTCTTTCTTTCTTTCTTTCTTTCTTTCTTCTTTCTTTCTTTCTGTCTAAAAGATCTTATTTATTTATCTGACAGAGAGAGAGAGAAAGAGAACACAAGCAGGCAGAGGGAGAAGGAGAAGCAGACTTCCCGCTGAGCAGGGAGCCCAACATGGGGCTCGATCCCAGGACCGCGGGGATCATGACCTGAGCTGATGGCAGCCGCTTATCTGAGATGGAGCCATCATGTGCCTTGCTCTTTCCTTCCCCACACCTTCACCACCTGAGTCTATAGAGGCAGAGAGTGAAGGAGGAAGAGCAAGAAGGGCACCAGAGGAAGGCCAGAAAATGAAATGCTGGAGCGAGCAGCCGGCTCTATTGCAGGTGGTGGGCCTGGGATCTAGAAATGTGCACTGCCTGCATCTCCCACTGTACCCCATTGTAGTCCAGGTAGGAATGGGCGGCGGGGGGGGGGGGGTTGGGGCACACACAGGTCAGCACCTACCATGATCCAGTTCTGGAGGCAGGCCTTTCCCGTGGGCTGACTCACTTATCTTCCTGATGGCGCCGGGTACCTAAGGAGCTGAACCCAGGGACATGCCGTAAGCTGCCCGGGATCCCACAGCTAGTAAGGGAGTGACTGCGATTCGAATCCAGGTCCTCTGGCTCCGGAGCCTGGCACTTTCCTCCACCGGCATTATTTGCGCATGCACCCAAGACAAATAGCGGGGTGCTCCTCGGAGGTGAGGCGGGGGTGGGGGGGTGGGGGGGGACAGGGCAGGAGCCCAGGAGCCCACGGGATGCAGCTTTGCTTCCCCTGCTGCTGTCTTCTCCCCAGCACAGGCCCTGGGTGCGCAGCTGAGGCACCCTCCGTGTCTGGGCACCTGTCCCGTGATCCAACCCTGGGGGGGGGGGGGGCGCAGGCAGCTTTTGCCCAAGTCACCAGCATAAACGGGGGGCGGGGGGAACGTTTGCCCGCGTCATACCCTCTCCCTGAGGCGCCCGCAGAGGCTGTGAAGCCAGCGAGCGAGCTGTTTGGTCTGGCTGAGCCTCGGGACTGATTGAAAGTCTTCAGAAGCCGCGCTCCTGGCGGCGCCGCTCTTCCTGGAGCCGGTTGCCAGGGAACACAGCGCTGCAGCCCTCGCTGTCAGAACTAATGAAAGTCGGAGGCTATTAGGGGAAGGGTTTTGTTCTCCCTCCCCCCGGCGCATAATTCTACTCTGCCAGGGAGGTGTTTGCATTTCGGCTCTGTTTGTGAGATGTTAATTGTGTCCTCATTGTAATTCCTTGCCCATTGCCATCACCTCCTTCTGAGCGCCCGCCCTGAAGCACGCCCGTTCCAGATAATGAAGCGAAGTGACCAGAGGGAAGGCGCCCCAGCCTCTTTCTGGAGTGATCTTCCTGAACATCTGACCAGGCCACGTGGCCGCTGAAAGGCCTGCCTTGGCTGCCAGCGACCCCCTCCCTCCCCCCGCCCAGCGGGGACACAAGGACTCTCCAGAGCCAGGTCCCAGCTGTGCTTTGGGACCACATCCCTCCTTCCTTCAGGAAGCCCCGGGCGGGAGGCACAGAGGACCAGCTCTGCTCCTGTCCCGTTCACAAATCTTTTCTCTGCTGCCCCACGCCTTCTGTCTAGCACGCCTCCCGGCCCGGCCCTGTCCAGCCCACCAACTCCTTCAGGGTTCAGCTACACCGGCCACCCCCTCCACCGCCTCCGTGAAGCCCTCCACTCCTACTGCAGGCAGACTTCTGGCTCCTCCCTGTTCCCACGGGAACTGGTTGTTGAGACCTAGCCTCTTCTCTAGGCAGGGAAGTTCCCTGAAAGCAGAGCCAGGCTCTGATTCATCCCCAAATTCCCAGAGCCTAGCACTGTGCCTGGGCATCTGTGACGCTGCTGTTTACCTCTTCCCACTCTGCTGTGAAGCTCACTGGGGGAAGGCAAGCACAGCCAAGCCAAGCAGTGAGAGGGTGAACAAACATGTGGGTGCCTTGCTGGGTAGACTCCACCTACCCACTGCTGCCCAACCCACCACAGAGACACTGACAAAGAGAAGCCAGGTCTGGGGCCCTAGGAACTCATCCTGGCTGGTATTTATAGCAAGGTAATTAGCTCCCTTCCTTAGCACCCCTGGAGGTGCTGGGAGACAATCTGAGAAGCAGGAAGAAGGAAAGCAAAGTGAAGGGATTGCCATAGAAACGTGGGGAAGGGGCTCTGGAACCAGGGGGAAGGGGACCCAGCCCCAGCCCTTGTGGTGCCTCTCACCTGTACCTGCAGGAGCTCAGGAAGCCATCTCCCCATCCAGGATCAAGGTAAGGGAGTTAGGATGGCCATCGGGGCTCCTTTGTCATCTTGGGGCTCTGTGCACCCCTCACCTGAGCTCTGCGATCACCTCCTGGCTGCTCACTCAGTCCTTGTTCTCCGCGTTTCCACCAGAGTGTGATATTTCTAAAATGCAATTCTAATCATGTCACTTTCCTGCTCAAAATTCTTCAGCAGGTCCCCATGGTTTTCAGGATAGAAAAGTCTTACCACTCTGCATGGAATACAGGCTGCGTCTTGCATTGCCTCTCTGGCCACTTCCCACTCCTGCCTGCCCCCCCCTCCCCAGCCAGTGTGATTTCCATCTCAGTCATGCTAAGCATCGTGTGGTTTGCTCAACCCTCAGCTCTCCCTGGTCTCTTGGTCTTTGTCCATGCTATTCCCACTACCTGCAATGCCCCCCCTCATTCCTCCCTTCCGCCTCCCTTTCTCCCTTCCAACTCCTCAACTCCTGGGCCCCTCTTCCCAGGGAAGGCTTACCTGTCTCCCCAGGAAGGTCAGGTGTCTCTCCTGTTGCCCCACTGGACCTTCCACATCCCCACCAAAGCCACCTCATGGCCAACCAGAATCACTGGGTTTCCTGTTGGTCTCTCCAACTGTCAAGTTTTTTGAAGTAGGGCCATGCCTTGTTGGTGTTTGTACCCCATACCTGACACAGAGCTGGCACCCAACAGGTGAGTGAAGTACCACAAAGGTGAGGATCGAGGTAAGATAGGTGAGGGACAGAAGTGCAGGATGGGGAGAGATGCCTCCAGAGTTGTGTGAGGCAGGCTGGGAGTGGACTGACATAAGGGGTTTCCTGCCCCGGCTTTCTGTGTGTCAGGTCGCATCCGGGTCTGGGAGGCAGAAAGGGCGACATCCGTTTGGGAAAGGCTGCATTTTTCTGAAAGGCCCTGATCTCTGGCTCCACACAGAACTGAAAAGCATCTCCCCCTCCATCAAACCTCCAAGGAAATGTCCAACTTCTTGTATGGAAGACAGGATAGGGAAGGCTCATCATCGGACTCTCTCGGGGTGGCTACCACACAGCTCCAGGGGGCGCTATTCACATCGACTGCAAAGTCAGCTGTGCCCTCAGCGTTATGCCGTGTGACGGCAGGGCCAGGTCCATTGTGATTGTCTCAACCACCTGCCACAGCAGCCCAGCCTGCCTGGCATGAAAATCAAAACACACCAAGAACAGCTTCTCCAACAGTCCCAGTGATTAAGAAAGGAGACCGAACTCCCTGCTGGCAAGGGGGCTCTGGAGACCACGAAGATCAGCTTCTCGAACTTTCCAAAAGGGAAGCGAGGCCCCCACTAGGTTCATGGACACCAGCCTGAGAGGTACATATGGAGAGAAGGATGGACAGCCCTCTCTGACATAGTACTGGGAGGGTCTGACCTCATGGCAAATAGAAGGAAACAGCGAGGGTTAGCAAATGTCTCAGGGAACCTGCACACCTCAGCGTTCACAGCGACAACCCCTCATTTCTCAGATACAGGAACATGTCTGGTCCATAATCACGGAGCATGTCACGGCAATAAAGCAGGCCTTTTGCGGGTAGGCCAGGGCTCATCAGCCACATGGCTGTCTTCTCTTGCTGACGGCAGCTATGGGGTGGGTCTGACAGCTTTTATAGGTCTCTATTCAGAATCAGCTGGAACAACCACATTGTCTTCCCTACTTGCTCCTTGAAGGTTCGTTTGTCCCCAAAGTGAAGGAAGCTCTGATCCCTCCCAAAAAGAGCCCAAGAATACTGTCTCGGCTCCCTGAACCCAGGGAAACCTTTGCCTAGCCCCTTCTGGTGGCATCAACTTGAACTGCTGGCATAAAACCCAGGAGGAGATGTATACGTTATGAAACCAAGCTTCTCTAAGTATGGTCCAGGGACCAACTGCACCAGAGCCCCCTCAAGTGCTTGTTAAAACTCTAGTTTTGGGCAGCCCGGGTGGCTCAGTGGTTTAGCACCACCTTCAGCCCAGGGCCTGATCCTGGAGACCCGGGATATCCAGTCCCACGTCAGGCTCCCTGCATGGAGCCTGCTTCTCCCTCTGCCTGTGTCTCTGCCTCTCTCTTTCTCTCTGTGTCTCTCATGAATAGATAAAATCTTAAAAAAAAAAAAATACAAACTCTAGTTTTCCTCGATGCACCCCAGACCTACTAATGAGAACCTAGGGGTGGCAAACGTTTATTGACAATCGAGTTTGATAACCAGTGCCCAGCTATCACAGTAGGAAGATGGGTGAGTATTTACTCAGGCACTGTGCTGGGCACTGTCCATACACATTCCCTAGAGGTCATAGCAGAGGCATAAACGAGACCTTAGCTCTCGACCACAAAGAGACCACTGAACCATGCTGGGGATGGAATCTAGAACTCATAGTACCAAAGGTCATCCCAAAGAGAGGGAATGCAGCTTCTAACTTCCACTTGGGCTCCCACTCTCCACCCTCAAGCCCTAGCACTCCCCTCAGTAGAATTTGCTGTATTTCTGTCCCCTAGATTATCAACCTCTTGTTCTCAAAACTTCTTTAAATCTGAATACTCCTGCTACATTCTTGGTTCTGCCACTTACTAGTTATAAGACACCTGATGCCTTGTTTTTATCTCTATGAGCCTCCACATTCTTCTTTATAATTGGGAGGAATCATTCCAGGGTAGTGGCAAATTTTAGAAATAATCGTAGAAGCTCAATAAATTGGCTACTTCCTTATTTAACCCCATTTTCAGAATGGCATGCCCCTGCTGAAAGGACCCCAGTGGCTTTCTAGCTCTTGTCTGCTGCTCTCTGACTCAAGCTCTCCATTCCAACCCCTCAGCCCAGCTGGCTGATATCTGCCCCTGGATCTTTGCTCCAGCTGTGTTCTAGAATACCCATATCCTTTCGTCCACCAACACAAACCATCCCACCTTTAAAGGTCACGTCCAAGTCCTTCTTGCTGCCTTAGGGAGTCTTCTAGAGGTCCAGGCCTGCAGGTGCCTCTGTCCCCTCCACTCCTCTCTGACATTCTTTCTCCACTCTACCTCCCAGAGATGAGAGCAATCAGACTCAGCAAGGTTGGTGCTTTCTAGGTACAGAATTTTGTTTTTTTTTGTTTTTTTGTTTGTTTGTTTTAATGGAAGACCAGAATTGCGCCACAAACTTGTTTATTTCACCATGAAGAATATATTCTTAAAGCCTGCCTTCTAATCTCATCATCATATCACAAAACAACCACATTTTTACACCAAAGAAGAGGAAGAAAATCTCACATGAAAGGATCGTCCCTTAAATGAAATACCTGGGTTTTAAAAAAAAGATTTTACTTATTTATTTATTTATTTATTTATTTATTTATTTATTTATTTATTTGAGAGAGAGACAGAGATAATGACTGAGAGAGCATAAGCGAGAAGAGGGAGAAGCAGGCTCCCCACTGAGCAGGGAAAACCCTCCCCCCCCAGTGCAGGGCTCCATCCCAGGACCTTGGGACCATGACCTGAGCTAAAGGCAGACGCTTAACCTACTGAGCCACCCAGGCACTCCAAAATAAACTGTTTTATGAAAAGCTCACTGCATTGTCCAGCATTTGCTCCTTTTGCTGTGGTTTTATGAAAATGCCATTATAACCTAGCTCCTGGACACATGCCAGGGCATCCCTGATCCAGCACGGCCACCTGTCCCAGGCAGGAATATGTCCTAGCAACTTACTGACCATGTCCTCACTGTGTCCACTTACTGAGTGCCTCCTATATCCCAGGCCTGGTGCTTGGCACTTCATGCGTTTACCACCATTGTCACTGTGACCAACAAAAAATAAAATAAATAAAAAATTAAGAAAAGAAAAAAGAACAGTGAAGCAGTCTGCCCAGGTCACAGAGTGGTAAAATGGTTGAGCTGGCCTTATGATGCAGGACAGCCTGATCCAAACCTATTGTCCTTCCTCTACTCCTCCATGCTTTGCTCTTCCAACAGGAAGAATGTTTTGCAGGCAGGAGTCTACGGGGCATAGGCTTCTCTTTCTCCCTGCAGCCCATGCTCAGGATGCAGACATGGATCACTGGTTGAATAAACCAGTACGTATGTAAAGGGCTAGTGCTGAAATTCGCTGCCTGCCGTCACACAGGGCTCATTGTGATGTGGCTGGATACGCCAAATGGGGAGCAAGGATGCCATGCCTTGTTAGAAGCTCCCCCACTCAATTCCAAGGGCTTCGTCAAGACCACAGTGAGAGCCAGGTGAATTAGATGTTTAAAAAGCACCCTGGCCTGCTCAGGGCCTAGTAATTATCTGATCCCTTGAACTGTCTGCCTTTGCCATGGAAATTGACGAGCCAAAGGCTCGTCAGACCAGGAGCCCCTACACCACAGCTCCACTTGATTTATTAGAGAAAGGAACTGAATATAAAAGGGACAGATGCAGTATTGATTGTACGCCTTAAAATATGCTTCCCTTGACTCCCTGCTCTGCTCCAGGCCCCAGGCCCCCATTTGCTGCAGAACAGATCACAGCAAATTGCTCTTTTAGTGACTTGTTTTATCCCCTTAGCCCTCTGATCTCACGGCTTTGAGACCCACCCCCTCCTTTCTCTGCTCCCCTGTGGCATCCACCTGCCTTCACCTCACAGCTCCAGGGTGGACCATCTAGATCACTCTCAAATGCTTTGGTTTCAGGCAACCCAGAAGTCATGGCTGCTGGACAGGGTCCTTCAGACCCTTAACTCGGAACAGTTGCAAGGCCAGCCCATCCCCCGATGTCCTAGTTCCCCCAAGACAATGTCCCAAGCTTGCTAACCTCACAACCCAGGCCTCCAACCAGAGCTCTATCTTATCACTGGCATATATACCAGATCACCGTCTGGCAGCCAGCTTCACAGGGTCATGTCTGATAGACAAGATCATAGCTGGGAAGTCTCTGCAGAGCCTCACAGTGCTTCTCATGGAAGGCACCACTGGCATTTTAGGGGGGACGATTCCCCTTTGTGGCAGGCTCTTTTGCATGGCAAGGGGTCATAGTTGTCCTTCTCCTGTGAAAAATAAATCCCAACATGACAATCAAATATGTCCCCATACATTTCCAAATGCCCCCCAGGAAGAGAGAGCCAGGTGAGAAGCAAAATGTCCATTCTAGTTCCAAGTGAAGTGACTTGTCCAAGGTCATTCAGTAAATCAGCCACAGACCTGATGTACACTGGAATCAGAATCAGGCCTGATAACCGTGCCAGTGCAACGTGGGGGCAAGGAGATATTCAAGAGGGTAGAGTTGCAGGCAAGTATCCAGCCTCCCTTCCATCATGAAAACCTCCCTGTACAACTCTGTCCAGCTCAGGGTATAGAGGAATCTGCATTTTGTTTCTTTACGCGGTGACTCAAACCATGAGGGGAAATGAGTGTTTCAAGCATGGTTGAAACACCCTGAAACTCTGACAAGCTCCTAGAGGCCTACACACACACACTTCCCATCCTGCCTGTACCCCAGGAGCCTCAGCCTGAGATACCACGAGCTCCCCAAACAGGTGGAGGGCTTGGCCACTGGCCCCAGCCTCTCCTGCTGTGTACTCCTGATCCATGCCCACCTCTGGCTGTGGGATTGGGGAGGCTCCAGGAAAAAGCTTTTGTACTCAGCTGAAAGACATGAGCTGTCTCCCCACCCCTCTACCTCAAGGGGAAGGAAACCCGCTATATTTTCTTCAAGAAGAAAAGGCAGATGGGTGAAACATAAACATTAGAGTAGGAGCCAGGAGCCTGAGTTGCTCCCTTGGCCTGCCTGGTACTTCCTAACTGGATCCTCAGTTCTCCTCCCTTCACTCAGGGCAGACTCAAAGAGACGGCAGGTTCCTCAACGCTAAAACCCTTCTACCCAAGAACACTCTACCATGGGATCCCAACTCTGGCAGTGACTCATTGAGCCGGTCAATCCTAATACAGACCTGACTTATACTCTTACCCACTCTGTACCTGAGTTTGTCTTCTCATGACTCAACGGTCTGTAACTTCTTAGAGACCTTATGAAAACTTGACAGCCCTCCCCCAGGAGGCATAGCTCATGGAGCAAGAGGCCTGAGTAGGTCCAACCTAAATGGCCTTGGGCAATTGCCCTTGCTCCATGGCAGGTGAGGACCAGGACTGCTGCCTATAGGAAGCAGTCCCAAGGTGGGGGGGGCAGGGGCTGCAGACTGGAGTGGCAGTAGTTAGGGGTGGTCTGGCATCTCCTCACAATGCAGCTGGAAACTTAGGGAGTGACAGGATCCCTGCTTGCATGCCTCCATAGGGGTCCCTTCCTACCATGTTCTGAGAGTACCATTGTAGAGATGGGAGGCCATGGACTCTGACATTCTCCTTCCACCCTTTTCTCAGGGGACAAGAAGCCGACTAAGGAGAGAGAGTAACAGAACAGGTTTGAGAATTTTCACTGAAGCCATTCCATGGCACTGAATCAAAGCAGAAAAGGTTAAAGCCCACTGGGAGCTTTCCAACCAACATCCAAGAGGCAGGGAATGTAAGGAAAGGGCACGTACAAGCTCTGGAGTCAGAAGAACATAGGCTGGAATCCCAGCTCTGCTCCTTACTAGCTGTGTGACCTGGAGCAAGGTATCCGGGTCTCAGTTTCCTTGTCTGTAAAGACCATAGCAGCACACCTCTTATTTAACACATTGGGGGTTCTCCTTCCCTACTTTCAAGGGGCGAGAGGTTGGGAGTCGCTCAAGGGTACCCTGTGGTTATGGTGATGGAAGGAGGAGAAAGAGGAAGAAAGAGGCAAGTCAGGAAGGAGCTGTGGGCAGGATATTCCAGGGATGGTGGTGGACCCTGGGCACCAAGACTCCAGAAGTGAAGTCATGCCCTGTGCAGTAAGCAAAGGTTTATTAAACCTTATGGCTCCGGGGCTAGTGTCAAGACCAAGTAGCAACATAATGGGGAAGGTCTCAGGCAAAGGATGCAGAGGGCTGAAGTCATCAGTGGACAATGGTTGAGGAACACCACTGGCTAGCGATGGGGCTCCAGCTCCATGACGGCTTCTGCCTCTAGGGGGAAGTGGGTGGACCTCAGAGTACCCAGGAGTGCTTAAGTCTGACCCCTGTCTTTCACTTCCCAAATCCTTGCATTGAAGCCAGGGAGAACTGAGTGGAATGGAGAGGGAGTTGACAGGGCCAGCAGCTGTTCCGTAAGAGCCATCTTGTTTCTCACCTCTGAGGAAGGTTTTGTTTCTTACCTCTTGCTGTTTTGGAAAGACACCCAAGTCTGATGCCAGCAACAGGGGTAGAAAGCAGCCCCTCCCTCTCAAATGTACTCTGTGTGCCCCACTCCGGCTTCTTCTTTTTTTTTTTTTTTTTAAGATTTTATTTATTTTTTCATGAGAGACACAGAGAGAGAGAGAGCACAAGAAGGCAGAAGGAGAGGCAGACTTCCTGCTGAGCAGGGAGCCTGACACGGGACTCGATCCCAGGACCTCGGGGATCATGACCTGAACCAAAGGCAGACACTCAGCCACTGGGCCACCCAGGCACCCACCCTCCCCCACCCCCGACTACAGCTTCTTAAATAAACTTTAATTATGCAATCCTAGAGACATATTTTTAAAAGGCATAAATGATACAATGAACATCTCAGAAATAAGGAAATAAGGCATTGCCATTTCAGCTGAGGCCTGCCCCACACCACACCCTTCATGACCACACCCTCCCTCCCCAACCTCCCCCAGAAGGCAGCAGAATCTGGAACTTTACAGTTCCCACAAATGACTTTATGTTTTTATGACATATTTATTGATCCCTGAACAATATATAAAACTGGTTTACATGTTTTCAAACATTATATAAATGGTATCATAAAATAAGTATATTTTTCTGCAGCTTGCTGTTTTTCAACCACCATTAAGTTTGTGTGATTCATCCATGTTGACATGTGTGGCTCTGGCCTATTACTTTTCTCTGCTGAAACTTTTATTATTCAAGAACACCATAATTTATTTATTCCTTCCTGTTAATAGATAATAGAGGCTTTTTCCATAGTTTTTCTCTTACAAAATGCTGCTGTGAACATGTCTTAGCCTGACTCCATACACAGATGTGGAGATGTTGCCTTCCAGCCCATTTGTCACGCATTCACTTTGTTTTCGCACACCTTCCCTCATGTCCTACCTCCAAGCCACTCTGCTTGATCTCTGTGATCAGGCTCCCATTATCTAACCACTCCCTTGTTTCCTTGAGCTGGTTTGGGACTTGCCACCTTGGCTTTGCCCTTGGGAATTCTTCTCTCTGCCCTCCATCTTCAGAAAGGAAGTACTGGGTCACTGGCAAGCCACAGAGTACTGTAGGACTTGTCCTGGCTGTACAAGCTCATCCCCGGCTCCTACCTGACTAGGCTCTATGCTCCAAGAGGTAGGGGTTGGGTCTGACTCATGCAATGCTCCAGCCCCATCCTAGGAACGGGACCTAGAACATTGTAAAATGCCCTTTAAGTATTTGTTGACTAGATGAATGCATGACCCAATGCTCTATGGAGATGGGGTCCCAGGTAAGCAGGATTACTTATACAGTTATGCTTAACTTGTATTTCCTTTTACCTAGATGTCTCCAAGCGCCCACCTGTGGGTCCATGGCAATCCCAGGGAATCCCAAGCACTCACTGGCCCTTGTGCAAACTGAGAGCTACCTCTCACCATTTAGTGAAGTCTTCTCAAAGAAGCAAAGACATCTGCTCTCTCTGACACAGGACAGACCTCCCCCCAACCCTGCCCTGTCATCTGTGGCACGTGAGGGCAACCTCCTGCCATTTGGCAGCCTGAGGCCCCCCCCCATCATGCTACACCCCTGGAACTCTCCACCTATAGAAAGCAGTGAAGCTGGTCTCCCTTTACCTGGTCACTTTTTGGTGTAAAACACATGCTGCGGTAGAAGCGTCTGATAGCAGTGCTGTTCCTCAGAGCAGATACTAACAGGAGGAAGAGCAAAGCACAAAGTGCTCTTTAAAATAAGGAAGGAAAAAAAATAAATAAAATAAAATAAAATAAAATAAAATAAAATAAAATAAAATAAAATAAAATAAAATAAAATAAAATAAATAAGGAAGGAAAGGGATCCCTGGGTGGCGCAGCGGTTTAGCGCCTGCCTTTGGCCCAGGGCGCGATCCTGGAGATCCGGGATCAAGTCCCACGTCAGGCTCCCGGTGCATGGAGCCTGCTTCTCCCTCTGCCTGTGTCTCTGCCTCTCTCTCTCTCACTGTGTGCCTATCATAAATAAATAAAAATTTAAAAAAAAATAAGGGAGAAAGGAAAGGAGGAAGGGAGGAAAAGAAAAGAAGAAAGACAGGAAGAATGAAGGAAAACTTTTGGTGTTTGCCAGAGTGGGGGGGGGGGGCCGGGTTGGAGGAGGTGGGGCTGAGATGCAGCCATAGGAAACTAAGGACACTAGTCAAACAGTGGGTTGTAGTGGAGTGGAAACCACTGAGTCTGCATCTGGCACCTACTAACCTTTGACCTAGGTTAGGTCATGTAGCCTCATTTGGTAACGAATATCGGCTAACATTTACTATGTGCCAACCACAGCCACAGCCTCAGGTTACCTGCATCTCCAGGCATCCTCTGACAGAATCGAAGGGCCATCTCAGACCGCACAGCCAGGCGGGCCTCACCACATGCAGCCACGTCTGACCACTGCACACACTGCCTCCTCGCTGGGCATGTGATCCAACGTGACCTTTGCAACGTCCCTGTTGGGCTGATGATGATGACAGATGGAGAAACTGAGGCATGCAGTCAATGAAGGCTGTGCAGCTCAAACCCCAGGTGGTCAGGGTGGGCTCAGCAGCACAAGTCGCTCAGGATCACGAAGCGATGGCTAAAGCAGGGATGCTTTAGCGACACCTTGAATGTTTTTTCCAAAGGTTGAAACTCCAGGCCTACCAGGCTGAAATTCCTCCCTGAACCCATGTGGTCACAGACACATGAGAAGAAACTGCAAATGCCATCGAATGCATGCATTAGTAAACTAATTTCATAAATATGAAATCCCTGCTGTGTGCAAAGTACTGTTCTAGGCTCTACAAAGGCAGAGAATGAAAAACCACAGAGTCTCCGCTTTGGAGACGCTCAGCTGGAATATGCAAAGGCTCACAGTTCAGGATAATAATGGCCCCGGATGGCTTTAGCAACAGTGTGCGACAAGAACAATGAAGGAATTTCCTGGAAGACAGCACAACTGATGAGGCAGGCTCCTGCGTGGAGTCCATGCTCTATGACTTTGGACACTTTGTAACTCACATCTCACCTCTAAGTCCTCAGTTTCCCCATATATAAAATGGGATCATAACATCAAATGATCTTTTGGTTCTTCCAGTCCGGCTGCTCCCCAGCTCCTGTTCCAGGACCCGTTCTGTTGGTAGTGACCACACCCAGGGTGCCAAGAGGGAGGCCATCATGGAATGAGGGTTAAGAGGTGTCCGGGTGAACAGAGAATGCCCCAAGGGGCAGAGTAGACAAGACTGGTACAGACCAGAGGATTCTATGCTGCCAATCTCCTTGGCATGAGCCTACTCTCCTCTTGGCCTTTTTGCAGGCACCTGGGGTTTGAAGCTGGCAGCGCCATCAAAGGCAGGCTGGTGGCTGCATTATAAAAGGGTTGTATTCCCTCTTGTTGATAAATAAATCCTTTTTCTTCTAAATAGCCAAGCTGGCGGGTTTCATTGTAAGTGGTTTGCACTCAGTGGAGAGCTGGGACTGGCAACACTGCATCCTTCATCTCTGCAATATTAATTAGTTTTCCAGGGTGCTTTTATTTTAATCACGAGAAAATGAGAAAGGCAGGAACCCCATCACAAGAGGAGTTGGGGAGAAGGGGGCACACAGACAGAGTTAGAAAAGAAGTGTGGATAACAGGTACAGAAGCAGGAGGGGACGGAGAGGGGCTCATGAGGGGGAAGGCACAGGCTGGGAGGTGAGGAAGGGAATGGGTAGTTCATAAACATCTACCATGTGCTGGGAATGGTATGCGGTTCTTTGCCTGCATCGTTCCAGTTGAGCTGAAACCAATCTGCATTTACTATCCTCATTTTATAGATGAGCAAATTGAAGCTAAGAAAAACCAGGTGTCTTTCTCAAAGTAAAACATCTAATATGTGGAAGATCCAGGGTTTAAATCCATTTTTTTTTAAACTGTGACTGAATCTTTTTTAACTATATTCGTTCAACTTTCCACAAATATTTATCCAGCAATATTGTACCCAGGCATAGTGCCGGCACATGCAACCTCCAGTCCTAAAAAGCACATAAGAAGGGCACTGGACATCATGAAAATGATGTCATCATATCTCTCCGGGAGGGGACACATGGGTGGCTCAGTGGTTGAGCATCTGCCTTTGGCTCAAGTAGTGATCCCGGGGTCCTGGGATTGAGTCCCGCAGCCTGCTTCTCCCTCTGCCTGTATCTCTGCCTCTCTCTCTCTGTGTCTCTCATGAATAAATAAATAAAATCTTTAAAAAAAAAAAAAGATCCCTCTGGGGGTGCCTGGCTGGCTCAGCCAGTACAGCATATGACTCTTGATCTCAGGACTGTGAGTTCAAGACCCACATTGGGCATGGAGCCTATGTAAAATTAAAAAAAAAAAAAATTTTTTTTTAAAAAGGGGTCTCTCGGAGTACAGTGCAAAGACTGAATTTAAGAAGAAGCAGGACCGGGACAGCTGCCCAAATGAGAGATCACAGAGACCCTGGTTAGGGTGGTGGTTCTCAAGATGAGTTAAGAAATGTGGTCAGACCACACAAATTCTCTAAACTCATTTTCTCCTGGCAGCTCCTACATGATGAGGCTACTTGAAATGAGAACGATAGTACCCCTCTAAGAACCCAAAGGAAGAATTTTGGAGAGTAAGAACAGTGTGGGAGAAAATATGACCCATATTTTCTGCTCCTTTGTTACCAAACGATCCATAAACACATACTGAGACCTCAGGACATGCCAAGCAGTCTCTCAGATGCTAGAAGGACATTTTTTACCACTCTACCTTTAAAAAATTTCCCTCCTGGTTAGGAAAGGAGCGCCTTCTTTCCTAAAAAGATACCTAGCCAGAAAAATCAGAGGGGCAGGGACAAGAAGTGAGATTTAGGAAGAGGCAGCGCTGGCCTAATTGGAAGCACAGGGGGGTGGGATGAAATGATAATTCACTAGAACACACTATGTGTGTTATGAATTGAACTATGTTTCCCAAACGGATCTGTTGAAGCCCTCACCTCGGGCAGCTAAGAACAACCTTATTTGGAGGGAGGGTCGCTGTGGATGTAATTACTTAAACTAAAATGAGGTCACATTGGAGTCTCGTGGGCCCCTCATCCAATATAACTGGTGTTCCTGTAAGCGAGAGAAGACGGCCCATGTGAAGATAAAGCAGGGACTAGAGTTATGCCTTCTGAGCCAAGAAACATCCAAGGCCACCGGAAGCTGGAAGAGACAATGAAGGATCCTCCCACCGAGGCTTTGAAGAAAGCGTGGCTCCCTGCCAACATCTTGATTTCAGACTTCCGGCCTCCGGAGCTGTAAGAGAATAAATTTCTGTTGTTTTATGGCACCCAGTTTGAGAAGACTTCCGCAGCGCTGATGGCATTTATCTTGCCCTAGAGCCACATGAGGTGGGTGCTTTAGTTCCATTTCGCAGGTCAGGAATCAGAAGCCCCAGGATTCACATGTGCAGATCACCCCACCAGCATGGGGCCAGCTGGTGCTGGGCCACCCACGGTACAGGTGGTTCTGGAGGTGAACTTGAAAAGATAGAAAGGAAGAGGAGTTGTCAGATCAGATCACATGGAAAGCAGGAGGGCATCCCTCCATGATGTCATGCACCACTTTTGTCTCCAAGAGAAATGAGTGCTCACGGGGTGTCAGAACCACAAGTTCAAAGCTGAAGGAGCATCGTGGTTGAAGCGGACGCGGTTGCCCTTGAGGAATTCACAGTCCAGCGAGGGAGAAAGCTATGTGACCAGACACAATGAGGCGAGCAGCGCATCCCCCGTGCAAAGAAAGCACATGGAAGCACAGGCCTCAGGGGCTTCCTCTCAGAGGAACACCTTGATGGCGAGGCACCTCCTGACCTGACAACAGCTAGCAGCAAAAGGCAGCCTGACCACATCAGAGGAACCCATCGCCGTTCCTATGTCAATACCGTAAATTCCCAGTGGATGAAAAAACAGTGGTCCGATGTGAGAGAGTGTGCATCTTGAGATAGGGAAATTCTAGAACTTTGCCCAGGATGGATGTGGAAGGTTTCCTATGGATCATGGCATTTGAACCGAACCTGAAGTCCAGGGGAAATATGCCAAGGGGAGGGTCCTGGGAGCCACACTGCTCACAGGCTGGTGATGCTTCTCTCCCTAAGAGACCCAGAACCAAAATGCCAGCACCACAAAAAGCAAGATTCGGGTTGCTTTGATTGATGTTCTAGTCACAACATTCAAAAGAGAAGACAGTAGGTGCTCAATGGATAGACAGAGTAATTAGTCCCATTAGGAGGAAATTGTAAATGAACGTCTCTAAATGCTCCTGCGTGTGGTCTCCGTTGTTTGGATGCTCAGTGCTTCCTTTTTGAAGCACCTTACCCATGCCCCATCCTGGGTTGTTTTCTGGAAAACCCAAGTTGGGTAAGAGTGGCTCTCCAAGGCCGAGAAGACCGCAAATAAGTGAATTCCATATCCGCTTGTGTGATGCATGAGGCTGATGGAATGAGCAGGGTGAGAGAGAGCAGGCAAGCCTTGGTGGAGGAAGTTTAGAGGATGAGCAGGTGAGCCTGGCGGAGGATGCTCCAGAAAGAGCTTGTCGGCTCCTGGGGACCACCAACAGTTCTCTGTGACCTGGAGTGCAGGGCAGGAGATGGGAAGCATGGTCAGTGCAGTTGGTGGGGCCATAGGGAGCCCCAGCACACAGGCAAGCCTTGGAGGGGCCAGGACTGCATGAGGGGAGCCACCGGGCGGGGCGGGAGGACACGCTAACGGATTCAAGTTCCCAGATATTTGCTGCCTGTTTTGCAAGGCGCCTCTATCCAGAGCACATTCTCTCACCCTGGGAACAGGGAACATAGTCCCTGCAGACATCACAGAGCAGAATCCAGAGCCATGGCAGGAAGAGGGAGAAAGCTTGCATGACATTACCTTAATTTAACAGTCTTCTTCTTCTTTTTATCAATTGGTGATTAATAGGTATTACATTTCCCTCCAATCCATTCTCAAGAGAGGTGTTATAATAACATGTCAGGGAGGTGTGGATAAGCGGCATTATGGAGCTGGGTTTATAATGCAGTTTGTAACAGATGCTAACGTCCCGATTATGCATTCCAGCATCATTTATACTCAGCTCCATGGTACGGTAAGGCTCGTCACATCATAATTCTCCAAAGCAGTTGCTATTAATCACTCATTCATTATTAAAACACATTGTATTCATTCTGCCTGGCAACGGGAGCAGGGCAGGCCCTGTTTACCCAAAGCAGTTATCCCCTGACTTTGGCACCCTCAGCCCAGAGAAGCCCTGGCCCTGAGGATGGCTCGGAGCCCGGAAGAGCTACCTCGACATAGCCGGGAGCACGGGACTCGGGAGAGCTGCAGCTCATCCAAAGGAATACACAGGCATGGGCAGGCTGGGGGGTCCCGGACACCAAGGCCATGTGTGTCCTCTTGGGTGTCTCTTGTACCCACCTCCCCCTCTACCTTGAAAGCTCCACTTCTTCCCAGGAAGAGAACTTGCTGGGCTCCCTCACACCCACACCTGTCTCAATGTCACCTGGAGCCAGATCCGCCCCCACCGACAGGGCTCCACCTCCAAACTCACTTGATTGTAAGAGGCCAGAGGGTCTCAGAGTTGATTGAATACAAGAGCTCTAGGGTCAAATAATAGAACCAACCAATAGAATTGCTGTGAGGAGAAAATGAGTTAATCCTGACCAAGAGCCCTTACAAGATGCCTGATATATAATTCACATCGGCCCATGTTATCACTTATTAAAACAATTTTATGGGCAGCCCCGGTGGCTCAGCAGTTTAGCGCTGCCTTCAGCCCAGGGCCTGATCCTGGAGACCCGGGATCGAGTCCCACGTCAGGCTCCCTGCATGGAGCCTGCTTCTCCCTCTGCCTGTGTCTCTGCCTCTGCCTCTGTGTGTGTGTGTCTCATGAATAAATAAATAAAATCTTTTTAAAAAATTTTAAAAAACAATCTTAGCATCTCCTAGTGTCCCCCACCATCTTTTAGGGGAGAAAGGGACCCATCCATCCATCCATTTCTTCCATAAATCTGTTAAGCACGCCAACTGTGCCAGGCATCACTTTAAGCACCAGAGACTCGGAGACATGGAAGGCATGACCTCCTCCTTCAAGGAGCTCACAGGCTAGTAAAGCAGTGTGCTAAAACAGTGCATAGAGCTTAGAGGTCTGGAAGCCCCTCCAGCTCCCCTCAAAAGGCTCTGCAACTGATTATGTCTGACAGTTTACAAGCATTTTTCCCACTTAACATTCCACTTGGTGCTCGCCTGGAAGGTGAGCAGGGCAGGGATTACTACATCTTTCACAGTAACAAACATACCCCCTCTCCATATGAGGCTAGGATCCCTTGGTGGTTGCCACACTTTTAAGAATTATCTCAATCTAAATATGTACAGAAGATAATTTAATTAATATATAGAATATCACAAAAGCCTTTGAATCCTTTCTATGCCACCCATGATAACCACTCATCTCAAATTGGGTGTTATGATTTTCATGCCTTTTTAAAACATTTGCTACAGGGGCATCTGAGTGGCTCAGTCAGTTAAGCATCTGTCCTCAGCTGAGGTCATGATCTCAGGGTCCTGGGGTCGAGCCCCATGTCTGGCTCACTGCTCATTGGGGAGCCTGCTCCTCCCTTTCCCTTTGCTCCTCCCCCTGCTCGTCCATTCTCTCTCTCAAATAAGTAAATTTTTTAAAAGATTTTTTATTTTTATTTTTTTATTTATTCATAGAGACAGAGAGAGAGAGAGAGAGAGGCGGATATACAGGTAGAGGGAGAAGCAGGCTCCATGCAGGGAGCCCGACGTGGGACTCGATCCCGGGACTCCAGGGTCACGCCCTGGGCTGAAGGCGGCGCTAAACCACTGTGCCACCCGGGCTGCCCTCAAATAAGTAAATTTTAAAAAAAGTTTGCTACAAAAATATATACCTATAAACAATGCTTTCAAACTTGATATGAACAATACCATACTGTATATCTCCAGCATTTTGCTTTTTTTTTAACACTATTTTTTTAAAAAGATTTTATTTATTTGTTTATGAGAGACACAGAGACACACACACAGAGACAGAGAGAGAGAGGCAGAGAGCGAAGTAGGCTCCATGCAGGGAGCCCAATGTGGGACTCTATCCCAGGACTCCAGGATCACGCCTGGCCCTCAACTAAACCGCTGAGCCACCCAGGGATCCCTGCAGCTTACTTTTTTAAAGAAAAGCTTTCTATTAGGGAAAAGTTCAAATGTATACAAGTAAACGAGATAGTGTAAGGTACCTATCACACAGCTCCAATCATTAATATTCAGCCATTCCTGATTCACCTTTACTAATGCCACACCCCACCTCCCCGCACCCAATGATATTTTACAACTCTGCTTTCAAGTAAATTTTACACACATTTGAATGAATAAACCTTAACTGTATATTTTTTTAAAAAGGGAAACATCCTAGGGTTTTTTTTTTTTAAAGATTTGATTTGGGATCCCTGGGTGGCTCAGCGGTTTGGCGCCTGCCTTTGGCCCAGGGCATGGTCCTGGAGTCCCGGGATCGAGTCCCACATCGGGCTTCCTGCATGAAGCCTGCTTCTCCCTCCGCCTGTGTCTCTGCCTCTCTCTCTCTCTCTCTGTGTCTCCCATGAATAAATAAATAAAATCTTTAAAAAAAAAAAGATTTGATTTATTTATTTGAGCGAGAGAGATCACAGAGGCAGAGGGAGAGGGAGAAGCAGTCTGTCCATTCAATCTCCTGTTGCAGAGCATCTGGACTGTTTCCAATTTTCAGCTGTTGTGAATAAAGTTGCTGTGAACATGTTTACGCAGTACTTTCTGTGACCACTTGTTTGCATTTCTCTTGGATAAAGGTGTGGGATTGCTGGGTCAGAGAGTCAGTATATGTTAATTTAATGAAAAATCACCAAGCTGTTTTCCAAAGTGCTTGTGCCATTTTATTTTCTCTCCAGGGGTGACAAGAGCATTCCAGCTGTTCCGCATCCTCACTAGCTCCTGCTATGAAGCGTATCTCATTGTTCAAGACTTTGGCCTCTTTTTATGGAGCTGTCATTCCATTACGAAGTTGAAAGAGTTCTTTACATATTCTGAATAGAAGCTCCTTGTCAGAAGTAGATTTTGGAAACATTTTCCTCACGTCTGTCTGTTCATTTTTCTTAATGATATATTTTGTTGACCCGGGCTTTGTGTTTTAATTTTTATAAAGTCTAATTTATAATGTCTTTTTCTTTTACTGACAATACTTTTTTGAATTTTGTCTTAGAAATTTTTGTCTACCCTGTGAATCGTCTAAAAGCTTCATAATTTTAACTTCTATACTTAGGTCTAAGATCCATCAAATATTAAATTCTGTGTGGTATGAGGTAGAGAACTGAGCTTACGTTTTTCTACCACACAGATATCCGGTTGTTTTGGCACTTTTTGTTGAAAAGACTTTCTTCTGAATTACTTTGTTGTTTTTATCAAAAATTAACCCACCCTGTATGTGTATGTGTGTACTCTCTGGGCTGCATGATGGATCTGTGCTTCTACCTTTATGCCAATACCAAACTGGGTTAACTACTGCAGCTTTAGAGAAGTCTTGAAAGCAAAGAGTGTGAGTCTTCCAGCTTTTTTCTTCTTTTACAAGTGTTTTGACTATTCAAAATTATTTGCATTTTTGCATTCCCATATACATTTTAGAATCAGCTTATCTCTTTCTATATTTAAAAAGCCTCTTGGAATTTGACTTGAATTATGTTGAACGATGGATCACTGTGGAAAATTTTGACATCTTAACAATATTGGATCTTCCACCTCACCAATATGGTGCATCTTACCATTCACTTACATCTTCTTTCATTTTTCTTAGCGATGTTTTAGAGTTTACAGTAGAGAGGGTTGTCACATCTTTGTTAAATTTATTGCTCAGCATAATTTTTTGTAATGTTGTGAATAAAATTTTAATTTTACTTCCCTCTGGTTTTCTGCCAATATATAAAAATATAACTGATTTTTGCTTATGCATCATGTATTCTGAAATACAGATAAATCCATGTAAAGAGTTCTAGGGGTTTTCTTTGTTAATTCCTTAGGATTTTCTTATAAAATATTATGCTGTGATTTTGAATTCTTTAAATTATTAATTAAATACAATTTTGCTTATAAATATAAATAAATAGAATTAAATTCTCCTTTTAAATCTTTGCACTCTTTGTCTTGCATCATTGGACAGGTTAGAACTTTCATACAATATTAAATAGAAGATTCAACATTCTTGCCTTCTTCTGATCTTAGGGGAAAAGGACTCAGTGCTTCATGGAGTACAAGCACTCCGTAGATGTATTAACTGGAGACACTCTGTAGATGCCCTTTATCGGTTTGAGTATTCTGGAGTGCTACTAGAAGATCTCTATTCTAGTTCGCTGGGATCTTCGTCATGATTAAGTGTTGAATATTGTTAAATGCTTTTCTCCAATTTTTTTAAAAGATTTATTTATTTTGAGATAGAGAGCACACACGCATGCAAGAGCATGGAGAGGGGGCAGAGGCAGAGGAAGAGAGAAGATCATAAACAGCCTCCACACTCAGCGTGCAGTCCATCATGGGGCTCACGCTCACAACCCTGAGATCATGACCTGAGCCAAAATCAAGAGTCAGATGCTTAACCAACTGAGCCATCCGGCTGCCCCCTTTTCCCCATTTATGAAGACAATCATGATCATATGGTTTTTCTACTTCATACTGGCTGATTACATTAATTTTTGAGTGTTGAATCATACTGGTATCTCTGGGATAAACTTTACTCGATCATGATGTAGTATGCTTTTTATACATGTCAAAAGATTTATCACAATTTTGTTCAGGATTTTTGCATATAAGGAGGAGTATTTTATTCACTTGGAATGTCTTTCCCATGGTTTAACTCTTAAAGTGAGTTAACGCCTGTTTCTTCTTCCTCTATTTTCTGGAAGAGTTTCTGTAAAATGTTATTATTTCTTCCTTAAATGTTTGACAGCATTCACCTGGGAAACTATTGAGATCTAGATTTTGAAATTCAATGTTATTCAGGGGTGCCTGGGTGGCTCAGTCTATTGAGCATTGGACTCTTGATTTTGGCTCGGGTCACAGTCTCAGGGATTTTCAGCATGGAGCCTGCCTCGGATTCTCTCTCTCTTCTTCTCCTTCTGACCCTTCCCAGCGCTACTCTCCACCTCCAACCCCTGCCCCCTGCATGCATGCTCTCTGCCTCTCAAAAAAAATTCAAGGTCACTCATAGGTATAGAGCTATTCAGAATTCTCATATCATCTTGTATCAGTTTTGGTTGTTGGTCAGTTGAGTTTTTCAAGGAATTTGTTCATTTCATCTCAAGATGAATTTGCTGGCATAATGTTTTTCATAATATTCCCTTTTTATCCTTTTAAAACCTGTAGGATTTGTAATGATAGTCACTCCTTAATTCCTGTTATGACCTTAATAGGCAATTTGTGTTTTCTCTCTTGTTTTAGTCTGGCTAAGAGTTTATCAAATTTATGTTTTTTAATTTGACTTTGTTAGGTCTTTTTCTTTTCTGTTTTTTTTAAATTTTTGTGATATCTGCTCTTATTTTTACATTTCCTTACATTTCCTTAATTTAGGCTTAATTGCCTTGTTTCTCTTTTTGTCCCCCTATAGTGGAAACTTAGATAATTAATTGTGCTTTTTAATTTAATTAATTATATACCTGTCTTCCTAATATAAACATTCAAAGCTACCATTTGTTCCTCTAACCATTGGTTTAGCTGCATTTCCCACATATCTTTATATTAATAATAAAAATAAATAATGACAAAGAGTAATAAAAATACAACAGTATAAGGAACTTCCAAATATCCTTTATACAGGTTCATCTTTATTAATATTCCTCTTCATTTGCTGTGTACGTAATTATTTTCTGAAACACTTGAGAGTATTTTACATACATCATGGATCTTTACCCTTAAATACTTAAAAATGTGTATTTCTATGAGTCAGAATACTTTTTTGCATAACCACTGCAATTAATCAAATTCATACATTTACATTCATGATATACTTCCCACTAATATACCATACATACATATTCTGATTGTGTCTGTTTGCCTAAAAATGTCCTTTACAGGATCTTTCTCTTTTCTAGTAGAATCCTGCTTTGTTGTCAAGTTTCTTTAGCTTTAGATAATCTGGAATGTTTTAACAGTCTTTCCTGGTCTTTTATGACAATAATATTTTGAAGAATACAGCCCTTCTATCTTGTAATAGAATGTTATCCACTTTGGGTTATGTGATATTTCCTCATGATTAAATTAAGGTCATGTGCTCTCGTAGGATATCACATCTGGAGACACACAATGTCCATCTGTTCTTCATTGGTGATGTTAATTTTGATCACTCAGTCAAGGTGTTAGCAATTTTTTCAGCATATATTTATTGATTTTTTTTCCTTTCAACTAATAATCAGTGCATGGAAGACATTTAAAAATCATGTAAATATTGCTTTCATCAAAACTCCTTCTAGATTTAATATCCACTGGTGATTCTTCCCTTCTCACCTTTACCATGAAGGTTGCAAAATAATGATTTCCAAACTCCAGCACTCCAGTCTGTTCACAGCATTCTAATGTAAACAAGAGGCCTCCCTTCTCATGCATATACTGTATGCATGTGTATATGTGTTAATCTATGTATTGAATCCATTTCTCTATCTAACATCAATTAAGAATGTAGATTCATGAATTCCTATTTTTGCAGGGTCTATTGCTTATCACTATCCTTAATTATTTTGGTGCTCAAATTATCTCAAATTTGGTCAATGGAAGCTCCTTAAAGCTGTCTCTAGTCCCTTCAGCATCTCTGCTGTGTCCATATATCCTCATAGGAGTACTCCAAAATTATTTTTGCATTCTTCTGATGATTGCCATTAAGCTGCTTATAATTTTTCATATGGACAATACCAAAAATCTGAATTCCTGTGTCTATCTCTCATGTACATCTATGTTCCAGGAGAGACCTATATGTAAAACTTCTGGTTCTCCCAGGATGTGAGAATCATTTATCTTTACATGTAACTATTCACTTATATGACTACGAAATAAGTAGTTTTGCCAGTTTACACTTTTTATCAACAGTGGATGAGAATTCATGTTGATCAACATCCTTACACACACACACACACACACACACACACACACGCAAACACATTTGCCCTTTGATAAGTTTTAAATTAATCTCACTGTTGTATAAATCTGCATCTCTTCATGTACACGTTGGCCACTAAGACTTCCTCTTTGGGGACTTAACCATTCATATACTTTACTGTCATTTTTTAAGTTGAGAAATGAAAAATCAGATGCATTAGATGCATTAGATGTCTTGTACCCTACAAGACAGAGCTGCATGGATGTGACAGGAATCTAGATATTCTAATACTGAAAAAAATTTTCTATCATCTATCTATCTATCTATCTATCTATCTATCTATCATCTATCCATCCATCCTGATACCATGTAGATATATGACTAAGTAGATGTGTTAGTGGGTATGTGTATGATGGGTGGGATAGTGTTTTTTTTAAGTCACATTTTGGCCTGAGGTCTTTAAAGCCATCTCCAGGTAAATATAACATCCAAGGCAAATCACCTCCAATGTACCCTCTGTCCCCAATCTTTTTCCTAAGTAAAATCAAATTAAAATGAATAAAAATCAAAACCATGTTGAAGAGATGTCCTAAGAAGACAGCCCCCCAATATTATCCATCTTTCTATGTGGGTTTACAGGCTGAACAAATGAACATGGGCACCAAGTAGGCCTCAGCAACTGTCTCTTTCTCTGTCTCTTTGTCTCTCTGTCTCTGTCTCTGTCTCTGTCTCTCTGCACCATCCGGTCTAAGTCTTTGCCCAGATCAGGATAGGACCTAGAGCACTGGCAATCTCTGGCTTCCCTAGCAAACAACACTCCTCCTTACCACAATGCCCACAATGCCCTTGCCGGCTCCCCCAGCCTCACTGCCACCCCCACCTCAGGACTGCTCATTAGCCTGGGATTAGCAGCTGTGTCAGCAGCAGGCAGGGCAAAGCCCTGCTGCCCTGGGCTGTAGCTGCAGAGAATCATCTGGGGAGGGAGGGCTCAGCTGCCTGAGTGCCAGGCACATGTCAAATCCAATTTGGAAGAGGATCTTGTTAAGCCTCCTTATCTGATGACAAGTCCTCCTTTAAAAAAAAATAATCAGTTAAGAAGGTTTTGCAATGTCTACCAGTCACCCATGCTCAGGTCAGATAATGTTTCCTGTCAAGAATACATTCTTTATATCCCATCAGTCGCTTGGTTCATGGAGATTTGTTTAGTCATATGGGACTTATGTGTAAGCCTTGCTGGCCACTAATCAGTCTCTGTCCTTCAAAAGCTTTGTGACTCATTTTTGTGAACATATAGTCCAGCATCTTCACAAGTAAAGAGCATACAGCTGATTTTTACTTCTATCTTGTTCCCTTTCAAACCTATGGGCACCAAAAATAATAAAATCAGTTGTTTGTGCGCTTGTGGTGAAATAGTACTTTCACATATTACTGGTGACAGCAAAAAGTTGTTCTAACCTTGTTGGAAAGAAATTTTGCAGTAGGTTCAAAATTCACAAAAGCATATGCACTCACACACTCTACTTACTGGGGTTTTCTAAACAGGAAAGAAGGGCTGAAATTGATTACATAGCTGTCATGGGTTAAGCATGTCATTATGCTATCACTTCTGCATTATCAGTCTTTTGACACATATTCTTTTTTTTTTTTTGTATTTCGTTATTCTTTTTGTATATTTTTTATTGGAGTTCGATTTGCCAACATATACCATAACACCCAGTGCTCATCCCATCAAGTGCTCCCCTCAGTGCCCATCACCCAGTCACCCCAATGCCCCGCCCACCTCCCTTTCCACCACCCGTTGTTCATTTCCCAGAGTTAGAAGTCTCTCATGTTCTGTCTCCCTCTCTGATATTTCCCACTCATTTTCTCTCCTTTCCCCTATAATCCCTTTCACTATTTTTTATATTCCCCGTATGAGTGAAACCATATAATGATTGTCCTTCTCCGACTGACTTACTTCACTCAGCATAATACCCTCCAGTTCCATCCACGTCGAAGCAAATGGTGGGTATTTGTCGTTTCTAATGGCTGAGTAATATTCCATTGTATACATAGACCACATCGTCTTTATCCATTTGTCTTTCGATGGACACCGAGGCTCCTTCCACAGTTTAGCTATTGTGGACATTATTCAAGATTTATAAAGAACTTATTAAACACAACAGCAAGGAAACAATCCAATCATGAAATGGACACATATTCTTTTTTTTAAGATTTTATTTGTTTATTCATGACAGACACAGAGAGAGAGGCAGAGACATAGGCAGAGGGAGAGGCAGGCTCCCTATGGGTAGCCCAATGCAGGACTGGATCCCAGGACCCCGGGATCACAACCTGATCCAAAGGCAGACACTCAACCATTGAGCAACCCAGGCGTCCTTCACATGTATTTTTATTCCCATTTTATAGATGAGGAAGCTAGAACAATGGCTAACGATTTCTCTGATGCTGCAGCATCATTATGATGGAGCACCTGCATTCAAACTCCCTCTGCCTGAGTCCCATCCCCTGTTCCTTCCTCTATGAAATACTGCTTCGAGAGAAGGAGTTCTATGCATGAACATCTTCGCAGCAGCATTGTTCATAAGAGCAAAAAGTGAGAAAAAGATGAGTGGCTTATAATAAGAGAACGTTTTAGTAAATTATGGGAAATTACCCAGTGGATTATTTTGCCTTCTTATAAATGATCATTTTAAAGATTATTTAGCAATATCAGGAAAAGCGTATCATATAACATCAAGACAAGAGAATAGAATACAAAAGTATTCCTATGTAATGATTATAACTATATTAAAATGCATATCCATATGGAAAAAAAACGCTCCTGGGAACTTGGAAAATACAAGAATTTTTTTTAAAGATATTAGGAACTTAATGTAATATCTCAAACTATTCATTATTGTTACGAAGTTGTACTTGAAGAGAGGCACCAGTTGGGTAGAAAGAATAATATATTCAGAATGGAAAAGACTAGAATCTGACTACTGGCTCTTTCACATTCTAAATTTGTGAAACTGAGCAACTTATGTATAATCTCTGAGTCTTTTTCATTTTGTAAAATAGTGATAGTAATTTTTAACTTCACAGTGACATAATTCAAATTCAGTTAAAACACAAACAGAGCCCACTGTGATAAATTAACAAAAACATCATCCATGATAAATTCATTAACCAAAAAAAAGGTAAAGTAAAATGAGGGTCCTTCTGAAGTTTCCACCAATCCTCAGCTCTCCCATAGGATTCACAGATGCAAGGCAAAGCCTATCAGGAAGCAAGTTTTCAGCCCACACACATACACAAGCTAGCAGGGCAGCCAAGAGAGGTGGGTAAATAGGGGGATTCTCTTCATGCCAGTGTCATTCTCCGCTCAACCCAGCCATAGATCTGTTGCTTCACCAACACTGAATGCATTATATATTAATCCCTGGGCTCTGCAATGAAACCAGCATGTGAAACTAACCCTTCCCTGGTCCTCTGGGCATTTACAAGATAAGACCTTGTTACAGGCTGGGTAGTGATGCTCCCTGAAGCCTCTTAGAATAAATGTCCTCACTCTGTGACACATTGTAAGCTCTTGTCTGTGGGGATGTCATGGGATGATTCCCTTGGCTTCAGTATCACTAAGTGCACAGGAGATGCTTTGACGCGGTGGACCTATAAATGTTCCTGCATGGTCTTATGGTTGGGCACCTGTGCTCTCTCAGCTTGAGGCTGCTCTCTTTCATGTCCCCATTTCCCAAATCAAGGTCAAGTGGATTGGAGAACCAGAGAGAGGGGGAGGCATCAGAAATGAAATGTACTTCTCCAGGAGCTAAGCAAGTTTTGATGGGTTTCAGGGATAAATGGTGCTCTGGTCCACAGCACCTTGGCAGCTGAACCTCCACCTGGACTCTGAGTGGCGGGGCCCTAAGTGCACATTGGCTGCTGATCCCTTGGCTGCAGTGAGTGATCTAATCTCCCCAAAGCAGTGAGGGAAGCCGAAAGTGGTGGGGTGGAGGGAAACTAATATCAAAGATTTAGCAAGTACCAATCAGAGAAGAAGAAAGCGAGCTTGCTGATTGGGTGCTCACCACCTACTCGGAAGATGCTGTTTACCCCCATCATTTTAAAGATGGGGAAATTGAAGCTCTAGACTTGCATTTCATCATCCATTATCTATTTGCTGAGCACTGACTACAGTCAAGGAGCTGTGACCCCTGGGGAGACATGAAAGATAGTCAGAAGGTAGGATTTCTCATTCGGCTGTGATGCTTGTTCATAAGCCTCCTCAGAACACACTGTTCCCTTGGGCAGATGCTCTCGGATCAAGAAGAAATTGGCAGAGCAGTTGTCCAAGCTGTCTATTCCGTCTTGCTGCACCAGGTTGAATGAAACAGACCTGGTACAGGGCTGGGAACAGTGCTTTCAATGGCCGCACTTGAAGCTGTTCCTTAGAACAGCTCTTGGCTCACGGCAAAGGGAGGCACACCTGGCATTCACCCATCGGGAAGACAGCATGTTCTGCCCGGCTCGAAACCCAGCCAGAGAAGCCCTGGGGGAGCTAGGAGAGCAATGAGAGGGCTATCCCTTCTTCCCACGGAATAGGAAGAGCACCAGATTTGGAGTCCAGAAAACACATGCACACACACACACACACACACACACACACACACCCCTGGACTGAACCTGACCCCGCCACCTGCCTGCTGTATGTTTTGGGCAACTTTCCTAGGTTCTTAGCTCCCCATCTGCCGAAAAGATTTTTGGGGGACTCCAAGAGAGCCAGGCATGTCCCACAACTGGCCGAGTGCCTGGCACGGAGGCAGCATTCTTTGCCTCTGAATGACGTTTCTGTGTTGAGGAGGGTTAGATGAAGTACAAACCAGGATGCGGGCATCTTGAAAAGCATGTGACAGATCTGTCCCATAATTCAAACGGAGAGGCACAGACACAGAGCTCTTGGGACAACTGCTAGGAAGGCCTGAGAGCTGTAGGCAGGAGGAAGAGGACGAAAGGGTAGGAGGCAGGACGACCAGTTAAGTTCACAAAGTCCAACGGTTAGCAGAGTAATTTGAATAATTCTGCCCAACGTTGATTCTATAGCCTAGGGCTATGTTTAATGAGCACACTGTACTCCTGATGATTACTGTCTTACAGGCTCAGACATCCTAAGAGATTTCAAGGAATCACTTGGGACCGAGAGACGACTTTCCCTCAGATGCTCATTTCAGTGACCGGTCCCCTTGTGGGTCAGCGCATTACTTCCAGCTAAATTCATTCTGCTTTCATCTCAGCCCTCTTCCCGTTGAGTTCTCTTGGGGCATGAGAAACTACTGCTCACATGGTCCCCCTCATTACGTGCCCTGACTATGCTGCTCATGGAAAGAACAGTTATGCATTGCATTAGCCACTCATCCAACAACGAGGGCACGCGATGTCCTGCATTCGGTATTCTGGATAGAAGTACATGACTGTACTTCTCTTTACGGAGGTTTTGGACATTTGATTTACGATACCTAGAATTCATCTTTTCCAATCATCCATTTAGTACTGGACCCCTTGAATATCACCCATGACAGGAAGCCCGTCAAACTTCTGCTTGCCTCTTCCTGCCACTGGAAGCTTGTCACCCAAAGCAGCCACTTCATATAGGTTCCAGTGTTGAGTGTAGAGAATAGTTTATTCTCAATACGTGTTGAATAGATAAAGGCCATTTAATGGATGGCTCAAATTCTTTTTCATTTACCGATCAATCCCTTTGTTAGGGTTCCTTCTTTCCTTCTATGTTTGCCTAAGTCCAATATTTACAAGTCTCTCCAGCCTAACCATTTCTGATTCCTTCAAAAATTCCTGTTATGGTTTTGTTCCTGGAACCACCCTACCTGCCTGCCCCTGCCCTACGCCAGTTTCTCTCATCTGGACACTGCTCCTTGCAAAATGTGGCGTCTAGAAATTTAACAGGCTGAAAACACCGTATTTCAGATGTGAATTAGGCTAACATTTCCCTATTCAAGTATCCATGGTTTTACTAATACGGCTCAGACAGCACATCTAGGTGTACAACATGTTAATATGTTCTGTGCACACAGAACGATTTTGCAGGAGAGAAGGAGGAGCATTCCCTCCTTATGGACTTTGCAGCCCTGAACTAGAAACACAAACCCAAGGAGGGTGGGAAATCATGTGAGGCAGAAGTGGAGCAGCATAGGGTCAGCACCAAAACCATTCAGTTGATGATAATGTTGAGAGTCCAGATGGCTCTCAGCAAAGTCACGGAGAGAGCTGTTTTACTTGGAGACCCCGTGGCCCTTCTTCCCTCCTGATTCAGCAGAGGAGGTGGCAAATGCATTGATGTTACATCTACACTGGCTCAGGTTTGAATCCTTGTCTTCCTCAGCTGAGTAGTGTCAGACAAATGTCTTTCTCTTGCTGAGCCTCTGTTTCTTTACCTGCATAATGGGACAATGAGGCCTCCCTCCCTCAGTAGCTCTGATGATTAAGAAAAGCAACAGACAGGGTCTACTAGCACAGTGTTGGGCGCACACCGGGCTCGGAATGGGTTTCGTACTTCCCAACGGGAGGGCTCTCCATCCTCCTTAGAGATGTCTGCTTTGAGCAAAGGCCTTAAATCAGTGATTTACACCTCAGTGTGGGCTAGTACGGCAGTGTGATTCCTCCTGTGGGGGAGTTTGTCTGCTAAGGTGTTAAAGAAATCTTACGCTCTAGTCAGGGGGTGGCCGTGATGCTGGTGGTGGCATTTTATTTTATTTCTTACCAAGTAGTGTTCACCAAAGCTCTAAAATAGCTGCTGCCCCCTCTCCTTCCCTATACCACCTGCCTTCTCCTTGCCGGGGGGTGGGGAGTACTTTAAAAGATGCCATCTACAAGCTCAGGAGTATTGTTAGCATGTCTTACCTACTGGGCAGCATCTTCCATGGCATGATCTGGTTAGAGACACAGACCTCTGAGCAGTAACCAGAATTCCTGATTTACTAAGTCAATTTCAAGAAATTTAATCCTTTTGCAAGTGTGTGTGTGTGTGTGTGTGTGTGCGCGCGCACACGCGCGCACATGCGGATACATGAGCACACACACCAACTGTATGCACTGTGAATCATCAATCTGTCAGGGTTTGTCAACCATTTACTCGACAACTCTTTATTTAGCATATATTATGGCCTAAGCACTATTCTGGCAGTGAAGAGAAAGATGAATAAGGTCTTGTCTCTGATGGGAGGGAGAGATGTAATCAGGTAAATTATAGAACAGTCAAGTTTGCGTTAGGCGGATATATAAAGCCAGTGACACCAGAGCACAGAGGAGGGAACAGAGAGCATTCCCAGGGTAGAGGAATTCAGCGAACTTCCAGGGGAAGTGGCACTGGGTGGCGCCTTGACAGATGAATAGGAGTTTTCCAGCACTGAAATGGAAGGACATTTGAAGCAAAGGAAGAAGCTTGTGAAAGACTGGGAGTTGGGGGCTGGGCAGCACATCATTTGGGGAGGGGAGACAACAGTACCTGGAAGCCTGGGGACAGTGGAGCCTCATGGCAGAAGAGGTGACCTGAGGAATTTGGGTCCAATGTACACAGGAGGGACTCCACTTAAGGAGTTCTAGGTAAAGACAAGTGACTGGAATCATCCTGGCCAAAAGATGCTCAAGTCTTGTACTCAGATGGTGGTTGGTGGTTGTGGGGTGGAGAGAAAAAAGGCTGGATGCCAGATATGTGTGTGAGATCGAATTGCAGGGCTGGTGATGGATGATGGGGGGAGGTGGCTTGGAGAGGAGGGAGGAACTGAGGATGACTCTGAGGTTTCTGGTTTTGCAGATCGACTGGATAATGTCATCATTAACCAAGATTGAGAACACAGAAGGAGCAGGTTCCGGGGGAGGTTAGATAAATAACAGCAAGGGGCACATCTTCCATCAGCTTCAAGGACATTCTTCTGTCCGGGCCTTGGAATGAAAATCAGCTCTCCTGTGCCCTTAAATGACACCCTCTAATGCCACCTCTTAGCCAGATGGTGGAGAGTTCCCAAGGCCTCAGAACCTCTCCCTAGGCTGCAGACAGAGGCTCAGATGGGTCATTTGGGGAGGGTGAGGGGCCCATCAGGAAGCACAGAACGGAGGTTAAGAGCACATACCTAGCAACCAGGCAGCCCTAGGTCCAAATCTTCTCCCCTGCCACTAACAGGCTGTGTTGGGCCTGTCACATAATCTCTCTTAAGCCTCGGTTGCTATCTATAAAATGGGTATACTGATCTACCTCATAGGTTACCAAGAGATCAAATGAGTTAATGGTAATATAAGAGGCTCAGAGTACCATCAGACACACTGTAAGAACTCAAAAAAGGAATCTTTAAAAAAAATTTTTATTTAAATTCAATTAACATATAATGTATTATCAGTTTCAGAGGTAGAGCAGTGAGAAAAGGAATCTTGTCATTGTTAGCAGCATACTCTTCTCTTTTCAAAAATTTGTTTGTTTGTTTGCAATGGAAGAACTCTTCAGCAGACAAGGACCAATTCCCTACAATTCCCTATTCCTGAGCTTCTTCCAGAAGATCTCACTTGAGGTTGATGCAGTGCAGTCGTAAAGCCTGCCCTTTAGACATACAGACGGAGCTCCGAGCCACTGTCAACAGGATGTGCATCTGGCCGCCTTGTGGGACTCTGACCAGGTCCTCTGTTCCGGAGAGAATGCTGGTTCAGGGTTGGGAGACTGAGCAAGACTGTCTGACCCTGAAGGCTGAGGCCGTCTAGGCACGACGCTCCAGCCAGCTGAGCCACCTCCTCCCCCGAATGCAACTGAGCCTATCCTTGCTTCTCTGAATTCTGATCTTCTCTACAGGTCTTATGAGATGTGGAGATGGTCTGCTTCCACCCAGGGAATGGGTACTCTAGTGCTGTGCCATCCAAGCCCCAAATATGAAGCAGCCTAACACGACCCTGAACATGAACCAGGCATGGATCCTGACCTGGCTGCATCCACTGTGAGCACAGCTGGGTGATCTCTCATGGGAGTATATGAGGTAGGAATTTCCCCCTGTCCATTCTACAGTCTTCCTGTTGTGGTCACTGGAGCCAAGGCAAGAAAGATGCTTAGCCTGGAAGCAGAAGATTCCCCCTATAAGCTGCCTCCAGCAGCCTCCCCCCTAGGCCTACCCAGTCAACCCTGTAGAATTCTTTCTGGTTCTACTGAGGAAGGAAGTGTTCATCACAGTGCTGAAGAAAGAGAGAAGAGTAATAAAGGAGACACAGTAGGCAGACCATGAGCTTTGGAGTCAAAAGACACTGGGCTGAGCCCCAAATCCACGTTTTACTAACTATTTAAGCCTGGCATCATGCCAAACTCTGTGCAGTCTCTACTTTCTCATCTGAAAATGGGAATAAGATCCCTTCTACATAGTGTTATTGTGAATACCAAGTGAGATGACGGGAATAAAAGTACTGTTTTGTTAGCCAGACTGTTTTTATACCAAAATATATGTAGTTTGACTTCTATATGCACTTCCTAAAGGTATTACAGACCCTGGATAATGCTTAAATAAACTCTCTCCTATCTTTTCTTCTGTGTCCCTGCAAAACCAGACTCCCTGATCCCATCCCCATATGCCCAAATATGACCCATTCTTCAAGGCCCAGCTCTAACATCTAATCCTCTGTGAACCTCCCTCCTCCCTACACACAGATACACAGACACACAGACATACATACATACACACACACACACTTGTGCGAGCGAGTGCGCATATGTGCACGCACATACACACTATGCACACACACATACTAAGACACTTGGGGATGTTGGGATAGAGTGAATGTATCTTTCCTGTGGAAAGGACATACGTTTAGGGGGTCTGGAGGGTAGACCATTATGGGTTGAATTGCATCTCCCAAAAAGATATGTTGGAATTTTAAATCCCAGCGCCTCTGAATGTGACCTCATTTGGAAATAGGGTTGCTGCAGATTGAATGAGTTAAGACAAAGGCATCCTGGACGAGGGTGGGCTTCTGAGCCAGTACAACTGGTATCCTTAAAGGAAGAGGAGGAACACACAGGGAGAAGATGGCCATGTGATGGTAGAGGCAGAGATAGGAGTAATGCACCTGCAAACGGGCAACACCAAGGATTTCTGGCTAACCCCAGGCAATGGAAGAAGCAAGGAAAGATTCTTCCCTCACAGGCTGGCCCTTCCAACACGCTGATTTTGGACTTCTAACCTATAGAACTCAGACCATAAATTTCTATTGTTTTAAGCCATCTATTGTTTTAAGTTCATGGTACTTTCCAATGGCAGCCCTAGGAAACAAACACACCCACTCTCCTTGGGTATGTTGACTTGACCTCCTCTCTCTCCTCAGCCACCTCAGCCAGCTTCCCCCCAGGAATGCCTGGGGGACATCTCCTGACTCTCCTACCTGCCTTATCTGATTCATTCCCACAATACACCCATAGTTTCATCTTTCCTTTCTTCACACCTGCATTATGACAAAGGCTTTCAAGAATGTTCCTGCTATAGGTTCCTTCAGGTAAGTGTCCCTTTGTACATCCACACAGTGGCCAGAAGGATCGTCCCACAATAGCAGTCTGATCATGCTTCCCCCTATAAAACCCTGAATGGCTCCCCTGAGGCTTTAGGACATTGACAAAGGGGTGGATGCATCTCAGTCTAGTTCAAAACTCCTGATAATGAGGGCTGCAACCAACACCCTTTGTGCCAAGCCTACTGGAATATTCCAACCTCTAATGATTTTTTCCATTGAAAGATCTTCTCATACTCTTGTCTCTGCCTTCAACCTTGCTTCTCTTCTTGCCTAATCAACTTTTACTCTCTCTTCAAAATGAGCTCTAATATCACCTCCTTCTCCAACCTTTCAACTCCTAGTCTAAATATGGTGCCCCTCTCTGCACTGTCATAGGGTCACCTTGACCCAACACATTTCTGCTGCTAGACAGGGCTTCTCTTGGGAAGGAACCATCTCTGTCACTTATATCACCAAAGCCAACACGGTCCCCGAGCAGGTGCCCAACAAGTAATTACCTCATTTTATTTTATTTATTGTACTCACTGATTTTCAACAATTGCTGTTATGGTATGGAGCCAGGCAACATGCTAAAAAGTTACACACATTGTTTCATTCCCTCCTTCCACCAACCCCAGCACATGGCTTGTAGCTTGGTGCACATGGCCAAAAAAGTGGCAGAGGACTGGGTCTAGTCCGGGCACATGGATGCCACCACACTGCCAGGATGATGAAGGGATGAGCCAGTGAACATCAGAGAAGTCTCACAATTAAAAGTATTCCCTGCAGTTCATCGGAATGCAAATGGAGACCTCCCTGGTTCCAGCTTCCACTTCAATATCGACTTGCTTCTTGTCTAGAGAGAGAGAGAGCCTTTCTCCCACGGCTGCGGGAGTTATGGTCCTCATCCGTCACACCCAACTATGTGTGTCTGTGTCAGGAGAGGGGAAGAGTGAACACAAATGTTATAAACACCAGCAGAGGGAAATGAGGAGCTATTTTATCTCCTCAGCACAGGACATAAAACCGGAGCCAAGACTGCACCCCAACCTTTATTTACAGTGTGTGCTGGTGAACGCTCCTGACAGGGGAGGCGCCCTCCTCACACACACCCCCACCTCACGCCTTGTTGGAGGCAAAGACGAATTAAAAACACAAGCTGCTCAGAGAGAGATAAATCAATTTTCATCAGAGCAGAGCCCCTGACACCACCCTGACAAATCAATATATTTCTCCATAATGGAGTCACTAAAGCTGCAACCAAGTCACCGAGAAACACAAAGCAGCCTCATAAAGAATATCGCAAAGTAATAGAATATCCAAATATGAATTTCAATTATCTGCCTTCAAGGGCACACTAATATCTTCAGGAGGGGAGTCCATCAAAAATTCATGGAGCCTGGTTTCCCTGCCCCCAGTCACTGGTTCTCTGGGCTTCCAGGGCTCCCACTACTCCAAGCGGGTAGATGAGTCCCACCCAGGCTAGAAGAAGAATCTAGAATTCCCTGTTACATAGCCCTCTCCAAGGGAGATGGGAAGCTCTGAGCAGACAATCCTGCCCATTAAGAAACTCCCTGCTGGTCCTGGAACAGGGGAGAGGATTTCCACCTGTCTGGATGGATTCTAGGCTGACCCAGTGGCCCTGAAACCTAGACAGAGCTACTGAGATCAAGTCAAGTGGGTGCCATCACCCAGAAATCCAGTGGGAACCCACAAAGGCCAGGTGGGAGGAAGACTCTTTAGCTCTGCTGGCAATGTCACACTCTGCTGCTCTCTCCTGCCTTCCTTTTGCAGACTCTCAGGGAGGCGCAGGGGACTGACACCTGGGAACGGCAGCCAGCTCCCAAGAGGGTGCCCCTTGGTCATGCACTGGCCTCTCGCTCAGATCTTTGAGTCACTGTGACAGTGACAAGAACCACACAGTAGTGTATTGGCTAAGAGCCTGGAGGTGGCTGTTGGAAGGTCTAGGTCTGAACCCTAGAGCTACCATGCATAACTGAGTGGTCTTGCAAGCCTCAGCTTCTGACCTACAAACTGGAATGAGATCGCCCTGCCTCATAGGATGGAGGGACCACAAGTCTTTACCAAAGACCTGACATGGGCTGGGATCATCCAAAGTTCTTTATAAATATTTAGTCATTTCTCTTCAGAACAACTTACTGAAGTTGCTCTTGTTTTTCTCACAATTTTACAGATAAGAAAGCCAAGGCACAGAAGTTAAGTAAGAGAAATAATACATGGAAAACACTCAGCACAAAGCCCGGCACCTTGCAAAAGCTCATGAGTGTTATCACTTGTATCTCTGTAACATTCCATACACTTTCCAAGTGTAGTTTGAAAGCTGCTTTGGGCACCGAAGCATGGATGACCTGTACAACAGCATTTTTAAAACTCAGATTACAATCAGGCTTGTACAAGTGGTCTTTTGCCCCTTCCAACCCACAGTCCTCACTGCTGCTAGGGAGATCTTTCTAAAACACAAATATGATCATACCAGCATCTTATCTATACTCCTTCAATGGATTCCCTGTGCCTTTTTTGATAAAGTCCAAGCCTCTTCACTTTGCAGCCAAAGATCTCCTTAATCTGACCTTGGTTTGCCCGTTCAGCCTCATTCCCCCCAGGTCTCCCATGTCCGGGTTTATTATGATTCTCCCCCAGTTCTTTCAGGAATGCATTCTGTTCACTCATACACCGGGATTTTTACGTGTATGTCCTCCCATCTGCTTGTAATGTCTATCCTCCCCTATTCTGGAAAATACCTTCCCTTCACATTACAGTCACCACCTCCTCGTGAAGCTTTCCCTGTACCCACAGGCAGGCCTGCACGCTTATCCGCCAGGTCTCCAGTGAGCCTCACGTGCCCTGATCACGGCACTCCTACCACACCACACTCCCTTGCATGCATCTGTCCTGTGTCTGCCTCCCTGGATAGCCAGGGTCTGCTGGCTGGCAGGCCTTGTCATTAGTACATCCCAGGTCCTGGCACCTAACAGGTGTCTCTGTGTGTGGTTTATGTTGTTTCTATTTTGAACTACAGTGAGATGGGGATGAGAGCCACAGGCCTGTGCTTGACCAGGACACAACTGGTCCCAGTACAGCCCCAGGGCAATGCCAGCCCAATAGGACCCACTCTGGCTAAAGAAAAGAAATGTATTTAAGTGTGTTTGGTGGCTCTTGGAAAGTCCAGAAGACCAGAGAACCAGTCTGGGAAGGAAACTGCCTGAAGGAATACTCAAATTCAAGTGCCCGGCTGCTCCAGTGGGACGCTGTCGCTGCCACGTCCGGGCAAGGTCACCGCAGAGCCCACTCCATGCGATTTAACAAATGAGGGACAGTAAGTTGTCAGGATGGTTAATGCTACCTTACCAGGGAGGAGACACGTATAAGGAGGTTGTGGGACTTCCTTAGAACCCCACACATAGCAGACTGCGGAACTGTGTGTGTTTTCCTGCCCAGGTGTCCCTGCCGTGCCACAGCCACCTGGATGTGGGTGGAGATAGGCAGGTGCTTCTGGAGCTGAGGGGCCTGGTGGGAGCGCAGACACATGGAGGCGGGGAGCCGGGAGGAGACAGTGTGACAAGAGGCAGCTGGCCCTCCCCACGCATGCTTCCTCCCCCCGGGCACACAGCTGGACCACATGGCTCACCCCCTACTGCGGGGAAGTGGGGCCCTGGGACGGAGCTTCTGCTCAGTGGAGTGTGAATGCAAGAGAAGTGGGTCAGCTCTGGGCTAGAGCATCTGAGGGCTGGCGTGTCTCCTTCACTGTCTTGTGGCAAGATGCAGAGGACCCAGGGGAGGACGGGAGGCCCCGGAGGAGGCAGAGCCACCGTACAGGACAAGCCTCAGCCCTGAGCCATCATGACGAGGGCTGCCCTCGAAAAGGACTGACTGGCCTGCAGTGTGAGTGAGAACTGGTCTATTATGGTTGTCACTAAGCCACTGGGAGATGGGGATCACTTGTTAGAGTTGTCTGCTTGCCTTCCCAGGTGAACATGGGGAGGGGAGGCCCCTGCCCCATGCCCCAAACTGAGAAGCCACAGCTAAGCCTGGGTACCCACAGCCTGGCAGGCCCACGGGCCTCCCTGAGGGGGGCAGCCTTCCAGGCTGGCAAACACATGGAGAGTAGGAGCGTGGCATGCCTGGAGAGGGCCTGCAGCCCTGTACCCCTCCCCTAGCCCTTGCCCCATGCAGCTCTTCCACTGTCCTGTTCCTGAGCTGTACCCCTTATACAATAAGCCAGTAATAGTTCTGAGTGCTGTGAGCCATTCTAGCCAGTGGAACTGTGAGCTATAGCCAGTCGATCAGAAGCATGGGAGGCTGGGACCCGCATTGGCGTCTGAAGCAGAGAACAGGCTCTTTGGACGAAGCTCTTAACCTGCTGTGCCTACAGCAGGTAGTTAGTGTCACAGGTAAACCACAGGACACCCCGCAGGTGTCCCGGGAGCTGGAGGATTAGTCACTCTGAGGAATAATTCCACACATTGGGAGCCAGAGGATTCTGAGCAGAAACAGAGATGACAGGCATCAGATTCAGGGCCTCCCCATCCAGAAGTGGGGACCTCCCTGTGTCCACACCACCTGCCTCCCCACCCCACTGGCTGCCTCCCACCCTCACGTCTGCTGGTCTCTCCTTGGCTTCATTCTGAACTCTGTAAAGTCTTGGGGGATCTCCTCCAACTATAATATTCTTGAATTTGTTCTGAGCCAACTGAAATGCCAGGCCTTAGCCACTGTGGGCGGCCTGGTTGGGGGTGCACCCCCTTCCTCTCTCTAGACCATCAACAACCTCCTAAGGTTCATTCCCAAACCAGTTATGTAGCCATGGTTTCTGCCCTCCAAAGAAGTAGCTGGTATCAAAAGGGAAGATATGGGGTACAGGGGCCCTACTCACACTCCTCCTTCTGCTCCCTCAGCTCTTCCTCCACCTGGTCAATGCTGAGGGCTCCGATGCAGAACCTGATGCCACCTGAGTCCTAGACAGAGAGAGGCAGCTGGGTGCCAGACCATGGGCCCCGTCCCATTCCAGGAGAGGAGCACAGTGAGTGATGAGCAGGGCAGGGTGCTGTTCAGAGTGCAGGGTAGGGGAGCCTAGGTCGCAAAGGGACCTGCAGCTGAGCTAACCCTTCCTGGGCTAACCTTCCCAGGATTCAGGCGAAGGAGGCTGGAGCCCCAGAGATCCACATTCTAGCTCTGTCTTGTCCATGCTGTGTGACCAGCTAGAATGTCTCTGAACCTCAGATTTCTTCATCTGTCCAAAGGGGGTTCTAATGGTTCTTCCCTCACAAGGTTGCTCATAAGAATTAAATGAGGGGACGCATGAGGCATGCAGTATGCACGGACCATCACGAACCCGCCCTAGAACAAAGGTGGCCAGCATCAGCCTCTGTGCTTAACATGGGGCCTAACACCTTGTGTGGCATTAGTAAAGGTCTGGGGAGGGGTGAGGAGGGAGGAGAAAAGAGAGAAGAAAGAAAGAAGCAGGAAGGAAGGACAGACAAGAAGGAAGGATAGACAGGAAGGAAGGACTGGAATGTATGGTAAGAGGCTCGGAGCATGACTGTGAATAATTAACACATCTGATCTCTATGAGCGCCCATGGGGGTGGAGAGCAGGGTCTGCCCAGAGCACCCTATGGGGTTGCACTCCATTCACCTCCCTGTCCCCATTGAGAAGCCTCACTTGCTGAACTCCCGCTGACCCCTGGCATAGGGAGCCTCATATGGCCTGGTGCCCGCAGCTGAAGCTGTCCTCATGAGGGAGCCAAGGGGACATGCAGCCTTCCTAGGCCTCTCCGAGACTACAGATGGCCACCTGCTGCACGCCACACTTATTCAGCCTAACAGATGAAGAGGGGCCTATTTATGGCACTACATAACCTCAGGCAGGGCACCTCCCAGAGCCTGTTTCCTCATCTGTAAACCGGGCAAGGTGAACAGCCCCTGCCCTGCTGACCTCACATGTGTGGGGTGGTTCTAGCACTAGAACTAAGGGCTGATAAGGAAATTACTATCAAGGTCGCCTCCAACACTCTTTTTGGCCAAAGCACTGACTGCTTGGTGCCCTGCAGATGTAAATTGGAGGGGGTTTCTTTCCTGGGGAGGGCGGGCTGGGGAAGGTGATGTCAGTAGAGAGGGTGGTCTAGTCTAGTCAGTTCTGGCTATACCCTAGAACCTTCGGGGCCCCGCCCTGATCCACGAGGAGCTGGGCTAGTTCTTTGCCAATCCTCACTGGTGCTTCCTAAGGTTGCAGACTCCTTAGCGAACACGATAAACCAAAAGAGGAAAATAATCTTAGCATCCGTCTATACAGTAAGGATACCCCTCCCCCAGAGTCAAAGGGCCTGTGAACTATGAGATGAAACATTTATGAACCTAGTTTTTAATAGCTCACATTTATCAAACACGGATTACACGTCAAGCGCTATGCGAAGCACGTGACAGCCTTTATCTCAGCAACTGCTCACACCACCCTACAGAGTGGGCCCATACCACCCCATGCCCAGCGGGGAAACGGGCAGAGCTTATTATTCCACACTATTTATGGTGGACCAGCACCCCAGCTCTGCTTGACTCCCGGGCCACCCCCCGCGCTCCTTCGGCCGCTGACCAGTGCTTGGACAGACAGCCCTGGTCCGTCCTCCTGCCCTGCAATTCCATTTTACTTGGGGCAAGTCACTGCCCTCTCTAGAACCTTTTCCTCACCTGTAACAGGAGGTCACCAGGCTGCCAGCTCTATCACTCTCAGATCTACAATCCTATGACCTTTCTTGCCTAAATCCACTACCCTCTTATTTTTCTTCTAGTTGCAACTTCCCTACTCTCAAAATGTATTTGAAACCAGGGCAACTAGCCCAGAAACCTGCTCTTAAGAGACGTTATCACAAGATTTTGGCCTCTCCAGGACATGAAGCCGAGAATCCTTTTTCCGATTTTGTTTTTCCTATAAAATCCAAAAACTCTGGAGAATCATTGTTAGACAGAATCAGCTTTAAAAATCCTGGTATCACATGACTAAATTTGATATACACATTTATCACAGGCTAAGAACCCATTCTGCAGTCCATCTCTTGCTTACTTGGGATGGATAATTCCTAAAAGTTCGATCTGGAGTATTAAAAGGTTCTTGGCTAAGAAGGAATATCATCACTCATTATACACCCTCCCAGAGATTCACAGTGCATGCAAAAGATTCATAGTAAAGGTGCTGATAAGTCCTGCAGCAAAGAAATCATGGCAGTTTTGTTTCATCTAGATTTTTCTAGAGCTTCCTTGGCCACAGAGCCCTTTTACTGAATATCCAAACTGATACTTAGAACTTGGACTACGCTTACCCCAGCAATGCTTCTTAAAATCCAGAAGATGAGCTCTGAGTGAACCAAATACAGAATGAAGGCTAATGCTAGCTGTCACCCTCCCAGACACACCACTTCCTGCCTCACACGGGGTCTAATGAGCTAGGAAGGCTGCAATTAAGAAGGCAGCTGGCCCAGTAGGGCAGGAAGCACCATCATCCAACAGCCAGGTGGGCCCAACTGGGTGACAATAAAGCCACGGTGGAGAGTCACACCTTTTCATTTTAAGGGTGGCTCTGTACCTTTCAGGCTGTCTGTGGGGTTGGGGAATTCATTCATTAGCACATTGTGAAAGGGCCAAAATAGACGCATTAAGAAAGACAAAATGATCTAACAGACCTCTCGTATACTTTCCAAGATAGGATCAGTTAGGGGACAGTCACGGCCACCCATTACTTCACCCAGTAAAGCTCCATTAAACACTTCCTCTGTGCGGACTCTGGAGATAATGCAGTGATGAATTAGATTCAGCCACTGCCTTCCAGGGGTTCACAGCTCATGTGGAGACAGGCATGCAAACAGCTACAACACTGTTGTAATGGGAACACGGTCAAGGCCTCGAAGGGGCCTGGACAAATGAGAACTTAGATTTGCCTCTTCCCAGTGCAGGACACATGTCCTGGGCATCTTCTGTGACCCAGATGCTGCTCTAGGCATGGAGGGAACAGACAAGAAAGACACAGTCCCCACCTGAAAGATGCTTCTGGCCTCTGGGATGCTTCGGTGCCCTAACCGCTCCTCAAATAATGTTTTACTCTATTTACTCCTCCTCTAAGCTTTGGAATTCCTCATCACGGTGCTTATCACACCATAATGAATGTGTTAGAACACTTGTGTTCCCATCCGGGATGCAAGCTCCCCAAGGGCTGGGCCCTGCATTATTAATGTTTGTATAACAAGTGCATCCCTTAGCAACTGCCTGAAGATAGTAGATGCTCAACAAATGCCTTTTGAACTGAGGAGATGGAGGGCAGGGCAAGGGAAGTTTATCAATTAGTATATTACAAGGCAACTCTGATGTGCGCCTCTTCCATGGAGGGAGAACATGGATCCACTGAGATGCATAGGGGAGCAAGTAGAGCTCGGTAAAGCTTCATGGAAAATACTTCATTGAAATGGATGTTGGAGGATAAGTAAACGTTCAATAAATGAGGGGACTCAAGAGGAGTAAATTCTAAGAACAAACAGGATGAGCATCGGTGAAGAGTCGATGGGCAAAGGAAGCATTCAGGATAGAGCACACTGCATGTCTGACCAGAGTTTAGGGTATGTGTCCTAAAAAGCTGGCAACTGAGCCTGGAAATACTACTCAGGAAGGCAGTGGGGCCCCACTGATGGACGAGAGCAAAGCAGTGACGTAGGAGCTGAGTTTTAGACAGGCCATGTGATCGTGGTGAATAATGGGGATGGGACAGAGAGAAGCTGGCGAGGGCCCAATTAGAAGCACCCATTTTGAGTCAACCAACATAACCCTAAAGAAATTGCCAGCTCCCCAGTTCCACTGCCCGGGCCCCATAAGTGTCATCCTTGCACTGATAAGGCTCCTTCCTTTTGACCCTGCAGCACCTATAAATAGCTTCATCAAGGTCTCTGCCCCTAGCTCCACTCCAGTTCTGAGCTATCGCCTGCCAAGACCCAAGCACAGCCAGCCCTGACTGTGTCACCCCACTGTCCCTCAAGGGATGCCAGCCCTGGTAGCACAAGCAGTGGCCAGCAGGACTGCCAGCTGATAGCATCATCCTCAGCTTGAATCCTGTCTTCAGATCCCCAAGAGGTATTTTACACTCTATCAAAAGGGTGGGGGGGGGCGCAGAATATTTCAGACTATGACTCCACATGCCCATCCTTTCATCTCTCTTAGGGTGTGCTGGGCAGGGGCCGTTGCTGAAGACTGTAGTTCACGTGGGCCCAGGTGAAGAAGCAGCTCCTGCAAAGTCTGAAAATCTGGAACAAGTTGTCTGGAAGTCTGAGTGCTGGCCCTCTGGTGAGTTACCTTGAGTCAAACCCTCTCCTTACCAAGGGAAGCTAGGACCCCTGGCTGTCTGCCCGGGATGGTGTTCTGAGAACTTTCATGACAATTGTGGGTGCTGCACCTGGAATCTGAGTACCCTGCTCTGCAGGGGGTAGGGGAGGGGGGTCTCTGAGGAAGGAGGATCCTAATGCTGCTGTAGGGAACAAACATCATGGTAAATAAGGCAGATGACAAGTCTGGGTAACCTGGACTGGGGTCCTTGCCAGAGCAAAGGAAAAAGCTTGGGGTCCTTGAAAAAGCTCCCCAACTTCCTCGAGCTTGAATTTCCTCACCCATAAAGCAGGAATAACACCTGCGTGCCCTACCATGGTGGGTTGTTGAATCACATGGTGAGTGTACACATGCATGTTCCCTAAAAATCATGAGGGCTCAGAAAAGCAGATCACACTTTAACCCACCCATCCCGGAAGCCCGTGCCCACCTGGCCTCTTCATTCAGCAGAGGGAATCCGAGGCCTCCCTAGAAACACAGTCTCCTCCAGAGAGGGGCCTAAGCCCCAATCTAACCCATCCAGGGCCTGACTGCAGTCACCCCAAGTACACCTGCCTCCTTCCTTCACTATGAAAATGAACTGAGATCATTTATGTAAAAGAAGATGATAATTACCAAATATTTCCTATTTATTATATGCCAGACTCTGCACCGGGCTTCTATTGTAGGACTTAAATGTTCATACTAACTCTCATACATATGAGATGTAATACATGAGATATAGACCATATGATAGATGATACAAATATATGTGTGAGAGCTGATACAGATGCAGATATATTTTTTCATTTTAGAGGCAATGAGAAGATATGAACTCAGGTCTCTCTGCCTCCAAGGATCTTGCTTCTTTTTTGGTGATTCTCTACTCTTCTTTACCTGGTACAGGACAAGGAGAGAGTTTCTCTGGGGGGAGGGGGGAGTAGAGCCACGGTAATGCTCAGTAAATGTTAGTTCTTTCTTCCCCTTCCCTTCCCTTCTAAAGAAAGTGCTGGGAGGAGCCACACTCCTGAGAATCTCCAGGGTCCTGGAAGTGCCCTAGAGTGGCCTGGCCCGTTTGGGGCAGGCTATAGAGCTTCAAACCACACTCCAGGGAGCACCATGTCTCTGGGCTGTAGGACAGAAGCCCAGGAGGCAGACAACCACATGCATGGCCACAGGGCCAGGGGACCAAGGGTGCCAGCAAGCCTGGAGCCCACCTGGCTCGGGGAGTCTGGAAGAGCCTGGCACCTCTTCACAGGGAAGGGAGCCAAGGGAACCCACAGCTTCCCAGGGCCTCATTGTGCCTGCGGAGGCCACCTGCCGTGTGCCAAATACTGTCTCCTGCAAACCATACTTATTTACATCTGAAGACAGCCTCTGACACATTAGGTTTTCATCCCAATCTACAGACAAACCAGTGGTTCTCAATTAGGGACAATTTTGCCCCACAGGAGACACGAGGCAGATAAACCTTAGGGGGAGGGGACATATTACTGGCCAGGAATACTGCTAAGCATCCTACAATGAGCAAGACAGCTCCTCCTCACAAACAAGTATCCAGTCCAGGGCCGCCTGGGTGGCTCAGTTGGTTAAGCATCTGCCTTCGGCTCAGGTCGTGATCCCAGGGTCCTGGGATCCATATTGGGCTCCCTGCTTAGCGGGGAGTCTGCTTCTCCCTCTCCCTCTGCCCCTCTGCTCCTCGCCCTGCTCATTCTCTGTCTCTCTCTCTCTCTCAAATAAAATCTAGAAATAAGGAAGAAAGAAAGAAAGAAAGAAAGAAAGAAAGAAAGAAAGAAAGAAAGAAAGAAAGGAAGGAAGGAAGGAAGGAAGGAAGGAAGGAAGGAAGGAAGGAAGGAAGAAAAGAAAAGAAAAGAAAGAAAGAAAAGAAAAGAAGAAAAGAAAAGAAAAGAAAAGAAAAGAAAAGAAAAGAAAAGAAAAGAAAAGAAAAGAAAAGAAAAGAAAAAAAAGAGAACTTGGTCCAAAATGTCAATAGTGCCCAGGTTGAGAAGTCCTGAGACGAACAAACTTTTTCTAGGAGAAGTTCACCATAGCTGATGAGTGCTGGAATCAGATTCCAGGTACTGATTCTCTGATTCCCAAGCCAATGCTCCTCCTTTATATCTGTGATGGGGAGACCAGTGCCAGCTAAGGAAAGAATAGACCAGCGTGCATTCTGTCCAGCAGAGTTAGGAGCATCTTGAGCCCTAATGAAATGCCCCAACAGCAAACATCCTGAAGCTTCCTAGGATGATGTTGTAGTTGCTGCCAAAGGTTTGGGAGCTATAAATGGTGATTTATTTGCATTTGGGATTTTATAAGTGGTCAGTCCCCTCTGTGACTGCCCCACCCCACCCCAATCCCAGGCACAGCTTCCTCCCTTAAGTGCTAATGGCCTGGGTGAGCCCCCCACAGTCCAGAAAGGCATCACCCTGTCCTTCACTAGAACTAGACAGGCTCTCCGACCAGGTTCCTAGGGGCACATGAGATGGTTCACGCCACAGAGGTCAAGAGCCTGACACATAATAAGGGCACCATAAGGAAGGACAGGGGATCCCTGGATGGTCCAGGGGTTTAATGCCTGCCTTCAGCCCAGGGCGTGATCCTGGAGTCCTGGGATCAAGTCCTGCATCGGGCTCCCTGCAAGGAGCCTGCTTCTCCCTCTGCTTGTGTCTCTGCCTCTCTCTCTATGTCTCTCGTGAATAAATAAATAAAATCTTAAAAAAAAAAAAAAAAACAATAAGGAAGGAGAGAGTCAGGCAGAGGAATGTGAGGACAGCCATGGTAGAGATGAGGCAGCCAAGGCCAGCATAGGTGCTATCACAGCTCAGCAGCAAGACTCTGCACTGAGTCCTGTGATGAGACGGGATGAGGTTCTAGGTCAGCAAAGGACTTCACCCTTTTCTCAATGCCAGTTGCACCATGTACCCCAGAAGGTAAGCCTCCATTCAGGATGTTCCATCTACTCGAGACCATCTATTCATCATGGTTTCAAGATTAAGTAGGTCTCACCTCAAGGAGCCGGCCCTGCATCTGACCATTCTAGTTGACAGACAGGTGGCCAATCACTACTAACAGCGAGCAGCTGAGCACAGAGCTCCCACCCTTAAACTCTGGTCCCCTGGACCCCATATAGGCAGTGATTTCTGCGGCCCCTGCAGTCCATACCCCTCACTTGGGCAGAGAGAACAGCATCCTGAACTCTGGAATCCTGCCAGCTACAGCCAGCCACAGGCATCACTGAGAGATTGGCAACCAGAAAGTCAAGCCTGAGACCCCACAGACAGACCTGTCAGAGCTCCAAAGCCAAACGGGATACTTTCCATGAAATAAAGGCTCTTCCTGCCGGGGAAATTGGAAGGCCCTTAATTAACAGTTCCAAGAGCAGAACCTCACAGCTTCTCCGAGTTCTGGCCAGGAAGGCCTCAGCCAGCTCTGGCCCGGCCAGCAGAAGCTGAGAACTGCATTTGTCTGCTGCGGCCAAGCCGTGGCTAACAGGCCTGCCCGTTGGTCACGGGCACGCTGTGAACATGAACGTGGCAGGCATGCAAGCTGCGCCAGAGAGAAAGGGGCTAAGGACCACGGCAAGTGCTAGCACCATGGTAGAAGACCAGCCAGCAAAACCTAGCACTGGGATTTGCTGCCAACTCCCCATGGCTGCTGGTTCTCTTGTTAGTAGTGTTCAACCCTGGCTGAGCATTTGAACTAACCCACCGAGCTTTGAAAAATCCCAATGCCCAGACTTCAAACCAGATGTCTTTGGAGTGGGACCCAGCCATGGGTATTGTTTAAAGCCCCCCAAGTAATTCCAACAGGGAGCCAACATTGAGAATCATAGACCTTCACCTTCCCCTTTGGCCTCAATTAGTTCTCCTAGTACATGATGATTCCATTTCTCAGTACCCAAGTATTGTTGACACCCTAGGGTCAGTAACTCACACCAAGGACTTTAACTCCACAAAGAAAGGATTAAAAGGGAAGAAGAGTCCAATAAAGACAAGACTCTTGCATTTTAAATAATAACAAAACAGGGGTGCCTGGGTGGCTCATTGGGTCATGATCCTGGGGGTCCTGGGATGGAGCCCAGCATCTGCATCCAGCTCCCTGCTCAGCGGGGGTCTGCTTCTCCCTCTCCCTCTGCCCCTCCCCCGCTATTCAAGCACTTGCTCTCACACATGCTCTCTTTCAAAATAAATAAATAAAATCTTTAAAAAATAAATAATAACAAAACAATAGAATGGTAATCATATTTTTTGCAATGTCTTTCTTATCTAAGCCATGCTCAACCAGGATGCTGCCAAGTACAATTTTTTTATTATTATTATTCATGAGAGACACAGACAGAGAGAGAGAGGGAAAGAGAGAGGCAGAGACACAGGCAGAGGGAGAAGCAGGCTCCATGCAGGGAGCCCCACGTGGGACTCAATCCCGGGCCTCCAGGATCACGCCCCGTGCTGCAGGTGGCGCTAAACCGCTGCACCACCAGGGCTGCCCAACAATTTTTTTGAAAAAAAGATAATGTGATTATGTATCTCAAAACACTCAGTAGCTCCCCATGACCTACAGCAGACAGCTTGGGGTCCCTCGCAGCTAGTCTCCAGCCTAGACTTGCAGCATTCCCTCCTGCTCTTGACTTTACACAAGCACATACCTTGCAAACCCCGGGCCGGCCTGTCCTGGAGCTTCATAGGCACTGCTCCTTGGCCCCGCGGTACCCTCACCTGCCCCTTCCCCTGGTCAAAATTCTATTCCACCTGAATGCTAACTGAAATGCCACCTTCTTCATGCAGCTCTTCCGGTCCTCTCAGTTGTAATGAATCCCTTTCCCCTCTGCAAGGCACTGGCCCTGCCATGCACAGGAGAGAGCATTCTCTCATGACAGTTCTAATCAAAAGTCTGTATTTATGTATCTGCAAGCCTCTGAAAATATGACATTTGCCTGAGGGCAGGGGATGTGCCTTATCCTTCCTGGCACAAGGTAGGCCCTCAGGGAATGCAAAATGGATGAATGAATGAATGAATGAATGAACAGCAAGTTGAATAAACTACACATTGTGGATAGGTACTCTGTTCTCCACAACTGAGACTTGAGTCATCACATGCTGTTTGGTTGTGAGATGCCTTCCCAGCAAACAGACTGAAATATTTTCCCAGGAAGGTAGCCTTGAATCCATCAAGTGAAATCATCATTACCCATGTTCTGTGTTAATCCTCCAGGCTCATTAGCATGCCAGATAATTAGCACCCCAGTATAGGCAAGGCAGAGAGCAGCTTGTATGAAGGAAGCACTGCCTCTGCTTGTGGAATATCAGGAGGGGATGCAGGGTAAGGGGCAGAGCCATGACACCATGGGTTCCTGCGGACTGTCGTACTTGTGTCCACTGGGTGCCTCTCCCTTCTGTGAGCCCCCCACCCGTTCCACCCCCTTTGCACCTAGAAGTGCCCCCTCCAGGCTTACAGCCAGATAGCTGTAGTTGGGTTATCCAGGGATGCAGGGAAATACAGGCTGGAGGCAGAAGAATGTGACATGGCCCTGTGCCCCCTCCCAGCAGAAGCTCTTCTTCATGCACTCTGAATGCACTTCCTAGAAAGGAGGAACAGGAAAGTGAATGGAACCAGGAACGTTGAGACCTTGGTGACTTCCTAAATCTCTTGTGCCTCAGTCATGCACACAACACAGGAGGAGGAAAAGACCTCTCTCATCGCATCACTGGGACATGCTTTCCAACCAACCCTGCCTGGCACACAGCAAATGATCAGTAGATGACTTGCTGGCTTCGTTTATCCCAGGAGTTCAATGAAATGGAATCCACACATGAGACCTCCCTTTCTGCCCCACCTCTTCTCCCACTGAGGAGGGGCTGCTGCATGAATCCCTTGGAGACAGGTACAAGGCCCTATGACTATCAGGCATCTACGTGGGGAGGATCCAGGGAAGTGATAAGACACCAAGGGACAGGCCAAATCATTATGATTCTACAGTTGACACTTTGTAACCTGCTCTGTGCCCTGTGGTCAGTGTTGGCACACCCTGTTCTACCAATCCTAGTGCCTGTCACCTCTGTCCCAAGCCTGCCCGGGCTCAGGACCTGGGAGAACTACGTCTAAAAGATGAGCATCCCTATCTTGGGATACCATGGCACCTGGAAGAAGTCTGTGGTTGCCTTGACTACAGCTGAGTGGAGTCCTACCTACTGACCCTTCCTGCTCCCTTCCCATCCAACAACATTCTGTGGTGAACACCTAATCCCTGGTCTGTCTAGGAACTCACTATTCCTTAGAGCCCAGCATGGCAATTACTATACCAACTCTAACATCTGAGAACTGGCGATTTAAGAATAACAAGAAGTATTCATCCTGCCTATCTATACAGGAGGGACCATAGCTGGTTCCCAGTTGATGAGGGAATGTCCTTCTTTACGAAAGAACACCAGCTCATTAATGTAGAAAGAATGATAGAATGGGGGAATCACTATTTTGCAACTTCTAATGAAACCGTTAATTCCAGTTCAAACATCATAGTAAACAAAATATTTGCAGAGTACCTTAGCATCTATCATCCCAGAGATGATGGGGATCATTTGATCACGGGAGATAATGCAACAGAGAGACCCAGCAGTTGCCACCTTAACCACATGATCAAAACCAGCATCTCTAAGAGTAGGACAACCACACAATACGCTTTTCCTGCTGTGATGCAATAGAAAGTACTCAGCTTCGTCTATGGTGTCCTCTTGCCACATCATTACCCTCAATCTCATCTAGTCCTTAAGCTTAACTCCCTGTTTACAGGAAACACAGGGGAGGAAGGAACAGGTTAAGTAAAAACCCCAGGAAATAATCAGATTGTATAAACCCAAATGGTTTATTTTCTTCCAAAAGTCAATATTAAAAGAAGTGTGAATAGCAGCATTACTCATAATCGCTGAAAATGGCAACAACTCAAATGTCCAACCACTGATGAAGATAAATAAAATGAGGCACATCCATCCATCCAGTGGATTATTTGGGAATAAAAAGAAATGGAGTTCTGACGCAAACTACAACATGGATGAACCTTGAAAACATTATGCTACACAAAAGGGCTGTCACAAAAGACCGCATACTGTAGCACATGATTGCAAAGTGTCCAGAATAGGCAAATCTGTGGAGCCAGACAGTAGATTAGTAATCACTTGAGGCTAAAGTAGGGGAGTTTGGAGGAGGGAGGGAGGGAACGAGCAAGTGGCCACGAGTTTTATTTTGTTTTTTTGTGGTGTGTGTGTGTTTGAGTAATGAAATGTTCTAAAATTCACAACACTGAATGCACAAAGTCCACCAAACTTAACACTTTCTATGGATAAACTGTAGGATATAAGAATTGTATCCCAATAAAGCTATTTTTAAAAACTGTGCGCGTGTGTTATGTTGGAGGAGAGCTCTTTGATTAAAGAGACAGGATAACCAAATGCAGCACATGAATCTTGATTGTATCTTGAGTGGATGCTGAATTTTTAAAGTTAAAAAGCTGTAAGAATGTTTGGGGGACAATTGAGGAAATTTGAATAAGAATAGGAGGCAGCCTGTTAGCAGCCAGAGCACACGCAAAGAGGGCACTGGAGCATGGCCAGAAGATCACCCCTGAGGACAGGGCCCAGGTGAGGAGGCATCCAAGCAGAGCAGGGGCCCAGCGGATAGGGAGATGGTCTCTATTCAAGGGAATGGAGCAAACAAGTAGATAAGATAATGGAAGGCTGGCTTTCTACTGGGGGAGAAAGGAGAGGCTAACTTGGAAAGAGGAAAAATCTAGAATGAAACCTGCAGTGTTAGGTTGGAATTGGAAGTATTGTTGTGAGAGGCGCCTGGCTGGCTCAGTTGGTGGAGCACGTGACTCTTTTTTTTTTTTTTTTAAGATTTTATTTATTTATTCATGAGAGAGAGAGAGAGGCAGAGACACAGGCAGAGGGAGAAGCAGGCTCCATGCAGGGAGCCCAATGTGGGACTCGATCCTGGGTCTCCAGGATCATGCCCTGGGCTGAAGGCAGCACTAAACCGCTGGGCTACCCAGGCTGCCCGGAGCACGTGACTCTTGATCTCGGGGTAGTGAGTTCGAGCCCCACATTGGGTCTGGGAAGTATTGGTGTGAGGTCATGGTTTTCACTGCAGATGCAAATGTATATGTATATATCCTAGTTCTGTCCACAGAGCCAGGGAGCATTGTCACCCTAATTGCAATGAGCATACCCAGAACCCAGATCTTAGTTGTAAACAGCATTTCCCACTAAAAGGAACCAGAGTTCATTGGAGAAATTACAGAAATTACTAATTATAGGACTGAGTGGGGAAAAGAAAAAGATGAACCTGGAACATCTAGCTGGGTCAGAAACTGTAAAACTGCTCAAAAGTTGTGGGGAAATGTCAAAAGAACACAAAAGTCAGCTTGAAGAGGTTCCCAAGTATGGGAAAATTGGAGTTTTGAAATAAGTAATGACATGAACTGATTATAACCCACTGAATAAAATAGAGATCTGAAACTACATTGATCTAAATTAATAAATGAATGAAAAGAGAGAAGAGAGAGCTCTTCTGTGTTTTAGAAAGTCAACTAATAAATGTGGATGAAATGATGGAACTAGTGAATCACCATTTGGCGAGCATCACTCTAATAACTCAGGCAAGTGGGCAGCCCAGGTGGCTCAGCGGTCTAGCGCCACCTTCAGCCCAGGGCCTGATCCTGGAGTCCCGGGATCGAGTCCCACGTCGGGCTCCCTGCATGGAGCCTGCTTCTCCCTCTGCCTGTGTCTCTGCCTCTCTCTCTCTCTCATGAATAAATAAATAAAATCTTAAAAAAAAAGAGTCACGTGCTCCACCAACTGAGCCAGCCAGGCGCCTCTCACAACGATACTTCCAATTCCAACCTAACACTGCAGGTTTCATTCTAGATTTTTCCTCTTTCCAAGTTAGCCTCTCCTTTCTCTGTCTCTCGTGAATAAATAAATAAAATCTTTAAAAAAAATAACTCAGGCAAGAAAAATCAATGACAATGAAACCAGAAGGTGAGAGAGAGTTGAGAAATGGGGTTTTACACGGTCTCAAAATGTCTCCCTGGAAGACACCATGTTAATCAAGTGATAAAAATTAACATGATAAGTATTGGGACAAATAGATATCATGTGCATCTGAATGGGAGATAGTAAGAAGAATCCTGAATCAGTTCTATGAAATTCAGCCAAAAATTTGTCATCTGGGTCTAATCAAGAGGGAAACCCAAACTGAAAATCCTTCTGCAAGATGGCTGTCCTTGAATTGTAAAATATGTCAAGGTCATGAAAAGTCAGGGAGAAACTAAGGAACAATTCCAGAATAAAGGAGTCTTAGGGCATGTGACAGCTGAGTGACCCTGCAGGAGGTCCTCTGGCCAGAGAAGACATGAGTGGGACACGGGGGAAAGGACACATAGGAATTCCTTGAACTAGTCTTGCAACATGTTTGAAATTGTTCAGGGGGGAAAATTATACCTATCTCTCCTTGGAAGATTTGGGGAACCTACCCAGTGTTACCTCCGGACCTTGTGCCAACTTTGGCTGTTTAGTGTTAAGTAATCTGTTTACTGCTCAGCCTCCCCACTAGACTTAGCATCTCAAATTCTTGGATGGGCCTTACTGATTTCCATTTCTCTAGAGCTTAGCCTGGAATGTAGAAGAGCTCGAGAGATGTTTGTTGAATCAATGTTCTGGGCAACTCATAACTCCCAAGACTGGTTGGCATATCCCCGGACATGCTGATGGTTGGTAAATACCTCCAAATATTAAGCTTGAATACGCCTGTCTGCAAACCAAAGAGCATCTGTCTGCCCTGCAGCAATGAGCCTTGTGTCCTGGACAGCGTCCTGCTTCTAAGGGGCATGCTGCCTGAGATCACAGGCTCCAAGGAGCAGTGTTCTTGCTTCATTGCTTTGGAGAGAACAATGGCCCCTGTTTGTTTAATCCCAGCCCATTGTGGCAGCCTTGACTGCACAGAGCTCACTTGTGATTCATGTGAATGTCACTTGAGCTCCCAGAGGTTTGCAGCCATAATTCAACATTTGTTAATAGCCACTTAAAATGTCCCTGAAATAGCTAACAGGCCCAGGGGATGGAAGGTGTTCTGCTAAGAAATCATTCCAGGAAGGCAGAAGCAGCCTTGGCCCAAACTTTAGAAGACATGGTTACTTCCAATTCATGGAGATGCTCCTCTCTCATCACTGCGTTCTCACGCTGCATGAAGAGAGGGACAAACAACTCTCAGGGCCACCGGGGAGAAGGCAGGAACCTGGAATTCCCTATGTCATCATGTTGGGCTCATCACTCTGGCGAGGTTCCTCGGCTGCCACATCCCATGGAGGGGGAGAAAACACAAGAGAACACCTTCTAGAGAATCCCACTGGGTTCTTTCCAGTGGAAAGAACGGAAGGAGGAAACAGAAGAATAGAGTCTTAGAGGCGAAGTCAAAAGGTTGACGTGTGGGTGGAAATGGCAGGAGGGGGAAGGATGAGAAGAAACTCAGATAGGTTGAAGTCTACTGTGACAACTTGACAAATTATTTAGTTCTCCGCAAACCAAACTGAAAACTTGCCCAGCTAGCGTATGACTGTAGAATTCGAATCAAGGCAGTCATGCTCCGGAGCCCAGCCCTGAACCACTGTACCAGTTCTGCTACCTGCCAATCGGTCAACCGGAGCACATCTGGACTGGACGTCCAAATTCAAGTCACTGGTTCAGAGGCAGAAGTAGAAGCTCTCAATACCAAGCTCTAGTCACCCAGGCCCTTAAACACATCCGTTGCTCCTGACGTTATCCTTTCTGCCACCCACAGTCGGAGTTCAAATGCAGAGGCAGAGGCAGATAGGGTGGGCAGGACAGAATCACATCCACGTTAGAAAACTACCACTGGTTTCCTAGGGTCAGACCCCTGAGCTCCCCATCTGGCAATCTGGAAAGATCCCAAGTGTCACCCCGGCCAAGAAGGGTCTTCTCCAGCTTTCCAGGATTGCTCGGCACCTCCACCTTGTGAGCGATGAACTAAGAGACTGGGCACTCTTCCTGTTCTACTTTGGGTTGGGCAGCTGCCAGGCTCCTGGTCCCCAGGGGAGGGTGCAGGTAAGTGGAGGGATCTTGGGCCTAAACCCCAACCCTTCTGAGCTGAAGACTTGCTGATGAATGGCTTCACTTCACTCATCTCAGCCCTGTACAAATAAGCTTGATGGCTTTACAGCAAATACCCCAAGGAAATCAAAAGGCATGGCCCGACTCCCCAAGAGTTCCACTTTCTTGCTGAGTGACCCTGTGCCAGTCACCAAACCTCTCTGAGCCTTATGTATGCTCAGCTGTGAAACAGATACATTGTTACCTTTTCCACTTTTCAGAGTTATGGGGGGAATCAAATAGCATCTTGTAAAGACAGCATCCAGGATCTGGAACCCGAGTTTCTGGTTCAAATCCCAGTTCCGCCAATTCCTTGCTAAGGGACACCAGTTCTGTCATTTAGCCCTTCAGAGGGTCAATTTTTTCCATACAAAAAAAAAAGAGTTATCAGGACACCTGGCGGGCTCAGTGGTTGAGCGTCTGCCTTATGCTTAAGGTCATGATCCTGGGATCCTGGGATTGAGTCCCACATTGGGCTCCCCCATAGGGAGCTGCTTCTACCTCTGCCTATGTCTCTGCCTCTCTCTGTGTGTCTCTTATGAACAAATAAATAAAGTCTTTAAAAAAAAAAAGAGTCCGGGCTGGTGTGAAGACTAAACGAGTGAGTTATCCATGTGACATGCTTTAACTTAGAACAGTGCCTGGGATATACTCTATGCTCAGAAAATGCCAGAAATTAACAGGTTTTGTAAACTACGCAGTGATGACAAAACGGGAGGAATTCTAGTTGTGACGTTTCCTGGTGTCTCCAGTAGCTTATACCCAACAGTAACAGCAGGAGCTGAGTGCCAGGCTTGATTGCAGCCTCATTCTCCATACGCTTGAGATTTGCTGATGTCAGTATGGATTTCCCAAAACAGTCTTGTTGCTTTTGGATCCCCCAACACTATGTTTTATCACCAGCTCATCTTAGTCATAATAAAAATAACAACAGCCACAAAATAGTGGGCCCTCTACATCTGGCCCATTGCTAGAAGTTTCACTTCTATCACTTCCTTCCGTGACTGCAAACAATCCTATGAGGCAAGTGCCAAGGTTATTATTCTGTAACAGATAGGGAAACTGAGGCCCAGAGAGAGTAAATCATTTGCCCAAGGTCATTACTAAGCTCTGTTTTTGACTCCCAGAACCCTTGACTTCTGACACCAAATGTGCGGGCTTTCCCCTTGTGCCAAACAATTCTGATGTGAACTACCCACAGCGTGTGTAGACCCCACAGGCTAAGGGCTTGGTCCCAGGAGACTGCCCCCCACTTCAAGTGCCAATTATGAGTCCAGGCCACCCATGCTTCTGACCAGTTAGCTGTACATCAGAGATCCCCACAACCCCCTTCTCAGGTACAATAATTTGCTGGAATGGCTCAGAGAACTCAGGAAAGGTTTATATAGTGGCATTGTTTTATTTATAGGATACAATACAGGTTGTATCTAAGATATGGGGGAGGGGCACATGCCCCCATACCCCCCTCAGACACACTACCTTCCCAGCACCCTCACATGTTCACCAACCCAGAACCACTCCAAATCCCTTCATTCAGAGACTTCTGTGGAGGTTCCATAACATAGGCACACTGGATTAAATCATTGGTCTTTAGTGATTGACTCAATCTTCAGCCCTCTCTAGGGTCAGATAGTTGGTTCCTCTGGCAACCAGCCTTCATCCTATAGCTATCTCAGGCCACCGAGAGTCACTTCATTAGCATAAAATCAAGTATGGTTGAAAGACCCTTATTATGAGCAACCAGAAATGCTCCTCTCACTCCAGTCCCTCAGGAAATTACAAGAGTTTTTAAAGCTCTTGTACCAGGAACCAGGAAAAAAGACCAAATATATATTTCTAATTAATCAAAAAATCACTGTCACACAAGCCTGGAGCACACACCTATCTGGCCCTAAATTCCGTGATTATACCAGAAAGCTAATCTCTTATGTAATTATCTCAGGTGCCAAAGCCCCTTTATCTTTCCAACACTTGCCACTATCCCCTGGTGCTCTGGAGCAGGGCATTCTTTGGGCCAGACTGGCCTCCTTCCCACCCTCCTGTAGCTTAGTCTATCTCTACCCCCACCCACCCCAGAATCACCCCTAATCCATATACCTCTCAGTCTCCCCAGGCCCTACATGGAACCAGGTTAGACCAAATTATACCCAAGATTTGCTCTCTAGGATTGAATCTAGAGCCCAGAATTTATGACAAATCCCTCTGGGAACTTCTCAAGGAAGACATGCATACGCACTTCGGAAGGCCAGGTCTTTGAACAGACACTCCAAGCCCTGGCTACCAGCACCCACACACTACCTGTCTGGACAAACTGAATATCTGCTCTCTTGTCTGCAAGGATTGTCCCACAGCACCCTTTTATTCCTGGCTTCTGAAACACTCAGCCTCAGCACTACATGCTATTGGGAAATGGGGCGGTTCTGCAGGCTAGACGAGCTGACTTGCATCTATTATCAGATCTTTCCAATGCTAAATGCCAATGGCCCTCACCTCTGACTTCAAATATCTCTTCAGGAAGGAAATAAATCAAGGATGCTCAGCATTAGAAGTAACTTTAAAGGCCGGTAAATCCAACTCTTCACCTTACATTGATCAACCTCTACAGCACTGGCAAAAAGCAATTGTGTGGCCTGGCTGGAGCTGAAGACAGGATACCAGGTACTCCCAAGACAGCTCCTTCCAATCAGTCAGAACTTCTCTGAACTTCTGTCCTCTACCTTCACTGGGGCTAGCTCTGCCCTCTGGTCTTGCACAAAGAAGGCTTCACTCCTCTTCCCTATGACTGCCTTCCAAGGGTTTGAAGAAGGCAGTTGCCCTGCCTTGGGTCACCCACTTTCCTTTTCAAGCTAATGAGTCTCAGTTTTTTCCTACACTCCTCATCACTCACGATTTCTGTGACACATGAGGAATACCACCCCTGGTCAGCCAAACATGGCTCACGGCCTCCTGCTTTAGAGATAGGCCCAAGCCACTACCAACATAAAAGTCTCCTCTTTGTGGCTCAGAGGATAACTGATGCACATCCAGGAAGAAATGGTGGTGGAGGCTGGGTGGGGGAGGGATGCTGGGAAAGACAGATTTTCTGAGCAGAACTGGGATAAGATGAGAATTCAGACTGGTGAAGGTGTGTGCTAGAGGGTGAGCCACTTGGGGTATGCAGCAGCTAGAAGAATAAGGGATAGATAACTCAGCTCTGAGGAAATAGGCAACTTCAGGAAGGGCTTTCCTTGGACAAGAAGCTCCAAAGAGGCACAAGTCAGCTGTGCCCAGAGGTGTGAATCCTAATTAGAGAGATGCTCATTAGAATTTAAAAAAAAAAAAAAAAAGAAATCTCCCCTGGAAATTGTTACAGGCCCCAGTTGAGGACACAGATCTAGAAAGTTCGAGGTTTAAAAGACTTTTGAACAGGTGTTTCCTTCTTTCTAAGCTAGACATGGTTCCATACGCCCAGATGATTCCCCATGTTACCAAACAGATGGAGAACTTAAAACTCATCACGACATAGGTTGTCTTCCCTAGCGAGGCCTAAGGTGGGGTTTCTTAGCCAGGTGACTTACTGAGGGAAAGACTTCAGGGGGTGAGGCACGCAGGATATGGGCGCGGGAGAAAAGGTGTTGAAACAACACCTCAACAGCAAAGATGTTGAAACCACAGGAGAATCCCAGCTCAGCCTGATCCCGTGGGAAACCCTGCAGTGTAAACTACCCCCAAAGGTGTTTCATCTTGAGGCAAGATGGCTGGTTTTTGTCCTCCAGGGTCAGTTAGTCGCTGGCCATTGGCTGCCCCCAGGCGGCGGGGAGGTGAATAACTTCCCAGATATTTCAGGGAGTGGGAGTGCCATCAGTACAGGTAGGAGTGGTCAGGAAATGCACCCCCAGCAGCAGCAAAGGGCATCTGGGCAGCATCTTCCAAAGAGGTCCTTGCTAATTCATCCACACATCCCGGCTCACACAAGCAAAGGACAAGGTGTGATGGCAAGTTTCTATCAGATCCAGAAGCTGCAGCCAGACACATAACGGCTCACAGGATTTTGAGAGAAGGCCGCCGTGCCTCCCTTTACCCCACTACAGCCACACAGCGCATCAGAGTGTTTCTGCTTCCACTGCACAGATCTATCTAAAAAAAACACAAATAAATGGATAAATATATCTGGTTACAAAATAACATCAGCTCCCTCTCCCAAACAGAAGTTAAAAGTTGTAGTTTCAGGGAACAAACATGAGATCAGAAAAGTAAGTATTGTCCGTTGTAGTTTATTGCACTAGAGCTCTCTGGGTGGGAAAACCCTTGGAACCCCTTTGTTTTACAGATGAGGAAACTAAGGCCCCTAGAGGCTAATTACCTTGCCCAAGGTTGTACGACTCAATCAACAGAAGTCAATAAATCTATGCAAAGACATTCCTCCCGTGTTTAGTGCTTTATTTCTTGAGTATAAATTTCCATGATCACTGAAATAATCAATACAGAGCATACCTGAATCATTAGAAAATAAGTACTGAGAGACAGAAAGATGCTTTAGCATCCAAAGGATGATACTTTTTGGAATGTTGTTCCCAAATAAAGTCTAACCTGATAAACAAGCTTCTATCCTAAGCTTCAGATTTCTCAAATAATGAACATGTATTTCTAGAAGCATCCGCTACCCAGTAACAACCCAGAAGACCAGTCCGTATGGACTAGTTTTACGTCTACGCATGTGAGAAATGTGATATATGGAATTTCACACTTGCAGGGGTGATGATGTAGGCCATTAGTTCCAGGTTATAATAGATTGTGGGTCAAATGGCCCTACAGTCCTGTTTGCTATTTCAACCCAGTTCTATCACACATCAACATTCAGACCAAAAAAAAAGAGAAAACACACAGCATACTTTTCAGATATCTCTTGACCTCGGTGGTATATTTTTGGTCTGATGGAGAGAATGGGATTCTTGGTACTTTGAAATATGAACTGCTCTATGGAGCAATAGCTCTGACAGCAAACTTGGTGCTAAAAGCTGCCAATTGGGTCTTTGGGGGATTTTTTAATGGGATCCCATTTTAGTTCTTACTATAGAAATCAGTAGCAAACTAGGATTCGCTTACAGAAGATTTCCTAGAACTCATCTCTTCATTAAGGGAAGGACTGTCTGTAGGGAGGAAAAGAGAACCAAGGATAGAGAGAGGGAAAGGGACCAATTACCAAGTCAATGAGCTCTCAGGTGGCCTTCTTTCATCAGCAACTCTGGAGGTCTACGGACTCCCAGGGACAGAAGTACAGACTCACCCCACAAGTAAGGAGGCACTAGCTCTGTGGCCTGTGCGATAGTATCAGCTTTTCTCTGCAAGTAGGTAGTGGGGGTCATTATAACAGTCAGTTCCCAGTCACTTCTCTATCCATCCAACACATCAGAGAGAATTCAATATACTCCTGAAAGCTTTTCTTCCGGAGAGCCACAACCTAACATCCTACAAACAAGAACTGGCAGCATAGAAAAATGTTCACTCCTCTTTGGCAGTGGTCACTTTTCCAAGGACATGGCAAATGCTCACAAAACTTCCAAGCACCTTACGGAATAAAGGGGCAATCTGGACCATTCATCATAGAGCCCAGAGACTTGCCAGGTGATGAAGAGTTAGGTCTACACTCGTATACTGAGGCAGATGGGACCGGTCTACACAAAGAGAACCTCACGGTCTTTGTTGTCCATGCTCTTCATGGCTCCCCAGAATCATAAGGTTGGGCCTCATCCAGAAGCAAGGTCAGGAGATCTCATTTAGTATCGATGAACGTATCTGTGGTTCATCCTAGCAAATATACAATGAACAGTCAGACCGAGATGGCTTCAGGTCAACTATCAATAAAGTGCCACCAACGGAGAATAACTGGTGTTCAGCTGTGAACCTAAAATCCAAGGAGACAGAGTTAAGAGGGGTGATTACCATTCACCCTCACAAACTCCCTGGTGCTTCTGGCATAGAAGACAAAACATAGCCCACAAGAGGGGTACTGACCAGACATATCTTTGGGTTTTGCTTTTATTCTCAATGGACCTTTCAGGGAATCTCTAACACCCTGAACACTACTCCGGGGACCCAAGAAGAAGAGAGCAAACTGACACTGATTGGGCATGTGCTGCATACCAGACAAGGCACCAGATGTACAGGTGGTGTGGTCCCAGGCACACAGACACACAAAGAAGCACACATCGTGAGACCGGATGGAGCTACTCCCAAGCCCCAAAATAATACATTTGTAATTGCATCCAGGATGCTACTGTAGGCTACTTTTTCTTTCTTCTCTATTCTTTCCTCACACTGCCCAAGGGTTCTCCAATAAGCATGGACTGTTGCTGTCATCAGAAAGTGTATTATTAAAATAATGATAATAATGAGGTACATCATCCCGATGCAGGTGGGATCCCAGATACCTACGCTGGAGAAGGAAACTGAAAAAAATGGCTATCTCCCTTCATATCAGCTAGGGTATCTCCTTACCTTCCAGTAACGTCAAGCTCACTTAACACACTTTGAAGACACATTTTGAGACACGTGCGCTAAGCAGTTCCAAACCCTGAGAATATAAGGTCAGTAAATACCTCATGTCTTACAGGGAGGACAGACAAAAATAGGCAACATATAAAAATTATCAGTGGTTAAAGAATTCAGGTATTAAATCAAATCATCTCTGGGGTCTCTTCTAGCGTAAACACTTTATGAGTCTAAGGTTAGGAAAAGCATGATGAGTGCTCCAACAGAGGAGGGAGCCAAAATGCTCTTTCAAAGACAGAGGAGGAAGAAACTCATTTAGATTATTGCCATGGGGGGGGGGGGGATTGGCAATGGTTTCCTGGAAAAAGCTACAGAGACATTAGAGCTGGATTTTTAAAGGACAAGTCAGATTTAAATAAACAAATGTGGAAAGAGAGGTGAGAAAGCCAAAAGTAAGTAAGAAAGGCTCACAGACAAAGGGTTCCGGGTCCATTGAGGAAACAGAATGCAAATTTTAATCAACAACTGGCTGTGTTCGGGCCCTGTATTCGGCAACGTGTGTGCAGAGAACGCGTTTGATGAGACAAGATGCCTGTTCTCAACTAGCCCTCCATCTAGAGGGGATGGGAAATGAGCTGTAAGCTCTCAGATGGCAAGGACCTAGGCTGGCTTTATATATAACTGCCGCATAGCAGGTGTTCTCTCGGGTCGACAAAGGAACGACTGTGTGTGCGGTAACATGACACACTGTGGCAAAAGCTCTACGCCTCGTGCAGAGGTCACTCAGCTCCTCACAGGGGCCAGGGCAGCATAAGCTTCCCGGGGTGGGGTCAGTAGCATGAGTTGCAATGTGGAAGCCCAGAAGGTGGCTAAGAGGAGAGGATGTTTAGGCCACAGACCCGATAAGAACCAAGGCCTGAGAAAAGTGGGAGTCTAAGCACTGCGAGAAGAACCCCACAAGCACAGCAGAAGCCTGTGCTCTAAAGCTGATGGTGAGTCACAGTAAAAAAAGAGTGGGAAGAGCACTGGCCTGGAGTCAAGAGAGCCAGCATCTAGCGCAGGCTCAGTCAACACTCCTGTGGGCTGCACAGCGAAGCAAGGGGCCTGCCCCGTATGGACCAGGCAGGCCTCTGCCACACACGGGCTCTTGGCGTACTCTACCTCTCTGGATCAGTACAACTCCAAGTGGCAGGTATTACTGCTTCAATTTTAAAAATGGGGAAAGTGAGGCTAAGAATCTTGCCTAAGATCACACAGCGAATGGGGGTACAGTTGGAACTCCAACTCTGATCTCTCCCGAAAGCCCACAGTCTACACACACCTGTTCCTTGTGCAATACGAAATACTGAGAGGTTAGCTGTGGACCTGCCAGCCTGGGACAAGAATTCCAAGCATGTGAGCTTCCTAAACCCTCACCTCCACATCTTTGTAACACTATGTGATGCAGCTGAATAAGACCCACAGATGTGCCTCTAACAAGATCTCATTGTGGAGGGACCTTTCTTTCAAGAAGAAAAGAACGCAACACCTTTCCTAAGAAATCTCAGGTTTAAAGCACAAACACACACAACCAGGGAGAGTTTAAAGTGCCAACTGAAGAGCCATTGGCATTCCTGAACTTGGAAGCAGATGAACCCCAATGTGATGAGCAGAGTAACCACATGCAATAGTCACATGTAGTCACGAACAATGGAGTTGCCACCTGTCAACCATAGTGAGCTACTGAACCCAACTGTGACCTCGACTCTAAGAACTCCTGCCTCCATGAGGCTGGGCTTTAGCCCTGAGCTCCAAACAGAGAAAGCCGCAGCCGCCTCCACCCCCCTGGTTCATCCTCACAGGGTGACTCCTCACCGGACTTCTGGGGGGGGGGGGGCTGGCTGCAGACAGGACAAGTGAGGTGGACAATAACAACCCTCCTCCTAACGTGGAGAACAGCCCCGCCTTCCATCTGCACAGCTGTCACAAAGCACAAAAGGACATTCACCTGTAGCGTCTCATATGACTCCTCTTCCCAACAACCCTGCAAGTGAGAAAGTCACGTATTAATAGCAGATGTTACAGGAGCAAGTCGAGGCCTGGAGGGGATATAAAACATGACCCAGGGAAGGAGCTAGAAAACGACAGAGCTGGGATTCAAACCTATTCAAGCCAAGAAGTGGCTTCTAATCTTAATCTTAGATCGTCCACCGTCATGGCCAGAGACACCCCATCCAGACCTCCATTCTTCCACTTGAGGTCAGTGGGGCAATCTTCCCCAAGCAGGCACTATGGAATCAAGCCCTGTTCTGCTTTTCCAAGGACAAATGAGTGCGTATCTGCATTCACATCGTCCCAGGTGAGGGCTAAGAGGATACCTGCATCAGCATGGGACACACCTATTCACATGGTAGTCAGACATCCACACCTGGCTTCCTGGGACTTTTAACCTCCACAAACAGCCTTTCCCTCTGCTAGAATCACGGCTCATTCACTAATTAAAGGGTATTATGCACTTCACTGCACACCAGCTAAGAACTTGGAATAAGAAAGCTTATGCAAAAGCATTAACCCTGCACTAGGTATGCTTTATAGAAAAAGAAAAACAGAAAAAGCAATCCACCTGGGACATCCCCTGCCCCATACTCAACTTCTCTAATAAGTCAGCCGGAGCATGTAAGGCAAGAAGCCACCCAGTATAGGACTAACTCAGGTAGAGCCTAACAAGCCAAATGGAGAGGGATGAGCAGCAGAATGAATGAGCGAGAACGCCAGTGAACTAGATTTCTCCTGCAAGGTTCTCTGCCCTCTTGAGGTGCGAGAGCCCCAGAATCAGCATTTTATACCCCAGGCCAAAAGGGACAAGTGTACGAAGTGGGAGTGAGAAGGGTAACCCTTCACTACAAGGTCTTGGAACCAGCCTGGTGCTACGTCCCCTCTCATGGAGGCTCAGCATGGCTTCCAGTTGGGGTCACAGGGTGAGAAAGATCAGCTGTCCACCTGGGGCCTCCTCCAGATTTCCTGGGGTGGGTGCCCTTTATGACACTTCCCAAACAGCTTGGGGGATCCAACCCTGAGGCTCACCCCCTTTTCCCTGCTCCCTTTTCAGTGCTGGAGCAGGTCACACATCGAGGGTCAGTCCAAGGGGGAACACACAGCCAGATCCGTCCTGGACTTGCTGGGGAGGGAAGATGATGACGTGCCACTTAGTATTTAATAAACCAGGTCCATAAGCAATGACGTGCCACTTAGTATTTAATAAACCAGGTCCATAAGCAACTCTACTATTTGAGAGACATCCTGGAGAGGTCAAAGGTCCAAATAAGGCTTTAAGGCCTGATCTTTGGCCTCCTGGGACTCCAGTAACTCAAAAGATGGGCTAAGTGCAAAACAGCAAACAGAGGTCAAAGAACCTGTACTTGGAAATGGAACTTGGTCATGAATTGAGAGGAAACCACTAGTTGGACACGCCGATGCTTGAGAACTCAGTCCCGGGTCTGCTACTGACTGCAGTTTCTCTGTGAGCTCCGTGTGTGTTGAGGCAGACAGACAAACAGCTAAGTGCATTTCCGAGCTGCAGGTGCAGTGGTGAAGCCGAGAGTTGCCACGGCAGTAGAAAGCACGGGTGAGACCCAGGGATCGCTTCAGCCTCCAAGAATGAGGCATGCTCCCCTTCTCTCTCAAGCCACCTAGGATGTTATTTGTGTATGACATGTTTTAGGGTCTGGTTTGCTCCACTGAGAAGGGCTTCCAGGACTGCTGGTCCCTTTCCCCAGCTCAGACCCTCTTCCTCTTTAACATAAATATGCTACCATTGATTTTGTTGTGCTCTTTCTCACAATGTTTAAGACAGTAAAAACAGCTCCCCCGGGGAAACAGAGCTCTATGGGATGCAAGTGGCGATGCCCCTTCCTCCCCGGCACTCTGGGCTTCTCCAGAATCTCAGCCAACTGCAAGCACAGAGGCTGCAGGCAGAGACTGCTTGTGGCATTAACAGAAACTCAGAGCGAGAGGCCAGTAGGCAGTGGATCTGAGAGCGGGTGGGGAATGGATGCACTATCGGCATTAAGGGCATGCCTTAATTAGGCAGAGGGCCCAGACAAGTGCCGATGACAGAGTCCAGTTCCTTTGCAACTGCTGCACCTGCCATCCAGAACCTACCATTGCAATCCGGCTCCAGGCTCGGAGACTCAAAAGCTCTGGGTTCTCCCTAAAGCAGTTTTGAGAGTAGCAGCCACCCTGGGCTTCTGGAGGGTCCCATGGCCCCCGATGCCCCAGACTTGCCTGGAAATAGGGAGGTGTCCGTAGCTGCAGTCTGACCCCTCATGCCGAGTTATGCCTAGCAGCCCACCGATTGGACAGAGAACCCTGGCAGCGACAGCTCTCCTCCCATCCTTTCTCTGCCCCTCTAGGAAGCCCCATCCTGAACGTGAGCCACATCCCCCTCCGCCTTTCCTCTTTGCTCAGCTCCACACTCCTCCTCCAGGCTTTCCAATCCCACAGCTGCTCGCCCCCTCCCCACACCACTCCTCTCGCAACCACGTTGTTAAGCGATTGCACAGATAGCAAACCGAGCCTTTGAGTTTCAAGCCGAAGCTCTCAGACGAGCCAGCCTGGACCGCCTTGCCCTCACAGGCATCTCACTGACCATCCTCCTACACACGGGCCTCCACTTACACGCTCCTCTTGGGCCCAAGCACCCTGGACATCTCTCTGCTTCTGACCTGCCAGCAGACCGGACGGAGACCCGGGGTCCCCCGGGGTCTCCTCTCCCCACACGGAGCTCGGAATCCACACAAGAAAAGGAAGCACAGAGACTTCCACCCCCCTGGGCAGCATCACCTGCTCCAACAAGCTTCCCAAGCCACTGGAACCACCCAGGCTGCCTGGGGCCCCACACCCCCTTCTCTGGCAGCTTTAGCTCCAGCCCAGCCCACAGGATGCAGTGCCTGATGCCACTTCCGAGCAGAGAAAGAGAGAGAGAGAGAGAGAGAGAGAGAAAATGCCACCTCGTCAATGACAAGCTGTTCCAATCATACAGCTCAGATACCAAGTGCCCTGGACAACGGACAGCTCAGGCCTCCTCCCTCTAGTTGGGAAGAGGCCACGTCAGCACATCTGGGAACGTGATCCCCAACCGCAGGCCCCCTGCTCACCCTCCACATCTGACCAGACGACAGTGCCCCATCCCAGCAGGCAGACTCCTCCAACCAGTCCCAACAACTCTGGCCAACTACCCTCTCGGCCTTCAACTCAGGCACCAATCTCTCTCCTGTTCTGAAGCACAGGGAGACCCCAACGGGGTGCTTCTCAAGAGAACCGAGCTCGAGAGTAAGCTGAAAGCCAAGTACTCACCGTGGTGAAGTCCTGGTGGCCACACTCCTGCCCTTTGAACTTGCAGTAGAGCAGCATATCCTTCAGGTCGTGGCCCACGCGATGCAGGAACTCCAGCATGCTGAACTGCTTCGGTTTGTAGTGTTTGAAGTTGGCCTTCTGTCGCAGGGCCTCCAGCACCGTGGGGTCAGCCAGGTGCGGGTCCGGGATCTGCAAGTTGACGTCGAGCAGGGCCAGCAGCTCCCCGGCGTGGTACAGGTCGTTGGTGGTCAGCCTGGAGAAGCGGAAGCCGTTGAGGTTGCAGAGGGTCACAGCCGGGAAGACCAGGCTTTGGGCCACCACCTCATCCACCTTGGTGACATGCTGGTAGGAGAGGTAGTAGGACACCCTCTCGGAGCTCTCCACCAGCAGCAGGCCCAGGGAGCCCACGAAGGCCACGGCCCAGAGCACACGCCGGATGGTCATCGGCCCGTAGACGAAGATGTGGCGGATGCCGTGGAGGGTGGAGGTGTTGGCAAAGATGTGGATGCTAGAGGGCTGCAGGCTGCCCTCGCTGGGGCTCTCCTTGAGGTCCATGGGGACCCTGTGCAGTTCCGCAACTGGCTTCAGGTTGATCCAATTTCGGGGAAGAGTTCCCGGTCGTCGGGCTCTCTGCTCAAACCTTGACGTTCAAGGGAGAGAACCCGGCCCGGCGAGCCTCAGGCCAGGCGCCTTGAGTTTATCCTGGGAGCCCAGCCGCACGCTGCCAGGGGTGAGTGTTTATATAAACCCATTCAAACTCTAGCTCCTGATTTTTTCCAGGCGATAAGGAGGGCTGGTTTTATTTAGGGAGACACCAAGGTGATGTGGAAGAGATGTGGGTGGGAAGGGAGAGCTTAGCCAATGGAAATAAAGTCCTCCCCCCTACACACGCCACTAGAGACAAGATTAAAAGCGAGAGCGAGGGAGAAAAGGCTTCAAACAAGTCGCTCGGCAGCCCGGAGCCTGGTAAGCGGTGCAGACGGCCCCGCGCTGAGCATCCCGGGGAGGGAGCGGCCGGCGATGCACTGCGGGCGGGCGGGGGCGGGCGCAGCGCCGAGGCCCCGAGCCCCGAGCCCCGAGCCCCGAGCCCCGAGCCCGAGCCCCGAGCCCCGAGCCGCCGCCCCGGGCCCCGGATTCCGCTGGTCGCCGCCGCGCCCCGGGCCCCTCCTTACGCCCGGAGAGGAGGGAGCGCGCCGCCGCGGAGGGCCGCGGGCCCGGGGCTGGCAGGACGCGGGGCTCCGCGGGCCCCTCCGCCCCCCAACGCCGCCTCCGGAAGGAAGGCGAGACCCGGAGGGCTCCGAGCGCGCCGGCCTCCTCGGCTCCCCGCCCCGCACACCCCCTCCCTCGGGCTGCGGGGGGTGGGGGAGGGGCCCCGCGAAAGTTTCTTTTTGGCTTTTTTTGGAGGGAGCTAGTGGGGGCGAGGACTGGCCCTGGGGGTGAGGACGTGACCCCCTCCCCGCGGGGGGCTGGGAGGCACCTGACCGCCCGCATTCTGCCCCCAGGTCACACGCTCAGCCCGGGGGCTCCGAGGGGAGGGGTGGAACGGGCGGGAGGGGAGGAGCAATCTGGCACCACGGTGCGCCTCCGGGGGCCGGCGGGTGGAGGGGGACACTCCAGGGAGCAGGGAGCCTGGGGCCCTTGGAGACCCAGAGGAAGAGCAACAAGTAGCCCCCACCTCCTCCCAGAACTGCTGTCCGGAGGTTCTGTATCTGAAGCACGGACAGCTGGGGTTCCAGGTAGGGCTGGCTGCGTTCCCTTTGGGCGATGTGTGTGTGTGTGTGTGTGTGTGTGTGTGTTGTGCCCCAGGATTTGCCAGATGGAAGCACAGCTGGAGCCTGAGAGGTGGGAGCTAAGGATTGGGGTTTCAGCTGCCTACCTCCTTTTCCTGAAAAATACCCTGGAAGTGGACCCCTGCTAGCAGGTGGGTGTGGTTTGCCCCGTGCCAGGGATCAAATGGCTGGAACCTATAGATTCAGTGATGCTGAATCCCATCAGGAGAAAAGGAACAGGAAGTTCCAGGGGCCAACCCAATGCACACAGCCAAGCTGAGGCAGAGCCACAGGAAGGAGCCTTGTTGAGCCAACCTGGTGTGCCCCCGCCCCCGGGGGCAGGCCAAGCTTAAATACTCCTTGGAAGGCATTTGAGAAGAAGGCAGGCTAGGGAATGGCCCTCTTGGTTTGTATCTACTTCGAAATATTTCTCCAGCCCATCTGCCCTCTTGCTAAACCAGATCCAAACAGAACAGTAGTATCAGAATGGTCTCGGAGGCAATAAACATGTGGCATTGAATTAGTGGTGTATTGATCCCAGGAGCTCAGAGTGCAGACGCATTGCAAGTAAGCACAAATGGCAGAGGCTAGCCAATGTCACGAACGTGTCATCTCAGAGGTCCCAGACCCCTGTGTGTAGGGCTACCTAGATAGGCAGAGGGTTTTCAAAACCAGGGTGCCAAAATTAAGGATTACTATCCTGTGTCAAGACCTGTGTGAGGAGGTCTTATCTCACTTAACCCTTCCAGCCACCTTGACAGGCGTGTGTTGTTGTCTACCTCAGATAAGAAAGCATGACTCACAAGTGAAGTGCCCTGTCCAAGTTACACATACAATAAGTGTCAGGGCTAGGCCTTGATCTCAGGCATGTTCACTTCCAATACACCAACTCAGGAAGCAGATCCAGACACTCCTTCCCAAATGTGGGAAGGGGACAAGCATTTCTATACCCCACCTTCCCAATTACACACCTGCGCATGGGCGCACGCTTGCCCACACACGTGCTCTCGCATGCATGCACGTACTACACATGTACCACTTCCTCGTGCTACATACAGAAAGCATCCCTATCCTTCTTCTCTACCAGGCCGCATCCCTGTTGTCCATTTTTCAGCTCAAGATCCTCCTTTATAGGAAGACTTCCCCAATGAATCTCTGTAATTTTGGCTCATCAGCCTGTTTAACAAGTGTGTTGAACTCCAACTGCACCAGACACGATACTGGTTTTGGGGAAACAAAGAGGAAAAGAACACATTTCTTATTCTCGATAACTCAGGATTCAGGGCAGGTAGACGTGGTATTGGTTTGCAAACCAGTCCCTGGACATGAAGGGTGAGGAGAGATCAAGAAACAGGCAGACCTCTCCAGTGTAGTAGGTGGCACATTTTACAAACAAGGGAATTTAACCAGCAGCACTTGTCTTGGGTTTCACAAGTCATGCAGATCTCCACATCAGCTTACCTTCTAGAACGTTCAATGTTTATGTAGAGGCCTTACCAGGATTCTGTCCCATAGACCATCTAGATGTTCTCAACCACACCTTGCTCTCTCAAAGCTCTGTCCTTGGGCCCCTACTAGCGTGGGGAAGGCAAGCGGAATACACAGTCCAAGGCCAGAGGAGGGGGCGAGGAGCCTCTGATTGCCGTGTGTCAGGCTCAGGGTTAAGCAGTGGTCACGTCCTCTCAATCACCTCTTCCAATATTTCACCCCTCGTGAAATAAGGTTCTTATAATCTCACACACAGGCCCTCCTCCGCCGTGTGCCTGAGCAGTGAGCAAGAGGTTTCACCTGCATGGAGGTGGCTCGTTTTGGCAGCTATCTAGTTGCGTTGAGACAGGTACCACAGCAACAGTCTTGGCACATTCAAGAGAAGACACAAATTGGGATAATTATCCCCAAAACAGCTTTTTCCATGAAGTGCCCACCCTGTGATCTGAACCATTGATTTATCAAGTCCCCTAGTTTGAGGAACAGATCACTTAGGATGTTCACTTGTGTCCTCATGTGATTTAATAAAGATGATACATCAGCAGGCTCATCAGGTATGAGCACACAACATTCTGTTTGGATAATGGCACAGGTGCCTCCTTGTGAGGCAGAAATAATGTCCAAGGCCATCTTATTTTGGAGGACAGCTTTTCCCATTAGACATTTCAGAGCTCGGTAAAGACAGGCTTTGCCGGTTCCCATTTAAGGCTTGCTGGGTGAACTCAGTAAGGACTTCTGTGTGTGCTGTCTTCCAGGCCAGTGGAGTAGACAAAGACAGTGGCCAAATGATCGTACCAGTGGAAAACAGAACGTGTGCACTTCGCCTTGGGGAGACGGAGGTTGGCATCCATCATCTATGTTTAGGAACATAATCTGGCTTTCGTACCATACATGTTGGCAGCGTTGTGGGCGGAGGGGGATGTGTAGTGAGCAGCACTGTCAGGTGTGAGGAGATGGACTGAGGCCGGGCTATGCCAGCCCAAGCCCCCCATGTCCTCCCCCTCTCCCAGTAGTGCGTGTTCCATTCCAGACAGAGTGTTTTCAACTGGTTCAGTGTGCAGGATCCCCACGAAGATGTGAAGAGTTCCCCCTCACCGAGGGGCACACAGCAATTCACCCATCTTGGTGGGATGCCTTATTGCAAATTCCAGTAGATAATGCCTCTCCTGGGTGTGATGGGGCTTGGTGTTTTCAGCTACATAGCACACTGATCCACAGTTAAGAGTCCAGGCTACTTCGAGAAACTTCCATACCTTATGGCATTGGGTGTCTCGGTAGGGGTCCCCATTCTGGCATATGGAACAACAGGCCATATTGGTTGATCACTCAAATGTATTAAAGCCTGGGACAGTTCTTTAGACTGCCTGGTCACAGTGATTTTACTTGTTAGTAATTTAGTCTGCTGCTTTAATATTGTTTTTCCTTTCCACTAAGTCACTGCTTATAGGTTTTAAGAGAGATGAAACTTCCATTCAACATCCTGTTCCTGTGCCCAGTCTTGCACATTATGACCTTTGGAATGTGACCCCTGATGACTATGTATTTGGCATGGGCATCAGCTTCTCTAATCCTCTGATGGTGGCAGCCTGGTTTTCGTGGTGATAAGGGAAAGCTTGAGTTAGGCCAAGTGTACACACAAACCAGGCATATTCAGAATCCTTACTCAGAGGGAAGGAGCCAGTATAAGCAATTTTCCCAGCTCTCACCAGCTGGAAACCCCGGTAGATAGCTCCAGACCCCTTCGGCAGTTGCCCCAGGCATTGTTTAGAACACACAAAACATGTGGGTACTGCATTAACCAAATCACTGTATTTCAAGGGCAATCCAGCGTCCTGGGTAAGATGCCAGCCCACCCGGGTGCCACAGTGGCCACTCTTCCTGTGCACCTAGCCAGCTGTATGAACTGAAGGGTCAGTTGCTAAGGCTTATACCTGGGCTAGGGCAGCAGCTTCCTGATTGCCACGGGGTGTCCGAGCATTGTGAGCTGGGAGGTGGAAGACAGGATTGCCTCAGGCCTTTGCAGATGAATCCAGATGTTTTTCCACCTTTTCTGACCTCATGTGGGCTTATTCATGATCATCCACCTCTCAGTTTCCCATTTTCCAAGCCATAAGGCTAATCCCTTTAGAATAGTCTACTCACTGCCAGTGCAGAGGGTGAATGGCCAGGACTCATGAGTAATCACGAGCCAAACCACCCTGAGTTTAGCCCACTGGCTGCTGTGGTTCCTTCCTGTTTCCAGGTGTCTGTATAAGAGGCATCAGCAGGAATTTCGCCAATGTCTTCCTACAGGCCACAAGGGCCACTATAGGAACTGAGAGGGTGGCATCTGGATGATCTACACACTCTCGTAGCCTAGTACTAGGCTAGGCCTAGTAGCACCCGCGTTTCTAGAAACTGTGGCCTGCTAAACAGGCTGCTCCCCGACTACAAATAGGCATGTTCCTCTGGTCACAATGGGAGTTTGAACCTTGGAAGAATTGAGTTGGCTAGAACACTTTTTCAGCCCATCCCCTGCTAGAAAGGGGAGCCCTTACAGTGATATGCTGTTCCTTGGTGAGAGGCTCCACCTGGAGGAGCACTGTGTACACTGCTAGGAGCTGGTGCTCTGTGAGGCGGTGTCAAGTTTTTGCCCCCTTCCAGAGCTGGGACCAAAATCCTAGTAGTATTTTCTCCTTCTGCCCTCTCTGTCACAGTGCTCTACCCCTCCCTTCTGGTATCACAGGCATACCAAGCTCAAAAGGTAGCCCTGCTTGGGAGATACCCAGACTTTTAATTGGCTTCACTAATATTCTTGCCTTCTCCTACCCCCTGTCCCACACATGCTCATAAGGGATGGAGGCACTATGCCAGGTAGAGAACAAAGTCTTCCCAAAGCCCCAAATGCCCACAAAGGCCCACACCTCCTTCATATTCGTAGGGGTTGGGTGGGCTTGCACCTTACCGACCATAGCCTCTGAGACAACTCGAGTCATCTGACCAAATGACTCCCCAAAACTTTACACTGGTACCTGGGCCTTGAATTTCTGTGGGTTCACCCCTCCCATTCTCTCCCCGGAGGCAAAGTCTGCAAGGTGTCCTGCAGGGCAGACCAGGCTTCACATGTTAACATTATATTAGCAACATAATGGGCCCATTTTTACTGATGTTTGAGAGGAGAGCAGAACCGCTCTGGAGCCACCAGCCAAGCAGGGAGTCCTGGGGAGGCGCCTAAAAGGTCCATTACTGCCCCTCCCACATGAAGGTAAATTGGTTTGAAGTTATTAGAATCCTGTACTTGTCAGTCTTTTCAAGAATCCTTATATATGCCAGTTTCCTGCCATATGTAGCAATTCAACCTGATGGCAAATAAAATATTTCTACACAGCTCTTCCGAAGGACCCTTTCTATTAGGTAAGACTCATTCACAATTAGCAGTATGGCTTATATACAAATATCAGATATTCCAGGATCCTTAAAAATGTTTTTGTGGTATTCCATTGGTTAACATTTTCCTCTTCAGTCTGGTTTGCAACACCTATTCCCTTGGCACTGTGGGTACATATGGGGGACTATGGGGACTGGATTTAGATTGGGTCTATTTGACCCAAACTTTCAGGCTCTGCCCTAATTTTGTGTAATTGTGGCTTTCTTGAAAGCAAAATTTCAAGTGTATAGCTAAACATTAAGGAAATTTTCAGATAAATTCATTTGCAAATCAGGCAATTTAACTCCCTACTTAGACAATGGGCTAGATTTTTGCTCTGGTACATGTATTTACTTATGAATAAATAAATGAAAGTATGGATGAATCCACTTTCTCTGATACCAATGTTGCTTTTCTGAGATGCAACAGGGGGGCCCCTCTTCCAACCCTGGGGACTCTGAGGTCTACCCAGAGCCCAGAGCCTGCAGCCTGGGGAGGGTGAGGGTACAGAGGGTAGGCAGCCTGCAACCTCCAGCAAATGGTGACAGGTAGGAGGGTCAGGCAGCTGAGACCTACAATAGGCTTGAATGCTAATTTGCTATTTAACATGTGCTAGATACATGCTACTGTCACCATCACTCTCTAATTTAAAAAAAAAAAAAAGACACACATTCTTTTCTAATGTACAGATGGCTTTATTATTTCAAACTTGGAGGGGCCTTGGTATATGTTTTCCCCTGACTTGTCATTGCCCTAAAGTAAGGTTAAAGATCAATATTGTAAACCAGGGATCCCTGGGTGGCGCAGCGGTTTGCCGCCTGCCTTTGGCCTGGGGCACGATCTTGGAGACCAGGGATCGAATCCCACGTCGGGCTCCCGGTGCATGGGGCCTGCTTCTCCCTCTGCCTATGTCTCTGCCTCCCTCTCTCTCTCTCTCTCTCAATCTGTGACTATCATAAATAAATAAAAATTAAAAAAATATATTGTAAACCAAAGTGTGTCCTGTTGATAGTTGGTTTATAAATACAACTGCTCTAATCCTATTTCTGTATCTCAGTGTACATTCAGCAAATCATTTGTCACTAAGGGTGTACCAAGGAGGGGCAGTAAGCAAAGGTGAGCATTCAATGTGTGGCTTATTGAGATTTTATTTATAGTTGTTTTATTTTTTTTCCTTCCAGGAGAAAACTGCAGAAGCCAGTCCACACAGAGAGGACTTTTGGGGTTTGGCTGCCAACTGATATGAGCCCTGGAATGGATTTAACTTGCTGTGTGGCCTTTGGAAAATCATGTAGCATCTCTGCGCTGTTTCCTTGTTTGTGCTAAATTATTGCTGAGGCCTCCTCTTGTGCCAGCTTTCTATGCCACTACAATTTGACACGATCCTTGACCATATCATAAATTCCTGGTTAATGGGATAAAAATGAGTTAGAATCTGGGATTCTGGTCATTAACCCCATGTCACCATCTGCTGGAGCGGTGTGATGACAGGGTCAGGTGAATCCAAACCGCCCAACACTTGTTAAACATGCAGATACTTGTTCTATCCTCTCTCCGCCCCCTCCTCCACCCCCACGGAATCAGAATCTCTAGGGTGCAGGGAAGGCTCTCCTCCTTTATGGGATTATGGAGGGCAGAGCGGGGATCCCACCAGAACCAGCCACATTCCAGGAGCTCCTGTCTATCAGGCATGCCAAGACATTTTCCGGAGTTTTGCACTTGGATTTCCCTCAGCCTGGGAAGGTCTCCCCTACAGCTGGCGTCTTCTCATATGTCACCTGCACAGAGAGGACTTGGCTAGCCCCTCTCTCTCCCCCCTCCCCCCGTCCTCCCCACTAACCCATCACTTGTTTCCTTTCCTTCTCAGTACTAATCATTTTTTGAAATTCATCTCCTCTTCTTGTGAATTATCTACTACTCCTACTGGAACAGAAGGCCCCACTCCATCCCCACCCCCACCCCCACCCCCACCCCCAGGGGCAGAGACCCTTCTTGGGTGTTGGAGGCCATACCTCAGCATGAGGGGCACGGGAGATGCTCTGGGATGTGAGCATTCCCTTACCTCCAAGCCCAAAGCTTCTTCTCTGAGATGCAAGAATGGGGACCCCCTTCTGACCCTGAGAAACCTGTGTCCTGTCCTGAAGTCAGTTCCTGAAGGTGAGGGGCACCTCCTATCCCCCACCCCTACCCACTGTTTCCTGGGCATGGGGAGGGGGTACCTCAGTGGAGCCACAGCTGGAGGGTTCAGCAGAGGGCCGTGCACCGGAGAACGTCAGCTGGGGTTATTTGATGGAAAATCCTGACTTTGGAGGCTGTGAACTAGGTGCTCCTCCTTTCATGGACTATCCAAAAAATGGTGCTGGTGGAAGCTGGTGTCAGGTGTGAAGGGAATACTGCTTACTTACCCAATTAAAGAGTTATTCCATTTTTACTCTCCCTGCCTGAACAGACAGCCAACCTTGACATTTGCCACGCTAGCTTTTCTCTGTTTTCCTCACCTGACGGCATAATGATGTCATAAAGAAACAACTGAAACAGTAGGTGTTTAATAAAGGCTTGCTAATACGAAATAAGGAAGGCAATCACAGAAGGACCTCCAGACTCTTCCTTACTCTCAATCAATTTTTTGATAACCAAACATTGGTTTGTAACATGAATACTCACCCCCTTAGTACTGAATTAGTGGCTCTCTTGTTTGCTTTCCATAAGACACACCTACCCCTAGTCCTGAGTCAGCTGACCCCTCGGGGTGGGATGAGCAGAGGCTCTGGGGGCACACCCGCCCTATCCAGTCCCCCTGGTTGAAGACACACAGGTCCCCTCTCATATGAAACAAAGCAGGTCTGGCTCAAATCTACCCCCATGAGTAAAAGAACATACCCAGGACCCTGAGACACTCACTGGTAGGTCGTCCCTTCTCTGCAGGGTGTGAAAGTCCCTCCAGCGCTCCTCTGCCCCTCCTTCTATCCTCTATATTATGTTTGCCTGCTCTAAATATCCTTTACTGCGTGACTCTGTCTTTACATGTCCTCTTAGTTGAGCCTGCTACTGTTCCTGTCTCCCCTGGGAAGGAAGTAGGAGAGAGAACCCATTGCTGTTTGTTTTCTCTCAAACCCCAGAGCCACCTGCTTTACACAGAAGGACAAAGGGCCCTGAAATCAACCAGCCACAGACAGGCTCTCCACAAAAACTTTATGGGCACCCCCTTGGCCATAGGTGAACTGGCAGTGACAAGAACACCGAACACCAGAGAAAGACCACCAGTGCCTAAGAGCTGGTCCTGCCTTGCTGCCCAGGGGAGTCTCCTCCCACTACTGGCCTTCAGGAACAAGTGCTTAGCCGAGGTGGTATTTTATCCTACCTCTGTCACTTTGCTCATCACACCACCTCCTTGAACACTCACGAACTCTCTATTGCCCACCCACCCATCTTCTTAGGTCAACACCCCCTCCACCCTGCTCCCTTCTTTCTTCACCCATCCACTCTTTCAGGAGCTGTTCCAGCATATGTGGATCAGAGTGTGCCTCACCTCTGTACCCATTTGCTTTGACGACTTTTCTGTAGCTCCTGTATTCAGCCAACTTATTTACTCCCTACCCCCTTTTTTTTTATTTTAAGATTTTATTTATTTATTCATGAGAGGCACAGAGAGAGGCAGAGACACAGGCAGAGGGAGAAGCAGGCTCCCCATGGGGAACCTGATGCGGGACTCAATCCCAGGACCCTGGGATCATGCCCTGAGCCAAAGGCAGACGCTCAACCACTGAGCAACCCAAGCGTCCCTCTATTTCTTTCATAAAGCCCTGAGGAATAAAAGGAATAGAATGGGAATAAGAAAAAGAAAAACAGGATTAAGGACAAAGGAGCCTGGCATCTACATTATAATCATGTTTGTCTTTTTCTTGCTTGTATACACATTCAACTATAGGTTCACTACATGGGTATTGACGTGTCCAGCCCTGTGGCAGGCACTGCAGGGGAATAAGGGAGACATGAGAGGCACGCCCTCTGCTCTCACAGAGCTTTTCGCCTCCCTGGAACACAAATATCGCTTGTATAGATATGGTACTTGAGGTGACATGCTCCGGCAGGCATTATCCTGTTTGGTTTCCCTGAGCAGGAGCAAGGTCACTGTGTCCACAGTGTAAAGAAGGAAACTGAGGCTCAGAGAGCTGGAGGTCACCTAGAAGACAATAGGAGGGTCTGGGGCTCAAGGCCTGGTTCCCTGACTCCAATCTTATGTTCTTTCCACTCTGCCATTATTCGAAGTAAGCATCCCCTGCAGACACATCACAGAGCCAGGACACGGGGAAGCAATGTGGCAGTGCGGCAGTGCCCGCTGGCCATGACAAGAAGAGCTGGCTCTGGGGGAAAGGAAGCCAAGGAAGGCTGCAGAGACGAGAGAGAGGCAAGGAAGAATGGGTGGGAGGTGGAGGTGGAAAAAGCTCCAAAACCAAGCCAGAAGGTGACACCATGGAGGTCACTTCAGCCCCTGTGTATCCCTGTCTGTTATCCGGAGGGCCACAGAAAAGCCAAAGGAGGCAGATTTTCAAGACCTTTATGGAAAGAGAATGAGGTAAGTGTCTTTTCACTCTCTCTGTGTATATATAAATATCAACATATGCATATCTCCTTTTTCTGTGTCTGATTATGCATTCAATTTAGCCTGGATTTATGGCCTGCTGATTTTGATCTAGGCATTTTGAGAAAGCAGTCTTGGAGGACACCAATAACTAAGGGACATCATTTTTCTGTTGTTGGGGGAGGTCATCGCAAGAGCCCCAGCTGACCAGCATACTGGGCCCAGGCGATCAAAGGCTTCTCAACCCCTCCCCCACCCCCATCCTTGGCATGTTCTCTCTGCCCACCGTTCCCACAGTGGGAGCTGCTTTCAAGGACACAGCCTTGACAATAAGGCATTGTTGAGAATATCTAAATGGCATATGTGAGTGAATCTAGTTCAGGCCTCTGCATAAACTTTGAGGATTCCGGCAGGTGATGCCTTGTTTTGCAGCATCCAAGACAAGCCCCTTCAGTAGGTTTCCTTGACTGTTAAGGCCACCACCTACCAATCTGGAGAGGTTTACCTCTTTTCTAGATCTCACCTCCATGTGCAGGTGCCAGTTTGCAAACCAAGAGTTGTCCCCAGGGGCTGGGCAGAGCAAGGGTCTGTGCAGTCTGCAGAGAGAGCTCTGCACTGTGGGATATCAGGAGACATGGCATTGAAATGTCCCACTAAGTTCCCTGCACAGACTGCATTGTCGTGGAGGGAAGGGAATCAACATGTACCGGGAGCCAACATCTCCTTTCATCTGTGAGGTTATTCTGCCCATTTTATAGACAAGGAGACTGAGGCTTCAAGAGGCAAGTGAATTGCCCACCATCCCACTTGAGGTGTGGAAATGACCTTCTGGTAAGAGTCCAGGGTCACTGAATCACGCTGCTGTCTGTGCACCTCATAAGGCCATGAGACCTGTGGTCAAGAGTTCAGGTGCTCACGCCAGATGGCTGTGGATTTAAGTCCTGGATCTACCACACCCTGGCTCTGTAACTTGAAGCACACTGTGTACTGTGTCTATCCTTGGTTTGCCATCTGTAAAACGGGGATGGTGAAAGTACCCACCTCATATGGCTGATGGAAGAACCTGAGGAGTTAAAATGTGTGAAGCACTGAGTGTCTAAGAAAAGCTCAGTAACTACAGTTGCCATTGTGAATGCCCTCATTATTATTACTGCGATTGTCAAAAGGGGAGGTAGGTGACATGGAGCCACCCCTGTGGACCTGTGATCTTTCTCTGGTCCCCATGCCCCCTCCATCCTGTCCCCATGCAAAATGGCAGGTGTGCAGTCATAAGCCGGGATTTAAATATGAGGGCAGATGAGCAGAGCAAGGGTAATATCCACCTGTTGGGGGCCAGCTAGGACCTGTGGACAAGGAGAGGACTCTCCCAGTGGGGTTCATGGCCTTCCCCCCAAGATGGGTCGGGGAACACTCTGATAGGGTCACTTACACCCTATTAAGCATCTCCGATGTATCAAAGTTCTCCACTAGCCTGTGAAGATACAATACTCAATAAGACCTGTTCCCATGAGCTCTGGTACAAGCTTTGGCAAATATATTTTGCTGAATCTATTTCCTCCTTGGAGAAACAAAGAGGTCAGATGACTCCTGTAGTTCTTGCACACCTATCCCTGAGCAGTTCTGCAAACAATCATTCTTCCAGCTTCTGTCCCTGAGAAGAGCCTTTGGTCTTCCCAAGGCTGGGGACCTGGAAACTTCTCCTTCTTCATGCTAAGTGTATTTTTCTGCAAGTTTTAAGGAGTAAGGATCATCTCCAGACAAAGTCCAGTTGTCCTTGGAGGATGAACTTCCCTACCCAATTCACCCACCGGCACCTCCTATAAAAGCCCCAACCTCTTTCTTGAACAAATGATTCCTACATCTATATCTCTCTACAATACCTGCCAATCAAACTTCAAAACCAAATTGCCAACCACCTCTAAGCAGGTTCTGTGGGTGAGGTCATGGTAATAAATATTAGGAAGAACGGTAAAAGGAATCAGGCTGTGTTCTTTCATCCACAGAGCTTACAGCGGCCCAGTGCTGTGCACACATTTGGGACAAGGGAATGGATCTGTGATGGCACCAGTTATATGCAGGGGACCTAGAGTGGAGTTAGCATGAAGATTCCCATCCCAGTGCTGAGCTGACACGAAAACATTCTATGGCTCCCTCCAGATATAGCCAACTTTACTCCTTAAGACAGATGCTTTTTGTGTGCCAATAACTATGTCAAGAATTTACCTGGATTGCTTCAATTAAGGGGACTTTCTCGACTTGGGCACTGTTCACATCTTGGGCTGGAATTCTATGTCATGGGGATGCTGTCCTATAGGATCCTACATTGTAGGATAATGAACCTCATCCCTGACCTCTACCCACCAGATGCCAGCAGCATCCCATCCCCACTAATAACGTCTCCAGACTCCTAGAGGCAGAATCACTCACTCCCAGTTAAGAACCACTGAGCACATCATAATATAGTCCAGAGGGGTGGGTGCTATTGTTATCTTCACTTTATAGCTCTTCCCTCTCTAAACTGAGGCAAAGCAAAGTTAAATCATGTGTCCAAAGTCACATTGCCAGGAAGAGCTGGGAGCCAGCCAGTCTTCTTCCACAGAGCACACAATTGCTGTCTTTATGGCTTTGCCTATCACCGCATGCATGGTGCTAAGGACTCGGTGATGTGCAATAACCCCACACAGAGATGGACCATTAGTCACGGCCATCCCTTCTGTTGTTACTGCATTATACTATCTTTCTTTTGATGAGCCATGCAACAACCCTTCCTGGTAAGTCTCACTCCCATTTATAAATGAGCACACTGAGACCTGGATCAACAGGAAGAGATTGCCCTCAGGTCACAGAGCAGGTGGGCTGCAAGAGTCCAGAGTTTGGACCATGTCTTGTCATTCTATGTCCTCCACTACTCAGAGAGTGGAATAAACACTGATTAAACCATGAGAGACAGGCAAGGAACTTAATAAAAAATAAATGCAAATCCTGGATGATGGATATATTTAGGGGATAAATTATTATGTGATGGTATAAAAATAGATCAAGGGAAGGCACATGAAATTACAAGCCTGACTGTGTGAAAGATGGGGAAGGTGCATGGAGAGCATTGGGTACATTTAATTAACTTTGCTGGGAAAACATTCTGAGGCTGCCACCTGAAACTAAAACATTCACAGTCTTCACTCAAAGTAACGATACTGGTGGTCCTATAAGGAAGAGTTATAACCCAATAGAGCTTGAAGTCATTGATTAAAACAATGCCAGTGCCTAAGGGGCAATCTCAGTTCTAAGGGAACCACGTACTATTTGTACATCAAGTGGCTTCTGTGGGCTGCATAGGAGTGACGTTGAAATGTCTCACTAAGTTCTCTGCACAGATCAACATCTCAATTTGTCCTGTGAAGTTATTCTGCCCATTTTATAGACAAAGAGACTGAGGCTTCAATAGGCAAGTGAATTGCCCACCATCCCACTCAAGGTGTGGAAATGAACTTCTGGTAAGAGTCCAGGGCCACTGAATCACGCTGCTGTCCATGCACCTCATAAGGCCATGAGACCTGTGGTCAAGGGTTCAGGTGCTCATGCCAGGTGCTCAGGCTGTGGGTTTAAGTCCTGGGTCTACCACACCCTGGCTCTGTAACTTGAAGCACACTGTGTACCGTGTCTATCCTTGGTTTGCTCATCTGTAAAACGGGGATGGTGAAAGTACCCACCTCATATGGCTGATGGAAGAACCTGAGGAGTTAAAATGTGTGAAGCACTGAGTGTCTAAGAAAAGCTCAGTAACTACAGTTGCCATTGTGAACGCCCTCATTATTATTACTGCGATTGTCAAAAGGGGAGGTAGGTGACATGGAGCCACCCCTGTGGACCTGTGATCTTTCTCTGGTCCCCATGCCCCCTCCATCCTGTCCCCATGCAAAATAGCAGGTGTGCAGTCATAAACCAGGATTTAAATATGAGGGCAGATGAGCAGAGCAAGGGTAATATCCACCTGTTGGGGGCCAGTTAGGACTTGTGGACAAGGAGAGGACTCTCCCAGTGGGGTTCATGGCCTTTCCCCCAAGATGGGTAGGGGGACACTATGATAGTGTCACTTACCCTGATGATGCATTGCTTGCAGGTCCTCCCTACCCTGGCCTCTGTCTTTTGTGGGAGTACATAACACAAGGATCTGCACTTTAAACCTGTATCTACTTAAGCCCCAGAAGAGCCTCATAAAATAATTTATTTTGCTTTCAGAAGAAACAGTGAATCATGGCCTCACTGGGCTTCAGCTGTTTTCACATCTGTTCTCACCTTGACATCCAGCAGCCCCACAGGTGTTGGGATGTACATCTCACAGGTGAGATGCCTAAGGAGCACGGAAATAAATTCATTTGTTCCTAGTTTTGATGGAATTGTGAGCATTTGGAAACAGTGCACGGATGTGTACTCTCAGAAGTTCTCCTAAATGGTGTCAACTGTGGTTGGAGAAATGGAAAGGGTTTAAGGGGGGCTCTTGGTCTGAAAACGAAAGGAGAAGAACATAAAGTAGAATTACCAACTTCCCCATCTCTAAAGTCCTTTCAATGAGCTGCACCTGTCTCAAGGTCACCTCCCTGATATTTTTTATACTATTTAGTTCCCTCTTCCGGTGGCTGCCTCCCCAGCTAGAATGTGAACTTCTGGAAGATTCACACCACTTTCCTAGCACCAATATCAGCTCTTACATGTAGTTAAGACTCCATCAATGCTTGTTGAATTAATGAATGAACCTTAAAAAAAAAAAAACTGTTGTGCTTCTTGATTTTTCAAAAGTATCTCTGGGTCTGATAGTCTTCAATATAAACAGAGATATCCAACCACAGATGGAAGAATTTCTTTAAAAAGTAACAAAGTCAGGCCTATAGCATCTGAATGTCCTCACTGTCAAACAGAATCATCTCACTAACCATAAGCTCTTTGAAGTTACAAAACATGCCCTATTGAGCATTATAGCCCCAAAGGCTAACAGAGAGTTAAATACATCAGAAAGGCTCAAAACCATTTAGAAATTTTTAAAAGTATGGCCTCAAAAACAAAACAAACCACAAAACTTCAGCACATATTTGCCCTTTATTTAAATATTCACTGATTTACTCCCTTGTACCGAGCTCTTGGGTATAATCCACACAAGGGGGGCACCTGGATGGCTCAGTGGTTGAGCATCTGACTTTGACTCAGGTCATGATTCTGAGGTCCTAGGATCAAGCCCTGCTTCGGGCTCCCTGCATGGAGCCTGCTTCTCCCTCTGCTTGTGTGTCTGCCTCTCTGTGTGTCTCTCATGAATAAATAAATAAAATCTTTTAAAAAAATAATTCACATAAGGCCATCCTGGACACCACCCTCCTCAGGTCCAGTCTAACTAGTGCTTTTACACAAAGGAACTTCCAACAGTCACATATTCTCTGACAGTGTAAGATGGACCACAGATCAAGAAAGAAAGAAAGAAAGAAAGAAAGAAAGAAAGAAAGAAAGAAAGAAAGAAAGAAAGAAAGAAAGAGAAAGAAAGAAAGAAAGAAAGAAAGAAAGAAAGAAAGAAAGAAAGAAAGAAGAAAAGAAACCTTAACGATCGCATGCCTTGCCAGAATAGCCCAGAAACCACTAACAATTATGTCGAAGCCATTACTGCAAAGCCAGTTAGCTTCTAGAGTTACAACTGTACTCTAGGAACTTCAGTTATACTCCAGAGAGGTCATTAGTTACTGTAAACATGGTATTGAGGGCAGTGGTGTCCTTTCCAGTCCAGATGCCCTCGGTCAAGTGTGATAACAGGAAATGAGGGAGAAAATAATGAACCTCGTGTGATTTTGGCAGGACTCCTTGCAAAATCACCTATATGCACTTTATATTTCTTTCAGTTGAGTAAAGGTATCAGTTTTTCAAAGGTTCTTTCAGAGGTTTTTCTCCTCTCCTCTCTTCTTATACCCTTGCCTAATTTTTTTTTCTGACTCTCGATCCATACATCTTTGCCTCCCTTTCTGTCCTTTATTCCCCTCTCCCTTCACATCCCCCCCGCCAGGTACTGCCGGTGACAGTTTTGCTGGGGTTTTCAATACCATCATCCTCATACCAGATCCTAACTCTCAGCAGAAAATCAGGATTTCTTACTTCATAAAGGCTTTTCTGGACTTTGTTTCAATTAAGTCGGTATCACCAATCCCAGTCCTTCTCTGACTCTACTCCAACCCAGGTAATCCCTACTAGTAACTCTGTGCTCCTGGCTGCAGCAGATGCCCTGGCAGCAACCCAGCGGGCTAATGACCCACATGGCCCTGGGAGTCAGCTCTAGGTCCCAGTGCAGTCTCCACCGTCCACTCCTGTATATATAAGGACCTTTGAATGGCTCACCTGTGAAGTCAGGATGACAATATCTACTAGATTGTGAGGAAAAAATTGGAGAAGCATCTAAAGTTCCTTTCAGAGCGTGGGTTTCCATGAATGTTAATTCCATTCCCTGAACCCGCGCCGCGGTCCATCCTCTTCGTTCAACAAACATGTACTGAAATCCGAGTAAATACAAAGCATTGTGCGCAAAGTAAGTTTTGAACTGCTATGACCTATTTCACCAATGTGGGGTGCAATTATAGCCACATAGTTCTGTTGGGAAAGGAATCATTCGAGCCATTTCTCCTAACCAGCATGAAGTCCAGAATCTTCCTCCTAGATGTTACTGTATTTTCCTCTGCATATCCATGAACCCCAAGGCATTGTCAGTTCCTTGAATGGGAGGGCAGATTCCTTAGACTGCACGTGCACTTGCTCCTTGTCACAATAGGGGACTGCTGAAGAGCCATCTCTCATAGGTCCAGAGACCCTGGCCCACCGAGGCTCAGGGATGCCAGCAGGTGCAGGCCTGGAATGTTCCACAGGGGCACTGCGTCTAGGCCAAGGTTACAGTTCTGTTAGCTCACAAACACACCTGCTCGGCCACTGTCCCTAGGTTTGTACCCCGTGTCAGCGCAGTGGAGCTGAGAAGCTTCTAGTCTAACCCACTGAGCAAGCCTCAAGCACTCTCCCTGACTATTCTGCGAGCTTGGTGAGGGCCATTAGGATCAGGGTTACCTTCTGGGCCCCATTTCACCCCGCAGGCCTAGAGGAGCCCTTTAAAGTCGGTCCACACCTTCCCAGGTCCCTGCACAAGGAGGAGAGAGAGGCAGCTTCTGTTCAAGTTCCAGTAAGTTCTCCAACACGCACCACATCCGATTAGAACTCCCCGCAGCAATACAGGTGCCCCCTCCCCATAGCGTCTGCTCAGTGCTATCTGCTTGGGGCTCCTTCACAGAGAAGGGCTACAAGTGCTTTCCCCAAACAATTGTAGTGGCATATGACCAAAGCAAAACAAAGCACAGGCCTGAGGAGCTTTCACTCCAGGGAAGATGTCAGTGAATTCCCAGACCACTCCAGATATAATGCAAGTTCTCAACTCGATTAGCCAAATCCCACCCCATCAGGAACGCCTTGAGAGAGACAGCGAAATCCCAGGTGCCAGGAAAAACAAGAAGAGGTCACAGATGCATGTGCAGGGCACAGCTGCCCTGAGCAGCCCGAGACCATTACAGACGCCTCTGCTGTCACACCTGCCCCCGCCGCCCCGCCCCGCAAGAGACAGCCCTTCACAGAGTCTTGGGGGCGAGGATGATGAGGCTTTTGAGCTAACTAGGCTGTGGATGGACCTGGAAGATGGGCGGATTTCTAAATCAGTGTCCCTTTCCCCTCTGTCACACACTGTGAGTAAATGTAGAATTCAGGAATAGGGGACTGGTGCCAAGAACAAACACCCACCCACCTTCCAGTTAATTCCCTTTAAAACACAAGGACTAAGGCACTTCAGCCTTAAACTGTGTTCTCTGCACCTCCCTCCTTTCCAGGGAAACGCAGTTAAGTGCTGCTACAACATGTCCTCTCCATACGTGGAAGAATGTGAGGGGGAGGGGTCAGTGGGGTTTGAATAAATAAAGCAGATGAGGCTTAGCAACAGTTGAAACATGAGGAAATTGCTTCCAGCAGTTTAGAGTTTTGACTTGACTCATAATTTAACCTTGAATATAGTCTTCAAAAATCATTAAGTCCTCAAAGCCTTCATCTCTAGCAGTGATTAGCCATGATGCACTAAGCAGGATGTTAATATATTTATGTCTGAGGAGGCATGTAATGCATGAAAAATCTATTCATTCTGCATTCATTTCCTGACTATTTACTGACTGCTTGCTCAGTTGCAGGCACTGCGTCAAGACCTAGGAGATGCAGCAGGGAACCAACACACGGCCTGCCTCTCCACAAGCACCTTGCTGTCCAGTAACAGCAGGGGACAAGGAATTGGTGCTTCTGGTGTACCTGCTGCATGCCAGAAATCGTGCCAGGAGCTTCTGCACCCATTGATCCTCACACCAACCAATTTTTCCTATTTTATGTATCAGTCAACTGAGGCTCAGAGAGGTTAGATCTTTTACCCAAAATGGTTAACATCAGAAGATCCAGCATTCAATTCATAGTCTGTCTAATTCCAGAATCTGTGCAATTCTTAACACTTTCTTTCTCCAAGAGCCAAACACTCCCTTCTGTACCAAGTTCTGTTTTCGGAGTCTGCCCCATCTGTGGAATGAAATGATGAATGCAGAGGTGGCTGTGCCTAAGCTGGCCCAGGCTATTCTTCTATACAATATGCAAACTGGTGTCTTTTCATTGAAAATCATACTAAGGCAATCAAAGGGATGAGAAGAGAGGTCAGAACCCCCTCTAACAAGAATAACAAAGAAACAACATACAAAGAGCAGCCACACTTATTCTAGTGAGCCACACTTATTCGCTGTGAGCGACATATGAATGGCTCTTCATCCTCACCGCAGCCCTACCAGGCAGACATAGCATCATCCTCATTTTACAGGTAAGGAAACTTAGGCACAGAAAAGTGAAGAAACTTGTCCAAATTCACACAGCTAATGAGTGGGTGAACTGAGATTTGACTCCAGGGTCCAAGCTATTAGAATGACAGACGGTATTTCTAACAATGATGAGACAGACAGATAGACAATAGCTACATCCACACAAGGACTTCAAGGGCTCAGCCTCCGGAAGACCTCTCGGCCCATTACTCTGGCAACATAAGGGCAATCTGGTCCCATTGGAAATGTTCTGCCGAGATTGACTCCAGTTCTTCCACGAGGGAGGAAAATTGGTTCTCTCTATATATTTTTCTTTTAACCAGGAACACATGGCACTGCTGGCTGCCCTTAATGGTCTGGGCACCCTGACCTGTTACCTGGCCCGAGGCAGAACAGAAAGCTATTCCTGGTTCTGGGTTCTCAAAACTTGCTTTCTGAATGTGCATTACTGGTAAGACTCAGGTAGGGCTGCATCCTATAGGCTCTTGGCACTTTTCACGAGGGAGGTGGGAGTGGGTAAGAAAGAGCAAAACTTCAGTGTTACAGGGTTTTCTTCATCCCTCCAGTTTTTTCTAAACTCCCCAAATAGTTTAACCTGAACTGGGCCATTGAAGATGCTCTGGAGCTGGACTCCTGCCTGCCTCACTTCCTAGCCTGTGGCATCCAACCCTGTATGTCCTCAAAACCCCGGACCACTTCCCATACAAAATAGCTACACTATATACAGGAAAACCATATATCACATCAAACTCCAGGTACTTTTGAAATGGGAAGGGAGCACTGTTATTAGTGAGGCAGGAACAGTAGGCATACAATGGGACTGTCCCAGTCACACCTGCATCTAAGGTTATCCTACTTATAAAGGACCATCTACATGACAAGCACAGCTCTAAGTGCCATACACAGAGTACCTCATAGAATCCTCACAACAGGCCTAAGAAAGATGAACTATTGTCATCTATGTTTTACTGGTGAAGAAACTGAAGATCAAGTTCATATGGCTGGAAAGCAGGCATTGTCCTTCACCTCTGTGCTCTAGTTCCCATTTCCTCCACATCACCTGGCCCCCAGCAAGGGAACAGGATGCCCCTCCCCTGACTCTGGCAACTAGACTAGGTCTCTGCCAAGGGGAAAGAGTCAAAGAAAGGAAAGGAGGAAGAAGAAGGATGGTCAGGGAGGAGGGGAGCTCTAAGGGCAGACCCGGCTACCCAGGCAACTGAGCAACACAGGGTTTCTAGTGCTGATCTCTAGCCCCTCGATGCATTCTCATGACTCTCAGGATCTGCATCTGGGGCCTAGTGGTCACAAAGCGACTAATAATCCTCACATTCCTGCCTCTGCTTGTGGTGGTAACCCTGTCAGAGCCCGAGGTGAGGATAAAATGGGAAGATTTCCACATCTCAGCCTCCTTATCTACTTACCCCATCCAGTTGTCCTCCCATATCTCCCCAAACAATGGATCAGTGAAACCCAAGAAGCTTCCCAGTTACCATGGAAATGGCAAGGCTGCATCTAACAGGAAGTAAGAATGGAAGAAGTGGATTCTACAGCTTCCTTAGGCAACCCTGAGCAAGTTCTCCAATTACCCTTTGCATCCAGAGTCAAGGATTTCTCGGGGCAATAGGCAGTGCCCTGAGGTTTTCAGTATCCTGAAACTAGCAGCGGGTTACCACATTTTCACCCTGGCTCTGTCCCAGGTTCACTATGCAGAGCCAGTCAGGCCTCCTTCTGCCAGCCTGATGCCTGTGGGAGAGTCATTCTGAACTGGGATGGGGACAAGAAAGGGTTTCCCTAATGGTTACACAAAACCAGTTATTGTCTGAAGCAAACTCACATTGGGGCAGCAGCGGAGGGGGCTGGAGGGAGAGACCACAGGGGGAGGTCTGACCTGCTCATCTTTCTATAGATCTCAAAATCAGCCATGGTGGGGACCAGCACCAGGTAAATCTAAAGTGTCCCACCATGGCAGGATGGTCTTACTTACCAGGCAGACTCATCCCCTTTCTACCTAGACCCATCAATGTTACAGGGACTCAAGGCTCAAGGGAGTACAGGCAGGATGGGGGAAGGTCTCTGGAATGGGCATCAGCAGGTATAGTGCTGCCCTGGAACTCCCATTCACTGTGTCCTAGAGCAGCTTGCTCCCTGTTTCAGACCTTCCTTCCTTCCTTTGGAGATCTCTCCTGTCTCTGAAATTTAGTGTTTTTTGAGACCGAGTGACAAGGCACAGGATGCTGTCCAGGAGGCATCAGAGATGCCCACGAGAAAGGAGGGGCTAAGGCTCTGAAAGACATACTGAGGGACACAGCCTCCCAGGTTTTTCTAAAGACTATCTAAAGATAAGTTTTTCTAAAGACTATCTAAAGATAAGCCTGCTCCTGCAAGGTGTGTTAATCCCTAACCCCTTTATCATGTATTTAAACCATTTGCCTGACCATCCAACTCTTAATTAGGTGTGTAATTGGGGAGTTGGAGGTGATGTGTAAATGAGCATATAATCCCTGGCCTTCATTTTTCTGATGCCTTCCAAAGTCCTCCCACAGATAAGACCCACACTGTATTCTTTTGCTTTTGGTTCATTGCCTTTCCCACCTCATTTTCTAGCCCCAAAGGCTTGAGGGTCAAGTGCTCAGGGTCTTTGTTAAAGCCCCAACTGGAAAAGGATCGCTGTCCCTCCACCTCAGCATGATACACACACTAGTAAGAAGCAACCACATGCTGACACACACATAATCCTGTGCACAGTCCAACACTGAGTTCAGCGTGAGCTTCAGGTTCATTTCTGTCCCTTCATCTATTTCTGTTATAACTGCAAGAAGCAGAGGTTTCTGGCTTCTGTTCGTGGTAAGAGACATTTCATTTCCTCTGCTGCCACAGAAGCCAGCTGAGGGATCAAAGCCAAGATTGGGTTTCTAGGCTCTCCACAACTCCTTCAAGGTAATTCAAGGCTGAGAGGGTGCCCCCTCTGCCTACCACTCCTTCCCTTGTGTCTGAGGCACACGGGTGACTAGAACACACTTCCTTTCTTCGGTCTGTTCCCCAGGCTCAGGCTCCAAAGGTTTATTGGCATACGTCTTCATTTATTATCTCTCCAAAGTCTTTGACCCAGAGCATACCAAGGTGGATATCCCCATTTCACAGAGAAGACCAAGACGGAGAAGAGTGGGGACGTTCTTATCATCACACAATTAATATATCGTAGCTATAAGCATTTTTTAAAGTAGGTTTCACATCCAGCATGGAGCCCAAGTTGGGGCTTGAACCCACCACCCTGGCATCAAGAGTCAGACACCTGATCAAGTGAGCCACCCAGGCTTCCCATAACTAATAACATTTTATTTAATTTTTTTAAAGATTTTATTTATTTGTTTGATAGAAAGAGCACAAGCAGGGGGAGCAGCAGGCAGAGGGAAAGGGAGAAGCAGGTTTCCACTGAACAGGGAGCCCGATGTAGGGCTCGATCCCAGGACCCTAGGATCATGACCTGAGCCGGAGGTGAACACTTAACCAATTAAGCCACCCAGGTGCCCCAGCTATAAGCATTTTAAATGCAAGTTTGACCCCCAAACCTATGGTATCTAGTACTCTGTTCCAGGTTTGGGGGTGCTGATTGGTGGGTAGGAGCAGGCAAGCAGTGAGCGTGGAGGTGGGAGTGGGTCAAGAGTTAAAATGTACCGGAGAAAGGAATGTTGCTTATTTTTTCTGCAGTGTTTCCTTAGGTCTTCTTTCCTTTCTTGGCTGAGAGCATGCATTATTTATCCCTCACACACAGAATTTTTGTAGTCGTAATAAAGGTCAGAAGAGGAGAAGAGAGTTATCTAAATCCACAGCTATATTCAGGCACACTTAGAATGACATATCGAGTCTAATGGAATTCATTTGGGAACAAAATAAAGATGTGAGCTTTGGTGTTTCTTTTTTCCTTCTTCCTTTATTCATTTCTTCCTTTTGTATTTTTTTATAAGAAAACAAATCACAATCAAGTTTGTACCTCTTCTGGACCAATCTTTCTTCCTCCCTCCACTGACCCCAGTGGTATTTTCATGCATCATCAGGGAAACTGGAGAATTATGTGACCTAAATTCTCTCTGGTGTAAGCTTTCCCATCTCCGATTTTGTCATCAATCCCCCCTCCACTTTGGGTATCTTCAATTTTCTCCTTTGAAATCCTCAAACCTATTCATTTAAATTAAAGCAATAAATATATGCTCTTTGCAATTTGAGGGCTCCACTTTGGGGGCATCAGGACATAAAAGCAGATAGATAGGATTTGCAGTTCGAGAAAAGCTGCCCCCACCCCCACTCTGCTGGTACTTGCCTCTTCTGTGATTCACTTCTGTCAGCCGTAGGGACAGGCCTTTACTGGTTACTGACCTTTTAGCCTTCTCTGGTGACAATCCCTGACCTGATTTCCAGTCATGCTCAGCCTCAGTGAGCCATCAAGCTGGCCCATCCACATTACAGCTGGGGGACCTGCTACTTTTACAAAAGATGCCCGAATATATATGGCTCATTAGCTTTCTCCCCCATTACATTAGGGAAACAAACTTGGGTCCAGAGAGGAGGTTCAGAAGGTTTTCATTCCAATCTCATTCCTGGAGCTCCATCAAAACATGACTAAAAAGACAAACTACTGTTTTAATTGCTGAAGCAAGGAAACTGCTAAAAACCTCCCAATAAGAGATCATTCATTATATCCACCAGATGCTTGTCAAGATGGAGAGGAGGGGGCCTGGTGGGAGGCCTGTCCTGAATATAGTGCCCAGGGAAGCTCTGAGCAGAGTGGCAGTGTCTGGGGCCCTCCACAAGCCACAGGAGGGACAGACAGACATGGCAGAGAATACATTCCCACCTATGGAAACAAGAGGACGGACAGGCCGTAGGAGCAATCATGGCAACACCCATTTCCATATTTGCAACTAATGGATAAATGGCAGTACAGCATTAAATAAAAAATAAGAGGACTCTGAGAGAAGGATGAGGAGGAAGAGGAGAAGAAACAGGAAGGAGAAGGTGATGAAACATAAGGTTTGGGCTGAGAGCAAACATGACCAAGTATCTTCTTTGTCCCAGGCACAGTGCTAGGGGATTTAGATAAATATATTGTTCAATTTCATTCTCAAAATAGTGCAAGAGAGAGATTATTTTCTCTGCTTTACACACAAGTTGCTAGCTATAGAGGTTAGACCATTTTTATAAGGTCAAACAACTATAATAGACATTTTAACTCAGGTGTCTTGGTGGCATGGACTGGGCATCTGGTTTGTCACTGCTATGACTGTGTACATGGTGCGTGTAATTCTCGCAACTCCATTTTGTAGTCAAGCAAACTGGGTCTCAGGAGAAGCTAACATTCTCCAGATCACACACCTCGTAGGTGGTAGCATCCACACCTGTTTGACTCCTTACTTTTTACCATGCTGATGGACTGCCTCTCACCACAACTGGGTATACCCAGTGACCCCGCTTACTGGTTAATACACCATCCTTCTTCTCTTGGACTTGGCCTCTTCATCTACCAAATGAGCAGCTTGTGCTAAATGATTTAAGATTCCTTGCCAATCTGATCTGACAAATCTAATTTCAGAGAAGTGGTGGGGAGGGAATGTTTTACTTGGGGCTTGTATTTCTGAAATAACCTGTTTTTTCTCTTCCCAGGAGAGCAGTGGTAGCTATACAAAAGAACCTAGGAATCCTGTAAAATGAAATCACATGGCAAAATGTCGTTATTTGGTGAGAGAATAAAACAGCCCCACTGGCACTTTGCTGTGCCCCTCACACAGCTGCCAATCACAGGTACATCTTAGCATACTTTCAGAAGAGCCGGTCCATTCTACTCAATCACCCAAGTGGACGGCTTGGAGCTTAGCACAATGACATCCTATAACCTGTACCCGGATATCCAGATGCCCTCCCCCAAAATACATGTACCTGATCCATCACCAAGTCATTGATTTTGCCTCCAGAATGACTTGCAATCACCATCCCACGTCCCGCCTCTGTTTATCTCCTCTCCGGACTACAGTAGTAGCCTCTTGCCTGTGCACACTATAGTCCACTCTCCTCAGTGCTAGTAGAGCATGATTTTTAAGCACAAATCTGGTCATGACACTCTCTGATACTAACCATCCTAAATAATAAAGTAAAAAGAATCACTGACCCTATGCTGCCTGTCCAGCTTCACCTCACTCTCATTCCATCCCATTCTGGCCAACCATACTAGACCACTCATGCTTCTTTGACATGGGATGGATTTCCATGCCTTCATGCCTTTTTGTCCTCTTACTCAGGATATCTTCAACCTCTTAATCACTCCTCTAGCTCTAAAGCTCTAGCATTAAAGAGCTGACATTTTAGATAGTTGGTTTTGTGTTCACTGCCTTTACCGGACTGAAATATCCCTAGGGAAAAAGGAGATGCCTAAATACTGAACAGATGGCACAACATATCTTGTGCGTCAATATCCATTTAAGATTAGACTATGCTAGCTGCTTTGCTAGGTGAACTAATAAATACTTGAATGATTTAGCCAAATGAATTAAGTCAGAAGCCAAGGAGCATCCATCCTGGAATATTTGAGAAAAGCACTTGACAAGGTCATTTTGCAAGAGTCTATGAGGTCCAGTCAAAAAACACACAATACCTGCTATTTGGCTATAGAGGTTGCCGTAATATTATGCAGAAAACAAAAGAATTATGTGACCGGGACCTTTTCCAAAAGTTGCTAATAGTCTGGTGAGGAAATCAATATTCACAGGAATGAAATAATCAAAAAAGAATTCAATATACCACAAATTAAATTATGGGATTAATAAAATCCAAATCAAGACTCCAAAGGGATTTTCCAAAGGGATTTGGAAGATCAAAAACAGACAAGAGCAATTTCAAACAAAATCCTAGCAGGTTTATGTGTGGTAATTGATAATCTGATACTAAAATTTATATGATAATGGAAAGGACCTAGTGCCTTCTCCAAAGCAATTTTGGAAAAGAACGAAGTGAGAAGGCTTATATTACCAGATAGTAAGACCTATTTTGAAGTTTTAGTAATTAAAACATTATCATATTTGCATAAGAATAAACTGATGTGGAATAAAATAGATCACAGTCCTATACATTTACGGCGGCTTGATTTATAACAAGCAAAGAATCATGTTGCCTGTCCCTTTTGTGTCTGTCTTCTTCCATTTGACTTTATGTTTGTGACTTTCACCCATATTGTTGAATCCAGCATGAAATTGTCGATGCTCGTTGCTGTGTAGTGTTCTCACACATACTGTGCATCTCCAATGTGGCAGAGAAATGATAGTCATTTTAATAAATGATTCAGAGCCAATTGGATATTTATATGGAAAGATGTATTTTATCCCCCTTAACTCACATCACACACAAAAATCAGTTTCAGATGGACTGCATATCTAAACATGAAGGTTGAAACCATTAAGATTTTACAAGAAAACGTGTTTGTGACATGGGAGAAGGCAAGGATTTCTTAAATGTGTCACAAAAAGTGCTAACCAGCACAGAAAAAAAATGATGTAGTAGATGACATTAAAATTTTTGTGATGTCTGGGATGCCTGGTGGCTCAGTGGTTGAGCGTCTGCCTTTGGCTTAGGGCGAGATCCTGGAGTTCTGGGATCAAGTCCCACTTTGGGCTGCCTGCATGGAGCCTGCTTCTCCCTCCACTTGTGTCTCTGCCTCTCTTTGTGTATCTCTCATGAATAAATAAATAAAATCCTAAATTAAATAAAATAAAATTTTCGTGATATCATCGAAGGACACAAAAGAGTAAAAAGGCAACTTAGAAAGCAAGAGGTGATATTTGCCATATAGATACATCATAATGAACACAAATCCCAAATATATGAAGATCTCCAACAAATTGGTTAAAAAAAAGGCAACCCAATAAAAAGAAGGCAGAAAATGGAAAGACACATTTAGCCAGAAGAGATATGCAAATGACCAATAAAAGCTAAAAAATATTTTCAGCTTTATGAGTCATCATGGAAATGGAAATACATACTTCAATATCTCTCATGCCAGAACGGCTAAATACATAAAACAGAAAACGCTAAGTGTTGGCAAGAGGAGTGTGGATAACTGGAACTCTATACTGCTGCCAGGACTGGAAATTACTATGACTATTCTGGGAAACTATTTTGCAGTATCTACAAAAACCAAATATAAACTTAGTCTAAGACCCAGTTATTCCACCTCCAGGGGTAGGCAGAACAGAACTGCACACATATGCCTGTATGCTAATGAATTATATGCATATGCTCACATATGGTACTAACACATTCATAGCAGCATTATTTGTAATAGACTCAAACCTGGGAATTACTGAAATACCTATCAACAGTAGAATGAGTAAATAAGTCATAAAGGAAGATTACATAGCAACGGGCATGCACAATTTAAAACTATTTCAACAATACAGATGACTCTCCCAAATGTAAAGTTGAAGAGGACAGATATACATAAGAGGCAGACAGTATGTTTCTTATCGTGTAAAGCTCAAAACCAATTTTGACCGAAGTCAATATAGTGCTCACTCTTAGAGTGGATAGTGGCTGGAAGAGAGCTCAATGCTGGGTGGTGCTTTTGGGATTTTGGTAACATTCTGTTTCTTGATCTTCCTGCTGATTGGGCAAATGTAGTCATTTTGTAAAAATGTACCAGGCCATCACTTAGGTGACACGTGCACCCTTCATATGTGTATTGCTCTTCAATAAAAAAGTAAAAACATTAAAAACATTCACAAGAAAAAGAGTGATTAAAGGAAATCAAAGAAAGCAGATATTAAAACATATTATAAAGCCACAAAAATATAATACAGTACAATACGATATGATACAATAATGGTATCAGCACAGCACTAGGAATATAGATCAATAAGACATGATAGAAAGCCAAGAAAATACCTTGGTAAATAAAGGAATTAGTTATAGGAGTAAGAAGGTATTTTTGGATCAGTGAGGGAAGAGAGATTATTCAACAGTAGTATTGGACAATTTATTGACTAGTTAGAAGGAAAAAAAACTAAATACCATCCTCAAACCACTGCTAAAATGAAGTTCAGACACATTCAACATATGTACAAATATTGCGTGTCTTTAAATTTTTATTTGCTTATGTAAAAATATTTATATAACTATGAAATCATAAAGCAGGTGAGGCTATTTGGTAATGTTAGCAGTGAGAGATGAGAGAGACTTTTCTAAAAAATAAAAAAAAGATGAAAAACTACAGACAAGGCTTTGTAAGTAGAATGTAGATTATCAAATTATAAAATGAAAAGTAAAAATTAGAAAGAAAGAGTGCCTATATTGGCAAAGAACTGATGCCCTTTATATATAAAGCTCTTTCTAAACAATAACAATAATATACGTTCCAATAGAAATATGTACTATTTTAAAAGTATATATTCACAAAGTGAGAGACAAAAATGTCTAATAAATTCACCTATTAATGTCTAATAAATTCTTTCATCTAAGTAGTCATTTAAGAATACATTTAATTAAGATAGTAATGAGATATCATTTTTCATATATCGACTGCAGTTTTATGATACCACCCAATACTGGTGAGAAGGAGATAAAATGACAGACTCTAAATTAGTACTTCCTTTCTGAAAGATAATTTGGCAATATAGAAAAAGTCATAAAATACCTAGACTGGTTGACCAGAGAATTCTACTTACAGAATTTAATCCTAAGGAAATAACCAGAGATGCAGCCAAAGAGTTACATAAAAGGCAATTCATTGCAGTTCTGTTTATGATTTTATAATCATAACAACAGTGGACACAAACTAAGTGCGTATGAGGAAGAGGCTGGTTGAATAACCACAGGATGGGAAAATAAACAGCCCTTTAAATTTAGAGAAAAACAATGTCAAAGCTCTTTTGGGTGTGGGAGTGGCTTCCAAAACGACCCCTTCCCTCAGAACTGTGGTCATTCTCGATCACACTTTCCTTTATCATTCATTAAGTGTATCTATTCAAGAAGCTCTTCTAGTTTTGAAGATTTGCCAACATGGGACTTTTAAAGCTGGGGAGAGCTGTTTTTGTGCAGTGTTTGATCTGCAATATTTATATGGATATTCAAAGTGTTCAAATTATACATTTAAAAATGAAAACCCAACTCTCTTTAAGCATTTAATTTAACTTGGAAGCTTTTTTTCTTTCTATTAATAAATCTAATGACATAACACAAAGGGTAAACGGTCAAGAATCATAGTTTTAAAGACCAAGTAACATGGGAGAACAGGCTGTGGTAAGGGAAAAAGACAGGGCATAATATGTGTACGATGTATTTTGATACACACACTCCAAAATGTCATGTAGGGAGATTAATGGATGACTTTCCATGTTTTATTTCTATTTTTTTAATTGTTTGAATCTTGAAAATTGTGTGGGTGTTACTTCTATTATTATCGGACAAGCTCTTTTCGTTTTGAAAAGAAATTAAGCAGAAACAAGACTGATGTTACACGATTTCCTTTTTAAAAATTGTTTTTGGCAATGGAATTCCTTTAAACGAAATCTTACATGGGAAGTGAATATTTGAACAAATTTTTTAAAGTGGCTTTGTTGAGTAAGGGCAACAGATGAGGGCTCACTGGCCTGCTCTCTGTCCTGCCCCCACCTAATCTATGCCCTCTACCCCCATCCGCAGTGCCCAGCACCTGAGACACATCTAAAGAGCCCCAAAGCATCATGAGACTTAACTTAAAAACTCTTCTTTTAGATGATCATTCATTGGGATAGTAAACCTTTCATGGAATACTCATATGTGTTAAAAGTAAATTATCAAAGAATTTTTAGGATAAGATCCCATTTTTTTTAATTCACTGCATTTTACAGGATTAGGTATACATCTGAATAAACATACAGACACTGAGTAGTGAAAAGAAATATGTCAGAGTGTAAAATCTTGTACTAAGATACTAAGGTGCTAACTGAACATAGAACCAAGGCTGCCTTTTATGTTTATATTTTTGCTCATCTGTATTTTCTTATTTTCTGGAAATGAGCATGTATTGCTTTTATAATAAGCAAAAAAAAAAAATGCCCTCTTTTCAAGGTGAGCAGGAGTTGAGAGAATGATTTATTTTAGATGCAGTCTAGTGTTATTTTTCTGCCAGTAAGAGATCCAGGTGATATTTGAGAATTATGACTCTAGGTCTAATTACTTTTCTTAAAAATGCAGCACTACTTTATTCGGGCATATTTTATATACAATAAAATCCTCAAATCCTATGGGTATTGCTGGATGAATGCTGGCATATATATATTCCTGTGAATGTATTACTTGTTGTTGGTGTCGTTCCTCTCTTCAGCTTTTACATCTAATTCTGGATGCTGCCTAAATTTTTTTTTATCGATGTATAACTGACTTACAATAAACTGTCCATATTTAAAATATACAATTTGGTCAATTTTAATGTGGGAAAGAAAGTCAGGTGTTCCTGGGTTTCAGTTCTGGATCGGGATCTTTCTTGACCTTAAGTAAATTATTTAATCTCTCTGACCCCATTTTTCTTACCTGTGCCTCATATTTTCATTATTTTACAGGGTTCTTCAGAGGATTGAAAAAGTCATGTGGATAGGCCTCCAGCATACACTAGGTACTCAACAAATAATGGCTGTTGTGAATCCTCCTTTTCCGAACAGGAAGCCTGAGACTCAGGGAGGCTAGAAATGTGCTTAAAGTCACACAGCTGGGCAGAGAATACAGCTCCCTGCGTGACCTGAGTCTTCCTGTTGGAAACCTTTAAAGATGCCTTCTTCCGAGGGGATCCCCAGTGTGAGAAGGGTCTTCTAATGCCCATGAAGCGGGAGAAGCAGTGCCTCTCCAGCCCTTTGATTGTCTTGCTGGAACTCTAGCTGCAGAATGAATGATGATAACCAAGGCACCATGTTGCCTCTGGCAAATCACTCAACTGGCAAGCCTCAGTTTCCTCATCTTTTTTTTTTTTTTTCAGTTTCCTCATCTATTAAAGGGAGGAAGGAGATCAATGATGACAATGTTTAGAGACTATTGTGTATCACATGAATTAACAGCTAAAATCAATTTTTAAAGCTCTACAGAAGTGACCCAATGGTTTGACGTTAAGCTCCCTGAGAGAAAAGAGTGTGGGAACTTTACAACAAAAAGGACCTTGAGAATCATCATGTGCTAGGTTTCCAGTTCCCCAGTGATGTAATAATAATCATGTTAATGAACAAAATACTTTTAATATGTCAAGAGCCCACTACATGCATTACGAGGCAGTTTTTCAGTTACTATTCATCTATTCTTCACCACAACCAAGCTAGATAGAGAGTATCAACTCTACTTACAGATGAGGAAATAAAATCCGAGACAGTTTAATTGTCCAAAGTCACATGGCTGAGAATCTTCAGGTGCAAAGTGTGCTTCCATAACAGTACTCCTCAGATTCTTTCAGAAAATAAAGTTAGAAGAAACATTTCCAAGCTCATTTTACGAGTCCAGGAAGACCATGATAACAAAGCCTGTGAGGAACACTATAAAAAAGAATAAAAATCATAGACCACTATAATCCATGAACATAGACACAAAAATTCTCAACAAAGTAACATATAAAAATAATATGTCACAGCTGAGTGAGGTTTATTCTAGCAGTACAAGAGATTCAACATTTAAAAATAAATTAATTCCCCACATTAAAAAATAGATAAAATATATAAAATATACAGAAAAATCACTTGATGAATTAAACACCAATTCATAAATTTTTTAAAAAGTAACTTAAAATAAGATAGACACACAGACACAATCTGACAAAGGGCAATAATAAAAATAGTACAAATAACAAAATTTATAATAGTACTAAATTAAATACTTTCCATTGAAAAGTAGGACCAAAGCAAAGATCTGCTCTAACTACTTATACATATTGCACTGGCTACCGTAGTCAGAATAATAAGGTGAAATACATAAATAAAAGGCATACAGATCAGAAAGAGAGAAATAAAGCTGTATTTATTCATAGATATCAAGACTTTTAATCCTAAGGAGTCTACAAAAACAATACTAGAATTACTAAGTGAATTTAATGAGGATTCAGGATATCCAATATAATCAATATACAAAAAATGTAATTCTATATGCTAGTGACAAACAAATGGAAAATGGAATTAAGAAATATCCTTTATGGGGCACCTGGGTGGCTCAGTGGTTGAGCATCTGCTTTTGGCTCAGGGCGTGATCCTGGGGTCCTAGGATTGAGTACCCCATTGGGCTCCCTGTATGGAGCCTGCTTCTCTGTCTGCCTATGTCTCTGCCTCTCTTATGAATCAATAAATAGGATCTTTTTAAAAATCATTTATAATAGCATCTAAACACATGAAATACTTCAAGGTAAAGTTTACAAAATATATGCAAGACATCTACATTGAAAACTACCAGACAATACAAAGAGAAATTAAAGAGCCTAGATAAGTGGAGAGTTAGAACATGTTTGTGGAATAGAAGCTTAAACACCACTTCTGTCCAAACAGATCTATGAAATACAGCCAAAATTACAGTTGGTTTTGTTATAGAAACTGACAAGCTACTTGTAATTTATTTGAAAATGTAAAGGACCTATAATAACCAAAAAAAAAATTATGATAAAAGATCAAAAGTAACCAGTGCTCAATTTCAGAATTTACTATAAAACTACAGAAATAAAAAAAAAAAAAACTACAGAAATCGAGACATAGTCTTGATATACTGGCATAGTCAAATATACCAATAGTCAAATATATCAATGAAATACAACAGAAAGTCAGAAACAGACCATCTGTGTATGGTCCGTTGACTTTGGTGAAGGTAATTCAATGGAGAAAGGTAAGCTTTTCAACAAATGGTACTCACTTGATGGTATCTAGAAGCCCTACTCCTACCTTATACCATACACAAAACTTAATTCAAGATGGAGGATTAAGTAAAAAATAAACGACAGTTATAGAGTTTGAAAGAGAAAACAAAGGAGACCGTCTTTGCCACATGGTACTGTTAAAAAGAAAATCATAGGCTCAAAATGGAATCACTGATGCTAGGCTGCATCACCAAACCCATCGTAACATTTGACCTAATTACCATTTCAACCTCCTCCAGAAATGTGGTCTTAGTTGCTCAGTCGGGAGTCTTCTGTTGAGCACTAATAAGATAGGCTGTCACAGGGCACTCTTCATGCCCTTCTAATAGTAAACCCTTTGTCCCCAAAGGATGACCTCACCTAAAATAATCCTTTTTTTTCTGTTTATGATTTCTTTGTCCTGACTTTAAAACTCTTTCTGTTTCGGTAACCCTTTGGAGCTACTTGCTACTTGTTAGATGCTGTCCAATTCATGAATTATTTAATAAAGTCAGTTAGTTCTTCACACTCATTTGGTTGATTTTGTTTTTTAACAGTGCAGACAAAGGTTTCCTGAAGAGGACATAAAAGTCATTAACCACTCCAGGAAGGAAGGAAGGAAGGAAGGAAGGAAGGAAGGAAGGAAGGAAGGGAGGAAGGGAGGAAGGGAGGAAGGGAGGAAGGGAGGAAGGGAGGAAGGGAGGAAGGGAGGAAGGGAGGAAGGGAGGAAGGGAGGAAGGAAGGAAAAGCAAAAGGAAGAAGGAAGGAAAAAGTGCTAAACTGAACTTCTACCAAACTCAGAACTTTGGGTTTTTAGAATACACCATTATGAAATTGAAAAGTAATGCCACATAATGGAGAAAACACATACATCTGACAAATGACTTGTATCCAAAATAGAAAAGGAATTGTTTCAAGTCAATAATAGAAATGGGCAGGATCACCTGGGGGGCTCAGTGGAAGCATCTGCCTTTGGCTCAGATCTTGATCCTGGAGCCAGAGGGAGCCTGCTTCTCCTCCCTCTCCCTATGTCTCTGCCTCTCTCTGTGGCTCATGAATAAATACATAAAATCTTTTTAAAAATGGGCAAAAACTTACATAGTCACTCCTCAAAAACATATACAAATGATCAATAAGCGCCTGGAAAGATGCTCAACATCATTAACCATTCAAGAATTGCACATTCAACCCAAAATATGATATATCACATATTAAAATGGCAAAAAGTGAAAAGAAGAGAGAAAAGAAAGGAAAGGAAAAGAGAAAAAAGAAAAGAAAAGAAAAGGAAAAGAAAAGAAAAGAAAAGAAAAGGAAAAGAAAAGAAAAGAAAAGAAAAGAAAAGAAAAGAAAAGAAAAGAAAAGAAAAGAAAAAAGAAATCTCAATCACTGGAAAGTATTGGAAAACCAGAATACTCATCTTGGAGGTGTAAAATTGAGTAAAGTTTTGGAAAACAGTTTGTCAGTTTCTTACTTTAAAAAAAGAAAAGATTATATTTATTTATTTAAGAGAGACAGGCAGACCTGGCCCGGTAGAGGGTGGGGAGGGGGCGACAGAGGACAAGGGAAAAGCAGACCCGCGCTGAGCCAGGAGCCTGAGGTTGGCCCAGGGCCCTGGGATCCGGACCCACTGCGCCTCACAAAGGTGCCCTTGTCAGTTTCTTATAAAGTTAAACTTGCATCTACCCCGATGACCCATCAATTTCACTTCTAGAAATTTACCCAAGATAAGTAAAAACAGTCCACACAAAAGACCTGTTCAGAAATGTTCCTGCAATCTTATGCACCATAGCATGTATGAAATTGGAAACCCAAATGTCTATCAACAAGAGAGGGGATAAACTATTTTTATATTTCTACATTTGAGCGCCATTTAACAATAAAAAGAAACAAACTACTGATATATATAAAAGCATGGATGAATCTCAAAACACTTTGTGGTGCCAAAGAAGGCGGACACAAAAGAATACACATTGCTCAATGCCACTTACATAAAGTCCTGGAGGAGCCAAACCTGAACTCTGGTAAGAGAAACCAGATCAGAGATTGCCTGGGGTAGAAGGAACAAATCCAAAATAGAGAGATTTGCCCCCCTATAGAGCAAACCGAGACTTAAATACAATTTCAACCCATCCCAGCAAGGTGACCATTTAACCTGCAATCTGAAATTTCCTCGCCTGCACTTAATGGAATAAGTAATCTGCAGGAATCTGCATAAAAATCTGGTGAAGCAACCTGCGTACAAAATCTAAAAAGCTACATGATCTACACAGCTGCATCATTTACACGAAGTCTACATAGTATCTACATAATCTACATGAAAAACCTAATAATCCACATTAAACAAAAACCCTGCCTTTCCCTTCTCCCCAAAACGTGTAGCAATCTTTTCTTTTCTCTTGCTAATAAACTCTTGCCCCACCCTCCTCCCTGTAAAGGGAGGGAAATTTTCATTTTGTACAACTCCAAGTGTCTCTCTACCTGCGAGGCGGGATGCTGCGTAACGAAGCCAATTGGATCTTCGCATTTACTCACACTACCAAGGGCCAGGAGGAAACTTTCTGGGGTAGTGCTAATGTTCTGTATTTTGACTGGGGCTTTGGATCCATGGGCATAGACGTTTGTCACAGTTCATCAAGATGTACGTTTAAAAGCCATCCGTTGTATTGTTTGTGAATAGATTGCACACCAGTAAATTTGACTTAAAAAAAGTAATAATAAAGTTTCCCAGGTACTTCTTAGGTGGACTGAAGGGTGAGCACCACCCCTCTCTGCCAGATGGCTTCCGTCTCCTTTACCTTTTCCCGGCAGTTCGTGCAAGGCCTGGCACACAGCAAACACGGAGAGAATGAAAGAAGGGGGGGCGGCCGAGGCCTATCGCTGCAGGTGTGGGGAGGAGCAGGGCCCAGGCAGAGCCCAAGCCCACGGGTTCCGCGGCCCGTTACACACCCCTTCCGCCACACGGTGGCACCAGAGAGCAGGAGACGTGCCATTCCTAATCCATCCAGCAGATGGCAGCAGGCCCACGTCAACCTCTAAAGACCCCAAGTTGCATTTTTCCTGCATCTTTTGCCTCCTGGGCATCTCCCAGGTGTCTCCGGCAGGCAGAAAAGGGAGACTTGCCGGAGAGAGGATGGGAGCACACTCGTGAGCCCCACGTATGCCCCACGTATGTCCACGTTACCTCCTACCTCAACCTTGCATCAGGGGCGCCAGTTTCTTCATCCTGCAGACGCGCAAACAGGTGCCCAGAAGGGGACACTGCGTGCCTCAGCACCGAGCTAGGAGTCGCAGACACGGATTCGAGCCTGTGTTTTCCCTCCAGCGAACACTGTCCAAACCTGTAGGCCACAGGGATGGACGCAGCGTCCAACAAGAGTAGCTGAGAGCTGAGCGCTCTTGGAAGCAACGTGCCATTAATTCATTGAATCTGCGCCACCAGGAGAGGCAGGGATTGTTTCTATTTCCCTTTTAAAGCCAGGTAGTGAAACTGAGGCACCGAGAGAGACGAGCTTGCAAAGGCTACCCCCTTACTAAAAGTGGGGGCCAGTGTTGGAACCTCAGACCCTTGACTAGTGGACTATTCACTACTTGGCTGTTATGTCAAGCCCTGTGGGATGTGGAGGAGGCTGCTGGCTGCAGAGGGAGCATCCATCCTGCTCCTTCCCAAAGCCCAGGGCTGGCTAAGAATGGCTTCTCCCTCCACCAAGTTCCATAGGGACCCAGGGGGGCAATCAGGGGCTCACTGCTGTCTCTGCCTGTGTCCTCAGCCCTTAGGAGCCTTCCAAGACCCATGGCTGTCCATCTGTCCAGCCAGCAGCCAGTTGCCCACCAAGAGCTCTTATGTTGGAGGTAAGATCATTTGCAAGTACAGGAAAATAGAAAACCACAGAGACAGAATTCTGTGGGTGACTAATCAGCTCGTGGGTGGCAGAGAATTTTTGCTTAGTCAGGCAGGACTTCGGGGGGGAGGGGGAAGTTCTTGCATTTGACCCTCTAGGGTGCGGAAGGCTTGAGGAGATGGAGGAAGGGCCATGTACAGTCTTGGCACGAGTGAGGAACTTTGAAGAGAATAGAGAGGCTGGTCAGATTGGTTGGAGGATCCCATGGGGAATGGTTGGAAATAAGGCTGGACTGTTAGGGACAGATCCTGGAGGGTCCTGAGAGCCCAGAAGAGGGCCTTTCACTGGATTTGATAAAATGATGTTTATGATGGCTCAGAGCCCCTCTAGGTGTGTGGGAGGGCATGGCAAGATAAAGTCGCCTCTCAGGAAGGTTCGTGGGGGCCAGCCAAACAGAATTGAGTGCGGTTGAAGAGCCCGCAGGGGAGGGAGGCTGGTCACGTCGCATATGGGGCAGGCATCATAGATTAAGACATCTAACCCTCATCAGAAGCTGGAAGATCTGTGCCACAATCTCTGTTTTATAGACCAAAACGAGGCATATGTGTTTAAGGAAGCTTCCCAAGGTTACCCTGTCTAAGCCCAATAGAGCTGGGGTTTAAACTCACATAGACTGGGGCCCCTGGGTGGTTCAGTTGATTAAGCCTCTGCCTTCAGCCCAGGTCATGATCTCAGGGTCCTGGGATTGAGCCCTGCATTGGGCTCCACACTCAGTAGGGAGCCTGCTTCTTCCTCTCCCTCCTGCTCATTCTCTCTCTCTCTCTCTCTCTCAAATAACTTTTTAAAATCTTTAAAAAAAAAAAACTCATATAGACTGACACCAAAGTGCACGTTCTAACCACTCTGCTATGTTGCCTTCACATCAGTGATGCAGCACCATCCAGGCTGGCCGAGTGGGAGGGATCATTCATCTCATCTGGGATATCTAGCTAGGCTAAGACGATAGGGCTGATGCACTTTTTCTGCAAAGATGCCCCAGGGCTCAAGATTCTCAATGTCCCCAAACTAATAGTTGGAGATACATACACAGAATTTTAGAAGTGTGGAGAGCTGAGGACCATACTTGGCTTAGGAACATAGAGGCTGTAGTAGAAACAGGTACTTGGTGGTGTCTATTCTTCTTTGAGGCTGATGGAAGTCAGGGCGGCCCTCAGGGGACAGAAGCTTTCAGAGGATGCACCAGTACTGTCCGTACTAGCTGTCCCTATCACCTGTCCCCAGAAAGGAGGAGATGATCCCCCTCCTGCCACACCTGAAGTCCAGGTACACCTGAAGTCCCAGGGGTAGGGTGGGAAGGAAGTACTTCTCGAAGTACATGGGAACTTCTCCCTCCAGCTCTTTGGATACATCTGGAGATGGGAACTACAGATTGAATTTGTTCATCTAATCATGCCAAGCCCCAAAGGTATTTCTGCAAAAGCAAACAGAGTCCTGTCTGGAGCTACAACAGCCATGGCATCCAGCCGGCAGGCAGCAAGCATCCCGTGGGATGTGCCAGTGTTGTTATGCGTGTTGGAACCACTGTGGGAAGAGATGGGAGTCTGTAGGGGGGAGAGGAAGGGCAATATCAGGTCCCCACGGGAGGAGACCGGAATAAAGCCAGCAGCAAAGAGGCATTTGTAGCTCATGGGAACTGGGGGGGGGGGGGGGGGAAGGGCCACACATACCATTTCGTACTCTAGCTTTCAGAATTCCAGATGGCCTCTGAAATTTCAGAAGGCTCCAGCACCTATCAGTGCTGTGTTCACCAGCCCCCTGAGGTTACCTTTGTTTGACTCTGACCCCATCCCAACACAGATGACAGAAGTATCACCACTTCCCAGGGTTAGGATTCCCAAGATGTGACTTTCTTCGAGGGGCTTTTTCACTTTTCCGTTTGAAATGCTGCTCTGCGCTTTTCCCTCCATCACTCCCCCCGCCCCGCCCCCTGCCCTGGCATGCCCCACTCCACAGCCTCTTAGGTGAGCTGTCACTTGCTTTGCGTAGGGGTCAGGAGGCTCCATACAGGACAGAAGGCAGCTGCACGATATATATCAGGGCTCATTCCCGGGCCAGTCTCAGTCTGGACCCCACCTGCCCCCACATTGTGGGCTTTATCCTCTGAACTTAGTCCCTTCCTCCGTGTCTCCTTTGTTCCTTTCCTTGGGTCCCTCCCCTGGTCCTTACTCCCACCAACGGAAACCAAAAATGCCTCTCTAGTAAAAGTCATCTCCAGCAAGCAAGTTCCCTTTCCACTCTGTTACATCAAGAAATGAGGTCTTTGTTTCCAACCCTTCCCTTCCTGATGAGGACGGGATGTCTGGGACGCTGAACAGCAGGGCCCTCAGAGTGTTTTCCCAACGGAACGGCAGGCTTACTTCCTCAGCCGACAGTGAGGGAAGGTTGCCAGTTTTTCCGTGACACTATTTTTCTTTTGGGTCACTACACACACATTTTCAAAGACACAGACCCCACTACTCTTCTAGTGTTGTTTGGCCCCTCATCATACCTCCTGTACCACTTCTGGACAGTGCCACGAGGGGTCCTGGCAGAGGAGGCAGAGAGGCAGAAGAAGAAAGACACAAAGGGGATTGAATGCAGACACTCAGGGGCGAGGTGGGAGCTTGGTTCTGGGACTGGTCCAGGCTCCTCACACTTCTGGGTGCAGTGCCTCTAGACATGCTGGCTGAGGGGTGGACAATCCACAGGAGCTTTGAGCGATTTGGTTTGAGTGATTTCCAGCTCTGATGATCTGAGATTTGCCTGTAAATCATGAAAGTGAGTCTGAGGCCAAAGAGATATCAGGCTTTCTGGAAATTGAAATTATGAACTTGACGTCTCAGTCCAAAAAGCTGATGTCACCTGGCAAAGACTCTCAGAGGCAAGCAGTCCAGATTGACCTCTTACAAAGTAGAGTGGAAGAAGAAAGAAAGAAAGAGAAAGAAAGAAAGAAAGAAAGAAAGAAAGAAAGAAAGAAAGAAAGAAAGAAGAAAGAAAGAAAGAAAGAAAGAAAGAAAGAAAGAAAGAAAGAAAGAAAGAGAAAGAAAGAAAGAAAGAAGGAAGGAAAGAAAAAGGAGGAAGGAAAGGAAGGAGGGAAATAAACACTCACTGAACATCACTTATGTGTCAGGTAATATTCAAGGATCTACATACATTGTCTCATTTTTTTAATTGAGAAATAATTCATACTATAAATATTCACTCTTACTCAGTGGTTTTAGTGTATTTTCAGAGTTGTGCAACCATCACCACTATTTGATTCTGGAAACTTCATTTTTATCACTCCCAAAAACAACTCCATATCCATTAGCATCCTCTGTCCCTGTCCCCAGCCCCTGGAAACTGCTACTCTACTTGTCTGTACTGATTCACCTCTTTTGGACATTCCCCACAGAATATGTGGCATTTTGCAATAGATGTCTTTCACTTGGGATCCCTGGGTGGCGCAGCGATTTGGCGCCTGCCTTTGGCCCAGGGCGCGATCCTGGAGACCCGGGATCGAATCCCACGTCAGGCTCCCGGTGCATGGAGCTTGCTTCTCCCTCTGCCTGTGTCTCCGCCTCTCTCTCTCTCTCTCTCTCTCTCTCTCTCTGACTATCATAAATAAATAAAAATTAAAAAAAAAAGATGTCTTTCACTTAGTGGAATGTTTTCCCAGATTCATCCATGTTGTGGCATATGTTGCTACTTTCTCCCTTTTTATGGCTGAGTAATATCCCATTGAATGGATGTGCCACATTTTATTTATCCCTTTAGCAGCTGATGAACATTTGGGTTATTTCTACCTTTTTGGTTGTTATGTGTTATGTCACTAGGAACCTTCATGTTTTTGTATGGACATGTTTTCAATTTTCTTTGGTAGCTACCCAGAATAATTGCAGGGTCATATGGTAACTCAATATCTGACTTTTTTGAGAAACTGCCAAACTGTTTTCTCTTGTGGTTGCACCATGTTAGAGTCCCATCAACATGTATGAGGGTTCTAATTTTTCCATTTTCTCACCAACACTTGGAATTGCCCCCCTTTTTTTTATTATTGCCATCCTTGTGTATATCAATGGAGTGGTATATCATTGTGGGTATGACATGCATTTCCCTAATGACTAATGATGTTGAGCCTCTCTTTATGTGTTTATTGGACATTTGTATATTTTCTTTTTAGGTTTTCTATGAAGATCATGTTTGCTAAGCAGTCCTGCCAAACTCAGGCTTTAGAGTTTAATCCCTTTACATTTAATGTAATTACTAAAAAATAAAATTTAAATCTGCTGTTTTGTCATTTGTTTTCTGTTAGTCTATGTATTTCTTGTTCCTCTATTGTTCTATACTTTCTTTTGTGTTAAATGGATATTTTCTAATGCATCATTCAAATTCTCCTGTTTTCATTTACTATTCTCTTTAAAGTTTATTTTCTTACTGTATGTTACGGGAATTACAATTAACATCTTAATTTATAACAATCTAGTTTGTATTAATATTAACCAAATTTCAGGAGAATATAAAAATGTTGTTTCCTTATAACTTCATTCCTTAACCCCTGTGGTTTTCAGGTTTTGTTTTGCTACGATTGTCATACAAATCGCATCTTTATACATTGTATGCCTATCAACATGTATTTAGTGTTATTACTTCATACAACTGTCTCTTAAATCAGATAGGAGAAAAATATAAATAAAAATACAAACACAAAAATACAAAAAAAGAAAATATAAACAAAAATACACTCCAATTGTCTTTTATATTGACTTATATATTATTTTTAGTGATACTCTTTATTTCTCTATGTGAATTCTAGTTTTTGCCTCATGTATTTTATTTCATCCTGAAGGGACTCACTTTAGTACTTATTTTTTTAAAGATTTTATTTATTTATTTTAGAGAGAGAGAGAGAGAGAGAGAGAATGAGCCAGGGGGCAGAAGGACAGAAGGAGAGGGAGTGGCAGACCCCTCGCTGAGCAGAGAGCTTGACACAGGGCTCGATCCCAGGACCCTGGGATCATGAGTTGAGCCAAACGCAGACACTTAACCAGCTGAGCCACCCAGGTGCCCCTTACTTTAGAACAGATTTGCAAAGCAGCAAAATTTCTCAGTTTTTATATAAACGAGAATGCCTTAATTTCTTCTTCACTTTTTTTTAAGACCTTATTTATTTATTCACAAGAGACACAGAGAAAGAGAGGCAGAGACACAGGCAGAGGGAGAAGCAGGCTCCATGCAGGGAGCCCCATGTAAGACTCCATCCTGGGACCCTGGGACCATGCCCCGAGCCAAAGGCAGACGCTCAACCACTGAGCCACCTAGGCGCCCCTTTTCTTCACTTTTAAAGGATTGTTTTGTCCAATATGGAGTTCTTGGTTCATAGTTTTTACTTCCAGCTTTTTATTTTTTTAATTTATTTATTTTTTTAAAAGATTTTATTTATTTATTCATGAGAGACAGAGAGAGAGAGAGAGAGAGAGAGGCAGAGACATAGGCAGAGGGAGAAGCAGGCTCCATGCAGGGAGTCCGACATGGGACTCGATCCCGGGTCTCCAGGATCAGGCCCTGGGTTGAAGTCGGCACTAAACCACTGAGCCACCAGGGCTGCCCTACTTCCAGCTTTTTAAATAAATCATGCTTCTGTCTGTTGACCTATGTAGTTTTTGATGGTAAATCAGCTGTTAATCTTATTGAGTACCTTTTATATGGATGAGTTGCTTCTCTCTTGCTTTCATATTGTCTCATTGTCTTTGGCTATTGATGGTTTGATTATGATGTGTCTTGGTGTAGACCTATTTATGTTTATCCTACTTGAAGTTTGTTCAGCTTTTCAGATGTGTAGATTAATGCTTTTCATCAAATATGGGGACTTGGGGGCCATTATTTATGCAAATATTCCTTCTTTGTCTTTCTCGTCTATCTCTCTGGGACTCCCACTCTGTGTATGTTGGTACAATTTTTAGTGTCTTGTAAGTCTCAAATTTCTGTTTTTTTTTTCTTTTTTTTTCCTCTTTTATTCCTCAGACTAGATAATTTCAAATTTTTTTTTAATTTATTTATGATAGTCACAGAGAGAGAGAGAGGCAGAGACATAGGCAGAGGGAGAAGCAGGCTCCATGCACCGGGAGCCCGACGTGGGATTCGATCCCGGCTCTCCAGGATCGCGCCCTGGGCCAAAGGCAGGCGCTAAACCGCTGCGTCACCCAGGGATCCCAACTAGATAATTTCAATAGACATATCTTCATGTTTCCTGATTCTTTCTCCTGCTTACACAAATTTGGTGTTGAACTCCTCCAGTAAATTTTTCATTTTTTGAATGGGTGACGGGCACTGGGGGTTATTCTGTATGCTGGTAAATTGAACACCAATAAAAAATAAATTAAAAAAAAAGAAAAAAATTTTTTCATTTTTTTAAAAAATATTTTATTTATTTATTTATTTATTTATTTATTTATTTATTTATTTATTCATGAGAGACACACACAGAGAGAGAGAGAGAGAGAGAAAGAGAGAGAGAGAGAGAGAGAGAGAGAGAGAGAGACAGGGAGCCTGACATGGGATTCAATCCCGGGTCTCCAAGATCAGGCCCTGGACTGCAGGTGGCACTAAACCACTGAGCCACCCAGGCTGCCCAAATTTTTCATTTCTGTTGTACTTTTCATCTTCAGGATTCCTATTTGGTTGTTTTTAATAATCCCTCTGTATTTATTAATATTCTCTATTTAGTGATGCATCATTCTCATGCTTTCCTTTAGTTCTTTAGATTTCATTTACTTTTTAAACATATTTAAAATACATAATTTAAGGTCTTTGTCTAGAAGTCCAACATCTGAGCTTCCTCAAGGATAGTTTATATTGACCTTCCCTCTCCCCCAGTGTGTATGTCCTACATTCTTGTTTCTTTTCAAGTCTCATAATTTTTTTGTTGGAATCTGAACATTTTAAATATATAATGTAGCAACTCTGAAAATCAGATTCTTCCCTCTCCCCAAGGTTTGTTGTTGTTTCTTTCTTGTTTGTTTAGTGTTATTTCTGAACTAATTCTATTAAGCCTGCATTTCTGTTATGCATGACCACCATAATCTCTTCTCAGTTAGCTTAGTTGTTAAGTAGTGATTGGACAAAGATTTTCTTAGATGCCTGGAACCAATGAGTCTCCCAGTCTTTGCCAAAGGGCTCTGGGTGTGGCATAACTTGAACTTCAGCTGGAGTTTACAATTCTACCATAGCCTTCACCTCTTGCTTGCTTAGTGTCTCAGAGTTAGCTGGAGGTGACAATTTAGGGTCTTTTAAGGCTTCCTGACCTGTGCACAGTGCTGTGCATATGCATGATCTTCTAGATTCCATAACTTTGATAGGTATTGATAATCCTATTCAATGATCTGGAAACTGACGACCAAAGGTGTTAAGTGACTTGAATAAGGTCTCCATCAAGCAGTGAAGGACCCAAGATTCAAACCCAAAGTCATGCTCTTTCTGCTCCAAGAAGCAAGACACCTTCAGTATCCATGGGTATTCCTCTTCCATGCTCAAGGGTAATCTTGGCTATAACCCAGCACCTAGGCCTTCTACACCAAGCTTAAGATTGAAAGGTCGGCTCTTGGGAGTTGGCAAGGACCTGGTCATAGAGATTAGAGTCAAAGCTAATTCTAAGGAATCTCAAGAATGGAGGAAGGAAGCCTCACTCCATGTGTGATAAGCCAAAACTGTCTGTGCATTCTTAGAACTGGGCAGAAACTTCAAGGCCATTACAACTGACATCAGCTGTCTTAAAAGCTGTCTTTTGCTAGGCTCTCACTACAGGTACTTGATCCTATAAGGACTTATATTAGGTCTATGAAAGAACAGGGGAAAAAATCTCAGCAAATGGCATAATGCGGTGGTATATAATGCCAGAGTCTAAGATCTTAACTCCTAGGATCAACTTTTACTGAATCCCTGCCATGGAATCCTCAGACAGGGAACTCACTACCTTCTGGGGCAACTCACTTAGGCCGCTCTAATTGTCAGACAAACAGCTCAGCATTAATAGAGCAAGCAGAGTCTTCAGAGCCTAGAGGTTTAGCCCTTTGACTCCCGCTCTTCTGATCTTCATGATTTTTCCAAGTCACTTCCTCTCTCCAAACCTCTTTCCTTATCTGAGAAGTGGAGAAAAGGATGCCTGATTGACAAGGTTGTCAGAGGATGGATGACATAAAGCCATCGGGCACACTTGGTAGAACAGTTCAACAATGGCAGCTATTATTGGGTTCTTCCATTAAGGAGCTGAAGTCTGTGTCTTGGCAGCTTCCACCCATTGTCCTTCTCTTCCTTCAGCCCAACTTCCCCAATTGGTACTTTCAGATCTTGCATACATCAGTTGTATTGCCCCTTTTTATTTATGATAAACCACTCTACTCCCTGAACAACTTCACAAACATATGATTTCCTTCACTACCATATTTCCTCCCCTTTAGAGGAAGGAATACCTGCTCCTCCACCACCCACAGCATGAGAAGGTCTGCAGGCTGCTCTGGCCAGCAGAGAGAAAAAAGGTACCTCTTAATTCCTCATTCCAAAGCTTGTACCTCTTTTAATGAAGCCCAAGGGCACCTTTTCTGTTGGTTATGCCACACTGTGGGACTATCCAGGACTACCTGGGACTTCCTTGTTTGCACCTAGATTTGTATAGCACAAAGTCAATATCTTTCCCAACCCTTTCATTCATTTATTTATTTAAACTGATGCCTGTGTCTTTTTTTTTTTTAATGCATCTTGTTAGTGTTAGCACATGTCCCAGGCTCCTGAAGCCCTGATTGTCACATCCATCTTTTTTTTTTTTTTTTAAGATTTTGTTCATTTATTTGACAGAGAGAGAGCAAGCCCAAGCAGGGGAAAGCAGCAGAAAGAAAGAGGGAGAAGCAGGCTCTCCAATGAGCAGGGAGCCCAATGTAGAGCTTGATCCCAGGACCCCGAGATCACGACCCGAGCTGAAGGCAGACGCTTAACTGACTGAGCCACCCACACCCCGTCACATCCATCTTAAAGCATCAACTATAATGAAAATAAATCCTACTACATCATCTGATTTCCTCCTATCTCCCCATGCTCTTCAATGCACCAATTGCAAATGTCTTAGGTAGATGAGCACCTGAGGCTTGTTCAACAAGAAACAAGACTGGGGCCTGGAAGATGCTGGAATTAAGTCCACAAGGATTTATTGGATACCTGACATGTAGCAGCCATTTGTAAGCCCCATGCCTCATGTGACCTTTGCAACCATCCTCTGCAGAGATTGTCACAAACCCATTTATAGACGAGAGTTGGTGAGGTTGAGGGATTCACACAGTGTCGTAGTGCTGATAGCTATAGTGATGGGGCACAAATTTGAGTTTCTCTGACCCTGAAGCCTATAGTCTCTTCCCTATATTGTCCACGTTCCCCATTTTGCTAATAGGGTCTGTGAGCAGTTCTCAATTTTTTTTTAAGATTTTATTTATTTATTCATGAGAGACACACACACAGAGAGGCAGAGACATAGGCAGAGGAAGAAGCAGGCTCCATGCAGTGGGACCCGATGCCGGGACTCCAGGATCATGCCCTGGCCGAAGGTAGGCACCAAACCACTGAGCCACCTAGGCGTCCCAGTTCTCAAATTTCAAAGCACATAGAAATCATCTGGAAAAACTGCTTAAAAAAAGGATCCAACCTCACTCCTCAAATTTTGATTCACTAAGTCCAGGGTGAGGCTTGGACACTTTGATGAAGCACTAGTGGTCCACATGCAACAGCCCTTCCTGCCACCCCAGGTACTGAGCTCCAAAAGTCAATTCTCAAACCTTGCTCAGTGATCAGATCTACTTTGGCTTGCTTCCTGGCCAAGCCAGCACAAATAATGGCAGCAAACCTTTTCTGTAGGTGAAAGGGAGACAGGTGGAGCCCTTCTCAGCCTCTGACTCTTGCTGTTCCCATGGAATTTTTCAGTGTGGACCCTAAACCCACCATGTTCTGTGACCTTTGATTAGCTTTTCAGATCTGGCCAAAGGAAGCGGGAAACCCCAGGCATGGATGTTGCAATGGCAGATTATTTAACACAACTGGAGTGCTCTCTGCACCATGAATTCCCCCACAGTAGAAATGAGACATTCCTGGGCTGCCTGCCAGGTCTTGTTTCCGACCAGGAGTGTTTACACAGAGAAACAAATGGCTCTTTGCCCACCCACCGTGGCTCATCATGGTTGTTTCCTCCCCATTGCAGCAAGATGCTGCATCAAATGTTAGGATTTAAAGACGCTTACTTCACAGATCATGTAGACTTCCCTATCTTCACCTGCCATCAAGCTAGTCTGTTCTTAAAGGCACTCCTCTTGGTCACAAGATAAAAAGAGAAAACTGCTCCTTCCTTCCTTTTCTGTGTGTGAGTAATGATTGAATCTTTCTCGTGGTTAATATGTGGTGACAGGGTTTCTGCAGAAAAAATCTAAATTTAATAAGAAGTCCGTGGGCTCTCTGCCTGCATTTTGCTTGTTCTATTATGGAGACACTCAGCTGAAGTGTCTCTGTGACTTTAAACAAGGTATCTGAGCCTCTGAGGTTCCTTTCCAGTAAAATAGGGATAACAATCCTAACTGCCTCTTGGTTATTAAGTACCTCGATGACCATGTAGTGCAAAGGGCCCAGCAAAGTCACTGACACATCATGGGGGCTCTGTGTCTCTACATATGTTGTCATCACTTTCTGCATCTTGCTATACACAGTGTGATCTCCAAAGAAGCACCATCTACATCACCTGAGACCGTGCTGGAAATGCAGGATCTCATGCACCATTCCAGACCTATCCAATAAGAATCTGCATTTTGACAGGTTTCTTGGGTATGTGCATGTACATTACAGCATGGACAAAGCAGTTAGCTTACTAACAGGGTGGGGAGGCTGGGAGTAGGTGTGACAACAGCTTTCTGACTAATTTTTCACCTTTTTGCACTGTTCGCCATCCCTGCCGAACTGTGACAAAATATATTCCATCTCCCTGTGGGAGTGATACTCCTTTGGTAGAACTCTGGCCTCCTCACCCCTCCATGTGTTCATGGTTACCTATTGCCTAATGGATAAAGGACTATTCTTTATCCATTCTTGAAGTGGCATTCAAGTCCCTATCCAACCTGGACCAGTCCCACCTTTCTGGCTGTGGTACCTGTAGATGCTGTGCTCTAGCCACCATGGGCAATGTCTGTCATTGCTGAAAGGCAGACCTCACTTAGAGGTCTCAGCTCCTAATTCCAGAAATGATTCCCCAGCCCCATGGGGTACTGTCATTTCATTACCTTCACCAACTTACTCAAGCTCCACTTTCTGAAATGCTCTTCTCTGTCTCCAAAACCCTACTCAATCTCCAAGGCTCAGGTCCATTGTAATTGTCAGAATATGTACAGATCAAGCTCAAAATGGATGAGCTCTTACAATCAAGAACTTGGATTTTTCACTATCCCACCAACAATGCTTTAAATCCCTTTGGGAAAGTCGCCTGAACTTTTGAGACTTGGGTCAACACTATCTGGGTAAAGGAGATAATAAAGGCGCCAACCTCAGAGAATTGTTATAAACATTCCTTGAGGGGCTACTGTGCCTATCTCAGTGACTGGCACATAGTAAATACTCAATAAAATGTAGGCAAACCCATTACAGTGTAAACCCACTTTGGCATAAATTCCACAGACATGTACCTATCTGTGGTTTTTTGAGCATTATAATCCTGGTACCTGGCCCCGTTTCTGACATACAATATGTGTTCAATAAATATTTGCAAAAGTAAATAAGTAAACAAATAAATCAAAATATTTGCTAAATATTATAAAGCTCTGTACAAATAAAAGGTTGCTATTTTGTTTGTTTTTATTTTAGCTATCAGAATTTAGATAACTTGAGAGAGACAGAGATCCTCAGTTTATTATTATTGTAATTGATGACTTATGCTGTCTTCTAGCCCCATGGGAGTGGTCTATGACTTCTTCACAAACAATTCAAGGGGTATATACTGTGGGGTTTCCCCTCCATTATTCCAATGTCTTATCTGATATGTCTTTAATCTTTTATCCATGCAACATATCTGTACTCCCCATAATAATTATGTTGAGCTACAGTCTTCTCTAAAGCCCTGGCATCACCAGTTAGAATGCCAAAGCTCCAACACTCAGCCCGTGTCCAACTTTTCTGGGGCCCCTGTCTGTCTTTGATTATTCCTCAACCTCAAAAACAGAAGAGATGCCTTTTCTAAGAAATAATAAGAGAGATCTCAACAAGACATGGACCAAACACCTGGGCGAGGGACTTAGAGAAGGATAGCTCCAAAATGGCACTCTCAATTAGAAGGTCAAGGACAACCCAACAGGCCTGTTAGGTCATGCAAATCACAACTTCCCAGCATCATTGTCACCATCTGCTCTCTTCCAGGCCATCTGTGATGCTCCCCGCCACACACTCTCTACTCTTACTGTGTCTTCCTCAAATGTACGGACTCACGCTAAAGAGGCCAGAAGTGATCTCTTCCTGTGTGCATATCTTGTCAAATAGTAGAATTGCCTACAGGTCTTGTGAAATTGTAGATTCTGAGTCAGTAGATCATAGGCAGGATCTGAGATTCTGCATTTCTAGTAATTTCAGGAGATGAAGAGGTTGCTGGTCTGTGGACCACACTTTGAATAGGAAAGGTCTACTCTATTGATGACGGATCTCATCATTCCCCTGGAACCTTAGGACCCCAGCCCTCTGCTAAATATTTTTTTTAAATGTTTTTATACTATTTGTCAATTATATCTAAATTGAACTGGGAGAAAATGATTTCTATATACTGAAAAGCTATCTGAAGTATGGAAAATTTCTTCTGTAGATTACATAATGCAAATTAATCATTGACAGTAGATATGGAGCATTTTACATGTGGAATTTAAATGTTTACTGTCTAAGTTTTTGAGGTTGCTTAGTCCTTATCATAGAAATATTAGCCTTCCTTTGTCAAACACGGCCTATGCAGTATTTTGTTTGTTATTCGGAAGCCCTTTTTCTCTTTTTATGCTATTTTGCAACTAACATTCCCTTCATGATCTAAGGGATCTTTCTTCAGATAGCAATCAGAATGAATGATTATTGGTCATCTGTCAGCAGAGCTGATGGAGGTATATAAAACAACAACAAACACTTACTGAGTATTTCCCAGAGGTCAGGCACAATGCTAAGTGATTTACAAGAATTTACTTCATTTAATCCTCAAAACAACCTCATGTAGATAATCAATTTCCATTGTAAAAATAAGAAAATGAAGGTCAAGAAAAGTTAAGTAGAGTTTTTCCTATTCCTCAGGTCTAATAAGCTGTAGCGTGAGGATTTGAACCTGGGTCTGCATAGTTCCAAAGCTCAGAGTGTTACCAGCTACTAAACATTTAAAAAGAAATTTAAAAAAATATAAAAACATCTTTTAAAGATTTTATTTATTCATGAGAGCCACAGAGAGAGAGGCAGAGACACAGGCAGAGGGAGAAGCAGGCTCTCCATGGGAAGCCTGATACAGAACTTGATCCCGGGACCCCGGGATCACAATCCGAGCCAAAGGCAGATGCTCTACTATTAAGCTGCCCAGAAGCCCCAAAAAACAATTTTTAATTTAAAAAAAGTACAAGAAAATTCAAATACTCTTTGGATATCTGCCCAATTAACAGTCCCTTTTAAGAAATATTAATGTTAAAATTTAAAACTCACTTAAAATAATCTCATTTCCTTTGTGAACAGATGGCCAGAATTATATCCATGAAACTTTTTTTTGTTGTTGTTTTTTGTTTTTTGTATTTTGGAAAAGTAGTAGGCAATCATTGTAAGACTGGGCTTCCAAAAATTGCTCATGTGCTGCACTGAATCAATTTAACATGACGAAACAGCCAGCAGGGTTTGAGCTAGCTAGTAGGGGCCAAATCAATCCTTTAAGTATTTGTTTATTCAAGTCTATAACTTTGTTTATTTTTCATTCTGATACTTTATAGTAAAATAAATAAAATCTTCTCATTAAAGTAGACTAAACCTTCTCTCATAAATATGTTGAATTGTGATAAAAGAATCCCCTAAATTAAAAAAATTTAACCACTGATCATTTGGAAAATATTGCTTTATGGAATTCTGCAGACATTCCAAATGTTGACATATTTTATTACATAGTGTCAAAGATTATATTCACTAATCTCACCACCAATCTCAGCAAAGTCTTCAAGTATTGGGAAACTATCAAGTTCACAGTGGTAGATACAAGTTTTTACAAATTCTAATTTTCTTTTTTTTAAATTCTAATTTTCAATATAATTTTTCCCCAGCTTTACTGAGATAAAAGCGACATATAATCTTGTATTAGTTTCAGGTGTACAACATAATGATCTGCTATGTGTATATATCACAAAATGATTGCCGCAGTAAGTCTACTCAACAGGCATCGACTTACATAGCTATTATTTCTTTTTCTTGTGATGAGAATTTGTAATATCTACTCTCTTAGCAACTTTCAAGTGCACAATACAGTGTTATTAACAATAATGTCCATGTGGTATATTACATCCCCATAAGTATTCATGTTATAACTGGAAGTTTGTACCCCTTGACCAACCTCTCCTAAATACTTGTAACATTTATTATACACCTACTGCATGGCAGGTTACGGAACAGGCACTTCAACTGACTTATATGATGCAATTTTTTCATATCCCTGCCTTTGTAGATGAAGAACACAAGTCTCGGAGAGATGTATGGAGATCTTTCAGTCCCTGAGATGTGGAACTGGAGGCTTGAGCTCTAGCTGGGGAATTATGGCTGCAGAAAAGAACTACCATCCTGAAAACACTAGATCACTATGGATGTTTGCTTTGTGTATTTTTTTTTAATTTTTATTTATTTATGATGGTCACACACAGAGAGAGAGAGAGGGGCAGAGACACAGGCAGAGGGAGAAGCAGGCTCCATGCAGGGAGCCCGACGTGGGATTCGATCCCAGGTCTCCAGGATCGCGCCCTGGACCAAAGGCAGGCGCCAAACCGCTGCGCCACCCAGGGATCCCTGCTTTGTGTATTTCCATTTCTGCCATTGCAAGCCAGTCTCCATGATCTGAAAGTGGATTAGCACCCACTTGCTTGTTATGCACACAGGTGCATGTGAATAGGTTTTTCTCAAGAAAATGGGCGCCATGCCATCTTTGTTAGAGTTGCCAAGGATGCTTGTAATGAGTAATATGTATGTCCCCATCCCAGATAATGGCTGAGACTGGCTAATTTTTCAAGTTCCCTTTCTCTTCTGGGCATTAGACTATGACTCCCAGGCCACAGCATGGAACTCTGGAACTAGTTTTCATGGATGGGATGTGAATAGTAGTAATATGGTCATCTCTTTGCTGCAGCAATTAAGAGCAGGTGCGCCTTCTCCGCACTCTCACTTCATTCCCTTATTTGTGGATTCCGAGGCTACAGGGACTGGTAGACCCCTAGTTGGGGGAGTCTGGGTCCCCAAGTAACCAAAAGAAATCGAGAACTCCACCCTCACTGACCCATATTGGATCGTGGCTTGGGAAACAAATCATTATCTCGTTCAGACCTTGAAACTGGGTGGTTGGTGGAAAATTTGCCTTCCCTGATGCATATATCTAATGGATCTTGACAGGAAGAGCCCAGAAATCTGCACTTTTAAAAAGCCTTCCTGTAATTCTGAAAAACTAGAATTTCATGAAAGGGGTCGGGCCTGAGGCACAGGATGGAAATGCATTGGTGTGGCCTCAAGAATTGTGTAAAAGACAATGATAGCAGTAAACAATATGTTTTCTACCACATATTGTTTCTGTGTCAACTCCATTTCTCATTTCTTCCTGATAACATTGAAGTCTAAGCATACCCCTTATAGACTATCAATGGTAACACGTCCTTTCTTGCAGATAGATAAGTTAATTTCTGGAATGTGAGCTCAATCTCAGAGCACTCTGATAAGTTGATTGAAAATAGAAGTCACGGAACAGAGCCTGCATGCACATCAGGTATTTTATCCATCAAAGCAGCAAAACTTGAGGATGATTCATCTTTATTCTCATATCTGTCATCTTATCTGTCCTTCCAAGTCAGAGACCAAGCCCTGGAGCAGTGTGAAGGTTATGGCTAAGTGAAAGCAAATAATAACATACCCAATTTCAGACGTGGGAAAGTTTCTGTGGGTCTGAAAATTTCTCTCAACTGGCCTCCTAGTGACTCTTGTTTCTCTGCCTTCTTCAGGATGCTTAGTGGCACAAGAACATGGTAGCTCTCTCTACCTCCAACACACACATACACATACATGTGTAAATAGTACTCATGTCTAAAGCCCAAGGAGAGAGTCCCTTCCCTCTATTCTTGCCTGGTATGGGTACTGGCTGAGTTGGGAAATAGGAAGAGAAGAGAGTTTTTGTTGAGAAGAAATTAATCTCCTGGGGTGCCTGGGTGGCTTAGTTGGTTAAGAGTCTGCCTTCAGCTCAGGTCATGATCTCAGGGTCCTGGGATCAAGTCCCACATCAGGCTCCTTGCTCAGTGGGGAGTCTGCTTCTCCCTCTCCCTCTGCCGCTCCCCCTACTTGTGTTCTCTCTCCCTTTCTGTCCGTGTTAAATAAATAAATAAAGTCTTTTTTTAAAAAAGAAATTAATCTCCCTCATCACCTTCATGGTGCATAATGGGCCACTCCTCTGTTAACCACTCACTGTTCTATTAGTTGCTGGTGAATGACCCTTTCTCCAGAACTGTGGGAGACTCTATTGGACTCTGGCAAGGAGAAGGCGAGGGTGGAGAAGGGATGGTCTCTGTCTAGCTCTGAAATCACAGCATCAAACACCTGGTTCAAGACCATAGGCCAGACAGCCCCAAGATTGACTTCAAAACCAAAATAAGAAATCAGGAAATCCACTGTACCTGCTGCTCCAGACTAAAAGAAATTGGCCTCTGCCCTTTCTGAACCCTTCTTTAGTCCTTGAACCACTTCATTTGAAAATCTTTAGTGATTTAACATCATGGTTCTTTTCCTGTGCAGGTAGCTGACGAGGCCTAGAGTTGGAACAAGGCCCACTAAGGCAGCCAGACACCACAGTCTTCTAGGCAATATATCCGGCAGCCCCGGGCCCTTTTGAGTTCACAAAATCTCTGAGTGAAGAGCCATCTGACAACAGGAGGATGGGTCCCGGGAGACTTATTATCATGTTCTCTTCCTCAGTGGGCTTCAGCTCAAGAAGATTGATACCTGCCTTCCCAATTCACGCACACACCTGTCCCAACTGCCTACTATTTCTAGCTGAGGTATGGTGGTATCCTGAGGCCTTCTTGGCTCAAAAGAAAAGAGCAAGATCCCAAAGTCAACCCTTCTTACGTAGCAAACAAAGGCCATGTCCAGACTCTGAAAATTCAAAACTGAAGTTTTCCTGCTTTGCCAAATCAGGATGTTGTGGGCCATACAAACTCTCATCGCAGTAGGTATAATGTTGGGATATAATAAGTTGCGCAGGGGGGTCCACAGACCCTGAGGGCAGAGAGTTTTCCTTGTTCATCACCATAATGACAAGAGGATAATAAGCATTCAAATAAATAAGGGAAGGAAGGAATGTCAAGTGCTCAATTCTCTACATGCAGTTTATAAAATCCAACCTAATCAAGAAGAACTATCTCTCCAAGATGCGAGAAAGTATAGTAGCTAAACTATTTGGATCTAGAAGGCCGACAACCCCAACTTTGAGCTCAATGTGTGAATCATCAATTATGTAGGTTATGTCCTACAGACCCAATGATCTGGTTTGAGGTTAAATCGCTCATGTGACCTTATTCTTACAAGAAGTTTCAGGAATCTGGAACTGAGTAAACCAAGCCACACCCAGTGACTCTGAGACATGGAAAAACCAATAAATAGTTGTGTGCATTGGGTGAAAGACTGCTATAGCCTTGCCGCTTGCATTACCAAATCAAGAAATTAAAAAACAACAACAACAACAACAACATAGGATTCTAATTGAAGCCACATTTCTGAGGCTGGGTGGTAACTACCACAATATGACACAGGGCACTCTACACTTCTTTTTCCAAAGATGTAGTCTACTTCCTTTAACTGCTCATGTTCCCACCTCCAAAACTGAGTAAATTGAAAAACTTGTTATCAATGCCTCTGTGACTTTGAGATAATCTGCCACCAAAATGGAATGGGACAGTTGGCTGTACAGAATGTTCTGGTGAAGGGATCAGTGTGCAGACATCTTGGGAGGAAAAGTGGAGGAGGGGACAGAACCACAGACTTTGTAGTCACAAAGTCTTGGAATCACACTGCATTCTGTTACTCCTTAGCCTGATCACCTTGGGCAAGTCATTCAGGCTCTCGGACCATCAGGTTCCTAGCTGCAAAATGCAAACAACAGCAGACATGGGCCTTGCTAATGAAATCTCCTACATAAAATGCCCTTCCCTAAGATGAACACAGGTCGATCGACTTGAGTTCAGCTCTCTTCTCTCCTCTTCATCTCCAACCCTCCTCATCTCACTTTTCTCTCTACTCTGCTCCTTTTCTAACATTTCACTCCATCCCGATACCTAACACATGCTGACTATCTTGTAGAGATTCAGGATGACTCTAAATACATCCCACCAAATACAGTCAAATTCAATACCCTTCTGGTCAACTCTCTCCTCTTGAAGCCCTGGCTCTGACCTGTGGTTCAGCCCAGCTCACTGTTGAGAAGCCCTGGTCTGCAGCAGGTATTCCAGAAATCTTCCAGAGTGGCATGCCTGTGTCCAAGGGCCCCCCTGGGTCACTGACAGTCTGAATAAGGGCTTAGGGGAAGAGAGAGATGCCCAAGAAGATCTTTTCAGGGTTTTGTATGTGTGACCCTCCTTCCTCCCACAGTGGGCATACTTGCCTATAGCATCACCATCTCTGCACCAGCCATGGCACATGGGCATGAGGTGACTCCTTTGGAACCCAAAGCACTTCCCACACATTGTTCATAGCCTGGACCAGATGATAAGTCTTGATGAATTTGTCTTATCCTTTCCCCCAAACACACACACATACACAGACACAGGAAGATGACAGCCACACCAAGGCATGCTTTGGGTCATGTAGAATAGCCCTGTGACCCTGGATATGCCCCTCACCAGCTGTGTGGACTCAAATAGTCAACTGGCCAAAGTTTCACTCTTCGGGTCTGCAAAATGGATTTCTTGCAGGTATTGGGAAGAGTAAAAGGAAAAGCAAATGATGATCATTTCTTTCTTTCTTTGCATATGTTTGCATCTCATAGCCACATATCAGGTACCAGGAACCAAGTTCCAATTCATTCTCCCTCACCCTGTAGGGTATGAAGCCATAACTTGGAAAGACACCTGTGTGTAAATGGCGCTGACGGGTTGTCTGTACACCATCCCCAAAGGGTGCCTTGGCCCCTCCTCTGAACCAGAGGCCTTTCAATTACTCAGCATGGGGGCTGTTCTGGCCAGAGGGGACTTCCCTTTGGACTGGCCTGAGAACAGCTGGTCTGGCCCCCCAGGGGGTTGTGGTTCTGCTCCTGCTTCCCAGGCCACCTAACTTCCCATTCCCTCCCTCTGTATCCCAGCCAGACTTTGAACACTCAGAACCTGAGGACTCTAGCTCAGGATTTTAACCAGATGTCACCCAGTGTGCCCAATATACCCAGGCCCATTGATGAGGAGTTCTAGCAGATGTGGGTGTGGAGTCTACTAACAGCATGACTGGTTCTCTCTCTCTCTCTTTCTCTCTCTTTCACACACGCAGACACACACGCATACACATGCACATACACATTCTACCCTGGGTTCTGCATCCTGTTATATAAATAAAGAAGCTGGTGCTAACATTTTTATGGCCTGATCTTAATAAAGGGAAATGTGCTGTTTCTATAGTGGGGCCCCTAGACACCACCCGCCACACGATGCACGCAGGCCACTGCATATGGGTCACTGCCATTGGAGAGATGGAAAATATGGGAAGGGGGCTCACCTGCCGGGAAGGTCATAGGACCAGTGCAGTAGGACTTTGTCTTCTCAGGTCATTTCTCAAAAACATCCTTGGCTAGGTTCTCTGCATGGGGAAATGAGGCCAAGCCCAGGTGACAATGTGAGGCAACACCAGGGCCAGACATATCCTCACACTCGTCACCCAACAGAATCAGGTTCTGAAGCCCTGCAGTGACGGTAAGCTTCCTGATGCTTCCTGCCCTGCTGCCCTCTCCTCATTAATTCTCAAAGGAGCCAGGGCCAGGAATCCAAGCCAAACCCTGATTCCTCTGTGAATGCCCCCACCCCATCCCTGCTGTCACTACTACTAAAAAGCCAGAGTCCCTCCATTTTCTCAGCCTTCAGGAGAAAGTTTGGAATTCCCTCCCAGACCCTGAAATTGGGAAAGCCCCAGCTGTGTTTATTGTCCCTAAAAGGCAGAACCATCCTCACGAATAAGCCTGTACTTGGAGCCTGAAGGCAGGTCACTGCTGTGGTCTTCTTCCAGACTGACTTGTGGAGCTGCTTGGTGGCCAGAGATGAGGCCACTTAGCCACACTTTCTCTGCTCCCTACAGCCAGCCAGCCTCCCGGGTTCTCAGGGCTTCTCCTCACCCCAGCAGGGGATGAAGTCATTGCAAGTACTCCGTGGTCTGAATCCTCGTTATAATGAGAGGGAGGCCAGAGGGGACCTCAGTGCATGAACACCGCCTTCACAACCTCTGCCACCATGCCTCCCAGAATCAAGGTGAGATGCCTAAAAGTGTGTGCTGAGCAGATCTGAGGAGTAAGGCTTGACTGTAAACTTGCACTCATCAAAGGCAGCAGCAGCACCTTACCCACAGCTCAGCTATTCTCCAGAGGGAGGGCAGGCCATGTGGGAACCAGGCTGGGTCTTACACTCCCAACTGGGAGGCAGAAGACCTGGCTCTACCTCTCCCCAGCTGTGCAATCTTCATCAGTGCTTGCCCTCTCTGGACCTCCATTTCTTCCTGTGTTAACTAGCGATGATTAAACGGTGAGGTTTAAAGGAGCTAATACTCCTCGTCTCCTCGCCTCTGTGCCTGGCGAGTGGGGGCCCATTAGGGTGTGCTGGCGTCTCCCCTCCTAACTCTGGGGGCTGACCATTGCATTCTGAGGCCCTCCTTCACCTCCCCTGCCTCACTGTCAGCACATCTAATGTGGTTTTTCTGGGAAGTTTCCCTTCTCATTTGTGAAATACACAACAACTAAGGACTGTTCTAGTCTTAGAAGAGGAAGTCCTCCAGTCCTGGGGCCTTTCCCCAAGTTTCACGTGAGGACCTCTGCCCAGCCATCCAGAGGGCCTTTGGCAAGACTTTTCTTTCCCCAAGTGCTCTTCTATGAGACAGCAGCAACTCCCCACCATCCCAACCCCCCAGAGTCTGCCAGGAGCCACAGCTGGACAGATCGGAAGTGAGCCAAGTCTTTCCTGGGGCTTCCCCATCATCCATCATCACCACCTCCCACTCCACTTGTCCCTTTCCTCAGCCCTCTTGTCCCTATACTCTGCCTAGCCATCTACCTGGTGAGGCCCAGGTCATCCGGGTCTATCCCAAGTGCCCTCACCGAGATGTGTGTGTCCTCAGTAGGCCTCTACTGTCAGAGCATCAGTTCTGGGAGCCCTAGGCTGTGTTAATGGCTGAGAGGCACTCCGAATAATTAGCCCAGGGCGAGACATATGCCACATATGACCTCCTAGCCCCTGTTCTCCTAGACCAAGGCACTCAACAGCAGTGAATGACTAGTAGGGAAAAACATTCCCTTTTTGACTATCTTTTAATCTCTCATCCAAACAAGTAAAGCCTCAGCACTTATCAAACTTCCCCTTCTCTCTTCTCTCTGCCTGTCTCTCTCTCTTCAACAAGAGAGAGTAAGCTCAGAGCTCAGAATGTCAGGTAGGCAAATACATCCAGTTCAAATGGGAAAACAATGTTTATTTTGATTGCATTTATAGCAAGCAATATTGGTTTAAAATTTATAGCAGTTATAAAATGTTTCCTTTCAAAACACATCTATTTAAGTAAAAAAAATCATATTAAAGAAAACCACTAGGTATATCAGAGAACAGTGTTATAAAGACTTGTGGAAAATCACAAAGGTAGAATGCCAAAACTGGGGATGTGCTTTAGCTGAACAGCACATCCTAACAAGGAGAATTCTAAGCTCTTGGGACCCGCTGGTGAATGAGTTGCTTGGATCTCAGAATTTGATAATGTGCACATGAATCTCAGCTACAAGGGTATCATGTACCCCTGGAATGAACATCTTTTTTCTTCTGTCCATTCACATAGGGTTGTTAAAAAAAAAAAAAAAAAAAGCATAACCCAAAGACTAAGACCAAACTTTTTTCTGAACACGAGTCTCATCCAGCACCAGATCTGGGCTCTGAGAGGTGATATGGGGCAGGCAGGCCAAATCTCCAGACTTACAGATTGGCTGGTGAGGTCTGGGTTCACCAGTCAGGTGAGACTGGCGCTAACTGGAGGCAGGCTGGGGGGGCACATGGGCCTCTGGGTTATGGTTGCACCTGTGACATGTCTGATTCAGGATGATGTGCCCAGACAGGTCTGTACAGTGTCAGAAGGCTAGATAGTGAGTTTACAGGCCATCACTTGTTAAGATAGTGCCATAGGAAGACCACACAAATAGGAGTCAGAAGCCCTAGATCTTAATTTCAGGTCTGATTTCAGCTGATTGTATGACCTTGACCAAGTTGCTTTCCCTCTCCAGACGAGTTTTCTTCATCTGTTGAGAGAATTAGAGGTGAACTTCACCAAGGCAGGAAGTACACCTGTTTAATGAGTTGATACGTACCCATTGCCTACCCCATGGGACATTTGGATTATTTTCATGAATTAAGACGTAAAGCATCCAGCAGAAATATCCCACCTCTTCTAAGTCCTTGGAAACAGTGGGCCTGCTGATAACTGTCATTCCCTCTACTATGCTTTCTGCAATGAGGCTGAATCCATGGCAGGGCAACAAGGACAAAGTTAAGGAGCCCAGTGGCTGTCTCTCCAGATTCTGAGAAACTTAAAGGTGTCAAATACATAGATCCTAGTTCCCAAAGCCAGCAAGGCACCTGTATGCAAGGCTAGTTCTGCAAACTCTAGCTTTCAGTTTTCCCCAGAGCAGAATGCTCCTGGAGCAGAAAGAGAAAAATGCTAGCTAACTAGAGGGAAAGGCTAAACAGCTTGTTATTTTCCTCTTGAAATCTGTCCAAGGACGTATGTTGCAGCAAAAAGCCACAGGAAAGTGTGTGGACTTTCCCAGTTACAATGATTAACAGCTGCTCCTTCTTTTTGCAGCATCTGTGGGCTTGATAGTGACCCTTTTGTTCTCCAGAAAAATCACTGATACATTCCTTCCTTCTGAACTCCAGACACCCACGAGGGTGGACCTAGTTGACTGCTTTGCAAGCTACTTTGGAGCGGGGAGGACAAATAAGTTTCTTTCTTTGGAATTTCCCTTGTGTTCATTCAGCAGAAGATTATTAAGCACCATCTCAGTCCAGGCATTTTCTATGTATTAGGGAACCAGGAGCCCCAGGTAAACGAGTGGGGGATGGGGGACAGGCAAGACCATTCGAATAGAGAAACACTTGTTTGGGGCAAGCATCAATGCTACAGAAATGTAGAATAAGGGAATCTTTTCTAGTCTTGGCTTCCAGGAGGAAAAGGGCTTCTGAGCTGGGTTTTGCAAGATGAGTAGAATTGGCTGGTGAAGAAGGGTAAGATCCTCCAGAAAAAGGAAACGGCTTTTGTCAAGACCCAGAAATGTGATCTTGATGGAAGGGGTATGGTGAGGGGAGTCCCTGCAAACCAATTTGGTCTTTCTGAAACCAGTGTGTTTGAAGTTTGTAAGGAGAGTTGAAGCTAGAGAAAGAGAAAGGGATCGAGTCATGACCAAGCTCCGGATAGGCACACTGAGGACCTTAGAGTTTATCCTGAGGGCACAGGGAGACCATCGAGGGGTTCTCAGTAGGGAAGAGACTCAACTGGATTTTAGTCTTTTGGCATCAGGGTGGAGGATGGGTCAGAGGTGTGAGACTGTGGGCTGAGAGCCCAGCTAGGAGCCTTGCCATACCTAGGAAAAGCATTTTAGGAACCCAAAGAAGAGCAACGCCAATCAGGATGGCTAGGAGAGGGCCAGGCTGGGAGGATAAAGTAGCTAGGAGAGCCCAGGCAACTGACGGTTTTTTATTCAATCTGCTGAACCAAGAATCATCTTGAAGTCATGTGCCTGGCTCTACCAATCCCAGGACCCCAAACAACTAATCATGCCTTTCGCAGACTAGATCACTGATAAAGCTTTGTTAAAGGATGCAGGGATGAATGAGTGAGTACATGAGTACTCTGTCCTTAGCTTCCATCTAGGGAGAGTGGGGGTCCTGAAGAGGGGAGGGTGTCAGGAAACCCTGGCCTGCTCCCACAGAAACCTCTCTTTCTCTCTGAGAGGCCCAGCTGGAGTCAGTGGGCAGAGGCCTCTGGGCAAAGAGTCAACCTGGAGGGCTCCCCGGGGAGCAGCTGGGGATTTCTTCTTGGGTTTGGGGCCTGGGCAAAGCCAAGCAATGGAAGGTACCCTGAATTTATATCCCAAATCAGCTACTTAACCACTGAGCCTCAGTGAGGGTGACCTCACCAGCTTGCTCTGAGTACCTGAAGAAGCAAGGCTGTCAAAGAAGCTTATGGCAGATCAGTGCTATTACTATGAATTCATGTGTGACATCAGGAAAGCAGATGAGCCCCAGATTCAGAGATTTGGTTCTGTCATGTTCTAGCTACATGGTCCCATCTAAGGTGTTCAAGTTCTCTGAACCTTGAGTTCTCAACTGGCAAGTGGGAAGAGTGTCTATCACCCTAGGCTGGTGTGGAGCTGGGAAATCAGAGAAGATAAGCAAATGGTTTGACCAGCTATAAGATGCGGTGGACCTCCACCATAATAATGAGAGAGGCAAGCTAAGGATGACTCTTCTTTGAGAATGGATCATCTGCAGGCCTTGGAGCATTCTTCACTCTGTGACACAGGCGGGTGGCTCTGCAGTTTGGGGACAGAAATGCAAATGACCAATGGTTAGTATGCCTACACTTCAGTTTCCCTCACCAGAGCTTCAGATGGCCAAAACCATGTCTGTAAAGAGTCCTGTGGCCAGCATGTGACCCTGACATCTGACCCCCCTCCAGAGAACTTCTTCTAGTTTAAAGGCATGAAGTAAGTGACTATGAGGGTTTTATTCAGAATCCACTTTGTAATTCACTTACCAGAGGCCCCTGATGCTCCAAGAACCTTGGAGGAGAGGAAAGACTCCTTCCCAGGAAAGGAATCAGAGACTTAAGAGGTAGTCCAAGCTCTGGTCAATAATTTGCTGTGTAACTTTGCGTAAGTCACTACTTCCTTCAGGCTCTAGGATCCACAATCTGCATGGGTGCCAGTTTCCCTTCAGCGCCTGCCTATTCTCAACCCAGAGCTGCAATGCTCACATCAAATAGCCCTTTTTCCTGTGGCTGCTTGGAGAAAAGAGTCTAGAGTCTGAGTTGCGTCTTGAATTCCCTATGGACCTGGGTGAGAAGCCAGCTGGCCCCAGGCAGGTGGAAGTCCTGTTTGTTTTTGCTAGATGCCAATAATGGAAGAGAGAGAGGTTTTTTATGACTTTCTTTTTCTTAGAAGGTTTGGAAACCAAACACTCCTGGAAAAATCTACATCATCCTTCAAAAGGGGATGTCTAATGTAACCAAAGCTGCCAGTTTAGATGATAAGTCTCAAGAAGACAAAAATGAAATGAGAAAGAGAGAGAGAGAAAATGGAGAAACAGTAAAAACCACTGCAAGGAAAAAGGAGCCACAGAAACTGATGACTATAAAGGGAACAAGGATCTTAATCAAGGAGGAGAAGAAGAATTACATTGCAAAACACATCCGAGAAACAAGAATGAGGAGGATGCGGTTTGGGCTGAGATGTGAGAGTAGAGCCTACTATAGGCCACACCGGGTTTCTAATCTGGAATCCAGACCCACTTTCTCACCAAGAGGCCTGGCAAAGCAGCATTGGAGAGTCCAAGGCAGGTCAGATGTAGACACAGACCCTTCCAATCCTTGCCCAGGTACTTTCACACATTTGACCTTAAACAGGTCATTTGACCTCTCTATAATGGCATGATTGTCCCTGATCCGCTCATACTGCAGGGTTGCTATGGGTATGAAGTGAAATGATGCTAATTCTGGCCTGTGGGAATGAGGCCTAATGGCCCCATCCGTTGGGGAATTTCCAGAACTGAGATACTTCCTTCCTCTGCAGCTGCCCTTGAAGTGAAGAAGTGATGGAACAAAGGAACTTCAGTATTACACAGAGATTCAGAGTCTTATCATTTCCCTTCTACAATTGAGGGCTCAAATAGCTAAGAACTCAGCCAAGGTATTACACTGAGTCAGTGAGAGGGGTCAATCTGTTGGAGTGATGCCCAGGGTAGCTCAGACCCAGTCAAAATACAGTCAAAACATAGAAACCAGATTTTTTTCAGATTTTAACTCCCTTACTAGCTAAGATCCAACTACTCCCAGGTTCTCAAGTCATTCATTCAGCAAACATGTGCCTAGTACTGAGCTCCTGTCTAGCACAGACTGGGCATTTAATTACTATTTTTTAAGTAAGTGTAAGTGAATAAATAAATAGTGAATGAATAAATGCCAGGCCCTCTCCTATGTGTTGGGATAGAGTCAGAAATTAGGTAGATCCTGTCTATCCTCACTTCCAGTGTGGCCCAGAAGACAAATATATGAAGAACCTTTAAAATACAAGGTACATCAAGTGTCATAGGAAAAAAAGTGTAATATTTTAAGGGAACACCAAGGATTGCATGTCAAAAGGAGTCTGGAAAGACTTCTTGGAGAAGACCCAGAAACCATTCCAGGCAGAGGAAACTATGCGTGCCAGGGCTGTGTTCTGGGAGAAATGAGCCATTATGTGGTACTATAGCCTAGAGTAATGAAAAGAAGTGATTTGTGAGATATGGCCTAGATGGTATGCTGTGGCCAAGCTGGGCCTCCCGATGGCCATAGGAAGAAGTTGGATTCTATCAAGTCAATACAGAGGGCTGCAGAAACTCTTCTGGCAGACCAGATTGGTGGTTTAGGATAGATCAATTTATCCTCAGTACAAAGGATACACTGGATGGCAGAGCTTCTATTTGGCAGAAAATCATATTAAATTGTTTTAATAGAATTTAAAAGAAGGTGAGTCATTTGGGACAAGGAAGAAGAAATGATTGCAAAAGATGCCTCAGAGGTGCAACGGACAGGTCTTAGAGGCCAAATGGATGTGATAGGAAGAAAGGAAGAGAATCTAAAGCTCTGCTTTAAAGCTTGGCCATCCATGTGAACAGGCAAATGAGTTCTTGGTGGGCCAGGCAGATGTGGGAGTAGCCTGAGACCAGAGATGAGCAGCCGGGATGTATCTGCCTTCCTCACACTCAGCATGATACCTAGCAGCAAGAGGCACACACAGCGACAGCATTAAGGGATGATTTGGGGAACTTTAAAACCTCTCCTTAAAAACTTTCCATAGACTGTGTTACCTGGGTGCCTCAGTGATTGGGTATCTGCCTTCAGCTTAGGTCAGGAATCCAGGATCCTAGGATCAAGTCCTGCATCAGGCTACCCACAAGGAGCCTGCTTCTCCTCCCTCTGCTATGTCTCTGCCTCTCTCTGTGTGTCTCATGAATAAATTAATAAAAATATTTTTTAAAAAATTCTCCATAGACTCAAAAAGAGAGAGAGAGTAGCAAACCAAGAAACAGACTTTTAACAATAGAGAACAAACCCACGGTTACCAGAAGGGAGGTGGGGGACGGTGGGCAAAACAGGGATGAGAATTCAGAAGTGCACTTGTCGTGATGAGCACCAGGTGATGTATGAAAGTGCTAAATCACTATCCTGTACACCTGAAACTAATATCACCCTGTATGGTAACTAACTGGAATTTAAATAAAAACCTTAAAAAAAATTCTCCATAGACTCTCTGCCCAAAGCCTTCCTGAATGAATAAACTAAGGGGAAAATAATGTGTCATGTATGGAAACACAATCCCAACACCAGTCCTATAGCCTATCTTCCAACCAAACTGATTCCCCAAGGTCCTCTCGGGCAGAGACGTCACATCTGCCACAGGGATTTAGTGCATCTTGGTTGAAAGAAGAGAAGGAGGGAAGGGGAAATACCAAGAAGGAAGGATGTCTTTGTTGGAAGTGAGTGATATCCAGGCGCAAATGCTCAGTAGCTAGCCTGATAGAAATACAAGTCTACTGCTTCCCTGGAATATTTTGCTGAACAATGAGAGTTTAAATGTAGGAGTCCACAAGAAAAAGGGTCTAGACCCAGAGTAACACATTCAGCTACCACGGGGGCCAGGTAGAGAAGATAAGTGAGTGGAAGGAGCCCAGCAAGAGGTAATGGAGCACCTATGAAGGAGGGGGGACATCCTTGGTGAACCCAGAAATGTATGCCTCATCCAAAGGGACAGCCGCCACTCTGCTCTCATGAATTGTTGCCATGTGGGAATGCAGACTCCGTGTTGCCAGCTCTGATTCTACCAAGACAAACCAGATGCCCAACATTTTAAGTGAGAAGTCACCCAGTTTTATGTGTTAGCAATTAATTTTCTTCTTTTTTAATCACAGTGCAAACAGAACCAAGTTGTGGGCCACTACCAGTTTGCAAACCATCGTGAAGAGTGGGAGTAGAAGTATGAGTCCCTGGAGAAAAGCAGTATTCGGGGATGCACGGAGAAGAGGAATCAGTGTTCAAGGAAGCAGCAGAGAGCAACATGAGAAGAGAACAGAGCCTTGGACACAAAGGTGGGCAAGATTTTCTGAAAAAGCAGGCTGCAGATGGCAGTGATTTCACAGGGGATCAGAGTTGTGAAGAATTCTCTCCCAAAGTGATAAGAAGGTCACTGATGGGGACAGCTGGGTGGCTTAGTGGTTCAGCATCTGGCTTTGGCTTAGGTCGTGATCCCAGGGTCCTAGGATCAAGTCCTGCATCAGGCTCCCCGCAGGGAGCTTGCTTCTCCCTCTGCCTGTGTCTCTGCCTCTTTCTCTCTCTGTCTTTCATGAATAAATCAATAAAATCTTTAAAAAAAAAAGTCACTGATGAGACTAAGAATTTCAGCTGACTGAAGGATGTAGAAAGTACATGACAACAGGTTAAGGAATGAATTGTGGGTGAGATTATAGAGTTCACAAGTAGAGACCAGTTATTCAAGAATTTTTCCCAGAAAAAGAAGGAAAGTAAGAGAGAACGGCATTACTTGAGAGAGGGCAGGGTTAAAGGAAATACATTTTTTAAACAATGAATACCTGAGTGTGCTGGTTGGGGGAAGGGAATGGAAGAGGAGAGAGAGAGGGCCAGAGATCTCATAGAGCTCACAGAGAAAAGTTCTAAAAAGGTCTGCAGAAGTTCAAGGATGTAGATGGATCAGCGATCCAAAATAAGAGGGACAAGCTCTTCTACATCAGGCAAGAAGAGATATGATAACCTGAAAACAGTGGGTACGGGCACGGGGGTGAGCACTGAGGGAACTGGACCTGCAAAGTCTCTGCTTCCCCCCCACCCCCGCCCCGAGGTATTTTGTGTTGCATCCTGAAAGTGGTGGAGCCTGAGATGTGAGGGCTCGGTGAGGTGTGCTGTGCTTCTGCGGGGTTCAGGGTCAGAGAGAACCAGGCATGTGTCCCAGCATTGCTGGCATGCTCATCCAGGACAGCCAGACTCCAGCAAGCCTGAAGGCCCCAAGTGGCAGGAATTAGGGAGCAATCAGATGGCCTGCGTTTGGGCACTGGCACCCGGGGAGACAGAAATACAGCGGAAATGAAGGAATTAGCTAGCCAGAAAGGAAAGGAAGCCAGGTAGGGGCAAAGGGCCCTGGAGGAGCTGACGCAGTGCCTGTGAAGTTGCTGAAGGGGAAGGAAGTAGAAGGCTGTGGTCAAAGAAATGGATTACTAAATTGAACTCCATGAAATGCAGAAGTTCAAGAAGATGACAAAGTCCAGAGAGTGGCCACAGGGCTGAGGCTGAAATGATGTGATGATGAATTCACTTGAACAGGGACGAGGGCATGTTAGAGGACTTCCCTATTAGCTCCTTTACATCCCCTGAACTTTACCTTCTCTTGACCCACCACCTCCTTACTAAGGCTTCCATGGACATGGTGGGCAGAGATGAACTCTCGGAGGAAGGGAAAGGAGGATAAGCAGAAGGAAAGGACTGGACGTGCATGTGGACGACTGGCCTTGGAGTGGGAGCACTTGGATTTCAGCCATGCTGCTTCCCAGCTCCCTCGTCCCGAGCAAGCTAACCTCTAAGCCTCAATGTCCACATCTGTAAAATGGGGATGATGATATCTGTCTTCTCTACAGTACAATGCTCTTATTAGGTTCAAAGAACTCAATGAATCATAAGACATGTGCAAGGAATTATAATCATGGGTGCCTCATGGCCCACAGTTTTGAAATCTTTCCTTGTTAACTGCACAGAAGTTCTAGGAGACTTTCGGTAAATACTTAAAATTAATGGTAATCATCATCACGAAATCAGAAGCATGCCGTTGTAAAGCATGTCATAGCTCGAGAATATAACTACACTGGGAACGTGTGATGTACTGGAGCAGAGAACTATCTACAGCAAAGAAATGTGTGTGTGTGTGTGGGGGGGTGTACCCAACATAGTCCTTTTTTGTCATCTCAGGGTGCAAATCTTCCTCAGATCCTTTATTATGTTCAGCTAATCACGAGAACCCCAAGTTGTCCAGATTAGGAGGAAATTACACAGTCTATGCTTAAGCGTCCCCTCCCAACTTTGTCACGATTTCTAAGAACCTCAAGGACACATTCACTCCAGCTGCCAAACCCTGATGCTCAATTTCAAGTACAGTGGCCAGAGCTCTTGGCTGCCATTGGTTCTGGCACTGCCAGTGACAGTCCCCACATCACCCAAAATCTGTCCCTCTTCCTTGCTCTCACTCTGTTCCCTGCAGTCCTGGACATGGTACCCTGGGGTTCCCAAAGTTGCAATGTCTTCCATTCACGTCGGCAAGTTTGGCCATGCCCTTAAAGTGTGACTATTACATCAACACGGGAGAGTGTCTAATAAGCTTGGACTCGGTTCCTCTCCCCTGAAGAGGTCGTTGGTCCTTAAGCAAATGTATCCATTCTGTCTCCCGTGTCCAGCTCTGCAGATAAGGGGTGTTAGGAGGGGCAGTCATTCCCTTTGACCACCAAACAGTTTCCCTCCCTTCCTCCAGGACAATGAGTGCCTATCTACAATGCAATGAGTGCCAACTTCTACAGCTTCAGTAAAATTTCTCTAAGCAAAGAAGTAGCGGCAGTCTCGCCGAAAAAAGTTAGGCTCTGTGCCACCGGGCACTTCCCACAGCACACACGTGCGTCTGCACAACTTGTCTGCACTGATTTGGGAGTGCACTAAAATCCTAGGAAACTTTCTTTTCCCCAGGTTAAAATAAGCCAGGCAGAGATTTTCAGGAAGGAATCTCTGTGGCACCTGCAGCTCTGATTTTTCCCCCTAATTCATCCATTCATTACATAGGTGTTGATGCACCCAGTGCTGGGTGCTAATGCTGGGGAGGCAAGTGTGAACACACAAGCTAGGGTCTCTGATGGTAACTGTCTGGCTCCTGCTTGCTTGCCATTCCCACCCCATCAACAGCCCCGAGGAAAGCAATGTGCTTGTAAAGTTTCTCTTATTACCTTGGCTATATTTTGGGGCAACATATATGTTGCAAAGTTGAATTACTTGGTAGTGCTTGGTTTTAAATCCTTGCATTTGAGTCAGAAAAAAAAAAATGTGTGTGCTTTGTGAAACCCTCCTCCTTCAACTTCTTCCCTCCCCTAGGCAAATACTGTCTGTGTGCTCATCCAGACTCTCTCAGGCTCTGATTTACAGTAAATGCAGAGGAGCTTCTGCATGGAGCCAGGGCTTTGCGACCTGGGGCTGTACCAGTATGCCAGCTGAAACCGTTAACTAAGAAAGAGCTTTCTGTGGCAGGGGAAGTTTCGCTTTTTTGGGATGCAACATTTTGCTACCAAGAGAGAGAAGTGGTCCATCCCCAAAGAAGGATCCATGTGGCCCTTGAAAATCACTCTTGGCTAGTGCCTCTTTGCTGTCCCCTCAGCCCTACCACTAACTCTTCCCCAAATAGAAGCAATGGGGAACTAGGGAAACCAACAGTCTTGCTTCTCTGCTCATTTCCCTGTCTGATACTAAACCATCTTGCAAGTCAGGTATCTGGGGAAAATATTTGAGATTCTTGGACTGTTTGTAAGTTTGAATGGTATTCATTGAGAACCTGCGGCATGAAAGACACCGCATCAAGTGCTAGGATCCAGCACAGGCAAGAGCCTTGAGGTAGGGAGGTGGGAGGGGGTACAGAGAGCTCTGGAAGCAGAGGGCAAGACTGAAAGCCACTTGAGCTTTGAAGGCAGATGCAAGGGGAGTGCTGTCTGAATGTGAGCTTCCAGCTTTCTCTCTGGGGCTCTTCCTCCCTAACATTCAGCTTTTTGTCGGATGCCCAAGGCTCTCCCTCTGTCTACAGGCAGACAAGAGAACACAGGAATGAGAAGGAGCTTAGGAAATCGAAACCTAACTGCATTATAATACACATGCCAGATAAAGTTTCACAGTAAGACATGAAAGGAGAGGTGCATGCGCTTGCTGCCTGGGACTGGCACAGGCACCCGAGGCTGCCTGCAGACTAGTTTGCTCAGGTCCTTGGAGTGACACAGCTCTTTACTCGGTGCTTACAAAGCACCCTTGGCTTATTATTTCACACAAGTCTCATGACAATGTTAGAAACTGTCTTACTAATCACACTTTACAGAAAAGGCTCAGAGGGGTCAAATGACTTGTGCAGGGCCACACAGCTAGACAGAGTCAGAGCCAGGCCTCTGGCCCTGGGGTTCTGACACTGCCTGGGGCTCTTGCCATGTTTCCAGGTGGTCTCTCCTTCCTCTCCCTTCTTTGGCTCTTTCTCCTAATGTTTCTTTCCTCTTTTCTACCTGTGTTTTTTTTTTTTTTTTTCTACCTGGCCAGCACAGCCTCTGCTTTGTATAGCCTATGATTTCACCCAGGGTTGTCCAAATACAGGCTGGGAGGGCTGGGCGGGACAGCTTAGAAAAAAGAAATATAGGGGCACCTGGGTGGGTCAGCAGTTGAGAATCTGCCTTTGGTTCAGGGCATGATCTTGGGGTCCTGGGATGGAGTCCTATATCTGGTTCCACACAGGGAGCCAGCTTCTTCCTCTTCCTGTGTCTCTGCCTCTCCCTCCACGTCTCTCATGAATAAATAAATAAAATCTTAAAAAAAGAAAAAAATACAGCTTTCCATAGAATAATTACAGATTGTGATTCAGCGGGTCTGGGGTAAAGACCAGGACTCTCTATTTTTATAGGTTCACTGGTACTTAATTATTTGGAAGGCATGGATGCCTTTGCTAATCTGATGGAAACTATGGTCTCTCTCTCTCTCTAGAAAAACACACAATCACATAAATGTGGAAGACGATTCTAGATAGTTCTTGAAACCTAGACAAGAGCCACAGAGAAGAACCCTGGTCTGGACAGAATGAACTACTCAATCGCTCCCCACCCTGACCAGCATTTCCCATGCTTAACCCTTTTAAGCTTTGTTCTAGCAGGACCATGGCCCAGTATTCATCATCAGCATCACCTGGGAGCTGGTTGGAAATGCAGGATCTCAGGCCCACTCAAGACCAGAGATTAGAATCTGTGCTTTAACAGATTTCCAAGAGGATATACAAGGGCTTTACATTTGCTGCAAGTCTGCTCCAAACTGTGCCCCCCACCCCGCTGAACAATCTCCCAAGCTTCAGAACCTGCCAACCCTCACACTCATCTCAGAGGAGCCACTGCGTAGCCTTCTCTGAGCCCTTAGGGGGGACTCACAACCCGGCGTCTATCCAATTACTAGCTGTGGTGTGAACGTTCCCTTAAAGCAAGGATTCAGTAAAGGTTGGAAAATGCTTCTCTGTTTCTACCCGCCAGCTTTTCCTGACCTCTGTTTCCCTGTTTCCCCCAGCTCAGCACCTTTACAAGGGCATCGCAGGTGTGCTCACCAGTCCCCCTGATACTGCTCAGGCCACCCTGGTTGAGGAGATTCCCCCAGTGAGGAAAGCGACTTCTTCCCTACTCTGCTACCCTTAGTTATGGTTTCTCGGAGGGGCTGCGGCCCCCCCTCACCCTGCGATTATCCTAACAGTTTACTTACACTCACCCCCTCACCCAAGGCAGCCCCTCACTGTAGAGCTCCAGTGCTGTTGCATGAGAACTGGCCCAGAGCAGTCTAAGTGGCAAGCCCCTGGCTTGGCTGAGACACCACTCCCTTTCCCCAACTAAACCAGGCAACTGCAGGTCAATCTTTTCCTTTCTTTTCCAGAGGCTATCTCCACCTCCCTGACCACCTCCATCCCCCCACTGCACCCACCACCACCATGGTGTACCCCTCCCCCACCCCCAAAGTATCCTTGGCTCCTTCATGCAAATAAACCTGGGTCAGAGCCATCCCCACAAATGCCTACACACTGAAAGCTTGGGGGGTGAACTAAACTCAGCCCCACTTCCCATGGGTACTTAATCATTTCTTCTGGAAAATAAGCTTCATGTCTGATTCATGTAGCCCAGTCCCCTTCCTGGTGCTCTGCACAGAGTAGTTGCTAACTGCAGGAGTGCTCTGATAAGGAGACAGTGCAGGATGTGAGCAAAGGTGCTCACTGAGGGCCCAGAAATGGACCCACACTCTACTATGAGTCTTCCATGTCACTGCAGGCCCACCAGTGACTCTTTCTTGGCCTCACTTTCCTCATCAAGGAAATAGGAAGATGATCTCTAAGGTTCTATGCTGATCTGACATTCTGTACAGGAATAAAGAACGGATTTCTAGCCCTCAAAAGGACAAGGATTGTAGAGCTGGAGGCCCAGGAAAATAGGCTCTGGTCCACCTGGAGCCAAGAGCTAACCTGGAAGGAGACCTGGGGGAGGTGTCTAGGAAGGATCTCGCCACTGCAGAGTCCACTGGATATCTCACTCAAAGGCCAGGAAAGGGGCAGAGGAAGTAGAGGCAAGGGGGTTCCATGCTAGATGGGGAGGGGAAACAAGTGACCTTCAGAAGAGAACTAAGGCAGGGGGCTAGGTGCTGTCTGCTGATATTTCTAGAAAGCTCAGTCTTAGTTCCTCTTTCCATCACCCCTGACAGTGAGTGGGAGTTGGGGGTGATGACAAAGGTCCACGCGGAGGGTGCCTATGGGGAGCCAGCCGACTGAAAGGAAGGAAAAGAGATTAATCATCAATTAGAACTTATCCATTCCTCATCTCTGAGTTGATGTGCAAAGGGTCCCAGGGGGACTGCATATTCTAGGGAGCTGCCAAACTTTGACCCTGCCTCCCTCAATGCCCATCTTTGGGCTTTTCCCTTGTATGCTTCTGAACAGGGACCCAACCCAGATCTTGCACTGGGACATTCCCAGCACAGCCCCACGTGAGATGGCCCTGGCTCCAGTCCCAGCATCTGGAATGCAGGCTCCAGCCAAACACATTATTTTCCATGGGATCCGGGAACTTCCAAAGCTGCCTCAGAGTGGGAATTTCCACTTGTTTCTCCTCCTCCGTGACTGACCTTCCATCTGAAGTGAGCATCTCAGCTTGACAGTGGAAGTGGGAGGGAGATAGCTATCAAAAGACTTTCTCTTCTGATTCCCACCGTTTCATCTTGGATCTGTTTATTGTCTCACACTTGTAGAAACCAAGTCACTTTCCAAAACTAATGATCCTTCTTGGAAATAGGAACTTAGTTTCAAATATTCAGACATCCATCTAAATATTCCAAAAAGCCAAGGAGATTTTCTGTGTGATCACAGGCCAGGTGGCTCCCCTCTCTGAAATACAGTTTCCTTGTATCAAAGAGAAGATGTGACAGTACATCATCTCTCTAGGTTTTTTAGTTCCATAGTCCTAGGACTGACCATGACATGACTGAACCAGGATCTCAACATCTTTAAACTTGTTAACCTGAACAGAGCCCAAAAAATGAGTGAATTCCATAGGGCAATGGGATACAATCCTTCTAGCTCATGGTAAAGGACACTGAGAGATTAGGGAAGAGTTTCCATTAATATGAGGGAAAACTTCTTGGAAGTTAAGGTGAGGTGATCTGGGAAGACGTGGGTGAAAAGTCTACAGTCTATATTACTAAAAATGTTTTATTCATCTAAGAAAAATGGATTGAGCCATTGGCAGAGCACTGAGCCAAACACTGAGGGCTTTCAATGAGGACGTGGGTGGGGTGGGGTGGGGCTAGGATTAGAGGACTAGCAAGATCCAAGCAGAATGAAAATAAGGCTCCAGGAGAGGTGCAAGCAAAGCAGCACACAGATTGACTTGTTCTCTCTTCATTCTGGTTTTTTTTTGTTGTTGTTGTTTTTTAATCATACCCAAGAGTCTAGAATGGTCTCCCTGCAGAGTTGCTGCTCTCAGATTCTCTAGGAAACCAATAGCCATGGTGAGACATAAGCCCAAGCACCCAGGAATAAGGATTCTGGAATTAGTGTGTGCTGGGTGGAAAACCCAGCTTCACATGCTGTTGCCTATGGGATCCTGGACAAGTTGTTTACCTTCAGTTTCCACCCAAGGAAGTTGGGTTGTTTGGAGGACTGAGGCAATGCTGGGAAGCACCTTAGCACAGTGCCTGGCTCTTGAGAGGGACTCCAAATTGGTGGCTCTCCCTTTTCTTTGCCATTACTGGCCACTGACTCTGAACTAGACACAGTCATTTGCTCAGTAGGACCCATTCTTTTTTTATAAATGTAGTGATTGGCAAGTATTTCTTCCGGGAAGCTCTGTGCATTTTATAGGCATTGTCTCAATGATCTTATAAGAAAGAAGACTCACGGGATCCTTGGGTGGCGCAGCGGTTTAGTGCCTGCCTTTGGCTCAGGGCGCCATCCTGGAGACCCGGATCGAATCCCACGTCAGGCTCCCGGTGCATGGAGCCTGCTTCTCCCTCTGCCTATGTCTCTGCCTCTCTCTCTCTGTGTGACTATCATAAATAAATGAAAAAAAAATTAAAAAAAAAAGAAAGAAGACTCACTAGATCCTTCCATGACTACTGGGCAAAAGTCAGGCAAGCTCAGAAGCACGAAGCAATGGAATGAGAATTCTAGGCTTGGCTCAGCCACTAAGAGGCCTCAAGGAATCCTATCATATTTGCAAAAGAAAAGAATTCACTGAAAGCAGTGTGAAGGTCTTAAAGGTTTTATGACTGTGATGCTGGGGTTTTTGAGGCTATCTAAGGCAGAGCTGCAGCACTAAGGCAGGCATTTGAATCCTGTAACACTGTTTCTAGGCTCACTTGGGCTCCCTGGGAAGCCAGTTTGGATCTGGGATACCTGCAGCCACAGAAGGAGATGCTCTTGCCCACTGCTGCCTGCCTTGCTAACTGCAGACTCTACATCCCAGTGACTTAACCACCAGGAGATGTCCGCTTGTTTGGCAGATGTGGAGGAGGACAGAGGGCACTCAGGTATATTACCAGGTGGCTGGTTGAAGGATGTGTCGTGGTGGTGATGCACAGACACTGGGTTTTACACTCAGAACCTTGACAGTTTACTTCACCCCTCTGTGCCCTCAGTTGTCTGATCAATAAAAAGGGAATTAATAATACCTACTGAGTGGGGCTGGAGAATTAAAAGATTTAGCATTTGTAATGGGTGTAGAATATTCCCGGGCACACAGTAAACACTGTATGAGTATGACATGGAAATGTCTTTGTAGCACTACATGATCTATATGGCTTCTTCCAAGTATTTTTTTTTTTTAATTTATGATAGTCACACAGAGAGAGAGAGAGAGAGAGAGAGAGAGGCAGAGACATAGGCAGAGGGAGAAGCAGGCTCCATGCACCGGGAGCCCGACGTGGGATTCGATCCCAGGTCTCCAGGATCCCGCCCTGAGCCAAAGGCAGGCGCTAAACCGCTGCGCCACTCAGGGATCCCTTCTTCCAAGTATTGAACCCAATGATTCTTAGGATTCAATTCTATGGTTACCAATTCTTATAGTTCTACTAAGCTTCGATTATGCCCCTATCCTGGATTTTAAGAAGCAAACGGATTTAGTACACTGCTGGGGAGCCCACCAAAGGCATCGGGACCCTTTCCTGCTTGAAAACCCTGTGGGCTGTTGCCTAAAGGTAGGTAAGGGGGAGCACCAGATGCCATTATCTCTCGTGACCTCTGTTTCCTTGATTCCTCATTTACTGCAGTTTTCACTTCAGAGAAAGTGGAATTCCTAAGAATAATCTGCTTTGTTCATGTCTGTGGTCACTCTGCACACCACCCACCTCCATTTCTTTTGGTCTTAGCAGCAGATGGAAAAAGTGCCCAGTCCAGACTCACTGCTTCCCTCCTACTTCCTGGAAACCTCCCAGGGAACCACACTTACTCAGCACATTTATGCTTCCACTTCATCATTCATTGAGAATGATGCTGCCCTGGGCCAAACTTTCTCTGTTAGCTCCACCCTCTTTGTTGGAAATAAAAGGCAGGCAGAGCCGCCAGAGGGGCCAGAGGAGCAGAGAGGCTGAGACAACACAGAAACCTCCAGCTCTCACATCCAAGCTCCCTGCTCTCCACGACATGAAGGTCTCCGCAGCGCTCCTCTGCCTGCTGCTCATAGCCGCCGCCCTCACCACCCAGGTGCTCACCCAGCCAGGTAAGCCCCTCTCTCTTTTGTTTTGAAGCCCATCACCACATCTCTGGCTTCTCATGGGCCACTAGAGCAGGAGCATCACCCACAGTTACACTTCCAAGATCAGGAAAGTCAGAGAAGGACAAGGAGGAAGGCTGATCACACAGGTGCTCCTGGGAATTCCAGCCATGGACACCAAATCCAGTCCCTTACAGGGTTCCAGCTCTGCACTCATGCCCCTAGTGCAGATACTACCTTGGGTCCTTGAACTGGGGTGATCGAAAAGAGGGGGCCTCTGGTGGAGGGTGTGCAGAGTATTTCCAGATGTGATGGAGGGGAAAGGAGGAGACAAGGATCTGAACTGTGCTTCATTCAGTCCAGCATCCAGAGACAGGGCTCTGCAGAGGCAGTGGGTATCAGGGAAGCTCATGACTTGGAGCCTAGTGGGGGACCCTGAGCTGATCTTTTCTGGCCCTGACAATTTAGATTATTTGTTCCCTCCAGGATGTTTAAGGATGTTCCCAGGAATTATGTAGATTTAACAGCTCCCTTCGCTCTGTTCATTATCAATGCTATGTACCCATTACAAAGCAGAGGAAACTGAGTCAGCATTACATTCCAACTCTGAAGCACAAGCAGAAATACTGGGATTTATGGTCTTACCTCTATTCCTGACTTCCCTTTGCCTTCCTCTTATTACTCCTTTCTGCTATGATTAAGATCAGAAGAATCTAGTCCATCCTAAAGTGTTTTTTCTTTGTGGTCTTATTTTCAGATGCAATTAATTCTCCAGTCACCTGCTGCTATACACTCACCAATAAGAAGATCTCAATTCAGAGGCTGGCCAGCTATAAAAGAGTCACCAGCAGCAAGTGTCCCAAAGAAGCTGTGATGTAAGTTGAGTACACTCACCCTCTCTGGTCCATTTCTTCCTCGGGCAACAAGGAGAAAGCCTGACGAACTTAGGGTCAGAGACTTAGAGCATCTAATCTAATATCCAAAGGTGCCCAATGGGGAAATTGAGGACACAAGAGAAAAAGTGACTCCCAACTTTTTCTGGGTGCTTATGCAGACCCTTCCAATTTCTTTAGCAGGAGGTCAGGATGGCCCCATCTATAGGAACAGCTTGCCCTAGGTGCCCTCTTTCCACCTGCTTTCCTCTTCTTATTCCCATGGCAGCTCCATAGAGCAGAATGGGCTCTAGTCCTAGGCAGAGATCTCAGTGGAACTCCATCTAACCGTATTGTCTCTCTCCTCCACAGCTTCAAGACCGTCCTAAACAAGGAGATCTGTGCTGACCCCAAACAGAAGTGGGTCCAGGATTCCATGGCACACCTAGACAAGAAAAGCCAAACCCAAACTGCAAAGCCATGAATACTCACTCTGAAATGGAAGAATCTGAAACTAATTTATTTTCTTCTAACCTTCCCTAAATGCCCTCTGATATTATTTTATTATAATTTCAAAGAGTACAAACTTTGTTTATTGATATGCACACAATGCCTTAAGTAATGTTAATCTTATTTAAATTATTGATGTTTTAAATTTATTTTCCCCAAATACTAGTGTATTTTTTAAAATATGGAGACTTGGAAATAAACTGCTTTCCTCTGGGGGCCCCAGTTCTACCCCTGGGATGGTGTGAGGGTCCTTGCAAGGATCATTAATGCAAGACTATGTTTTAAATTCTAAAGGATTGCTGAAAATACTATTGTGGGAATGTATATTATGTAACTATTGATCAATATATATATATTTTTGTATAAAACCTGACTTTTGGCGTTTTCTTGAAGGAAATTAAAAAGCTGAGTGTAATCTTGGAGATGAGGGAGGACCATGGTTGCAGAGGGTGGACTCGGTGTTGGGAAGAATGATAATATGTCTTGGCCCTGGTCTTTTCCACTGAGTAGGCTCATCTGAGTGCCTATAGAAGAATTTTTAAGGCAGGACCCAGGCAGGCATTCCAGCCCTACCATTCAGGTCCCTGAGACCAACTGCCCACATCCCAGCTACTCTCATCACATGTTCAGCAACATCCTTATCTCCTTTCTCATAATCCTTGACCCCTGCCTTCAATCTCTCCCATAATTTAATGCTACTGCCCCCTAACTGGGATACTTTCCCTCAACCTCTCCCCATCTAAATTCTCCAGCTTGGAGTAATACAGACACCGCAGACTTTGGGAAATCAAGGAGAGATTAAATGACCATTGATAAAATGATTAGATTAGGATTTCATAAAGAAGATATGACTTGAACTTATCCTTGATGAATCCTTGATGAATGCACAAGATTTTTCTAAAAAAATAAATAAAATCTTTAAAAAGGAGAGTGCCTGAGGGGCTTAGTCAGCTGAACGTGTCTAGCTGTTGATTTTAGCTCTGGTCATGATCTCAGAATTATGAGATCAAGTGCCATGATGCTCAGCACAGACTCTGCTTCGTCCTTCTCCCTCTGCAACTCTTCTTGCTATTGCTTATACGGTCTCTCAAATAAATAAATAAATAAATAAATAAATAAATAAATAAATAAATAAAATCTTAGAAAAGGAGAAAGAAGAATGGAGGCAAATCCCTAGAGGTAGAAATGATGATGGCCTGTACATAAAAGAGGGTGAAAACCAATCAGATGGGAGCTGAAGTCCATGTCCGTGTCAAATGATGGTGAAGTTTAGAAAGGAAAGTTGAGTAAAGGATTCTGAATGTCAGTGTAGTAAGTCAGTACTCACCCTCATAAGTTAAACGGAGATATTGAAAATGTTTGGGCCAATGAGGAAGGACATGCCATGTGTGAAGGTTCAGAGATGAGTCAGTAAATGTAACTTACTGGCTTCATACAAGCCTAGAGAAATATGGACAAAGGAGAAGCTACTGCCATGATCCAGGCAAGAGATGATGAGTGACTGAATATGGAGCCCAAGAAGCAGCTTTGGAGAAGAATGAAGTAGGTAGAATGAAATGCTGTGCGTTGTAGTTGGAGAAGAAGGACTTGTGACTTAAGACATGGAAGTCCCTTCTACAACTCACAATATAAGGCAGTTTCCCTGAAAACCAGAATGTATTTCTCTCCCCACTATCCCTATTTCCATCCAAGGAGCTTGGGATCATCCAATTACATGAATAGGCTGTTTTTTCCTGAATGTCCACCTAAGGTCTATACTCCCTTTCATGGCATTTGACCTGCCTGTGAGATATTTGATCCACCTAGGCACAGAAAGCCCTTCCACTAAGGAAGAGAGATATCTTGCCCTCCTTTCCTTTTAAAAAAAGATTTTATTTATTGGGATGCCTGGGTGGTTCAGTAGTTGGGCATTGGCTCAGGGCATGAGCCCGGAGTCCTGGGATTGAGTTCTGCATTGGGCTTGCTGCAGGGAACTTGCTTCTCTCTCTGCCTATGTCTCTGCCTCTCTCTCTGTGCCTCTCATGAATATATCCTCTTTATTTTTTTTAAATATTTATTTATTTATTTATTATAGACATACAGATAGAGAGAGAGAGAGAGAGAGAGAGAGGTAGAGACGCAAGAGGAGGGAGAAGCAGGCTCCATGCCGGAACCCCAACATGGGACTCAATCCCGGGACTCCAGGATCACTCTCTGGGCCAAAGGCCAAACCACTGAGCCACCCAGGGATCACAATGTATCTTCTTTAAAAAGAGATTTTCTTTATTTATTTGAGAGAGAGAGAGAGAGAGCATGTGCACAAGCGGGAGAGTGGCAGGAGAGGGAGAAACAGGCTCCCTGATGAGCAGGGACCCCAACTCAAGGCTTGATTCCAGGACCCTAAGATCATGACCTGAGCCAAAGGCAGACACTTAACCAACTGAGCCACCCAGGTACTTCAGTATCTTGCGCGATTGAATAAATTCTGCATGGTAAATTTGCAGATTGGTTGGGTCAATCTGGTGAGGAGATGGCTGCTGTATCAAGCTAGACCAGGTAGTGCCTTCAGTAGCTCGGGAAAACCCTGGCTTGCAGGGACACTCAAATTCTAATCCCAGCACTGGCATTGACTCACTCTGTCATTCAGAACAGATTGGATATTCTGAGTCTCCATTATCAAAATGGGGATGATAATGTGTTACAAATAGGAACTCAGTAGAACCTAGGATCTGAGAATGTGTGTCTTGGCGAACTTCCATTCCTATCATTTGGAGCTGAAGAGGAATAAAAGGGATTCAGTTTCCACATTCCCAAGCCTGTACAGGGCCTCTGGTTCAAGTTGAGGGATTCCATCGAAGCTCCATGTAACACTCCCCAAAGTGCCCTAAATACATCAGTCAGCAGACAATTTATTGGCTTCTTTTTATGGAACTCACTGACCCACATGCCAGGTCCAACAGCTCTCCTTGCTTCTCCTCTACTCCTCCAGTCTGTAGCTTTGTTTGCCAAGTAGGACTAAATCCCTAATTGCAGTGGATGCCAAGAAGGCAAAGGGGAATGGAGTGCAAGCAAATAGTACATTCCCATGCAGTTGACTGAGCATCACTCTCTAAGGCCAGGCAGACTTGAGGTGGAGAGTCTAGAAGGAGGGGAGGCCAAGAGAGGGTCATCTGTGTGCTTAAGCCCCAAAGTAATCTGCTCACATTCCCTTTCCAAGCCACATCTATTCATTTTCAGGAAATCTTGAATCCATTTTTTTTTTCTTCAGCTAAGCATGGGAGTCCTTGCACTTTGCATGATGAAACTATGAGCATGAAGCACTGGCAATAGGCCCTCATTTAAGAAGGAATGCCAAGTGCGGTATATTCATTTCCTGTGGCTGCCAACAGTCTGTTCCAGGAAATCTAGGTTTTTCCTATCATACTCAAAATCTAGGCTTTTTCTCTCATCCTCTGCTCATTGCCCAATTCCGAAACTGCGTCTACATTTTTTAGTATTTGTTATAGCAGCACCCCACTTCCAGGTATCAAAATTTCTATTAGTTTCTTATTGCTACTGTAACAATTTATCACAAACTTAATGGCTTAAAACAATGCAAATATATTACCTTTTAGTTCTGGAGTTTAGAAGTTTAAAATGAGTCAGTAGGGCTGCATTGGTGAAGGTAAGAACACTTTGACATTACCTACACCACTCCTTCCCCAAAGTGGCACAGATCAGTGCCAGAAGAGACCCTTTCTGCCTGTGATTTCTCCTGTGGGGAAAGTGAGAACACTGAGGTCAGTTTCCCCAGCTCCTCAGCTAAGTGGAAGCTACCAAAGAGATCCACTTGTCTCTTGCCTCATCCAAAGTACTAACTCATTGATCTGCATGACTGAGGGGGCAAGAAGAAGCCACAGAACAGCAGATAAGACTTTGAAGGCAGGACACCTGGGTGGCTCAGTGGTTGAGAATCTGCCTTTGGCTCAGGTCCTGATCCCGGGATTCCAGGATTGAGTCCTGCATGGAGCCCCCTGCAGGGAACCTGCTTCTCTCTCTATGTCTCTGCCTCTCTCTCTGTGTGTCTTTCATGAATAAATAAATAAAATCTTAAAAACGAAGAAGAAGACTTTGAAGGCATTCAAGGGGTGTGGATCTTACTAATTGCATTAAAAACCTGCCCACAAGCCACTGGAGATGTCTCACCCATAGATCCCCCTAAATGTTCCATGGGCACCTCAGTACTCCATGAATCTCACCCAAACATCCCCAATCTGTATCTGCCTCCCTATTAGTGTTCCCAACAAAGGAAAGAACAAGCTTTGACAGACAGCTAGTGGGCAGGCAAAAAAGCCACCTGAAGCTGTGATCCAGGGAGAGACCACAAACATAAGGATTAGCTCTGCCCTTCAGGAAGCAAGACAGACTGTTAGCACTCTGCCTGGTGTGTTGCAGGATTAAGAAAATGCATGTAAGTTTAAGAAATCTGTCACAAGAGGAAGCAAGAAGCAGGGAACAGACGTATCTGCAGAACTTCTAAGAAAGCCTCAAAATCACTAGCAGGGCTGGTGGAAGGAAGTTATCTCCTGAAGTTAGTCTATAAAGGCTAGAGGGGGGTGACTACCACTTCTACTTCAAATTTAAAGAAACAAAACAGGACTTTGAGGAATATGAGAATTCAAGGAAACATGACACTATCAAAGGATCACAATAATGTGTTAGTAACTGACCCCAAAGACATGGAGATCCATTACTTACCCAAAAAAGAATTTAAAATAGCCATTTTAAGGAAGCTCAATGAGCCACAAGAAAAGAGAGAAAGACCTTTCCACAAAATCAGGAAAACAAAACATGAACAAAGTAAGAAGTTTAATAAAGAGAGAGAAATCGTTAAAAAAGAAGAAGTTCTGGAACTGAAGTCATGATGAATTAAATGAAAAATACAATAGACATCATCAACACTAGAGTGGACCAACGAGAAGAAAGAATTTGTGAAGAAGCCCTTAGAAACTACCTAGCCAGAGGGCAGCCCCGGTGGCCCAGCGGTTTAGCGCCTCCTTTCGCCCTGGGTGTGGTCCTGGAGACCCGAGATCGAGTCCCATGTCAGGCTCCCTGCATGGAGCCTGCTTCTCCCTCTGCTTGTGTCTCTTCCTCTCTTTCTTTCTGTGTCTGTCATGAATAAATAAATAAAATCTTTAAAAAAAGAAAGAAAGAAACTACCTAGTCAGAGAAGAACAAAGGAAAAAGAATGAAGAAGGCTAAAGAAAGCCTATAGGATCTATGGCATATCATCAAAAGAAACAATCTGTGAATTATTGGAGTCCCAGAAGGACAGAGAGGGAGAAGGGAGCAGAAAGCTTGTTTAAAGAAGTAATGTCTGAGAACCTCCCAAATCTGGGGAGAGATTTCAATATCCAAATTCACGAGAAATTTATGATTCCTCAAGCAAACTCAACTTTAAAAGCTCTTCTCCAAAGACGTGTTGTAATAAAACTGTCAAAAAACAAAGACAGGGGATCCCTGGGTGGCGCAGCGGTTTGGCGCCTGCCTTTGGCCCAGGGCGCGATCCTGGAGACCCGGGATCGAATCCCACGTCGGGCTCCCGGTGCATGGAGCCTGCTTCTCCCTCTGCCTGTGTCTCTGCCTCTCTCTCTCTCTCTCTCTGTGACTATCATAAATAAATAAATAAAAAATTTAAAAAAAAAAAGCAAAGACAGAAAGTGAATCTTAAAAGTGGGAAGAGAATAGAAACTTGTAACTTACAAAGGAACCCCCGGAAGGTAGTCAAGAGGATTTATCAGCAGAAACTTTATAATAGAGAGAGAGCAGTATGACATCATCAAACCACCAAGAAAATAAAACTGCCAACCAAAACACTCTACCTGGCAAAGTTGAGGTACAGAAATGAAGGAAATTTGAAGACTTGCCCAGACAAACAAAAGATGAGAGACTTCACTACCACTAGACCTGCCTTACAAGAAGTGCTGAAAGGAGTTTTTCAAGCTGAAAAGAAAGGATGCTAATTAGTAACATGAAAACATATACATCACACTAGTAAAGCTGAATTAAATACTCAAACTCAGAATACTCTAATACTGTAATAGAATATTAAACACTCCACTATAAAGGTTAAAGGACAAAGTATTAAGAATAACTATAGCCACAATAGTTTGTTAATGGTTACATTATATAACAAGAGGTTAAGTTGTAACATAAACCTAAAAGGAGGGATAAAAGGGTAAAGTTTTTGTAGGCAGTCTAAGTTAAGCAATAAGCATAAAATAGACTGTTGTATCTGTAAGATGTATTATGTGAGCCTCACAGTAACCCCAAAGCAAACACCTAGAGTAGATACACAAAAGAGAAAGAGAAAGGAATCAAAGCATTCCTTATGGGAAATCATCAATTTACAAATGTAGGCAGCAAGAGAGGGAGGCAGGAACAAGGGAACTACAAAATAGAAAACAGTAAGATGGCCATTAGCAAGTGCTTACCTATCAATATTCACCAAATGTGAATGGATTAAATTCCCCAGAAAAGGCATAGTGTGGCTGAATGGATTAAAAAAAAAAAAAAAAGACCCAACTATATGCTCCTATAGGAGACTCACTTCAACTTGAAGGACACACATAGGCTTAAAGTGAAGGGATGGAAAAGATATTCCATGCAAGTGAAAACCAAAAAAGAACAGGAGTGGGGCACCAGGGTTGCTCAGTCTGTTAAGCATCTAATTTTGACTCAGGTCATCACCCCAGGTGCTTGATCCAGCCCCCCTATATGGGGGTCTCTACTCACTGGGGAGCCTGCTTCTCCCTCTCCCTCTTCCTCTCTCCCACTCATGCTCTCTCTCCTATACTCTTTCTCAAGTAAATAAAATCTTTTAAAAACCCACAGAAAAACAAAAGAGAACAGGAGTGGCTGCGCTTTTAGCAGACAATATATTCCTTAAGCCAAAACCTTAAGAGACAAGGAAGAAAAAAGAAAGATCTCAAATTTAAAAAACCTAACTTTATACCTCAAGGAACCAGAAAAAAGGCAAATCTAGCCCAAAAGTTAGCAGAAGGGAGGAAATAATGAAGATCAGAGTGGAAATAAATAAAGACTGAAAAACAGTAAAAAAGATAGACAAAGCTAAGGACCTCTCATCAAGCCCCCTTTTCATTAACATCATCAGCAATTGACTGATGGGCTTGTAGCATGTGCATGTAAAGAGGGGTGAACAGATAACTGGTTTTCAATATCTAGTCTTTTGATCCTTGAAATATATGTGAGAGGAGGGGATGTGAAGAGTCCTGTCTCTGATTCAAACTAAGCAGGTTCACTTTGATTCTGTTCATAAATTTGGCTTCACTTCTATTGTTTTACTTGAAATAATATAATAAAAATAAAATAATAATATTTTTCTAGGTAATCAGATATTTTAAAAACCACAGTAATATTCCATGATTTTATTATGTGCCTTATTATGTGCCATATGGTTCAGAGAGCCTATGAAACAGATAGTGATTTAAAAATATGTCTGAGAATTCTTCTATGTTCCTCAAATTAAGAGATGTTCTCTAACTTTGCACCTGGGAGCCTTAAACCATCATGTAAACTACCCATATCCAGCTATGTAGATGGCCCACTGGAGAGACAGGGGTGGAGGGAGAGAAACTTCCACCTGTTCCAGTCCTCAGCTATTTAAGACCTCTCAGCTCAGACACCTGACATTGAGTGAAGGCCTTGAGAGGACCCCAATCCCAGCCATCATCCACTGCAAAGATGTAAAACAAAAACAAAAACAAATCATGAGCAAGAACTTCTTGGCTGAGGCCAGTCAAGTACCATATCCAAAAGTAAAATCAATGATTGTTCTCACTTTAAGTCACTGTTTTCAGATGGATTGTTACACAGCAGTTGATTACTAGAATAGACACTACAATTTTAGGTTTTATTCTAAGAATACTGAAGTCTATTTTTCTGCTAATGTTCTATTATTGTGTTCTTTGGGTTTTAGAAAAACCAACAGGATTTAAAGCAGTAAAGGATGGTTTTAGTTCATTTTAAAGCTCAGCCAAAGTTTTATTGCCTTTCTCTGAACGCTGTCATCCTTGAGATGGTATGTGAGAGGAAAATTGGGGAAATCCCTTACATCTCTTTGATTTGGTAACCCTACTTCCTTTCTTTTTCCATATAAAGTGTTTCTTTTCAAAAAAGCAGAATCCTTAGTAAGAGTCATAGATCACATATTGCCTGGGCATAGCCCACACCTCACATACCAGCCCTGAGTTTGGATGGCAAGCAGGCCAACATCAATCACGCCTTCTCTCTCATTTCCCAATATCTTCCCCAGGGCAGGGCAATGGCTCAGCTGATGTACTCTTCCACCCTGTGATTCATTTAGAACGAACTCCTGTTACCCACTCACTTTCTTCCTGTTTGCTCGTATAAAAGGCAGGCAGAGCCGCCAGAGGGGCCAGAGGAGCAGAGAGGCTGAGACAACACAGAAACCTCCAGCTCCCACATCCAAGCTCCCTGCTCTCCACCGACATGAAGGTCTCCGCAGCGCTCCTCTGCCTGCTGCTCACAGCCGCCGCCCTCACCACCCAGGTGCTCACCCAGCCAGGTGAGCCCCTCTCTCTTTTGTTTTGAAGCCCATCACCACATCTCTGGCTTCTCATGGGCCACCAGAGCAGGAGCATCACCCACAGCTCCATTTCCAAGATCAGGAAAGTCAGAGAAGGACAAGGAGGAAGGCTGATCACACAGGTGCTCCCGGGAATTTCAGCCATGGACACCAAATCCAGTCCCTTCCAGGGTTCCAGCTCTGCACTCATGCCCCTAGTGCAGATACTACTCTGGGTCCTTGTAGCAGTGTTTGGGGAACTGGGGTGATCGAAAAGAGGGGGCCTCTGGTGGAGGGTGTGCAGAGTATTTCCAGATGTGGTGGAGGGGAAAGGAGGAGACAAGAATCTGAACTGTGCTTCATTCAGTCCAGCACCCTAAGACAGGGCTCTGCAGAGGCAGCGGGTATTAGGGAAACTCATGACCAGGCGTAGATTGCTCAGAGCCTAGAGGGGGACCCATGGTTTCGGTCGCCCTGTCCTGAGGATTAGACTATTCTATGAGCCCCTCCTAACAACAACCCAGAGTTGTCGCCAGTTTCTCTTCTCCTCTCAATTAGCAGTCATATCCTTCCGTTTTACAGTCCATGACAGTAAGACTGAAAGTTTTATGGCAGAAACACAGGACTTAGGGTGGGTGATTTCCCTTTCTTTGACTCTCCTCCTTACCGTTCCCTCCTTTATAAATAGAAAGTCCCAGCACACACCTTAAATAGCCTTTGTTGTTGTTGTCTCAACAGACGGGATTAATATCTCAACCACCTGCTGCTATAGATTTACCACTAGGAAGATCCCCATCCAGAAGCTGAAGAGCTACAGAAGAATCACCAGCAGCTATTGTCCCCGGGAAGCTGTGATGTGAGTGAAGCCATAACCACCCACACTCAACACTTGGTCTTGAGTTTTGCTCCCAGGCAGTGGATAGGGTTATTATCAGACTGAGTTGGAATTTAACCCTCAGGTGCTTAGACCATCTCTAATCTAATCCTAGAAATCTTCCTATGGGAAAAGTAAATTCAAGAAAATAGAGACTTCCCATTTATAGCTCTTTGTCCAGGCGTTAGCTCAGATGTCAGTTCCTTCATCCAGGAGAGAAGATGGCTTTACCTGGGGCAGCAAAAGCAGCTGCTTCACCTGAGTTTCCTTCCTTCCTCCCCTATCACCCCAGGCTAATGGGCTAGCCAGTTAGAGGGCCTCCATCACCACAAGCTAATGGGCCATAAAGTGGGTTACACTACCAGGTTGAATCTTCAAGCACTCCATCTAAATGCCCTCTCTTCCCACAGCTTCAAGACCAAACTGGCTAAGGACGTCTGTGCTGACCCCAACCAGAAGTGGGTCCAGGATCACATGAAGTACCTGGACAAGAAAACCCAAGCCCCAAAGCTGTGAACAGTCATGCGCACAATGAAGCCAAGCCAATGTCCAGGAAACAATTTATATTCCCTATCCTTTCCAACATACCTTCTGAGATTATTCTACTACAATTCTAAGGAATATGAGATTTGTGCAATAATGTGAACCACAGTTTTCTTAAGTAATGTTTTATGTCTTCTAAGTTGTTAATATTTTAATTTAATGTGCTCTGGAATCGAATGTGTTTTAAATGTAAACCCTTGGATATATCACATCACTTTAGCCCCCTAAAAACTGAAGGATGCTCTCTTTTCTACCTCACTATAGTATTGCGAAGATCCTTGCAAGAATCAATGCAAATATACATATATTTAATTTTTAAGAGGGGATGTCCCTATGAAACCATAATGTTATTGTAGAACTGAATATTTATGTATGTACAACTCTTGAATTTTCACATAAAATATATTTTGGATAAGACTTGACTTCGATGGCTTTTTATTTATTTAATTTATTTATTCATGATAAACACACGCACACACACACACACACACACACAAAGGCAGAAGGAGAAGCAGGCTCCATGCAGGGAGCTCGACGTGGGACTCGATCCTGGGTCTCCAGGATCACATCCTGGGCCAAAGGCAGGCGCTGAACCGTTGAGCCACCCAGGGCTCCCCCTTTGATGGCTTTTTAAAGAACAGGATAAAGATGGTGGGGGTACCAGGGAGAGGAAGGCTGTTCAGAAGGTGGGGTTTGTGTTAGGGAAGAACAGGCATGTGATGGACTCTGGGCTTGCTCCCAAGCTGGGCTCACCTGCATGACAAGAAGAGTCAGGCTGGCTGGGGCCAGGTTTAGCCAGCTCCACAGCTCTAGCTGACATCAGCTTCAGCCTTTTGTTCAAATGCCTTCTTCCTTTCCAAAATAATTTCCTTTCTTACCATCCTACATACTACACGACTGTTGCATCAGTCTCATGGCTGGCTGGTTTTCTTTCTTCCCACCCTTGAATCCAGAATAATACAAGTGTCACCTGCATTGAAGAACTAGTGAGGAGATCAACAGATGACCTCAGAAATTTTCGTCCACATCTGGGAGTCACATATCTTAAAGATTTCTATCTCTACAGGTTGAGGAAGAGCAAGGAGGGTAGGAGGAGGGTATGGATGATATGAACAAGGAGGATATGACAAGCCAGCATACTGACAAATTCTTGATAACTTCAAGTTGAGCTTCTTGGAGAGTGAAGGAGAGGGTTGCATCAACACTCCACTAGAAATCTCAAGGTGTCATGAGAAATCAGACACTTTGGTAGCAAGCAGACAATTCATTGGTGACCATTTGCTGCCATCATTGATGCTCAGACCAGGTCCAACAGACCTTTCTGTCCTGCCTCCAGCCTAATAGTCCTCATCCCCAAACATCAATAAGAAATGTAGTCTCAAATGCCAGTGAGGAACAACAGCAGGACAAGCAGAGGTAGGAAGGAAATAGATACTATAGTGCAATGAGACACAGCAAGTCCTGGGGAGCAGGCAATATCAAGCAGAGGGTCAGGTAGTAGGACAGGCAAGGAGAGATAGGTTCCATGTGCCCAAGCCCAAAAAGAATCTGATCACATTCTCTTTGTCAAGCCTATCTTTTCTTATTTAAGGAATTCTGAATTCATTTGTCCTCACTGGGCCTCTTGGGACACAGAGTGTTAAAGAGAAATTCCAAATCACAACCAGGAACAGAAGCTCATACATAACTGGGCATAGAGTTTAATGGGATTCAAAAATCAGAGTGGGTATACCACTAATGTGCCTAGTAAATTAGGGAAAGTTATTTTCCCTGACCAGGCCCCCATTCATGGAGATTTAGACACATCAGTGGCTCTCATATTAGCATCAATATCTCTTAGATACTAATAAAAACACAGATTTGGGGGCACCTGGGTGCCCAGTGGTTGAACATCTGCCTTTGGCTTGGGTCATAATCCCAGGGTCCTGGGATCTAGTCCTGCATCAGGCTCCCCTCAGGGACCCTGCTTCTCCCTCTGTCTATGTCTCTACCTCTCTCTGTGTGTGTCTCATTAGTAAATAAACAAAATCTTAAAAAAGAAAAAAACAATGCGGATTTCCAGGTACCCTCACCAAAGATTCTAATACAGAGTGTTGGGAGGGCAAGGTGCCCCTTCCATCTTTTTAACTGGTTCCCAGCCCTGTCTGCAGAAGCAGAGTACACCCTGATGTCCTCATTCAGATCAGTGTGGTCTCTGGGCTTGACTTATGCCTCTGGCTTAGACAAGCATGCCTTTGGTCTGAACTTTCCCACCTCCTAGATTTGGCTGGTAAGTATGCACCAGCCTTGAAATAGCTGAAGTAGTAAATGCCCACCACGTGTTCATGTGCTCTTCTACATTTTCCAGCCCACATTGCATTTGTTTAGGGGCCATATGACTGGATTCTAACCAAGTGGGTGAGAACCAAAATAATCTGGACTTCTCTTCCTCTGTCATGCTGACCTTGGAGGCAATGTTCTCTAAAAATTTCAGCCTTCAGATGGAGGAAACCCATCTCCTTAAGCCAGTGGAGGAGAACCACTTGGCATACCCTGTTCTGTGACACACAAAAGCAATAATCCTTTGTTAGGTTGAGCCACTGAAGTTGGGAGCCTAGCTTAACCCAATTAATAGACTTGGTACCATGATCATGCGTTGCTAGTAGAAACCTAAAATGTGTAGTATTGATTAGACATTTGGGAGTAGGAGGTGAGGAAACTATCTCAGGTTGAAATGATGGAGAATCTTGTTACAAAATGTCAAAGCTGTTGGATCCTCTCTTCTGAAATTGTAGCTCCAAGGAGAGAGTTTTAAAAATATGCATTAGTAATGCATTGGTTGTTTTTGTCTGCATTGGTCAGAGTATTGAGAGAACCAGAAACTCAGGAAAGCATCGACTCATTTTAAAGTAAAAATGAAATGGAATATAGTTCACAAATTCAGAAACTTGCATTTGTTGGAAAAGCCATTTGTTTGTAGATCCCAAACATTCACAGGTTTATTTTAAGGGGAGAAAAGTAAAAAGATTTCAGTAATAAAAATCCAGGAAAAAAAAACAACAACTGTGAGTTGGATGAAGTGACTTAGGGCAAAAATCAGTTGGAAGTTTTAACCTTGCCACTTCAAGCCTCATTAAGAGGAAGGAAGAGAGAGGAAAAGGCAGGACAAATAATCTGAGAAGTATATCTAGAATGAAATGGGCTGTGACTACAGATGTATGGGATTGGCTGTGTGGAAAGGAATCAGAAGCCTGCTAAGTTCTCAAGAGAACTAGACTATACTGCCAATAAAACCATGAATGAGCCTGCACGGAAACAAGAAGCCATTGACCATTCAAAATGAAAACAAACTCCAAGCTCTGTGATGCAGCCAGCCATCTTCCAAGGCTACAGAGCTTCCTAGAACATGGCCCTTTTATACCCACTTCAGAGGTGGCCAAGGGAAATAACATAGAAGGAAGGACCTCACAAAAGCAATCAGAAGCCAGGATCAAAAAGACAAAAGAGCTTTCCCAGATTGTAGAATCAAGCCTAACCAAGGGTGAAGGACTTATACAACATCTGCCTGAAGGACCGCAGGATTGCTACAGGGCATTGGCCACTGGTGCGCCATCTTCCCCTCCAAGAGTGAAGGTGTTGGTTGCAAGCACCTGTCTTCTTCATACTTGATATATTATGTCAGGGGAAAATAACTGGTCTTTTTAGTTCAGAGGTTACTGGACAAAGTAGATTTATGTCCTCACCTGACAGAGGACAACTTGCCACCCAGAGATCCTGGACATTTAGTTTGATGCAATGACTTTATAGGACTTTGGGTCGGTCTCTCTTTGGGATCGGTTAATTGCGTTAACTTATGTTGGGAAGCAGTGAGCAAAGGACAGTCTGCATAGAAACTATTATCACTCACCAAGTATTTATGTGTTCCTCTTCATTTCTCAGCCTTCTTTGCTCTTCAAGTCATATGATGACAGGATGAAGACACATGTAACAGAAGCTGCTTCCATGCCTGGTTCTTTAAATTCCCCTATGCAATCTATCAACCCTCTCTCCCTGGCTACAGGGAACTTGGGAGCCATGTGTTTCAGATGCTGGCTGGGAGTTGCAAGCAGGTTGGATCACTGAGTCACTCCTCAGAAAAGAGTGTTTTGGGAAACCTGCCTGACCAACATCAGGCCGTGACATGAACAACAAAGAAACACCTGTTGCAGTGAGTTGCTGACATTTTTGTGCTTATCATGGAAGCATAAGCTAGTGTTACTATGAACACCTGGTGCCAGGAAATACTTTCACCATCCTGTCTCCATTTTCATTGTTGTACAAAGGACTAAAGGTGGTTGCTCCAAGACAATTATACAAGATAACATAATAAGCAGTAATAATATTTTAGACAAAAGAATATTTTAGACTGAAAGAATAGTTTAGTTTTTCTCAGGGCAACTCTGAGAAGCAGGCTTCACTTTTATAAATGACTTCACAAAAAAGGAAGCTACTTACCTTCCCTAAGCCTCTGTTGTCTCATTATCAAAATTAACTTAATTAGAACATCTACTTTGTAGGTTTGTTGGGATGATTAAATAAATGAACCCACAGGAAATGAAGCAATATAGTGCTTGCGTACATTCAGTAAGTGAGCACTGCTACTGAGAGCTTGCTATTTGTTAGTCACATTGTTAGGATTTTTATGCTAATATATATTTGGGGTTATCTTCCTCCAAAACTAACAAGAAACTGCAGACATGGTCTCAGTGACTCTTGAGAGAGAAAGATAGCACACCCTACTTGGTTCTGTTTTGCCTAAGAGAAAAGGGAGTCCAAGGGCTACATACAATGTGGCAAAGGTTTCACAAGATGGGGAGTCATGAGACAAAGTTTCTAGAATCAGACTCAGCCTAAAACACCATGTTGCCATAGGTGTTTTGTCACTGGTCCCTAGGTCTCTATTCATTTTTTTTTAAAGATAAGGTTGGGGGATGCTTGAGTAGCTCAGTTGATTGAGCACCCGACTCTTGATTTCAGTTCAGGTTGGGATCTCGGGATCCTGGGGTCATGCTGGGCTCCATGCTCAGTGCAGAGTCTGCTTGAGATTCTCTCTCTCTCTCTCTCTCTCTCCCTCTGCCTCTGTTTCTCCCCCTGTTTTCACTCTATCTCTCTCTAAAAAGAAATAAATAAAATCTTTTAAAAACTAGGTAGGGTCGGAATAAAATGAGTATTAATGTCTCTTTCAATTCTGTGTATAGTTTTGCATTACTAGAGGAAATCTAGAACAAAGCTGCAAAAAAAAACCCCAGAGTTCTGATTCCTGGGATGCTTCTCCACTGATCATTCATTCTTTCTTGGAAAACACTCAGGAAACTAAGATTCTGTTTTTACAATGAGGGATTCATTTCCTTCCCATCACTCAGTCATTCCCCACCAATGCCTCACATTTATCAGACACCAGACCAGAGCAAATAGTGAATCTAGCCTAGGTCATTTCTGAGTAAGAAATCCCCAGGAGGAAAGACAAAATAGTCGGAGAAGCTGCCCCCACTGCTAGAGACAGCCAGACAGCTGGATGGAACCGCTACTGAACTTGGATGTTTAAGATTCTGTTTATTTACCTCCACCAAGGTGTCTGTGGTCCAGGTAAATCCAAAGCCCTGAAAGAAAAACACAAAAATGGAAAGTCCTTGCTGATAAAGCCCTCTAAACACCCCGTAATTGTGGAATTATTCCTACTAAGGAAACGTAATCACTCAATCTCATCAGCCAAACACCTCCAAAGAACATTCCAAACTCATGGTTTGGCACAATTTTTGAGACCCTGCATCTTTTTGAGACCCTGCGTCTCCTGCAAATGCAACTCAGGCATTTCTGGAAACCATCCCCCAGGTAGCATGTCTTTACTTGGAAACAGGGAGATAATTGAGGAGAAGATATGGAGAAAGCCATTTGGCCAGACTCAGAGTTCTTTTCTAGCTCCCTCAGCTGGCAAAATCTGCCCTATTTCCTAATAGTAGTAGTAGTAGTGGTAGTAGTAGTAATAGTAATAGTACTAAACATATACTTCCACTTACTAAGAATGACAGTGATCTGGTCACTCTTCTGAGCACTTTATATATATTAACCCACTTAATTCACACAATAATCTAAGGTAAGCATGATTCTCCCCATTTTAACCTAGCAGAGATTGGTTAGTAAGTTGTCCATGGCATCAAAGCTAGTTAGTGGCAGAATCATCCTCCAAACTCAGAATCCTGATTCCAGAGTCCACTCTAGACTACCTTACCTGGAGTTGAGCTAGGAGAGAATAATGAAGGTCGGTCCTGGTTTTCTGGTTTCTACTTGGTTCCTTTTTTGAGTAATTGTAGATCAATTATTCTAGACTGGAGCTTAAAGACCACACAGTCCAGCGAGGATCCTCTCTTAATTCTGTGCCCATGACTGACATCACCCGTCAGCCACACATTGTCTTCTACTAATCCAAGGCAAGGCTTCAGAATCCTTCTCAACACACCTCTCTGTGACAAGTACTAACCAATCGATTTGATATTTGAGTGTTCAGGAAAAACCAGGAGACCTTTGCAGTGTCTCCAAGCCAATATTTAATTCTATAACTCATCACAGTGGCACAGTGACATTAAAGACTGTTTTTGCACCATCTCCTATTAGGGGACCTAGTATTGTGCACAAAAAGAATACATGTTGGCTTCTTGTCTCTTCTTTCTCTTTGATATTTTTACCTACCAGTCATCTGGTCTAGAATGTGCACTTAGGGAGTGAGGGTCAATTGGTTTCCAAATGTGTTTCTTGGACCCTTGGGGAGGTGAGGGCATAGAGGCCCACCCATTCTGCTGCAAACAGATGTATTTGATGTATAGGCTTTTGCTATTTCATTCCATTTGGGGGAAAAGGGATGCACCTAAGCAGATAGTTTAGAAATGCATGAGAACCTCCATACTATTTTTCACAGTGGCTGTGCCAATTTACCTTCCCACCAACAGTGCATGAGGGCTTCCCTTTCTGCACACCCTCACTAACACTTATTATGCCTTGTCTTTCTTGATAACTATCCTAAGAGGTGTGGAGTGGTATCTCATTGTGGTTTTGATTTGTCTTTCTGAGGAGGTGTTTTGTCACAGTGTACAAACTTTCAGTTATGAAATGAACAAATTTGGGGGAATCAAGTGCATGGGATGGTAACTATAGTTAATAACGCTGTATTATATACTTTAAATTTGCTAAGAAAGTACATTTTTTGTTTCATATGTTTTATATCTTTATTAAATTAATATAATTATTTCATATTATTTCCTTTGTTACTTGTAGCAGCCACATGGGTTTATGAGTTTGGGGTTTGTTTTCCACAGGTTTCACTCTCTCTAGTCCCCTTGCAATTGTTTACTTGATTTATTTTGCTCATTTAAAGCCTGTCATCCACAGATACAAGTGACTTTTGAGCATTGTCTGTTTTCCTTCTTAATCTCCCAAAGTCGTCTGTTCTCTTACATGGTTTCATTTCCTTATTGGAAGCTTTAGAGCTCTGTGGTCATTTTTCTTTCTTCTCTTGTCTTTCTTTTTATTTGAGTTCAGTTTGCCAACATATAGCATAACACCCAGCACTCATCCCTCCAAGTGCCCCCCTCAGTGCCCATCACCCAGTCACCCCAACCCCACCCACCTCCCCTTCCACTACCCCTTGTTCATTTCCCAGAGTTAGGTGTCTCTCATGTTTTGTCACCCTCATTGATATTTTCACTCATTTTCTCTCCTTTCCCCTTTATTTCCTTTCACTAGTTGTTATATTCCCCAAATGAATGAGACCATATAATGTTTGTCCTTCTCCGATTGACTTATTTCACTCAGCATAATACCCTCCAGTTCCATCCACATCAAAGCAAATGGTGGGTATTTGTCATTTCTAATGGCTGAGTAAAATTCCATTGTATACATAGACCACATCTTTATCCATTCATCTTTCGATGGACACTGAGGCTCCTTACACAGTTTGGCTATTGTGGACATTGCTGCTAGAAACATTGGGGTGCAGGTGTTCCAGCATTTCACTGCATCTGTATCTTTGGGGTAAATCCCCAGCAGTGCAATTGCTGGGTCGTAGGGCAGATCTATTTTTAACTCTTTGAGGAACCTCCACACAGTTTTCCAGAGTGGCTGCACCAGTTCACATTCCCACCAACAGTGCAAGGGGGTTCCCCTTTCTCCACATCCTCTCCAACATTTGTTGTTTCCTGTCTTGTTAATTTTCACCATTCTCACTGGTGTGAGGTGGTATCTCATTGTGGTTTTGATTTGTATTTCCCTGGTGCCCAGTGATGCGGAGCATTGTGCTAACAATGAGACTGAAGAAAGAGAAATTAAGGAGTCAATCCCATTTACAATTGCACCCAAAAGCATAAGATAACCTAGGAATAAACCTAACCAAAGAGGTAAAGGATCTATACCCTAAAAACTACAGAACACTTCCAAAAGAAATTGAGGAAGACACAAAGAAATGGAAAAATATTCCATGCTCATGGATTGGAAGAATTAATATTGTGAACAGGTCTCTGCTACCCAGGACAATTTACACATTTAACGCAATCCCTATCAAAATACCATGGGCTTTCTTCAGAGAGTTGGAACAAATCATCTTAAGATTTGTGTGGAATCAGAAAAGACCCCGAATAGCCAGGGGAATATTAAAAAAGAAAAACAGAGCTGGGGGCATCACAAGGCCAGATTTCAAGTTGTACTACAAAGCTGTGGTCATCAAGACAGTGTGGTACGGGCACAAAAACAGACACATATATCAATGGAACAGAATAGAAAATCCAGAAGTGGACCCTTGACTTTATGGTCAACTAATATTCAACAAAGCAGGAAAGACTATCCACTGGAAAAAAGACAGTCTCTTCAATAAATGGTGCTGGGAAAATTGGACAGCCACATGCAGAAGAATGAAACTGGACCATTCTCTTACACCATACACAAAGATAAACTCAAAATGGATGAAAGATCTAAATGTGAGACAAGAATCCATCAAGATCCTAGAGGAGAACACAGGCAACACCCTTTTTGAACTTGGTCATGGCAACTTCTTGCAAGATACATCTATGAAGGCAAGGGAAACAAAAGCAAAAATGAATTATTGGGACTTAAGATAAAAAGCTTCTGCACAGCAAAAGAAACAGTCAACAAGTTTCATTCTTCTGCATGTGGATGTCCAATTTTCCCAGCACCATTTATTGAAGAGACTGTCTTTCTTCCAATGGATAATCTTTCCTCCTTTATCAAATATTAGTTGACCATAAAGTTCAGGGTCCACTTCTGGGTTCTCTATTCTGTTCCATTGATCTATGTGTCTGTTTTTGTGCCAGTACCACACTGTCTTGATGACCACAGCTTTGTAGTACAACCTGAAATCTGGCATTGTGATGCCCCCAGATATGGTTTTCTTTTTTAAAATTCCCCTGGCTATTCGGGGTCTTTTCTGATTCCACACAAATCTTAAAATAATTTGTTCTAACTCTCTGAAGAAAGTCCATGGTAGAATGAAACTAGACCACTCTCTTTCACCATACACAAAGATAAACTCAAAATGGATGAAAGATCTAAATGTGAGACAAGATTCCATCAAAATCCTAGAGAAGAACACAGGCAACACCCTTTTTGAACTCGGCCACAGTAACTTCTTGCAAGATACATCCACGAAGGCAAAAGAAACAAAAGCAAAAATGAACTATTGGGACTTCATCAAGATAAGAAGCTTTTGCACAGCAAAGGATACAGTCAACAAAACTAAAAGACAACCTACAGAATGGGAGAAGATATTTGCAAATGACGTATCAGATAAAGGGCTAGTTTCCAAGATCTATAAAGAACTTCTTAAACTCAATACCAAAGAAACAAACAATCCAATCATGAAATGGGCAAAAGACATGAAGAGAAATCTCACAGAGGAAGACATAGACATGGCCAACATGCAAATGAGAAAATGCTCTGCATCACTTGCCATCAGGGAAATACAAATCAAAACCACAATGAGATACCACCTCACACCAGTGAGAGTGGGGCAAATTAACAAGGCAGGAGACAACAAATGTTGGAGAGGATGTGGAGAAAAGGGAACCCTCTTACACTGTTGGTGGGAATGTGAACTGGTGCAGCCACTCTGGAAAACTGTGTGGAGGTTCCTCAAAGAGTTAAAAATAGAGCTGCCCTACGACCCAGCAATTGCACTGCTGGGGATTTACCCCAAAGATACAGATGCAGTGAAACGGCAGGACACCTGCACCCCAATGTTTCTAGCAGCAATGTCCACAATAGCCAAACTGTGGAAGGAGCCTCGGTGTCCATCAAAAAATAAATGGATAAAGATGTGGTTTATGTATACAAATGGAATATTACTCAGCTGTTAGAAATGACAAATACCCACCATTTGCTTCAATGTGGATGGAACTGCAGGGTATTATGCTGAGTGAAGTAAGTCAGTCGGAGAAGGACAAACATTATAGGTTCTCATTCATTTGGGGAATATAAATAATAGTGAAAGGGAATATAAGGGAAGGGAGAAGAAATGTGTGGGAAATATCAGAAAGGGAGACAGAACGTAAAGACTGCTAACTCTGGGAAACGAACTAGGGGTGGTAGAAGGGGAGGTGGGCGGGGGGTGGGAGTGAATGGGTGACGGGCACTGGGGGTTGTTCTATATGTTGGTAAATTGAACACCAATAAAAAATAAATGAAGAAAAAGAAACAGTCAACAAAACTAAAAGATAATCACAGAATGGGAGAAGATATTTGCAAATGACCTATCAGATAAAGGGCTAGTATCCAAGATCTATAAAGAACTTATTAAACTCAACAGCAAAGAAACAAACAATCCAATCATGAAACGGGCAAAAAACATGAACAGAAATTTCACAGAGGAAGACATAGGCATGGCCAACAAGAAAGTACATTTTAAGAGTTCTCACCACATTAAAAAGTTTGATTATGTGAGGTAATGGACCTGTGAGCTAACTTGATTATAGTAATCACAATATATATGTACATCAAACCATCACACTGTACATCTTAAATATAGATAATATTTATTTGTCAATTATGCCTCAATAAGGCTGGGGCAAGAGTGCGCAGGAGGTCAAGTTCAATAGGAAGGATCCAGTCATGTTCTAGGACACTAAAATCCCAGGGTCTCAGAGCCTACAACTATAAGATTTAACCATGGGGACAAGGTTCTCATGTGCTACAATTCCTGGATGCCAGAGACCTGGCAGTGTTCGGAGCTACTGAGATCTCCCCACATCTGGAGGAAGGGGAGCCTACCAGGAGTTTTAGGATCCCCTCCTGGCCTCCAGATCCAAAAGACATGACATGAACACAGGAATGAGGTGGGGTGAGGGGAAGGTTCCTGGATTTCTTCATCTTCATGCCTTGATTTCCTGCCTCCCCTGTCTAACTACAGATGTTTCATTTCAGATAAAGCAGAGCTTTTAAGAATGATCCTCTCAAGACATGAACAGACATTTCTCCAAAGAGGATGTACAAATGGCATCCTGGGAAATATAAATCAAAACCACAGTGAGGGGGACACCTGGGGGGTTTAGCTGTTGAGCTTCTGCCTTTGGCTCAGGGTGTGGTCCCAGGGTCCCAGGGATGGAGTCCCACATTGGGCTCCCCACAGGGAGCCTGCTTCTCCCTCTGTCTGTGTTTCTGCCTCTCTCTGTGGTGTCTCTCATGAATAATAATAATAATAATAATTAAAAACCCACAATGAGAGATCTCCTCACACCCAGCAGAATGGCTAAAATTAACAAGTCAGGAAACAACAGATGTTGGCGAGGATGCAGGGAAAGGGGAACCCTCTTACACTGTTGGTGGGAATGCAAACTGGTGCAGCCACTCTAGGAAACAGTATGGAGTTTCCCAAAAAAAAGTTAAAAATAGAGCTACTCTATGACCCAGCAATTGCACCACTAGGTGTTTACCCAAAGGATAATTAACCCAAACAGTGATTCAAACGGGCACAAGCACCTCAATGTTTATAGCAACAATATCCACAACCAGGGAAAGAGCCCTGATGTCCATCAGCAGATGAGTGGATAAAGAAGATGTGGTATATACATCAAAGAAGAATGAAATCTTCTCATTTGCAAGCTAAGTGAAATAAATGAAAGAAAGACAAGTACCATATGATTCCACTCATATGTGGAATTTAAGAAACAAAACAGATGAACATAGGGGTAGGGAAGGAAAAATAAAATAAGATGAAAAGAGAGAGGGAGTCAAACCGTAAGAGACTCTTAACTACAGGAAACAAACTGAGGCTTACGGAGGGGAGGTGGGGAGGAAATGGGGTAACTGGGTAACAGGCATTAAAGATGGCACTTGATGGAATGAGCACTGAGTGTTCTATGCAACTGAAGCATCACTAAATTCTACGCCTGAAACTAATACTACACTTTTTGTGAACTAACTTGAATTTAAATTAAAAATTTTTTTAAAAAGAATGATCCTTTCATATTACTGTCCAAGCTCAGTCATTTTCATATGCATACATTCTACACTTTGAGCCCCAGGATGGATGACAAATGTGCCAAGTGCCCCCCAACACACACACACACACACACACACACACACACACACACACACACCCTACTTTGCCTCTTATGTCCTGTTAACTTGCTGGGATCTGGGACTTGGTCAACAGGTAAGGCTTCCATCTTCATGACTTGCACATGACCCTGGCCAGGCAAAGGCTTCCCTGGAAGCTCCCACCCTCTCTGTTCTTTTTTAAAGGCAGGCAGAGTAGCCAGCATTGCAGACAGGCTGAGACCAATCCAGAAACCCCTAGCTAGCACACAGAAGCTGGCATCCTCACTCTCCTATATGCAGCACTCCTGCACCGCCTTCAGCACCTCAGCCGCCTTCAGCACCCAGATGATTGCCCAGCCAGGCAAGCCCCTCTCTCCCTTATGGAAAAGCTGACCACGCCCAGAACTATCAGATCAGCAAGAATCTGTAAAGACTTGCTGCAAGCCCTGCATTATAAAAGTGGGAAAAAAACAAGTCCCATGAGTGGACAAGATGTGCCCTGATCTCATGATCAGTGAAGAGCCAGAGGTAGAAATCCAGGCCACTGAGGCTAGTCCCCACATTCTTTCCTGACAGGAGTATTGCGAAAGGTGCTTTGTGCATCCATGATCCAACTTCTCTTGGAGTGCTCAGGGATGGCGCCCCCAAAAGAATGACCCTCTCTTACTGTGTCAGAGAGCACATTTTTGTCAGTAGCGGAGGGAAAAAATTATTTTGATTGTAGACTCAAAATGTTTACTGAACCCTAAGACAGCTTTCACAAGCAATGGTTAGAAGAGGGGAAGGAGGGCAGCCTTGATGGCTCAGTGGTTTAGCGCCGCCTTTCACCCAGGGTGTGATCCTAGAGACCCGGGATCGCGTCCCAGGTCAGGCACCTGGCATGGAGCCTGCTTCTCCCTCTGCCTGTGTCTCTGCCTCTCTCTCTCTCTCTCTCTCTCTCTCTCTGTGTGTGTGTGTCTCCCATGAATAAATAAATAAAATCTTTGAAAAACAAAAGAGGGGAAGGAGGTCCTAGTGGAATCTCAGGGTGACATATTTTGACTCTGTCCAGGAAAATGGCCTAGGTGTTTGTATCACAAATCATTTTCCATCCTGTGATGACTTAGATTTCTTGTACCTGTCAGTCTAAATAAGATAATGCATGCTACGGTAGCAAACTGTTATTGGTGGCTTAAAACAACAAAGGTTAGTGTCTCACTGTACTAAATAGCTATAGCGTATTGGCTAGAGTGTTAGCCTCATATACTCGGGATTCTAGATTGAGAGCAGTTGCCCTAGGGAATATTGCTGCTTACTGTGATAAAGGAAAAAGAAAGTTGTCCTGAGTTTTTCATGGACAGTTACAAACTCTGGCTCAGAAATGACCCCTACCACTTTTTTTTCTCATTTATTAGCCAAAACTAGTTAATGGTTCCAACCAACAAAAAGTGACCAAGAAATGCAAGTCTGCCAAGTGTCCAGAAGGCAGAGAATGGAGAGTATTTGGTGAACAATACTATGACTATCACGTAGCCACATAGCTCCTCATAATGACAGAACTAGAGCTTATTGCCTTGACCAAGATTTTCCCATATCGTTGCTGGTGGGGATGGACCCCAGCTGGGGACAATGAATCAAAGGCAGAGACACAGGACCTCAGAGCAGATGAATTCCACCTGCATCCCTTACATTTTCTTACCTTCTCTGAAATATTCTTCTTCTCTTGCAAAGTTATGCTTTCAAATATCTACATGTCATCAGTGGCTCATTCTTTCTTTCTATTTCTCTGCACAACCTTCCCCCACAATTCAGCTTCTTTCCCAACCATCTGCTACTTTAGTGTGGCCAGTAGGAAGTTCTCCATTCAGTGACCATAGAACTACACAAGAATCACCAGTAGCAGAGAGCTGTGATATAAAGTAGAAAACCCCACTCTCTCCCCGTTCCAAAATTCATTTCTCAGCCGCAAAAGTACAAAGATCGTGTCAAAGTTATTCGGACTCATGGACTCTGAGAATTCTATCTCTATAACCCAATCCATGAATTTTCACAACAGAAAATTTTCACTCCTAGTTCCCTGCCTGGAGGCTTGTTCAGTTTACACTAGTTTCTCTGAGTCATGAGCAAGGATGGCTTTACTGAGCCATCAAGAGGGCAAGCTAACCCCCAGATTCCTCTTCTTTCTCTGTCCCCTTCCTCCTCTCCCATGGCAACCCTGTCCCATGGCAGATGGTCCTGAAAGGTTTAGAGCTAGATGAACACAATTTTTGAAGAGGTTCTCTCTCATTGTTCTCCCTCTCTCTCACCAAACAGGCCAAGGAAGTGGTCCCAGGGAGAAATATGTCTAGGATGCCATGAAGTACTTGGCTCAAGACTCCAAACTTCAAAACCATAAATATTCACCTTTTTGAAGCCAAACCAGAGCCTGAGAAATGCTTGATTCATTTTCCCTGGTCCCCCTAAGATTCATTCCATGATAATCTAATCACCATTTCAAAGGGAATAGCTTTTGTTTAATCATTTTAATGAAACACATTGCATTTAAGCTACTGACATTTTAAAACTTCTCTGCCATAAATATCAGTCATTTTTAAAATATAAAGCTTTGGTCAGCTCCCTCCTCCTCTGTGAGCCCCAACTTAATCCTTACAAAGTATGAGTAATGTGACTTCTTTCCTCCCTACCTCCCTAAAATCTTGTATAAGTCCTGGCGAGGATCATCCATATGAAGATGTTTTGTATTTTTAAGAAAACACCACTCTTATAAACCAAGGATATGATTCATAAAATTAAATTAAAGTAAATGTTATTTTAGGAATACAAAAAGATAGGTATTTTTCATTACAGTCAGCAATATAATATTTGTGGAGAATCTATATTGAGCTGAGAGGGAGAAAGGTGGAAGTAGGGGTGAGTAATATGGTTATGGGGTTGGGAGGACTGTCCCCCAAAAGGGACTGGCCTTTTGGATCAGCTGGTCTTCAATGAAATTCAGGGTAAAACTGATAGGGTAAGACACACCCTTTCCATCCCTCTGACTGTGGTCCCCAAGACTGATTTCCCAGACTCCAAGTACTTGAGCCACTTATTCAGCAGGACCCTCCTCACAATACCTTCCTTAGCCAACCTCACACTTGTCCCGAGCCCCTCCAGTGGCCAATTGCTGCAACCTGTGACATTCTCTCTGTGCCTGAGCTTCCTCTCATCACCTTCCAGCCCCAAATACACAGATAAAACAAACATTGGGAAACCAGAGTAAGGCTAGATGGCTCTTGGCAAGAGGTTTATTGAGACTTAGGATTTACAGGCACTGAGAGAGGCTTTGTCCTGGGACTTAAGCCAGGTCTTGATGGATGGACAAGTGCAGGGATTTTTTTTTTAATATTTATTTAAAGGGTATTTCAGGCTGTTAGGTGTTAGGGTCAGGGTATGTGTAGAGCACTGGGGGAATTTGGGAAGGAAGATTGAAGCCAGTATAGGAAGATGAAGGGTTTGAGCTCCATTCATATAGTAATAACATGAATATGTCATATAAACATGTAATTTGTATCACCCAAATTAGGACACTTTTGAGAGTAAAAGGAAGCACCATTAAAAATTATGCTGGGTCAACATATGTAAATTAACACTGTCCCAAAGCATCTGGTCACCCTAGCAGAAAAGGGCGATAGGTACCCTCCTGCTGTAACTTCACATGATCTGAGGCTGCCAATCTGGAGGGCCAATGGCCCACTCCATCGTGCTCCAGTAGAGTCACTGCATTGCGTAGCTCCGAAGGGCGCCATTCACACCAAAGTCAACCTTGGGCCACTATGTATCACTACTCTCTTTCAGACTGAGCCTTTCTCAGAAGCTTCTCTATGAGAGCCTCAGGCACAAGCATGTACCCCAGGAGCGAGTAGAAAGGTTCAAGGGACTACTGCATTCAACGTAATCACTGGACCTCACTTCAGGTACTACAAGCCTTCCTGCCTTTCTGGCAATCTAGCAGACTTCAGCCCCAAACTCCAACCAGGGAGGCACCTCCCAATGTCAGCATGTCCAGGAGGGAGGCTCCAGTGGACTGCCAGTGGCATGGCCATAGGACAGCTCACTAGAGTCAGCAGACCCACTGATGCCAGACAAATCTTAAAGAGGATATCAAGAAGGGAGAGCAGGTGGGAAGAAGTACCTTCCATTTGTGAAAGACTAAATAGAATTTGCTCACATCCTTGATGCCAAACCCTCTATCTATTCTTTCAAGGAATCCTAAACCCAACTCATTTCTAACTGGGCACAGCATCACCTACCACTTGAGTATGAAAGTGTGGGCACAAAGCATTGGGGATCTTTAATTCTCCTGATGGCACACAGATGCCCAACCCAGAACCAGAGATGTCAGCAAATGGTTTCTCTGGAGAACAAACTCTTTGATGACAACTGTCACACAGACAGTACTAGAAGGTATAGCAAGCAGGACCCAACAGAGAGAATCTGTATTGTAGAGGTCATTATGCAGGTCTTGGCCAATCCCACAGGGATCTTTAGAACTGGGATATCCCAAATGGGCAAGAGGACCCAGGCTTTTATAGCCCATATTAATCTGTTATTGAGGCAGGCTGCTCTCAGAAAAGGGCATGAGTCCAGGGAATACAGCTCTCATCAGCCAAGGGCAGTTCCTACAAGGAAACAGCTTAGCGCATTTGGCTGCCAACATGCTCAGTAGTGGGGAAAGGAGCACACCAGTCCTGGGTGGGAGGATCTGGCAACCCACCAGGGAATCCACCACGCCCCAGCCTTTGTACTGTGCATCCATTCAGTCATACAATAGGTCCTAGAAAACTCCTCTGGGAATCTGATGAAACTCTTCTTCTCATGAAACTTGTAAGAGGGAGGCTAGTAAGGGTGAACTAGCACCCCTCCTCATTGCTGCAGCAGGTCTTGAGGCTGTAAATAATACTGTGATATTGTGATTTATAATAAAAAATATACATCTGATGCTCAACTCTATTTTTGGCACAGAGCTCCTAAAACCCTCAGAATTTCCTGTAATGAGAACTATAAAGGTGTCCTTTGCTTTGTTAATGAGCAGGCTTTTGGAAACCACCCAAGAATGGGTTGCTAGAGGAGCCAACCATGTGATTAGAAGGTTAGAACTTTTAGTTCCAACCCAGAACCCTCCAAGAAAGGGAGAAGGGATGGAAATTGATTGAGGCACCACCAATGGCCAGTGACTTCATCAATTATGACTATGTAATGAAGCCTCCATAAAACCTCAGAAGGACAGGGTTCACAGAGCGTCTGGTTGTTGAACACGTTGAGATTTGGGGAGAATGGTGCCCTACAAGACATCATGAAGCCCCATGCCTTTTCCCCATACCCTGCCCTATGACTGTCTTCCATCTTGCTGTTCCTGAATGAAATCCTTTTATAATAAACCAGTAATCTCATAAGTAAAATGTTTATCTGACTTCTGTGAGGGGCTCTAGCAAGTTAATCAAATCTGAGGAGGGAGTGGTTGGAATCTCTGGTCTACAGCCAGTCAGTCAGAAGCATAGGTGACAAACCTGGACTTGCAATTGGTGTCTGAAGTGTTGGGTTGGGGAGGGTGGGTGGTGTGTGCAGTCTTGTAGGACTGAGCGCTTAACCTGTGAAATCTAATGCCAGAAGACATTGGTAGACAAAGTCAGAAGTGAGTTGAATTGTAGGACACCAAGGTAAGTGTTGGAGAACTGCGTGGAACATGCACACACACACACACACACACACATTGAAATTAAGATCAGAATCTTAGATATTTATTACTCTTTCCTCAAACACTCATTCTAGGTTTCCTTCAACCTCAATCAATACCTCCACTGGTCTAGGTACCTTGACTCCAGGGTTGACTCAGACCCTCCTTCCTAAGGAGTTCAGTCCCTTGTCATCATGCCGTTTTCAGGCTGTGACACCAACAAAATTGGGTGAAGGTATACCAAGAGGTATCCAAGTGGATCACCTGATAGCCAAACATAGTTTTCTCTGCCCCCTTCAGGTAAAAGCAGCTCCACCTCCTCTTTTTTTTTTAATATTCTATTTATTTATTCATAGAGAAGGGGGGTGGGGGGCAGAGACACAGGCAGAAGGAGAAGCAAGCTCCATGCAGGGACTCGATCCCGGAACTCCAGGATCAGGCCCTGGACAGAAGGCAGGCGCTAAACCACTGAGCCATCCAGGCTGCCCCTCACCTTCTCTTGATGGCCTGGGTTAATTGCGCCACCAAGATGGTGATGCCTCTCTCTCTTTGCTGTGGATCTCTCAACCAGCAAGTCTAAAGAGACAGAGGGTAGCCACAGCTTGACGTTTAACAAGACTCTTGCTATAAATCTTGGTTTTTCTTTTTTAGGAAACTGGGACTTCTGAACCCACAGAGCTCTCAGTTGCAGGAATGGGAAACACGAAGTCCCCCAAGTGGGTCATTGGAAATGATGGTAAGTAGTTGATCCTTCCACTACTTGATACCTGGATCTGTGACTTTTACCTATTGGGCATATTGCAGTATTTATTAGTTGATTTAGAGTATATATCTTCCCCAAAGACTCTAGTTCAATGTGTTAAGAGTCAGGGGCAGGTGGACCTGGGGCCCCTATTCTACTCCCTAGACTTGCTTCAGCTCTGGTTTGCCCTGGACTGGCTATGTATTCTCTGGCAAATTGCTTGATCTTGCTGCTAAAGTGGAGACTGACACACTTGCTACTGGGTAAAGAGCACCAAAGGCATGTGGGTGTGTGTTCAGCATAGTTCAAAGGAATGTCTGCACAGAGGCAGCTCTCACTTTCACAAGCTTTGCCCCACCTGAGGAAAGCATTTAGCTTCTCTAAGCCTCCGTTCTTTTATCTATATAATGAGCATCGTAAGAGCACTTATCTCAGATGCTGATCAGGAGGATTAAATTAGAGAACACACACACACACACTCCACAGTCCCTGGCATGGAGCACAAATGCACCAGAAACAGCCATCATTGTTGACTGTTTGCCACACGGCAGTTGCAGTGCTGAACTCTGCAGGAAAATGAGTTTGTAGAATGTTTCTTCCAAGCAGTTTCAAGCAACTTTGGGAACGGCTGGGAGCAAACGTCAGCTGGCTCTCCTCTGTACAGCGAGAACAGAGGCCCTGGGATGGAGAGAGCACAATGCAGCAGAAGACGTGGGCTCTGGGATGCAGAGGCCTCTCATGCCCTTTGTGGCCTGAGGATTTCATTTCTATCTTTGGGCCTCGATTTTTCCATCTGAGAAAGGAGAGAGTGGAAGACATGTTCTCAGGACCTATTTAATTTTTCCTCTGTTTATGTGGTCTCAGAGGAAAGCTGGGAGTCTGGATTCCCAGGTAGCACATCCACCTAATCATTCTTGCTCCTTAGGGACCAGACAGGGAGCCAGGAGTTCTGTTTCCACAGAGGACGGGGGATTCATCTCCTGCCAGAGTCATTCCTGATCACAGACTTCCATCCAAGCAACCTGCAACAGTGGGAATTTTATCTGCCTTAGGTGAGTCCTGGCCAAGAGGTCGATGAGGGAGAACACAGAAGAAAGCTAGACAGCTCCTCCTCACGTCATAAGGCAGCTGAGCCAGATGGAACAGCTGCCAACCCCAGATGGTTGGACGGATGGGGTTAACATTTCACACAGAATCTCCCCAGAAAGCATAGAGCTGGTCTTGGGGGGGGATGCCATGAAATGAAAATAACAGGTAGACCGACTGCCTGGCATCACTGAACACTGGCCCAGCTGTGACGCTGGCATCATTCCTTCATCCCCAGACCCTCTAGGACCCCCTCCCCCTCCCTGGCATTCCTCGTGGCTCCTTTTCCACAACACAGGCATTCCTGGAAAACCTTGCCCACAGCAACATGTCTCACTTTGCAACCATGAGTCAGTTGATAGGGAGGAATTATGAAAATTCCTTTATCTTACACTTTGAGTCCCTTCCCACAAACGCCTTCTGAAGTCTCTAAAAGTCATGACTGATAAACTTATCAAGAACCTACTTGGGGCACCTGAGTGGTTTGATGGGTTAATCACCTGACTCCTGGGTTTGGCTCAGGTCATGATCTCAGGGTTCTGGGATCCAGCCGCATGCCAGGGTCCATGCTCAGCGGGGAGTCTGCTTGAGATTCTCTCTCTCCTCTCTTGCTGCCCCTCTCTCCGCTCTCTCTCTCTCTCTCTCTCATAAATAAATAAATAAATAAATAAATAAATAAATAAATAAATAAATCTTAAAAAGGAAGGGGGCATCTGGATGGCTCAGTTGTTGAGTGTCTACCTTGGGTTCAGGGTGTGATCCAGAGATCAAGTCCCACACCTGGCTCCTTGCAGTGAGCCTGCTTCTCCCTCTGCCTGTGTCTCTGTCTCTCTGTGTGTCTCTCATGAATAAATACATAAAATCTTAAAAAAAAAAAAACTTACTCTCCCTCCACACATACATGATGTGGTGGAGAAGCCTATACTCACAGCCGGGTGGCGAACACAGCCCAGCCTGGCTTCTAGGGTCCGAGGATTGGCCCCCTCTAGTGGATGGTCAGAGCAGACGCGGGAAACGGTGTATGATAGAAGTCTCTCTTTAAAACACTTTTCATGCATCAATCCATTTAACCCTCAGAATTTGTATTAGCCTCATCTCCAGAAGGGGAATCTGAGCTCCAGCTTCTTACTCCTCATCCTTTCCTACATCCCATGGTTGAGGAGCACAAGCTTTTATCTAGTAGACACAGTAGGCATTTCCCCTGGTCCCAGGACAGGAGCGCCCTGGGCCTTCACCTTGAGGAAGCTCCTAGAAGGAAGGGGCTGCATTATTTGAAGACCATAACCCTTGACCTATTGATGTGACATCCACAAGAGGTGTCCAGTCCCCTCTACGCAGAGCCCCTTTGCAGTTTCCACATCCATGTGGCATTCATAGATCTCTGATGAAGACTGTCCACTGGGGCAGAGGAACCCCTAGTCAAAAGCAGAAATGAGCACAGAATGCAGGGGCATCTGGACAAACGTCCCTACAATGCTCCGGAGCCAGTATTTGCAGCGGTGCTCTGGTACCCTGGAGCAATTTCCCGCGTCTGCACAACGGTCCACTAGAGGGAACCAAGCCTCAGCACCTGGAAAGCATGTGGGGCTGTCTTCACAGTTGGTCCATCACAGGGGCCTCCTAAACCGTGACTTGGTGTGCGTGCCGGGGAAGAGGAGTTTAACTGGATCAGCTCATCTCACACGTGCAGCTCGCTGGAGCACTGGGTGTGAGGGACAGGGACCTCCAACTTCTGCATCCTACAGATGGCCCTACTTGCCCTGGCTGATGGATTGGGGCTCCCCCTACAGTCTCACCTGGGGAAAGACTTTGTCAGCTACACCCAGGTTGGAAAATCACAGTACTCCAAAATCTGTCTGCCACCCAGCTCCATGTCCTCTGATGCTAGGATCCAAGACCCTTATAACTGCAGGATTTCTGGAGTCCTTCATCCAGCCAAAGTTCTAACTGATATCGTCCCTGAGTTCTATGCGAGTCGTCAGCAGGGTTTAGGAACATACAGGTATCTTGCACCTCTGGTTGGGATCCTGCCTCAGCATTGAGCACCTGCCGGGATGCTGCCAGAAGGTGGAAACAGGAGTGGCTCCTCTCTCCTGTGACCACTTTCCCCTCTTCTTCTTTTCTGTAGCAGAGGCTTTCAGTGAAGAGGAAGTGGAACCCTGATGATGAGCCAACACCACACATCTCCTGTTCTTAGATTGGTCCTGACTACACCCTCCTTTCTATCACACCCCTGACACTGGGTGGAAAATGTGCTGCGTCCCAGCCCACTGCTTCCCTTTCTTGCATCCTGAAGCCATCCCAGGGCCCAGAGCCTACTCTGCAGATTTCAGATCTCATTTCATCATTCCATGACTGTGACTCGGCCAAGAGAAAGGCTTCCCCTTCTTCCCTCTAACTCTCCCCTTCTTATAAAATAATGGATTGCAACTCTATAAAAAATGGTCAGAGCAGCCAGAGGAGCGGAGAGGCTGAGATAAACCCAGACACCTTCACAGGCTTAGGAAGTGGGGGCCATGCTCTGATGAGTGGCCTTGTGACTTGGCTGGTCTCCACACAGGCTCAAGACAGGCAGGGCTGTTCTGGCACCAGGGTTCCAATGCCCAGCACCAGCTCGTACCCATCCCTTCCTTTGGCTACTGGCCACTTCATCCTCCTGCCAGAGAAAGTGTCCCACTCAATCAACTGCAATAGTCTTCGGAATGTCCTCCTTACCTCGAGCCCTCCCACCCATCCATCCTCAGCCCTGAAGAAATGCTGATCTGCAAACTGAGACTCAGAGGATGACTAAAGGACAATAGACTTAATAATCAAGTGACACGGGGCACCTGGGTGGCTCAGTTGGTTAAGCGTCTGCCTTTGGCTCAGGTAATGATCTCGAGGTCCTGGGATGGAGCCCTGTATTGGGCTTCCTGCTCAGTGGGGAGTCTGTTTCTCCCTCTGCCCCTCCCCCAGCTCTCCTCTCTCTTGCTTCACTCTCTCTCTCTTTCAAATAAATAAATAAAATCTTTCAAAAAAAATCAAGTGACACTTTTCACTGAAAAAGAGGGGATAGCAGGATCTGCCTTAACGAAGGGATGAGGTGAGAGGAGAATGTTCTTCAGCATTGGCTCAGGATGGACAATGAGAAGAGGAGATGAGAAGCAGAATTTGGCTGGGATTTGGTCCAGGAGTAGGAGAAAGCTCTAGAAAGTTTAGGATGCAAGCTTGGAGTCCTGTTTTAGAGGATCTTGAAAGTCAAGATGGACAGTTTGGGCGCAATTCTGCAAGTGGGAGGAAAAGTGTTCCACCAGCAGGGAAGGGAAATGCTGTAATCAGAAGTGTATCTGATCAAGAGGAAGTGGCGGTGGCTGTGGGCAGGATGGAGTAGGGAAAGGAGGGCCCAATTCAGGCAAGAAGTACTGGGAGGGTGGGAGAGAGGAGGCAGTTTTAGGAAGGATTGGATACACTGGGACTTACTGAAGACATTTAGTAGGGAACGGACAGAGGGAAAGCTAGGGGCTCAGGTCCTAGAACCTGCTCCCCAATATCATAAAGTGCTCTTTAGGAGCATGCTCACCTAAGACCCAAATTTCTTCCATCACTATACCCTGGACCCCAACTACAGAAGTTTAGGGACATGCATTTTAAGAGACAGAGTCTGCCTTTCTGGGATGGCGCCCTAAGATTCCATTGTAGTACATGAGCTTTGCCAACTCTTATTTCCAGAATGGGACCTGCTTGTATGGACGCCTTCTCACCAAAGGTAAAGACCAACTAGTAGGACTCATGCCTGCCAGTCTCAGGGAGAGATGGTTGCTGTGGGTAACAGCACACTCAGAAGCCTGGGGCACTGGAAAAGTCCAGGCCTGAGAGGCAGGACACCTCGGTGCTGATTACGGAAGCAGCACTGACTCCCTCCCACTTAAGCATATCAGGTTCTCCTTCCAGGGCTCAGTTTCCCTCTCCATTAAATGGGAATGATATTGTGTCACAGGCAGGAAGTTAGGGAATCTGGCGGATGATTTTACAAGCTCTGAAAACCATGTCTCTTGGCAAAACATTATCACGTGCATTTGCTGGGGAAGAGATGGAAGAAAGAGTGTTTCAAATGTATTCTCAGGGCCTGGGTCACCCATTCCCAACTCAGCCATTGCCAGCCCAGACAGAGTTTTTATCAAAGCCCCCCAAAGACACCCAAAGTCTTGGGAGCATTTAGTAACTAGACAACTTCTTTCATCCTCACACCAGGTCCAGTAGTCCTGTGTGCCTTCTGCCACCAAGATTTCAACTTTGAATGCCAATCAAGAGGGACCTTGAAGCTGCAAATGTAGGAGCACACAGTGAGTTGAAATACAAATGACTAAGATGTCACCATGTGTACTGATACTCAGAAATCACTCTGGCCTTGGGCAGAAGGTAAGGCATGGTAAGGGTGGGGAGCTGTGAGCTGGGCTCCGTGTGCACAACTGCAAACAGAATTCACATGCATCCCCCCTTGTAAAGCCAGACCTCTTCATTTGGAAATAGTCCTCAGCCCACTGTCCTCCTGCTCCTGTTCATGAACCTGTAAACTCAATGTATTGGGGATGTTGGGGCCTCTGATAGAGCAGAGCTCCTACCAGGTAGCAGGGACCAAACATGAATGCATGGCCCGTAATTGAACATTGAAACCTCGGCTTTTCCTATATATGGTGTCCCTGCACTTAACTGCCAGGTGAGCTTGTACAAATCATTTTCCTTCCACAAGACTCAACTTACCAAGACATTACTGAGCTTTTGCTCTAGATTGATGGCTTCCAAATTGGCTATAAATCAGAACGGCTGGGATTACTTCTAAAAACACAGATTTCCGGGCCTTATTCCAAGATCCCGAGTCAGGACACGGGCTTATGGAAAAGTGCTTCTTTCAGGCTTTTAATCAGTTTAACCTGCGGCACAGACTGGTCTGGGACAAGGCACTGGATGCTCTCTGAGGTTCCTCTGTCCTGTCACCTTTCAATCCTGCCTGCTGCGTGTTGAACTTGCACGGAAGTCTTTGTAATGAACTGCTTGACTCTCCCATATGCCACTGGTGATTGCTGCTCCTGACTCACCATGGGCCGGCTAGCTTTGTAATCTGCCGGAAGGTACTTCACCTTTTTCTTTTAACTCCCCTCCCCATTGTTTTTATGATGTGACCTCAGGATAAATCTGGGGTAAAGCTGTAAAACGGTAGCCAGGGCCTTAATTCCAGGATGCTCTTCCACCTGACCCTGTCCCTGACGTTCCTTGGGAGTCACGTAAGAAGATGGGGATGAGCTTCCAGTGTAGGAGACTCCTGTCTTTCCTACGCTCATCTGTCCCTGTCTGCTACTGCCCTACTGTCTGGACCACAGTCTCCCCGTCCAACTTCTAGGGTACAAGCATGTGGCTGTGCATGCTTCTGCTAACTACAAAGTAGGAGGACAGAGAGGAAGGACCTCCCTGGGAACAGGGCAGCTGCAGAACTTGGGCAATCCTGAGTTTCATTTTAGCTTTTCACACTAAGATTTCCCAAATCCAAATTAAAAACCAAACCCAAGGAGGAAAATTGCGAAGTCAAAGGGATTTACTGTTCGCAGTCTTTGATGTCTCAGTGGCTATGGTGACCCTCGGTGTCTGTGCTACCTGGGGATCCATCTCCCATTCCTTCTGTATCCAGAGCATTCTGTGCTTCTGGTTCATGTGAGGACCCAGGGCCCTCATTCTTCCCTGCAACTGGGAAACACGTTATTGCCTCATCAATAGCACAGGTCTTGCTGAGGGTCTGCTTCTGCCACCTGTCCTCATCAGAAAACATAAAAAGAGCAAAGGGAACACTCCTGTCTGGTAGTCCAGCCCGAGGCCCCTCCTCTGATCACTGCACCCACTTGTTATGAATATGCATAACAGCTAACTTATTGAATACCTACCATATGCTAACAAGTCACTATGCAATGCTCTTTTCCTGTGTCAACTTGCTTAACTCAAACTCATCTTACTGATGAGGAAACTGAGACACAGAGGTGGAAATAAGCATCCAACATCTGTCAGTCTGGCTGCAGAGTTCATTACCTTAACCACTATCCTGCTGGTCCTTGAGCAAAGCAGCAAAGAACTCTTTCCAGCCAATATCCAGGTCTCAGGCTGGACTCAATTCAAGAAGATAATCATGGAAGAATAAAATAGAGGGGAGCATAGGTATCCCCTGGCCTAGAAATGGACCACATGTAATCAAGCTGGGGTCATCCAGCCCAGGGAGGACTTGCAGTAAAGAAATCATGTCACTATTTCTCATAGAGCAGGGTGAGACCTCACTGTTTTTCCAACTGCCCTCTTGGGTTGACACTTGAAACTCTTTGCCATCCCTGATCTTGTGCATCCCCACATTTTATAGATGTGTCACAGTGGACCTACCATAATCTAGTTGGGTCACATAGCTACTTAGCAGGCAGGCCAGGATTATGCCTGCTTGACATCAACCCCTTGCATTTCTACAGACTCACTTGCCATCCTCATAATGGACTTTCACTCTCTCTGTTTCTATTTCTTGCTTCCAGATACACCTTTTGTATCAAACCACATCACTGGAGAATAAATACATCGGGACTTTTTCAGTGGAACAGTGACCTTGCGTGTTCAGTGTGGGCTAGTGTTGTGTGATGCAATCGGCAGGGACTGTCCCAGAAGCTTAAAAAAGCTGCCCTCTCAGAAGGACTCAAGTTCCGTCTTCTTCGAAAAGGAAATCCTGAGGTCAGGGATATATGTCCAGTTCTAGAACTTCTGTATCATTGAGAGGTGATACTGTGTTTACAACACATGGAGTACACAAAAGGTAGAAGTTTTCCTTTCTCGTATAAATAAATAAAATAATCGAACTAAACTAAGAAGACTATCAGGTAATTTACAAGGTAAGAACATAAGCCACTGAACATGCGCATAAACATACCAACTAATAATAAACATTTGAACAACCAGACACTGAAATGGTTCCTTTTCACTTCCTTCTTACCGAAATAATACTTTCCTACCATAAAACTCAATAAAGTTAAGTCAATTTTGCACATGCAGATACTCCACATATCCACCACCCAGATCAACATTTGTACAACTTTTCCAAACTCCAGTGTCTTCCCTGTGCCCTCCTGCCCCTGCCTGTTCATATCCACAGAAGGAAACCCCTAGGCTGAATCTTATCACTGTAGGTTAGTTTTGCCTATATCCACAATAATATTTTACTAACAAAATCTCATACATTAAAAAAAAATAAGGTATTAGTTTTCTATTACCGTCACTATACAGTAGCACAAAAGTAGCGGATTGCACAACATAAAATTATCTTATAGCACTAGAGGTCAGAGGTGGGTTGTGGGTCTCATCACACAAAACTCCAGATGTTGGCAGAGCTGTGCTGCTTTCCAGAAGCTCTAGAGAAGGATCAGTTTTTCTGATCATTTGCGTTATTGGCAGAATTCAGTTCCTTTGGGTCATTAGACTGAGATCCTTGTTTTCTTGATGACTGTCAGGTAAGGGCTATTTCCAGCTTCTAGAAGCTGTTATAATCCTTCCTCCATCTTCGAAGCTAGCAATGTGGGCCAAGCTCCCCCCAATATGAATCTCTTCTTCCATTTTCCTATCACTGAAGCAGCAGGAAAGGGTGTCCACACTTTTTAAGGACTCGTGTGAGTAGACCAGGCCCAGGTGGAGAATGCAGGGTACTCTTTCACCTCCCAGGTCCATACTCTGATGCACATCTGCAAAGATTCTTTTGCTATGTAAGGTGACATATTCCCAGGTTCCAAAGAATTGCAAGGGAGAGGAAGGCAGAGTCCCTTGTTCTGCTTACTTATAATACTTACTTACTTACAAATAATAAATGCTATCCAGGGTAAAACGTTCTAGAAAGTGATTTGACAATATGCAAATCTTTGGCATTTCATACCTTGTGATATATTAATTCCACAGCTATAGAAATAAATAAAGACATGGGTCAAGATTTTTACACTGACCTTTTCATCATAATGTTAATTAAAAATTTTTTAAAGATTTTATTCATTTATTCATGAAAGACAGAAGAGAGAGAGAGGCAGAGACACAGGCAGAGGGAGAAGCAGGCTCCATGCAGGAAGCCTGAAGTGGGACTCGATCCAGATTCCAGGATCACACCCTGAGTCAAAGGCAGACGCTCAACTGCTGAGCCACCCAGGTGTCCCTAAAATTATTTTAAAAGTGAAAACATATATAATATATATACCTAACTATAATGAAATGCTTTATTACATATACGTTGCACACACACACACACACACACACACACACACATATGACCAGTATGAAGTCTTTAAAATTTCTTTTTTTTGGTATATTTTTTAATTGGAGTTCGATTTGCCAACATATAGTATAACACCCAGTGCTCATACCCATCAAGTGCCCCCCTCAGTGCCCATCACCCAGTCACCCCAGCCCCCAGCCCACCTCCCCTTCCACCACCCCCTCTTTTTTTCCCAGAGTTAGGAGTCTCTCCTGTTCTGTCACCCTCACTGGTATTTCCCACTCATTTTCTCTCCTTTCCCCTTTATATTCCCTTTCACTATTTTTTTATATTCCCCGAATGAATGAGACCATATAATATTTGTCTTTCTCTGATTGACCTACTTCACTCAGCATAATACCCTCCAGTTCCATCCACGTTGAAGCAAATGGTGGGTATTTGTCATTTCTAATGGCTGAGTAATATTCCATTTGTATACATAAACCACATCTTTATCCATTTATTTTTTGATGGACACAGAGGCTCCTTCCACAGTTTGGCTATTGTGGACATTGCTGCTAGAAACATTGGGGTGCAGGTGTCCTGCCGTTTCACTGCATCTGTATCTTTGGGGTAAATCCCCAGCAGTGCAATTGCTGGGTCGTAGGGCAGCTCTATTTTTAACTCTTTGAGGAACCTCCACACAGTTTTCCAGAGTGGCTGTACCAGTTCACATTTCCACCAACAGTACAAGACGGTTCCCCCTTCTCCACATGCTCTCCAACATTTGTTGTTTCCTGTCTTGTTAATTTTCCCCATTCTCACTGGTATCTCATTGTGGTTTTGATTTGTATTTCCCTGATGGCAAAGGATGCAGAGCATTTCCTCATGTGCTTGTTGGCCATGTCTATGTCTTCTTTGGTGAAATTTCTGTTCATGTTTTTTGCCCATTTCATGATTGGATTGTTTGTTTCTTTGCTGTTGAGTTTAACAAGTTCTTTATAGATCTTGGATACTAGCCATTTGTCTGATAGGTCATTTGCAAATATCTTCTTCCATTCTGTATATTGTCTTTTAGTTTTGTTGACTGTTTCTTTTGCTGTGCAGAAGCTTCTTATCTTGATGAAGTCCCAATAGTTCAATTTTGCTTTTGTTTCTCTCGCCTTCATAGATGTATCTTGCAAGAAGTTGTTGTGGCCAAGTTCAAAAAGGGTGTTGCCTGTGTTCTCCTCTATGATTTTGATGGATTCTTGTCTCACATTTAGATCTTTCATCCATTTTGAGTTATCTTTGTGTATGGTGTAAGAGAATGGTCCAGTTTCATTCTTCTGCATGTGGATGTCCAATTTTCCCAGCACCATTTATTGAAGAGACTGTCCTTTTTCCAATGGATAGTCTTTCCCGCTTTGTCAAATATTAGTTGACCATACAGTAGAGGGCCCATTTCTGGGTTCTCTATTCTGTTCCATTGATCTATGTGTCTGTTTTTATGCCAGTACCACACTGTCTTGATGACCACAGCTTTGTAGTACAACTTGAAATCTGGCATTGTGATGCCCCCAGCTCTGTTTTTCTTTTTTAATATTTCCCTGACTATTCAGGGTCTTTTCTGATTCCACACAAATCTTAAGATGATTTGTTCCATCTCTCTGAAGAAAGTCCATAGTATTTTGATAGGGATTGCATTCAATGTGTAAATTGCCCTGGGTAGCATAGACATTTTCACAGTATAAATTCTTCCAATCCATGAGCATGGAATATTTTTCCATCTCTTTGTGTCTTCCTCGATTTCTTTCAGAAGTGTTCTGTAGTTTTTAGGGTATAGATCCTTTACCTCTTTGGTTAGGTTTATTCCTAGGTATCTTATGCTTTTGGGTGCAACTGTAAATGGAATTGATTCCCTAATTTCTCTTTCTTCAGTTTCATTGTTAGTGTATAGAAATGCCACTGATTTCTGGACATTGATTTTGTATCCGGCCACACTACCGAATAGCTGTATGAGTTCTAGCAATCTTGGGGTGGAGTCTTTTGGGTTTTCTATGTAAAGTATCATGTCATCTGCAAAGAGGGAGAGTTTGACTTCTTCTTTGCCAATTTGAATGCCTTTTATTTCTTTTCATTCTGATTGCTGAGGCTAGGACTTCTAGTACTATGTTGAATAGCACTGGTGAGAGTGGACATCCCTGTTGTGTTCCTGATCTTAGGGGAAAGGCTCCCAGTGCTTCCCCATTGAGAATGATATTGGCTGTGGGCTTTTCGTAGATGGCTTTTAAGATGTTGAGGAATGTTCCCTCTATCCCTATACTCTGAAGAGTTTTGATCAGGAATGGATGCTGTGTTTTGTCAAATGCTTTCTCCGCATCTATTGAGAGGATCCTATGGTTCTTGTTTTTTCTCTTGTTGATATGATCTATCACATTGATTGCTTTACGAATGTTGAACCAGCCTTGCATCCCAGGGATAAATCTCACTTGGTCATGGTGAATAATCTTCTTAATGTACTGTTGGATCCTATTGGCTAGTATCTTGTTGAGAATTTTTGCATCTGTGTTCATCAGGGATATTGGCCTATAATTCTCCTTTTTGGTAGGGTCTTTGTCTGGTTTTGGAATTAAGGTGATGCTGGCCTCATAAAATGAGTTTGGAAGTATTCCATCCCTTTCTATCTTTTGGAACAGCTTTAGTAGAATAGGTATTGTTTCTTCTTTAAACGTTTGATAGAATTCCCCTGGGAAGCCATCTGACTCTGGACTTTTGTGTCTACGAAGGTTTTTGATGACTGCTTCAATTTCCTCCCTGGTTACTGTCCTGTTTGGTTTTCTATTTCTTCCTGTTCCAGTTTTGGTAGTTTGTGGTTTTCCAGAAACGCGTCCATTTCTTCTAGACTGCCTAATTTATTGGCGTATAGCTGCTCAAAATATGTTTTTAAAATCATTTGTATTTCCTTGGTATTGGTTGTGATCTCTCTCCTTTTTCATTCGTAATTTTATTAATTTGAGTCTTTTCTCTTTTGTTTTTAATAAGTCTGGCTAATGGTTTATCTATCTTATTAATTCTTTCACAAAGAACCAACTCCTGGTTTTGTTGATCTGTTCTACAGTTCTTTTGGTCTCTATTTCATTGAGTTCTGGTCAAATCTTTGTTAACTCTCTTCTGCTTGGTGTAGGTTTTATTTGCTGTTCTTTCTCCAGTTCCTTTAGGTGCAAGGTTAGCTTGTGTATTTGAGTTTTTCCCAGTTTTTTGAGGGATGCTTGTATTGCAATGTATTTCACTCTTAGGACTGCTTTTGCTGGATCCCAAAGATTTTGAATGGTTGTATCTTCATTTTCATTAGTTTCCATGAATTTTTAAAATTCTTCTCTAATATCCTGGTTGACCCTTTCATCTTTTAGCAGGATACTCTTTAAGCTCCACGTGTTTGAGTTTCTTCCAAATTTCTTCTTGTGATTGACTTCAACTTTCAAAATATTATGGTATTGGTTAAGACCTGATTTGTGGCGCAGTATGTGGTCTATTCTGGAGAAAGTTCCATGTGCGCTTGAGAATGTGTATTCAGTTGCATTTAGATGTAAAGTTCTGTAAATATCTGTGAAATCCATCTGGTCCAGTGTATCACTTAAAGCTCTTGTTTCTTTGGAGATTTTGTGCTTAGAATATCTGTCATTTGCAGAAAGTGCCATGTTGAAGTCTCCCAGGATTAGTGTATTATTATCTAAGTATGTCTTTACTTTGGTTATTAATTGATTGATATAATTGGCAGCTCCCACATTACGGGCATAAATATTCATGATTGTTAGGTCCTCTTGTTGGATAGACACTTTAAGTATGATATAGTGTGCCTCTTCATCTCTTACTACAGTCTTTGGGATAAACTTTAACTAATCTGATATGAGGATTGCTACCCTAGCTTTCTTTTGAGGACCATTTGAATGGTAAATGGTTCTCCAACCTTTCATTTTCAGGCTGTAGGTGTCGTTAGGTCTAAAATGAGTCTCTTGTAGACAGCAAATAGATGGGTCTTGCTTTTTTATCCAATCTGAAACCCTGTGTCTTTTGATGAGATCATTAAACCCATTCACGTTCAGAGTTACTATTGAAAGATATGAATTTAGTGTCATCATGATACCTATTCAGTCCCTGTTTTTGTGGATTATTTCTTTGGGCTTCCTCTTTCTTTTACAGAGTCCCTCTTAATATTTCTTGCAGAGCTAGTTTGGTGATCACATATTCTTTCAGTTTCTGCCTATCTTGGAAACTCTTTATCTCTCCTATTCTGAATGAGAGCCCTGCTGGATAAAGTATTCTTGGCTGCATGTTCTTCTCATTTAGGATCCTGAATATATCCTGCCAGCCCTTTCTGGCCTGCCAGGTCTCTGTGGAGAGGTCTGCTGTTAATCTAATATTTTTTCCCATATAAGTTAGGGATCTCTTGTCTCTTGCTGCTTTAAGGATTTTCTCTTTATCTTTGGAATTTGCAAGTTTCACTATTAAATGTCGAGGTGTTGAGCAGTTTTTATTGATTTTAGGGGGTAATCTCTCTATCTCCTGGATCTGAATGCCGGTTCCCCTCCCCAAATTAGGGAAGTTCTCAGCTATGATTTGTTCAAATATGCTTTCTGGTTCTCTATCCCTTTCAGCACCCTCTGGAACCCCAATTACATGTAGATTTTTCCTTCTGAGGCTGTCATTTATTTCCCTTAACCTTTCCTCATGGTCTTTCGTTTTTTTTTTCTTTTTTCCTCAGCTTCCTTCCTTGCCATCAACTTGTCTTCTATGTCACTCACTCTTTCTCCTACCTCATTAACCCTTGTTGTTAGGCCCTCCAGTTTGGATTGCATCTCATTTAATTCATTTTTAATTTTGACCTGATTAGATCTAAATTCTGCAGTCATGAAGTCTCTTGAATCCTTTATGCTTTTTTCCAGAGCCACTAGTAGCTTTATATTTGTGCTTCTGAATTGGCTTTCTGACATTGTAATCCAAATTCTGTAACTCTGTGGCAGAGAGTATTGTTTCTGATTCCTTCTTTTGTTGTGAGTTCTTCTTTCTAGATATTTTGCTCAGTGCAGAGTGGCTGTATGAGTGGGCTGCATCAAGAATATCAACCACAACCTAAGTAAATTTCTCCCTAAATGATTCTGCTGAGGTCAGAGACCAGAAATTGAAAACAAAGATCAGAATGAAATAAAGCAAAAAGACCATTAAAGTGAAAAACAAATTTTAAAACAAAGTAGTAAAAAATAAAAGGCCAGGAATCCTAAAGAAGAAGGGGGGGGGGAAGAAAAGAAAAAAAAAGGAGGGGGTACTGAGAGATGGTGATTGTGAAGAAGTTGTAGTGGAGGGAGAATGTAGTCTACCTGAGGGGTTCTATAGGGAGATCCTCTTGTTTCTGAGTATATTAAGTTCTGTATATAAGAAGATGCTTAGTCCCAAATTTATATAAACCAGAAATACTTGTAGAGGGCTCCAACATTGACCACCAAAACATAAATGAGATAAAAGAAGGGGGCAGAATGGGAATGAGGAATCTCACAGAATGAACCAGCATGGTATACCACTTGGTTCTGGGTGCATGCTGGTCATGTTTTAGAAGGTATTAACTTCTGCCATTGTAGAACAAAATGAGGCAGAGAAAACAAAAAACACAAAACAAAAAAACATATCTTGTATATCTCCCAAAATAGTTGAGTATGTTGAAAGGAATCGAGAAGTGGAAAATATATCTAGGACCTGGGATTGGAGAAATATGAAAGTCAAAAAGGAAGAATCTTAAAAATGAAGAGGTGGTAAAATTCTGTAGTTAAGGTGGGAAAAGAGAAAAAAATGGAAATTTACAGTATGATATAAAAATGAGTTGTACTGTAAAAAGGAAGGAAAAAAAAAAGGAAGAGTACCCTCTGGTTCTATATACTGTAAATCCCTCGACTTCCCCTGGGCCTTTCCAGCGCTGCTCCATCAAGAACTTGCTCTTCCCCTGTCCTTCTAGCTGGTTTTCTGGGGGAGAAGCCTGCTGTGCTGATTTTCAGGTGTGTGCACCTGGGGGAGCTGCCCCACCCCCTGCCAGGTGCATGGCTCAGTGGGAACTGTTTGCCCCCTGAGGCCTCTGTCCCCTGGAGGCCCCGCCTCTCCCAGACACAGGGTGACACAAGGAGGAACAACAACACTTGTGGCGGCCAGCTGTCCAGCTCTGGAGTCAGCTCCCCCAGTAACTACCGCAGTCTCCAGGTCTGTAGTGGCCTGGATGCTCCCCGGGGGTGCATGGTGCTGATCTGCACAGCTTGGGGACACCCAGCAGCAGGAGAGTCCTCTCTGTGCTGTGCCCTCCCAGCCTCCGCCTCTCCCGGGGGGAGTGCAGGATCCTGGGCTGTGTCCCCCGGCGCCCTGGAATCCGGGGCCTGGGCTGCTGGAATCGTGCTCCCGGGGCCGGGGCTCCCCAAGGCAGCAGGGCGCAGCCGCCTCCATCCAGAGCCCCGCCTGACCCACCGGCTTCTCCTGAGGCCCTGCCAGGTGCGCGCTCCATCCTTTTACTGAGATCCGCCCACAGTCTGTGGCTCTCTCCCCCGGGTGCACCTCCTCTGTTAGTGACCCCGGGAGACAGGAGGCTCCACTGCCCCTCCTGGGATCCCACCCGAGTTCCCTGTTAAGCGCCTTTCCGTCCGGGAAAAATCCGGGGCGGATTTTTAAAGTTCCTGCTTCTCCGGGACTGGGCTTTCCTGTCCCGGGAGGCTTTTGCCCCCCTCCACCCCCCGCCCGGCCTTAGCCAGGCTTCTCTGGGGGGGGCCCTTCCCAACTTGATTCTTTTTTATTTTTTCCCACCTTCCTACCCTGTTAGAAGCAAAAACTCTTCTCTCTGCAGCATTCCAGCTGTTTTCTCTTTAAATCTCAGGTTGAATTTGTAGCTTTTCAGGATGACTTGAAAGTTATCTAGGTAAGTTGGTGGGGACAGGTGACTTAGGGACCCTACTCCTCCGCCATCTTGCCCCCCCCCAAAGTATTTAAAATTTAAGCAAGTGTAGGATATCTAGTGTCTTAGAAGAGTAGATGACCAATTTTAAGTGAAAAATAGTTGTGAATATCATATGTGCATTATGCCTGTATACGTGTGCATGGGTATATGGATATATAGGTGTGTGTAAACATACAAAAACACATGTACATACATTTACATATGTATATGCACACACAGTAAAATGTAGAGAGAAGAAAGGAATAAACAAAAGTATCAGTCCAATCTTAGTATTTTTAAAACACAAATGGGGAGCACCTGGGTGGCTCAATTGGTCAAGTGTCTGACTCTCTGTTTCAGTTTAGGTCATGATCTCAGGGTGATGAGATCAAGCCTGGCATTGGGTTCCGTGCTCAGCTGGGAGTGTGCTTGAGATTGTCTCTCCTCTGCCTCTTCCCCACGTGGACATGCTCTCTCTCTCTCTCTCTCTCTCTCAAATAAATAAATAAGTCTTTAAAAAATACATGCACACAAATAGGGTAACCAACTGTGCCTCCTGAGACGACACTGAGGGATTTCCAAGAACACTGGATATGTAGTGCTAAAAACAAGAAATTGAAAACCAAACCAGGACAAGCTGGTCACCCTAAATGCAGATACATTCTGTTCTCTCTTTTAGGCACTTCTGTTTATTTTTTGTTTCCTACAAAGAGTGTGCAATTATTAAAAACCATTAAAAGCCCTTTGGTGTCTTACTCTGAGTTGAGGAGAATGTCAGAGTCTGGGCCTACGAAACATTCCAGAAGACGTTCTTATAAGTGTTACAAGTCCTAGCAAGGTTGGAGATGAGGGGGAAAAATGTGCTACCATCCACAAATGACAGACCTGACTTGCAAGGGCAGCTTCTGGAGGAAGTACCATACTCCCATGGATGGTGGCAGGACCAGGAAAAAGTCAGAGTTACATCAGAACCTTGTAATTCTGGATGGTGAGTGCAACCTCAGAGATGGGGATGGGAAAAACAATTAGATTAAAAATCACAAAGCTAAGCTTGAAAACCTGGGACCTCTAAATTGCAAGAAAAATTTCTTACTGGCGATCCCTAGTATGGAGGGAGGCCAGCACCCTATTCCAGGCAGACATCTGCTGGTGTGCTTCCAGGATGAGGCTAACACCACCACCGCCCACTGCCAAGCCCTGGTGTTGGCAGATGCCTTGAGAGGGATGGTTTACATTTGCAATTCTTTCGTGCGGTGGAATACATCAGTGTGTATCACAGGACCGGAAGTTCCTACAATTGACTTAATGTTCTGCATTCTTATCTTTAAAAAATAAAGACCAGTTGTTATGTTTGACATATAGATCATAAAACATTTGTGGTCCAGAACATGTGGATATAATATATATTATTAAGTCAGGTAGACTGTGGAGTCCACTTTAAAAAAAATACTAATATAAACAAAACGGTGACTATTTTGTATGTGTTGTGGAACATGTTATGGCACAATGCCTCCTTCATGGTGCTTAATAGTTACTAAATGTAGAAGTTCTTAGGCTTCATAAGTTTAATTGTGATCTTCATAAATAATGAAATAAAAATATTGCCCTAAGGACCAATTGACACCTGTATCCATTAAGGACTCTGTAATAATTTCCCACTTTATAGAGTTGATGTGGATAACTTGGTGTGGTATCATTAGTACAGTTCCCTGATATTTAGATAAAAGTCAGTGTTGGGGGAGGGACTAAAATAATACATCATATTAATTTGGAATGCTATAAGGTTCACTAAAAATGATGAAACTAGACTCACGAATCTGACTCAAATTAAATTTTCTTAAAAAAATTTATTTTAAGAGTGGACTGTTTTTTGGGATGCCTTGGTGACTCAGTGGTTGAGTGTCTGCCTTTAGCTTAGATTGTGATCCCAGTGTCCTGGGATTGAATCCTGCATCAGGCTCCCTGCAGGGAGCCTGCTTCTCCCTCTGCCTATGTCTCTGCCCTCTCTTTGTGTCTCTCATGAATAAATAAATAAAATCTTTAAAAAAAAAGAGTGGTCTATTTTGAGTGTGAAGTAATAGAAATTGGTCGAGGAATATCACACAGAACAATCACTTCTTTATGAAGTTTCGCAGTTAATAAATGGATGTGGATACAATGGAGCATGTGGTGGTGACTAGATATAGCCCCTAAAATTTTCAGTTCTTGTTCTTGTGTCCCATGGTAGGATTAAAATTCCATGCCATCTCAAAAACAGGCAAGCTGGATGACCCACTTTGATCAGTAAAATGTAAGTAAAAGTGATATGTGTCACTCCAGGCAGAGGCCTTTAAGAGCTTCTTTTTTTTTTTAATTTTTTTATTTATTTATGATAGTCACACACACAGAGAGAGAGAGAGAGAGAGAGAGGCAGAGACACAGGCAGAAGAAGAAGCAGGCTCCATGCACCGGGAGCCCGACGTGGGATTCGATCCCGGGTCTCCAGGATTGTGCCCTGGGCCAAAGGCAGGCGCCAAACCGCTGCGCCACCTAGGGATCCCCCTTTAAGAGCTTCTATAAGAATCTTCACGTCTCTGACCTGCCACAGTGACCAGGGTATTCTTGGTGACAAAGACTTCAACAGCCGAGTGAGGAAAGACTAGAGCAGTACCACAGGCCTCCCCTCATTTACTTGTGAAGAGGGTACTGGAAACTGGGTAAGCAGCACCCCATGTGATGCTGTGCTGTGCTGGATCACACTGTTCCATGACCACCAGTGGAGGAGACAGAGTAGGGGTGAGGCAGTACCTAGAATCCATACTATCAAGCCCACCGAGAAACCTGGATCACAGCAAATGCCCCCGCCCCCCACATAACTGGTAGAGCAGGCCCAGAGACTTCTATCCACATCCCAGTGGCTCCCTGCAAAGACCCAGGAGCTACTGAACACCTCATTATTTTTAAGACAATGTTCTAGTTCCCATAATAGCACAGTCTTGCCCTCATAGTAAGCTCAACAACCCTGCTTACCTCTCTTCCTCACACCCAGCCCTTATCCTAAACACCGTTCAGGAGTTTGTTTTTCTTTAATAAATTTATTTTTTATTGGTGTTCAATTTACCAACATACAGAATAACACCCAGTGCTCATCCCGTCAAGTGCCCCCCTCAGTGCCCGTCACCCATTCACCCCCACCCCCGGCCCTCCTCCCCTTCCACCACCCCTAGTTCGTTTCCCAGAGTTAGGAGTCTTTATGTTCTGTCTCCCTTTCTGATATTTCCCACACATTTCTTCTCCCTTCCCTTATATTCCCTTTCACTATTATTAATATTCCCCAAATGAATGAGAACCTATAATGTTTGTCCTTCTCCAACTGACTTACTTCACTCAGCATAATACCCTCCAGTTCCATCCACGTTGAAGCAAATGGTGGGTATTTGTCCTAAAATTCCAGTCAATTCCAAGGAGTTTATTGAGTCTCAGAAGATCCTCTGTGCCAAGCAAATCTTAGGCATCGAGTGGAAATGAAAATGTCAAGGGTGGGATGTGCTACATATACTCAAGCCCAAACAGAATCTGTTCATGCTGCTCTTGTTAAGACCTATCAAGTAATCCTCCCTGAAATCGTTGACATCCCAGATGAATTCATAGTTGCTGATCCCAGCAAAATGAACTAACAGACACAAAACATTGGAGATCCTGGGCCTCTGCTAAAATAAAACCCTGCCTGTCCCAGGGACCAAACAAAGAGGTTCAGTGCATAATGAGGCATGGTGACTGCATCTCTGAGTTCTGGTATTGGTTCTTTACTAAATTGTCCAAGTGACTCTTGGCAAATCATTTGCCCACCCTATGCCTCAGTTTGTACATCTGTAAATGAGACATTTGAGCTAGGTTAATGGTGCCCAAACTATGGCTATAAATCACTTAGAGCACTTCAAAAACAGAATTCTAGACCTCCTCTCCCAAAGTTCTGAGCCATTATATTGAAGTGGTTATTTTATTAACAATTGCCCAGAACATCCTGATATTACTGGCAGATTGGGGGACCAGGATATGAGATGGTCCCTGGGGTCTCTGGGCTCCTCACTGCAATTTTCTGCCTTGTCCTTGTCTTCTAACTTTGAATTGCATAACAGCTTTTGTTCAGACATGCTTACTCACAGGTCTTGGTGTGTCATATTGTAACCATACAACCCATGACAAATCATTTCACTTCTATAATTCTTTCTCTTACTGTAAAGGAGAAAAGTGGACTAAATTCCATGTGAATGGCTCTTCCAATGCCTTCTATAATTTTGTGACCACTGGAGACACTTCAGACAGAACTGAAAAATGGAGACAGCAATTCTGACTCCCAGGATGCTCTCCCATCTTATCACATCCCTTGAGAACTGCCTAAGAATTCAGATCTCTTTCCATAGCAAGGTACTCATTTCCTGCCTGCTATTTGCAGGTAGAGGTTTCTTTCTTTCTTTTTTTTTTTTTTTTTGCAGGTAGAGGTTTCTGATTCCAGGTTCCCCTTCACAGCCACTGAGCAGTAGGTGGGTTGTCAAAAAATGCTTTTTAAGAATATGCTCACTGTGAAAGCACCATGGAGAAACAGAAAGAAAAAAAGCAGAATGTCCATTTCCTTGAACAACACAGCCAAGTTGCTGGAGTTTGCATGGCCTAAAGTTTCGTTTTAACTTTTTTGTTGGAATTACTTGAATTCAATTTAAAAACAAAACAAGAAAGGGAAATTGCATAATCAAAGTGACTTACTGGTTAAGATCTCTGAAATCCCTGTAGAATTAAGACCTTGGTGACTTTTGGCATGTCAACACTGGGATCTGACCTCCATCTCCTCTAAGACCCACAACATTCTTTTCTTCTGGTTCATAATAGGACCCTAAAACCTCACTTCTATTTTATTTTCAAGACACTCCTTTCTTTCTTCATCTACAGCATACACATTCCCAGAAGCCTGTCCCTACCACATATCTTTGTTTGGAAGCAATTTTAGGGAGAACTTGTGCAAGAGACCAAGAACTACACTCTGAGTCCCTTCCTAGCTTGTTCTAGACATGACACCCATTTTATTTGATTGTTGCTAACAGCTAGCTTATTGAACTCTTATCATATGCCACTCACTCTGCAAAGTAAGTTTTTGGTGTCAGTTGATTTAATAGCAGCCGTAAACACCATTTCCACATAAGAAAAACAAAGAATAGGTGAGGAATTTAAACTATAAAGAAATTACATTACTTGTGTCTTCTCTGACACAGTTATTACCTAGCAATCCTAGCATACAAATCCAGATTTTAACTACCATGCTATTCTGCTTTTCCTAAGGCTGACAGTTGGAAATACTTCTCTGCTAGGTCCTGTCATCCTAGCCTCCCTGGTCTCTGATTGGACCCTTTGCAGATAATCATAGACAAATTAAGTTACAGAAGAGCTTAAATATTATTTAACCCAGGAATAGAAATTATGTTGCATATGAAGTGCCACTTCTAGTTTCTGTACCCATGGCAGACATCAATAATCAATCAGGGCTTTACATTCAATAGCTCAAATTAATGCCTCAGGGTTTGTTGGTTGGTTGGTTTTTCCAACAAAGCTTTCTGGTCTTCCACCAATAAATCTATCAAGCTAATATATGTTTGAAAACTATTTACCATTCTTAACTTGTCAAAACCCCATACTTTGTAGATAAGGACAATGAATCTCAGAGTCAAGGTTTGTCCATAGTCACATTGGACAAGTCATTGGCTAGTTATTGGCTAAATTAGAATGAGACTCAGGACATGACACTTAATTCCTTTCATTTGATTAACACTTTTTGATCCATAAGAACTGATTTTCACTACTATTTCTGTCATCTGTGCATAGATGCACTTTCCATATTAAGGCAGCTCAGAGGAGAAATTAACGAGATCTTGAGTGTATTTTGTAAAAAGTGACTTTATTTCCAAGTAAAAAAATATATGCAAACTTGACCTGTTAGCCAACACAGGACCACAGAGATCAGTGCTACATGGTATACCTGGCAGGGGAACTGTCCCCAAAGTAATAGAAAAAGCTGCCATCCTCAAAGAACCAACAGAAAACTACAGACAAATCTCATGAACATAGATGCAAAAATCTATCACAAAGTATTAGCAAATAGAATTCAATAATGTGTGTAAAGCATTATACAACACAACCAACTGGGATTTATTCCAAACACATAACTGCTTCAATATTTGAAAATCAATTCATATAATCAATATCATCAACAGACTAAAGAAGAAAGAAATCTTATGATGATATCAATATAATGATACCAAGGCACCTGGGTGGCTCAGTGTTAAGCATCTACCTTTGGCTCAGGTTGTGATCCCAGGATCCTGGGATTGAGTCCCCACATCAGGCTCTCTGTGGAGTGTCTGCTTCTCCTTCTATGTCTCTGCCTCTCTCTGTATGTCTCTCATGAATAAATAAATAAAATCTTTTTAAAAAAGGAAAAATAATATGATGATGCCAATAGAAAGCATTCGATAAAATCCAACACTCATCCATGAAAAAACTTTTAGCGAACTATGAATAGAGAGGTACTTCCTCAACTTAATAAAGAACATCTATAAAATGCCTACAGCTGACATCATATTTACTGATGTTGAAACAATGAAATGATGTTCTTAATCATGAAAAAAATGCTTTTCCCCTGGTAAAGCAACATCATACTGGAAGTCCTAGCTAATGGACTAAGACAAGACAAGGAAATAAAAAGATATACAGATTGAGAGAAACAAATAAAATTGTCTTTGCAGAAAACATAATTATCCATGTAGAAAAAAAATCATACACACACACTCACACACAAATACACACAACCCTCCTACAACTAAAAAGCAATTATAGTAAGGTACCAGGCTACAAAGTTAATGTATAAAACTTGATTATTTCTCCATATACCAAAAATGAACAATAGCAATTTGAAATTAATAACTCAATACTATTTATATTAGCACAAAAAGAAAGTATTTAGGAATGAATCTAAGAAAAATATGCACAAAATCAACATGTGGAAGACCACAAAATTCTAATGAAAGATTAAAGAAGTAAATAAATGGAGAGATATCCCATGTTCATGGATAAAAAGAATCAATATTGAATCAGTCAAGGTAATTCATTAGAAAAGGAAGTCTTCAACAAATGGTTCTGGACATCTACATAAAAAAAAAAACAGAATCTAGATATTTTACACTTTTCATAAAAATTAACTCAAAATGGATCATAGGCCCAATGTAAAATTCAAATCTATGTAACTTTTAGAAGATAACAGAAAAAGATTGAGATGACTTTGGGTTTGGTGATGACTTCATAGATATAACATGAAAAACCTGACCCATGAAATTAATAATTCATAAGTTGGACTTTGTTACCATAAAAAAACTTCTGTTTTTCACACAATTAAGAGAGTGAGAAGACAGGCTACAGACTGGAAGAAAACCTTTGTGAAACACATATCCACAAAGGACTTGTGTCCAAAATATACAAAGAACTCTTAAAACTCAATAATTAAAATCAATCCTGATTTTAAAAATAGATGAAAGATTTCACCAAAGACACCTCTCCAAAAGAAGATATGCAAATGGAAAATTGCATGCAAAAATATGTTTAACATGTCACTAGGGAATTGCAAATTAAAACACTAAGATACCATTATCCACCCAGTTGAATGGCTAAGGCTCAAAATACTCACAATAGCAAATGCTGGCAAAGATGTGAAACAACAGGAACTCTCATTCACGTCCACTTTGGAAGACCCTTTGGCAGCTTCTTATGAAGCTAGACATAATCTTACCATGTGATCTAGCAATCACACTCCACATGAGTTGAAAATTTATGTCCACAAAGAAGTCTGCACAAAAACATTTATAGCAGCTTTATTCATAATTACCCCAAACTCGAAGCAACAAAGGTATCAATAGATGAAAAGATAAACTGATGCATATATACAATGGAATATTATTCAGCAATAAAAAGAAATGAGCTGCCAAACTACGAAAAGACACAAAGGAATCTTAAATGCATATTTCTAAGTGAAAGCAGTCACTTTGAAAAGGCAACATACCATGTGATTCCAACTACATGACATTTTTAAAAAGCAAACATACAGAGACAGTAAAAAGATTGGTGGTAGCCAGAGATTTGAGGGGAGGAACACGGGGGATTTTGAGGGCAATGGCATTTCCACATGATACCGTAATGGCAGACACATGAATGAAGAAGAATATAAGAGGTCGGTGGTTTGCAAAGTTAGCTCCTTTCCTTCACTCCCACCCCTGCCCCCACTGTGTGTAAACAAAGAGAACTGAAAGCCTTTCTCAAACAGACCCATTCTACCTAAATCCTTATGAAATATCAGGCTTCTCTCTATGATTTTCACTTGGAAAGAGACTTTAGTGTCTAAAATATTTGTAAACCCCCACCCTCCAAGATCAGTATGTGTTGTCCAGTTCTCACACTCCATAAGAATCTGGGGCATTATAACTTGAATATTTTCCTAGATTCCACCATTCTGCCAGGGTTCCATCAGGCCACCTCTGGGGTGTTCTAAAAGAGCCCAATGAGTTTAAGGTGCCAGGGACCTGAGTCTGATAGAAGTACAGGTAAAGACTTAAGGCCCCATCCTAGGCCTCCTATGCCCCAGAGAGGGCCAGGCCTTTTATTGTCTTTATTCCATTCTGACCTCAGCTTCTGTTCTTCCTTTCCAAAAGATCATTTTCCATTTCAAAGAAATCATAGCCCTTAATAGTCCAGTGAGGTCACTTCCTACACTTTGTAAGGACAACCACATTCTCTTCCACCTCTGTTCCACATAGTCTAAGCAACAATAGAAACTGTTCAGCTTCCTTTTTCCAGTGTTAGGAAATCACCCCAAGGATCTGGTGCCTACTCAGCACATTCCAAGTCTTATTTCAGGGCCCTGCCCATGCTCACTGCTCTCCATAAAAATCAGGCAGGGTGACCCGAGGAGCCAGAGGAGCAGAGAGGCTGAGACCAACACAGGAACTTCCAGCACTCACACCTAAGCTCCCGTGCTCACCTCCACTATGAAGTTCTCCACAGCGCTTCTATGCCTTCTGCTCACAGCTGCCAGCTTCAGCACCTTTGTCCTTGCTCAGCCAGGTAAGGGCCTCTCTTCCTAAGGCTTACCATTTCAACTATTATAGGCACTTATCGTCCCAGCCTGAGTTATCCCATGCTTGCTACATTAGCCTACATTACAAAGATGGAGAAAGTGAAACCAACAAAGGCAATAAGAAGAACGGTCATGGCACAGTTAGCCAGAGCCAGAACCAGATACCCAGGTCAATGAGTCCAGTTCCCATGGTCCTTCCTGACACGAGCTTGGGGAAGAGACACTAAATGAAACCAATACCTCAATGGTCCTCACACTGTTTGAGGATGTGGCATGGAAGGAAGGATCGTTTCTCATTGTGGATGTGAAGGACATTTCAGGCAGTAGTGGAGAGGGAAATAAAACTATTGCTTGGGCTTCAAATTTTGGATTACAGCCAGTTTGCCAGGGGCCATGTAAGGAGGAAAAGGACCCAGAGGCATGTCAGCATGTGACACAGGTGGGCTTTAGAGCCCGTGGGGACAGAAAGCTGGGGAGCAAGGTATTAGAACTTATCTATTTGGTGTCAGAGGTTTTGGGTTAGTAGAACCTCCTAATGACAAAACAAGATGAGTGTCTTTTCCCCATTCCCAGTTGACAGTGAGGAGCCCCATAGTTCCATAAAAGAAATAGACTTCCAGGCACCATTTTATCTGTGGAATGTGGACTAAGGCACTGAACTTGGGAGTATTCATTCTTAGGTAGAACTTGTGTTTGTTTTGTCTTTCCCTACCTTCATCTGCCCTTTCAAAATTATACTTATGATGCATTATAACTCTCATTCTTTGCAAAATGTTTTTTAGATTCAGTTTCCATCCCAATTACCTGCTGCTTCAGCATGGTCAAAAGGAAGATCCCCATGCAGAAGCTGGAGAGCTACATGAGGATCACCAACAGCCAGTGTCCCCAGGAAGCTGTGATGTAAGAGAACCATGCCCTGGCACCCTCTGACGAAAGTTCTACTGGAGTTCTATACAAGGGAAAGAAATCAGGATCCATGCCCAAATAAGTCAGATAAATATGCCATGTAATCTGAGGGGACCTTTACCCCACAGAGAAATTGAGCCCTCAGGAAGGAATCCATATTCCCCCCAGGCTCCCCTTCTAGGATCTTGGTCAGATCACCCAAGTTCCTTCGGTCAGGAGACTGAGGGTTTCCCCTGGGATAGCATAAGCAGTTTTCGTTTGAGGGCTCTTTCTTCCTCCAATCCTTCCCCTTCCACGTAACTCCATCCAGCCTCCTCATCCAGAGAGCAAGAGGTCCTTAGGTGTAGGGGCCAACAGGCCACATGTCTGGAAAAAATCCTTAGATGCTCCATCTAACTGCCCTCTCTCCCCACAACAGCTTCAAGACCAAAGCATCCAGGGAGATCTGTGCTGACCCCAAGCAGAAGTGGGTCCAGGATTACATGAATCACCTGGACCAAAAGTCCCAAGCCCAGAAGCCTTGAACCTTCATGTATGGACTGAGAGACAGACCCTGAGGAAAGTCTTATTTATTTTTCCCCAACCTTCCACAAGTACAGAGTGATATTATTTTATTACAATGCCCAACAAGAGGCACTTTATACAATAATTTAAAGCACATTTCTTAAATAATATTTAATTTTACTTAAGTTATTAATATTTTTAATTTATGTGCTATAAATCCTAATGAATGTAAAGTACAAAATCCAGTGGCACATTTTCTTTTCTGTGAGCTCAGTCAAGTTTGTAGCAGGATATCATTTGTCTCCCTCCAATGTGTCTGTAGTATTGTGAGGTCCTTCCATGGATCATCAGAGTGAAAGACATCTGTATTCTTATGAAGTTGGTGCTCCTGTAAGTCAAATGTCTGCTGTGTAATGTGGTTGAAATTCATGTTATTCGATGACTATGGAATTTTCAAAGAAAAAATATATGACTTTAAACTACTTGGTCTTATTTTTCATGGGGTAACATTTAGCTGGGAGGCAGAAAATGGCAACAATGACTGGCAACTTGGGGTCTAGGGGGCCATTTTCTAAGAAATATTTTAGACTCCACTGAGGTTCATAGTGTTCCAGCCTCTCTGCTCCAGTCTCTAACATCACCTGCCCATTTCTTTTCTTGTCACACCTCCCTTCTGTTCTCTCTCAAAAGCCTCAAGCTTTTCTCCATAAAGCCAACTATTATCCATCTAATTAATCCTCAAACCCCGACTATTATCTTAAAAAGAGTAAAACTAGAGGAAACTAGATGTCTACAACCTAGAAGCCCTTCTAAGGCTTTTCCTTGAAGAATCTTCAACAGGACTGGTCTTGAAGGATGGTATGCAATGAGAAATGAAAAGGTTTTTCAGAGCCAGTACAGGATGGGGAGCAAGAGCATGGAGTTTCCATACTTTCAAACATCTGGCTGGACTCTGGAAAAACAAGATGCACTAAAAGTTTCAAAAAAAGAAGAGAGAAAAGTGTCATGCAAGGTGTGCATGAGGAAGAGTAACCTGGTATCTGAGGCTAGGGTAGAGTGTGAGAGGGAGGGTCTGACGGCAGGCCACCGTAATGGTGTAGGAGAGGCGAATGAACCAGGCTGGTAGTAGGGGTGATGTTAGATAGAATGGGCAAGATGGAGTGGAATGTCAAATGTTGGAGAGGGAAAGCATTTGACCCAGGATTTAGACTTTCTCTTACAATCTCACAAAGCAACTATTTAGAGAACTGGTGCCCTTGAGACACAGAATGAAGTTAACTCCAGCCCCAATCCCTCAAATTTGCAAGCTTCTGTATGAAGGTATGGGAACTTCTTTCCTTAATAGCCTCTTAAGGTCAAGATTCCTTTGTATTATGTAAGCACAGCTGGCTCCATTTTCAGGTATGAGGCCCACCATAGTAAGTCACAAAGACCAGACCCCTCATTGAGGGAAAGAGGACTATTTTCTTGATGGCCCAGCTCTGCAGGGTCTGTCATTCACTGATGGTCATGTGGAAAGATGCCGCAATCTCAGTATACCTAGAAGCATGGCACTTGGGTTCTGGTCCCAGAACTGACCCTGACTCTGTGTCACTTAGGGCAAGTCAATGTCAATCTCTCTCTCTCTGGCATTAAGATGCCCCATACAAAAGTAGAGGTCATATTGTGCCACAGGGAGGAAGTGAGAGAACATGGCAGATGACCTCACAAGCCCCTTCCAGTTCTAGGAGCCACGTCTCTTGGAAACTTGGTCAAGCCTATTGGCTAGATTAGAATGGTAAAGTAAATCCCATTCTAGATTAAAATCACTGAACCAGTCAGGAGCCCTGCCTATTGGCAAACTGCAAGTCAGATATATCACCTATCTGAAGACAAGCTTTCCACTAAAGTCCAGGGTAGCACATCCAAGCCCCAGGAGCAAAAAGACATCTGGGTGTCAGCTGAATAAAAGGAGTACTTTCTGCCACAAAGGCTCCATCCAGTTCCAAACTCTCTTCTACAGCCTCAAGCACAAGCTGACTAATGAGGTCTGGGACTAGAGTTTCATGAAATAGCTTAACCAAAATTCAAAATTTCAAAGGCAAAAAAATTCCACCTAAACTGAACACCCAGGCCACAGTTAAGACATAATCCATTTATTTTCCCCAAGCTTTGCCCAGCTAGCTGCGCTCCAGGATTGTGTCATTATATTTAACTCACAATGAACTTTGTTAACACCATTAAACATAATTATCTTAAGTAATGTGTCATCTCATTTAAGTTACTGATGTTTTACATGGCCTAACTTGAATATTAGTGCTTTCAAAATCCACATCCTTATATTGAGTGATTAATATTTGTGAACCCATTTATTCCCTTGTCAACCAGGGGTGAAGACTTGGAAAGTCACTTGAAGATGACATGCATACTCTTCAGCACACCTCCGATTTCACCCTGGGCTCACAGTTTGCTGCAGGCTGTGATTCACTTCACTTTTTCAACATCTGCCTCCAATGTCCTCCTCAATTTTTGTTTCCTGCCCACAGGCTCCTCTTTGGGTGCCTTTTCAGGTCAAGAGTTGGTTCAGCCTACACATTTGCCCAAGGCTCAGAAGTGTGGGGGAAGGAACACTCTGGGTGATAACCTTCTGCCAACAAAGGGTGGAGGCAGATGTTTCAAACACTTCTGCCACCCTTCTCTCCAGAGGTTGATTCTGGAGCCATTCCATAGTCTTCTCAGGTAATCCCAAGAGAATCAGACCCCATTGCCCATGATGCTGATCTGAATTATGCATACTTGTGTTGACTTCTCCTCCTTCTCCATCTTTGCTGCTTACTCAATCCTGGTCCCTGGGATCACTTCCAAATGAACTATCTGTACACAGGTCCTCATCTCAGGCCCTGCTTTATTGAGTCATGGTTTCATACAATCAATATTTGTTCTCCTTCCCTTTGGCCTTGTTTGGATCTCAACAGACAAGTTCACTGCATCAGGGCCAGAGAATGAGCTGGGCATTTGGTTGGTGTGCTCACCAGGGCTGAGGCTAGGAGCGGAATCGGGGACTTGCTCAGTGTGTTCTTTGGGACAAAAGCAGGGGCAAGACCATGGACTCAACTAGCAGATTGGGCAGGACTGGGTCCAAGAGGGTGGCCCCCAAGTCAAAGTCAACAAGATTGGGACTAAGTTAGCCATATAACTAGGAGAATGTTGACAGAGAGAGGGATTTAGCAAAAAAGTAAGTGTATTGATGACCATGGAAGTCAAGGCACTTACTATTGGAGAAGTTTCCATAGACAAAATATAAGAATATCAGAAGACTAGAAAAAAACAAAACAAAAAAGTGTTGTATTGACCTGAAATTGGAGATATTGGTGCAAACTCAAGGATTTACAGGTAGATAATAGAGAGATGATGATGAGATAGATAGATATGTAAATGATAGGTGATTGACAGAAATACACACATAGATCATAGGATATGTATATATTAAACATATGTTCAACCACCAAACCCTTTTCCAAATACTGCTAAATATTTTTCCAACCTATCATGTCAATTTATATCCACTCCCACCAGCAATGTATGAGGGCTAGATTTGTTCCACATTTGGCATTGCAACACTTCTGTCAATTCTTTTTAAGTTAGCCACTCTGCTTATAATTCCTCATAATCCACATGGTTGTGGTTTAAATTTCCATCTTACTTGTGACTAATGAGGTTGAGCATCTATTCAAATGTTTGCTGGATATCTTCTTTCATGAAGTTCCAGGCCATGTCTTTTGTCTATTTTTTAGATTGCTTAGATTTAAATTTTGTCCATTTGTAGATTGTCTTTTCATTATGAATTAGTAGAGGTGTGTTTTCTGTATCCTGAACAGGAATCCTTTGCCAGATGTGCAAATCTAAATATCTTCTCATAACTGTGGTTTTCCTTTCGACTCCCTGAAAGATGCCTTCCATGAAAACAGCTTCCTAAGTTTAAGATGGTCCGTTTATCAGTGTGTTCCTTTATACTTTGTCCTTCTGTTTTCTGTTTAAGAAAACTTTTTAAGCCTTCTATTTCAGAGAAAGTTTTGGTCCCCTGTGAAATCTGTGTGGGCTGGAAGCCTTCACAGACCAGACACAATTTAATCCAGGCCTCAAATGATTCCTGTTGGAGCCAGATGGAAAGAAGAATGCTGCAGGTGGGTGGGAGATTATAAGTGAATACAGAGATAGGAGAGAAGGAGGTGTGAAGAAAGGAGTAAGGAAGCAGTCCTACACTGTTTTTGGGAGTGGTGGAGGGACTTCCCTTCTCCAGTGCCACAAGGGTGATATTCTCTTCGTTTCTAGGCTTACCTTCTCTGGAGAGAGCCAGCCTGGGGGGCAGAGAGTGCCAGTTAGTGCTGGCTCACTCCCTTTTCATTAGCTTTGCCAACAACAGTCAGAGATCTGTTCTGTAGAGTGGAAAGGTTGTATTACCTCAATATTCCTTAGAGCTTTAATGAGTGAAATGAAATGGACAGGGAGAAGGCTAAGTACAGGGTGCCTCAGCTCTGCTTCTCTGGGCAGTTTCAGTTTTAAGCTTTAATAGATGACGGCTTTCCAATAAGTTATTTCAGAGAACAAACTTCAGTGGGTAAACAAGCATCTTAAAACCACAACATTGTGTAATGAAGCCAACTTTGGTATGTTCTGATCTAAGAAGGCAGGACGCTAAGACTGCCCAGAGCTATTGCAGGCAGCTTGCATGCCTGGATGCTAAGATGCTACAGCAACAAAATAATTTTAAAATTACAGAGTGTATAGTTCTGGGAGACTTATATTGTATAAAGATCAATGAGCTGGAAAAGAGCTAGCTGAACATCTGCTCTAAACATAATTGAGTAGCTGGCGGAGGATCTCCATAAGTTCCCACTCTGACCAGTGGGTCTGAGTGGATTTTCAGTTCTCCAGAGAATAGCATCCATTTGGAGCCAGCATCAAATAATCCCAGAAGGTCTCAGTATTTATTTCCCCAGTGCAGTCACCCTGGTTATATGGCAGCCAGCTCCTCTGGGGAAGGCTTAGTGGAGATTTATAGTATAGACCTATGAGTTTTCTGATTTAGCAAAAATATTGCCAAGGGCAAAGTTATGTGATAAAATTACTCATTGTTTATCTGAAACTCAAATAACCAACAATCCTGTATTTCACCTGGCAATCTGGCAGTGCAGGGCCTTTCCTAGTTTTCCTAGTGTGGGGATTCTAGGTCTATGAACCAGCTTAAATGTGATAACTGGGCAAGAGGCCATGAACCTCTCCTACAAGGACTTATATTGGATTTCTGGCCATTAAACCTAGAATTTTCTGCCCAAAGTCAAGCAGCATCTTAGTAAGTTTTCATGTCTAAGGATCCCATAATTGCTACCACAGATCCCTGTTGGCCAAAACACTGATTGCCACTCCAGGCTGGGGCTCCTTGGCATATCTGTACCTGACTTGTCTCTACTGCTCAATAAGCAGCACTGTCTAGCCTCTGCCATCCTGGATCCCACTCCTCCCACCAAGATCCAAACTCCGATTAATTACAGCATGGCGGGATCCCTGGGTGGCGCAGCGGTTTAGCGCCTGCCTTTGGCCCAGGGCGCGATCCTCCAGACTCAGGATCGAATCCCACGTCGGGCTCCCGGTGCATGGAGCCTGCTTCTCCCTCTGCCTATGTCTCTGCCTCTCTCTCTCTCTCTCTCTCTCTCTCTGTGTGACTATCATAAATAAATAAAAATTTTAAAAAAAGACTTGCAGTTGTCTAAAAAATAAAAAATAAAAAATAATAATAATTAGAGCAGGGCTGCCCCAACATGGACTCCAGACCAGAGGCACAAGCATCACCTGGTTACCAGTTAAAAATGGGGGTTATTGGCACAATGCTGAGCACATTCCATGTATTATCTTATTCAACTCTGACATCAAAACGAGATAATAATTAACCATCAGTTTCCTCTTAGAGGTTCAGAGAGGTAAGCAATTTGCTCCAGATCATATAACTAGTAAATGATGGACTAGGTACTCACTTTCCACAAGCCATTTCTGGTTGGCTCCAGATCCCAGGCTCCTAAACACACTCTTCTATGAGATCTCAGGTTCTAAAGCAGAAGAAAGGACAGACAGGAATCTTTATAGCCAGGTGGGTTTGGATGTCCCTTCACCCACTCAGTTTGGAGGAAAGTTCAGGGTGCACGTGTAGGAGTGGCTACTAGTGGGCATGACACCCAAGGCTCAATCAATCTAATTCATTGATATAGGCGTACTTGTTGAAAATTTGGGATTTATTGTGTTGGCACAAGTACCTGGAAGTGATGTTAATGCTCAGGTGGATTGGCTGATTGGAGTCAAAGCTTAAAAAGAAGCCTGCAGTTAATGAGGTTGTAATGCTGGGACTTCCCAGGAGTATTAGGAAGGAGTCCAAAGGCTCAGGGAAATGGACCTGTTGAAATGGATCTATATGCTCAAGCTGCTCAGCCATTCCCTAACTGCACTCCCAGGGAGGGCCCAGAGACACTTCCTTTGTCAGGGCTCTCTGGTGGCTTTACTATAGGCCAGAGATGGCCATGTGATATGCTTATAACTCCATGGTTCTCAAACTTGAGTGAACACCAGAACCACCTGCTGGCTTGTTAGAACACAATTGGCCACACAACTTCCTGTGATGATTCAAGTAATCATGATGCCAGCAGATGCTTTCATGGTGTTTCTTCTTTTTTCTTTTTTCATTTATTTGTGAGAGACAGAGAGAGAGAGAGAGAGAGAGAGAGAGAGAGAGAGAGAGGCAGAGACACAGGCAGAGGGAGAAGAAGGCTCCATGCAAGAAGCCTGACACAGGACTCAATCCTGGATCTCCAGGATCACACCCTGGGCTGGAGGCGGCGCTAAACCACTAAGCCACCAGGGCTGCCTTCATGTTGCTTCTAAAATAAATGAGCACCCCAATCCTAGAATCCTGTATGGACAGACCATTTCCAGGAGCGGATCCTGGTCCTGGATCCATACCTATGCCAGTCAGGGTCTTAGTAAGGAATAGATTACACTTAAATTTGAATGACCTGGGAACGGATTAATAAAGAGGCTATTTAGCAAGATGTGGGCTGAGTGTGGAGAAACAATAAGGGTGCTTTAGCACTCTGAGGCTAGCAACAGTGTGGGGACTCCCCCTAGACACAAGGTTGAAAGGACGGGTTATACTTTCCCCACCTCACCCCAGGAGAGAAATGAAAGCCATTGGTTGAGGACTGCATCTGGGCTGAGGCCCAGGAGAGGCAGCAAAGAGAGCAGCTCCTCACTTTACTCTTCTCCCTCTCCTGCACCCCAAGGAGCTCCCTAGTGTGCAAGTCCAACCCAAAGTCAGAAAACCTACAGTCCCACTGATGTCATCACACAGGTTGGCTTCCCATGACAAAGAAGAAGATGGACAAGAATGGAATGTGTTTCTGGAGGGACAAGCTAGCCTTCTCATGTCGTTCTTAACAAGTGCTTGTGTCAAACTTACGCAAAACTCAAAACATGAGCTGGAGTGTACACTCTTCTGATATTCCCCGGAACAAATTGTGTAAGATTGGAATTATTCGTTCTCGGAATGTTTGAAGGGACTAGCTGTTAAAGCCCTTGTAGCGGGAGGGTGTTTTGTGGAAGGATTTTCAATGATTGATTCCATTTTTCAAGTAGTTTTAGAATTACTCTTTTTTTTTTTTCATTTTTCTTTAGCAGTCTGGGTAAGTTATATTTTTTTAGGAACTCATCCATTTCATTGAAGTTAAATTTGTTGGCATAAGGGTCCAATTTCCTTCTGGCATCTACAGATTCCATGATGACACCCTCTTCCTTAACTCCTGCTGTGGCAGTCTGTGCCTTTTTGCTTTTTTCATGGTCAGTCTCAGGACAGCATTATAGGCTTGTCGAAGAACTGACTTTGAGCTTCATCAGTTCCTTCTAGTACATATGATTTTTATTTCACTAATCTTAGCTTTTTATTTCTGTGTTTTTAACCTCACTGGACTTGTTTTGCCAGAGTGGAAAGACCTGCTAACATAGAAAGCCAAGGGGATAGTATTCCAGGCAGGTGCAAAAAGTAAGCAAAGTCTGGAAGCCAGGAGGGAGCACAGGGAATGGATCAGAGCAAGCCAAGTGCCTTGTCAGGGGGTCTCCTGCAGCCCAAGGCTGTTCCCCCTCCCACCAGGCCCCCGGGGACACCTACCCCAAGTTCCAACTCAACCACACGCTCCTGCAAGAGGGGAGCCAGACACAAAAGCAAAGAGCCTGCTTTGCTCTATTCTGCAACTCCCTTCCTGCAACCACTCTAGAAACTCCATAGTCCTTCCTGGACAAATCAGTGGACTTCCAACCATATCCTTCTGGGCCTGAGGGGCAGAAAGGGACACTAACGTGTGACAAGAGGAGCCCTTGTCATTGGCAGCTGACTTTGATTCGTCTTAGTTATGAGACTTCCACCTAAAACTGCTGGGAGAAAGTCTTCTGCACTAGAGACACAGTGAATGGCTGGGGTGATCCTACGTAAAGATCAGCTTTGTCTCCCGGCACCACTACTCACTTTCCACAAGGCTTTGGGCCTTCACATCTTCATCCGTGAGTGGCCATGATGATCATAGTATACACCTTGTCAGGGCGTGTAGAGCCCTCACATGGCACCCTCTCTCTGGTTTTGGAGCAAGCAAGGCCATGGAACAGCTCCTCAGATCACTCCTATGGTGAATGGTGGCACATGTGTGCTCCTGCTTCCTCTATGGCCTGGGCAGCTGGAAGGAACTAGTGCCTTCCCTTCTGCAGCCCACAGCTTCCTTCTTGAAATTCCTGGAAAACTCTGGTAGCCAACCTCCAGCTCAGCAGATTCAGGAGTGCTCTGCATCTCAACTTGACCATGACTCTGCCCAGGCAAACAGCTCTCTGGGAACTTCTATTCTCTCTGGTTCCTATAAAAGGCAGGCAGGGCCACCGGCATTGCAGAGAGGCTGAGACCAGGCCGGAAACATGAAGGTCTCTGCAGCGCTCCTGTGCCTGCTGCTCACAGCCGCCATCCTCACCACCCAGGTGCCCGCTCAGCCAGGTAAACCCCCCTCTCCTTCTTTCCTGTCCTCCCTCCTTTATATTTTCCTGTCTTTATAGAAAGCCCTAAGCTGCAATGCCCCACTTCTGAGCCTATCAGAGCACTGGGAATCCTCGGAGCTTCCCTTGAACGTCTAATTTTAAAAACAGAAAGCCAAAGGCCACGTTGGGGACAGGCGGGGTCCCAGCCACCCACCTCCAGGCGTTGCAGAGCCAGGGTAAAACCGTAGCTGCTCACTCCAGACCCAGGGTCTTTTCTTTGACCCTGGCTGATCTTCCTAAACTCTGCACACTGAGGACCGTAGCCAGGACCTGTCACACTGGCCTGTCCTGATCAGCAATGATGCAGCCCCACCACGAGGCTGAGAGAATCCTGAACCACATGTTCCAGGTCTCCCCCATCTCAGGTCTCCAGACAGCAGCACTGGACCTAAGGTGGATGAGATGCACTTCTACCTCTTTCCTTCCTTCTCCTACAGCTGCTTCCTGCTCTATCCAAGCTGATAATAACCTAGTACCTCCTAAAAGGCTTTTCCTTTGTGACCTTATTTCTAGATGCACTCAGTGCCCTATTCACTTGCTGCTTCACATTTAACAATAAGAAGATCCCCTTGCAGAGGCTGGAGAGCTATCGAATCACCAGCAGCCACTGTCCCCGGAAAGCTGTCATGTAGGTGGAAAAACCCTGCTCACCCCTGACCTGACCCCACCCTACCCCATTCTCACATCCCCTGATCCAAACTCCCACCCCAGAGCACAGGCATTAGGCCAATTTGGGATCTTATACTAAGGGGTAAGTTTTTGCCAGACTGGGATTATATCATAAACAGGCCCAGAGAGGGCCAGTTCCCATCCCGGCTCCCTGAATGGGTGCTAGCTCACAGTTTCGAGGTTGCTCTGGCTGAGGCCTGGCCAGCCTCTCTGGGGCCTCCAAGAAGAGTGACTACCTCTAGAGTCCTGTTCTTTCCATACCCCTACTTTCTCCGGTCCCAGGGGGGGATCCCTCTCCTGCCACAGGTGGACCAAGCAGGTTTGAGAGGCTGGTGAGGCATCTCTTGGGTAAAACCCCCACCTCTACCTAACTGTGCAGCCCTCTTTCATCCACAGCTTCAGTACGAAACTGGCCAAGGCTATCTGTGCCGACCCAAAGGAGAAATGGGTCCAGGATTATGTGAAACACCTGGATCAAAGAACTCAAACGCCGAAGACTTGAACTCTTCCGGCCATGCTAAGACCCGAGCAAAGCATGAGAAAGGAACCCCTGTTTATTCTCCTTCCTCCTCTCCAGCTATACCCTGGACTAGTTTGACTATAGTTTCAAATGGGGTGCTTTCTGTGTTGTGATGCAAAAAGGTACTATGTCTTAAGTAATATTTAACGTTATTTGAACTGTTGCGGATTTGGGGGTTTATTTCGAATATTGGTGACCTTTTTTCTAAAGCAAGGCCTTGAGCCAGTTGCTTTCTACCATAAGCCCCAGTTCCGACCCTTGTAAGCTGCAGGCAGCAGGTCTGTCTCCTGCCTAACTCCCCAGCTGATGCTCGTGCCTACAAATCCTGGCAATGAAGGGCTACTGCCATCTGGGGAGGGGAGGTGAATGTGAGGTGCAGCTAAGTATGTTATTACAGAAAGGAGAATGCTATTCGTAAGATTGTTGACTTTTTGCAGAAAATACATCTTGTTTGAAATCTCTCGTGGTGGTGTTTTCTTACTCAGCCAGTAGGGGTCGCTCCGAGGGGCACAGGGCGCTGGAGGACCACAGCAGTGGGGAGGACCTCACAGTGGCTGGTGGCTGACCTGGGCTTATCTGACTGTCGTAGAGGGCCTGACTCAGCCGCCCAGCTTCTCACTGGTCTCTGCCTCCCCGTTCCAAGCAGTCCTTGGAGGCATACAGACACTACTCGCACCTGACCTCCAGGGGAAACCAGATGACATGGTTCTCATCAGCATCCACCCTGGAGGATGCCGAGCACAGTCATAGCAAGGATTCTTCTAGAGGAGGCACAGGATGGAAAGGGAGAGGGCCGGGAGAGACTATCCCTGTATGGTCAGAGTTTGGGTTCTGGAACAGAAAAGGTAGTCGTTTAGGAAGGAAGGTGGAGGGAGGTGGTGGTGATAGAGGAAGTGGAATATCAATGTGCAGAGTTTGGAGTCAGTTCCGAAGGCAGGAGGGAGGGACCGTCGGAGGGTGGAGGGCGGCGGCATGCCAGGCAGAGTGGCTTCTGGCCGTGGGCAGGATGGAGCTGGCAAGGGAGAGCTGGGAGCAGTGAGCTGCCCTCCAAAGGCCCCAGCAAGAGGGAAGAGCAGGAAGCAGGGCAGTCGTCGGGGCAGAAGGGAGGAGGCAGTTTCAGAAGAATGGACCAGATCTGTGACCGGTGCAATGCTGGGGAAATGGGAGAAGCCTATCTTACTTAGCACAGGACATGAGAACTTCTCCCCTAAAGCCACTGAGCTGGCCTTCAAAAAGGTGCCAATCCTGAGACCCGGAAGCCACTTCCCTCCCTTGCTGTTCTCTCTGAGCGCCCAGGTACACAAGTCTGAGCTTGCGATTACCCCTTTCATGGGGATGGGACCTCCACTTCCCAGACGTTGGCTTTCCCCGAGACTGTCTCCCACCTCCAGGTGAGCTGTGCTGGCATCTCTGTAAGACCTAAGATCTACTCAGGCCTAGACATCCCCAGCCACCCCCCAGAGGAGGTCCTGCTAACCAATTCTGCAGGATCTGCCCTGAAGGACAGAGGGTTCCCCTACTGCGCCGTGTCAGGCAGTCACTTGGCAACTCGGGACACAGGAGAGAGTTCTGGCCTGGGAGGCAGGAGCCCTGGGCTCCAATACCCAATCTGACACTGACTTGCTCTGTATCCTGAGGCCTGTCTCTGTCCCTCTCCACCAGTCCACCTCATCTCTAAGATGGGACCAGCAACATTTTACGGGCAAATGACCTCACTAGATCCCCTCCATCTAGGGCAGCTGTGACCTTTGGGACTCCAACCCGGGGTTCCCGCTTCCTGCTTCACCATGCCTTCCCCTGCTGCCAAGGGAAGCAAAGAATCTACATCATGACCCTGATTCAATGTCCCCTGCCCGTCCCAAAGACAAAGTCAGTCAGCTGAGACGTGTATGCCATTTATTGGCTCTTGTTGTTCTTTTGGCAACAGTTCCAACTTGTCTTTCCCCAACCCCAACCCCCCAGCCCCCGACTCCAGCTTCTCAATGCCAATCAAGTTTGTACCCTGAAATCCTGTGGGATCCAAGAAGCCCAGGGAGGCAGGAATGGAAGTTTATAGCATTTAAATATATAAAGTGCAACAACATAGCTTATCAGGACTAAGCAGACCTTCCATGACCTGGCAAAGCTGGGTGGAAGGACGGGCATGGGCTGAGGGTGGGGGGCTTGGGGGGGGCAGTTGAAGCCACACCATCTTCAGAGTCCAGGGTGGAAAGAAATCCTCTTGCGTTCACATCAGCAGGCATGGTTTCATAGTTTTAAAATAATCCTTAATCCATTGGGCTGTCTGTAAGACGCATGTCTCTCTACCTTTCTTCATCTTGAGTCTGTGGACAAAGAACAAAGTAGGAGCTGAGTCATGTGATTTGTCCCCCTGGGTGCCACACACAAGTCCCATCTCCCCCACCTCGCTGCTGGATAGCCCCCTAACTGCTCACTCTGGGCCTGTAAAGTGACTTTGTTGCAGAAGACCTGCAGCTGGCACGCTGGAAGGAACACCCAAGCTTCAAGAAGAGCTTGGTGAATTGAGTTTCTCCCTTTTCTGGAGAGTGTGACTCATTGTATTAGGGTAGGGTAAAGCCTGCAGACACTCTGAGGATTAGCTAGTATGGAAATTCCCCCTAGAATATCTCTGAGGGGGCTTGACCCATCTTTTCATGTGTCTGTGTCCATCTGGAACCCTCCGTCATTGCTTTAGATTCATTGTCAGTGTGTGTGTGTGTGTGTGTGTGTGTATTTATTTTCTGAACTCCTCACCTCTTCAACTTGGCTTCTGTCCAACCAAACTATAAACCAATTCTAACTTTAATTATCCAGGTGACCTCAGACAAATCTGCCTACTTCCCTGAACTTCAGTGTTCATGATAATGAAAATGTGTGCCCCAGGAGGGTTAGCCAAGATAATATACGCGAATGCTTTATAGATACTGAGTCGTGATGGTAAGCCACCTCGGTCTAATTTTGTAATGCCCCCGTGATGCAGCCATCATCATCTTCACTCCACTCCACGGATAAGGATTGCAGAGGAGTACTCAGATAACCCAGGTGCAAAAGAATTACCTGCCCGAGGTCACCCAAGACTATAGGTTGGCACATCCGGAAGCAGGAACTAATTGTGAGCCCCCTTACTCTTCCCACTACACAGTAATTCCTAGATGTTTTAAGCAATACCTTCTGGGCATGAAATATTAGGATATAATACTTGGCGCCTTGGGGTTCCAAGAAACACAGGTCACTGCAGGAGCATGGGGGGGCACCCTTCCCGCACCTGCTAAGCAGCGCTGCGCTCACCCCAGAGTCCATACGGGGCTCTGCACCCGGATTTTGGGGCCTCTGCGCGGGTTTAGAAACCTGAACCTGGGGGAGCATCGCCATCTAGCGTCTGCCGTTGTAAGTCCAGGCGGGCTGGCTCCTGCGCTCTGGAGGAGGGGGCTCAGGAATTGACCAGGGTAGGGACACTCACATTAGACCCCTCCGGGAGCAGGTGGAGCTGGTGTGTTTGTAACACCGGATTCTCTGCGGGGCGATCCTCTTCTCTGAAAAGTTGAAGCAACAGTTGGAGGACGACACGTGCACTAGAAGAGAAACACAGAAATGGTTTGCATCTGTTTCTTAACCTGGACTTCGTTCCTCTCATCCAACTGGCTTTAAAAAGAAAAAAGAAAAAAGAAAAAAAACCCTCTCAGGGACAGTCTCCGGGGCATGGAGACCGCATCCAGCCCAGTCACCTAGTTCTGTATGTGGGCGGAGGGTTGGAATTCTGGGGCTCAGCTCCCCACAAACCAGCCGTGTGGCCTTGATCAAGGTGAGCCCTCACCTGGGCCCCAGACCTCCCATCTGTCAAACAGGACCTTTTATTTCTAAAGGGGCTTCCAGTTCTGACATCCCACCACGAGTGCACGGTTTTGGTCCAATATTTGGGTTCAAGGGCTCTGGACCCCACACTCTGGGGGCCCAGTGAGTCTGGTGTGTGCAGGACAATGATGGCCTGTGGCTTTGGGGCAGGATTAGGAACTAATCCTTGGAGTAATTGGAACTAATCAAGGAGTTCCAATTGATGGAATGACAGGGAAAGAGCCTCCAGAACTCAAAGGCTTCCCACCCTCTGTCTAGAATGCCCTCTACCGAGGCCCACAGCTCTGTCTGGGTTCCGGTGCCCTCCCTGCCGGTTTGCACACTCTCTCCTACAACCCACCCCCAAGTGATTCGAATGCCAATCCTGGTTCCTTCCTCCTAGTTTTGTTTTTTTCCTTCCTCCTAGTTTTACTGTTGACACAACATCTTTCACGTGCCTGGAATTAGGTCAGTCTTCTCTCGAAAGCCCTGAGGTCAGGCACTATCCACCCCATTTTATCGACAGAGAATGCACAGTTTGAGAGCTAAAGTGACTTGTCCAAGTCACTGGCCCAACACTTGCCCCACAGTGACTAGCCCAGTCCTGACTTCAGGCTCTACCTCTTATCTGTTACCAGGAGGAGACAGCACCCAGCCCCCTCCTCTGCACCTCAGGTCTCCCAGTTTGGCCTCAAGAGCTTCAGAGCTCCCTGGATGAGGCAGGGCCTCCATTTGCTGCAGCTAGCAGCTCAGCCACTGTGCTTGCCCAGACACCTTCTCCCCCATCCCCACCCCAGCCAAGTTGTCCATTCACCCTCCTTAGGAGGACTTCTTCCCAGAGGAGGCGAGACACAGGCATTGAGTTCAGGGAGAGCCCTGCCCGCAAGCCCAGAGTGCCTGCCTGGGTTTCTGCCCTCCCCACAGAGGAGCAAGGTGACTCCAGCCACACTCACTGCTCCTGCCGTCCACATCATGCAGCCACATTCCAGCCAGCAGCAGGCACGCCAGGGCCACGGTGATAAGCTTCATTCTGTGCAGTCTAGCTCAGACCTCCTTGCCGTGGTCTCGATGTGTCTGGTGAAGCGAAGAGCTTGTCCCTGGCCCATCTTGAAGTGCCCGGAGCTTTTATTAGAAGACTTGAGTGGGGTTTCCCAGACCCTGGTGCAGAGGTGGGGGAGTCACAGGGAGGAGAGATAATTACACCAAATGACCACATGGAACACTCCTTCCCCCATCTTTCCTGGGTGGTGTGAGAGGGATGAGGAAACTTCCCCCGAGTGCAGTAGCAGATAAAAATCTTGAGAGAATGAGTAGGAGTTGTCCCGGTTGAGTGGGAAGAGGAGATAGGTGAGGGAAAGAAAGTTGCCTGTGGCTCCTCTGACCCCACCCATTTCCGTCCTAGGCTGGAGCTGCTGGCCCTGAACATGATGGAGAGGAGGACCAGGGCTGAGGCACACCTGTGCTCTATCCCAGGTCTGCAGATCAGCGGTTGCACAAACTCATGTAGCCCCAGTCACATAGACTGCAAGACGGAAATAGTGACGCATGTCCCAAAGAGACACCACGATGGAAGTTAAATGAGAGCCACTAGGTCAATTGCCCAGCCCAGATCATTGCTCTTGCTATTTTTTCAATCACTCTACTTCTCAACAGCTTGCTCTGCTCTGGATCCTCAGGGAGCCCCAGGAAAGACAGCTGCCATTACGAGGCAGTGCCCAATCTCGAGCCGCTGCCCTTCAATTCACAGGTTAACTAGTAAAAGCTGCACAGTGTAAGGTCAGCAGTGGATGTGCCATCTGGAGGGGACTGGGGAGGACCAGGAGCTGCCCAGGACCATCTGAGAGGTCTCCTGGGGGAATGCTCTTCAAGCAGAGCCTTCTGCAGAAGGGCTGAGGTGGGAAGGACATGCCACCAGAGTTAGGGGCTTGTATATGGGCAGGGAGGCATGGAAGGAGCATGCTCATTCAGAGATGCCAGAGGAGTAAAGAAAGTGAATTGGGTGGGGAAATGGTGGGAAAGAGGATGTGGCTGTACAGCTACGGAGCGGCCGTGTCATGAGGACATTGTGAGTAGTGCTTGGCATGGAGAACATCGTAGTAGGTGCTCCAGCAAAGGTAGCTGGGCCGAACCTGTGTATTAGAATCGTCAGGCATTATAAACCATAGAGGTTGACAAGACTGATCTACTTTGGTCATGCACTCTCCAGCTCAAAGGTCTGCATGGCTCCCCATTGTCAACTGGATGAAGCACAGGGTGCGCACCTGGACTTTCACGGCTCCTCGTGCTAGGTCTCCAAATTTGAATATTTGCAATTCCCTGAACATGCCAGAAGCTTTCCTACCGTTAGGATTTTGTTCCCGCTGTGACCTCCACCTGCAAGGTCCTCCTTACTGTCTCCCTCTGTGGGCTTTCTATCCTTTTCAAATACCACCGTCCCCCTTTAGAGACTTCTGCTGTCCCCAGCAGATGAGCACTCAGACTCTTTCGAAGCCCCCTGTGACCTAGATGTCCCACCAGAAAATCTTATATCCCTGCTGCCTCCCCCAGCCCAGCCCAGTGTATTCTCCAAACTAACACCTGGGCAGGGGAGAGTCCTGGCATATCAGAGTTGAACGGGTCCTCAAAGACCATAAGCAGCGCAGGCTTTTAAAGCTTCCTGGGAGAGCGTTTGAAAAAATGCTAATGCCTTAGCCCCATTTCAGAATCAGAATCAAAACTTATGTGCCTATACATGTTGAGGGGGAAAAAAAAACTCCAGGAAATTCAGGCACCAGAAGAATCACGTATCCAGTACGGTCTCTACATGTTACAGATGGGAAAAGAGGAGTCTCGGGAGGAAGAAATGGACTTACTCAAGGTTGTACTGAGAATTTGTCACGGAGATGGGACGGACAGTAGACTCTGAGACCATCTGATCATCTGAGCTCTGTGCGTAGCCACCTCTGAGAACACACCTCCAGCAAGGACCACAGCTATCGGCTGCTCTGCTTGTGTTCCCATTGATCCCACCAGCTGCTGCCTGCCACCCAAAAAGTACCTGAAGTCCTAGAAATCACTGATCCACTGTTGCTGCTCTGTTAGTCTCTTTGTCCTTGCAGACTGATGCTTCTGTATTCCTTTACTGTCATTTTAGCAGGCTGGGGGGAGAAGGGAGGTAATAGTACTGACTGTAACCATGTAGCCCTAGGGGCGCCTGGGTGGCTCAGTGGTTGACTGTCTGTCTGCCTTTGGCTTAGGTCATAATCCTGAGGTCCTGGGGTCGAGTCCCGCGTCGGGCTCCCTGCATGGAGCCTACTTGTCCCTCTGCCTCTCTCTGCGTGTCTCTCATGAATAAATAAATAAAATCTTTTTTAAAAAAATGTAGCCCTAGGGCTTTCAGACTCACTTGGGACGTGGAGAGAAGCAACATGGCCACTCAGAAAATTCCTCATTCTTGCCTTCCTCCCAGGCATGCTGCCTGGCCCACTCATGAAGGGGTCAGGGTGCTGCCCCTCCAGAAACTTACTTTTCCTCCTCCTTCTCACTGTGTCCACCACAAGCCCAGGATGGGAAAAGAGGAACAGAAAGATTTAGTCATTCTCTCACCTTCCCCTCAGAACTGGGTGGATCCAACTGGAAGATCTGATGACCTAGATGCCTGGAGCTCCACATGGGCATCGCCCATATTCCAACTTGACATCTTCTGCTGTAGGCCTGCATGAAGGCGAGTGCCAAGTAATAACTCGATAAAACATGCTGGCACTTGGGACGCCTGGGTGGCTCAGTAGTTGAGCATCTGCCTTCAGCTCAGGGCGTGGTCCCAGAGTCCTGGGATCCAGTCCTGCATTGGGCTCCCCACAGGGAGCCTGCTTCTCCCTCTGCTTATGTCTCTGCCTCTCTCCCTGTGTCTCTCATGAATAAATAAATAAAATTTTAAAACAAAAAATAAACACCATTAAAAAAAACATGCTGGCACTTACCCAAGATGGGGCATGTTGGCATGGGATGGACTGATAGATGAGAAATACTCAGCACAAACACTGAACCTATTATTCATAGCCAGGTATAACCCTTTTCTTAGTTAGAGGTTTAAAAACCAAGAAGTGCCTGTAGGAGGGTTTTCTTACTAGTTAACTTCTACAAAGTAGTAAAAGATACTGACAGGATGGTTCCAGACTGGAAAGAACTCTGCTGGTGTAGATCCATCTCAAGGTCATTTCCTCCGGTGGTGGGGGTGTGTGTGTGCAAGAGTGGACTTGCACAGACTGGAGCCTGCTTGCTCTCCAGTTATATTTCAGCCTGATCCTTACCGACCAGGACACAGAAACCCATGGAGGAGGAGTCCTTTGCTCAGTATCACGGCTACAGAAATTCTGGCCAAGCTTAGTCCATCTTGGGGACCAAGTTTTCCCAGTTCCCTCACTTAGAGAGGATGTATGTTACGTCTTCTAAGATAACCGGGTCAGATCGCAGCCCTACCTCTTGTTAGCTGTGTGACCTTGGGCAAGTAATTTAATGCTCCTGAATTTTAGTTCTATCATTATGAAATCCGCGGCCAGCTGGACTGGTGCAGGACTGTCCTCATTATTTTGAAGATAAGCTCCCAACACTTTAACCCAACTTTGTACTATTTGCAGGATTCCATGAGATTTCTCACCTGGTCTTAGAACAAGGGAGGAAGAAAGAAAGTGGGGGAGAGAAAGAAGGAGGAGGAAAGGAGACAGGGGAGAGGAAAAGAAAAGAAATTTGTATCATTCAAAATCATTGTGAGGCACCTGCTATACACTAGCTCCTGGGGATATGGTGGGCACAAGGTGGGCACCGGCCCTGCCCTCGTGGGGCTTACAGCATCCCTCAGGGAGGCAGGTACTGAGAACCACCCTAAACTGTAAGTGCTCCAAAAGAGACAGAGCGTCCTGTGAGCTGCAGAGCACATGGAAGTACTTCCCCCGGGGCCTGACACATAGTGAAAGATGCTCACTGAAACTGCTCTCCTCTCCCCTTCGCCCCTCGATCCCGGAGCAGCTGACGCTTCATCACGTGACCTGGGGGCTGCCACCACCTCCCCACCCAGAGCTGGGACCACCCCACCTGGTCCCTTTCCCTTCTACCCAGTGCTGCCCAGGCACCCAGGCAAGCTTTCTGGGGTCGCCCACGTGAGCACAGGGCCCTCTCCGGCCCCCGGCCCTGCACGGGCCCTGGCTCCTCTGGTGAGCATGAGGCCAGCCCACAGCAAGGCCCCTCAGCACCCAAACACCTTGGAGTTCCAAGCCTTGTCTGGTATTTTCCTGCACTTCTCTCCCTCTGCCAAGACCCCATTGTCCTCTATTTCTAACATCCAACACTTTTGTTCTTTTCAGGGGGCTGCTCTTACTCATCAGTGACAACATGAAGGACACATCAGACTTCTCTCATAGCAGCAGGCAAACCTGGGTGCCCACACAATGCCACGGCAGGGACGGTTCCTGGCTTTTCAACGTGCATCCACAGCATTGAGCTACGGCGCTGACAGTAGCGAGCTCCGCTGTGCTGGGGTGAGGTACAGATGTCTTGGCTTGGCTTACAAAGTCCTGCATGATGTGGCTGACAGGACGCTGTCACTGTTCTGCACACGTGCCAGGACTCTATGCCCTTTTGCTTGGGCCATCTGTTCCATCCTGAGCAGGGTAACTGCCACGGCTGTCCCGGCCGAGCTCCCTGGGTGAACCAAGCTCGCTTCTCTTGCAGGCCACTCGCACTATTGTCACTGCCTGGTGACCCCCTTGCCCTGCCTTGTCTGGAAGCTCCCAGGGGGCAGGAGTCCCTCTGCTGTGGTCTGCATTTCATGCCCAAACACAGGGTGGGTGTCCAGTGACTGTTTGCTGAAGGAGGAAGGAAAGGTCTTATCACTATCATCGTCCCCGTGTCACAGATGAGAAATAGAAGCCCTGGACTTATAGGAGTCATGCTGGTAGTACGTGACAGAATGAGGGTGGGGAGCTCTGGCCCAAATCCTGTGCTTGTCTGTACTGCCCTGTACCGTCTCTCCTGCCTCACGCACATGGATGGACATCAGGCTGCTTGCAACGTCTAAGTGTGTTGATGGGCACCATTCCGGGTGCTGAGTCTGAGTTCCTTATGTGCTCATTCATTCATCTGTTCTTTCATTTACTCATTTGCTTGCCAGACATCTTCAGAGGGTCCACTGTCAGCTCCTGTGCAGGCAATCAGGTTTGAGAGCCCACCTGACTGCGAGAGCTGGAACTTAGAGAGGGAAACAGACACGAAAACCAGTAAGTGGCACAGACAAGGCAGGACTGCCATCATGTGCAGGCTGGAGGCTGTGCACGCCCCATCCGGTTGGGGCGCAGGGTGGCACCTCCACCGGGGGAAGGGAGGGTAAAGGGGTATTTTGCTGGGCGGGATGGGCTGGCTGGCTTGAGCTCTGGAGAGACGCCCAGCTTCCAGCTTCCCCAGCTCTACTAGGCATTCCTAGAATGATTGACTTCTACTTGTTGCTCAACCTTGAACCTCACGTCTAAATCGGGATAATAATAATAATACCTTTAACAGGCTTGTGTGAAAATAAACATGACATACTATTTAAGGAAAAATGAAGAGTTGCTTCACAGCATGTTGGTAGTCAGTGTATAGGCTGGTGTCTCTAGAGCTCAGGGCAAGCATCTGGGCTACCGGAGTGGCTGGAAGCGAGGCTGGGAGAACTATGGGACAGGTTTCTCAAGATCCTGTTTATGAGACTCTGGTCTTGGGACTCGACCCTACTGGCAGGAGACTGCCTTGTTTGTTTGTTTAAGATTTTTATTTATTTATTCATGAGAGACACGAAGAGACATAGACAGAGGGAGAAGCAGACTCCCTGCAGAGAGCCTGATGTGGGACTTGATCCCAGGACCCCGGGATCATGCCCTGAGCCAAAGGCAGACGCTCAACCACTGAGCCACCCAGGGCCCTGGCAGGAGACTGTCTTAAGCAATCTTTTGCTCGGTACAGGGGTGTGCAGCCAGATTTGTGATTTGGATTGAGAGCTTTTATTAGAGCTTGAAGGACAACTGTTTGAATGAGTCCAGAAGGGGTGACAGGTGAGGAGGTGGGGCTCAGTGTGAAAATCAGGATATGAGGTCTCTAAGCTCTCCTGCTTATTTTCTGTGGAACCTTGGGCAGGTTACTCCGTCTCTCTGGGCCTCAATTTATTCACCTAAAAAGTGAGAATGTTGGCCTAAATCAGGGATTCTTTCCCCGGAAATGGAATTTGTAATGAATTATTTGGGAAGCTTTCATCAAAAGACACATGCTAGAACCCCATCATGGGGGGTTGGGGAGAGTCTATTCTAAGTCCAGGGCAGTTGGAGGATCCCCAGATAACCCAATCCCACCACTTCACTCCATCCAAAGTCCCTGGGCTGGATGCCCACTGACTCCCTTTCTAGCTTGGCCTTTAATGACTCTCTGAGTCTCCAAGTTTGGGCAGACTCCTGCCCATGCCCTAAACATCCCCCACATCCATCCCCAGTGGAACTGGCCCTTGGATCAGACCTATTCCACTGAGGGGGACTGCTGGGAGGTCACCCTTCCCCTCCTGGTGAGAATCAAGGGCAGCAGAGCCTCACAGGGCTGATGCTAGCCTCTGAAAGCCACGTCAGTCCCTCCCCGCGACCCTAGGAGCCTTGGACCACATTTGAGATGCTTCATTTGGAACTTAGAAAGCACCCAGAAGTCAGAAGCTCAAAGAAACCTCCTAGGTTTCTAAGACATAGGTTTGGATTGAGAATGTGTCGTAGACTCAGTTTTGTGTTTCCTGAGCTGTTTGGCCCTGAATATGAAATATCTACCTTGCAGAGTCCCGGTAAGTATTCAAGGAGTTGGCAGGGATCCAGTGTGCACCACAGATAGTGGGCACCCAGCAGAACACCAGCCCTTTCGTCCTTTTCTCTGTGGGTCCCAACCCTCACAAAGCAGGAAGATCCCCTAGGAAGATTTGGGGTGGGTCATCTCACATGACAGATGAGGATCTGGGGTCCCAAAAGGCAAGGTGATTTGCCACATGGGGACCCAGGGACAGAGCCCTGAAGACAGCCCCACCTCTTAACTCCCAGGTCAAGGTCTTCCTCTGTGATGTTCTGGCTTTGTGATCTTGTTCAAAGAGGTGTGCTGTGGCCAGAGAGAGAAAATGGGCATGATCAGGGCCCCTAAGATGCTGGAAAGCCCGCGGCCCACCTGGAGGCCAGGGCATGGTGCCAAATTTGCAGGGAGTGGTGGAAAAAAATGCCCCAGCATTTCCACCCTGCAGAGCAAAGATGCAGGGGCAGGAAGTGGCAGCAATTCAACCCTACTATATGCCCACCAAAATCAGCAAGGCCACTGGTGATTCAGGTGACACATCCACTAATTGCTGGGAAAGCCCCTTGGGGAGCCCTTCCTTTCTTATAATGGCAAGTGGACAGTCTGGGTCCCTCCACAGCCCACAGCCCAATTCCCAGTTCACCCTGTGCCCAAAGACCTATGAGCCCAGGTTGGCCTGGGCAAAAATGTCCTTTTGCCTATGTTCCTCCAGCTTGGCACCAGGGCTCAGCTCAGACCTGGCCATCCCCCAGAGATGCTTCCATCACCGGATCTGGCCCCATAAGCTCCCAAGTGCCCTGAACTGACTACAGATTGTTCACTGAGCTCAGACTCCACATCTCTCAAAATGGAAGCCTTAGATGTGCTAGCCAGCAGAGCTCCACATCAATCTTCTCCTGTCGTGGAAAGAGCACTGGACATGGGGTCCAGACCCCTGAATTTTATCCAGGTTTCCATTTACTAGCATCTGGTCAATTCTAATCATCTTCTTGAAGCTCTAAGTCATCATCTGTGAAACTGGGTTCATGGTGCTCTGTCTTAGGCAGTTAATGTGGACCTGTGTGCAAAGACCTCCAGCACAAAACCCCGCTCATCTATCGTGGTTTTTGAGAGTGCTCTGTATTTCCTCCCTTCCTGCCTGCTTTGTCTCAGGCACCTTCACAGCTGCTCTGAAGAGGTGATTCTAAACTGGCCAAGTCCTGTTTCTCAACCACCACAGGCTCGCCGAGCTTTATCATAGGTGGGTGAATTTCAGGGGCCAGGTTCACATGGGGAGCTTCCAAAGTCAGGGCTGCTGCCTGCCAGAGCCATCCAGGGTCCACAGTCTGTGTGTCCCATCACCTGCGCCCATGGCCACACTAGATCACATAATTTGCAGGATCCAGTGCAAAATAAGAGATCCTTATTTAAAAACTGAGCATGTCAAGATGGCCACCTCAGAGACTGCACGGGAAGTATGAACGAAAGCTGCCCTGCCCCTGTCAGCCCTCTGGGCATGCTTCTGTTTCATGTTGGATGAGCATCTGTTGATTTACTCTCTGGAAATTCCTCTAGCCCACTCTGGATCTCCTCTACTCTGGTTTGGAAGGTGACTTTCCAAAATCACATCTTTATGCTTTTATTGTTCCAAAGTTCTCAACATAAAGACATTTCCCAAACGAGCCAGAAGCATGCATTTCACTTCCCACCAGCATGCTCCAAGTGACACATGACCATCAAGTCATGCCTCCCAACTCCTCTGCAGCAGAGTCAAAGACCAGAGCTGCTGCCAGCCCAGCAGATCCAACATGGCAGGGGTTGTGGAGAAGAAGCCGATAGGAGAAATAGACAGTGTTCCTTCTGCTGATCGGAGGTCCTTGCTGTCTACCCTTTCCTGCTAGAGCTAGAAATCTCAACAAAGACTTCTCCTATCCTGATATGATGTGATTCAGTCAGATGGAGCATGTTGGGCACCCAGCGTATGTTAAGCGCTCATTATAGAAACCTGTCAGCATCTTCCTCCGTCACCTTCAGTGGATCGGTCCTTGGAGATCCAGGTGTGATAAAGCAAGTAGATGCCACTAAGCACCCCATGCCTTCTTGCCCACTTTCTTCTTGCACACAATCTCACCAGCATCTTGAAAAGGAAGAGGAAATGGGTAGCCCAGCTTTTGTTTCAGCTCTGTCACTCTTGATCTCTGCCTACATAAGTGTCTTTATTTAGAATTTATGGATCCTAATCTTGCCCCTGCGTAGCTGACCAGAGGTCATGAACCTCACGGGAGATAATGGTGGAGTAGAATGGGTGTTTGGCAATACAAATAGCTACCAACCCTCCATCTCTCTATCACTGTTGCTTCTTGCTACCAACCCTCCCATTCCTCTACCACTGTTGCTTCTTGCTTGCATCCCTCTCCAGCCAAACAGCTGAAATGTTTCACTCCACTGGCTCCAGTTCCTCCCCACTCACCTTTTCTCTGGACTCTGACCCAATGACATCACCAAAACTGCAGTGGGTAAAGATACCAGTACCTTCTAGATGCTAAATCCAATGCAATTTGGCTTTGCCTTGCCTGACCTCTTGGTACCCTTGACCCTGCTGACCCTTCTGGAAGCTTCCTCTTGCCCTGGCTTCTAAGGTAGATGGCCTTCCTGGTTTTCCTCCAAACTCTATGGCTGTTACTTCAGAGACTTGGTTAGAGGCTCCTTGCTCTCTGTTCATCCCGTAATCTTGGTGTCCCCTAGCCCTCCAAGGAATGACAGTAGTTAATAGCTATCTTTACTGTGTGCCAGGCACTACTCTAAGCACTCCATACATGTCAGGCTGTTTAATGTTCATCAACGCCATGGAAGTAAGGGGGCAATACCCCCATTTCACAGATAAGGAAATGGAAGTACAGAGAATCTGCCCAGGATTACTTACCTAATCATCAGGCAGGTGGGATACAAACACAGCAGTGTGGCTTCAGTTCTGAACCAGTGCTTTGTACTGTTCGCAGCAGAGACTCACTGCTGGGTGCTGCCCAAACAGCTTAGCTTATCCTGCGACATCCCTCCTAATCTGGCCATGACCGATACCACCTAGAGTCCCATATATACACTCTATGCCCCTCAACTGGATTCTGCACCCTGGTCTTTGCACATGCGCCTCTCTCTAAGGGAGTAGCCTTCGCCTGTTTCACCCCCTAGTCAGTGTCCACTCCTGTTCAAAAACGCCTGCTCTGCGAGGCCTTCTGTCTTCCTCCCAAGCCATCCACTGCTCTGGATGTCTGGCACCATATGTTCCTCCCTGTACTTCCATGTACTGCTTTATAACTTGAGTCTTGTCATTCGGGTCCACGGTGCCACCATACGCATATGAACACGCACACACGCAAGCTCACTCCCTGGCTCGGAGTCCTCCCTGCAGCCCTAGCTTCCTCAAGCCGTTGTCCTGCTTCTGCGTGGCCTTCCGGGCATCTGAAAATCTTGCCTTTCCCAAAGTGCCTCAACCCAACCCTGAGACACTTGAGTTTTGCATTTTCTTCCATATTAGTCATTTCACAGGGTCCAACAGTTGCAGCCGGATCACTGAGACATGTCTCACGTACAGGGGACTGTCTCTAAGCAGGAAGCAGTGGCTACCAGTCACAACCATTGTCTTTATATGTTCACAGTGATTTGTGGCTTCCTTGGTCCGTTACACCATGTATGACTTTGAGCCTCACAATAAGCCTCACAACAATACGGAATCATTATTATAAACCTATTTTACAAATGAGGAAATAAAGGCGCATAGAGATTAATAACACACAGGTGCTCGCCTCAGCAAAGAGCAGGAGTCCTGGGAGGCCTGTGTCAAAGCAGCTTCATGCCAGCTGAACATGGGATTTCACAGCACACAAGAAGATGAGTTTTCTCCCAAGGGCTGCACACAGAGCATTCTTTGTGCCCCCACCCCCCGCCTCTGTGTATCCTGGGGCCAGCCCTGCTAACATCTGAACCGTGTCGTGAAGCAAGCAGGTAAGTTTAGCACAGCTTTGCGAACTTAGGTACATCATTAGAAAGGCAAGTTGAATTTAAGACTTATTAAATAAATGTGGTGTGTGTGTGTGTGTTTTTTTTTTTTTTTTTTACTTTCAACCATACATAATTCCTTCTAACAGTATTATTGAGCTGAGGTACTTGGAAGATATGCTTTAATGGAGAGTTTATCGGGATTTGTAATTAGCAGAGCAATTGTGAGCACTTTATAGTAGTTGGAAGCAGATTAAGCCCACAAAAGAGAATCAACCACTCAAACACACAATCACAATATTCATTTACCCACCAGCAATTGCTGTGTCAATTATAAATGCAGATACTCAAATAGCTACTGTAAATCTGACGCCTGATGCAGTATTTGACATACAGTCGCAACAAAAAGCACTCATTAACCAAGTCAACGAATCTTTAAAGGATGCCTACTATGTGCCAGATGTCCTATGTCCTGTGAACCAGGATACACAACCAGAATACACAAGGCACTTGCCCTTGTAGCACTAACACCCATCTGCAGAGACATTATTTTCAAGGCTCATTATATAAACAAGATAACTTCAAAAGAATAAATCACTTTAATAAAGGGCTTAAATAATTGTTAAAAAAAAAAGAATAAATCACTAAAGAAACATAAGAGGGCACCTGGATGGCTCAGTGGTTGAGCATCTGCCTCAGCTCAGGTCGTGATTCCGGGGTCCTGGGATCAAGTCCTGCATTGGGCTCCCCGCAGGGAGCTTGCTTCTCCCTCTGCCTGTGTCTCTGCCCCTCTCTCTCTCTGTGTGTGTGTGTGTGTCTCTCATGAATAAATAAATAAAATCTTTTTAAAAAAAAAAAAAAGAAGTGTAACAAAGGCACATGGCTAGAAAGGGATCAAGGGCTTGGCATTTGCGCTGAGACCCGAAGAAGAAAAGAATATAGAGGAGTAGAAGGTTCTAGGCAGGGAGCATAGTGTGCCAAGGCCCAGTGCAGTGTCTTAGCTTACACTGGCCTCTGAATAAGACCAGAGACAAAGATTTAAGTGACAATAATTTATTTGGGAGGTGCAGGAAAGATGAGAAAGGGAGTGGGGTACAAAACAAAGAAGAGGAAACACTAAATAAAGAATATCAGGTAGCTCCATTGTGGGTGACTAGAACTCAGCCTCCAGGCTGAGGTGGGAGACAGTGCAAAGCAAGCTCCTGGGTTATCCCGCAGGGAGCCAGAGAACAGGGGCAATGTACTCCAGCTCCCATCAGCCACTGGTGAAGGCTGCTCTCAGACACTTCAGTCCAGCCTGGCTCATGGGCAGAGTGGGCTTCCATGGCTGAAGTCAGCTGATGGGCACTGGCATGGAATGCCTAGTTGAGGGATGTGGGCAGGGTACTGGTCCTTTGTGCTACATGCAGAGACCAGCCTGGAGTGTTCCAGAAAGAAAGTCAGTGAGGGTGGTATATGAAACCTGTGGGGTGGGGGTGGCAATGTAGGAAATGAATTTAGAGGCAGGCAGGGAAACTGGTAGGCCATGAGGAGTCTGAATTATAATCAAAGTACATTGGGAAGGCAGCTGAGAAATGTATTCAAGGAGAAGAACTAACTTTAAAAAAAATAATAATGGGCAGCCGGGTGGCTCAGTGCTTTTAGCGCTGCCTTCAGCCCAGGGCGTGATCCTGGAGACCCGGGATCGAGTCCCACATCGGGCTCTCTGCATGGAGCCTGCTTCTCCCTCTGCCTGTGTCTCTGCCTCTCTCTCTCTCATGAATAAATAAATAAAATATTTTAAAAAATAATATTTTTCTTCGTTGTGTGGAAAACAGATTTTTTTGGAGAGCAAGAGAGAATGTGGGAGGACCAGTCAGGAGGCAATGGCAGAAGTCCAGGTAAGAGGCGCTGGCAGCTTCCGAGGATAGGGGGTGGATGCTGAGTGGATGGGCCCAGGTGTGTGTAGCAGAGTGATGGAGAGCTTCCCATCTGGAGAGTCCAGAAGGAGGGAGCCTAGGCCAGGGCGTGTGACACAGGGGGACTACAGGGCAAGCAGGCTGGGCCAACCCACTCAGTAATTGGATGACTTGGGTCGCTCACTCCCCCACTCCGGCCTCTGTTTTCTCATCTGGAAAATAAAGAAGTAAAATGAACCAGTTTCTAAGGATGCTTTTAACTCTAATAGTCTATGATTTTAAGAAAACAATCAGAATAAACTTTTTAAAAGTTTCACATCTTTTTTTTCCCCCTGGGATGCAAATTCTTCAAATGGTTTCATTTTCTTCACATTTAGATCCTGATTAATGGATTTTATGAGCTCTGTGTGTTCCTCCTTGACCACGCCTCTCACCTAACCCCAAAAGTAACCATTATTCTGATTTTTAATTACACCATTCTCCTGATTTTCTTTATTGGTTTTACAACTTAAGTATCTTTAAACACTATATATATATTTTTTCAGTTTTGCACTTTATATAAATGGAATCACACAGTGTGTTCTCTTATATGATTTGCTTCCCTTTTTCTCAACAAGACATTTTTGAGACTCATGCATATTATATATGTAGTAGTTCATTAATTTTCTCTGAAGTTTAGTTTTCTGCTTATGATAGCACAATTTGTGCATTCTACTGTTGATGGACTTTTGTCTATTTCCAGTTTTCACTCTTTTTAAAAAATTTTATTTTAATTCCAGTTACTTACAGTTAACATACAGTGTTAGTTTTGGGTGTACAATATAGTGATCCAACGTTTCCATACAATACTCAGGGCTCATTGTGATAACTGTACTCTTAATTCCCCATCACCTTTTCCCCCACCCCCTCACCCAGGCCTCCCCTCTGGTAACCATCATTGTGTTCTTTGTAGTCAAGGGTCGGTTTTTAACACTTCTTTTTAATAATGCCATAAACCCAGGTAAACCACCACACAAAACAAAAGCTAGCACCTTATCAAAAACCTCCTTTCTACTATGTCTTCCTTCTACTCTAAGTCCTCCAACCCACAGCAACCAACACCTGAATTTCCTTGCCTTCCCTTTTCTATAGTTTTAATCTTTATAGGTTTCTAAGATGCATCTATTTTTACTTAGGTTAATTGTACTTTACTACAAAGGTATCATGCTACTAATAATTGTAGGGACTTACTTTTTGCCATGCCCTATTTTGCCAGATGCATTCCTATTGTGGAGTATCATGGCAGTTCCTTTATTTGAACCACTGTATGATATTGCATTGGTTAAGTGTAGTCCTATTTACTCACCCACCTCCTCTTGATGGGCATTTGAGTTTTTCCAGATTTTTGCCACTGTAAAGAGTGTAGCTCTGAACATTTTTGTATATGCAAGGCTTCTATGAAGTGTATATATAAAAAGAGAATCACTGATCTAGAAAATTTACTGTTACAAGATTGTCCCAATCATTTTCCAAAGTAGCTGCATGAAAATACTAGCAAAGTGGATTATGTAGATCCACTTTCTCTCCAACACCTGGTACTATCTGAATTCTCAATTTTTGCTAACCAATTATTTTTGAGATACCTTTCTGTCTGGATTGCATTTCCTTGACCAACAGTGAGGTTAAACATTTATTTATCAGCCATAAGTGTTTCCTCTTCTGTGAAATGTGTGTTCCTGTTTTTTGACATTTTTCTTCTGAGTGTTTTTCATATCGATACCATCAGCCTGCTTCCTGCCTAAAGAATGGGGCTCAAAATCATTTTATTGTTCTGAAAAGTCAGTTTTATTTAGTCTAGACCAGCAGCACTTTTGGCAATATAATTCTCAAAAACTTTATTAGAGTGTCAATAGCCAACCCCACAGTTCACTCTGAGCCACGCCTTTCTTTTTCTCTCTAGCTGTCATGTCAACTTCTTCGACACTATCAGGCTTTATAAGATCTAGTTTCTTTTCCATAAGTCTTGCCCTTGTTTTGGTGTTGACCTCAAGGCTGAGTGTTCATAACTATTCCTTTGTTTTTATTGTTGCTCCCAAAGCAACATTGTGAGAATATTTGACAACAGAAGACATTGGAAATGAGAGGTAATTGCACCTTCCAACTCTAGAAGCCCCAGAATTTCTGGACTTTCTGTGTTTCCTTTTAGTTCTGCTTGCAAATATGCCAATTGTTCTCTGCCGTCTTCTCTTTCAGGAACCTTGTAAGATGTAGCTAGTAATGACTGACTCCCGCGAACAACATTCTGTCTCAAAACCTCATCCAAAGCCATAAATTCAGTCGGTACATTTCCTGCCTTCCAAATGATCACATGTGATACTTTACCAAATATTTTACTACCAACTCATGTAGGTTACCATTTTTCCAGTTCCCTATAAGAATTCCTTTGCTGCTCGCCAGTGAGTCCCAAAGCCAAAACCACACATTTTATTCTTTGATGAGTGTAGTAACCCACTTCTAGGTACTAGTTTCTGTAATGATCAGCTTTTGCTGCAGTAACAAACAACTCCAGAACATCGGTGGCTTATAACAAGAAACATTTATTTTTTGCTCTCAAGTCCACAGGTCAGCTGAATCTCTGCTCTGAGCTATAGAACAATCCTTGTTCTATGCCTTCTCACTCCCAGGCCCATGCTGAAGGAACAACTCTTGCTTAGGACAAGTCATTTTTCTGGTAGAATGTTCAGGAAGTGGATCAGCAAAAACTTGCAACGCTCTTAATGCTTCTGGTAGGATATGGCACATGTCATACCTCTTCACGTTCTACTGGCTCAGAGAAGTTACATGGCCAAGCCCAAACAAAGCCAGTGATGTAAGGAATATATTCCAAATCATCTTAAACAAGAGAGTCTCTCACAGACATAAAGGAGCTCTGGATACATTCTTGTACCAATCCTTCATTAGCATGTATATTGCAACATATTCTCCAATCTGTAGCTGACTTTCAAGTTGTCTTTTTTAGAAAGAAACACAGGGTGTCTGTGTGGCACAGGTAAGCCACCAACACTTGGCTTTGGCTCAGGTTGTGATCTCAGGGTCCTGAGATTGAGCCGAGTCGGGCTCTGTGCTGAGCATGAAGTCTGGCTAAAACTCTCTCGCTCTGCCACTCCCCCCCACCGCTCTCTCAAATGAATGTCTTTTAAAAAAAGAAAACAGCTCATAATATTCACACAGAAACATTTATTCATCTTTTCTTTTATAGTCAATGTTTTTGTGTCTTATTGAAGAAGTCTTTCCTTTCCCCAAAGTTTAAAAAATACTTTTATTAAGTTTTCTGTTAAGAATTTTTAAAACTTTTTTAACATTTAAGCATCTGGATTTTATCTTTGTCTATGACGTAATGTAAGGATACAACTTCATCTTTCTTCCACACGGATTGCCCTTTTTCCAGGCCTAATTTTGAACAGTCTCTCTTTTCCCCCTTGACATAATGAACAAAATAGATCACATACCATGGCTTCATACATATGTGGTTCTGTTTCTAGGCTCTCTCGTTTCATTTCTTTGGTCAACTGCATTGACTTGTAACTCATAGTAAGTCATGATACCTGGTAAAGTTAAGTCCCCTTCTGTCTTTTTGCTGGTTGTTAGCTTTTTATTTTTCAGCCAGAAGTATGCTGGATATTTTTACCCTTTTACTCTTCCATATATATACAACTCACCAAGTTCTAGGAAAAATTCTGTCAGGTACCAGGCTATGTTCTTACAGGTGCTAGCTCACAAGAACCCTCGGTGTTCTTTTCCCCAGGCTACAGAGGAGGAAATGGAGCTGCACAGAGATGCTGGCCCAAGGTTATGAAGCAGCAGCTCTGAATTCAAACCCAGGCCTGTCTGACTCCAGAGTCCTGCCAGTCCCCACATCACAGAGTTTGAGGTGGATGTTCTCAGCTAGTAGATGCTGAATCAAGCCTGTCCTCTGGTTCCCACAAGAAAGGGGAGGTTGCCAAGGCCTCAGCAAACACCTGGCATTTCCTCTTGTTTGTCTGCATGCTTCCAGCACTCGGCTCACCCAGGCAGCACAGGGGACCTAGCGCTAAGCCTGAGGCCACAAAGCCTGGTGCATCTGCAGGGTCACTGGCAGTGCATGCTGTCACTTTGCTGAGCACCCCTAGTGACCACAAGAGCCATGCAGGTAGGCTGCATCTGAATTGCCTCATTCTCCCTAACTAAAGGAAAGGGCAGGGGGTCAACCCCTGGAGACCATTCATATTTGAAGAAGACAGGCAGGCCGTCTCCACAATAGAGGAGTGAGTGTGTGTGTTGGAGGGTGGGAGGTGTGTGCATGTATGTGTGTGTGTTGTGTGTGTGGGAGGGGAGGTGTAAGTACGTACGTGTGGGTGTGTGTGTGTGGGGGGGGGGGATGTGCTGGTATATGTATCAAAGCAAATTTGGCCAGTATCTGGATCGGCTATTTTATACCCATTCTGTCCTCAAGCCCTTGAAAGAGAAGGAGATAATCTGATGACTGTCTTAGATGCAATGAAACAAAGCCTGCTAAGTGATTTGCCAAGACATTCCTGTTCTCCGCCCCCTTAGTTAGCAAGCAGGGATAATTAAGGTAAGGTTATTTTGAGCGATGAGATTATAGCTGTAGAGCAGTGCTCTCAATTGAGATGCTTTCAATACCAGCCACAGCATGGGCATCACCTGAGAAGGTGTTAGAAATGCAGATTCTGGGCCCCCACCCCAGACCAACTGGAAATTATGCCACTCTAGGAGTGAGGCCCAACAATCTCTGTACTAACACTTCCCTAGGCTGGTGCTCCTAGAATTTGAGAAATGCTGGTAAGGAGAATCCACCACAGTATGCAACAGGGTATACTCTCAATGAATATTGAGAACTGTGGCTGAAGGTTACAGAGCTAGGTCCTGGAGAGTCAAGGACTTGGTCTCCGTCCCTACTGATTCTAGACAACTTTTTCCACCAATTGAAGAGATCTACGTATCTGGGAAGATTAGTGTAAGGTCAGACACAGGTGTTAAATAGAGATTAAATACTCAAGTTTAAGGCTTAGAAGAAAAACAGAACCATGGATACTTTATAGTTTGTCATTTAAGACAAAGTCAAGTGTACACGGCATTCTTATATATTCATTATGTCTGTATATACAGCTCCTTGCACATAGGAGCTGCTAAGTCTCTGTTATCCACAGATGGGTTAAATTTCTATTGCAGTTATCAGGCTGGCTTGAATTGGATTTATCTTTCATACTATAGATAGCTTCTAGAATTGAAATCATTTTATAACAGCATTAAAGTAACCACAAAAAACAAATCAATAATGGTCCTATCGCCCACAAAGAACTGGTCCTTTCTCACTTTGCATTCCTTAGCTCTTCAAAGACAAACCTTCTTATCCCAATCACTGCAAATATCCAATCCTGTACTATCCCTTTTCACTGGCTTTATCAGAAATATTTTCTGTGATGCTCCCCATCTCCATAATTACCATTGTGATGATTGAAAAATATTCCCCAACATGATTTAATTGCAGACATTTGTCTGGCTACCATTCTCACCCAAATAACAATATTGTGGCTACGTGTCTATAAGTCACATTTTCACCTTGTGATGTTTTTCTTTAGATTTACTTCTTTGAAGTGGAATTATAGGAACAGGAGGTATGAATCTGACTACTGGAACATATAGGAAAAATGTTTCCAAGAGAAATGTAACAGCTTACTCTGTTAGCAGCGATGCATAAATATATCTTTTTTACGAAAAGTCTGTTCTCAGCATTGGATGTATTATTCCAGTCTCCACACTCCCCTTGCTTTGCCAATTTAGTGAGAGTACACTTGTATCCTATTACTGGTATAATTTTCCTTTTTGTAAATCTCAGTTCTCTTTTTCCCAAAGACAGAGCTGGTCAGATTAGCTTCGAAAAAAATTCATTCCGATTAGTGTATACGTGTGTGCATGCATATCCTGTGCTTACATGTATCTAGATACATATATGTATCTGAGTATACGACTATCTCCGTGTGGGTACCTGCTTCCAGGTTTATGACTCAAAGAACACAAGTGTTGTGGGATGTCCATATCTGAGGGTGTTTTGCAGATACCATATTTCTAAGCATGCTTTCTTTTGGAATATGTTTATGTAGATCTGAGAATACATTGCGCTGTGGGGTTGTGGATGCAATATAATAAGCATCCATGGGGAAAAGATAATCCAAAGGTCCTCATGGGGTGGGGGGAGTTGGAAATCCCCGGGACAAATCTGTAGATTCCAAACTTTTTAGAAACCAACAGAATTTCTCTCCTCCCTACACTTTCATCCATACAATGCTTTGAGGGAATCCCAAACAAACTGTAAAGGGGGGTGGGAGATACAGGCTTCCAATTATGGAATGAGTAAGTCATGGGGATTAAAGGCACAGCATAGGGAACATAGGCAATGGTGCCATAATAGTGCTGTATGATGACAGATGGGAGCCACAGATATGGTGGGCACAGCATAACATATAGAGATATGGGGTCACTGTTGTACACCTGAAATTAATGTAACATTGTATGTCAACTATACTCTGATTAAAAAAGGTAACCCCAAACTATGAAACAGAAAGGGGAGTAGAAGTGGAGGAGGGGCGGGCTGCCCTCCCTGGACCCTGAACGAGGCGTTCCTAGAGCACTTTCACACACCCTGGAGCTTCCCAGGTGAAAACCACGCATCTAGATGGCCCCCTGCGGGTCCCCATCCACCCTGCCATCCTAGAGGGTTAAGTCACTTTCCAAGCAGCAATAACAGAACCGGCTACATTTATCAAGAACTTTCTACATGCCAGGTTGTATGCTCAGCTCCTTGCTACATTATCTCATTTTATCTCCACGTATTCCCCAGGAGGAAGATCCTGACAGTGCTATATAAAAACATCATTCCAGGGGCATCTAGGTAGCTCAGTTGGTTAAGCATCTGACTCTTGATTTCAGCTCAGGTTATGATCTCGGGCTTATGAGATTGAGTGTGAAGCCTGATGTGGCAAGTCTGCTTGAAAGTCTCTCTCTCCTCCTCTCCCTCTGCCCCACCACTCTAGAATAAATTCTAGAATAAGTAAATAAACTTTAGAATAAATTCTAGAATAAGTAAGTAAATCTTAAAAAAAAAAAAAAAGAAAGAAAGAAAAAAACACTATTCCACAGTCAAGGAATGTGAGGTCCAATACAAGACTATTGGAATTATAAAAACTGTGTCCAAGTTCATTCATCTTGTAAGTTATGGAGCCAAGAGGCAAACCAGAGAGTCTGGGTTAACAGTAAGAACTCTTAACCTGGGCAGCCCTGGTGGTGCAGTGGTTTAGTGCCGCCTGCAGCCTGGGGCGTGATCCTGGAGACCTGGGATCGAGTCCCATGTCAGGCTCCCTGCATGAAGCCTGCTTCTCCCTCTGCCTGTGTCTCTGCCTCTCTCTTTCTGTGTCTCTATGAATAAGTAAAATAAAAAATCTTTTTTAAAAAAAAGAACTCTTAACCTTTCTCTGTAAAGCCTCCCTTTTGGAGTTAAATGGCATATTTTAGTTTTTAAATTCCCAATTCCCCATCAATAGATCTTGTGACAACCATTTTTTGTTTTTTGTTTTTTTTTTTATTGTTTTTCTTAGTTTTTAAGTGGAGGTATTGGAGTGGCCCCAAATATCCTCCATCTTTTACCTAAAACCCTCTGTGATTAGAACAAAAGGATGCAGCCCAGAGATACTGCCTAACCTAAGTGAGTATCCAGCCATTGACTTTGACAACACCCATGGCTCCTGGTGAAGATGGTTCCTGCACTTTTATCTCTTTGATGATGGGCAAGGTGGGGATGGAGGCAGGAGTAACACCTGATACATCTCAGTGTTTTACAATACCATCTTTTTTTTTTTTTTTTTTTACAACACAACCTTATTTATTTATTTTTAAAGTATTTATTTATTTATTTATTTATTTATTTATTTATTTATTTGAGACACACACACACACAGAGGCAGAGACACAGGCAGAAGGAGAAGCAGTCTCCATGCATTTATTTTTAGTTCACAGATGGCAAAACTAGGCTCAGAGAAAATTTGCTGGAGATCCCCTAACTCAGACATAGCAGATTTGAACCCAGCAGCCTCTGACCTGCCAACATACTGTTGTAGATTTGGTGGCTTTTGGGGACAGGAGACCCTTAACCTTCTTTGGAGCCTTCCCTGAAGCTACCAGAGTCCCTTCTTTGCCTGCTTCCATCATAACCCTTGTTTCCCAGCCCTGCCAATGTAGGTGGCCAAGTCTGTCTCTTCTACTAGCTGGGGATCCTTGATAGCAAAGTGCAGGTACACAGAGGGCTCTCGGTGAAGGTTTGCTAGGGAATGGGAAGCCTAGTCCAAGCCATTGACCTCCAAGTCATTGAGAAACCCTCTCCAGCACCTCTGGACTCCAGGCTCTGATGCCCTTAGTTCTGAGAACCCCTCAGGCCCCCTGATAATTCACACTTCCTCCCTCCCACACACAGACAGTGGCCCTCTTAACTCTCTGGGAAATTCCAGGGCTACTTTGGGCTCAAAGTGTGTGTATAGGAGCCAAATTTTCCCTGAAAGTTGAATGAGCAAAAGGGCATTCAAACTCTCTCAGCTTTAAGGACTCTTGACTGTCCTTCACTCTGCTTCAGGACCAAATATTACAGCGGCGGTGTTTTTCAGAGCCTGGGAATCTGGAGATGTGGGTCGAGTCCTACCTCTACCACTTGCTGGTTCTGTGATTTGGGGGCAGATTCCCTAACTTGCCCAAACTTCTAAGTGGAAACAATTACTAACTGATCACGACTGCACAGTGATGTTGTAAGCCTAAGATAGTGTGTGGAAAGTGCTTAGCATAGCACCTGGCTCAGAGCAGATACTCAGAGAGAGTGGGGGCTTGGAGTTCATGCCTGCCCTCTCTCAGAGGCTGTGAGCAGCAGGCAAAGGAGGACAAAGGTGGTCAGACTAGACAGAGGGGTACTCACTTTGGTGGGGAATGGGGACAGGAGGGAGACAAAGAGAAGCCCATTGCTGAGTCAATGGGGAGCTAAGAAGGAGACAGTGACTCAGACAGGTGTTCCTACTCAGAGAATCTGCCCAAATATTAACCACAGGAAATAGATAAGAGTTTAGACAGAAAGGCTTTTCCATGGTGGAAATGTATGGGCAGTATGCTGGAGAGGGAGGAGGGGAGAGAAGTGCCAGGGTGGGCAGGTAGAGGAAGGAGATAAAATTCAGGCTGGAAAGCAGAGGAGAAGCCGTGGGTCACAGTTTCTCCCACTGTCCCACAGTGCAAGGGGAAGGAAGCTAAAAAGGCCCAGAAAGGAGACTGCTTCCACTCTGGCAAGATGTCCCTTTGTCGTAAGCCAAGGTCTCTTTACCCTAGGGTCTGAGGCCGCAGGGCCCTTGCTGAAGCCAAGGAAGAGAAGAAAGGGAGGCAGTTAAATGAGCCCCTACTCTGTGCCCAAGGCCAAACTATAACAAGCTTTATCTCTGGATGCGTCTTTTGCCTCAACACAACCCAACAACACTTTCCACGTCCGGAGCCCCTGGTGGGAGCCTCTACCAGTTGGACAGAGGCAGAGAGGGGATTCGAACCCACACCTACAGCATTCTCAGACCCATGCTTTTCCTTCGCAGGTAGCCCCATCGTTAGGCAGGGGGGTTGTCTGTCCCAAGGTCAATTCATCCTTTTGTCAACTATGAGATGTGTAACTCTGGACAAACCCCTCATCTCTCTGAACCTCATTTTCCCTGGTTAGAAACCAATGACGGTATCTACTGCTCTGGGTGGCATGATGATTAAGGGAGCTAGAGCCACATCTGACACAGAGTCAGTGCTCAGTTTATGTCAACTGTGGTATTTGTGTTCTTAGGAAAGGCAGCTCATCAGGAGAATGGAAAAAAGCATGGCTGACCCCATCCCATGTAGGTTGCAGCAGGGAGAGCACTGGGCTTGAGTCTGGAGCTGAGCTCTACAGTGTACCAGGGTTGTGGCTTTCAACAGATCTGGAAATCTCTTTGAACTTTAGTGTCCTCATCTCTGGAATAAAGATAATAATCCTACCACCTGCACGGGGTATGGTGGGATGTTGCATATATGACACAAAGTGGTGCCATTTAGAGCAGAGCAGAGACCAGGAGGCAGCCAATGGAATTTCCCTAAGGTGGAGGGCACCGATCTGTGCACGGTGTGAGGGAGAGGGGAAGGGGTGTGGAGGGAGGTTCAGACACCCGGGAAGATCCAAATTCCTCCTGCAAAACCAAGGTGGGTATTTCCCCAGCCACAAAATCAGAGATTCTGATATGCATGGAGCAAAGATGAATGGGAACCACATGGGGCTGGGGTCTTTACCTTCTGCTCAAGATGGCTGCCACAGAGCTGCCTGCCTCCAGAGACCCCCTGGGTACAACCCAGGGGAGGTTGCTCACCCACTCTGTTCCTTCACTTTTTGGTGTCCACACTGGGAGAAAGTGATGGTCACAAAGCTCCCAGGTGGGAGGAGTGACATGAGGAGGATAAAAGTACTCGAAAGGAAAGAGGTAGAAGGCCTGGGCAAAGCCCCACCCCATGCCTATCAGGGATCTCTCCTTGCCTTTGATGTGGCTGGGGGGGCGGGGGCGGGAAGACTTCACAGGAAGATGTAACTGAGGAGGACCAAGCCACAGAGACCAAAATTAGCAACAAGGTCAGACAGGGAAACCCTTTGTGGGTGCAGCTCTGTCTCCACCTAAGAGCACAGACAGAGGCACAGCTGCTCTGGGGGAGGTGGGTGTGAACCGCAGCTCTGGGCCCCCTCTCCACTCTCAGCAGGTCAAAGTGGAAGCAGCAGGGCTGGGGGAGGGAGGGCATGAACATCTGGGATGACATTCCAGGGGGGTCCTTTTCCAGCCTATGGCTGTAGCACAAACTTAACTTTCCTGAGCCTTCATTTTCTCATCTCTGAAATGGAGTGGTTGTACCTACCTGTTAAGTACTTAACAGAAGAAAATACAGCTCTAAGAATAGTACCTACTGGTACATGCCAGGGTGCATGCTCTCTCACTAATCACAATGACCCTCTCATGGGGATGCTTGTATCCTCATTTCTAGAGAAAACAGTTTAGAGAGGTTAAGGGATATGTTCAAGTCACACAGCTGGTATATAGCAGGCCGGATGTCAGGCCTCAGGTCTGTGGGCCTCTTTAGTCACACTTTAGACTCTAGCATGTGGTGATTCAGTGCCCCCTCCCAAAGTTCCTCCTTTGGTCACTGCCCCATCCCCAGACTTGGCCCCGCTTCTGGGCTCACTCCTCGGCCTTGGTCTGGGATCTGGGATTCCTGGTGCTGACCCCCATTCCAGAGGTCTACTTACTCTTGACCCCATCTGCTCCTGGCTAGTGGCATCTCAGCCTGGTCCTGCACATGCCCGGGGACAGATACTCAGGAAGGTCATCTAACAGGAGGAAGTAGAGGACCCGAAAAGACTTCATGGCTGTGATCTTGAGCTCAGGTCCCCTTAAATGCAGCTTCTTCTGTCCGCTGGTATGGTGACGTGTATGATCACAGTGCGAGAATAAACTCAGAAAGGATAGGACTGAAGGTACTCAATCCAAAGGCACATGGAGAGAGTTCATTCTAGGGACCACCCATGCTTTCTTCCCTGGAGGAAGCAAGCAGCCACTGCTGTTTGCCCTCCCCCAACAGGATGTGGCAAGGACAGTTTGGGGTGCAGGACGGAAGGGAATGGACTTTCCCCAAGCCACCCCTTTACATGCCGCAGGCTGCAGTAAGAGCTGACATGAGTACCTTCATCTAGGCAGGCAACCTGAAGATCAGCCATAGTATTGCCCCAGGAAAAAAATAGGAACAAAGGCTCAAAGAAATTGGTCCAAGTGCCAAAGGCCACCAGCTGGTGAGGGACAAAGTGGTCTGTCTGCCTTCAATGCCAACACTCTCGCCTTTCCACAAGGACCCCAGTGAGTCCACTCTGATGCCAGAGAAGGCCACTGATGTCACACTAGTCACACGAGGGTAAGCAGAACCCCACATGGTGACTTTCTTCATCGTCAGGACTTTCTCCACCCCTCAGTCTCCATTCTGCCTTGAGCCACAAGATCATCTGTTTGACAAATGTGTCATGAACACTCATTACATTCAAGGCCTTATTCTAGAAGCTAGACAAGAGTGTCCATGAAGAAGATCAAGAGCCTGACCTCTGAGAACTTAGCAGAGAAAACACACACAAGGCCACCTGTGACCACAGACAGTCCCATGGGAGGCACCAGTGAAATGCCGTGGGGAGTTATGGGTGCAAGGATGGAAAGGGAAGGGGATCCAGGTCATGTGTTCAACCCAGAGCTATGATCATCACAGTCAGAAGGGGTCTGAGAGGTTTTCTGACAAAACTTCTCATTTTCCAGATGAGAAAAGTGGGAGCCCAGAAAAGGGAGTTCTTTGCATAAAGCTGCCCCAGGGCCAGCTGAGGACTCATGGCTGACAGCTTCCCTGACTCATCAGGCTCATCCATGGCAGGATTAAGGTTTCATGGATGCTGTTGACCATGATGACAGGTGATCTAGCATATGGAGCCCAGGAAGCCCCTCACAATCCAGTCATGGGCATAAGAACCCAGGGTGCTCAACATGCTGGCCTTTTGCATCAGCTAAGACTCAACTCAGCTGTGCAAAGAAACCCAGAACATTCCTACCTTAAGCACAAGTTTTTAATCTCTCGAGTAAAAGTCTGGCGTCATGAGGTCCAGCTTGCTAAGTGAGCTCCACTCCACAAAGTTGTCGGGGACTCAGGCTGCTTCCAGTGCCCCCTCTACCATCCCAAAGACGTGGCATTCATCCTACAACTCAAACTGAGGGCACCTGCCTTCCAGGAAACAAGGCAAATGAGGAAGAAGAGGGGCAGTGGGTGCATACCCTACAGCAATCCTACGTGTTTTTACAGCAACACGTGTTGCTGTTAAAAGCTATCATGGACACGCCCTTTAGAGTCTGGGAGTCTGAGCCTAGTTAAGTGGGAAGCTAGAAAATGTTATTTTTGCAGATAGCCATGAGCCCAGCTATAAAGCTCTATTGCAGTGGAAGAAGGGAAGAGTGGCTGCCTACCTTTTGTTTTCACTCCTAAATTTACTCTCTGGACCCTGCATCTTCTTCCCTAGATCCTAGACACTCCCATTGGGCCTGTCTCTTGGTACCCTACTTATCAACCATTTGGGGTATGACCACCCTCCCACCCCCAGCCCCACTCCTGCTCCTTCCCAGAGAGGCCACAGGGAGGTGGGCAGGGTCCATGCTGGACTAGGAGACCAGGCATCTGAGTTCTCATTCTGACTTAGCTAGCTCATCACTCACTCTATGACCTGCACTTAATTACACCCTCTCTCCTGGCCAGGTGAAAGAGTATACTCAGATCCACAGAAGGAGAAGACGGAAATTATGGGGAAAATATCCCCAAATTTACCCTGTGCAGAGGCCCAAAGATGTGTGTATCATCTTTTAAATACTCAAGAAACTTTAGTAATAGCCGGTATTGGAAATACCTAAACATCCATTAACTGGGAACTGGAAAGCACATACCACCCCCCTGCGATAGAATGCTGTACAACTGTTAAGAAGAATGAGACTACTTCACGTGTGCCTACGTGTGCTTATACAGAACAACATCCAAAACATATCAAGTATTAAGGTTAAGGGACATAACGGTGAGTGTAGCATGAAACCGCTGGTGTGAAATCACGGGCACTCAGATCTATACATTCACTGGTCTGTGTGTGAAACTCTTCTGGAAGGAAGAGTTCCTATGCAGGAAACTTTCCCCAAAGAGAGGAACTAGTCAATGACTGGGGGAACAAAGAGAGACTTTCTATCGCTATGGGTTTTTCACATTTTATACTTGGAAGCACCTGCAGGAAGAGATAAAAAAGGAAAAGGGAGAATTTTATGATAATTCTTGGATCATTCTTTCATCTTGGATCCAGGGAGTTTTCTTCTCCAGACCTGATCACCTCATAGAAAAGGTAAGACACCTGGTAGACAGCCTGCGGTGGACACCTGAGGCCCCACTTGGGTCAGCTGCGCCCATAATCCTTCTCAGCGCTGCCCGCAGATCCTAATCCTGGCCCTCCCAGTAGAAGCCCCTGGCCCTCACGAGAGAGACCCCAGACGTGGAGGAGGAGAGAAGAACCTGAGGAGGAGGCTCTAGGTCTTGCCAAGTTGGGCTTCTCCTCCTCGGACTCACCTCTGCCATCCAGCACTCTGTTCCTCTTATGGAGGAGGAGGGAAGATTGGTCAGTATTTCTGCCAGGGTCAGAAAAGCCCCAAACTGTGCTCCCTTAAACTGCTGACCTAGTTGATAGGCTCACATAACCAGGGGAAGAGTTGGTTTGTGGGGGACATTGGATCAGAGGCCTCCCCCACTGTCAGAATGCTATCCAGCCCATCTTCTTTTCATATATGTGCTTGATTCTTTCCTCCAATAGACAGGACCTTCAGCACCAGAAGCTCCAGGCTCACTGTCAAAAGCCTAGCTACCTGGAAGAAAAGGATTGCTTTATCCCACACTGTTGAAAGACACCCAGGCATGGTGGCCTGGCGAGAGTCACTAGCTCTAACAGGAGTCACATGCCCACTTCTGCACCAGTGTCCTCAAAGGAGGACACTCCTCCTCATTAATTCCAGGACCCCCTCATTAATTCCAGCTCAACTGTCACCTCCTCCAAGAAGCCTTCCCAGATCCTCCTGATTAAACTCTCATTGCACTGAGGATCTCTCCCTCACACCACTCTTCTGAGCTCCACTTGTGCATATATTTGTCCAATTATTTGATTAGCATTTGTCTCCTCCACTAAATAGAAACTCCACGAGGGAGAAGTACCATGATGATGTATCTATGGCACTTGGTGCACAGACTGGCACATAGTGGCAGAGAGTAGAAATAGTGGGTTCAGAGCATAACGACAAGTATAATGATGTGGCTGCTTCCAGGCCTAGCTACATTTCCTTGTTGACTTGGGAAAATAAGACAGTTCTCTGAAAGTTTTTTTGACAATATTCCCCCTCCAACAGATAGCTTGATCCTGGTACTAGTCACTTATCCAACAAAAATGGACTGAATGCCACTACATCCCGATACTGTTCTGGGTGTTGGGATACATGGAGAGAAACTTCCTTTCTGTTGGGGGAGACTGACGAGAGATAAAATTAATATGGGAAAGTTGGGGGAAAGGCTGCACTTTTGAAATGGATGGTCAGAGAAGGCCTCATGAAAAAGTGACATTTAAGCAAAGCCTGGAAGGAGATGAGGGAAAGAACCATATAGCTATCAGGGGAGAAGAATTCTGGGTAGAAAAAACTAGTCGGTGCAAAGGCCCTAGGGCAGAAGCACATCTAGAGGAACAACAAGGAGCTAAGGTGCCTGAAGTGGGTGAGAGTGAAAATCCAGGGTTGAGTCCAGGAAGGAAACAGTGGCAAGATCTCTGCAGAGACTGAGAGGCCGTTGTAAGAACTCTGGCTTTTATTCTGAGCAAGTCAAGGTTTCTGAGCAAAGGACTGACGTGATCTAAATTGTATTTTCATAGGAGGCCCCAGGGTTCTTTAGAGGGGTAAAGACAGAAGCAAGGATATTAGGTAGGAAGTTACTGCATAAGCCAAACGAAACATATGGGTCAGCCAACATGTGGTGGAGACAGTCAATGTTGTCAGGGTTGGATATATTTTGAAGTTAGAGTCAAAAAAGATTTTCATTGGAATGGATGTTGGTTGTTAGAGACATGGAGGATTCAAGAACAACTCTAAGGATTTTTAATGGAAGAATTCAAAAAAGAAAAAAAAAACAGAGTTGGCATTAACTAAAATAAGCAAGAATGCAGGAGGGGCAGGTTTGGTGGGGGATGGGGCGGTGGCAGGGGATTATCAAAAATTTGGTTTGGGTCAAGCCATGCTTGTAATACCTCTTTGACATCCAAGAGAAAAGATTAAGCCCAATATACAGATAAGTGGAGACATCTGGAGTTCATGGACAATAATATTTGGGAATCATTGGATTTAATCCTATGAAAATGCAGATATTCAGCCATTTTGACCTACAAAATGGTAATTTTTTTTTGTTTCTGCCTAGAGATGGTTATTAAAGCTGTAGGATTGGGTCAGATCACCAAGGAACGGATATACGCAAAGAAAGGACCATTGGATTTAGCTTTGGTCACTGGGGACCCTGACAAGAGTTATAAGGATGGATTTAAGAAAGAATGGAAGAAAAGAATTGGAGACCACTGTTTACAGAGTTTACCTTTTTCTTAATATCCTAAAGGGCTTCCATATTTGAAGACAGGCAAAGGACTGAGAGCAGAACACTTGTAATCATACTACATAGAATAAAATTCAGATAATTGACTTCCAATTCCTTCTCACCACCAATTAGCTAAGAAAATTATTCCCATGTGTATAGCCCATCCAGATTCTTCTTCTTTCACTTGGAACCCACTAAAATCTGACCCAAGCTGGTCTGATCCCACTCCAGTCTGGGCTGAGAAGGTCACTTCCATATATCAAAATGTTAATATTAATTATACACTTTTATCAGTCTCTCAGTGTGCTTGTTCAAAGTTCTGATTTTAACCAAAGTTCTTACCACCTATATTTATTTTTATATATCAAGAGGGTTACTCTCTGATAGGCTTACAAAACATTTATTATCTGGAAAGACTGCTCTGTCTGGCCCTATAACTCCCTCTGGGAGCTTATTAATGACACCAAGACAGACTCAGGCCTTCAGACATCAAGTACCATGCTCTTTACACTATGAAGCCCTGGCTTTTGAGTCATTCTTTGAGATCTTTAGGGAGGTCGTATGTGCAATGTAATTGATATGTTTTCCCATAGATTACTTTGTGCTCCGACCCTGCCTCTCCCCAGAGCCTTCAGATAAATCATGACAGCTAGAAGGTTGTACTGGAATTTTTACAACCACGAGAAATGATAAGTATTTAGACCATCTCATCTTGAAAGAACCAGAAATTCAATCACCCCAGACAGATGTGGTCCTCAAGAATCTGTTAGATCCCAAGATCTGCTGTCCCCAACACTGACCATTTGGGCTGATAAAGTTCTTCCTGTCAATGGTAGAACATCCAGGCTGATAAAGAACACGTCATCAGTATCAGAGCTGTTTGTTTGCTTCAGTTTTTTTAAAGGTCATTGTTTAAAGGGTAGCCCCCTATGGGAAAAGAATGCAAGAGAATTCTGTTGAATTTTTTAAACCTGTGACATTTAGGCATTAAATGATATTTGAAAGCCCTCTCTTTCTACGTCTGTCTGTATTTTGGCCCCTTTCTCTCTCTCTCTCTCTCTCTCTCTCTCTCTCTCTCTCTGTCTGTCTCTCTCTCTCTCTCCCCCCAGAAACTTTATAGAGGGAAACAGAGTATTTAAATAATATATGAATTTTTTATTATATAAGATATTAAACTTTTAAATTATACAATAACACTGAGATTTTTTTTAATTGCCTTTGTAGCTTTCCTTGAAGGGCTTGTGGTCAAGGCAGAGGGACTGTTTTAACTCACAGCTCAGTTACAAAGATTCAGTGGTTTGCCTCCCCCCTAAGACTTGCTAGAGATTTCCCTCTGTGTTTGAGCTCTGTTCCACTCCTAGTAGGGATTTTCTTCCCCTAGTCTCATCCCCAGTGGCAAGCTACGATCAAGGAAGACAGGAAGACAGCTTTCCCCAGTTGCTGAGATTTTTTATAACAACCGCATGACAGTTAGGACCCACTGTGGCTTCCAGAATGAACCCAAGGCAGGCTGGGAGTCTCTGTTGTTTGTTGAAAGATCAGTGACCCCTGGTAAAGATATTGCTATTATAGTGAGACTCTTAGTGAGATTTTGAGTGGGATCTCTTCCTTACCTAGAGAACATCACAGGAATTCTGTTGCACCAGGCTTCCGAACACCTTGCACTCAGTCCATGCTCTTTTGCAAAGCCACCAGGATGTTCTGCAGGGTGCAGTCACATACCTGGCTGGCACTCCCTAGGGGTCCTCAGGGTGGATGGTAGCAAAGGCAACCTTACCTGGATAACATGAAGGTACCCACCACTGGCCATTCACCCACCCCACTGCACACACCAATATCATCCCCTTCACAGCCATAAATTTTAGCCACTAGGAAACTCAGCAGGTTAATTTGTTGAATAGAATTGCTTAGTATTAACCACCTGGGGGCCCATAGTGTATCTGCCAACCATGAACAACTTTGCACTAGTCTCCATCATCATCATTATCATCACCATCACATCATCAACAGTACTCACTGAACACTTACTCTATGCCAGGCACGTAGAGCTCATTGCTCACATGCGTTATCTCAATGAAGCTTCATGACCAACACAAGTGCTAGTTATAACTGTAATTATCCTCATTTTACAGAGAAGGACACTGAGGCTCACAAAGTAAATTAATCAAGGTCATCTACCCAGAAGTGACAAAGTGAGGATTTGAGCCCCCAAAGCCCATTTTTGTAATTACTATGTTGTATTTCCTTAAAAGTCAGGAATATCACCAAATTTCTCAATCTTACCCAGGGGGCTGGTAGTGTGTACCTCCTGGTCTTAGCAGATTGTAGACAAGTTTTGACAATTATCTCCCCGGGGCGAAGTGAAGTGGAAAGAGCTCAGAGAAGAGTATGTTTCCTAGCTCGTCTATTACTAGCGAAGGTCTCTCAGTTTAGGTTCACTGGAACTCCCTTGTCCCCGACATTCACACCTGTGAAATAAACATAATACCCAAGTGTCTCTGGTTTGGGTCATGAGTGACGGAAACAGAAACCAAGTCAATTCTTTATTCAGCACAGTACTTGGCAAATAGTTATTGTTTCATAAATATGTGTTAAATGCATGAATGCATATCTTGGGTACAGAGGAATGGTGTCAGGAGCAACTGGGGCATCTTGAAGCATCACAGAGAAACCCAGACATCAAAGCCTCCGGAAGATCAGGAGTCTTGGGCAACCCTGGTGATCTCATAAGGGAGAGTTCCTGGCAGAGAAAGGGCAAAGACTGGATATAAGTCTTTGGGTCTGGGTCTGGGTCTTTCCTACCATACCTCTCCTACAACCCTGGCAGTGCACAGGCATATGAGTGCATGCGTGCATGCTTGCATGTGTGCGTGTCTGTGTGTGTGCATTTGAAGGGTGAAGTCTGCAGGGAATGGGTTGCATGAGACACTAAAACAAGTGGAAAATAGAGATTTCTTTTCAAGGATCCATTCCAATCAAAGTTTAGAATAAGCATGGCTGCTAACCCTCTTCCTGAGGTTATCTTCAAAGGGACTCAAAGGAATTAAAGGAATATTAAAGATCATGAGAAATGTCTGGGGGTGGGGTGCTATTTTGAACAGGAGGGAAGAGTGGAAGGTGATGGGGGTGCTGACCTGGGCAGAAGGAAGATCAGCACAGCGGTGGAAATATAAGAAAGAAATGGAAATGTTAGAAATCCTGTTCTAACTTCCCCCAGTCGCAGCTTGGGGACAAACCAGTGGGAACTCAAACTTTGGTCCAGCTCCTCAGGAGTGAAATCAGAGCATCGCAGCAGTCCTGTGCTCAGGAGAGACGGACAGAGTAACTGACCTCAGGCTGATGCTTTGCCTGAACCTCCAGGCCTATGAAATCACAGCATAAGGAGGGCGTCTTCCTGCCTCTCCCTGGGCAGCAAAGGGTTAAGACCTGACCAGCGAGTTGTTTTTTAGGATGCTGTCTGATGCCTCTGTCTCACGTCCTGGCACACTGCCACATAAGTCATCTTATTAATGCTTACCTCCATCCTCTCCAATAGGACTTGTCACGACCACTTTGCAAGTGGAAGCTGAGGCTCAGTGTGGTCAAATGGCTTGTTGAGGACACCCCATTTACAAATAGCACCCCTGGGATTTTAACTGGGATCTGAGCTCTTGGTCATCCAGGTTCAATTCACTTCCTGATTATATGAACTTGACCTCATCAGGTAAGCTCTCTGACTTCCAACTCCCTCTTCTGCCAAATTGTTAACTAACTCATCAGGTTGTTGTGGGGGCGCAACCAGCTTAGAAGAACCCCTGACATTTACACAGTCCTCCGTCCAGGGCGGTGGCTATTTTCATCGCTTTCAAATGTATGCTCCTTTGAGCATTCTGTCCTTTTGGTAAAATGTATTAAACCTCCTCTTTTCTTGTTTAAGTAACAACCAGTTGAGATTGTTACTTCTGCTTCTCAAATAGAAAAAGTCTACCCACATGGTCTAAAGTGGAAGAAACAGCCTGAGTTCTGAAATCAAACCCTAGTCCTTTAGCAGGGGTCTCAAAATGAGAGAGTGAGCCCTCACTTAGGAAAAGAGATCTCTCCACGTACCCAGCAAGATGCAGCCATTATCACAGGAAGGGTCTTATCCCTAGACCTTATCTTATTCACAAAAGATCACAGTAAAGACTGAAATGTTCAGCACTGAGGATGGCTTTCTTAACTAATTGAATATCAATGCAATGGAATATCAGGAAATCCTCAAATCTTCTCTATACAAAAGCATTAAAAGTCTCTCTCTCTCTCACACACACACACACACACACACACACACGCATTTGTGAAATGGTTAAAATGCAAAAAGAACAGTAACCAGACAATGGTGCCACCATGAAAAACTCTGACTGTCCATGAGGACTTGTAGAAAAGAGAGAAAGATACAGGGACATGTGTTCATGTCTGAGGGAATATGGATAATTTTTAGAAAGCTTTTTTGAAAGTTCTTTTTCTGAAATGTAAAATATTGAGGAATATAATGTTGTACATTTATCCAAAAAAAAAAAACCCACACCAATGCAAATCTAATTCCTTTTTCTTTCACAGAAAATCATGCTAAAACATATGTATAGTCTTATATAGATTTATCATGCCCACATAAAAATACAAAAAGTCACTACATACACACCCACAGTAACTTAGAGAAGCCCAGGTGCTTATGAGCATCACTGAAATGGGAAACTGTTGCTAATCAAGAACCCCTAAGTGACTGAGAGAAAGAGAGGGTCTACTACATACTAAGCATTTTGCACTAGTTTCCTGTGAAATCCCCATATTATCCTACAGAGCAGGTATCATATTTACACATGGGAAAATGAGGCTCAGAGAGGTAAAGTGACCTGCCCACATCACACAGCTTGTGGGTATGGCTTCCTCCTTGCCACACCAGGATAGGCATGCCCTATAGCACAACTGGATACAAGCTCAGTGGGTTTGCAGATTTCCTTCATCAGCCTCAACTCATCATAACCCTCTCTTTGCACAGCAGCCCACTCCTTCCCCGTGTCAGAGCTGTAGCTCCCTCCCCTCCCCAGCCTGAAAGCCCCAGAAGTGCAAGCACCTCACCTTTCTCCTCTCTGGCACTGGGCTTGGCAAGAGGAAAAGATGGGCAAAAAGACAAGAATTTCCCAGTCTTCCCTGACTTCTCCCCCATGACGCAGAAACCCTGAGTTAGCAAGAAAGTTCCCTGCCACACAATGGCAGTCAGCCATCTGTGGCTTTGAGTGGTGGAAATGTCATTCTAGCCACAGACTCTGTCATCCGTGATCGATAACTGATGATTGATGTGAGTGGAAATTTTGAAAGATGGAGCAAGATACCGGAGAAGGTATCAGAAATAAATATGGCGAGAAGGGGATCTGTTCTTGGAGAGTAGGCTTTGTAGCCTGAAGTGATGCTGGGCCTCCTGGTCCATGCATGACCAGGGCCTGGCCCACAACATTGTCAATTAAGCACTGAATAAATATTTGTTGAATGGATGGAGGAATTACAATTATTTCCTGAATCCACACAAATTTGGCTTGGCGATCTCACAGGCATATCAAAATCAGTATGTCCCAAACTTAATTTATTATCTCCCTCTCCCTCTGAGATTCCCTCTTATTGATGAAGGAGGTTGGGTCCATTATTTACTCAGAACCTAGATGTCACCTTCTCTCCCTCACCCGCCCCATCTCACCAGCCATTGAATCCTGGGGATTTTCTCTCTTAGGTGCCATCAAACCCCTCTTCTCCACGTTGGAGGCCACTGTTTTGGTGAAGAGACAGAACAGTGACTGAGATCATAGGCTCAGAAGCCAGACTGTCTGGCCCACCATATGCCAGTTTTGTGCCCTTTGGTAAATTACTCAACCTCTGGAGTCCTCAGCCACCTGTAAAATGGAGGAAATAATAGTATCAACCTAAGAGGATAACTATGAGAATGCAGTAGGGTGAGGTCATTGTCCACCTGACTTAATACAAGATCCTACTGATTAAACTTCCTACTTCATGTCCCCATACCTTCTTCCCAGAGCAGGGAAAACCTCGTTTGAAATGTAAGTTGTTTGTCACTCATGGTGTCTAGGAGGAAGAGCCTGCTATTTAGAGACATAAAAACCTAGATTCAGATTCATGTGTGCCCATGAAAACCAGCTACTTAGACTCTCTCACCCTTGATTTCCTTATCCCAAAACACCATTAGATATTGATGTACTTTGAGGATTAAATGGGATAACGTGAGTTGGGACCCTTTGCCCAGGACCTGGCCTCTACTGGGGACTCAGCCAATCTTAGCTCTTCTTCCTCTGCCTCTTCCCTTATCAGATATGAGGGCAAGGGCAGGGGAATTTAGAATGAAAATGAGGATGGGCAGTCCAGGTGGCCCAGTGGTTTAGTGCCACCTTCAGACTGGGGTGTGACCCCGGAGACTCAGGATCGAGTCCCATGTCAGGCTCCCTGCATGGAGCCTGCTTCTCCCTCTGCCTGTGTCTCTGTCTGTCTCTGTCTCTGTCTCTCTGTCTCTGTCTCTGTCTCTCTCTATGTCTATCATGAATAAATAAATAAAACCTTTGAAAAAAAAAGTGAGGTCAATCCCAGGGTAGAGGGGTCCCAGTCACTGGAGAAAGTGAAGGTACCCACTTATGAGGCGGGTCCACAGGAAGGTAGCCTACGTTATTTCGTCGGGGTACCACAAAAGATCTGGCTCCACTGGAGAGTTGTGGTTCTCCGTGCCAGCCATTCATCAGAAGCCCTGACAAAACCCGTAAAACTAGAGCTTTCACTACCCCATCACATACCATTCTTGAAATTCCCATGGATCAGCATGGAAATAAACATTTTAATGTGCATCCTGGGTGATCCCAGAGATTAGCTGGCTTTGGAAAGTCTACTCAGAATGTTTGGCTTTGGTTAGTAGGTGTCCCAGAAGCCTCCCTACCAAAGCTACTCGCTTGGCTATCTTCTTAGTAGAATCTCAGAAATGGACAATATGGTTTCAAATGGGTAGATTTACATTACTTTCAGGATAAAATTAAAATCTAGAAGTTTTGAAAAGCCACAGGGAGAAGGTAGCCAAGAATCTTAGCTTCGTGCCTCTGACCTCTTGGGTCTCAGTACAGGATTAAGAGACAGGGCAGAGAAGGTCAGGACTGGCCTGAAGCTGGAACGGCTCTAGGGTGACTTTGACCAGCAGGGAGCCCTTTCTCTAGTCTGGGACAGTATCTTTTGTCAGCTGTTTGATGCCTTCTTCTATCTTGGTACCCAGTTAAAACGGCATCTGGGGAGAAAATTTGATGCCTGAATTCTAGTAACTAAGCTAGGAAAAATTGTTTTTGGAGAACAGTTCCAGAGACCCCACAGCTATTATTCTTCAGATCATATAGAGCCTGACATAACTACCATAGGTCAGCCCTCACAGTTGTAGAAAGAGTACTAACACTTTCTAGATTCTGACCAGATATCAGACACTGTGCTAGGCCGTGTATGTATGTGAATGTTTGTATGCACAATCTACATGTATATACATAAGCATATGTTAATATGTATTTTTGCATAAATGTATGTGTATGTGTATGTATGGTATATCCATATTCCTATTTTTATATATTTATGTATATATACATCTGGATATATGTATATACATAGAGGGAGTGTGTGTATATACCCTTATCATAGCCTCATTATCAGTCCCTTTTTTATTTATTTATTTATTTATTTATTTATTTATTTATTTTTATCAGTCCCTTTTAAAGTGGGAAAAGCCAAGGCTCAGAAAGATTAATTACACTGCCAAGGACACAAAGCTGGATTTGACTCTAAATGCTCATGACTCTGAAGCCCATGCTCCTTCCACACTGTTTCCTCTCCTAAAAACAAAATGTAATTAGACACACAGCAGGTCTAGCTACCTGAGATATTTCTTTTAAATTCTGTGTACATTGTGTGGACAGTATCCTACCATCTTCAGGGCTGGGGAGGGAGGAGGCAACTTGCTCTGCACACACCAGGTAGCCCAGGTGTACCAGGCTAAAAGACCAGAGAACCAGTTGTCAAATGAGTGGCGTAATGAGCCAGCCCCCTCCCTCCTAACCCTTTTCTCTTTGCCCTATGTTATAGGGCCAAATCATCTCTAACAGAATGTTTAGACTCCCATGCATGGGCTTAGGGAGAAGTGTTTTGGAGTAAAGAGTCTGCAGTCGAAATTTCCTTTCCATTTCCATTGTGACTTCAAATGTTACAAACAGGCTTCTTGTAAACTCTAAATAATGCATGGGTCGCCAATGATTATTAAACAGAAGTGGTTTTTCTACAGCATCTTGTGGTTTATTACTGGTCTGTGACATTTTAATATTCTTAGTCATCATCAGTTTAGTATCTCTGGGCTGCTGGGCGCACTGGAAGATGGCCCATCTAACTTCATACTCACAGCCCCCAGCAGGTGAGTGCATTTCCCACAGCACAGATGGGGAACCCACATTCTTATGTGGGTGCCTGGGATGGTAGGTGCCACGTAGGGCTGAGTCAGTGTCCCAATGGCTCAGAGGCACACAAGAGGCACTCAGTATTTATTGGGCAAACAGAAGGTGAAAGGTTGGGTGAATGTGGGGAGGTTATTTTGCAAATATCGAAAGCAGAGTCTGAAGGCAGATCTGTGACTTTGAAGTCCATATTTTCGCACTATATTTTGCTTTCTTGCCATTATATTTTGTTTCCTGTGATCATTTTTCTTCAATCACACTTTTCAAAATTTGTGCATGCCATTTTTTGGACTGGTACTATTTATTTAGCTGGAAGAAGATTTGCATTCTCAAAGTTCATGTGCTTGTTTTTAAGTCAAGGTATTTTCCCTGTGTATAATCTCTCTAGGCCTTCACTTTTCATCATTACATTCATAATTTCACATTGTCCAAGGTGCAGCTGGGTGGTTGGCGCTGAGGGGGTCAAGAGTACTGGTCACATGGGCCATGAGATACGGGTGACTGCTGGTGGCTGGTCCCTGGGCTGCCCATCTGAGGGCCCCCAGACCTCCTTATCCTCCACTGGTGTAGACAGAGGCCCAGCTTTGTCTGCCATCCTCTTACCATACACCCCCAACTTGGGGATGGATGATGACTCAGCTATACCAGTCAGGACAAACCAGGATATGCTGTGCAACCAAGCAACCCAAATCTCAGTACTTAAAAAGAACAGTAGTCTATTGTTTGTTCATTCAAGCTGCATGTCTGGCAGGGGGCTTCCAAGGGTTCTGCTCCATCCCTACCCTCAGGCAAGTGGAGCAGTCACCATCTGGAACACTGACAGTTACCAAGAAAGAGGGGAAGAGAACTCTATGGGACCCTACCCCAGCAATTAGATACTTGACCCAGAAATAACATATGTCACTTCCATTCATGTCTGGCCAAAGTCATTCATGTGATCCCAACCAAGGACAAGGAGGCCCAGAAATACGGTTCCACCAAGGGCCTAGAGAGGAGAGTCAGAAATAATTGACAAATAGCACTAATAACTACACATCTGCCAAAGCCACTCCCCATCTTAAAACCCTTCCCAGTTTTCTCTCACCACCATGATCAAGTACAATCCCTGGAGCAGAGCACATAAGGCCTTCCAAATGTGGTCTCCACCTGCCTCATATACCTCATCCCCACTGCTCCCCAACGGGCCCTCTAGTCTCCAGTGACCCATATGATCGAGTGCCATGCTTTGCCTTTCCACATGCTCTTCCTGCTGCCTTATCTGCCTGTGAACTCACTCATGAAGATGCAACTCAAATGACTCCTCTTCCACGTGGCCTCCTCTGACAGCTCCAGTAGTTAGAGTTGAGACCCCACCTCCACACTCCTTCTGTTCCTTCAGAAGGAGTCCTCTTCCTTCACCAGCCAGACTCCATAGGAAGTGATCACATGCTACTTGTCTCCGAACACCCAGACTTGGGATGCTTGGGTGGCTCAGCCTTTGGCTCAGGGCATGATCCCAGGGTCTGGGATCGAGTCCTGCGTTGGCTCTTTGCGGGGAGACTGCTTCTCCCTTGCCTATGTCTCTGCCTCTGTGTGTGTGTGTGTCTCTCATGAATAAATAAATAAAATCTTTAAAAAATAGAACACCCAGACTTAACACTGTCCTCAGTCTCAATGAGATATTCAGCATATATTCTGGAATATTTGGTGATGACTCCTGTGACAGCACCTACTACTAGATGTGTCTTCTCAATTAAAAAAATATTATGAATATAGGTTCTATGATTTATTATTTATTCCACAGTTTTCCAAAGGATGGGCCATCTTGCTCCTTGTTGCCACAAGTTGTGCCCATCTCTATGGCTACTTGGATACACAGTGAGATTTGACCTTGAGAAGCAGAAAGGTATGTCACAGAGAAGAAAGTAGAGTCTGAATCATAAGATAGACCTCTCTTATACCAGAACCCAAAAGACATTATGGTCACCAAGGCACAGAGGGAATTGATTCCTATAGCTACATTCCTTTTGGAAGGATGAGAGTGGGTGGTGACATTGGGAGCCTGTGCCTGGAGAGAGAGGAACTAAGTAAATGTGTAAATTAGCTATGCTTCCTTTGATGTATGGGACAAGACTCTGCTCAAACCAGCTTACACATGAAGGGAAAATAATATAAGTACACTTCCAAGGGCAGGAAGCAATTGGGTCTTAGGACAAAAAGAAGCAAGGGCTTAAATCACACTGGGCTTTCCTTTTCTCTCTGGCATCTGTGCTTCTCTCTATATGTTGCCTTCAGCCTTTTCTCTCTAAAGACTGGCTTCCTCCCTTTTCTACTCTGCAGAGTGGGAGACATAGTGGTACAGAGCTTATTACTTCATAAATAACAATCCAGACTATGAGAGGGAGGTTATGCAACTCTCCAGGCTCCAAATCAAAAAGTCCCAGAGAAAGGACACACTGGCCCCGCACAGGTCAAGTGTCCACTCTTAAACCTGGCGGCTGTGTCCAGAAACTGGAGTCCCTTTGTGATCTAGTTATTCCCACCATGTGGAGGGAAGAGAGGATAAAGGTTACCAAGCATCCTGGTGACAAAGGACCTCGTAAGTCTCATGAGAGAATCAGTGTAGACAATGGCTCTCAACATCAAAGGATAGAAAGGTGAGTGTGTATGTGTAACAGTCATGTGGGGAATTTGTCAGAAATACAGATTCCAGCCCCCTACCCTGCCAAGAGTCTGATTCAGTAGGTCTGAGTTCATGCTGGAATATTCATTGTTCAAACAAGCCTCCCAGGTAATTCTGATGCATTGCCAAGTTAGGGAGGTACTGTCTTAACTTGTGCTTCAAATTCAATTTTATGTCTTTGTTTTATTCATTTCTGTTTGGGAGTTTATTACTCTTCCCACTTTCCTTTCACTTGATAATTTGTACCCTTTCTGGGTTATTTAGGTAGAGACTTAATTCCTGGTTTTTCTTCTTTCTCACTAATAGAGGCCATCACGAGTAATACTTTCTCCTCTAAGTACCAGTCTGGCAGCATCCCATAAATTTATATGTTATGCTGTGTTTATATCTTTGTTCTTTAAATACTCTATTCTGAATTGCTTCTCTTTCCTTGGCTTTATTTAGGAGTACTAACGTCTCTGTGACTGGATAACCCCTTCTTGTTTGTGAAATTTATTTCTAACTTCATTGAACTGCAGTCTTAGGATATGGAAGGCAAAATGTTTCTGTCTTTTCTTATTGAATAAGTGTCTTTGTTTCCTAGTAAGTGATACATTTCATGAAGAATCTATGGAGGAAGGCTAACTGTTCAAGTTCAAGATTTGAGTGCTGCTCCTCTGTCCCCCACTTCCATCAAACTATCACTCTTTAGCACATGTGTGTTTAAAAATGTAGCAGGCAGCAGGTTGCGGTGAAAAGAGCAGGTCCTTGGAGTTGACTCCTGGATGTGTTTCTAATTAGCTCTGTGCAACCTCCTCAAAACAATTCACCTCTTCCACATCTATTCCCTCGTCTGGGGAAATCATGAGTGAAGACGGGCATGCACTGGACATTAGTAGCATCAGTTATGCAGCATTTGCCCCACAGGACAAGCCAGGTTTATTTAGATGAGTAAAGACATTGGAGGGGTTCTGAGAAAGGGGTGTAGTGTTCAGTATCCAAGGTGTGCATTACATCTCTCAGTGAAATGGAGCTGATGGGAGGTATAAAAATTATGTGGAAGTAGACATAAGGGTTGTCTCTGCCTAGCTGCTTTTTGACACATAGAAGAATGTAAGCAATAATACATGAGCCTCTTTCCTCTCCTCCATTCCTGTCCAACTCTTCCTTTAAAAAAAAAAAACAGGTCAGTCAATTCTTCCAGGAAGTATTTACCCACCCCCTCTTCTGCCTCCATCCCATATTGCTGATTCTCATACACACAGATCACTTTGTGTTAGCCGCATTGTCTTTACCTGCTTCCTTATACATCTCCATCATTACACTGAGCTTCTCAGAGGCAAGGACTGGGAATTATTTAGAGGAGAATGAGCAAGAGAGAAGGATCTTGCTATTCAGTACCAGGTTTAAAATAGAGAATGTATTGAAGAGCATAGATACAGCATGCATATTGTCACAGGATGTGGAATGATATATTTATTCAGCAAATATTTATGGAGCACAAATATTATGGAAACCTACCATATGCCAAGCATTGGACATATAGGAGTGAACAAGAGTGTCATGATACTTAGTGGGGAATATGGTGTTCTAAACATAAGGGGGCATGAAGGGGGCAGTCCCAGTGATAGGTGAAATACAGAATGCTGTAGGAGCATGAAAGACTAAGCATCTCATCCTGCACTGGGAGATGAGAGAAGCTACCTAAAGGGTATGGCCTTTAATACAAAGCTCCAAAGATGAGTAGTTAGTAATGCAGGAAAAGGGGACAGGGAAAGGACTTTCAGGCAGAGGGAATAGCAGATAAAAATGCCAGAAGTGATAGTGGGTGCAAGGAAAGGGGTCACATTTAGAGTGGCTAGATGCTAAAGTGTGGGGAAAGCATTAAAAGATAAATGAGCAGCACCAAACCAAATAGGAACTTGTGAACCATGGCAAGGGGTTTGGATTTTCAGAGCAATGGGGACCCACTAAAGAGCTCCTGAAGCAGACCTAAGTGAGAGTTGATGGTGGCTGGAGTGAGGGTGGGGGCAGAGGAGGTGGGTAATGGATAAGGAGAGATGTTTAGGATATAGATGCATAGATTTGGTTATTACTTGGCCACAGAGACAAAGATAGAAGGATGGTCCAGGATGTTTGGGGATTTCAGTGGTATCAGCCACCAAAAAGGAAAGGAACACAGGGGAGATGAATATTTTGGAAGCTAGGTGAACACGGCAAGTTAGATTTGGGCTGGTCACAATCAATATGACTTAGAGTCACCTGAAGGAAATGATATTCCAGCAAATAGTTGGTTATTCATAATAGTAATGACAACAACTCAATGTAGCCCTCACTTGAAGCGTAGGAGGAAAACACTGAGGCACTGATGTCAAGTAACTTGCCCAAGGTCACACGGCAGACATTCCAGTTCCAGAGCTCACAGTAGGGCCTAAAATTCAAGACAGAGGTGTCACAGGCCTGCTAATGTAATTGGAAAGTCATCCACATACAGATAGAGGGTCATTGAAGCCACAAGGATGAAAGTGATGGTCAAGGAACAGAGTGTCAAGTGGGGAGAATCAAGGCTATATGCAGCACCCCAAGAGACACCAATGTTGGAGGACCAGGCAGAGGATGAGAAGCCAAAAGATGAGACCTAGAAGGGAGGGCTACTTAGTGGGTGAGAAGCCAAGAGAATAGGCTATTCCCAAGTCAGAGGGAAAAGGTGTTTCCAGAAGGAGAGAATAGCATTGTCTTAGGCTGCTTGGAAGTCAAGATGAGAACCTAGAAGTGAGTACTGGATTTAAAGATAAGAAAGCCAAAAAATAAAAAATAAAAAATAAAAAATAAAAAATAAAAAATAAAAAATAAAAAAGATAAGAAAGCCATTATTATGGGCAGCCTGGGTGGCTCAGCGGTTTAATGCCGCCTTTAGCCCAGGGCATGATCCTGGAGACCCCGGATCGAGTCCCACATCAGGCTCCCTGTATGGAGCCTGTTTCTCCCTCTGCCCCTGTCTCTGCCTCTCTCTCTCTCTCTCTCTCTCTGTCTCTCATGAATAAATAAATAAATAAAATCTTTTAAAAAAAAAGAAAGCTATTATTACATTGGTAAAAAAAATAGTTTCTGTAGAGTAGTAAGGGCAAAAAATCCATAAGGTCATGAGTTAAGAAGCTAGTTGCAATTGAAGGAATGTAACAGCAAATGTAGACAAGCTTGTGGATGTGCTAGAGAAGGAGAGCCGAATAAGACAATGACCAGGGGGAGTCCCATAGCTTTGCTAGAGAGGATCTCCCTTTATTGTTTACCCATTGTCTGTATGTTAGGTTGACTAGAAGAACGTTCAAGTCCTAAAATATCTAAACAGTGAAGACAATATATTTAAGCATTGATGGGGAAGAAGCAATAGAGAAGGTGAGTTTGAGAACACAGGACAATGAGCATACAATAAGGAGAGTGAGGTCTCTGCTTAGGAAGGAAGCAGAGCTCCAGAAGAAATAGATCCACACCTGAGCAAGGACATTACTCTTAGTGGAAAAGGAAGGAGGGGGAAGGGGGCGCTGGAGGAGAGAATGCAAACCACAGAAACAGAGTAGGATCACTAGCATCGCTGAGCTTGGACACCATGAATTATGCAGCATCAATGAGGCTGGTTGTGTGGTCTTCCTTCAGGTGTGCTCAGCAAGCCCAGGGGTGATGGAGGAGAAGGTATACAAGTGGGGGCTTTGCCAGGAGATTGTAACTGAAAGACACTTGAGCAGAAGAATTGAAAATACTGGTGCTAAAATAGTGGGAGTTGTGTTCTGTGACTCCAGACTGATTGGAGGGGCTGTGGATCCTCTATTGCCATCCCCACCCCAATCCACCACCAACCCGCTGACACCTTTACCATAGAACTCATAGAGTACAGCCAAGATTCTCTCTGGGTCTTCTTGCTCTGGGTATGTCCAGATCACCATCCTGGATGGGGAGTGAGAGTATTACATTACTTAAAATGTAAAATTTTACATTACAGAAAAATTACATTACTTAAAATGATCAGCTTTGGGACCAACTAACACTTTGAGATGTATCTCAGGTCAGGCCCATTTGAAGGAAACTTTATTCTTCCCTTTGTCTAAAGCTCTGAGGTCTTTGGGGAGCTTTCCAGCTGTGGTCTAATTGTAATCCCTAAGTACATATGCTCTGTCCAGAGTCAATATATAGAGTGAATGCAATACCAATGTAAATCCCCATAAGTCCTCTAATAGAATTCGATGGCTCTGAGTGTGGGATGCTTATTCTTCCAGGTAAAGAACCATCAAAGGATTCGTCTTTTAATGGCAGTGATAGCTGATCCCTTCTGAACGATTAAGATGTGAATTGTCAACCACAGCAACCATCCTGCACTGAGTCAAAAGCAGCAAAGTTCACTAGAAGAGATTCCCAAGATGAATTTGGACCCTGGTAAAACTAACAGTAGGCCAGCAAAAGAACACATTGGGGAAAGAAATTGTTATTTAATAAACATCACTGGGACAGTTGGCTAACGGGCCAGGGGAGAGTTCATTTAAATTCATACAGCATGCCTGTCAAGTTCAGTTGTCTCTTACCGTTAATCTGTGACAAACCTGGAGACAAGGGACTGGCATCGCCATCCCTGCTGCCGCCGATGAGGAGATAAATTCCCAGCTATTGAAGAAACAGATATCATCTGATGGATGGGTTCAAATACATAAGAATGAAAATTTTGCACCACAATGTAATAAAAATAAATATTAAAAGGAAAGCAGTGGCATCCATTATGTCTGTCACATTCCCCTTCCCAGGTCTGCTTACTGCCCAAAACAGATAAAGGATGGGCTGCTGTGTGATGGCCCCTGATAAGTGGTCAAAGGAGATGAACAGAATCACACCGGGAAATGGAGGTAGTAAATCACCATGTGGAAACATGTGCGATCTCGCCAGCTATGAAATAAAATTTAGATCCAAGCAACTTTCAGGTCCCATTACATGCCTATTAAAGCCGCAAAAATAAATATGAGAAAAACCCAAGATTGGCAGCTGGTGGAAGTACATCCTTTAGCATTGCTTTCTAGAAAAACTGGACCAATTTACATAAGCAATCAGGCAACATGAATGAAACCTGAGCCACTGTTTATACTCTCTGACCCAGTAATTCTCTCTTTGGTAACAAACCCCATGATATTAGCCCAAAAGAAAGGAAAACACATCCATGGCAGCATTACCCATAATAACTAGAAATTGTCAACAACCCAAAGGCCGAAGAAGAGGGGGCTGACCAAATGAAATGGAATGTGTTAACACAGTGCCATTATAACACAAATAACATGATGCTATTATAAATGACAAATATGGGGATTTGGTAGATTCTGGAACATTTCTATGAAATATGCATGGTCATCATTAGTGTGCATATCAAATGTCTTCCTAGATATTGATAAAGAAGAGACTCCGGATGGGATAAAATTCACTGAGAGTTTAATGTTCATTAAGATTTTATGATGAGTTGGATACTAATTTTAACCATTCATTCAACATTCATCAAGTATTGACCACATGCCAGACACTAAGGGTATTAAGATGCAGAAGCAATGCTTTCTGCACCCAAGAGCCCATGGTCAAAAGGGAAAATAGACCGACAGACATAAAGACACACATACACATACTACAATCGAGTGTGGCAAATGGTACAAGAGGTGTAGATAGTGTGTCGTGTGCAGAAGGGAAGGCATGTGTGTGGTGTGGATGGTATCACATATCTTCGTACTCAGGATTAGGATAGTTCACAGTTTGGGCAGAAATGGAAGACTTGTTCCATGGAGAGGGAATAACACTGAATAGGCTATAGCCATATAGATCTAGGGTAGGTGTGTGTGTGTGTGTGTGTGTGTGTGTGTCTACTTCACTAGATCTGCAGGGCCTGAAGAGTCTGGGATAATTCTTTCTTGGGACCTAGAACTGGTGTCCCAGGGCCAACTCAGCCATGCCTTTTTCTATGACTACCTTCCAACCTCAGTGCATCCCCTTGCCCCATTCAGCACACCACACACCTCCTCACTGAATCATTTAGGGCCATTTGCCCTGGGCAAAAATGTCCTTGTATTGTATACTGTGTGAATAGGATTATTCTGAAAGACTTCTCAAATAGGGAAAGATTCTTACTTTATGTGGTCCATATCTTACTCATTGTGGAGTGTTCTTTCTTAAAAGGATGCTTGGATAAGATCCAACCATAATAAAAGGAATCATGGAATCCTAAGTGAAATTACACTGTTGCTGGTTTCCTGAATGTGCTGGATGTGTAAACCATTGTTAATAAATTTAGTAAAGTGGAAAAAGTAATCAGCAACACAATCCCCTGGCTCAGATGAATATTAATAGACATGCAGTGTATAGAATGTTGTCAAGAAATCATGGGAGCAAGTAGCCACAAGTTGGCATTTGAATGCTGATGTTTTGAAAGCTGTGGGCATTATTATAATTCAACGTATAGTTTGGCTTGACAATGCACAGCTTGGCATTTAGAAACTAGTGTGTGAGAGAGAGAAAGAGCTGGGGGCTCTGAGAAGGAAACAAGAACATAAATCAAGAGATTCTTATGTGATAATAAGAGAAGAAGGGCTTGGTGAAATGGTGTGACTATCAACACATCAGCATGAACTTGTGACTTTGAAAAAAATCTCCTGGGTCTGCTGAGATGACCTACACTGCCTGTGGTGCAACTTGCATGCAATCAGTTAGCATGCAAAGTGACAAACAGCCACAAGCCTAGAACCCCATCCTCCTTTACTGTCATCTGAGCAGAGCAGGGCTTCTTTCCAGGGAAGAAATCTGAGTCAGGAGCATCAAAGCAGTTGGAGAATTGGAGGGGGCTGGGGGCGGTGCATGCTGGACCGCCATGCAGGTGAGCTCAGGCTGCGTGGGAAGAGGGTCCCTCTTGGGCAAGTTGTCATGCAGCAGCAAGTGGATCTTCAACTTGATCATCAAGGCAATAATTATAGCTAACTGAGCAGGCTAAGAGTCTATAAAAGACACTTGAGTTTGAGATGATCCTTTGAAAACGAATGTGAATGTGAAGTGAGCTGACAAGATGGAGTCATGGCAGCTGAAGTGTTGTTAAGAGAAGTCAGGAAACGCTACACATCGATCACACCGTGTTATCGGAAATCCATCCCTGAGTTGCCGCTTGCCTCCAAGTTACAAATCAGTTTCTCTTGTCCGACAAGCTTTCAGGCATCCCAAGCAGTTCAGCCGAAGTTTCAAAATTTGTCCAGATGATGTTATCATGATGCCTTTAAATCACGCATAGTGAGAGAAGCAATGAGTAGAATGTAGTGACTCAAGAAGTCTCTGGGTCTCGTGCACAAACTGGGTCCCCTGCCTTTGCCCTGGGAATGGGTCATGATCAGTCAAGGTTGCTAGATGGAACCAGCGCTTCGGAGATGGCTAGAAGGGAGTCTCAGCGGGAGAGTACCAGTAGGGAGGATTGTGTGCCTGCCTGCCAGCCCGGCCACCCTTCCTCTGAGGACATGCACTCATTTCTTTGGCTTCTTCTTTAAACGGTCTAGGCTCTGAATCTGGATTGGGATTGTGTGCCACAAACTGCTCTCTGCTCACCAAAATCTAGGTCTTCCCGTTTAGCCACAGCTAGACTGTATTTCCCATTTTCTCCTGCAGTCATCCATGGCCTTGTGGTTAAATTCTGCCCTGGCCAATGGGAGATGAGCAGAAATTTGTGCCATTTCCAGGACTGTCTCCTACACAGCTTTCATGGGCACTCCCCTTTGCTGGTGCTACTCTCTGGCTGGCTGATGTGGAGACACCCCTTGAATCCTCTTGGAAGCCTATAGCTGAAGGTGATAGAACATCCAGGAACCTGGGCCCCAGAGACAACATGAAGAATGGCATCCTACTGACCTGATCATACACTAGACCTGTAAAAGAGGGGAAAAATGGCTTCTGTCACACCCAAGCCACTATACAGTTTGAGGTTTGCTTGTTATAGCAGCAAGGATTACCCTAACCCACTCAGATGGCAGAGAGAGTTTAAACCGTCGCCACCTAGGTCTGACTCTGATTGAATCTAGCTAATGGATAATTTCACTGACCTCCCTTGCTTTTGGTAACCAGAGGAATGGCAGCATCATATGCTTGAGGCTGGCTGGCACAAAATGCTGCAGGGTCACCAAGACAAGGTGATCCATCCATGTGCTATCTAAACTATGACCTACTGGATCCATAATGTGTTGGCTGCTGTCCCAGGAGCAGAGGCCAGCTCTGAGCACCAGAAAAAATGGTGGCAGAAAAGAGAGCTTGCAAGGGAGGCCCATGCAGTCAAACAGTGGGCATCATTTGCCAGCCACAGGAGCATACAGTGTACCTCCTAGAAAAGAATCCCTTCAGATCAGTGTAATAAATCTTCTTTTAAATAACACATGGTTGGGCTTGTTACGTCTGCTTTCAGAGCCCTGAAACAAGCTAAAAGAGCAATTCACATGAGCCACAAAGGGAAGTGACAACTTGGACAGGAACCAACCCCCTCCATAGCTGACCAGGTGTTTAAAGAAGAGACTTGGATATCTTACTTAAGACTTCTCAAGGGATGCCTGGGTGGCTTAGTGGTTGAGTGTTTGCCTTTAGCTCGGGTTGTGATCTAGAGGTCCTGGGATTGAGTCCCACATCAGGCTCCCTGCTTCTTGCAGGGAGCCTATTTCTCCCTCTGCCTATGTTTCTGCCTCTCTCTCTGTGTCTTTCATGAATAAATAAAATCTTTAAAAAAATAAGTTAAAAAAAGACTTTTCAAGAAGCCATAAATTCATATACTTGCATCAGATTTCAGCCTCACAGTCAGTTCTTGACTCTGATGAACTACTCTGAAGAAGCAAGCCAATGGCAAAGAGATAGTAAACCAAGTCGCATACAACAAAGTCCAAGGGCTGTTTTGTGGCATGAAAAAAAGACCCCAGGAGGCTGTGATGTCAGTCTTTACATATATGAGGGATTTCCAGCTGGGTCCAATAGGGCCAGCGTCAGTGTACAGTTAGATAGATAGACAGATTTAAACACTCAGTGGAAAGAAGAATCAATTCTCTTACAGTCACAGCTATCCCAGGGTGGAATGAGTTGGTCTGAAGAGTGGTGAGCTCCCTATCATTAGAGGGATGCAGACAGAATTGGAATGGCTATCTCTCAGAGAGGTTGTCTGGGATAGTAGGGAGATGTGTTTGCAGGACCCTTCAGGTCCAAAATGTTATGCTTCTGAGACAAAATTCTTTCCCCAAACAGACTGGCATCTAGTGTTTTGTGTTCTCCATTCCAGTATCCACTCTCTTTTCTTGTGATAATCAATGCCCCAAGCATGCTTTGCAGGGACCATCTCTCCTAATCTGTGGACTCTGGGACAAGTGGAGCCAACCCCAGTCCAAGGCACAAAGCATGTTATTCATGTCCACTAAGCTTAAGGCCAGGACGTATCTCTGACGATGGTGATTAGTTCAGGAGTGAGTGAACAACCTAAGTTAGCCCAATCAAAGTGAATTCTGGGGCTTTTGTAGGAGCTACAAGGGAGAAAATCTTGTTCTTGTTCTTTTTTGCAGGCCTAGAAACAGGCAAGCTGAAACCAATGCCAGTATGCAAGGCCTAAAGATGGAACCACCAGCAGTACTGGAGTAAGAAGCAGTGAAAAATCAGGTCCTGATCATACTGCCTAAGCACCTGGATCCAGCTATACCTGAAGCCAATGGCTTTTCAGTTTATTAAACTAGTATAATACTTTTTTTAAAAGATTGTATTTACTTATTTGAGAGAGAACACGAGTAGAGTTAGGGGCAGAGGGAGAAGCAGACTCCTCACTGAATGAGGAGCCTGATGCAGGGCTCGATATCAGGACCTTGAGATCATGACCTGAGCCAAAAGCAGGCACTTAAACTGACTGAGCCACCCAGGCAGCCCAGTATAATTCCTTTTTGATCAATACACTTAAGGATGTGATTTTTTTCCTTCACTTTCAACAGAGTATTCTTACTAATGTGACAGGTTTTAATGGAGGAGTCTTAGGAAATAACTTAAAGGTCTTGTGGGAGTAAGGAGAATAAAAAATCAACACAGACCCCAGAAAAGGCTGAAGAAAGAGGAGAGGGGATGTGTTAGCCTTATCATGGCACCTGGAAGGGTGGGCCAACTAGGGGAGAGCCAACCACCTGGAGTACACATTTTCAGTATTCTCTCTCAAATTCCAGCCCAATATAATCACCCTGAATATTCAAAACCATCCTACACAAAACTGCTCTTTGAAGCATTAGGTGTAACAGTGAAAAATCTGAAACAGTCTAAATGTCCAACAATCAGGAGTCGGTCTAGTGAGCTTGCTGCCTTCAGAATGACACTTATGAAAAGCGTGTAACAACATGGAAAATACTTATGGTAGTCAGTGAGACCAGGGCGTGAAATTGTACAGCCAATATGAATTCAACTAGGAGAAAGGGGGAGGAAGAATTATATATGGGAAAAACAATGAAGTAAATGTACCCAAAAGTGAATGCTTGAGCAGTGGGACCATTCTTCTTTCCATTTTGCTTTACTTCCTAAATTCTCTTTGTGTTTTTAAAATGGAAGAAAGTTTTTTCTGATGTTGGCTGATGATATACAGAGAGAGAGATGCACATGCACACAACCAATTTCTGAAATAAGAGACATCACTACCCATCTGCCCAGCTAGAGGTGGAAGACTTTGGTAGGGCAGTCAGATGCAGCTCCAGGTAGTCCTTTCAGTGGCCTAGATGACCCGATGCCGATCTGTGTATCCCCCTGCATGACAGCATCCTCCTCTATCAAAGATAAGGTGTCAGAACAGATGTCCCAGAAATAGCACTAAACAGGAGTCTGAAAGCCCAGGTTCTCTGCCCTACCGGCTCAGCCAGACTTTGCTGAATAAATTCCCCCCAGAATCTCAGTGCCATCCATGGGGACGTCCCAGCCACCCTGCCCTGCCCATGGGCTGTGAGTCACTGTACACGGATGGGAGGTTGCCTGGATAGAAAGCCCTTGCCTACTCGGTGCTGCCTGGACCCCATCTGCTGTCATCTCTGCTCACTCGAGTTAAGCCATCTGTAAATAGCAAGACAGCCTTCTCTCTGATGGCTCTTGGGGCTGTGCCCTTTCTGATTTTCCTGTGGCAAAGTCTGTTTACCCACTCTTCAGAGCCACACTTGGGCAGATCAGAGCCCAGAACCACTAAGGACACAGATCCCAGAAGGAGAACATCCTGGGAGTTCACAGTCATAGATTCCAAGTGTGTGGCTCTCGGGACACCCCAGCAGAGTGCCTGATGATACATATCTTAGAGGGCAGCCTTCTCCAAAGGGACAGACCAGTCTTCATTTCATTAAAGACTTCAGGCCTGGAGGGCAGGCAGGGGCAGGGGGTGGTATAGTCACACCAGCTGGTCAGAAAGCAAAGCTCCAGAATAGGGGCTGTCTAGCTGCAGAACCCACTTCTTGGAGGGGCTCAGGAGCAGAATGTGCAAGAACATAAGAGTTGAGAACTGGAAGGGTCACAGGGAGGATTTACCCTCCTGCTCCTAGTCCAGATAGAGAAACCAAAGCCAGAAAGAACTGCAACCAGGTCCCGTGGCTCTGTTTGCAGCAAAGTTCAGGCCGACACCAACTTTCCTAACCCCTGCTTTTGCACCAACCCAATCAGCACCTCTGCCTGGGATGGGTAAAGAGGAAGAGTCTGCCCAAGGCAGAAGGAAGCCAAATGACGAGGGCCCTGCACCTTGTGCTGGGGGAGTGTTTTCATCTGTTCCTGAGTGTGGAGCACTTCAGCCCTAATCTCTCCAACTCTCACCCAAGCTGGGATTCTCCAGGACACTGTGAAGAGAGGGTTGTTGTCACTGTCCATGCTTAGACTCTGTCCTCTCTGTTCTGGATGTTTATGGCAGCCTCCACTCTGGCCTCTTGAGGAAAGACTCCTACCTGCAAGCACCAGTGGGTCCCCATTGCTCTGTGCTAAGACCCTGGCCCTCCACCTGACTGTAGCAGGCCCTCATGACCCAGCTCCCATCTCCCCCCTGCAATCCCATTCCAGCTGCATTGAGCCTGCTGAGTTTAGGATGACCACATACACAACCGTCCCCACCGAACACATTTGAGTGGAAGACATCTCCCTGAACAGTTATGCTGGAAGACTGTGCAGTAGCTGGGCTGTCCCAGACATATCTGGGCCTGTGACCACTCTAGGTTCTTCTGAGACATGTTTTGAGTATGTTTCTATACTCTATTCTCTAATCTCTCCCCTTTCTACTTGGTAAAGCCCTACTCATCCTTCAAGACGAGTTGAAATCACACATCCTCTGTGAAGTAGTCTTCCTTGCCCCCAAAGACAGGTTTGATTACTCTCCTCTGCAACCAAACGTTCTGGTTCATACATCTGCTATGACACTGGACGTGTTGTCTTGAACCAGGGCTTCTTGACCTCGGCACCTGTTGACATTAGGGGCAAGATAACGCATTGTTGTAGGAGGATGTCCTGGGCATTATAAAATCTTCTGCAGCATCCTTGACCTCTACCCAGTAGCCCACCGACCCCCACCTAGTCATGACAAAGGTTTCTAGATGTAACCAAAACTACCCCTAGCTGAGAGCCTTACAATTGTGTTTGGGTGCCTTTTCTTCCAAGAGAGCATTTGGTTCTCTTCTGCACTGGTCAGAACCCAGCGAGTAGTAGGTGCTTAGTAGAAATGGCCTCCCAAATGAAAGAGTGAAACCCAGAAGGAACCCAGAAAGGTGGTCTGGCTCTCTAGCTCCATTGAGTGAGTGCGTTCTCATTCATGACCATTAGAGGTCAGAAAAGGCCTGCAAAAAGTGACGAGCGGCACTTGGGAAGGCAGGGGAACAGAGATAATGGGGTTAGGGAGCTGGGTTCCCTCCGTGGTCCTGAGGCCTGGGCTGCCAGGGCCCCGCTCTTCCTTGCTGCCCCCTCATCTCTCTGCTCTATAAACATTCCTGATCCCAGGTTTCCATCCTCAAACCTCCACTCTTTTCCATCTATTTCCTCCCTGGATGACCTCATCCAGTGTTGTGATTTTAAACACCATCTATACGCTGATAACTCACAAATTTGTATCTGTAGTCGGATACCTCCTCAAATTCAGGTGTGTATCCCAACTGCCTACCTCAACCTCCCTTGGGAGGTCTAATTAATCAGGCATGTGGGCCTTAATAAAGCCGAACCTTAGCTCCTAACCTCCACCCACCCCCACCTCTGGACAAACCCCACTCCTCCCCCACCAGAATCAACAGCTACTCTGTCCCTCCGACTGCCCCAGCCTAAACCCTTGGGCTCCCTTCTCTCTCCATCCTACGTCCAATCCATCCAAGCTGTCAGCTGGACCTGCTGAATACTCCCCTGCACCCTCCCTCGCTCTACACTCTATTCTTCACAGCAGTCGGGGCAGCCCAGGAGATCCAAGGTCTTGCCCCTTCTCAAGAAGGGAATATGAATTCAACTGCACTTAATAGGAATTCAATTCCACCAGTGGCCTCCACCTCTCAGATGCAACTCAAAGACCTCACAACGGGCTGACGGGACCCTTCATGACCAGCTCCTCACACTATTCTCTCTCTGACCCCATCTCCAACTCCCTTCCCCCAGCCACACTGTTCTCCTCCATCTCCTGCTTCCTGGCTTTGTTCCTGGCATTCTGTGAACTGGTACCCTCTCTCCCCACCCACTCACGTGGTTCACTAGCTTGGGTCACCATTCAGATGCCCCTGCCCGGCCAAGCCGGCCCTGACCACCCCTCTAGCCTCCCTTCTCAGCTTTATTCTTCCTCACAGCTGTTGACACTCACTGAGATACTTTATATTTGGCCTCATTTCTTGTTTATTGTCTAGCTTTGTTCCCCAGTTATGGTCTCACTCTAGTCACCACTACTGTCTGTTCCTATGTCCCTAGGGCAGGACACGTGCTCAGTAATAGTGTGGGATGGGGAGCAAAGGAAGTAGCGAGAAAGGCAAGTCCTCTGCAGAGAAGCCCCCAGTTGACGGAGAAGAAATCTGTTTTTGGTCCAGCGGGCTTTCCTGGGAGGAGGATCATCCATGGAAGAGGCGCCTTCGTCCAAAACAGAACACCAAATGTCCCCAACGTTTGGGAAAGGGGAAAGATGGGAGACACTTTTTGGACACCCTATGATGAGTTAAAAAGATGAATTCTGGGGTCCCACAGGTTGGGCTTAGCTTCCCCACTTCCTACCTGGGGGACCGCAGGCAAATACATTAATATTTCCATGCCAGTTTCACACCTGGAAACAGAGCGCAGTAAGAGCACCAGCCAGGAAGGGCTACTGTGAGGATTAAGGGAGTTAATGTATGTAACGTACATAGAAGAGTGATTGACGTGCAGGAAGTGCTATGGAAGGGTTGGCTACGGCTGGTGTTGTGTGCTTCCCACATTTTGTGGGATGCTTGCAACAACACTGTTGGGGAAATAATATTATGAGCCCATTTTGCAGACAGGAATGGTGAGATTCAGAAGCAATCTGTTGCTTTCCCAAGGCCTCACAGCAAGCAAGAGTTGATTCTAGCACAATTCTTTCGTATTCTGTTTCCATAAAGAGGGGGTGGGTAGCCAAGTGGCGAGCCCCACTTCAGACCCCAGGTTCCTCCTTCCCTTTGCTCCAGCTCGGTTTCTGCTACTGCCACCACAATCAGGACAGCCCAGTACTTACGAGCCTCTGCCATATAGCTCTGGCCCAAGGGGAACGCAAACTGGTCTATTAGCAGTTCTGAAGCAGGCTGGCGTCTTAAAAGACAACATTGTTCAACATGAAAGCAGTCAGGGTCCTGATGCGGTGGGTTCTGCTCCTAAACTGAATCCCTGGCAGCCCCCTCGCCGTCCAGGTCCAGGGGGAAGAGCACACCAGCCCTGCAGGTAAGAACACAGCGGAGACCCTACCTGGCCCAATCCATGTCCCAGGTCCTCCCTTAAGGATTCTGCCCCAGGGGGGCCAAGAGGGGCCCAGGGTCTACCCATTAACAAGCTCACAGGGTGATCTTTGTCTTGGGGAAGCCTGGGCAGCCCTGACATAGAACTGAAGACAAAGACTCCAGTTAGACCACCTGACTTCAGACGCCAGCTATATATACCCTTGCGATATGACCCAGAACAGTCTCTCAACCTCTCCGACTCTCCTGTTGCCTTATCTGTGAAATGTGGCTCACAGAACCACCTAGCTGGTAGGGTTGAGTGAGGATTAAATGCAGTTCTGCAGAGAAGAGCTTAACCAAACAAGTTGTTGTTGCTATTGTGGCACCATCTCTGGTATCACCCAAAGGGGAGCGCTCCAGAGTCTCAGATCCCTTTGGGCCCAAAGGTCCATGCCTCTTGCAAGTCCTCTGTGTGGGGAGCCTCAGGGGTCCAGCTGCAGGGACCCAGGGTCAGGGTCCCAGCCTCAGAGTCCTAGACCTGGGGACCCAGCCTAAGAGGCCCAGTACAGTAAGGGCATGAATGAGCTCACTGCTGAAGGAGAGCTGACACATGCCTTCACTCGGGTAGTAGCTCCCTGGACCGCACGGTCCCCATGCAACCAGAACTGCACACACAGGAAGGAAGCGGCCTCACAGACACCTCCGGCCTGCAGCCTGCATTGAGGTGGGAAGGTACATGTTGGTGCCTGAAGCCAGCACCAGGCCCTGGAGCCTGGAGGGAGGATGGGGGGCTGGGAGAACCCTGGAGACCTCCTCTCGGCCACAGGGAGCTTCATGCTGGCCCACTGGTGTGTGGGGCTTGGAACCTGGCCTCCTTTCCCTCCAGACAAGCTGCTGTTCAAGAAATCAGAGATCCAAGGGCTAAGAAGATGCTGGCCCCACTCTGGGTTACTTCCTGTGGCTTGCCAGCCTCCCTGAGGCCCACTCTCTGACCTTAGCCTTCCTGGCTCTCCCTTCTCCAGGCCCCCTATCCCACAAGCAGGCAAGCTGGAGCAAGTTCGGGGCGGTGGGAGAGGGGGGAAGAGCCTCACATGGGGCTCAGAGCAGAGGCGGAGGAATGAAGGGATAGAGAGGCTGAGAGACCAGGAGAACAGTTCCTTGCCTGGGCTCCTGGGCCATGCAGCCTCATCCCTGTAGACAGCTGACCTCTCTCCTCCCCACCCCGCCCTTCCCTAACCTCTCCCTGCACCACTCTGCCTTGCAGTCCCCAGCCCTGTCACTGGAATCTGGGCCTTCACCCAAGCCCTGCCCTTGGCAGGACATCTTCCATGCAGACCCCCTTGTACTGACTTGTCACCTATCTACACTGGTGGCTTATCTCCCACCAAGCCCCAAACCCAAAGCTGCAGCCCCCCTCAGATTCCACACAAGCAGGCTAATCAGTAGTCCCAGGCCTGGGGGAGAGGTTCTTTGAGACCCAGGGCAGAGGGGTTCCTCTCAGGCCACCCACTGCTGCGGCTGGAAACCTCTGGGTGAGGAAGAGGCAGTCAGGAGCACAGAGTGACCAGCCAAAAGAGCCCACCAGCAGAGCTGGGGCCAGCAGGGCCTAGAGACATCAAACCTGCCAGCTAAAACACCCTATGAATATTTAACAGCCGTCAATATTTAATTAGTGTAGACAGATTAACTCTGAAATCACACACACTTGGGCTCAGCTTCCCTCACTCCTAGAGGGGGAGTGCTAGAAGGAGGGGCAGGCCTTGAGGGGGAGGCCTGCTCCATGCCATATGGACAGGGAGGCTGCCCACCTTCCCCTCCCTACGGTCCCCAGCCGCCTCCCCCTGCAGAAAGCACTGCTCCCAGAAACGTCTTAGGGGAAATGACACTTGAGAAGCCAAAGGGAAGGATCTGCAGCTCAGAAAGGATCTGGATACGATGAGGTGAGGGCAGTGCTAGGGGTGCTGTGGGTCGGGCCTCCCTGAGCCCAGGCTGACTTTCGGGAGCAGGTGTCCGTGTGTAATTACCTCTGTGCCGTTGGCATCCCTGGATTATGCTGTTTGTTTATTCCATCTGCAACAGTACCCGGAGTCTTTTATTCCCTTTGAATTTCTTTGAGTTTTATCACATCTTGTGCCACTTTTTAATTTAATGGAGTATCCCTGGACTTCATCATCTGGTAATAAATTGCCATTGTCGATGCCTTGTTTTATAAAAACATTTGGTCAGGGACTTGTAAAATGTCAGACCTGGACCCAGGCTCTGCCTGCCTCCCCATGCTGGGATTAACATGCCAGCACAAAGAGGGGCTTGGGTTCTACACATGTGCCAGCTTGCTTCACAGCCTCGTGCCTTGGGGCATGCGGTACTTTGTGCCCGGAGTGCTTTCCTTCCTCATTCTCCTCCAGGACTCGACTGAGAGGTCATATTTTGTAACCATCTGTTTACCTCCCTGTTTCCCCTAGGCTAGGCTCCTTGAAAACAGTAACCGAAACTTCTAAACACATTATGCCTGACTTGGAAATGATCACACAGTGGGTACTTAATAATTTGCTTTTACTTCTAATAAATTGAGGTAAAAAGAGATTTTAGATAGGAACTCTAGATCTGTTGAAACACATTGTGTAGACAACTGTGTATCAGTTAGCTATTGCTGCATAACAAACAAGCATAGAAATCTCAGTGGCATACCATACTAAGCATTTATTTTCAAGGATATTCAGGTCAGCTGAAATTTGGCTAGTCTAGGTTCATTCAAGCAATTTGCTGCCTGGGACAGCTTGGATTCTCCCCTAAAAGACTGGGAGTTGGTAGGGGTGGCTCTGCTCCCAACTGTCTCTCATCCACCCTGGACTAGTGAGCTAACTGGGGCAATGTTCATCTCATGGCAGTGGCAGAAGTGCAAGAGGAGACACCCAAGTGCACAAGCACATTTCAAGTCCTTGCTTTACCACATTGCTAACATCTCACTGACTGTCATATGGTGAAGCCCAAAGTTAAGAAACAGGGAAGTAAACTCTACATTGGATGAAGCCATGGCCAGTATTTTAATCTCTCACAGGTGGGTTCCTATCACACCATGCACAGGACCCCAGAATGACAGGAGATTGGTGGGACAGGAGAGAGACCAGTTCCACAGGCTCCTCCTACCGTCATCCCTACCACCTGGCCCAAGGTATCAGGACAACAAAACAACAACAGAAACAAGGTGTGAAGGTTAAAGAAGCTATTGATAAGAACCATAGGTTAGGGCACAAAAGCAGAGGTAGAAGACAGAGTCTAAGCTGAGAGTCAAAGTCAAGGCCAGTGTTTGGATATCACAGGACAGAAGTCAGGGACAAGGGCAAATAAGCTTAGGCCAAGACGTACAGAAAATAAAGCCTTGGACCTCAAGCCAACAGTCCTGGTTATGGCCCCTGCTCCTGCTGTCACCTGGGGGAGAGTCACCCTCTCCTCCACCAGGCCTCAGTTTCCCATATGTATGATAAGGACTTTGGACTCCGGGAACCTATACATCCCTGATGACTGACACCTCACACCCCCGGGCTCACATTCTTCAACTTCTGCCCCCTTTCTTTCCTTTCAACATATAAATGTAAGCCTCTCTAAACATCATAAAATTAGAATCAGAGAGCTCCCTCTCTGCCATTTTCATCAGAATCCCAAGGCTTTGGGACAAAGGACCATCACTGGCAGTGGGTCACTGAGAGGTGGGTGTCTTTCTCTCAGACAGGGGGAATCAAATATTGAGAGTTAGAATCAGCAGCTGGTGGAGGATAAAAGCATCTGCTTTGGAATCCGAAAAAACTGGGTTCAACAGGAGCCTGGGTGGCTCAGTCAGTTAAGCATCCAACTTTTGATTGTGGCTCAGGTCATGATCTTAGTGTCGTGAGATTGAGCCCCGCGTCAGGCTCCGTGCTCAGTGGGGAGTCTGCTTGAAGATTCTCTCCCTCTGTCCCTCCTCTGCTCATGATGTCTGTCTCTCTCTAAAATAAATAAATAAAATATTTTTTTAAAAAAACAAAAATGTGGGTTTAAGTTCTGCCACCATCATTTGCTAGTTGTATAATCTCAGAGAGTCACAGAAACTCTCTGGGTCTCAGTTTCTTTGCCGGGAAAGGGTGCTAATTGCAGAAGCACACAGTGCTGCTGGGGACTTAAATGACACATCAAGTATGATGCACGGAGCCATGCCCAGTAAAGGTGCTCTCCCTCTTTTATCCCAGGCTCTTGAATTTTCATTGAGTCTGCCTCCCTCCTCAAAAAAAAAAAAAAAAAAAAAAAAAAAAAATATATATATATATATATATATATATATATAATTAAAATACCTGCCAAGGGTTTAATAATCTCATCAGCAATCCCCTTCAGCCCCCAAGGCTTATATCCGGATGCAGCAATGCAGACTGGGTCGGCATTATCCAATTTTTCTAAGTATTCTCTCTCCTACCTTTCATCTACTGTATTGACAAGGCTTCTGTCGCCTTCTAATTGCCCATCCCTTGGATTTTTTTCCTTTTCCTTGTTAAAGACCAATTTTACAAAGCACTTCAGCAGCTCAGCCATTTTAATCATCATCATTAATTTTATTTCCCTTCTCATTTATTAATGGGCCGGGCGGCTCTCAAGGATCCCTTTCACCCTGATATATTTGTAAAACGCCCTTCTGATTCCCTTTGGCGGCCCCAAGACTTTCCACAGCTTTTATTTCTTCCCTTGGCTGCCCTTCTGTTTCTCCGAAGGCTTTGCTGACTTCAGATCCTCCTTGCTGGGCCCCCCTCCCCACCTGCTTCTGCTCCCCACTCTCCGCCTCCCCCCTCAGACTCCACAGGCAGGCCTGGCTCCCTGGCTGCCACGAACCCGAGGCCCACAGGGCCCCAGTAGCAGCAATGGTTGATGGAGCTCCTACCCGTTCTTCTGCTCCCACTGTGTGAGCAGAGAGGCCGTCAGAGCCACGCTGGCAGTCAGATGGGAGGGACCAGAGAGGCCCCGCCCTGCCCTGGTCCCCAGCCCCCAACCTCCCCAGGATTTCTGAGCAAGGGAGCTCTGCACAGGAGCGTCCATTCATTCATTACATTACCTCACAATACTGAGGGACAGGCACACCTCATTCATCACGCTTCACTTTATTGCACTTTGCAGATAATTGCGTTTTTTACAGATTAAAGGTTTGTGGTAACCGTGCATCGAGCACATCTACATGGTGGCACCATTTTTCCCGACAGCGTTTCCTCACTTCGTGTCTCTGTGCCACATTTTGGTAATTCTCCCAGTATTTCATACTTTATTATTATTATTATTATTATATTTGTTATGGTGATCTATGGTCATGGATTACAGCTCACTGAAAGCTTGGATGATGGTTAGCATGGTAGCATTTTTTTGGCAATAAAGTATTTTTTAATTAAGGTATATACATTGTTTCCTTTTTAGGTATAATGCTATCACATGTTTACTAGACTATAGTAGAGTGTAAATAAAACCTTCATATGCACGGGGAAACAAAAAGTCCATTTCACTTGCTTTATTGTGATATTCGCTTTATTCAGGTGGCCTGGAACCGAACCTCATACCTCTGAGATTTGCCTGTATAATTTACATACAATTCAGCCATTTTAAGTGTTTGATCATTAAATTCAATGATTTTTTCATAAATCTACCAAGTTGTGCAACCATCACCAACAACCCAACTCCATTTTTATGACTGCAATAAGATCCTTCATATCCTTTTAACCCACCCTATCCCATCCACAGGCAACCATGAATCTGTGTTCTTTCTCTCTAGATTTGCCTTTTCTGGATATTTCATATGAGTGGGGTCATACAACATACAGTCTTCTGTGTCTAACTTTTTCATTTTGCATTTGTTTGGGGTTCATCCCGGTCGTATCCATAGTTCAATCCTTTTGATTACTGACTAGTATTCCATTGCATTGGATATGCTGCATTTTGTTCAGCCATGTACCTGCTGATGGATATTTGACTAATTTCCATTGGGGGGACGACAAAGACCACTGCTGTGAACATTTGCATACAAGCTTTTGCATGGACACAGTTTTTCATTTCTCTGGTGTAGAAGATACCTTGGAGTAAAAACACAAGGTCACATGATAAATTGACATTTAGCTTTTATTTTTTAAATTTTTTTAAAAGATTCTATTTATTTATTCATGAGAGACACAGAGAGAGAGAGAGAGAGGCAGAGACACAGGCAGAGGGAGAAGCAGGCTCCATGCAGGGAACCTGATGTGGGACTTGATTCCAGGACTCCAGGATCGGGCCCTGGCCTGAAGGCGGTGCTAAACCGCTAAGCCACCCAGGCTGCCCAAAGATTTTATTTATTTATTCATTAGACACACACACACACACACACACACACACACAGAGGCAAAGACACAGGCAGAGGGAGAAACAGGCTCCATGCAGGGAGCCTGACATGGGACTCTATCTCGGGTCTCCAGAATCACACCCTGGGCCAAAGGTGGCGCTAAACTGCTGAGCCATTGACATTTAGCTTTTAAAGAAACTTCCATGCTGTTGTGCAAATGGACTGCTCCATTTTACAATTCTACCAGCAGTGTAAGAGAGTCCTGCTTCTACCCGTGCTTGCAGGCACCTGATTGTAGGCCTTTTTAATAATAACCATTCTAGCAGTATGAAGTGCTATCTTATTGTGGTTTCGATTTGCATTTCTCAAGGACTAATGAGGTTGAGCACCTCTTCATGTGCTTCATTGACTCATTATTTTCCAACAGATATTTATAGAGCAGCTACTATAACCAGAACTCTAACAAGGTCCAGTGAACAAAATAGCGAAAACTCTTCCTGTCACCTCTATTCTTGCTGGGGAGACAGACAATATACAAGACAGTAAAGTATATAAAATGTTAGATGGAGAGAACTTCCAGAGAGAGAAAAGAATGAGCAGGAGAGGGAGATATAAAATGTTATGGATTGAGATCTCAGAGAAGACCGTCAGAAAGACCCCACTGAGTAAAGACTGGACTGAAATGAGGGAGCCCACTATGTGGGTACGGAGGAGAAGAGCTTTTCAGAAAAAGGCAACAGTGTGTGCAAAGGCCGTGAAGTAGGAGCATGACAGGTCCACTCAAGGAGTAGCCAGGAGGCCAGTGTGTAAGAAAATGAGGGAGGAAGTAATAGAAGATAAAGTCAGAGAGGTAAGGGGGAGCCAGATCTTGTTGGGGCTTGTAACTCATAGGAAGGTGTGTGTGTGAGAGAGAGAGAGAGAGACAGAGACAGAGAGAGAGAGACAGAGAGACAGAGTGTCGTTAAGGAGCATTAAAAGGTTTGGTGCAGATCAGTGACATAATCTGACCTACAGGTTCACAGAACCACTCTGGCCAAGAATGGCCCATGATGTGGGGAGCAGGGGCTAGAATAGAAGCAAAAAGGGTAGCCAGATGAGCCAGGAGGCTTCCCAGGGACCTGACTTGAGGAAGAGATTTGCCATCACTGAGATGGGACCAGCTACAGGGCAGTAGGTCTTGAAGGAGAAGACCAGGACCTCATTTAGGCCACTTGGAAAATGGCTTGCTCAGTAGATGGCCTTGGGAGATGCCGAGTAGACTTCCAGGTACATAGAGCCAGAGCCAAGAAAGAGATTTGAGGATCGTCAGCAGAATGCTAGTATTTAAGGCCAAGGAGACATGAACAGAATGGAAAACAAAGGATTATTATATTTATATCTAAGCGTCACTACTCCATAACCCCCTGGTATAACTGAGATGGTGGAGGCCTGGAGATCTGACATGGCTTCTTATTTCCTTCCCCTGAATCTGAAAGTAGGGCTAACTCATCCACTCAATTTGGGGCCTAGAGGACAAAGCCAGGCCTGCATCTTTGAGGCTTGCCTTGTCCACTTACAGTCCCACGTGAAACATAGAGGGACTTGCATGATGTGCTCCCACAAGGATGCACGGAGCATTAGGAGGGATGCGCACCAGGGTGCAGGTCTTGCTCACTTTCTAATGTTCCTACGGGGGTCCAGAACTTGAGGTATCACATTACAACTCCTCTTCCCTGTGGGAGCATTAGTAGGTGTAGGGAAAGAAGTGGAGTGTGAAAAATGGAGCTCCCCAGCAAAATTCTCTTGAAGGGAAGAAGGAAGTAGGTCCTGCATCACAATAGTAGTTGTGACAATGCAAGAATTGCCAATCGTGTGCCATCTCCTGCTTTGTCTACTGTAGCAATGTTAATAGCACATAGGGACACCTTCTACCAGGGACATGTGCAGTCTCTGCACCTGGGCTTCTTACCTTGCACCATCCACCAAGTAAAGCACAGAGCTCCAACCCTGACATTGACCATCGCGGTTGGAGACTCCTTGCACATCTCATTCTCCACTACGTACTCTAATAGATTCTCTTAGAATCGAGCATTACTGATCTCTCTAACATGTTCTTGCCCCTTTGAGCTTGATTTTGGCACGGCCCTTCCTAGATCTAGGAACTTGGCAGTCTCTCACCTATGATTTGAGCTTTTGCTTTATCTGCAAGTCTCAGGATACCACAAGGTTCATCATCTGTCCCTCCCACCCTTTCAACCCCCCTCCTTAACTCCCACCACCGCATCTAGCCTATGAGGTCTTTTTATAGGAATGAACATTCTTTAAACCAAGTCACAGTAACAGATACAGAAAAGCAAAGAGACACAATCTTGTAAAGGAAATATCTTCTCCAAATTATGGTGCATGTGGAATATAATACCTTTTGCCTTGTAGGCACCACCCCCCCCACCCCCCCCACCCTCCCACCCCCCCCACCCCCCCACCCCCGCCGCCCAGCCAAAGAAAGGGTTTTAAATTTAAGCACAGGGTTGAGGTATTTGAATTTCAAAGAATGTCTGTGCAAGCAGAAAAAAAAAATCGTCCCAAGTTTGAGAAGAGAGTTGATACAAATGATAACTGACAAAGTACAACCCAGTGGTCCTCAGACTTCAGGATTTTGTAGTTCAGCAAAAATTTTTAAAGAGAAAATTAAAGGATTCAACATAGAATCGCCGGCTTTGTATTCCGCCAAGTATAGATACTCAAGAAATCAAGTCTAGGATCACCATTGTTTCCTAGATGAAAGGATGTTTTAATACCAAGGAAGGAAAGATATAATCCCAGAAAAAAGGACAATCCTATTGAAAACGAATAAATTTAGCTGTTTGAAACATTCACTCATGTTTTCTCACTTTTCCAGGAGCTGATGGAAACTTTGGCATGGCGCACCAGCATGCCTAAATTAAACACGTATCAACTCCCACAGAATGTGCACAGCCCCGAAAGTGCTCAGCCCTCTCCCAGACTTTGCTTCCCTAATCTGCTTGCAGTGAGAGAGGCCCTGAGATGATGGCATGGGGGAAGGCAGGTGGGGGGGGGGGGATGTCCTTTCTTGCCCCGGGGTCGTCTTTCCTTTGAGAACTGCTTTGTCTTTCTGAAACACATGACTTCTAATGAGTCGTCACCATTCTTGGTCTTCCCAAGCTGCCAGCAAGCCCCTTACTTCCCCACCACCAATTTTCCCTGCAAGATTTGATAAAAACCCAACACCATATTCTAAACAACTGGGGTAACTGGGCTTCCAAGAACAGCCACATCTTGGTAGACGGCTGTGGCTGAGGTTAAGGCAGCTCCCTGTGGTTCTGCAACATCTCTGGGTCACACACAGAGAGAGCCATACCCATAGCCCTCCACTCTGCATTGGTCTGCTTTATTTTTCACTGTCATCTAGGTTACTATTAATATATGTGCAATAGAACATAGTGGGAGTAAATGGTACGAGGGAGGAAGTTGCTTTAAAGTCCACAAAAGTCTCGATATCATAGAATTCTGTGACTTCTGAGTCACAAGGGATGAGAAAGTCTGTAGCTCATACAGGGCGTGAAAATCTTATGAGCTGAGAGAGGGGAAGCCAGTGTGTCGGGAGGAAGGCAGTGTGGGTTCCAGCCCCAGCTCCACTAGCCACATGCCGGTGGACACGTCACTTTACCTCAGGGTTTTCACCTATAACAAAACACACTACTACCAGCCCCAAAGGGCCGTGGCGATGGTCGGGTGAAGGAAGGGGCACAGAGCATCCAGTACTGCACCTGGCCCCAAGTGGGGCCTTCTTTCTTTCCTTCCCTGGTTCCCTGACTGTAGGGTAGGGAGTCTAGGCAGAGCAGAGTTGGAGAAGAGACATGTGTTAAAAGATCAAGGGTAGACCCTTGGCAAATATGGGGAAGATTCAATAATATCCCAAAAACCCATCCCTGGGCCTGGCTGGCTTATGTAAGCAAGCTCTGTAGTCCCGAGTTGGCTTCACATCCCTGCCTGGGACACTCAGCTGCCGCGTGACGCAGCGCAGCCCTGTACGACTACTGCCAGAACCTGTGTCGGGCTGGAGGGCGCTCAGCACTGCTCACGTGACCCGGCCCCCCTGCGGCGTACCTTGCACACCCGAGCTCCTGGGAGGCAGACATGCTCATCTATTATGACGGTGTGTGTTGCATAACAAGAGGAACAGGAAGGTTTGCAACTGGTCCAGAGTCACCAGCTGGTACCTGAGACTCCGCATCCCAGGCAGGTTTGCCTTTGCTCCGTGCACTCCCCCATTGCCCCTGCCAAGGAAAGGGGAAAGGCCGGAGAGAAATAGACAGGACAGCTCTCCCAGCAGGCCTGCTGCTCAAGGAGAGGCCCCCTGAAACACTTCATGTGTGCTTCCTGGTGTGAGTCTCAGAGGCACGGGGCAGAGGGGCATATTATTTGGGGAGGGCGCTATTTAGATATAGAATGAATTATAAGAGGACAAGGACAGATGCCATAGAAAGGAGGGGGACGGAAATGGAAGGCAAAATATTTGTCCCTCCCTCCTTCTCCCCTCACTCTCTTCACCCTCTCCCTTCACCCCTTCCCCTCCCTCCTCTCCTCTCCTCCTCCCACCTTCTCCATCTCCCACTTGCCACCACACAGGAGGATCAGGAACCCAGCCCACCCCACCACAGCTCCTGCCTCCCCCTACCAGGACCCTGGCTTGCCCTCCTCACCACTTGGCCCATTCCCATTGCCACCTCCCATTCCCTCCATCAACCTACTTCTTCTACCAATTGCACATTTCCCCAAGAGAAATTCAAAGGCCAAGGAGAGATAAGATGACTTCTCAGTCAATAACCCCTTGAGCAACTTTCTCAAAAGGATGCTTTCCTGACAAACTCGGAAGCCTTGTTTTCTCTGTGATTTCAAATGAAAGCCCTGTCACTTACCCTCCAGTGATAATTGATCAGTTATCACTGAGTGCCAGCTATGTGTCTGACACTGAGCAGCCCTTTTACATATATTGATATATTGTGGCATTTAATCGTCAGAGTAATCCAGATATGCCCTCCATCCTGCCCCTGATTATACAGAAAAAGAAACTGAGGCTCAGAAAAGTGAAAGGATTTGCCCAAGGTCACACAGCCAGCAGGTAATGGAGACCAACACAGAAAAGGTTCATTAGGGACTCCTGGGTGGCTCAGGGGTTGAGCATCTGCCTTCGGCTCAGGGTGTGATCCGAGGTCCTGGGATTGAGTCCTGCCTGTGGCTCCCCACATGGAGCCTGCTTCTCCCTCTGCCTATGTCTCTGCCTCTCTCTGTGTGTCTCTCATGAATAAATAAATAAAATCTTTTTAAAAAAATTGATGAATGAAACAGCTTGTAGGGATGGGCTGTGTTCTGGGAGAGCTGGGCTGAGCTGGCCTGGTGTGAACTCCTTGTTCCCCCAGCAGCCCCGGAGGTAGGGAGTGTCATCACCCCACTGCATAGCAGAGGAACCGAAGCACGGAAAGCTTAGATATCTCACCCAAGACCCAGTTACAAGTGGCAGAGTGAGAATTCGGTCCAGGCCTGGCTGACTCCAGAATCCAAGCTCTTAACCACTCTGCTAGCAAATAATGCCTCACTATTATAGAGCACTACACATGTCAAAGTGCTCCCAGATCTATTAGCTCTCTTCACGCTCACAGTAACCCTGCAAAGTGGATAGGGCACCCATGATTATGCTCATTTTCCAGTCAAGCAAATGGGACCCAAAGATGTTCAGTGACCCACCCAAGGTCACACAGCCAATTATTGGAAGGGCCAGGCCTGCTGGCCCCAGGTCAGCTACCTCCTTGCTGCTGCATATGCTCAGAGGGTCCTGATGCCCAGCCAGGGACAGAGGCTAGAGTCCAATCAAGAGAGAACTAGGAATAGCCATTCATTTCCAGACTCTGGCATTTAATTCCCAGGCAGGACACCTGACCCCTTGCCCTATGCAAGCACCTGAGGACCATCCACTGGCCGGTGCCCCGCCGTCCCCGAGTCTGGGCGCAATTATACACACACGAGGAATTATCGCCTAACAAATTAGCAACAGGTAAAGCAATCAAGCCATCTGTTGCCTCCCACCCACTGCCACCGCCTAATCCCCCTTCTCGGCGGCGTCCCCAGCTCCATGCTCGAACACAAATTAATATACTGGCCTTTGCATATGTATTTATGGCTTCAGGTGGGGAGAGAGCCACAGCAGCAGGTGGCGAGAAGGCAGTCACTGGAGATGCTCTGCTCATGCAAATGTCCTTAGTGAGGGAGGGAAGTCAGCTGAAGGGCAATGGGACGGGCTATTGAGAAAGCAGAAGATGGGCCCTGAATGGCCAGTTACAGGGAGAGGGCCCTGTGGGGATGGTTCTGGGTTCCTCGTGGAAAGAATCCCCCACAACCTACTGGCTCCCTCCATGGTCTTGATCCCTCTAGAAACGCTGAGGTGAGATGAGGCCACGTAAAGGCCCATGGTCAGCAGGAGACAAGGATGGAGCAGGAAGGAGCCCTAGGCACCGACAGCCACCTGCCCAGGTGCTAGTCTTGACCACATCTTGGAGTCTCAGTGTCCTCATTGCAGGTTTCTAAGTTACGTGAATGCGCCAGCCAAGTGGGTGCAACCCAAGAATGAGAACTTATATGAATGCTGCTGGTGTCCACTGAGTGCTTACCTCATGTGAGCCCCTTGCTGTTGTGCCCTCATGGCCACCCTATGAGGTAGATGTCACCACCCCCATCTTGCAAATGAAGAGATAGCGGGTATAGGGAGTTTAAGTCCAATGATTTGTCAATAGGTACTTCCAGTGGCCCTAAGCTGGCCCCAGGCTGCAGGTGAGCACCTGAGAGGCAAAGGTATATAAGACAGAGCTGGTCCCTGTCCTAATGGCAAGCCCAGAATCAGCCATGGGTGCAGCCCAAGGGATGAAGAGGAACCATCCAGAAGGGGAGGAGGGGTACCCCAAGAAGAGGGAGCAGTGTGTACCATGGCCTTGAGTAGGGCCAGTGTGGCTGGGATCTGAGCAGGGCAAGGCACAGCTGGAAGGGAAGGAGGAAGGGAGGCAGACCCAGGCCAGGCAGGGCCATGGCGGCTCCAGAAGAAGTTCTGGATTTTCTTGTGTGATGGGAAGCTGCTGCCAAAGGTCACTCGGGTCAGTTAGATACCAAAGATGGGGTCCTGATACCTTCCCACACTGTCCCCTCATATCCTGTGCTGCTTCTCCCACGGAAGTGACAGGAAATTATTAGTCACCTCCTTGATCACAGAGTGGGGCAGAATGCGGGTGCTGGGGATCCCCAGCATGGGTTTTCATCTCCTAGTCATGCACCGGTGTCACAGAGCTGGGCCAATGTCCTTCTGATTTTAAAGTCTCCAATTACCCAGGATGGGGCCAGCAAAGAGGAAAGGAGCCACCCGAACAGGTCCTCCTGGACCACCAGAAGGACTACTTCAGGCTTGTGAGGCATATCTCTCACCACTCAGGAATCTCTCTGGGGGTGAAAAGGACAGAGAAAGATCCAAGCCCCTAAGCTTGTGGGCTGACATTGGAATGGGGTCTGGGAGGAGTTCCAGTCCAGGTGGGAGGCACAGCCAGACTTGACCCTCACTGACTGTATGACCTGGAGCAATCTTGTGAACCTCATTATGCCTTGGTTTCCCTACCTGGAAACTGAATAAAGAGTCTCCCTCATGAAGGGGTGGTGAGGACAGAGGCCTGCCAGTCACCCAGCCTGAGGTCTGCACTTAGTAGGTGCTCAGTTGATGCACAGAGACATTATAGTGATCTTGATCTACTTGTAGCCCACCCCTCTCTCCAGCCAGTCAGCATCAGCCCCGTATCCCCCGCCTGTCCCAGAATTTTGTGCATCTGATTTCAAATCCCTTGTTAAAAGTAAACTTTAAAGGGGTGACTGGGTGGCTTAGTTAGTGAAGTGCCTGCCTTTGGCTCAGATCATGATCCCTGGGTCCTTGGATGGAGCCTTGAGTTGGGCTCCCTGCTCAGAGTGGAGGCGGGGTCTGCTTCTCTGTCTCCCCCCTGCTCGTGCTCTCTCTCTCTGTCTCTGTCTCTCTCTCTCAAATAAATCAATATAATCTTTTTGAAAAATAAGCTTTAAAAAAAGCCGGAAGAGAAGGTAGGGAAAGGAAAAAAAAAAAAAAAGAGGGAGAGAAGAAAGGAGCTTTTTTCACCTGAAGCCGGACCTCTAATTCTGCTGGCGGCCAGGGACAGCCCTACCCGCAGCCCCTCTTGCAAATCAAAAGCTGCAGAGCAATCAGCTGCAAATAAAGCACGGGGTTCTCTGAGGGCGGGAAGCCAGAGAGGAGCTCTCGCCTTCCTCCTGGGCTTACGGCAATGCCTCGGTGGGTCCCGGCTGTGCCAGACAGACTGGGCAGGCGTGGAACTGGTGGGGAGGGCAAAGGAGGGTGGTCAGTGCCAGCTGCAGGCCAGGGAGAGGGAGGAGCCTTGAGACCAGCGCTGGCTGTGTTGTCAGATCTGAGTCCTCACCCGAGAGTCTGGCCTGTCACACACATCCCCAGGCCTCCATCATTTCATCTGTGAAATGGACTCCTGGCTGGCCCCATGTATAACACACAGCAGGCCTCCTTGAATGGTGCTTCTCACTGACTCTCCTCTCTCTACAGGCAAAACAGAGGAATGGAGTGGGCCCAGGTGTCCAATCACCATGCCTGCTGCCTCCTGCCCTCCCAGCACCAGGCTGTCCCTCCTCTCTTGTTCCCTAGAGGCACCTTCCTAGTGACAAGCCACACAGCTGGGCTCTCACGCCATCATTCTCTCTCTCTCTCTCTCTCTCTCTATTCTGGCCCCCAAGCCAGAACCTCCCCTTTGTCTCCCCCCACCCACCCCAGAGCTGACCCAGGCACCACCCCACAGGTCTCACCGCCTCCAACCTCCCCTAGGCCCACCACACACACAGCTGCAGATCCGCTCCCCAGAAGCCCAGGTCCACCTGTCCCCGTCCTCTGCACCAAACTCAGCCACACTGCCCATCTCCAACTGCTCCTCTTGACGCCCTGGCCTATGGAATGACCAGCACAGCTCCCAGTACAAAGATGGCACCCAGCCAACAATAGCTAACACCCTTCCCTCCCTCCTCCTCGCTTGGCCATGCTGCCCTTCCCGATACTCAAGCTACCCTAGCCTGTCTCTTTGTTTCTGCTCATGCTGTCCCCTGGAAGGCCCATCACCTGGAAGGCCCATCACCCTCTGGTGTCCAACTAACACACTTTCTTCCAGAAACCTACCAGCCAGAATATTGTCTCCCTTACACTATGCAGAATTCGGACTCTTTGTCCTAGCTTCCAGCAAAGTCCACCTCTAACAGGGTTATTTGCACTGATGGATAATTTTCTCAGTGGGCATTGAACCCGTACACGGACCAGGATGTTAGGTGTCGCTGAGATGCTGGTAAGACCAAAACTCAGGAACAAAGCGAGTCTGAGCTGGGGCTGCCCCAGGGTGCTCACAGGATGCGAGGTGCGCATTGTCAAGAGTGTAGAACTGAGGGACAGAAATGATTGAGAGTGTGTGCATCACAGTTCACAAGTATGCATGGGGGATCCGTGGGGCACAGGACTCCCTGTACCAAAGCCAGCACACAGACCTCTCTCTCTTACACACACACACACACACACACACAGCACACAGATATCTTGTAAATCTTCACATCCTTACACCGGACGATTGGTAAAAATAAATCAACACGTACTGAAATGATATCCAGCTGTGCTTGACAGGTATCCGGCTGGCTGGGCACATCAAAACTCTTCTAGTAACTGAATAATAAAATAATGAATAATGACAACATGCTCTTCCCTTTACAGCGTGTTCATCATAATGGTGACCTCACAGAGTCCTCCCAGTCTGGTCCCATCCTTCAGGCATGGAAGCCAGAGAGCACAGTCTGCTTGAGGCACGGCTGGGGTTCAAGCCCCATCTTTGGGCTCTGATCCCAAACCCCCGGAGGCAGTAGCTGTGGAGGGCTCTGCATCTGCAGGAGCTGTGGCTGGTTGGGGATTTAGCTGGAAGTGGGGCTCCTCCAAGCCTGAAGATCTATGCTGCTTACTTCTGTGAGACAAGATACTGGAATGTTCCATTCGGGTTAAGTGATGGGGGGTATGAACATCACGCATCCTCCCTCAAGGCTCGGCTCAGAACAACTTCCTCCAAGAAACCTTTCCTGGTTTCTCCCCTTACCCCCAGGCTCCAGAATGTTCCGGCAGCTCCAAACCCCAGCAGGTGGCATAGGTCCTGTTTGCACTTCTGTCACTTGCTCCTGCAGCAGCCCTTCAGCTTTAACAGGGACAGGGTCTCATTCACCTCGGGGCCCCCCAGTGCCTGACACAGTGTCCGGTACATCTTACAGTTTTACCAAAACTTTACTGAGCATGAATGAAGGAGAGAAGGGGGGTGGTGATGAATGGAGAATCAGCCCTGGGCACATAGCAGCTCCATGTACAGCTATGTTCATAGAAGCAAGGCCCACCACATGTGCATGTCTGGGCGGAGGGACTTAGTGGAGGAAGGTGCTAGAAAGAGAGAGAGTACAGGAGCCTGACTCCATCCTTGTCAATTCAACCTGGCAATTTTCCCCAGAAGGAGGGGTTTAGGTTAGTCTTCTGAGGCTGGAACAAGGGAACCCAACAGGAAAGGAAGCCCCTCTGCCTTCATTTTGACCCTTAAAAGGGGGCCCAGTCCTTAGCCTGGGTGCCTCCTGCTCCCCTGGAAAGATCAGCCTGGATGAAAAAGCCAGTGTTCTCTGTCTCTCTGCCTACCAGGGGACGGGGGTCCCTCTTGCACCTTGCCTCAGCTTCCCTGGCTGAAAATCCCATGGGGAGGAGTGTTTCTTCTTCAAGTACTTAGCTCTACAGGAATGTGAGAATCATTCCTTCTGCAAACCTGATGGAGGCTTGGGAAAGTTCATCTCCTGTCCTGGCAGTGGCTAGTGGCCAACTGCGAGTGAGTTCATTAATATTAATGTTAATAATCTCCTACATTTACTTCACGCTTTCCCGCTTACGAAGCACTTTCAGATCTATCATCTCATCCGATCCTCACCACCAGCCTGGGAGGTCAGCTGGGCAGTGATTACCATCCCCATATGTCCCCAGGAGAGAGCTAAGACTCAGGGCAGTAAGGGGTCCGCCCTAGGCTGTCAGGGCAGCCAGCTGTAGGAGAGCTCGGAGCACAGGCCCAGCGCCCTGATCCTGGGCCCCCGGGCCCAGGCCGGGGCTCAGCGTCTTCTCACTGCTGCCGGCCCCTCTCCCGGCCCTCCTCCCGGCCCTCCTCCCTGCCTTCCTCCCGGCCCCCCTCATCAGGGTTCATCATTGTGGGCATCACCCCCGCCTGGTTCAGGTGATCTGTGCTCAGCCATCACAAAGACAGGCTTAAAATAAACAAGAAAGCCAGGCTTTAGCCATCTGCTAAAATGGTAAAATGACCTGCCAGCAATTTGCAGAGTGACCTTGGGCTGGACGCTTCCCTCTCTGGGCCTCCATTTCCTTGCATGTCAAGTGGGAGGGCTGGCCTCTCTGTCTCCTCCAGCCCTGCCCCTCCGTCATGGGGACCGCTGAGGTCTGAAGGGCCTGCCCTGGGTGCCTGGCTCCGGCTGCCAGCAATCATGCCCCTGAGACCCCCTCCTCAGGATTGTGGAGTGGGGACAGAGGACAGCCATCTCTCCTGAGCGAATGGCCACCAGGAGAGAGAGCTCTGAAGTAGCAGAGAACACCCGGGGCTCTCCTAAGGATGGGGCCAGGGTTAACCAAAATGGCTATACTATAGCTACTCTGCAAAGTGCTTTACCTACATGACCAACCTGCCTCAAAATAGCCCTACCAGACAGCAGTTTGCTTATTCTTTCTGCAGGAAACTTGAAAGATGAAAACGTTTTTAGATGAGAAACCCAGCTCAGAGAGGTTCCTTGGGCTGCCCAAAGTCACACAGCAAACAGCAGAGGCAAATTCCAGACCCAGATCTGGTGTGACTTCTCAGTCCCAAATGCTAACAATCCAGAGGGTGGAAGGGGAGGGGTGGCTCCTCTGTTCTCTTTCTTTGGCTGCCTCACCTCTCTTCTTTCTTCTCGAACCTGGTTTCCCCTGGTGCCTCAGCCCTAGGCGGGGCCTCCTCTGCTGCATCAGCTCCCCTGTCATCTCAGCCCAGGCTGAGATTTATGGATCTCACTTCAAAGATTTTTCTTTAATAGTAACATTTATAATCATTTTAGAAATTAAGAGCTGAGGATGCAAAGCATTTTAATTAAAATAATCCGCAGTTGATAATTATAGGACTCTCCTAGCTGGAACCATCTCTTCTTTCAATCTGTTATGCTCCCTGAGGAAGGCAGGAGATAGCTGTGAGCCTGTGAGTGACTCTGGGACCTGTGTGTGGCACAGAGTGGCCCAGGGGCCACTGTCAGGGACTGCCTTCTGAGGCGATGGGCTCAAGGGTGACCCCTGTAGCCCAGGCAGGGCTGGTTTCCCCGTTGGCTCAGAGCAGTCAAGGGCCCAGGCACAGAGGCATACGGGAAGGCCCAGTCGAGTGGAGTCTCATGCCCCAGCCCACCCTCCCTCCCACCCCAGGCACTGTCCTGCCCTCTGTGGTCAGGAGAGGGCAGCGAAGGCCACCAAATGCAGATCCAAAGGCTGGACTGGAAGAAGGGGCATAAAGGACAGGAGGAGCCCAGCTTGGCGAGAGTGGGTACCAGTAAGAATCAGGACAGCCCCGTGCCACACCTGCCACTGAGACACGAACTGCCACAGCCTGTGGACGATGTGGGAGAATGAGGGACATCCCTTCGCCTCAGGAGCTCACATTCCCGCAGGTGATAAATGTGTACCCCAGCCACAAGAAGAAGCAACTGATGCCCGAAATGAAGGCACAAAGTCTGTGTGGGAGGCCATGGGAGAGGCCTCCACAGGGAAAGGATGCCCGGGCAGAGCAGTGAAGGATGAATAGGAGTGCACCAGCCCAATGACCATTACAACCACTGGGATTTCTTGACTGCTTACTGGGCGCCAGGCACTTGGCGGACTGGTGGCTGCAGCATCTCATTCAAACTCCACCCTGAGTCTGAATGAGCTGCTTTATGATAAGCAGCCTTGTTTTCCAGACAAAGAAACAGGCTTGGAGAGGTTGTGTCATGTGCTTGAGGTCATCACATAGGAAAGAGGCAGAGCTAGGCCTGAAACCCAAACCATGCAAGCCAGCCCTTGTGCTTAGCCAGTGGGCTGTGGGGCCACTCTGGGATGACTGACTTCTGGTATGGACACTTCCCCAGAGAAGGGGAAGGTACAAGGGCTCCGGGATTCAAGTGGGTGACAGGAGCTCGTAGGACAGGAGGCCAGAAAGATGGGTGCATGTTATCCTGCCAGAGCAGTTTTAGGAAACCCTAACTGAATGACTTCCCTCTGTGGGCCTTAGTTTCCCCATCAATACTTTGAGGGTGAGGCTTTCTCTAGAAGCCCTTTTCGCTTGGGGGATCTTCGGCTTCCAGGACCACCACTGCATCTCAAGCTCTGACAGGGTTCCCTCCCCTCCCTGCAACCCTCAGCCTTCAGGAGGAGGACGGGGCACAGAGGAGATACTCTCCATCAGGGTTGTCCACCTCAAATCCACTTAGATTAAAAACCTGATGGGAAAAAAAATAAAAAAAAAAAATAAAAAAAAAAAAAACCTGATGGGGATGGGGTCCTGATAGTGGCCTCAAAGTGACCTCCCGTGGGCTGGTGAATGAATGTCTCTGTTTCCTCCTGGGGGAAATGAGGGACATGGACTGCTCAGCCAAGGGGAGTACTTAGACATCTCCACCAGGAGGAGATGGCTGTCCTGGCACCTTAGGCCAGACCTGTCCCTCCATGGGCTCCCCCTGAGGCCTGGGAGTGGCTCAGGCCCTCCCAGCCCAGGCAGCCTCCCTCCCCGCCCACAGTGGAGCCTCCCAAGCAGTGGATGGGGACCGGAAGAGGATTATGCAGACTCACTCATGGATAAAATTGGTTCTCAGCCTGAGGAGCCGCGAGGGGGGAATTCACTATGAACATCTTGGAAGGCCCGGGGCTAGCACACTGACATCGAGGTGGCCTAGGATGGGGTTGGCCGCTGCCAGTCCAGGGCATGACACCTGGCTGCCCTCCACCCCAATAATTACATCTCAGGCAGTGTCCTGGGTTTCCGGGTAGACACCTGCTCTGTGCCCTCCAGAGGGCAGACATTGGCTGGAATTGCCGAGAACAAACTTGGCTAGCCAGACGCACCCTGGGCTTCCAGCGATCCACTCTGGGTGGTCACAGAGGGTACACTAGTTTTACAAGGCTCCAGGCTTTGGCCAAGGATGGATTAAGTGAGGGCTTGGAAGGAGGTGGGTATCCAGAAAGCCTGCCCAGCAAAGCTCATCCTTCATACCATTTTCTTAAATAGTGACCTCTCTGGACAGGAAATTTCGCCCACCCTATTCCCCCATCACCACTTTCAGAGAACACTGGAGGCCAAGGTGATTTCAGTAATAGAGTTTAATTGCAGCTAAAAATAATGGAGCAACCCATATCTCATTTCCTGTATTCTATGACTACAGGCACCCCCAAATGGAAGAAGGGGTGGGGATCAGTAAAAATTCAGAACTGAAAAACATTTAGATACAATAACAATAAGGATATAACAAAGAAAGCAAATAAGTGGCAGATAGAGGATTCAGATGGTTACTTTGGATGGAGGGAGGCAGACATAGGATGGGCAAGAGGAAGTCATCCAATTAAGTAGTGATCATTATCTAAGTGTTAGCTTTTATGTTGGTTGATGGATTTACAATAAGTATTATATTTTTAGCATGAATGAATGAGTGAAAAATACGACCAAACATGGACCAATGTGGAGAATATAACGAAGACAGTAATTATTCAAATTCTGGATATCTGGACTTTTAAAAATTAGACAAAAATATTAAATAAAAATGTGAATTCTGAGATTGGACTCTCCTACCTTGACTTCCTGGATACCTGAGCCTTCCCAGATTTCCCAGTAGAGTCTTAAAGCCCAGCTTATATTTCCCTCTTCTTCTTTTTTTGAGGGAGGAGGGGCGGAGGGAGGGGGAGACAGCATCTTAAGTAGGCTCCATGCTCAGCATGGAGTCCAACACAGGGCTCAGTCTCATGACCCTGAGATCATGATTTGAACTGAAACCAAGGGTTGGACACTTAACCAGCTGAGCCACCAGGTACCCCTAGAAATTTCCTTTTCTTGAAGCAGGATCCAACTTGGTTCCTTTAGTGTCCTGGGTATCATAAGAAAAATATTCATTTTAAATTTAAAAAAATTATCCTACAAGTTTCAAGCCAAATGTTGTCTGCTCCCTTGGGACCCAGGGGGCCATGGCTGCAGGAGAGGCTGGGACCAAGGATGCTGAAAGTGATTTGGGGAGCTGAGAGGGGCAGTAGAGCCCAAGGGCCTGCTTGCCTTAATTCTCTCTCTGCACTTTAGTCTTCCTGCCTGGGAGTCTTGTCCCCAACCTAAGTCTCGGTGGGTCAGGTTCCTTACCACTACCATTGCCCTCTAAGACTAGGATGGGGGAACTGGCCCTTTCCTGACCTCTGTCTCCATCCCTCTCTCATCTTCCCTGCACCCCTGCCCCCAACCAGGACATCTCCATAAGGAAGGGTCCTTATGGGTCCTGGGCTGTCAAACTCATTGTGCTCTCCTGCCTTGGGGTGTCACGCTGCCTTCAAGCAGAGGGATGAGTGCTCCTAAAGAGCTTCTCTACCTCCCAGAGCAGCAGGAGAGCAGGCTTCCCACCATTCCAGTCAGACTGGCCCTGCCCCCTTGCCTCAAAGCCCCCAGGGAAGCAGAGATGGGGGAGACACTGATGCCCTGTCCTTGTTCAAACAGCTCCATCTCTGTCTCACACTTCATAAGTTCTTTCGTCTAAACAAATTACCATGGAGCATGTCAGTGAGGTATCCCGTGCCAGTATGTGAGGCTACTGTGGGCAGAACTGAGACAAGCCAGTGCTTTTGTAGATGGGGAAGGAGGAAAGGCCAACTAAGAGGCCAAAGCTCAGGAGGGCATGGGGCAAATATCTGGGCCCAGAGAGCTGTCATGCTGCTTGCTGCACAGCACGCCTCATCATATGTACTCTCCTTGGCAGTGCTTTGAGGGCTAAGATCCCCACTTGCTTTATGGGGCCTACGTCGCTGTGTTCTAAGGTCCCAATTTGCAAAAATGGCTCTAGGAGGACAGGTTCACTGTACCTGTGGGTGACAGCGACTGGCCTAGACCCCAGGTCACCGGATTCCCAGGCCAGAGCTCTCTCTGGCCACTCTGCTAGTCTACGTGAGGCTAGAGGAACTGGGGCTGCCTCCATGGTGGGAAGGTTCCCTCTACCTTCCACTGTGGGAAAACTGCCCCAGAGAAGGGGAGCTGACGGGTAAGGACCAAGGACAGTGGCTGCAGAACTAATGACTGCTGAGGAGGCTAAAGACCCCTGGTAACAAGACTCATTGAAAAAATTTCAGAGAGAAAATGGGGTGTGATCCTGGCTCTGTCCATTTTTAACTGTGACACCCAGGCCTAGTAACTTACCTTCTTTGAATTTCAGAGTCGCTGATGCAAAATGAGACTTTAATTGTTTATCTTCCAGCCTTAAGAACCACATTGAGAATTAAATGTGATATGATGTGTTGCAAAAAAAGCCTCCTAAATGACTCTGGTCAACTCCAAGATCTAACCCTTCCCTCTTGGAGAGGAAGGAATTGCGGGAAGAGAAAGCAGTCTCAGTCAGTGGGGGTGCTCCAGGACAGGCAATTCTGTGAGTATGCACTGGGCATGTACTGTGTACCAGTCACTGGGCTGGTTGCCAAGGACAACCAAGGGGGTTAAAGTGATCAGTGTGACCCCTGCTTTCTTGGAGCTTAGGCTCTAACTCAGTGACCCTCAGCCATGGGTGTGCCATAGCATCTCCCAGAGGGGGTGATAAAACATCAATACTCAAGCATCATTCCAGACCAGCTGAAACTGAATCTGTATTTTATTTTTGAAGCTCCTAAGAAATTCTTATCTGCAGTCAGGATGAGACAAGAAAATCAGCAATTACAGTACATTCTCATCTTTGCTCTGCTCAGGAAAGTACAGGGAGAACCTTGGAAAGGTGCCTAAGTTAGACTTTTGTGGTGGTGATAAGGGGAGACTCAGGGAAGGCTTTCCGGAAAAAATGACAGATGACCCCTTGCAATATGATGGCAAGTTGGAAGAACTGAAGGCAGTCCTGCTGGACTGAGCTCAGAGGGTGATGGGAAAGTACATGACATAAGACGGGAAGAGGCAGCCAGGGCCAGATCACAGAGACACGCATGCCCTATGAGGGACTTGCACAGACCCCAAAGGCAGTGGGGTACATCGGAAGGTTTTAAGCAAGGGAATGACATGATTAGATATCTGCTGTCTGCCTAGGGAATGTATGATGTTCATCTGGCTGCAAAGAGTTCCCAGCAGATGGGGTTCAGGACCTCCTCTGCTACTGCCCCATGATGTATGGGGAGGGCAGAAGCTCTCCCCAGGGCCACTGGGTGCTCCCAATTTAATCTGAGTTCCACGGTGCATTAGCAAGGGGCTCCTGGGCCAGCCAAGTCTCTGGTACTAATCGGCCACTGAAGCAGGATCGATGGCAACTGCATTGATCTTGCCTCTCTTTGGCTTCTTAAAGAGCTTATTGACCAGAGAGCCTCAGGGGGCTGGAACGTTATCGTGAGGCAGAAACCCGAGACTCATCCAAATGCGGGAGAAAGGCAAAAAAGAAGAATGTAAGGAGTGGGGCCCATCCCTGGCTCCCTCCTACCTCATCCAGTCTCCCACTATTTCTGGACCTGGAGTGCCACCTCCACCCCTACAGTGGTGGTTGTCGCATTCAGAGCTCAACCCTAATCCCACACCCCTACCCCAGGTTCTAGTCAAACAAAAAGGCCTTCTCTTCTCTTTTCTGTTCTCCTTGTCAAGGAAGTGATCTCTACCACCATTTCTCCAATCTGACCATTTCCTTCTTCCAGGTCCAGCTCAGATATCACCTCCTCTTGCAAGTCCCCCTGGCCGAACCTCATCCGTAAAGCAAGAATCAGGTCTTTTGTACACCCACAGCAGTAGACACTTAGCTATACATGCAGCACTTGTCATGCTTTTTACAACCCTTTACTGTACCTGTCCCAGAATGCAAGCTCCTCAAAGATAGTGACCTTGTCATTCACCTTTGTGTCCCCTGCACAGCACCTAGCATAAAGCAGATGCCCAATAAAGCGTTCTGGAATGAATACTGAAATAATGAATGAAGGAATAAATGACTGCTTTAAAATGTCCTAAGGACTTCCTTCTTCAACCCTAACCTAGCACAGCCCCCTGAGGGTAGCTTAATCAAACACAGATGGCCCTGCATTAGATCTAGATCCTGAAATATTAGGACTGGAAGGACTCTTGTGCCTTGTTGTCATCAAGTTCAATCTCCAATTTTACAGTTGAGGTCCCAGGTCCACAGAGAGGAGCTGGCTTACTCAAATTTCATAAAAGCAGGTAGCAGGCCCAGGACCTTCCAGATGTTGCTTTATTTGGATCTGGCAGTGGAGACATTGGAATGGCTTTGGCATTGTCAGTGGGAATGACCTCCAGATAGTCCCATCCATTACCTTGACTTCCTGTGACACTCGTTGTCTCTTCAGGTAGGTCTGGCTGAGAAAGTATCTGTTATCTAGACCACAAGAAGGAGGTTCCCAGAAGACTTCTTATCTTGATTCACTATGTGACAAAAGGACAAGTTACTTCCTGTCTACAGGCCTCTGTTTCCCAATTAAAGTAAAGGCAAAGATTCTCTGTTTTGTTTTTTTCTCTCCTGGAGTTAGGAGAGCTGACACCTGCTATTCTTTGAAAACCGTCTTCAGGAGGTCATGGTATCTGGTATCAATGAGAAAGGGCAAGAGATCCTAGGGTCTGGGAACTCAAATTGGGAAACATAGCCTGTTTTTGTTAACTTTTTGTTGAAATACAACATACATACAGAAAAATGCTCTTATCATAAGTGTGCAGCCTAATAAGACGTTCAAAACTGAACCATCTGTGTAACCAATATCCAGATCAAGGAACAGAACCTTCGTAAACCATGAGGACCTCCCTTTGTGCTCCTTCCACTTACTGCCACCCAAGTCCCCCATGCTGCCTTCAAACACCATAGATTAGCTATATCTCTTTTTGTACTTTGTATAAATGGAAACCTACAATATATCCTCCTTGGTGTATGCCTTCTTTTATACAACATTGTTATTCTAAGACTCATCAATAATGTTGCATGTCATTGTTGAGTGCCCCTTCTCATTGTTAGGTAGTATTCCATTGTGTGAACACAATGAAATTGTGTTCCATATAATTTATTTATCCACTCTATTGTTGAAAGGCATTTGGGTAGTTTCCAGTTTGGAGCTATTACAAATAGTGATAAAATAGTCTGTTTTTAATATTTTAAACAATCATTTTAGAAGACAGATGCTTAAAAACAGCCAAGGATAAAATAATCTTGCACTTATTCTCTCATTAAATAAATATCTATTTAGCACCTACTATGCTCGAGAATGATCTTTTCCCATCCTCTCTTGAGCTTAGCTTTTATAGACCAGGTGATATCCCACCTTTTATAGAAAGTCTTTAGTGATTGCTCCCTTACAGTGACATCTACCCTCCTCAGAAGCTCCAACGTGGGTCTTCCAAGAGCATACAGTAGACACTGAGTTCACATGCTGGCCCTTTTCCTGCTTCTTCTCTGTGCTCATTTTCAGGTGGGTCCTCCAGAAGAGCAAATGTTAGGTCTCATGTTTCTCTGCCTTCCACAATACCATGCACAGGATTATGCATGTTACTAAACTCACCAAATAGGAACTGAATTTAACTGTATCTCAGTTACAAGAAGGTGGCATAAATAAATGAGGATAAGATTTAGGCATAACAAAAATATATATACTGAACATGGGCAAAATCCATGGACATCATTGGATAGGATCACATTAGTTTTAAAAGCCAAAATGAATAAATTCTAAATCATGGGCTGCTATAGTTTATCTTTTCTTCCCTTTCCACTCATTGGCGCAAATAATCAGAAATGGTTTAGTAGACCCAGAATTTTGAATAGTGGACAAATTTCAGGACCATGGATAGGTAGTCCCACCCGCTGCTCTCAGGGAACAATGGCAAAATTTTCCACAAAGGTCTCCTGGTTCACTGAAGTTTTAAAATAGTTCACATTCTACTTTCGTTTTCCTATAGACTTCTACTAATCTCTAAATCCTACCTAATGACGGTGGAAAAAATAGTCTTTAAAACCAAATGGACTTGAGATTCAAATTCCAACACTATCACTTGCTAATGTAACGTTGGGAAATTACCTCATCTCTTGGAACCTGAATTTCTTTGATTTATAAGTGGTGATTATAAGCCTTCATTGTTTCAGATATACTTTTCAGGTCTGAAGTTAGTATTTGGTTCTCTTTTTAAGTATTTATTTATTTACTGAGACTGGTTCTATCTTTACACTCTGTGAGCATACTTTCTTTACATCCTTGAGCACAATTATAAGAGCTGTTGTAAAATCTTTGTCTGCCAATTGCAAACTCTGGGTCATTTTAGGACTCATCTCTACTGATTATCTCCTATGGGTCCTGTTTTCTTGTTTCTTTTTACACCAACAATTTTGGACTGTATCCTGGATATTGTGCATGCTAAAGCTGTGGAGACTTTGGATTCTTCATGTTGCTAACGAGAGTCTTGGGATTGTTTGTTTCTTTATTTAATTTAATAGGTCACTTGATTGAACTGTCCCCCACAAAGCTGTCATTGCATTAAGGGACTGCAGCTGAAATTTCTGTTTACTCCCTTTTAGGCTTTGCTGCACAACTTGGCTTCTATCCCACACACATACATTGATTCAGAAGTTGACAATATTTTTTAGGCAGAGTTTATAACCAGAATCTGGGGCTCCCCTCTCTGGTCCTGAGTTTCCTCCTTCATTTTCCACCTGCTATAGTTGCCTTGAAATATATTCCCTCATTGTTCAAACCAATAGGACTGCAGGTTTCTATCCAAATTTTAGCCATCCAGGGCAGGAGGACAGGAGCTTGCTCTCAGACTAACCTTGTAAAAACTGAGAAATTCACCAATGCTCTTCTCTTAACACAAGTATTAATAACCTCCCCCACCCCAACTCTGAAATTTGTCTGCTTTTGAGTCAATCTTCTTCTGAAAATAATTTTTTAATATTTTGCTCAGAATTTGTAGTTGTTATCTGTGGGATGGTAAGTCTATTAAGAGCTAGTCAGAAAAAAAAAAAAGCTAGTCAGCTAGGATCAGTAGCAGAAGCCTATAATACCTCTCTGAAGAGTTGTGTTGAGGGTGGTATGCAATAATATCTGTGAAATGTCCATAGTTGTCAATAAATGTTGCTTCCCCATACCACAATTTCCAAGCTTCAGTTTTGATGCCTGAGATCGTCATTCCATCAATACAGAGTTCTTCCTGAAGGCCTTTCATTTATATCGTATCATTCTACCCTCACAAAATCTCTAAAGGATCTTCAGGTTAGGCATTATTCCTCCACCTTATAGGCAAGAAAATGAAGATTCAGAGGAATTATGGGCCCACCCAAGGCCACATAGCTAGTCAGTAGTAGAGGCTGGACCAGTTCCCGCCTTTACTGATGTCTTCTTCCATCAGTATCTGCTGACAGTGAGGGCTGGTGAACAGTAGCAATCGAAGATAGGTTGGAGGAGGGATTTATCCCACACTCCTATTCCCTTTTCTACAGATGAATCCTGGGGTTATGGATGGATGTGTCTTTCCGGGCCCAGCCTCACCCTAGGTATGAAGTCTTGCAGACTTCAGGGCAAGAACACCTGGCGAGTTTATGCTTAGTGCCTCTGAGGATCCCTGCATTTATCATGAGCCCAGGCAGGGCACACTTTTGTCATGGCATCGGCACTACCACCTGGGCGCCAATAAATTGTGTGCCTTGGGACATTAAACCCACTTTCCTAATCTGTTAAATGGGGAAAACATCCATTCTGGCAGCTCTGTGGGTTTACTGTATCACTGAAATTATGTGAAGGATGTAGAGTACCTTGTAGACCAAACACCATGTTCCTGTAAGACTGTCTATAGGACAGTGGCCACCATGATCCTTAAGACCCCACTGCTCAGAAAGACCCAGGACTCTGCCCTCCCTGCCATGCAGTGACATGGACCCGAATGTCTGAGGTTAATCCACTCAAGAGGACATTTACTTAGCAGGGCAGGGCTTGGGATGGCACAACACTGCTTTTAAATCCTCACCACTTTGTTGTGCACCTTGGGGCAAGTTACTTTGCCTCTCCTAACGTCTGTTTCTCTGTCTAAAAAATGAGAATAGTGATAATAATGGTAGGAATAGTAAATAAATCATAAGGTTATTATGGGGATAAAATGTGATTATGTATGTTAAGTGCTTTGCACGATGTCAGGCAGATGGTAAGTATTCAATAAATAATAGCTAATAATAAAAACAGCAAATGTTACCTGTGGGCACACTTCCTATATAGGCTCTGAGCTGGCTGCCTGCACAATAGGAACCAGAAATAGCCGTCTGGATTCCTGGGCCTGACGCCGTCCATGACCTGCCGTGTAACCTGTGACCCTGAGAAATGTGCTCCAGTCTCTGGACCTCAGCGCCCCATCTGTAACAGCTGGAGGTTAGACGGGGTCCTGTCCCTCAGGTTCCAGGGGTGGATTTCAGCCCCTCTTAGGTAGGCAAAGCAAGAGATGCAAGGAAGAGGGAAGAATTGTCCTAACTCAGGCTCTGCCCCAGGCTGAGCGTGCAGGGATGGGAAGGCGTCCAGACTGTGCTGAGCTCAGGAAATGTGGCCTTGGGGGGTGTGGGCTGCAGGAAAGCCCAGGGGAGGGATACATTTCCCACACGGAAGGGGAGAGGGCACCATGGAGAAAATAGAGCAAGCCCCAGCCGGGCTGAGGGAGACAAAGGCCCCCAGAGTAGAAGCTGGGATTTCAGCCACAAATCAAACCCACTCAGGCCTCTGCCTAAAGTCTCTCCCCATCCTCCTCTTCTGATGGAAGCAGGTTTCAATTCCAGCCTGAAGTGAGCTAATTCCTGGGCCTGGCCCAGCAAGGCCTTACATAGCACATCCCTTCCCTACCCTGCCCTCTCTCTTCTCACTCCTCCAGCTGGAGGTGGTCAGGCTGAAGCTGGAACCCCAGACAATTATCTGTGTCAAGTATCTGCCTTGTGACCTTGGACAAATACCCAGTCAGTCTGGGCTGCTACAACAAAATACCATAGAGTGGATTGTTTATATACCAAATAGTGATTCCTCTTGGTTCTGGAGGCTGGGAAGTCCAAGAGCAGGGTACTGGCAGATCCAGCGTTGGGTGAGGGCCTCCTTCCTGGTGGGCAGATGGCTGTCTTCTCCTTGTATCTGCACATGGCAGAGAGCAGAGCAGGAGAAGACCTCACCCAGCATCCTAAGCTCAAAGGGCTTGTTCTCCTGTCTCTTCTTGTAAAGGCACTTAATCCATTTGTGAGGGTTCCAACCTTGTGACTACTTCCTAATGGCCCCACCTCTTCATATCATCACACTGGGGATTAGGGTTTCAATATATGAATTTGTTGGAGACACAAACATGTGGTCCATAATGAATCTCTCGACTACATATCCACATCTACGAACAAGGGATGATGATTCACCTGTCATAAGGTTCCAACAAAACGATGTATTTTTTTTAAAGATTTCATCTATTTATTTGAGAGAGAGAGAGAGAGAGAGCACAAGCAGTGGGGAGGAGCAGAGGGAGAGGGAGAAACAGACTCCCCACTGAGCAATGCAGAGCCCTGAGATCATGACCTGAGCCGAAGGCAGATGCCCCTCAACAACACAATGTATTTTAAAGTGTGTGAGCTGGGCAGGCAGTATCAGAGTGCTGGTGCTGCACCCTCTCCCTGAATCTCCTCACACCAAGCCATTCCAGGGTCCACGGGGTTGTCGCAGGCCGAAGCTTGCAGTCGTCGTGTCACTCACGGCAGACTTCATGCATGTCTGCATTTATTCAAGAAATAGTGACTGGGCATCTACTCTGGGCCAAACACCTGGCTAGCTCAGCTTTTCAAATTTTAATGTGCGCACAAATCACCTGTATCTTCTTTAAATGTGGACAGTGTGTAAATGTAGTTCCGGGATGGGGCCTGAGACTGTGCATTTCTACAAGGTCTTGGATGATGCTGGTGCTGCCGGTCCATGGACCACACTTTGAGTAGCAAGAGGCTAGGCACTAGGGCTACTGTTCTGAGTAAGGTGTATCCCTGCTTTCTTTAAGTTCAGCATCTACAGTGTGATACATGAGGCAACACTCAGTGGATGAACGTGTCACCATTAGAGAGGGTGACAGGCACCCACCTGAGCTTCAGAGAGCTTGGAAGGCATCCCAGGGAAGATGGTGTGTGGGGTCCTGAAGAATTACTGAGGACTCCGTCAAGGGGAGAAGACAGGAGGTGGGAGGAGATGGCGGGGCAGAGAGAGGAGATTGGGGGAGTTCTCAGGCTCGTGCCTTTTTCATTCCATTCAATCACCAAGGGCCTTGAAGACCTTCATCTGAGTTCAGTCTGATGGGAGACGGGGAGCCTTTGAAGGATTTGAACAAAGTGACATGATCAGGTTGGGAGTTGGGACAGCTCCCTCTGGCTGCTGTGAAGAGAATGGCTCACAGGCACACCCCAGGTTGAGCCACTGCAGGTAGAGAAGGCATGTCCGGCTTTTACAGACATCACACATCCCCTCTTTCCCTCCTACTTTCCCACCACCACCATCCCCATGGCCCATAACACCCACACCAGCCCAGGGTCTTCAGGCGAACAAGCAAACAGAACACAGGAGCCTCAATTGTCACCCCACACCAACCAAGCACTCAGGGTGTCAGAACCCTAACCAAGGTCTCAGAAAGGAGAAGAAAGGAAAAAAGAAGGAACAGCCCTTTCAACCCTGTGCTCCTGCCCTGGCATTCCAAGCTCAATGAAGCAGAAAAGACAAAGAGAAGACTTTCAGCCAGCATCCTAAGCTCAAAGGACCTGCCATCTGCTGAGGGAAGGCATCTCAGATTTGCTGCTAGGATGGAAGTAGGGGCAGAATTTAAGGCAAATGGAAATGATTCTACATAAGCTAGTAAGATATCCTAAACCTGGACAACCTAGGGAGATTCTAGATCCTTCTGGAAGGTCCAAGGTGCTGTACTGGCCACTTTCTATGTTGGATACCTGGAGCCTGTTGACTAGAGGAGGAGAAGCAGCTGCCTTTTGGGATCCACCTCTGGAGTACTCCACTTCCTAGGGTTGCTCTTAATATAAGCATTGTCATTATGAGCAGGTTGAGTTTGAGTCATTCTTCTGCTTGTAATTTTGTTGTTGTTGTTGCTTATAATTTTTGATCACCTGTATGGCTAGATGATTGAGTTAACTGATTGAGTTAACTGATGAGTTAACTGATGCTAACACCTCTGGAGTTCTCTGATTGAGCCAAGTAATGCATCTGTCTCTGAGGTTCTGTGAAAACTGTCAGCACCCCTGTGTACCGGGTCCCCATGGTGCCAGACAAGATGTCATAGACTCCCAGCTGGGGCTTGAGCCTCACAGACCCAGGCCAGAGGTCAAGACCCAGACACCAAGAAGAGTTAATGCAGAAGGACAAGAGATGTGTTTTTACCAGAGGACCAGGTACACAGGGTCTGAGGACTGGTGGTGTGGACATTAATTGAGAGCACGTGAAATTTCAGAAAACCCTGTAAAATGGTCAGCAAATGTGCCATTTGTCACATATACAGGACTCCCAGGCAGTCCCATATATGGTTATGATGGTACATTTGTCTCAAGGCCACCTCATCCAAACCCTGAGTTTCCAGGTTGCTTCTCAAACACTCTCAAATGGAGGGGAAAACATGGCTTTTGGAGTCCAAGAGCTCACTGTTCAAATCCCAGCTCCCATACCAACTAGGTGAGCTTACATAAGTCACCTTCCTTTCCCAAACCTTGGCTCCCTCATTTGCAGACTTGAAACACTCACTTATGGGATGGTTGTGAGAATAAAGAAGAGAATGTCTACAAAGCACTTGGTATACTGTAGACACACAGCAACCTTCCGTTCCTTCCCTAGGACAATAGTTAGAAATATATAAAGCCTTGTCTTCTTCAGAGAGAAATTTCCTAGTGGGACTGAAACTCGACCCAGGATGCAACAAACATGCGCCCTCAAATCCCACCGCTCTCATCCTTCATGTCTTCCCACTTGCCCTGATTGTCTCAGCAAGAACAATGCTGTAAGGACCCCCACGGTCTGAGCAAGGTAGAAGGTGGGGAGGTGGAGCAGGCAAACGTGGGATAGACTATGTGCTCAAGGGACAGAAAGTCTGTGTAGGCGGGGTCTCAAGTGCCCAAAGCTGACATAATGAGATGACAGTTGTCCTGGGGACCTGTGCCTCCAGAGGGCAATAGGCATGTAACAGAGACAGAGGATGCTGTGGAATTAGGAGAGAGAGTTCCTGAAGGGCTATAGAACATCACTCTGTGTGCATCACGGGCATCTCAGAACACCAGTCCTGGGGCCCAGAAGGTTCCTCACAAGGTGAATATAGTGAGGCTGGAGGAGGAAGACCCAGGGTGAGGAGTCAGGTCTAGCCACTCATGTTGGCCAAGAGCTCAGGTTAATCTCCTCATCTGCAGCCTTAGGCCTGATGGACAAATCAGTAGCAAGCTCTGAAGAGAAGGCTGGGGAGAAGCAGAGAGATCTGGGTTCAAGCCCCAATTCTGCTACACTACCTCTGAGGCCTTCAGCAAATCAAGTCACCCCTCTGAGCCCCATTTCCCTGCTGGGCCTCATGGGAAAGGAGTGCCTCATCAGCCTGGCCCAAGACCTCTGGGATTATTCCAGAGAAGAACACGAAGAACACGTAACACAGACCATACACCTTGGTATCTGGAGTGGAGATGTGGCTTGTAGTTGTTCTGAATGAGGCCTTGTGAAATTCCTTCTCCCCCAGGAGACCAGAGTACGGTGGGGACCCAGATACCAGGGAATAGGTGGGGCTAGAGGGGACAGAAGGGCCAGTGTCCTGCCCAGGCTGGGACAAGAGCAGTCTCAATTAAAGGCCAAAGCCAGGGTTTCCAGCCAACAAAACCCACAGACCTGACTCCTTGCACTGGTGGCACTGGACCTGCTGGTGGGGAATGATGTGCAGACACCTGAGCACATGAGGTCTGTCTTACCACCCCCCACACACCCCCATTCCTCTCCCCTTTCCACCTTAGTCCCCACTGTCCTGACCTTCCTCCACTGCCCAGACCCTGAACTCCACTCTGGTCACTGGGGCTTCAGGCTCAGCCTGGCACAGCTCCCCACCCACAGCGCCCCCAGCAGTGGTCCTGGATGGTTCAGGAGAGAGTGGGCCAGGCCTCCTGCCTCCCTCCCCTGTCCTCCTTCCCCCAGACCTGTCATGGGCCACTCAATGTTCCCTCACTTCTCTGCTTGATAATTAAGCTTCCTTGTCCTCCATCCCCTTCCTAATCTCTTCTTTGTGAGTCATTAGTGGATAATTGGACAGAACTGAAGAACCTTGACAGCTCCAAGCTGGACTCAGAGGTCCCATCCATGGGCCTCGCAGTCTCCTTCCATGTTTCTCCAAACAGGGGTGTCAGCCCACGGCATGGTCCCCTTGCCATGTTCCCTCCCTCAGTCGCTTGGTGCATTCTCCTCCCCGCCTCCCATCTCCTGTGAGACGGTGAGCAGAGACCTTATGTTACCCAGTTCAGCGTCCCGAATCCATACCCTTTCCCTGGCAGATGCTGGGTGCTCAATAAACCTTTGCGGAATGAATGAGTGAGTGAATGAATGAACGATAGCATTTCACAGATGAATACTTCCTATTCCACCCAAGAATTTCGATCAAAGTGTTTGCCTGCAACTATGAGAGGGGTGATAATCAAAATACTGAACAACCAGCACTGGAGCAGGGGCCTGAGGTCCTGGTGGGCCAAGCATTAACCTTTTAGTTTTTGGATGATGGCAGGAGGGGAAGGGGCGGGATCCAGGAGATCCTGAAGGACCATCCTCAGCTGTCAGTGATGCTCACAGAACTCTGGGAAGTCACTAGTTAGCCCCTGAGATGGGGGGATATCAGCATTTTATCAGGATACTGCTGCGTCCTGGCTGAATATTAGGCCCAGGTAACTAAATGAGTGAATGAATCAATCCCTCTGTCTCTAGGTTGCTCTGGGTCTTGCCTCTGTCTGCCCAATCTCTCTGCTTCTCTTCCCTTCTGTAATGGTGTTTGAAGGGTTAATTCCCTGAGAAACCCCCAAGGAGCTGCTCCGGGTGTCAGTATGAAGAGGGTAGTCCTATCCAAGCCCATGGCAGCCAGGGCCCTGGGCAGCCACTCATGGTGCAGCCTGGGAGAAAAGGGCGGGATGGCCCAGCAGCACCACTGCCAGGCTATCCTAGGCTCACCACCGCACGTTCCACATGACACCTGGCCCTGTGCCTAGGACTCAGGACTCTGAGAATCTGTTCCACCCTGCTCCTGGTCTGCTATGTGGCCTTGGATGAGTTGTTTGCTCTCTAGGCCTCAGTCTTATCAAAGGGAAAATGGATTCTCTACTCTAACTCCAAAAAAATCTGTCAGGATCAGCCAGCCAGGAGCCAAGAAGGCTAATCTTAGACCTGGTGGCCCAAGACACACAGGGAGCTTGCTGCCCTATCAGGAAGGACAATCAAGTGTCACTCCTGTGGTCCAGCACTGCCCATTCTCAGACCAGTAGCTTATAGCAGAGCTCTTGCTCTTTTTCAATGTTTCCCTTACTTCTTTGACAAGAACAGGCCACATATGGGGAAAAAATGCCTTACAGACATTACCTTATTGACATTATTCTCAACAAACAGATGATGCAACCATCACTCCCTTTACAGATGGAGAAACAGGCTCATGAGGGCTAAGAGAACATGCCAAGATTTCACACTCATCAGTGATGACTCCAGGTCTGCTTAACTCTTCCATGACGCAGAAGCCAATACAAAAGAAAAGAGATTTCGCAGTCTCCCGCCTCCCCTGTTTCCTCTACCGCACCCCTGCCCTGTCCCTACACACAGAGACCTTCCGTGGGCACCTCTGCTGGGCCCTAGGCATCTAAGGGCACATATGGTACTGGCTTCCTGGCAGCAGAAGAGCAGCCATCTCTTGGCCTCGGGGCTCCAGCTCAGGCCAATTTGGCTGAGTTGGGGGATGAACCAATTGGCAGAGCCTTGAGGTCAGTGGGCTGAGCGCTGGGTGGCCAGCAGGGGCACCAGTGGAGGCAGGGTCAGGTCCTCAGAATGGGGATGAATGCACATGCTGATCCCTTTGGAGGGCTCCGTGGATTCTGTGAGCCAGGATTTGGAAGCATGAGATGTCAAATGACAGGTGCTAGGAGACTCCTGCGCGGCCAACGAGCAGCCAAACCTGGCCACCGGCAGAACCTCCATCCCTGGGAAGACCCGCAGGAGCCCCTCAGGGGTGCAGGTGTGGGGGAGCCACGCCTCTCCTACCTTGGAAGTCCTGGGCAAGAGGCAGAGCCCAAGAGATCTGAGCTGAGCAGTGCTCAAACTCCCCTGTCCAGCCTCAACTTCCTTCCTTATCTCCTGACTCTCCTGCTCCAGGAAGAAGCTGAGTTGGTCCAGGTGGATCAGTTGGAGAAACCGGCGCTTCACAGCGAGAGTATAAGGGCGGCCAGGTGACACCTCAACAAGAATAAACACACCCTTCCCTGGCTCACGGGAACTGTGACCAGCGGAGCACCATGGAGGGTCTCCAGCTCAGACTGTCACCACGCTGGGCATCACCCCACACATTCTTCGAAAGGGCTTTCCCTCATTAACGATGTCACTCTTCGAGAAGGTCCATGCCTTAAACTCTAATCAGAATCCATTTAGCTCAACTGCAAACTTAGATGAAGTCCCCGGAAACACTCGATGGGGGAAAGCAGTCATGACAGGAAGAAGTCCAGGGGATCATCCAGAAGCGAACAAAAGATAGGAAAGGGACCTCATGTGGCTCCTTTGCTCCTCATAACACTCTTCAAGGCAGGAACTATTATACTTATTTTAAAGCCAAGAAAAATGAAGTTCAGAAAGGTGAATTGGCTTCTCGAGATCACACGTAATGGAGACCACATGAATGTCCCCTAAGAGATTTCTGGTTTTCATTCCTTGCAAGGCAATCAATGTACACAAACCTCCTTGTATGAGGTTTCTTTTTCTTCAGATCTTTTAGAGTCCTGCCCACACCAAATTCAACAGCAACTTTTTAGCAACCTGCCCCAAACCGTCAATTAATTACCACAGAAATGTAACTCTTTTCTGCACTCATATTTAATTGGCTTATTCATGCTTGGTTAAATTATCTGCACAACTGACATAAACAGGTTTGGGAACACACATAACATGGGCAGATGAGAAAGGAATCGTCTACCTGCCAGGTAGTTTCCAGTGTGCAGGCTGCTACTGGCAGGATTTACAGAGGGAATAGAAAGGGCAGTTTATCTAGACATCATTTAAGTTGGGTTAATTAAGAGAGTTTCCTTGTGGCAGGATTTGAACCCTAATCTGGCTAGCTCCTTCGCACTCGACCAACAGACCCACACAGCCAGCTCCATACTTCTGCACAAGGTCAGCCCTATGTGAATCCGAACTCTCAGGGGTTAGTTTTTCCAGTTATATGTAGATGGTTTCCCCAGCCCTTGGCTCCCCTGGTCCTCACCCCATAATGTTCTCCAATGTCTTTCTCAAGGGAAGGGTGGGCAGGGAGTGCCCCGGTCAGGGGAACTAGTAGAGGCAGATAGTCTGAGACTACTGGAAAGGGAGCTTTGACCTCCGTGTCACACCTTGAAGCAGAGCTACCTCACCTTCCTCACCTGCATGAAGTGGGCCAGAGGGAAGTCTCCACAGATCCCTTGAGCTGGTCCATACCTCACTGTTCTCATCAGCCAGTGGGGGAATTCATACCTACACCACAGTGCAGCTTTGCGATCAAAAAGGTGACACGGCATGGGGCACATAGGAAAAGCTTCAAGGAGTGCATGAGTGGCTCAGTGGTCTAGCGCTGCCTTTGGCCCAGGGTGTGATCCTGGAGACCTGGGATCGGGTCCCACATCAGGCTCCCTGCATGGAGCCTGCTTCTCCCTCTGCCTGCGTCTCTGCCTCTCTCTACCCCCCCCCCGCCCCCCGTGTGTGTGTGTATCTCTCATGAATAAATAAAATATTTTTTAAAAAAAAAGAAAGAAAGAAAGAAAAGGAAGAGCTTCAGAATGCCACTTTCTCTCCCTCCTCCCTACATTAGAGAAAAGAAGTTCTGTGTTCTTTAGACACCTAGACTTGCAAAGGTGGAGAGAATCTTGCAGACGAACATGTAGTCTACTATTTTCCAAACTCTGTTGCAGGGGCTCTTCCTTCCTTGGGATGAAAATGGGCGGTTTGAGAAGCCCCGGGTTGCCGAGGATGTACAGGAAACACCTGACCAAACAAAGTTCCAGAGCTCTACCAGCCCCATTCGGAAGCACTCCCTGCCCACTGTCTTCTTGGGAGAAGGCACTGGGGAATTTTATGGGCTGAGGACAAGGGGAGCCAAGGGCTGGGAAACCACCTACATTCAACTGGAAAACAGAACAGTTTTTGGAGGCTTTAATTAAGTTGGAGGATGGAGAGTCCATTTTCCCAAACTTCTTCCCTGGGCACAGCTTACAAGAGTCTTTTGAGAAACCTTCTTTGTAAACCCCCTGACCTGGTCCCTTCCCCTCACCTTCCTGAGGAGTTGATTGAGGTCCTGAAAATGGAAGGATTTGCCTAGAGGTCCCCAGCAGCAGAACTGGAACTGCATCCTCAGTGACCTCATTCCATCGTGGCCCACCGCCTTTCCAGCCTCCCCTCCCCGACTGCCTCTCCCAAATCCCTGAAGATGGACAAGGGAGAAGGCCCCAAGGATGGTTGCAGCCTCTGCAAATGTTCACAACGCAGTGGTAGAGGGGTCCCCAGGAACCCAGAGTTTGGAGGCACTTCTGGCGAGGAGTTTGCTTCTCCTGGGTCAGCACAATCCCATGGGAAACCCACCAGACTCGCAAGCAGACCCCCTTGGCCTGTGAGCATTAGTCGGTCTTATCCAGGGCTGACTATCCTGGGGGCTCTTCTCTGCTGGCCGAAGGCTATGGAAAGATAGCTGGGGGCAGCGCCCACGTCCTCTCGACGGCAGAGGCGCTTTGCCCTAGCAGGCCCTACTCTTGGTAGTGGTGTGGCGGGGAGCTGTGTTTCATCAGAATTCTCCGCAGTCCAGTTGGGGAGAGGAGAGGAGGAAGAGAGGGGTCAAGGTCCTACTCATGGTGGCCTCCTGGCAAACCAGCTCCAGCCCCTGTCTGTGGCTCCCCATGGTCAGTCATCTAACCCCCAGTTGGCGCTGGGCAGGGATGTCAAGCTGGCAGAGCCAGCATCGCCTGCCCCACCACCTGTCATCTTCACACTCCAGGACTGTTCCTGCCTCAGCCCCTCTGTCCAGCTCTGAGCCCAAGACTCCAGAGGGTGCCCCTGTTGCCTCCTGGCCAACCAGTACCTCGTTCACTGCCTCTGGGTCCTCGCCCTCTATAAAGGCACCAAGTCCAAGTGCGTGCTCCCTGATGCGCCACACCACTGCTGCAGCCCACCGACTGACACGCCGGGAGCCTCGGCCACCATGCACCGCCATAGCCCCTCCAGCACTTCAGATCCCACCGCCCTCGTGCATTACCTACCTGGTTCCCTTTTACTCTCTTCTTGCTCCTCTGGGCCACACCCTCCCGTTCCGGAGGAGCTGACCACTGCCAACACCATGTGGGGCCAATAGTTGTTATGGTTTATGTACAGGGGGCTGCGATAATGGTGACATTCCAGCCATCGCTGACCCATGAGGGAAAGAACCCGGTGGCCTGCCATCCAAGGGTCCTTCAGAAGTCCCTCTCTTTCTGCCTCTTCCAGAAAGTTGCCCCACTCCCTTACCTTCCTCGGCTCCACCCTGGCTCCAAGGCCCCTATTCTGTGTCCCAGAGCCCCCTGCTCCCTTCCATCAACACACCTGCCACATTATGGGAACTGTTGCTTCTCATCTGCTTCCCCCCTTGGCTGGGGTCTCAGGAGAGAGGGGCTAAGCCTTCTGTCCCTGGCACACTGGTGGACACATGACGTCCCATGGGCTACCGCCATTTGAATATCCTGATCAAACAAGGGAGTGCATCTTTTTCCAAAGAACCTTACAGACAGCTGGGGAGGGTAAAAAAAAAAAGTATCCCCAAAGGGCACAGAGGATGAGGCATGTACACAGGAAGGGCCTGGAAGGCCTAGGAAGGGACGGCCACACTGGCTGGACGAGCTGGTCCGAGACTCTGAAACTCAATGTTCCAATTCACTTTGGCAGCCCCTGACTGCTTGTCGTGCCAAGGAAGTTATTGACATTGAAATTGAAATTGAAATTGAGTTAGGAGAGGGGAGGGAAGCCTACAGGAGCCATGCAAATCAGTGTGAGGGAGATGGAGACATTCCTATTCTGGGAAGCTCTTTATTATCCAGAGTTCCCAGCTCCTGTTTATTCATAACCTGTTGCCACTAATTGGCCTTTCATCTTTCTCGAGCTCAAAGGCTGCAGGACTGGGCCGAGGTCACTTCACCCGAGCTCCTTCAAGCAGCGGTCCTGGTCGCGATTGCCTCCTGAGCACCAGGCACTGTGGAAAGTGCTTTACAGGGATGGGGGCTACCAGTCAGCATCTTAAGTGTCGGCCTGTCTCCACCCCCCAGTCCTATCCATTCCTTACTCGGGAATCCCCACCGTAGCAGCCCTGACAGGAGGGTGGCCAGTCCATGATTGAATGACTCCAATAACAGGGAGATCACTACCTCACTAACAGCCCATTTTGTTTGTTGGACAGCTCCATTGTTGCAAGCACTCTTCTTGAGCTGAAATGTGCCTCTCCATTGGTTGCCTTGGGTACTGTCCCTCCCCTCCTCCCTCCTCCTGAAGCCTCCGCAGGGGACACCTCTGTCTGCGGTCAGGGAGGCAGACAGACGGTGCTTTGAGGTGAGATGGATGGTGTTCTGGGCACCCCTCTGGGGCTGGGGAGACCTTCAGTGACCCTGTCTCAAAGAGGACAACCCAACTGTCACTCCTCTGTGCATGCACATGTTCCATCCCCCATATGTGTGCTCCCGTCTGTCACTTGCTCACTCTCATTTATCACCTCTCTTGTCACTCAGACCTCATAATGTAGAGCCCAGGTGCAAGAGAGTCAGCTGCAATCAGAGCGATGGGAAGGCAGGCTACAGGCAGATGATGGACAGACAGGAAGTCAGGCGGCCTTCTGCAGACGTTGAGTGCAGCAGGCAGGAACAAGTCTAACGATCTTTCCTGAGGACCAGCGAGCAGACAACCAGGCCAGAAGGACAGAGAACGAGGCACTGAGCAGGAGTCAAGCAGACACCTGGACAGGTAAGACAAGCAGGTAGGTACTTCTGCTTGAGAAATGAGCCTTGTGCTACTGAGGTCCCAGGTTGCTCTCCTGGCCCCTGAGGCTTGCTTGACAGAGAAGTTACTAAGGAGAAGTCTGAACACTGTGGGGAGAAAACATGCTTCCCTCGAACCCCAGCAGAGCCAGACTCCCCACCCAGGTAGATGCCTCAGTCCTCGTCATCCCACTACCCTCTCCACCCTCCCAAAGGCAGCCTCCCACCACCCATGAGTCACTCACCACAGAGCAAGACAAGGGACCAGAAAAGAATCTACATCAATCGCCTTCTGGAAGTTTCTACAGATTGGCCACTGGGAGTATATTCTCTAAAAAAGGGGAAACAAAGGAGATGAGATTTGATGTTCACTGAGTACCTGCAATGATCCAGACCCTTCACATAGACCGTTTCACAGTAGTGGCACTTCTGTCCCTCACAGGTATTATTATTCATTTGAGGCGCTGGAATGTCAGGGAAGTGAAACGACTTGACGAAAGCCCTTCTGCTAAGAAGGGGCAGAGGTTAGATCCATGTGACCTCAGGATCACAGTATTCCCTCCACGCTCTGTGCCATCTCCAGGGGACGCCTATGTGCACGGATTCCCTGTTTTCTCGGGAGGATGAGGCAGCCATGAGAAGATGCGGGTGATTTATGTCCTGAAGGAAGTTCCCACTGGAGGAGGCTGTGAATCGGCCCAGAAATAGCAGATGATGTCAGCCAGGGCATCCCCCCTCCCCGGGCCCTTGGCATCACCCTCATGGGACCGTCACCAGAATTGATGCCCTAACAATTACAGAATTGGATTTGCCCTTCTCTGGCTCAGCCTGCTCAGACGTCATCCCTGGTGCTCAGGGAACACCTGTCTATTTGCCCAGCTCCCTCATCATCACGTACACCCTCCTCCCCCTCCCAGGCTGGGAACAGCAGGAGGCGATAATGTATTCCGGCCGTGTTGGGCTGTCCATGCATCACCCAGCATAACGCAGTTCCGTCCTGAACCGCCTGACCTGGCCCCACTTACACGTCACGCTTCCCAACCTGTTTCTCATCCTCCAAGTGCCTAACTTCCTGGCTCTTTTTTCACTTTATAGCCTCATCTGTCGCTCAGCCCCAGTGCTTGGCACTCAAGCTGGACCTTTTGCTTCTTGTCTGACTTTGATTTAGATTCCTCCTCTGGGGATGCCTGGGTGGGTCAGTGGTTGATCATCTGCCTTTGGCTCAGGTCATGATCCCAGGGTCCCAAGATTGAGTCCTGAACTGGGCTCCCCGCAGGGAGCCGGCTTCTCCCTCTGCCTATGTCTCTGCCTTTCTCTTTCTGTCTCTCATGAGTAAATAAATAAAATCCTTAAAAAAAAAAAAATTCCTCTTCTGACTGGGCTGCTGTTGGTTGTTTAGGATAAAAGCAGGGATGTGCTGGAGCCACTCCTACTAGCTCACAAGAACCAATTGTGCGCACCTCTCTCTCCATGTTTGGTAGCTTCATGCTAGTGAACTGAAATCAGTCACAGGAGTCTTTACACCGGAGAAATTGGCAGGCTTTGCAGATCAGGACTTTTTTCTTGCAGGAAGACAGCCAGGCGTTAAACATTAATCAGCATGCCTCTTTTAGGATAAAGGAATTCACCAACCAAGACCAGCCCCAAAAGTCCCACGCACTTCAGCATAGCAGATAACAACCCAGTTACCTTCACCCCAAACCCAAGATGGGGCTCCAGGTTAGACAGCCTGGGCCCATTCTCTCCGGGAAAACTGAGGCTAAAAAGAGGTCCAACCCAAGGTTACCGCATAGGTCAAGAACAGGGGTGATTGGGACTCTGCAGCCTGAGTGAAGCCTCTCACGCCCTCTGCAGGCTACCTGCAGAGCAGATCGGGGCACGCCTCTTGGCTCAGGTCTCAAGGACAGCAGGATCAATGAAGCTTTGCCCCAGGTCAGAGCATTTGAGGGATCTTGTCTGGAATGGTGTAGGGCCAGCCTTGGCATTATAGAGTGGGGTCCTCTTCTGTCCTGCAACTAGTAACAGAGGCCTCATGCACAGCATCCTCCTAGCCCTCTGCTATGGAAACAGGAAGGACTTGCACTAGTCCTGCAGGTCAAAGCAATTACCAGGTGACCTAAGAGCGCAAGGGCAGGAGTGGGTGATGGTAATGGCTACAGCTGGGGATGGAGAAGCCCAAAGGTGATGGACGCAGCCCATCCCATGGTACACTATGTGGAGTGTCCATGTCTCTAGAACGGTGGTGGCAAAAGATGGAATTAAGGTGGATGGGGGGGCACCTGTGGTTGGGGTTTGGCGCCTGCCTTCGGCCCTGGGTGTGATCCTGGAGACCAGGGATCTAGTCCCACATTGGGTTCCCTGTATGGAGCCTGCTTCTCCCTCTGCCTGTGTCTCTGCCTCTGTGTGTGTGTGTGTGTGCGTGTGTGTGTGTGTGTGTGTGTGTCTTTCATGAATGGATGAATAAAAACTTAAAAAAAAAAAAAAAGTGGGTGGGGGCCTGAGCATGGTGTGCATGTGCATGGGTCCATGCACCAACCCACACATGTGCACACACACATATTCATAGGCAGAATCAAAGTGTCATGATCCCTAGGACAGGTATGCATATTCCCCCACAGCAAGATAAAATCACACACCCTGAGCCATGCTGGTAAACAGACACACAGAAGCATGTTGGCTCCCAAATGTGTACACTCAGAGAAGTAAACATTCACCTGGAGATGTGCTTACACAGGCACACATGCTGAGAACATTTGCTCTTCACTAGCTCCTCTTAGCAACCAACCTGAGGCTGCCCATATCTCTGGATTCTGCACTAACTGCCTCCCTGACCTCCTGGCCTCCAGTCTCGGCCTTCACCCAGGAGCCACATGATTCTGATCCTGACCCTCTCCTACATGGAAGTTTCAATGGCACCTCGTTGCCTCCAGCATTCATTAAGAACTCAGACCTGGCATTCAAAGCCCTGGAAAATTGGGTTCTTCCATCTATCTGGCTGTCTCTCCCATTCCTCCATCCTCCCATCCTCTCACCATCCCTGCAGTGTTTCTCCTCCAGACCAATCCAATCCTCCTCCGTGTTACCAAGATCACTACTTCACTATCACCTTCAGAGATGTCCCAGATAGAGGAGGTTACTGGCTCTGAGCAAACCCATCTCCTTTTCTGTCCTCTTTTGGGGCATTTGGCTGTGTCCAGTTTGCATGAGAGAGACTGGGGACGTGCCTCGCCTTGCCCACTGCACAGTAGGCTCCCCACAGCTCATTTCCTGTCTGTCTGAGATTCTGGTACACACTAGGACCTCTGGAAGGGTATGTAGGGCAGGTGAGTTAGACTACTGCACCCTCTCATCTCTTCCTGCCTTGGCTTCCTTCTTCTCTCTTATTTTTGATGGGTCTGGCTCTCTCTGGTAGAGAAGGTTCCCTGGAAGTGAAAGGCCTCCTCCCCCTCATGCTGGAAGGATTTGGGAAGGCCTATCAGTCACCCCACTGCCTGGGAGCAATCCCCAGACTAAAGAGAGCCTGTGGGGTCACTAAGTCCTTCCCTTCTGTGTGCAAGCACAGGGTTGGTCACTAGCAGATCTCAGAGACAAATACAGATTGTCCTACTACACTCCTCAAATCTTTCAGGAATCTCTGGGGAACTTTGATCTTGGAATATCCTTCCTCAGGCAGCCTGGGTGGCTCAGCGGTTTAGCACCGGCTTCGGCCCAGGTTGTGGTCCTGGAGTCCTGGGATCGAGTCCCACATCGGGCTCCCTGCATGGAGCCTGCTTCTCCCTCTGCCTGTGTCTCTGCCTCTCTCTCTCTCTCTGTATCTCTCATGAATAAATAAATGAAATTAAAGAAAAAAAAGGAATATCCTTCCTCATGCTTGACTTCAGCAGATAGAGAATTGTAGCGTTTAGAGAGACTTTAGCCGATCTCTTGTCTTACCCGGAGTCATGCCCTCCTCCCATGCTATGCCAGCCCCTGGAATGTCTCCAAGGTTGGGGAGCTCATTCCTTACAAGTTCTCCTTGACTCCTATGATACATCAGCTGACCCAGCTCAACCCTCAGAGGCCACAGCAATCTCCAACGTCTTCCAAGACTGGCCTGAATATCACAAGCAAATGGCACAGCCCTGTTTGTTCACTCAACCATTCTCCACAACATGGATTCCATGCCCTTGCCCTTCCCTGAATGCCTATCCGTTTGCCATACCTTTCTAAATCCAGTGGATGAAATTAGCCCTGCTACCAGGGCCAGTCTTCCCCCCTACCTATGACTCAGCACTACCTGAGGCTCTCAGCCCTCCCTGCTGGCTCTTGTCTGAACCCTCCCACCTGACTTATTTCCATGGTTCTTTGCTCCATTCCCAAGGCACCCAAGAACTCCTGGCAGGGAGGTGTCTCTTACCCCCAGGGACAAAAGCTCTGGGTTTGGACTAAGGTAGACCAGGACTCAACCACATGTTCAGCTGCTGATTCTATATGAGCTGAGGCAGAGAGCCACACCCCTCTGAGCTCCTCTTCCTTCTGAAATGAGGAAAGTCACTCCTTCCTTGCTGAGTGCTATGGGGATTGAATGGAGTAGTAGACCTAAAGCCCCCAAGATAGTGCCTCACCCAGAAGCTCATTAAACATCACCCCCATCCAAGCCCTCCCACTGGGGAGCCCAGCGATGCCAGCCCCCTTCCAATCCTGGGTGGAATGAATTCAGCAAGCATCTGTGCAACCCTCTATCAGGGGCTCTGCTAAAAGCAAGATTCATAATGTCTAATGTGTTTCTTTCAACTACTAATTTAATAATTCTGCTAAAAAATGAGCTCATTTGGCCCTCAATTTGCTTCCCAGAGGCCTAACTCCTATTGCTCACGACTTCATTAACTCCCAGACATACACATTCTCCCCGCTACCCCTTGTTTTTAAGGAAGCAAGACTGCATTTGATCAATTGTAATAGTTCTGGCTCCTCTTCCCTGCCCCTCCTTGCAATGCCTCTCCTTGGGAAGATCACGGAAGGAAGGCTCTCCTCTGCCTTCTGGTTCCTCTTTCCTTTCCTCATCGGCTGAGAAAATGAGCTTTAGCCCATTGGACCATGATCTCAAGACCCAGGAGGACCAGTGGGTTCTGGTTACAAGAGCTCAGCTGAGTGTGAAGATGAGCTTTCATCACAAACTGTGTTCTTGCAATAGCACAATATAATGCACAGTTGTGAGTTTCATGGGACTGAAGATACTATACACTAGATGGCCAACTATATGTCAGGGATGCTCTAGGGCAGTGCAATTGTTTTGTTTTGATTTTTGAGGGATTTGACTTTTACTCCTAAAAGGTACCTTGTACCATGTTTTCCATCACCTTCTTAGCTCCAGCCTCACTAGCAACAGAATTTTAACTTTGTGTCCATGAATCCCGAAGGGATTGATGGCTGGGATTCAAGGGGGCACCAGTCCTCATGAAACCGAATGCAAAATGTTCTGTATATGTGCATGGATTCAAAGCTTTTTATCAGATTCCCAAAGGTATCTCTAGTCCAAAAAAAGATTAAGAGCCAATGCTATAGACTGGGGGTAGGCAAACTTTTCTGTAAAGTTCCAGATCTTTGAGGAAGATACAATCCCAACTACTCAACTCTGCTGCTGTAGTGCAAAAATGGCCATGAGGAATACGTCTACAAATGGACATAATTGTATTCCAATAAAACTTTATTCACACAAAAAGGCATCTGGTAAGTTTCAGTCCACAGAGCGCAGTTTGTTGAGTCTTATTATTGAAGGATTTCTAGTTTTGAGGAGGAGATTATGCTAGGTGCCCCTTCAGATGCTCTCCAATTCATTCATTCATTCATTCATTCATTCACACATTCATTCACTCAATTTATTATCTAAATGTATACTAAGGCCCTGCTGTAGCTAGGCCTCATGCTCAGTACAGAGAAAGGAATAAGACACCATCACTTCCCTCAAAGATTCTATAGCCTAGTAGGAGAGATCTGCACAGAGACAACTGTCATTTTGTATGATAAGGACCATGAGGCAAATTTGTACAAAAGACAGTAGTGACGAAAAAGAAACCCCACAGGGAATAAGGGAGAGGCCTAGACAGGTGCTGACAGACTAGGAGACCCCTGAGGCATGATCACAAGGAGGAGGAATTTTCCAAGTAAGTGACTGGGAGGGCATTCCGGGGAGAGGACCACAACAAATGCAAAGGCACTGAGGTATGAACTGTGTTTGGAAGTGTAAGACACACAGCCTAGAACTAGAGTGTGGGGTGCAGGTGGGTGTCAGAGGGAAGGGGAAGGTAGAGGAAAAGACAAGGTGATGGCCTTTAAAGCCAAGCAAAGGACTTTAGGTTCATACTGCAGATAGCAAGCACAAGTGCAATTTGTCCCCTCATCTCCCTTCTTCTGACATTGTTATATTTGGTACTAATTCAAGTTTTAATACTCCATGACTTTGATTTTCCCAGTTCAAGCCAAAGTACACAAAGTTGGATCTGGTGATGGAGGGATTGATTATCCTCCAAATGATTGAAAGACAAATCCATTTTGTCTAAATCAAGGAGTCCAGTATTCTCAATCTTCTCCTACCCAATCACAACCCACTCCCTGCCCAGTCACTTTCTTTTTTTATTATGATCTTTGTACTGATTGGATTAGGAGCTCAGAACAAGGATAGCACAAAGTCACCAGGAAAATGTCTGTAAAAATATAATCAAAATGAAACATTCCCATTTGTACAGCACATTACTAAGACAATATTCATGTACTTTTAAGACTTAAGAGGGAGCCCTTGGTTCTCCCCCAGGAATGGCTCCATTTACAGAGGTTTCTAATCTTTGAGGGCTATGGGTAAAGGCAGAGGCAGGAACCAGACAACATGCACTTACACTGACCTTTGACTTCATATGGGAAGCCCCAACCTTGAGGCAACAAAAGTGAATGCAGCAACCACCCAGTGCCGCCATAGACCATGCTAACTCTCCTTTCCTTCGCTGGTAACTTTCTACCTTGGATCTGGGATTTTTTTAAAGATTTTTTAAATTTATTTATTCGTGAGAGACACACAGAGAGGGGCAGAGACAGACAGAGGGAGAAGCAGGCTCCATGCAGGGAGCCGGATGAAGGACTCGATCCCAGGACCCTGGGATCATGCCCTGAGTCGAAGGCAGGTGCTCAACCACTGAGCCACCCAGGCATCCCAGGATCTGGGATTTTAAATCCTTATGCTATTTGTAAAGTAAAACAGTAAATCCCTTACTGTTTCTTATATAGTTGTTGGCTCCACTAGGGTAGGGACTGTCATAGAGCATGGGATGTTGGCAACGTCTTTGACTCTTTTATTGGTAAAGAAACCAAAACACAGAGGGGAGGATTGATGTGCCCAGGGTCACCCAGCAGGATGGTCACAGGGTCAGAACTGGAATTAAGATCATTTGCCCTGGAAAGAAAGACTTCCTGCCTTGTGCCTTAGTTTACCCTCAACACAATAAGAGAACAGCCAAGGATGCGGGAAGAAGCCATTTTCTCCCTGTCAATCCAAGGCCTGAGCAGCAGGGGCTATGCGGAGTGGGACAAATCTATGAGTTTGGGGAGAGAGATAGTCATTTTCTTTTTCTTTTTTTTTTTTTTTTGAGATAGTCATTTTCAAGGGAAAAGACACCCTCGATGTCACTAATGAGAAGCAAAACGAGGAAGAGGCCTTGGCCCATGTAAACCATTCCCTTAGCTCCAAGCAGGCTCCCCTCTGGGCTACCACCCCTTCACTCCACACCATCCCCTGGAAAAGACCTCTCCCCCCACCTGAGACAGGCTTGACCCATCCCCTACAGGTGTCTGGGCAACTAGGGGGGAGTGTCTCTTCAAAGACCTTCAGGTCCTGAGAGGAGTCCTCTGTGCATGTAAATCCAGGAGTGGAAGAAGGAAGAGGGGGCAGAGGGCCAGACTGGGGTATGGAACCCCTCACACCCACTGTCCTCTTTGTGGTAGACACAGCACCCCAGCCTGCTACCCCGTTTGGCTCCTCCCACCTCCTGTTCAAACAGGGGTAAAGTTATGTGGCAAGGTGACCCTCTCCCCTGTTCTGAGCTAGATGGGGAGGCTGGAGACTAAGCAATTAACACGCAGTCAGAAGTAGAGGTGCCCAGGGAAATTTCCCGCAGAAGCCAGCCTGGCAGATGAGGAGGCTCAGCAGGGGCGAGGCAGCGAGTGGGGGCAAGGCAAGGAAAGCCACAGGCAGCCGCCTTTGCACATTGCCCACTTCTTCTCTGGAAAGAAGCCACTCTGGTGAGGGTAGTGGGGCCAGGGAGAAGAAAGGTGTGGTGTCCTAGACAAAGGGGTCCTTCCCCCCAGGGCACTGGAGCTCCGGCTTGGCTTGGCGAGAGGGCTTTCCCGTCTGTGGCCTTCCCTGGGGAGGAGCAGCCGCTGGAGCCCCTGAACTCCCAGCTTGGGAGTCCGTCTCCCAATGGCCAGGAGCTGGCTCTGAGCAGCTCTTGGTGCTCTGAAGTCACGGCACACACCCACTACGGCAACGACAAACAAGCATCCCATATGGCAGCACACATGATGCATAGCGCTGCAGCAGGCACACACACCACACACACACACCACACACAGAGGAGTTCTACTACAGCCCAAGCTTCCCCAGGCCCCCTCCCACACGTCTGTCCCCAAGAGGAATCCCGGTCCTGGAGCCACCTTCTCAGAGGGGACTCTCCACTCCTCAGCCTCCCTGCTGCATGACTCATTCTCAGAAGACAAGATGGGGTGGCTCTGACCTCACTCCAAGCACAGGGCCAGGTGTCAGGAGACACAGGTCCCTGGACTGATCTGCAGCTCTCTGACTGGGAGACAGTGGTAGAGTGTGGGAGTGGGGTCAAGTCACCATGTCTCTGGGCCACAGTTTCCTCCTCCGTCCAATGGGATCATAGGAAGATTAAGAAGGAATAGCACCTACTTGTGGGATTGGGATGAGGTCTAATGAAAGCACTTTGTGAGGTGAGTGATCCCCAGACCTGGGAGCAAAGCCTCCCCTTCAGGCATGAGCAGACATCCCAGTGCCCTCTGCTGGAACCCCATCAGCCAGCCAGGTCTGGTCTGATCCCAATTCACCTCAAGGCAAAACCCTCATCCACAAAGTCCCTCTCATTCCAGCTTTGACTTCTATTCCTAACACATCTAACATTCATTCATCCATTCAAGAGTTAGGGAATCCTGGATGCAAGGCGCTGTGTATGATACTACGACTCGACACCCAGGACCAATGTATGGGGGTTGCCCCCAAACCATCATGCAATTTTCCAACACCAGCTAGGTATCTTAAACTCAACTCAATTCTAACACTATTTACCTGGAGATCGCATCAGCGCCTACCCCCCCTCCCGTGAAGGGCTTAGCCCTACAAAACTATCTCCTCCACTTCCCCACCCCTGCCCCACAGGTGTCACCTGTGCTTTGAACTGACCAGCTACAGATTGGAGGTTCCAAGGATCCCCCTCCTTGGGTTTGATTAATTCATTGGAGCAGCTCATAGATCTCAGAGAAACATTTTGCTTGCTGGGTTACTGGTTTATTTTGACAGAATACAACCCTGGAACAGCCAGATGGAAGAGATGCACAGGACCAGGTCCACAGAAAGGGAGAACTTCCATGCTCTCAGAGCATAACATTCTCCCTGGATCACCACATGTTCACCAACCTGGAAGCTCTCAGAGTCCACGTTTTTGGTTTTTATGGAAATTCCAATACATGAGCATGGTTGGTTAAATCATTGGCCATTGGCAATAGTGTTCAATCTCCAGCACCTCTCCTCCCCTCTCTCCGAAAGTTAGGGAGGGACTCAAAGCTCCAACCTTCTAATCACAAGGTTGGCTCTCCTGGTAACCAGCCCACTCCTTAAAATGAGTTAGAGGCTTTCCCAAAAGTTGCCTCATTAACATAAAAAGGACACCTTTTCACTCTAATCACTTAGGAAATTCTGAGAGTTTTAGGAAATCTCTGTGTCAGAAATGGGACAAAGACCAAATATATATTTCTTAGTATAAATCGCAATGTCACAAATTTTAAAATGGGCAGAGACTGCTCTTTGCTCTCAAGCAGCTCCTGGACCAACTCAGCATTCTCAGTCCTGGTTATCTGATAGTATCCAGGCCTGGGAGGCTTTTAAAATGCTGGCGCCTGGGCTCCATCTCCTGAGATTCAGAGTCAATTGATCTGAAATGGGGTCCAGGGAACCCAATTTTTAAAAAGCGCCCCCCCCAGGTGATTCTAAGGCACAGTTATTGCTGAGACCCACCCATCTGGTGGAAAAGTAGACCCACACCAAAAGACAGCATGGGACATTTTTACAATAGATGCACACACAATAATAAGAGCTAAATGGCTAAACTGAGCCCGTGTGTGTGTGTGTGTGTGTGTGTGTGTGTGTGTGTGTGTGCTTGATCAGCACTGTGCTAGTCCTATGTGAGCATATTTGATCTTCCCCCAAACTCAGGAAGGCATGCTCCAAGCACCCATTTTATAGAAGGATAAATAAATCTCAAGATATCAGTCAGTAACTTTCTCAGGGCAAGACTTCTCCAAAAAGGCGGCATTTGTGTTGACATTTGAAAGAAGGTAGAATTTTGCCCAAGACAGAGAAACAGGTGTTCTCAGCTGTGTCTGGCCATTAGAATCCATGACCTGGGAGGCTCTTCAGATGAGCAGAAGCATGGGCTAGGGGTGCAGAGACACTGCTGACGGGAACGGGGACACCCGAAGGGGACAAGTGGGAACTCAGATCACAGAGTCTGATGGAGGCTGCATTATGGGAAGAGAAACTTTTAGGACAAATCAAAGGTAGAACTATTGTCCTTGGCAGGTAGCAGTTCCTGGCCCCTTGTCATTATCCCCAGTGGTGGCAGGGATGAAAACAGAATGTCGAGATAGAGTCAGAGATGCTAGACCCTGCAGGAGTTTGTGGGGAGGAAGTTGAAATTATATCCTTAACTTTTTTGCAGCGGTGAAATGAAAACCAACCACATACTCTCTGTTCAGATGTAACAAAGTATGGAAGGGAGAGCATTGAACTGGGGGTCAGATGCCAAGTTCCAGACATTTTGCTCTCCTTGCCTGGTATGGGTCATCCATCAAAGGAGGGCAGGGATGGTTGTGTCTCAGGGTTTTCAAAGAGGGTGCTGGAGATCCAACGTCTCCAAGGGATGCTGGCGTGGAAAGAGTAAGTGGGGGTCTCCAGACCTCACCCCACTCCCCACAGGGCATTTCTACTTTTCCCTGTTTTACATATGGGCTGCCATGGAAATATTCATCAAACGACAGTTTCTGCAGCTCAAACAGTGTGAAAATGTAGCCTTGACTTCTAGTTAAAGACAGCTGTGTCATATTTCTTTCCTCAGGCCTCTTAAAATAATAGCAAACCCCAGGGGCTCAGGTAGAGTGAGAGTGACCATTGGAACTGGAAATGGGGGGATTACATGGAAATCTAAACAGAAATCATTGAGAAGGCTCCATAAGTCATAGAACTTCTCACTGCTACCCACTTTATTGGGGGAAAAAAGTGTTATGAATACAAAAGAATAGTTTAAAATGCCAACATGATGTCCAACTTTAAGAGCAGGAGACCAACCTACGCCCCTCCCCCCTACCCCAGGACTCCACACTGAAGTCCACCTTTCCACAAAATTCAACGCTAAACTGCCAATCAGCTTCTCAGTATCACACATGTATTTGAGAAGAGATCCTACCATGGACAACTGGTAACTAAGGTTTCCTGCCGGGTGCTAGGAATGGATGTTTCCAGGTGCTTCAAATGTGGTGACTTTTCTAATGCTCCCAATAATTCTTGAGGTAAGCTACTATTTCTGTTCTCATTTTACAGATAAGGACTCTAAGGAAAAAAGAAGCCAAGCCCAAGAATAGTCATCTAGTTAATAAGCCATGGACTTGAGCTATGGGCCTAAGGGGTCACCCCCGAGTCTATGTTTTAGAACACCATGCTGTGAGCTCTTATCACTAAGATAGAAATCAAGCAGAACAAAGGCAGGTGTATGACCCAGGAGGGAAAAGAAATGATGTAAAGAATTATAAACTGTTTTCTGAATGTAAAAACCTTACATTTAGAATATTAATTAGAATATTCTAATTAAGATAGAATGTATATTGCATTCATAAAATAGGAATAGAATACTACGAAAAAGGAAAAATTTGAGAACAGGAAAGAGCTCTAGAAAATAAAAAATGTGTGTGGGGTGCCATATGGCTCAATCAGTTAAGCATCTGCCTTTGGCTCAAGTCATGATCTCAGGGTCCTAGGATGGAGCCCCGCTTGGCAGAGAGTCTACTGCTCCCTCTCCCTCTGCTACTCCCCTTGCTTGTGCTCTCTTTCTTTCTCTCTCAAATAAATAAAACAAATCTTTAATGAAAGAAAGAAAGAAAGAAAGAAAGAAAGAAAGAAAGAAAGAAAGAAAGGGAGGAAGGGACTCCTGGGTGGTTCAGTGGTTGGACATCTGCCTTCAGCTCAGGATGTGATCACGTGATCTGGGGTCCTGGGATCAAGTTCTTCATCCGGCTCCCTGCAGGGAGCCTGCATCTCCCTCTGCCTATGTCTCTGCCTCTCTGTCTGCATCTCTCGTGAATAAATAAATACAATATTTAAAAAGAAAGAAAGAAAATGTAAAATGTGACATAAAACACACAACATGTGTTATAAGACAGTGTCCACCAAATGTAGAAAGTAGGTCAGTGTGGCATAGATGCATAGATGCACTGAAAAAATATATATATACAATTTAAAGAAGTGTGGCAGATTGCATTGATTGCCCTGATTCTTTGCTCATTCCAATATCCAAACTTTTTGTCACGTGATTTGGCAATTCACTCCACTAAAGGGATCTCTTGATTTGGGGTGCTGTCATCTGATTCGCTTTGGGCCATTAGTGGCCACAGGTGTGACCAAAGGCTTGAAAGCTCTTATGGAATTGAGCTCTTGCTTCTTTACCATCACTAGGCCAAGGACATGTCTGGACTAGCCCACTGCCCCACAGTGAGAGTGAGACACATGTAGAGCAGAGCTAACCTCCACCAACCAACCCCATCTTAGATCAGCCCCCAGTAACCTACTTCCAGGTGTATGGGGAGCCCAGGCAACACTGCCACTCAACCAAGTTCAGTCTAAATCCGTGATGCTCCACTATAGATCCGTGAGAGTAAGTACTTTTGTTTTCTTTTGTTTTAAGCCATCAAGTTTGGGGTTGGTTTGTTATGTAACATTATTGCAGCCAAGGTTAACTCAAACAGGTTGCCACCCAGGAGCTGGCACCCAGCTAACAGAGAAAAAGGAAGGAAAGGAATTATCAAAGAAATAATTCGAGTATATTTCCCAGCACTTAAAAACCTCCAGATCAAAGTCCCTACCAAGTACCCAGAACAATACATAGATCCACCCCAAGGCATCCTGTTGTAAAATGTCAGAACCTATAGACAAAGAGATGATCCTAAGACCTTTGGGGGAGGAGGGGACAGGTTTCATAGAAAGGACCATGAGTCAGGATGGCTGTGAGGCTTCTCAAGAGCAACACTGCATACTAGGTAACAGTAAAGCAGTACCTTTTAAATTCTTGGGAGAAATTGTTTTCCATAAAGAATTCTATACCTAGACACACAATTAATATAGAAGTTGAAAATAAATATTTTTTTTTAGATATGGAAGGATTCAAAAAATTCACTTGGCACACTTTTTTACTTAGTAAGCTACCAGATGATGTACTCTGGCCAATTTGGGAGGTGAATCTGAACTACAGAATCCAGGAAGACAGGAGATTCAGCGGAGGAGACTGGCAGAGGAAATTCGCAGGATAACAACTTTGCGGCAGGTCTACAGAGTAATAGGTCAGACTGGTCCAAGGAATTCAGGGCTCCAGGAGGGAAGAACCCAGGGAAACAGGAGGGATTGAAAGAGGAGTTGATATAAGGCAATGTTTGTGAACAAATGCTGATAATAATGCTATGGCAGATCTGATGCACCATTTGGAAAAAAAAATTTAAAAATCAACATAATTGAAAATATGAGGTGCTTGTTACCTCTGGGTATATTTTTCCAGGTGGTTAATACTAGATGTCAATGGTAGACAATAAGAGTTTATTTCTCACTCACATGTGATCCCATACGAGCCAGCCAGTCCTCCCTTTGGAGGACCCCATGGAACCCAGAGCCTGCAGAGTCTCCTCACAAGGGAAGCCAGAGCTGGAAGAGGCAGACAGCCTCTTCACTGCCTTGGCTCAAAGGGAGAACTCTAGCCCATGACCCCTACCTAACTGAAACAGAAACAGAGAAATGGATGGCGCAGACAGGTCATCCTAAGGGCACCAACTTTCTTTGCCACAACAGAACAAAAGTATGAGAAAGAAAATCATAATCCATTGCTTGCATCTCAAGTGAGCCACATTTACATCATCATCATAGTGTTCTAGACTTGACTAAAATGTACAGTATATCTATATAAAGAGAAAGGGACAGAAGTGGGGTGGGTCTCAGAGCGAAATCCTTGCCTACCATAGTGGGAAATCAATAGATGGTATCTACAACTGATAAAGCAAGAAACAGCATTGTACTCACATTACTTAAAAATACGAAGGCACACAGCAAACAGAATGCTGAAAGAGCTAAAAATATGCTGTCCCTGTGAAAAGCAAGAGTAGAAGTAGGAAGGGTGGGGAAAGACTGTGCTTTTTTATTATAAGCCTTTTGATATTTAAAAAAATTTTTTTTGATTTGTAGATGCATTATTTGGACAATTTTTAAGGCAAACCAAAAACAAATGCTAAAAATAAAATCCCCTGCACTTGCTAATCATTAAGGACTGCTCAGTTCTGACCTTCTAAAGTTCTTGAATTCTAAGCATCCAGGGGAGAAGGCTTGTGTCATTGTTGAGATTTGTCTGAATGCAAACTGTCACAGGCCCGGGTCAGAGAAGTCAAAACAGAGAAAAGTCCTCATGTCGTTCTGAGCATGTGAGATCTTTGTGAGATCTCGCACTTGAGCCACAGCCAAGGGGATCTGGAATGGCCGAGACCTGATCCTGGCACCAAGGAAGCTTCCGGAGGCCCCAGGAATCCCATCAGTTCTGGCCTCAGCCTCCCTGGGACTCTGGGGAAGAACAGGGCCAGTTATGCCCTACGGCCCCATGGCAGGTACAGTGGGCACCAGCTATAATGAGAAGTGACAGGTACAGTTGCTGGAAAAACATCCCGGCCTAGAGCTCAAGCTGCCCAGAGTGGCTGGAGGCTTCTCAAGCTGTCAGGAAGGTCCCCACACACTTTGATGCCACAGCCAATCTGGTCTTGAGCATTAGCATCTCATTAGTGCAGGCTGAGGCCAACCTGGGGCCTGGGGCCCAGCCCAGCTTTGGGTGGAGGAGAAACTGAGACCCCAAGTGGACAGAGGGGAAGAGGCCAACAGTTACATCCCACTCCATAGCCCTGTCTGGCATCAGAGGAAACCCAGCTGAGCCCGCCCTGTCTGGGCAGACATGCCTCTGCCATCCAACCAGAGCACTCTCCCTTATATCACAAGAGAATGAACGGAAGCCCCTAGAGGCCAAGCATCTCACCTAAGCAGTCAGGTCATTCCTGGCTTCAGACCCTTCAGAGGCTGCAGATGACATCAGCAGTGGTCCTCCAGAGCTCAGCCCCTGCCTCCTGCTCCAGCCTCACTGCTTCCTAGCCCTGGTCCTAGCTCCACTGTCTCTTCCAGGTGAGGTGAACCTAAGCCACACTCACTTCTGGACAAGTAGGATGCCACCTGCTGAGGAGAACCTGAGGCCAAGAAAGGGTTTTGTTTATGTTCCGGGGCAGGTTGGGGGGGGGTCCCCAACCATGCTTGCAAATCCTTCTTTTGGGGATTTATCCCCATCTGTCCCCTGCCAACAAGAAAAGCAGTCAGGGTGCTCTGGTCCCCAACCCTCATGGGGGGAGGGGGCCTGAGGGCTCACTCCTTGCCTCCATGCAAAATGCACCTGGACCACCCCCAACCAAGTGCCAGTCTCTCTGTTCAGGGGAGGGGCAGGAAGGATGGGTCAGCTCGCGGAAGAGGGAGAGGCTCAAGGGCGCATGACTTCGCTGGGCATGGGAGACGGGGGTTCTAGGCCCTGTGACTGGCTGCTTCATTACCCCAGGCCAGTACCTCCTGTCTCTAGCCTCAGTCCCCCTAACAGAGGAGGGCAGGGTGGTGCCAGCTGTGACACTCTCTCAGAGCCCTTCCCGCTGCGATAGGCTGGTTCTGGGCTCCCTCTTGGTACCCATTTCCACAGAAACCAAGATGAGTGGAGCTGAAAGGTCACTGGCTCCATCCTCCGTTCCTGGGCAAAGCAGCCCTTGAGAGACTGCAGAAAGCTGCCCAACTGCACAGACTCCAGGAGCCGGGCCGAAGAAATGGGTTTGGGAGACCTTCCATGCAGATGCCTCCCACGGCGCCCCTCCCTGTGGGGAACTTCTCCCAGAAGCATGCTCCCGTAAACAGCGGGAGAGACGCTCCATGCTGAGCACCAGACAGCGGATGGATGAGATAATCATAAATCCACAAACTGCAACAAGATAAAATTATCATTATATGAAGTTAAATTATTAATTAGCACCTCCAAAAAAAGACCAGCACCACCTGGTCTTGAATCCTGGAAGCTGTCTTTCTGAAAGCAACAGAAATATCAAAATAGTTTATCAGTACTCCACCTCGTGGGTGTGCTACCCCCATGCCTGTGGCTGCCAGAAGCCCGATGGCTAAGGGTCCAGCCAGGCAGGCCCAGGCGGACCAGGATGAGCCAGTTTAGATCAGCGACTCAGGGGACCCACTTTTATGGCTGGGGAAACCGAGGCAAAGAACTAAGTAACAGTGCCACAGAAGCTGGATCGGGTCAGACTAAGGAGTTTGTATGCTGCATTGGGAAAGGGTAAGTCCTGAGTCGGCCTGATGGTCTAAGGACTGGGGACACTCACCCATGTAGTAAAATTCAACCGAGTACTTACTCAGCGCCTAAAATCCAGAGAAGCCATCATTCCTTGCCTGTGAGGAACAGAGTATATGATAGGCTGGACCAGTGGGTCAGCTGTTTCTTCTGTCTACCTCACCCCACCTGACATAGGATTTATCCCTTTTATCACCATCACTGTCCTCATCACCCCCTACCACCACCAACTCCTACAACCCATGTGTGTTCATTAAATCCTGGAACCACTGCAGCTTAATGAGGGAGGAGGAGCTTGTAGAAGCACCTTTCTAACCAGGGCATCAATCCTCTCGATGAAATGCCTGGTGAATCGTGGCCCAATGGAACACTCCTGGCAATAAGGAGCTTACTCACTGCTCCATAAATCAGCCCATTGCCTCTCTGGAGAGCAATTTCTCACTCATTCATTTATTCATTCATTCAGGAAGCATTTACCAAGCATCTACTAGGAGCCACCTTAGGACTCCTTCTTGGAGAAAAGAACTATTTTCTCTTGCTGAGAGAAATACGACCCCGTATCTCTTTCCAGAAAGCTCTCGGATGATGGGAGAGGCAAACAAGTAACCAAGCCGTGAAAACACAGTGTGGTGTGTAAGTAGATCATGTGAGACACTCCATGCCATGTTGGAGGCATGATCTAGTCCACTCTGCACGACGATCTGTGGGTGGCAGGCACACTTATCCTCACCTGACCGATGGAACAAATGAGCACAGAGAGGTTAAGGAACTTGCCCAAGGTTATTCAGCTGCGAGGCAGAGGGATCAGCATTTACACGCAGGTTGTCAGACTCCTGAGCCATGTCCCTGGCCCCTCGGACAGAATGTGTCATCCCCTCGCTGGAACATAGGCCTGGCAGTCCACCCTCAGGCCGGAAGCCTGATAGTAAGCTAAGTGTGTGTCTCTGTGCTTCGGGCTTGGGAGCCTCTCACGGAGGCACACGGCTCCCTGGGGCTCACAACTGGCAGATGACTCTGGATCCAACAGAACGTGGGTTTCAGCTCAGATAGAGATGGGAACAGAGATCTCTCTGTCTTCCTCGTGCACCTTCCACGTGGCCCCAAATGGGACGAACTGCATGGCCCAGACTCTCCTCCGGCCCCAATATCCGCCCTGGCTCCAGCCAAATGAGGCCTGAATAATTCATGGCCAATGCACACGGTCCAGGCCCAGAACAGCTTTCCGGTGGCCAAATTGGAGAGGGAGGTGGAGGCCAGGGCAGCTGGACCTGGGAGGAGGCTGTGGTGGGGTTTTGAGAGCCACTAACAGCCAGGAAGAGTAAACAAGGTTCGATGAATTATTCAGCCAGGCAGCTGCTGATGCAGCCTGGGGGTGGCCATGGCATGACAATGTGCTAAGTCTGACGTCATCACTCACCAGGGGGCAGCCCCAGGGGCCGGTACAGGGAGCTCGGACCAGAGCCAGAGGGCAAGGGGTAAGCGAGAGAGATAAGTACAGCCCCGCCCCACCCAGGAGAGGGGCAGGAGCCAGACCGAGCAGAACCTGAGTCCCAGGCTGGGCCTGCCCGGAAGCCCAAAAGCCGGTGGGGAAGGTAAGGCCCAGGGAGAAGGGCAGGGCCTCTGGAGGCTGGTCAAGCTGGTGTCCCTGCAGAACCAAAGCCATGCAGCCTTGGGGAGACCACTGAACCTTGTTGCACCTCAGTTTTCTCAACTGGAAAATGGGAACCAGGAGCTGGCCAGGATAATCACTGCACCACAGTCTGAATCCCCCATTCCTGGCCCGGCCCCAAGCCCACTGCTGTGCACACGGTGGATGGCAGGGCTTCTTCCATCCCTCAGGTTGGCAAGGCCAGCTCTCTGGGCCTTCTGGAGTCTTTTCCATCCCTCCCTGCTGTCTTTCCACCCCACATCACAGGGCATGCAGGAACTCTGCTGGTGACCCCTGCTGTAAATGTTCACCCAGGGAGGACGTCCAGATGTCTGCAGATCTGGGGCGCCCGGGTGGCTCAGTCTTGCTAAGCGGCTGCCTTCGACTCAGGTCATGACCTCAGGGTCCTGGAATGGAGCCCCTTGTAGGGCTCCCTGCTCAAGGGGGAGTCTGCTTCTTCCTCTGCCCCTCCCCACTGCTGGTGCGTTCGAGCTCTCTCTCTCTCTCGCTCTCTCTCATTCTCTCAAATAAATAAATAAAATCTTAAAAAAAAAAAAAAAAAAAAAAAAGAAGAAGAAGAAGAAGATGTCTACAGATCCTCTGCTGAGCCCCGGGCCAGCAGCACAGGCAAGAGGCTTGGAACTGGGAGGGACCACATTCCTCCACTGATTGCTGTGTGATTTTCCACCTGCCCCTTTCCCTCTCTGGGCCTTAGCGGCGAGACCAGTAGGTCCCTCAGATTCCTGGGGCTCTGACCTCAATGACAGTAGGTCAGTAGATGGGAAGGGCTGACCGACTGTCCCCTCCAGCTGGGGTTAGCGGTGGTAGAGGCTAAGCTTTCCTGGAATTGGCAGGGTGGGAGTCAGGTCTTCCTTCAGAAGGTTCCAGTTCTCTCTTCTCCTGAGAGTACTGTGCTCTACCCATAAGGGTAAAACAGTAACCACCAGTGGGAACAGAACCTCTCCTTCACAGCACAGGGCTCACAGCCTCACCAAGCAGGATGTTTCCCATGATTCTGACTCCCCAGGTAAGGATGGAGCAGCAGCCACTCAAATAAGCTGGGCGCTTGGTCCAGGGCCACACAGCCATCAGAGAGAGTCCGTCCTGGAATCCCAGACCAGGCCTGCGGGCTCCATCGCCCATGAGCATGGCTGGCTTCTAAAGCATAATCACTCATTTAGTCACTGACTTTGCTAGAACCAAATGCCCCCTTTCCTCCCCAGCACAGCTCCAAGCAGGTGGGAGGCTGCCCCAGGACTCAGATCATTCCCCAAACTTGCCTGGGGTCCAGCCCTGGCTCTGGACCACTTACCACCTGCGTGCCCTTGAGGGAGTCTCTTACACTGTCTGAGAGGCAGTCTCCTGAGCTGGAATGTTGGGGTAATGATGCCTCCATGTGGCTGTGACGGGCTTGCACTTTGTGATCAACCCTCAGGTGGCAGGGGCAGCTCAGGACAAAACTGGCGAGAGCAGAGAGGAGGTGGCCTGGGTAAGGAGACAGGGGCCGGCTGGATGGGAAAAGGGAGGAGGGCCCTCTGGGCAGAAACCCAGAACAGCTGCCTAAGTGCTCAGTAATACATAAGTGATATTGGCTACCACCTAATGTTTGCACAGTGCCGGCCAGCTGGGGTGGGAGGGGACGTTTATTAGAGACCCAGCCATCTCTTGGTGTCACTCTCATATTGAACCTTATGCCTCCCTAATGAGCTCAGGGTGACGGGCTGACCCTCAGGGCCCAGGGCCTTCCCCGGAGCTGAAGGATGAAGGCCTTGGGGGTGGCTGTCCCCTTGGGTCCTCAGCAACGCTGACTCCTAGGGGCAAATGGCGCAGGCTCAGCAGGGACTAGGGTGCCCCATGCCTTTCCAGTCATGGCAAGGACACAGAGGAAAGGTGTGGGGTGTTCCTGTCTGGGCGGCCTGGATGCCTGAATTCCCATCCACTCTTCTTGCAGTGCTCCTGGTCCCCAGGGCCGTCATCTACCCACCTGTAAAGCAGAAGACCTCGGAGCTAGGGGAACCCTGGTCCTGCCTCCACCAGAGGGAGCGGGTAAACACACACCCCAGGAACTGAGGCTGCCTCAGAAGGGGACGAGCAAAGCCACAAGGGTCCCAGGAGTTCTGCTGCCTCTTCTCAACCATACAGGAGGGTAAATTGAGGCCCTGAGGTCTCAGAAAGAGAATGACTCACCTGAGATCACACAGCAAGGCCTAGGCTCTCCGTGTCGTGCTCTTTCCACACCATCCAGTTCCATCCTGCTGGGGCTTTGGAGACCGGAGGAAAGGGCTCTGCCTCCAGACCTGAAAGCTTAGGATGGGGAAGGTTCCCGGAGCCCCAGGGAGCTAGAACACATGCGGCCAGGAGAATGCCCACTCACCTACCCAGCTGGCCATGTGGCTTCAAGAGCCCCTGCGTCTCTGGGCTCTTGTGCCCCTGTCTACAGAATTACTGTGCCTCTGTGAGGCATTCCCAGAGCTGCCTTTGAAGGTACTAGAGGCACTCACCGAGAACCCCGTGTTCTAATCTTGACTAGGCTACCAATTCACATGACACCAGCAGAAAGAAGGGTCCCATTTCCCTGTCCATAAGCAGGCGTGTGTGGTTTCTGAGCTTCCTCTTGTGTCTAAGAGTCTATGGCCAGAAATAGTATGGCGGTTCATTAAAAGATTAAAAATAGAATTACCGTCTGATCCAGTGATTCCACTTCTGGGTAGGGACACGAAAGAATGACGAAGCAGAAACTCGCATAGGTATTTGCATTCTCATGTTACAGCGGCAGCATTGACAACAGCCGAGAGGTCGAAGCAACCCAAATGCCCACTGACAGACGAATGAGTAAACAAAATGTGGTATGTCCATACGATGGTAGAGTATTATTCAACCCTAAAAGGAAGGACATTCTGCTCCATGCTACAACGTGGATGACATGAAGACATGATGCTAAATAAATAAGCCAGACCCACAAGGACAAGTACTGTATGATTCCACTTATAGGAAGGACCTGGGTAGTCAAATTCATAAAGACAAAGTAGAATGGTAGTTTCCAGGGAGTGGGGGCAAGGGAGACACAGAAAGGGTTTTTTTGTTTTGTTTTGTTTTGTTTTGTTTTTTAAAAGATACTTATGTATTCATGAGAGACCCACACAGAGAGAAGCAGAGACACAGGCAGAGAGAGAGGCAGGGGAGCCTGATGTGGAACTCAATCTCAGGACCCCGGGATCATGACCTGAGCCAAAGGCTCAATCACCAATCACCCAGGTGCCCCCAGAAAGTTTTTTTTTTTTTTTTTTTTTTTAATGGATATAGAGTTTCAGCTTTAGAAGATGACATGGTTCTGGAGATTGGTTTCCCGGCAGTGCAAATGTACTTAGAGCTACTAAACTATACATTTCAAAGTGGCTAAGATGGTAAATTTTATGTTGTGTATTAACTACAATTTTTTTAAAAAATGTAAACCAAAAAAGAAACTATGACCAGGAGCTCAATGCAGGGGTCCGCCACATGTTTCTTACCAAGCATATTTCCTTTAGAAGGAGGAGGAGGGGGAGGGGGAGGAGGAAGAGAAGGAAAAGAAGATACCAAGAAAATTTGTTCTGTAAAGGCCATTTCTGCACAGCCTTTTATGTCATGGAGAATCCTCTCTGAGCATGAGGAAGCCCCCCTCACCCAGCAGCCCCACAGTAGCCATACAGTTTGGCAAACCGGGCTCATAGTCTCCTCACAGTGCAGTACACGTTGAGCCTGCACCCTACCTCCGGGTGTGAAGTGAGCACATGAGATGGTCTTTTCCTGCTCCTGGCGGAGTAACAGCCTGGGTCAAGGCCCCCCATGGGTTAGTCCCAGGAAAACTGCAGATTCACACTCAAGGATGCCCTCAAGGATGCCCTGGGCCCTATCAGAGCTAGTTTCTCCCTCTCTCTGACCTTCCATGTCCCACTCCCTTGGCTTCTCAGCTAATCCCGTGGTTCCACTTCCCAACCAACAAGACGTAAAGGGTGAGCTCCTTGAGGGAGGGATGGAAGGAGGGATGGACTGTGTCTTGTTCAAGTTATCTTAACCTGGTGTCAGCACTGGCCCCCAGCCTGGCACACCACAGTAGTGGGGGAAAAATTGTGAAAACAGAGTGAGAATAGTCCTACAACATATCTCCATGTCATATACCCAGATGGAAATGTTAAGTCCCACAGAATGTGAATCGCCCACCTGGGCCACTTTGGACAGGGGCATCTTATCTACAATCTCTCAGAGTTACAGGCATAGGGAGTACTCACTGTGCCCCACACACTGCCTGGTGCTTTCCATGCTAATCTGTTAAAAATCCTTCTAAGAGCCTTATAGAGTAGGCACTGTTACTGTGGCCATTTTCCAGATAAGGAAGTAGAGGCTCAGAGAGATGAAGGCACCTGTCCCGGTCCCCATGCTGCTGAATGACAGCTAGGATTTGAACCTCGAGATGTGAGTGTCCCCAGCAGCAGCAAGTGCTGTGTGAGTATGCCTGCCTCCTGGGAGCAGGTGGGCACAGGGGCTGCTCTCCAGGCTCCGCCCTGCCCTCAGCCTCCACGAGGAGTGGGCCGGTGCTAGCTCTCCAGGTTAGCCCCCCGATGGCGGACTGTTGGGCTGGCTGAGTGCACAGCTGCTGCTGCTGCCTTGGCAATTCTCCGAATTAGCTCCGCAGCTCACTGACCTGTTGGAACAGTAAAGCCAACTGCAGAAGTTGGGGGTGGGGAGCTCTGTCCCGCATGCACCCACCTGTCCTTCCACTGCCTCCGCAAAGCACCTGCCCCTGCCTAGGGGGCCCTGAGGGGAGACCCTGGCTGGAGGGGCCAAGCCAGTGGTCTCTGGGCCCCTCAAAGGGCTGGATTCCTGGCAAGTCAGAGCAGAGGGGGCAGGCTTGAGAGATTTCCTCCTGTCCCTCTCCAGGCGGCCTTGACTGTGCAGTGGACCTTCCCCAGCCCTCCAGGAGGATGGTGCACGGCAGGCATTCTCAGCAGTACTGACAGGGAGCCCCAGATAGTAGGCTGGGGTCCACCCAGAAGGCTAACTGCTCACCTCAGCTCCAGGGAGGCCAAAGCTGGGGCTTTCAGGGAAACTGAGGTAGGGCTGTCTGCCCAAGCAGGCACCTGATTCTGAGCACAGGGCTTAGCACAGGGCTTAGCACAAAGCCTCTGGAGGGACACATACCATGGGGCTTGATCCTTGTCCCTTGGGAGGGATGAGACCAGCACAAATGGCACAAGTCCAAGGCAGAAGGAGAAAAATCGATCCCTTGTGTTGGTCCAGGGCTTGGAAATTTACAAAGCACTTTCACAGTCTCAATTACTCCCCGAGCAATCCTGAGATATTGGAGCACCCAGTGCTTACTGCGCTCGAAATTCCAGGCATTTTTCTTAATGTTCTACGTGTATTATCTCATTTCACCCTCAAAACATGTCACAGATGAAGACACTGAGGCACGGAAAGGTTGAGTAACTCTGCTAAGGTCATATGGATCCTCAGCAGCAGAGCTGGGATTTGAGCCCAGGCAGGCTGCCTCCAGAATCCAGGGACTGTTTCTAATGGTGCTGGGCACTTGGCGAGTATTCCTACTCATAATAACAGAGAGGAAACAGAGACGCACTTCAATCAACCACCCGAGGCCTCATAGCCAAAGGTGAGTGCAGGATCTGAACCAGACTCACCTGTGGTCCCACTCTGCATGCAGTTGGGGAACAGAGCTGGGGTTTGAGCCAGGACCCTCGGATTTGGAATCCAAGGAAGAGGGACACCTGGGTGGCTCAGTGGTTGAGCGTCTGCCTTTGGCTCAGGGCGTGATCCTGCGGTCCTGGGATTGAGTCCCGCATTGGGCTTCCCGCAAGGAACCTGCTTCTCCCTCTGCCTGTGTCTCTGCCTCTCTCTCTCTCTCTGTGTCTCTCATGAATAAATAAAATCTTAAAAATAAAATAAAATCCAAGGAAGACACAAGTTCAGAGCAGAGAGAGAAATTCTGTTGTGTTAACAAATCAGGAAATAGTTTCTGAGTGGGGGAAGCACTAAAGCACAAAGGCACCAGAGCGGGAAATGGGAGCAGTGAGGAGTTCAGTTTGGCTAAAGGCAGGACAAGTGTGGAAGGATGGCCCAGATAGAAGGAGAGATGGGTACACGGGAAGCCTTTACCACCTGACCTTAGGCAAGTAACGTCACCCTCCATGCCTCAGCTTCCTCAACTGGAAAATGGGGATGCCAATAGTATAGACCTCATAGGGACTTGGGGAGCATAACAGAAAACACGGAGAAAGTGCTTAAGCCCCTACTGTGTGCTGGCCCTAGGCTAGCAGCTTAATGGAATATCATTTATATCACATTCACTTTTTTTAAGATTGTATTTATTTATTTGAGAGAGAGAGAGAAAGAGAGAGAGCATGAACAGGGGAAAGAGCAGAGGGAGAAGCGACTGCTGAGCATGGAGCCGGACCCAGAGCTCCACAAGGGGCTCCATCCCAGGACCTTGGGGTCACGACCTGAGCCAAAGGCAGATGCTTAACCAACTGAGCCACCCAGGCATCCCTATATCACATTCATTCTGAAAGGCAAGCATTAGTAACCACATTTGACAAATGAGAAGACTGAAGCTCCATAAGAGCAACTATCTCAGCCAAGGTCTCAGAACAACCAAAGAGTGAAGGGAGGATTTGAACTCCAGCTGAAAATCCAGGAGAGGCTTGCCCAGGGCATCAGGGCATGTGGACCTGCCCGGTAAGGGCAGTCAGTGGGGAGTCCTTGAGATTTTAGGAGGTTTGCAGTGTACAGGCCAGTAGCCAAGGCTCTCCTTGGCTCAGAAAGTGAAGCTTTGCAAGCACCAGCCCATCTCTTCACCTGCCACTCCTCATTTGTGCACCGGAGACACTTCTTCCCATCCGGGTGCTAAGTAAATAAAAACAAAAATGCAGCTTAATTAAGACCGTGGAAAGCAGGTGCTGTCTCCTGCCAGCAGAGAGAAGATGAGAGTAATCAGATCAAAATGGAGGCAGATGTTCAGAACTGGGCACAGATGCTCCCCTCAAACCCAGGCTCCTGGCTGCCATCCCTCACCTATCTGCCCAATGAAGTGGGTGAGCGGTGATCAGTGGTCAGGCCCGGGAGGGGCGCCCAGCCTGATGAGGAACCGCTGGGCGCTGGGCAGCTGGCACCCTCTGGGGATGCATCCCACCCCCACCCCCACACCCACCCCCTTGGTAGCTTGGAGTACAGGCTCTGGAGCTAGACTGGAATTGAATCCCAGTCACTTTCAGCTATGTAACCCTCAGCAATAACTGCTCTGTGCCTCAGTTTCCTTATCTGGGAAATAGGGATGCTACTAGCATATATCTCCTAGGGCTTGAGGGAGGATAAAATGGAACAGTACTGCATGCTTAGAACAGCCTCTGAAATAGAATGAGTGCTGTGTGTGCTATAGCCATTATTATCACCACGATTATTCAGACACATGGCTCGTCACCAACAAATAAAGTCCCAAGTCCTCCCTATCAGGGCCAGACCCTCCCTTCTGGCTCATCCGTAGCTTGGCGTCCACACTTCCCCACGCGGGACATAGTTTACACCCTAATAGAACCTCCTTCCCTAGACATGCCTCGGGTCCTGAAGGCCTCCCTGCTTTGCACATGCTCCTCATCACGCCATGTCCTTACACTCTCTCCCTCATTAACGGGGTTTTCCTACTCATCCTTGAAGACTCACTTCTGGGGCCTCTTCTGTGAAGATTCGCAGTGGCCTCCCTCCAGACCTTTCACTTCCTCCGTGGCCTCTAACCTCCGGCATATAGCCCTCCTCCCAAACTGTGCTGTGGTTACATGGTCCGTGTGCATTCTGGTCCTTCACCAGAATGTGTGCCTCTGAGGGGAGGCCTGTGTCCACCTTCATGTCCACATCCACTCCCCTGGGGCGAATACAGCAACTTCCACAGCTAGACATTCATAATATGGGAGGGGGTGGGGCGAGAAGACAAAGGGTAATGGCCCTACTCTGCAAAGAAGGGTCTCAAGGTCCAGGAAGAGGAAGGGGGTCCAGAGGCAGTTGGGAACCTAGAAGTCCCCACCATGGCCCTAGCCTAAGGCATCTGAGAAGTTCAGAGACCTAGATAAATAGAGTTGAAAGTCATTCAGGAATCAACAAGCCTGACTCTCCCATTTCACAGATGGGGAAACTGAGGCCCAGAGAGGGGCAGTGACTCCTCCTGGCTCATCCAGGAAACTCACATCAGAGCTGGGACCAGAACCCAGGACTCTGTTGAAAGTTTTTTGCATTGTGCAACTTGGCCACTCCTGATTTTCAGGCCTGCACCCAGCTGTCCCCCCTAAACATCTGCAGGCTGCCAAGGGGTGCCCTGAGGTGTCTGAGTGGTGAATACCAGTTGGTAACAGAGTTTGCAGGGAATTCTGAATTATAAGCCTGGGTCCCTTGGTGGTGGCAAGGTTGAGGTGAGGTAGGATAAAAGGCCATTGAAGGAGGCAGGCGATTTCTACCAGCAGGCCACAGAACCTGAGAATGCTACTGCTGGAACAGACCTCAGAGATCGCCTGGGTCCACCCATCCACCTCTCAGAACAGGGAAGCAAAGCAATCCTCCCAGGCTTCCAGGTCCTGGGCCTCAGGGCTGTGGCATGGCCAGCTGACTTCTCTCGGCCCCTCTTTCCCTGTACCAGCCCCTGCCCCAGGACCATTTCCTGAGCGGGATATGATTGATATTCCAGGCCCATCTATACTGCTTTCTCCTTGGCCATTCTCCTTCCCCTTCCTAGAACTCAGAGACAGACAGTCGTTCTGCCCCTGCTCCAGGAGATGGGGTTGGCAGAGATCAAACCAAATGACAATGGAATTTAAAGTGGGAGAAACAGGGCAGCCCGTGTGGCTCAGCAGTTTAGCGCCGCCTTCATCCCAGGGGATGATCCTGGAGACCCGGATCGAGTCCCACGTCGGGCTCCTTGCACGGGGCCTGCTTCTCCCTCTGCCTGTGTCTCTGCCTCTCTTTCTCTCTGTGTCTCTCATGAATAAATAAATAAAATATTAAAAAAAAAAAAAAGTGGGAGAGGGCAGCCTGTGTGGCTCAGTGGTTTAGTGCCACCTTCCACCCAGGGCATGATCCTGGAGACCTGGGATGGAGTCCCACGTCGGGCTCCCTGTGTGGAGCCTGCTTCTCCCTCTGCCTGTGTCTCTGCCTCCTCCTCTCTCTATGTCTCTCATGCATAAATAAATAAAATATTTTTTTTAAAAAAAGTGGGAGAAACACTCCAACATTTGGAAAGAGTGAAGCAGAGCGGACGCAGCAGGGCTTTTCCAAGGGAACAGAAGCTCTCGTAGCTTGTCCCCTCTGTGCTGGGGATGGCTCTGTCTCTGTCTGGGAGCTGAGAGAGGTGGCAGCAGGGATCCCTGTCTTGCCTCCACATGATGATGATGGTTGTGGGAACCAGGGGGAGGAGGACAAAGAAACATCAGCTGGGCCTCTTCTGAGCACTTTCCCTGGTTACATACATTATCTCATTTAATCCCCACAACAGCCCATGGGATGGGTATTCATTTATGGATGAGGAAATTGAGGCTCAAAGAGGTTAATAACTTGCCCAATGTCAGAGAGCCAGAGCATGGGAGAGCCAGAGGTCACAAATCCCATGTGATGAACTGCCTGGTAGTGGGGAGAGGAAGCACAGAGCAGAACCTGAGATGCAGAGCCAGACGGGAGAGGCACCGAGCCCTCCCCCGACCCCCTGTTGCCTTTCGACATCAGAAACCCAGCTCCAGCTTGTCTAAGATCACCCGAGCACAAGTCCTGGGCCCCAGAGCCCCCGGTCTCCCCGCAATCCATGGAGCCTACGAAGTGCATGCGCAGGGGCCACAGGGCACGCCCTGGAGGTGCAGGTCTGTGCCTTGCTGCTGTCGCTCGACCCTTTCAGGGAATGGATGTGGCTTCAAGAGCAGCACCACCACGGCACTGTCACAAAAGTGGAAGATTGGAATGAGCGGAGCTAAAGCTGGAGAGGGAGAACGGAGTCCACCTGGCTCCCAAGCAGAACTGGCGAAAGATGGGGACCCGCCCTTCTGCAGGCAGTGGGGCTGTTCTGGAACCCAAGGGGAGGCTTGAACATTCTTTTTTGAAAGCCCAGACGAGCTGAGATCGCCTGTGTCAGCAAGGCTAACCTAGCGCAGATGCTCAAAAGACATTCATTTGTTTCCTTTTTATGCAAGGGGTGTTCCCAAGTTAGAATAGGAAGTATTCCGAAGGGAGCCCATTCATTCTTCACCCAAGAATTTATTGAGCACCTCCTATGTGCAGGGCGTCATGCCTGCCCATGAAGCCCCCTCAGGCAGCCACTCTGAGCCCCTGCCATGCCCCCCGTGGTGTGGAGCTGGCCCGGGACTCCCTGCAGGACAGCGCAGCCTTAGGCTGCTCCCCGTGCCTCACCCTCTTGCTCTGTCATGCTCTGGCTGGCCCTGGAACTTCCACTGTCCACCTCCAAGGACATATCCAGCCTTATCTCACCTCGCCCATTCTGCATGGGCTGATCCCTGGGTCCATCCAGAGGTGGATTTCTTCAGCACAACACAGGTGGGCAACCCAGACAAGGTAAGATACAAACACACGATTTGTATAGAACCACCATAAACAAAAGGCAAAGGTGACCTTAAAGACCATTCAAAAGGTGTGATACACAATCCTGTGTTCCTGAGGGACCCACAAGGTCCCTCAACCAAGATTCCAATTGTGGCTCCAGATTTGATGTATCAGGTAGTCCCAGGAAGCCTCCCCACCTCCCCAGTGGCAGGGGGTGAGGGGTGGGGGATAGGAATAAGGGCCCTTCTCAGAGCTCTCCTGCAGCCTGAGGAAAGAACTTTGAGGTCAGGGACGTCTGGTCCAGATCTCGGCTCTGGCCCTTTCTAGCTGCGTGACTATAATAAGCAAGTTACTTAACCTCTCTGAGCCTTGGTCCCCACAATGGAAGATGATAGCAAGCCCTACTATCTCCCAGGCTCAGTGAGAGGATTAAATGAGATAATGCAACTGAAACAATTTGCATTTTGCCTGACTCACAGGAGGTGCTCAGTAAATGAAGGCTGCGATTATTCTGTTCAAGGCTCCACCTCCAAATCAATTGCTGTTATTGCTGTTTCTCAGTGGTCCCTGCATGATGTTAGCTCTGTGCCCCCCCCCCCCCGAAACAGAACTGAGCAAAGTACTTTCCCCAGGCTGGTCTCCACCCCCTAGTCTCAGAGGGTCAGGGCAGCCACACATGGCTGGGGACAGCTGCTGGTTCCATTAGCAGCCAGAGAAAGGAGCAGAGATGTGCATTCCCCTAAGAGCCAGGTTATTTTCCACTTCACCCGCCAATAATGGAAGCAGAGTGAATATGGGGCAGAGGAGGAGGGAGGCTGGGGAGAGGCAATGCTAATAGGACTGCCTATTACCCCCCAGGCACCTTTGCCCACGGCCCCAAAGCAGGCAGCTCTGAGACTCCAGCCCAACCCCAGACTCCCAGGGAGAGACAAGCTATCAGCCAGTGTGTGACCACTCTCCAGGGTAACTATGGACTACGCCTCAGCTCATAGGACAGGAAGGTGTTTCTTGACTTGCTAAGTGCCTGTCCACTTCTTCCTGCCTGTTCACCTGGGACTTAGCATTGCAGACACACATGAAGATGCCTGGGGATGTGGCTTGGCCCAATTGGCTCTGGATCACAGACTTCTGGGCCAGACCATGGACGGCTACAACCAGAGAGCAAGCAGTATCACAGCCTCAGTGGGAGGAGGTCCCGTGGGAGGAGGACCAGCAGGAGCAGGCCAAATGAGGAGGTCTGGGCAGGCAAGGATAGGGCACTGTGGCAGCAGGAAGTAGGCAGACAGCTGTGGAAACAGCACTCCTCTCCTAGAAAAACCCTTATCCCAGAGGAAGCAGCTTTCCAACAGAGATGCCAGGCAGGCCATGGATCACAAAGTTGGTAAGAGCCAGGGCCCAAGGTCAGAGCCTGCGTAGCAGTTCATCTGAGTTCCCTGGGGACAAAGATCATCCTTCTCTGGGCACAGCTGAGGCCACAGAAAGGATAGGGGCTCCAGGTGATCCAGGGGCAGCCAAGCAACCAAGCCAGGGCACACTCCTGGCATCAGTGGGGCGGGGGTGGGGCACACAGCATGCAGCTGGGATATGCTCCACACTGGGCAGAGAGCCTGGGCTCCATCCACGAAGCAGGGACAGGCCAGATAAGAAGTACTGCCTGTATGGGCTCAGGAGCAGGTCTCCTGGTTGCTGAGAGGGGCATCAACATTATCCAGAGGGCAGACAGTATCCTCAGAGAGCAAGGCTAGAGACACAGAGCCAACGTGGGGACAAGGAGGAGCCAACTCCTGTCCAGAAAAGACTCAGTCTAGTTAATTCCCCGTTTTTGGCATAGAGACGGTGCTAATTAAATCATCATTGAATGAATGAATGAATGAATGAATGAACAAAGGAACAGACAAACCATTGAAGATTAAAGGCCACAAATGCTAGGATGTATCTTCTTTTCCTGAATCCTTAGGGGACTTCGTATAGATCCCAAGTGCCCAACTATGCTTGACCCAGCTTTGTAGCACAGGTACCTCTCCTGTGTCCAGGTCTTAACTCTTCTGCAATCTGCTATTATAGAGAAAGAGCACTGCATGGGGAGTCATCCACCCTGAGTTTGCCCCTTAACTCTGATGGATGGGAGGCCCTGGGCAAGTCATCCTGGGGCTTCTAGTACTTAATTGCTAAACAGTGGGGTAAGGCAAGATGATTCTCCAAGAGCCCCTTAGAGTGTGGGTATTGTCTCATTCTGGAAAACACAGCGCAAGTACTGATCCATGCTGAGCAGCCCCGGCACTCTCACCTGTGATTGCATCCCGTGAGCTCCTGAGACAGAGCCGGTGCTCTGAACACCCCACATTCCCAGCAGTGCCCAGAAACAGTACATGTGCTGTCCTGATGAGATATGTGAATCATAGCCCCGAGGGCCGGAAAGGACCTGGAGGGATCTGGTCCAACCCAATGCCATCAACAGATAATGCAGTTCAGAACTATAAACATTTATTAAGTGCCTACTGTGTGCCAAGTACCACACCAGGCCCAGCGGAACAAAGACAGCTGGGGCCCAGGAAAAGATCTGCCAAGAAAGCATGGAGCCCCCTTAGCTCCCCTTCCTCCTGCGGTGCTGAGCTGAACCCCCGCCCCCCCCCAAGGCCCTCCACCCACCCCCAAACCCCGGGGCTTGAGAAGATGCCCACTAAGAGGAGCGTGGCTGAGGCCACCGCGGCAGAGGGTTGCTGAGCGGCTCGGCAGGAGGAGGCTGCTGACACCAGCCGCGCCGCGCTTGGCCGGGCAGACAGGCTCGAAGGGGAAGACGACAGCCTCAAACAACAAGTATTAGGAGATAAGCTATTAGAGGCGTCCTATCGGGCTCTCTCTCCCTGGGCATTGCCGCCCCCCGCCAGCCATTGGCATCCCTCCTCGTCCGATTATGCATCTTCCCGGTTACGTTCCCCTCTGCCGGCGCTGGCTGGAGACCGCAGGCCGCCCTGTGGGGACCCAGGGACAACGGAGCGTGGGGGAGGGGAGGGGGACCAGCACCCTCCCAGAGGGGAGCAAAGGCCGGGAAGGAAGATGCTGTCCCTCCTCCGACAAAACCCTTCACCAGATGGACCTGCGGAATGACAGGGAGAGAGACCAGGGACGGGGCAGGACAGGGTGCCGGCGGGCTCCCGTTTGGAAATGCGCTCGTCCTTCCTCCCATCCCAGACTCCATTAAGCATTCTGGAAGAGATGGGAAGTGATTATGGAGACAGAGGGGAAGAGAGAGAGCTCGCTCAGGGAACGGAGCGAGGGAGGGGAAAGTGGGGGCGGAGAACCGAGGGAGCCCAGGCACCGTGCGCAGGCGCGAGCGTGCAGGCACACACACAAACATACACAGATCCCCTTATCTGATTAAGGATCCAAGGGAAGTCGAAAAGCTTCTGGAAAATTAAAATGACCCAATGGGTTAACCAGGCAAGATCTGCAGGCAGATTATGAAAACCAAGTTGAGTGGGGATTTCCTTTAGTGGGGTGAGTCCTGCAAGCTCTGTTCCTTAGGCCAGAGGACAGCAAGTCAGCCAGAGGGAGCAGCTAAGGACAGTACCTGCCCCCACCAGGCTTCCAGTTCCCATCCCAGCAGGGCTTAGGACTGGCTGGGGCTGGGGCCTACACCTTTTGCTCTGGAAGGCAAGGTGCCGGGAGGAGACTGTGGATAAGGACAGGGGCTTTTATTCTACCCAGAGGCCTGAGAAATGGATGCTGTCTCCCCCTTCATTCCCTGATACCTGGTTCTGGCCTCTGCCAAAAATGTCATGACGCCTGGCACAGATGCAGCCTCTTTCCTAAACTCTGACCACCAAACAGGATGTCCAGGGATGCAGTGGGTGGCCTGGACCTAGCCCTACTTCTGCCATCACCTTTTACCAGTGACTTTAAGCTAATGACTGTCCTATCTGGGCCTCAATTTACTCTGCTGTAAAATGGGCAATAGGACTTAATGCTCTAGAAAGGGCCCTCTAGTCCTGGCACTCCAGGATTTTAAGACAACCCAATGGTGGGGCTGCACCTTCCATTGGGAGCTGAGCTAAGATGACAGATCCATTGACATTCTGTCCCCCAGTGACAAAAAGGGTGTCAGTGAGATGAGGTGCTCTGGGGGTCACCAAACCAGGCCTGGGCTAACCGGGGCAGTAGAGAGTTTAAAAGCCACAGATTAAGTATCCGCTTAAAATGGGAGCAGCCTCTCCAGCGTGCGTGCAGAGCTGTTTGCGGAGCTCTGTAACATATTTGCAAACATCCCAGAATACACATATTAGGAAGCTAACAAGTTGCCTGGCATTGAAAATATATTATACACAGTGTCAGATATACTTAATATGCATCCACAATGATCCTTTTTTTCCCTACTTGCAGCAGCATATTTTGCTTGCTTTTTTTTTTTTTTTTTTTCTTAAGAGTTCATTTCCCTTGATGTTACAATCAGGCAGCGGTATTAACTCAGCAACTTGGCCAGGCCTAGAACGGTGCCATGCACACCATCAGCACTCAGCGGATGTTTGTGGGGGCAAGTCACACCCCGGCGGGACTGACCTTGCACTCTCTATTCACCTGGAGCCAATGAGGGCTACGCTGCACTCCATTTCTCTCCCTTGGAGAATGCAGCAAGAAACTTGGCTTTATTAGCTCTGGAAACAACACTTCATCCACTCAGAGAACTTCTTGTGTCTTGGCAAGTCTCTACTGGAGCTGGCCTAGTCCAACCCTGAAGCTCTAAGTGTGGGATTTCTTCACATCCACAGAAACAAGAAAGCTGCAGCTCTTGCTTTTCCCTTTGCCTCAAGGTTCCAGGGCTGCAAAAGCAAGATGTTAATGGCCGTTTTCAGTATTTTGGTGAGGATTCCATGAGATTGTGGACACGGAAGCCGTCTGTAGTCCCTTATGTATATGTGCACACATCCCTTCAACACATGACCCGTGGCTTCCCATCACATGCCAAGTACTGCGCTAGGCAGAGGGGAGAGAGAAGAGGAAGGGAAAAAAGGCACAGTCCTTGTTCTTGAGGAATATAGTCAGGGGAGGAAACACACAAGCAAAAGATCATGATGTGTCATCAAAGGAAAAGCTACCTGGCCAAGAGGCTCTTAATCCCAAAGTCCTGGGTACCAGCTTTGCCCCTAACCCTTGAGTGCTCTAATATCTGGGGCAAACTACTCAACTAGCCTCAGCCTCAGCTGTCCCACCTACAAATGGATAGAGGATTAGCTACCCCAGAGTCATTTTGAGGGCTGGAATCATAAAATGTAGCACAGCACACTGCCTGGCATAAATTGACGTTCCATAAGTAAATAGAGGTAGAAACACTGGGTTTCAGAATTGTGGATGGAGGGAGTTAATAACTCTCCCTGGAAGCCTGAGCCACACCTGTACAACAAGGTGGTCTTTAGGTGAGACTTATAGGAAGAGAAGATGCTTATCAGGCACCATCCGGCAAGAGGTCCCAGGGTAGAGAAACCAATAGAACAAAGCCACAGAGACATGCAAACACTAAGGGATTTGAGGGACAGCATAGGGTTTGGAACTGCCAGGTGTCAGTGTGCCCAGGAGAAGACATGGTGGGTGGAGCTAGAAATATGAGTTACTGTCTGGATGCACCAGGACGCCACTGGGGAATTCCAACAGGAAACTCAAAACCAGATGCAAACAGTAGACCAGGCCCCTAGAGGCCAAGTGTGGCGAAGGTGTGTACAGAGGCAGAAATTGAGTGAGGATGGGGCTGTGGTGATCCACAAGTGATGGAGTGAGGTCATGGCAGTGGAAGTGGGAAAGGAGGAATCAGCGTGGCAGATATTGGGTCTCGGAAGAGCAACAGCAGAGGATACAGAAGACAAAGACCAGGAGTCTGGCATGCATGCCTGGGAATATGGGGAAAGGAGCAGAATAGTGGGGACAAAGAGAATATTCAGTTAAGGATATGTTATGGTCAAGGGGTGCTTGAGGTGAGCCACTTGTATAGAAGAGTCAAGAAGGTAGTGGATAAACACATCTAGGGCACAGAAGCAATGCCTGGGCTGAATCAGGGATTCAATAGTTATGTGGGTTAAGTTAGTTGAAGCCAGGGAGGGATTGAGTAAGGGATGTAGGGACAGAGGACAGAGCCACAGGGCAGGTCAGCTTCCACAGGTGAGAAAGGGAAGAGGACAGAAAGCTCTCACCTAAGACCAAGAAAAATTGGTCAGGGAGTCACACAATCAGGTGAGAGGGATAGAGCTGTGAGAGCTGCTATTCCAGCTGGTGGTATGTCACTGCAGCCCAACTAGAATGGAAGCTCCACAGTGGCAGGGATTTGGCTTTCTGTTTCATTCACCACTTTGTCCCTAGCATCTAGGATCATGCCTGGCACGCCATAGGGGCCCAACATTTGCTGAATGAATGAAGCTGGAGAAGATGAAACTAGATTTCCCCCGTTGAAATTGGCAACCAGTAGGTCACTGGTGGCCTTCGCTGGATAGGGCTTGATGGGGACAGAAGGCTGGCTGCAGCAGGTGAGGAAGGAGGATAGGGCAAGAAAGAGAGGTGACTGGTAGAGCAAGCAGGGCTGAGTGAGCACACTTTTCAAGGACACAGAAGACTTAAACACATTCTTACATTGAGGAGGAGGAGCCAAGGAAGAGGGTAGGCTTGAAGATGCAGAAGGGAAGGAGAGGATAATTGATAGACCAAAGGCCCTGAATATGCAGAAAAAAACTATAAAATGCTGAGCAAATAAAATAGGTTACTGTTTCCTTCTGTTTATCCTAGGCTTGTAGAAAGAGTGGAGACCATGCAGGTAGACAGACTGGGTTTGAGGTGTGCCTCATGTACCTCACCCCGTACTGGCTGAGGTTTGATCTTTCTATGTCTCAGTTTCCTCACCTGAAGTCTAAGGAGGAGAATTCCTACCTCATATAATGCTGGGAGATTAGAAGGGAGAATTTATTTGTAAGGTGCCTGGCACATGGAGGTCTCTCAACAAATACCAGTTCCCCTTCCCTCCACCATCTGCTTAGTCAAGAAAGAAATTTAACAGTATTTCTTTGACCTTATCAGCCAACACCAGGGCATCCTTTTCTCAGTTGCTGCTATTGAATGGAATTGACAGCTCAAGCTCTCTGGTAGACTTTCCCTACAGCAGTGGGAAGAAGGATGCTAACTGCCTCCCCTTCTTAGGACTTCAAGCCAACACCTGAATGATGAGTATAAGATACCAATGCCAGCCTAATCAATTCACTATTGTGATCCTTCATTGCCCCTGATCCCACAATGCCCAAGGTCACCACTCAAGAGCCCCAGACCCTAAGAGATAATTAGAAGATTAGGCTATGGTCCAGATATCTCCAGATATCTCAGTCTTCACTTCTCAGCTCTGTCACTTAGCCAGCCATGCAATTTTGGACAAGTCCCTTTTCTTCCATGAGCCTCACAACACTCCTGCAAAGCAGATTTTATACTCCCATTTTACGCATGGAGAAATTGAGACTCAAAGAGATAAAATAGTTTACTCAGGGTCACACAGTGTATCTGTATCAGTCTGGATCCCGGTAGGAAGCTAATGGCCAACTAAAATTAAAATAACCTGAGGAAAGTGTAATAAAAGGGTTATTTGCAAAGCCTTGAACAGGGCAAAGAAAAATGGCAAGAGATATGAAAGTACCAGAGAGCAGATAACAAGAGATGCCTTTACCTGAGGGAAAGGTTCCCAGAAGCCAAGGATAGAAAGGACTTTGTGGAGAGAACCACGTGTCAGGACCTATGATCTTTAGTTGAGGGAGAAAGATGGAGAATTAAATCCACTAACCTTGCTCACCTCCCTCCTCATCTCCCACTGGAGCTCTCCATGGGATGAACTCACCTAGAAGCAGGGGCAAGGGAGCCTACTGATGCAGTCCACGCAGGTCAACCTCCCTGGGCACAGGCAGGAAGAGTGCATCTGGAGAACAAATGGAGGATGTCCAACACACATAGCTGGGTGGATGGATGGATGGATGGATGGATGGATGGATGGACGGATGGATGAATGGATAGATGGGTGGGTGGATGGATGAATAAGTAGATGGGAGGATGAATGGATGGGTGGATGCATGGATGGATGGCTAAGTAGATGGATGGATGGATGGATGGATGGATGGATGGATGGATGGATGGATGGCTAAGTAGATAGGTGGATGAGGAGATGGATGAGTGGACAAGTGGGTGGGTGGGAGGATGGATGGATGGATAGATGGACAGATGATTGGATAACTCCTACAGGCTTCATTCATGTGATTTAGACTAATCTTGTCACCTGACTAGAAATATAAAGCTTGCTAGAAGGTTTATTTCTAAGCCATAAATGGGTTCTAAGAATAAAAGCCCTCTTCTCAGTTTCTAAATCCCTGTAGGAGTTGCTTGTCTCTCTCTGGCCTCTGGCTCATTTTTTCCTGCTGCTGCTGGAGCTGCTCCTCTCTCCAAGATTTGAGCCTTGAGTCAGGCTGCCTGCAGACAAAGCAAAGAGGAGGCAGAGGTCAGAGGGGGCTGCTGCCCTTGCTCCCCCTGGGCTAGAGTGCAAAGCTGAGCTAGCCATCCTCTCTGTTAGTCCACGGGAGCCACGGGGGTGGAAAGAGGAGGGAGGTAGGAAGGCAGGATGTTCACTATAATTATTTTCATTGATTTGTCTAGTCGGATCCCAAGTGCTGCGAAGCCGTTGTGACATTTAATAAAAATAATTCAAGGTAAAAATACCTCTTCCTCCCTGCTCCCTCCTTCCCCACCAACACCACCTCAGCTTCCATTTCCCCTTCTGGGCATAGGCGGTCTTCTACCAGCTATTGGGTGGCCTGACCCCACTTCAAAATGAGGCAGGTAAAGACAAGAACCTACCAGCACAGAAAGAGCTGGGGACCCGGCATCCTTAGCCCTGGGTTTGGGACTCACTGTTACCAGGGGTCTGTTGACTCCATGCAAGTGTCTGCCCCTTTGAGTTTTCTTGTGCCATCTGGAAGATCAGGAGAAGGTCTAAACGTGTAGGGTCCTCATTTGTAGCCAGTGGTCCAGGAGTGGACCCTTTTGGGGCAAAGGGACTTGCTTTCTATACCGTTGCCTGCAGATCTTGTTCCTATCTGCTGAGTTCATTTCTGATCTCCTGCGTTTGACCATGAAAGAACCCCTGCTCCTTCCTTCCCCCTTTCATTTCTGGATGGTTTCCATGCCATGGTAGGTTCATCCTTTACTTCTCAGTCCTCGATTCATTGTGAAACAAATAAAATTCATCCCATTTTACAGAGAGGAGAAACTGGAGTGCCACAGAGTCATTACTTTGTCTTGTCTGCCTATTATATGTCTGATCCTTTAAATATATGAACTTGTATCCTGACAACAATCTGCCCTATAGAGATTTTTTTTAAGATTTTATTTATTTAAAAAAAAAAAAAAAAAAGATTTTATTTATTTATTCATGAGACTCAGAGAGAGAGGCAGAGACACAGGCAGAGAGAGAAGCAGGCTCCCTGTGGGGAGCCCGATATAGGACTTGATCCCAGGACCCCGGGATCACACCCTACACCAAAGGCAGATGGTCAACCACTGAGCCACCCAAGTGTCCCTGCCCTATAGAGATTCTTGAGGAAACTGAACCTCCAGGAGGTTAAAGCAGCTGCATAGACACACAACTGGAAATTGGCAGAGCTGGACACTGATGCCAGTGACTGTAACTCTGGAGCCCACAGCTGGTCCCACCTGGTCCGGCTGCTTCTCCACAGTGGGCCCAAGGCCTTCCAGGTAGAAGAGCTCAGAGCTACACCCTGACTCAGCAGAGTGAGAGAACAGGGAGGAACCCGGGTTTGGAAAAGCTCCTCATTCAGGAAGTCTTCTGAGTGCTGCGGAGCCATCCCGGGCTGTCAGGGGAAGATGTAATCAGGGTGACCTCATATGCTTCACGGATTCATTAAAGCCTGTGTTCTGGGGTAAATGATTGCTTTCCCCCAGTCCTGCTGAAAAGAAAATCGATAGCCTCCTTGTAGATTTAGAACGGGACAGTTGGCAATTAGAAAACACTTCCCCAGGCAGGCACTGGGGAAAGGGGTCTCATTCCACTTCCCATTCATTCTGGCCATGACACACTGGCTGTGCCTCCTGGCTGGCAGCAAGCTGGGGAAGTCCTGGGCTAGGGCTCAGGGATGCAGCTGACACCTCACTTGGGTCCGCGTGCTCTTGATCCCATGTCTGCTGCTGAGGCTTCACTGGGGCCTTCATGCTCTCTCCTGGGCCCCCTCCCCATCCCCGCCCGTCAGCTAATGGATTTTCTCCGCACAGAAAGATTTACTAAACAACTGAACTCGGATGCATTAAGTCTGCGGGTTTGGAGGTTTGTTTTAGAGCAATTCTCGCCCAGAGAACTGGCCGCTGAAATTAAGATGCATTCTTCTCAGCAAATATTGATTTCAACTAGAAGCAAATCCGAGAAGCTCACTGCTCACTGGATGGAAGTGCTGGCAGCTGCAGTTTGGGCTGCAGGAGGTCACTGAGGTGCTCCCCACCTGAGGCTGCAGACAGGAGAGCAAGGAAGAACACTCAGACATAAGCAAGAATGCAAAACATACCAAACAGAAACACACTTGGAGCCTTACAGTTGCTCGGGTACATTACCAGATGAGGAAGGGGGCTGTGGTCCCGTATACTCCTGAGCGCACCCAGTGTACACGATCCCGGATCAGATGGAGCTCGCACACACAGACAGTGACAAGCGCACAGACTTTCTATTTCCCTTCCAAACTAGACCCCAGGGTTCCTTTCCTCCAGGAAGCCTCGCTCAACAAACTTCATCTTTTCTCTTTATCTCCTCCAATATTATCAGCAGCCAGAAACACCATGTCCACATGTGTCTTCCTAGCATCACCCTGCATTGTTTGCATTATTCCCAGAACCTTCTCCGGGATGGAACCCCATGTGTGTCTTCAGCACCTCCCACATCACTGAAAGGTCGATGGTGCAGAGAGCTCGGCACTTCTACAAATGAAATCAGTCAATCTGATCTTGATCCTGTTCAGGAACCTTCTAGTCGTGGAATCTGGGCAAAAGCTTCTTCTCTCTAGGCCTCTGTTTTCAGTTCTAAAAAGCAGAGAAATCGGATAGTAGAATAGAGCTGCTGTGGTTCTCAGTTCTGGATAACATACCCCACCCTCCCATACCCATCTTCTCAACTTGCGATAAAGGTTCTGGGTAGAGCAACCCTTTAAAAAAAAAAAAAGCCCTCCCCGCCCCCAGGCCCCTCAGGCAAGGAATCAAAGTTGTCAGGATGCATAACAATTTAACAGGGATGAAAGAGGGAGGTAACAACTTTGGTCAAGGGGAATTTGGACACCTCACTAAAGAGCTAGGGATGACAACTACGCATGTAAAGAGATGTTCCGCATCGTTGGTCATGTGCCAAAATACACCTACTGGAGTAGGGCTGGAAAAAAAATGTTTCAAACTGACAATATGAATGCTTAGAACATTCTTGCAAAATATACAGCCACTCTGGGGACATCCCAGCAGTTTCTTACCAAGTTACATATACATTATCACATAACCTAGGAATCCTACTTTTATGTATTTACCCAAGAAAAAGAAAACGCGGTTCACCCAGACACCTGCATAGGAATGTATAGAGCGGCTTTGTTAGTTAATTGCCAAAACCTGGAAACCATGTGACTGTCCTTCCTTGTGTAAATGTGTAAACAAAGTGTGGTGTATCGGGGTCAGGGAGTACTACTCCACAATAAAATACAATGAGCCTACTAATACAGGCAACAATGCCACAGATGACTCTCTGATGCGTTTTGCTAAATGAGAGAAGCCTGGTCCAAAAGGCTGTGTGCTATTTGCTTCCATTTCTATGACTTTTCTGGAAAAGGAACTACGGAGATGGATAACATATCAATGATTGCCAAGCAAAGGCTCACGGGAAGAGGCTGACTACAAGAAGCCAACACGTGGGAATTTGGGGAGTGAGTGGCCTCTTCCGTGTCATGACTGCGGTGGTGAGGACAGAACACTTTGCATTTGTCAGAACCCGTTGAACCGTACGCTACAAAGAGCAAAATTTTGTGTGTAAATTTAAAAATATATTTTAGAAAATGAAAACAAAAAGCCAAAAAGAAATTGTTACCATGGCCATGTTGACATAGTTCTGTTAAAATAATGGCATCCCGTTGGTCCGGTCAAGCCATCCTGCTGCAGACACACACACACACACACACACACACACACCAACAATTCCCTCCATCCCTGTGCAACTCAGGTCTCTGGGATTGAGATGGGAAATTTTTCAGGATGAGCAAAGAGGTGATCAAGTCTGCCTCCTCTCCCCTTCAGCTACCTTCATCTTCCCTTGACACGGTCTGGTGATCAGGCTAAAGCAGGTAGGTCTCTGCAGGGAAGCAGAAGCCTGCTGGGACAGCCTGAGCAGGCTCAGGGCAGCCAGAGGGGCAGCATGCACAGAGCCGGCTGCTCAGGCGCCGAGGGCAAGGGCCTGGATTTCCTTCTACTTCGTTCAACCTGAAACCCAGGGCAAGAGAAGCAGACACGGGTTTAGGGCAGAAGCGCAGAGGAGTGTAGAGGAGAAAGGAATCCCGTCTAAACTCCCATGGAGGAGGAGGAGGAGAGGAAAGAGGTGAGGGAGAGTCTCAGCATTGGTGTCCATCTGCCAGCCTGACTCTCCAATTCCATCTTTCTACTTACTTGCTATGCGAATTGCCGGTTGCTGGTTTGGATAGGTTATGGCTCCAGCCTGGCTTCTTCATCTGTAAAAATGGAAAAATAATAGTACCTACCAAGCCTCAGAAAGTTATTGAGATTATTAAGTGAGTCGATATTTACTCATTCACTGAACAAATATTTTTTGCTCATCTATTATGTACCTGTCACTGACTTAGGTGCATAAAAATTCATATTTTCGTGAGGTTTGCAAGGTAGGCACAGAGACAGTAATAGAAAGTAAATACATAATCCGGTGGGTGGTGGGAATGCCATGAAGAAAAGGAACTGGAAAGGACAGCACAAAAGGAACTATGTTGGGCACCTGGGTGGCTCAGTGGTTGAGCGTCTGCCTGTGGCTCAGGGCATGATCCCAGGGTCCTGGGATCGAGTCCCACATCCTACTCCCTGCAGGGAGCCTGCTTCTCCCTCTGCCTGTGTCTCTGCCTCTCTCTCTGTGTCTCTCGTGAATAAATAAATAAAATCTTTTTAAAAAAGGATGGGGGGCTATGTTACACAAAATGACCAGGGAAGGTGGGGGGGGGGGTGGCGCTCAGGGAGGAGCTAGAGTTTGAGCAGAGACCAGGAGGAATGAGTGTGGCAGGGCGGGGACCATTGCATACAGGGGGAACAGCATGGGTGAAGACTCAGGCCTGCGTGTGCTAGCCAAAGTTGAGGACTAGTGAGGGAGCCAGTGTGTCTCCAGTGGAGGGGAAAGGGTGAAAAATGAGCTCGAGAAGTCGTGAGGGACCAGATGATGATGGGCTGGTAGCGCATCATCTGTGCTTTATCTTTAATTTAGCGTAAGACAAGAAGACATTGAAAGCCTTTGAGGAGTGACATGATCTGACTCATGTTTTCAAGGCTCCTTCCGGACAGTCTGTGAGGAAGAGATGGTAAAGCAGCAGGGTTGAAGGCAGGAAGCCCAGTTAGGAAGCCATTGCCAGAGGAGAGTTGATGGTGGCTCAAACAATAGAAACATATATATAATACTTAGAACAGAACCTGGCACAGGCAAAGTGCTCAGTCAATGTAGTCTAAAATTACTACTGCTAGCATCATCAACTTCTTTAGAGTCATCAAGAATAGGAGGTCTGGGAGGCCCCAAAACAGCCCATGTCCCAGCAGGATCAAAAACACTAGATCCTCCTGGACCCTACATAGGGCTACACGAACTGGTCAACCCATAGCCTCTGGACAAAGAGGTCCCACTGTCCTTCGGTCTCTCTCTCAATCTGCCCCAAGAGAAGAAGCAGGGCTTTTTGACACTTGTTTAGTTTTGGGGACAGAACCCGATGGAAAAAGTCTGGGAGCATAGAGGCTTATGAGAATGGAGAAAGCAAGAGAGTTGGCAGGCTGAGCAGTCCGAGTCTCTATATGATCATCTCACTGCATCCTCAAAATGTGTTCAGGAGTAGTTCATCTCCAGTGCTCGGCTGACAAAGCAGGCCTTAGCAAAGCAAACTGCCCAGGATTTGTGAGTGTCTCCCCGGAGTACAGCTCAGCCTTCCCACATTGGTTGTGTACATTCTGTTTCAGGTCCCTAATCAGGACTCAGAACTCAAGTCATGCTTCTGAGCACTTCCCCTCCTGGAATCAACCAACTCTGAAATCTTTTCGTTCCTTCGTTTGCAAAGGTAAGGTTTCTTCTTCATTATGGAAATCAGTGGATCAGCAAAAAGTGTCATCTCTCTTGACCATTGCTTTTTGCAAACACGAGAATGATACGCTCTTACCTGGTAGAATTTTCCAGACTTCTCTCGGAAAGCCACCTACGTGTGCCAAGTAACTTGACCTCCTTGAAACTTTCTAGTTTTTCTGTTCTAAGGTGGGGGGAGGAAGGGGAATGGGACCCCCATCAAAGCTTTTCCTACTTGTGAAATATCATGCATAACTATGTCAAAAGGAAACCGAGTGTCCTTGGAGAAAAGGCATTCTAAGGCCAACAAAGGAAAAAGTACAAGATAAGCCAGGACGTCTTTACACCAGAAACAAGGAAGCTATCAAACATTATCAAAGATTACGGGATTTGTGTCAGAATGACTCAGGAACCAACTTGAATAGACTCCCCCTGGCCAAAGCTGATGCAATTTAAGCAGGAATAAGGACAATACACTGTATTAAAATACATCAAAACATTTAAATCCATAAGTTCATAATGATACTCAAAAAAATAAAATAAATCGTTGGTCACCCCCAGAGGATGTCGAGGGAACAAACTCTTTCTTCAGAAAACTGAAATAAAGGGAGAGAATCAAGCATTTACCCTGCTTTTCCTTATACAAGTGATACCACTGGTAACCGAATACTTTACGAGGAGAAATAGATCTTTATAGAAGTATTATGGCTGACAAAAGAGTGAGTGACTGCAGTAGCGTCCTAGAAAAACGAATAGGATGGTGGATCTGGGAGAGGGTCATGTGACCAAAAGACACCTGGATATTGACCCCTCCTGAGGAGGAACACGACAGACGCCAAGATAAATCAAGCCTAATCTGATCAAGCTTCCAGATCTAACTGCCAGTTTACAGGAAATTTAGGGACAGTAGAACCCATTAAATGGCACCATAGCATTCAGCAAATTCAGAGTTTGGAAATCTATGGAACAAAGGACCCAGTTTCTTTGAAAAATAAATTCTGGGACGCCTGGGTGGCTAAGTGGTTGAGGGTCTGCCTTTGGCTCAAGTCGTGATTCCAGGTCCTGGGATTGAGTTCCCCATTGGGCTCCCTACAGCAAGCCTGCTTTCCCCTTTGCATGTGTCTTTGTCTCTCTCTGTGTCTCTCATGAAGAAATAAATAAAATCTTAAAAAAAAGAAAGAAAGAAAGAAAGAAAAGAAATTCCAAGAGAAAAAAAATATAGGGAGTGGAAATTATAGACTTTGAGACACAAGAGGACGTATCAATCAAAATATATCGACCTTCTTGGGTCCTGATAAAAAATAAACGAAGGACAAACAAAAAACAAGTTTATGAGACAATCAAAGAGATTTCAACATTAATTGAGTACATGATGAAATTAAGAAATTAATGTTCAGTGTCTTGGGTGTACATCAATTAGCTCTCGCCACATAACAAGCCACCCCAACATTTAATGGTTTAGATCAATGACTATCTTATTTGCTAGTGATTCTGTGAGTCACTGCTTTGGGTAGATGCCAGTGGGGATGGCTGAAGTCTGTCCCATACAGTGTGGTTGGATCACTTGTGCGTGGACTTAACAAGAACAGTTGTGTCCTCTCTCACCACACAAGGTCTTTCATTCTGAAGGAGGCTTTGGGCTTTTCACATGGTGGCAGAAACATTTGCAGCAAGAGGCAAGAAAGGGAAAGCCCGATGGACAAGTGTTTTCTGAGCTTCTGTCTGGCGTGATGTTTGTCATTGTCCCATTGACCAAGAGTGTCACGCTATCAAGCCCAGAGTCAACATAGAAGGACTCTTCACAAGGGTGTAAGCATTGACAGGGATGCTTCATTGGGGGTTATGCTGTAGTATAACAACCTACCCCAGTGTGATAGTGGTATCATGGTTTTAAAAGAGTGTTCATCAGTGTGCCTGGGTGGCCTAGTTGGTTAAGAATTCAACTCTTGGTTTCAGTTCAGGTCCATGATCTCATGGGTGGTGGGGTTGAGCCCCATGTCAGGTTCCCTGCTCAGCAAGGAATCTGCTTGAAGATTCTCTCCCTCTGCCCCTCCCACTAAAATAAATAAGTCTTTTTTTTAAGATTTATTTATTTATTTATGATAGACTTAGAGAGAGAGAGGCAGAGACATGGGAGGAAGGAGAAGTAGGCTCCATGCCGGGAGCCTGACGTGGGACTTGATCCCGGGACTCCAGGATCACGCCCTGGACTAAAGGCAGGTGCTAAACCACTGAGCCACCCAGGGATCCCCAATAAATCAGTCTTTACATAAAAGAATGCTTATCATCTAGTAATGGGTATTAAAATATTGTCATAAAAATGATCTGCTTCAAAGTAATCGGGAAAGTGGGAGGAAGGGAGGAGTGGGGGTAGAAAGGAAATAAGATTTTTTAGGAGTTTACTGAGGCCGGTTGATGAGAATATGGTGGCTTGTTGTATTAGCGTCTCTACTTTTCCATGTGTTTGAGATTTTTGGTGAAATCGAGTTCTCTTTTTAATGGCTGGCCTGCTTCTAATACTAGAACCCAAGGAGGGCAAGAGGATCCTCAGCATCATTACAAGATGTCATGACCCACTTCCAAGGAAATGAGGAGTGAGGCAGCATCAGGGAAACTTTTCTAGGTGCTCTGGTCCCTGTGGCTCCCTGGACGGAGCATGAAACGGGCAGCCTGTATCAGCAACATGGCAGGTGAATACCTCCAGCAGCCCTTATGTATGAAATACCTATGACTTCATTTATTAGTATTCGCTTTTTCCCCCAGGTTATTTGGGGACCTAGGACACAGACCGGTTTTGGATGATCGATTGCAAATCATCACAATTATTAACTGAAAGAAAAACAGGAGAATGAGAACTCAGGAGCTGTCAAGGAGGTGGGGGTGAGAGGCAGGAACTCTATTAACAGACTTTCAGAGGAGGAAGAAGAGAAGAGGAGACGAATCTTATCCCCCTGGGATCAAGTAACATTCATGGCATGCATAATGTATACCAAACATTTGTCTGCATGGAAAAAGGAAAAACGGTTAAAGCAAATTAGACACGATTCGTCCCTTTAAAGTGCTTGCAGTCATTTATTTGCTCAAAATGTTTATTGAGTGCCTACTGCATGCCAAGCCCTGTGAGATGCTGGATGAGAATAAAAGGACGACTTAAGATACTTTTCCAATGTGCATGAATGACAATTATTCTAGTTGTAATAATAAATTACAATTCAAATCAGTGTAAGCAGTGAATACAACTTATTGGCACGTAGCTAGGAAGGCTACGGGTGGCTTCAGGCATATCTATATCCAGGTGCTCCAACAATGTTGCCAGAAATCCACGTCTCTCTGTCCCTTGGATCTGCTTCCCTCTCTGTGGGCATCATTCCCAGACAGACTTTCGCACCGGCAGCAACAGGTTTATGTACTACCACATTGGCAGCAAGTGTCCCAGGATTCAGTGTCGCTGGAACAGCTTGGCCCGGTGCCCAGCCCCAGTTGGGGAGAGGAAGGCTCTGCTGGACCAGGAGTGAGTTGTGGGCCTGGCTCTGTGACGGGGAGGAGGTCTGAGCTGCTGAGCCTCATGACTGAGAAAGAAGCCCGCCCCCAAAGGATCATCACAGTGCAGCCACCAGAAGAAGGGAGGATGGGCAGTGGCCCAGCGGAGCAACAGATGTCCTCTAGACACCTACGGTCCCTCACTTGCTCGGTACATTTTCCCTGAGCACATGGTATGTTCCAGACTATTCTAGGTCTGCTGAATCTGGGGATTCAGCACTGGTCAAGACAGACAGGCCCTGGAGCTGCCACTCTAGAGGTGGAAGCAGAGAACAGACACCTGTAGAACACATTTGGGTTTAAATTACAGATCCTGATTTCCTATGAAGCCAAGAAACAAGATGCTGTAAGAGAATCAGAAAATCTTCTTGAAATGGGCGGGCAGGGAGGTCTCAGTGCAGAGGTGACATTAAAGCTTGAGCTGGGCAGGTGGAGGACTGTGGTGCGCACCCTGTGCATGCCAAGTCGGTCGCTGAATGCGGCCCGGTCCAGGACCTTGAGAAGCCCAAGGCTGGATGGGAGAGACACCCACCTGCCCTATGGGGCACCAAGTGCTCTACACAGTGGGGTCCCTCCCAGGAGGGAAGAAACTAAGTCCCCGGGGCACAGGTGGGGTGGGTGGGGAGGGCGAGCATGGGGAGGGGTTAGAAGGCTCTACAAAGACATCTGAACAGAGTCTTAATGGATGAGTAGACACAAATAACAGAAAGAGAATTACAGGCCAGGAGAATGAGCACAAGGTAAAGTTCAGGCGTGTTTGGAGAAGGTTGAAGCTCCTGCTAGCGGGCACTCGGGCTTCATCAGGCGGGGCATCTGTAAGTCCCTGGCGGCCACCGTGACACGTACCCGGACTGAGGGCCAAACCAAAGCTGAGTTCATTGTGTAGCGAAATAGAAAAGGGCATGGACCCTCCAGAGCAGTCTGGAGGGCTTCATGGAGGAGAGGACTTGGAGCTGCTCTTTGAATGAATACCTACCTCTCCCTCCTCTTTATCTCCCAACAGCCAGCAGGTCTTTAGTAAGCAAGCTAGAGGGTAGAGGAGGCATGACGCAGAATGAGGCATGACCTCTGACTTCAGCTTGCTGGTTGTGGAGTGGACTCTAGGTTAGACTCGCCTCGCCTCTGCACTGGCAGGAGCCAGAATCTAGAGCACCACATAATGATCCAGTTGGCGCCCTGAGGTTCAGGAAGGGGAAGTGACTTGCACGAGGTCACGGAGAAAACCTGAGACTGGAATCGTAGCAGCTCCCCCTGTCTCTGGGCAGATGAGGGCTTTGGCCCTGGGACCTGCTACCCATCTGTGCTGGTTCTGCCCCCTGCCCGGGGCCTCCCAGAACAAGCCCAGTCTCTTTCTAATATGTGAATAAGGGGTTGAAATTCTCAATCTTTCTTTCCTAAGTCCAATTCTTTCCATTTTGCCCCCAGATGGCTCAGGATTCAGACTCTTTACCCCCCACCCCCACCCCCACAATCTGTCAAAGTCGGCCTCAGAGCGCGGAGCATAGGGCTGGACACTGGCTTTGCACAGAGTGGATTAGCACCTTCTATCCTCCGAGCAACACGGCATCGCTGGGCTCACCAGCCTGTAGGCACCGTCTGTGGAGCACGAGTCCAACCAAGGGCTCCCCAAAGTCATTTGCATGAGCTCCACCGGCAGCCTCCAGACAGGTGCCTCCCAGTTTGAAATTAATTTAGTGGCAGCCAATGACTCCACCAGGAAGTCCTCTAGAGAGGATGTTCCTCAACTGTGTGGGGCTTGTGGCAGGCAGGGGAGAAAGGAGTGGGCAGAGGGAGGGAAGGTGCAAGGGCCAGAATGTGAGCTGGAGTCGGCCCCACGCAGGGTCCCCCTTTCTCTCTAGCTCCTGACCACTGCACCTGCTCTCACCCTTTCCCGAGGGAAATAAGGCTGCTAAGCTGCCGCTTTGTGAAATGCTGGGGTAAGAAGAGCCCTGTGAGGAGCCTGGAAGCTCTCCCAGGCCTGCTGCGCTGCCACTTTGGGTCCGCTTCTCTAGGCCAACTTGGCATCCCTAAACCCGATGCGTACAGCTTCATACAGGTGTATTTTTCTTAGACAATGATGACAACAATCCCTGATTGCTGGGGGCTACCCTGAAGCTTCCTAAAGGCCATCAGTTATCATCTACAATCCATTGTTGGGGGACAGGGCCTTTGTTCCTAATTATCAGTGGTGAGGGCTAGGATTTAGGATCCATCATTCCCAGCCAGCGAGATGCTCAAAGGTGCTCCCAGAGGCACTAGGAAGGAACAGTCAAGACTTGGGCTGCCAGAGAAAATACAGAACCCCTATTAGTCTGAATTTCACATAAACACCGATTACAATTTTAGTGTAAGTATAACCGAAATTCTGCATGGGACATACTTACCTAAAAATTTTTTTTATTTGTCATTTATGTGAAATCCAAATTAGCTGGCCATCCGTATTTTTATTTGCTAAATCTGAGCCAGGCCCCTAAGTGAGGGGAAGCAAGACCCCAGTCCGAGCACCTAGCTGCACCCCATCTTCTCACTCGCTCACGCTCAGTCCTGCCCCTGCCTCCTGTGGCCCTCACTGCCACAGAGCTGAGAGCAGGGAAGAAGTGGGGAGTCCCCAGAGCAGTGGCTGAGGTGCTGTGAGAAAATAAGAGAGAAGGAAAAGAGAGAGAGAAAAGCTGGGTCAGAGGGAGATAGGACCCTCCTGGAGGCTCCCTGCCCTTGCACAAGTGGGGTCATGAGGGTGGAAGGAGGGGCCACAGAGCACCACGTGAGGGCAGTGGGCCCTGTGTCCCAGCCCTGAGACAGAGGCAGTGGGAGCCATAAAGCTTCTTAGAGGTAAATTATCTCCCTGTGAGGCAGCCCGGTCCCCAGCAGAGAGAGAGCAGAACAGGAGCTGATTACTGCTGACAAGCTGGGGCGTCTTTAAACCTCTGGTCCCCACTCTCTTAAAGATCCAGCCCTGCCACCACTCAGTGTGGTCTCCACAGGGGAGCTCAAGATTCTCAAACACCCGTGAGAAGTGCCCAGTTTTCATTCCATCTGAGGGTGAGTGCCTGGCTCAGAGGGTAGCAGGCTCCAGATTAAGCCTGGACAGGTGGTGCCAGGCCCCCAGACCTGCAGCTCCCATTCCCTATCTCCTTTCAGGGCCCCAGCTCCCCTGCCCACCTACCCCACCCTGCCCCCCGCTGCCCCCCACCCCACATTGTCTCTGGCCTCTGAGACCAGGGCCTCTGCAACAAACAGCTGCATCAGGCCCCAGGAGAGCATCCCAATCCAGCACCACCCCAGCCTGTTATCAGAAACAAGCCCTGTCGGTTTCCCGTCGGCCTTCCCCCCTGCACAGAGCCTGAATGACTTCTATTCAGAGCTGTAAGTCCCTCACATGTCAGCCTACACCCAAGGCAGGGATCCCTGTGCCTGCCCAGCCCTCAGGGAGCTCGCTTTCTAGAAAGAGTGACAAGGACAAGGTCCTGCCCCAACACCTGCAGCCTGGGCTTTGTGGAGGCTGAGGCATGAGCCAAGAGCTGGGAAACTGGGGAGCCAAGGGGTCAGGGAGTGGGGGGGCAGTGATCAGGACCGTTTCACAGCAGAGATTAACCACTTCCTTCCCTGTTGCAATTTAAACTGCTCCTGGTTCCATCCACTCACCAGTCCAGTTTCTGCCAAATCCAAGTTCTTTCCAATCTGTGAAGACAATGCTGGAACTCCCCAGCCCTTTCTTCCTCAAGTCCAGTGCCTCTGACTCTGCCCCAGATGGTTCAGGGTTCACTCTTCACCAGCCACCTCCAGTTTGTCAAAGTCTACCTCAAAGTGTGGAGACTAGCAGGGGATACCAGGTGCTCAGAGAGACACTTTCACCTCCTTTTTGTGAACACCCTGCCTCTATTAATGCTGCCTAAGATTTTGCTAATCCCTAGCCAAAGGTTAGACTGAACCCCAGCCACTGATCCAGTCACAGTAAGAGATGGAAATGCCCCAGAAGTCAGGTATTTGAGGAGCCCTGAAGCAGGAGAGAGACTCGGAAGCTCTGAGGTTGCCTTTGGCAAATCCTTCTTTCTCTCCTATTTTTATTTCTGCTCTCAGCCACCCAGACCAGCCACACCCCGACCCCCACCAGGCTTCTTTTCTCTTTCAGCTTCTCTCTTCCACCTCTTCTCATCCTGACATCAGATAATAGCATGACCTTGGGCGAGTCACTTTGCCCCTCCAAAGCTCTCTCATTCTTGCTCTGAAAATGGCAGTAATAATCCCTGGGCTGCTTACTTCCCAGGGCCTGCGTGAAGCTCGACTGAGATAATTAATGGATGAGAAAGCACTTTGAAAACTATTCAACGCTGCACAAATAAAAGGCATTATTTATTTATTTATTTATTTATTTATTTATTTATTTATCCATTTATTTATTAATCTTGCACATGACCCTCTGCGGAGATGCCACAAAGGGAGAGGAATAAGGAGAGCTCGTGACTGCCCAGGGCTTGAATCTTGGAATGCCAGAGCTGGAGGGACTTTTGGGAAGCAGAGAGCATACCCCCTTTATTTTACAGATAGGGAAACTGAGGCCTGGGGAAGTTGAGTAACCTGTCCACACTTGTATTAATGCAGCCCAACGTTTTACTACGTCCTAGCCAAAGATTAGACCGAGCCCCAGCCACTGACCTAGTCACATTTAGGGAAGAAAATCCCCCAGAAGTCAAATATTTGAGGAGCCACAGAGCAGAAGGAGAAATTCCAAGGCTCTGTTTGCAAGTACTCCTTTCTCTCTCTCCCCTGTTTTTTATTTCTCTGCCACCCAGACCCTCCCCCCGCGAAGGTCATGCAGCCAAGAGGAACAAAGCCAGGATTCCAAGGACAGGCTAGTTTCGGAGTGCACACCCCTCGCCACTGTGCAAGCTCACCCTGTGTGTTGGGAGCAGGGGCTGCAGGCCAGGACTCCTTCCACTCCGCACTGGTCGCTGAACCCTGACAGGGCCTGGAGAGCAGCTCAGAGTGGCCCTGTCCCTTGACACCCACTGTCACCTTGATACCTAACAATTTAAGGATTTATGGCTCTGGGTCAGAAGGAGGCTTGGGGGAAAAGCAAGCCCTGAGGGAAAGGTACAAGCCCTAGCAAGAGGACAAAGGGCTTCTAGGAACAGGGAGAAGTGAGAGAGTAGAGAATGAGCTCCCCAGAAGATGAGGGCAGAGGAGTGGCGCTTTAGAGGATGGTGGCAGGTGTGTGACAAGGACAGAGCCGGAGCTGCTCTGCATGGGCGCTCGGGCATTTGTGTGATGTCTGCTCGGCGTGGCCCCTTTCTTAGGAACTGTGCTCGCTCGGCTTGAGGACAGGCTAAAAGTCCCCCTTTCCCCTGGGGACCTCCCAGGCTAGTAAGGCACAAGCAAGTCTACAGACCACTCCAGAATACCCAGGAGGTGCCAGCCCCAGGGATCCACACCAGACACACAAAGGTCCCCAGGCACATACCCTGAACCCAGCATTTCATGTTCTAGAAAGCATCCCATTCTTTTCAGACTAGAAAAAAATGCTCAGGGTTTTAAAGGAGAAGGGGGTCAAAGTGGATTCAAAATCAAGAGTCCTGCGTTTTGGTCTCAGTCGTGGGCCTTGCTCTGTGCTCTGTGATCTTGGACAAGTCACTGGGCCCTTACTGGCCACCATCTTTCTAGCTGTGAAATGGGATGATCAAACCCACCCACCTCGTCAGGCTATCCTAAAGATGGGAGCCGTTGGCTCTGAAATCACTTGGTTTAGGAGGTGCCAACAGCCGTGCAGATGCTGACTCCTGTGGCAAGGGAGTGGGGCTGGGGTGACTAGGAAAGTGGGGGGAGGGGTGCAGTGCCCCTGTGTCTGAGCTGACCCTGGGGACAGGCACCTGAGGCTCCTGCTTTGGGGCCCTGATGCTTCTACTGTGTTGATGCCGGTACCCCCTCCACGAGCTCACTGCTGAACATGCTGTAACGGGGTTTCATTACCCAGACCCAGGGAATGGGCCATTGCGAGCCCCGAACTTTGGACAGAGCAGCAGCACATGGGAGCACAGGGGTGGCTCAATGCAGCCCAGGAACAGAATCCTAGGCTCAAATTAAGGAAGAGCAGATCTTTTTCTCTTTCTTTTAAGATTTTATATATCTATTTGAGATAGAGAGAAAGTGAGACAGAGCAGGAGCAGAGGGGGAGGGGCAGAGGGAGAGGGAGAAGCAGACTCCCTGCTGAGCAGGGAGCCTGACACAGGGCTGGATCCCAGGACCCCAAGATCATGACCGGAGCTGAAGGCAAATGCTTCACCGACTGAGCCACCCAGGTGCCCCAAGAGCAGGTGTTTCTGTTGGAGAAGAGATGACTCAGGGCACAGGAGTCCACGTCCCCATCCGGAGCTCTGTCCACTGTCCCCCCTGACTCCTTGCAGTTCCAGCCCCCAGGAACCTGCCCACACCTACCCTTCAGCTCCACACCAGGCTGGATAATTCAGACTGGCAGCTGGGTATGAGGCCAGAGGCAGAGCTGTAGCCAGGACCCTCAAGGAAAGGTCACAGACATGTCTCCGCCCTGTGGCCCACAAATGCCTTTAGCCTATCCTGGGGGCTTCTGCATGGGAAGGCCTATGGGGGGGATGAGCACCCCCCTCCCGTGGATAGAATTGGTGACCACTGTCTGCTCCCAGATCTTCAATAGTTCCCCACCGCCTCTTTCCAAGTAACTCCAACCTGCTTCCTGAGCTCCGTCTTGCAATCTTCCACTCTCCACCCTCAAGCCATCCCTCGTCCTTAGATGTCCTTCCTTCCCATCCCATCCTGTTGAAAATACCCATCCTCCAACGTCCTCTGGAGGTAGAGAAATCCGAGTCTGAATTCCAGCCCAGTAACTGAACAGCAGCATTGCAGGACCGGCCTCTTATGCTTCCTGCTTCAGTGTCTGCATCCGTGAAGTGGGGCTGGTGCAGATGACAAGCATGGCTTCAAATAGCCCTTCTCCAACTCTGGCGTGCGTGTGATCACCTGGAGATCTTGTTATCCAGCAGACTCTGATTCAGCAAATCTGGGGTGGGGCCCGAGTGTCTGCATTGCTAACAAGCTCCCTGGGGCTGCTGCTGGCGCCGCTAACACACTTGGAGTTACAGGGCTTAAACGCCTCACCTAATGCCCAGCAAACAGCATTAGCTCCCTGCCATGGGGGATGGAGGGGTGCAGCTAGAGGGTATGGGGTCCCCCAATATCCCTGGGGGCTTTGAGCCTCCACCTCCTTTCCACCTACCTTAGCAGATTTTTAAATGTACTAATAGTCTATGAGGGGTTATAACCCTACAACCCTTGAACCTCAAAGATGGCCTCTTAAGAGACCTCCTTCCCAACAAATAGTAGCTTTGAGAATAAAAGAGACGAGATGGATCCCAAAAGGGCACCCCACTCTGCCTCGTCGGCATTAGGGAAGGGCAGCTGGGGGTGGGTCTGAAGCCTGGCCCTCAGGCATCTGCTTGTTCCCAGAAGGGTGCTCTCCAAGCTGGGCTGAGCCATCGCCCACCTGCACATCCTGCAGGAAGCAGACCTGGGGTGTGGAACCTGCCCCCTGCAGCTGGGGGTGGGGGTCCATCCACCAACCTCACATGACATGGGCCTAGACACCTCCCTTCTGGGGGCCCCAGTTGGCTCACAGCAGCACTCAAGGGACATGCAGGGGCTTCCACCTCTTCTGTGAGAACAAAGGCAGGTAGGAGGTGAGGGCATGAAGGGCTAAGGCCTGAGGGGTGTGGGGGCGGGGGTGGAAAGGAGAACCAAAACACCCAAAGGAAAAAACTTCCACTTGTAAACTAAATAGAGTTACTTTGTCAGGAAACAGCACATGGCACCATAAAAATTAAAGTAATTTACTATGGAATGCCATCCAGGTTTGTGTTAGTCCCCCGTTGGAAGCACAGAGCTAGCCTGAGTCAAGAACATCAGAAGTGTGGGCAGGAGCAGGGGGAGGGCCACAGCAACCCCACCTGGCTCCAGGCAAACGAGGCAGGATAGGTGGGCCCTATGGCAGCCAGAGAGCCACGCCACCGCTCCCCTTGTTGGGTGAAGCAGGATGAGGCGGAGCCCAGGAGAAAGCCGGAGGGGCAGGAGGCCCATCCAGGCCAGGTGCTGCTGTGAGCCAACTGGGGCCCCCAGAGGGGAGGTGCCTAGGCCCATCCAGGGCAGGGTGGGCTCAGCCTCCTAGAAGGTTCTAAATGTGGTCAGGCTGCCCATCCCAGGCGCTGCCAACACTGCACCCCTACAAAGTGAGACTGGCCTCAGATGCCTCCAGCAAAATGGCAAGAGACCAGGGTTCGAATCCTGTCCTAACTCTCACTGACTGAGTAGCAGGGCAAGATGCGAAAACTTCCGGAAGCTTAGTTTTCTCATTTCATCTGCAAGATGGGGATAATTCCCCTCAGCTCATTGGGTTGTAGGGAGGATTAAATGAGAGTATCTGATTCCCCCTAGGAGCTCAGCACTGCCAAGAAGTCCCTCAATCAGGGCCCGCCGCTCTGGGAGAAAGCTGTGCCAGCCACACTGCCCCTCCACGCACTACCCTTCGCTCGCCGTGCACCTCCTCCCCTGTCTGCTCAGCTTGAGTGTGAAGCCCCCCACTGGCAGCAACAACATAGTAACAGCTGTCGCCATCCACCTGTATCCTGTGAGGGAACAGAGGCGTTGAGACACTTGCCCCCCGTCACACAGCAGCAAGCCTGGCGTTGGGCCCTGCCCAGCTCCAAGGCGTTGGTTCTTAACTACTTCCTTAAACTTCCTCTGCTGCCATGGGAAGAGTAGTGCCCGGAGCTCCAGATCCTCAGCTCTGCCACAGGTAAACTGTGCCCTGGGCACATTACTCCCTCCCGAGCCTCAGTTGGCCCACCTGCAACAAGGAGGTGACCGCTAAGGATCTGCTGGCTCTGATGTGCTCCAATTGTAATGAGCTGCCCTAAAGGGTTTGGTGCTCCACCCAAAAAGTGATGACTTTGCCAGAGGGATGACAGCCAGGACATAGGAGACGGGCCCAGTGGCCCACTTACCTCTCCTAATGACAGGCTCACGCCTTGCCACTCCTGCTTCATCTGCCGGGTCCCTGCTGCCCGACAGGGACAAGCTCCCGCGTCACCACAGCAGAACGGGAATCTCTGATCTGACTTTGGATGTAAATCTCTCATACACACGCTCTCTCTCTTTCCCACTCCCAGCGGCTCCCCAGAGCTTCTGTGATCAAAGAGCCTTTACTGTAAGTCTCCCAGGGCTGGCTCCGCTGGGAGGAGGGGAGGAGCCAGCCCGCCAGGCTCCAGGGGAGGAACCCCAGGGAGGCCTCCTGCCAGCTCCGCTCTGGCCCGGGCTGCGGCACAGGTACAGCACAGGTGGGGCTGGGGCCCTGATCTTTAAAGTGAAGACTATATGGTCCACCCCCCACTGACTGATCTCTTGTATGGAGCCAGAAACTCATCCCCATGTGGTCCCAAAGAAGCATCTCTGCCTGGCCGGGAGACCAAGAGAGACTGGCTCCATCCGGTCCCTGTTGTGACCAGATCTCCCTGACCCTGGTTGTCAGTAATCCCATTGGGACAGTAGGGCCTGCCTACCTCCTGGACTTGAAGCCATGCTGGTGAGGCCCAGAACTTAACCATGTGTCTGCACCCAGGAGGACGCAAGCAGTGGCCAGCCTGGCCTTCCCTCTCCCTGCTGCCCCTTTGGTGAGGCTCAGGGTCCTAATCTCTAAAATGCAGCCCAGCATCCGCCCCTTAGGGTGAATATAAAAAGTAAATAGCCAGTGTGATGCACATGGTGCTCATAAGGAGGGGCCACATGCTCCCCTCCAAATCCCAGCTCCTGCATCTCTGAGAGCCGGCTCCTGGGGCTCCCTTCTCCTGGCTGCCGATGTGGCATTCAGAAGAGACCCCCCCCAACACACAAGTCCCCCTGCCCGCCCCTCCCCTGAGGCCCAGAGCTCTATATTTGGTGCATCACAGGATTTATTGTCGGGAGTGTCTAGCCACGCAGGGCCACCACGGACAGTAGGGCGCCAGCTGTCCTCCCAGAAGCTCAGTGGGAGAGAACTGGGTAGCGCCATCCTTCTTAGCCACCAACCGTTATTATTGCCCAGAGACCAAGCAGGTCGGGGCCTTTCTGTCCTGGCTAAGTGGTTGTCGGCCCGTGGGCAGGAGAGTAGAGGGATTCGGGCCAGGAGAGAGGGCTGTAGATCTCCAGCTGTCTCCCACCCAGTGGCTGCAACAGTCGCTGCTCAGATTCATCGGGAGGACCCACTCCCGGCAGATAAGCAGGCCGATATATCTCCCGTCAGAGACTCCCGCTCAAGGGCAGCACCATAAATCCCGGGGTGGGAGCGAGCAAGCGAGCAAGCCAACCACTCCTTGGCGAGCATCTTTCCTCCCGGGGCCCAGCCGCTCTGCACTTGGCTGGCACGGGAGCCTGCACGGAGCATAATCTGCAGTTCTGCATCTGATCCATCAATAACCCCGGGAGAGGAGCCCCCCTCCCGCTCCACGCTGGCTGAGACAACCGCCTGTTTTTCACCTCTCCCTGAAGCTGGGAGTTTAATTCTCCCCCTGGACCGGGATCTCTCTCACTTCTTGGAACGGTTCTGTGGCTGCCTGCCTGTGTTCTCCCGCTCCTCAAACCTTCCCAACCCAGGCTGCTGAGGAGAGGCAGGAGTGCTCCTGGCATTGCCAGGAAGGAAGGGTGGGTGGGAAGGCAAGGGTGGGGGGCTCCAGCAGGGAGAGGTGAGCTTGGTTGGAAGCCCAGAGCCACAGACTCTTCAGCCAGCAGGCTACTTTTGCCTAGAGGTTCCCAACTGTACAATAGGTCTGCATTTATTTTTTCCAACAATTATTAACAAGCCCATCCTCTTCTGAATGCTACATGGAGCCATCAATAAGATAAGACCTCCCCCCCTCCCTCCGAGCAAGCTGGCACTCCAGTGAAGGAGACCAGCCATGTTGAGGTAAACCCGCGGAGAACTGAGATTCTTTCAGATAATCATGACTACGAAGAAAATCGAAAGGGTGCCAGAAGAGAGAGTGACCGGGGTGAGGCCATCAGGTAAGCTATGCGTTTCAAGGAGGTCTGGGGAAATGGCATTTGAGCTGAGGACTCAGTGATAAGGAGAAACAGCCAGGGAAGGACATGACGGAATGGTATTTGAGGCAGAGGGAACAGCAAATGCAAGGTCCTGGGAAGGAGTTTAGCATGTTCACATAGAAAGGAAACGTCTCCAGAATACAGGGGTGTGGCTGGGGCCTGGGGGTCAGGCAGGGAATGCCGTTAGAGCAGGAGCCAAAGGACAGACCTCACAGGGCCCCGTGGACTGGGGCTCTGGTCACAGGTGTGCACTTGACTCACAGTGGGAGCCACTCAAAGGCCTTGAGCTGGGGCAGGCCGTCATCTGACTTAAATCTGATACAGTCGCTCCAGTTGCTTTGCAGAGAATAAGTCGGAGGGGACAGGAATGGGAGCACGTGGGAAGGAGCCACCAGAATAGGTATGAATGTTTGATCCGAGTGAGTTTAGAAAGAAGGCCACAGAATGTAGCTTTAAAAGACAGACTCAGCAAAGATAAGCCGAAGAGCCAATGCCAGGAAGGGCTAGACCAACCTCCTCGTGTTTCATTTACAATTCAGCAAACGTTTATCAAGCACCTCGTGTATACCAGACAGCGGTATACAGTGGGAACCAGACAGCAGTAAGATAGAATCCTTGAGGTGGTCCCAGGCCAGCAGGGGAGACGGGGAGACAAACGACTTCGGGTGCAGACAGCCAGTGGACAGCCCGACGCAGGGCGGTCGGGGAGGGCTTCCCAGGGGAAGTGGCTATCAGCCAGCATCTACAGGGGGAGGGAGGGAGGACAGGCAACAACAGTGGGGAACTCCAGGCGCAGACCCAAGGCCACGCAGTAGGACCAAGGATCGAGTCCATCCTGCCAGGCACTTTCAGCCAGCAGCCCGGGTGGAGAGGTCCCACACGGAGAGAAACGGAGGCCCCCGGGCGACTGCCAGCCTTAAGCACCAGACAGATTCCAGCCCTGGCCTTTGAATTCCACAGAAGCCGTGACATAATAAATAGTCGTTTTACACCACCACACTTTGGTGTCATTTGTTACACAGGCGGGGTAACTAGAGCGGCTCCCCACTGTCTGCTCTCACCATGACGGCCACTTTCTTTACGATGACTTGCGAGGCCTCCGTCCCAGACTGGCCCTCTTCTCCTCTCACGGCCTTGCTTCTGCCTCCTGGAAATACCTTGACTCCTGGAACATGACTTGCTCGCACACTGCACACGTGCTCTCCCTGGTGGCTTGCACATTCGTTCCTCCTAATGTCCCCGGCCACCTAGACCCCCTGTCCCTTGGATGGTCTTCCTGGACCCCTACAATGTGCTCTCAGGAGCCCTCAGGGGCCCCGTAGCCTCTCGCTCTGGACACAGCAGTGATCACTCACTCCGTGGCTGGGGGCCTATCCTCCCGCCTGTTCCCCTCCCTTGACTGGGAGCTTGTGAGGGCATCAGCTCCTCCTCTCTTACTGTTTTGTCTCCAGCACAATGCCTGATACACACCCATTGAAGAAAGACACAGCTGCGTGTAAGAATGAGTCCTTCTGGCCCAGAGTGACCGGGCACATGCCAGGCATTGGCTGAGTCCCTCCTTTGTGCCAAGCACTGCTGGGTGCAGAAAACACCCATCTGCCTCTAACACACAGAAGTCTGGGAAGAAGCCAGTACTGAGGCAATCAGAAGGACAGCTCCCAGCCAGGGAGACTTCCTGGAGGAAGTGGCACTGGGGCTCGGCCCTGAAGAATGGACAGGATTCCAGCAGATTAACATGAAGGGGACCGAGGCAATTGGGGAGATGAAGGGTACCATTTAGATAAGGGTCCCCAGACGCCACAGGGTCCCCAGAGCAGACAGGGCTCCCCTTGCCTGCACTGGCATCCAAGTCACTAGCTCTTTGGTGGCCTGGGGCATCCTCTGTCACTCCCCAGCTGGTGCCAGGCTCCTGATTTTGTTGCAGTTACAGAACACCCCCCCCCCCCCCCGCCCCGAGATTCTGAGAGCTACAGACATTCCCTTTGAAGTGTTCCCAGGTGCACTTATGCTGACACATTGACCTGTAATTCCAGAAGTTCCCAGGATCGCATCTCCAGTTAAGTACAAAAGTACGAAGCAACCCCTTGGACGATGGTGGGCTCTCCCCAATTCCAGGGCCACTAGAATCAGGTTGAGGGGCTGATGGTGGGACTCCAAAACAATGATTTATAGGCACACGGGGACTGCGCCAACAGGGGAAGGGGAATGTTCCCAAAGTCGGCTTGAAGGCAGGGTAGAAGCCAGTGGAAGGAAGTGAGGGTCTCTGGGTTGGAGGGTGAAGCTTAGGGAGGGGAAGAGAGGCTAGTGAGGCTGAGGCAGGGCCAGTGAGGGTAGCGGGCATGTGGGTCCCTCCTGGGATGAGCTCTGGGTGCCTGGAAGAGGAGGAAAGCCTGAGTGAGTGAGTCTTGCCTCAGTTTCCCCATTTGTGAAATGGGACGATGCTCCTCCTGCCCTTGCTTCCTCCCCTCCGCCTCCCAGAGAGGGAGGAGGGCTGAGATAAAGCCCACCAAGCGCCCTGGGCCCCTCAGAGAGGCGCACAGGATTAACGTGAGGATTATGCTCCTATAAGGAGCCGCAGCCCTGCCAGGGAAGCGAGGCTCTGGGAAGCATCAGCCTTCCAGGGAGAGAGATAAGAGCGAGAGCGATAATGCCAGCAAAGGAGGAGAGAGAGCATCTGGAGGGTTTTTACTGAGCCAGGAGGGGAGAAAGCTGCTGGCTAATACGGAGGGGCGGGAAGCGGCTGCTCCTGATGCCTGGATAGGGCCTCGGAGCAGGAAAGCAGGCCCTCCCTGGGAGAGGCCCGGAGCAGGTGTGGAAAGCAGAGGGGAAGCCGAGACCAGCAGGGCGTCTCTAACTGGTTCCTGCCCCTCTGAGGACCTCGGGAGTGGGGCTGAGGGACAAGAGAGCACAGTTGGACCCCAGACAAACCCACCAGGGGCCAGCCCAGCCCGTCAGAGAAAGGAGGGTCCTCGGTGGGTGTTCGTGTCCTGCTCGGACCCACCTGTTCTCTGGGCCCACACAGCTCTCTCCCTCCTCCTGCAGGCTGAGAGTACAGATCCCGGGCCAGCGGGCAATTCCACCAGGGTATCCACGAGGAGACTGAGGTACACTCTCAGCCATTAGTTACTCTGGGATCCAGAGTAAATCAGCCAAAAGAGAGAGACTGGAGCATTCAGATCTCGGGAGGGGGTCCTCAGAGGGAGGGGCATTGCCTAGCAGCCCTCTGCCTAGGCCTGGAAGGATGAGGAGGCTGGGGGTGCAGACCAGCCACTGAGGGGTGCAGAAGGCATCTCGGGCAGCAGACAGCAGAGCTAGGTCCAGAGAAGATGGGAGGCTATAACCATTTATAACAGCTATAATTTCTTGGGAACTCACCACATGCCAGGCATTCGGCTGATGGACGGTATCTCACTGGATCTGCACCACTCTATGGGAAAGATTCATTATCCCTTTGTGACAAGCTCTCAGAGAGGCTAAGTGACTTGCATCTGGTCACACAGCCAGGAATTGGCAAGCCAAGATTGGAACAAGACGTATCTACTTCCCAATGCCTGCTTTTCCCACTGTCTATGCTGCCTCTCAAAGTACCTGCTTAAGATTCTGCTGAGGGATGGGTAAATGGGATTTAGGTACAGGGCAGGTGGAAGCCATGCGAGGAATATCATCCTGAGGGTTTGATTTCCCACAGTGGGAAGAGGAGAACAGGCCTCGAGAAACAAACCCATCTGAAGCTCAGGAAAGTCTCTCCAAGCGAGACTGGAGAGCAGAGACTGCCTTTGGCCTGGAGGACTGCCTGCTTTGTCTGCCAGTCAATCATCAAACAACACTGGGTCTCTGGCCTCTCTATCCCCGGCAATGCCCAGCAGCATTGGCTTTGCTTCACATATTAATTTTTCAATCTGATAAAAGCTGTTTGTCTCACAGCCACTTCTCTGCCCTGTTGGAGAGAGACACATCCTGAATCCTGACGCTCAGGGAAACAAATGCCGTTAAAAAATCATCAGCCTTCACATGAGGCTCAGGGCACAGGGCAGGAGCCTGTCACCTGGCTCTGAGCCCCAGGCTGCAAGTGAGGTTCATGAGCAGAGGCCCCAGGTCCACGCTGGGTGGCTACATCACTCGGTCTCCTCTTGACTCTCGCACTGCCTCATGGCTGAGTGACTCCCCAAGGTCTGCCCTTTCTCACCCGGGTCCACAGCCCCTTCTGAGGACATTGCCATCTCTTAGCTGCAAACCTCCCACCCTGTCTCTGTCGTCATCCCTTCTGCACCGGCTTCGCTTATTCAAAACTGTGTTTCTTGATTCACTCAACACCTACTACATGCCAGGACCTCTTATACACCCGAACACTCATGCTAGGGCTCGCACACCACAGTGAAAGGCGTAGTTCATGCTTGAGGAGCTCACAGCGTGGTGGGGGGAGTGAGGGAGACTTGTGAATGAACCGATTCAGAACAGTGTGGTAAAGGTAAGCATCCAGCAAGCCCAGCACTGTAGGAGAAAAAGGAAGGTGTCAGAAGTCATCCCAGAGCAGAGAGGTATGGGATCAGTCTTAAGGGATGAATAAGAGAGAGCCACCTAGACTTCCTCCCTCCCTGTGTTCCGCTTGTTGAGATTCTGCTTAACCAACAGGCACAGCTTTAAAATCCCTCCTTGATCCCCTTAACCCAAACCAATCCCTGTGTTTTCTCCACTTCCCCATATCACATGGTTTTATTCTTATTAGAGCTCAGTAAATGGTCCTTGCAAGGCCTATAGCCATCCTGACTGTGCACTGCTCTGGGCTGCTGTTCCCCAGCTGGTGGGTGAGAATAGCACCCCTGGAGTTCTGCAGTGTGAAACCTACACAACAGTACGTGGTCGGTGGTCGCCCTGGGGCCATGAGGGATTTTTCTTCTTGGTGCCAGTCTGGCCAGCATTCCCTCAGCAAAATGTCAGACTGGTCCTCACTTTTACCACTTGGCTGCCCACCCATGTTTGTTGCACACCACCTAATAGGCCCCTCCACTTCCTTTAGACCCTACCTGCCTCAGCTTTTTTTTTTTAATCTTATTTATTTATTCATGAGAGACACACAGAGAGAGAGAGAGAGAGAGAGAGAGAGAGAGAGGCAGAGACAAAGGCAGAGGGAGAAGCAGGCTCCATGCAGGGACCCTGATGTGGGACTCGATCCCGGGACTCCAGGATCATGCCCTGGGCTGAAGGCAGGCACTAAGCCGCTGAGCCACCCAGGGATTCCCCTCCACCTCGGCTTTTTATGGTCTCTGCTGATACGGCTAGCCATGTTTAAACCGATGACTGCAATGGTCCTGCCCAATCCATGTTTTCAGGATTCTTCTTCCAGCATGATTTCAAGAAATGTATTGATTCATGAAATCAGAGAGTGTCGGCATGTGTGTGTGGACTATAGATAGAAAAGAGAAGGAACACCATTGAGCATCCACTGTATTCTGGCCACCATGCCAGCTGCTTCACGTAACCAGGTACAGATTATTTTAAGGGGGATAAAAAGGGCATTATTTCTGCTTCAGTACTGAATCACAGGTAGTGAGACGGAGGCATTTACTGAATGCACACGTTGAATATGCACACAAATCTACCCATATAAAACACCATGCTCTGTCTCCTCCCTCTATCAACGCTCCCTTTATGTATGGTGTCCTTTGGTCTATCATAATGATGGATCCATGTATGGACTGAGGTAGACAAAGGTGGGTTTAAGCCTGGCATTTAACCCCTTGAGCCCCCAACGTTCTTGTCAGTGCTATAGTGGTACCACTAGAAGGCTTGCAAGACTGCTGGGCAACCCCATGCCACGTGTTCACATGGTGCCTGTTGCACATTTAAGCAAGATACATTAGCAACTGGCATTATTTCCATCATTATTTAGATGCTAGCTTGTTGGAGTTTGCACGTCAGCGCATCAGTTCAATGGACACTGGAACGGTTAGTGCGGGTGATGGCAGGAGCCACAGCAGCCTCGTTTCTGCACTGGTCCCCTGGATCTCAGCAGGCTGGCCAGCGGGAGTCAGAGCAGCCCTGGGCCAGCAATCCTGGAAGGCACAAGCTGGGAAACTGGCTCTGCCAAGTCCACTTCTCATGGAGCCACTGTCACATCATTCAGGGAGGAGAAATCAGCCAGGAGTGTTCATAGAGCTCTCACAAGGGTGCCGAGAGGCTCAACAGACTCACTTTTTCCAAGCGGTTCCAGATGATCAAGTGCAATTCCCTATGTACATATGATTCCCTCCTGGATTCAGGGCAGGAAGGGGGATGTCATTCAACTGACTATTTAACAAAGCTGTTTAAAGAGGGAGACTGTGGGGGATCATGTTTTATGTATTAGCTGTGAAAAATTCTCTTTAAAATTTGTCTCAGTCACCAGAACGCAGGAGTTCTGATAAAGTGCTGAGTTTTATGATGTATGTTTTACAAGCACACGCACACTCACACACACTCACAGGCTTCTCGGGGGTTTACCTCACCCTCCAACCAGACACCCCGCCCTCAAATCCTCAAGAGATGCGTTTCATCCTCCCCATCCCCAAAATGTTCTAAAGCAAATATGCAACACCATTTTTCATGGGTGTGTTAATAATTCAATTCAAGCTTCACACCAAGTTTTCAAACTGGATTGGCTTCCTAGGCCGATGTGGAAATGTCTGGGTCAAATATACTTTAAAGAAAAATTCTTTTAATTAGTTTCTTTTGAACACCACACAAAGGCTTAGCTGGATAGCGAGGCAATTTATTGCCATCTTGACATTGCTTCCGTGTTTATCAGTTAAATGATTCTATTGCATTGGAAGTAGGGCATCACAGCTCCAAAGGACCTTGCAGGCTGGTGTATTTGCTATTCCTCCCCTTGGCTGCTTCCTAGGAGGCTCTGGGCATTGTTCTCTCCAGTCTGAAAGCAGGGAGCAGCCCGGTCTCGAGATCAAAGTCATTTGGCCAAGGTCACAGAACAAAGGGAAGCCAGAGTCACAGTGGGAACCCGAATCTCCCTGTGTGATCTTGACAGGCTGCTCACCACCTCCGCCCGTCCTCATCTCTGAAATGGGAATAAGGATGGTGGATCCTTGATAGGGTTGATGTGGGGAAAAAATGAGCTCACGAATGTCAAGTGTCTGGTGCAGCTCGTGCAGCTCGTAGTAAATGCTCAATCAACTTTAGCTTAGATGCTCATAATCACTATCGTTTTTCTACCAAGCTGTTTTCTCTCTCTGTTCCTAAAGTCCTTGCATTAAAAACCCTCCCCAGTGCCTTTCCCATAATGTAGAAGAAACCCACCTCCCCTCGTCAAGGAGTAGACAAGGTTCCAGCAGCCCAGAGCTTCTCAGCAGTTATCCTCTACGCGGATCTCTGAAAGACCTTGCTACATGCATGCTCTTGCTTTTCAGTGGGCGTGGGGTGGAGCCTGAGATTCTGCATGTCTCACACGCTCCTGGATGATGCTATGCTGCTGGACCATGGACCACACTTTGAGTAGCAAAGGGGCGTCCACAGGACAATAGTTTATTTCTAGAAAATGTATGTGGAAGGGAGGACAGGGGAAAGAGGAGTATTGATCTCTTTTCTTTCCTTCTTCCCTCTCCCGCCTTTCCTTCCATCATTCTTCCTTTCTTATTTTCTTTCTTTCTCTTTCTTTTTTAAAAAATTTTTTAAAAGCTTTTATTTATTTATTCATGAAAGACACAGAGAGGGAGGCAGAGACATAGGCAGAGGGGGAAGCAGGCTCCCTGTGGGGAGCCCAATGCAGGACTCAATCCCAGGACCCCAGGATCACTCCCTGAGCCATAAGTGATAGGTGTCACCCAGGTGTCCCTCTTTCTCTCTTTCTTTTGACCTTCAGGGTTGGTTTGAGATCAGGCATTCACAGAGAAGAGCTGAGAAAGGCCTCATCCAAGCCTCCTTCCTTCCTCAACCAATAAGACAGGAATGGAGGACACACTATGCGCCAGATGCTAAATCCCCGCTGTAGACAAAAGCATTTTTCCAGGGAAGGAGGTCTCCATGGCTGAAAGGCTTTCCCGTCAAATCTTTACATTGCCATCTTTCAGAACCTTGGGACCGATAAGGAAATAAATGCCACTACAGAGGTCACAGTAGCTGCGGTTTCCATAGCCACTGTTTTTACCTGATCAAAAGGTCAGGGGGTTGCAGACTCTTTCCGGGAACTGTGAGTGGCTTGGGGACAGGAGGAGTCACAGCAACATTGACCTGGACAGACAGGGCGCCCTGCACATGCTGGGGACAGGCAGGCCACGGCCCCCTGTCCCAACTCTTCACTTCCTTGCTGGGGAGCCTGGACCTCACTGAGCCCGGTTCCTCATCTGTGACAAGATAGTGAGAGCACTTCCTGCCCAGGGATGAGGAGAGTGGGGGGTGAGTGAGATTACACATGCCCAGCGGGGTGCTTGGCACATCCTTCTCCCCCACTCCAAAGGCACTGTGTTCCCTCTCATCCATCCATCGCAGGGAGCTGGGGCTTTTGCCTCCGAGTGACAAGTTGAGCAGTACCGAATCACAGGGGGTTGGTTCTTTTGTTTGTTTATTTCCCATTGCAAGCCTGTCTACTCAATAATTCAATTCAACAAGCCCTGGTTAAGCCCTATCTTTATTCTAAGGGCTGTACTGGGCACTTGAAGGGACAGAAGAATAAAGATAAATAAGACTCCGCTCCTGCTCTCAGGGAACTTCCTGTCTCCGCAATGAGGGAGCTAGACACCCATACAACACCCTATTCCCCAGGGGGGATAACCGTCTCCAGCCGTCAGAAACACAAACACAACTGTCATGAGTATGTGACATTAGCCGTGGGTACTGTAAAGACTAAAATTCAATTCTATTTGTTTCAGAGAAGGGTGACATTTTCTCAAATTTTTATTAGGGAAGAAAACAAAAAACAGAGACTCTTAGCAGTGTCTGATCAAAAGGCCAAGGCATCAGACATAGCTGAGCATGCCCCTGGAAATAAACTCACCACACATGTAACTCTGATGTCAAGGAAATTGAGACCGATGCTATAATTAAGGCACCCAAATAGCACAGGGTTCTGGTGACCGTCACAATTTCATAAATTCTATATCTTGTTGTCTCCTTAGGTATATGAGCTCTTGCCAGACCAGGTATCCCGCTTGGGGGCTGGGAAGATGTAGTCACCATAGAGATTATGGACAGTCCGGCATTCCCGCTGCCTTGGTTTGGAGCATGTAGCACAGTACAGCATAACCAACTGCTTACCTGTCTCTCCGTGGGTCTGGGTTGGCTGCTCCTGGAAGGCTGGGCCTGAGTCTTTTGTCACAGGCAACTCCGTACCCAGGGGCCACGACACAGCGGCTACTTTCAAAAGATACCCATTTGGATCCTTTTTACAGCCCCTTCCTCTATATAAAATTACTTTCTGTAATAATCACTATTTTCTGGTTCAGTTGTTTAAATTTTAAAAATACATTCTCATTTTAAAGATATTATTCAAATTTCATTCAATATCTCATGTAGAAAATAAAATTTGCATTTACCAAAAAAAAAAAAGAAGAAGAAGAAACAACCAAATAACCAAAAGCTCCTTGTATGGTACGTGCACGTGCGTTGGTGAATGGCTGAGTAAGGGGAAAGGGAAGGAGGCAGGCAGGAAGGAGGAAGGGATTAAAGACAATGGGAGAGGAATGATCCCTTCCACCTGGGAGAAATTGCTCCTTTGAGGAGGTGGGAGTTGTGTCAGTTTATTATGATGATAATAAAGCCTGACTTATTCTGGCAGGTTCCCAAACCTCTGCCTTTCTCCTCCGCCCCAATGCCTCCCCCAGTTAATGATTAACATGATCATGATAGCAATGCTGTTCTGTGTGAATCCTGGGCAGTCAGCACCGCTGGAGAGAAAAAGGCATTTAGAGACACCTGCAGCTCTCCAACCACACTCAAAGCCCAGAGTTCTGGGTGATTTGCACACAACGGGGACGGGGTTGAGATCTAGAATCCTAGTCGCAAAGCTGCACCGTGTGATCCATGACACCATGCAAGTCTCCTTCCTGAGCCTTAGGTTCCCCATCTGGTAAATGGACAGTTTCTGGCTACTCGGTGGGCATCAAACTCTGTTCCCTGCAGTGGTGAGGGTTCCAGAGAGACGGCTGGAAAGAGAGACAGAGGCAAGGAGAGAACAGGCCCACGCCACCGTGGTCAGAACAGCACAGCTTTTATCTATATATAGACCAGGACTCTGCATAAACTTTCCCTTTGAAGAAAGGGTTCTGAGGTTAAAAATAAACTGAGAATTACTGGATTGGGCGTCCTCTGAGATTTCTTTCAGCTTTGACATTCTACTTCCCATCCTTGAATCTATTTCTTGAGTGCCTCCTGCAAGGTAGGGGCCGTGCTGGCCAGTAGGGATGGACTGGCGAGCAAGACCATGCCCTGCACCTCAGGACCTCTGTCTTGGGGTGGGGAAGATGCAGCCAGGCAAGGTGTCCCTGCTAAATATGAGTACTTGGCAGCAGGAGCCAGCAGCTCCCAAGGGCCCTCACTAGACCCTGGGCAAGATGAAATCCAAACTATTTCTGGGAAATAATACACAAGAGCTACTCCTCCATGAGTGGTGTCAGACACGTGAAGGGGACAAACTTAGGGACCCAGATGTGGAAGTGTCCTGACCCCCACCTCTAACACCCAGGATCCAGTTCCACAGGTATAAGGACATAAGGAAATCAGATGCCCACAACCGCACAGGTGCCTTTCCAGAGCTATTTTTAAGTCTTCCTGATCCTAAACCCTGAGCATTTTTTAAATTTTTATTTATTGGGATCCCTGGGTGGCGCAGTGGTTTAGCGCCTGCCTTTGGCCCAGGGCGCGATCCTGGAGACCCGGGATCGAATCCCACGTCGGGCTCCCGGTGCGTGGAGCCTGCTTCTCCCTCTGCCTATGTCTCTGCCTCTCTCTCTCACTGTGTGCCTATCATAAATAAATAAAAATAAAAAAAATAAATTTGTTTAAAAATAAAATTTTATTTATTTATAGGTGAAAAGCCACAGAGAGAAGCAGAGACATAGGTAGAAGGAGAAGCAGGCTCCCTACAGGGAACCTGATGTGGGACTTGAACCCAGTACCCCAGGATCACGACCTGAGCCAAAGGCAGATGCTCAACCACTGAGCCATCCAGGTGCCCAACTCTGAGTATTCTTATCCCCCTTGTACAGATGAGAAAATTGAGACCCAGAACAGTGAAGTGAGTCGCTCAAGTTCCAGCAGCTCAGTCTGCCTCCTGTCCCTGTTTCCTCCCTCTCATGTCATGACCCCCTACGGCCTTTATTAAAGGTCATCTCCTTTCTCTCCTTGGCTCTGCTGTGGAGTGGAAAGAGAAGGGCCATTGGTCCAGGGCAGGGTCAGAGTGTCCCTGAGGGCTCTGCATCCCCTGAGGCCAGCAAGGTGGCCGCAGCAGAAATCAGAAAGGGGACCTTTGAAATGAGATGAACTGGAATCCTGGTCAGCCTTGTTCCCCAGCTGCCGCCTCTTTCTGACACCCACCTTGGAGCTCTGGAGCCTTCCATCCAGGCAAGGGGCGTGCATTCAGCTTCAGGCATCTACAGCCACACACCCCAACAGGACCATTTTCCAGAGCATGCCACCTGCTGTTCCTCTGCCAGCCCCCAGCGATGGTTCAGCCACAGAACCCAAACCGACATGAGTTCTCACTCGGGCTCCTCCACCCACCGGCATGTGACCAGGAGTCAGTGATTTATCCCTCGCTGAATCTCGGCTTCTTCCTCTGGAAGATCGTAACAGTGATATAGCAGGGTCATCCCTTTTTCCTTAGGATTAGTGTGTGATTTTTAATTTAATATGTATTTGATTCTAAGTTGCGTGTGCTCATTGTTTAAGCCTCAAATGGTTATACAAGACTTTTCTGAAAAACAGCAGCTCCCTGCTCCATTTCTACCTCCATTTCCCATGTCCCAGAGGAAAACACTTTCAACCTTTGGAATCATCTTTATCGAGGTATCATCCGCGTGCCACACAATTCACCCTTTTAAAGTGTGATACGATTCAATGGCTTTTAGCGTATTTGCAGAAGGTGCATCCATCACCACCACTCATTTTAGAACATTTTCATTACCTCCACTCCCAAAACCCCCCACCAGCTCTTAGTCAACAACTCTGTGTCCCCAGCCCCAGTATTAGGCAGCCACTAATCTACTTTTCAGTGCCCCTGGATTTGCCTCTTCTAGACATCTCATGTGATGGAGTCATGCAAGAAGTGGTCCTTTGTGACCAGCATCCTTGCTTTAGCATCCTGTTGTCAAGGATCACCCATGATGGAACCGGTGTCAGTACTCTGCACCCTCTTTTGCCTAATAATATCCCATCGTCTGGCTCTTCTATGGTCCATTTATGCCTTTATCAGGTGATGAACATTTGAGTTGTTTCCACTTTTCAGCTGCCGTGAACAAGGCAGGATGAACACGTGTAGACACGTCTGCACTTGGATGTGTTTTCATTTCTCTTGGGTGCACACCTCGGAGTGGAAGTGCTGGGTCATATGATTACTCTCTGTGTAACCATTTGAGGACCTGCCAGATTGTTTTCTAAAGTAGCTGCACCATAGGGGCATCTGGTGGGTGGCTCAGTCTGACTCTTGATCTTAGACCAGATCTTGAACTCAAGGTCATGAGTTCAAACTCCATGTTGGGTTCCACACTGGGTGTGGAGCCTACTTAAATAAATATATAAGTAATAAAGTACCTGCCCCACTTTACAGCCCTGCTGGCAGTGTCTGAGGCCCGGGGTTGTTCTCACAAAGGGGACCTGAGATGATGTTTATAAAGTGTCCTTGTATGATGCCTAGGAAGTAGTGGAGAAAAAAGAATAGCTTCCTTTTTCCCTTTATTAATATATCAGTGTTCCTTGGGGCACCTGAGTGCTCAATTGATTGAGATCTGCCTTCAGCCGGGTCATGATCCCAGGGTCCTGGGATTGAGTTCCACATCTGGCTCTCTGCTCAGTGGGGGAGTCTGCTTCTCCCTCTCCTCCCCACTTGTGTTTTCTGTCACTATCTCTGTCTCTCCCTCTCAAATAAATGGGTGAAATTTTTAAATATATATATATATATATATATTTATTTATTTATTTATTTATTTATTTATTTATATCAGTGTCCCAATGCCTCCAAATTTTCCAAAAGCCACCCCACTGACCTTGTTCTGAATCTAAGGCAGAGTTTCTCCCTCCAATTTATACCACATTTGTGTGGTGATGGGTTCCTCTAATAGAACTTGTCCCATGCAGCCAGGAGCCATTCTGGGAGCCCCACACAGCACCACACTTGCTTGTCCTCCTGATGTGATTGGAAGGGCCAGCTCTTGGGTTAGTTACCCTTTGAGACCGTTGTTCCTACTCCTGGGATCTTGTACAGTTGCACTGCTCACATGCTCTTAAAAGCCCACATCCAAGTCAGGAATCTGCTGGTGCTTGGCACTGGGAAACAACTCAGACCATCTGTATCCTGCCCAACACCCAATATCTGCAGATAAGGTAAGGCACAATAAACAGGGCCTGTCTAGGCACGGAATCCCAGCCTTGACTGCCTACGGCTCCTTCCAAGGAGGCAGTAAAACTGTCCAAGATAACAGGACATGCAAGGTACAAAAGAACACTAGAATGGGAAATTCATTCCAAGACAGCTTTTCCTGACTCTGGACCTCCACACCTTTAGCCAGATGCCCCCCACAACTCACCCCAAGTCTCTCAGAATACTTCATTTGTAGTAACCAGGCTTTTTAGTGGTTGAAAGTTATGAAGACCCAACCCAAGATAGCTGGAGCTACGAGGGCATTCTATTTTGTGGAGAAGCCTGGATGGCGTTGGGAGTATTTTAAATGAAATCGCCAGGTCACCATTCTCTCTCTTATGTGTGCCTCTGTCTGCAGGCTTCTTCTACACACCGGCTTCTCTGTGGAGATAGGGTAGGTGGGACAGAGAAGTAGGGGTAGGAGCCATGTCTCAGATATTTCTACACTTAAATAAATCCAGTTTAGTAATCTCAGAGGACAGGGAAAGAACTCTGTCCTCTACTGTCTGTATATAAAATCCCAGAGGTGGACTCTGATAGATCTGGCTTGGGCCATATACCCACCTCTCAGCCATTCTCTGGCATGTACTCACCCTGAGGCTTAAATGGAGTCACAATTATGGGATTGGCAGTCCTACCAACACTATATGGAATGGAAGAAGGGAAATTCTCCAAAGGAAAGAGTCCCCAAGAAGGGGAGCTTGAAAAGACAAACATAGCAGGTCTCTATTACATGACTTTTTTTGAAAGGGAGGGGGAGGGCCAGAGGGAGAGAGAATCCTAAGCAGTTTCCACGCAAAGCAAAGAGCCCGACCCAGGGCTCCATCTCACAACCCTGAGGTCATGACCTGAGCTGAAATCAAGAGTTAACCAACTGAACCATCCAGGTGCCCCTCCACTAACATGATTTTTCAACCTTCTCAGTGAGCATCACAGACCTCCCAGGGCTCAGCTCGTGTGATATTAAGTCTCAGTCTCCTTATGATAATCCTTTCCTCTTATGAACGCCCAGGGCCTGCCAAGCACCTCCCATGGACCTCCTCTGGTCTTCACAACTGGGTATGAGCACCTCCATTTTACAGACAAAGAACCTGAGGCTCAGAGAGGTCAAATCAGTTGCCCGAAGTCACATAGCTAGAAAGTGGCTGAGCTGGGCTTTAAGCTCTAAATCAAAATCGGATACTCTTTTGCTTTGTTCCCTCTTGTTGGTGGAATCCCTGCAGCCAGCTGGTGTTTGTGCTCTATCGGCCCGCACAGGTGTGTTCTCTGCATCTCCTGACAATGACTGAAGGCTTTTGAAGGAGGCTCCTCTGCTTCTCTCCATTCCCCATCATCCTTGGGCAGGCTGACTCCCACTAGAGGAAGCTGGGACATTCATTACAAGGCTAACCAGCCCGTGCGTCTGTCACTCAGTCACAGCACCTGAGTAAGCTTTGAAGCCTGGTAAGGAGGGGCTTTCTCCTGCCAAGCAGGAGGGGTGGGAAGACTCCAGTGCTGTTAGGCGCCGTCTGGGTGCAGTGGCAGCCACACTCAGGTGGAGAGGTCTCACCTGGGCGATTCTGGTAACTGGTGACCATCACCTCAGACTCCATGCTGACAATATGACAACCTCAGAGGCAGGGGCTTCAGATTCCATTTCCAAGTCTCAACAAGCAATAGAGCATGTGGGCTCTGGAGCCACACTGCCTGGGTTTGAGTCCCTTCTCTTCCCACTTCGCAGCTCTATGACCTTGGGGAAGTGATTTAACTCTCTCTGTGCCTCAGTCCTCATCCATATGACCACTGAGATCTTGCCATGAAGGAATAGCAGAGTAATTACTTGTAAAATGCCTTAAATGATGTTCCGTGATTGCCAGGCATTACTATTCCAGTGACCCTTTCTTTGTTGGGGGAGGGGGGGTTGGGGGGAACACATGAGGAAGAAGAGGGAGGGATGGCAACCTTTCCTCCCTCTTTCGGGGGGGAAAATGGTTAAACCTGCCTCCTCTGGGGACAGCTGTGACATCTTAGCTAGCACCCCAGCCCTGGTTACAAATTGTCCTGTGACCCTGGACAGTTCACGCTGGTGAATTCTCTTACCTAAAAAGCAAAGGGAGTAACACCTGCCCTTCTGCGTGGGTTATGGCAGCCACAGCCTCCTGTATAGCTAGCATCAGAGACATGCTGGCAGGCACACTGGGAGCAAAGCAGCATCAAGAAAGTTGGCAAGAGGGACACGTGGGTGGCTCAGCAGTTTAGCGCTTGCCTTCAGCCTAGGGTGTGATCCTGGAGTCCCAGAATCGAGTCCCACATCAGGCTTCCTGCATGGAGCCTGCTTCTCCCTCTGCCTATGTCTCTGCCTCTCTCTCTGTGTCTTTCATGAATAAATAAATAAATAAAATCTTTAAAATAAAAAAAAAAAAGAAGGTTGGCAAGACCATTGGGGCCTTACGGAGGTAGGAGAGCTAAGACCAGGTTCTGGGCGTGGGGCTCTGTGGGAGCCACCGTCATTGTCATCATCGTCACCATCATCATCTCTGTCGTTGGAACTCTGGCACTCAATGTCTGATTGCATGCCATAATTGGTGGGGCTGTTTGTAGAGAGTGGTGGGAGCTCTGCTGTTGCCTGGGGATATGTTATTCTCTGCACCAATGGTTCTCATCTTGAGGAAGGAGGGTGATCTTGTCCCACCAAGGAACAAGATCTTGTTCCTTCTCTTGGCGATGTCTAGAGACACTTTAGTTGTCACAACCTGGGGAGATGTTACTTCACTGGTGAGCAGGGGCCAGGGATGCTATTAAACATCCTACAAAGCACAGGACAGGCCCATAACAAGGACTTATCCAGCTCAAAAAGTCAATAGTGTCAAGATGGAGACCATGCTCAACACCTACACTCTTGATATTGAATGTGCGGCCAAGACAGGGCATCACCTTTTCTTGGGGCTACCGAATAAGAATCTGTGTTTATAGTAACATTCGGAAAGCACAGTCTGAAAAATGCATGAACACAAGATACATTGCCAGCAAACCAAACTATTCATCATATAGGCCAAATGTGGATGTTTGGGTTTGGGGTGAAGAAAAGACAGTTGAATGGTGGATGACGGAAGGATGGATAGACTGGTGGAGTTAAAATTGAGTGACAACTGGGTGCCATGCTGGATACTTTACACTAGATACTTTGTCTTCTATCTCCAAATGACCCTCGGTGTACACTAGATGCCCATATGGGCAATGTCTGGAGAGACCGGACAAAAACCATGACCTCCCTATCATATATCTTGAAGCTTTCCAGAATCTTCCTACTACTATCTGAATTTGATTGCATAAAGAACTTAGTTTCATATATACACTCGCATGCGAAACCTTATTTATATTTGACACCTGATGTTAACTTCAAGTTTCTCATTCACATAGAGGCACGGCATTTTTATATGTGCAAGGCATACAATTTTTTGTATGCCTTTGTTTTCCTCTTAAAAGATCAATAAACATCTTGTTTTGCCTTCAACAAAAGTGTGCAAATTCTCTGTAATCCCCATTTATTTCCTTTTATTAGCAGATATATCTCAAGTTAATAATAAAATTTAGCAACATTGAGTCTTTATGGTCCAAAAGCTCAGTGATTACAGTACAGGGATATAATAGGAAAACATCTACCATTTACTAAACACCTACTGTTTGCAATATGCAAATATCAGTACCTCTAATCTGCCACACAAGCTTATACCTTATTTCAATTTTCCAGAAGAAGAAACTAAGGCATAGACATGGCCATGGCACTAAGTGACAGGGTCAGGATTGGACATGAAACCTACCTGGCTCCAAAGACCAAGTTCCCTGCCTGTCTCACACTGCCTTATAGTTATAGTGGCCCTTGGTTCACACTGGAATATCAGCTGGCTCTGGTGCAGGTGCTCAAAGCTCCCTTTGTGCCCCACTAACCTCATTCCATCCCCAAGACCAATTTCCCTGGGTCTCCTTCGCCCTTCCACCAGCAGGGTCCAATTCCCCTCCAGCCCCACATTAGCCCTGAGCTTGGAAGATGAGGCACAAGAGCCTGCTAAGGATGAATGGCTGTTGACCTGCATTGGGGGTCTTCAGGGCCACCCCCCCTTCTATAAAGCATGAGATGGTCAGTAGTATGTCAGGGTCTCCAAAGTACAGGGCCTTCCAGCTCATTTACTCCACTCAGCTGTCCCGGCACCAAAGCAGTCAGAGACAGTATAAAAACAGACATGACTGTGTTCCAATAAAGCTTTATTGACATCCACCCCCCAAAATGGGCAGCAAGCCAGAGTTGGCTGTCAAGCTATAGTTTGCCAACTTCTGACCAGTGTGATCTCTGGTTTTTTTTTTGGTTTTTTTTTTTTGGGTTTTTTTTTTTCACATCCTGGTGTTCTGTGCCTTTTTTTTTTTCTTTTTATTTTTTTGTTTGTTTGTTTTTGGTTTTTTTGTGTGTTTTTTTGTTGTTGTTGTTCTGTGCCTTATATGTGAAAGTCCCAGACTAGAGGTTGGAAAATGGTGGTCTAAGCCCATCCATTCCACCAACAAACAAACAGTGTTTGTTTTGAAGGACATTTTAAACACTTGCCAAAGCAGAGACTAGAACAATGAACTCACATGAACTCATCACCCAACTTCTGCAACTATCACCACTTTGCCAATCCCATGTCATCTATCCCCCCACACACATTGTATTTTCTGAAGTATTTTAAGGCAAATTCAGACATCACATTATTTCACCCATAAATACTTCAGCACATCTCTCTAGCAGATAAGGACTTTTTAAAAACAGAGCCACGCAAGCATTATCACCCTCACAAAATGAAGAATAATTCCTTATTAGCAGCTAGTACCTCATTTGTATTTAAATTTCCCTAATTGTCTCAAAAATGTCTTTTTACAGGTGGTTTGTTTGAATCAGGATACAAATAAGGTCTACACGTTGTATTCACACAGAGCTTTTAAATTTTTGAATTGGTTGTCAAATGTGAAAATCTGGGTTTCACATAAACATCAGATTTTCAGCTTCTCTTGGAAAAAAAAGAACCTGACTGATTTGCAACTTGGCAGTAGCACCAAGCAACCAGCACACTCTCAGGAGGAGGACCTGTGCTCCCCTGCCCCACTACCTCACCTCACCCTTGCAACAGGATCCCTGGAGCCACTAGGGCTTGCCAGGTCTGCTCTAGACATTTCAAGTCTCTCTCTCCCACCTCACACAGGAAATCACTTGGGCCAACTTTCCCCTCCATCCACCGCCCACACTGCACCTTTGTCATTCTTTTTCTTCCTTCAAAACAAATCTCCAGAATCTACACAGTTCCAGGAAGAATCACATACTGGGGGCGAGGCAGAGAAGACAGTTCACCCAGAATGTTCTGCCAGCCTTCAAGCCCCTTGGGTGGCCGCCTCCTGGGCACTAGGAAAGCTCCCCTGATCCCTGAACTACTCTCCACCAGCTCAGCGCGTGCCTGATGCTCAGGAGCACAGAGCTCACTCCCCAGGTTTGTCTACCTTGTATTCACTGTGTGACCTTGAGGAAACCATTCTCTCTGTCTGGGCCTCTCAGTTGCTCTTTCTACACAATGACAGGGGGTTAGTGGGAGGGGGAAGTTGAGTAAGAGATTGGTCCAAATTGAGTCACTTCATGAGATGTGAATAATCTTGAGCCTACAACCTTGGGATCCTGTGATTGCATTGGTCATGATGACCTCTCCATCCCATCACCTGGATGGCCCAGGGGGAGGGAGAGAAGGAGGAGAGAGGTGGCACTCAGGGGCTGAGTGGGAGGAGGAAACAGTCCACACCCTTACTTTCCCTCTGCATTTTCTCAGGCACTCGTTCTTGATTCTCTGTCTCTAATATTGACCAGCTCTGTCTGCCCATGCCTCAAAGCGGCACATACAGAACAGCCATCAGGACAGGAGAGATGCTGAGCAATGCTAAGCCTGCCTCTGAGCTCACGTGCCTGCATGCATGGGGGTGGGAGTCTGTGTAGGGTAGGTGTAGGACAGCAGTGGTAGACTCAGGGTCTGAAAAATGTGCTTCAGGCAACAGCCCATCCTGATGTACTCGGTCACACAGAGGAGTCCAGCTACAGGGAAGCCAGGTGGCAGTCGCAGCCCAGTGGGGGAATCAAACACATAAACAAGCAATTATAATAAAACATGATAAATGCTAGACTAGAAGCCTGCATCAGACACTTGGGGAACATAGAGAAAACCATGTGTTTATCCAGCTATATGTCCACCCTGTCCAAAAGTGATTAGAGGCCAACAAAGCTCAACACAAAAAAAACTAAGTGAGGGGTGCCTGGGTGGCTCAGTCAGTTAAGCATCTGCCTTTGCCTCAGGTCATGATCTTGGGGCCCTGAGATCAAGCCCCACGTCAGGCTCCCTGCTCAGTGAGGAGCCTGCTTCTCCGTCTCCCTCTGCTATTCCCCCTGCTTGTGCTCTCCCCCACCCCCACCCCTGCAATTGTCGAATGAATAAATAACATCTTTAAAAGAAAGAAGAAGAAAGAAAGAAGAAAGGAAGAAAGAAAAGAAGAAAGAAAGAAAGAAAGAAAGAAAGAAAGAAAGAAAGAAAGAAAGAAGAAAGAAAGAAAGAAGAAAGAAAGAAAGAAAGAAAGAAAGAAGAAAGAAAGAAAGAAAGAAAGAGAAACTAAGTGAAAAGTTAATGGGGAAAGAAAAATGATATAGGAAGAAGGGGGTCAAAGCAAGGGCAATCAATGCTAATACCCAAGACATCCGCCAGGAGTTCCACACTCTTGCTGGAATGGAGCTGCATGTTGGCCTCTGAGCTTCCTAGCAGCCAGTGCAAAAGGTGAAAGCCTCAACGTTGTGCAATACACAGTGTTCCTTAAAGTAAAGCAAGAGGCATAAGCAATTCCAGTGCTGGGACCTGTGAGTTTTTCCTCTCCAGGTCCTTAAGAAGAGCCCCAAAAACCAGCTGAGGAGTGTATGGGAACAGTCTGTACTATATTTGCAACTCTCTGATAAATCTAAACGTATTCCAAAATTAAAGATTTATTAAAAAAAAAAAAAAAAAAGGTCCACAGTTAGGACCTAAGTCTTCCCTCCACACAGGTTATGCTATTCCTATTTGACACTCCAGGGGGTGCCACTCACATCGTCTCAGTTGCTGACACACAGTAGATTCTCTAACCATGTCCCCTGAAATAATCCTTGAGCGGTCAAAATGGACATTGGGAGGGCATTTAGAAGTGATTGTCTGTCACTTACAAAGGATATGGATCCTGAAATCAGGGAGTACCTAACAGGTAATCCAGATGTTCTGGGGCATTTTAAGCCACATCCATAGTGGTCAATAATTTGACATTTTCATCTATGCTTACTGGTTTCTATACCAATAGATGTCATGTTCCACCCATGTCCCTGGGCAGCGACAAAGTCACAGAATAGAGTCCAGAGTGGGAATTGCAGAGCATGGCAAGATTTGGGAGAACCGCCATTTTGAATAAGTGGACTTTGTACTTCTTTTTTTTTTCTTTTTCAAAATTGTTGACTTTAAAGTGACACAGTAATCTCCCCCCCCCACACACACACACAGTAAGAATATAGCTTCTCGCAGCCAGGATAAGATCCAGGACATCTAACCTGAAAGCTATAGGGAAAACAAAACAATGGGAAGGAAGTGGGGGAAGGCACGGGAAGATTGTCTGCTGAATTCGGAATTGTGTAACATTCTGACTCCCTTATTTTAGTCTCTCAAAAACGTATTACATTCAAAATCTCTAGCTGATCTCCAGACCAATTCAACAAACCGAGGCCTAAATCCAGGACCGTGCCTCACAATAACTGACAGGATTCTTAATCAGAATGTGATTCTTAGAAGGCAAATGTGATCATTTTATAAAAATGCCACAGTGTGCTGTTTAGCTCTGTCTTTATAATATGAATAAACCCCGAGCCTTCCGGCCTTCTCCCTCCACCTCATAAAGACCCTGGGTGACAGGATGAATGAGCAGAGGTCTCAATCACAACCGTGCAGTTGACACAGTGCTGTAACAGCCAGCTTCCTGGGGCAGGAGGGGAAGCTCTGCCGCAGAGATCAGGAATGCCTTCCCAGGAGAGGTGACTTTGGGCTGAATCCTGAAGGATCAGTATGAGGTTGCCAGTCCCACAAGGGAGAGTGAGTGGAAGGACTTCCAGGCAAATGGAAAGGCAGAAGCCAGTGCACCAGATGCCTTCCATTTGCCCCATAAATGCTCTCTCTGTCCACCCTGACTTGGGACCCTGTCTATCCTGGTTGGCTGAGGGGATGCTAAAGATGCCAGTGCATTCCCTGTCTCAGCCAAGACTGACTTCTTGCCTGAACTTCCTCTGCTCCTCACACATCCAGAAAGAGAGTCAGATCACCCCTCTAGGGGCTCTAATCCCTGATAAGGGCTCCACCCCATGATCTGATTACCTCTCAAGAACCCCACCTCCTCATGCCCCCACTCTGGGGTGTAGAGTTTTGACCCATGAGTCTTGGAGTAGGGGGTGGGACACACAGACACTCAGTCCATATGAGCGAGGAATAAACAAAGAGCCCCACCCAGCCTGTTCACCGAAGCTCTTAATTATGCCAGCCTCCAGCCAAAAAGCCCATCCTGACCCGCCAGGCGGGCAGAGGTGAGAGGGACACAGCTGTCTGCCTGAGTTCCAACTGCAGGTCTGAATAGGTCATTTCTTGTGTCAGGCATTTCCCCAGAAAGGGTTGGAATGCTTGTCCAACACAGGAAAGTCAGAATGGGGTCGGTCACGAAGCCAGAGCCTGTGGTCTCAGAGAAACCACTCAGAGGCACCTGTGCATCACTCCCCTGCCCTCACACCCTCCTGACCTTGGTCTTGTGGCATCTTTCCAGATACTGTCAGTGAAAATTTCAAAGATGGGATACTAGCGCTCAGACTTTTGGTGCACATCAGAACTGGGAGTTTGCTGACACTAGAGACACTGAGATGGCTAACAAGCTCCCCTGGTGGTTCTGAGACACTCTGAGAGTCTGAGCCCACCAGGCCAGGGAAATCCTGAAAGGGGATAAAAGCAAGGATTTCCCTCTCTGGTGGGTATTTATTATTGTCATTACTATTAGTAAATTATTGAAGAATTGAGTTTTACAGCAAGCACTTAGAATAGTCCAGTAAGTAAATAATAAGTCCCAAGTACCAATAGTAATAACACCGTGAGAGTTGTACCCACCATGTACCGGCTTCATTACATGCGTTCAAATCCATCCTTACCTAAACAAATGTGGTGTAGCCATGCAAGGGAATAGTGTTCTGCCTTAATTGTATTCAGCACATTGACCTGTGCGATGCCATCAAGGAACCTTGAGGACATTATGCCCGGTGAAGTAACCCAGTCGCAAAACGTAAATTCTGGATGATTCCACTGGATGTGAAGTTCTTAGAGGGGTCAAATTCACAGAGGCACAAAGCTGAGAGGTGGATGCCAGCGGCTGGAGGGAAGGGGGAACAGAGAGTTAGTGTTTCAGGATATGGAGTTTCGGCTTGGGAAGTCGTAAAGGTTCTGGAGCTGGACAGTGGTACATCAATGCACAACAGTGTGGATGTACTTAACACCCCTGAACTGTACACCTAAAATAGCTAACATGGTAAATGTTGTGTTGTGTGCATTTTAGCACACACGTCTGCAGAGAACATGTGCTTACTAGGCTAGGAGGTGAACCATGAACTTCAGAGCACCCTAGGTCTAGGGTGAATCAGTGCACCAGATGCCTTCCATTTGCCCCATAAATGCTTTCTCTGTCCACCCTGACGTAGGACCCAGCTGTCTCTGGGAAACCCAACTTGACCTCTCTGAGCTTCAGCTTTCTTTTCCGTGATATGGGAATGAGGGCAAGACCTAACATCTCAGGGAGTTTACGAAGGCAATCATTTTACAGACATCATCTTTGTGACTATCCCACAGCCCGGTGCGATGGGTGGGTAATATGAGCCTCATGTTGTTGAAGAGGAAGTTGAGACTCAGAGAGGTTGTGTGATGTGACCCAGGTCCTCTCCTGGGAGTGGAACTGACAGGGTTCCAAACATAAATACAACTGTGAGTCTAACACTGGGCTCTGTGCTCCGTGCACTGAGACCCCTCCCCACCCCTCCCTTGAATCACATGCAGAATCTCACCTTGGATCTGTAGACTTGGTGGGTGCAAACCCAGGGGCCCGATTTAGGGCTGCTGTTCAGGTTCTGATATAAAATGTATTGTTTTGAGGCCATTACCTAGCATCTCTCAGTTTATGGGCCTCTTTTATATTTACAAGTCCTACGAATGTGCAATTGAAATAGACCAAAAAATGTGTTTCTAGAATCTTACGTGCTTGGAAATCAAAGCAGAACCGGTTGGTGAAGGGAGAAGTTGTTTCAAAAGCTGAAGTCTAAATTACGGGAATCAAGTCAAAATCTCAGTTCTGGGAGTTAGGTTCAAAATACGGAGAACCAGACAAGATAACAGGTATCAGTGCCAAGAGAAAGGAATGGAACTTCAGCAGGAAAAAAACAAACTCAGTAGAGTTCCCCGGCCTGAGAAGTGAAGGATGAGATTTTTCACTCCTGCTTCCCGCCAAGGACGATGGCACATAGAGCCACAAAAAAATCACGCACAACTCCAGGAGGCACCATTTGCATGTTCAATATTATGAATGGTGCCTTGGCCCTTGAGTTGTGTGGTGTGGCTACTCTCTCTGCCACCAGGTTAGGAGGCTTTCTAAGGACATCACACATTGTAGGGATACAGCGAAGATTGTGAACAAAGTCATGGGAAACAACCTGACCTTCTTAGGGCTTGGAGACCAGATCCTGGAAGGCGACAGGAATACCATCAGGCTCGGTTTCACCCATTTCGTCTCATGTAATCCTCAGCATCTCCCATTTTAATGACAAGGAAAGAAGCTCAGAGAGATTCTGTAACCTGCTAACAGGTTACAGTCCACAGTCACACAGCTAGTAAGAGGTAGAGTCAGGACCGGAACCTGGAACAGTGACTTCACATCAGTCCCTCCACATCCAGCTGCCGGCTGGGAAGACTGCACCCGCCTGGACATGGATTCACCTAGGCCAAGCTGGGCTGAAGGAGCCACTGGGAGCAGAGGCACAGAGGAAATTAAACCACAGAAAGTCAACCTGAAGGGACTGGGGATAAACAGAGGGGGGAAGAGACCCAGTCCCGCTAAGCCTTGAGGACTGGGGTGGGGGTCAGGACAAGAGTTGGGGGTAATTGTTAATCAGCATCAGTGAAAACCAGCAGCAAGGTGGGGAGCCGCCTCATTCTGTTTCTATTTCCCTGAGTCTCTGCCAGTCCAGCCCTCACTGAGGGATAGCCAAGCTGTCCCCTGGGTCCTGCGCATCTTGGACATGGCTCTGCTGGGTCAGGGAGGAACTGAAATGCAAAGCTTTGAATGTGGATCAGGAGCTTGGGTCCAGAGGTAGCCTGAGTGGAGCCCAGCACCGGGAGGCAGGGTCTGAGTCCCAGCCCTGCCATGGCCATCTGGGGCCAGATTTGGGGCAGGGACCTCCTCCCCTCTCTGAGACTTAGTTTCCTTACCTCCATCCAGTGCAGGAAGATTGACTTGGTAGTATAGATAGATAGGCGTTGTCTATCTCTAATATCCATGAGTTCTAGAATTTGCCTCTGCTTCAATCAGAAGTGCTAGCGGGAAGCCTTCTCTAAGGAGGCGGCCTTGTTTTGCAGACATTGTTGGTCTGGGTGGCTCAGCTGTGCCCTGCACTTCTCCCCTGGCCCTGCACTCCCAGGCTTGGGCCTCGTTAGCTGACCAATGTGGGGAGAAAGATGGGAGGGGGGCAGAAGCTTCTCGCCTCTCTCGGTCCCAACACCTCCCTACCTTTCTGAATTTTTTAAAGTGCCTTTACTCAGACTTCATCAAAGATTCATCAGGCTTGGGATTGGCCCAAGCATTTGCCTGAGGAGCCAAATAGAGGTGGAATGGGGGAGGAAGGCAGGAGGCCGGCAGGCTGTGCAGGCATGGGGGCATCCAGAGCGACACAGGCACTCTGCCCGCCTCTGCCCTGTGTGCTCGGTGGAGGGGCTGGAGACAGAGGAGTCAGGAGGTTTGAGCCCAGCTCTGGGAGACCCCCCACCCCGCTTCAGCAGTCTGGGCCTCACCTTCCCCCAAGTGGGAATATAGCCGATCTGCCCTCCTCATTTAACAGGAGCTGGCGAGGATCAAGGAGGCAGGCTGGGAAGCAGATTGAGCAGCATCCCAACTGACTTGAAAGTAAGGCATTCAGAGCTGATGGGATGGACCAGTGTTCCAGACTGGGCAGATGCAGGGGGCAAGGGAGAGATCAGAGGGCCAGGCTCTGGGTTCTGGGCTTCCAAGCAGCTCCATCCCACCTCTGCCTTGTATCTTTGGCTTCTACTGGAGATTCTGTTTGGAGAAAGAAAAAAAAAAAAAAAACCCACCATTAATTTCTTAAACTTTGCAAACCACTGACAGTCTACTCCTTCATTTTAGGAAACTTCCTTCATTCAGGAAACAAACAGCCTAAGTGGACTGTGATTTGCCCGAGGCCATTTGGTGGGTGGGTGGTAGAGCTGGGACTAGAAGCCAGGGTCATGGCTCCCGAGCCAGGAACCTTCTCTCTTCTCCACTGGCCTCACCTCTCCAAAGCTGCTGTCTGGGTGTATCCGTTGGTTGCCCAAACCAGAGGTGAGCTTGCCCAGAGCAGCCAGCTTGCCTGACCTCAGGAGGATGTTTTCCCAGAGTCCTCATAACTAGGCCGGGTGGATCCCATCCGACACCCACGATGAAATGTTCTGAATGCCTTTGAAGTGTCCCTGGCTTGAGGCTTCCTGTGGAACACAGTGACGTCCCTCCAGCCCCGGTGGACACTTGGACTTCAGCTTTAAGGGCACTGGGTCATTTGGCCCAGCTTGCCAGTTCACAGAAGAAGAAACTGAAGCCCAGAGAAGTCATGGGTCGAACTGGCACTAGGCCTCCCAGGTGCCTGGTTAGTGCTCTTTCTGCCAAATCATTGCACCTCCCCAAGGCCTCCATCCTCCTTTAGAAGGGTCCCTTGGCCCCCACTGCCACCTCCTCCGCTATGAGGTGTGACAAGACCAGGAACAAGGGTAGATCCTCTCTGGGGGTCTTCACCCCTCAGTATCAGGGAGGCCTGACTGGCTCTCAGCACAAGAACACCCACTGAGGACCTAGCAAGACAATAAACCGTGATAATCATGTTTTTAATAATCGCCTGGAGTTTGTTTAACATACAATCACGGCTGGCAATAAATCCAAATTAAAAGCCCAACCGGGAGGCCTAAGTTAAGCCGCCTGGTTGGAAACAGAACAGCTGAGGGAGAGGAGGGGGAGGAAGAGGAAGGCTGGGGCCAGAAGGGTAGCAATCTTCCTTCAAGGCTAGGATATCTTCAGGTGGCGCAGAGAGGAAGCTGGTGGGGCCAAGCCTGGCCGCGGCCTCAGCCCAGCCCAGGCACATGTCTTGCTTTCTTCATTCGAAATGATTTCTTCGGTGGTCCCTGTAGAAAAAAACCTCTAGGTTCCCAAGCCTCAGAGGTGTAAGAGAGACAACATTCATTCCCCTGCCTGCAGGCACACAAGCTCCAAAAGGCAGGGCCTGTGCTTGTCATACCCAGTGTTACATCCCAACCCCTCATCTAATAGATAATCAGCAAATATTTGTTGAATAAACAAATTGAATGAATGAGCACAAATATAAAAGGACCCTTCCACATCCATTTATTCATTCGGGGTTTCTCCCCACTTCAAATGTCTATCGAGCATCTGCAAGATCTGGGGATTCAGAACTGTCCGAGATTCCCACCTACGAGCTCACTGCCCAGAGGACAGCCGCGGACAGTCTGCGTGATGTGTGTACCCAAAGGGGATTGACCAGGCGGGGAGGCGAAGGGAGGGCGGGATTGACAAGGGATTCCAGAAGGAGGTTTCTTGAAGGGGGCAATTAAATGTGGAAGGCGGGAGTGGGGGAGGGGTTACGATTGGGGTGATGTTGACCTGAGAAGAGTGTTTCAGCAGAAGGAACAGTGTGTGCGAAGGCGGGGAGGCAAGAGGGGATGTGGCTCAGATAAGTAAGGAAAGCTCGGGGAGAGCAGAATTAGGGCTGGAAGATGAGGGGGGAGGGAGAGAGAGATCGTGGGGGGTGGATGCTGGCAGTGGCCAGATCACTAAGCGCTCTGTGAGCATGCTAAAGAGTTTGGACTTTGTCCTGAGGGCAAAGGGAAGTTATTGAAGGGTTTTAAGCCTGGGGATGACATGACTAGAATTGCAGTTTGGAAAGATGGCTCTGGCTGCGGTGTGGAGAATGGATTAGAGGGGATGGGGCCTGGGGCCAGGTGGAGCGGGGAGGAGGCTGCTGCTAGCTCTGGCCAGGGGAAGCGGGGCCTGGCCCAGGCAGGAGCAGGAAGATGGAGGGGCCGGCACCCCTGGGAAGGGTCAGGGAGGGCGGGCAAAGGGCCAGGGCCATGGAATGTGAGAGTGAGGCAGAGGGCGCAACTCCGGGCATCTTGGCTGGGTGGGCAGATGGCAGGACCTCCGAGGACAAGCGGCAGCACGCCTGCCTGGCAGAGACACTGGGTCTGGGGCTAAAGCCTCTCACGAAGGAAGAGGCCACTGGTCCCAGTGCCAGCAGCCCCAGGAGGAGGTTGTACTTCCACACGTCTGCCTGAAGTCCGCCTACTGTGGCGACCTGCCCTTGTGCCTCCCCCTGGAAGGCACAGCTCTGAATGTCCAAGCTAGAGTGGGCCTTGGAGAAACATCTAGATCAACCCTTTCATTTGATGGTCTTGGAAACTGAGGCCCGGGGAGGGTGGTGCCTTGCCCAAGGTCACCCAGTGAGAAGGTGGCAGAGCTGGGAACAGAGTCCAGGTGTCCCGACTCAAGAGCAGAGATGTTGTGCAGTGGTTGTTCGTGTTGCTGTGCAACTTCTTGACCCTCTCTGAGCCTCAGTTTCCCCAACTGTAAAAAGAGAACCAGATGGGCTGGAAGTGTGGATTGAATAGGAACACACACGTGAAAGGCTTTTGGGACTGGAAAGCGCCTCAGATAGGTAACAGCTTCATATTTTTTATCCTACCTCCTTTAACAGCTATTCCATTCTGAATAAGCCTCTACCCACCATGGGGCATGCAGACATGACTACCAGGGGCGCTGCAGTGGGAACTCGCCCCTGGCCCCAGGCTCTGGGCACTGGCGGCTGGTGCATTTCGGCAGGTGAGTCCTTCCTGCCAGGGCCTCCCTTGCTGCCTCAGGCCTTATTCACACTCCCTCCAGGATCCTGAGATCTCACCCAGTCTATCATCCCGGGGAGGGACTGCTGGCAGGCCACCCGATATTCATTTGGCAATCCTTTACTGTATGCCATGCACTGTGCTAAGAGCTGGGCTCTCTGCGCTCAGAGAAATTGCAGCCTGATAGGCCTGAGGTGCATGGGGGTCCCGCCTGCAAAGAGATTATGTTTCTCAACACACTTAGGATAAAAAGCCCAGACTTTCCCTTGCCACACTGACCTCATGTGCCACCACCACCCCTCACTCCTGCCACTCCAGCCACACACAGCCCCACTTCTTCTTCAAACAGGCTGGGAAGGTCCCAGCACCAGGTCTCTGCCCTTCCTTACCGGCTGCCTGAATGCTCCTCCCCAGATACCCACATGGATCTCTCCCTCCCTTCTTGCAACTCTCTGCACAAATGTCTCCACCTCAGAGAGGTCTTCCCTGATCACCCTCGTTAAAAGAACAATCCCTGAGGTGCTTGGGTGGCTCAGTCAGTTGAGCATCTGCCGTGGGCACAGGTCCTGATCCTGGGGGCCTGGGATCCAGCCCTGCTTCTCCCTTTCCCTCTGTCCCTCCCCCCAGCTTGTTTTTTCTCTTTCTCTCATAAATAAATAAAATCTCTTAAAAAAAGAACAATCCCTGATCACTCCCTATTCTCCGACCCTGCCTTATGTTTCTCAAAGCTCTTGCCATGGCCTTCTTTTAAATTATTTATGTTAGACTTTTATTTATTTGTTTACTACTTGTTTCTCCCAATGGAACATAAGCTACATGAGGTTAGAGACTTGGTTTTGTTCATTGCTCCATCTCAGTGCCTAGAACCAAGGTCCATAAATATTGATTGATTGAATGAATGAATGAATGAATGAATGAATGAATGAAATCAGTCCTTGTGGCTCTTGCTCCACAAGAGAAGCATCTACGGCATTTCCTTGTTTCCAAAAGGCACTTCTCAAAAATATTTGCACATTACTGAAATGCAGATATGTACATTTAAAGCAGAGTTTCTTTTCTCCCTAAAGCTATTATTAAATCGATGGTGCATCTCACAATTGATGGCATCTTACAATTGAGGAAATGCACAGGAACCCAGAGAAGCAGGGATTCATCCTCCCCAAGGAGACTTGGTAGAAATATCCCCAAGCAGAGCATATTTAGCAGGGCTTTGAGGAATGAGTGAGCATTTTTCATAATGAGATTGTAGAAAGGGCATTCCAGGCAGGGGAAACAGCACATGCAAAGGCCCGGAGCCGAAATAGTATCTGTGCATTGCTAGAAGAGCTCCAAAGTTTGGTGAATCAGGGGTGGAAGATCATCCCGGGGAGGGATGCTGGGGGCAGTGACTGGGGGCAGTGACTAAAAATGAGGCTGGGAGGCCATTTAGAAAGGGCCTCAAATGCTCCTCCTAGGGATGTGGACTCTGTTCTGGAGGCAGATGAGAGCCACCAACAAGTCTGAACTCTTCTAACGCACATTGGCGCTGTACCAAATAACATGGAAAAGCATCTTTGTGGATTTAGCAGGACAGGATGAGTCCAAAACCCAAACATCACCAAAATGGATATTCCCCCCCTTCTTTCTCAAAATGATCCAGGTTACTTGCTACTAGGCCTTGCTTCTACTTGACCTGCAAAGGCTAAGCCCTTGGGACATGGTACTCCCTCTGGGATCTAGGGAGCCTAGGGGAAGGCAGCAAGAGCAGCCAGTCCTCTGCCCACCCAGGATGGCCTTCTGGCCTCACTCAGACAGACTGATTTCCCTCCTGCTCTGGAAAGGAAGAGCTAGCCTTCCCCAGGTGGGAGAAGGTAAAGTCCAGGCTGGCTCCTAACAGCACCATATGCCAGGCACATCACATCCATGATCTTCTCTCCTTGTGAGGCAAGCAACATTGTTATTCTCATTTCACAGATGAGGAAGCAGAGGCTTCCATTCCAGCCCCTGCTAATGCCTGGCCCATAGTAGACATTATAAACATTTCATTTTCCTGTAAACATTAATTGAGTACCAACTGTAGGCAGGGCCTCCCACCAGGTCCTGCTCCTAAATCAGCTGTACACATGTCAGGCTTTCAGGCTCGTGCTGCTCTCTTGACATAGAGTCCCTCACCCCCCTGAAAAACTCCATAGATGCTTCAAGATGCTACTCAGATGTCACTTCAGTGACATCCCTAAGCAGGACCTATTACTCCTTCCTCTGCTTCTCTCCCCCTGTGCAGGACCCTCTTCACAGCAGGACGGGTTCACCTCCCAGTGTTCCCTTCTTCCAAGGCAGACCCTGGGCCCAGCACACCATCTGGCACATAGTAGGTCTTCAAAACACATTGGCTAAATGTGTGAATGGAGGAACAACCAAGTGTTTTTTTTTTTTTTTTTTTTTTTTTTTTTGTTTTTTAAAGAAAGGTACTGCCCTGATGGAGAGCAGAATCAAAGGTGGGAAACATGCAGAGCTGAACTGTAAGTCAGGGAAGGTCAGCTTCCACCTCATTCAGCCAAGCCCCGGGGTGCTCAGAGCAAGGACGGAGGTGTCCCCCTCTGACCAGAGCAGAAGGACAAGGAAGTCCTCACTGAGGAGGTAGCTGTGCAGGGCTTTGAACTGGGGCAAGAAGCACTTTCACAAGAAAAGAAAGGGTTAGGGATAGGGACAGCTTGGCAGGCTTGTCCAGACAGCAGCCACCCTTGGGGAAGCAAGGGGTTGGGGTGCTCATTTAACAAATGGAGTTGGCATTCCATAGCCCTTCACCAGCAGAACAGAAGTAATCTTTGGGTTTGCAGTTAATTTGTTCTTTTAATGGACCCATCTTGTTATCAGCTATTAAAATGGGCTTTCCCCATTAGCTGCTGGAGTCCAGGCAGTCAGCTAGCTTCCACGTCCCTCTGCCTTGACAGGGACCAAATACACCAGCACATATGTGTTCAGGCACTGGTGGGGGCAGGGGGCTGTCAAATTGCCAATACACACTAATTCGGGGGCATCTGAACCCTGGGCACACACACAGTGCAACTTACACAGGATATGTCGGACACAGAATATCATAAATCTCACCAATGTCCACACATACGGAAGGAAAAGACTCGGTGATTCCTATAGGCATTAAAAGGCAAAGTTGAAAAGGGCCTTAGGCATTATTGAGCTTAGAGCCCTTCTTTTGATAAGTAAAGGGGAAAGTCCAGAGAAGGAAACCATCTTTCCTGAGGCTGCACAGCACCTTGATGCCAGAGCCAGGCCTGGAACCCAGGTCTCCAGGTGCCCAGTTTCAGTAGTCTCCTAAAATATGGGCTGCAAAGCCTAGTCCAGGTCCCTCAGAGCTGAGGTTCCCTACAATCCCCTAGGACTCCCCTTGTTCATTTTCCACTCTGCCAACCTGTTGCCTAAACATAAACCTAATTACAGCATCACCACTCAGCTCACAATAGTTATAATAGTTATATTCCCTGGCATGGGTGTAGCACTTTACAGTTTACAAACTACATACCTCATTAACTCTCCATCTCAAAGGTAGGCAAAGCTGGTCTTATTTTAATCCCCATTTTCCAGATAAGGAAGCCAAGGCTCAGAGACAGTAAGGGATTTGTCCAAGCTTGCAGCTTGGAAAGATAAGGCCAGGACTCAAAGCCAGGCCTTCCAAATCCAAATCCTAGTTCCCCCCCACCCCACCTCAGGGCTGCTGTGATTGCTGTATACAGAAAACAAGGTTCCTTTCTCCTAAAGCTGCACTCAGAAACCATGCGGGAACACACATGGGACCATCATCCCAACACATGTACCCAAACAAATGAGCAAGGCTGGTATGTGTTTACAGACAGACGGCCTCCCCCCTGCTCACATAGTCCTCCCCACAGCCAAGGCTGGCCCAAATCTGCCGGCACTCCCGGGCACTTAATAAGCAAAAACATCAAGTCACTCAATCAATAAGCTCAGCTGTTGACAACAAGCGAGAGCTGAGCGCTCCTAAGAGCTAATAATGCTTTGAGCTATAAACATGGCCATTAGCTGGGCTTCCGCCCTGCCATGCAGGCTCTGCTGCTGTGTGCAGGGGCACCCTCGCCTACAGCCAGAGGCCATGGCATTTTGAGGTTGACCGAATGCACTCAGCCTGAGCCTGCCCAGACGGGCTGCTGCAGCCATCTCCTTTCCCTGGCTCTCAGGTACTCCTGAGAGGCCCCAGCTAGGTCCCACCAGAACACCTAGAAACCCCAGGTCCCCTCCAGGACTCCTAACTTCGAAACCCATGCTGTCTCACAACCACACAGTGTCACCCTTGGAGAGCCGCCAACAGAAGATGTTACACACCCAACCCTCAAGGAAACCCTATTCAAAGAGGATGTGAGACTCCGAGCTTAACTACTTACTAGCTGTGGGACCTCAGGCAAGTCACTGAACCTCTCTGTGTCTCAGCTGCCTCATCTGTAAACTGGGAATAACCACCACCTCCCAATGTAATTGTGAGGCTTAAATGTGTTCACTGGGGCTAGTAGAGTGCCCAGCACATGAAGGATGCCTAAAAATCGAGGAAGGAGGGAAGTGACCCATGGGAGCCACCTACAAGGGTGGGAGAAGCCAGCTTGATGAGAAGGGGAGGATGGGAGCCAGGCGACATGCCTTGATGTCAAACATGGTCAGGCAGCAAGCAGAGAGTCTGTCTGTTCTGAGCTATTTCCTCCAGATGATGTCTGACCTTAAAAATCCTAATCTACCAGGGTAGGTGAGGGGGGCGGTGAGGGATTAGCACATCTGGGTGGCATGGGAAGACAGTGCCTGGCCGGGATGCCAGCCCGGGATTAAGGAGGGCATTGCAGCCCTATCACAGATCCTAAATCTGAGTACAAGATTACACCAGCCTGTCCTTTTAAATGAAACTCAGCCCTGGCAGGGAGTTGCAACATCTGAGGGTTGCCCTTAATTAGTTGTTGTTCCAGCAGATAGAATCAGGGGGCATGTATTCCCCCAACTTCCCAGAGGAAAATAATAGTACTCCTTAGTAAGTAGGATGGTTTGAAAGCGGTGTCAAAACAAAAGCCACTTTTTTTCCTCTCTGGAAATCTCTTGGCATTTCTGACTTTGCACTGGTGTCTGCCTCTGTGTGTGTGTGTGTTCCTCTGTCTTTGTGTCCGTTTCTGTCTCTCTCCCTCTTTGCCTCCCTTTATCTCTTGGTCTCCCCTTTATCTCTGTTTTTGTGTACATGTGTGTACATATGCAATCTTTTTTTCCTCCTATTACTGATTCTTTCAGAATCCCTGAAAACTTTTAGATAAGAGTTCCCACTGAAGTCCCAAGATTGAGGGGTAAAGTGCCTTGGAGGTATGATGGTTCAGAACCATGGACAGAGTTTTGCCTCGGCCATGCTGGGATCTCCTGGTCCTGAGGAAGCGCGTGCTGCCCACAGGCTCCCCATCCCGGAGTGGGGTGGGGGAGGCTGAGCAGTATAGGAAGAAGCTTCTAGAACTGGAGAGGGAAGAAGAGTAGGAGTCTGAATCTATGGGCATGGGCAGGGCTGAGGGCAGAGTGAGGGTGAAGGGCAGGCATATGAAAGGAGGTGGGAGTGAATGTCAAGCAAGGCTAAGGTTATGAGTTCAGCTGCACCTGAGCATGAGAGTGAGGTCAACAGAAATGGCACATCCATGAGTGTGTAAGAGTGTGTCTGTTCACTAGAGTGGATTGGAGGCAGGTATGAGAGATGTGCAAATGAGAGCAACCCCGGACTACAGCTGGGCTGCTCTCAGGCTTCCAGTTCCCCTTATCTTGCTCCTGGGAGGCAGCAGGAGCCACTGGGCTAAGCCCCCGGGGAGGCAGAGGGTAGAGTGGCAGGAGAGTTGAGCTCACGCATATAGAGGGAAGGCAGAGAAGGGAAGCAGGCCATTCCACCAGGCTGGCGGGTAAATATTTAGAGGGCTGTTTCCACATGTATAAAAACTCAGCCCGTCTGCTAGGCAGTGTTTGCAGAGGCTGGGAGGGGAGCGCTGGACCTAGGCCAGCCAGGAAGCCTGTTCAAACCCCTCTAGCTCACAGCTTCTCCAGCCCACATAGCATCGGCCTTCTGGCTCTCAGAGACACACACAGGGCACTCAGCCCACTGGCACACATGCTAGTACACCCCAGCACCCTGCATATAGGGACATAATTAGCCACACACACACACACACACACACACACACACACAGCCTGTTGGTTCTCACACAGATGCACATGTGAATACACACTCATGGCACCCAGATACATACTCACATCCAGAGTGTGTGCTGGCTTGCTCTCTCTCTCTCTCTTTCTCTTTCTCTCTCTCTCACACACACAGTGCTCTGTCACATACACAATCAGACCACATAACTCACATATCATTATAAATACATCCACAATCGCCCATACAGCCCACACAATAGCACCTGCACACACTCACAAGGCATCACACCCACAAATGTACATGTGACTTAAACACACAAAGACCAATAATCGTAGATTAAGCAGTATCACAGGTAGACCAACACATACACAGAACATACACACGATCCATCCCAGAGACAAAATCATACACTAAATAGCATGTTACACACATACACACACACACAGGTACATGTGTGCACACAGGCATTTAACACTCACAGACTCAGCATAGCTTGCACTTCATTACAAATACAGTTTACCTATCAGAGCCTCTCCACGCACCCAGCGATGTCACACACTGTCTTGCACAAACAACCAACCACCACCTGGGGGCTTTATACTGTAGGTGTAAAGCTTGTAGGTTAGTGGTTAACAGACTCCCTTGGAGTCAGGCTGTCTGGGTTAGAACCCAGTTCTATTTACTAGCTGATGTTGGAGGGGGCGAGTGAAAATTAATTGAGGTCGTGAACTTAGAAACAGTACCAAGCACATGGGGAACATGCAATACACTCCGTTATTATCACAGGGCTTACGTATACTTCCTGCCCCCATTTCATAAGTAAGGAAGCTGAGGCCCAGAGGGCAGAAATGACTTACCCAAGGTCATAAGAATAATGGTGGTTGGGGTTGGTGGGGGGGACAACAGTGATGATAACACAAGAGCAGATGCTTATGTTGTCCTTATGAGAGCCAGGTTCTGTTGTGTTTTCCTTATGTATCATATATTATCTCATGTAATCCTCATAATGACAATGGGAGAGGGGCCTCTGTCATTATCTCTAATTTATGGTTGAGGAAAATGAGGCACAAAAGAGTTATCGAGTTCAGGCAAAGCAGGAGGCAGCTCCACAGTCACTGCAGAGTCTTGCAAGCTCTGCCCAGCCAGCCTGTGTACTCCTGAGCCACCCTGATCATGAACCCCAGGACCTTTGAGTGATACCAGCTTTTCCCCTGGGATTCCTACTGTTCCCATCTACAGGAGCTTTCCTCACTGACTATGAAAACTTCCTCTCTGGGGCAGCCCTGGTGGCGCAGCAGTTTAGCACCGCCTGCAGCCCGGGGTTTGATCCTGGGGACCCTTGATTGAGTCCCACATCAGGCTCCCTGCATGGAGCTTGCTTCTCCCTGTGCCTGTGCCTCTCTCTCTCTCTGTCTCTCTCTCTGTGTGCGTCTCTATGAATAAATAAATAAAATCATTAAAAAAAAAAAAAAAGAAAGAAAACTTCCTCTATGGTTTGTAGTCTTTTCTAGGAACCTAGGCTTTACTCTTGGTCCACAATATGGGAAACCCAAGGGAAATGCAGCCAAGACTCTGAATTATACCTCTTGGTCTGTTGCTCAAAGGGTCCATATCCTTCCAGAAAGTCACACCAGAAAGGAATGTTTCATAGGACTGGGCATGCTTGCCACAGAGGCTGGATCCACCCAGGAGCTGTGGCCTGGCTAAGTTCCTTTACCCCCTCTGGCTCCCAGGCAGCCCATCTGTGAAATGGGAATGGCTGTGCCTCCTTCAGAGAGATTGGCCATACACAGGAGCATGAACAGTCTCTGTAATCTCTGGAGCTAGCCATAGACGTTGATGGCAGCATCAGAGAGCTGGGAAGCTCCCAGAAATGCTGGTTCTCAGATTCGGCTCTCAGGGCAGCATCAGGATCTCAAACCTAAGATTGGTGGGAGCATCCACATGTCCTGCAATCCTTCTGGAGAAGTTCTCAGGGAGCAATGATCCAGGGCCCACAGGGGCAGAACCTTGGAAGCCTACCTGCCTCTTTACAGCAATGAGGAAAAGGTACGTCTCAGTCAGAATCGGCTACACCACACCACAGTAACAAATAACCCCTGAATCTCAGTGTCTGAAAGCTGCATTATTTCTTGCTCACACTGATATCCATCACCAGTCAACAGGGAACTCTGATCCCAGGCCTCGCTGGGCCCCAGACTGATGGAGAAGCCAACATTTTTCCTGTTGCCAGTCATCTACCATGGAGGGTCTCACTTTGGCAATTGTGCTTGGCCTGGAAGTGACAGGTGTCAATTCTGCTTATAAGTTAGGAGTCAGAACTAACACAGAGCCCCACTCAAGATGACTAGGCAGTGCAACTCTATTATATAGGAAAGGAGAAGTGAGGACAGCTGGCAGTAACTACATACCAGTGCTAAGGATGACCCCAAAGAAGAAAGCGAGGTGCACTCAATCCCGAGGCAACAACTCCTGGGGTAGATTCAGCCTCTGTGGCAAGCTTGCCCAGTCCTGTGAAACATTCCTTCACAGTGTGACTTTCCAGAAGGATGCGGTCTATAGAGTCCCAGAGGCCTGAATTTGAACACTGGGTCTGCAACTTCCTACTGTGTGACGATGAGACAGTCATATCCTCTCTGAGCCTGTTTTGCTCGTCTGTAAAATGGCAAGGTCCCTGCCAGAAAAGATGTCATAGAGATAGCACCTATATTGTACCTGCCACTATGCCTGGCACATAGAAGGCGTTACAGACATGGTAGCTATTTCTCCCGAGGGCTAAGGCACTGAAGGGACCGGTCCTCCACCCTGGCCCCAGCCTCTGAGCCTAGCTTGGCCCTCCCCCGTCTATTCCACCCTGGCTATCTGCTGCTGTCACCGGGTTTTTGCAGTCCCATCATGCCTTGTAGTGAGGCTGACCCATCCCTCACTGGTAGGGCCCACCCGTGGAAGGAGAGAGGGGGATGCTGGCTACCCGGCAGATGGTGAGCCAAAGAAAATCTCAGTGGCTTGTCTGCATGCTCATTAATGAGGACAACTGTCATCCACTGCAACCTAGGGACGGGAGAGAGGGACATAGATGTTCTGAGCAGCATAGATCCCCTCATCCTGAGCAACTCCCTCCTCCACAAAATGCAGCTGGCTGCCTCTGGCCCTAAAAGGACTGGTGGGCAGGCTCCAGCTCAGGTAACTGGAGAGAGGAGGAGTCTGTCCTCCTCCAGCCCATCCTTACTCAGCTGCCCTCTTCTCTATTCTTTCTCCCTGAGCATGTGCATGTACCCCATTGCTCCAGCTACTGCTCCTAGATGCACATCCCCCACATCTCCCCCAGGTGCAGACCTGCTCCCCAGCTCCAGACCCAAGTGCCCCTTTCATCCTGGGCACGTCCATGTCCAAATCCACGGACAGCCCAAATCCAGCCTGCCAAACCTCACTCACCTTCTGGCCCCAGCCCACCCCAACCTGGTCTTCCTCCCACATTCCTGCTGTCAACGCAGGAACTTTTGCAGCCATTCATTTGTCCAACACAACTTCAATGCTGCCTGCATGCCAGGCCCTGTGCCAGCAGCTGGGGATGCTGAGATGAAAGACATGGTCCCAGCCCTTGGCAAGTTCTCAGTCTAACAGGGAAGACAGAGACGGAGCACCACCCAGCAACTGCAGGGGCCTGCGAGGCAGAGGAGGGAGGATCAACCTTGCAGGCAAGTCAGGAGGTGGTCGGGAAAACTTCCCAGAGGAGGAAATCTGAGGGCTGAGTGTCCTGGGCACAGCTGGGAGGGGGCATTCCAGGCAAAGGGCACAGCGTGTGCAAAACAGCTCAACAGCATGTTGCATTCAAAGAACACAGTCCTCTGTGGCTCCGCATAAGGTGGGAAACCAAATGAAAGGAGTGAGTGGGGGAAACAAAAGTACAAAGCAAGCAGGGAACATGTGTCAGTGTTGCTATGCTGGATCCCTCCCTCTGCCTCTGGGGGTGTTACTGGTAGGACACCTGGGAGCTGGAGACTGCTGGCAACCCCCTAACAGAGTCCAGGTCCAACCAAACCTCCCGCCTGTAGCGTGTGCTTCCTCCTAGCTTCATGCCTCCTCTCTGCTTGTGCTCGCCAGGATGCCTCCTTTTCCTGGACTCTTTCTAGTGCTCTAGGTCCTTGCAGCCCCAGGCTGCCTGCCCTGGAGTGAGGCCTACCCTGGGTACAGCCAGCTAAAACCCAGGGGGCCCTGCGGCTGCCCCTGCAATGAGGGCCCTGCAGAGAGGAGACTGGCATGGGCAGGAATGAGGTGGGAACGGCTCCATCACCTTCAGGTATAGCGCTGCAGCAGTTCCCAGGAGGCCATGATAGAAACACCTGGATTCTGTTCTGAGCATAATGGGAAGCCATGGAGAGGTCCTAAATGGGGGAAGTGATAATGCTGGATTTGTGAACTGAACAGACAATGGGAAGATTCGAGCAATAGCTCTACCAAGTGCTTGGCCATGGAGGGCCCTGCTGGAACACTCAGCGGCGAGGCAGCCCTGGCCTGTCTTCCCATAAAGCAGGGACTTTGGGGCAAGGAGCACACTGATGGGAGTTAGAGGTAATAAAGCATATTCCCCACACTGGCGGGGGCCGGAGCTCATCTCTTCCGGCTTCTCCAAGTACAAAAGGAGCAAGAGTCTTGCTCAGGATCACTGTGTGAGTTGGTGCCTACCCTGAGCTTGAACCCAATGTCCAGTCCAGTGTTGCACTGGCTCTATAGCAAAAAGTTGACCATGGAGCCTCGCAAGGGGGAAGAAGCCACCCCCAAGTCTGTCTGAGAGAGTGGGGAGCCCCTACCGGTCCCCACCCCAGCTCCCTTATATACACAGCCTACTGTTACCACATCCCATTTTTCGGGACTCCCTGGGACATGGGAAGAGGTAGCCGAACTAGCAACCTCGTGGCCACAAGGGCCAGGCTACAAGAAGGGAGAAAGCTGTACGAGGACTCCCAACCTCCTTCCTGGTGTCCAGGGATTTTGAAGCTGCAACTCCACACTCAGGGAGGCACACAGACACACCAGCAGCAGGGGTTGCCCACACAGCCACAGCCCTTCCAGGCACCTTGAGCTGCCCTGGCTGTCCTTCCCTTAGGTGGCTCTCGCTCTGAAACACGGCAGGGTCGCGGCATAGAGACCACCACACAGAGCAGTAGCTGCTTCATCAGGCTTTTCCTCCCAGGCTCTGGCTTCCTGGATCTCCTCTGCTGTGTCCCCAGTCCCTGTCCTGCTTCCTGTCTCTGTCTCTATTCCTATATCTTCCTGGATCTTAATGAGTCTCCAAGCTGGGTCTGCCTAGGTCTCTCTGGCCATCTTGGTCTATGTGTGTCTATGTCTCCAGGTCACTGTCTTTTTCTATCTCTTTCTCTTATTCTGTGGCACCATCACTGACTAACAGGTAGAAAGAGGCTTTAGACTTTATCAGACCCAAAATGTACTTGTGGAAATGAGGGAATTGGGGCCCAATAGGGCGGAGGGAATTGGGGCCCAATAGGGCGAAGGGGCATACCCGTAGGTATCCACCTAAGCCAGAGTCTTCACAGCCAGTTCAGGCTGAAACCAAGTAGGAGCAGGATGTGCAGGAGAGAGAAGGTAATGGTGACCCCACAGCAGCAAGGTGGAGTAAGAAGAGTTTGGGCCAGTGGACAAAAACTCAGTTCTAGCAACAGCTGGTCTGTGAGCATGCTGTCCAACCTTGGTCATGTCACTTACCGTCACAGCCTCAGTCTCCTCTGCAGTGAAATGGAGGAGATAATCAGAGCAACCCGGCCCACTTCACAAGCCTTTGATTAATTTCTCATTAGAGCAAGGATATGGAAGTGCTTTGGAATAAATTGTAAAGCATCAAGCAGTAATGGAAGGCAGGATATGGACAAGGTTGATGATTGGTGATAATGAAAACCCTGGTGATGGTGGTGATGATGGCAGTGATCATGGTGGTGGTGGTGGTGGTGGTAATGATGGTGATGATGGTGATGATGACAGCTATGATAGTGGTGGGATGGTGATGGTAGCGGTGGTAATGATGATTGTGGTTGTAAATGATGGTGGTGGTGGTGATGGTGATGATGGTGATGGTGGTGATGGTGATAGTGATGATATCAGTGATGATGGTGGTGATGATGATGATAATGATGATGGTGAGAGTGTTGATTGAGTGATGGTGATGATGGTGATGGTGGTGATGCAAGCTGTGGTGAAGATGACCACTGTGATATGTGATGGTGACCGTAGTGATCAAACAAAATGTACAGTAACAAAATGTAACGCCCTGGATCCAGCCTTCTGTGACTGAGATATAAACCAGTGGATATGCTTCTGAGATAGCAGCCGCCCTCCACCTCACACCCAGGGACTTCTCTCCCCTCTCTGCCCCTGGGCCTACAATCCCAACTTCCCCTAACTGCAGGTCTAGGCTCCAGACCTTCAGCCTTCCCATTTCCTCCAGCCTCTCCTCTGCAGACGCCACTCTATCCCAAGCCCAAATGTCACCTCTCCCTCTGTAGCCTCAGCTCCTCTTCCCTGGCTACCTCCCCAGTCAGTTCTTCCTCTGGACTCACTGCTACACCCAGGCAAGGAGAGTGAGCCACTCAGCCTTGGCCTCCTTCCATCCAGCACTGCCCTGCAGTCAGCTTTCTAAGACAGGAGGCAGGACAAAGGAGCTCCCTGCTCCCCACCCAAGGCTCTTCCTCGACTCCTGGGACCTGGGACGGAACCACCATGGCCTGCCTGTAAGAAGACTGCTCATGGGGTGGCCCCAAGCCCCGCCTTCTGCTTCAGTTTCTGCCACGCGGCAGTGACTACTTCATCTCTGGAAACCACGAAAGATTTTCCCGCTGGTACAGATATCAATGGGTCAATGGCTTCTAAACTCTGTTGCCACTCTGCCAGTCCTTGGCAGGGGAGGCTGTAGGATGGGTATGTTCCGTCTGTGTCCGGAGAAAACCACACCCTCTTCCTTGGCCCTTCTCTTAGCACAGGGAGGGCTCAGGACCCATCAGGAAACTAGGAAGGATTGAGAAAGGAAGGGAGACAGAGGTTTCAGCCTGAATTGAAGGCTGAAGTTTGGAGCTCCAGCATTCTCATCCAGTAATCCTTCCCATTATATCACCCTCTCTCCTCGTGCCTCAGTTTCTCTTTTGCAGGAGACATAGCCTCTGCTGGATGCAGAGGTGCACTGGTTGCCCTCACTGCAGAGCGGCTGGGGCTGGCAGCCCCCCACCCCCCTGGCCTCCCCAGGGTCACTCACACGCTGCCCACACCTCCTCCCCCTGCCACGGCTGTGCCTCTGACAAGCACGGCCAGGGAATCAATCACCCTGGCAGAGCCAGGCCCCGGCCCCTGACATTCCAATTAAACACTTCACTCTGACCTTGGTTGCATCATCTCGGCTTGGAATAACGTCATCTATCTTCCCCAGACGGACGGAGCCCGCAGGCCAGGTGGGGGGACCAGCAGCCCCTATGCCCAGAGCCGGCCTCATCACCACAGGGACACATTTCAATCAAGAGGACTGCAGCACTCTGAGGAAGAGAAGCCGTCAGCCTTCCCAGGGACGAGCATCCATCTCCCTGGGAGGAGGAGAACACTCCCGGGCCCCCACCAAGGGGAGCCCCATGTTTATGCCTCTGCCCTTCTCATTAGCTGGGAAATCACCAGTCAGCCAAGAACTCTGGAATCTCAAGGAAGTGGCAAGCAAGGGGAAAGGGAGAAGGTCTGAAGGGAGTTGCCCGATGGGTCAACTTTAGCCCTTCCTGGACGCAGCTCTCAAGCTGAGAGGCCCGTGCCAAGGCCCCTTCCAGGTTGACAGGAGACCGTCTTTTCTGAGGAAGTGCCAGACTGAGCTCGGAGTCCTGGCCTTGGGAACCCTCTTCCTAGAAAGGGAGACATAGCCCTACCTTTACCTACCGGGAAGCCCTGAGAGCCACGGCCCCTGCCTAGGGGACTCCCCAGGCCTAAAGGGGAACACAGCTCCCTCCTGATGGCAGAGCAGAGACCAAGCACCTGCCTTGGGAAATGCCATCTGAATGGCAGACATGATCTCTGCCACATTCTGAGTGCCCCCCTGAACCCCCACCGCGCGGGCCCTGGAGAAGAAGAGTCCTCAGCTCAGGGCTTCCTAAAGGAACGTTTCTCATCTTTGGCATTAGGCAGACCTGCCTGAGTTCAGATTGCAACTCTGTGCTTTCCTTTCTGTGCGTCCTTGAACCAGTGACTCAGCCTCTCTGAGTCTCTTTTTTTTACCTGGAAAAATGGGATCTGCTTTGAGGAGAAAGCAGTGAGGCTGTCTGGCACAGGGAGCCCCTCAGTGGTGCGCAGCTGCGTCTGGGTCAGACCGACTCACAGAATAGGGGAGAGAGTCAGCCTCACCCGCTCAGGGACCCCGGCCCTTGAAGGGAAAAGGGAAGCCAGGTCCCACGAGGTAGTAACCAAGCCAGCAGTGGGAAGCAGAAGCAGGGCTCCAACATGCCACAGCCCCCCTCCCCCCTGCCTTGGGTCACCCAAAGATGGCAGGCGGCCAGAGGCCTAGATCATCACTGAAGATGACCTAGGGGCCTATGGCGACAGGGACATAGGCCCTACCTCCCAAAACAATTCCAGATTTGAGAATTCTACTCTACTACCCCAGAGGCAACAGAACAGTCCCATGGACAGCCCCCCACCCCCAAAGAACTGCTTCTGAGCTGGCACCGCTTCCTTTGGGGTTATTTTTAGCTTGTTTTCCCGGTAATGATTCTTTTGGGTGGATTTCAGGGTTGTAGCTGTGTGCTCTCTGGGAGACAGGAGCTGTATCCATACAAGAAAAAAAAAAAAAGAGGTTGTTATTCATAGTAATTCGACTGGATTTGTAAAGTTATTATTAAGCATTTGTCACCACAAAAGTCACTTTGATTTGGCTTTCCTTGGAGCCGTCCTCCCTGACCAATTTTGCTTCCTTATCTCACAGAGGAGGCCTAGAGAGTTTAGAGGGGCCGTCAAGAACACACAGGGAAAAACAGAGACCACTCTTCTCAGAAGGGAAAGGGAGAAGGCAAGCCCTCTGGGGCCTGCATCTCAGAGGAGGAACATGGTGTGGATAGTAGTGATAGCAAATACGCGGTTTACCTCGAGCCAGTCACTGCTCCAAAGGGCTTTGTAACACTGCAAGGTAGGTATTATCAAGATCCTCATTTTAGGGATGGGGAACTGAGCACAGAGAGGTTAAGTAAGTAGCCCAAGGTCACACAGCTAGTGGACAGCAGAGCTGGGATTTGAACCCAGGCAGTGTGGCTCCCGGAATTAGGTTCCTAACCATCCACTAGACAGCCCCTGGTAGCTGCCCCAGGAGCATCTGATCTGAAAGACCAGTGGTGAGCTGGAAACACGGATGCTTTCACTTAGCCCAAGGAGGGAAGGAGGTGTCCAAGCAAAGAAGACACTGCAGTCACCCCAAACTCTCTTCGAGGCCCCATGCTGATGGATTTTGAGGTAAGCACCAGAAGCCCTGGGGAGATCAGCCTCAGAGGACATTTATAATCGATGTGCTCTGAGCAGATGAAAAGAACACAGGAGTAGACAGACTTGGAATTGAGCCTCGGCTCCTCCACTTTCTAAGCTGTGTAATTGTGAACGAGTTACTTTGCCTCTCTGGGCCTCAGCTTCCTCATCACCCAATGGAGATGAGATTTACGTACCGCTCAGAATCATTGCGAGAATTCAAAGAGGTGATGGGTAGGAAGCTCCTGAGCCATTACCCCTCTGCCCTTCATGTATTCATTCATTCGCTTGTTCACGAAACATTTATCGAACATTAAACGCACATATGGAACTATGCTTGGTGTTGTGGGCGACTTACAGATGAATAAGACGTAATCTTTGTCCTTAAGGATTTTATGAGCCAATAGGGGAAGCTAAGAGATCAGGTGAATCCTAACTACAGGGCAGACAGTGATTGATTCCACCTGGAGTGAGGAGTAAGGTCTTTGCAGGAAAGGCACCATGAGGAGGTGGGGAAGGAGGAAATAGTATTCCAAGCCGGGAGAAGAGCAGGCAAAGTGCCCCAAGGCAGAGAAGCATACAGCTAATATTAGAGGGGAGAGTGGCTAAAGGTGAGGTGCGGGTGTGTGTCGAGCGCTAAAAGCAAGTCTGGGAAATTTGGAATTAATCCTGAAGGCGGTGGAGGCACCGTAGCTGGCCTTCTAGCAAGAATGGGACAGAAGGAAGCTGAGAATAAGATTTGGGGGTGGGGTGGGAAACTAAACCAAGGATTCCCATCCTAAGGGACTGGGAAGGAGAACTTCAGTTTGGATCCCCGAGTTCTTTGTGGGAGAAGTCAGGTGGGTTGCCCACGGCTCTGGGTCTCCTGTCCCCACTTGTAAGGCTCACCGACTTCCCAGGTCATCTGGAACAGCCGTACAAGCCTAAGGTGTTGGAGCCTCCTCGCTGGTCCTTGGCAGACCTGGCTTCCCATCTCAGCGTCCCCAGCAGTCCAGCCTGGCATCCTCCACCCAGAGCAGGAGTCCTGGGCACTGCCAAGCCCAGGAGCCTGGCAGAGCTGGCTCAATGACTCTGTGGCATCACAGCGGTTTGGGAGGGTCTGCAGAGAAGCCGGGCCCCTGGCTCTTCCTCTTCCACCTGCACCTGGCAGCCGAGTTGGCCAACAAAAGAGAAGTTGAGTAAGTTGTAGGAAAACCAAGAGTTTACTGCCATTCAGCTGCTGGGCCGTGGCAAAGACAGTATGCTTGCTCACTGAATTTCTCTCTCTCTCTCTCTCTCTCTTTCTCTCTCTCTCCCTGGTTCTGGCTATTTCTCTGCTTCGCATTTGATCAGAGCTTTGCCTTTGGAATTAAGTGAAGCTGTGTGGGGGGTAGGGAGGAAAAGATGGGAGAGCAGAGCCCAGCCCACATGGCCAGAGTCCAAATCCTCCCTTGGCCGGGTGCCCAGGGGTGGTCCCAGCTTACTGTCAGTGTGTGCCCGAGGGAGGAAGGGGAGGAGGACAGCTAGAGTCAGGGCTGGCAGAGGGTGGGGGTTGGAGGAGTGTGCTGCCTGACGAGGAACCAAGGGTGGAGTGCTCTAGGGAAATGCAGCTAGATGCTTCTGTAAACAGATGGTTCAGGGGGCAACTCATTTTGCAGAGTTGGGATGTGTGTGCATGCTTGTGTGGGACTGTGCACACGGATGCACTGTTCAGATGCTTTATCAGCATCTCAGTGTCTTTTGCTTGTGTGGGGCTGTGCACACGGATGCACTGTTCAGATGCTATATCAGTATCTCAGGGTCTTTGCCCGTGTACATGTGAAGTTGTGTGTAACTGAATATAATAACATGGGAGTGTGTGTCATCACAGGCATATGCCTTTGTGTGTCCTCTTGCCTCTCCAGCCTCCCTCTCCAGTGCCACTCCAGCTCCCAAGGCTCCAGCCCTGTTGTATCCCCATCACACTCTATCCTCCCCATACCCCCACCTCCTGGTTCCAGGCCCTTAGGAAAGCTGCACTCTCTTCCTGCAGCAGCCTTCTCTCCTGTCTCCCCTCCCCCACTTTCCTGACACACTTCAGCAGTTCTTTCTTCAGAGCAGCTCAAAGCTCACCTCCTCCAGGAAGCCCTCCCCCTTTTCCTGCAACACCCAAGACCTAGGCTGAGCTAGAGGCCCTTCATTCCAGCCCCCACAGAGCCTGTCCTTTCCTCTCTGGAAACACTCCCAGCTACCCTGCTTCATAATCCCTATGTCTGCCCACTTAGCTTTTCCAACAATGGTGAGTTCTCTGAGCTCATTTTATTCAGCTCGCTCTCTCTCTCTCTCTCTCTCTAGAGACCATTTTATTCAGCTAGCTTAGCTCCAGACACATAGTAGGTAGTCAATAATTCATTTATTCAATAGCCACTAACTGTGTGCCCAACAGATGCCACTCCAGGGGCATATAATGAGGACAACAGATACATGGTGCCTGCCTTCCTGGGTCTCCCTTTTATAGGAGGACAGAGCACATCGACACAATGCCATGCCTGCTTAGATTCATGACAAGACCCTCTAGGGGCACAGAATAAGGACGAGTGTGTGCAGCGTCGGGGAAGGCTTCAGAGAGGAAGAGGTATCTAAAGTGAGCCGGAATGAGTGAAAGAGTATGTAAATGCAGTTACTAGACTGAATCCAAGGCCTGAGCTGAACCGAATCAGGGCTGAACCCCCAAAATAATGACCTGGGGAGCTTCATTCTCTCCATCAAAGAGAAGACTGGTTCCCAAGGCCACAGCGGGACTGAGACAGGTGGTAAAACTTTGGTGATGGCCATACCGTGGGGGCAGGGAGCCAGACCTAACCTTGCATGGGATTATATTTCTATCTATCAAGAACTGGCTGTGTGACCTTGGGCCAGTGGCTATCTCTCTCTGGGCCTCGGGTTTCTTATCTATAAAATAGGAAGGTAGTGGATTCTAATCATAATCCTAATCGAGAACATGACCACATCCCGGGGTGGGGGAGTGGATTAACTGTGTAGTAATGACTGGTTGCTCAGGACACAGAGAGAAACGGAGCAGAGGGTAATACAGCTAGGATTTGGACCTCGACTGATTCCATACCGTCTGTGTGTTCCTTTTTGCTCATGAAGCCATGCAACCATATCACTCTGAATCTAGGAGGACTTCATATTAGAAGTCCCTGAGTGGACATGTTAAGATGGGCAGGATTTTAAGTGGTGAAGAAGAGTGGTAATGAGGCAGGGGCACAGTGCCAGCCAAGGTGTGTGTGGGGGAGAATAAGCCTGCAAGGCGGAGGACATCCCTGGTGGTGATCCTGGCTGGCCTGGCCTGACTGGGGCAGAGGATTCAAACTGGGGAATTAGCAGTAGCATGGTGCTGTGGAGAGAACACTGCCCTCTCATCAGAGGCTCCAGTGCCCCCAGAGCCCCTGAGCTGGCCTCCACAGCATTGCCCTCCCAGCACTGAATGGCCTGTTTGTGCCTGGTGCCCCCACTGACCAAGACTTCTCCAGCCAGAGGCAATACCACTGTTATATGGAAGCGTGAGAACTTACACCTCACAGTAAGAGTGGTTAAGTGGGTTACATACCGAATTGGGGCTCAGCTATTTCTTTGCTGTGTGAGCCTAGGCAAGACACTTACCTTCTCTGAGCCTCAAGTTCCTCCTCTGGAAAATAGCAATAATAATAGCATCTACTTAACAGGGCTGTAGTGAGCACCCAGATAATGTATGCAAAATACCCAGCATGATGCCTGATATATCAGAAACACTCAGTAAATGTTAGCTATTAATATGACCAGGCACTCAGTATGGGTTTGTAGAACTAAGCTCTTGAACTTCCCCATCTGGCTCTGGTCTCTCTTATCCAACCTATGTGTTCCAGGACCTAGCACAATGCTTCACACATAATTAGAGCTCAAAAAAAAAAAAAAAGTCACAGTATTTAATAAGATGACTAAATTAATTAATTAATATAAGAAAATGAATGAACTGAATGACCTCTGTTTTTGCAGCTGTAAAATGAGAGGCCTAGCTTAGGACATCACTGATCCCCGTGCCAGCAGGATTCTAGGGGAATCCCAGGAACTCCCCACAAATGGTGAGTCCCCCCTTAGTGAAGCCCCATATTGGCCTGTCCTATCTTCTCCAGTTGGCAGGCATCCTGAAAAACTGGGACATGCTGACAGGGCAGATGTCATCAGGTCCGCCATGGTGGCAGGTGGAACAGTGGAGGAAGCAGATGCCAGTTTCAGCGTGGGTCCTTCATAGACTCCCATGCAGAGCACAGGGACCTAACACAGAGCCCAGCTTGCTTTCTGGCTGCGTGGCAGGAGACTGGGGCTTTTCTAGGCACCATCCAGGAGCTGGGGTTCTAGGAAACCCCCAACCATTGCCAGTCCTCTGGCTGGAAAGATACTTGGCCCCGAACAAAATGGGAACAGCAGAAAGGAGATGCCATCACCCGAATGAGTAAGATTTGGGACAAAAGAGTAAGTATATGCCAGGCCCTTTCTCCAGGCTGGGATCCCCTTGGGTTTGCTCCTCTGACCTCCTCCCCAGGTTCCATGAGTTGGGCTCCATGAGTAGGCCTCATGGGTGAGGTCAGGTCGGCCTGTGGGGGTGTTTAGGACTGTGGAAAGATATGAGTCCCTTTCCAGGTAAATGACATACGGGGTTGGAATAGTTGGGGCAGCTGGCTATGTCTACTTCATGCCAACCACTTCCTTCCCGAGTCCTAGAACTGGCATCATCAAGAGTTACAGGCCCATGGGGCACTGGGGTTGGAGTAATTTGGGCACTTGACCCCCTAGGTGGGCTGTCAGCAGCCCTTTGCTTCCCTAGGGCCAGGAGACCGATCTGGCATTTGGAGCAACAGAGGATAATCAGACATGTGGCCCGGGCAGGCAGCTTCTGGTCCATGAAGGCTAGATCCACGTAGGGGGTGGCAGGAGAACCTGGGACTGAAATTGCACAGCAGGCTGCCCTCTACTTTTTCTGACCCTGGGCCTCAGTCTCCTCCATACATAAGAGGAGCAAAAATGCATGCTGCCCTATTACTTCTCACAGTGGTAATCCATGTCAGTTTAACATTTGTCTTCCCCTCTAGAATGTAAGTTCCACGGGGATGGGCTAGGTCTACCGTGCTCCCTGTTGTGAGTAGTGTCTGTGATGTTGGAGACATTCACCAAGGTGCTGTGAAAGGACACAGGTGTGTGTGTGTGTGTGTGTAGGCTTATTTTCCCTTCTTCTAAGAGCTGAGGAGGGGGGTGGAGAGGAGGGTAGAGAGAAGAACCAGAACTGAACTCTGTTCAGTTTCCAGAGAAGGCCGGGAGAGTGGCCTGAAACTGCTGATCCATGCCAGCCATGACCACCTGTGGAGGACAGCTTGGTGCACATCACTGGGGGCAGTGGGTCCTCAGCTCAGAAAAGCAAACTTGTGTCTCTCCTCTAGACTTATGATGTACAGGCCCTGTGCCCCTTCGAGTTGGGGGGTGGGGTGGGAAGGGATGGAAGTCCTTCCTGCTTCCTTCCTCCTCTTCCTGGAGCCCTCTTGTCTCAGAAGGTGGCTTCTATCCCTCTTTCTCCCACACACACAGCCCGGATTGCTGGCTTGCCTCTCAGTGGGATGGTTAATAAGCCCTTGGGTGACATTAATTGCCATCAGGCATTAGGGGCCTAATGAGAATCATCTTCCTTGATGAATCCAGCACCTTCCATCCCGAGGGCCTCCCAGAGCCGGGCCAGCCCTCCCTAGCTGCACCTCAGAGCTCCAGACAGATGTGGCGGTGGGAGAGGGGCGAGCGCGGCTCTCCGCAGGCCCCAGTGCTAAGCTGAGGCAGCAAGAGCCGGCAGCCAGGGAGGAAGGCGGCTCTCAGGAAAGGGTCCAAGCCGATCTTCCAAAAAGAAAATGTCACTTTCCTGGACGAACAGGAAACTCACAGGGTCAAGGAGTCTAGGGCAGAGTCAGGTGCCTGGGGGGACAGAGGCTGAGCACCCCAGCTGGCCTTGCTCTGACCTACCTCACCCCACACTCTCAGACTGGTTGAGAGCAGAAGTACGGAGGAGTGACCCCCAAGATCTGTAGCCACTTCCCCCCCAGCCCCATAAGAGCTGTGTCCACAGGACTGAAGACCCTGTCTGTCCCTCCCGAGTTGAGTGGGATTAGATGCGGCCCCCGGGGGCTGGGGCGCGATACCCCAGGATGCTATAAAATCACTGCCCTGATGGCACGCCTGGCTGACGGTTGACGGTTGACTTGTCGGGTCTGATCTGGGTTGCGCTCCACAGGAACCGGCCTGACGGCGGTAAAGAACGCCCCCCCCCCCCCCCCCGTGAGCAGGTGCCCGGGCGAGGGTGCCAGAGGGGCAGTTCCCCTCCCCCACCCCACCCCCACCCCCCCGTCTCTGTAAAGGCCTGCAAAACAACCTGTAGGAAGGCACGTCCCCTCCTCTCCGCCCCCACCCAGCGGCGGACGGGATTTCCCCAGCTGCGCCCGGGGTCCATCCCGGCCCGAGCTGCGCCCGCGAGCTCCCCGCGCGGCGGAGGGGCTGGGCGCGGCGGCCCGGCCGGTGCCCACCCGGCGCCCCGGAGAGCCCCGCGCAGACTGGGGGTGGGGTAGGGTGTCCCCTACCCGCGCCTCCGGGGAGCGGCCGTGGAGCGCCTCGGCGCCTGGCGAGGAGCGTGCGGCCTCTGAGAGGGGCCGTGGCGGCTGCGGTGCTGTCCACGCGGGGAAATGCAGCCGCCGCAGCCGGCCGGCCCCGCTCGGGCCCCGGGGCTGGCCTACGACCCGGAGGAAAATAAAACCTAGGAGAGAGGCGAACGGAATCGCGAGGTCGGCCGCGGCCCGCGTCTCATCCAGGAGCCGCGCGCGCCCCCAGGCTGGGAATGCGGAATGGACACGTGGACGGGGGGCGGCGTGGGGGGGTCTCCGAGGCGCGCGAGTCGTGGGCCGCGCGCTCCGGGCCCACGTGACCACGGGGACTCTGGCTCGGCGCCCGCTGCGGCCGGGGTGGGCGCTGCGTCCCGGACGGGGGAGGAGGGCGGGCGCGAGTGTGTGTCTCTCGAGTCATTCACGGCGGAGCAGCCGGCGCGATCGCCGAGGAGGCAGCGGCGGCGGCGGCGGCGGCGGCGGCTTCGGCAACCGCGGCTCCCCCACCGCCTCTCGCCTCTCGCCTCTCGCCTCTCGCTCCTTGATCCTTCTCCCCCCACACACGTCCATGGGGAGCCGGCCCCCCTGCCGGCACCTCCTCTCCGCTCGGCCCCCTAGGCACCAGCTGCCGCCTCCCCGGCCGCGGGCTGCGCGGGCGCCCGGTGCCCCGGCCCCTGGCGTGGCGCCCGGGTCTCGCCGCCCGCAGCCGGGGCTGGCGAGGCGCTCGGCTCCCCCAAACTGACTCCGGGACCGGCGAGCCGATGCCCAGCCGCGCCACGGCGGCCAGCGAGCGGGCGTCCGGGGGCCGGGCGGGGGCGGCGGGGCGAAGGAGACGTCGGAGACTCTGAACCCCGGAAAAGTTCAAGGTTTGTGCAGCCCCCCCGGGAAGGCGAGGAGCGAGGCGGAGCCGCGCGCCCCCCTGCTGAGACTGCGAGACCCCGGGCGGCGAGGGGGCGGCCCGGAGCCGCCGCCGACCGCCCGAGCCCCTCGCCATCCGACTGCGGCGGGCGGCCGGGAGGCTGGCGGAGGCTGCCGGAGCAGGGAGGGCGCGCGTCGGGCGCTGGCGCCGGTTGTCCCCTGCCCCGCTCCTGCGAGCCCGGTCTGCACGGGGCAGCGGGCTCCGGCCGCACCCCCCTCGCCCCAGCCGCGGAGCCGCTGCCCCGGCCGGCGGCGCCGAGCCAGCCTGCGCGGAGCCCGGGCCCTGGTCGAGACTGGAGAGAGCGCGCTGGAGCCGAGCCGCGAGCTCTGCGAGGGGACGAGCCGCCGGCCGCCCGCCCGCCTCGGGCATTCTGTCCCGGCGTCGCCTGGGGTGGTGGCGACCCGCGTCGCCGGTCTCAGCGCTGCACGGAAACTTTTCCTGCTCCGGATGGATTAAAGTTGCCTGGATTTTCTCTTTCTTTGCGAAAGAAATCATTCATTTGCACCTAACCTGGGATTTTTATGCTGGGGCTGCTGCAGGGCGCTTGGAGGAAGGAAGCCGTGCTGCTGTCTATGTGGGGTTGCCACCGACACCGAAGGAGCTGGGGCTTGCGTCGGAAATCTGCACCCTCGAGCGAGTTCGGACTCGAGCTGGGCCTCGGGGCTGCGGGATCCAGCTCTCGGCTCTAGGCGGTCCCCGAGACGCCGGTGGCCACTGGGCTCCGGGACCGCACGTGCGGCTCCCCCCTCGCCGCGCAGATCCTGCAGGGGGCACCAGCCCGGGGAGGTGGAGGCTCCTCCCGCCCGGAGCTGCGCCCCTACCAGCTCCGAGGGTGTAGCCGGCGGCGCCTGGGACGCCCCCTCCCCTCAAAGTGTCCCCGAATTGCGCTCCCTGCCCCCCAGAGCTCCGGCGGAGACCCTCGGGCGCCACGGCCACCCCGAGCTGGATGTGACCGAGCCCGGGCCGGGGCCAAGTCGTCGACGACTGTTGCCCCCTCGGCCCCTTCCCGCTCCCTCCTCAGCCATGGCCCCCAGGATGTCGGGCCGCGGCGGCGCCGCCCTGCTCTGCCTCTCGGCGCTGCTCGCCCACGGTAAGTGTCGCGGCGCGGACTGGGGAGTGAGGATGCGGCGGGCGCCGCTGGAGGGGGCACCGAGAGACGGGCGAAAGGCGAGCCCCCACCCCCGGACTCGCAGCCCGGCATCTCGGGCTACAGCCGAGTTACCTCCAGCACCCCCAGTCCTCTGGCGGGAGCGGAGGCTGCGAGCCCCGCCCTGGGGACCGAGCCCGGACCCGGAAAAGGGAGGGGAGGGGGGGGTACTCCAGTCCTTCCCTGGTTAGGAGGAAGGGTCCAAACCCGAGTCTGGGGGCGTGTCCGCCCACGGAAATCTATGGGGGATCCAAGGGATCGGCTCGATCGTGCCCGGGCCGCCCTTTCCCACTCCCACCCCCGCAGCCGGCGGGACCCGGGCCGGTTCGGGTCCGCGGGGACCGGGTCTCCTCCGCCCCGGGTGCGCAGGCCGGTGCGGGGCCGCGCCGCCCGGAGCCTCGCTTCCTGCGGCGGTCCTCGGGAAGGGAAGTGGGCTGCCGGGGGGCCGGGGGGCCGCGGCGGCTCGCTGCCCGCCTCCCGCCGTCCTGTGAGCTGCATCTCAATGGCCGGCTGAGCCGAGCCCGGAGGGCGGGGGTCTGGGCCACGGGCGCAGGCCGGGCGGCGGGAGCGGGCGGCGCGCGGAGGGAGCGGGCCCCGCGCTCTCGCGTTCTGCAATCTGTTGCGTCTGCTCCCCAGGCTCGCCCCGGGCTCCGCGGTAAAGGGGGTGGGGGAGGGAGGGGCCGGGCTTGGCGCGCTTTGGCAGCGGGACGGCGGGGACGCGGGCGGGGGACCGAGGGTCTCTGAACGCCCCCCCCACCCCCCCCAGTGACAACTCCGATCCGACGGGAGGAGGCTGCAGCGGGCCCTCTGCAAGCGGGAGGCGCTCCAGGAGGCGAGGGGCGCGGACCGAGTGGGGAGGGAGAGACCTGGGGTGGAGGAGGAGGATGGGGGAGAGAGGCCCTCTGCCCCCACCCAACCTGAAACCGGCAGACCTGGGACACAGTTCCCCTAAACGGCGGCGGGGAGGGGGGTTCGGGGAGGGCTTTGTTGCTCCGTACTGAGGGGTGAGGCTGGACAGGCTGGAGAGGGACTCAGATGGAGAGGGCAGTAGGCTCTCCGCGTGGACGGAAGACCCTCGATATGTCGTGCTCAGCTTTCCCCCACATCTGCCCAGTCCTGAGGAGCCGGCCCAGGCTCCCCTTGAGCGCGCCCACCGCCTCAAACCAGCTGCCTCACATCCTCACCAAGGCGCGTTCTCAAGGGTGGAAGAATAAGGAAAGGAATCGGCTCCGGGAATCCGGGGTCCTGGGGTTAGGAGGGGGTGGGGAACCGACCGACCTCCCTCCAGAGTGGATCGGTCCTTCCCGGCTTGGGGGGGTGACTCCGGTCCGGAGCTGTTTTGAGTTCAATTCACCAGACACTGCCAACCTCAGTGCTTTATCGGAAGAATGGGCAGGGCGGGGATGATGGGGAGCAGGGGTAATGCAGCTGGGAACCAGAGATCTGGGCTCCGTGTGCCAGGCTGAGGCCCGGGAGCAGGTGGGGCCGTGGGCTCTGCTTGTCTGCGACGGGGAGCTGCCGGGGTTCGCCTGTGACCCGGCCCCAGTGAGCTTGGAGTCTGGCCGCCTAGCAGGACGAAACTGAGCCCAGGCCTCGCTCTGGGCGTGGTTCTGCCCCCCTCTGCGCCTTGTGTCTTGTTGCCTGAGTTCCCTTCCTAAAACCCAGCCATGGCCCCACCTTGGGGCAGCCCACTGTCCACTGCCCAGCATCCTGACCCCTCAGCCTGCTGTTAAAGATCCTTTCTCTTTCCTCTCCACCCAGAATCCTGCCTGCTTCCTCACATCCAGCCCCAGTAGGGCCTAGCTGTCCTGGCGCTGCTGCTCTAGAGGGTTAGCAATCTGCTTCATTTTTCCTTAGATGTCCGTGTCTTCTCTGTACCCTGTTAGTTCTGGAGGGGTGGAGGCAGAACCGTGGGCTTAGCATGGTTCCTGTACACACAGGACCCAGGGCTAGCTGGCCGACTGAAAGAAGCCATTTGCAGGGGTGGCCTGGGAGTCCTCCACTGAGCCCACATTTTCCCCTCCTGATTACCCGGATCCCTTTCCAAACTCCTTCCTGGAGCCCCCATCCCATGCCTCAATCTCCCAATCCTCAAGGAAGGGTACCAGCAGATGCTCAAAGCTTAGAGACACCCCCCCCCCCCATCCCAAGATGGATAAGGCCAGAATCCTAGAAGTTCCTCCCCCTCAAAAAAAAAAAAAAAAAAAAAAGCCATCTTCCCTGGACTTTCCTCCTTCAGGCTGCCTGACACCCACCCACCCAAACCATTCCTCTATACACAAAGGGATGTATGGATTTAGTCTCACTTCAAACCAATTCTTGGTTGGGATTTCTGAGCCCTTCAAAGATGCTGGGACTGGGGAGAGGGAGTTGTAGTTTTGGATGCCTGGCAGGCTATTGCCAACACAGCCAGACTGGGAGCCAAATAGCCTGGGTTGCTGTCTGACTCTGGCGCCATCGGGCAGGGTGACCTTGGGCTGCCTCCCTCATGTTTCCCATCTTCCACAAGCAGTGTGCCCCCCTCCCTCCCCTTCTCACTTTGTGCCAGGACCTCTGGGCAGATACCATGTGTGAAAAGAGCCCCACTACCTTTCAGGGCCCAGCTCAGCCTGGTGGGGTGGCAGCCTAGACACCTCTCTCATCTCCAGGCTTCTGAGAAGGCCACTTCCCCGCATCTGGTCTTTGGGGAGGCTTTCTGCTCCATTTTTAGTTTGACTAGGAGTTTAGGGGGGCAGGGTGCTGGTTAAATCTGTGGCAGAGCTGATAATGTCACAGCCTCCTACTCGGTAACCTTCATCACTGGCTCTCCACTGCCTATAGGATCAAGGAGCCCTTCTTTGGCCCAAGAATCAAAACTCTTATATGATTTTATCTCAATCCACGTCATCACCTTGGTGGCACTGCCCGCCCTTCGTCCCCCATGCATCTTAGAAAGTATCACCTGGCTCACCTCCCTGCCCCTCTGCTTTTGTACCCACCAGCCCCTCCCTCTAGAATACCAGCCTCCAGAAATCCATATCTAGCCATCAAAACCCAATCCTAACCTCATCTCTTCCAGGGAGTCTGCCTCTGTTGCCCCTTGGCTTCCCACCAGCAGCCCCCACCCTGCAACAGAAGCAAGTACTCTTTCCAGAGCAGCCGTGGCTCTTCATGCTGCATCTCTGGCACTCCTCATAGGCCAACAGTGTGTGTGTGCAGAGGGGGTGTGTGGGCATATTTCTGAGTACGCCCCTCCTCGTCTCCGCATACTTGCATTTAGAGCAGGTGCCATGTGTTCTTCATTTTTGCCCCATTCTCCAGACATAGTAGGTGCTCTGAAGAAATGAATGAGGTGGGAGGACAGCTCTATTGTGGGGCCCTCCCAGTGGATATTGACAAGAGAGCTCTGGGGTGTGGGGGAGAAGCTGGGACCAGGAGAGGATAGGCATGGATACCAGGAAGACAGCAAAGGAATGGGGCAGAGCCATGCCACGCCCTCTTGAGGGGCACACACAGGATATGCATATCTGAAGTGACACAGTACAACCCTGCCCCACAGGATATAAACGCAATGTCCCATGGCACTCTGACTACACGACCTCAAACGCCTGTGTCCTCACCTTTTGGTCATCAGCCTGGCAAACTTGAGTTTCCCTGGTGGGTTGGGTCCATGCTCTCCCCACCCCACAGGATGGCCCAAGCTCTGGGCTCCTTTGGGGAGGCAGGAGGGACACAGCAGAACAAACTCAGCACTGACCCTTGGGACGTTCCCTCACTGCTGGGAATGAGCAGTGATGCTCTGACCTCCCCCCTGCAAACACACACACCCATCTTCATCCTGGCCACATGGAGCCCTACACCACAACACAGCCTTGTTATGTTTGAGACCAGTAGGTGGGGATGTGTTATAAACTTGGTGGCAGAAGATGAGCTTTATTAGAATCCTGAGGATAACTCAGTGCGTGGCTGTAGGAGGTAAGGCCACGGTGGAAGATGAGGGGAGGACCTGAGCCATTTCCGAGACCCTCGCTGGGGGCTTGTCTGGAACGGATGGCTCCCAGGCCTGAGATTGACAGTGAGGGCTCATGAGCCTGCAGAAACTGAGACCCTTAGAGGCACCAACTCCAACCACCAGGGTCTGCCCAACCACCTGGGGCAGGGGAAGGGGGCTGCATGGCAGTGGGGGAAGGCAGGCTTTGCAGCCCTACACATGGTGATGGTCATCCACAACCTTGAAACTGAAAGAACCACACAGAGCCTCTACTCCAGCCTTCATGCAGATGAGGACATGGACGCTCAGAGAGGGAAGGGGATTGGCCAAGGTCACCCTGCCAGTTGTTCTAGAATCAGAACCAGCACCAGAGCCCAGAGGGGATTCCCGGATTGGTGGTCGGCTCCAGGCCACTCAGCAGAGATCCTGCCTACCTCTGTTATCCCGTCTCCAGGGCTTTGTCCAAAGATGCACTTCTGGCCTCAAGCCAGCCTCGAGTTCCAACCAGTCAAGAGAGCCAATCACCAGTGGCGTTAATAAGCCTCGCCAAGCACTACAAGGGAGAGTGGAGGGGTTCCGGGCCTTCAGCTCCCTTTCATGAGCTCCAAGTCCAGTTGAGACTAGAAAAAGGCCCAGATTCTAAAATTCAAGGCAGTTTGAAACCAGAGTCGCCAGGAAACAGGAGACGGGTTCAAATCCTAACTTTGCTGTCTACTTGCTGTGCAACCACAGTAAAGCCATCTCCCTCCCTGAGTTTTTTCCTCCTCTATGGATGAGGGGACGGTGCCTGTCATATCCCCTTCCCTTTGTCTTGTCTCTTGTGATGGACAAGCCTGCCGTTTTGTCTCTTATGCTTCTCGGCTCCATGTGGGGCTTCCCTCGGATGATGCCACAGCAGATGCTAACAAGGGTATCCGTTTCTTTCTCCCCATCCCCTCCCCAGGATCCTCCTTACTTCTTCCTTGCCAGTACTCAGCACAGAATTTTAATAAGAGATTAATGAACCAGTTGTGGTGGTTTTGTTTTAAGAAAATGAATTCATTTTTTTCTATTTTCCTTTTCTGTCTTCTTACATGAAAAGTGGGCCTCCTGACCATCAATTGGGTCAGCCCTGCCTACTCCAGCCATCCCCAAGAATGGGGCAACATAGCAGGAAGCACCAGCACTGTGCTAGCTACTGCACCCATCTCTGGGAGATGACCAGCCCACCCCGAGGAGAGAGGCACTGAGGCAGGGGAGGCCAGTGCTGTAACAGGGAGGGGACCAGCCCTACCAGGGACACAGGCAGAGAGGCCAGACATCATTTTCTCCTTCCTCTGTCCCATTTGCCCCTTTCAGCCCCTCCTGCCTCAGCTCCCCACGCACACACGTCCACCCCAGGCCCTACGGGCTGGTGCACAGTCCAGCAGGATAAAGTGGATGATAGAAGCAATTGTGTGGTGCCCAAGGCTAGTTGCAGGCGTGAGTGAATGCAAGAGTGAATGATTCAGGGCAAGGAATAGGTAGAAAAGGTCATGGAAGAAAATCCCTTTTTGCCTAAGTTATCTAGAGGATTATTTGCCTTTGGAAAGTTCTGCTTTTTATCACCCTTGAGTCCTTCCTGCATTCTCCTCTTGCATTCTTGCCCACACTGTTTTGGCTTGTGAGGATGGGCAACTGGCTGCTCTCTTCTTTTGGAGGACTTTTCCCATTCTTTCCACCCCAGACACAGGGGGCAGGATGCTGGGGCAGGATCCTCAGGACCCTCAGAGCCAGGAGAGTGAGGTGCCCAGGGTCACCTGATAAACAGGATGACACAACAGTTGAGGTTTTCAAAGGCGTCTTCATCCAAGAATCCAGGTCTGAATGGCATCAGCCCCTACAGGGCAGGCTCCTGGCAACCAGGACACCCTGAACTCTAAACCCCTGCCCAGGGGCTTGGCCCCAGAGGGGGCCAACCCTTGCCCAGAAGGAGTCACGGCCACACTGAGTGACAACCTCCCTGCTTGAGGGAGAAAAGGAGAGGAGGGAAGATGCTTTCTGCCCCCACCCCACCCCAGGAGTGCCCAGTACAAGGGGACACAGTCTCATGCCAGAGAGGCCCGTCTGATAAAGGAGGCACAGCCCCAGCCCTCAGAGGTCTTTTGTCCCCTTGCGTGGTGACAGTCTGACACTGGGCAACAAGATGGCCACATCGGCCCAGAAGTGGAGGGCCCCACCTCGCAGGCCTCCTCCTCTGCTCCCCGCCGCCCCCAGGGCTGTTGGAGAGCATGGCTCTGGGCCAGAAGCGAGTGTATTTTTGGTGGCTTGGTACAGATGATGCAGCAGACTTGTCACGGCAGGAGAACGGTGTTGCTGGAAGCTCGCGGCATGGGCACACGCGTGCATGAGCAACCACACAGGCACGGGCACACCTGGACACGCTTGAGAGCTCCCACGCTTCTTTGGAGTTCAGGTCCACCATCTCATTTGACCTCCACAGTAGCCGCTGGGCACAGGCAGCTATCGTGATCCCCATTTTACGGAGGGCGAAACTGAGGCCCCACGGAGTCCTCACCACACCAGCTCCTGAGGTCATTTTCCCACCCTGAATACGGAAGGCTTCTTGCCATCCCTCTCTGTCTCTCAAATACAGGGAATAAGCACAGACATGGACAGGCAGACGCGCAAGTGAGTCCCCCTCATCTTGAGCCCCTCTCCCCCTTGTTGTCTAGGCTTCTTTCAGTCCCTTGAAGGAATAGTGCTCTTTTCCACGTCAGAGCCTCTGTACGTGCTGCGGCCTCTGACCGGAACAACTTTCCATATCTATCTCCTGCCCAGCCTTCAGGCCAGAGTGTAACCAGCCCTCCTCTGGGAAGCCCACCCTGATTCTCAGGTGGACAAAGACCCACCGCCTTCTGCAACTCATCACCGATTTGCCTTGTGTGTACCTGCACTGCATGGCCTCCCTGCTGGCCGTAAGCCTGAGTGGACCTGGCCTCTTCCTGCTGCTGTGTTCCCGCAGTCTACTGGGATATCTAGAACAAAACAGGCACTTAATGATTTGTCAGATAAGTCAGTGAAGGTACTCTTGTGCGTTTACTTGTGCACATAGACACCTTCCCTGTCAGTCAGTGAGTATTCAGTTGGTGCTTACTGTGGTCCCGGTACTGTTCTAGTCATTTATCTTTATCAGGGAATATAACAAAAATCTCTGCACTCATTGAGCTTGTATTCTTGTGGAAGGCGGGGAGGAGGGCAGATAGCATATTAAACAAGTGAATTATATAATATGTTAGAAGGCAGAAAGGGCTAAGGAAAATAAGAAAGGTAGGGTAAGGGGAATTGGGAATTCGTGTGTGTGCCGGGAGGGGTTGCGTAGTACAGAATGAATGCTGGTATCCTAAAGTGTCATTAAGCATGCTCGAAGGAGGTGAGGAAGCACCTGTATGCGAATATTATAGAGGGCAGGCCTAGGGCAGGAGTGGGCTTGACCATTCAGAGATGGTGAGGAGGCCAGAGGGGCTGGACACTGTGAGATGAGGAGAGTTGGGGTAAATGGGTGGGGGAGAGGGCGGCTCTTGTAAGACATGTAGGCTCAGGGCAAGGGGGAGCCGTAGCAGGGTTTGGAGCAGGAGTGACCTGAGCTGATCTGCAGCTGCAGGCTTGCAGAACTCCAGACCCTGCAAGGTCAGGGACTGCCCCCTCCCACCCCCACCCAGAGTAGCAGGGAGGGGACCAATGTCTGGCTCCCTTTGGCCAATTGACTTTCATAATCCTGGCTGTGGCTGCCTTCCCTGCTGCCCCGCAGCCTCCCCATCCGGCGGCAGGACCAGGGTGTGCAGGGAGCCAGCTGCAGCAGGGACCATCCAGGGACTGGCCAAGCTGATGTCCAGACCTGCCCCGCCAAAGGAGCCGTGTGACTGCCCAGGCCTCTTCCGATGGGCTTGGACCTCTTGTCTGTAAAATGGGGCTGCAGCAAGGGGTGTTTCTGCGGCCTCTTCTTGCTCAAACCCCCACCATCGCCTCGGTGGCGGAAGCCAGACGCCAGTGCCTTCGTCTCAGCTGGGGCATTTGGGATGCTCAGCTAGCTCCGGTTTATTTCATAGATTCTGATTTTTAACTAATCATCTCCCTTTATGAAAAATCCACTCTGGGGGCAAGGGGGATCATAGGCCCTTGTGTGGACAGTGATCTTACACCACTCTGATTTGGGAAGTGTGACAGCTCAGATGTGTGCAGGCTCTGTGTTCAGGGAAGCAAAATCTAATTTCCCTGGATGCCTGAGTGCCCCGCAGTAACTCCACATCACCTGTTGCTTTGACCTCTCTGCCTGTCCCTGTTTTATGTCTGCTCAGTTGGTGGCCTCCCTCCATCTACCACCGCGCCTACCACCCTGTGACCACTGCAGCCACATCTCTGGGGCAGGGAGGTGACCTGCCCTGGGGGCAAACCACACCCTCCCTAGCCGGGTCCCTCCTGGAGCAAGAGAGGTGGTATGGGGCCTTTGTTCAATAGGAAGGAATTCTTGGATTGAAAATAGGAAAAATTACCATTTTCTCAGCTGCCAACACAGCAGAGAAATGATCTCAATTTTCTGTGGCTGTTCTCTGCAGGAGAAAAACTGCCAGCCGCCTGCCCCGTGCATGAGAGGTCTGAGATGCTGGAGAAGAGAGGCTGGAGCTGGGGGAGGTAGTGGGATGAGAAATGGGGGACCTGGCATGGTGCAGGGGGCTGGGCTCCCCACTCAGGCCCTGCAGCAGCCCCCACTGACCACAAGCCTATGTCTGAGCACCTATTGAATTATCTGATTGCCTCAAGAATCACTTCTATTAGCTGAGCACCTACTATGTGTCATGCCCTGTGCTGGGCACCAGGAATCTTTCCCGTGGAGGCAGGAGTAGGCTGTCCTCTGTTTTATTTTAGTCCTGATGCCCATAGCTCTCCTCCTGTACCCTCACTTCTTCCCTGCACTTGACTCTAAAACCAATCAGCCTGGCTTTGTCACTTCCTGTGTGACTCTGTGCCTTGGTTTACTAATCTGCAAGTGATTATGAAAGTACCCAACTTATGGGTTGTTATGACTACATAAATGAGTCCATGTTTCATGTCAGATACTGAGAATAGTGCCTGATACATATTAAGTGCCCCCAAATCATGGCTGTCACTGTCATTGTTATTAATGTTAGTAGTACATGCCAGGCATCATGTTAAATGTAAAAATGAAGAAAATATGGTGCCTGACCCAAGAGGAGCTTCTAAGGTGATGGCCTGGGCAGATGAGCCATGTCCACACAGACTCTGATACAATGTAGTCATAGGTGTGTCAGGAGGGACAAAGCGAGAGAGAGAGAGAGGAGGGACAAAGAGGGTTGTGGAGGGAGAAATCTCACAACTATTCGAGAGATCAGGAGAGGCTTCACAGAGGAGGTACCATTTCAAGAGGCCTTAACAAGGTTTGAGAGTTCTGCCTCTGAAGACTAATCAGTCACTATCTACTGTGTGTCTGATACCCTGGGGAAGACAGAAACGCAGAGCAAAAATGGCTGTTGGCCTACAAAGTCATTCCACCAAGGGAGAGCCAAGGCTGCCTGGGAAGGAGTAGCAGGAGAGGGGGCTAAATGCCGGGCATATGGTTGGTAGTTCTTTACCTGGATGCTCTTTTGAGACCCCTTGTAGCTTTGCCCCTATATTCCATGGAGCACTGGAGAGCTATTGAGTGTTATGGAGTGAGGGAGTGACATGATCAAAGCCAGGTTCTCAGTAATGACTTGTTTGGGGGCGATTTGCAGATAGGAGCAATGCTGAAGGGCGCTGTTGAGTGGGACTCCTGGGATGGGAAGTGATTGCCAGCCATCATAAGACGTACCACCATATGGCAAAGAGCCCACCGTTAGAACCAGAGAGATAGATCTGAGTGCTGGCTCTGCCACTTGCCCTGGCCGGACCTCTTTCTACTCCTCGGTTCTGGACCTCTGGATGAGAGGTCCAGAACCTGCAGCCCAAGGCTCAGTGTTTGGAGCTGTCTTGATTATCTTAGCAGCTAAGTCCTGAAAAGCAAAAGGGACTTGCCTATGGCCCACAGCCATTTCTGACCCCCTGGGGGTCCAGGAGTGTCAGAGTCTTGGGGAAAGTGGCCTGGTAGGAGAAGTGAGAGACACAAGATCTCCCTCAGCATTTTCAACAAACGCCCCGTCTCCCTCCTCATTTCCCAGCTCAGCTGGCAGCTGCGGCCAAGGGGCCGGATCCCAGGGGTCACTGCCAGAGCTTGGACTCCAGGAAAGCCTCAGAAGAAGCCATGTCAGGTCAGAGAATGGTGATAGGTTTTTCGAGTCACACAAATGTAGGTTTGAATCTCAGCCCTGCTACGGCGAGGCTGAGTAACCCAGAAGCATTTGCCTGCCTGTCCCCTTGGGTCTCAGCTTCTCCATCTACAGAATGGGAGTAATTGTGTCACCTCTCTGCAGCCGGGCTTCTACAAGGGTGCAAGGGTGGAAGTGCCCAGAACAAAAGTTGTGGGCCTGCCGGAGGGCTCAGTAAATGCCATAGGCTTGGTTTGTCTCCTTCCTCTCTTGCCTAGAGCCAGGCCTCATTGCTGGGAAGGGCGGTTAAGACTGTGCCAAAGACTTCCCGGAGATCTGTTTTCTGGAGGTTGGGGTTTTTTTTGTTTTGTTTTGTTTGGGGTCTTATTTTTCTTACCCTCAATGCCTCCTAGCAACGTGCTGCTGTTTTAAACACAGCAGTGGCCAGCAGCCAGCCCCTCACCCTCCCTCCATTCTTCATCCCTTCCCTAACCAGGGAAGCAGCCGCAGGCTTCGGCTGGCCCCCATTCCCAGCGCCTCTCCCCCACCCTGGGGCAGGGGAGGCATTCCTGGGTCCTGGGTCATATCAGGCTGGTGAGGCCATGGCTTGTGGATATTTGCATTGTAGAAGGGCACTTCTGCAATGCAAAAACCACTGCCAAAAATCAGGTCTGGGGTTATAGAACCCAGGGTGTTCCTGAAACACTTGCTCTGGTGCATCCTACAGCCCAAAGCACACGCAGACCCTGGTGCCAGAGCTGCCTCCTCTCCCTCTTTTGGGTCTCGGAGTCTTCATCTGCAGACAGTAGGAAGAAAGGCAAACCTGTCCTGTAGGGGAGTTGGGGGCAGGGTACCTGAGGTCATGCTAGCATGAACGGTGGGAACTCTGTTCAGGTCAGTATAACCATTTCTTATTTATCGTGAGCCCCTAGGGGTCACCTCAGATGACCCGCCCCGCCCACAGGGCCCTTGTCTCCCCAGCCTCCCAGCAAGCCCTTCCTCGGCCTCTGGGCTCTCTCAGCCAGCTACCTGCCTCAGACACAGCCTTCCTCCCACTGGAGGTCTGTATCTGGGTCTCTAAAGTCAGGGCCGCTGTACCAGATCAGGGCTGCCCGATGGAGATAGGCTGCGGAGCCACCTATGTAAGTTAATTTTCCTAGTTATCGCGCGAGAAAAGGAAAAAGAAACAGGTGAAAATGAATTTTAATATATTTTAACCAATATATATATAAAAGGTTATCGTTTCAACATGTAACCAGCATAAAAATTAGTAAGGAACTATTTTACATTGTTTTGTTTTGTTTTGTTTTTTAAATTCTGTATTAAATCTGCAAAATCCCCTGTGTTTAACTCTTAGAGAAGCTCATTGCATGTTCCAGCTAGCCCCATTTCAGTTGCTCAGTAGTGAAGCCTAGAGACTGGCTGCTATCTTGGACAGTGAAGGGCTAGATGCTCCCCAAGGGTGCTACCAAATTCTCCCCCGGGAGGTTCCTTTGGGGCCCTGGGACTGGTGTGCTAGGCCACTGGCCTCTCAAATGCGGTCCTTGGAGATTCCCTGCCCACGTGGAGCCTCCTTAGCTCCTCCCCAGCATGCTGGCGTGATGCATGCTGGCCAAGATGACCCATCCATACCGGGGCTCCCAGCCGCCTCCCAGAGGCCACTTTCCTTCCTTCCTGAGATCCTGTAAACCACACATCAGATCAAGTCATTCTTTTGCTCAGAACCCTCCACTCTACTGAGACTGAAAGCCAGAGTCCTTACAGTGGCTTATATGGCGGGCACGGATCTGTCCCTCTTCCTGACCAAATCTTCCTTCTCAGCTGCCTGGCCCCCGCCACCCTATTTCCCTGCTGCCCTCACACATGCCAGACACCGAGCCTCAGCAACTCAGCCCCTGCTGCCCCCACCTGGCCTCTTCCCTCAAATAAGCACAACGTGTGCCCTCACCCCCTTCAGGCCTCCACTCAAATGGATGTCACAGAGTGACCCGCCCTGGCCCATCCCCTAGCCAGACTAGCCCTGCCCACACTTCACTCTGCTGCTCACTGTCTCCCTTCACCTGCCATGTTGTGTAGTTATGTGTCTTCTGGTTCAGAGACTGACACCTCCCCCCACACCCCCACCTTAGGATGGAAGCTCCTGAGAGCTGGGCCCCAGCTGTCTTGCTCACTGCCATATTCCCAGCACCTGGATCTGTGCCCAGCACACAGGGGATGCTCAGTACACATGTGTGAATGAAAGAATAAAAAGGTGTTTCCTTGTCCCTCCTCTCACCTTACTCCCTCGGGAGCCACTGGGACCAGAGATTTGGGAGTTAAATGAGACACAGAGACCAAAGAAAAATTTCTTCCTCCCTTCCTCCCTCCCTTCCTTCCTTCCTTCCTTCCTTCCTTCCTTCCTTCCTTCCTTCCTTTTTTCCTTCCTTCCATCTTTCCTTCTCACACTCATCTGCCATATTCTAACTTTGTGGTCTTGGGAAAATTATTTCACTGCTCTGTGGCTCAGTCTCCACATCTATGAAATGGAATAAGTACCTGTCTCATAGGTTGTTGTAATGAATAAACAAATTAATGCACACAATGTGCTTTAAGCAGGCAGCACCTGGCTTGTGGCAAGTGCTCAGGAAACGGTAACTATACTTTTGTTCAGCACAGGGCTTTGAATACCTACTCTGCGGAGTAGGCCATGACAAGGGCCGTGACAAATGGTGGTCATGCAGCAGTGAAGATGCATTCCCCGGCTGATGTGGGACAAGGAGGCAAATGCTTTCCTTGCTGTGGAATTGGTGCCAGGGGTGGCTGAGTGCAGGAGGGCAGGGGGAAGAGGGGCAAGTAACTGGCCTCACCTGGACTTGGGGGGGCGCAGCTGTGGCTTCCTGTCATTTTGCAACAATCACTGCCAAAATCTATGAGAACTGGTGAGTTGAGCCCCAGTAGCCACAAGGGTGGCCATCCTGTCCAGAGCCATGCCCACCCAGCTCCTGCAGGGAGCACAGCAGATAGGGGAGGGAGCCTCCTTACAAACACTACCTACGTCTGAGATCCCGAGGGCTCTACGAGCTAGTGTTGCATGAAGGCACTGGTCGGGATGCCGAGCAGACAGACATTATTGCCCTCACTATTGAAAGACTGGCTGGAAGGAAGGCAGGCAGCGTGAATCTCCTTGCAAAAGGCCCTACCCGCAGCTGGCACTCCGTCAGAGCTTGTAGAATCTGCTGAAAGCTGGTGCCCTCTAAAATCCTGTCTGCACTGTGGTACAGAGAAGCCACTCAGTAAAGTGAGACAGTAAAGTCAGAGAACCTTGGGTCAGGGGAGCTAGATGGGAGTTCAGGCCCCTCTCATCCTTGAACCATCTCTATTTGAAAGATAGGAGCCCCAAGGTCCAGAAAGGGACCGATCTTAGCCTAGCTCACACAGCTATCAGGCACGCCGAGGCCACCCCTCAGACCCCGTTCCTGATGCCCAGCGCCATGGCCTTGTCACCGTGTCTTTAGAGGTTTTGTGCAAGGGTGTTATGCAGGGTACCCCTGCCACCTCCGGCTTCCCCAGCAGCTGCATCTGGGGGATATGTCTCAGCAGGCGTGGTGTTTACACAGAGTAACCAGATTCCATCTCCAATAATCACATCACAAACAGCATGAAATGTGAACTGTGGGAAAGGCTCTGCTAAACGTGTGACCCGTTTTCTTATTTGTCCCTCCACTCCCTCCACCTCCTTCTCCCCCTGCCACATCACATGCCCACACATGGATACACGCACACGTGCCCTGCATTCCCCAGGCATCCGGTTCAGGCCTCTGATCCCGGCCCGGCATAGGTCATTTAGTCCCTGTTCAAGCCCTTGAAGAGCTCAAAGAGCAATTTCTTCTGCCTGGGGGGTAGATAGGAGAAGCGGGTATTCAAAGGTCACCCCTGAAGTTTGCCGCACACACTTTATCACCTTGTCACAGGTAAGCCCAGCCTGTGACATTGGCGATCCAGATTCCCATCATATGGATGAGGAGGGGATCAGAGATAAGAGACTGGCCCAGATCACAGAAAGAGAAGTCTGCCTCTGTCTGCCACTCCCCACTGAGCCCTATCTCCTGAGTCTTGGCTCCAGGTCCAAAGGCCCCTTCTCTCACCCCAGTATCATAGAGGAAGTGTCATGCTCATTCAGCTTGGTCCCAGAGAGGGCAACTCACCCATGCAGATGCCCCAGTTATAAAAGGGGAAACCAAGGCACAGAGTGACTGGCTCATCCCCTGGAGCTGGCTTCCCTCCTCATGTGCCTCAGCCCTCTGCCCAACATATGCTCCCCACCCATCCTTTTCCTGGGTCCCTGGCTGCTGCCTTGGGACCCCACGGGAGATACGTCAGAGCAGAACCCTGTAAGCCCCTTCTCCTTCCCCACACCCCTCCGAATCCAGATTCTCCTTGGCAGCCCTGCGAAGCTGATCTGCATAAAACCATCCCCGGGCCCTGCCTTTAAAAGTCTTCATCTTTTCTCTTCTCCCTAAACGGCCCCTAAATGATTTCTGTAAATTGCTCTAAGTAGCTCAAAAAAAAGAAATAATAATAACTCAGCGAGTGGCTGCCTGACCAGAATGTGGATGGCTCTCATCCTGCCTGGTTGCAGCTCCCAGCTCCTTCCCTCGCTGCACCCACACACAGGGCCTTGGCTCCTTAACCCAAGAAGTGGGGAGCACTGCCTCATAGGCCCAGCCTCATCTTCTCCCTCAGGCAGGAAGCTGCCCACGTTAGGTGCATCCCCCATCAGACAGGGAGCTCCCCAGGACAGGACATTCTTCCTTCTCTCACCTCTACCCCCACCCCCACCAGGCTGGGGACTCTCCCCGGGGCGGGGGCGGGAGGCACTGTGCCTCCCTCATCAGTCTAGAGCTCCCCAGAGAAGTCAGTGCCTCTCTCATCGGATGAGCAGCTTTCCCAGGAGAGACTGTGCCTGCCCCATCAAGCCCGGGGTTCTCTTTGGCCAGGGCTAACCTTCCTTGTTTTGGCAACTGGTTCTTTCTAGAGCCTCGTTTCCTTCACCCAACATTAGAAACTTGGGCCCTGATTCCTAGAGTGGGCTCCATTTCCATGACTCAATCAAGCACACATTCATCCATCCATTCATTCATTGTACAAAGCTTTCCTAAATACCTCCTGTGCACCAGACACTGACTAGATAGGTATCTTTGTGCAGATTTTGCCCCTTTGAGGTGCTCCTGTGATCGGGGTCTGGAGAGTAGGGTGTCCAGTCAGAGGGCCAGCTGGGCTAGTGTCCCTCGTGGACACGAGCCCAGCCTCAGCCCCTGGTCACCATCATGACCGCCTGGCCTCTGCAGTGTGGTGGACCAGAGAAGGGCCTCTCTTGGGGAGCAGACGCCGGAGGGAGGTGCTTCCACAGAGACCTGAGCCTGGCCCATCCTTCCCTCCATAACCTCTCCCCGAGGCCCCCACCCCACACCATCTCCTGGCTACAGGAGGCTGAGATCAGGGCCATGAGACCTTGATCCTAATAAATGAGGCCCTAAGATGGTGGCATGGACTTGAACAAGACTCTTCCCCCTTCTGGGCCTCAATTTCTAATATGTGACAGAACTGCACTCAACTAGTAATTTTTTTCTGGCCAGGGAAACACATCATATATTGTATATAGGACATAAATTGCATATGCAACATTGTAGGTAATACAGCTAATATATGCTCCAAGTCAAAGCAGAGCTAGTGGTTAAATGGAGAGTAGAGGTATCTCCCTGAGGGCTCACCTGCCCTCCCCTCATCCCCTGTCACCCTGGGGCAGCCCTGGAGACACCCAGTGAGCCCAGCTGGCAAGCCCTGGGTGCACTTAATCCATCTCTGAGGCCCCATCCACTCTGCCTGGATAGTGCTGCTTCATTGGAGGCAGTCCCTCCACCTCTCTGTCCCCGCTCCCCTGAGTCCACACCCAGCCACCGCACCCCCCACCCCTCGCCAAAGGAGGTGAAACCCATGAGAAAACTTGACTCCTGCCTGGGCACCCAGCACCCCCTAGGACCTTAAATGAGTCCAGCCTCTGATTAGAAATGCAGGCATGAGAGCTGCTCAGAAGGGGGCAGGTGGGGCCAGCCCCAGGGCAGCCCTGCCCGCCCCTGACAGGAGGCGGATTGTTCCAGATGGGATAAAGCCCGTTTGTCACCCTCCCTGCACTCTCTTTGAGGCGCAGAAGGAGGAAGGAGGAGAATAAACACAGACACAGCCCTCCGCTTCCTCTCCAATTTAATTGGAATCCAATTAAGTGAGTAATTGTTACAAATGTGAAATCACCTTCCACCAACTTGGGGATGTGAGCTGAACCGGCACTCGGCCTGAGCCTGTGGGACCAGCCCCATGGTGCAGGGTTTCCAGGGGCTGCAGAAGGGTGACTCACAGGATTCTTGACCCCCCTCCCCCAGCCTGGAGAGATTCAGGGTAATCCAGTCCGGCCCCCCTCTACCCAAGCACAACCTCCGGCCCCCAGTCTCTGGTATCCCATTCAGCCAAACGTGATCGACCCAGTATGTGGACTCCTCGTCCCAGGTCCCACAGACACTTGCTTGGTCTGACCCCAGGTGTATGGAAGTAAGTGTCACCGTCAAGGCAGGGACTTGGGTTCTGAGAAGAAACGGGAGTGAGAAGCAAGAGGGAGCAGGTGTGAGTTACGGTGTCTGTGGATTCAGGTGTGGGGAAAGGGGGGCTGAGAAGTAGAACAACTCAGGCAGCAGTTCTAAATCTCGGCTACACACTCGGGAGTTTTTTTAAAAATTGCTCATGCCTTGGGTCCCAGCCCTAATGATTCTGAAGCCGCTACCCTGGGGTGTGGCATGGGTTCCCGGGTGAATCTTGAGTCACTAGTAGAACGAGGGCGGAGGGCTGGCAGTAGGGCAGGCGTCTCCTCCTAGGACCCGCCGGGACCTGCTGACCTGGGTGGCTGGGGAGAGGCCTAGAAACCTGCATCTTATAAAGCTTCCTAGAACCAGGATGAGCCCAGGGGAGATGCCACCATGGTGGGGCCCGTGGGGACAGGGATTTGGAGGCCCTGGGATGGAGGAAGAGGGTAGAGAAGGTGTTAACCATGGGCCTATCCCATTTTTAAGTGATTTGAAGAGAAACTTTGTCTTGGTTTTTTTGTCTTCTCATTTTCTCTGTTCCAGGGCCCAGAGCTCAAGGGGCCGCTCTTAGAACTGCTGTTCAGTTTCATGATACACACAGGAGGTGCCCAATAAATATTTATTGAACACATTATCAGCGAAATCCATTTGGTGGACTAGCCTGGGAATGTAACTGCTATTGATGACACTGGCTCTATGGAGGAAGGCATTGAAATGCATTTCCAGGTTCTGATACCCAATTTCCAGTGGACTTTTGTTAAGTAGCCCATGTATAAATTGGACTCTGTGGGGGGGCAGGGGGAGAGGGAGAGACACAGGGAGAGAGAGAGAGAAAGAGAATGTTCTGCTCCCAGTGAACCTAGCGTGGACCCCAACCTTGGGACCTGTACTGAGATGTGATACGAGTTCCCCAGATTGAACTCAGTGGTGCATTTATGGAGCTGGCCGAGAGGAGTCAGAGGGAGGAGGGCCCGAGAGGTGGTTGAGAAGAAAAGCCAGAGAAGGGTCTGAGGCGTCCAGGGCAGGCAGAGGGGCAAGGGTTAGAGAGGCCAGGGCAAAGCTGGGGCCTGCGATGCAACTGTGAAGGATACAGATGTTTGGGGCCTTTGCACACACGGCCTCCGCAGGGTGTGCAAGGACAGCTCAAGCAGATCAAAGATTCCAAGCAGGAAAAAAGGTGCAGCTGGACACAGGGAGCTGCAAGAGGGAAGCCATGAGGTCACAGGACCCCATGACCTGGAGCTCCAGCCCAGGCCCAGCTCGGAGTGCAGTGTTTGCTGTAGGAGAGAGAAGGGACGGTCCCCACCAGGAAGCAGGCAGAAAGCAGAGGGGGCTGGGGTGAGGAGGAGTGTCCTTACTGCCTCCTCATGACACAGGACTTGGGCAGGAACAGCTGACCAGAGTCCTGGGAAGAGGGTCACCAGAGACCAAGGAGGGCTCTGGCTGACAGGCTGCTAGAGGTTTGCAGGAGACCCCGACTTGACCATCACGCTGGCATCCTTAAGGAATGCAGTGGAAAGCTGCCAGAGAAGCAGAGGCTGGTCCCGAGGCCTGGCCAGCGCCCTCCCTCCCCTGAGCTTCTAAACCACAGGGTCAGGCAATATCTCCGGGGGCGAATGACCGTTGTCTACCTGCTGGCCAGTCAGCCCCGGGGTATCCCTCTCTCTCCAAAGGGCAGCCACAGATCTCAGAATGGAGGGCTTGAGAGACCCCCAGCTCCCGAGGCCGCCCCCAACCCCAGACCAGGCTGGCTGTCCTGAAGCCGGGCTTGGCCCTGCAGGGTGCTCTGACCTCTGGCCGAAGGCTCCTTTGTCCCCACGGTCCCAGCCCTCCTTCCTGCTGGCAGGGCACTCCAGAGAGGCGACCATTCACAGGGGAGGTGACCCGATGGCCTTGGGGGTGGGGGGCTGTCTCTGACCACACAGGGTGACAGTGATTAAATGTACCAGCAGCTGGGCTATCGGGGCCCTCCCTGCTGCTAATTTGGGTCAATTAAGCCAATTTGTCTTTGTCGACTTGAAGTCCCTTCTCTGTAATGGCCGCGGTCTCTCTGGGGCTCCCAAGAGAGGAAAGAGTGTGGAGGCAAGGAGGAGGCAGTGCTTTGGCCTCTGTGGCCTCTCCCCCACCCCCCTCCCAGAGCCCCCTGGCTCAGGGACATTCCTGAACCTTGTGACCCCTCCCATCGCACTTCCCGAGGGCTTCCACAGCTGTCACCCCTGCAATTGCCCCTTGAGGCAGGTCAGGCAGGGTTCATCCCTGCTCCACAGATGGGCAATTAGGGGTCCTCCAGGGAAGAGATGGCTCCGAGTCAGCAGAATAGAAGGACCTGCGCCTGGCATTCGGAGCCTGGTCTGGTGCTCCTCTCCGCACACCATTCGGGCTCTGTGGTCTCCTGAAGGTGCTCAGTCTGTGCTCTTGAGGCCCCCGGGAGCCCTGCTGCCATGGCCCCCTGAGAGGTTTCAAGGAACCCAGTTTGGAAACTACTTCCCGACTCTATCAGGCTCCAGCTTCCACCAAGAAGGGAGGCAGGGACAAAAATCAGTGTCTCCAAAGAAAAGCCAGCTGCCTCTGCTTGGCCGCCCAGCCAAGGAGACAACGGCCATCTTCTGGAAGCTGGGCCCAGTGAGTATCTGGACCTGGCATCACTCAAAAGACAGGTGGGAGCAGCAGCATTTTAGGTGAGCACAGGGTCAGAGGCCAGGTCCCCAGCTGCTCCCGCATGCAGCTCCCTCTACCCTGAGTTGAATGAGCTGAGACAAGCCCCTTTGGTCCTCTGGGTCTTAGTTTACCCAACTCCAGCATTGCTGGACCTGAAGATGAAGTTGGGCTAGGGCCCTACAACTCTCACATTTGACAGGTCACCCTAGAAGGGGTGGAGGGGAAGGGGCCCTTCTCTCTTCCATGCCTGGAAAATGGAGCCCTCCCTCTCTGCCTCCATTCTGTAGAGGTGAGAGCAGGTGGGACACTTGGCCACACTGGTGGGCTGGCAGGGAAGAAGATCCAGAGCTTCACAGTGTCCCCTGAAAACAACTACAGCTCAGATTTCCTCCCTATGGACTCAGTCTGGACCTAACACTCAGGGCAGAGGAAGGGCATTGCCCAGGGCAGTGGTTTCCAGAGGAGGTGGGCAGGGGAAGAGAACCTGGAGGTAGGCAGCAAACAGGCAGTGTCCACCATGGAATCAGTTGAGCTTCCCTTGGAGACCCTGCTAGATGGGTTTCTTTACCTGTCTTGTGACCAGAATCACTGACACCAAGGGCAGAGGATGGGGAAGCAGGTCCAAGTGGGCCGAAGTCAGCGAACCATCTGCAGAGAGCAGAGAAGAGCTTTCCAGAAGTGCAGTGCAAAACACCAGAGCCAGCTGTGCAGGGTTGCCATGTAGAATGGCCGCCAGGTGGCATGGCGTTGGAGGACGTCTTCCCGTGAGACCTGTCCCCTGGCCTAGGCCTGGCTTACATGGGATGGAGGTAGACCAGCTGGCCTGTGCGAGGCCCAGAGGTAGTATCTTGGTGCTAAGCTCTTATATCAAGTCATCTCTGTGGCTACATCTTGGCTGGCAGGAAGTGGATGGGTGAGGGTCAGGGTGCAGAATAGTGACAGATGCAGGGGACCCTCACCTCCCAGGCATCCTCTCCAGGCTCATTCTCTTTGAGGATAAGCCAGTGTCCTGTCTCAGATGTGAGCAACCTCAGATTCCTCAGTCTGTATTGCGGTATCAGGGATCTTCCGGCAGGAGCCTAAAGTGGCAGACGCACAGACCACCTGGAGCCTTGGGGCAGAGGCTGTCAGGGCTGGAAGGGGCCCATGGAGGGGCCAGCTTAGCCCCTTCCTATCATTACTGTAGAGAGACTGAGGCCCGGAGAGGTCACAAAGGAGGAGACAGCTCACTGGCCAGCGCACTATGCAGATGTGCCCCATGGAAGCCAGCCGATGACTCCCAGTCAAGTGTTGCTTTCCTGGTCGTGCCAGGTACCATGGGAAGGGAGGGTGTGGGCTGTGCCTGCTCCTGCCCAGGCATCCATTCGACGGGGGACACACAGGACAGGATCGGTGGTGCTACTGAGAGGACTTTGGCCTGGACCTTAGAGGGAGCTCTCAGGGGCCATTCCTTCCCTGGGTGTGATCTGTGGTCCTGTACCCCTCTAGCCAGCTCTTTCCCTGGGGTGTCCCCATACCACCACCACTGCCACCTGCCTTCTCAGCCTCCTTGCAGCTCCTCTCGATGCCCATCACTCTCAGCCGTGTGCCCCAGTGGGCAGCCGTCTCCCTCGGCCGTCTCCATCATGCTCGGAGCTCTGGGTGCCAGACCCAGCCACGCATCCACGTCTGCTCTGGATAGCGCACAGCTTCCTCACCGAGGTCACCCACCCAGCCCCATCACCCACCTGAGCCCTGCCTCACACAGTGGAGCGGCCCTCCCTCCACCCAGGGGCCAAAGTGGCAAACTGCCCACCATCTAGACCTTTCCCTCTCCTGCCCCCTCCCTCCCCCACTCTGCCTCAGGTCTGGTTGACAGTACTGCTTTAAAGTGACAGCAGCAGCATTCATACCTGTTGGTACGTACCCATTACCTGGCATTTTTCTAAGAGGTTTGCACATATTAACTCACTGAGTCCTCCCAATAACCCTGGTGGGTACCAGTACTGTCTCTGCTTTGCAGACAAGGAAGCAGACCCAGAGAGGGTGGTAATTTGCCCAAGGCCACACAGCAAGCAGGGTGTGGAGGTGGGACCAGGCTCAGACAGATGGGCCCTTGTGGTCACTGGGCTTCACAGTGGCTTCTCAGGCAGGGTCCTTTGCTTCCTCTCTGTCATCACCCCACTCGGGCCCTGCATCTGTCCCCCAGACCACTGCAACTGCATCTTGTGTCCAGGGGGGCTGTTTTTATTTTTATTTTTTTAAAGATTTTATTTATTTATGAGAGACACACAGAGAGTGACAGAGACATAGGCAGAGGGAGAAGTAGGCTCCCGACAGGAGCTGATGCAGGACTCAATCCCAGAACCCTGGGATCACAACCTGAGCCACAGGCAGAGGCTCAACTCTGAGCCACTCAGGTGCCCCGGGGGGGAGGGGAGCTGTTTTTATTTATTTTATTTTATTTATATATTTTATTATTATGTTTTTATTGGAGTTCAATTTGCCAACATATAGCATAACGCCCAGTGCTCATCCCGCCAAGTGCCCCCCTCAGTGCCCGTCACCCAGTCACCCCAACCCCCCACCCACCTCCCCTTCCACTACCCCTTATTCATTTCCCAGAGTTAGGTGTCTCTCATGGTTTGTCACCCTCACTGATATTTTCACTCATTTTCTCTCCTTTCCCTTTATTCCCTTTCACTAATTTTATATTGGTCTCATTCATTTGGGGCTGTTTTTAAAATGAAAATCTAACCATGTCACCACTGCTCCCTTGCCTTTACTAGCTTCCCTTGCCCGTTGTCAGTGTATGGGATGGAATCCCCCCAAACTTCTCACAGTGGCATCCGAGGCCCTGATGTGGCCTTGCCCATTCTGCTGTGCCATCACCCACCTCTGTGCCCTCTCTCCCTGAACACATACTCTCAGAGGGTTCCCCACCCAGATGGCATGAACTCACCATGCCCCTAATGTCTCATGTTGCCATGCTGACCCACCCGGCCCTGGCTCTTCCTGGCAAGATCCTGCTCCCCAGTCAAGGGGCCTCCTGAGTCTCCCAGGTGGACTCCATTATTCCCTGCCCTGTACGCCCTCAATTAGCAGCTGAATTAGCTACCTGTGGGTCTGTCCCCCTCGAGTCCAACTGTGACCTCTCTCTGCTGCACCTGGCATGTAGAAAACCTTTGAAGGGCTGAATAAAGGAACAAATGCATTTTCGGGAAGATAAAGTCCTAAGTCTAATGAGAGTGATTTATTATTAATAGCAATTGCAAGCATTTATTACTGAGCATGTATCTGTGCCGGGCACTGGGCACCACACAGAGCTTGTATCGTATCCTCCCATCCTCATGGCAGCCCCATGAAGCATCAATTACTGTTGTCAGCACTTTAATGGACAGGTGGCTGAGGCTCAGTGAGGTTGAGCGCTCGCTCAAGGTCACACAGCTGAAGAGAAGCGGGGCTGGGATTCCTAGCCAGGTTTCTCTGAGTCCAACCTTGAGCAGACCCCCACTGCCTGCAACCTTGCTGCCCAGAACTGCCCAGAATAATGGGGCGAGCTTGGAAGGGCCATTCATGTGTGGGCAGCGCTGAGAGGGATGTGCCCATCCTCTGCTGCCTAAAGAGCTGCTTGCATTTCCGTATGTAATCAGCCATGAAGTCCTAAGTGAGCAGACTCAGGTCCCTTGTCCCTGCCTGTCACACGGGCAATTGGGGCCCTCAGAGCATGAACCATATGATGAGTGAGGCTCAGCCCAGCTCCAGAACCACGTGGCTCTTCATACCTGGGCCCAGCAAAGGTATCTCTTTTTGGAATAAGGAGGTCAGGTGTGCTTGGCACCCCCATCTCCGTGGCTACATGGGACAGGAGGGGCTGCCCCTTTAGGCAGGCCCCTATGGAGGCCCTTCCCTTGTCATCCAGAGCCAGGCTGGATGAGGTGCCAGCCTGCTCCAAATACACCCCAGCATCAGAGCAGCCTGACCCTGTCCTACTGTCCCACCTGGGCTGCAGACAGGCAGGGAACTGTGCCTCCAATAAGCTGTGGGATTGTCAACTGGCAGACTAAGGCTGAGATGACTTTTCAAAGCCCCTCATCAGCACCAAGATTCCACGTATTAGTCAGCTACCACCATAATGCCGTGTAACAGACTACCCCCATCTGCATCAAGGTATGTCTTTCTCGTGCATCTGCCAGGCTGTTCAACACTGGGCTTGGCTGGCTGGACCCCAAGCTGCAGTTTGGGCCCTGGTCGGTCCATGTTTCTTACATCCTCTTTGGACCAGGTGCTACTTGAGGCTTATTCTTCTCCTGGTGAAAAGGCCCAATTGTGCAAGCACATTTCAAGCCTCTGTGTGTTTCATTCACTAGAATCTCATTACAAGTCCCGTGGCCAAGCTCCAAATCAGGAGGTGGGGAAGTATACCCCACACACACAAGCCGTGGTGGGGTGCAGCTATGTGTCTTGGCTGCAGAGCAGTGAAGAACTGAGACCCATAATTCTGTCTCCCACCCAAGGAGAAAGTGAGCTGGACTCAGGGCCAGAAAGGGTGCCAGAGATCACAGGCCTAGAAACTGTTAGCTAGCAAACCCCAGGGACGGGATAGGATGTACCCAGAGAGTCCTGGGACCCAGCCTCATCCCGCCTCACAAGCTTGTGCTTGTGCTCCCTGGAGAGAGGGAGCAACTGAACCATCTGGGGTTGGGGGCAGTGTGCCACCCCAATACCACGACCTCCCCTAATGAGCAGAGACATGGCTGCTTGAGCTTCTCCATCTACAATCCCACCTGCCCTCCCTGGCTGCCCCTACCCTGCCCGAAGGACAGCACAGGGGCCCCTCTCCCCACTCTGCGTCTCCTACTTCCCTCTCTCCTCCTTTCCCTTCCTCCTTCTTTTCTTCCTCCACTTTACACAATAGACAGCAGTTCTTAAGAAGGGTAGCCTCACAGAATCTCCTGGTTGGAAAGTCCTCCAGGCCAATGCTCTGCCAGCGCAGAAGCCCCTGTGCAGTATCACTGATGGAAATCGTCAGCCTCAAGTGGCTGGGATCCTTCTAGAGATGGGGAGCTCACTCCCTACTCCCACAAGGCAGTCCCTTCCATTGCTGGACAGCTCTGACCCCAAGGAATTACCAACTCATTTTTAGTTCCAAGTCTGTCTTCCTCCAAATTCTATTCATGGATCTTAGTGCAATGTTTAGGGGAAAACTTACATGTCAGCTGAGGCCTGAGGATACAGAGATGAGATGAGAGTCTGTCCTCATGCCTAAGGGGCCGCAGACCACAGAGGATGAAGATGAGGGGACATGGTGACAAGTGTTCAAGTGGGGGAATCACGGTTTTCCTTGGGAGGTGTCCTAATCTTCCTGGAGCAACAGATGGATCATTTTTCCCAGGACATCTTGAGATGCTTTGGTGCTAGACAGACCTGGGTTTGAATTCTGGAGTCATCATCTATTAGCTGTCATCATCTATCATCATCTATTAGACCTTGGGCATGGCTGGGCTGTAGCGTCCTTCTGCATAACCCTGGGATAATGGATACATGCTCTTTTGGGAGAACGGAAGGAAGGGTGCATAATGCACTTGGCACATAGAGGGGCTCCGTGAATGGCACTGTCATCATCATTGTCGTTAATCGCGTGCCCCAAGATGGAGTCAGCAGTTAGCACATCTGCACTTAGCAAGTTAAAACTATGACCTTCAGAGCAGGACTTTATAGTCGCCCCCCAAGCTAGAGTGAGCAAAGGACCATAGAGAATGTGAGTCTGTTATCTGCCTTCTTGTCGCTTCCTCTCAGAAATGAGGACTGGAGTCATTGCGCCCCAAGAACCACCTGGGGGCATTAGGACCAAAGAAAAGGTGGAACAGAGATAGAGAAGCAGGTGGCCTTCACATTGAAGAGATGTCATCTGCTCCTGTGTGCCCTCTTCTGGAATCTGAGGGCTGTAGGGAACTGCAAACATGTCTAGTTGAATAACCCCCCATCTCGGAGTTTGGGGTCAGGAGGGTAAGGACACTAAAGATGGTGTCAGGAGCTACTGTGTCCCCATCCGGCCCTCACAGCAGACATTACTCAGCACTTAGGGCTCTCTTCTTTCCCTGAGTGTGGACTCAGAGTCACAGCCACTCTCAACTCAGGCTCCTTGGCACCAGAGATAGGAACTCCTTGACCAGTCTTGCCCTACAGCAGTCCATGCAGGCTTTCTAAAGGAGGCGGGGGGAGAGCACATTCCAGGTGTGCAGTGTGGGGATGTCCGGGGAGGGCCTGGTGCTCGGTCCTCTTGCCCTCCCAGCAGGTGCCCGTGAGACAGAGCAGACCGGGCTGGCGTCCAGTGGACCAGAGACAGGGACCCAACGGGAGAGAAGGAGGAAGAATGCACTTGTGAGCAGAGGGGGCCGTCGGGTGAGCTGGGGTCTAGGGCAGGGGCCTGCGGGGGTCTGGCCCCTTCACCTCAGGATGTCCAGAGCCCAGGCTGTTGCAATAACATCAGCTCAGGGAACTCTTGGCAATGATAACACTTGCTTCTCATGCCCCGTATCAGCCCCTCAGAGCAGTGGCTTCATCCAGGTCCCCTGCTTTGATCCTGCTGTCTTGAGTGCATGTTGGGAGCAGGGTATATGGGAAGGGGCCGGGAGATAAGGCCAGACACCATCTCATGGCCTCACTGCCCTGCTCCAGAACCCTAGTGGCTTCCCATCCCTGGCAGCATGATGAGCAAACTTGTAAATAAGACTGCTATTCATGTGAAAGCCTATGTGACAATCCTTGACTACAAAAGTTGCTGAGGACTCCTATAGCATCACCCACCATGTGCTGCCCTGGGCCTTGTAGGGCTGGGACCTGTATGCAGAGCCCCAGGGCTCCAGGGAACACAGTTAGAAAACCCCTGGGAGGGCACCTGGGTGGCTCGGCGATTGAGTGTCTGCCTTTGGCTCAGGTCATGATCCCAGGGTCCTGGGATCAAGTCCCACATCAGGCTTCCTGCAGGAAGCCTCTTTCTCCCTCTGCCTATGTCTCTGCCTCTCTCTGTGTCTCTCATGAATAAATAAATAAAGTCTTTAAAAAAGAAAAAGAAAAACCAGAAACCCTGAGATAAAGTCCCCAGACTCCTCCATCTGGTACCTGAAGCCCTTCGCCACCCCCCACCACTGCCACCCCAGTGGCTCCCTATTACATGCCACTCAGCCCAGAGCTGCCTTAATCCCTGGCCCCATTTGCCACCCTGCTCACTCCGCCTGGAAGCCCTCCCACTCCCAGGTCCTATCACACTCTTCGATGCTCTGCCACTCATCCCTCCTCCTTCTCCCAGGGCATCTGGCTCCTCCTGAGCCTTGCAGCACTTCCTACCTTTTAGCATAGTTATTTATGTACCTGTCTGGTCTCCCTGTTAGCTAGCAAATTCCTTACGGGCAGAAACTGTCTTCTTTATCTCTGTCTCCCTGGCAATTCCCAACAGGGTCTTGAGCAGAGAGGGACTGGGTAAATATTTATGTGCTGAATATCTTTATTGAGTACTGTTGTATGGGCAGCCTTGCTGCAAAGTATAAGGCCCAGTCCCTGTCCTCAGCAAGGCTTCAGTCTAAGAGAAAGCAAAACCTGTAAGACAACAGTCGCTGTACAGAGAAGAATGCAGAACAATGGATGCAAGCAGTTCAGAAGTGCCTAACACAGCCTTGGGGTGGTCAAGGAGGGCATCATAGAAGAGGTAACACTAAAAAAAAAAAAAAAAAAAGAAGAAGAAGGGGTGACACTTGGGAGAAGTCAAAGGACAAGCAACACCTACCGAACAGAGTACGCAGGGAACAGCACTGTAGGCAGGGGGAACAGCATTGCAAAGCCACAGAGACAGAGAGCATGTCTGGAGTCTTCCAGACCCGAGTGTGTGAGGTGGGGAGTGGGAGATGACTCAAGAGCAGGTAGGGACACACAACGCTGGGCACTGTGGGAATGAAACACTCCTGGGGATGTTGGCCGGGGAGCAGGAAAGAAAGCATCCCACGGGGAAGAGGATTGGGCTGCAGTGAGACAGCGTGGTACGTGGGGGAGGCGGGAGCTGTGAGACCTTGGGCAGGGTTTTTGTCTCTCTGAACCTCAACCTTCTTACCGGTAAAATGGGTAGTTTCAATCAGAGGATCTGAAAGACCCCTGACCAGTCCTGGATTAGAAATGCCCATGGAGCGTCAGCTAGACCACTACCCATCAGTCAGCCAGTGTGGTGCCAAGAGAACCAGGTACAAGAGGGCCTAGGCTTCAAGGGACAGTTAAGGTGGGCCAGAGCAAATCAGGAGGGCTCCACGGGGGCCTGTGGGGCGCAGGGTCTGTGAGAGCACTGAGGATGGATTCCCATATCTACTCTTCCAACACCCAGATATAGGTGGGTTTGATTGGCCCCATTTCATGAGTGAGGGAGTTGAGGCCCAAGGATTAAGTGGCTTGATCTGTCCCCTGCTGGTAGGCAGATCCCATCATCCAGGGATCCCACTCTCCACTCCATCCCGCCCCACCCCCAGGAAACTGGTCCAGGCCCCGCAGTCACCCTGCACACACTTGGTAGCTCTTCTCTTCTTTCTGTCACAACCCTGTGGGGCAGAGAGAGGAGGGATGGTTAGCCTCCTTCTTAAGGTGGTCAGCTGTGTCAGTTTCCCCAGGACCGAGGGGCTGTCAGCGTGAAACCCCTGGCAGTCCCAGGCACACCAAGACAGTTTGGTCACGCTACTCATCCTGCAGGTGGTGAATTGAGGCCCAAGCTACTGGTAGCAGGTAGCAAATGCCCTGGTCCCCAAGTGTGCCCCGACTCCAGTGCACATACATATTCCAGCCCAGGGGCCAGCTCAGGAAGGGGCCTCCCTCCCTAACCACTCAGTTCTGGAGGCCCCAAGCCGGTGGCCACAGAGGACTCTCTAGCATTCTAGCAAGGGCACCAGACAGCTTAGACCTGAGTCAGGGAAACACAAGCCAAGGCTCAAAACCTTAGGACCATCTTGGGCTCCTCCTGCAGGTCCACATGCCCAGACCGGCTTGGAATGTGCTCTGCACCTCAGTGGGTGGCTCTCTCCTCCCCAACTGGAAACTCCCTGGATGGGGCTTTGGCTCCCATTGCCCAGCTGTGCAGCCCCCACAGACCTCCTACCCCGCCGATCCATCCCAGGGATCAGGAGTCCAACTTCCAAACCCTGCTCTGCCATGAAACCTCTGGGACCATGAACAAATACCTTCCAGTCCCTAGGCCTCAGTTAAAACAGGATTGGAGGAAGGCCCACCTCTCAGAACTGCTGTCAGAACGTGGGAGACAGTTCACGAAACAACTGCACCGCGGACGAGCTGCAAAGTCCTGGGTTCAAAAGGGCGCCCAGCACCAGAGCAGCTCTGGGAACGCAGCTCGATCTGTCAATACAGGTTCTCAAATTCCAGATTCCACTGCTTCCAGGAGGTGAGCCCTGATGAGAGGCAGAGAGCTCCCAGGGCAGAGAGGCCTGATGGGGCCCAACCCCAGCTATGGGGCCCTGGGCAAGCCTCTTAGCCTCTCCACCTTGTGCTTTCTTCATTGTCAGAAGTAGGGATGTTATTTCCTGGATTTCTTGGGACAGGAGTGACACACTCAGCCTAGTGGCCGCACTCCATAAGCAGCCTCTCAATATGAACCGGGACCCCCATGGCCATGCCCTGCCCTTTGCAGCCCTTCTGTGCGCTGCAGCCCGGACTCCCAGCCTGGGATGGAGGGGGCTGCAAGGGTGCTGGGGTTCCCCAGCTGTCCCCCTGAGCTTCCCCTCCCACGGCCCAGCTCCAAACCCACTCCACCCACCACAGGCAGATGCATGCTGGAGACACACACACACACACACACACACACACACACAAATTCTCTCTCTCTCTCTCTCTCTTTCTTTTTCTGTTGTTTGCGGCTAATTGTTTATTAGGAGATGCAGGCGGCTGTGCCAGTGGGAAGGCTCAGCTTGCTCCGCTATAATTAGGATAATGCACATTAGTCATTTAGTGTAACTCGGAGAGCAGCCCCTCCCCCACGGTTCCTGCTGCAGCTCCCAGGCCAGGCGCACCGTGTGCCCCACCCCTGCCCTCTGCCCACCTCCTGACCCCCTTCCTCCATCCCACCTGGCACCCTACAGGCTGAGGGGTTCCTCCCTTGCCCCCCTCTCCCTCCCTCTATCTCCTGGTTTCCTTCTCTCCGGCTCCTTTCTGTACCTCCCCTCTTTCCTCCTGACTCTAGCTTTCTCTCTCCTTTTCCCAACCACCATGCCCCCACCCCAGCACCCTCCTCCAGGCCTCATTTCCGCCCTCTCCCTCCCCAGCCCTCCTGGGACCTGGAACCAGAGCCCTAGGCAGGTAAGCCAGCCTGGGTTTCCAGGTCCTGGGCAGGGGCAGTTCTAGTGTAGACCTCATGGGGGGCCCACCTCCCCCAGGCCTGCTTTCCTGGGGGCGCCTGTTCGTAGCAGCCTTGCCCTCTTCCCTGCCCCAGGCCGGGTCTCCAGAAGCCCCCTCCCATGAGCACAGCACTGGGACTCCATTGCCCTATTCCCCACACCCCCTGCGCACTTGGGTCTTCCTGAAATCCCAGAAACGGGGGTGTTTGGAGGATTGTGGGCTTGGGGTTCTGGGGGGTGATGGTCGGGGCCCCCCTTGGGCTGGCGGAGAAAGGAGCCCTCTGCCTCATGTGGCCCCAGGTGGGTAGGGGCAGCCGGGAACAGTGGCTATTCCAGCAGTTTCCTTTTGTTCTGAACTCCACAGCCACTGGCAGACTGCAGACCTGGCCACATATGACCCCCCCACGCCTCCTCCTCCACCCTGGAGGCCCTGTCCTCACCCTTTCTACCACAAAGGGGACCTCACATCAGGCCCATTACAGCTGGGCAGACCGAGTTTGCCCTCGCCCTGACAGTTGTGGCAGGGGGCAGAGGTGAGGCTGGGGTCCCCTCCAGATTTTCAGAAATCAATAAAAGAGCTGTTCCCCAGGGGTGAGGGATGCTTGCCTGAACACACAAGGCCTCCTTGTCCTCACCAGCCTGTCTGAGCCTCTGGTCCCTGTCCTGAGTTCATAGATACAGGCGGACGAACAGACACATACTCACAGCTCATGAGGGCAGGCTCACAGAGCAGGCGCTGGGAGGGGGCCAGGGTCAGTGTGCATTCTGGAAGGGACGGGGCTTCTGTCCCTGAAGCCAATAACCCCTCCTCTCCCGGACTCCCCCAGCCCAGAAAGCCCACCTCTGTGCTCGGGCTTCTCCAGCCCCGGGTCACCATCCTGACTCTTGCACCTCTCGGAGCTTTTGCCCCCAGGAGGTCTATCTCACCCCCTCCAGAGCTATCCCTTCTCCCCCTCCCTCTCTCCATGGGCACTGAGGCTCTGCAGGGGGGTGGGCAAAGGGGGCCATGTGATTTACAGCATCCCACAGAGAGAGCAGAGGCCAGAGGGGAAGGAAACCATCCTGGCCCAACCAGTCTTAGGACCAGGAAACCCTCCCTGGAGTCACTTTCCTCTGGCTTCCAGGCTCCGGGACTGGCAGGAAGGCACCCCTGGGACCAGCAGGGAGCCGGGAAACAAGAGCTCCGGTTCCAGTGGGTCTCCCACCTGCCTTGCTGTGTCCTGAGCCGATCTTCTCTCCCTGGGCTTCAGGGACCAGCATGCAGGGCCGTCCTGGTGGTAGCTCCTTGGGAGTTCAGGTGTGCTGACCCTTCTCTAAGCCCCCTGGGGAAGCACTCCAAGCCCCCTACATAGCTGAGCTTGGTCCTTTCCCTCATTCATCCATAGTTCCTCCTCCCCTCCATCCCTCCACCTGCATTGCTCTGATTTCCTCTCTTATTCTTGAAGATAAGGGGTCACAGCCGGTGGAGGGAAGGATTTTAGGCTGAGGGAGCAAAAGGAGTTGGGATAGTTGTCTGAGGATAGGGGTAGAGCAGGGTGCCTGCAGGGGGAGGACTGGTACAGAGCCTGTGTGTGTGCATATGTGTGTATGTGTGCATATGTGTGTATGCATGTGTGCACACGCATGCATCAGCAGGCCTGACTGCCCAGGACCCTCAGTCCCCAGTCATTCATTTGTTCATGGCTTTGTGCTGTGTACCAGGGATATAGCAGGCAAGTCACCAGCAGTCAAAGCAACGGAAGGTCCGTACACAGTGAGGAGGGCAGCCGGTGGCTGGGGTTCAGGGGATCCAGGGCCCTGACTCAGGAGGCTGTGTGGGTTCCCTTCTGTGATAAGGACTGTAACCATCAAACAAAAGCTGACATTTAAAGAGGCTGACTGTGTGCCAGGCATGGTTGAGGGCTTTATAGATCATCTTACAACACGTGCATTTCCTTTTCAGAGTGACACGGTGAAAGAGGGGCTGCTCTCCCCCTGGGACAGTCTGGGAAACTGAGGTAGAGGTATGCTAAGCTGCTTGCCCAAGCTCACACAAAATGGCAGACAGAGCCCATCTGAAGGGAGCCTTCCTGACCCTCGGTTTTGGGGGATGGACTCTGCCATCCCTGCAGCTAAGATCGGGGAGTTCCTGGGTAGACGCAGGAAGCGACCTGGCCGATGGCAGGTGCCCCTGGCAGTGAGCAGACAGGGGGGATATTGAGGCAGAGTGGGGGATGGGTGTCTCTCCCGCTGACCCCTCCCCCCAGCGTGTTCCAGCCAGACGTGGCAGGGGGTGTGACAGTACGGGAAGCTGCCCCCCAGGATTACAGCCCCCAAGGAGGTGAGCAGGAGCCACCTGGGGGCTAGGCGCTGCTGGAGGCTTTGATCGCCTCCCCCCACCCCTGCCCATGCCGAGCAGTTAGTTCTTCTGTATTCACCGGCCGTAGGTCCTCGCCCTGGAGCTCCTGCTTCTCAGGGCGCAGCCAGGGCTACAGCCACTCGGGGGTCCTCAGTGTGGGGGACACAGGAGCCAGGCTGATAGGGAGACAGCCCCTCCCTGACAGAGCTGCCTTGAAGGGGCTTAGAAAGGGGAGAAGGAGAGGCAGTGCGGCTCAGGGTGGGGGCGGACATCTCAGGCCCCAGACCTCAGGGAGGCACCCCTTCGTCCACTGGGCTCCTCCTCCAAGGGGTGATTTACTGCAGCCCTGCCCTGGGTGGGGACACAGCTCTATGGACCAGCCTATGTGGCATCCTGGTGAACTCGGAGAAAGACAGCAGCATTTCTGCACTAGGCGCTGGGCTTGATGAGCAGAGCCGGGTGGGCCTGGGGACTGGGTTTAATCCCCTGCCGGCTCCCTGGGCCCAGCATCTTTGCTGGTACGTGGAGGCCCTGTCCTAGCAGATAGGGGAGGGCAGTGTTTGGGGCCCACCAGGCCCAGCTGTCACCTCCCCTTTACCCAGCTGACCCTTACCTGGTCCAGAACCCACCAGACTCCCTGCACACATGGCTCCTGCCCACCCCTAGGTCAGCCATGTGGCAGGCAGGGCAGGGGCTATGGGCTTCTGCCCGATGAGCCCCAGAGAAGGGAGGAAACTGCCCGAGGTCACACAGCAGGCCACTGGCAGATCTGCCTCGGCTGGCTTCCAGAGCCCCCCCAAACTGGTACTCCTGCTAGCCTCGTGCCACTTTTGAGCTTCCTGGGACACTGCTCCGTGCACCTATCATCTCTGTACTTGTCCTTTTTAACTTAACAGGGCCTGACAGAGGACCTGCTGTGAGCTAAACAATGCATCAAGGGCTAAAGAAAAGCAGGTCAGCACTTCTCTCCTCAGAATAAAATAACCAATAAGTGTTAAATGAATAAATGAATGAACGCTGAGCACTGACTCTGCATGAGCAATTTGCTTATTTAGTCATGACAACATTATGAAATAGGCTCTATTACCCTCATTTAACAGGTGTGGAAATGGAGGCCCAGAGAGGTTAAGTAACTTGCCGAAGGTCACACAGCTAGGAAGTGTCAAAGCTGAGATTTGAGCATGAGTCTGTGTGGCTCCCCAACCACACAAAAGGTTCTTTCTTCCTTTTCTTTTTCTTTTTTCCCCCAATTTCCTTTAAAAAATCTTGGAATAGTTTCAAATACTTTCCTTCGTTTTTAATGACATTTATTGTTTTCTTTCTAATTTTACAAGCAATACATGTTCATTGCAGACAACTGGAAAATACATCAAAGCATAAAGTAAGAAATAACAATCACCCATAATCCCCACCCCCCAGATATAACTACCATTAGCATTTTGATGTCTTTCCTCCCAGTGTCTACATCTCTTTATGTAAAATTGGTATCATACCATACAGCGAGTTTTATATCCTTCTTTGTTTAATTCAAACTATCTTGTGAGCATTTTCCCATCTGAGTAAATTTTTTTTTGAAAACTAGATCTGTAATGGTTACACACATCCCTTCTTATGCATTTGCTTTTATTTAACCATACCCTGCTTTTGTACATTTAGGTGTTTCTAATTTTTTGCTAATAAACATAACATCACAGTGAATATCTTCTTACATAAATCTTTGAGCTGATGTGTATGCATGAGATTTCTAAAAGGGAGATCCTGGGGCAAGGAGCATGAACAGTGGCAAGTTCATGTGCTTTCTAGAAAATTGTCTAATGTACCCTCTGACAGTGAGTATGCAGATGCCCCATTTCTTAAAACCCTTGCTAATACTGATATCATTAATTTAAAACACAAAAACAGGGGCACCTGACTGGCTCGGTGGTTGAGTGTCTACCTTTGGCTCAGGGCATGATCCCAGGGTCCTGGAATCAAGTCCTGCTTCAGGCTCCCTGCAGGAAGCCTGCTTCTCCCTCTACCTGTGTCTCTGCCTCTCTCTGTGTCTCTCATGAATAAAAAAAAATAGCATCTTTTAAAAAAATAATGAAACACAAAAACAAAAAAACCCTCCTTAAGACAAGTTTTTCCCACTTTGGCACCCCGCTCCATGGTATCTGGTATATTGGTTGATGATTCCTGGTTTTGCTGATGGGGAAATGGGGCCTGAGACATGGCATGCTTGCCCCAGTAAGATCTACCCATTAGCCAAGGAAGAGCAGGACTGAAATCCGGGCAGCCCTCCTCCTGACCAGAGCCCTCTTCCTGTCCTAGAGCTCTCCTGGGCCAGAGATGTTTTCCCCAAAGGCCCACCTCTGCTATGGGCCTAGAGGTTTGACCTGGGGGTGGGGTGGGGGTCACCGTGCAAAGCCCCTCCCTGGCCTCTTGATAGTGGACATGCAGACCATAGGACGCTTGCCACCTGCAGCAACCATGTCTATTGCTGCCTCTCATTCATTCCTTCATCCATTCACCAATTTGGCACTTGTATGTGCCAGGCACTATTCTAGACTCTGGGTGTGTCATCATCCACTGTCAGCATTGCCAAACTATATCACACCAGTCACAACCTTCAGTGTCTCCCAACTTTTCGTGCTTTAGCACTGTGTTTTCCAAACTGTGATAACAGTGTCGGGGATGCTCTATAAACATACAGATCATCAGGTCTCTCCCCTGGAAATTTCGATTGTGTTAAGCCTGGGTCCACCCTTAGAGTCTCTTTACTCTTGTTTGCTCCTCCTGATTCTTACATTCTGGCAGGCTCAGGAGCAAATGCTAAAGGATCCCCGAACGCTGACATCTGGTGTGGCACTTGCACACACACACACACACACACATACACACACAAACAGGTGAGTAACCAAGCCCACTCCCAGCACGGCCCAGCACCCTCGGGCCCTGCTGGCACACTCTGCTGTGTCCCTCAGTCTCAAACTCACCAAAGCTAATGACAATCTTTTTTTTCTGATTTGCCAGCGATTAGTTTTAATTTTGGGACAATTAGAGGTAGAAGCAGGAGGCATCTGATCTTGATTAGAAGCAGGGAGATGGCCAGAGGCACCCCCATCCCCAGCCTGCCTGGCTGTAGCCTCCATGGAGATTAATTTATATTTTCAATAGGTTTGCCGGGGAGGGGGCCGGGGCTGGCCTGTGTGCCTGGAGAGAAAGTGGAAGGTTTTGTGGGGGTGGCCAGAGAGGTCCCCACTCTGCTCCCAGACCCGAACAGCCAGCCTGAGATGAAACGGGAGGGCCTCTGTCCAGCCACTGTCCCCATGCAGGTGCCCAAGCCTTAGAAGAGGGTAGAATTGAGATTCATGAAGCACCTCCTGTGTGCCACCCCTTACGTGTGCAAAGCTGACTGACCAAACCCAGCGTCTGCCCATATCCCAGCCCAGATGGAAAGGCAAAAGCAGAAACCAGTATGTGCCTGCTGGTGTTGGGAGTGGCCTGAGAGATCTCCGCACAGATGAAGGGGCACGGGGGTCAGCATCCTGCCTGTGGGGGGCATTCACAGAAGTGACTAATGAAACAGTTCAATAGCAATTTGCATGTCATGCTGACACCAGGGCCAAGCTCCAGATCCATCAGATCCAAAGCTGGATGGAGCAAAGAAGCAGCAAAGCACCACCCAGGTGGCTGTGGTGAGAGGCATGAGGTCAGTGCTTCAGGAGGAGGCAGTGCCAGGGCTGGGCATGGAAGGATGAGTGGACCCCACACCCATGCCTTGTGCAAGTCTTTTCTTGGGTGCTAGTGGGTCCAGAGCCAGTGAAGCCTTTGTTCATGTCACGGTCTCTTTCTGGAATAAGAAAGGAAGGATGAAGGGCCACCACCTCTCAGCTGAGCATAACCCCGAAGTGGCCCGGGTCGATGCTCCCCGAGGAGCTGGGCAGATTCAGTGCCCAGGGAGGCTGGGGTGGGAGGATTCCAGGATGCTGGGAGTGCAGGCTGGAGCATCCACAGACACCCCATTCTTAGTTACCACACTGTAAAGAGCGGGGTGTGCCTTCTGGGGTTGTGGGAAGGAGCTGGCTCAGCTCAGCCGGGAAGGGTCACATGCTGGGTGTAGCATCAGGAAGGGGCTGGGAGGGCCTCAGCCGCCATCATCATCCCTGTACACAAAACCCACACCATCTCAGTCCACCTCCTTCCCCTGGTACCGTGTCTCCACTCTTGATTGGGGAAACTGAGGCCGTGAGCAGCACAAATAGCCAATCCCCCGGGTTAGTCTGCTTGGGCTACCCTCACAAAGCACCACAGGCTGGAGGGCTGAAGCAACAGACACTTGCTTCTCAGTTCTGAAGGCTAGAAGTCCAAGGCGAGAGTGTCGGCAGGGTGGGTTTCTCCTGTCTGCTGCGGTCTCTCTCCTTGCCTTACAGATGGTTGCCTTCTCCCTGAGGCTTCCCGTGGCCTTCCCTCTGTGTGTCCGTGTCTTCATCCCCTCTGCGCGTAAGGACACCAGGGCCACCTGGTGGCTCAGGGGTTGAGCGTCTGCCTTTGGCTCAGGTTATGATCCCAGGGTCCCAGGATTTAGTCCCGCATCAGGCTCCCTGCATGGAGCCTGCTTCTCCCTCTGCCCGTGTCTCTGCCTTTCTTTCTGTGTCTCTCATGAATAAATAAAAATCTTAAAAAAAAAAAAAAAAAAAGTATAAGGCCACCAGTCGTATTGGATTGGGGTCCACCCTAATTACCTCATCTTACCCTCATCACCTCTTTGCAGACTCTTTCTCTCCAAACACAGCCACATTCTGAGGTCAGGTTTTTCACATATGAATCGGGGTGGGGGTCACAATTCAACTCATAACACCCATCATGCACCCGAGAGGCTGTGGAGAAGCCCTTCCTATGAGAAGGTGGCAGCAGGGCTGGGCCCAAATGCCTCAGGAGGCCCAAGGCTGGGTACATGGTGGGGAGCCCAACCTCTGCTGGGGGTGGGGGAGCCAAGGCCACTGAGGGGAAGACAGTGCAAAGCTTGGTCTGTAGGGTGAGTTGGGCCAGACCACAGGAGCAGGAAGGGGGGCCTGCAGGGCAAGTGCTCTGTGGAAACAAGGGGAGCGGGTTGAGGGGCGAAGCATGGCTGGGGTTCAGAGCCACATCTGCAGAGCTGCAGTGGGCTGTCTGGTGTTGGGCCCGGTGGGCAGGTATGCACCAGCCCAGGGGAGCAGCTCCCCCTGTGTTGGGGGTCCTGGCTGTCATGCCCACCCCAGTGACACCCAGCACCTTTCCTCCACCCCTGGACCTGCCTAACCTCAGATCTGTGTAGTTCTTCCCCTCCCCCATCCACCCAGGAAAGGAGCTCTTTCCTGGAGCTCCTTCAGGAAACCTTCCAGCAGCTCCTCCTTCCCAGGGCCGGGCGGGTCCTGCTCCATCCCCAGATGCAGGCCAGCATACACGTTAGCACATGCACAGTGTGCACACGCCTTCCCCCAGAGCGTCCCTAAAAACCTGACCTGTCAGCCCACAACTCCACAGGTCTCAGCTTCCTCCCCTCCAGCTCCCACCTCCACAGAACACTTCCAGGGCCTCTCCCACATCCCTGGGGAAACTGAGGCCCAGAGAAATCAAGCAACTTCCTTTAGGCTCCGGAGTAAGTGAGCAGAAGAACAGAGGTTAGTGCCGGAAGCTCAGAAACACTTGCCTCCCTCACAGAGGAGGCCTCGGGGCCCCAGAGGATAGAATGACTCACGGTGGTGACTGGAGGGGGTGTCGTGTGTCACGATGACATAAATATAAAAATTGTAGCACCCTAATACTGTCTCTTCTGGCTTCCCTTTCTGAAAGCAAGCTGTTCCCTTAACATAAGTCACTCCCCCTTTCAGGAACTCAGACTCCTTGCCTGCAAGGCTGCTGCTCAGCGCCAGGAACCCTGCCCCTTAGCGGCCTCCTGGTCTCCCCTTGGATACTGCAGGAGAGGCACTCATACCCCACATGGCACCCCTGCCAGCGGTGGGCAGCTCATTCCCAGAATTCCACTCATTCATTCAAAATCTACTGAGGGCAGAGGGGCACGTGCAAACACAGTCTCCAGTCCTGTCCTCCCTGCCCCCCTGGGGCTACTGCCCATCTGCTGGCTCCTGCCCCTGCTGTGCCTCCTCCCAGGGGTCCAGATGGCCCTCCATGAGGTTGGGACAGTGAGAGGGCCAAAGGGAGCTAAGTGCCACTTAGCAGCCTCTGGAATCTCCTGGGGAAGGTAAGCAAGGCAGACCCAGGGGTGATGGTTTCTGCGGCCCCACCCTGTCCACCCCGGCCTGGACAGTGAGCACTTCCAGCTCCAACAGCTGCCCTTCTGTAACCCCAGTGAGACAAGCATGGTGGCCCCTCCCCATGTCGGCCTGGTGCCCACAAACCCTGGACATCCCAGCATGCAGAGCCACCCCCCGCCCCACTCGCCACCCCCTTGACCTCTTAACTGCTCTGGACATCCCCATGAGGGGGCCAACGTCACCATCTCAATTTTATTTATTTTATTTTTTTAAGATTTATTTATTTATTCAGAGAGAGAGAAAGAGAGAGAGAGAGAGAGAGGCAGAGAAGGAAGCAGGCTCCATGCAGGAAGCCCGACATGGGACTCGATCCCGGGACCCCAGGATCATGCCTTGGGCTGAAGGCAGGCGCCAAACCAATGCGCCACCGGGGCTCCCCACCATCTCAATTTTAGATGTGGGAACCAAGATCCAAAGTGGGAAGTGACTTGCCAAGCAAGTGTCACAGGGAGAAGAACCTTGAAATCTTTGTTTGCCTGCTTCCCGCTGCTTCCAAAGCAGTGGGTTGCTCTGGCTCAAGCTGTTACCCTGGACTCCAACATGGTATGACTTGGGCCAGCATCCCCACCATCTCCTCCTCCCTGATGGCAAGGGAACCTCAGGGACTCCAGGGGGAACTGTGAGGCAGCAGTTCCAGCCAGGAAGGCTCTCCCCATCTCTCTGGATATCTTCCTGTCCTCGTCTTGGACTTGGCTGTCCATCTGTCCCCCACCACTGGGAGCCAGCGTACCCTGCAGGACACAGAGTATCTAGTGAGGAAGGTGACCCAGGAACAGAGTTCTCCTGAGAATTGGAAGAAGCCATCTGGTGGTTAAAGCATGGGCAGCACCCCCATGGCCAGTTTCCCCAGCTGGTCCTAAGGGCCACTCAGAGAGAGCCCCCAAGTAGATGCCTAAGACCAGGTGCCACTCCTTCTAGAACAACTGACCCCAAGGGCCTATGCCCTGCCCCAGGCCAAATGCCTCTTTTTGGATGAGGAAATTTAACTACAGATTTTTTTAAAAAATACGATGGAGACACCAGAGCCCCTGGAGTCTCCAGAGCCGGGGATTTTTAGTTCATTCCTTTTAAGAGGAATTGGCTGCAAAGGTTTGTAGAACTGTCAAGGTTTCATTGATGGTGATAAAATGATAAATATGCATAAGCTGCAAGTAACCACCATAGCGTTATTAGGAGTCTCCTCCTGGGGACACAGGTCTCCGCAAATCACCTAGTGTAAATCAACCATGATTTGTCGAAGTCTTGCTCAGTGCACCGCCTCACAGATAACTAACTTCCAGACAAGACAGGATGAGAGGTCCCCTCAGAGAAGGAAAGTCCCGGGAATTGGGGAGTCATATCTTAGAGGGCTTCCTGGAGGAGGTGGCATTGGAGCCGGACCTCAGGGGCAGGTTCCTATGTGGATGCCTGTAGTTAGGAGAGACTTTGACTCAGAGGGCACAGCATGAGCAAAGGAGGGGAGATAAGGTAGTGTTGGCAAATGCTAAAGCCAGAAGTTGTCCAGTTATGCTGGCAGCAGGGACTTGGGAGGAGGAGTCCTAGGGAAAGGGGAACCTGAACCGCATTTTAGAGGACCCTGAGGACTCAGGCTCAAGGTTGAGTTTGAATTTTGTTTTGTAAGCAGAAGGGGGAGAGTCTCTCATAATACTTAACAGACATTGGCAGTGTGTCACACAATTTATGGTCTGCTTTCTTATTTGAATCTCGAAAACAGAACAATGACAGCGCAACATCCTTTTCAGAGCAGCACTATTATTATGATCCTGATTTTCAAGGTGAGGGAAGCGACAGGGGGGTCCATAGGAAGATCCAGAACTGTTTCTCAAACCTTGAACCCCCACATCGTGGTCCCTCCTACTCCTTGACAGTGTCCAACAGGAGTGAGCTGGCGGTGAGGGGCCCATTCGCGTCCAGGACAAACAAATCACTCTGCTGCTGTGGAGGGGAGGGGATGCCAAGGAAGTGGTTCAGGGGAGAGGGGAGACCCAGTCATGCCCTGTGACATTGTCATAGCAACGGGATCCAGGCCAGAACTGGGGCAGGGTTCTGGGGACACAGCACAGAGTCAAGAGGTGGAATTGCAAGAATTTGGCAGGGTCCTGCAGGGATGTGGGGTGGGGACCAGAGATGTCAGTCCCAAGAAGGGTTTGTGAGACTGTGGGGTGGGTCAAATTCCTTGCATGCATAGTGCAAAGGGGGGAGGGAGCAGGGCGCTGGGGGGGGGGGATTCTTTGTATGCATAGTGCAGGGAAGGGAGGGAGCAGAGCGCTATGTGTGGGGGGGATGGGATAGGTACAGATCTCTGCACCATCTGAGGCAGCCGGAGAAGGAACTGGCTTGGCTTTGAGGGTCAGGTGGCCCCGGGGTTCGAATCTCATTGCTGGCCGCCTGTCACTCACATGACTTGGGTAAATTGCTTAAGCACTCTGCGCCTTTACCTGTAAGATGTAAGGAATCGGCTCTCAAAAAAAGAGAAATTGATAGAAAATGGATTGAATCCATGGCGATGGCAGCCGGCCTAGCTGGGAGGATCCATCTGAGGATCAAACAAGCTAATGCTCGCGGAGCAAGCTGTAATGGCACGAGTCTGTGTACTCTGAGCCCTTTCCGCACACTACTTGGTAAATCTTCATGACCGCACTTGGAGGCAGAAACCCCACTTTATCCTCATTTTACAGATGAGGGTGCAGGGCGGTGGTGGTGGGAGGGGGGGTAAGACTCCTTAGAGCCTCAGTGCTTTGCGTTGGTATCAGCTCTGCCCCCCACCCCAGCACCGGTGGGCGCCTAACCCTAACCCTAACCCTAACCCAAAAGAGGCAATGGTGAGGGCAGTTGGCACCCCAGCACCGGTGGGCGCGGGGCAGAGCTTGGGGCGGTTGCCCTCTGCGGGGCGGGGGCTGGGGTGCCCTGCCGTCCCAGCACAGCCCCTGCTGACCCCGCCGGGCTCTCGCTCTGTCTGTCCCCAGCCTCGGGCCGCTCGCACCCGGCCAGCCCCAGCCCCCCGGGGCCGCAGGCCAGCCCGGTGCTGCCGGTCAGCTACCGCCTGTCGCGCACCCGGCTGGCCTTCTTCCTGCGGGACGCGCGGCCCCCGCCGCCCGCCGCCGCCAACGGCTCCCTGCAGCGCTCCGAGCCCTTCGTGGTGTTCCAGACCAAGGAGCTGCCCGTCCTCAACGTGTCCCTGGGGCCGTTCAGCACCAGCCAGGTGGTGGGCCGGGAGCTGCTGCAGCCGTCCAGCACGCTGGACATCCCCGAGCGCCTGACCGTCAACTGGAAGGTGCGCGCCTTCATCGTCCGCGCCCGCGTGCCCGCCTCGCAGCCCGTGGCCCAGGTGCTCTTCTACGTGGCCGGCCGCGACTGGGACGACTTCGGCGTCACCGAGCGGCTGCCCTGTGTCCGCCTGCACGCCTTCCGGGACGCCCGCGAGGTCAAGAGCTCCTGCCGCCTGGCCGGGGGCCTGGCCACCTGCCTGGTGCGGGCCGAGCTGCCCCTGGCCTGGTTCGGGCCCCCGGCCCCCGCCGCGCCGCCCGCCGCCCGCCGCAAGCCTCCGGACGCGCTGGAGCCCGAGGCGGCGGGGGAGAGTCAGCAGGCGGAGCTCTACTACACCCTCCACGCCCCCGACGCCTCGGGCGGCTGCGGGGGCGGCCGGCGGGGGGCCGGGCCGGGGGCGGGCGCCCGCGCCGAGAGCCCCACCCAGCACCCCCTGCTGCGCATCGGGAGCATCAGCCTGTTCCGCCCGCCCCCCAGGAGGACTCTGCAGGAGCACCGGCTGGACAGCAACCTCATGATCCGCCTGCCTGATCGGCCCCTCAAGCCTGGGGAAGTGCTCAGCATCCTCCTCTACCTGGCCCCCAACTCCTCCTCTCCCTCCGGCCCCGGCCCCAGCGTGGAGCATTTCACACTCAGGTGGGGGGCTTGTGGGTCGAGGTCGAGGGCGCTGCCTTTCTGTCCAAGGTCAAATGCATAGCACGGCCCCGCTAGGGGTGTCCCCACACCTGCCTGGCCAGCCTCCTAATCATCACTTGAGCAACCTCAGGAAGACACCGTACTCACTAGGCCTGATGGCGGCAAAAATTTCTGCCCGACCTCTGTAGCTCACAGAGATGGCCAAGGAAGCCCCGGGGGCTGGCGCAGCGGTTTAGCGCCGCCTTCCACCCAGGGCTTGATCCTGGGGACCCGGGATGGAGACCCGCCTCCGGCTCCCTGCATGGGGCCTGCTTCTCCCTCTGCCTGTTTCTCTCTCTCTCTCTCTCTCTCTCTCTCTAATAAATAAATAAATAAATAAATAAATAATCTTAAAAAGAGAAAAAAAGAAAAAGAAATGGCCAAGGAGAAGGGTCAGTTTTCATGAGCATAGGTATCAAGAATGACAGAATGGGGATGGAAGGGCCCTAGACGTTAGCTGGCACAACTCTCCCATTTCACAGATGAGGAAACCCAGATCAAAGAGAAGATATGGAGATCAGAGAGCAGCCCATTGGCTAGGAGCCAAAAGATGAGCAGGAGTCTGTCCATGTGTCAGGACGTTTGCCCCATCCTGGAGTTGGGAGGAAAAAAAATCTCAGGTGTCCCAGCCTTTTCTACACCCTGAACAGGATACAGTTCACAAATTCAGAAATGCCTTAAGTCGTCTCAAAGGCCCCACCAAAACATTCCCCTTACCCCCGGCATTATGCAGAGGACCCAAAACATCACCATTAGCCTCCAATTTCTTTGAGTTAAGTATTGCCCTCTCTCCTGAGTGTACCACCTTAAAGTTCAGATATTCCTGGAAGAGATAAGACCTGACTCAATGATTGATATCTGAACGTGAATATGACTTAAATCAGTCATCACAGATCTTGGGCTACATTAATAGGAGAAGAGCATGTAAACTTAAGGAAGTGGTCACCGTTCTGCTTTAGTCAGGATGAGAGCACAGCTGAAGTGTTGTATAGGCTGCAGTGCCTGTGTGTTCAGTGTCCAGAGGAGAGGGACTAGTCTTACTTGCAAGGGTTGAACCCTAGTTGCAAGGGCTGACCTGAAACTGTGGCAAAAAGTAACAACTGGAGAAACTAGAGATTTTAGGCCTGTACAAAGAGAGGACTCAGGGAACACCTGCTCCCTTCCTACTGTCTGAAGAACTCTTACAATTGAGATGAAGGACAGCTGTTCTCTCCTTCCCCAGCAGAACCCATGACATTTCAGCTAAATATAGGAATGGGGCTTCTGGAAAAAAAAAAAAAAAGGAAAGGGGCTTCTGGTCCTTAGGGGCTTTCTGAGAATAGAATGGGATGTATGCAGTAGTGAGTCCCCTGTCATTGAGGTACGCAAGTAGAGCTTTGATAAAACTTGGCAGAGAGATATGGTAGAAGCAAGTGTAGCCTCCACTAAGGGTCAGAGATTTCAGCTACATGATACCAGATTCCCCAGGTTCATCTCAAGCACTAGGTCTAAAACTTGGGGTGATTCACTCACCCGTTCCCCCTACTCTTAGCCTCAGCCCAGGGGGGTGGCCAGGCGGGCAACCACTGGGCCCTAGGCTGACCTTCTCCCTCCTCTTCCTCCCATTTTGTCCCAGGGTGAAGGCCAAGAAGGGTGTGACCCTTCTGGGCACCAAGTCACGGAGTGGCCAGTGGCATGTGACCTCGGAGCTGCTGACCGGGGCAAAGCATTCGACAGCCACCGTGGATGTGGCCTGGGCCCAGGGCACTCCCCTGCCCCCCTGGTAAGCCGAGGTGGCACCTCTGTCCACCTTGTTGCAGGACAGCAACTAGAAGGGGTGGGGGGGGTTCATGATGGAGGAGGCCAGGCTGGCAGAAGGGCTGGGGCTCAGATTGTGGGGACTCTGAGGTCCAGGTTGGGGCACCTCGGGTGGCTGAAGAAGCCTCAAAAGGCCCCAGTAGGCAGGCTGCCAAGGAGGGCTGGGGTCCCCACCAGGGATTTCAGGGCTCCTGAGATACTCCCTGCCCTTCCTCCTGGGCTCTGCGTCCTGCCCCGACCCTGCAGGGAAGGCCAGGGGCCCCTGGAGATCCTGCAGCTGGACTTTGAGATGGAGAACTTTACCAGCCAGTCGGTCAAGCGGAGGATCATGTGGCACATTGACTACCGCGGCCACAGCGCCCTGCCTGACCTGGAGCGGGCGGTCACAGAGCTGACCGTCATCCAGCGGGATGTACAAGCCATCCTGCCCCTAGCCATGGTGAGCAGGAGAGGCGACTGGGTCGGTGGGTGCATATGTCTGTCGTAGGTGCATGTGTGTGACAGGCATGTGCCCAGCTGTGCATGTGTATGGATCAGTGCATGCGCCCAAGTGCATGAGTGCCTCCTGCACCCAGGTGTGCCTTTGGGTATAGGTGTGTGTGCGTGAGTGTGTGGAGGCAGGCGGTACTCTGTGCCTGGGCTGGAGTAGGACAGCAGATGCTCAGGAGGACAGAGATGGGAGAAGTCACCCATGGAAAGGCCACTCAGAGGAGTTTCTTGGAGGAGGTGACCATGCAGTTGAATCCTGAAGGATGCGCTTGGAAGGAAGGGCTCATAGAATCAGAGAAGGTGAGGAGGGTGCTCTAGGCAGGGGATCACATGGGCAAAGCTGTGGCGATGGCAATGTGAGTAGTTTGGTCTAAGGTGCACTGGATTTAGGAAGAGTGCCTAGGGGCAGGGGGTGGTAAGGCTGGAATGATCTTCTGTGAACAGCCCCAGGGTGCCTGGAATGTCAGGCAAACATGAGACCATCCCAGGGCACCTCACATGGCCAGAGGGACTTTGGGCCAGGCCAGGGGCACCTGGAATGGCCAGGCAGATGTGCTGTATGTGACTCTGTGAGTGCTGAGGGGCCTGCGAGGTGTCGAGAGAAGATGATGGGGCACTGGGGCAGGGCTGTTTCCTCGCAGCCGACTGAGGTAGAGGCAGAAGCCTACAGGAGGCCGAGCAAGCACAGCATCTGAGATGAGTGAAACTGGGCGGATGCACCTGTCTGCACATGAGTGCAGGTGTCCCCGGGGGGAAGGCCGTTCACCTGAGGGGTAGGGCAGCCAGGAGCCCAGGCCTCGGCTGCTGTGTCCGGGGAGAGCGGAGGACCACCAGCACCCCAGCTCAGCAGGGCCCCACCCTCCCTGCAGGACACGGAGATTATCAACACTGCTATCCTGACTGGCAGGACGGTGGCCATCCCTGTCAAGGTCATCGCCATCGAGGTGACTGGCCTCGTCCTAGATGTCTCTGCCTTGGTGGAATGCGAATCTGACAATGAGGACATCATCAAGGTGGGCTTCCTGGAGACAGGGACCCTGGGAAGAAGGCCTCAGACCTTCAGGGGTGGGGGGAACCCCAAGCCAGAGGGGAATTCGCATCCCAGGCAGCTCCCTGTGGTAAGCAGGAAGAGAACAAATTGTGTGTGTGTGGGGGGGGGGCGGTGGATAGAATAAGCTTCAGGCATCCTGCAGCTAGCCTAGGTGGCGTGAGGAGAAGCCCCAGGTACTGCTGGTCCTGGAGGGCTTCCTGCAGGAACATGAGACCCTTAGGCAGGCACTGGGGAGAAGGCAGTGTTGACAGCCTGAGCTCAATCCAATGCAGCAAGTGATTATTGAGCCCCTGCCTGGAAAGACACCAGGCAAGGCAACGTGGGTAGAGAGGGGGCCCCTCAAGGACATGCTCTGACCCTAGCTGCTGGTGCCCAAATGGAGGAGATTCCACTCAGAGAGGAAACCCCAGAAGCATGTGATTGGGCCAGTCATGAAGATCGTATAAGGAAGGACCTGCTCAGGGCACACACACCCCAAATCCACCAACTCCTGAAGGTCCCTCCTAGATCTGCTCCCCAGAGACCCCCTCTGGGCCCCAGGTCCTCATGGCCCAACAAACAGGACATCAGTGTGACTCAAATGACCCAGTTTGCCCCCACCCCAGGAAGGCCTCCAGAATTGCCCCTTTGGGTAGTGGGGTGGGTGGTGATGCAGGAGTGTGGCAGCCCTGGTGTCGGTGTGGTGGGTGAGCTGTTTATCAGGCCGGCCTCCAGCAGGTGCCAAAATCAGATGATCAGACAAGGGAATCTGTTCCCTATGCCTGTAAATAGCTCAGCCTGAAGGAGAGCAGGAGGAATGGGCCGTGGGTGTCCTTCTCCCTCTAGCTGGGGCTAGCCTGGAGTGTGCACGCTCTCTCTCTCTCCACACTCTGCCCCAGATCCCTCCAGGTCCTGGGAGCTGGAGCCTCGCCTCATCCACCCCCCACCCAGGAAGAATGCCCCCCACGTGAGCCAGAGCAGATGGCTTGGTACCACACCCCCATCGGCCCCTGGGGCTTTCCAGGGCTGGCAGGCTGGGACAGGAAAAAAAATGGACCTGCTCTCAAACACCCTCATCCAGCACCGGCCTCTGCCCCCCAGGCTCCCCCCATCCCGGCCACAGAGTGGACCAGAACAAAGTCTCGACTGCTTAGATACCAAAGGGAATTTGCAAAGATCCTAACTAGAATTTGTTTCCATTCTCAATGAAATGCACTCAGGTTCTTTATGGAGTTTGCCAACACTCTGAATGGAATTTGCCAGCCTTCAGATAGAATTCTCTGCCTTCTGAAGTGGGAAATGAGCATTTCTGGCAGGGCTGCTGCCCCACGTCCTACCATCCCCATCTGAGAAGATTAAGGGGACTAGCAGGAGTTTGGGAACAGCTAGGGGATCAACAGAGATGAGCCACAGCCCGGGCACCCTCCCTGCTCCCTACCAGAGCCTGCAGAATGTCAGAAGCCCGCCAGCTGCGTGATTAGACCCTCCCCAAATGTGAGGGTGTGCACCCATGGGCATGTACCAACAGGAACACCTAAATGCACTGCACACGAGATTCAGTCCTGAGTGTGCCAGGTCCATACTGGACATACTTGATGGATACACCCACTTACATCTGTCCTGAGTACTGGCCCAGGTATCCACCAAGATGTGTTCAGCAAGCACGTGCCCATCCCAGGAAACTTTAGGAACATAAGTTGGTGTCTCAGTGGGCATTTATAAAAGCTGCACCCACTGGTGGCCACCATCCACCAGTCTGTCCTGGTTTTTCCTCTCCCCATCCCCCACCTCCACCCCCTGGCCAGAAGGGTCCCCTCACCTGAAATGAAGCAGCTGCTTATTTTCCTGGGGCCACAGGGCCAGATGGGCCACGGAAGAGTCATGGGTTCAGGACGTGCCCCTCTGTACTACAGAGGACCCTACCGAAAGACACCTATGCCAGAGCACAGGCAGTCACGCTGGGAAGGGGAGCCAGCCTGGGGGATGTGGTCTGGCACACCAGAAGCAGCCTCGGGTAAGAGCAGGTGCATGCTGGCTCCCTGCCAGGGAGCAAAACGTCCCCTCATAGCCACTGGGAGATGATCTGTGAAGAAATAATGGGAACAGAGACACCCGAAGTGGACACCTCCCAGAGGAAGTAAATTTGGTGCCTTCCCCCACCTTGTTCCTCCTTGTCAGCCCACAGGATGCCCTGTAGGCAAGACATGCCAACCAACCTCCCTTCCCATCCCCAGGTATCCAGCAGCTGCGACTACGTGTTTGTGAGTGGAAAGGAGTCTCGTGGGTCCATGAACGCCAGGGTCACCTTCCGCTATGACATCCTCAATGCCCCTCTGGAAATGACAGTCTGGGTCCCCAAGCTGCCCCTGCACATCGAACTCTCGGATGCACGCCTCAGCCAAGTGAAGGGCTGGAGGGTACCTATCCTGCCCGACCGGAGGTACAGCCCTTCCTCAGGATACTCACAGGTGGACACAGCCCTGGCACATAGTCTGGTCCGCATATGTGTATAAGGCCCTAGGTATACACCTGCAGGTCGGTTATGCAGTCAGCACACTTTTATTGAGCAACTACTGTGTGCCAGACACTGATGGGTGCTTGAGACATGGGTGGGTGTGGTAGCTGGTGCCTGACCCAGCCAAGCTCTGGATCCAGCAGAAACTGTCCTGTACATGCCACAGGACATGGTGGACACGTGTGTGCAGGAGATCAAGTGGCACATAGGAGAGAACCACCTCCCCTCCAAGACAAGCCAAGACAGGCTTCCTGGAAGTGGTGACTCCTGACCAAGTCTTCAAGAATGGGTAGAAAGGAATTGGCTGGGGAGACAGAGTGAGAGAGTAGCCAGGCCACAGACAAGATGGAGCAGACACAGCAGTGCAGGAGCACACACACCCAGACACGTGTACTCGGCCTGTGCGTAGCAGGGGTACACTCGTGAGCCCATCAGCCCAGGCGTACAGCGACTCACACAAGCCTCCCTGGCTGGGGGGCACCTCACACACCTGACTGTGCGTCTCTGGGGCATGTACTTCACACACCCCTCATTGCTGCTGGAGAGAAAAGCCAGAGAGAGGAAGAGAGGTGGGCAACTAAGAGAGGAGGGGCTGGGCCGGAGGAGAAGCAGGCGGCCAAGGGAGAGCTGGGCGCAGTCCATTCTATAGAGTTTAGGAACAGCCAGGCCATGTAGATCAGAGCCTCTCAGACTTGAAAGTGCATAAGAATCATCTGAGGAGCCTGTTAAAGTGCGGATTCTGATCCAGTGGGTCTGGGAGGGGGCCTGTGATTCTGCACTGGGACTAGCTCGGGGAGGACCAGCTTTGAGTAACAAGGGCGCAATGACCTCTGAAGCCAGACATCCTGGGTTTCAATCTTGACTGCTGTTTACTAGCTGGGCAACCTTAGACGACCTACACAGCCTCTCTGTGCCCCTGTTCCTTCAACTGCAAAGTGGGCACGTTAATACTTACCTCAGCGTGGTTGTGAGGATGCGGTAACACATCACCTGCGAGCCCTCTGTGAAGGGATGTTCTGGGTGCTCCATCCTTCTACAAGCAGGAGCAAAGCACTAGCCACGTCCTTGACACACTCTCTCTCTAGAGCATGCTTTCCTGACTGTGGATCTCCTAGTTTTAGCATCTTTGGCAGTCTGGATAGGCCAAATTTCCCAAGTCATCAAGTCCTGGCTCCCCTGCGCTTACCAGTGCTTGCCTCAGTTTACCTCTCTCCACTGAGGTTTTGCGATAAGCAGGAGGAACCCAGGCCACCAAGCGTTCTGGCCCTCTGTAACAGGGAGCACCTTTGCTCCAGTTTAGAGCCCAAAACAAGGCCGCGCGCAGGCTTAGCGCTGAAAAAGAGCCCCTGCCAGCCTTCAGCACCACCTATTCCCAGGCCTGGGTGGAGTCCCGCAGAGGCCGAGAGGGAGGGTCCAGAAAATACCTTCCTAGGAAAGTGAGGACTGGGGCCTCCTGGCTCCAAGCTTGGCAGAGACAGAAGGAGTGGGGCAGGGGGGAGGCTCTCGGGGAGCAGGGAAGGAGCCAGCGGGGCACGGGGCAGACAGTGACTTGTGCAGTTCAGAGGCAGGTGAGGAGTCCTGACCACCCCCGCCTCCCCCACTCCACTCCACCTCCCACCCCAGGTCGGCCCGGGAGAGCGAGGATGAGGATGAGGAGGAAGAGGAGCGACGCCAGAGCATGAGCCGCGGCTGCACCCTGCAGTACCAGCATGCCACCCTACAGGTCTTCACCCAGTTCCACACGACATCGTCCGAGGGCACAGACCAGGTGGTCACCATGCTGGGCCCAGACTGGCTGGTGGAGGTCACCGACCTGGTCAGCGACTTTATGCGGGTGGGTGACCCCCGAGTGGCACGCATGGTGGACAGCAGCACGCTGGCGGGCCTGGAGCCCGGCACCACCCCCTTCAAGGTAGGCACGGGACCCTGCCAGTAGCCTTGGTTACCTGTGGGCAGAGAACAGGAACGTTCCTGGGACAGGATTCCTAGGGCCTCAGCCTCCTGGGTCAACCCCAGCAGGCCCCCAAAACAACACACTCTTCCTCCTCCCCCACCCTCCCCCTTCCTGAAATCCCGACATCAGAGGTGATCACCTTCCACTTCCCCTTGGTGAAGGCTCTCCCTGCAAACCCTGTCAACCTTTACCACCTCTGTATGGCTCAGGGCGCGTCCCTGAGAGCACGCGTGGGTGAGGAGAGGGGGCAGGAAAGGGAATCCGGGCACCTAGGAACTCAACTCTGACCCTCCTTCTCTACAACTGGGTTGAAATCATCCCCTAAGAGATTGTCAATTGTGTGACGGTTGGCTAGGATCTACCTGCAGATGTGTTTATCTGTAAAGCAACTGATCCGACATTGAAACATGGGGAGCTGTCTCAGTTTTAAAAAAAAATCTAGATTTCTCGTTTTGCAAAACATGCATCTGGCAACACTGGGCCCACAGTCCCACGCGGCAATCATTGGCTGGAGTCAATACTGGTGCCCTCCCTGCATGAGGACGAGTTCTCCTCTGCCACGACCCCACCACTCCCTTTTGTGTCTCTGACGTTGAGGCCAAACATCCGTTGCTATTTATCACTATGTGGGGCTACTGTGTACCTTAAAATCTGCCCACCTCTCTCATCCGTGCTCCTGCCTGGCTCTCGTGAGCCCCTGAAACTCACCTGGCCTCTGGATCCTGGTTTCCAGGTACAGCCCTAAGGCAGAGCCCGAGAGTCCTGCCTCCCAGCCTGCCCCCACTTCCCCCCGGTTCCAGGCGTCTTTTCCAGCAGCACTCGGACTCCTCCTTGGCTGGGAATCCTGGCAGTGCTGCCCTCCTGGCCTTTGCCCACCTCTGTCCCACTCTGCCTCAGGTGGTGTCTCCACTGACGGAGTCTGTGCTCGGGGAAACGCTGCTAACGGTGACGGAGGAGAAAGTCAGCATCACACAGCTGCAGGCCCAGGTGGTAGCCAGCCTGGCCCTCTCCCTGCGGCCCAGCCCAGGGAGCAGCCACACCATCCTGGCCACCACAGCTGCCCAACAGACCCTCAGCTTCCTCAAGCAGGTAACCAGATGCCCAGCTTGCCAACCTGGGGGCTTGGGGTGTGGAAGGAAGAAGGGGACTCGAGCTTGTCCCTCTGCCATGAGGCCCCTAGATTAGGGCTTTAATGGGAGATCCATCTACCGTGGTGCCCTTCACACCTGGCCCACCCCATTCCCCTGCCATCTGCACAGGGAGGCTGGCCAAGGTCTCGCTCCTTGCATCTGCCACCCCGAGATGTTCCTGCTGAGGGTTCCCCCTTCTGGATTCTCAGAAAGCCCATCACCATCTCTGCCCACCCCCCCGCCCAGGAATTACCCTCACCCATCTCTGGAGCCCCAACTACAGCCTTCCCCCCACCCCCGACACAATGGGACACAGGCTACAGGACAGCGGTGGAGAGGTGACGGGCAGGAGCACAGGGAGCAAGAAGGCAGGTGTCGAGCACTGACCCAAGAATCCCCTGCCCCTAACTTGCTCCATGATCCCAGGCCAGTCCCTCCTCTCGGGGCCCTGCTTCCTCATCTGCAGGGAGGGCAATTCTCAGAATGTTTTAACGGAGGAGAAGGCTTGGATGGGGTATGTGTTCTCCTCAACCTCCACATGTTTAATGAGGATGATCCCCAGGTCAGGCATGGAGATAATGGGGTTACTCCTGCAGCAAAACGGACTCGAGGTAGGCCGTAAGGCAGGATATACGTTTCAGCTCATCAAGGGGAGACAGGGACCTGCAAGGTGCAGTATGAGGCCATAATGTGCCCCTTACCCTGCCCCAGCCTCCAGAGGAGGACTTCCTGCTCCCACAGCTGTCTCTAAGCACCTGCCACCTGCTGGGCAAGGTTCCAGTGCTGGGAATTCAGCAGGGGGCCAGATTATCGCAGCGTCTGTCCTCACAGAGCTTGGCATCTGCGCAGCATGTAGCAGTGAAGCCAGCCAGGAGTAGCTCTCTAACCGCTGTCCCCTTCTCCTCCTCCTCCAGGAAGCCCTCCTGAGCCTCTGGCTCTCCTACAGCGATGGCACCACAGCCCCACTCTCCCTCTACAGCCCCCGGGACTACGGGCTGCTGGTGAGCAGCCTGGACGAGCGGGTGGCCACGGTGACCCAGGACCGGGCCTTTCCGCTGGTGGTGGCGGAGGCCGAGGGGGCCGGGGAACTGCTTCGCGCAGAGCTCACCATCGCCGAGACCTGCCAGAAAACCAAGCGCAAGAGCGTGCTGGCCACGACGCCCGTGGGCCTGCGGGTGCACTTTGGGCGGGATGAGGAGGACCCCACTTATGACTACCCGGGGCCCAGCCAGCCGGGCCCCGGCGGGGGCGAGGACGAGGCCCGGGGCGCCGGCCCGCCCGGCACTGGGGTGCCTGCAGCCGAGGCCCCAGGCCCGGGCACCGCCAGCCCCGCGGTGCCGCCCACGGAAGACTTCCTGCCGCTGCCCACCGGCTTCCTGCAGATGCCCCGCGGGCTGACGGACCTGGAGATCGGCATGTACGCGCTGCTGGGCGTCTTCTGCCTCGCTATCCTCGTCTTCCTCATCAACTGCATCGTCTTCGTGCTGCGCTACCGGCACAAGCGCATCCCGCCCGAGGGCCAGACCAGCATGGACCACTCTCACCACTGGGTGTTCCTGGGCAACGGGCAGCCGCTGCGGGTGCAGGGGGAGCTGTCGCCGCCCGCTGGCAACCCGCTGGAGACGGTGCCCGCCTGCTGCCACGGCGACCACCACAGCAGCGGCAGCTCACAGACCAGCGTGCAGAGCCAGGTGCACGGGCGGGGCGACGGCTCCTCGGGCGGCTCGGCCCGGGACCAGGCCGAGGACCCTGCCAGCTCACCCACCTCCAAGCGCAAGCGGGTCAAGTTTACCACCTTCACCACGCTGCCCACGGAGGAGCTGGCCTATGACTCGGTGCCTGCCGGGGAAGACGATGAGGAGGACGAAGAGGACCTGGGTTGGGGCTGCCCAGATGTGGCAGGCAGCACGCGGCCCACTGCGCCCCCGGACCTGCACAATTATATGCGCAGAATCAAAGAGATGGCATAGAGGCGCCGTCCCCCCGGGGGGTGGGCTGTGTGTGGGACACAGCTGGGACCCCCGCTCACACTGATGCAGGCCGGCTGAAGTGGATTTTGTACTCCCTGCCCCTGCAGCTTCGCTCTGTGCTGGGTGGCCGTGGCCGCCTACCCCACGCGGTCCTTCCTGCCACCTCACCCCGTACCCGATGCTGCCCCCGAAGGCGGACGGCTCCTTCCTCAGGAGCTTGCTAGGACGAAAGCGATCCCAGGCCTTGTTCTACCCTTTCTGAACCTCCTCCAATCTTAGATGACCCCCGGCCCCAAAAGTGAGGCGTGGAGGCCAAGCTTGGGGTGAGGGGGGCCCACACTGTGCCCCTGCCCCCCATGTCCCCTGTCTTCCCCCTGTGTGGGGGAGCTTCTGGGGGGGTCTTGTGTCACAAGCTGCACAAAGACTTTTCTCAAACCACTATTCAGGGATTTCTGTCCTTCAGGGTGGGGAGGCGGCGGCTGCCTACCCTGCTGAGGATCTTGCTGTGGACAAAATATTGGGGGATGAGGAGACACTTGTAGCATCTGCTGGCTTCCAGGTGCCCCCCAGTCCCGTCCCAGGACCTGGGAGCTGGCCCTACAGAGAGGTCTTGTTTGGGCCTAGGCAGGCACCTTCCTGAGATCTCAGGACTCCCTCCTCTGTCCCCATGGGCTGTGGGCAAGGGCCTAAATGGGGAGGAGCCCTGGGCTGGCCCCTAGCAAGCCAAGCCCCAACACTGTGGTCTGGGCGGCCCAGGGAGACCCCATCCCCCTGCTGAGCCCACAGTGAGGACAACACTACGCGCCTTAGAGGCCCCTCCTGCTCTGCTGACCACTCCTTCCTCTCTGCAGGGGCAGCCACCCATCCCCCCCAGGGAGCAGAATCTGGTGGGAGGGGGGAGAGGGCACCAGGGGATGCTGTGGAGGACCTGGGGATGGGCAAAGACAGCAGGGAGCCGGGCATCTCCCCTACCGCTCCCAGCCCACAGCCCACTTCTCTCTTGGGTTCTACCCACCACTGTGTCAGATTTTCTTAAATAAATGGGGGTGACCAGATGGGGCCGGAGCAGCCGCCCCCAGAGAACAGAAAGTACATGGTGCCTGGCTCTGTGTCTCGTCCTTGTGCGTGCACGCGCACGCTCATGCACACTGTGGGCACACTAAATGACATGAGATCACAACACGGCTGAACCAGGCTGCAGGCCTGCTGCTCCTCTAACATCCACATCCCTTTGGACCCTCTGGTGCTGAGGGGCCACCCGCATCAGGAGAGGACGGATTCGCTGACCCAGAAATGTGACCTCACAAAGATCTACCTCTTCTAGGAGTTGCCATGATTGGCTCAGGAGGGTGGGCCAAGCCTCAGGGCCTCCAGAGAAAAGGCTTGCAGGGGGTGAGAGGGCACCGAAGGATAAAGAAAGGGGTGAAAAAGCGTTGCTGTGCATACCTGAGCTCACCCTGGATTCCTTCTCCACCTTCACTCCACCTCCCAGAGCAGGTTACTCCCCGTCACTGTCACTGTCACCAGGTCTCAAGGAGGCCTCCCTTCTCCATGGAGGAAAGCCTGGGGGTCTCTCTGTCCGAGAGCCAGGCAGGAGAGAGCAAAGGCCATTGAGTGGGCCTCTCTCTCTCTCAACAGGCCAAGGGCTCACCCATAGGCTGTGAGGGCACATCTGACCTGTGTGTATGCCCATGGCTTCCCATGGCCCTGGGTCACCACTCCCCAGGATGGGCAACAGCCCTGGTGGGGGTAGGAGTGGGGGTAGCAGAGACAGGAGGCCTGGCCAGAGCAAGAGCCCAGCCAAGGCTGCCTCCTCCAGTGCCCCAGACAGGTGACTACAGCCCCCAGCATCTGTCCCACAAGGAACCAAGGACAGGACTAGGGCTGCAGTGGCGCCCACCTCAACATGCTGTCACCCACCACGGAAGGAAGCCAGCCTCCGTAATCATCTGCTTAATGGATTGTGGTAGCCATAGGGTGGTCATGAGGACCAAAGCTCCTAGCACAGACCCCGCTCGTGGAGGTTCTCAGAAAATGAAGTATCTCAGGCCTTAATGTTCAGGATCCATTTGTTTATTTAACACATTAAGCTCCTACTGGGCACTGGGACCTCCTGGGCAGCATGGAGGCAAAACCAGGGACCTGTCCTCTAGGAGCCCCAGCCCTGCTGGGAAGATGGACATGCCAGCTGTCCATGGTTGTCTATAATGATTGATGGCATATATGATAGCTTTACCATGGGTTGGTGGAACACAGAGGAGGAGGGAGGAGACATTCTCAAACTGTGTGTGCTGAGGACAGGGCCTAGAGTTATTCAAAGAAGGGAAGCCAGTGCATGTAAAGGCCTAGAGGCTGCATACTGCATACCCCATGGAAAGAAACCCCAGTTTCTTTTGCTGACATGTCTCTGCACATGTTCTTTCTGTTTCTCTATGCACATATTTCTGGAATATGAGTTCCCAGTGGTAAGGGAGACCCAAAACACACATGCAAAGTTGCAAAGGTCAGAGGCAGTGTAGTGGGCTCAGCATGGACTGGGGGATCAGGCTCAGACTTGAGGTTCAGATTGTTTCCCTCTGACCAGGTGATGAAAGGAAGATTTGGGGAGGCCAGGGACCCAGTTAGGAGGATGCTGCAGCAGGGGGACCAGGGCCAAGGGGAACAGAGCTGAGTGGACACAGTGGCATTCAGGTGTGGAATTGCCAATGACCTTGTCCCGCATGGGGATGGAGGGCGGGGAGAGGACACCAGCCACTGCTCGACACCGAGACCTCCTTCCCAAATGAACCTCAGAGACCAGGCCATTCCAGGAAACAAAGTGGAAGCTATCAACATGGTGTCTGTCAGCATCCATGCTTTCACACACAGGGAAACGAGGACCGGGAGAAGGGGACAGTTGGCCCAAAGTTACATGGCAAACTCTGCTGTGCCTGCCACCCTGTCCTGTAACAGTGCCCCTTTCTCTTCATTCCTCACCCCCTGTCTAAATGCGAGAACTCAGAAGCAATTGCTAGAAATGGCAAGTCCTGACCCTTGTGCAGTTCAAGAGGGAGCAGGCTTGGAGGGAACGAGGCAGGACATTAAGTTAACAGCCCCTCTGGAATGGCCCTGGCACTGAACTTCTCTTTAAAAATTTGTCTTCAACCCCGAAAATGAATCGAGGGACCTTGTAAAGAATAGTTATTGACATAGAGCTGCTCAGGGAGCAGCGGGACACCAGGCCCATGAATCAGCTTGCTAGCAAAATGAGATTTCTTAGACAGCCAGGCCTGGCAAAGACAGAGCTGGAGGGACAGGGAAACCACGTTGAACCTGTCCCAGCCCTGGTGCTCAGCTCCCTGCCCACCCCCTGCTCCACCCACACCAGCCCTGCCTGCGCCTCCTTGCCTGTCTTCAACAATCTTGACAGGTGCCTACTAAGTGCCAGACACGATGCTCCCTTTAAGGAAAGGCTTTGGGAGAAGGAGAGGTCTTGGAGCCAAACTGAGAATCCTGAAAATACAACAAATGGGCCAGAGGAAGGAAATTCTCACTTGAAGCGATGATACTTCCTAAGACGGGTTGGTAAGGACTCCTGGAGTCTGACAGTACATTTGCTGTGTGTGATCTTCGGCTGATATATCACCAGCTCTGGGTCCTCACTTCCTCATTTCTATGAACATGGAAATCACCACCACCAGGCAGTGTCCACTGGCCTCTCTCACGAGGCCGCAGTGTCTCAACACCAATATTGCTGAGAAGAGTCTAGAGAGATAGGAATTATTAATGCCATGTTAAAGAGACAGGAACACAGAGAGGGCAAGCAGCTGGCTGATGGCCTCCAGCTCAGAACTGACCTGGCAAGTAGCTGTCCTCAAAGCTTTGCCGGCTCTGCCATCCTCTACCTGATGCCACCATGGGTTTGGATTTGCCGTATTGGGGTGAGAAGAGCATAATGGAGGAGCAAAGGGGGGGTAGGAATGATAACTATCCATGTGTGTGCCAGAGAGGCAGTGAGTCTCTGGGCTAAGACAGAGCTTGCAAGGTCCCCTGCTCACAGGGAGCTCCCAGTCTTATGAGAGAGACCCGGTGCTGTCCCAGGGGAGCTCCCAGTCTTAGAGAAGAGGAACGGGCCCTCTCCTACAGCAGCTCCCAGCCTGAGGGGGGAAACAAGCCACCTGCCCTTGACAAACACCTAATCTGATAAGCCTGGTCACACCCTGAAGAAAGTACATGGTGTATACAAACAGGTGCAAGTAAGCACACAGTACTTGCTGCATGCACTTAGCCCACAGCACAGAGGGATGAAGTAAATGTGGAAGGCAGACGGCTAACCCAGAAAGACAGCCTGGAGCAGGGCTGCTGGTGGCACTGAGGGGAGTCATGAGAGGGGTCTACCAGATGGCTGGGAAGTCAGGCATCAGCACTCAGAGGTTTAGGAGGTGAGATGGATTTTGTTGTTGTCGTTGTTGTTGTTGTTGTTTTCTTTTTTTCTCCCTGGCAGAAGGGAGGGAGCCCTAAGGGAACCTGACCAAGAGGAGTGGGTGTGAGGATGGGAGGAAGTGACTATCCCTCAGGTGACCCTGGAGCAGCCCTGGGCTGTTGGAGAGAGCACTGCTGTCCAGGCATGAGAGAGGCTGGGGAGATGGCCCCAACCCTTTCCACCTCTCAGGGAGGAAAAGGTGCCTGGCACCCAGTGGAGAGGCCTGGATCAGAGCCAGGAGGCTTGGCTTCCAGTCCCCTGGGCAAGCCCCCTCACAGTGAGACCTGGCATGAGTCTCTGGCCTTCCTCTGTAAGACAAAGACTCTGGACGAGCTATTGTCAGATGGCCCTGCCCGGACTGAGCCTTTGTGTCCTCCCATCAGAAGCCCAAAAGCAACCCATATGCAGACCCATATACATAAGTTCAAGCACAGGAATCATGGTGCCTGGCACCCCCTCCCTGGATGCTTAGACTGGACCTCAGGCAGGGGCACTGGGGCTGCTCCCTGCAGCTCCTCCCTCCAGGGGAGGTCCTGCCAGCCTGGAGAACTGACAGCAAGCAGAGGGAAAATGAGTAGAGCCCTGGCTTGGATCTCTGTGCCCCATCTTTAGCACAGAGCCCTGCAGCCCAGCACTTGCCCTGAAAGTGGACTCCACCTACAGCCTGGCCCCATGGACCTATCAGGGAAGAGGGTAGAAGAAAGCTGCAGAGAATGAAGGGTCCCCCTAGCCTCCCTGCTCTCTGCCTCTCATTATTTACTCCTACCACTGACTCCACACATACTTTGCCCTCCAAGAGACAGGGTGGAGTCCACCCCTCCCCTGGATAGGGCACTGGTCTAGGGCCGCCTCCCTCACACACACTTGCTCACTCCATGGGGTCCTCTTGCCTCTGCCCACCTCTTCCTGGTTGCTTTGGTCCATATTCCAGTCCCCTGGGTGAGATGGGAAGGGGTGGGCCCAGGGGACCGGAGCTGGACTGTGGTGAGCCCTCTGGGCAGGGACTACTTCCCCAGGGGAGGGTAGAGGGGAAGAGGGGAAGCAAAGAGCATCCTCAGCCTCTGGGCTTCTCTAGGAAATCTCCAGAGATGCCAGAGACATGAGGTGACCCTCCACCCCAGCAAACCCTGCTCAATGAACAGACACAACAAAGCACAGGGAGTACCCGGTGATTAAATCGCTGCCTTTGTCAAAAGATGAGAAACTAGGCTCTGGGGAGTGGCAGGGTGAGCTGAGCACTCGGGGAACACACTCCCTACACGCGCACAGAGTGCACAGAAACGCACACTCTTTGAGCACTGCTACTCACTCATGTGCCCGCCAAACTGGCTGCCCCCAACATGCATGCATACTTACACAACACACACATGCATACATGTACACACAGGCATGCATATGCACACGGCGCTTGCACACTACAGCCCAGTGCAGTCACAAGCAGAGGCAGCTAATGTTTGAGCACATGATGAGGGCAGAGCCCTCCCAGCCCCACCGTGCCACCAGGCGGGAAGGCCCAGAGTTGCGAAGGAAGGACGGCGGGCCTAACAGCGAGGGGCTGGAATGAGGACAGACACTCTGGGCTCTAGGGTACCCAGGGGCGTTCTGCAAAGAGTTGCCGCTGTCCATCTGCGGAAATAACCTCAGGGTGGGAGTGGGCTTGACTGTATAGGACCTTGTTGGAGGGAGGAGTGGTGAGGAGCATATTTATCCCATACTTAAAACAATAAATAAATAGTCTCATGGCACTCAGAAGAATTCCCATTTACATGCGAGCCGTCACTGAGTTAATTACAAAGATTCTTATCTGTTCATTAAAGCAGACTGGAGGGCCCTCTATTTGGAAACACTTTGCAGTTAAAGGGACTATGTTATTACCTCTAATGAAATGATTTATTTTGGACTGGAGCCTAGTGAGGTAGAACCTAGGACCAGAAGCCCTCATGGAGGGGGTGGGTGTACCCTGGTTGTCTGAGCTGACACTCTTTGCACAGAAGTCATGAAGACTTCTTTGGGAAAGAGGACAGAGATCTGGAGAGATTAATATCTCTCTTGTGGATGGAGGAAGCCCCGCTGAGGCTGACTGGACGTGAAGGGCATCCCAAGTGACTCGGGGGTCACCCCGGATATGGCCTCGCCCTGGAAGGCAGCAGAGTTAATTTTTCCCTAAGGTCAGTTCCCTGTCTATGAAATGGGTATGAGATAGCAGTCACCTCATAGGGTTCTTGAGAAGATGAAATGAGTTATTGCATGTGAAAAAGAAAAAAAAAAAAAACAGAAAATGTCCAGCCTATAGCTCATCTTAGTAAATGCTAGCTATTATTTTATCATTTTCCAGGGAAAGATGAATTTTCTAAAGTGACATGACACATGATCTGATTCTCCATGTGATACTCCAATTTTTTTTTTTCCAGCTTGGTGTTCAGTTGCGGGACTTTTCTCTCAGACTGAGCCATCTCTCTGGGGGTACTTCAACAATTTGGAGGAGAGGCTTGGAGTCCCTAAAAAAAATATTGATGTTTTGCTAATTTGGAGGCAGGAGGGATTCAATCAATTCATCTGACAACCCAAAGGAGATCTGAATCCAGCCTGGTGTCATAATGCCTGCATTTAAAATAGTCTTCAGGACAGAGTTCTTACTGATGTTCCTTGGAGCTGTTCTAGAACTAGGTCTGAACTGAATCTTCTGTGTGTGCTGGGAGAAGAGGGATGGAGTGTCTTGATCTTAGCCCAAGTGACATCAAAAGGAGTAGGAATGCTTCGAGAGAGCCGGCCCCTGCAGCTGAGGCCAGGGACACTCAGCTCAGAGAAGCAGGCCCTCAGCTAAGGCAGGCCAGGGAGCAGCTTGCCAGGCCGCACAGACCCTGCCGCCACTCCTCAACCTGGCACAGGGCTCAGAGGACCACTGTGGGCCAGAAGCAAGCAGCCAGGTAGAGATATAGATCTTCAGGGTGGCAGTAAGGCCCAGCCTAATGCAGGGAGCTTATCTCACACTAACCTTTCTGGGCTGTGCTCACAGGCTGGCTAGCCTGCCGCCAGGGCTCCCCTCTCCATTCCCTATTCCTGTCCCCTTCCGAGGCCTGCATCTCAGTCCCCCCATGAGACTGAGCACCGGATAGGGTGTGTGATTCTACTTGGGCTACTCTGTACTCCAAGCCCCTCTGCTAGAAGGGAATGAATGTGCAGGGACCTAGCTTCTCAGCCCCATCCCCACCGCCCTGGGGCCCACAGGTGGGGAGGCAGCCCCAGCTGGTCCCCAGTGACACAGTGAGTGGCTCCCGCCTTCCCAGGCCCAGCCACTACCCACAGCTCCTAGGCAGGCATGGCTCGAGCTGTACTCAAAGACCAGACTGTAAGAACACCTACCCCCCAGTGCTCAGGCTCCTCCAGTCGTCACCCCTCTCTCGTAAAAACACTCTACCTTTTTGCCTGGAGGGTTTCCCCAGGTGTGGGGAAGGAGGTGGAACAAACTCTAAAGTCCACATAGGAAGATCAAAACCTCCTTCCAGACACCGAGTAAGGAGAACTTATGCTGGAAAGAAACCCAGACTCCAGAGAGACACAGAAGAAGGAGAAGGGACCAGGGATTTGGGAAACGCACAAGGCTTCTCCCCCAGAGCTCAGCAAGCAGACTGGGAAGGCAGGTAGTGCTGTCTCCTGGGGCCAGTGTGCACCCACAAGGACTGGCAGAGTGGCCCCAGAAGATCAGGTCTTAGAAAGATGGCTATGGGGCGCCTGGGTGGCTTAAGTGATTAAGCATCTGCCTTCAGCTCAGGTCATGATCTCAAGGTCCTGAGATGGAGCCCCAGGTCGGGGATCCCTGCTCAATGGAGAGCTTCCTTCTCCCTCTGCCTCTCACCCCACTCATGCTCTCTCTCTCTCGCTCTCTCTCTCTCTGTGTGTCAAATAAATAAATAAATAAATAATATTTTTAAAAATTAATAAACATTTTTTTAAAGAAAGAAAGATGGCTATGATGCAGAGGGGCAGCAGAGGACTGGGGCCCCCTGAGATGTGGAGCTCCACTAGGTGTTACCTGCATCCTGGAATGGGAATGCTTTCCCCAAGGGCTCTCTCGAGATCCTCAAATCCCTTCTTTTGATTATTTATTTCTCTGTGAGATTCTCTAAGTTCCAGGGGCCCCAAAAGTCCCTGCACCCGGGGGATGGGCACATCACCTAAGTAAGAAGAAAAGATGATGGAGCCAACAGGGCTGGGTTTGAGTCTTAGGTCTGCCATTTCCTTCTCGAAAGTCACCTCAAGTCAGCATCTCAGTTACCCAAAGTGTAAAATGGGACTGACGTAGGCCTGGTCCCCAAGGTTCTTGTGAAGACCCGACCCTCTTTTCCATACAGTCGAAGGCACACAGTGAGCGCTCGATTAATGGTGGGACATTCACATCGTAGCTTGCCGTCCCCTGTGCATCGTCACTCACCAACCCTGGGAGGAATCCGTTCCAATTCCAGGGGAAAGCAAGACCCAGAGCCGTAGAATGATTTGCCTCAAGTCCTAGAATTTCAGGGACTGCGTCTTCCCAGCTTGACCTTTGCAGGTTCAGTGAAATGACTGCCCTGCATCACGCCCTAAGACCATGTAAGGCTATGGGGCCTGAAGGCAAAGCTTTCCACCTCCTCTGCCCCGACCACTGCCTCCCCTTCTCTGTCTTGGGGCTACACCTGCTCCCGAGCGCCATCCAGGCCAGAGGCCCAGCGCAGGGAGAGAAGGAGCTGCACGGAGGAATGTTCTTGTCTCCCTCTCTCCCTGGGCCCCAGAGCGGGGGGAAGGCACAGGCCAGGGCTCTGTCAGCAGCCCCCGGCCGAGATGGATGCGGAACCTGGGCGGATGGTGTCGGCAACACTTGGTGAGATTCATTTTCCCCGCTTCTCGGGGAGAAAAATGTGGCCTCGGCGTCATCCATCTGCTCTGCAGCCAAGTGGTAAACAGGCGAGCCTCTCAGAGAACAGCCTGGAGCGGGGCCCAAGCTCTCCAGTTCCCGGGGGGCCAGGAGGCTGCCGGCACCCAGACTCCTTCCGGGGTGCCCCAGCTATCGCCCCACGGGGAGGGAGCCTTGGTGGAGTCACACACACCCTGGAGAAGCGAAAGTTAGGATGGACCGTGAGCCAACCTCATGACCTCCCCCCCCCCACCCCCCCATGGATCTGCTCCTGAAGCCCTGCTTTTGCCTGTGCTGTCCCCTGCCTGGGGCAGTTCTCTCGGCCTCCACCTCTGGATCCTGCCTAGAGCCAGTCACCTCCTCCAAGGAGCCTTCCCAGATCCCCCCAGCTTTATTTCCCACTGCTCTGAGTATGTATCTTACAAGTCATTTGGCTTTAAAGAGCAGAATCCTTTTTATGGTGCTTCTGCTTCCCGGAGTCGAATCATTTCCAAACTTCGTTCCTCTCGCCTTCCCCTGTAGTGAGTCATCTGCATTCCAGGGCCGTTGAGGACTGGGCTACAACATGCGTAAAACCATAGTTCACCATTTCCCTCCCTCTCGTCAGGCTGTCAGATGCTCTTGTCAAGAATCTCATGCTTCAGGGAAAGGCAAGTAGACACCTTGGGTGGAGTCGGATGCTTCCCTCTTGGGCCCTCCCCACCCCCATCACTTCTTCCTGTGCAACCTTCCTGGAAGACTTGTCAGCAATCCCACATCTGTTCTCCCATAAGCATCAAAGTGCTTTCATGCCCACCCTCCTATCTTCCAGCCTTGTTTGCTATAAAGGGTTACTATTCTATTTCCCATTTCACAGACCACAAAACTGAGGCCAACACACAGTCTTGCCTAGAGTGGCCCGAAGCCAAAGCAAGGAGTATGTGTGCCGGATATGTGGATATGTGTGGACCCTCAGAAACAATCCCTTTCCACATTTTCAAAGTCCCCAGCACCAGCAGGAGGTCCGCCCCTCCCTACTTTGTCACTGCCAGGGGTCAGGGACCATGTCAATGCTCTTTCTCTGTCCTCTCACCTCCTGGTTCTCACTGGGACCACCACAACACCCTCCTACCTGGCCTCCAGTGCAGCCGGTGGCCTACTTGCCTCAGTGAGGCTGCCCTGTGTCCCCTACCCCTACCCCTCACTGGTGTCTTTTGGGAAGTGCAGAGATAGGCTGCCCCAGGTGAGGGGTCCTTGCTTTCAATCTGCCTCCTGGAGCACCAGGGCCCCTGCCACCCCTAGGAACCTCTGGGGAAGCAGACAAGGCAGCTCCTACATACACCACACATAACAGGCCCTGCTGGAACCGCCTGGTCTCACCCCAGCCTCTTACCCCCACCCCCCAGCACTAATGCCCTGTGTGGTTCACAAGAAGAAAGGCCATGCAGGGAGGGCCAGGAGACCGGGATTCTCTCACTCCGTACCTCTCTTTAGCAGAGATCATGGGGAGGTGAAGATAAACAAAACCCAGGCCAGCCCCCAGGACCCACACTCTTGCCATGGGACACTGGACAAGCTCCTCTCCCCATCTGTCTTTTTTTTTTTTTAAGATTTTATTTATTTATTCATGAGAGACACACAGAGAGAGGCAGAGACACAGGCAGAGGGAGAAGCGGGCTCCATGCAAGGAGTCCGATGTGGGACTCGATCCTAGGTCTCCAGGATCAGGCCCTGACCCAAAAGCAGATGGTCAACCTCTTAGCCACCCAGGCGTCCCTCTCCTCAACTATTAAGCAAGAGGACAGAATCTTAACTTGGGGTGAGGAGTAAGAACCCTTTAGAGAAGCCAGTGAAAACCATGAACGGAAAAAAAAAAAAAAAGCCATGAACGTAGCCCCCACCACTTTTTTTTTTTTAATTTTTTTTTAATGTTTTTTCCCCACCACTTTTCTAAAACAAATTCCTATTTGTTCGAAATTTCACCTGCTACTCAGTGGGGGTGGTGGACCCTTGAGGACCCTCCCATGGACTCCTCCTTAAAACTCCGTGGAGGCCACTTCAGAAGCCCTTGAAGGATGGTTCCTAAGGACTCTTCCTCAGCTCTCTGAGATGGTCTGCTTCTTCATGCTCAGGTGGAGGCAGTCCCTCCCTGTCCCCTGGTGGCAAGCCCCAGGAAAGGCGAGTAGAGGGGGCCTTTCTCCTCTCATCCCTCACGGGGGGGTGTTAGTGGAGCTGGCATGGCCATTACTCACTGAGCCAATCTCTCATTCCAACACTGGCCTAACCCCACCCCCTCCACGGAAGAACAAAATTAAAAGAGATTTGTCCTCAGCAGTGACAGCTCATCTCTCTCACGCCAGCAGCGAGAACTTTCCTGTGCTGGCAGCTCTGTGGGGATTGCCCCATGAGCCTGGGCAGGTGGCCCAGGAGCCCACCCACTTGGCCTTGATCCCAGGGCTCATCGCAGCCCCTCCCAGTTCAGAGCCTTCCCCTCCACTCCAGCCCTCTCCTCCCCTCCCACTTTTAGCCCAGGAACATTTTAAATCGATTCAATTTAAAACTTCAGAAGCAATCCCTTCACACATTTTTAAAGTTCTCGGCTCCAGCATTAGGCCCTCATCTCTCATTTGTTCACGCGTTCATTCAACAAGTATTCTAATTTGTCACCCTTTGCCCAAGACTTCCCCTCCCTGTAAGCTGAATTATGGTGTCCTCCTTGGAAGTCTCAGAGCTAGTGCTTCCTTGAGGCTTCTGCCCTCAAAGTGAGGACCCAAGCTGCTAGCCTCTCTGTCCCTCCCACTGGGCAGTGAGCTGCTTGAGGGCACAGACCCTTTGGATTCATCTTTGCAACCCCCACCTGTGCCTGACATAGAGCACATGACCACTGTACTGGCTGTGGGGCCACATGTGCCTGGTACCATGAAGGCCCAAAGGGGCTGACCGAAAACGATGCATCTAGTAGAGGAGACAAGTGTGCAATCAGACAAAATGCTGCTGTGACCAGTGCTGCAATAAGGGTGGGCAGACCCCACCCCAACACTTGGCCCTTTAGCTACTCACCCCACATCTCTGTCCACATTGGCACACCCTCTGGAGCTGAATCAGGCTTCCCCAGGTAGGCAAGGTGCCCTCCTCACCAACTTCCCTTGTCTATGACACTGGGGCTCGAACGGACAGAGCTTAGTACCAGTTCTGCTCATTGAGAGGAGAGCGGAGAATTGTGAGAAATTCCATCATGGCTCTTGTAAGGGATGGGGAGTAGCTGATGGAAGCAGGAAAGGAAAAGAAGCATTCTCTTGATCAGCCCTAACCACTTGCTTACTTTGGCCTCACTAATGAGAGAACAAATGCATAGAACAAATTCACTGCAGAAAATACCGGAGGCCCTTAGAATTTAATTTGGAGGATCTGCTTTGGGGAACATCCCTAAGATCTCCTTCTCTAAGGGGCTTGCAACCATAGCAGAAGTCTGGCCTGAATCTGGACTCACATGAGGTCTCAGCTCAAGGGGCCCCAAGGAGAAGAACCACTCACACCCAGACAAGAACCTGCCCCCGGTCAACAAACTATCTTAAAGCACCAGATAGCAAATAATTCAGGCTTGCTGGTGACACAGTGTGTCCTCTCTCTTGCCCCTGAAAAAAATGGCACCAGACAACACCCTGAGCAAATGGGAGTGACTGTGGTACAAGACAACTTTATTTATAAAACCAGGAAGCTGTCTGCCGGAACTCAAATATCACACACACACACACACACACACACACACACACACACACACACGCACACACACACCCCTTAAAGAACCCAGGGCACCTCCTGTCACTCAGGAATATTACACTCAGGGCCGGCATCATATAACCCATAATCCTAAACATCCACCCTCATGATTGCCCAGTGGGGGCCCCAGAGACATGCATCTCCACATGCACATTGTTTGCTCCAGGTTTGCAAAATAAAAAGCAACAGTCAGATATCCGAGAAGCTTTCTGGGACCTGCTGCTGCTGCCATCACGCTCTGCTTGATGGAATGGGGAACATGGAAAGCATAGAGCAGCAGAAGCCCTTAGGTAACCAGGAAAATGAATTAATTAGCTTTTCAAATATCCTTGCTCTTCAATAGCATGAATGCAATAGATTCTTGAAAAACAAATATCGCTTCCAACTGTCCTTTTCTAGCTATCTGACTGCTCCAATTAATGGTTCTGGAAGTACTCACAATCATCAAGTTATTACCGGTACATAGTATTTGCTACAGTTGACACAGCAGCTAAGGAACATTCCGTTACTTTGAACAATTCATATTAATTATATGGCATAAATGCAGGTCTAGATGATACCGATTCATTACATTAACAAAAAAAAATGAAGAGTTAAGGCTATTTCCTTATAAATTTTTTAATTTTTTATAAAAATATTTAATGATAAATATCTTTCCCAAAAAATTAAAACAAAGTTTCCACCTTATGTAAATAATTTTTATTTACATTTTTGATATTCATTAATTCTAATATATAATTACAACATGTAATCATATCTCTTGATGTTAATCATTTTGAATGCTTTGTTAAAAACGTGAACAAGGGGATCCCTGGGTGGCTCAGTGGTTTAGTGCCTGCCTTCGGCCCAGGGCGTGATCCTGGAGACCCGGGATCAAGTCCCACATTGGGCTTCCTGCATGGAGCCTGCTTCTCCCTCTGCCTGTGTCTCTGCTTCTCTGTGTGTGTGTGTCTCTCATGAATAAATAAATAAAATCTTGAAATAAAAAATAAAAACGTGAACAAAATTTAAGTTTTGAATTTTTCTCTATCAGTTGAACTGAAGTGTTTAAAGAAAATATATTCAAATTTTGTACACTTTGAAAAAGATTGCATATGATTTTTTCATCCTTTAGCTGACCTTTCCTTTACAGTAGTCACTCTCTGTATAATAATAATCGAACGCTTGAAATGTGATCAGTTTTTTTAATATTTTATTTATTTATTTATTTATTTATTTATTTATTTATTTAAGAGAGAGAGAACAAGAGAGAGAAACAGACTCCTTGCCTTGGTGGGGCTCAATCTCAGGACCTGGAGATCACAACCTGAGCTGAAGGGAAATGCTTAACCCACTGAGCCAGGCACACCTGAAATGTGATGAGTTTGAATTGAGATGTACTGCAAGGGTAAAATACATACCAAATTCCACAGAGAAACTTAGTAAGGAAAAAACCACAAAATATGTCAATAATTTTATATTGATTTCTTGTTGAAATAAAATTTTGGATACCTTGGATTGAGTAATGTATATTATCAAAATTAATTTCACCTGTTTATTTTCACTTTTAAAAATGTGGCTCCTGGAAGATTGTGAACGTGACTCACATCTGTGGCTCATGTTATTTCTATTGGACAAGGTTGCCTTAGATCATTCCTGCAAATAGAACACGAATTACATAAAAATCCTGATTGTAACAACAAAATTGGTGATTTTGCTGACACGATGGCAAGAAAAAATAAATTTTGTGGAGTAAATATGTGACAGTTTAAGCATTGTGCACAGCTATTTTTGTCATTTTTTAATCCTGAGTTGTTCTAAATTTCTCCTGATTCTGATGTTATTGGATTTTCTGTTACTGTGTTTGAGGTAAAATTTACATATGGTGCAACGCCCTCATTTTAAGTATTCAGTTGGATGAGTCTGGATCGGTGTATACTCCAATTCTCCCAACCCTCCATGTAGATATAAGACAACCCCAGACCCCAGACAGGTCCCTGGCATTCCTTCTCCCTGAAACCCACCTCCCAAGAAGCAATTGATTTTCTGACTTCTATCTTTCCCAAAAAATCACCACAGATGCATTTTGCCTGTTCTTGACCCTGATATGAACAGAATCCTGTGTCATCTTTTGTGTCTGGCTTCTTCGGCATGTTTTTATTTCATTACTCATCCAGACGGCAATCCACCAACAGGATTCCAGGACATGCACAGTCGTCATTAAATTGTTTGGTATTTACCACCATAGCCTTATACATTCTTTGCAATTTTGTCATTACAAGGATACATTGCCAGTCTGATGGCTGTCTCAGTGACACTTAGGTATTTAGATGTGTGGTGTGTGGGCCTCCATGGTTCCCACGGTTGCCCAGGGCCCCACAGATGGTAGGCATGGGTGGGCTGAGAAGGGAGAGAAGGGAGGCCAGGGCTGCAGGAGAGCCTCCACCCGGTAGCTCAGGAGAGTGGCTGGGTGGTGTGACTCAGCCCTGAGGGAAGGATCCTCCAGCTGTCTGAGAGCCAGCGGGGAAGTCCTGTTCAAAGGAGGCAGGGGTGGAGAGCTCAGGGTGGGTGGGAGCGCGATGAAGTGAGGGGCAGAGCCAGAGGTCCTGGGTGCTAGGCTCAAACAGGACTACTCATTGGACTGACAAAGATTTATTGAGCACCTATTGTGTGCCTGCAGTGTGCCAAGTCTGGGAAGGAAAGGAAAAAAAAGACGTGCCCTCTACCCTTGCATGGAGCTTACAGATTGTTGAGAGAGACAGATCTTAATCAAATAGTCACAGACACAAGGGATAAAACCTGTAGATCCAGCCCAAACTTTCTGGACAGACGCTCAAGCCTTACCGCTGCTGCCCCCTCTGCCACAGCAGCCCTTCTGGTTCTTCCTTCTGCCTGAAGACATCCCTACCTGTTCAGCCAGGCTGGGCTCCAAATGCCTCCCCTCTCTGAGAAAGCTTCCCTGCTGTCCCCATCTGAAGTTTGGGTCCTTCCCCTGACTTCCTGGGCACCCTTCCTCTCCCTTCTGTTATCTCCTGCATCGCGTTAGGTGGGGATCATTTGTCACTGCACCTGTACCTCCCCCCACTGAGAGTTCTCTGGTGGGGGGAGGGGCAGGAGACAGAGGAGGACTGAGCTTGAGCATTTGAGTCCCCCGGTTCCACCGCCTACGTGTGATGACTTTGTCCAGGTGAATGAGGGTCTCTGCACCTGTTTTCTGGTCTATACAGTGGAAACAAGGACAGTTTGGGGGAGGATTAATGATGTTTACAGGTACATGTAGACTCCTGAGTAAATAATGTTCACCCACCCTCCATCCCTCCCACCTTTGTTTGGGAGGCCAGGACTGCCTCAGAAGAGGAGTTGACCATCCTCGCCTGGCCTTAGAGCCTCTGCATAGCTCTGCAGAGTGGACAGGCAGCTAGAACAGGGAGTGAGGGGGATAGAGGCAGGCTGGAGGCTCAGGGCCCCTGAGTTCCCTGTCCACCCCCCACCCCCACACCCCAAGGGACTGGGTAAATTGGTTCCCATCTGTAATGTAGCAAAGGGTAGGGAAGAGGCGGCTTCTCTCAGCAGCATCCAGGCTTGGAATCAGCTGCCAGGAGGGACCCTGTGTGGTGGCAGGACAGGCCCAGGGCAGCTGGGATCCAAGTGGCCACTGCCAGGAGTGGACTCAGGATGCTGGAGCACTGCCCAATGCCGCTTCCCAAATCCCATCTTCTCCCCATTCCCAGGGTGTGGTGGCCACATTGCCAACAAACCTGGCAGCCCCTGGTCCCTCCATTTCCAGAGCAGCCTGGGAGCCTGGGACTCTGCCAAGCTAGTTGCCAGCGGGGTGAAGTGCCCCTGCCTGGGCCCTGACACTACAGCCCCTCTCCGTCTCATCACCAAGCTCGAGGATCTAAAATTTCATTATAAGCTCTTCTGGAGCGAAGCCCCGGCCAGGCCCCCAGGGACAGCCCCCTGCTCCAGACAGAAGAGTGGGGTCCTGAGCTTCAGCTCACTTCTCCATTTACTGACTCATTCTTGGTCCTGGGCTTGGGCATGGCTCCTCCAAGGGCCCATTTTCTCATCTGTCAAACGGAAAGAATCCACTCTGTCCTCCCTACCTCCCGCAACCCTGTAGTTATAAAATGAGTTTGTGCAAGTCCAGTGGATCGACTTGCGTTGGTGTGACCTTAACCAAGTGGCTGCCTTCCTCTGTGCTTCAGTTCATATGAGGCAGCACTAGGAAAGAAGCTGGTAAGTGTCTGGCTCCTCCCTGCCCCATCCCCATCTCAGGGAGAAAAGTGAGAGCATCTCCGAGCTGGAGCTGCCTGGGATGAGCATCAGGTTTTCTTTCCCTGCCCTTCAAGAAAGCCAAGGATTGATTCTCACACACGCTCCCATCTCCATCCATCCTTGGACATGTCCAGGAGGTACTCCCCCTGTCCTGGAGAAAGTCCAGAGGGCTCCTGCCCTGAGAGATAAGTCCCCAACCAGATGCCAGCTCTCCTACCAGCAGCCAGCCTTAGCTGGGCTGGTCCCCTCCCTCCCAAGCTAATTATCGCTGTCTCTGGCAGCTCCTCTTGGCAGCTCCAACCTCCACACCTTGCCCCGCTGGGCCTCTCCTCCTATCAGGCCTTCCCTGTTGCTCCACTTCTGCCATTTATTTCCAAAATCACTGCCTCCAACGGGGACTCACCATGAGCCTGCTGAGGTCCAGGCACTGGACCATGCGCAGGGGGCCACGAGTAAATGAGACCCAGGCTGGCTCAGTGGGGCGTAAGAACACAACCAGCCCCACTGACCTGAGGGCCATGTGCCATCTTACAGGTGTATAGTAACAGCTCACAGGTTCCAGGGGCAGGACTGGGGGATTTACAAGCATGATCCCCCCAAAACATCCCCACACTGTGAGGTGGGTGCCATTACTGCAATGAAACGGTCCCATTCTCAGGCACAGGAACACTGAGGCTCAGCAAGGCTGTCCCCGCTCGAGGTAGCACATCTAAGTGGCAGAGCCAGAGCTGAGACCCAGTCTGCCTGACCTCAAGTCCCTGTCCTTTACCTACGACCTCATGACCCAATGCAGCTGAGGGACCAGGAGCTGATGATGCCTGGGAGAGTCTACAACGCTAAAGAGAGATGACTTTCTGACAAGGATGGGTCTCGCCAGAGAATAAGACTGTCAGGAAGACAAGGAAGAGAAGCATTGCAAGCAAAGGGAACAGCATGGATGAAGGCCCAGAGGCGTGGAAGCGGGTGGCGGGTGTGGGGAACAGCGCGTTCCTGAGTACCGCCAGACCCACAGAGAAGTCCGAATTGCTGGGGCCCTGCAGATCTCATGTCACCCTGTCAACCAGAGGAAGGCTCCACCCACCAAGGCCAGGCAGCCAGGGCTGAGTGTGGGAACTCAGCCCCCAATTTGCTTCCTCATCAAACCACCTCCGGGCTTTTCTCCCTCTCTCCTGAGAACTTTCCCTCCTGGCCTCCTGTCCCCACCACAGCTTCTCCTCCTCTCTCCACGTCCTCCCAGACCTGGCCCTCCCTTTGCTGCTCTCCCTCCCAACGCCCCCAGGGTGCTTTGTCCATAACACAGAGGGCACCTCCAGGGCTGAGGTCGTGGGCAGGCATCATTTTACTATTCCGTGTGGAGTGCTCAGGCCACAGACTGCTCACCGGCAGGTAGAACGTAGGTCTCTGATGGGCCCTCCGCTCAGCCTGCTTCCAGGTTGTGCACAGGTGTGCTGCGCACAGCACCTGCAGGTGATGCCCGCCCACCGGAGTGAGCCAGCCAAGTGCAGGGAGGCTGCCCAATGCACACACGAAAATGCATGCGGGGCCCTTCTCATCTCTTTCCCTGGACCCCTGCCCTGATGTCATTCACATCCCAAGCGATAATAATGCAAATAATTCTTGCCCATAGAAATGCAAATTGCTTTCTGAGGCATGCAATTGATTGTTGTTCTGTGGATACTGACTACATTTGCCAGTTTTGCATCTATTTATAAATTCATTCCAGCATACCTTATTTGACTATATATGAGAGGTACTTTGAATTCTCCTTTGAACAGGTTGAACATCTCCTGGGGTCCCTCCCTAATTAATGAGTTAAATACAATCTTGACACATGTTCACTTTATTTCTGTATGAGAGTCAGGATAGCACTTTTTCAAAATAAGTTATCCTTTAATACTCCCAGGATGTCTGGCAATTTCTCATCTGGAAACTGGGAGGGTGGGAGTTAGGGGCAGGGTGCACCCCAGTTGTCCATCGGTTCCGGTACTGCTCCCAGCTACTTGCTCCCTTGCCATGGGGCCTGACCAAGGAGGTGGGGACCTTCTAGTGATCTCTCTTAACAGCTGTTCCACTAATGTTTTTGCTAACAGAAACATGGAAAGACATCCTTGTTCCCTCCTGAGGGGAGGCTCCAGCCCCACATTCTGAGCAGAAAGGGTCCTCCATCTTTCTAGTCATGCCCAGGCTTCTCAGAACGGGGCTCTGGAAAGCAGAGTTCAGGATCTTTTTGCTGGGCTCCTCAGTCATTCACACAGCATTAACTGTGCACCTGCTATGTGCTCTGAGAGCTGAGCCGACCAGGAGGGCTCCCCCTTTGGGTCTCCCTCAACTTCCCTAGGCCTCAGTCCTGCTGTCACTCCTGTTCCAACTGGCCCTGGCATCAGGTAGGGCCTTAAGGAACCAGAGAGACCCTATGTTCCCACTCCCATACCTCCAAGCAAGCCTGGCCAAAAATCCTCCTGTGGGAAGCAGGGCTCTCCACACTCCAGGGCAGCTGGCCTGCCTCAGTGGCTACAGCTTCCCCTGGGAAGACTTTCTTATCATGAGGCCTCCTTCCCCAGACTGGAAACTAGCACCTTTCCCCACCAAAGTTCCTGGGTCTTTAGAGCTCCCCAGTGTGGTTCAGTGGAAACTGTATCAGGCAGCACATCAGATAGAACAAGGTTGGAGCTCCAGCTCCTCCACAAATGACCCCCTGTGTGACCTTAGGCCAGGGTCCTCACCTGTCTGCTTTCCCACATGGAGGACAGGGACCATAATAGCTCTCACCCCACAAGGTTGTGAGCAGTAAATAGGACCATGCAAAAATAATGCCTTTAGCCCCGTGCCCAGCACACACTCAACTCTAAATAAATGCTGGCTGGTATTAGCGTGCTTATTAATTATTAATCCACCCCCTATAAAAGGCTAAGTGAGGTCCAAGAGTTGTTAATTCCATCCTATAAACTGGCAAATTGAGATCCAGGTGATAAGGAGATGCAAAATGTCTCTAAATGTAAGTTCAAGTTCAAAGTCAGAAAACCAGACTCAGGGCCCCCCACACTCCTGATTTGAAGTCCCCTCATCAATTCCCCAGGGGCAGAGAAAGGCTGGGACCATCTAATGAGAAGATCAGGCCAAACAATGAGGATGACCACAGAGGCCCAGCTACCAAAATCCCAGGAGTCCTGTGCCCAGTTTGCCGTGTCCACCTCGGTGTCACAAAGGAGCCATGCAGGTAATGCGCTGTGCCCCATGCTGGCTTGGAACTCCAGGTACCCCTGCCGGGGAGCATGGGGGGCATGAAGTTCCTCCACCTGGGGCCTCTGCTCCAGATGCTCTACACCATTCCCACCCCATCTCCTCTGGGCTGTAGCAGCCACGGGGAGCAGCACCTGGGCCTCCTGGGATGCAGGTGATCTGAAAGCCCCCGTGGAGGCTCATCAAAGAGCTTTTTGGTGGATCCCGCTGCAAGTCCGCAGATGGATGGATGGATGAACAGGAATGTAGGCAGAGATCTTCCCAGGAGACCAAAGTTCCGGCTTTCCCTCTTTCTAGTCATAGCAGATGCGCGACAGGGATAAAGGGAACTGCCAGAGGAGGGGTGTGGGAGGAAGCAGGTCAATGTCCGTGAGGCAGGGGCGGGGGGGGGGGGGGGGCATGGATGGGACACATCCTACTGCAGGCCAGGCATTGTGCTGGTAACAACAGGCGAGCCTCAGGTGGCACCTACTCCTTACCAGGCAGGGGTCCCGATGCTCTCCGCATGCTATGCTATTTCATTTAGCGCCCCCACCACCATGGGAGGCGAGTGCTCTGATTATCCCCATTTCACACACTAGGGAACTGTGGCTCAGAGAGGTTAAGTAACTTGCATAATACCACACAGCTAAGAAGATGGGTAATATGACTTAGGACCCAGGATTTTTAGTGATTCCCCCACCCTGAGTTTGGGCTTTCGTCATCATGTCATATTGCCAACAATCCTGAGATGTATTATCACCAAACCATGTTCTAGAGGGAGAAACCAGGCTTCTAAGGGCCAAGTGACAAGCCCAGGGTACAAGGCTAGTGACGTATTAATCAGCACTGGGGCCCAGGCTGTCCCCACTCTCCAGAGGCCACTGTTTTCTGGGATACCACATACACCTGTACAGATGAAGGCTATGTCGTCCTCCTCAGACCAGGCCTTCCCAGAAGCAGGGGCTTGACGAGCTCTACTTCCAGGCCCTCTATACACAGAGTCCCCAGCTGGGAGTGGCTCAGTGTAGAGATGATGCTTCCTCAAGCACAGCTGCCTGAAAGCAGACTAGCGGGTTCCCAGTAGGATTTCCCATCCCAGAAGGTCCACATCAGGCTAGAGGGAAGGACGGGGTGCACTTGGGAGGTTTCGTGGGTAGACAGGAGCCTATTTGGGGCAGACCTTCGGTGGACCTGATCTCAGAGAAATTTCACAAAGCTCTGCCCAGTTCTCAAGAGCTCCCCTGGAATGCTTGACCCTTGGGAACCTCCTAAGCCCTCTTGGAACTCACCCTCTGTCCCAGGGAGTCTGACCCTGAGGACAAGCAAGGGTTGAGGGGTGCCCTGGCTCCCAGTTTTGCCTCTCTCTGGTCCCTTCAGTGTCTGCTAGGTGACCTTTGGGGACAGAAGCTTCTCTTGTGGGCCTTGTTTCTGCAGGGAAACCCGAGGACCCCACCCTCAAAGCACCCCCCCCACCACACACCACACACACACACACACACACACACGGAGCCCTGATATACTGGCCCCAGCAGAGGCAACCAGGCCCAGGACATTCAGGAACCCACTCCACCAGCCACTCGCACTGGCCTAGGAGACCCTTGTAGAGAGCAGCTCACCTCCACTGCCTGCAACCCAGGGTGGATGGCCAGACAGCACACAGGGTACAGTGGGAGGGGGGGAGAGGGAGGAGGGAGAGAGGGACTGACACTCAGACATGAAGGAGAGAGCAATGACAGACAGAGCAGAATGGATGGAGAGATGAAGGCAGGAACAGAGAGAGGAGAGATGGAGACAGAGACATTGGAGAGATAGAAAGAGACAGAGAGGAGAAACAGAGACATTGGAAAGATAGAGAGGTAGAGAGAGAGAGAGGAGAGACAGAGACAGAGATGGAGGAAAGATAGACACTGGAGAGAGAGAGACAGAGAGGCAGAAGAGACAGAAAGAGATGGAGGAGACAGAGATGGAGATGCAGGCTGGCAAAGACAGAAGCAGAGAAGGGAGAGCCAGAGATCCAGCAGGACCTAGAACACAGAGGGGGCAGAGATCTCGAACACAGAGCTGAGGAAGCGAGGCAGCAGGAAGCCGGGTACTAGCCGAGCAGGTTAGAGCTGCGGGGAAGGTGGGCCAGGGGACAGCAGAGGCCAGAAAGCTACTGGAAAAGCAAAGGAAACAGACAACAAAACTAAAAGACAACCTGCGGAATGGGAGAAGATGTTCACAAGTGACCTATCAGATAAAGGGCTAGTAGCCAAGATCTATAAAGAACGTATCAAACTCAACACCCAAGAAACGAACAATCCAGTCATGAAACAGGCAGAAGACCTGAAGAGAAATCTCACAGAGGAAGACATAGACATGGCCAACATGCACATGAGAAAATGCTCCGCATCACTGGCCATCAGGGAAATACAAATCAAAACCACAATGAGATACCACCTCACACCAGTGAGAATGGGGAAAATTAACAAGGCAGGAAACCACAAATGTTGGAGAGGATGTGGAGAAAGGGGAACCCTCCTGCACTGTTGGTGGGAATGTGAACTGGTGCAGCCACTCTGGAAAACCGTGTGGAGGTTCCTCAAAGAGTTAAAAGTAGACCTGCCCTACGACCCAGCAATTGCACTGTTGGGGATTTACCCCAAAGACACAGATGCAGTGAAACGGCAGGACACCTGCACCCCGATGTTTCTAGCAGCAATGTCCACAAGAGCCAAACTGTGGAAGGAGCCTCAGTGTCCATCGAAGGATGAATGGATAAAGAAGATGTGGTCTATGTATACAATGGAATATTCCTCAGCCATTAGAAACGACAAATACCCACCATTTGCTTCGAGGTGGAGGGACCTGGAGGGTATTATGCTGAGTGAAGTAAGTCAGTCGGAGAAGGACAGTCATATGGTTTCACTCACACGTGGAATATAAGAAATAGTGAAAGAGATTATAAGGGAAAGGAGGGGAACTGAGTGGGGAATATTAGAGAGGAAGACAAACTAGGAGAGACTCCTAACTCTGGGAAACAAACAAAGGGTTGCAGAGGGGAGGTGGGTGGGGTGATGGGGTGACCTGGTGGCAGGCAATGAGGAAGGCACTTGATGGGATGAGCATTGAGTGTTATATGTTGACAAACTGAATTTAAATTCAATCTGGGTGTTTAGGGGACTTCTGAGGTGGGGAGGGGAGGCTGGGGGGTGCCCCCCTCACTGGGTGGCAGGGGTGGGGGGAGGCATGGCCAGCAGGGAGTGGAGCCGAGGCGCCCCTGCCCCGCCCCGCCCGCCTGGGCATATGGCTCCTGATTTCCTAAAGGCACGAACGATAACCATTCATCTCTATAAATAATTTTATCCACGAGCCTCCTAAATGGGTTCTCTGTGTCTGTGAAAGCTTTTAAAAACCATTTGCTTGGTAAACATGCAGGCAGCAAACAAAGGCCTCTTCCTCGCAGCGGGAGGGGAGGCTGGGAGCCCAATTAGGCCGAGGGGGTAATTAAAAGGGAGAGTGCGCTCCGCTAGGCCCCTGCCCGCCTCCTTCCCTCCCAGGGCCTGCGAGCCAGCTGAGGCTGCCAGTCTGGCTCCTCACCCCACTCCCCACCATGCTCCTCTCTTCCCAGCAGGGGTGGCCGTGCGCTGGGAGGGGACCCCTCCACTCCCATTCCGTGGGCACCTGGGCCATTGCCCTGCCCTGCGTCAGGCCACCCACACACCCACACGCAGAGGGCATCTTAGTCCTAGCAGAAGCCTGAGCCTGGTATTCCTAACAGCTTTGTCTCCAGCCCCATCCCTCATGCTCTTCCCTGCCCCACAGCCTTTAGACCTGAGGCTTTCTTGGTCACAGCTGTCTAAAACCAGACTGGGGATTGGGCCTCTCGGGATGTTTCTCATCCCTAACTCTAAATCCCAGTGTGTAGTGTCAGGCCCCAGACCTTCCTGGGCCACCCCGAGGTTGACATCCCACTTTGTCAATATCCTAACCTCATCTCATACTAGGAACTGGGTTCGCCCCAAGAAGAACCATCTCGCCCCTCCTCTTGGCTGCTGCTTTTGCATGAACAGAGCCCCGGAGAGCATTTCCTGCCCGGGTACCTATACCTCTCCACCAAAGAATCATTTCTGCGCAGTGTCAGCTGTCTATGTGCTACAGCCCCCAGGCCATTGTCACTCCTGCTGGGCCCTGCTTGGCTCTTGGGACTCCCAAAGCAAGATGTCCCCTTTGTCCCTGTTAAAGGGTCATCTTGTCCAATTCTGGTGTTTGCTCCAATCATCCAAGATCCTTTTGGACTCTGATTCTATCATCCAGACTATTCTCTAGTGCTTTCTGACCTCTGTTCGACCTCTCGTGGCTGGGCTCCTGAGCACCACTGGGGACACTCTGGGTGTTTTGGGGCACAAAGCACCTGCATCTGATCTGCCCTTACTCTGCAGGGGCGATCTGTGTGTGGGCTACTCTGGCTCCCTGAACTGCCTGCTGCCAGCAGGCCTTCCATTCATGCTGCATGTTGTTGCTAGACATGCCAGAGAGCCTCACTGGGGCTTCATAGGACATACCCCCGCATGACCCAACGTGGTCCAGTGGTGCCAAGACACCTCCGGCCAGCCCTCTCTGACACCCGAGCACCCTACCGTTCCCTGACTCTACAAACTTAGAAGCCACCGAGGCTTCAGACAGCAAAGAGGGTCCAGACACCCAGCCCCTACTCCCAGATACAGTTATAATTAAGCAAAAGCCTGTGCCTCCAATGACCAGAGACCTTGGTCTAAGTGACCAGGGGGGGAAGGGTCAGGGATGACAGAGCAGTTTCCCAGTGCTGGCATTCAAGAGCTCTCTGCACACAGGTCATCCAGGAGTGTGGAAGTTATGGGTTCCCGAACTCAACGTGGTCAGAAAAGAGGACCCCAGAACTCCAGCCAGCCTTTCTCTGAGTCCTGTGTCCAGCAGGACAGAGGTGGGGATGCACAGGGTGGAAGTCATTGGATAGAATTCATCCTGTACTGCCTCTGGGAAGACCGAGTCACCTGGTAGCAGACATTCTAATTCAGTGACTCGTATGGTGACTAAGACCGTGAATTTTGTGTTTGAGTGCAGCTCTGCTTCTTAGCCGCTGGCTGACCCCGGGAGAGTTACTTAAACTCTCTGAGCCTCTGTTTTCTGATGTGTGCAATGAGAACACTACCACTTCCTTACAGGGGTCATCTGAGCATCTGTCGAGGGCCCGCAGCATCCCAGGGCCCCCAGAAGGACTGCTTCATTTCAGCCCCATAGAATGGATGCTATAGGTCCAAATCATTTTCAAAAACCATGGAACCAGATGTTTTAAAAGTAACTCAGTGCATCAAATGTTTATTTTATAAAGCCTCCAGGGGTATACCCCATCATCAAATACATTAACTTATCTGCAGTGAGACATGCGATTCCTCACATCAAGGAAAGTAAGTAAACTCTATGTTTACAGCCTCATGTCAATTCAAATCAAGTCTGTCACCAAATGAGCTTCGAAAAACAGCTCGGTTTTCAAGAATTGTTGACTTCCTGAATTCCAGGTAAGGCATGTGGACCTGGCTTACTGTCCCCATTTTATGGATGTGGCAACTGAAGCCAGAAGCCAAGAGAGCTCCATAAACAGATGTGCCCAGGGACACCCAGTGCGTGTGAGCAGGGCCGCACGTGGGAGTGAGGTCTGCCTGCAGCCCGGCCTGAGCCCTTGCATGGCCCTTGCATATTTGGAAATGTCAGGATTCCCCTTCCATCCTGACAGCCTCTGAGGGACAGCCTGGGAGGCCAATGTCTGTGAAGGAGGTGTCTGCCCCAGACCAGGGAGTGACTTTTGCAAGGACACAGGGGTTTGTCCCTGCTGCTCCCCACCTCCCTTCCTAGCTGGCCTCTCTTTGCAGCCCATCCCCCAGGCCTCACTCAGGCCAAGGTCAGAGGTCCACTGCACTTGGTACCCACTGGGGTATGTATGTGCTTGATTGTGAGCCAAAAGCAAGCACGGATAGGGAGGGATTAGGACAGAGTGCCCTACAACCACAGGACTGTGGGTGTGGGACATGGCTTCAAGGTGCTCTGGAAAAACTGCTCCACCCCAGCCCCCACTGCAGCTATTGGGCCTAGGGCATAGGCTTAAGACCTCTTCCTGCCTGCCACCCTGCTCCCAGCCCATGCCACCCCCCAAGCCCACAGGACAGCTCTTCCCCCAGGCACTGCCCTGCAGGGCTCCTGTGTACTCTGCTGTCTCCAGGCTCAGCCACCCCCTCTGCTCAGGCTCCCACCCTGAGCCTGGGGAAGCTTCCTTGATGTAGGAAAAGGTGTTAGGGTTCAAAGCCGACAGCCAAGAAAGAATTCTTGAGACGTCTTTGGTGCAAAAAGACGGTCTTATTAAAGCATGGGGACAGGACCTATGGGCACAAAGAGCTGCACTGGGGTCATGAGGAGGGGCCCATTATAGACTTTGAAGTTGGGAGGGGGTTAGGGAGAGGGAAAGTCTCCAAGGAATTTTGGAAGCAAGCTCTCCAGGACCTTGACAGGGCTAGCTATTATTGGGGTAAGGTCATTTATCACCATCTAATAAAACCTTAGTCATGAGACCCTTCAGATGTATATCACTGGGTTATATGCTTGGGGGGTGGTTGCCAACATGTATCTTGGGCGGTGGGTAGAGATAAAGGAAGTTTCCAAAGGAATTTTTTTAATTATTATTTTATTTATTTATTTATTTGAGAGAGAGAGGGAGAGAGAGAGAGAGAGAGCACAAGCAGGGGGAGTGGCAGAGGGAGAGAGGGAGGGAGAGGGAGAAGGAGAGGGAGAGGCAGAGAGAGAAGCAGGCTCCACACTGAGCAAGACCCTGGGATCATGACATGAGCCAAAGGCAGACACTTAACCTCAACCCACTGTGCCAGCCAGGTGCTCCCCAAAGGAATTTTTATATGTGAAAGTAGACTTTCAGGATCCTGGGGGTCGGGCTAAGATTGCCTTCTGCCCTTAGCAAAATATGAACATCAAGGCAGTTGAGACCCTGGAGGAAAGTCACTCCTGTGACAGACTTTCTGTCTGTTTCAAGGACTTGTCAATGGGCCGTAGGGAGTAAGGACATTTCATAATTTATCTTTCGCCTTTGTTTCCCATGTCATTCTGGACATGATGTGTGTTAAGTTTCCTGTGACTGCTGTAACCAGTTACCACAAATTTGGTGACTTAACCAATAGAGACATAATATTCTACAGTTCTGGGGGTCAGAAGTCTGAAGCAGATGTCACTGAGTTGAAATGAGGTGTCAGTAGGTCTGGAGTCTTTCTGGAGGTACTGAGAAAGAATCTGTTCCCTAGTCTTTCCCAGCTTCTAGGGGACCCTGGAGATCCCCGGCTTGGGGCAGCAAGGGCCAGGGGAGCCCTCCCATTGTATCATTTCAGTCCTGTCTGTGCCATCACCTCCTCCCTGACTCTTCCGCTGTCCCCTTCCAGATTGTAAGATCCTTGTGATTACTCCGGGCCCACCTGGATAATAGGCATGTTCTGCATCTTCGTAAGGTTGGCCAGTTAACAATTCCGTCTGCAAGCTTATTTCCCCTTTGCTTTTAGCTTAATGCATTCACTGTTCTGAGGGTTAGGATGCGGGCATTTTTGGGAGGGCCCTGTCTCCCTACATTCTTCCAGGAGCCACAGAAGCCTGGAACGCAGTGTAATGAGGACAAATGGTCTGGGCTAGTGCCTGAGGAGGCCTGCCACTTAATGCTGGGTGACCCTAGGCAAGTAACTCAACTTCTCTGTGCTTTATTCGTGTCATTCATTCAACACCTATGTGTGGGATACCTACTATATGCAACGACTCTTCCTCTCCTGGACATTATAATCTAGTAGGAGGGAGATGGGAAAGAACCAAATCAACATATAAAAGGTCAGGAGGTGGGGCTAATTGTTATGGAGGCCAATTAGCAGGGAAAGAGGATGAGGACCAAGGGTGGGATAGGGTGCTATTTTAGGAAAAGTGGTCAAGAAAAGCCTCTACGGTGAGGTGACATTTGAGCAAAATGAAGTGAATAGATCAAAACCTATGAATGTCTAGGGGAAGCGTGTTCCAGACAGGCAGAAACAGTAAGCGCAAAGGCCCTGAGGCAGGAATGTGCCTGTGGTGCTCAAAGAGCATGAGGGAGACCAGGAAGGTAGAAGGAAGCAAGTTGTAGGTGAGGACTCTGGAGAGGTAATGGGGGTTGTAGTAAGTAGGGCCTAGCACTTTGGGTTTTATGCCAAATGAGATGGTCAAGTTGAGGGTAATGACTTTGAAGGAATTAATGTTGTGTAAAAACACCCTGCACCAGGTCTAACATATAACAGCAGCTTAATAAACTCAAATCCCTAACCTCCAGGGCAGGACTGTGTCTCCTCAGTGAATCTGGAACCCCCTGAGGCTGGGCTGTGCCCAAGGGGATCACCCCCAGCAGGGCACCTACAGATTACACCCACCCCCGCCCCTGCCCCTGCCCCTGCCCTGGGCTGCAGCCCAGAGCCCAGCGGCCTCCCAACAGCCTCCAATGTCCAGCTCTGGTCCTGTTTGCACAGCATTTCCTCGCAGCCCCCATGGTTCTGTTAGTTTTCATTGCTCCTTTATTAATTGGCTTTTCTGTTCTTGGGATTATTTGATTTGCACTTAATTGCATGATGACAGCAAGTTTGTTTTTGTTCGTTGCTCTCCCAGCAGAGGGGCAGATGCTGGAGAGCAGGAGAGGCTGACTGCTCTGGGCTGTCCAGTGTCCTCTGGGGTAGCCTCTTCTCTCCCACCTGGGGCCTCAGGTTCCCTGCCCAGGGGACAGAGAAGGGAGGCCAGAGGCCAGGGCTGTGGGGGCAGTGGGGCAGGGCCACCCTCGGTGTTTCCAGCCAGAACCTGGTGCTGCAGATCCAGCTAAATGCCTGGTCTTTGAGACGTGCATGAATCCTGAGCCAGCTGCGCCCGCTTGGAGCACTCACTGTCACTCACTCCCAGCAGCCAGCAGCCGGAGAAGGGTCCCTTCATATCCCAGCTGAGGCAACAGAAGCTCCCAGAGTACTTGCCTGGGGCCATAGAGCCAGCCCCTGGTAGGGAAGAAAGCCAGATCCGGGAGATACTAAAGGCCTTACCTCCCTCTCCCTCCTCCCTCCCCCTCCTCCCTGGGTGAGCCCTACTTCAGGAGCTCTCAGACTGGCGGTGACAGGCAGGTAAACCAACATTGGACACTGAAGGTAGAAGACGGCCCTGCCGCAGGGCTGAGGGAAAAAAGTTAAAAAAATAAATAACCTACAGTGTGTTCCTGCTTTCGCTAAATGAAAACTAAACACACACAGACACAGAAAAAATCATTCCTTCAACAGATATTCACGGGAACTTTGTGTGCTGTTTCTCATCTAGCTACTAGGGAATACAGGGTGGAAAAAAAAAAGTAAGTCCCCACCTTTGTTGAACTTACATTCCAGAGAGAGAGATGGACCATAAATGAGTAAATCAGCAGTTGGCAATTTTTATTTCAAAGATGTTATTTATCTATTCATGAGAGACATAGAGAGAGAGGCAGAGACACAGGCAGAGGGAGAAGCAGGCTCCATGTAGGGAGCCTGATACAGGACTCCATCCCTGAACCCTGGGATCATCACCTGAGCCAAAGGCAGACTCTCAACCACTGAGCCACCCTGGTGCCCCAGCAGTTGGTAATTTTAAATAATAATACATGCTGTGACAAAAAAAAAAAAAAAGAAGAAGAAGAAGATAGGGAGCATCACGGGAGCATCACTAGAGAAGACTCCTCCAGGAAGGTAGCATTTGTGGAAACTTAAGTATGAGGAGCTGGTCATGTGACCATTAATGCCAAGATTGTTCCCGGCAGAAAAGACAGCCTGTGCAAAGGCCCTGAGGTGGGACAGAGCTTTTTGTGTTTGGAAGCCAGACAAAAGCCTGCTGTGTGAGTGGTGGGGGAGGGGAGAGTGAGGTCAGAGAGGAAAGCAGAGGCCAGAACTGCAAAGGTTTTCAGCTACAGTACAGAGTTTGGATTTTATGGGAAGGGAAGGATTTTAAGCTATGTATAGAAAAAGATCCGGGGTAACTCCTGTCATGCTCCGAACAGTGGTTATCACTGAGGAGAGAGGGTTGAGGGGGTGAAAGAGGAAGGGATAGGGTATCAGAGACAGCAAGACTAATGTCAGGTTAGGGAGGCATCAGGCTTCAGCCAAAAGTCTGGGGTGGGGGCGGGGTGGGGGTGGGGGGACGCAGTACCCAGACACCAGTGGGCAAGGGCCCTGGACAGGGAGATGAGGAGTAGCTGGAAGCTGGGTCCCGCCCCCAGGGACTCCACCAGCTTAGGGCAGGCAAGGAACCGGTGTCCCGGGACCCAAGCAGAGGGCCAGCTCTGCAGACTGGACGCTCACAGCAGAGAGGAGGAGGAGTTAGGTGAAGAGGTACTGGCCTCCGGGTTCCAGGAACGGGTTCTAGGAATCATTTCTACATGCATTTGTTCATTCAATGAGCACATATTAAACACTTGACAAAGTGTCAGGTGCACTCATGTCGTTGGAGAGGGAAGATCCTCTTGGACCCTATAGCACAGCATTTACAGCAGTGTAGACGTGACCAGCCCTACTCCCTGTGAGAGGAAGGTGGAGGGATAGAAGGGAATTCTGGGTAGAATTCCAGAGGGGCCAGGCACCCATGGGGCCTCTTACATTCCCATCTGACTCCTTCTGAGTCCAAATTCCAAATTCCCAGGAACAGGGCTCTCTGATTGGCTCAGCATGCCCCAATCCAACCAGCTGTGCCAACAAGAGCCAGAGTTCCTTGGATATGAGACTGTCCTGTGTGCGGGTCCTGGGTCGCTAGAATGAGCAATGGGCTTAGAAGCAATGGTTGACATTGGGCTACTTCCTGTTCCTCAAACAGACCCTTATTTGCTGGCCCCTCAGCCTTTACTCATGCCTTCCCTCCACCTGGAACACTTTGCCCACGAATCTTTGTCCTTCGTGCACACCAAGGTTATTTGATTCCTCCAGTCCTCCAACTGGTTACCAAACCTCGTGCTCCAAACACTTGAGATGGCCCCATATGCCACCTTTTGCACCATGGCCACTGCCAAAGATTCACTCCTGGCCTGCCCAGGCTCTCCCCACACACCCTGATTTGGTCCTGCCTGGCCCCAAATTGCACTGGACACAACATCCTTCATGCCAGCCCTCACCCTGACCCCCGCCATGGTCAGGACTGATGCTTGAGCAAATTGAATTGGGGGAAGCCAATGCAAATTCTGAAGACCCAATCAGGCCTGGAAGCTCCTTCACTGGCAAAGACCGTTTGCCAGGCTTTTTCCTCAGCAAAACTTACTCCTTCTCTAGATTGAGAAAATTTCTCACCAGCCCAGCCTCCGAGACACCCCCACCCTAGGACCAGACATATTTAGCCAGCCTCTCCCAGCTGTCCCTCCATGGTTTCCCCCAGTTCCCCACTCTGGGGCTTGTCTCCTCTAAGACCTACCTCCTTCTAACACCTCATCTGGAACTCCCCCACCCCCTTCTGACACCTGCAAAACTTTTCAAATCAGAGATGAAAGACTCCAAAAGCTCGGATGCTGAAGATAATAACCCTGCCCCGCCTCACCCCCTTTGGCAGAGTGGGTTGCACTTGGACTTTCCATTCTAAGCCCCATTAATTTTTTTCCCCTCTCTTCTTTTTCAAACACAGGGTAATTTAAACCCTCTTTTCACAGATGAGAGGCTTTTAACTTTGGCACTAGAACTTGGGTTTGATTTTTTTTTTTTTTTTGATCCTCAGAATAGATTTTTCCCAGCCAGAGAGGAACCCCCTGATCCTCTGGGCCAAGCTGGAGCTCTTACAGAAGCAATTGCTCAGAGCCAGGGAGGAGAGGTGACCCATCCAAGGCCACATGGCATAGGTAGGGTGAGAACCCACATTTTTTGAGGCCCCTTGTGTGGATTTCTCTCTCACCCTCTGCTGCAGATGGTCATCTTTTATAACCTCCAGAAACTATTCACTTAAAGAGAAAAACAGGAGGTACTTGAATGAGCAAGTGTCACCTGAGAGAAAGCAGAAGCCATACATAGAGTGGCACGATTATGAGGCCAGTCCCTGGGTGACCCGCAGCACTAGAACCACGGCTACCTCCAGAGCTTCCTGGGCCCCAAGCAGGGCCTTGGGCTCTGAGAAATAGTGGCTCTGGTGCTTCTGCCTCCCCGACGCCTCGGCTAAGGCCGGGATCCCAGGATCTACCCTTGTTCTGGCTGCTGCCATAACAGAAGCCAAGCTGCACTGAGGGCTTGTTATGTGCCGGGCCCTTTGCATGATCATCATATCTGGCCCTCCCACGACGCCGTGAAGTCGGCACCATTCCACTAAGTCCACTCTACAGATAAAGAAACCATGGCTTAGAGGAACTGAGCAACTTGTTCCAGGTGACACAGCTGGCATATGGTAGATCTAGGACTGCAAGCTCTCTGGCCCCAGAGCCCATGCTCTTCCTAGTACTACCCTCGGATCCCATTTTTTAAAATCCCACAAACTGAGAAGGAGCCAGGTGGAGAGGGTCAGAGTAGGGTTGGGGGATCATTTCATCCACTAAAAAATAACTCTGTCACAAGTGCTAGGTCCGAGCAAGCCAGCAGACAGTTGAGCTCACTTCCAGTCAGAGTGGACCCCAGCCAGCAGCACCCACAGATCAGACTCTCACCTGGGGTCTGGTCTTTCTTCTTACCACACAAATGCCTGCCCTACCTGTATGCACAGCCTAGTTACCCCAAGGCCAAAGCCCCTGGACGCCCCCAGAACAGGGTGTGGCCCTGGGCCACAGGGTCAGTGGCATCCATGTAGACTAGATGGAAACGCACTTCACCAGGAGCACAAAGGTCCCACCCCCATCCCAGAAAGTCCTGGATGAGTGGAGGAGGAAGGGGAGGAGGAGGAGGCTCTTGGTGGTAGCACAGTGAAGCTACTCTCCTGCAGGGCTTGGCTCTTAGGAGGATTGCCCACAGGATTGGAGCTCAGCCAGGGAGAAGCCCACAGTCCTGCACTGGCCACCAGGGACCTGTATGACCCAGGCCCTGTGACAACACCGACCTCATGTCCTACTTCTGGCCTCGCTGCTCACCCTCCCTGGCCGCATGGGCCACCTCACCATTCCTCAGACACCGCAGGCTCAGTTCCGCCTCTGGTCCTTTGCAAGTGCAGCTCCCTCTGCCCGTACACCCTGCAGACATCACATGGTCGGCTCACTTTCTTCTGGTCTTGACTCAAATATCATCTTCTCAGAGAGCACTCCCCCCACCCGCCCCAGCCACACCTGCTAGAATTGCGAGTCTGCCCCACCGTGGCCTAACCCCCCTTTCTTGCCTTTTCTCCTTAACGCCCCCAGACATCTAGTACAATATATTTCTCCCTAATGTATGTATGTGTCTGTTGGTCTGTCCCACATGCACTCTGTGAGGACAGGGATTTTGTCCAGCTTGCTTTATTCCCCAGAGTGTCTCACCGTGCCTGGCACAGGTGTGCACCATCACTGTATCTTTAACCTTCTGAAGGTGGGAGCCAGTGCCACCTGGGCCACAGTCTGGGTCGGCGTTCGGAAGCGATGAGAAGATGTCACATCCAGGCACCTGTAAAACCACCCCACTGCGAGAGCACGTGAGTGAGGGCAGTGGGAGCCAGGCCAGGCCAGGCAGGAAATCTCCGCTGGGTGGTCTCAATTATCAGAGTCATTACAGCCACACACTTCTCCCCACTGCAGCATATGCTTCTATTCAATCAGGAGGGGCCAGAGCAGCACGGAGGGTGTGAGTGGGAGGGAGGGAAATGAGAGAGGGAAAATTTAGAAAAAGATATTCAGAGTCAACAGGCAGCTAGAGACTGACGGGAAACCAGAGGGGGTGAGCGGGAGAGCTGGAGCTGCCTAGAATATCTCGCAATTGCTGGAACGCAGCACCTCATGCTGTTGGAATCCTTGCTGCACGGATCACACGTGTGGATGTGGATGCACCGGTCTCTCCTGCTGCGGGCGGGCTCTTTGAGGGGGGCCGGCGCTGCTCTCACTTTGCCCTCCCGCCGGCCTAGCTGGGGCCTGGCAGGCAGTAGCTGCCGGCAGCCTCTGAGGAGCAGACTTGGTTTGAATTGTGTTTAAGCAGCTGGGCCAGGGCGGGAGTCGGGAGGGGTGTGGGCTCCAACTGCTCTGCGCACCCCTCCCCACCGCCAGCAAGGTGGCAACGGAATGGCTCCCTACCCCCTGGAGACCTCCTTTGGGCACCCATGAAATAGAGAGCTGCACAGCTCTCTCTGGGTGTCTCGAGCTCTAACATTCTGGGGATTTGTAAGGGTTTGGTTCCACACTCCACAATCTACCTCCTGAGGGAGACAGCTGCTCCCTTTCCCCAGAGGGAAACTGAGTAACCACTAAAGAGATGTGGTGTGTCTCCCCCACCCCTCCCAGCTGCCTACACCCTCTTTCTCCTGGTTGTGTACACCAGCTCTCTGGACCCCATTCTTTGCTTTATGGGGGGTCGCCGTCCACTCCATCCCACATGACCTCACTCGGGCCTGGGGCACCCCACCAGCTCTGCAGTCTCACCCCCTTCTCTCTCACTGTCACACCTCCCCCAGAGAGGCCATACCACTGCACAGCTCTGATCACCCCTCCTGCAGATCCTTCGATGATTCCCCACTGCCTCTGGGATGAGGCACAGGCCCTCACGGAGCTTTCACGGCCCTCCACGACTTAGTACACCTGCCTTTCCCAGCCTCAGCTCCCTCTTTCTGAGTCCAAATTCCAAATTCCAATTCCCTCTTTCATCCTCTGTTCTCCAGACCCTGTGCTATCCCCCCTCCGTGCTTTCGCTGACACTAGTCTCTCTCCTCAAGTGCCCTCCCATCCTGGTCACAACCACTCATCTTCCAGTGACCCGACCAGAAACCCTCCTCCCTCTCTCCATCAGACCTTCCCTGTCTCTCCCCACAGTTGGAACATTTGACCCAGCCCTGCCTTGGGCCCCTTGTCTGCCGTCGTCATGGCCATTATGGGAGGAGCATGACGGAACGATTTCTGACTGACCTTTGCAGGCTCCATGCACCAAATGGTGACCTACGCACTCCAGGGACCCCAAACGCTTGGTAGAATGGGATACCAGGGACCTAGCCCAGGGCTGAAGTCACCGCCAACACCGCAGGTCACATCCTGTTCCATCTAGGCTCCAGCTCTTAGGTGCCTTGACCGATTTTTGCCCCACAGTGATCCTGTGAGGCAGGTACTGTTACTACCCCTGACTTACAGATGAGAACATGAGGCTCAGGGGACCGCCCAAGGCCACAGAGCTGGGAGCAAAGCCGGGATTAGAGCCCAGAGGGTCCAGCAGCCTAGTGCACGTTCTTAGCAGCTGTACCTCCTTCAGGCCCTCCCCAAGCGCCTCGCCTGATCTAGCCCAGCTCCTCCACCCTCCCAGCCCTGCCTCTTCTCCATCAGGAGCCCAGGGAACCCGGCCTTGTCCAGGGTTGGGCAGGGCAGGGCTGGTTTCTTGGAGTCACACCTGTAATAGACAGTGGAGGGCAGAGCAGTTTGGATTATTGATTACAGACCCTGACCCCAGAAGAGGAGAGCAGAAGGCCTGCACAGAGCAGGAAGGTAAAAGGGTGCCCCTCACATCTGAATGAAATGAAAAATCATCATTGTCAGGTTGGGTTGTTGGTTGGGTTTTTTTTTGTTTGTTTCTTTTTTCAGTACAAAGCTCTAGGTATTTAGAAACATCTGAGTGATGGGCTGGCTGGTTCTGCTTTTCGTCCAGATGTTCAGCGTTCCCCAGGTTCAGCCTGGCAGTGGTTGCTGTAGAGACAGGTTCAAGTTGAGGAGGCCAGGGGATGATGGTGAGGGAGAAGCCGTGGCAGTTGCGCCTCATGGAACCTTCTGCCCCTTGGCTCACTCTGTGTTCACCACCTGCCCCCTCGGCTGGGAAAATTTGTTCTCCGTAACCCCCGCACACAGTCTCCAGGTTGCACGGAGCTAAGAGACATTGATGTTTATACAACATCTTCCGCTGGGAATCAGCGGGCCCGGCACAGAATTAGCTGGCGTCTTATGCTCCTGGATTATGCAGGTAGAGACTTTGATTGAATCTGGCAACCAGATTTATGAATCAGTCGATATTTATTGCAGGGAACAATCCATCTTCTTGTCTGGTATGTACACACAGAGCCCCACTCGGGGCACACCCGAGGCCTTGGTGCTAGATGTTGGAGTGGTCCCCGTGAACACATCTGAGGGAGGGGACAATGGAGAGGGGGCTGACACCAATCAGAAGGGAGACGAGATATAATGTGGGAAGCGTAACTGGGCAGGGGTGGCGGGGGGTGGCTACCATATCCATCCTGTGTTTGTCCAGGTCTGCCCTTCTCAACCCTCTCCCAATCCCCCCTACACCCTCTGACAACAAGTCAACTGACTGTTGCATTATTTGAAGCCAAACAGGATGTAGAACTGTGATAGAATGCATTCCAAAGTAAACGGAATGTGTGTGTGTGTGTGTGTGTGTGTGTGTGTCCTAATTACGCTTGCCTTCCTTCCTTGCCCACTCGCCCAATCTTTATTTATTTTTTTTTAATTTTTATTTATTTATGATAGAGAGAGAGAGAGAGAGAGGCAGAGACACAGGCAGAGGGAGAAGCAGGCTCCATGCACCGGGAGCCCGATGTGGGACTCGATCCGGGGTCTCCAGGATCGCGCCCTGGGCCAAAGGCAGGCGCCAAACTGCTGCGCCACCCAGGGATCCCTCGCCCAATCTTTAAAGAAAATAGCAGCCTGAGCTCCCACGGTCAGTCTTGGGACGGACCAATCACAGAGCTGAGGGTGTAACTCCGCTGCTGAATGGCCAGGGAAAAGGCTGCTCAGGGTTCTCTCATTTTCGTACCTGCATTGAATGGCTAAACTGCTGCTGCCTGGGGTGGAACACCAGCCCCAAAGTTAAGGCAGAGGGGAACCCGAGTATCAATCCACCCAAAGGCGTTCAGCAATGTTTGAGTCCCAGGAGGGATGAGCTTCTTAGCCTAATTGGAAGGCTAGGAGTAAGGGGCAGGATTCCAGATGGGTGGGAAGGAAGAAAAGAGGACATTCTCTCCAAATCACCTTCTGCTGCCCCTTTCTCAGCTCTAACCCTGCCTTCTGCCCCAAACACTCACTCCTCTGTCCCTGTCTGCCAGGGTGACCCCCCTTTGGGAACTGTGCCAGCAGCCCACCCCGTCAGACCCTTCCCCAGGTAGAGTTTCTTGCAGGAAATACGAGGCACTAGGAGCACTGAGAAGGGACAACAGAAATATTTGAAGAAGCTTAATAGCTCCCCACAAATTACAGACCAGAGGCTCCCCAGCAGGAAAGTGAGAGATGCCTTGGCCGTTCTGTGTTTCACCAGCTTCCACACCACGGATCATGGAAGCTATTGAAGCAGTTGTGGAGGAGCTGAGGGGGAAGGGCTGAGTTGGGGATCAGGACCTGACACCTTCCCCATCCATTCACAAGGCCTGGGCCTGAGCTTGGGCAGGGGGCTGCTTTCTTGCCTTACAGAGATAGTGGGTCCCTGGGAGGCAGGGGCAAGGCAGCCGGAGAGGCAAAAGCAGCAGCTCAGAAACTAACCTCACAGATGGTACAGATGAGAAATGGGCTGGCCCAGCCCACCAGATGGGAGGAAAATGAGAAGCACCCAGAGGAGATAAAAGACAACTGCCCCCACCCAAGGGCCAGGGCACTCTTAACTAGCTCTCAACCTCTGGTCAATTACTTCACCCCCGAGAGCCCTATCAGACTTCCCCTGAGCTAGTCAAACAGGACAACACCCACAAACGGCTGGAATCTTCGTGGCTCCAAAGGACAGAATCACAACCCATGGGTAAATTTATAGGCAGTCAGGCTTCCATGCAGTATGTAGAAGAAGCTTTCTGTATTCAAAGTGTCCAGTAATGGAAGCAGTTAAGATAGTGATCGAGCACAATTCAAGCATTCAAGCACGGTTTGGATGACCATCTGTTGTAGAATATAATTTCTGGACACTTTCATGCACTGGATGAGAATTTTGGCATAATCTGTTGGCTGCCTCCAACTCTTTATGATTCTATGATTCATTCATTTAGCAAATGTTTATTGGTTATCCGCTAGACCCAGCTTTGTCCCTAATGTGCTATGTGACTACCACTTTCCTCTCTAAAGCCAGTTTCTATACATAAAGTGAGGGTGTTGGGCCAGTGGACCTCTAAGGGCTCTTCCAGCCCTGACAGGCTGCCTTATTCTAAATCGAATTACAAGGAACTACAAAAGCCCACTCTGCTCCCCTGAGGCTCCTTTCTCCCGCTTCTTCCTGCACTCACCATAACTTAGCAGAGTTGGGACAAAATGAACTTCCCTGGCCTGGGATGCTCTGCGAAACAGATGGCCCTGTTGCCATGGAGACCAGGGGGATATTTGTCCTGGGGGGCTGGGATTGGGGGGTGGTGCATATCAGGCAGGGGTGATTTACTCCTGCAATAGCCCAGCCTGGAATCTACATGAATGTTAAACAGGAGTGGCTCTAGGCGTTCGCTCAGCCAGACAAATCAGAAACCACTTAAGATGAAAAGACCTAGACCATCTCTTCCCAGGGATGCCTGCTAAGCCCCCTCTCTGGCCCAGGAGATTTGACTCCATCTTCCCATGGGCAAAGCTGGAGGAACACAGAGCCTGTCCTGAAGGATGAGGGTATAGGCAGTTCAGGAAAGGACCCTCTGGGGACTGAGGGGGGCTGACTTCTTGGGCTTGTTAGGAAAAAAAAGAATTCTGGCAATCAGCCCTGTGCAACCATGAGTGAGCTGCCTGCCCCAGGAGGGAGTGAGCTCCCCACCCCTGGAAGCATTCAAACTGGGCTGGGAAGATCCTTTGTCAGAGATGATCAGAACAACTTCCACATCAAGGAGGAGATCCTAAAGGTGACTCTTATAATTCTGAGAGTTCGTGAGAGCAGAGGCAGTGGGATGGGATGGTTAGGAGCATGTACCATTTGGAACTGGTGGACCTGGGCTCAGGTCCCAGCTCTGCATCTTACTTGCTGTGTGACCTTGAGCAAGTTAACTTTCTCTGAACGTCTATTTCCTCACCTGTGAAATGTGAGTCATACTACCAGCTTCATAGGATTTTTTTGGAGAAAGGATTAAAGTAAAACAAGGCATCTAAAGTGCTTAGAATAATATATTGCATATATTAAGTACCCAATAAGTGGCAGTTATCATTATTAGTCTGTAATGAGTAAACCTACGCAGGAATGAGAGCTCCCCAGCTGTCGGATTGGACTTTGTCAAGGTGCCTGGCTCCCGATCTACCATTCACTTGTGATCGTGGGCAGATTTCTTGGAGCATAGTCTGACACACACAACGTTACATTAGTTTTAAGTGTATGACATGGTGATTCAACATCTCTATACATTATGCTGTGCTTACCACACGTGTAGCTACATCTGACATACTTCTTAAAAGGAAAAAAAAATCTGTGCCTCAGTTTCCTCATCTGTAAAATGAAGCTAATAATAGTCCTTATTATCTCACAGGATTATTGAGAGGGTTGAATTTACAAATCGTGTAAAGGGTTTAGAATAGAACCTAGCACAAAACAAGTATCCGGTAGCTGTGTGCTCACGTCATTGTCACCCAGCATCCCTGTCCCCAGCTTCAGCTCTAGGTCACCTTGCCAATGACTGGTTCTTCTTAGGACTTATTCAAAGATCCAGGGTTTCTGTTTGGGATTTTGTTCTTGTTGTTGCTGTTGGGAGGGTGAGAACATTTAAATTTTACTGTTAGCAAATTTCAGTTATACAACATTGTGTTATCAACTGTAGTCACCATGTAATACATTAGATCCTCAGATCTTATTGATCTTATAACTGAAAGTTTGGTCCTCTTACCAACTTCTTTCTATCTCCCCCACTTCTCAGTCCCTGCCAACCACCTATTTACTCTTTATTTCTATGGGTTTGACTTTTTTTTTAGATTCCACATATGAGTGATAGCAAAGAGTATTTGTCTTTCTCTGTTTGGTTTCTTTCACTTACCATAATGCCCTATGTGAGGTGATAGATGTGTTATTTAACTTAGTGGGGGGAATCCCTTCACAACCTATATGCGTATTGCTTACACTTTAAATATCTTACAGTTTTGTCAATTATACATCAATAAAGCTGGGGTGGTAGGGAAAGACAAGACTTAATAAACGCTGGTGAGGATGTGGAGAAAATGAAACCTTTGTACACTCTTGGTGGGAATGTAAATTGGTGCAGCCACTATGGAAAATGGGGTGGAGCGTCCTCACAAAATTAAGACTACCATATGATCCAGCAATCCTACTTCTGAGTATCCAACCAAAGGAAATGAAATCAGAATTTTGAAGAGATATTTGTACTCCCATGATCACTGCAGCATTATTCACAGTTAGCAAGACATGGAAATAACCTAAGTGTCCACATATGGGTGAGTGGATAAGGAAGATATGGTATACACACACACACACACACACACACACACACACACACTAGAATATTACTCAGCCTTAAAAAAAGAATAAAATCTTATCATTTGTGGCAACATAGATAGAATTGGAGAACACTATCCTAAGTTAAATAAGTCAGACAGAAAAAATAAATAAATAAAAATAAATAAATAAATAAAGAAGTCAGACAGAGAAAGACAAATACTGTATGATATCACTTACACATGGAATTTTAAAAAGCCAAACCGGTAGAAACAGATTGTAGCATGATGGTTACCAGGGGCTGGGAGGTGGGGAAATGGGGAGATGTCGGTCAATGGCCTCAAACTTTCAGTTACAAGGAGAGCAAGCTCTGGATACCTGATATACAGCATGGTGACAACTGTATTATAGACTTGAAAGTTGCAAAAAGAATAGATCTTAAATGTTCTTGCCATAAAAAAGGAAATGGTAATAATGTAAGGTGATGGAGGTGTTTACTAACCCTACTACAGTGATCATTTTACAATATATATCAGTATCAGATCATCATGTTATACATCTTAAACTTGCACAATATTATATGTAGATTAAATCTTAGTAAAGCTGAGGGGGTGGTGGGGAAACATAGATCAAGTGAGTGAATGAGCCAGGTATGAGATAAACAGGAAACCCTCATCAACAAGAAACATTTGTGAGAACCTGCTGCGTTTGGTGCCCTGTGCTAGCTGATAGGATGCAGAGCAGCTGCCTTTGCAGGGCTCATACTGAGTGTAAGCAACCAACACCTTCAGGAAGAAATGATCAAAGGGTCATGATATCCCTGATGGTATAACAAGCCAGGCTTCCTGGAAGAGGTGAAAGTTGCATGAGGCATAAAAGAAGGGTGGAAATTTGGCAAGTATCCAGAAATGGGGGTGGGGCTGGGGATGGAACATTCTGGAAAGGGGATCCATGAGAGCAAAGACCCAGGGTAGGAGTGCATGGCCTCTTGGGAAGACAGTGAAGGACACACAATGACAGGTGCCAGGGTTTCTCTACAGGGCATTTTTTGGTGAGGTCTCAACCTACCAGCGATAATGCTATGGACTCAAAATGCCTGGGGGCACTCACCTGGGCCTGAGTGAGCTGCCTGTAGACATCTCCCTTTGCGAAACCAACATTAGGACTCTCTTGTGGTTCTCATTACGATTGCAAGACACCCTGCAGCAACAGCCATCAGGAAACTAAAAAAAATAAATAAATAAAAGGATTATTACTTACAAGACCTGGAAAGTAATTACACAGCACACCCAGGGTCACACAACGAGGTCACAGGTGGAGAGAGAGCCTGTCTGGATGGGGGTTCTGTTTTTATTGGGGTCAACGTTGGAGGTCGAGGGTTTCTCAGGCTCACTTGTTATTGGTGAATTTAAAATATACAGGTGGGAAAAAATAAATAAATAAAATATACAGGTGGGAATTTAAAGCACAGAGAAGAGAAAAGACAACTGGCCCAAATAGTTATCAAAATCAGTCATGATCTCTAAAACAAAGAAGCCCCAGTTGGAGGAGTTCATCTGGCTCTTTACCCAGCCTGTGGCCAGTAAATGTTTATTCCAGATAGTGAGATCGCAGTCTTTGAAGTGCATGCCTTGGTTATCAAAGCCAGCCCTTGAATTACAAGAAAGAAAGAAGAAAAAATTGTCAGGGCTTATACCACAGGAATCTTTGCCTGAAGCTGGCAAGAGAAGAGAATTAGGAGACGAGGTTCAAGTTTGCCAGGGAAGGCAGAGGTCTGGGTCCACTTCCTCCTAGTACTTGAGTGACCTTGAGCAAGTATGGTTCTAAGAGTCAGTTTTCTCATCCTTACTAAGAGGCTAATACATGCCCCTAAAAAGTAACAATAAGCTAACATTTATACAGCACCTGGAAGGCAGTGGCACTCAATCAATGGGAGCTATGGTTTGTCCTTTGAGGGATGAAGAGTAAGGGCAGCTTTTTCCTGATATATATTCTTTTAATTCCAGTATAGTTACCATACAGTGGTATATTAGTTTCAGGTGTACAATATAGTGATTCCATAAATATAATGACTTCCATAAATTACTCAGTGCTCATCACAATAACTGTACTCTTAATCCCTTTCACCTATTTCACCCATCCCCCCACCTCACTCCCCTCTGGCCACCATTTGTTTGTTCTCTGTCGTTGAGAGTCTGTTTCTTGGTTTGTCTCCTTTTTCCTCTGTTCTTTTGTTTCTTAAAGTTCACATATAAGTGATATCTATGGTATTTATATTTCTCTGACTGACTTAGCATTATATCCTGTAGATCCATCCATGTTGTTCAAATGGCAAGATTTCATTCTTTTTTATAGCTAATATTCCAGTGTGTGTGTGTGTGTGTGTGTGTGTGTGTGTGTACATCACATCTTCCTCATCCATTTATCTATCAAAGGACATTTGGGATGCTTCCATAATTTGGCTATTGTAGATAATGCTTCAATAAACAGAAGGGTGCACATATCTTTTCAAATTATTGTTTTCATATTCCTTCTACCCAGTAGTAGAATTACTGGATCATATGGTAAACTGTTTTTAATTTTTGAGGAGCCTCCATACTGTTTTCCACAGTGGCTGCACCAGTTTGCATTCCCACCAAAAGTGCATGAGGGTTCCTTTTCCTCCACATCCTTGCCAACACTTATTTTTTCTTGTGTTTTGGATTTTAGCCATTCTGACAGATATGAGGTGATATCTCATTGTGATTTTGATTTGCATTTCCCTGATGATGAGTGATGTTGAGCATCTTTTTGTATGTCTGTTGGCCATCTGTCTGCCTTCTTTGGAGAAATGTCTGTTAATGTCTTCTGCTCATTTTTAATTGGATCATTTGGTTATTTGGTGTTGAGTATTGGGATACTAACACTTTATCAGATATGTCATTTACAAATATCTTCTCCCAATCAGTAAGTTGTCTTGTTTTGTTGACTGTTTCCTTTGCTGAACAGAAGCTTTTTATTTTGATGTAGTTCCATTATCCCTAATATGTTTTAAGGAAATTAATGGTGGTAAGGAGAATGGATTGGAGTGGGGTAAGAGGAAAGTCTAAGAGCTAGATTTCAAGACAGTGGTTCATGGGGATCCCTGGGTAGCTCAGCGGTTTGGTACCTGCCTTTAGCCCAGGGCGCGATCCTGGAGTCCCGGGATCGAGTCCCGCGTCAGGCTCCCAGCATGGAGCCTGCTTCTCCCTCCTCCTGTATCTCTGCCTCTCTTTCTCTCTGTCTATCATAAATAAATTAATAATTAAAAAAAAGACAGTGGTTCATGAGTAATGTAATGCTGCTTCAAAATTTAGTGGCAACAACAGAGACTGATGGGAAGAAAAAGAAAAGGACCTAGCAGAGCAAGAGTTGGTAAATAATAAAGAGAAAAGACTCAGCAGTGATGTCACAGTTTTAAGAAAGGGGGGTACTAAGAAAATGGCAAAAGTGATGGGGAAAGGGTGAGTGGTTCCATATTGGAAACCCTGATCTTCAAAAAATGCAAATATTCTATATTCGGTCAACAATCATATGTTGAGCCTACAGTATGTCAGTCACTAGGAATATAAATATAAACAGACATGGTTTCTGCCCCAGGGACTTTATGGTATCAGTGCGGGAAACAAAGACATCAACAAATGCACGCAATGAAATATAACAGATGCTTTTATCCACAGTATCAGTCCAAGGAGACCACAAAACAAGGAGGTGATTGATTTCATCAGACTGAAGTGAAAGAAGGAAGTTACTCAAGAACTATGTAAATATTCTCCAGGAAGACTGTGGGGGAAGACATGCTCCATATGGAGAGAAAGCATGAAGAAAATACCAGTGAGTGAAACATGACATGTTTTAGACTTGTGAGTCACTCTGATACTTGGAACTGTCAGATCCAGAGCTGAGGCTGGAGATGCCTAAAGACACCATGGCATGATCAGCAGTGTGGGCCATAATATGGAAAGAGGGAAAAATCAAGAAGAATGTTGTGTTGGGGGTGTTTGAACCCTAATGGGAGTTCAGGACATGGGTTTCCTGTCAGAGGAGAGTTCGAACAGGAAGAATCAAGACAATTCTTCCTTTAAGGTAGGAAGGAAGGAAGAAAGAGAAGATAAAGGCATGTTGAAGTAGAGAGTGGGAAACTGACTGGCCTAGGAGCTTCACCCTTGACTTCCAGAAAAGTCAGAGGCAAGAGCATTAGTTAAAACCAAAAAGTAGGGAGTAGGATAGGGGTCCATAGGTTGACAAAGGAAAAAAAGAGCAAAATGACTAATATCAGGCACGAAAGAGGGACTATTACTACATTTCCCACAGATATTAGAAGGGTAATAAGAACATTATGAACAACTTAGACAAATTGGACACATTCCTTGAAAAATACAAGTTACTAAAACTGACACAAGATAAAATAGAAAAATTTAAGTAGCCTTTATCTATCAAATAAAGTTAATTTGTTATAAAAAAAAAACCTTCCCACGGGCAAAATTCCATAACTGGATGGTTTCACTATGAATTTGATCAGAAATTTAAGGAAGAAATAATATCAATTCTATACAAACTCAGAAAATGGAGAAAAATGAACATTCCCAACTTGTTTTATGATGCTAGATTGACCCTGATACTAAAACCTGACAAAAATATTACAAAAAGAAAAAAAAAAGACAAGTCAATATGCCTCATGAACATAATTTCTTAACAGATTATTAGCAAATAAAACCAGCAATACACAAAAATATATGTCATGACCAGGTAGGTTTATCCTAGGAATGTAGGATTATTTGAACAAACTCGTTAATGTAATACACTACATTAACAGCATAAAGAAGCAAAATGAATGTTTTTGTACGATCCAAAACCTGTTTATCATTTTTTAAAGTCTGAGCCAAGTAGAAAGAGAAGGCATTTCAGATAAAGTACCTCCATGAAAAACCTACAGCTAACACCATATTTAGTATAATTTAATACACATTTCCTCTAAGATGAGAAACAAAGCAAGGATGTCCACTCTCACTACATTTATTTAATATTCTAGTGGAGGTTTTGGCCAAGGCAATAAAGCAAGATAAAGAGTAAAAAGCACAAGGATCAGAAAGGAAGAATTAAAATTTTATGCACAGATGATGTGATTTTTAATCTCAACTAACCTACGAAATAGCAACTGGAATGAATAAAGGAATTTAACAAAGTCACGAGATAAAAAAGCAATACTCACAAATCAATTGTATTCCAATATACTAGCAGCAAAGCATTGGAAAAAGACATTTTTTTAATATTTTCATTTACAATAAGGCCAAAAAGCATAGATACTTAGGAATAGATTCAACAAAAGATATATAAGAACTATGTACTAAAAACTGCTTTAAAAATACTGAGATAAGGAAGACTTAAATAAATGTTTTTGTATGGGAAGACTCAATATTGTTCAAATGTCAATTTTCTCGAATTTGATCTACAGGTGCAACACGATCCAAACCCCATTTTCCAGCAGACTTCATTTGTAAAAATTGATAGGTTTATCCTAAAAATTTTATGGAAATGCAAAGGACCTAGGATATTCAAGGCATCTTGATAAAGAAAAACAAAGGACTTAACACTACCTAACTTCAAGACTTGCTATAAAGCTGGTATACCATCTTCAAGACAGGATGGTAGTGTAAAGGGATACATATAGTTCAATGAAACAAAATAAAGAGCCCTGAAATAGACCCACGTGTAATATGATTATTTGATTTTCAATGAGGAGCCAAAGCGACTTAGATAAAGCAGTCTTTTCAAAAGATGTGGTTGGCACAACTGGCTATCAATATGGAGAAACATGAACACTGATCCCTGTCTCACAAAATACACAAAATTTAATTTGAGATGAATGATAGATCTAAACATAAAAGCTAAAACTATAAAGCTTCTAGAATAAAACATAGGAGAATATCTTCATGATTTGCAAATGGGCGAAAGTTTCTTAGGCAGGAGGTAGAAAATAATCACCATCAAAGAAAGAATCATAATTTAGGTTTTATAAAAATTAAAAACTTCTCATCAAAAACCTAGTTGAGAAAATGATGGTGTGCAGTGACTGCGCACAGTGGCCTCCTCAGTAGTGTATGCAGCCAGTTGCTCAGAGAGGTTGTCCTAAGGTACCTTGGGACCATAATTTCCAGTGGACACGCATGTCGGACCTCATGATGTCCCCAGTCTAGGCTCCAGAAAAACTCATAACAGCCTTGGGGTGAGAGCAGGAAGGAGTGGTCAGGATTTCCTGGTATTCAAGGTGCCTTTGGAAACTTCAGGGCACAGTGGCCATGGTCCACACTGGCCAAGTCATCATGTCCATCTGCACCAGCTACAGAACAAGAAGCATGTGATTTAAGCCCTTCACAAGGCCAAGTTCAAGTTCCCTGGTGGCCAAATGACCCACATCTCCAAGAAGTGGGGCTTTACCAAGTTTAATACGGATGAATTTGAAAACATGGCACCTGAAAAAGTAGTTTATCCTGGATGGCTATGGGGTCAAATACATCCCTAATTGTGGGCCCTTTGGACAAATGCTAAGCCCTGCACTCCTGAGAGCTTCTACACTGCTCCTCCTTATTCACGCCCACCAATAAATCCTACTTCCTATCGAAGAAAGAAAATGGATAACAAGTCAGAGTAGGAGGAAATACTTGCAAAAACATGTTCATTAGAAGAATTATATCAAGTATATATAAGGAACTAAAACACAATAAATACACAAACAACTTGATAAAGAAAAGGGCAAAATATTTGAACAGACACTTCAAAATAAGGTGGATATACTAAGTGTATGCCTGTCCTATGACCAGCAATTCCACTTATAGGTAATTACCCAAAAGAAAATAAAACATACATCCACAAAAATGCTTGTACAAGAATATCCATGGAAGCTTCATTCATAGCAGCCTCTAACTGGAAACAACCCCACATAATGGGGGGAAATGGATAAACGAATTGTAACCACTATTCAGTGACACATAAGGAACAGAGTACTGACACATGCGACAAAATGGATGGATCCCGAAAACATGATGAGTACACAATATTTGGTTCCGTTTACATGAAATTCTGGAAAGGTTTTTTTTTTTTTAAGGCAAACTGAATGTTTCTGCAAGATGAAACAATGATTGACTAGAAAGGGGCATGAACAGACTTCCTGTGTGATAGGAATGTTCCATATCTTAATCGGGATTTGAGTTACACATGTGTAAGCATTTGTCAAATCTTCTGGAAGAATATACTTATAATCTGTATATTTTACCATTTCACTGATACAAATTTCACACCCCCTGACACACACACACAAAGAATCACAAGCAAATACTGAATTCTGCTTAATGAGTGAAGATATTGATGGTCTGCATCTTACTTTAAAATATACCAAAAGCAAGATGTTTTGAAGGGTACATATAGAGATAGATCTTTGAAGGAGACAGAGCAAAATGTTCACATTTGTAGAATCTACATGCGGAGTACCCAATTATGAATACTCAACAATTCTTTTCATTTTTAAAATTTCATAATAAACCTTTGGGGAAAAGGGAGTCAAAGAGGGGATGCAAAGCTGGTCAAGAATGGAAAAAAACTCATAACAGCCTTGGGGTGAGAGCAGGAAGAAGTGGTCAGTATTTCCTGGGTGAAATAAGGGTTCAGCTGGGGTTCTACAGCTCTTATGTGTCAGAAAGCCAGTCAACATGAGTCCCAGCAGTTCTGTCAACAGTCCAGCCAGCCTAATCACAACTATCCAATAGGACATCTGAGGGACAGCATGGTGCCATCATATCTCCCATTGAGAGTATCATCTCCATAGGACCAGAGGCTCCCCAGTACAGGGACTAGATATCCCCTATCAGACTAAGTGCTTACTTTAAATAGATCCTAGGTCTTCCTCATCATACCAGGAGCTTCAATAGGCTAGAAATTATGTCTTTTCCATCAGCTTAGGAACTCTCTTAGGATGGGGACTAACTCTACCATCAGAAGGCCTCCTTGGATGTATCTGCCAATTTGATAGGGTCTTTTCAGAGGGCTGCCAGTGGTTTCCTATATTATCATGATTCCCAATTGGGTTGTGCAGGCTGAGTGCACTCAGCAGAGAGTGAGGGAGGAGTGATTGACAGTATCCAAGTAGGAACGCTCTAACTTCAATCATCCCAGAAGCCAGCACTCACATTTAGTCAGGGAAAAGCAACATTAATTCAGTGTAGTGATTGAGACTTTACACGCCCTAAAGTGAAGAAATTCTAACTTGAGGTTCCCCCAGCAACTGTAACTGGGCAACGTCACCCCCAGGCATTGGCAGCAGGTCACAGCGCTCAACAGCTTATTGGGCAGGTGGAAGCACATCCGCCTTCACACACCTGGGCTCACAGGAACTGAGGGTGGGGTGTGCCCAGATATCTAGAGAAAGGAAGATGGTACTGAGGCCCCAAGGAAGAACAAACAGGAAAAGAGATAGGGGGAAGAGCCAAAGTGTTTTCTCTGCTTCTCTTTTATAGAAGACTCCATGAGACAACTAGTACATCTCCCCCATATCTCATTTTCTCTCTTTCTATCTCTCTCTCTTACTCTCAGTCTCTCTCTCTCACATCCCCCTTCCACACCGTGCATCTCGTGAATACACAGATACACAGCTTAAAGTGTGATTCATGTTCTCAAGGGTAAGTTCCCTAGCAATTGATGACACATTTGCAAGGGTTACATGATTGGATCCTAGACATTTGGCTAAGAAATGGAACAAACTTGGTTATTGGATCTTGTATACAAGATCTATTCAACTCTCATCCTTCAAGTCACTTTCTCCCAGAGCCTCCTCCACACTCTGGCCCCTATAAGTTTGATTAACTTCCAGATTTTCTTTAGGACTCAGTTTCTAATGTGATAATACAGCTTGTTTTTATTATTCTGGGTGAGATAGAAAGAGAGCCATTAAAGTAGGCCATGAGAACTAATCCCCCATTTTCTATGTCAGAGTTTTTCAAAGTGTCATCCTGTGTTGCTTCCAGCAATAGGAAACTAAATAACCTAAAAGGTCCTTCACTACAAAACTAGCTCCTGCAAAAACAGACTTAAATTCATTTCTAGGGTCAACATAAGTAAGAGAAATATGTAATGGTCTCGTCCATCCCCCCAAAATTTACTGAAACTAGGCCAGCAAGGCAACTCAAAAGACAGGTGTTGGAACAAGACAAGGATACAAGGATACTTACTTTCACCACTGCTATTTAACTGGTGGAGCAATTAGACAAGAAAAATAAATAAAAAACATCCATGTTGGAAAGCATGATGTAAAACTACCTCTGTTTATAGATAACATGATCCCATATATATAAATCCCAAATAACTCACAAGAAAGCTCTAGAACTAGCAATTCAGCAAAGTGGTAGGGTATAAGATCAGTTGTTTCTATACACCTGAAATATAGGAAAGGAATCCAAAAATGGCCAAAAGAAATTAAAGACCTAACTAAATGGACTCTTAAGGGAGCAAAATTTACCACCCCAAAATGTATATCTTTGGCATGGGGATTATTTTGAGCTGATTATTTTTTAAAAAATAGAAGACTCAAGAAGTTTTTCTTTGTTGGCTCCCTTCTAACTGCCTGAAAGGAATTTAGACAGAGGAGCTGTTCCAGGAAGGGAGTTATCACCATAGATGACTACTGTATAATATGAACTAGGTGTGGTAGACAGGAAGGAACCTGACAAAGTCATGTTAAAATTCCTCTGTGTCCCATTGTTTCTGCACTACCCAGCAAATATTTGCTTACCAAACATTTACTCCTTTTCACCCTCCTGTGAGTTGTCTTCCTTCTCTTTGAAGTTCCAGACCTAAACACCCTTCTTAGCTTAGATGGCATATAAGTCTCAATTACCTGACTGCCTGGAGGTATCATATTCTTACAGAGCTCCTGTAGGTGCATGATTAAACTTTATTTTCTCATGTAATCTGTCTCATGTCAATTTAATTCTTAGATCAGCCATAAGAACCACAAAGGGAAGTGGAAAATTTTCCCTCCCCAACAAAACACATGCCATGTTCATAGGTAGGAAGACCATATTGTTAAGATGCCTATACTAACTGATGCAATGAAATCCTTATCAAAAACCAATAGCCTTTTTTTCTGAAATGGAGAAGCCAATTGTCAAATTCATGTGGAGTTATAAGGGGACCCTGAGCAGCCGAAACAATCTTGATAAATAATAACAAAGTCAGAGAACTCATATTGCCCCAGTATCAAAACTTACTACAAAGCCACAGAAAGCAAGAGTATGGTACTGGCATCAAAAGGTATTATCAAAAAATTGAAAAGACAACCCACAGAACGAGAGAAATTACTTGCAAATCATTTGGCCTCAGATATTGGAATATCCCACTAGAGTGTAAGCTGCCTAAAAGCGGGTATGTTTATATGTTTTGTTTACTGCTGAATCCCCAACTTCTACAATGAAACTAGCACATAGTAGGCACTAAATATACTTGATGGATAGTCAGACATAAAAATAAAATGAATATGTATAAAATGTTTTAAAGGAAACTTGTATATTAAGATCTTTTAGGACCCTTGCCCAAGGTCACACAGCTAAAAAGTGGCAGAGTCCAGGACTCAGTCCAGGCGTGTCTGACACCAAAGCTGAGTCCTTAACCTCTGTGTTATTTTACTGCTTCCCCAGTAACCCAAGATAAACCAAGGTTTGGTTTTTGAGGGGAGACAGCAGAGTGGAAGTTTTCAGGCCATATCCAACTTGAGTTGTTTCTTAGTTAGGACTCCATCTGGACTCCTTCTCAACACCTACTTGCCTTTCGAAGAAAACATTTCCCAGGAAATGGGCACCCCATGTCTTTCCGTACATGTGAATAGAGTGGGAGGAAGGGAGGGAGAGTTGTTGAGGGTTTTTTTTTTTTTTTTTTTTGGAAACTGTCCGGGGGATGTGGTGCTGCTACTGGTGGTGGCAACTGCTACAATCAGAGCTGTTTCGAAGCAAAGAACTAATTTACTGCATGAATGACTTTAGCTCAAAAGAAGAAATAAGGACGATCAGGAGTCCTAAGGGAGCAGAATAATAGGGTAATTTACACGGGGAGATGAGGGAGATGGGAGAAACATGCAGGGTAATTCTTCTATATAATCTTTATTTTATATTTTTGCCCTTTTTCCTTTTGCCTCTCTGGGGACAAAGCCTCAGCTCAGAGATGCTTCCTGGCCATCCCTGGGGTTGATATCTGAAAAAAAAAAAAAAATGAAAGGGCAAGGGAGAGGAGGCTTCTCAGGCTGAGGAAGAGAAGGTCAAAAGGTGGTTTCATGGTTGTTCTCTAAAGCCAGCTTCTACTGGAAGGATGGTCTGTGGGAGATTCCCATTAAGCCTTGTGATTGGTGAGGGATTACAAAAAGGATAGTCTCAGATGTCTAGCTGAGTGCTGTGTACAAAGAAGCTGTTATCTGTACCATCAGCTTGGGCTGGCCCCAAGCTAAGAGCTCACTATTACCCCTGTTATAGACTGAATGTATGTGTCCCCCCTAAATTCATATGTTGAAATCCTAACTTCCAGTGTAATGGTATTAGGAGGTGAGGCCTTCGGGATGTGATTAAGTCTATGGTAGAACCATCATGAATGAGATTAGTGCTCTTATAAAGGAGATGCTAGAGATCTCTCCCATCTCTTTCCACCATGTGAGGACATAAGAAGTGGGCAGTCTGCAACACAGAAGGGGATTCTTACCAGAACCCAACCAGGTTGGCATTCTGATCTCAAACATTCAACCTCCAAAACTGTGAGAAATAAGCTTCTACTGTTTATGAGTCACCCTGATCTATGGTAATTTATTGTAGTATCCCAATTTGACTGAGACCACCTCATATTCTTATTTTCCAGCACAGAGAAGATCAGAGCTGACAGGACTCTTGGATAGCATTTGGTCCAAGACACACATAATCTACACCAAGGAAACCACTAAGGCTTCAGTTGCAGATCTTACGTCAGTGCATATAAGCTATATAACCTTGGCCAGACCCTTAGAGCCTTGGGCTTTCTCACATGTAAAGTCAAGATAGTCATCTTCTTCACTGACATTTGTGAGGATCAAATGAGATGGCGTCTGACAAAGCACTTTGTAAACTGCAAAGTACCATATGAAGATGAGGTATTGCTATTATTTGTCAATGAAGGAAACTGAGTCGCAGGTAAAGTGACATTGCAAAGTAAATGCGGATAAGAGCTTGAACATAAGTCACTCTCCAAAGACAATGTGGTGTAGTGATTGACAGTATAGACTTTGGAGCAGGCTGCTTGGTCTGCCATTTGCCACCTGTGGGACATTGAGTAAGTTAGTTAATATCCCTATGCTTCAATTCCCCATTTGTCAAATAGGGATAATAATAGTAGTGACCTCTGACCTCATAGAGTTGTGTAACTATATGTATTAATATATGTGAAGAATATAGAACATTGCCTGCAAATGGTATTTAGTAAGCACCAACTATCACTATCATTCAGGAAATACGGGCTAAACCCAGGAGACTTCAAATCATGTGGGGATCTGCCTTGTGGAACCTCTCAAAGATGGAAAATGAAGATGTGAGAGTCATGTTTAGCAATAGGTATTCAGGCTATTAGGCTGAGGTAGAGCTTCAAATCTCATAGAATCAAAAGGTCCTTCCTTGAAGTCAGGAGACCTAAGTTCTGGCCCCAGTTTGCCACCTAAGGTGATCTCTCTGAGGCCCAAGCATCTTATCCATAAAATGAAACTGACAATTCTTTCCCAACTTGTCCATACTATAGGGCTTTGATTACACCCTAGTGGAAAATCTCATAAACTATAAAGTTCTGTGACCATATTAAGATTATTTCTGACAGTATAGATCATTGAAATAACATTTGCGGGAGAGAAGAGGACTGGGAAAAGTACAACATATCTTGCCTCTGAAAAATGCAAACAAGAGCCAACTTAGAGAATGTTGGGTTGCCATCCTTTCTGACAGTGGAAGGATATTCAGGGTCTTCTGTGGCATAAGCCTAGTCAGGGTCCACCCTAGAGTAGGCACAAGGGAAATAGAACAGGATAAGTCAGCTACCTACTGCACACCTGCCTCCACATCCTACGACGTTCATACAGGGGAAACCAAACTAATTATATATCTCTACATCTTTCAAAGTCCCATATCAGATACCTCCCCTCCTTCAGAAGGGGGAAGTCCTCCAGAGATCCTCACCTATTCCCCCAGGATAGTTCTGCTGCTTACATAAATGTCTAACTCTCAATTAACTAAGTAACTAAGTAACTGAACACAGAGACATGGAAGGAAGCCACAGATAGACCTGAGTCACCAACAAAACATAACTGTAGTCAATCCTCCATCACATATTATCAGATCACTATGAGTAAGGGGACAATGGACCCAGAGGTGCCTACTTCTCAGAAGGGGCTTGGAAAATGGGCAAGGGGTAATGCGTGTAATTACAGAAAGGAGTTAACCTTAGGATCATAAAGCTTGGAATGGGGATGGAGACAATGAGGTAGGGTATTCCAGTTAGGGCTTAAGTAGGGGCTTAGATACGACCCTCTAACATGGAATCACAGACATTCTCCCTCCACAAAAGAGGTCTCAATATACACTAATCACCTCTTCTACGTCCCTTTGTAAGAGTTAAGCACATCCCAGTTCTAAAGTATTTTAGCCACAGGTAATGCATTAGTTGGCCCCCAGATAATGACATGGCAATAGTCTTATTGTTCTGCATCTTCTATTACATCATCATTTATATGTTACCTTTACAACTCCCCCACCCACCAGATTGGGAACTCTTTGAGGGAAGGGATTGTGTTTAATTCACTTTATACCCTTGTGTCCAGAGCCTGACATATCATAGGTCTCATCGAATTTTGTTGAATGAATGTTTGTTGAATTTAGAGATTAGAATGTGTTACTAGTTGTTAGAGATATTTCTGGATAGCTGTTAGGTGTGCCTGTTGGCCTTTTCTAGAACTTAGGGAGCAAAATGGCCCTTATTCTAGAAATCTACCTTTGCCTTGTGACAGATCAGAGGAGGCCATAGAAACCCTTAGTAGATGGGAAGAAAGGAGCTTAAGCCCAAAAACCAGCTCCAGAGCTGAGTTCCTAATGCTGAAAGTGGCCGTGACTTACTGAATAAAAATTGGGCTTGTGGGGGGAGAAAAACCTAAGGAATACTTCAAAACATTCTGCTTCCATGTGGCAAGCTGGAAACTGGGCAATTGGAAGAGCCCAGGCTGGCATTGTCCTCAGAGTTAGCAGAGAGAGGTACTCTACTGATGAGGCTGGAGCCAGGAAAAACAGAAGGACCAGGAGGAAAAATAGCCTGCCACCAAAAAACTCCAGTATTATGGAAAAGCAGTATTACATCTGATGATAGCTCACGAAACACAACAGGACTTTCATTACTTGTTGTGTTTCAAGGCAAAGGATCTTTCTGTTTCTGCTCTATGCTGAACCAGTTTTAAATTACCTAGAGATGGAAACCAGAATGAGAGCCCCAGGTATAGCCTTTGTTGGCAACTTGCGCCCACCCTTAAGGAGGGCCTAGCACTTTAGCCAAGACTCCAATAGCTGATCCAAGTACACATAAAGTCTTAGCAAATGAAGCCAGTTTTACTGAAGATTCCAACAGAAGATGGAAGACAGGGTTACACTGCATATCACAGAGCAAAACTTAATAAAAATGCTGATTAGAAAAAACAACACAAGTAAACAACATCCTGCTTCCTATGTCCCAAAGTGAGCATTACCAATCAGACCTGAACACTAGGCACTTGCTTCTTAGAGGCTTGATTCTTTTAGATACACTGAGCTACCCCATCCCAGACAATTCACCAGTAAACAACCACAGAAATTCCATAAAGGTCCAGTTTTTGCCACAAACAGAAGCATAGGAGTTGTTCTGTTACCTGTACATAAGTGTTTCTACTTAATGTGTAAAATCATCTATTTGATTATCAAATGGGGTCTATATTTATGGTCTTGCTGTCACATTGCTATAGCCTGTGGCTTTTATGGCCCTAATTTCATAATAAACTGTAGTTTTAATTTTTCTCCTTCTTCCCTGCAGCCAGAGTCTCCTAGATGTGGGGGAAGGGAGAGGGTTCCTGTCCAATCGCTCTAGGCCACCTGTCACAGCAAAAATCCTCACTAGAGCCAAACCAACCCACCTGCTCCTTCATCAAAGAAGAAGGTCACCTACCCTGTGGGGAGGAGGCCTGAGCAGCCCAGATGCCCTCCGTGTCGGAGGCCTGAGCTTTGAAAAGTAGCAAGTTCATCCTGTAAAGGTGCCAGGACAGTGCCAGCTGTTCACAGCCCCCAGGAGATGCCCAAGCTAGGGCAAAGGGAGGGCAGGGGTCAGGAGAAGGAGGCCTGCCAGTTGGAGGACCTGACCCTAGCTATAAGCACAGCATCATTAAAAAGAGAAAGGAGGAAGGCTGTAACAAGCTCTGTCTCTGTCCGTGGTGCTGACTCATGCTTGTAAACTTGATCCCGATTGTTTTCTCCTAAACCCAGGATTCTGGTGACTCTCATCCAGCTTCCTTTGCTTTTATTTCCCTTCTTGATGACATTTTAGCAATTTTTACACTGATGCAGAATAAACAGAATCATGACTTGTGTTTCACAACTGATGCAACTGGTTTCGAGTAACGTTGACAATTTTATCACATTTCCAATATTTATAAGAAAGCTTTTTCCTTTGAGCATTTGAGGGGCTCTTCCCCCTTAACACACTTGCTACTCACATTTCCCTACACACAATATAGAGGTGAGACGTGGAGGAAGAATGGCATCAGCAGGAGCTATTGGGTGAGTAGTGTTGGTCCCAGCAGGATGCCTCCCCACCTGCAGATTTACTATTCTAGGGAGCCGCCAAACGACCCTTGTGGAGCAGAGTGGGCTGTTTGAGCACTTCCAATCTTGCAAAGGCACTTAGTGTGACAAAAACTCTCCCAAGAGGCATATTTGAGATCTGAAAGGCAAGGATAAAGAGGGAGAAGCCCCACCCAGCTTCACGCTCTGGAGAAGGGAGAAGGATGGACTCACTCTCAGAAGAAATCTGATATTTTGCCAGCCACAATGAAGACAGGGGTGCAGATGGAAAGATATGAGCAATCTGAAAGGACATACTAAGATTCTTGTGGGCCCATTCTGTTCTTACCTCTGGTCTGCTATTCATTTTGGAGTGGAAGAAGTATGGGTTCTTTACTGGAAAATAAGATCTACCACTTGCTAACTGGTCGGTTTGGACCAAATATTTCATTCTCTGGCTTCTGCTTTCACATCTGTAAAATCAGCCTGATAATAGCAATCCCTCTTCACAGGATTCTTCTGAGGACTGATTGAATGACAGGTTCTCTTCTGTCCTCCCTTCTGTGCCTCACTCATCTCACATATACAATAAGCCTTTAAACACCGCCTGAGAAATCCAAGAAGGCAAAGGCCCCTTGAACTTCAGATTACTTCAATTATGACTGTAATTGGGCCAGATGGGTGATTCTCATTGGCCCCATGGTCTTCTGAACCATAGACAGATCCTGCCTCCTCCCAGAAGCTGGTTGAGAAGACTCAGAAAAGGAAAAGAAAAACAAAAACAAGAATGTCAGGGACTAGAAAATATCTGAGATATTAACTAAATTCAGTCAACAAGAGTGAGGCCCAGAATGGGGAAAGGAGCCTTCTGAAGTCATACAATGACCAGGCATGCTCTTATGACTTCTACACCTTTTCCTCATACAATACAATACAAAGCATACAAAGTAAAACAACTTGAACCTGGTAGAAGGAGGCATGATATTTATATGTGTGTTTCCAATTTGAGCTTTTCTGCCCCAAATGATGAGGACCAGGACAAAAGAATCCTTTTCTTGAGGTTTCCTTGTTACAGTCTCTGTCAAGCAAAATCAGAAAGGAGGAGTTCCTATCTTAGGCATGTGACTGCATGTGTATTTACACACACACACACACACACACACACACACACACACCCTTCAATTTTATCCCTGGGCTCCCTGAGGGTGACTTACCTCTCTCCCCTCTCCCTCTTTCCTCCAGCATCAGATGGAATGCTCTTCAGTTATTTCATCTTTTTGCATTTGTACTTTATATTTTCCACCTGCATTCCCCTTAATGCCTTCAGATCAGCTCTCCCTAGACAAGGATACTATCTTCCTCACCAGCCCAAGAATGTCCTAAGGGAAGCAACCATGATAGCTTGTTGGGTTGGACACTCATTCCCATTGGTACCTATGCCTTCCTCACTGGATTCCCATTCCCACAGGACAAGGACTGGTTTTCCCCAGGAGGCAGAGACCTGTCTCTTTAACTCACTCCTCAATTCTTACGATGATAGTGTGAGCTCAGAGTAAGAGGGTAATTATAAGAAAATTATACTTGGGCCAGGACTCCTTTCAGGAACCAGACACCTTCTTAAAAGTGTGAAGGAAGTGCAACACCCAGGAATCTGAAATCTCTCTCTATCTCTCTCTCTCTCCCCCCCCACTCTCTCTCTCCATTTTTACAGGTTTACATCCAACCTCCCCTCCTCATCCCAGCTTCAAAAACATCTCCATTATTCAGTGTATCCAAAGGCAGGAAAGAATCTTGGGAACTTTGGTGCTAAGCTGCTAATTGGGGTCTGTGGCTTGCAAAGAAGGGTTCTTGTGTCACAGAGAAAGTGTTCATGTGTCCTTGCCTGATGGCCCCCTAAGATGGGGCTCTTTACCCACATCCTGGGAGAAGGCATATGTCTGCAGAGCTAGAACCAGTAGACAAAGTACTCTGGTACATCTGGTAATGATGAAGTCCTGAGAGCCAAAAAGACTTCATTCTAATTCACTTAAGACAGAGGTTAGCTCCAATGCCCTGATGCCCCTCCAAGCTATCTGTTGTTCTCACCACTGGGTTGCGGGGACAGGGAGCAGAAGGGGAGCAAAACTCTCACCTCTTACGCACAGAAAGACTGCGCTAAAAGAGACTTTAGAAATCATTTAGTCCAATCTTCTCATTTTACAGATGGGTAAATATAGGCTCAGAGAGACTTGCATAGTAATGTAACATTCCTTCCATGTCTGAAACTCAGAAGTACCACCTCCTGAGCAGAGGAGAGGCACTGTGGGAGAGTGGAAAGTCCCTCTAGTCTGATAGGGCTGGTGTTTGAATCCTTACCCTGCCATCTGAGATGCTCTGTGTTCTTGGGAAAACTATTTAACCTCTCTGAGTCTGTTTCAATATTTAAAATAGGCTGATGATGGGTATTGTAAGAATTTAATGACATAGCATGTGAAGAAGACCTTCATATACAACAGATGATCATAAAAGTGAATTTTCTCTCCCTACCCCATCATCAGCTCATTTGCTCTCCCTAGAGGGCTTCCACCCATATTTCTCCTGCCACTACCTGCCCCTGACTCCTGCCTCTGACTCCCTCTCCACCAGAGTAAGCTGGGGAAGGAGAGATTGATGAGAAGGACTTTGCGGCCCTCCTGAGCTCTCTGCCCCACTGCTTTGGGTGGGGTGTATCTTTCCATCCATCTCTGAGGGGTAGCAGAAATCCTTATACAACCAAGTAAAGGCAGAGAATAGAGCAAAGGTAGGAGGAAAATGGCAAGGGTCAGTAAGTTGGCCTCTTTGTTCCTGGAAAATGAGTGCAATTTCCCTTCCTTTCCACAGGAAGCTGGGTCCAGTGAGCCAGCAGCGGTGAGGTGTTGCCTTGGTGAGTAATGGCCCAGCAATGGCTCTGTCCTTTGCTTGTACCTCATGCCCCAAAGATGAACTTAGGGCCAACAAGCCAGGGGGAGTGGTGACAGCTTCAACTCAGCCATACCACCCCCTGCACCAGCCCCTCAACACCGCATTATTTCTTTTCTTCAGGGTGTCCTTCAGACTTGGTCTCAAGAAAAGCTGCCAGAGCTCATTTGATTCTCAGCACCAGAGGGAGATGGAGACCCAGAGAGGGGAAGGGCCTCATCTAAGGCACACAGCCACTCAGCACCCTACTGCCCCCGAGCCACAGAGGCTGTGGGACATTCTGACACTCCCAGGACCCTACCACTAGCCTACAAGCTTATGCACAAAGGAAGGAACTAAAACTAGAGGGACCTAGATTTGAGTGTCAGCTCACTAACTATGTGACCCTAGAAAAATTACCTAGCCTCAATGTTTCCATCTGTGAAAGGCAATAATGAGGGACACCTGGATGGCTCAGTGGTTGAGCATCTGCCTTTGGCTCAGGTCATGATCCTAGGATCCTGGGATCGAGTCCCACATTGGGTTCCCCCCAGGGAGCCTGCCTCTCCTTCTGCTTATGTCTCTGCCTCTCTCTCTATGTCTCTCATGAATAAATAAATAAAATATTTTCTTTAAAAAGGTGATAATGATCATATCTCTGGGGTAGTTAAAGAACAAAAGTATATTCAAAGTGCTGCACACAGTGCTTGGAACATGATAGGTGCACTTTTCCACTCTCTGTTTCCTCTCCAAACATGGCCAAGGGGAGCAAGAACATCCAAGAACATCCAGGGTGACGCTCACAGTGTGCCCTCCTGCCCTGTGCTGGATGGCTTCCAGAGGGAATTGAAGCCCAGAAATGGATGATCATGTCCCCAGAGGAGTTCAGGGGCCCCCTCAGGCCTCACAACAAGATAAGAGAGGCTCCTGCTAAATCATGCCCTAGCTCTGAGCCTGAGCACATTAGATATGGACAGAGAAGGGTAGGATACACTAAATCTCTGCATCCACCGCTGTCCCTGACCACCATCAGGCTGTGGAACAGCCACCGAGCTCTGTGCCTGCTCTGTGGCTGGTGTGGGCCTGGGTGAAATGATGCACATTTGCAGAGCCAGAGGAGGGCTTGATCAGGAAAAGCACAGAGGAGTCCCCTGAAGGATGTAGAGGGAGCCTTTTAAAGAGCCTGCCCCTGATCCATTCATAGATAGCCACTCTTACACTCCTGTTAGGAGGCATGTCATGCATCCCATCCTGCGTGCTGATCAGCACTGCCTGCAGGTGACTAGGGGGGTGTGAGCAGACATGCCTCCTGACCCAAGGCCCATGCTTCCCAGCATATGCCGCATGTCTCATCTGAGTCTTGTCCCCACTCAGGGACATCTTTGAGCCTCTTGGTAGCTGGCAAACTTAAAAAGGCTCAGAGAAGTAAGGTGACCTACCAAAGTTACCCAGACTGGAAGTAGCAGATGTCCAACTCGAAGCCATGTCTTTTGAGTCCAAATTCAGTGCTGTCTCCGTTGAAGGGCAACACACACAAGCACACACCGCATGCCCTCACTCACTCTCACCAGCACATGAGCGCGTGTGGCCAACACCAAGGGCTTACCACCGCCAGACCCCTTTCGAAGGGGTTTATTAAGTCAAGTTGAACCATTCCAACCCCTGTAGGAGGAAGGCACCCAATATCCTCATTTTTCAGGTAAAGAAACTGAGGCACAGAGAAGTTAAGTAACCATTCAGGGATATATAATTAGAACTTAAATGTGAATCTAGAGTAGCCTGGCTTCTGAACCCAACCTCTTGACCGTTCTGCTATCTCCGATAGACTGTGTCTTTGCACACATGTGTATGCACACAACACACACGCACACACACACAACACACACTGGGAAAAGTGGAGCTGGTTCAGGCCCTGGAGTGGACCCCTTCTCCCTACACTCCCCTTCCCTACCCTGCCCAGTGCCCTGCATGGAAACCCACCCCCCACCATTGCCCTCCCTTGCCCCACACCTGTCTGCCCAAGGCCCCAGCTCCCTGGCCCCCCAGAGGCCTCAATTGCATTGCAGAGATGTCCTGGCAGTCGGGAGGCAGAACAGAAGGAAATATATGTAGCATCTTATTAGTAAAGGACATCTGAGCCTCTAATTAAAATTTGCCTAATGACCCAACTTCTCCGTCATTTTCGCTCTCAGAGACATTAATTTAATTTTTTTTTTTTTTTTTTTTTTTATTGGTGTTCAATTTACTAACATACAGAATAACACCCAGTGCCCGTCACCCATTCACTCCCACCCCCCGCCCTCCTCCCCTTCTACCACCCCTAGTTCGTTTCCCAGAGTTAGCAGTCTTTATGTTCTGTCTCCCTTTCTGATATTTCCCACACATTTCTTCTCCCTTCCCTTATTTTCCCTTTCACTATTATTTATATTCCCCAAATGAATGAGAACATATAATGTTTGTCCTTCTCCGACTGACTTACTCACTCAGCATAGACATTAATTTAAGGTGACAGGTACTTAGGCAAAGGGAAAATTAATTATTCCTTTAAAAAATTAAAGGGGAAAAGAGTGGCCTGCTCTCTTATTTATTGATTTTTTTTAAATGTTTATTTATTTTTCAAACTCCCTCTCATTCTTTCCGAGTAAAACCTGACATTGGAGAATAATTCATTGAAGCGAAGGGGATCGGGAGGGGGTGGGTGACCTGCTTGTGCCCACCTCCCCTGGAGAGGGAAGGCTAGCTGATGCCCAGGTCAGGGCTGCTGTGGTTCCCTCTGCCCAGGCCCCGAGATTGCTCATGGAGAAGCTGCCCATTGGTGCTGGGATTCCGGGAGAACCTGTTTTCATCCCGGCTGTTTGAGTTGGCTGAGCTAACGGTATCTGTTTCTTCACAGAACAGATGGTGGGCACCTCTCCCTTGACACCAGCCTGCAGCCTCGCTTTGTGCCTGGGCATACTTCCCCAAGCAACAGGCTGCAGCCTAGAACACGCTCCATGGGTGCAGGCACAGGTGCAAAATGCCCGGGGAGGCGGCTGTGGTCTGTCTGCATGACACCTGGCCTGGGCCTGGAAACTTCTCATTCCTGGGTCTAAGGACAGGGAGGGCTTTGGACAAGGGTGAGGCCATCCACACAGGGAAGCAGGGCACAGGCTAGATGATAGTCCCAGCTTGGGTTTAGAGTCTGCACAAACCCACTGAGGGGATTGGTCTAAAGAATGCAGAAACATCTCCCTGCCTGCACAGGCTCGTCCTCAGACTCCCTAATGTTCTCTGCCTCTTCCCAGGGGCCTGCTCCCACCCTCCCCATCCAGCCCACCCCAGTTCACTGCCCCACTCCTGTCCCCAGGCCCTTCTATGGCTCTGTCCTCATCCTTCAGGATGGTAGCTTTGCAACTGGGTTCTGGGTAGACTAAGAAGAGAGATGAGGAAGGGCAGGGAGGTGGAGAGGTGAGGAGGGAGGGTGAGTCCTCCTTCCTGGAGACCTGGAAGTCCCTCGCATCCTGTTACTCACTTCTCTCTCTCTCTCTCTCTGCTTCTCTCTGATTCTCTCCGTCTCCCCTCCAGCAACATGACTACTGCTGGGAAATCTGTCAACTTTTGCTTCCTGGGGAGCTGAGGGAGGCTTTTCTAGCAATTAGGCCAAGGCCTCTGATCCGAGAGATTGTTAAACACCTGGCAAGCAATAACCCGCTCCACTGGGCCCCGTGGGGAGGGCAGGAGGAGGGCAGGGCAGCAGTCAGAGCCTCTTTCCACCGCCTGGCCAAGGGACCAAGGCCAGGTGCAGGAAGGACTGAGGGGGAAGAGAAGGTAGTGGGGATACGAGCCTTAAAAGTCCTTCCCTGCACGCCGCCTTTCAAGAGCCACAGGCTCAGCTCCGGGCCCAGCCAGGCCACTGAGCTGCAGGTCCCTCGCTACATGAGGGTTAGAAAAGAAATTAGTGGTCAGGCTGTGGCAGAAGGAGAAGGCGTGTGTCAGGAGCAGAGCAAAGAGAACGGAGTTTGGAGTCAAAAGCCCCAGGCACAAGCTCCTCTCTTTCCTTCCTCTGCCATCTTGAGCATGCAACTTCACTGCTTTGAGCCTCGTTGGCCTCCTAGTGAAATGCAGACCCACTGCAAGGTGTCCCAGGGACGGGAAAATTAGTTCAAGGACAGAAATTTTCACTGGTGAGGCACCAGGCTGACTCAGTGGTTGAGCGTCTGCCTTCAGTTCAGGTCATGATCCTGGGGTCCTGCATTGGGCTCCCCACGGGGAGCCTGCGTTCCTGTCTCGGCCTCTCTGTGTGTCTCTCATGAATAAATAAATAAAATATTTTTAAAAAAGAAAGAAGAAAGAAACAAAGAAACAAAGAAAAAAAGAAAGTTGCTTTGGAACAGGACAAAGAACCCCCCCTCTTGAGGCCTGCCCTGCCACCCCGCCACCCCTCCACCCCACCCCCCTTCCACCCACTGGCTGGGGGGGGAGCTGTAATTCCCCTAATGCAAGGAGGGGAAACAAAGCGTCAAGGTTTTAAAGATGCCTGTTCATCTTGCTTTGCATACATTTGCATATTGAGTTCAAGAGGCTTGTCCTAATTCTAAGGATGGAAAATAAAATAAATTAACGAATGCAAGATGAACAAATGTGATTCCTGCAGCCATTGTCTCCCTGGCTGTTCTGGGCTTGACACCAGGGAGACAAAAAATGTTCTCAAGGCAATCAACTTAATCATCTCCGGGCAAGGGCCCCAGACAGAGGCACCCTGCCTCTCCCACCCCCACCCACAGGTCTGGGAATGGGGGCACCAGGGCAAGGGGGGACCATCCGTGAGCTGCACTGGGAACTTGCATCTCAGGGCGTGGTGGACGAAAGCCAGGGTCCTGGCCCACAAGGCCCAGGCGTGAATCCCAGCCCTGCCACGTCCAGATGGGCGGCCTTGGGAAGTCACCCAACCTGTCTGCTCTTCGGTGCCCTCGGGACTCAGACAGTCAGATGGGGATAACCCGTAATACGGACTCCACAGGGTTGGTGTGCAGACTCAATGAGTGGACGTGAGGAAACTACTTAGTGAAAGGCGTGATAAGCGCTCATGGGTACTACTGTTCTTATCACTGTCATCATCATCACGTGGTCGAAAATGCACACAGGACCAGGAACCTGAGATTTGTGGGGTTGTGCTCTTCCCCTGCCCCTGGTCCTCTGGCCCTCTTGGCCTTTGTACCCACAAAGGGATGCCCCGGCGCCCTTCAAGCTGTGACACAGCCAGGCGGCCCCAGTCCTGGCCCGCCCCGGGGCTGCTGGAGAACACACTCTGAGGGGGCGTCAGAGGCACAGCCCTGGAAAACCCGCAACCGGCCCTCTTCCTCGCATCCCTCAGCTCCTACACTCCGGAAGGACACTGCCCGGTGCCCTGGGACAAGCGACAAGCTCCGTCTTCCTGCTTCCACCCCCCGCCCGCACCGCCCCCCCCCACCCCCCGCCGCACCCTCACACCCTGCTGGCCGGATCCGCATCCGGATCCGAGACTCCCCACCGCCTCCACAGACGCCGCCCGAGCGGGACCACAGCTCACAGGGGGCCACAGCATCCACTTTGCCCGAGCGCTTCACTCGCCACATTCCTCCCTCGCTGCTGGGAGGGAGGGCGGTGTCAGGAGCCCCACTTTAAGGTCCGGAAGATCAAGGCTCAGAATGAAGCAACCTGAGACGTCCCCCTGCCAGAATGGTTAACAGGGAGCTGGGAGACCCGTGATCCCCGATTCCTTCCCATGGCTGGTCTTTCCAAGGCACAGAAAGGAAAGGAGGTGGAGAGAACACGGCAACCCCACTTCCCACCTCAGCACCCCTGCGGCACAAGGCTCCCCTGCTCAGGAAGCTGGCACCCGCCCAGCGGGCCAAGAATCAGCGCCACTGCCTGCAGGACGTTCTGGAGCTTCACTGATTGATGGCCCGAAAGAGCCACCCCTGAGTGCCTCGGCCGTGACCATGACCCCTGGCCCATCCCGTGGTGGCTCCTTCACCTTCCCTCCAGCACACCCTGGACTCATGAGGCTGCTGGGCTAAGTCAGAGGTCAGATATCAAAAGCCCGGGTCAGTGGCTCCCACTTCCCACCCAGTCCAGGAGGACCCAGGCCCAGGCTGGGGAGAGGGTCAGGAAGGAGAAGGGGGAAGGTCCCAACAGCCAGCCCAGCATCCACGCTTCCCCCAGGACCTTCCTCTGGAGCCCCGAGTGGGCGGCCTCGGCTGCCATCCCCATCTTTCCTAGCTCCTGAGGCCCCTTCTCGGGCAGAGGCCCATTAGGTTGATTAAGAAGCACATTCCGGAATGAAGGAACATATTTCAGTCCCCAGAGGACCCTCTGCATTTTCCCACTCCCTCTCTTCTCCCTCTGCCGTTCCCTCTCCTTCCTCTCCTCTGTCAAGGCCCTATCCCTGCCCTCCATGGCCCTGTCACTCACCTTCTGGCCCCCCGGATTCCAGGGGACAAAGATGTGAGCCAGACTCGGTCAGCGCCGCAGGATGGGGTGGGCCAAGCTGGGCCGGGCTGACATGCTAGATGTGTGTCGGAGAGGGAAACAGGAATCCTCCAGCATCGATCATATAATTTAATCCTCTCAATGGCCCTTCCAGGGAATTATTACTCCACTTTTTATAGATGAGAAGACGAAAGCTCAGAGAGGTTAAGTAACTTGCTCAAGGTCACCCAGCCAAGAGACAAAAGTCAGCAGTTCTGAAGCCCCGCGCCTCACTCACCATGCTCTCCTGTAATGCCTCCTCCTACCCCATGGACACCAGGATCACACAGTCTGGCTTCTCCCACCCACCTCCCGGCCACCCAGCCCAGGGGCCCAACTATCAACTCAGACATAAATCACATCGAATCACCAGGGAAGCTGGTTAAATCCAGAGGCTCCTGAGCCCTCTCCTAGAGCTGCTCAGCCTGAGGTGGGGCCCGGGGATCTGTGTATTTTAACAACTTGCCTTAGTGAGTCCGATTTCCAAATAAGTTTAGAAACCACTTTATTAACCAAAATTATTTTTAAGACTTTATTTATTTATTTATTTATTTATTTATTTATTTATTTATTTATGAGAGGGATCATGTACCAAGCATGAGTTGGGAGAGGGACAGAGGGAGAGGGACAAGGAGAAACAGACACCACGCTGAGCGGGGAGCCCCACACAGGTTGATCCCAGGACCCTGAGATTGTGACCTGAGCCAAAGATAGATACTTAACCGACTGAACCATCTAGGCACCCCCCAAAATTCTTTATTTTGCAGATAGGAAAACTGAGACCCAGAGACGGTATGCAATCAGCCCAAGGCCACACAGCAAAAGCCCAGAGTAAGGCCTAAGTTCCAGCCCCCTTTCAACCTGGAGGGTCATTAGCAGAGAGCTGCCAGTCTCCAGGACTTCTCAGGCACCAGCCCCTCCTCGTCTCCACCCCCACTTCTTCCTGAGTAACCAAACCAGGAAAGCTAGGGCACAGCATTCGCAGGGAAGAAGTAGCCTGCCTCCACATCCCTTCCCTTCTGGGCCTGGCAAGGATGTGCTGTATGGAAAGGTCTTTACTTTCTCTGGGCCTCATTTCTTTCATCTGTTAGTTGAATCTCTGAGACAGGACCTTTCTGTTTCCTGAAGGGAGTCTAGAAGCAAGGGAGAACGAAAATCCCACCAATGCAAGTGGCGACTCTGGCCAGCTCCCCAGACCATTGGAAATGGGTCACTAGCTACGAAAACGATCCACTCCCAAAGCCTTGGGGTTCGTGCTCACAGGCAGTGCCATCCGGGTTGTTCTGGTTAAGATCTCATGGCCACAGCAGAAGGACACGCGTCAGAGGGACCTTGCATGGCAGGAGGCTGCTTGTCTGGCAAATCCGTCACAGTCGTCCCCAGCAGATGGGGGGAGTAAGCCACAGTCCAGAGACAGCAGCACGACTTGCCCCTTTGTAGCACTAAAGCTCCCACATCCCAGGAAAATCATCAGTTTCAGACTAGCCCGACGTTGGCCACTCTTGGCAGTAAGTCACGTGCTCGGGGTCACACGGCACAGGCCCTTCCCCCATCAGGAACTCTTTTCCTGTAAGAGAAGCAATGGATGGCAGCATCTAGGCTGCAAAATTCTAATGGCAATAAACAACAAGAGCCACAATAATGTCATGTTTCTTCAATTCTAAGAGGCCATTGGTTTTAAGGAAAAGTCAAGTTAACAGATTTTCAGGGGGGGATCCCTGGGTGGCTCAGCAGTTTGGCACCTGCTTTTGGCCCAGGGTGTGATCCTGGAGTCCTGGGATCGAGTCCCGCATCGCATTCCCTGCATGGAGCCTGCTTCTCCCTCTGCCTGTGTCTCTGCCTCTCTCTCTCTCTATGTCTATCATAAATAAATAAATAAATAAATAAATAATAAATCTTTTTTAAAAAAAGCTTTTCAGGGGCAAAAGGGGAGGCACAGGGATCCCTGGGTGGCGCAGCGGTTTATCGCCTGCCTTTGGCCCAGGGCGCGATCCTGGAGACCCGGGATCGAATCCCACGTCGGGCTCCCAGTGCATGGAGCCTACTTCTCCCTCTGCCTGTGTCTCTGCCTCTCTCTCTCTCTCTCTCTCTCTCTGACTATCATAAATAAATAAAAATTAAAAAAAAAAAAAGGGGAGGCACATCACATTACGTGTAAGATGCATCTTGATGCCGGAATTCAAGTGTTGGAAGGAAAGATAACGGGGATCTTCGAGCTGAGGAAGTACAGTCATAATAATAACCCAAACAGACGCGCAGCCCAACATGCACAGCCCTTGTCCATCGACAAAGCACTGTGGGGGGTGGCGGGTGTCTCCACTGTGGCGAGGAGGAGGACGCTGAGGCCCAGGGAGCTTCCCCAGCTAAGCCCAGGCGTAGGCCCAGCGGTCTAGTGGACCTGAGGATCTTTGTTCTTGGAGGCTCTTCCCCAAGGGCTGACATCTTGGCCAAGAAGGGTGGAGTCGGGGGAGGTATCCTGTACCCTTCGGGAGACCAACAGCATTAGCTCCAGCCATATAACACCAATGGCCTCGTAATTTATATAGCGGTTTTCATTACTTCCCTTCTCCAAAGGCTTGTTCAATAAATTACCATTTTATGAATTCCAAAGTGCTCCGTGGAGCGCAGAGCTGCACCTGGCTCCAACTGCCATGAGAGAAAGGACAGAGGGGGCTGGGGAAAGGGTGCCGGGTTCCCCCAGCTCCCACACAGCAGGGCCTGCAACAGCTTGCCTTACTTGAGGGCGAGGGGGGATCCCCACAGGCTTGGCCGGTGCCAGTCCCATCAGGTCCTGGTCTCTCTCCACATCCCAGCGCTGTGAGCTTGGGCCTCACTTCCCGCCTATAAACATAGGAGGATCAGATCTCCTTTGTGGATTGTGAGGGAAGTAAATGGGATGATGGGATTACCATACCTGGCACGTTGTAATGATAATAAGCTCTATTTCCTGTCGCTGTAACCATCTCCTTGCTCCACTCAGATCATCAGTCACCCCCTCCTTCAGGGAGCCCCCCAGGACTGCCCTGCTTCAGGCCTCCTCTTTCTCTACCCTAAAACTCTCCTCAGTAATATAAAATAGATCAATACTTACTGATATGGGGGATGCCTGGGCGGCTCAGTGTTGAGCACCTTTCAGCCCAGGGCGTGATCCTGGAGATCCAGGATCGAGTCCCGCATCAGGCTCCTTGCAGGGAGCCTGCTTCCCCCTCTGCCTGTGTCTCTGCTTGTCTCTCTCTCTGTGTCTCTCATGAATAAATAAATAAAATATTAAAAAAAAAAATACTTACTGATACGGAGAATCTCCAGCATACGTTGTGGAGTTAAAAAAGCAAGATGTAAGCCAATTTGTAGAGTATGATTCCAATTTAATACAATATATTTTTACAGATATGAATATATATTATATATATATAGAGAGAGAGAGAGGAATATATCTGTATAAGCCTAGAAATAATTAATTAGTAGGTTTCACAAACTGTTAACAGTTGTTTTCTTTTTAAGATTTTATTTATTTATTCATGAGAGACAGAGAGAGAGAGACACACACACACACAACAGGCAGAGGGGGAAGCAGGCTCCATGCAGGGAGCCTGACGTGGGACTCGATCACAAGTCTCCAGGACTGAAGGCAGCGCTAAACTGCTAAGCCACCCGGGCTGCCCTGTTAACAGTTTTTAACTTCTGAATGATAAGTCTTACTTTGGAGGAGAGTCAATTTTTATTTTTGTGTAATTTTATGTAGTGGCAGTGGGGGTGACCTTTACCTTAGGGTGTGTGTTTTTAATATACTTCTCAAGTTAGAAAAGGAAAATAAAAGATGACTCCTCCTCCAAAGAATATGAAATGAAATACTCTTCTCTTCCTTGCTCCGGGAAGATGAGGCCAGAGGTTAGACTCCGATGCTGAAGTGTGAATTGGGAGGGGAATTTTTTGCATGCAAGTGAACCAGGCTCTGGGTCCTGTTCCCTCCCTCACCAGCCCCCTCCGGTCTCTACCGCCCCCTCCCCCACTCCCACCAGGAACCTAACCCTGTCCTCCCTTGGCATGTGCCTGGTGACTTTGAATGGCAGAGGACCTAGCTGTGCATCCCTGAGTCCCTCAGAGGGAAGGAACTGGAGCTGCATCCTTTACCATCGTGAAGATGCACCTGTACCAAATGTGGTCACCATGGCAACATAGTCACACCAGGGGGCACTGTCCAGAAAACAAGTTGCCTGGAAACAGGGCTGAGGATGGGCAGGGTCCGACCAGAGGGAGCTGCCTACTCACCCCCAACTCCCCACCACCACCCCACACCCCCACCCTACCCGGTACCCAACCCCCGTCTCCTATTTCTGAGGAGGAGGCCAAGAGGGAGAAGCCAAGCAAGAAGCAGGCGGACCGACAGCGGAGATGAGGAGGCCCAGCAAGGCTCTCCTGGCCCTGGTCTTGGGTTTCCTGCTATGTGAAGAGACAATGGCAGACGTCCTCGGGACGTTTCCAGGCCTCACAACTAGTGCCCTAGCTGGAGATAGGTAGTCACAGAGCCAGACAGAGACTTTGGGCTCTGAAGCAGACAGCCTCAGTTGGGGAATATGCTCCATCACAAGTGTTGGCATTTCCCTGTGCCTCGGTTTCCATGCCTATATAAAAGAGGAATCTTGGAAATACCTACTTCTGTTGGCTATTGTGAAGAATAAATATTATTCTGTTTGCACAGTATACACTCACAATATATGTCACCTGTTGTCATTAAAATGCTTGGCACATAGTAAACACTCAATAAGCATGTTTATTATTAATTCCTCCCTATTCTAGTAGGTTCCAGACAGCCTGCACCCTCTGTAGATGCATCCACAATTATTTGTCAAGCCCTTACTCTGCCAAGCTTTGTTCTAGGCCCTGAGGATACAAAGATTTAATGAAAAAAATCATAAGAATTCTCTGCTTGTGGGTCTCACAGAGGAGGCGGGCCGTGGAAGTCCACAGAGGGAAGATGCCATACTGTGACCTGTGCTGGATGGAAGCAAGAAGGGACAGGTGGAGGGGGGCCGGAGGCACTTCTCAGTAATGCCTGAGCTTGGGATTGAATAAGTGGAGAAGGGCAGCCCGGATGGCTCAGTGGTTTAGCGCTGCCTTCAGTCCAGGGTGTGATCCTGGAGACCTGGGATCGAGTCCCACGTCAGGCTCCCTGCATGGAGCCTGCTTCTCCCTCTGCCTGTGTCTCTGCCTCTCTCTCTCTCTCTCTTTCTCTCTCTCTCTCTCTGTCTTTCATGAATAAATAAATAAATAAAATCTTTTTAAAAAAATGAATAAGCTGAGAAGCTGGCCAGGGAATAGCATCCACAAAGGGACCCAGGTAAGTATGAGGATGAAACGAGTGGTTTATAAAGCAAGTGGGGTGTTGGTTTGCAGTAGGGGTATGGGGCAGGTGACCTAGAGAGCACAGGATGAACAGGGTCACATGGACATGGGGCAGCTTCTGAGGACTCAGGTGTCACCTGAGGATGGTGTGGAGCAGGGGAGGATAGGGGCACACCTGGAGGAGCAAGAGCTACAGGATGGCCATGGATGGGGCACAGTTCAGGGAGCGGGGGTGATGGGGGAGCACTTGGGTCCTCCTCCCAAGGCCCAATCCGTGACCCATGGTGTGGCTGGCATGGCTCTGAAGCCCCTCGCCCCCACAGGGAGCAGGGTATGATTTAAAGAACGAGCCAAGTCCAATGCCTGGAGCAATCAATGCCTTCATGGGTCCCCTGCCCACCCCAAGTCTCCCAGGGGCTCTCGTGGCTGTTCCCAAAAGGAACCTCCCAGACAGTCCAAGCAAACCCAGTGTGACAGGAATAAGTGCTGTGCCTCCCAAGAGAATGCAGAGAGCATGCCAGCACCTGAGCAGCACTCACTGTGATGGATGCCATCCTGGCTCTTTGTTCCAAAAACCCCTGGCGCATGGTGCCACAGTCACACCTAGGAGCTAGGATGTAGCGAGACCGTGGAGACCTGCAGCACCTCTAGGAAGGAGTCACCCTGGTTCTCCCAGCCCCCTTCTCTCTTCGGGAGAGCTGCAACTGCAGCAAGCAGGCAAAAGGTGGTGGCAAGTGTTTCTGCAGGTGGGGAGCCCACAACATCATCCTCCCCGAATTCTGCAGATGAATTTTGCAGATGAGGAAACGGAGGCCCGAGAAGCAGCATACTCAAGGCTAATAAATAAGCTACCAGTAGCAATGGGCCCCTGGGGCTCGCCCCCTGGCCTCCTCCCCTACATCTCCACGGGACAAGATGCGCCCTGCCAACACAAAACCCCAGCTCCAGCCCAATCCTGGAGAGCCAGACCTGCTCCTGTTTTTTTTTTTTTTTGTTTTGTTTTGTTTTTTAAGTCCTTTCGCTTTTAACCTGACCTTGAGCTCTGCTTGGTTAAGGAAATGAAGTAAGGGTTCTGTAAGGCAGGAGGAAGGGGATGAATGAAACAGTGCTGGGAGTGAAGATCAACCGTTCCCGGTTCCTCACAGGCCCAGGGTTTTCCCCATATTCAGCTGGGCTCAAATAGAAGGGGTTTGGAACACACCTCTTTGAAAGGGCCTCATTCAACTGAGAGGTTAAGAGAAGACAAGGCCTGGGGATAAAGGACACAGAGACCACCAGCTTATATACCCTGGGCCTGTGAACATCCCCTTTTCTTTTCTTTTTTCTTTTTTTAAAAAGATTTTATTTATTTATTTATTTATTTGCACCCACACAAGCAGGGGGCGGTGGAGGGGCAGAGGGAGAAGGAGAGACAGATTCCCGCAGAGCAGGGAGCCCCATGAGGGGTTCCATCTCAGGTTCCTGGGATCATGACCCAACCCCAAGGCAGCCACTTAACCAACTGAGCCACCCAGGCGCCCCAAGCAGAGCTTCCAACAGGTCTTCCTGTGTCCCTACCTGCAGTCCCAGAGTGAAGGAGGAAGGGGGGGGGGATTGGGGGAGAGCTCCTCCCACTGGACTGTGGTATCCTGGGAAGCAGCTATTGGATCTTACTCCTTGTTGGGTCCTCAGTATCAAACATAATAAATCGCCTTAAATCAAAGTGTAACAAAAAAGTCTCAATAGGAGGAAAGAAACAAATATTCATGAAGTGCCTGCTATGAATCGGGCTCTCAGCTGCAGAAATGTGCCTCATCGAATCTGCACTCCATCCAAGGTGCTCGGAGAACTGTGGTTGTCCCCACCGCAGGTGAGAACACCAGAGTTCAGAGAGGTTAACTTCATCTCCCCAGCCCACACAGCTTTCCAGTGGCAGAGTTGGGAGTCGTGTCCAAGGCAGCCCGGCTCTGAAGCTATGGTCATCCCTCCTCACCTCGCCACCCCTCCCCCTGATGTGGAGGAGCTGCAGTGGAGAGGGCACCCAGCTTTGGCAGCCTGGCCTCCTGGAATAGCCCCGGGTCTGGAAGCCTCTCCTTGCACAGCTCTGTGGCTAGAGCACCAGCTTTCATGTCTGCCTGGCTCCTGGAACTAGCCTCCTGGTCTGTGCCTCATTCTGTGCTCCCGAATAAACGAAAATGCCTCAAAGATGACTTTTTCACCAAATCTAGCCTATGGGCCTTGTTTCTGAAAGGCACCACATCTGGGGTTTCTGCTTCTGGCTGGGGCATCACATAAGAGATGCAGGCAGGGAAGGTACAGGTCCTGGGAAGACAGACAGAGTGACCCTCTAGTGGCTGTGACACCCTCCTGCCACCCCCTGAGACCAGGTACCTGGCCCTGAGTGAGGCTGCTGGGGAGAGGGGGGTTAATACCTACTGAGAAACAAGCAGTGCCAAGCCCAGGCGTGTGCTCCATGCACAAGGCTGCACTTAATCCTCAAACAGCCCCGTGAAGAAGGCACACTTGTCCCCACTTTATAGCGCAGATGGGAGGAGGGACTCGTCTAAAGCTACACACAGAATTTGAACCCAAGTCTGTCTCACCTGAAACTTGTATTCTTTCTGTGACATTATATGACATGAGTGGAAGCCCTGGGTTAACAATGTCCCTTGTTGGAGGGGCCAGTAGCCACGTGGACCAAGCCCACAGGGGACCAATGCGGAGGGGGCGTGGCCTCCGGCAATTGCCCAACAGACTAGACCCTTGGAAGTGGTCACCAGCAGCAGTGAGCTCCCACCGCTTCCTGGTCCCTCCTTCCTAATAGGAAGCCTGAGTGATGGGGAATCAGTGTTCCTCTGACCTGTCACCTCTCGGACCCCAGGGACTCCAGGGAAGGCCCAAAGAGCCCAGGAGGCCTGCATCTGCACAACCATTAGGTACCCTCTCAGCGGCCAACCCTCCCTGCATTTGGTGGGTGAAGAAATTGGGGTGCAGAGAAGAGGAGGGCTTAGCCAAGCCCACCAGCCCGGGGAGCTGAAACAAAGGCACTCACATCTTGCCCTTCCCACTGTGGGAGCCCCTCCTCCCACAGGCTCAGGCCATTTGAGAAGCCTGGGTCCCTGTGGGTGGGTTGAGAACTGGATTAGTGTTGCCTTGGCCCAGCAATGTTTATTCCTCAGGGTTTGTGTCCAGGTGACAGGACCCAGCATCTGGGAGGATGGAGCTCTAGGAACATAGTAGGCTTACTGCCATGATAAAGAGCTTAGTGCGTGCCAGGCATTCCACATGTTATCTCCTGCAACCCTGTGTGAAGTGAGCATCACCGACCTGGGATCAAAGTTCCCAGGGCAGGGACCCCAACACACCCCCATCCACCAGGGCTGCCTCCTCTCCCGCCAGCTAGGCCAGAGTTGGTGAGGACAAAGCACTACCTCCTCACAAGCCAGGTGTCTCTGAGCCCTGGAAACTGGCTGAGCTGGGAGCACAGGAGCAGGCTGGAGACTGAGCTGTCAGCTTCCATCTGCGTGGGTTTGATGCCTGCTTCAAGTTTCCGCTCGCATTCAGGGTGGTGATTGAAGGCACTGGAGGGGAACTGCGTGTCTTCCAGGATTATGATAGGTACTTGCTGGATAATGACTCTATGTCTATTCTAAGCAGGAGGCTGGTGCCAGGTGCCCCCTCCTCTAGTGACCTCAGCTCCACAGTGAGGCCTGCTTTCCACGGGCCGTCCTTCCAAGTCACAGGAAATCTCTGCTCTGGCCAGAGGGGTGCATATAGCTAGATGTCAAGGTCATCCTTCCTGACTCACAGCTGAAGCTCTCTGGCCACCCTTGGTTGCTGAGCTACCTAGAGCTCTCTGTCAGCCAACTCTGAGAAGCCTCTGTGTTTGTTGTCAACTGTCAGAGGCAAGAAGTTCTTTCTCAAGTTCAACCTGCAATGGTCAGGGCTAAGACACTAGGGCTGAAGGTCAAGGGAGCCAAGTCTCAGTCCCAACCCCACCACTACCATGCTGCACACTCACCACTGGGTCACAGGAGTTTAGCTGGTGGCCACTGAGGCTCTGTCAATTCATAGTTCACATCTAAGATGTCCTGTAGATCACAGTGTGAAGGCAGCTTCTTTCATTTCTCTGGTTGGAGCAATTTGGGGCTTAATGGGAGGGAGAACCACTGGCCGAAAGTGGGACTCCTCCCTCCAGAAGTCTCAAGAAGAGTAGAGATGGAGCTGGGGTCAGATCGGGGGCCAGGAGGCAGAGGCAATGGGACTGGGCAGAGGGGGCCTAGGTGTTTTCCTGTTTCTCTTCCAAAATCTCTATAAGGAGGGGCTCAAGGCACCAATATGTTCCAAAAGGAAGGCCCACTACAAAAGCTGCCTTGCACAGCAAACCTGGTGTTATTGTGAAGATGATTTCAGATCAATAAAAACAGCCAAGCTCTCTAGAGGCGCTTGATTCACGCTTTCCATGAGACTGAGGAATCATCAATTGCCTGTATTAGGAATGAGAAGACCATTGTAAGGATGACTTTAGAGGCAGGAGGAGATGGGGACACTGATGAAATCGTGGGGAAGCCGAAAGCTGCCCTAGAAGCCCTGGCAGGAATGCAAGCTCCCTTCCCTTGCTTCTTAGAAGGATAAGCTTGGTGAGCCCAATCCTGAAACCTCCCACCGTTTCTCCCAATCTCGTGCTATCAAAAACGGTGTTCTGAAGGCTTTCCTGTGCTAAGTCCCACACGGGCATTGGCAGGCTGCGCGAATGAAGGAGGGCCTCCAGGCGTCAGGGTGCTTGGGAGCTGGGTCTCTAAAGACTAAGACACTGGAGGTATGCAAGTCTATTTACTCCTTGGCAGAAACACAAGTCTCCTTGGCTTCAAAGAAAAGAGGCTTAAAAAGTCTTGGGCGCCGAGATGCAGACATCAAAAGCCGCCTGCCCACTGACAACCAGATGCATTAAGTGCAAATGAGGCTGAATGTGCAGGTTCTACTTCCCTTGAAATATACTTGTCAGCCCGGAAGGCAAAGATCAGAGAGCCGAGGGCTCCTCCTGGCCTGCATCTACCCTCCTCCTGGCACCCGGTGCCCCAGCTCCCATCCTTCCACGGGGCCACCGAAATCTCTTCTTCCTTGGGTTGACTGCTTGTTCTCTCAGTGTTTCTGGAAGGGAGGAGAAAGCTCATCTGGAGACACACTGGGTTTGCAGGCAAAGCAATGGATGGGTTGATGGAGCAGAGCCTTAGGAGGATCTCAGCTGTAGGAAGTGAATTGAGAGTTCTTTGCCTCCTCCTCTGGGCAGAGGACTAAAAAGGACACAGCCTCTCCCCATCCCAAAGGATGCCCAAGTCTGGTGGGGGGAACCCAGTCTCTGAATCAGGAGCCCTAAGTGTGATGGGAAAGACACAGCCCAACTGGAGAGGAAGGGTTCTCCTTGTCCAATGGGGCAGAGAAAACTCATACTGCCCTGGAGCCACCAACCTGACGGAAGAGACATAGTCCTGCCTCAGATGAGCTCCTAGTCTGATGGAAGTGGTAGCCAAGATCCCCTAGTCTGAAGGCTGGTCAGCTGTTCCAATGTCTGATAAGCAATCAGAGCTTTTCCAGCCCTGCACTCCCCGGGTGAGCCTTTACTAGATTTGCCATAAGCGAGGACAGCTCACTGGGCATCTGAGCACCAGATGCTCTCCTCATCTGCTTCCTGCCCATACCCAGGGATCCGAGACCTTACCATGACCCACACTCGCAGCTTGAGTGGATCCCGGACTGGGCTGCCCTGACCATCCTTGCCCATGATCCCTTCTCTATCAATACCTGCCCCCTTAATGTTCTGGGAAGTCTGGGCTCCTGAGGCAGCCCAGTAAGAGAACCTGAAAATTAGCCACAGAATCGCTGAACAGTAATTGGGTGCTTACTATGTACTTGACATATGTAGTGTGCTGGGGATGAAATAGCCAATGAAGATGGAGTCCTGACCCTGGAGGATGCCCTATCCCAAACACAAAGTTGCCATATATTCTGAGGTCCACTATATGGAGTATATCTCCATGAGTCCTGTGGCAGCACAGAGGAAGGAATGATTAATTCTGCCTGGGGTAGGGGTGGAGGAGAGGCTTCCCAGAGGAGGAGACATTTGGCTCAGGCCTTAAAACATGAGCAGAAAAAAAAATGAGCAGGAATTTGCCAGATGGAGGAGGAATGAGCATTTCAGCAGAGAGAGGAGGTAAAGGCTCCAGGGAGGGACATAACTTATGGGACTCAAGGATTAAAAAAAATGGGAGGGGGTGGGCAGCCTGGTTGTCCAGCAATTGTTCTCAAACTATGGTCTGCATCACTTGGGGGTTTACCAAAACTGAAATTACCAGGCCCCATTACCATATTTCTGACTCAGTGGGTCTGGGGTGGGGTCAAGGTGACACTGGTAACTGTGCGAGGACAATGCCTTTGAGAACCACAGTTGTGAAGGACTATAACAAATTGGATCATTACTCCCAATTCTTCTACTAGAGGAAGTAGAGTATATTCCCTGCCCCATTGGGCTTGGCCACAACTCGTGTGGACTTGACCAATAAAGTGTTAGTGGGGCAGCCCGGGTGGCTCAGTGGTTTAGCACCGCCTTCAGCCCAGGGCCTGATCCTGGAGACCCAGGATCGAGTCCCATGCCAGGCTCCGTGCGTGGAGCCTGCTTCTCCCTCTACCTGTGTCTCTGCCTCTCTCTCTCTCTCTCTCTCTCTGTCTCTCATGAATAAATAAATAAAATCTTTAAGAAATAAAAAAATAAAGTATTAGTGGACTTGATGTGAGCAGAATCTTTAAATTTGCTTATGGGGTTCAGCATGGCGTCTTGTGCTTCTGTTACCCACCATGGAAGAGTGTGCTTTGAGGAGCTGCTGATCCCAGGATGGGAGTTATGTGTCACAGACCTGAACCCAGCTTACAGCTTGACACAGAGTTTCCCAAACCACCTGAAGACCCATGAGTGAGATAAACAAGTTAGTGATTGTAAGCTATTGGGATTTGGGGGTTGTTTGTTATATAGCATTATCATAGCCAAAACCTGACTAATACAAAGGCTTTCAGTGACATGCTAACAAATTCAGGATCCATGCAGGTAGGAGAATAAAAGCTGAGTGTAGGGTAGATCTAAGCAGGCAAAACTGGAGGCAGGAAGGCCAGGTAGGAGGCTGTTGCCATAGTTCAGATGAGACACGGGATGAGCATCCCAATAAGGAGAAGAGAGAGAGTAAGGAATGGACTGGAGAGATACAAAGGTGCTAGAACCCCCAGAGGACTTACTGGGTGAAGAAAGGAGGGAGGCAGCTGCCTGGGTGGCTCAGTCAGTAAGTGTCTGCCTTCGGCTCAGGTTTTGATCCCAGGGTCCTGGGATGGAGCCACATATCGGGCTCCCTGCCGAGCAGGGATCCTGCTTCTACTTCCTGGGCAAGCCCCTGTCCCTGCTTGTGCATTCTCTCTTTCTCACTCTCTCTCTCTCTCTCTAAAGTAAATAGATAAAATCTTAAAAAAGAAAAAGAAGAGGGAGGCAGAAGTTCACTAGAATGGCTACACTTTTGTACGGAGAAGATGGAGCAGTCCATAGAGAACATGAAGGCCTTTTGTTCTCTGATGCCTCAGGAAGGCCCATTGCATCCTGAAGGCCAATAAACACATAGACGTGCCCCCCCAGACTTCCACCTCCCACAACAGGGTCCTGGTCAGGGCGCATGCCTGGGCAAGCTGGGGCCCATCCAGAGCAGCAACTAAGAATTGCAAGGGGACTTGCTCGTTGAGAGACTGAAGCCACAGTCATTTCTGTTGTTTTTCTCCAGTCTGCTTGGTTCTAAGTCAGCTGTAGACGAGCTTCGCCCACAACCGCCAGTCTTTTAATTTAATTGTGTGGTGCTGGGGTGTTTTTCCCCCTAGCAAATACATCAAAATTGTCACATCGTAAATAAACAGCCTTCTTTCCCCACTCAACACCCACCACCCACCACCACTCCACCCTACACATGCACAGCTGGAACAGCTGGAAGGGAGGGAGGGCTGCCAGGGGCGGGGGGCCTAGGAGTGCCGGGGAAGCTCCCCTGGAGGGAAGAGAGGCAGGCAAGCCAGACAGCTGCCTTCAGAGCCAAAAGGACTTGAGGACTAGATTCTTCTGCAAGCCTCCACCAACTAGAGACCACATAGAGCTGTGGAGAAGCCCGGCGGCAAGCTGGCCCCCCTAGGAGCATCACTAGCCCCTCTGAGCCTCAGCCTCCTTATCCGCCAAATGAGTTTCAATGTGAATGACAACACAGCTACAGCTACAACAGAGCTTTGTCAGCTGTGAAGTGTCTGACTGTCTAATAGTGCATTGTTACACAGTGACAGTGTAGAGTTGCAGGGGCAGGGCTGGGCCTTAGTCACTTACTGTGTGACCTTGGGCAAGTTGTTTCACCTCTCTGTGCCTTGGGTTCCTTCCTATAAAACAGGGCTACCAAGAGCACTCGACTCAGAGCACCTAAGAAGTAAATGCAGCACGTGTAAGCACCTGCAACAGAGCCCGCATGTGGTGAGGGACTGACGAATATTAGCTCTCACTATTGTATCGGGGAGTAACAGCCCCCTTCAGGCTACTCAGCCTCTCATTCCCAGGCAGTACTCTATGAAGAGGGAAGCGCCGAGACAATTCGAGGTCCAGGAGACCATGGCAAGAGTTCTTTCTAGCTGAGTTCTCACTCTTGAAAACCAGACTTCACAGAGGAACGTGTCCCCCCACCACACACATGCATGCACACACACATGCAGGCACACACGCAGCAAGGAGAGTGGAGACACAGTGCGGGTGCCCCCGTGCCCCCATTGGGAGGGATAAGTAAGGGACTGGAAACCCGTCAGGCACATTCCCACAGGAATGGGAAGTCCTTCCTACAGGAAAGGTGAGGCACCTCTCCCCATTGAGGCACCAACAGAGAGAAAGAAGCAGATCCAATCAGTCCCTAAATGTTCATGAGCCACCCCTACTGTTTGAAGTACTGGGAATGGGGCTGTGGAGCAAACCAGCAATGTCCCTCCTTCCTAGGAATTTCTCTCCTTTATGGTGTGATGGATAAATCCTGGGCTCCGCGGCATCAGATGCCATCACTTTGGACTTCATCTTGTCACTTTCAGGTTTGCCATCCTTAAGGAGTCACTTAATGCCCCCTCTTCACCGTGTTCCCCTCTGTAAAAGGGAGATGACGCTCGCCTCTGAAATGTGGTCGTGAAGATCAAATGAAAGTGCATGTCTTCTGGGAGCTCAGTAAATGCTTGCTTTTCATGTCTGTGCTATGTAGCGTTTAAACCGGTGCTGCAGACACTGCTTGTGCTTCTCCTTTCCCTTAGTGGTGGAAGCTCTGGATTTTAGCTGGGCACATAGCCCTCCAGAAACAAGCACATTTCCCAGCCTGCCTTGCAGCCAGATTTGGCCAGCAGCGGGTAGAAAGTGGTGTGTGCACTGTTGGGTATGCTCTTGAGGAAGGCAGCTGGCTGGCCCTCCTTCTCCATGGCCCTCTCTCCTCCCTCCTAACTGGCAGGAAAGCAAACCCAGTGGACATGCTGGGAAGTCATCTCGCCCATGCTAAGGAGAGTAGTACCCTGAGGAGTGTTGGGGGACAGTTGGATAGAAGGGATCCCCAACTCCAAGGGGCCACCATGTTAAATTGGAATGCTTGTGACCAGCCTCATGTTTACATGAGAAGGAAATCAGCTCTGATCCTCTTTAAGCTACTGCTACCCTACGCCTTTGTATTGCAATTGAAAATGTCTCCCCATTGAAATAACACTTTTTCCTTAATTAGCAGCACAAGGAGTGGAGAAGAACGTGGGGAGGGGTCAGCCTGAGGGCAGGCAGGTGAAGAATAGACTGATGGGTCATAAAGATTGTACAGACCGAGCTGGTGATGGGTGATGGATGGAGACAGTCCAAGATGTCTTTTGGAGGATGGAAGGATGATGACAGAGCTGGTTACACGCCATGACTGTGAGGTGAGCCCCCCTTGAGGGATGACAAGCCCAGTTTGGGACACGTGGAACTAAGGTGTGTGCATAACCTCCAGGTGGCACTGTCCAGGATGCGGGGCTGCCTTGGGGGCTGGAGGTGGAGACTTAGGGACCATTTCTTTATGGAGTGGAAGCCCAGGCACAGGGGTAAAGAAAGCAGTTGGAGAGGAGATGGACAAACGCTCAAATCAATATGTATGTACACAGTGTGATAAGTACAAGGAAGGAAAAGAAGATGCTGTCTCTGAGCGGACAGTTTGCATGAGAAGGGTCAGGGCAAGTTCCACGAGTTCATGATATTTAAATTGAGACCTAGGTACATGGAGGATTTATAGGTACCTGGTAGGAAGGCAATGGGGCAGAGGAGTGACAGAAAACAGCTCAAGCAAAGGCCTTGCGGCTGGAAAGACTTGACCCATGGAAGCCAGAGGCAGTGGAAATCTGCCATTCTTTTTGGCTGGTCTACATTAGAACCCCCTCACTATGTTAAGGAAGCCCCTACTTTTTCTGGCAAGACCAGCTTCCCACAACAGTCACTACAAATGTTAAATAATCACATTCCCAGGCTCTCTTGCAGCCAGGATGCAGGGACCGGGCCTGGGCCAGACCATCCAAGGCATGCTGTGCCCTGTCTGCCACCTAGGACTGTGCCCATTGCACAGAGCACACATGCAAGGCTCTTGGTCACTTAAAATGATGATCTGTCTGAGACCTTAGAGAACTTTGCTTTGTTGTGTAGAGCCCTGCTTTATCTGGATCTCAGTCTTTGTTCATGATAGAAATCTGCTTTCTGACCCCCGAATACATAACTGCACTGTTATCAGAAATCCTGCACTTGCCACAGAGCCCTCTTCATGCACCCTGATGTCTGCTCTCTTATGCAGAATTCCACTTGTTTCTACAGAACTCCACCCAGCTTCCCAGAACTCTGCTCTTGGCTTTTTTTTTTTTTTTTTTTTGAAACAGATTCCAATATTGATATACAGAGACTGTCTTTATTCTACAGAAACCCTGATTGGTTATACAGAAATTCACCAAGTTACACGGAATCCTGCCTTTTTCTTCAGAAGCATGCTTGGTCGTGCCAAACCCTTGGTGATTTTATAGAAATCTGAATTCACAGAATCTTGCTTTGTTACAGAGAAACCTGCTGTGTTCCAACAGCCCTTCCCCATTAGAGAGAACTCAGTAGAGCTGCACCAGCATCACTGACTTGGACACCTGCTCTGGGGTGCAGGACCCTGCCGTCCACTTGACCACTGCTTGCCAATCTCATTGTTCTTTAGAACGCTTTTTGGGTGCACAGAGTTCTCCCAGGAGGTTCAGAACCCCAATTTTTACACAACACCCCAAAATTGGTACAGAGAAATCTAGGAGGTTACACTGAACTCAGCTTTGGTTGGTAGGACCGCATCCTGATTCACAGATTCCCACATCCTGCAATGAAGCCCAGCATCACAGTAGTGGCTTCTGTAAGGACATGGCACCCATATAAGCCTTTGTGAGGCAAGTGGTCAAAAGAATGGCTAATGGATCCTCACCTTAGACGAGGCTGGGAGGGCCTGTGCCCCCCGAGTCAGGATCCAGGCCCCCTTCACTCTTTTCTTCCCCGGCCAGGGAGGACTCAAGCCTGAGATATGGACAGCAAGGGCCAAGCAGAGACCCGGAGCAAGGCCTCGGAGAAAGAGACAAGCACCCAACTTGCTTCTCCTCAGGCCTGGCCCCAGCTGCCTGGGCACAAATCTACTTGGACAGAAATAATCAGCCAAATTAATTTAGCTTTAAATAGCAGCACTGAGAATGTTTCCACAAAATTTTCTCCGAGGAGAGCTAAGCAGAATTAATGATGGCACAATATCGGAGAGAAATGTTATTTATTAAGGCCTAATCATTCCGGGGAGGGGGAAGTCATCATAACATAATAAAGTGGGAATCAGTTGGCCCAGCCCAACCCCGCCCAGCCCCACTCAGCCCGGGAGCCAAGGAGGGGCCCTGGGAGTCCAGGATCTGGGGAGCCTCGTAGAGAAGCTGCCTGCAAAGTGAACAGCTTCTCCTGGGGCTCCCTGGCATGGGAGAGCTGGGCTAGGCTCCCCACGTCCTGCCACGTTCCTCGTAGGCTGTGTCCACACCAGCCCACTTGTTCCTTTGCTGAGCACCTTCCAAGGGGGGCAGACTCCACTACTGCCAGGGCACCATCAAAACATGGAGCTCACCCCAAGCGGAATCTGTGGAGCCCCACCCCACTTCCCGCTGCTGCCACTTTATTTTTTATTTTTTTTTAAGATTTTATTTATTTATTCATGAGAGACACACAGAGAGAGGCAGAGACACAGGCAGAGGGAGAAGCAGGCCCCACTCAGGAAGCCCGATGCCAGACTCGATCCCGGGTCTCCAGGATCACGCCCTGGGCCAAAGTTAGGCACTAACCCACTGAGCCACCCAGGGATCCCCTCGCTGCTGCCACTTTAAGGGGGCCTCCATTCATTTGTGCTTTCAACTATTATTTATTGAGCACTGAGATGTCGAGCTGCTCTGGATGCTGGGAGAGACAGCGGGAAGAGCAGCAAACAAGTAAATGAACAAGATGATGTCTGGTGGTGAGAGTGTTCTGGAAATAAAGTGATAGAGATGGAAGCAGGTGGCAGATTTAGGGGATGTGGTCAGGAAGGGACCCCGAGAGAAGATGAGCTACGACCTGACACCTCAATCATTGGGGTTGGTTGGTTCTGTGAAGAGCTGGAGTCAGGGGAAAATATTCTGGCAGAGGACACAGCATGGGCAGAGGTCCCGGAAGAGGGGAAGAAGCTTGGTTTTCTGAAGACCAGAGTGACTGGGGCGTGGTGGACGATGGGGAGAGAAACAGGGACTGTGAGCGGCAGTTCTGCTACCAAGAGTGTGAGGATGGGTCAGAGTCAAAGACTTCCCAAGAGGAAGATGAGATCTAGGAAAGAAAGGATGAGGGGCCACTTTCTCTGACCCCTGTGCACCCCAAGATCTTCCCCCCATCACACCATGGCTTCTGATCGGCCTGGTATCACATACGTCACTGTGCCGGCTGCCATTTACCTTAAGGGACATTGATAGAGCAGCATAAGTCTGGAGGAGGCTGCTTCCCATCTGTTGGGGGCATGCTCCACATGGGGTCTTTTGGGTCTGTGGTCCAAAATGCAGCATCTGTCATCAGAGAGGCCTGGGTTCAAATTCTGACTCATCACAGAACCATGGGCAAGACATTTAACTCCTCCAAATTTCAGTTTCCTCAACTATAAAATGGGACAATAGCATTTACCTTGTGCAATTCTTAAGAGGATTAAATGGGTGAAGGAGGTCCTTAGGCATCTCTGGGATACCACCAAGGTCCCCAGGGTCCTCCTTGGTCTGAACCATAGGCTGCCAGTCATTGGGGTCTGGAGTGTGCTGATGTAGAAAGAGTCAGACACACCTGGCCACCAGGACTCACCTTTCCTCACTTGGAAGGTGAGAGTGATAACCCCTCCCCCAGGAGCTCATTTGAGGGTCACATGGAATGATACTTGGTAAACACCTGGCCCAGGTAGCTCCATTACTGCCACTCTCTCCCCCAGACTCCTCTGTTGGGCTATCATAACAAAATGTCACAGACTAGATAGCTCAAACAATAGAAATTTATTTTCTCACAGTTCTGGAGGCTGGAAGTCCAAGATCAAGGTAGCAGCAGGGTTTGGTTTCTGAGAGTTCTCCTCTTGGCTTGCAGATAGCCATCTTCTCACTGTGGGATCTCCTGGGAGATTCCAGAAGAGCAAATCCGTTCCATCTGCATTTGAAAAACAACATGGTAGACATGTTTACCACTCACATTTCAGAGACAGCAAGTCAGCTTTGGAATCCAGCCTGAGCTTTGATGAGAGAAGGGAGTCAGCATCCAGACACCCCTCTCAGTGCTTGACCATTCTAACTGACCCCCAGGGCCATGGGAACTTTTCTGCAGGTGTCAGGACCAATCTTTGACACTCTGGCCTAGCCCCAAAGACTCTGATGCACAGGAAGGAACCTATCTACCCCTTCTCAAGGTGCGGATTCCTCCATCCAAGTGTGCCCTACTCCATCCCACCTGCTGGGGATAGGCCTTCTGGAATGACCTTCATTAGTCCTAAAAACACATAGTCAGGGAGGCCTGTTGAATGTGAAATGCCCCATTTCTCTTGGGACTTTTCTGGAATCTAAAATTAAACACAACTAAAGAACTCCTCCAATCTAGCCAGACTGGTTTACTGTTTTCCCCTCCAAATAAGCTATGAGGGTTCTATATCCTGAAGTCTTCCCTCTCCTCTATTCACAGCTAGGTCTCTTCTTGCAGATGACCCCACCAGTTCTCCACCAGTTAGAAACATTGGGGTCACATTCCACTTATTCCATCAGCCATCAATACCCATAAATCCTCCTTCCTGAGTATGTAATTGTGTACTCCCTGCCTTCCCATAGCGAACATCTGTTGCTCTTGCCTGCCTAGCATCCATTCCCCTCTGTTCTGATAAGGCTACCCTGATTTCCTTTGGGGAATGACCTCTCCCACCTCTTGGGCTATGTGGATGGGTGGAGTGCCCTAGGTTGACCCCAGGCCCCAGCTGCATGGGTGAGTACATGACCTAGGCCCGCCAAAGAATCCCACAGCCCTGGTCACAATGATTCTCTGAGGATAGACATTTGACCTAATCTACGTCAATTAGAGTCAGGTCCTGGACTTTTATAGGACCTACTGGGGATTGTTCTGGGGCATCTCAGCTGTTGAAGGTAAGTTGGATATGTTGATGATCAACTTGCCACAGTAGGGGCAGCGCCTCCTTGAGAAAGAAGGCTGAGTGAGAGGTGGAGAGGGAGTGCCCCTAGTGTACCAGTTTGCTTTTATGTGTGATAACCAACCACAACACCTCAGCAGCATAGCCCAATAAACTTCTATGCGTGGGGATGTGCAAATTGGCTGCAGTTTGGCTGATCCAGGGCAGGCTCAGCTGGGCCACTCTGTTGTAGGAACAGTAGCGGCTAGGGTGGCTTGACAACATGTGGCTCTCATCCTCCTTGGGCCAGCATGCTAAAGAGTCCTTCTCATAGAATGGCAAAGGGACGAGAAAGCAAGCAGAAACGTGCAAAGTCTTGTAAGGACTGGATTCAGAACTGTCATACTGTCACTCTGCCCCTTCCATGGGCCAAAATAAATCACACAGCCCAGAGTCAAGGAGAACTGAAATCCCCTTTGCCCTTTAAGTGAAAAGAATGGCAAAGTCTTGTTATCAAGGGCATGAGCAGGGACAGAAGATGCGAGTGGAAGGCAATCTACTATAAGTGGTATTATTTGAACCTCTGGAGCCAGCTGAGCCTGAGCCAGATTCACCACTTGAGCCTGACTGATCTGCCTTCCCCAACCCTGCCCTCTTCACACCTTGACAGATACTATGTTTTGTTTAACAAATGGAGGCAATTCTCTTCTAAGAGAGAAAGAAGGAGCCTTAACACATATTGAGTCCCACGGTGTGACAAGCTCTGAGCTGGGAGCTATACATTCACTTATACTGGAACCTTAAAACAGCTCTGTGAGGAGGCTGTGAACATCGTCATTGTGCAAATAGGAAATAGGCTCAGAGGGGCTCTGTAACCTGTCCACAGTCTCACGGTGAGGAAGCCGCTGAATGGTCAGTGTTGAAAACACGTGCTTTCCCCAATCCATAATGGTGAACTTTCACCCCAGAAGTGGGCAGCACCCATCCTATGCTCCATGCTTCCCTCAGCCTGCTAAACTAACAGCTAATGTTTCCTGAGCCCTTCCTGTGTGCTAGGTAACTGCTAAGCACTTCCAATGCATTAGCTCACATAATCTCTCCAAAAGCTCTGGATGTATTAGTACCATCTATGTATTAGTACCATCTCCATTTTACAGAGGAGAAAACTGAGCCTCGGGAAAGTTAGACAACTTGTCCAGGTGGTAAGTAGTGGGGTCAGGATTCCAACCTCTCCTATCTGACCGCAGAGCTGGCCCCCTGGTCTCTGTTTGTCTTAAAAAACCTCTAAAAACCCTGGGGTTGGGTGGGAGGGTCAGAAGTGTCAAACCTAGACCCTGCCTCTTCCCAGTGCCCCCCTCCCATACACACACACACACAAGTCCCCAGCCCTCAGGTGCTCAGCTAGCCCTTCAGTGCCTGGTCACTAGCCTCTGGGCCGGTGAGCCAGCCTACTCCATGGCTGCAGACGTGATAAATGGCTCCAATTATCCCCTCTGAGTTCCGGTTTAATGTCATGTTTTATTAATGGCAACTGTCAGAGGAAAGCAAAGCACCCACTGCGTGCCTGCTGCCTGCCTCCATTTGGAAGCATGCTCTCCAGGTGAAGAAATGAAAAGGTGTGAGGGGAAAGGCACCACCCCCAATCCAGCTCCACAGGCAGGAAAATAACTCAGTGCGCCTCCCCACTCAGGCCCCAGGCTGAATGAATGCCACATTTTTGCCTGGCACGTTCCACCCATTGCTAATGCTCTGTTGCTTCCTTGACTGACAAATTAGGGGTTTGAACAAAATGCGAGGGGGGGGGGAGATGGCAGCTGCCCACCCTGTAATTAAGAGAGGGTGAGAGAGAAGGGGGGCAGGGGGTATCCAGCCGTCCCACAAACATGCCTTCGTCTTGCGCGGCTTTGGCTGAGCATTTTCAGAGTGGGCCTGTGCAGCCCCTGGTGGCCTGTCCTCCGGGCCATCCCACTGATCCAAGGCTGCAGCTTCTCACCCAGCTTTAGGACCTGTCAACCAGGTCCTCGGAGACACAGGCTGAGCAGGTTTCACTTGTCCCAGCTGAGGGGACAAAGGGGATCCAAACTCTCATCCAAAGGGGATGAGAGTTAATTCCTGGCACAGGAAACAGTGGGGAACAGATGGAAAACTGAGGTCTGGCAAAAGGCAGTGCTATCTCCCAGGTTATGGTGGGAGCTAGTGGGAAAGCCTGCACTGGTACCTCGGGCTTCTGCCTCCATCTAGAATTCTCCTGCTGCATAAAGCTATATAAATGGCCACGGACAGCTTGCAGTGAGGGACATGGGTATCTCCCCCCACACATACCACTGCCTGGATGGGCTCCGAGCCATCAGTCACAGGGCTGAGCCTGGCCAACTCTGGAAAGGGTATGTATGTGTGCATGCAAGCAATGGATGCTCCCTGACACAGTGAAGTCACCCCTTAACAATATATAGGTGTAGAAAGAGGTGTAGTGCCCCTCATATGGTCAACAAACAGACAATGCCTACAGTAGGCGTGTGTCAGGGGGTATGATGGGAGAGGACCGTTTCTGTTTCAAGAGTTAACAGACCATCTCCATACCCTCTAAAAATGAGGTACAGGAGCCAGATTGAGAGGACTGTTTTGTCAGTCCCAGCCCTCTGATGGTGCCAGTCTCACCCGGGAATGCCCGAGGCACTTACTAGGCTGTGTGACTCCTAGCCAGCCCCACAGGCATTTCTCCCCAGGGGCCAGTATTGTGGCTGAACCAGCCTTGTGGTTCTTGTTACCACCACAGGATGTGCACTCCGTGGAAGCCATCAGGGAACTTGGAGGAATAACATTTCTTGCTCACAAGTCCTGGAGGGTACACAGCACATCGGATGGCCACACAGAGCAGCTATGGGTAAGGAGAAGGCATATCCAGGGCTCTGCCTTTATTAGAGACCGAGTGTGGGGTGTCTAGGGTTTTCTGGGCTCACTCTTTATGGGTTACTATAAAGCATATGAGTGGGAATTAGGGTGTGGGAAGGGAGACATGGGGTCACTCAAGCCATCGGTCAGCCAGGGCTTTCTCAAAGAAGGACCTTCATGAGTGAAGGGCAGCCTTGTTCCTCATCAGATAGTTTGCTAGTAGCTGGCTTATACAGCTGGCACTATGTTTGTTCTAGATGGATGTCTTTTGAAATGGATGCCTTGACAATGAAAAGCTTAAAACTCACACTACTGGTACATGAGCTACCCCTGGTAGGATGAGATCAAGGTAAACTCCTGGGCGGAAGAGATGTCCAAGTAGGGACTGAAAGAAAAGTAAGAATTAGCCAACCAAAGGGGATGAGAGTTAATTCCTGGCACAGGAAACAGTGGGGAACAGAATTCTAGAGGGGAGGAATGGATGGGGCTCTGATGTTCAGAGAGAGAGAGGCATTGGCTACAGAGTCTGCAAGGAAACTGAGGTTGGAAGGAGTCACACCCCCACACGGTCAGGCTAAGGAAGAAGTTGTACCCCCCACCCCCCTCCCACCAAGAGTCACTGTGTCTTTAAGCAGGGAAGGGAGGTGTGTAAATGCCTCCCGGAAAGAGCATCGGGCTAGGATGTGGAAGGATGGAGCAGAGGGAAGAGCAGTGAGAGGCTGTTCCCATAGCCCAGAATGGGGAAGGTAGGGATTGCAGCCTGGTTTTGGCAAGATAGCAGTAGAGATTCAAAATATATTAAGGAACTTCTAATTGACTTACAGAGGTCGGGTGAGAATGGAAGCACCAAAATGCCACCTGGATACTAACGCAGGCAACTGTGGCTGGAGCAGCAGGAGAACTTTCCTTGAGAGGGGGGAGATATATGTCCCTCTGGGGTTGAAGGATATTTTCAATGTGTAAAGTCAGATAAACATGGGTTTCCCAGTGCTCCTGAGCTAGACCTGATGGGACAGTGACAATGGGAAGTGATGATCAACAAAGAAACTGTATTCTTATGACAGTAAAGCCCAGTGCCTCCCAGGCTTGGCTCTGGAATGAGACTTCTTGCCGGGGAGGGATGGATAGACTCCTGCTTTCACGGTCCTCTGCAGCTAGATTACTTCCATCCCTGGGGCCTCCCAACTACCCTTTTAACTCTTTCCCCAACCCATCTCTTTAAAAAAAAAAAAAAAAAGTATTTGTTAACATAGAATAAAATTGGCTTCTGTTTGATTACAGTTCCATGAATTTTAACACCTGCCTAGATTCATATGCCACCACAACAGAGCAGTTATGTCACCGGGGAAGAGCCCCTCGCTTGGCCTTTCTATACGTCAACATTTCCCCCACTTCCTTCCCCTGGCAACCACAAATCTGTTCTCTATCACTATAGTTTTGCCTTTTCCAGAATGTCATACAAATGGAACCATACAACATGTGTGACCTTGTGAGATTGGTTTTTTTCACTCAGCATATTGCCTTTGAGATGCATCTAGAGTGTTATGTGTATCCATAGTTCATTCCTTTTTTATTGCTGAGGAGTATCTCATTGTGTGGACTTACACATCCATTCACTTGCTGAAGGACAATTGGGTTGTTTCCAATTCAGGGTGATTATGAATACAGCTGCTGTAAATGCTCACCTACAGTCTTCCTTCCTCTCAGTAAAATACCTGGGAGCAGGACTGCTGGATTTTATGACATATACATTTAATAAGAAAGTGCCAAACTGTTTTCTGGATTGACTGTCCGTTTGCATTCCCACCAGCAATGCATGAGAGTTTCACTTTCTCCGCATCTTTGCCCCCATTGTTATTGTCAATATTTTTTATTTTAGCCAAATTAAAGGTAAGAAATGAGATCTTATTGTGGTTTTAATTTGCATTTTCCTAGTAGTTAATGATGCCAAACATCTTTTCATGTGCTTGCTTGCTATCTATATATTCTCCGTGATGAAATATCTCTTGCTTATTTCTTCTTGGGTTGTTTTCTTATTATTAAATTTTAAGAGTTCTTTATATATTCTGGATACAAGTCCTTTGTCAGATATGTGATTTGCAAATATTTGCTCCCAGTCTATGTTTTGTCTTAGCAGTGTCTCTCATTTAGTAAGAGTTTTTAATTCTGATGAAATCCAATTTGCCAAATTTTCATTTTATACATAATGTTTTTGATGTCATAGCTAAGAATTCTTTGCCTTGCCTAAAATCACTAAAGTTTTCTCCTATGCATTCTTCTAAAAAGGCTTCTTTGATTTCTATCATCTGCATTTTGTAGTTTTCAGCATACAGAACTCTTAATGGGTTTGTTAAATTTATTTATAAATATTTCATATTTTTGGAGCTATTGTAAATGATAGTTTTAAATTTGATGTCCAATTATTCATTGCTGGTATATAGAAAAATGATTGATTTTGTAACCTGTGACCTGATCAAACTGCAACTTAGTTGTAGGAGTTTTTATTTTTATATAATCCTTAGAATTTTCTACATAGATAAACAGTTGGTCTGTAAATAGAAAGAGTTCTATTTTATTATGTTTCAATCTGTATGCTTTTGTTTATTTTTCTTTCCTGATTGCATCAGATAGAACTTGCAATGGTAAATGGACATCCTTGACTTGTTGCTGATCTTAGGTAGAAACATTCTATTTTTTACTGTTAAGTATGATGTTGGTTGTAGGGTTTGTTTGGGTTTCTTTTTCTAGATATCTGTTATCAGGTTGAGGAAATGCCCTTATGTTTCTAGTTTCCTGAGAGTTTGTGTCATAAATCACTACTGAATTTTGTTAAATGTGTTTTCTGTGTTAGTTGATATGATTATCTGGTTTTTCTTTTTCAGGCTGTTAATATGGTAGCCGACACTGATTAATTTTCAAATGTTTAACCAGCTTGGCACTCCTGTGAGAAACTCTACTTAGTCATGGTGTATTATTCTTTTTATGTATTACTGGAATCAATTTGCTAATACTTTGTTAGGAAATTTTGTATCTATATTCATGAGAGAAATCGATCTATAGTTTTCTTTTTGTGTGCTTACTAGGTCTGGTTTTGTTATCAGGATAATGCTTGTCTCATAAAATGAATTGGGAAGTGTTCCCTCCTCCTCTCTTTTCTTAAAGAGATTGTGTAAAATTTGTGTTATTTATTTTTAAAATGTTTGGAAGAATTTGCAGATAAATAATCTTGACTGGGAGATTTACCTTACTGAAGCTTTTTTTAAATCTACAAATTCAATTTCTTTAATAATGATAGGACTATTTAGGTTATCCATTTTATCTTGGGTGAGTTTTGGTAGTTTGTGGTCTTTGTACATTTCACTTAAGTTGTCAAATTTATGTGCCAGGAGTTGTTCATATTATTCCCTTAATATCCTTTTAATGTCTGTTGTGATATCTCTCCTTTCATTCCTGATACTCATAATTTTGTCTAATCTCTCCCTCTCTTTTTTCTTTCAGTCTTGCTAGAGATTTATCAATTTTATTTATATTTTCAAAGAACCAGTTTCTGGTTTCATTGATTTTTTTAAAATTGTTTTTCTGTTTTCAATACTGTTGATTTCTGTTCTCTATCTTCCTCCTGCTTGCTTGGGATTTATTTTGCTCTTCCCTTTCTAGTTTCTTAAGATGGAATCTAAGATTAATGATTTGAAACCTTTCTTCTTTTCTAATATAAGTGTTTACTGCTATAAATTCTAATTACTGCCTTACTACATCCCACAAATTCTAACTACCTTCTTACAACATTCCACAAATTTTGATATGTTGTATTTTCATTTTCATTCAGTTCAAAATATTTTCTAATTCCCCTTGAGGCTTCTTATTTGACTCACGGATTATTTAGAAATATGTTTTCAACTCAAAGTGTCTGGAGATTTTCCTGTTATCTTTCCATTACTGATCTGGTTTAGTTCCATTATGCTCAGAGAACATACTTTGCATGATTTCAATTAAAATTTGTTAATATTTGTTTTATGAGTCAGAATATCCTCTAGCTTGCTGAATGTTCTATGTACACTTGAAAAGAATGTATATTCTACTTTTATTGGGTTGAGTGTTCTGCAAGTGCTTATTAGATCCAGTTGATTGAATCAGTTCTACTGATTTTGTCCACTAATTCTATCAATAACTGAGAAAGGAGTGTTGGCTTTTTCAGGATGCCTGGGTGGCTCAGTGGTTAAGCATCTGCCTTTAGCTCAGGGTGTGACCCTGGAGTCCTGGGATTGAGTCCCACATCTAGCTCCCCGCATGGAGCCTGCTTCTCTCTCTGCCTACGTCTCTGTGTCTCTCATGAATAAATAAATAAAATCTTTAAAAAAAAAAAAAAAGGACTGTTGACGTTTCCAATTACAATTACGGATTTCTCTATTTCTCCTTTCAGTTCTGTTAGTTTTGCTTCGTGTATTTTGAAGCTGTTGTTAAGTGAATCCACATTTAGACTTCAGTCTTCTCTATGAATTGATCCTTTTATCATTATTTAAAAACCCATTTTATCTCTGCTGATTTTCTTTATCTGAAGTCTACTTTGATATTAATTAAAGCCACCAAGCCTTCCTTTAGTATTTTCAAGGTATGTATTTTTCCACCGTTTTGCTTGTATCCTAACTATATCCACATATAGATGATGTGTCTTGTAGACAGCATATATTTAGGTCAAAGCTCTGTTTTTTTTAATCCATTCTGATGATCTCTCCATATAAATGGGTTTGTTTAGACCATTTACATTTAATGTAACTACTGATTTGTTTGGATTTAGATCTGCCATTTTGTCAGTTTTCTGCATAATCTTTCTATTCCTTTTTTATTTGTTTCTCTGTTTCCTCCTTTTCTGACTTATTTTGGGTTAGGTAAACATAGTGTGTATTCTATTTTGATTTATAGTTCTTTTTCCATATCTCTTTGTATAACTTTTTAAAATGTTCTTTAGTGATTGCTCTAGGAATTAAATTATACATACCTAACTTTTCACAGTCTGCTTAGAATCATTGTTTCTCTCTTCAAGCAGAATGTGGAACCTTACCACTATCTATGTTCCTTTGTCTCCATCCATAGTCGTCTTGTATATTAAATACATATTGAATATATATAACTTCCCCAAGTCACATAGTGAGTAGCAGTGCCAGAATCCACCAGGCAGGCTGATGCCAAAGCCAGGAACATAACTACCCTTCCCCAGTGATGCCCCTGGTTCCAATCTGACCCAGCAGAGAATTCTCATGGACTGGACCTTCCAAAAAGCCCAGAGCTGGTTATAAAATGTCTTGACCTCCAAATTTAAGAATATCCCAGGTCACCCCATCAGACCAGGACCCTAAGGGAAAACACATTGGATTTCAACTCCCACATGTCCTTTTGGCTGGGAGTCTTTGCTGTGCAAAATTTGCCCAGATATTCATGGCAGCCTTGCCCTAGAGTTCACACCTCAGCCAGTAAATGGCTCTGCTTTTCTGAAACCTTCTGGACCTTTGGGCAGAACAGGAAGTGTCTCTGCAAACTGAACAGTGCTACTCCAGCCAGATGAAAGAAGCTCACACAGTATTCTACAGGAGCAGTTTGACATCTCTATCATCCTGACTGGCTAACCCCACCCCCCACCCCTTGCTTCTTTGGCTGAACTCTCTCCTTCTCTTCTTCTCCCTCATCCTCCAGGGCTGAGGAAGAGAGTGCATCTCTTGCCTGTCATCTTTCTGCACAATTGGAATCGACAGGTCCTTGGGCAAAGGGACTGGCCCCTCCTCTGACAGCAAACTAGTTCTAAATAAATGAGTATTGGTTTTGCTCTGTTTGTTTTTCATTTGTAGCTATCCTTTGATTTTTTTTTCTCTGCAAAATTGGTTAAGCAATGATAGCATGGTCTGCTTCTGCAGTTGCATTGATTGGGCTGCTCCTGGAGTCTGGGTCTTTTGCTGGGTTTTCTGTTTTGTTTAGCTTTTCACCACCACCACCCCCAACTCAATTCCCTCTTCTATATTTGTGGAAGGGCAAGAACTAACATATACTTAGCATTTATTAGTGCCAGGCACTGTGCATGTGATTTATGCCTTTGTCTCATTCTACCCTCAGAAATCAAAACAAAACAAGCCAATTGTGGTAGGTATTTTTCTTCCTCTTTTGCAGATGAAATTGGGGCTCAGAGCAGTTCCAAAACCTGTTCAAAATTGCATAGCCAGAAGTCAGCAGATCCAGGTGGGGATCTTCCCCCTGCTTCCCCTGCCAAGTGTTTGCTTTATTGCTGGCCAGTCCACCATGTGGCCCTCAACAAGTGGTCATTTCTAGACCTCATGCTGCCCCTCCATGAAACAGAGGGAGCCCAAAGCACTCAGAGGCCAGCAATACAATGTGAGTTATTCCTCCAGGTGGGGAAACTCTGAGCTCATTAGAGAAAGGTCAAAAGCAAAAAGAAATGGTGGCAATGAGGGGGAAGGAAGTATGGCTTCATCATGAATGAAGAGTCAGGAGACCCAGTATGAGCATCTTCCATGCCAATACCTCTTAGCTGAGTGACCTTGGTTAAGTCACTTCACCTCTCAGTGCCTTAGAAATGACAAAAAGCTGATATTGGAGTGCTCACCATTTTCCAGTCACTGATTTAAACATTTTCCATATATCAACTCATTTCATCCTCAAGATAGCCTTAAGAAGAGCATTATCGGGAACTTTGCTGAATGCTCGGTGAGACGTGGAGGAGCTGCGGCTGCCCGAGCTGCGCCCAGCAACGCGCCCTTTCCCGCTCCCCCACACCGGCTTCGGCCCTCTCACCGGCTGTAGAAAATGGTGAAAGAAACCACTTACTATGATGTTTTGGGGGTCAAACCCAATGCCACCCAGGAGGAATTGAAAAAGGCTTACAGAAAACTGGCCTTGAAGTACCACCCTGATAAGAATCCAAATGAAGGAGAGAAGTTTAAACAGATTTCTCAAGCTTATGAAGTGCTCTCTGATGCAAAGAAAGGGGAATTATATGACAAAGGAGGAGAACAGGCAATTAAAGAAGGTGGAGCTGGTGGTGGTTTTGGCTCCCCCATGGACATCTTTGATATGTTTTTTGGAGGAGGAGGCAGGATGCAGAGAGAACGGAGAGGTAAAAATGTTGTACATCAGCTCTCAGTAACCTTAGAAGATCTATATAATGGCGCAACAAGAAAACTAGCTCTGCAAAAGAATGTGATTTGCGATAAATGTGAAGGCCGAGGTGGTAAGAAAGGAGCAGTCGAATGTTGTCCCAATTGCCAAGGTCCTGGAATGCAAATAAGAATTCATCAGATAGGACCTGGAATGGTTCGGCAAATTCAATCTGTGTGCATGGAGTGCCAGGGCCATGGGGAACGGATCAGTCCTAAAGATAGATGTAAAAGCTGCAACGGAAGGAAGATAGTTCGAGAGAAGAAGAGAAGTGCATATTGACAAAGGCATGAAAGATGGCCAGAAGATAACATTCCATGGTGAGGGGGACCAAGAACCAGCACTGGAACCAGGAGATATTATCATTGTTTTAGATCAGAAGGACTGTGCTGTTTTTAATCAACGAGGAGAAGATCTTTTCATGTGTATGGATATACAGCTGGTTGAAGCCCTGTGTGGCTTTCAAAAGCCAATATCTACTCTTGACAACCGAACCATCGTCATCACCTCTCATCCAGGTCAGATTGTCAAGCATCAAGTGTGTGCTAAATGAAGGCATGCCAATTTATCGTAGACCATATGAGAAGGGTCGCCTAATCATTGAATTGAAGGTAAACTTCCCCAAGAACGGCTTTCTCTCTCCTGATAAACTTTCTTTGCTGGAAAAACTCCTACCTGAGAGGAAGGAAGTAGAAGAGACTGATGAAATGGACCAGGTAGAACTTGTGGACTTTGATCCCAATCAGGAGAGACGGCGCCATTACAACAGGGAAGCATATGAGGATGATGAACATCATCCTAGGGGTGGTGTTCAGTGTCAGACTTCTTAATGGGGCCGGTGAATAACACTGCTGCTGGCATTTTATATGCAGTAGTGGATGAGTGAAGGACTATAATCATAGCTCACTACTTGCTATTGTTTTTGTTTTAATATTCAACTATAGTAGTGTTTTAAAAGTTAAATGAAGAATAAACTCAAATATAAAAGCTCAAAAAAAAAAAAAAAAGGAAGAGCATTATCCTCTCTTTGCATCCATCAAAATAGAGGGGAGTCATGAAGATCAAACATAGTAAAGAAAATAAAATAGTTTTTATTGTGTGTATGCGTGCATGAGTGTTAATGTGTAAAGGGTAAGACTCTGTGTGTGTACAAGGAAGGAGTGTGTGTGTTTGTGTGTAAGGGGGAGGACTCTATGTGAAAGGGAGGACCCTGTGTATGAAGCATATGTATGTGGAAGGAGGAGGGCTATTATTGCAGAACTCAGAGCTGCCAGAGCCCATCAGGGAGGAGTAGCCTCCTGAGCCCTCAGGGAGCCCTCAGAGAGATTCAGACAACCTTCATGTGCTCCTGAGATGCTTTGACCTTGGCCTGACACCATCCATCCATCCATTCATTCAATCCACAAATATATGAGGGTTAATCACAAGCCAGACACATTCCGGTGCTGGGATCAAAAACAAAACCCAGAGCATTTCTGCCTCTGTGGGGCCTACTTATGAGCTAGGGAAACAGAGTATGGTTCAATTAACGCATCATCTATAATAAAATCTCATGTGGAAAAGGTAAGTGCTTTGGAGACAGAGAAAGCAGAGTTAGGGGTTCCACAAGGATGGCCAGGGATGTCTGCTTGAGGAGATGATATTGGAGCAGAGACCTAACTGAGGGAGGCAGAGGACCTACAAGGCAACAACAGGGCTCTGTAGTGGAGATCAGCTCAGTGCATCCAAGCAGCCGCAGGACAGAGTGATGGAGGAGGCCAAGCAAGAAGAGCCACATTGCCTGAGGCCTCACAAGCCACAAGAGGATGTGGGACTATTGTAAGCATCATGGCATGCCTTGAGAAGTTCTGAGCAAGGTGATATCATCTGATGGTGAGTAGGAGCTGACTGTGTACCAGCCAGAGTGATCATTCTTAAGCACTCTTGTGAACATCTCCCAGTCCCTGCCCCCTTCCCTCATCTTTTTCCAAAAATCTTTAGAGGCCCCTCTTGGCCCTCAGGACAAAGGCCAGGCCCCTAGGCATGGTCCTGCCCCAGTGGCCTCCAAGTCACACTTTCCCCAACCCCTTCCTTCCCTACACCTGTAAACCATTATTCTCCAAACCTGCTCACTCTGCCTGGAATACCCCCGTCCCCACCTAAACTAGACACCTCCTTCCCACACCTTGGTCTCTGCACTCATCTCCCTCAGGGACTCTTTCCTGGCCCATCTCCCTCATCCTGCAGCAGGTCACAACCCCATGCTGATGGCTGTCAGAGCATTTATCACAGGAATGGTCATTATCTGCCCTCTCGTGGGTTTCTACCAAATGCAGTAAGCTCCTGTGGGCTACAACTGGAAATTACCTATCAGTGTGTCTCCAGTCCCTAATGCTATGCCTGACAGACCTATAGTAGGTATTTAGCAAACATTGAACAAATCAATAATAATAATTGAATTAATATCCAAGCAAAGCTGCCCCCCTCTGACCCTTATTCCACGAGGCTTTCTGGTTCCCAGGGTGGGGGTGGAGGGGCCAGAGGAGGGAAAACCCCCTTGTTCTTCTCCAGGGAGAAGCAGCCCTGGCTAGGCCAGCCTGGGAGCCAAGGGTAAGGTTGACTTCCAGAGGCAGGCGGGCAGAGCTCATAAACGGCCTGGTTACATTTATAGCCATGTTCTTATTAAGCACCAGGAGAAGAGAGATGAATCATATCCCCTCCTCCCGCCCACAGCCTGGGGAGGTGGAGGCCACCAGCCAGTCTGGCCTTAAATCTCAGGAAATCTAAAAGTCACAAGTGCTGTGGGCCAGCCCTGCATCACTAGGGACAGAGAGGAATGCTGCTTCTCAGGCAGAGCCCTGCCCTATGCCCCATCAGGACCCAGACCTTGGGCATAGGAAAGGAGGGAAGGGCGGAGGTGCACTTTTCTGAGCAGTTCTGGGAATAGGGTCCTCAATTCAGAGCTGCACTGAATGCTGTGTGACCTTGGGAAAGTCAAATGACAGCTCTGGGCCTCTGGGTGACACACTTTCCCTTGGTGAACAGATTCTAAGTGTTTCTGGGAACACTCTTAAAAACTATAATGTTTACCTCCCCTCGACCTTTCCATTTTACAGAAAAGGAAAGAAAAACCCAGTGGGGACCCTGACTACCAGACTTCTAGCAACTGCTGTTCTGAAATATCAGAAGTGCAGTGGGTTCTGAGAATAGGCATGGCCTTGAGGGTGAGGTGAGGGATGGCATTCACAAACATGTCCTCATGGTACCCTCAGCCAACCCCTAATCTAGGAGCCATGATAACCATCACCCTCTTAAAGCAGAACAGGGGCCCTTAGCAAATATCTCTGGATGGCAAGGGTGAAGGGTGAGGGCAGCCACACCTACTTCCCAGGGAGGGTAACTAGGCACAGACCATCTGCCAGTACTGGAACGTGGATGGGGTCTTCTCCATACCAGAGGCCTCTTTAGCTATTTGTATGCGTAATTGATTTCAGTGAGATTTATTGAGGTTTTTAAACCCTTTTTTTATTGTGAAATATAACACAAATACCAAAAAGTGAATAATCCATAACTGTAGAGCTTAATGAGTTATATAAAGTGAACACCCAGGAAACCACCTCTCAGGCCCCAGGAAATAAGACGTTGCCAGAAGCTACCCATCCCCATGCCAGCTCCTCCCTCCCTGCTGCTCAGGGACATCCTGGTTTTTACAGGAGGGCATTTTTCTATCCTGAACTGAGTCCACTCACCTGGAAATCCAAGAGAATGAAGAATATCGAACTGGAAGGCAAGAGGCATGTTCCAGTCTCAGATCTCAGTTTCCTCATCTGTAAAGTAGAGGATTGGACTCATCAAGCCATAATGGTCTAAAATCCTAAACAAGCAGGAAAAAAAATTCTGCTGGGGGACTTTGTGTGTACAGGGTGAAGAGTGGAGATCAGAGGGACCTAGACACACCTGGACACACCTCATTCCAGGGAAATGGTGATGTCCTTTGTTCACCAAGCCCGGGGCACTTGTGACTAGAGGGAGCCTCTATGTGCCTGCCTTGGAGATGGAGTTTGGGAGTTTCCTGCCCCAAGATCTGTGGGGAGCCCTGGGGTTCTCCAGGCTTATACCAAACCCTGCCAGGAAGACTTCTGTTCAGTTCTGAGTATTTCTCTTAAGGAAAAAAAAAAAAAAGGTAAGAACCCAGAAGCCAAGCAGAGTTTGGCTTTCCTTCCGTCACAAGCCCTGCTGTGACTTCCAGTCCTCTCCTGGTGTCAGTCCCAGGACAGCTAACCCAGCAACCCCTCTGCAGCCTGACAGTTGGGAAGCACACCATGGAGCACAGGGAGAAAGAAGGAGGTAGAAAGGTAGAGCCCTACTGCATGCTGAGCACTGCAGGGGCACTTGGTACTCACTGTCTGGTTCAACCACACTCCTCACACACATCTGGAAGCAATATCAACACTCCCATTTTCAAAAAAGAAGATGCTGAGGCTCGGAGTTGAAGCAACTTGTTCAAAGTCACACTGTTGGCAGGTGGCAGAGGCAGGCTTAGAAACAGTCCTGTCTGGTTCCACAGCTCTTTATTCCCCCCACCATGTCCAGTCCTGGCCTGGAATCAAGAAAGGAAGTCAGTCTCTTCCCCCTCCTGCCCTGGTGGTGGTGTTGATGAATGGAAGAAATCACCAAAGGAAGTCAGGGTGATGGAAGGTGAAATGGACTGAAAGGAAGAATGAGAGCTGGTGGGGGGCGGGGCGGGGCAGGCGAGGGAGCAGGCAAAGCTGCAAAGACCAGGCTGAGATTTCTAGCTGGGACAATTCAGTGGATGACAGAGCCAAAATCCAAGATAGGAAAAGTAGGCTTGGTGGGGGAGGAGCTTGGTTTTGAAGACTTTTAGAATTTTATTTTTCACTTCTTTTTCCTTTCCAAAAAGCCTGCTATGGAATTTGAACATTATAAATGGGTGGATGGATGGGTGGACAGGTAGATGGATAGATGGGCAGCTGGATGGGTGAATGAATGGATGGATGGATAGGTGGATGCGTAGGTGGGTGGATAGGTGGATGGTTGGGTCGATGGATGGGGGATGGGTAGGTGGATAGATGGATGAGTGGGTAGATGGATGGGTGGTTCCATGAATGGCTGGATGGGTGGTCAGTTGAGAGAAGGAAGGGGTGCAGAGGTGAGTACATTTATGGCCAAGGATCTTCTGGGTCTCCACAGCACTCCAGGTATGGATGGAGAGATACACAGTACCCTATAAGCAAGGCCCAGCACCCAGATATGCCTAAATGTACTCCCACGGACAATATTCCTGGATATCCTCCTGTACCTGTCCTCTTCCTCTCTCTTCCTGCTCTTATTCTTAACCCTCATTTCTTCCTCTATCTCTTTTCCCCATTGCCCTCAAGACTCCAAGAGGGGACATGCTACTCTGGGCCCAGGAGCAATGGCTGTGAACTCCAAACTCCTTAGCTCATACCAGCAACTCCAACTGGCAGAGCAGGGGCTCAGGAAAGCCTGGGGTCACCCATAATGCCTGATGCTGAAGTGGATCCAGACTCTCTGGCCACTCAGTCCTGGGGCTCGCTGCTAAGCACCTGCTGGAGGAGAGGAGCCCAGCGGGGCCTGCATTCCCATCTCTGGAAAACACTGAAACAAGCTGGCCTCTCAGCCCTGCTGAGCTCCTGCTGCCCAGCCTGGGTTAAGGCCATGGCTTCTCAGCAGTGAACTGTGATTGCTCGGTTGCTTTTCCTGCTGGATGATTTTAGTTGAATAATTTTGCATGATCTCAGCACAGCATGAGAGAGCACCAAGCTAAGGATAAGGGGCTTACACGGCAGGAGAAGGTTCGAATTGGAATCTAAAGAGCTCCCTACAAATCGGCCTCTGCCAGGGACTAGAATTTCCTACAGCAGTGGTTGCTGGTCTGCTAATTACAGCAGCCCCTCCCTCTGTCCATGGCTCTGAGTGGCTCCCAAAGGGAAAGGACCCATGAGTGGCTCCCAGGCTTATGCGATCACGGGTGGGCCCCAGGTTGATCAATGTACCCAGCACTGTACTGGCGTTACCTTGCTGAATTTCCACCACCTCTACCAGTGCCCCCACACACACACACACACACCCTGTAGAAGCAAGCATTGTCATCCCTACTATGCAATAAGGAAACAGAAGGGCAGACTTGCCTGAGACCCTCACCCAGTAAGGGCTGAAGGAGCCAAAGCCAAGCCTAAGATTGACAGACATCAAAGGGGTGAGTGGTGGGTGCCCATGACTCCAAAAAGAGGCAATGCATCCGGGTTGGGAGTGGAGGTGCCAAACTGGAAGACCATCCTAACAGATGAGCAGAGTCCAACAGAGGAATCCAAGGAGTTTCCCTGGAGGGGAGGAGTTGGGAAAGCAGGGCTATTAGAAGATCTGGAAGAAACTTGGATCACAAGTCAGAGCTGCCAAGACTCTTACAGGGCTTCGAATCATCCTCTTCATTTCACAGATGAATTTCACAATCATCCTAGAGAAGTCAAGGGGTTTGGTCAAGGTCACAAAGCAGGGAAGCTGAGATCAGAGCCAAGTACTCCTGACCCCCATAATCCCACACCAGGCTGGGCCTCCCCTTCCCCTGAAGCCAGCCTTGTCCTAGGTCCACCAAGGCTGGGTCAGATTGGAGCCAGAGTAAGAGGAGTGGAGGAGTTCTAGGCCAGGTCCAGGCTGGGATCATCCCTCCTGCAGTCCCTCGCCCACCCCACCCTCATTGCTATTCCTGGCACCGCCCACTTGCTCCCCCTCCCTCAGAAACCCAGTGATGCTGGGAGCTGGAATTTGGACGTTTTCCCAGCATTTGGGATGTTAATTAAAACTAATAAATCTGCCACTTGGAGTTGGCTTGAAGATGAGAAAGGGTGAAGTAGGAGAGGGAGGAGGGGACTCAGGCACAGGATCCCCATGCACACACCCCCGTGAGGGTCTTTTCCTTTCAATCCTGCCTACTGAATTATTTTCTTTATTGGCCATTTATTCATTCCACTCTTGATTTTCCCAGCTGTCAGCCCCAACCTCTTCCTAAGCATGCTCTGGTTGTTCTAAGGAGGAGCGGAAGACATTTCTAAGGCAAAGACTGGCCAGCCATCCCCTGCCACTTCGAGGGACTAAGCAAAAAAGCATGCGATGCCTTTGGGACAGACCAGGATTCAAATCCCAGCATCGCCACTTTCTAGCCAGGTGACCTCTGGGAGTCATTTGTCCTTTCCAAGCTTCTCTTCCTTCACCAAAATGCAGATTATATTTCCTGCTTTTGAAATCACTTAAAAGCATGGATTTAAACAAAAAATCAAAATGGCTGCACTAATGTTTCAGCAAAGTTCAATTTTAAAGTGACCTTTTTCCCTCTCTTCTGCAAAGCTCCCCTCCTCCCTTCTTAGCCCTTTGTTTCAGGAACCCGGTACCCCCGCTAAAGATGTGATGAAGGAGGTTGGTGGCATCTACAGGATTCCTGTCAAAACCTGCTAGATCCTGTATTTCCCTATAAAACACTCCAGCCTCTTCCTCCCCAAGGGCTTGAGGTTTTTGAAGGCCATACCCTGCTGCCTCCTTTGCTGGTAAAGCAATAATGAATAATCACAATAAAGCTCTCATTCCCCTTCATCCCAAACTCTGTCTTTGAGTTAAACTTTGGCTCTGAAGCACAGGGGGTGGTTTTCCACCACACTTTGACAGGTTATTGAGAAGATGGCATGAGAAAGTTATGTGCAAAACAGCCTCTTACAAACTGTTTAGTGATGTATTTTTTGGCCTCTGTGATTTCCTATCCTGATCTCACATTCCTTCTTGCCCATCTCCCTTGACTCCTAGAGATTCTCACAAACTTTCCAAGTTGTATATTAATAGGAATGGAAATAATGCCATTTTACAGCTCAGTAAGGGTGATTTGATTTTATTTTTTAAGATTTTATTTATTTATTTATTTATGAGAGACACAGAGAGAGGCAGAGACATAGGCAGAGGGAGAAGCAGGCTCCCTGTGGGGAGCCCCATGTGGGACTCACACGCTGAGTCAAAGGCAGACCCTCAACCACTGAGCCACCCAGCCATCCCCATAAAAGCAATTTTAATTTAAAGAAGTCCCTCACTAGTCTAGGGGGCGCTCTGGGCCATGATAGTGTCTCACTTGTGTTCATTTTCTCAGTGCCCACCCCAGGGCTAGACACACAGGAAGTGCTCATTTACCACGTCTTGGATGGATGTGTGAAGTGCCTTGGACTCTGAAGGAGACATCCATTCCACTTGTCCACACAATACTGTCCCCTCCATCTAGGAACAGCTTCTTCAGGTTGCAAGGAACTCCATGTCCTACTGTACCTGCTTTCTTGCCTCTTTCTGATACGCAGACTATCATGTGACCAAGCTGGTCCAATCAGAGCTCTCCCCAGGTATTTTTCTACCTGAGGCTGGTGGACAGCCCTCCCTCCCCTTCAGTCATGGGGCCAGAAGGTGGGTAGAGATGCCTATGGGCACAGCTGTAGCCTTTCTCACCAGCCAAAATGAAGTCATGTATTAAAAAAAAAAGACCAAAGTGAGCTGAAAAGTGAATGCCCAGATCCACTGATCTGGTCTTCCTCTGACTGGGTTATGTGAACCGACTGAATTCCTCATTTCTTGGTTAAACAACCAAGCTGGGACTTTGCCATTTACAGCCACTGACTCACCTCTATCTTGTGTGATTTCAAAAATGTCCCAAGTCCGGACACCTGGCTGGCTCAGGGATTGAGCATCTGCCTTTGGCTCAGGGCATGATCCTGGGGTCCTGAGATCAAGTCCCCCAACAGGCTCCCTGCAGGGAGCCTCCTTCTCCCTCTAACTATGTCTGACTCTCTCTCTGTCCTTCTCTCTCATTCTGTGTCTCTCATGAATAAATAAATAAAATCTAAAAAAAAAGAAATATCCCAAGTCAAGCCAGCAGAGGTTATTACTTCCATTTTACAGATGAAAGCCAAGTCCTGAGAGAGTGGGTTCGTTTCCTGAGACCACACAGCTGGCAATGTGGAACTAGAATTGATAAACGAGTTTATCTAGGGTGGCGAGTGCTGTGAGTAAGGGCTCACACTCATTATTTCACACCATCATACTCCAGTAACATCAATAGCTGCCCTTATCCAGATGGGGAAACTGAGGTGAGAGCAGGTACATAAATTACCCAAGGTCACCAGCTAGTCAGTGGAGCCGGCCTAGGTTTGTCTGCCCAGAGCTGGTGCCACTAGCCACCCAACTGCCCAGCCTCCAAGGTCTCAGGCTGCCTTTCTGGAAGAGGAGCATGTAGGCAGTAGGGAAGTAAAGGCACTGGAAATTAATGAAGTACCTGCTCCGTGCACACACAGCTTATGCAAAGCCTGTCAGGAGCACAGAAGGCCAAGCCATGCCTCACACCTCAAGGAACTCCAAGACATGCCCATAACTTCCATGCTGCAAAGTTTGATCATCCTAATGGACGCTCAGGTGAAGTGCTCCAGGACCCAGAGGAGGGAGAGATGACTCTAGCCAGGGGAGGGACAGGATCTGGGAAAGAGTCATGGGGCTGGTGGCACTGAATAGGGCCTTTCATGCAGGTGAGACTTGTACTCGTGGATCTGGTGTGGCCATTGCGTGGTGAGTGCCATAAGCAGACACCTCATAGCGGGGTGACTGGGAGGGAGGCAATGGGCCTACTTTTCTGAAAGGGAATATGCATGAATGGGAAAGACAGAGACAAGACCAAAGAAGCAAGTTAGAAGCAACTAGCTGTGGGCTTTGGATGCCAGGACTAAAAATCTGGGCTTTGTTCAGCAAATGGTAGAGAGCCGCTGGGGAATTTTGAACAAAGACAGTGACACAGCCAGACGGCGACATGATGGTGGCAGCCACACCTAAAGCGGGTTAAAGGAGGGAGAGGCCAGTTAGGAGGAAGCTAGCAGGGAAGGCCGGGAGCCTGGTGTGGGCCAGAGGAAAACGTGGGCCCAGGAACAACCAGCTGAATGTGATGACACTGAGGAGGCAGGATTGCCAGGGAAGAGCGTAGAATGGTGGCAAGAGCTCCGTCTTGGGCTTGCACCTGGTCCGCCTGCCTCCAGAGGCTGACGTGCAAGTCTCCAGGACCTTGAACAGATGGCAGCATGGGAACCACAGATGCACTTGGCGATTCCATGACACAGGAGCTAGAACTTGTTCTGACATCAGTTTGTGTTCAGTGAACGCTGAGGGGCTGATGGGAGGGCAGAGGGACAAATGAAGGAACACATGAATGATGAATGATCCAGTGAATAAATGCATCAGTAGAAAAAGCAGGGGAGGAGGGGGAGAGGTGAAGCAGCTTGGAGTGCTCCTGCAGGAGCACTGGGCTTCCTGAGCCTTCCCCTCCCCCTCCTCCACACTCAATCCTAAGGGGAAGCAGGAGGGGAGGGCAGGAAGGGTTTAAACATGAACTGCTGGCATTGCACCGCCAGCACCCCTCCTCCTTCTGAGAAACAAGTACTTAGAAGCAAATGCTACGTAAAACCCAGTTAGCGCTGCTGTGATTTTAGGTTTTGTTACAGGGGGCTTCCCACTAGCCCTACCAGTTTGGGGCAGGGATGGGGGCCACTCCAGGGGCTGTGACTTCAGTCTAACCAGCGACCACTGGGGACCTGGCCTAGGGCACTGGTGGTGTCTGAGCCAGTATGGGGCCCGGGGGCTGGGATCTGTTGCCTCCAGGAAGCCCTCCCATTGGGACCACTCCTTTCCTTCCAAGACAAATTACTCACTTGCCGGTCAGCAATCACACCATAGATATCAGGACTGCTTACTAACATTGTACACCCATCCTCATTTGGTCTTGACAAGGGCACCATGAGGTCTCTCCCTACCTCACAGATAAAGAAACTGAGAGTTGGAGAAAGTAACTGTCCCCAGCTCACGTGGTAAATGGTAGAAGCTGGTCCAACATGAAATACAGAGATGCCTGGTCACCTCCCACTGCCCCCTCACATTTGTACAAAATGGGGCTCAGAGGGGAGAACCAATGCAAATGAATCCCACCCCCCACCCCCACCATGAATATAAAATGCCATCCAAGCAGAAAAGCCCCCCAAACAATCATAATGATGAGGGATAATATTATGGAGGTCTTCTCTCGGGTCAGGCCCTCCTCTGTGCTAGAAATGAATCAACTCACATAACCCCATGATAACAAATATTAGCTCCTCTTTCCAGGCAAGTGACTAGCCCAAGGTCACACATGGCCAGGATGAGGCAAAGCCTGGACTCAAACCCAAGTAGTTCAGCTCCAGAGCCAGCGCCCTACACCTCCTCCAGTTCCAAAAATACTCTGAGGGCAAGTCTTAACAGTGCCCCTAAGTTCTCTGGGGTCAAGTGGGCACAATGATAGCCCTTGGCTATAACAGCATGGCTGTTACCTTGGCTATAACAGCATGCTACAAAAAGCTAATTGAGAATACAGCTGCCGGGGCATACTGTAAACTGTCCAGTACTGTATAGTGGATCTTACCAGTATCCCTGGGGTTTGGGTGACATCTAGGGAGCCATTTTTTTGTTGTTGAAATTCAGGAGAGGTGTTGATGTAGGCAGATGGGAGGCCAAGCAGGTGTATGGGACAGGGAGGCAGGGACCTGAGAGGCAGCTGGGCAGGAAGTGCAGGTACATGCTGGATGGAGACAGACAGAAGTTGCATTGAGGGCAGACCAGGGTTCCTGAGGACCTGCTGTGTGAACTTGGGCAAGTCACTGGCCCTCTCTGGTCCAAGTTTTCTCCTCTGAAAATAAAGCAGAGCAGAGAAGCAGGGTGATGGGGGAGTGGGATGAAGATGCTCCCTGAGGTCACTTCTAGCCTCACCGCACTATTTCGGTGTCCCCGAGAGCTGGCCTGTGGCACAGTAGAACACAGGAAACAGATATTATGGTGATCGTATGGTACACAGCTGGCTCTCTACAAGCTTTACTACTGGACAGCCAGAACCCCAAGTAAATACAAATGCTCTCAGCTTCCTGACCTCCATCCCACCCACCCCAAACTCACCCTACCAACTCCCCAGAGATCTGAGAAAATGGAACATTGGGGAGATACCAAATAGAGAGTCATTGATCTACTCTGAGCCTCAGTTAACTCCTCTGTAAGGAGGAGTAGAAGGTCCAGCTCTGCCAGCCTAGGGTTCCAGCCTTCAAATGAAGCCTCTTTCTCCATGAGGTTATGTGTTTCTCTGAGGATAAAAGCAGGGAAAGGGCAGGAGCAGTACTAACTCAATTCTTCCTGGGATAGAGCACCCTCCAAAGGGAGATGAGATGGGTGCCGCATGGCTGCTGAGAGGAAGATGATGGAGGAGCTTTATCATCTCCATGTTAGATTCTGGATCAGCTTGGAACAGGATTCCACTTCCTCCAGGAAGCCCCGGTGAATATTCTGGGTGCTGACTAGCCCAATGCTTGGTGGCCAACTCCATCTCCTCCCCATCTCCAGCCCAGTCCCATCTGGGTGCCCCCTCCTCACACTCGCACATGGGCTCCCCTGCCCCACAAGCCCCCTCTTCCGTGGATGGACCACATGTCTCCACCAGGCTGACCTCTGTCGCCACCCCCTCCGAGGCCCACTAGAGAAACAGAGGAGTCAGGGCTTCTGTCTCTTTTTCCCATTTCTTTTTGCTATGGTTTGGCAGATTCTTTGATAGCCTGGACTTCCAGGCTGGGGGAAAGGGCAGCTCTCGGCAAAGAAAAAATAATTGAAAAGAACACAAGGCAGGAGGTACGGAGCCAGTCTCCATCCCCAGCAATGTTCTGACCAGGCTCAAGGACACATCCTGTGACCATGGGGCCCCTCGGAGGCTCCTCCATTGTGTGAGGTTCCCATTGTGTGCCAACAATGAAGACTCCACCACAGTGGGCTTACAAAAAGTGTGGCATATATTACATCTTAACATTTAACAATTTAATGCTTTAACACAAAAATTACAATGTAATATAATTGCTCTATTAACACGATAATTACAGGTTTGTTTTTAATTGATTCATAATATGCTGCAGATGGTGTGGTCTGGTAATAGGACCAAGTGTAGAGTTATAGGATGAGCAGTTCCTGTTGAGCCTGTCAGGGTATCTCTGAGACAGGGAGAAAATACCCCATTTGGAAATCATGTCAGAAGCTAAATGAGAGAATGGGGGGCCTGGCCTGAAGGCCTCTCCTGTTCCTTCTCGCCCCCACCCCATTCCTACCATGACAAGCTCTGCTCCCGAACACGCCTGCTTCCCTGAGATACCACGAAACATAGACGAGGGAGGAAATTTCTAGATTAACAGTTCAGGCTCCATTGACCAGATGAGAGGCTCAGGCCCCATGCAGCAGAAAGCACTGCTGGATAGGGAGTCAGGAGAGCCTATTTTGCAAATACATCTCTTTCACTTATTACTCACATAGCCTTGGAAAAGTCGGCTCACCCTTCTGAGTCCCCTTTTCTTCATTTGTGCAATAGGCACAAATAAAGCCTGCCCACCCAGGGGAGCTGCGGAGAGGTACAAAGCAGCAGACACAGGTGATGTGATGCCCGTTGGGCTCAGGTGAAGGCAGTACCCATGGCACCAGCAGCAGAACTGAGAGTACAAGCCAGGCCGGATGCTGTGCATCCCCTGCCCTCACCCACCCTCCACAGCTGAGCTGGAGTGGGAATGGTCTCGGAGCAGCTCTGACTCCGGAGCCAGCAAGGAGAAGCCATATCCCCCGCACAAGTCATGCCCCCTCAGTGAGTCAAGCTATCACCTTCCAGCAATGAAATAGAGGAGACCTTGAGGTCAGGGAGGAAGGGGGCATCTGAGAGCTGTAACCCCGGGGCATCCCGCCCCGCTGCTGTCATAACCAAGTAAAGCCATCTGCACCCAGAGACCTCTGTCTGTGCAGCAGGGACACAGTCAGCCACATCAGCTCCAGCCCTGGGGATTAAGGGACATTGGGAATGGGCGGGTGCCTGGTCAGAAGGTCCCCCCAGCAAGCCTGACTGCGGACCACAGGGACCTAGACACCTGCTCCCAAGCAATCCCCCCATTTCCTTTCCATCTCAGGATTCTCAGAGTGTTGAAGAGAACAGCAACACCCAACCCCCAACTCTGAATGGGGGGATGCTGGGGAGTGAGGGGGGAGTAGGAGGGGGCAGGAGCTGGGGAGCAAGACTCCAGACTGGGGAGGAAGCTTAGGTGAAGGCAGGGAGGGAGCCAAGAGGAAACTGAAGCCACTCAGCGGAGCAAGAGGCTCCTTCCCTAGCCCCCAAGCACATGGAGTGTGAGAAGCCCACTAGGCAGGGAGCTGAAAGCTTCACTCTTGTTCTAAGATCAATCTTCAAAGTGTACCCTCTCTCTGGGTTCACCTTGCCTTCTTCTCCACCAATACTTACTCTCTCATCCACACACCACTGCTAAGGTGACGCTTATAGAACATGAATCTGAGCACAAATGTGGCCCCCAGCTTCAGCTATTGTGACTCCCCTCTGTCAGTCCATCGGTGAGTGAAACTGTGGCTGGCATCGGGGTGACCTGTTCCGGTCCTGCTCCTCCGCATCCTTATCACTAAGAGAGCAGTGCTCTGCCCAGCTGTTCCCTCACCTCTCCAGACTCCACACCCTTAGCAACCCAAGCAGACTCGTCTGCTTGCTCAGGTCAAATTCAGACCTCTGGCCCTGAACAAACTTCCAGCCTAGCCCCTAGAGCCCTGTGTCCAAGGCAGGGGCCCACTTCCTCTCTTGGTGACTCATACTGGACATGCAGGCCACCTGCAGGGGGCAGCCAGCTTTTAGCTGCTGAGTACCTGGAAGGTCAGCCCCTTCTCCCTGCGGGAGGGGACCTGGAACCCGAAGCCCACCCCTTGGGCAGGCAGAAATGGATCCCACCCCTTGGCCAAGAGTTACAGTGTGAGATAAAGCCCCTTGAAGGGGCTGCAGGGGCATCAGTGTTGTTGGAGAAAACCCAGCTTCAGTGAGAGCAAGAAGACAAACGGAATGTGGCTCCCAGCTGGCCCCACGCTCCAGGGACCACCCCCTACAAGCCACAGGCCTCAGCCTAACATGGCTGTCCCTAGGGGGTCCCCTACTGTCCCTCAGGTGCCCAAAGTCCTGCCACAGGACAGAAGAGCTACAGGGCCTCCAGACAGACCCTAGCATAGGTTTCATCCCCTTCCCCACCCCGCCCCCATCAGCCCCCTGCTAATGCCCTCTGTGGTCCAGCCCTGCCCAGGGCTTACCCCAGTGTGGTCCTGCCCGTGGCCCAGTCGGACCCGATCTCTCACCCCTTCCCAGACTCCAGGCCTTCCAGCCAAGCCCTCTGGATCCCATCTGTTCCTCTGCCTCTTCTCTGATGCTTCTCTGGGCCTTCTTGCTCAGATTCTCTGACAACAATGTTATCCTACAGCCCTTTCAAATGACGTCTACTTTCTCACACACCACACACATCACCCACCTTACTTCTAAGTGTCACCTTCCAGCAGCATCCCTGGCTTCTTCCTTTAACTTCTTGGAAGGGCGCAGCCACAGACATCTGTCGCCTGCCCCCCACCCTCCCGCCCCGGCTGCAGTCCCCGACAGACCTCAAATGCTGATGAGGCACCTTCCCCTCCATCAGTGCCCCCGGCATCAGTCAGCATCCAGGAAGAGGGTCCAGTCAACACACCTGTCAGTTCTCTGATCTCAAGGCCAATGACCTTTCCCTCCCTCCCTTCATATGTTCCTTCTCTGAACCTTCCATCTTATCTGTGCCTTCCCTGAGATCTGGATCGTAAACATCTCTAAGAACCCTCTGGCCATCACCTCCTCCCCTTCCACTTGACTTAGCCCAGAACCCTGTCCTGGCAGTGCAATGAGCTCTATGAGTTGCCCTTCCACGTTCTCCCTGGGGGTCAGCACTCCAGCTGTCCCACTGCGAGCACCCCCACACCCTTGTCCTTCTTTGCCTTTGCCACATCACCTGGCAAGACCCTGACTATGGTCAAACCCAACTCCCCACCAGCCCCTAACCAATGAAAACTGTTAAGGAAAATCGGGCGATCATGATGGCTGGACCTACTTCATGCTGATGGGCACTCAAAACCTCCAGCCTCTCCCATGACAGCCCCCTGGAAAATTTACTTTGCCACTGACTAAGACAACTGTTTCCCACATCTCTCCTCAAATCTCTAACATGTTTCTCTCACCCTGTGACCTTGTCTCATGTTTCACAGGAGAAAAACAGACTCAGAAATAAAAAGCCTGCCTGTCCTCCCAACTCTGATTCCCTCGTTCTCACCGCATCTCAGCCCACCTACTTGGTCCTCCTCTCCATACTAATGCAGTGAGAGCCTCTGCTCCCATCTGCCACCAGCCTCCTCCACTGAGCTCCCTGGACCCCGTCTTACCAACTATAGGACTTTGATTCTACTGTCGCCCCCATTTCCCTGCTCTGCTAGAACATTCCATCACCATGCAGACATGACTTAATGTATAGTGTGTCTGAAAACTACCACCAGGGGAGCGCCTGGTCAGCTCAGTCAAAAGAGCGTGCAACTCTTGATCTTGGGGTGATGAGTTTGAGCCCCACAATGGGTGTAGAGATTACTTAAACAAACAAACTTTTAAAAATCAATCAATAAAAATGCCATCAGGGACCCCATGCCCCTTCCTGCTGGTACCTCATCTCTCTCACTTGCTTTCATACAAAAACTCCTCCAAAGAGGCATATACACTCACTTCCCCACCTCCTCAGCCCCTATTCTTCTGTTACCTTGGGTTTCATCACCACCTGGCCCCTGAAAAAGCTGTAATCCAGGCCACTGATGACCCACACTTCGAAGTCCATTGTCACTTCCCTGTTCTCACCTTGGGTGACCTCTGGGGAGTATCCCTCGTGGTTGACCACTCCTGTCCTTCAAAACTGTTACTTTCCTTGCTTTCTCCTCCGGGACCACTCCTTGTCCATCTCCATTCACAGCTTCCCTTCTGCCTGGGCTCTACATCTGGGGGTGCCCCAGCCTCCTTATGTTGGATATGAACACACTCTCCTCGGGGATCTCACCTACTCACACGGCTTTACATGCTGACCACATTCAAATGCGAAGCTCAGGCTCTGATCATCCCGCTGACCTGAAGATTCACTTACCTACCTGCTCATTCAACATCTTCCCTTGAATCTCTGAGGCATCTCAAATTCAACCTGTCCAAAAAGAACCTTCTATTTCCCCATCAAATCCATTCCTCTTTCTCCCTACATACTTTTTGTGTTTCAGGAAGTGGCACCTCCACCCACCAGTGGCTCAGATACCCAAAGAGTTCTCCTTGGATACTTCTCTCTGTCACACGGGACAGTGAGTCCTACTGTCTCCCCCTCCTAAACACATCCCCAAACTGATCACTCATCACCCACCTCTGCTGCTACCCTTTCATCTGCACTATTACATTTCTTCCCCCACCCCAGCCTTCCCACTGCCACCCTTGCCACACCACACAGTGACCAGAGCAGACATTCCCAATGTAAATCGGGTCCCACTGTGCCCCCACTGCTTAAACACCAGTGGCTTCCTGTTGCAACCAGAGTAAAATTCCATACTTGACCATGATTGGCAGATCAGGCACCCCTGGAAAGACTGAGATGGCGAGCAGCATGCAGGACATTTACTGGAGGGCTACACTCCGGATCATGCCTGTGGGGAAAGAGTAGGAAGGAGGACCAGTGGGGGGAAAGGTTGAACCCCAATATAGTTGTAGCCAACTGCACAGGGAGCTCTGAGACAGGAATGGTCCTTCAGAGTTGTCCCAGGCAAGGTGTCAAGCCTTACATTCCCGCCTCAACCGGCCATGGCTGTGGGCTATCTCCCCCAAGGCAAGAGATGTGACCCTGAATGGACCAGGCAGCTCTCTGGAGTGGACCCCAGTTCCTAGAGAGGGACTCAGCTGAGAGCTTCTTGCCACTGGAGGAGGAGGGCAACCCACCACAGCATCCCCTCCACATGGCCCACAAGACCCTCGTGATCTGGACTCCTGGCCCCCAACATATCTCCCACCACTGTCTCTCCTGTTTACTATATGCCAGCCAACACCCACCATCATTTGGCCCCAAAATGTGCCACACTCGAGATCTTTACTGCTTCTTCTGGGTGTTTTGTTTAAAGATTTTTTTTTAATTTTATTTTATTTATTCATGATAGTTACAGAGAGAGAGAGAGAGGCAGAGACACAGGCAGAGGGAGAAGCAGGCTCCATGCAGGAAGCCCGATGTGGGACTCGATCCTGGGTCTCCAGGACCAGGCCCTCGGCTGAAGGTGGCGCTAAACCACTGAGCCACCGGGGCTGCCCAAAGATTTTATTTATTCATGAGAGACACACAGAGAGAGGCAGAGACATAGGCAGAGGGAGAAGCAGGCTCCCTGCAGGGAGCCTGATGCAAGGCATGATTCCAGGACCCTCAGGTATCACGCCCTGAGCCAAAGACAGATGCTCCACCACCGAGACGCCCAGGTGTCCCTTTGCTGCTTCTTCTGTGTCTCAGTTTCCCCATCTGCAAAATGGAGACAATAGCCACACCCATCTTATTAGGGGCTTGAGAGGATCCAGTGAGTCAGTATACATAAAGAACAGTGCCCAGCACATGGAAGTGTTATATAATCAGATGACAGTGGTGACAACAATTACAATGACAGTGGAGGAAACTCTTCCCTCTTCCCTGCCAAACATCCTACAATGCACAGGGCAGCCTCCCCACAACAGAGAATTATCTAGCCCAAAATGTCAGCAGTGCCAAGGCTGCCAAATGCTGGTTGATATGTTTCTTTTCCATCTCCTCCACACAAGAAGGTCTTATCTCTTAGACCTGCTGTATTGACACCTTGTAGATGCTCAGTAAATGCATGTTGGCTGGAAGTGCCTTTATGTACTCAATATGTCATCGGCGGTCCGAAACTGTTCGCTGAGGAAAAATGTGATAAACTCAGTGACTTCAGAGCTGTATGATCTTGGTGAGTCATTTAACCTCTCTGAGCTTCAATCTGCAATTTGCTCATATCTGAAATAGTATAAATACTCATTCATGCACCAACATTCACCAAGAGCTCGCTGACTCTCTGTCTGTCCACTCTTCAGAACTGTTTTGGGAAGAACAGGAGCTCTGTGGATTCATCCTGTGGGACTGGCTGACATGTCACCTCCCCCTCTGAAATCCTCCCTGATCCTCAACCTTCCCTCAGCGTCCTCCACCTCCACTAAAAGTCTATCCTCTTTCAGGTCCCCCAAGCCTCATGTTCACATCCCCATGGCAGTGCTGTTGGCCTGAAATGCTAGTTTAGTTCTTGGCCCTATCAAATCCCTACCCCCCCCCCCGAACTTTTATAACAAATAGTTTGTAATGGCTCCTTTACAATCCTGAAATGAAATTCATGGATAGTATAAACCTACCTAGACACATCATTTGAAAATAAATCAATATAATGTCCTAACTGGAATAGAAAAGAAAAGTAAAATGAAGATCATTTATAATAAAATATGTATCTCAATATGTAAATGCTCAAGTTTGACTACACTGGAAGACATAGTGAAGAGTGGAAGCTTTGTACCAACATGCTGGATCATCGTAAGGGCCTCAGTCTTGAAAACAGCCTGACACACAGGGGTTGTGTCTGGAACTCAAATCCCACAAAGAGCGTTGCCATCAGAAATGATTTTCCAAAAATGATGAATAACTCTTGGTAATGTTTCCAACAGAACAAAGTGCAATCTTCCTTCAATTTACACGGTAGTTGTATTCCTGGAAAACTCAGTGTATATTAAATCTGTGACACAAATGCTTTGTGTTTATATACAAAACACAGTTAGGTTCCAGGCTCAAATAATTATAAGCAGATTTTTCACCTACAGGAAAGTCAACCAGGATATTAGAAAGTCATGCAGGGTTACAGGAGTCCTGCATCACGCAGGACTATCTCATTGTTGCAGGACTTCCGACATCCTTTGCCCTTCCTGGAAAATGCCAGTAGCATCTCCTAGAGTAACTGTGACCATCAAAAATGCTCCTGCTTGTTCCCAAAACTCTCCCTAAAGGGTAGTGCTGTCTCCATAGAGAATTTCTGTTCCAGTTGGTCTGTCTCTTTCACCTGACGATGAGCCACCAGAAGGCAGATGAAGAAGCTGGGTACATGATGGATCCTCAATAAATGCTGACCACTGTTTCACTTCTCCACTCCTCAGCCTCCTGAGACTATTCCCAAACATTCTTTGTTTCTAATAAACCACCCCAAGATGGCTTGAGGTAACAATGATATCTTATTTCCCCTGATTCTGGGGGTGGGGAGGGGGTCAGTACCTCTAAAGTTTTCCCGAGTCTTGCTCTTGTGGCTACATTCGGCTGGAGGATCCACTATGGGTAAGGTCAAAGCTGACCTTACCCATGTATCAGGCAGGTGGTGCGGGCTGTCAGCCCGGGGGGCTCCATTCTTCTGCTCCTGGTTTCTTTTTTTTTTTAATATTTTATTCATTTATTCATGAGAGACACAGACTGAGAGAGAGGCAGAGACACAGGCAGAGGGAGAAGCAGGCTCCATGCAGGGAGCCCGATGTCGGACTTGATCCCGGGACTCCAGGATCACACCCTGGACTGAAGGCAGGCACTAAACTGCTGAGCCACCCAGGGATCCCCTGCTCCTGGTTTCTTATACTGCAATTAGCTAGATTAGCTTCCTTGCATGACATTTCTGGACCATCTCCCACGATGGCAAAGCTGCAAGCCTCTTGAGGCCTGGGCCCCAGGTCACAAACAATACCCTTTCTGCTGCATTTTTTAAAAGATTTTATTTATTTATTCATGAGAGACACAGAGAGAGGGGGAGAGAGGCAGAGACACAGGCAGAGGGAGATGCAGGCTCCATGCAGGGAGCCTGATGTGGGACTCGATCCCAGGTCTCCAGGATCACACCCTGGGCTGAAGGCAGTGACACTAAACCGCTGAGCCACCCGGGCTGCCCCCTTTCTGCTGCATTCTGTAGGTCAGGGCAAGTCACAGGCCACACAGGGGTTGGGGGAAACAGACTCTTCTGTGGATGGGATTTGTGGTAATGGGGGGCATGTACAGGGATGGGACTGGTTTGTGTGCATTGAAGAATTTTCCACTCGGGTGCTTGCTTTGGCAGCACATATACTAAAAAAAAAAAAAAAAAAAGAATCTTCCACTCAGGGTTTGCTGGGAAGGGGGATAGTCCCAAATTAAGCACGAACCAAACCAAGTGATAAAATGAATACACAGAGGAGATCCAGATCCACCACGTGACAGAGTGGCAGACAGATGATGGTGAGAAGCACTTTGGAAACACAAGCACACTCCCCATACCACTGTTGCCACCTCGGGCATGTGGCTGGTAGACACACAGGCTGGGAGGCAGATGAGACCTTCTCAGCCATCTCTAGTTCTACCACCAAGCTTGTATTTTTCCACAAGACTGTGTAATTCACCAAAGATACAATTACTTAAGGCAGAACATAAATAGTGTGTGCCACATGCCTATGGGGCTCCATAACTCAGACTGGTCTCCAGGGGTAATTAAAACATCCTCTGAAAATAGTATGCAGTATGCACCTGCACCTGCCAAACCCAGGGTAGCAGCTGGGACTGCTTGGGACAGAAGAGAAGGTGGAAGAGGAAAAGGAAATAGCCCGCAATCCTCAGAGAACTCTCACCAAGAGGCCTCAACCCAAAGAACACCCAAGTGCAACAGCTGAAGGGAGTTCAGTGTCAGCAAGAACTCCTCGTTATCCTGGGGGCCACTTTTAGACTGCAGCCCAGAGTGTCTCCTTCCCCTGTGAATGATAGAGAAGGGATGGAAGGAAGACTGCTCAGGACAGGGGCAGGATGAGGGTGGGATGACCTTCCATGGATAGTCTGTGTCTGAGGCTGGGGATTGGGGAGAGGATGCCTTCTGTAGAAGAGGGAGGAAGGGATCATCAAGTCTTGAAGACCTACTCTCCATCAGATGCTGCACAAGACACTTCATACCCATTTTCATCCAATCTGTCCCCATTTTATAGATCTGAAAGCTGAGTGTCAACGGCGTGAAATGCTATTGCCAAAAGCAAAAAGTTGCTAAGTGAAAAAGCAGGGACCATGGTCTTTTGACTCCAAAACCTATGAGGGTGTCTAGAGGAGGGTAAGAGGCAGAAGTGTCTAGACAGCAGGGAAGAGAGAATGCTCTCATGAAAGCAGGAAATACTTGAAGGCCAGTTGCAGAAAAAGGCAAAAAAAGGATGTGTCTTATTCCATGTGTCCCCAAAGGCCAGCACTACCCCAGAAAATAGGTGTTATCAGGAGACAGATTTCAGAAGAAAGAATTTTCTAATGGACAGAATTGTCCCACTCCGAAATGAATGGGTGGTATGAGGAGTTAGTAAGTTCCCCATCCTTGTAAGCATGTAAGCACAGCCTGGATGTTCACCATCAGAACTTCTGTAGAAAGGTCAGACCTGGTTCCTGTGCAGTCTCCTGGAAATTGAGGTTCCCTGGGAGTGGCCAGGCAGCCCTAGCTAAGTGCCTGGCAGGTACAGGGGGGACAGAGCTGGGGTATGGGCAGCTTGGTAACTAATGGAGGGGCCCTGGTCTCCACTTTCTGTCTTCCCTGGCCCCCCCAAAGCCTTGAGATGTCCTCATCTCATCTGCTGCTCTCCTGGCAGAGCTACTGGCTGGGAGAGTAGAGGGATCAGAGGCCCCCAGCCTCACCCATATGTTGAATGGCAACAAGTTAACCCCCTGACCTTTAATCAAAGGCTCAGAGCACAGTGGCTGGATGAATGCAGCCCTTTCTCCAGCTCCAATTACTCAGCAGGGAGTTCATGAGGTGGCAAGAGGTAGAAGGAGCAGAGACAGATATGGCCAAGAGGGAACAGTCCTAAGGAAGCAGAGCTTTAGCCACCTGGGAGTCGCCCTAGCCTAGCTGAGAGAGGCCTGACCCTGGTAGTCATGGGGGAGTACACCACTGAGACCATAGCATCCTGGCTCCCTAAACACAGCCGCATGCTGGGGTTGGGGGTGGCACACGGGGGCCATCTTGAGATTGTGGGGAGCCTCCTGTCCACATCACCCCGTGTTCCCTCTGGGAGCTGCCAGCCCTAAAGGCAGAGGAAGGTGGCACGAACAGAACACTCCCACACCCAACCCCCAAGATCCTTCCCTCCTAACTGGGATTGTGCTATTTAAGGGAATGTCCAGAACAGGGTGCTCTAGGAGCCTTGCCAGCCCCTCTTCCTCTGCCCCCCTTCTTTCAGAAAAACTTGGAGGTGGCAAGGGTTCTTCCGGGACCTAAACTCCCCTGTTGGGAAGTGTGGGAGGCTCTGGTCTCAACAGTCCAGTCTGATGGAGGAGACACAGACCCTACCCTGTAAGAGCTCCCAATCTGATGGGGGAGACAGAATTCTGAGGTCAACAACCCAATCTGAGGGAGGAAGACAAACCCACAGAGATGGACTCCCAAAGGCTCACACAATGAGAAGATCCCCTGCCCTCTGCCATGCTTGCACATGTTGGTGCTGAGAACAGTAGAATGTCCATAGAAGGAAGGACCAAGGTCAATTCTGGGGCCTCCGTTGAGGAGGAGGTAAGCTTGAAAGTGGCTTTACTTCCTCCAGACGCTGCCTCGGAAAGCATTTCCCAGAGCACAGAAGTGCCAGTCTGTACAGTTGTGGGAGCCAAGAAGAAGCAGCTTATTAATTTAATCCTTAAGCAAATTTACAAAATTGTCAGTGGATTTGCAGGAAGCCAAGGGAAGTGGCTTCTGGGGGAGCTGGCAGCCGCTGTGCGGGGAGCGAGCAGGGAGGGAAGAGGCTGGTGCCTCCTAGCCCATTCCCAACCCCTCCTGGTGGGGCCCCTGCTTCTCTGCACCACCCCCAGTCTCTTCTCTAGGAAACAGAACCCCAACATTGGTCAGGGACGACTTCAGCCACTAAGAGAAATAATTCTAAGATACTGAGTGTTTCCAGCATGCAGGATACTGAACATACATTAACTCATTTTCTCTCTCTGTCTCTGTCTCTGTCTCTCTCTTTAAATTTCTTTCAGCTTTATTGAGGTATAATTGACCAATAAAACTGATCATTTCAACTTCATAAATGAGGTAGATGCTCTTATTATCCCCATTTCTTGAATGGGAAAACTGAGCACAGAGAGCTTAAGTCACTCATCGCACCAAGGTCACACGGCTCAGAAGTGGCAGAGACAGGACAGGGTCCTTGCCAGGCAGCCTAGCCTCGGAAGTCGGAAGTCGCGCTCTTAACTTCTCTGCTATCCCATCGCCCCTCTGTTTCCTGCCTCCCTCTTCCTTTTGGCTTCTGTCAGAAAAGGGAGAGACCAGGGAAGCGCAGGCTCCTTCCCCCATCCTCATAGGACTGTGGGCCAACTACTTCCCATGCTGCCTGTAGGGGCAGCACCAAGTGTCATCAGGCCATCCCCCAGCCTCGAAGGACCTCTGCCACCCAGTGCCAGGGGCAACACCTCTTCCCTATCCTCCTCCCATCCCTTCCACCTCCCACGCTGCTTCCATCCCAAGAGATGGAATGCATGGAAACCCGTGCTGCCCCTCAAAAGGGGAGCCTCCAGAGAACACAGATTTGTGGCCCATGCCCTCCCTGTGGGCCAGCTCCGTACCCTCTCTAGCAGGGTCCCAGGCCTTCAAGTCTTACAGCCACTCCCCTTAAAAAGGGCCTGTGCCCAGCAGCCTTCTCGCTTGAGGAGAAGCCTTCTGTGAGCCAGCCGGAGCCAGCCCCAGCTGATGGAGTCTCAGTCCCCACAGGGGCCTGGCCAGTTAACCTGTTTGGCGAGTCCACTGATTAAGCACCACTAAGAAATGAGAAACGGCCTGGCCAGCCGACAGCCCCACCCCCGCCACCATCCCTGGTCTGGCTCCAGTGCCTCTGTCCAACAGATCCCTCATTAGCATCTTAATGTGAGGAGCATATGCAATGAGGCATCAGAGAAAATCCCCAGCATTTAAATTCATTAACAGTCACTGGAAGTCTTCAGTGCAGTGGTGGAATTATCGCTAAACTGCTTTTAACTTCCCAGCTGTGCACTAAACGGCAGAGGAGCCTGGCTCTAAGGGTTTGGAAGAGTGCTAGGGGTACTGCCGTCTGGGGGCCCAAGCTTACGCCCAGGGATGCCGGGGCATCTGGCCGCAGGGCTGTGTTTTCTAGATTCTGTTCAACATCCTAATGATGAGTGAAAAATTCAATCAACCAGCTGGCTTGTCCACTTAGGAACAAACAGCCGCCTCGACTGATATTGATGTGGGCTGCGCAGCTCAGGTTAAGTTGTGTGACCCTGCTTCTCTCTGCTCAGCATCTGATGGATGGTGGAGGAAATGTCTCTTCTCCCCGGGCGTGGGGCCCCCACCCCCTCCTGGCCTGGCTGGACCTTGCCTGCACAGCAGTTGCCCCCTCCAGGGAGCTGTTTCTGATGCCCTGCTCTCCCTGGCTGGGTTTGGCCCATACTTTTCGTCTCCATCACCCCGTGCATGGACTGTCCCCACGCACAGCCCTCAGTGCCAGCCATGACCTACCTGAGAACCTCCTCCTCCATGTGCCTGGAGGGCATCATTCAGTCTCTGTGTATCCCAAGCCCAGCAAACACCTGGCACAATAGATACGCTACCCAAAGATTCACTGAATTAATTAATTGATCGATTAATGTCCCTCTTTGCCTGCAGTGTCGATCACAATGCCCGACTCATTGTGGTTTCTCAATAAATATTTGCTGAGTTAATGTTGAATGATAGATAAGTGGTAGCTGCAGGGACAGGGTGAAAGCAAGGAGGTTAGGATTCAGGAATTCAATGCTTTATTCAACAAATGTTAATTGAGTAACTAATCACCATGGCGGCAGTTAATATTTATATAGGGTTTCCAATCTGCAGAGCACAAGTTAACTCATTTAATATTAATAACAGCCCTGCACAGAGGATCCAAATACTATCCTCATTTTACAGATGTGAAAAGTGAGGCACAAACCTTCTAAGCATCTTGACCAAGGCCATATGACCCACAAGTAATGGAATGGGTATTCCGATCCTAGGGGGATGGAACTTAGGGCACTGCTGTCCAATGCAAGTATAACATGAGCTGTGTGTGTAATTTTAAATATTCTAAGAATCCCATTCTAAAAAGTAAAAATAAGTTGGTGAAGTTATTTGGATAGGGTATTTTACTTGCCCCATAAATATTCAAAAAAATATTACTTTTTCAACATATGATCAATATTTTTTAAAAGTATTAATGAGATACTCTACATTCTTGTTTTCATTCTAAGCTTTCAAAATCCAGAGTGCATTTTATAGTCACTGCAATACCCAGCAAGGACTCCAACATCACAAGTGCTCCATGGCCACATGGCCATGGCCACATGCAGCAAGGGGTTACTATGTTAGATGGGGCTGGGCCAAAGTCTAGATTCTTTTTTTATTTTATTTTATTTATATTTATTTATTCATTTATTTATTTGACAGAGAGAGAGAGAGAGAAAGAGAGCACAAGTAAGGGGAACAGCAGAGGGAAAAGGGGAAGCAGGCTCCCCTCTGAGCAGAGAGCCCGAGCAGGGCTTGATCCCAGGACCCTAAGATCATGAACTGAGTGGAAGGCAGGTGCTTAACCAACGGAGTCACCCAGGTGCCCCAAAGTCTGGATTCTTAACTACTGTGCACTACTGCTTCCACTCGCCTGGTGTCTGGCATAGGGCTACACACTGAGGACATAAAGATGAATCAGGCATGGTCCCTACAAGGAGCCAACTGTTGGGGAAGATACTCAGGACCTGACAACACACTGTGGTGAGCATCAGTAAGGTAAGATGTGGTAAGAGCATGGTGTTGTAGATTTGTATAGAAGAAGGACCTAACTGGGCCTTGGGGGTGGGATGTCTTAGTCAGGGAAAGTTTCTAGAAATCAGAGACCCGAAATTTCAGTTGAGGTTAGCCGGGTAGAGGCAGGGAAGAACATGTACAAAGGTCCAGCAGAGGGAAAGTAGACAGCAAGTTCAGGAGCCCACAGGCAGTTCATCCAGAACAGTGGAGTCAGGAGTCTGAAGTTGAGGGGTAGGGGGCAGGGGAGCATTGAAAGCTGAGGCTGGAGAGGTGGGAGGGGCCAGAACACACCTGGCTATAGGCACCCTGAGAGGTTTGGACTGGACCCTCGGGAACACAGGGAGACACTGAAGGACTGTACATGAGGGAGTGCCGGGATCAGATGTGCATTTCAGAAGCAAGCCTCGAGGGGTCAGCCCTAGAGCCAGGAGGCTATAGCCAAGACCTGTGTGATGGGGCAAGAGGCCGTGCCAGGGCTGGAGAGGAGATACGAAGTCAAGGCAACAGGACTTGGTGGCTGAGTGCAGTGGAGACCGACAGGAAAATCTGCCCCCTGGGTTTCCATGGGGACAACTGGGTGGACGGTGGGGCCATTCCCCCAAAGAGAAGAAGCACAGAGGGATAGAAAGTGGGTTTGGAGAAGGGGAGGCTCCCTTAGATCCTATCACGTGGAATTTCAGATAATGGGTGGCTGGGCCTTCGGACAGCTTAGGAGGTTCAAACTGGGGACTGCAGTGGACACATAGTCACTGGGAACAGATGGCAGAGTCTCCAGAGCCGGCCTTTTTTGGAAGACAAGGCACGCCCAGGATGTGGCCACAAGTTCTCCTGTGGTTACGTGCAGTTAAGCACAAGGAAGAAAATGTCCTGACAATTTAAGGCCACAGAAACCACACTGATAAGGAGGTAACAGGCTCCTGTGTTACCTCATTTGCTCTGTGTTAACAGCTTCGGGGAGTAGACAGCGGAGGCCCAGAGAGGTTAAAGGATCCATCCTAGGCCACACAGCCAGTTAGGTGACAAGCTGAAGAGTCCAGGCCTCCTGACTCTAACTCCAGGGTCCTTTCACCCATCCATCTATCCATTTGGCCACTACTTACTGAGCAACTACTGTATGCAGTGCACTGGGCACTGGGCATACACAGCTGAGTTCTGACATACTACATCAAGGAGGATTTAAAGGTGAGGAGGAGCCCAGCAGAAAGGAAGGGGACAATGAGAGGAATAAGACCCGACAGTGGGAGCAAGGCATTCAAAGGCAGTGAGGAGGAGGCTAGTGTGAGCACTGGATCCAGGCTGGAGAGAAGCGAGGACATTGGTGAAATGGAGGGTTTGCGCTCCGTGCACAGCCCTGGGCTCGCAGATGCTTTGTCTCTATGTATCACAAATGACTCCATCTAGCCCTAACACCAGCAGAAGGGCCTGGGATGACACAAAGAAATTCTGTTACAGTAACTGGGGCCACCATGCTCTCTGTTCTGCCCTCTTCCTATGGCTCATGCTCGGGATGAGGCAGCAAGAACAAGGTCATAACTCCAGTTTGACGGGAGAGCTGAGCTTAAGAGCTGACTTAGCCACAGCTCATGTTGCGGCCTTGCCTCGGTGTCCTCCTTGGTACAGGGGGGACACGGGCCTGGATCTCCCCTTCCCTGTCCCAGGTGAGCCTTGGAATCACCTCAAAGCTTGTCGATCATGCAGGTGCCAAAGCCCTGGCTCAGGGAATCAGTAGTTCTGAGAATGGGGATCAGTCAAGCTGGGAAGCTAGGTGACCTCTAAAGACCTCTTCAGCCCTGGTCTTCCCAGAGCCTCTGGGATACACAAGGAGCAAAAGAGGAGCCTGTCAGGCTGTCAGACCCAATTCTTAAAACTCATGGGTCTCCTCAGCCTCCCACCTTGTCTTCATGGTTCCACTTACAGATGAGAAAGCCCAGGAGCACACCTGACCACATTCAAAGACAAAACACATCACCCTAGCTTGCCCCTTTTCGGTGGGCCAGGTGCCCATCCATGTTTGTCAGTTTTCGAAAATAAAACAGGATACCCAGTGAATTTGGAATTTCAACAACAAATAATCTTTTTTGGTAGAAGTATGTGTCATTTGATATGGGGCCAACAATTTGATGAAAGGTGCTCCCAGCCTCTGGGGTTCTGAAAGCAGGAGGGGCCTTCCCCTGGAATTCTCTCCTGCTGCCTATCTCAGACAGAAATACACGGAGATCATCTATGGAGGATCAGGGCAACAGCCCCTAGTGACAATCACCTCAACCCACATCACTGCCTCAGGCCCCACGGCTCTCAGAGCAAGACAGGACTTCCTACTCTTCAGAGAGAAAGAGGTGGGTATGAGATCAGATGATTAGCACAAAGCTGCCAGGTTACAGACTGGAAGAACCAGTAATGGCAGTAACCTAACGGAGTTGTGCATTGGCTGGTCCAACCCAAAATGATGGGCCACAAGACAGAACCTTGACCCATGTCAGGCCCAGGTCTGAGAAGGAGTTCAAGATCACCATCCACAGACAATTTTTTAAATCCCTTCCATCCCACAGCCCATCCCTAAACACATGCATATGAGCAGCCCTGCACTCTCAGAAAGAGGGCACTGCCATCCGGAACATTAGCTTCTTATCAGGAGCTGCTTTCCGCTACAAACACAAACACAGACCAAAAGAAGGATTGGCTGGGTTGGGCCTGGCCCAGGATGGGAGATGAATCAAGAGGAAGAAAACCTACTCTGGAAGCCCTTTATTAAAATAATTAATTCACTTCATACCTTTCAGGGAGCCCAAGAGAGGGGTAAAGGATATGAGAGGCAGATAGGAAATTGAAAGAAAAAAAAAAAGTCACAGACTAGGGAAATGTGAGTGTGAGGGGAACATCTATACTGGGCAGGTGGGAAAACTAAGGCCCATGGGGGGAAATGAGCCACCCTCCCGAAGCCTAGATGTGGTGGGGGATCTCTTCCTGATTTAGCTCACCTTAAGCCAGGAGCCCCAATGAACCCGATGATCCTGTATGTAGCTAAGGGACTCACCCAAGGAGCAAGTGAGGAGCAGACGGGTCTGCTGGGAAAGGGGACCTGGATCAAGGGTCCAGGGAGAGGCGGATCTGGCAGGAGCAAGCCGGTCAGGAGGCTTCTCTTTAGCTGAAATGGCTGTCACTTTACCAGCAAGGCTGTGTGACAGGCTCCACCTGAAGTTGAACAAATGCTTCCCTCTTCTTTGAAAGAATAAAGGCTACAAGAGGGAACAGCCAGCAGTGGCCGCCAGCCCCGCTCTCACAGGTACAACGAGGAGCAAGTGTGCCCCAGGGAGAGCATGTGCTGCTAAAGGGCCCATCTTGCCATGCATTGACACTCCTGCCACTCGGGAGCACAGTCAGCCTGGCTCACCTTCCAGCATACCCTGTGAAACAACCACAGGTGGCAGTCATGTCCACACACATGCACACACACACACACACACACACACACACACAGAGCAGTGGAGGCATAGGGGGTGGGGAGGTGGAGCTCTAAAGCAACCTGCCCCCCCCTTCCCTCCTGCAGCCCCCAGATCTTCCACTGGATGCTTGGCCCTCACCAAACCAGGATGGGGCCCAACCAGGAATCTTTCCAGGCTAAGCAAGTCTCAGGTTTATCATCAGCCCTTTTTATAACAAGCATTTGGGAATGCCCTCTTGAAATGAAATGGAATACATAGAGAATACAACCTGCTTCCATACATAATTTTTAAATATCCTAATTGTAATATAAAGGAGAAGTAAGTAGGGGGGATTATAATAGAACAGTATGTATTTCAGTATGTGAATGCTTTAGCATGAGCACCCATGGAGACCCAGGAATAAGTCAAACATTTGCATCTGAATGCATCATGAACACAAAACCTACAAAGCTGATAGATTCTGTGGTTTCTTTTGGGGACTGAGACACCATGAGCAGTCTTGCCATCCACAATGTGATTTTCCAACCAATAGACAGTCCTCAGTAAAATACTCATCAAAACAAAGTCCAGGGGCACCTGGGTGGCTCAGTGGTTGAGCGTCTGCCTTTGGCTCAGATCATGATCCCAGAATCCTGGGATCAAGTCCCCCATTGGGCTCCCTGCAGAGAGTCTGCTTCTCCCTCTGCCTATGTCTCTGCCTCTCTCTGTGTGTCTCTCATGAATAAATAAATAAAATCTTTTTAAAAACTCAAAAGTCTGACCTTCCTTGGATTGTACTTGATGGTTACTTCCCTGGAAAATTATATATATATATATATATAATATATATATATTATATATATATATAATTTGATTTATATAGAAAATCATGCCCGAAATAGTGGAAACATAAGTAACACAGAGTTAAGTTCTAGCCTCAGACAACCAGACACCTACATGTTTCACCTACATAACATCTGGCAGGACATGTAGCATCTTTTTAGCCTTGCCCACTGCCAGGTACCCTCAAATTATGGTGGTGGTCCAAAATGCCCACTGGGGGGCAGTAGTGCCCTCAGTGAGAACAACTGCCTCAGACCCTCCCTGAGACTGTGTCCTGAGTGGGGTTGCCCATCTCAGCAGATGGATGTGAAGGACAGAGGGAACAAAAGATGGAAACTAGTTTGAAAAAAGCAGAGCCTATGATCCAGTGAGGTATGACCATTCCCACAGAGGCAAGGCTAACAGCCACAACATGAGCACCTGGCGAAGGGGGGGTTGTTGGTGCACAAAGGACTCATCCAAGCTGGGCGCTTGTCACATACTGTCTGTAAAGCAAGTCCTGGGGTCCTCTGGACCGGGAGCAGTGAAGGGGCAGGTATTGAAGCTCTAGGAGGTTAATTACTTGAGTCCAAGTTTATCTGAGTCCAAAGCCCTTACTCTAAGATGCCTCCTGCCCTTAGAAAAGGCTCCAGGGAAGAGTGGGTATTTTCAAGGATGACCATGCCATTCAAGCTAAAAGAGAGCTTCCCCCAGGTGAGGAAAGGGTATGGGCAAAGACGTGGAAAGCAAGTTCAGGTAGCTGAGGTCTGATTCGCCTGGAAAATGGACAATGGGTAGCAGTGATGGCAGATAACTCTGGAAAGAGGTTTAGGCCAGGTAATCGATGGCCTTCAATGTTCAGGTAGGGAGCTTGGTCTGATTTGGTAGGGACTAGGGAGCCACTGGAAGTTCTTGAGCAGGGGAGTGAGATGCCCAGATCTGCCTTCCTGCAATGCCCTGAACTGGGCTCCACAGCCTTTTCTCCAGTCCCACAAACTAGACTCAGCTCAGCATCTACTTCTAAGCCAGGCCCCTTCCCAGGGTTGGTGCTGTCAAGGAATTCCCCCCGGCCTCCTTGAGCAGTTTCCAAGCCATAATTAATTGCACAGTAACGAGGATCTAATTGCCTTCCCCCTGCCAGCACCCTAGAGATGATGGGCTGTACCTGGAAAAAGGTGTATTCAGAAAAAAACAAGTTAACACCCTGAACAAAGAGGCTGCTAATTACATTGTTTCCATTACCTGGAAAGACACTTTTTAGGAATGGGAGTCTACTGCCTTGGCTCACTATGGGAAAAAACAGGGTCTCTGGTTGAAGAGACCCTGTTCCCTCTCCTCCCCAACAAAAGAACTACATGGACAACATCCTGACTGCAGAATGAAGACCTGCATTTTTCTCTGGGGAGCCAAGAGCCCAGCAATCTTCTTGTCTCCACATTCCAGATGGACAAACTGAGACCAAAAAGGATACAATGATTCAGCAGAGTGGACGCCTTTCCACAGCGCTCCTGTCTACCATAAATCCAATGACAGGGTTGCAGGAACAAGGGTAGGACCAGGGCAGATTCTTCCCCAAAGTTCCCTCCACTTATGAAGGAGGAGATGTGTGCAAAGAGGTAAGGGTGGCCCGAGACTCCAGTGGACAGTGAAGAATACTTCCTGGGGGACCCCTGTCCTTGCCTGGGGCTGGCTGCCCAGCTCACTGTGGGGCCCAGCAAGCTTCAACACTTGGGCTGCTAGCTCCAACCTGGCCCTCCTGGGCACATAGAACCTTCAGACCATCCCCTCACAGCCAGTATACAGCAAGTCTCTGAATTTCTAGGGGGCTCTAGTTGCTTCTTGGATATTCAGTAGACACGAAAGAACCAGCAGTAACTATTTCAAGCTTTATAGGCCATACCATTTCTGTCACAACTACTCATTCACCCCTGGTATGGAGAAAATTTCCTATGGACAGCAGCAGGATATTGCCTCTTTCAGCCCTTCTGTCCCTGACACAGGTGGGCACTTCCAGAAACTGATTCTGTGAGCCAAGCAGAACACAAATTACAGGGGCACCTGGGTGGTGTAGTGGTTGAGCATCGGCCTTTGGCTCAGGTCATGATCTCGGGGTGCAAGAATCGAGTCCCACATCAGGCTCTATAGGGAGTCTGCTTATCCCTCTGCCTATGTCTCTGCCTCTGTCTCTGTGTCTCTCATGAATATATAAATAAAATCTTAAAAAAAAAAAAAAAAGGACACAAATTACAGAGGGCTTGACAGTGACTATGAGGGTAGGCATGATGCCTCTCATCTTCTCCTCAGTCTCCACCACAGACTTAGCATAGTTTTTGTGATATGATACCATATCCTCCTCCTGTCTGGGCATTAGAACAGCATAGGAGGAACTGCCTGTGTGATTGGGAAAGTCCTTATTGGGCCCCAGATCTGGAAGCTCTGCTGCTCCTTCCCACTCACCTCCTTCAATACCTTCTATGGTTATTGTCCAGAGTCAGGCTACCACCTTTGTCAAACCTGCTGGCCTAGAAGCTTCTTGGCCTGAGGCCCTGGCTCAATCTCCCAGTGGATGGACTGTCCCTTGTAGGCTCTTCTACTAGCTTCTCTCTTCAAGCAGATAATCCCATGGCAGGAGCAGAGAGGGAGAGATGCACTGGCAAGGCAAGCTTCTGGGAAAATCTGCAGGCCATGATGGACGAAGAAGAGAGCCTGAGCAACTGGACCCAGCAGAGCCTGGCTGCAGGCCTGTCACCAAAGCAGAGAAAGGAGCAAGTCACAAGTGGCAGGGGCTTGGCTCTGAGGATGCGTTTAGGGCCCTCCAGGAAGCTGAAGATCGTTCCAGGGGTTCCCAGTTCTGAAAACCTGCAGTTGTGGGAAAGGCTCCAGGATGAGGCAGAGGTATGGATGAAACACAGATCAAAGACTGCAATTGGGAGTTGGAGAAAGAAAATCCAGCACAGGCTGCCTCCATGCTGGCTGGGCCCTGTGAGTCTTGAACTCCTCCAACTGCCCAGGGAGCCCAGAAGCTCTGTTAGTAGTTGGTGAGTACAGAGGGAAGGGGGGCAACCAGATGGCCAGCCCAGCTCAGGGCTCCTCATGAACAGAATCCAGAAAAGGCCAGGGTTGGGCTACCCCCAAGGAAGATAAGGCCCTTCCCAAGCTTCTAGGAGGACCTGCCCGTATGATCCTCCTCAGGAGAGGAGGCAGCAATAATTTGGGTGTGGACATCCTCCTCAACAAGTATCACACCAGATTGGGAAGGGCAACAAGGTCCTTGGAAAATATTACTAATCTTGTCTGATTCCAGTGGGGCAGTGACTGTCATAGTGTTTAAATATTGTCTCATTTAACTCTCTGGAACAATCCATGAGGTGGATATTTCTATTCCCCACTTTACAGATGAGGAACTAAGGTACTAAGTCATCTGCTCAAATCCCACAAAGCCGACAAGTGTCTTGGTTGGATTGAAACTTGGTTCTGTCTGACTCCCAAATGTGGAGGCCGAGAAAATTAAGGCCATTCCGCCTTAAGTTCAGCGTTAGCACAAGTACAGCCATCTCAGGCCCCTGTGAACAAGAGCTGACATTTACATTACTTCAGTTACAGGAAAAAAAAACAGCTTACAGCTTCATATTAGAATGAGAACAGAGCTCAAGCCAGTGGCAGGAAGCCCCATATTAGAATGAGAACAGAGCTCAAGGCCTGTGGTAGAAAGTCCCATATCAGAATGAGAACATAGCTTAATGCCCTTGAAAGCCCCATATCAGAATGTAAACAGAACTTGAGAAATTCCTCCACCCCTTCTGGAGGTCCCCTAGACCAGCCCATAAGAATCCAGCTGGAACCCACCTCGAGGTCCAAGGCCCTGCTCCGCTGTGTATACTTGGACCCAAGCTCAAGCTTGTAAATAAACCCTCATGTGTTTGCATCGGTGTCGGCTCCTTGGTGGTTTCTCGGATTTGCAATCTTGGGCACAACATTAAACATTTCCTGAATGCCCAGGGATGAAATTCAAAGTACTTAACCAGCAGTATGGCATGGGTGTTGACCAACCCGGAAAGATGCCAAGTGACTGAGCCCCAGGATAGCCATGCTACATCTCCCCAGCACTAAGAACAACCCCATCCCGCACACATGCATGACACAATCTATCTGAAACACAAACAACATATCATCTCAGCTTTGTCTTCACTGCTAAGGAAAGGAACATAAATCGTAACAAGCTTGACACTCCAGTGTCTACCATTCAAATCAATCTGCAGTCCACTGTCCCTCGTTACAGATCATCTTATCCAATTCCTTCATTTTACAGATAAGAAAACTAGGTCCAGATCGGGGAACTGACTTGCTCAAAGTCACACAGCAAGTTGGGAGCAGACTCCAGTCCCAAGAAATGGAAGCCCTAGTACCCACTGGACAGTCCCATCCCTGTACACGCTGGTAGTAGTGCTACAACTCAAGTCTATCCTCAGGGGAAAAAATCTGCAATGTGGAATAGGAGCTTCAAAACTATTTTTGCCCTTTGACCTGATAATTCCCCTTCTGGGCATCAAATCTTCAGAAATAATTCAAAGGAAAGGGTAGAGGGGGAACAATGTTTGACAAAGATGTTTGTTTTGAGGCAACAATATTTGCAAGATAGGAAATTTGGCCAGCACTCAAATGCTCAACTATAGAGGTAAGCAAACGGTGGTCATATTGATGCACTGTAGTTATTAAAAATGACAGCTCTGTAGACAAAGTGGATACAGAGGAACATTCAGGTAAAATACTGATAAGCCGAAAAGGCAGAAAATGTCTTCACATGCTGGTTACAACCAAGTAAAACAAATGTGTGCATTAACAAAGGCTGCAGGAGATGAGGAGAGATGAAAATGCCTTATTGTTCAATTGGGGATAGGTTATTTTTTTCCCCACAGAGAGTTGTTTAATGTCAAAAATTTTTTTAAGATTTTTAAGTTATCTAACAGTAATGGAGGAGAATGAATGATCAGAGAACAATCCTGCATTCAAATCCACCGAGTAGAGTCTTAAATCCCACTGAGATCCCCTTCCATGCCCGTGCCTTACCAACTCCTCTTGAGGCACATGTGCAGCTTAGCATCCTACTCCCACTAACCATCTTCTTGGAAAGATAGTCAACAAACCACCCTGGCGACACACATGATATCAGGAAGTCCTTCCACATGTCTACCCACTTCCCTGAGACTTTGGCAGGCGTGAGAACAGGTTCTTTGGCAGCATCTCAGCCATGAATCCCCACAGAAACACAGACAAAGATAAGAGATAAATAGAGAGAAACACACAGAGAAACAAAGAAAAAGTGTGACAGACCTGGGAAGGAAGAAGACAGTGAAGATCAAGCTTCCTGGGAATGTATCTGGGGAAAAGGAGAAGAGCAGTTGGTTCCAGGCCCAGGAAGAATTATGAAAATCCTCCCATGCACACAGAGATATGCAGCTTGCAGAGGCTCCTCATTTGCTGTGGAAGCAGGAGAATAGGCAGCAGGCACTGGGTTGAGCTGAGTGTAGGAAAGACCCCAGGGTTAGCTCTTAGGGTGAGGTGGGCCCATCCCCTTCAGCTCCCTCAACTCCTTCCTCCAGCTTCATCAATCCAAAGTTTATGGCTGTGAGCCTGGTGGGATCAGATCACCCTCCAACCCCAGCCCAACACCACCTCCATGAAGAACTGATGAGCATCACAAGCCAGCCACTCCAGAGAAAACTATGAGGTCAGTACTGGGATTTCCATTTTTCAAGTGAAGAAATTAAGACTCAGAAAGCCTATTGGACTTGGGCAAGCTCACCTGGTAAGGGATGGAGCCACCATCTGATCCAAAGTTTGTTTTTTCTACCAGACCACGTTCCAGGAAAGGAAATAGCCCTGCCAGGGATAAGTCCCTGGAAAATCATGCTATGTCTCACTCTTTCAGGACTTGGTGCCAGTGGAATCATGTCCAATATGGTCAGAATAAAAATCCAGGGTCTTACCATCAGGGCAGAAGGAATTAGACAAGTTTTGGGGAACAGAGCTTTCAAAGAGGAGCTCTAGGATTAGCTCTGGTTACAGCTACAACTTTGGTTATCACCATTCTCGGAAGCCAACACCCTTACCACCTTGAGTGTAGTTATAGGATCCTGTTAGGCTACTTTGGGACTGACTGAGAAGAAGGGTGTGTGAATCTGAAACACATAGCCCGATATCTTGGACATGGTAGTGAAGTCTGCTGTGCTGAGCCAGGCACATGCCACATCACCAGGTCACAGACAACTGAACCCCATGTGGGCTCCTCAGAGGTGGCCAACCTGGGAAAGGCCTCCCCTAAAGGGGGTGGGCTCAGCTAGTCAGATTCTCTTCACAGAATTTGAATTGGAAGATACAAAAAGTTGGTAAGGCCATGAGGCTGCCTGGAATGGCTTAAGGTTACAAGTTAAGTAGAAACCATAAGGCATTCAGATGTTGAGAAAAGGAGAAGCTGCCAGAGCCAAACAGAAGCCACCATATGGGACACAGCTGAGCCATATTCATGATGTCTCAGTAGAGGCACCCCCCAGCAATGCTTGATGCTGCTAGGGAAACAAGAAAACTAGTTCCAATAGATGCCATGGACCCAGACTTTTTTCCCAGATCCCATGACTGTGATACCTGAACCCTGTACTTCCCCTAGGATTCCTATCAGGCCTGTGATAGTAGTCTTATAATAAGTTCCATTTGTTGAAAAACTTGAGTGACTGTCTCTGTTCCTTGCAGTCCAAAAATCTGAGCACAGAGCCCAGAACTGGGTTAGATGCACTTTTAAATTTTCCCATGCTGCACTTTCCCATCACAGCCTGTTTGTCTGTCCCTCCCTCTAGAATCTAAGCTCCATGAGATGCTGACCTGTTCACCATTTTATCTCCAGAATTTGGCAGTATTTTAGAAGGAGGGAAGAAAGGAAAGAAGGAGAGAGAGAGGGAGGGATGAGGGGAGAGAGAGAGAGAGAGAGAAAGGGAGAGGAAGGAAGGAAGGAAGGAAGGAAGGAAGGAAGGAAGGAAGGAAGAGAGAAGGAGGGAGAGAGAGAGAGAAAGAGAAAGGGCGAAGGAGGAAGGAAGGAACAAATGAACAAACAAAGAGAGGGAAGCAGGGAGGGAGGGAGGAAGGTGTGAGGGAAGGAGGAAATGGAGGAGAGGGAAGGAGGGGGAAAGAGGAAAAGAAGGAAAAGAAGGATGAAGGAGTAACATCTGCAAGTTTGTATTGTTAGACTACCAGCCCCGCACGTTGTCATGTGCACCAAGGATTGAAGTTGACCTCCACCCTCTCCAAGTCTACTGCACCCAGAGCCAGAGCTAGTCATCCAAGCTGAGTTTCCCACAGGGGCACTACTGGTATTTTGAGGGATCTTCTTCATTGAGTGGGATGTCCTGCACATTAAAAGAAATTTAGCACTGCCAGCCCATCCTAATTAATATCCTCATCAATTAGTGGCCCCTAGTCATTGTATGAAGCCAAAACACCCTATTTCTGGATGCCCCTCTGGGCACTCTGTTCCCAGTTCCTCTGACCATCTATCCTCCTTGGGAAATCTTGCAGTAGCACTATGTTTCTTACAGAATAATTATAATAATAATACCTGACCTCGTAGAGCACTTTCTCTATGACGGGCATTATTCTAAGCACTTTATGTGCATTAATTCATTTGATCCTCACAGCAACTTTTATTGTAAGATGGCTACTGCTGTTATCCCTATTTTCCAATGAGGCTCAGAGAAGTTAAGCCACATGCCCAGAGCATAGTGCATGGGTGGCAGAGCTGGAATTCAAACCCATATTGGTCTGACTCTGGAGCCTATACTCTCAACCACAATGCCAGTCTCCGCTCCAAGCTGGCTGCTCCCCGCTTCACCAAGCTTACCTTCTCGCACCTCGCTGCTCATCAGTTATCCCACATATGCTTGCAAACACATGCACACACATTCACATATACCCTGGCTATGTTGGCTCACTCACTGATGCCGGAATATGCTAGCATTCGCTCTTCTGAAGCTCCTCCAAAAACGTCCTTTTCTCACTCACTATCAGCTCGATCTTTCCCATTCTCAGATTTCCTATTCAAACAGTGCTTTTCCAGAAGACTTCCAAGCTTCTTCCACGCAGAATAAACTATTCCATTCCCTCAACCCCTGGTGGCCCTATAGTCGTGTTAAGCATGTCATGCAAGCTGCGTTGGAACACAGCTACTGTATGGATGTTTCATGAATGGCTAGGTCAACTCTGAGGACTTGGAGTCTGTTCTCAGCAGGTGCTGGGGCCCAGTTTTTTTCTCCCAGCTCTCACCAGGAATCTTGCTGGATTACTTCACTGCTCCAGCTGGCCAAGCCCTGTGCAGTCTCCCAATCTGCCATTTCTAGGGATAGCTTTGACTACCATCTTCCTCAGTTTCCAACCCTGACACCCAGGATCCCAGGGCTACCACCAGGGGGCATCCCATGGCCCCAAGTCTTCCTACCTCTCAAACAGGTGAGAAGATGGGACCTGAGGGTTGTCGTGCCCTTACTCTGCCCTCCCCCTGGGCCTCTGGCCCTGTCCCTGGTACATTCCCTCAACACAAGGCTAATGACCCTTCTTCCCCACATTTTGATCCAGGTCCACTCCCAACCATTAATAATAGCAGCACAACCAAGTGGTTCGTTACTTAGCAATTTACAATCATTAATTAATGGAAATTGCAGATTGGGGCCGTGAAGGAGAATGGCATGAATAAACTCATTTGGAAATCAAATTAATTGAGTGATGGAGAGGGAGGGCTGCCTGGCCTGGAGCAAGAGTCCCTCCTGTAGCTGCTAAGCCAGCCTCCAGCTTTGGAGCAGGTGTCAGATTGCCCATGGGCGAAACAGGAAGGAGATGCCCCAGGCTGGGGTGAAACAGAAGAATCTACAAGGATGACAGTGGGATAGATGTGGAAGACTAAAATGAACACCAAGGCCACTCTCTCAACTGATACCGCTACAGAGTTGCCCACTGCCCCCTTGAACAACTGCGATCCCCCATCCACCATCTGCCCACCCAATACCAAGAACTCTCCCCCAACCACCTCTTTGGATGATTCCACGTTCCTTAAGCACAATTCGCCTTTGGGAATTAACTTTATAGAGGGCATTTAAAGGGAAAGGGTTAAATACTCCTCCCTACCGCACCCCACTCTAGGGAAGAATGCTGAGTAGACATCTCTTCTCCCAAAGCTGGAAGAAAGATGCTGCTGCCTGTGCCCATATTTCTTCCCTAGGAGACACAATTATCTCCCCCCACTTCCCTTTCCAGCAAGCAACAAGCCAACACAGCCTCTGATATACGGGCGCCAGCGCAGACTCTGTGCTAGGGAAAAATGCATCAGAGAGCTGCCACCCCGGAGTCATCTCCCTCCCCCTTGTCTCTGGGAAGGGATCTCAGTGAGGAAGGCAGAGGCTGAGGAGGCTGGCAGATCCCACTCATTCCAGCTGAGGACTCAGGGCTTGAAGGGCCCTCCCCAGAGGGCAGGATAAGGATCCAAAGGGCTGTAGCCTCTGCCTGTAGCCCACCTCCCCCCTTACCTCCTGTTCCAGCCACTGAGTTGTCCCTCCTCTGCGCCCACGCCTAGACTGTATTCTCTGCCTGAAATGCCACTCAGTAATTTAGTCATTTGTGCCTTCAACATGCAGTAAGCACCTGCCACTGGCACTACTAATAAAACACTGAATAACATGAGATTAATGAGTCTGCCTGATGTAGCAGTAGAAGACCGTCTCCCCAAAAAGTAATTTAAAAATAGTATGGTGGCCATGATGGTAGAGAGAAAGCTACCAAGGACACCTGTAGTATAGGGTTGGATCCTGAAGAGTAAAGAGAAATTTAGCAGTTGGGTAAGAGGGCTGGGGGAAGGGTATGCCGAGCAAAGAGAAAAGTATGTGCAATGGGTCAGAGTCATAAAGAACATACATTTGAGAAGCTTAGAGCAGTTTGTGGTTGTTGGTTGTGAAGACTAGGGGAGTAGTGGTGAGACAAGGAACTTCAGGTGTCACGGTGCCCAGGGGCATGCCACAGGGCCACTGATAGCCGTGAGCACACATTTGCCCTGGCAGCTGAGTGAAGGATGGCTACAGGGGGTAAGACAAGAGACAGAGTGGTGGGTAAGTAGTAAGAGGCTACTGGACTAGTCCAGGTGAGAGGGGCTGAGGCTGGAACCAAGGCAGGTTCAGTGAGCATGGGGACAAGGAGAGGATCTGAGAGATACATCCACTGAAATCTTACCCAGTCTTCAAGTCCAGTTCAAATGCCCTTTACTCCGTGTAGCTTTCCTGATTTCCTCCACAACCACAACAGTAACAGCTTCTTTGTTTTGTGTCCCTAGACCATTGATATCTCTATCAAACATATAATCACATTCTGCCCTGTGCTAGAGGACTCTAACTTTCTTTCCCCTGAATACTCCCTGGAAGCAGGGACAATGTCTCTTCCCAGAGCCTCGCCCCATGTCCTGATTTTGTTTGAGTCTAATTGAACTGAAATACAGGGAGGATGTAGTTCAGGTACCTGGTAGGCATAAGAACATTCCACATATGAAGAGGCTGCCATGTGAGGTAGGGAGCTCCCCAGCACTAGGAATGCTCAAGCAGAGACTGGCATTCCCTTGTCAGGGGCCTGCAAAGGGGACTCTTGAACTGAGTGTGAGGGCAGGAGGCACCTGCTCTGAGCCCACATATTCTAGAGGGGCTAGTCTGCCTTTCCCCAGAGAGGGACAATCACTTCCCCTGAGCTACACAGTAAGTTCACAGAGGGAAAGAGATGGTTATGTGGCCTGGGCTTCTCCCTGGAGTAGATTGAGGCTGTGTCCAGGGGCTGGGATTGTGTTCAAATCAGACCCTGATTCTGCAGGTCTGAGGTAGGGCCTGACACTGCATTTATAACTGGCTCCTAGATGATGCCCATGCTGCTGGTCTGCAAACCATGCTTTGAGGACTAACACTGAATGCCCACTCCAAAAGTAAAACAAAACAAAACCTGCAGAAGAGTGTGGGGAGCCCATTTCAAAGATGAGCAAGCTGAAGCTTAAAGGAGCAAAGAACCAAAATATAGAGTCCATACCATGAGGGACTCCAGTGGGAGACAGAGCACCCACTCTTATAGAAGTCAGTCTGATGGAGGACAGATATGCCCCAAGTTCAGGGAGCCCCAAGTCTGACGGAGAGATATAGCCCCCAAAAGGTAGGTTGCAATGGGTATAAAGCCATGGGTATAAAGTCCTCCCTGGTAGGAGTCCCCCCTGATCTTGTCAGAGAGACATAGCCCTTGCCTTAGGGGATCCCCAGCCTTTTGGTAAAGGCACAGCTCTACCTGTGGAGAGCTGCCAGTTGGCTCAGAGACCCAGAGAAAGGAGGGGAAGAGGACCAGTGCCAAGCCTGTATTTCTAACACAGAGCTCTGCTGCCTACATTAAGGAGGAGATGCAGGGGACAGAGACAGGAGCCCCTTCTCAAACCACTCTCAAAACGTAGCACAGATGCACTGAGCTCCTGTCTCCAAAAAAGAGCTGGAAGGTAGCTCTCAAGCATGGGTGGGCTGGGCTATTTAACACTGTAAACACCACACTTTACTGCGGCCATTAGGCCCATAACTGCAGCCCATCCATCCTCACCCTGGCCCCGCGACATCAAGCGCTGATGGTGCAATTAGGCAGCAGAGAGTGGGCTGTAAATTGCAGGCACAGCCATGCCTCTGCCAGACACAGCAGAGATGGTCCTGCCTGCACTCCTGCATCCTAGGCTCCAGCCATGAGTAGTGGTGACCCTCGCCCTCAGTACCCACCTGCCAACATAGATACCCTCCTGGAAGCTGGTACCTGAACCTTGACCTATTCAGGCTGCAGGAAACTGTAAATCTCTTTGAATAGCTCCACCGCATCAGTATGTATGTGACAGGAAGTTCTGGGGTGACTCTTCTGTGCTTCCTTAGTGTCAACCTCTAACAGCTATCATTCTGTGTCCTGGAAAGGGGGCTGCTCCCCACCAGACCACAAGCATATCCAGGCCTAGGACTATGTCTTTTGAACACATCCTTGTGTCCACTGGGCCTAGCACGTAATAGATACTCCCAGTTGGAGAAAGCACATTCTAGTCCATGATAATATGTATTCCCTGACACCTTGAGCAAGTTACATCCTCTCTCTAGAACCATATAGTCATCTAACAAAGAAAGGGAGTAGACCACAACAGAGGTTGCAAACTGGAAGCCTACTGGCCTCACAGACATTTTTCGTATGACTCACAAGACTAGGGAAATTTTTTAAATTCAATTATTTGGTGATATCTAGACAATAGGAAATTTCATCTAAAAATCCAAATTTCTAGTACTTCTTTTAAAATAGATGGGGACAACAATGGGCCCATATTCCTTCATGGCAGCCATGTGGTGCTGCATAACCACTGCTCCTTCAGACAGCATGTGCACTCTCAAGTTTGCCCCAGACCTCACCTCTCCTTAATGTATCCTTCAGTTTTCTTTTCTTTTTTTTTTTTTCTTTTTAAGATTTATTTATTTATTTATTTATTTATTTATTTATTTATTTATGATAGACAGAGAGAGAGAGAGAGAGAGGCAGAGACACAGGAGGAGGGAGAAGCAGGCTCCATGCCGGGAGTCCGACGTGGGACTCGATCCAGGGACTCCAGGATCGTGCCCTGGGCCAAAGGCAGGCGCTAAACTGCTGAGCCACCTAGGGATCCCCATCCTTCAGTTTTCTTATGCCTGACCCACTTCATTCATTTCAGGTACCTTCATGTGGGCTTTTAGGTTTCTCTCTCATAACCTGGCCACAATCTCCCTATGTCCTATGATTCTGAATCCTGCAAATAAATGAGTAAACAGATGGAGGAGATGGTTGGCTAATGGGTTCCAAGCCCCTCACTTCTTTTATGAAAAAAAAATCACCAAGTTCTTCACTGTTCTGCCTTCCTACATCAGAGAATCTCTTTCTTGCTCCAGCTTCCTCAGAGGATGGTGATAGGAGGTGAGTTTATAAAATATTTCAAATAATGATAAGTATCAAGGATTCTGATATGTCACATTGCACAAACGTTGGGGACAGAGTGATCTTGGGGGGTTTATAGGGAGGGGGACCCACTGCCCACCTACTCTGAAGCCACAACCACTCCCTCTATCACCAAGGTCTCACTGGTGCTTTAGCATTATTCCTCAATCAACACCTTGGACAGTTCCACTCTTATCCAACTAGGCCCAGCCCCTCAAGGTGCCACCTGCCTCCCCAGCCTCTTTCTCAGCAGTGGCTCCTCATTCTTGTGCTCTAGCCAAATGTGCCTTGTGTCCACTGCTCAAACCAGATAAGCTCTTCCCCAACTCAGGATGCTTCTGGCTCCATCCCCAGGAAGTTTTGTGCTTCTACTTTTTACAGGGCTAATTCCAACTCTTCTTCAGATCTCAGCTTCAAGATCACTTTCTTAGGGAGGGCCACCCCTAAGAGTCCAAATTAAATCTGCCCCTAAACTTAGAGTCCAAATTAAATCTCCATATAATGCTGTCTCATAGAAACTTCCTTCTCCTTCAGAGCCCAAATTGTGGCTATAAGGAGATAGCTGTTTGTGTGATTATTAACTAATGACCTCTTCCCCACTACAATAGGATTTCCAGGAGGCAAGGTGCAAACTGGTGTTGCTTACCACTGTGCAACCAGGTCCTACTGGTTATACATAGATGAATGAATCAATCACTAGATCCCTTCTGTCTGTATTAACTGTGCTAGAATATAGTCCCTTTCCTAGAACAGCCCATTGTTTTGTTGGCTAGTTAAACTCCAGTTTACCTGAGTTAAAAGTAATCCAATCCTCCTCTCCCATTACAAAAAGTGGAATTAAAATTCTGAAGCATAAAATCATTCCATAATTAGATGGCAGAGCCAGAGCTAGAAGCCAGTCCCCTACTTCCCAGTCTCTCCCTATGGCCTCTTCCCTCTGTGCTTCTGTCCTTTCATCCACCAGTTAATGGCCATGCATATACCCACTTCCATTATCCCATCAGCACTGCTTTGGGCATCTCTATTGCTGCATTTAGCCCCCTGGGGTTTCTGTTTGCTCTGGCTCTACCCCATTGCTGCTTTCCCAAAGATGCCTGTCTGGGGCTCCTTGCAGCTCTGAGTGTGGAAGAGCAGGAAGATTTAATGTTGCTGCTTTGGTCTTTGTCTCTGCAAAGCAAACCCTTCCCCTGCTGGGAAACTCATCATCACCAAGCATCAAACTCAAGCTGTGCTCCACTTAGCTGTTTGCAAATGGCAGTAGGGAGTGGGGGGCACGTGGGTGTGTGAGTGAGAGGCTTGAAGCCCAGAGAGGGTGCCTGGGGGGTCTTGTAAGAAGATGCAAAGGTGGGGGGCATTATTGGCAAGGCAGGTGAGGTGTGTGTAGGCCTGTGAGGAAAGCTGGTTGACTGTGAGCAATCAGCAAGAGTTCAGGTCTGCCCTGACCACAGTCACATCCCTAAAGTGACCATCTTCTAATCACAAGCATAAACATTGGTCAGCACAGGCTTTGGCACAATTCCAGTAGTATATCCAGGAAGCTCTCAGTCTTCCATGAATGGACTGATTATCTCACCAGCTGTGAGTCCAAAGGAATTCAACTAACCTCTGTGGACCTTACTTTACTCATCTTGAAAGTGGGAACCTTGTAAAGTTGTTATCAGTATGCAATGTGATCACTCATATACACACCCAAGAAGGAGTTCACACCTCATAGGATGCATGGCAAATATGCTTTTCTCCCTGTAACAAGTACTAGCCTTGCTTGCTCCGTACTTTGACCACAACTTGTCCCACAGTGTGGCTCACCCATTGTGACTGGCCCAGGACTAAGGAAGGCCATCTGGAAGGGAAGCCAAATTGGGATGGGGTGAGTCATGGCCATGCTAGCATTCCATGTCCTCACCTATTCCTGTACATCCTCAGCCCCTTGCCTCCTGCCCTTATTCATTCCAGATGCCAGTACTCTCTGAGTTGCAGAAATTTATCCCACAGTCTGAGCATCTTCTGCCCTCCACCTACTGCTGTCTCTGTCTTATCCTCCTCCCCTCCACCCCATGAACATGAAGACAAAATACCCATAGATACAATAAAAAGGATGGAGAAAAAAAGAAAAGAACAGAAGAAAGGGACAAAATTCCGCCACTGTCTCAGCCTCCCTAATTGAATGACTCTCCTACCTGACTCTCCTTGTCGGCTCCCATGTTCCTTCATTCCCTCTGATGGCCTTTAAAATTGTCTCCCCCATCTCATCAAATCTCTCCCCCTTCCTCCCTGCTTGTTCTCTAAGCTGCAGATTACTTTTTCATAAAATTCAATTTCTAGCCATTCTCATTACTTACTCACTTAATGTGGCTGGCTGGGAGGAGGGGAGCCAAGGAGGAGGACAGGAGGGGGAGACGGTGTTCTGTGCAGCACTTACCCAGCCTAGTTACCAAGGCCCCTTGCTGAGGTGTATCAGAGCCTGATATGAGCAGATAATGGACTTCTGTCCCACACAGGGAGCCAGCATTGGTGTATTTGGGGACTGCAGCATTGTGTCAAAGGGAGGCAAGATTAAGAATTGTCTTCAGGGACTCTTCTCCTGCTGGGAGGAGTCCACTGGGAGAGCCATTTGTTCAACAAATATTTACTGAGAGCCTTTTATAGACCAGACAGTCTATTAGGTGCTGGGTGTATAGCCATAATAAGAGGGGTCTCTTACCAAGACCTTGTGGTTGGGGAAGAATTTGGGAAGAAGTGACATCGGTGAAAATCTGAATAGGAATTATACAAGCTCAAAGGAGAAATGAATTTGGGTTCTTAGTTTGGGTTCCTCTCAAAACAAGGTCCTGGGGGCAGGTAATTCACTTGAGAGATGATTTTGGGAAACCAGACCAAGGGAGTAAGGGGAGTGAGACAGAGAAGTTAAAAAGCAGTAAAGGGCAAATCATTGAACTAGTTATTTATACAGAAAACTCAGGACCCTCTGAATAACCATACAAAATGAATCTCAGAATTACCCTTCTGAAGAGAAGAAGCTAGGACATTCACCTCTGACTCCTGTCCCTATTGTTTCAGAGTGACCCCCAGAGATATTCATTCTCTTACACTTCCACACTGCACATGTCCAGGCTGAGCAGTCTTCTCTGGCTTGAAAGCCCTGAATAAAAAAAAAAATCAGAGAGACACCACTTTGCCTGCTTGAGATAAGATGCTGGCAATATGCCCAGAGTTGCACTGAAATCAGATCAATTGAGGGAATGTAGCATGCATTCAAAGTGTCTGCTACAGTCCACCCCTTGTAGTGCTCAGATCTGCTCATGACCCAAAATAAGTGCACTTTGTCACTGAATTTTCAAGATATAGCTGGCCTTAATCTTTAAAAAAAAAAAAAAAAAAGTCTTTAAGCAGGAAGGTTAGTGGATCAAGGTACAGTACCAACTGCTAGAGCAGATCCTGAGGTTACCATTGATATTCAAAACCTACATCCTTTACCATTTACCCTATATTTACTTCACCCTCAGTCAGAGTTCAGCTGCTCTGGGTTGCTTGTTCCCTGGGGGGTATAAGCCCTTGGTTGTCTTGCCCTAATCATGCTATGGTTGCTACAACAGCTCATTTAGTATTATCTTCAGGCATGCAAACATCAAAAAATATTCCAGTGAATCCCTGAGCTCCAGAGTCCTCCTATTCCTCATTAGGTAGCAGAAATGCCAGCTTTATGAAAATCATAGTGAATTACCCCAGGCCCTTCCTTCCCTGCTATTCCACTAGTATGAAGAACCCGAAGTTACCAGGCATACTCATAGTGTCACTCGCAGTGGACCCCTAAGTTATCTCCTGGTAGAAGTGTTCTCCACAGGAACCAGAGCCTAGACTTGTGGCAACAGAAAGCACACATTCTCCAAATGTTACTAGAAGTGATGATGATTAGACCCAACCCTACTTCCATCCCTTGTTCCCCAGACATGTGTATTCTAGCTATTAAAGGTACAACACAATAATTAGCCACCAATTCAATACACATACCATATCCTGGAGGTCAGCACCACAACTCCACAAAGTGTTTCTCACAAACCAGCACCTTCCCTAAGTCTTTAATAGGCTATTTCAGTATTCAGTCAGACATTGTATGTTATATAGTAGCACCAGTGAATAACATATCTCATGACCATGTCTACCTTCTTCACCATGAAATGAGTATCTTGGTCTGAGATGTCTTTGTGGGATCCCATATGGATAAGTCGGGCACACTTTAGCCCCCCCAGATAATAATACTAATGGAAGCGCTGTAAACAGGAACAAAAAATCAAATCCAGTGAGGATAAAGGCGATAAACAGGTGAATTGAATACCATTAAATGGAGACCACCAACCTTCATTTTTTAGATCTTTGAGGGTGGCACTAATCTGCAGTTCCACTTGGATGGTTTTTCCCTTTCTGTATTGGCTAAAGGGAGGACATTACAGGACATTCTCTTTGGCTCTTCTTATCATAAAAACTTACTCTGTAGGTGAAGCCACCAATGTGAGGATTCTACCAATGAATAAGTATATCCATCCACATAATGCACACAAGGCTTAGAGAAATGACCACAAGGACAGACTATGAACCTATGACATATGCTGTAAGGTAAATATAGGCAGGACTCCATTATCACCTGGCCTTCACATGACCCCAGTTTAACTGAGGAACTTTTTTTTTAACTGAGAAACTCTGATGGTATTACAGGTCCCCTAATATCACTGATAGTTCAGACTCTGTATTCAAGCAAGAGTCCTCAAAAGATCTGAGTATTCCTCTTTCTGTGGTGAATAGTCATGGGCTTCTTTGGGAAAAAATTAAGGGAATATTTATTGTATATACTTATGGTGGCATTGTAGGTTCTTCTTCAAGAGGACTCAGTCTTTCCATCAGTTGAATACTAGATCTGAGAATTAGCTCAAATCTGGAGCATGGGTGAGAAATCATGTTTTTCTATTGCAGTCGCTGATATTGACCATCAGCTAATGATATTTTAAAGTTTTTCCTAGTTATACAAGTCATGGAATACTCTAGCTGGCCACCTATCTATCTAGCCCCTAGGAACACCATAGTGTGTCACCCATCACCACAACTCTCTGTGTGTCAAAATACCCACGTGGCCATTCTGGTCTTGCTTCCCACTATGATAATTATGTCCACTTTGCCTCTGAGGATTAATGCCACCACCAGACCTCTACTAGTCCAGAGCCTTCTCATCTCCATTGACACAAGGGAACCAGTTCTATGGCTGCATCTCCCACTACAGCCCAGGCTTCCAGAAGACAGCCACCACTGAGCAGGTCAATAGTGTTAAAGCCTCCCCCACTAGTGCATTCCTTATCAGTTTAATGGTGAGTGTTCTATTGGCCTTCCCAGGGCAAATAGATTATATGGTGGTTTCCTGGTTTCATGTAATAAATCCATTCTAATACATCCACTTCTCTGAATCTTCTGACTCCATTCTCAATGCTCTGCAAAGGCTATTCTGACATCTTTAAGAAGATATCCTAGCAGCAGATTAGACCTAGCTCTAGGAGTCGTCTCTAGAATACTAAATCCTGAGTCATGAAAGAGTGTCCCTATGTCAATAAATCTATTTCCAGCCTATACTCTACTCCATTTCAAGTCTAACCCCCAAATTCCATTCCCATGCAGATTTCTCAGTTGATACTATTATATATTAGCCAGGTCCTTCTGCAACTCTTTCAGTGAAAAAGCTATTTCTTCCCACAATAGAGACTATATTTCCCTTGAGCTAGGCTAAGATCTGACTCCAGTTATGACCTGGATGAGAAATGAAGGGCAGATCTTGAGGTTGGACAAGCATCAACTCACAAGGCAGCCACCTCAGAAGAGGTTTCTGCACAGCTCTCAGAGAGATGTTCACCTATTCCAACCAAGGAGAGGGGACTACTATTACCAGCCAAGAGAGTTCAGGGAAATCTGAGAGCTCAATGGTCTCAAGTGCATCACCCAATGTCCTTATCCATTCCTGGGGCCTCATTCCTTCTCTATCACAGTCCTGACCTGAGCCTAGGAGACCTGTGGAGATTGCGCAGTCTCCTTTGCAGTTCTCCCTTTCTTTTCATTAACTCCTGGGCTTGAGCTTCAGCATAGGCTGCCTTCTAACTGTACCTACCTCAATCCACTAAGTGAAAGCTTCAGTAATTAGGATGTCCAGTACATCAGAGATTATCACAAACCCCCATTAGCTACCTATAATGGAGTCCCTATTCCCATCTGACTGGAAGGGACATTCCAGAACCCCATGTAGAGGATGTACTTTCTAGGACTGCCTCTAGTAATCACTGTCATACTTGAGGTTACCCTAAAAGCAGAACCTGAGACAAGGTCTTAGGCGCAGGTAGTTTACTTGTAAGATGATCCCAGGAAACCAGAGTAGGGACAGTGAGACAAGGAAGGAGAAAAACCAGTAAAGATACGTGGTTGAGTTGGTTACACTGCGGGCAAGTAGGCTCAGTCCTGCTGGGACCCTCTGAAGAGCCATGTGAAATGCACTTTATAATTGTTTCTCTAAGGACAGAGGGTAGAGACATTTGTTCACTTATGCCTGGACTATACTGATGCTCCCAAAGGTGAGAGAGGAGATGACTAGAGCACAGAGGATTTGGGGAAGGACTGGAGGCAAAAAAAAGTTAGGATCTGATCATCATCTTGTAGGCTGTGTTAAGATTTTGAATTTTACCCTAAAAGAAATTGAAAGCCATTGAAAGGTTTTAAGCAGGAAAGTAGAATGATGATGAATTTGTTATAGAGCTTTGTAGTAGAAGCCACTAATTGTCCCCCAGTATTACCACTCACCTCCTTCCTCAGTGCTTCTGGTCTGCCAATTGGCACGTGACTCTAGCTCAACTCTCTCTTGCATCTAGGTGTGGCCATATAAATCAGTTTTGGCCAATGATATGTGAGGTGGAAGCAATGGAAGTATTATCCAGAAAGTGTCTTTAAAGGGACTGTCCTCAAAAAAAAGGGGGGGGGGGACTGTCCTCCCTGCTGGATGGACTGCAACTGTCCTCCCTGCTGGAGCTGAAGCACCCATCTTGGTCCATGAGATCACAAAGGAAAAATGACAGAGCACTAAAATAAAAAGGAGCTCCAGTGCCTGACTATACTATGGAGTAGAGCCACCAGACTAGCCCTAAAATGCTCACTTGTGGACATTTGGGTCTTTGTTACTTGTCCTCTAAACTAATTCTGACTGATACAGGGCTCTAGGGAGAATGCAGATACATCCAGGATAAAATTACTGTGAAAATCAAGGCAAAGAGCAATGGCATGTTGGACTGAGGGGGTGGCAGTATAAAGAGAGAAAAGTGGATGAATGGGAGAAATATTTTAGAGGTTAAACCTATGATATTTGGGGTGGGGGATAATAAGGGGGTTGAGAGAGAAAGAGCGATCTAAGTAATGTCCAGGTTCTAAGCATGAACAAAGAAAGGATTAGTGATGGGACCTAGACTGGGCATGAAGATTAGGTAAGCAGATAATCTATTCCTTTGTTTCTAAGTGGGACTGATACCTGTTACAAGCCCCCAAAGGTACCTGCTCCTGTGAAGGAGATCTTGAACCAGCTTCCAAAGCCAGCTCAAGATTCATCTTTTCAGTAACCCTTCTTGGATTACTCCTACATCCCCACCCCCAACACCATTCAACTTGTTCCTTGCTCTTTACATATCCAACATCCATTTTCAGTGTTTCATACAAAGCTCAGAAAATTTCATTAAGCACCAACTCTAAGCTCTGTGTGTAATGGAAAGATGGCTTGGTTGGAAGGAGAGCGAACTCAGGCACTGTATTAACCACCAGGGATAGAAATAAAAATGAAGTTGTCTCCACTCTCAGGTAGCTCAGAGAAAAAAAGGTAGATTAGTAAATATTGTCAGCTCCAGGGGAATCCATCTGATGATAAAAATGTTCTGGGCCCATCATTTACCCCAGTGAAATTGGTGGTCCCTGCTTGAAGGGTTAGAGAAATCACAGATGAGGCAGTATCTGGGCCAGATGTTGAAGAAAGATGAGGACAGACATTCCTGGCAGAGGTAATCTCTTATACAAAAAAATCTGAGGGGGAATTAGTGTCATACTTTCAGAGAATTGTTAGCCATTGAGTATTATTAGAGTATAAAGTTTACATGCTTTTTTTGGAGGAAAGAGGGACAGGGAACTCAATATACTCAGGGCTCGTGTCTGAGGGCCATTTAGGTATGGGTGACAGAAAGGGGGGGGATGAGGAATTCTAGGCAGCAGAGTGCTATGATATATAGCAAAGCAGTCATTATAATGACACCAATTGCTAATATTTATTGATTACTTCCTATGTGCCAACACTTGTGCTAAGCATTTTACCTAGATAATCTCAGGTACTCTCCACCCACTAAAATGAGTATTATTAACATCCTTATCTTTACAGATGAGAAAACAGGCATCCACAGGGATTACGGAACTAGCCCAAGGTCACAAACTATTAAGTAATAGAGCCAGGATTCTAATCAGAGAGGTCTGCCTCCAGAGCCCATGCCCTTAACCAAGATGCTAATGCTAACATTCCCTCTCATTGCTTATGTAATGAAATGTGTAATGACACACATTATTTTACTACTGTGTTCTAAGTCATTCCACGTATGGCAGTAGAGAGGGAAAATAGGCAGGGTATTTTATACAGAAGAAATTTTCAATAAATATCTCTGACCAAGGGAGAAATTGAGGCATAAATATGGAATTCTAAATGGCTAAAACTAAAATGCACTTTAGAGAAAATCTGGTCCAATTCTCTCATGTTCCCAGGAATAAAACTGAGGCTCAGAGAAGGGGGTCACATAGACAATTGGTGGCAGGCTCTGACTCTGATATTTTTCTTACAGGATCAAGGAAAATGAGCAGTGCCCCTGTAGTCTATTCCTTACCACTCTTTATAGCACTATCTTTCTGGAGGTACTGGCAAATTGTACTCACTCCCTAGAAGTAAAAGAATAGCTTTGTTCTTTAAAAAAAAAAAAAAAACCCACAGCAGAGGTCCCAGAAATAAAGCCAGAATCGGCCCCAAGAAATATGATGTGCACACCGCAAAGTCTGCCAGTAGGGAGTCAGTTGAAGGAAAAGCAAAACTTACCCCAAAGCCATCATAATGGGGAAGACTTTAACCACAAAAGAATAAAAGATTAACAGCTCAAATGAAGAGCTCTAGCCCAAGTTCCTAAATCCCAGAGTGGGAGCAAGTGAGCCTGCACCGGGTCTAACTACCTACCTCTATGGTCAAGGTCAAAGCCAAGCAGAGAGGTGCCCAGGGTTACTTATGGCAAACTGAGATGGAGTTTTGCCCCTAATTACACCATCTCTCCATATCTCTCTCTTTCTCTCTCTCTCTGCCCTCCTCTCTCTTCCTTCCTTACCCTCCAGGATGCCCAAGATCTTTTTAGTATCTCCAAAGGGGAACATCTTGAAGATACATTTATAATGATGCACATGTCCAGAAAGGGCACCAAAGTTTGGGGGTTTTCTTCTTCCTTAACACATTGTGACTAGGTTTGTTAAATTTCTACTCCACATTCTGCCTGAAAAGATAGCTGGTGGCATGGTGCAGAAGAAAAAGCACTAGACTGAGAGCCTGAAGGTTGGTTCTCTTAGCATTTGCTGTGTGACCCTGGGCTTCTTATTTACCCTTTCTGAGCCTCAAGTTTGCTGCTCTGAAAGAAAGGAAGGGTCTTTTGGGTTCTAGGAGCCTATTAAATATGATGGGTCAGCCCCTTCACTGTCCCCTCCCAATAAACATCTACTGCTCCTTGCCTTGCTCTGGCTGTTCCTTATCAGGAATGCCCTCCTAGCACCCCTCCACCAATCCAAATCACAGCCCAACTTTCTCCAAGAATCTTCCCCTAATTTATTTCATGACTATATGCTCCTTCCCCTAATTTATTTCATGACCATATGCTATATGTCTGTTCTGTGCTATTTCTCACATAAGTTGCCTTAGAATCCTTCATGCATGAGTGGATTCATTGTCCAACTGGACAGGGAGCTCCTCTAGGGTAAGAATCCCATATTCCCATTCCTTTTCTACTTTAAAACTGTGGGCATTTAATATATGTCTGTATTATGCCACTCTACCCCTCAGCTGGGTTCAATTGGCTTAAGTTCAGGCTTTACATTGTCTACAGAATAATGTCATTCACTTACTCAGAAAATATTTATCGAGTTCCTACTATGTGCTGGGCACAGTGCCAGGTACTAGAGATGCAACGATGAACAAGACGCTTCAAGGACTTCATAGTCTGACATCAAGGTCCTTCACAATCAGTCCAGTCCCAACCCCTGGTATTCTCCCACCCAATCCTTTAAGCTAGGATGATCCATCCACTTGCCTTCTGCCTTTCCCTGATTTTACTCATGCTGAATCCTTTGCTGGGAACTCCTCTCAATTCCTCACCATCTTCATAACTCCAGAGAATAAAGTAGAGAAGAAAAAGAAGGAAGAGTGAGAAAAGAAAGCAGAAGAGGAAAGAGGATGACCAGAAATCATAAATCCAGCCCAACCATCAAGAGCATGGAAAAACTTTGCCAAATTCCATCCTGTTGTCTGGGATCTAGAAACCTACTATCCAGTTCACAGGCCAGTATTAGGGTCACCTAATGAAAGGTGAAGCTCAGGCCACCTCTCATTCATCCCATATACGCACCCCTGCCAAGCACCCTCACTCTCCTTCCAGATTCATCCATCAGCCCCCATAGGCTGCTAACTCATTTCTTATGCCAATTGCTTCACTGTAGTGATGCAGCTGAATCAGAATGTTTAGATGAATGGCTGAATGAGCGAGTGAGTAACGAACACACAAACCTGCCATCCCTGGTATTTTTCTTTAATTGGATTAAAAACAAAATTTAGTTTCCCTTCTTTTTCTCTTAACATATGCTACAGATCAGTGCTCCTAATGATTACATCCCAGTACCTGCTATGCAGGAGCACAGGGATGTCAGGGGGGAGTGTCTAGAGAGCCAGCACCCCACTTTGGCCCAGCGTTCCTGGCCCCTGCTCTCCTACCCTCTCTTGCCCATGCTGGAGCATGTTTGGAGAAGGGTGACCTAAGGATGATATGGTAGAGACTGGCTAGCTCACCAAACGATTTCCCATTTCTTCTTGGATGTACCACCAGGCCATATTTCCCAACCTGCTTTGCCCTTAAGGTCAAGGGCAAAGGTTGGACTGAGTTAGACAACAGAGTAGGCAAGAGTGATACACATCATTTTCAGACATGACCTACTCACTGGCTAAGTAGAGAAGGTTTCTTCTACAGGACGGCAGAGCCCAAGATGGAAGGAAACAGGGATGTGGAATTACTACACGGAAGGCTACCTGATGAATACCTGCACTGGACAGTAGTTACTTGAATAAGAAGTAAACTCCTGTATGTAAAGAAGGCCCTGAGATTTAGACATAGTGTCACAGCAGTTATCCCAACTACCACCTGTAGACTCACAGCCCCATCATGGGAGGACAGTCCTGGAGAAGAGTAGGTTTAGCAGAGAATATTCTACACCATCCTCAAATACTTTATGACTGTCAGGGGGCAGATTTGTCCTGTGTGACCCCAGAAAGTAATTGTAGGACCAAAGGGAGGAAAATTACAAGGATGTAGATCACAGCTGGACACAGGGCAGGAAGATATGGACACAGGGAGACCTCGGGAGATGGGAACTCCCACACCAGGGGTGTGCAAAGAGCAGGAATGCTGTAGAAGTTACTCGAGCATTGGCTTAGCGGCTTGACATCAGCTTCCTGTTTTGAAGCTATGTTCAAGAACTTAGATTCTGTGTTTTATTATCTGTCTTTCCCTACTAAGATGCAGCCTCCTCCATCAGTCCAGGATCTCCCCAAGGCCCAGGCTTGATTCTCAAGTGAAACAGGAAATCCCTGGGGCAGGAATCCTAAATCTCCTTCAGACTCCACCCCAGCTCCTTCCAGCCACAGCCCTGATCAAGGGCCCCATGTTCACCTGTGGGGGGATGACTCAGTGTTTGGAGAATGCTTGGTTACTAAGGAAAGTTGGATTTGAGCCCAAAATCTCTATTCCTAAGTGAAAGAGGGAAGGGAATGAACAGACAAGTCTGAGGGGGAGAGTGGAGGCAGAAGCAGAAGACAGATCTGAAAAGCAATTTGAGCTGGAGGAAGAGAGGGCTGGCTGTTCTCAAGTGCCCAGCAAAGGCAATCCTCTTCATTTCTCTCCGCTTTGTCCAAGGAGGAAGGCGTAGCAGGGCTTCAGCGGTGTATTCTCATGAGAATCTCTGGCTCAGCTCTCTAGAGGCTTTTTGACAGTCCGAGAGTCCGGACTGTGTGCTCCTCCAGTGTACACATGCATGGGCATGTGCATGCACGTGCATACACACACACACACACACACACACGCACACACACCTTCCCACCTCTGTTCTGGCCTTCAGAGAAAGGACTGCTATCCTCTCAAATATTTCCCAGAGCCAAGCTCCCAAGAGCACCCTGAGATTTCTAAGAAATCTAGACTGGGGGAGTGGCAGGGAAAGATGCAGAGGAAAAAAAGGCTTTGGGGAATCTTCCCATAAGAATCATTAAGGCGTATTAAATCCTGAGGTCTCCTCCTCCTGCCCACACCCGGCCTCACCTCTGCCCAGGGCCTCACATCACGCAGGTACCACATTAGGGCCAAATTGAATTAGAATAATTAACTTTTGGTCACACTTTTAATTTGATGCTGGAAATAAGAAAGGTAATGGAGATTAAACAAGGCTCTGACTCAAGAGACTAGCCTGGAAGCTACACAGGGAGGCCCCAGGTTCAGGTGGGGAGAGAAAGAAACATCCAGAGGAAAGAAGCTGAGACAGATGTGTACAGTGCATGAAAAGCTCACCTGTCCATGTATGTTTACACATGTGTTCATTTTGTGTGCCTGTGTGCACTTATTGCATATAGGAATATGCCTCTACAACACATAGGCAAGCATGTACTTGTTAGGTCATGGTCAAGCATGTCTGAAGATTTGCACACGAGTCTCTTCATATGTGTGTGAGGGCATGTGTGCATGGGTGTACTCGCATTGCTTTAAATCCTAGGCAGGCAAGTCTGTTTGACTTTTACAGAATTCATAAATGTCTTCAAACCCATCTGCTGCTTGAGGCCCTTCAACCATATTTCCCCCAAGAGAGCACACAACATCAACCCACCCTCTGCCCTGACCAGGCACTCCCCACCACTGAAGGCAGCCTGCAGCTCTCATCATTAGGAAGTACTTCTCTCCCTCCCCATTTACTCACAGAACCCTGGATCCGCCCTCAGGGTCAAGTAGAACAAAGCCAATCTGTCCCCCACAGCATCTCCTGAAATTGTGACTATTTCCTTCTCTGTGATCTCTTCTCTAGGTGAGGCATCTGGTCCTCACCTGGCATCTCCCTCCCAGAAATGCAGGGTTTCTTTTTCAGATTAAAGAAGATAAAAAAAGTACTGTGCCTTTTTTTCCCCCTAAAGAGAGAGACCTCCCTAGGTCCTCCTACAGGACTTCATGTGATGAAACATTTGTACATTGGCCCTGAACACTCAAGCACATGCCAGAGCATGAGGGAGGCGGGCTAGGATAACACTAACGCCAGAGGAACCCTTTGGGGTCATCTGCTCCAGCCAGGGTCAAACTCCACGTGCATCAGAATCATTTGGTGGGATTTATTAAAGTACGGATTCCCAGGCCCTTGCCCAGAAGCTTTGATGTCGAATGAAGGTCTATGGAAGGCACTGGTCCTCTGCATTTTTAACAAGCAGTCATGTAGCTCTGAGGCAGATGCCTATGAATGATCATTTGAGAATACTGACATCATCCAATCCTCTTATTTTACAGAGAAGATGACTGAGGCCCAGAAAGAGAAGAGATGCTCAGAGTTAGAACTTAAGCCACGACTGGCACCCTATCTTCTAGCCCCTGGTGCTCATTCCTACTACCAACCCCATAGATGGCATCCTTTTGAACCAGTGTCCCTCCACCAGAGGGAGGGATGAGCTCCCTTGGGAGACACTGGTTCAGAGATACCCAGGCCTACAAGGAAGCATCCTTCTTCAAATCTGACATTTCCATCTGTTCCCACACTTATCCCCAGCCAGGGGTCAGTAAGAAAGAAGCAGGGATCAGTAGCCTCAAGTCTGCCAAATGAAGTGTTCTCAGCCCTAGAGGAGCCGAGATTCACGGAGGCCACAACTGTTGGAAGGAAATTCCCAGCAGGCAGTGAGAAATAGATGGAGATCAAGGCCTCACTGAAGATGCCTGGGTCAGGGGGTGAGGGGTTGGGAAATGAGCCAGGCAAAGGAAGGCCAATCTGGACTTTTGTAGCAGGAGATGACACCAGAAATGCAAGATCTGGTGGCCACAGAAAGCCTTACCTCCCAAGGAATCCAGAGTTACCTTCCAGAAGGTTGGCCACATCCTCTGCCATACTGATCTGTCACAGTCCATGGCCTGAGGTCCTCAGGTCAAATCTAGTCCTACAGACACAGGGACCAGAGAGGACAAATCAGGACCTAAGATGACACAGCTTTTAGGTCAAAGTCCAGTCTCCTAGTGCCTGGCATGTCCTTTCCACTGTACCTCTCTGATGGCTTGCTACAAGAAGCCAAGTACCAACTGTAATTACCTCCAGTAATGAAGAAACAGAAATAATAAGCATGATGTTAAACCAGCTCTTCTCTCAATAAAACAAAATGAAAGTGCCTAAGACTAGACCAGGAAAAACTGTCTTTCACCAACACTGATCTTCCTCACTACCTGCAAGCATTGTCTCCCTGCCCTGGCTCCCAGGACACCCTCACTTGCTAGGATTAAGTGAGAGCTGACAGGTGCTTTCAAAACTCAGAGTCCCAGGGGCACCGAACATAGTAGACTAAAAAGGAAGGAAAGGGAATTTGACTTCTTTAGAGTTTGCTCCTTGATTTCATTTGGCCTGAGGTCTTATTTCTCTCATGCCTTGCAACCAAGGTCACGTTCCATTTCCAACACTGTTTTCTGAGATTCCCCAGAGGAGAGGTGGGGCAGCCTTGATTGCTCCAAAGTCACTCACTGTCACCATCACCCACCACCTCTGCCAGCAGCAGAGGAAGAGCTGGGAACAGTGGGGCCACTGCAGGAGGGAGAGTAACTGCAGAGACAAATAAGAGAGGAGACAAGCCCAGTCTCCTTGCATGGCAGCTGAAAAAGCCCAAGCTGAGTGTGTCCCTCCATTTCTCTGGCTGCTAGGAAGAGCGTGAGCAAGGAAAGAAGAGAGGTCCCTCATGCCTCACCCTACCTATGGATAAGGGTGGTGGCTCATGGGGAAGGGTTCAGTTGGGAGATGATGGGTGGTGGTGTTTCTGCCCATGTCCAGGCCCTCACTTTCTCAGGCCCCACCTCCCCAGCTCCCCTCTGCTTGAGAATGCCATGGAAGAAGTGAGAAGAGGTATCAAAGACAGCTTACCATCTTAAAGTCAGGGGGCCCGAGTCCAGGCACTGCCCACAGTGCACTGTGCATATGACCCATGTGACCTGACCAGGTCCCCATGTCCTCAGAGCCAGCCATCCCCATCACTATGGTAGCAGACATTCTGACCCTTCCAGACCCCTAATGCCTCACATCCCATTTCTGCCCCAAAAGCATCCTTTCCCCTTCTCCCATTCCTGTCTTTGCCCTCAGATGAGCACTGAAGGAAAAAGCCAGAGTGCTGTATGAGGCAGGGATGGGGAGGCTGACTCACACAGGGATCTGGAAAAAAAAAAAAAAGACAATCCCCGAGAGGGTAACCTGGTATCTGAGACCTGACAGGTGGGTGGGGTTTGTCTGCAAAAGAGGGTTGGAGAGGAGCGTTCTGGATAGAGAAAACGGCTTGTGTGAATCTCCCAAGGAGGAAAAAGCTCGACTCACTCACTCAAGGACGATGCAGAGCCTCCTCTGAAGGGACACAGAGAACCAAGGTAGCTGGGACAAACCAATAGGGCTTGGGGCTTCTGTGCTGTGGGGGTGAGGGTGGGCATCTCCTGGTGAGGCATCAGGCCCAGAGGCATGAAGCAGGCCTTTCCAGGTGGGCCGGCTCTATTTGATGGCGAAGTTCTAGGCTTTCTGCCGAAGTCCAATCAAGCTCCTTGACTACTACTGTGAGCCTCAGGGGCCTTGTCTAGAGAGAGGAGAAAATACCTCATAACCTGGTGTGATGATTTAAATTAAGTTGTATTGGTAGGAACAGTGCTCAACACCTACTATATACTCAACGCAATTGCTTTCTCCTCCTGCGTCTAACTCAGAAGCTTGCACTGAACTTTCAGCTCTTTCTTCCCTCTGGGGCATAGAGCATAGAGGTAAAGTCAACTGTCCCCATGAAACCCCACATGTCCTACCAAGTACAACTCACTCTGAGAGCAAGAAATTGTGCCTGTTCATGCTGCAGCCTCACAGAGCCACGCTAATGTGGAAAAATGTGTCTCCCTATTTCAGCTCTTGCCCTCCTCACACCCAGCCCAACCCAACCATCAGAACAATCCCATTAAAATCGAAGTCAGGTCAGGCCACTGCTCTGCTCAAAAACCTCCGATGGCTCTGTCTCACTCAGGGTAAAAGCTAGTCACGACAATGACCTACAGAGCCCCATGTGCTCTGCTCCTCACTGTATTTCTGTTCTAATCACCTACTTGCATCCTTTCTGCTCCAGCAACACTGGCCTCTTCGCTACGCCTCACCTCCTGCCTCTGGGCCTTTGTGTGTGCGCAGATACTCCCATGTTCCTCCTCTCTTCCAGATCCTTACTCACATGTCATCTGCCAGGTAAGGCCTTCCCAGTCACCATTTATGAACTGTACCAACAGCCCCACTCTCCCCTCCATGCTTTACTTATTTTCCTGTATAGCATGAGTCATCACTAATAATGCCATTTTAAAAATTGCTTTTGTTTGTTTTTATCTCCCCCTCCAAAGTGTAAATTCCTTGGGGGCAAGGCAAGATATCTTTTTAAGTTGTGGTGGTTTTTTATTTTGTTTTGTTTTTGTTTTGTTTTGTTTTGTTTTTTGCTGGTTTCATTCATTCTGAATCCCTCAGTACCTATAACCAACAGTTGCCTGGCCCATACAGAACATTTGGGAAACGAATAGGGGTGGTAGAGGGAAGAAGGAAAGTTTCTTCTCAGCGTCCCCGGTGGCCATCTGAGGCACTGGACATCTTATCTCAGACAAAGGCAGGTGACAAATCAAGGCTGGGATTTTAGGTGGACAGGAAGCACACAGTTCATTCTGTGCACCCAATGCTCGAAACTAGCCAGAGGGAGAATTCTGACTTACAGGAGGGAGAAGGCAAGTTTCTGACCCCCGCGGAAAACGCTGGTATGGATCGTGAATTCGCCTTCATTCTTCAGTGCCCTCCTCCCCACCCGTGAGAAGATGCATTTACAGGGCACAGAATCCAGAACAGCTCCTTAACCTGTCAGCTCCCCAGGAGCACCACAAGAGATGCCCAGCAAGTGTGACCCATGTAGGTACGAACACCGCCAGCTTCTACTGGCCCTCTGGTCTTCCACTTTCCAAGCCTGGGAGACAGCAATCCCTGTCTGCCTAGCTCACAGGGCTCCTGCCAAGCCCAGGTGTGTGAGTAAACGTGTAAACTTCCATGCAGATATTCATCCAGTCCCTGAACTCTCCTCCACCCAAACCGGTTTTCAGGATTCTGAGAACGAACACTTCCTCTTCCCCTTCATGTGCAAACCAGTCTAAAACTCTAGATTTTGCAAAAAGTCATCTCTCTGGATCCCTTTGCTTGCTTTATGTCTTTGTGTCTCTCCCCCGGCCTCCCTTTGTGTCTCCATGTGTGTGGCTGTCTGTCTGCCCACCTGCCTGCCTGTCCATCCGTGCCGCCCATTTCCTGCTTTCTCTGCCTCACCCTGTACATCTGTCTGTGTGTCCCTCTGTCTCGCGTGTGCTTTCCATCTGTCTCCTGCTTTGCTTCTCCTCTCTCCTTTCCTTAGTCTATTGTTTCTCCATCTGTCCTGCTACCTGTCTCTGTGTCTCTGTATCCAAATATGTTTCTCTATGTGTCTTCCCTGTCTCCCCCTTTCTGGCTCTCACTCTCTCTATCCACCTCTCCCCTGAATCTTGGTGCACTCTCTCCCCACTTGCTCCCTGGTTGCTTCTTGTCTCGGTGAGGATTTATATAACACACAGACAGCAGTGGCAGTAGCCAATTTGAAAGGCTGCTCGCAGATAGAAAACCTTAAGGCTACCCTAGGTTTCAGGAAAATGAGCTGTGGTCCTCCTGAGGGCTCCTTTGCTCAAGGATGCCTGGACCTTCTCTCCCCTCTTAAAACGGAGAGAGGCAAATCTTTGTTGTTGTTGTTTTTTAAATCTTTGTTTTTTATTTAAGATTTTTATTTATTTATCAGACTGTGGGAGCACAAGCCAAAGGAGGGGTAGAGGAAGAGGGACAAGTGGACTCCTTGCTGAGTGGGAAGTCTGATGGGCTCTATCCCAGGACCCCGAAATCATGACCTGAGCTTAAATCAAGAATCAGATGCTTAACCCACTGAGCCACCCAGGCATCCCTGAGAGGCAACTCTTTAGACAACATCCTGTTGTTGTAGACAAGCCCCTGTTGTAATCAGGGACCTTTGGACCTCCTGGTTCTCAGGGAATAAGAGTCACAGTTGGTCTCCACCTCTACCTAGCACAGTGGAGATAGCACTGGACTCAGAGTTGGGATACCTGGGTCTCACCCCCACTCAAGGAAGCATTGAGCAGATCTTGGCCCTGTTCAGAGTCTGTTTCCCTAATCTGGAAAATGGGCACAATACTCCAAGTTTCTAAGAAAATCTGGGCCATCCTACTGTAGGGGAATCAAGTGACCCCAGATCATAGCACATCCTGATGACAATCAGGGCTGTGGTAACAGCTTTAAGAGAGGAGGTGTCAGGGCCAACAAAAACCTCAGAGAATGTGCCAGGAAAGTGATTCAGTGAATCCAGGGGTGGATAGTGGGCTCCAGCAGCCATCTCCTTTTACCCATCCCATGGCTAGTGCCTGGGATGTCACCCTGACTACTTAATTTCCCTATCACACTTGGCCCATGCTAACCCTACACCTGGCCAATCAGGCTTGGCATGAGGCATGAGCACATCTGATCCTGATTCCTTCTCAGCAGTAGCAGCTGGGGGCCAGAGAGAAAGGAGGAGAAAGGTAGGGTGGAGAGCATGGGCACCTGTTTCCCAGGGTTGTTGGGGAGAGGAGGAAAAGAGGAAATAAACACTTATCAAGCATATAACCTGGAAGTTTCTCAGTGCAAAGTGCAGGAATGGAGCCTTGCTTAGAAAGGTTACAAAACTTTGTTGAAGTTGTCCATCTCATAAACGAGCATATGGGAGTTGGAATGTATGTCTGCCTGGTTCCCAAAGCCTATGTTTTTTCTGTAGGTAGGTGGACTTTTAAAGGAGAGAAGAACTTCAAAAGAGAAGGAAAATTTGCAGAAACACTTTTCCTACTGTGCATGATCCCAGAAGTCATCCTTATCTGTGAAAAAAGGTAAGAGGAGATGGATTTTCTAGGTCTGCAAAAGAGAATCCAGGAATTATTTTGAGGGAGGAGCTCAATTGCTTGCTTTCAGGTTCTTGCAGGGCTTACATCAGGGAGACAGAAAGATGGCAGCTATTCCCACAAAATAAAGACAATGGACACAGATTGCAACAAGAGGGAGCAGACTGGAGGAAGGACCTCCTACCCATCAGAGGACTGGTACAGGCTTGAGTTCACTCTTGGAAGTTATGTAAGTAAAGGAGGGGGCATTCCAACTTTCCTAAAAAGCACTGGAACAGTGCTAACTTTTGTGGACACAGGAAAATCATCTGCACCAAATGACCTGCTAGCAGCTCCTACAACTCTTAGTGTGCATAGGTGTAGGTAAACAGCACCACCACACACATTCAGACACACATACCCCCCCACACACACATTTCTTGGAGGCTGATACATGTGTTTCTCCCTGATGAGGCTCTGCAGCCCACCCACAGCTAGACTCACCAGCCCTCACCCTCAACTCCCTCTGTGTGGTTGGACTGCGACGGGAGGGGCCCTCAGGTGGGCTGATGGGCATTGGTGCCCCCACAGACAGACAGGAAGCCAGAGCAGACATTTCTATCTCCTCATCACTCCAGGCAGCCACCTCCGAGCCCTCTGCCTTTCAGGAAGCCAAGTCAGGAAATTAACAGGGAGCCAAGACGCCTCCAGACACCTGCCCGGAAATTCAAACCTGGAGCAGGTGGGGGCTGGCTCAGCAGGCAGAGCATGTGATGGGACGGGGCTCCATGCACAGGACAGTAGACATATGCAGAGGGTGGGTATCAGCCCTTCTTAGAGGAGTATCCAGTGTCACAGATAATCAGTGTGGGCTGCCTGGGATGGGATAGGAGGCACAGCCAGCTTCTCCTGGGGAGCATGCTCCACCCAAAAGCAGGAGGCCTGAGAGCAGAAGAGCCCTGGCAGCAATCTAGTGATTTGTTCTATGGCTGCCTCCACCTAACTCTCCTGGAGGATGTGACAAAGGGGACACATCTGAGGCTTCTCCCTAAAACCTAGAGCTGAAAAGAGGCCACATGAACACTGAGGCAAGCATAGGTTTTAGAGCAGGGCAAACCTGCATTCAGACCCACACTTTGTCACTTACAAGTTCTATGACCTTCAGCCTCAGTTGTCTCATCAGTGAAACAGACCTAGCAGTAGCCACCTGCAAGGTAGGCCAACCGTTCTAACAAATAATCCTTCAACTCTCCATAGTTTAAGGACCTATTTCCTATTTGCAGTCTAAGCCTTGGGGTAAGGGGAGCTGTGCTCCATACAGTCATTCGAAAGCCCAGGCTCTTCTTTTTAGACAACTCCAGGGGACTCTCCAGGCCAGGGCTTCTCAATCTCAGCGCTACTGACTTTGGGGTGGATAATTCTTTGTAGTGGGAGCTATGCTATGCATTCTGAAATGTTTAGCAACATCTCTGGCCTCTACCCACTAGATACTAGTAGCTCTAAGTTGTGACAACCAAAAATGTCTCCAGATATTGCTGAATGTACATCTCCAGTGGATAAGGGAGTAAAATCGCCTTGAGAACCACTGCTTTAGACCCTCCACAGCTAACCAACTGAGGAAGAAAAAGAGAACACATGGCATCTTGCACAGGAGGTTTGAGAAGGCCAGTCTGAAAGCAGCAGAGCACATTACATTGCCCACATTCCATTGGCCAGCTTGAGGTCACATGGCCCCACCATGGGGCAGGCTGGGAAGTGTAGTCTATTGCTTGTCCTGGAGGGAAAGTGGAACAGAGTCTTGCCTCTGCTACATCACCTCTTGAGCTATTGGAATGATTTGATGAGCTCAGGATTTTATGTAAATAAATAAGATGCATGGCATGTGGAAACCTCTCAACAAATCCTAATGACTAATATTCTTGGAAGGTCTGCAGGAGCTCCACATCACACTGTGCTCTTAGAATGCATTATCTCACTGGATCCCCATTTGCTGATAAGGAAACTATGGTGCCAGGAGAGTAAGTATCTTCTGCAAGGACACAGAGTTGGTGGCTCTCGCTCCAGCACCATCTTGAGTCCTCTACTATACTCCCTTCTAAATATTAGTCTCCTGCCTCAGATTCCCTCACCATGCTGTCACATGCAACATGGACATTCAACGAATCATTCACAATACAGTCTCTGCACAAAGGATGAAACCAGGGCCCCATGAAAAGACTGCCTGGAGTCACTCAGCTAGAAAGCAGCAGAGCCAGAACTAGCACCCAGGCCAACTGGCCACAGATGCAGCACTCTCTGGGGAAAAGATCACTTCCGTCCTCCTGCTATGGCATAAGACACCACCAGAAATCTCTGCTTTCTGTCGTCCCGTCTCTGCCTGGATCAGACCCTGCTCTGTGTCTGGCACAAGTTTGCTGGGTGACTCTTAGCAATCTCTTTTGTGAAAGCTTAAGTTTTTATGTCAGGTTGACTGGGTCATGGAGTGCCCAGATATTTGGTTAAACATTATTATGGGTGTTGCCTGCATGGGTATTTCTAGATGAAATTAAAAATTGAATCAATAGACTGAGTAAAGCAGTTTGCTCTTCCCAGATTGGGCCTTTTCCAATCTGTTTCAGGCTTGAATAGAGCAAAAAGGCAGGGTAAAGGAGAATTCACGCTCTGCCTGACTGTTGAGCTTGAACATTGGTCGGAAACTTACACCGTAGACTCCCAGGTCTTCAGCTTGCCATCTGAAGATCCTGGACTTCTCAGCCTCTGTAACTATGTGAGCCAAGTCCTTATAATAAGATACACACACACACAAAGATATTTACAAGTGACCTTGAATAACTCAGGAGTTAGAGACACTGACCCCCTCTCCCCATGCAGTTGAGAATCCATGTATAAACTCTGACTCCCCCAAAACTTAACTACTAATAGTCTACCATTGACTGGAACCCTTACTGATAACATAAACAAGTAATTAACATATTTGATATTTTATAAATGTATTATATATATACTTTATTCTTACAATAAAATAAATGACAGAAAATAAAATGTTATTAAGAAAATCACAAGGAAGAGAAAATATATTTGCAGCACTGTTTATTTATTGAAAAAAATCCATGCATAAGTGAACCCAGAGTTCTAACTCGTGTTGTTCAAGGGTCAGCAGTATATAATATATATTTTTCCTCCCCTCGCTGTTGCCATCTGCGGTTCCATTTAGCCCCCTTATCAATCCTGTAGGGAAGGTGAGGGCATGGCCTCCATCCTACATAGTCCTCTGTCCACACAGCCAAGAAGCAGAGCTACAACTAAAACAGAATCCTGTCTCGTGCCAGACTTGAAGCTTCCCCCCAGGACTCTCCCTTTCTGATATTCTGGACCCCTGCCATTTTGAGCCTGAGCCACCCCCACCAAGGTCACCAGCACTCTGGAACTCAGCCTGGGGCAAGGCTCTAAAAAGAGAGACCCCTCTGTTCTCAGGAAGCGTTTCCCAAACTTTGGACACAGGAGGAATAAGATACTGACTGCCCTTGCTCTCAAGTAGAGGTATGCTTGACTTCTCTTCCTCCTTCACTGACACAGCCAGCTGGACTGCACGTTGTATGGCCCAAGTTGATCTGGAAGGATTCAGAGGTGAGCGGAAGGCATCTTCCAGACAGGCAGCAGAATCAGGCCTGGCTGAGGAGACTGCGTGTTGGCCCTGTTCCCCTTGCCCTACTCAAAAGGAGGCCAATGTGACCCACCCACATCCAGCCTGACCACTGGCCACTACCTCTCCTCTTACCTCCAGTTACCCCTAATCTGGCTCATGTTATGGCTTAAGTGGCTCTGCGGCCTTCTGGCTCCCTTCGTCCTTGCAGCTACCCACTTAGGTCAGACCCTCTTTCTACAATGGCCTTCTCACTGGTCCCTGGCATCAGCTTTTACCCTTCTAACCCATCCCCTACAATGCTGCCAGAATAATCTTTCTGAGAAACTTGGCCATGTCACTCCCCTTTTTGAAACAGTCCATGGCTCCTTGACACCTCAGGACAAAATCCGGACTTCTCAGGCCCACAAAACACTGCTTTGGATCCTGTTAGCCTGCTTCCCCTCCAACATATCCTCAGCCATGCTCTTCCTTGCCCTCAGGGCCTCAGCAGCACCAAATTACTCATGGTTTCCCTGAAAACATCATTGCCTCAAGCTTTCTTTCATTTTGGCTAAGTTGTCCCCTCTATGAGAATTGCGTTCACCAGGATACACAGCAAATTCCTATTCATCCTTTAAAGCCCTGCTCAGATACCACCTTCACTTTGATGCCTTTCCTTACTGCCTCCTCCCCAGACAGCATTAATTATAATACTTAACATGTATTGGGTACTTACAGGCATTAACATACACCCATTACATGTGTCTCATTTAATTTAATCACCCAGTGCTGAGTAGAGTGCCAGTTTTGAAAATGTCCCCTTGCCCCACCTTAAAGCAAGGTGGTTTTGTGACTGCCTCAACCAACACAGTTTGGCGGAAGTGACGCAGGGTGCCTTCCCAGGCTGGGTCATAAAAGACCACACAGCGTCTACCTTGGGCTTTCGCTGTCTGAACATTTCCCCTCAGGAGGCCCCCTCATAGAAGCCACATGCATAGGCTGCTAGTGGCTCTGCTCTGCAATCCCTGCTGAGCCCAGCCTTGGAATCACATATGAGAGAGAAGCCTCCAGATGGTTCCAGCCCAGCCATGTTCATCCTCCCTGAACAATTAAGTCTTCCAGTTGAGGCCCCAGACATTGTGGGGCAGGGACAGGCCTATCCCCACTGCACCCTGTCCAAATTCCTGACCACAGAATCTGTCAACACACAATAATGTGGTGCTTGTTTGTGCCCCTGAGTTCAGGGGGGGGGGGGGGGGTGGGGGATGTTACACAGCAACAATAGTCACAATTCCATTGGAGCCCACCCCATTTTACAGATGAGAAAACAGAGACACCGACAGGTTAGGTAACTTGCATGAGGCCCTAGGGCTAGGAGGGAGTTAAGCCAATACAGGAAGTAGACAATCAAACTCCAGAGTGGGCCCTCTTATGCACTTTTCTCATGGCCAGGATCATTGACTACTTCGGTGTCTGTCTTCCCCTTAGGACTGAGCTTTTTGCGGGCAGTGATGTGTCTCCAGTCTCCTGTCTCTATTCCCAGCACTGGCTCAGTTCCTGACGCAGAGCTGATGCCAAGGACAGGTTTGCTGAACTGACCAAAACAGCAGGGGGGCGGGAACCCTGGCGGGGGGGCGGGAGGTTAGGACCACTGGAAATGAGCCTGTCAATGGTGCCATGGTCTCCCCACAGAGCTCCTCCAGTACTGCCCTGTTAACCCCAGGCCTTCGCCCCACCCAAACCTCTGACTCATATTCTGTTTAAATTGATGATTTTCTGCCCAGTCTGTTCTTCAGTGCCCAGCGGCCCAGCTGACAGCTTCATTAAAAATAGCCTTTGGCGCCTCTCAGTCCAGCAGACCACACAGGCATGTGTCATCACTGACCCCACAGCCCTGGCCACTTCCCCACCCCACCACCAACAACACATGGGACAGCTCATCTTAGAGTCAAGTGTTTGAATGTCCCCTAGTTACCACCAGGGACCCCTCCCCTGCCAGGCTACCCTGAGTCTGGAAGTGAGGGGCAACCTCTCTAGTCTGAGGTCACCTAACAGATGCATCCCACCTGATAAGTGGCCCTCAGGGAAGAAGGAGTCCAGGACAAGGAGCAGTCCGTGCAGATGGCTGAGTTCAGACCCTGGCTCCATGCTGGGGCAATTCTGGCCTTAGGAAAGTCATTCCCTCTTCTGGACCTGCCTTCTAGCTCCCAGAGGAAATCTCAGAATGATTTCTCAGGAGTAGAACTTTTGGGGAACCTCATTCCAGAGAAAAGATTATTCTTTCAGCCCCATGGTCCCCTGTTGTCCCACTGCCTGATGTCAGCAGACCACTCAGCTTCACCCTCCTTATAGGCTCAGACAAGAGGCTGGCAGGCCTTCAGCTGAGAAATGAGACAAGCACATGGCTGAGGCCTGCTGAGCTGATGCAAGGATGAAATAGGAATAATAAATAAAATAGCAACCATTTCTTAACATTTTTCTACACCCCAGACACTCCTCGATGGACTTTACCTGCAAGAATCTATTTATTCACCCAAACAGCTATAGTCAGGTAGGTACTCTTGTTATTCACATTTTGCCGATGAAGAAACTGAGGCACAGAGACAACAAATGACTTGGCCGAGGTCTCACAGCTAGCAAGTAGAGGAGGCAGGAGCAAAATTCAAGCAGACCAGATCCAGAGTCATGACTACTTAACCCCCTCACACCAAGGTGAAGTGCTTAGCACAGTGTGTAGCATGCACAATAGGTGGCCAAGCACCCTTAGCCCCTTCCCATGGAGGAGGGAGAAGGGCTAGGATGCAAGGACCCCAGGGGCCACAGAGAGGAACCACCACCCCTCCTCCAGAGCAGGGAGAGACCCTCCCCACCTGCTTGTGGTTTAACTGAGCCCCAGCCCCTAGAGGATAAGGAATGTGAGGGGGCCATCTCCAGCGTGACTTGTCCTTTTGTTCTTCTGCTTGCATGAGAAAAGGATCCGAGAGTTATTTACTGCAGAGATTTCATCACGATGTTCTCACCCTTACTGTACATCCTTTAAAGGTGAAATAAAAATATCTAAAGAAAAAAAAAAGGCTTTTTATTCGGCATCGTAAAAGCCATTGGCAGACGTTCCCCTGGAAGGGGATAAAACAGCATAAAACTCCGCAGTGACATTGTTCTGGGAGAACCCTCCCAACCAGCCTGAGCCTGGAAGGTGAGCCTGGAAGGAGGGCTGCCAAGAGGGGCCCTGCACCAGGTGTGTCTGCTACTCTATCTCCAGAGCCTGCAGCTGGGATAGCAGAGTAGGAGCTTAATAAATGCTTGTTAAAGTCAAGAGTGAATAAAAGAATGAGCACCAGAGGGAACACTTCCTAGGGTCTTGCCTGACTGTCCCTAGTGGGAGGGCAGACAGTGGACCAGAGTATTATGGTGCCCAGCCCCTTGAGACTGACTTCCCAGCAAATCGGAGATCACACTCTCACATCCACACCTTTGTACCTCTGCTCTTCTGTCTAAAGGGATTTTAACCCAGGCCTCCTGCCTCCATCTGTCTGCAATATCAATTCCTCATGCATCCCCCTCCCTCACCCTTGATCTCTAAGGGGCCTTCGCCTCTTCTCGTGGATTTGGTGCTCCCCTTGGAGTTCCTCCAGGCTCTGTATCGGTATCCTAGGTGCTTATGTCTTTGTTTCTACCAAGAAAAAGTTTATTCCTCAGAACAGGGGTCCTGGTAGGAAAAGCTCAGAAAGTATGTCTCAGATGAATGAATCACATTTACATGATCCTTGACGACACTTTACAAAGTTGCCCATATGTGCTCCAAGAACTCTCACAATATATACACACACACACACACACACACACGATATCCAGTTTTGACACTGTAAATCTCATTTTACATATAAGAAAGTAGAGACTCAGAGAAAAGCAAGACTTGCCTACATGAGTAGGCATATCCTTGAATCCAGTTCTACATCCTTCACTTTCCTCTTTAATCAAGTTGAAATTCACAAACTGTCACTCTTGCCCAACACATACACACACACTCACACAAGTACACACACACATCAATGTATGCATATACACAGACACAGATGGATACATACATGCACATAGGCTCATGGATGTGTGCACACACACAGGTGTGCTCACACAGAGATGCGTGCATACACACACAGATGCATGCAAATACATATATGTATGTGCATGTACATGCACACACACATGTGCCAAAAACACAAATGATTGGCCTAGAAAGAAAAACAGGTGATGACAGAAAACAGGTATTAAGGAAAAGCCTACATGCTTCCTATGCCCACTCAATTTCCTGAGCACCAGCAGCGCAGTTTCTACCATCCAGGCTGGAGCTTGGGGACTCCTCTCTGATGGATTGGTAGAGCCCAAGAATAGACAGAGAGCTATTCTTGAGGAAAGATGGAAGCAGTCCCAAAGGCCTCCCTCAATGCCTCCCACATGACTATCAGGGTTTGTCTTTGACTTTCAAACTTTTAATTTTCACATCATCAGTTACTATATCAAAGCAATTTTACTACAGGTGCCCTGGACCCAGGCTGTTTCTAGCAGCCCTGAATCCAAATTTCTCTTCCCACTGTGGGTAGGTCCACATCACCAGTGGCATTTCACTTCTCAGGAAAGTCCACATGGGGAGCATGGAGAAGCAGGGGCAATTGTAGTGAAACCAACCCTCACTGTTTCCAACTCTTGCTCACTCCCATTTAAATGTTGCTGAAAGTGTCATGTTCAGAGTTCTGGCTAACCGTGGTGGAGAAAATCTTCTCTTCCTGGTCCACTGGACTCTCATGCTGATAAAATGAGAGGATGGATGGGGATGGACTGCATAAACACAAAAGTGCTGTGCACACATGAGGAAGTCACTCTTTATCTCACTTCCTCCCAACACCCCATTAAAATGACTAAGGGATTTTGTTAAGACATAAACCAGGAGAAAAGGAGAGGAGGCAACAGTGATAAAACTGCTGAGGCTGAGGAGCAGATGAGTGAGTAACAACTGCCTCAGGAGGTCAGAAAAGGCTGAAACCTAAGTTAGCCCAGGACCTGGGAAGCCCAGTACCTGACTGGTTCCTAGTTCAGAAGCCCAGAAAGTCTCAAGTTTGAGGAATACCAGCTGCTTCTGAGAGCAGGGCTCAACTCAGGCATCGACTGAATGTCTGCATATGAAGGAGTCACCCTCCAGACACAGTCTTCACTCTACCTCATAAGAGAGAAGAGCAATGGGATCTGAAAGGCTTTAAATTCCAGAACACAAGCCCTCACTGAGGGCAAGATGATGACAGAAAACAGGCATTAAGGAAAAGTCTACATGCTTCCTATGGCCCCTCAATTTCCTGAGCACCAGCAGCGCAGCTTCTACCACCCAGGCTGGAGCTTGGGGTTCTTCTCTCTGATGGATAGGTAGAGCCCAAGAATAGACAGAGAGCTATTGTCCTCCCAAACATTCTCCACCCTCCTGCCACACACTAGGCCCATGCACATGGACCTTCTAGGAAGCCAAAACATCCAATACAAAAGGTGGGGAATAAAAAACCAGGAGAAAAGGGCTCAGATCAAACAGAAGTAATTTAGGAAGGAGGATATCTTAAAACCCTACAGTCATCCTTGTTCCAGAGAAGACACTGCAGCCTTGAAAAAAGAACAGGCTCCTATTTAAATTAAAAAAAAAAAAAAAAAAAAAAAGAACATTCAGGAAATAAAAAGGACTTTGGAATTAAAGAGAGAGAGAAAATTCCACTGGAGAGTTGGTGAATAACATTGAGGAAATCTCCTAGAACACAAAGAGTGAGAATAAAATACGAGAGAAAAATGATTAAAAATTTCAGAAAATCAGTCCAGGAGATCCAATATCTAACTCATAGGCAATACAGGAAGAGAGAGAAATCAGAAGTAAAACAATGATCACAGAAGTAACATAAGCAAATGTCTTAACATTGAAGGATATGAGTTTCCAGACTAATGGGCCCCTGATACCAAAGCACTTCATTGGGAAATTTCAAAACACTTAGGATGAAGTTATTAAAGCCACCAGAGAGAAAGGGAAAAAAAAGTCTAGTTATGTAAAAAAGATCAGGAAGTTGCAGGGCATTAAATTTCTCATAAGCAGTCGCAGAAATTTTATCTCCCATGCTGCACCAAAATAAAAGCATAAACCAGTAAAAATGGAGCTGCTGGGACCGGGGAACATGATATCCAGACAAGAGAAGCCAAGGAAATTTCCAGGTGGTAGCAAAGAAACCCCAGGATTGCAGTTCTGCCCAGGGAACATAAGAACAGAAGGATGGAGGACTCCATGAGGAATATCTCCAATAAAAATATGAAACCAAGAGACTACAGATGCCTGTAAACACCCAGAGAGCCGATGCCCACATTTATACCATGTGGGGGGACTCCAGGCTCAGAAGAAGGGCCCTCCTTCTACAGTGCCTTTCTTTAGACCAGAAATGCTGGATTTCCTCTGTCACCATTCCTTCACTGAAAGCAGTTCCTAGCTCCTCCTAAATCACAGGTGGTTGCCATGGAAATGATTGTATGTATAAGCAGAACAAACACCCAGGGTACTCCTCGGTCTTCCAAAACTGGGCCGGGGGTGCTATTAAGGTATGGCTTAGTTGGCTGAGATGTGGGAGACATTCTATTAAGGTCCAGGGAAGAGGTTTACTTACTTATGCAGAACCTTCAACATCAGAGTGAGGTTACTCAGCAGAAATGAAGAAGAATGCACAAGAGGTTGAGGCAGAAACTTTGTTTCCAGTGACAAAGATGGCCTGGAATGGATATTATGAGGTTGGCTAACTTTTATTTATTTTTTGTTTGTTTGTTTGTTTGTTTGTTTATGAAGGGAGAAAGAATTTCAGCCATGAAAATGCAAGAAGTCCTCAATTTTGAGACCAGGTGGAAAAGGAGAGATTATAGTGTGAGCCTTTCCTGAGACAGAGAAGAGCCTCAGGTTACACAATGGGTTAAGCCAGAGAGCCAGGACAGAACCCAGGGCCTTGCCATAGGCTTCCAGAATGTTCTCCAAGGTCACCTACATCTCATTCAAGCATGCTATAAAAGTAGAATCAAGCACCTGTTCTGGGCCAGGCACAGGCAGGGGGCCATAAATAAAATGTCACAATCTAGTGACAATGAATGCCTGTAAACAGCAAATAGGCACATGTAAAATAATGGGATGTGTGGTATAGTGCAGGTTTGTACTAGGTAAAGCAGAAAAGAAGTGCAAGTTAGCCTCTGGGGGTCCGGGAAAGCTTCACAAGGCTTAAAGGGGTGGGTTGTCCAAGGGGGTGAAGGGGAATGTGAGGGTGGCATTCCAATCAGAGGACACAACCTGTGCAGAAGCAGGACTAACAGTTGGGTTTGTCTCGAATATCAGGTCAGAGTTCTGAGTTGCAGATGGGAAGACAGGCTGGACCACATCTGGACTTGCATTCTGGTCTCCTAGAAGTGCTACTGGGGAAGAGTAAGCATGTAAAGATACTGGAGGGCTGGTAAGTCCCAGCCCCCATGTATCCAAGTCTCAAGTTGAAAGTCAGCCTGCAGAAAAGGTCTGCCAGCACTCACCAAAGGAGAAAATGGAAATCAAGAAGGAAGTTTATCCCAGAGGTCTCATGATACACAGGAAAGTGGGACAGGAGAAGTGCTCCCCCACTCAGGTCTTGGCTCCTCTCTCTCCTAATTCCCCAACCTCCCCATCCCACTCACAACCACCCGGTCCCAGCCTGCAAGGTAATTATAAAGAAGTTAAACCGAATTACCCACGCAGGGTTTATTTTGTGTTTTTCTGCTGCTGCCGCTGCCAATTATGGTGCAATTAGACTGCCTTCATTAGCAAATGAGATTAGAATTAACATTGTTAATTACTCGTTCTGTTAAATGGGGAAGCGGGTGTGGTGGGGAGGGCACTGGGTGGGTAGTGGAGGGAGAGACAGTGCATGGCAGGGGGAGGTTTGCAAGCCCCCAAGCGCTCTTGGATCCTTGAGAGGAACCAAGTTTTACCAAATGTCAAGACACAGGTAGAGTGAGACAAGATGGAATCTGCAAGTCAGAAAAGGGGAGCTTTACTCATTAATAATATTCATTATGGTTCCTTGTATATTCAATCTGTACAGCACTTTAGACACATTATTCACTTAACCCTTGCAACCGTGTATGAACTAGGTCCTTAGCATCTCTACTTTGAGAGGAGGAAAGTCATGCTCAGAGAAGTTAGGTTACTTTCCCAAAGTCACACAGCTATAGTAAGTGGTAGAGGTAAGCACTTCTCCATTCCTGAGTGCCAGGACCGTCGATTCTCGTAGGAAAGGGGGCCCACATGTACATTATGCTTTATGTAATGATAGTTTTAAGTCAACTCTTTTGATGCTCAGATTTGCCCCACAAGGAAAACAGAAATTAGCCTCATTTTCCTTCTGAGGAAGCTGAGATCCTGAGTTTAATCAGGGGTTCATATAGCACAGCCTACAGGCCATATCCAGTGTGCCACTTGTTTTTGTAAATAAAGTTTTATTGAAACACAGCCATGCCCATTTATTCGTGTGTTATCCATGGCTTGCTTTCAAACTAAAACAAGAGTGGAATAGTTGCAACAATGACTGTACAGCCCACCAAGTCTGAAATAATTACTACCTGGCCCTTTACAGAACTCCTAGTTTAAATAATTAACATAGGGGATCCCTGGGTGGCGCAGCGGTTTGGCGCCTGCCTTTGGCCCAGGGCACGATCCTGGAGACCCGGGATCGAATCCCACGTCGGACTCCCGGTGCATGGAGCCTGCTTCTCCCTCTGCCTATGTCTCTGCCATTCTCTCTCTCTCTCTCTCTCTGTGTGTGTGTGTGTGTGTGACTATCATAAATAAATAAAATTTTAAAAAATATTTTAAAACTAATTAATTAATTAATTAACATAAAGTCACACAGTACCTGCATAAAAGTATGGGATTTGAACCCAATTCTTCTGACTCCACACCCAGACTCTTCAGCAACTTTTGCCTAGAGGAAAAGGAGGCTGTTCCAGCTAGAGTAAGCTTCCAGTGAGCTCAGACAGAACTTTCTTGCCCTCAAAGAGAGAATCATAGTAGACAATCTGAATTATTTCATCCTCACTTCAGAAATTTGATGGGGTTGGCCACTTGCATCAACAATCAATAGAAAACTTCATTACGAGTAGTTTTAAAAATAAAGAGTTCAAAAAAATAAATAAAGAGTTCATAATTTCTTACACTAAGAAGTCCGGAGGTAAGGCAATTTTAAGTTTGGTTAATTCAGCTGAGTCCTGGGATACTATCCAGAACCCAGATTCTTTCTTTCTATGCATTCCTCAGCATCTTGACTACTTCCTTCATGATCTTAATGTGGCTGCCAAAGCTCCAGACATCACATCCTCACCTGACAACATCCTAAAGTAGTGGGTAGGAGCAGATGCTTCTTTTGGCAAGTCCGTTTTTCAGATCTCAGAAAGCTTGTCCCAGAAGGTACCCCTTCTCTACCAACAATCTTTCCCTTAGTTGCCACTGGCCAGAACTGCATGACATGCCCATGCAGGAACATCACCAGCCAAGGAAATGGATTGTCACGTTTGGCTCAGATTAGTCAGGATTCACTCCTGGGGGAGGAAGAGTCCCAGCCTCCCCTGAAAAGCATGGCTGCTGGAATCTAAATTCTGATAGCAAGAAAGAAGTGGGCAGAGGGGTGACTGTTAGGAAGGCAATGGATGGATAAGATCCCTATTCTATTGGCTATGTGGAGAGTCCTAACCCTGAAGGTCTAGAAAATAGATATGGTCCACCTTATTCACACCTCTTTCCAATGCCCTGTTGCCTCTTCTTGCTGCAGGGGGCAGGAAGAGCCAGGGGAAGAGTTCATCTCCCCAGGGGTCTGGCCTCTAACCCAGAGCATGGGCACAAATCCCTCCCGAGACCCTTTGGCCTTTGGTCCTCCCTTCCCCTCTGCCACCTCCCAGCCCAGAAAGGCTGAGGTTTCATGGGCATCCCCCTGCAGTATTGCCTCCTTAGTTCTTCTCTTACCTTATTGTTCAATGACCTCACAAGCCACAAGCTGTGCACCAAGAAATAGAGGCCTGAGTGGCCCCAGGCAAGAGGCTAGACCAATAGGCCCCTCTTTCTGAGAGGTACTTAGAACTGTGCCCACTTGTGCCAAATGCCAGAACAGAAGTGGCAGGGTAGATGGCCTGGGCTGGGCTGAGCAGGTCATGTCCCATGCATGGAGACTCTTTCTCCCCTCCATCCCTGCATGGGCTAGTAAGTCATACCCTCTGCTTCCAGATTCCCAAAACACTTACCCCGTACCACCTCTCCCTTGCCCCCCCTTCTCCACACCCCCCAATTTCATTTCTTTTAGACCCTGGGCATCTGGGTTCATGCATCTTTGCCAGGACTTCTTCCTGCCATCTGGGCAGGATTTGTGAGGCAGAAAGATTACCCAGGCATTTAAAGAAGGTTCATGGAGAAGGGTGTTGGGCAAGGTGGGTCCCATCTGGGTGCCACCTGTCATACAAAGGCTCAGGGGCAAATTCCACAAGGCCACATGGCCTTCATTAAGAAAGAAGAGTTACTGAGGGGGGAGGGGGGCTGGGGAAGGGAGGACAATACATGGAGTCAGTTGGGGAAGGCCTGGGCCTCTTTCCTCCCATCGTCTCCACTGATGGTACACAGGAGTCAGGGCCATCTACTGATGGCCAGTGTAGGTTTGCATTTCAGGCAATGTTGCTGATAGGCTCAGTCTTGGGGAAATCTCCAGTATGCAAGAGACAGGAGGCATGTTCCCTCCCACCTGGGGTCAGTTGGGAAATTTATTCTGCAGTGGGAGGCCTTGCATTAACCACACCTATGCGTGTGTGTGTGTGTGTGTGTGTGTGCGCACAAATGCACACATGCACACGCACACTGCCTGCTGGCCTTTGACTTTACTTGACTGCCAGGTTGGAAATAAACATTTCAATCTCAAGCAATTCCTCTAGTCGTGGTGGTTAGGGCCCAGAGGAGCCCCCATTTTCATTCCCTATGCTGTCACAACCCTATTAAGGCTGGGTTTTCCTCTCAGCAATTCCTAAAGTATTAAGCTTCTCCAGCTTCCTCCTTGCTCTGAGTTCTCAGAGCTCAATGAACAGGCATCTGCATGATTGATGAGGCTCCCAAGACCCATGCCCTCTCCTTTCCTGCCAATCCTACCCATGTGAGACTTACCCCCGCATCAAAGTCTACCCCATAGCCCTCCTGTCAGATGTCATGCAATTCACCTCGAACTTGGTGGTGACTCTAAAGCTAAAATCTAACTCACCCCCAAGGAGCAAAGGCCAAATCCATGGGTCTGACACAGACACGAGAGATCCCAAAGAACAGAGAAAGAAGAGATTTAAATGACCTCTCCCTTGTCTTAGTTCAGATTAGAGAGACCAGTGACCCTGGAGAAGAGGTTTATGCCCTTGAACCTTCAGGGGCAGGCATGGATTATGATGCAGGAGTAGGACAGTTGGAAAGTGACCCTAGGCCCCCTTCTGCTCATGGGTGTCTGTACTTAGGCTCAGCTTCCCACCCCAGCCCACCTCTGACTACAGACCCCAGTGCCCTGATGCTGGACAGCTGTTGCACAGCTAATTCCTCCCAACAGCTAGCATCCATGTCCAGATTGCTTGGAGCCAAGCAATAAAGGTTTTTCCTTATATGCAGGCAAATGAGCCTGGGGTTGGGAGTCAATATCTCCCTAAGATATGTAAACTCCTTCTAGTGTCCAGCACATAGTCTAGGCCCAGATAGCCTGAGATGGTGAGGAGCAGGGGCCCTGGCTTTCCTTTCACTTATTCATCCTGGCTTTGTACATTTCCCCTTTCTGAAAAAGAGCCTCTTCCCAAATGCCACATGGCATTTGGAATTCCTAAGTCTCAAGCCCCGGTGCAGGATAGGTAGCCACCCAAAGATATCTAACCTGGCCTAGCAGACAAGTTGAGGGTAAGGAAGAAAAGCGAGAGACAATAATTATTTAAGCACCCAAAACATGCCAGGTGCCTTATGTAAGGGTATCTGAGTGATCAGGGTCAGTTTTGCCATCTGTAAAATGGAAAGAACAGAACAAGTGCCAGAAGGCTGAGATGATGGGGTTTGGAGGTTATAATCAAAGTCAAGGGGAGTTGGAAAGCCAAGTTCGGCAAGGAGACTGCCCTTAGTACATATGGAGAGGAAGGGGGCGCCCAGAAAAGTGAATTAGAACTAAACCCCAGAAGGCTTTGAATGCCCAGTCAGAAACTCTGGAGTTATCTGATAGGCAATAGAGAGCTAGGAAAATGGTTTCCAAGCAAGGGAGGAATCCATCAGAGTCATGTCCAAAAACATTAGGACAACTCCTACAAGGGAAAATTTGGAAATGTCCCAAAAAATTAAAAATAAAAAACAATAGAAAACAGAGTTTGTTGCCTGTCATCTTGGCGAAGCAAATATTCCAGTTCCAGGCAAATGAATTTAAATGACTAAAGACATTCCAAGGCATGAGCGGGAGCTGAGTTGCTGGGGCCAGATGGTTTGGTGCTTCCCGACCACTGACAAATCCATCTCCCATAGGTGGCCCAGAAAAAAATATAAGCTCTGGGCCAGATCCCATCCACCTGACATTCCTGTTAATAACAAAGCCTAATTAGCATGGCTTTTAAGCATCCATTACATTAATTTAACGTGAAAATCTAATGGGGCTTTATTGGAATTTTTTTCGGCAAAATTAACCCTGCGGGTTTCTTACACATGTTTTCATTAGGGGCTGTGAGCAGTGGAGATAGTCAGAGAATTAGAATTAGCCCCTGTGGTTTTCCCTCTAATCCAGTCCCTCTGCCCCCAAGCCCCCAAGTATGTAAGTCTTTGTTTAGCAAAGCTCTAGTCCCCACACACAAAATGGTTCCCATAAAGGACCACTCCGATAGGGGGAAGGGTGTCAAGCCCCAAGTCTTGAGTACATGCCTCTCCTATTTCAGACATATCCCCTCCCATCCCTAAGGCTGCAATTCTGGGTCTTGAAGAATCTCGGGTTACCAGGACAGGATCTCTAGGCAGGGAAGCATTCACCATCAGATGGTTTGACCCAAGCCTGTTCCCCATTCCCCTACTCCTGGCTCTTTTCCCACTAGGGGTGGCCATGTAACCCATGTCCTGGCCTACAAAATATATGAGCCTCAAGGGAGGGCATCCTTTCCCGAATAAAAAAAAAGAACCTAACTAGAAGAATGCCTTCTGCTCATTTATCCATCCCTCCTCTTGCCACCTGGAACATGGATATGATATAGGAGCGATAGCAACCATTTCACTTTCTGCCATGAGGATAAAAGCACCAGGCTGGGGATTTTGTGGTGGGGAGGGGAGTAGGCAAAATGGAAAACAGGAAGAGCCAGGGCCACTGATGCATCCTTGAGCTAAACATGGTACCAGTCCTCAGCAAACAATGCCTGGCCTTCTGGTAAGAAACTCTGCGCTTATATGTCTCTGTAGGTCAACTTTGCTGTTACTTGCAGTCAAAAACAATCCCAACTGATATATTGGATTCTGGTCTCAGAATCTGTGTGACTTTGGGCAGTTCCCTACATCTCTCTGAGTATCGATTTCCTCACTTGTAAAATAGAAGGATGGAAGAAAGCATGTTTTCAAAAAAAAATTTTTTTAGCCAATAGACCCTAACAATCACACCCATTCCAATGAAATTGTGTTCCATGAGTTTATAAACCTAATCCAAGGGTAAGTGTTGGGCAAGCACGGGGGTTCCGGAGTCCTGCCTGCTGGACACCCACCCCACAGTGGAGAAGCTACAAAGACACCTCTGGCAACCCCAGTGCTCCACAGAGCACAGATGGTGAAACTACCAGCATGAAAGACATCTGAGAGCTTTTCTGGCTCTGACGCCATGTAAGTTTGCATCCAGAAAGCATCAAGTGACTCTGGAACCTAGAAGCCAGTGTGGCAAACAGACCTCTAGAGCAGTGCTTCCCTCCACCTCTGGTGTGTACACAGCCTCCTGGGGATTCCTGGTAAAATGCAGATCCTGACTCAGCAGGTCTATGGTGGGGCCTGATTTCTAACAAGCACCCAGCGGTGCCCATGAACCTGGTCCGTGGACCTCACTTCAAGTAGCAGTGAGGAAAATACCACCCCAGAGTCAGGCAGTCAGAGATTTGAATGCTGACTCTTCCACTTCACTACAGGATTTGGGACAAGTTGCTTGACCTCTCTGGATCACTGTGCACAGTGTCCAGACATACTGTGGATGCTACCAGGCTGAATCACACTGTAAAATTTGTAGGCAGGGGCTGCAGCAGAGGCAACCCAGCCAGACAGGACTGGGGCTGACATGGGGTTGGCAGTAGGAAACAGGTGGTGAGAGGCAGTGAGGGTGGGAGAGATCAGGGTGGGTATGCCAGAGCATTTGGACACTAAAAGAAAGTGCAAATTATATGCAAATAGCATCACTCTAACAATCATGTGATTTGATAAAGACGCCTCTGCCTGGGGATGTCTGCCATCTTGGCAGTCTGAGTTCAGAGGTGGCCCTGACTTTAACATCTCACTGCCCTCCCAACTACCAGTCATCCAGATGGGAAGGAAGTCACTGAGAAACTTAGCAAACATCTGCTCCAGCCCCTACTCCCATTTTCCAGATGGAGAAATTGAGACCCAGAGAGGCTAAATAATTGCTCAAGATAACACAGCTAGTTCATAGCTGGCTGGGCAATCCCCCCAGGTCTCCTGTCTGTGACCATGTATGAAATGGTGACAGGGAGTCAAGGGGAACATGAAAAGCCCCAAGAAGGAGCCAGGCTGAAGGAGGCAGGAAGAGCACAACGTGATGCTATCATTGTGCCAAGTAAGACAAAGGCCTTTTGTTGGGCCAAGCAGTGAAGACAAGAAATAAAGATGTTGGGGCTCTTGCTCCCCAATTGGTGTCAGTGCTTCTCTTTAACCCAGCCCTGTGCAGGTGACAAATCTAGCTCCCTGAGGATCATGGCAAGGCCAGCAATTGCAGAACTAGGGGGTGGAGGGTGGGACCCCTCCTACCTGCACTGTGTAGGGAAAGCACCTAGATTTTGGTGTCACCTAAGACCAGCTTCCATACTCACCTCTGCCACAAACTGGCTGTGCAACCTTAAGCAAGTGTCTTCAGGCTCCTGGCCATAAAATGGAGATTCTCCACCAGGAACATTCAACTAAAGACAAAGGTACAATGTGCCTGGCACAGATCCTCAACCCATGTGACTTCCTGCCCTCTTCCGTGCCATCTGGGTGACAGGCACAGCCCTGTCCTTGGGAAGTTTCTAGTCTGTGGAAAGAGAAATTTTGTCCTTGAATAATTCAGAAGCCATTTACTCTTGGGCACCTAGATGATACTGTCCTAGCACTAGCAGGTTTTTTCACTGGGATTAAAGTTTACTCAAGCCAAAATCTAAGTGAATTTGCCTTTCTGAGCTCACAGTGGAGTTAATTGAGGGGAGAGGAATGACCAAAAATGAAGACTTAGTAATTAATAAGTCAACTGGCCGAAGTGGGCCAGTGCCATTCACCCCACTGAGCAGTGTGGGAAGTAAAAGGGACAAGAAGACTCAGTGAGGCCACCCTGCAGGACCTCAGAGACCAATGAGGAAGCATGGGCCACAGGCCACAGGGCTGGTTGGTGGTCCATGCCAAAGTGAACCATGGCACTCCCACTGCTCTGGGAACAATGGAGGTCCATAGCGAAGTGGGAGAAGCAGCTGGTGGCCCATCGAGTCTCCCCATGCCTTTTTGCCTCTTCCTGGCTTGCCCATTTCTGCATTCCACAGACTGGGAACTCAGATTACCCCTCCCCTTCACATAGGCTTCTCAAATTTAAGCCAACCTCCAACACAGGTACATGGAATCTAGGTCATTCTACAGTAACTTTCTGATTATTTCCTGCTCTGTTTGTTGTTCTTCCATGGAGCATGAGTCTTCAAAGATTTGGTCTATTTCTTATTCTTCTCTTGTATGTATCCCCTTCCATGTGCCCTTTAAGTGTGGGCCTGGTTGGCCCACACTGACAGCACTCTTGCCCCATGCCTCGCACCTGCCTTGCATTGTCTGGCACCTGTCCTGCCTCTCTTAGAGAGAGAGGGGTGTCTAAGCCACTGTGGCCCAGGCCCCATCTAGAATAACCACAGAGTACCTCCTGGCCGTGTGCAGTACTGAGACCAGAAAGAGCTCTGCATAGGGTCCCAAGACCTGATTCTTTGCCCAGTATTGTTCTCTACTTGCTATGCGACATTTGGGCTCTTACTGGCCTTCTCTGAGTAAGTGGGATCATGAGATGTCCCCACAGTCCCTTCTGGATCTGGCATCCTGAGGCCCTCACCACCAAGCCCCACCCCTTCCCTCCACCCCCTGCTCACCACATAGGAGTACTGAGAAGAAGAGGAGAGGACAGCTGGCCTGGCCTGGCCTGGCCTGACCCCTGGGCATTGGCCACACAGTGCAGTACATTGAGAGAAATGAGCAGAGTTGACACAGGGTCCTGCCTCCCAGGGAGAGAGGTGGTCTTTGGGAGAGGAAAGTTAAACCACACTGGTTCAAATGTACAAAAGCCAGCTGGATATTTACAGCTGAGAGTTAGCTTAAAGGAAGGAACCGTGCTTATTTTGGGGTTATGCAAATTGATCGCTGCAAAGACTTCCAGGAAAACTGATTATCTGACTGTGTGAAGAAACGGGATTAAGGATAAGAGAGAAGACTCCATGTTCTGCAATTCTCATCCATCCCTCAGAATCTGGGTCCTTTGTGCCTTCCCAGCCCTGCAAAGCAGGCAAGTTCTTCCCACATCACAGAGATGGCAAACAGAGGCCTGGAGAGCTTGGAAAGCTGCTCATAGTCACACAGTGAGTTGGAGGCAGAGCCAGGTGAGACCTGCCCTACCTCTCCAGGGAAGCCACCTTATCTCCCCAGCCCGGCTTGCTGAGTGTGGCTGCAGGAACTGCTGTCTACAATTCCCTGGAGGAGGGAGTGGTGTGCAGCCTCCAAGATGGTTCCCCCTGAGCCTCACTTCCTGGATCACGTCTTAGTGTAATCCTCTCCCATGCCGTGTAACCAAGTGGGTATGGCAAAATGATGGCATGTGACCTTGAGGTGAGGTCATTGAAGACATCACCGCTGCTACTTGTTCTCTCTTTCTTGTGCTGGGGACAGCCACCACATATTGTGAGGACCTCAAGCAGCGCTGGAGGGGTCCATGCAGTGAGGAACTAAGACCTTCCCAACACACACTAGCCAGGCATGTGAGGGAGCCATCTTGGAATGGAGCATCTCGGGGTGGACCCTCCAGCCCCAGTCCAACCCTCAGATGACTGTGGCCCTGGGCCAGCATCTTGACTATAACTCCCTGAGAAACTCAGAGCCAGAGGTTCCCAGCTACGCTATTGCCAAATATCTAACCATGAAGAGACAGAAAACATTAGCTGTTGTTTTAAGCCACTGGGTTTTGGGGTGATTTGTTATGCATCAACAGGTAATTGCTATAAGAAGGAACAGGATAGAGCAGCAGGGACACTCTACCACATGGCTTGGCTTTCTACTCATGGGCTCCCATGACTTGACTGAGTACAGGAGCCTGGGTTGAGTAGGCCAGGCTAGGAAACCAGGTTCTTAGGGTTGGCTTCCAGCAAAGAGACAACAGTAGCTTTGGCCATGTGACACCAGCACCTGCTCAGCCACTCCCTAGGGCCCAGTAGTCTAAAGATCAAATCCTCGTAGCTTAGCAAAGCACACAGGCCCTCCACAATGTGTCCGGGATCTGCTCTATGGTCTCAGCCTCTCCCACCAAGCACTCCAGCCACATTCCCACCCTACCCTACCCTATGAGACCTACTGAGACCTACTCACATTGGGCCTCTCACTGTTCCCTAGACAAGAAAAGCCCTCCTGAGACTCTATAGCTTTGCATGTGCTGTTCTCACACCCTGGAATATGCTCCTCCCTCCAATTACTTGGCAACCTCCTGCTTGAAACCTCAACATGTCCCTCTAGGGAGCACAAAAATGCCTCAGGTAATTAGGTTCAGGCCTTCTGGCCCTGGCACCCACAGCACCCAGTGATGTGTGCCTTCACCATCTCCCCTCCAGACTGTGCTAAGGGCAGGGCCATGTCTTCTTCATCCACAGCCTTTGTCACATGGCACTGGGCCTGGCACTGAGGCAGTTTCTTTCCCCCAAGAAACTGTTTTGTCAAATTAATGAATGAGTAAACGCACAAACGTGGCCCTAAGCAATTCACTCTTCCTCTCTGAGGCTCGGTTACTTACTCCTAAAATAGGAGTAATCACCACCATCGTCATCACCATCATCCATTCCTCACTTACTACACAGCCTGTCAAGGCAATCCAAGGGGACAAATGATATAAGCTATGAAGTGTGGTCCAGCAGTGAGAGGGCTCTCCTGAATTCTGCTAAGAACTACTCTCACCACCCCCTGCCCTCCCACAGACTTCCCTGGAGAAATTCTGTCCCCTGCACCACCTCCACCTTCCCCAGTAGCATGGAGAGTCCCCTCCAGCCACAATCTTCTCCCCTCCTTTCTTCCCCTCTCTCTTCAACAAGCAAACTTGAGAAATGGTAAACGTTTTCCCATTATTCAAATGGCATGGAAATTACCTACTTGGCATTCCTCTTTGACATGGAGCCTTTAATTAGCCACTGGCTCCCTAGTCCCCCGGTATTTCTCCCTGCTCTGCAGCTCCCTCACTTCTTCACCCCCTCCCTCCATTAGCATCCTAATCAGGGATGCCCAGGCCTGGAGGGAAGAGAAGAGTGAGGGAGCCGTGGTTTCCAGAAAGAACCCATCCATGGCTGGAGGGGAGCTGGGTTCTGGTCTCTGCTCCTGTCACCAACACTCTGGCAACCTTGGACTTGTGGAGGTCACACACAAGTCGGGGGCAGAGCTACGTTCAGATCAGGGCTTGGGCCCCAGTCCAGATGTCCTTCCTCAATCCCACAAAGTATCAACGTATCCTCCATTTTACAGACACCTCTCCTGGACCCGTGGCCCTGCTTCCCGCCCTATGCAGGCTTCTCTCATCCGAGAGTTTAGCAGCTCCCTTGCCTGTTGTTTTGAGGTTCCCACAACCTAGGCCTCCAGGGATATGGGAAGGATACAGCACCTGATCTGAGGGGTCAGCTCTCAGCCTGGTAGGACTCAAGTGGGTGCCCTGTAGATGCTTGGTGCAAATCACCAAGTCTTTATGGGTCATTGCCTGGCCTTAGCTGATAGATCATCCCTGTGGGAGGATGAGAGGCAACCGGTGCTGGGTGTCATGAGCCTGCAGCAGTGTGAGCCACAGTTCTGCCTCTCAAGGAATAGCAAACTAATTGAGAATTCTAGACTGTCAAATAGGATGCCACCAAGAATCAGAGAGAAGGCATAGATTCTGAACAAGTCACTCTAGTTCTTGAGTATTGGTGAAGACAACACTAGCTGCTATTACAGGTAAACCTAAAATCTCAGAGAAGTTATGCCTTGTTCACACGAAGGCCAAAGCAGTGCTGGACAGGGGCAGAGAACAGTGCACCACGCCCCCAACAATCATTGATAGAAGGGGCTCTGCCATCTTCAACACGCAGCCCCCAAGGCTGTCTTGGGTCCAGAATTCCAGTTGGTGGATGGGGAAGAAAGGATGGGAAAGATGCCCTTTGTGTTAACCATGTTGGGCCAGAAGCAGCACACGTGCCTTCAGTTCACACTACCTCTGTGAGAAGCAGATGGGGCAAGGCACCCCTGTGGGGCAGCTGCTCCCCCACACTAACCCCACACTGGAAGGGGAACACAGTGAGCTGTCTCTGTCACATGAAACCTCAGTTACTACCTATAAAGTGTGGGCAGAGGGGGACAAGATTGACTACCAGGGCTGGAAAGGAACCTCCAAACTCATGCAATCCAATCACCACCTCTCCTCCCATTTTACAAATGACTGAATGGGTCCAGAGAGTTAAGTGACTTGCCCATGACCACAATGGCACACCCAAAAATCTAGGTCTCTGGACCCTCAGACCAATGATGGAAGTCAGAGCTACATCCACAGAGCATCTGCCCCCTACAGAGCACATTGTCTCTGATTCTCAAACAATCTGTGAAGCAGGCATCACTGGCTCTAATTTACACATGAGGACATTATGGTTCACAGAGAGCAGCCTGCCCAAGGTCACTTGACTTGCAAGTACCAAAGCCAAGAGTTGACCCTGTTCCAGGCTGCCTCCCCATTCATTCTGCCACCTTATTTCCAAACAGCTAACGCTGAACCAAGCCCCAGTCCTCTCCATGTCCTGACCCTTTACAGGTTAAATCTCCCTATTGCCCATCACATCTGACCCCCCTGCGTGGGCGGTCACACCATGTGCAGTTATCACTATTGATTACCAGCCGAGGTCCAGGAGTCTGAGCCACTGCCCCAGGTCCTGCAACAAGGGAGGGGCTATAAAAGTCCAGATGGAGTTTAGCTGTCATTTCCCAGATGGGGGTTCAGGGCTGTTATGGTGCATCCAGGGTCAGGGCCTTTAAAGCTCCATCTGCCTTGTTGTTTCACAGCCTCCACTATGTCTACCTCATGGCCCAATATGGCTGCTCCAGTGCTAGTCATTATATCTGCATGGCAGCCAGCAAGAAAGAAGAAACTGGGGAAGAGAAGGTCACTTTCTCTTTAAGGACACTTCCTGGAAGTTATACATACCATTTCTGCTTCTAACCCATTGTCCCTAAATTGGTCATATGGCCACACCTACTTACAAGGGACACTGGGAACTATAGTCTTTACTCTAGGTTGCTCTGTGCAGGGTTGTTACAGAGGAAGAGGAGAGAATGAATGTAAGATGACTGCAGTCTCTGTGCCAGGAACCAGTCAGGCCCAGCTCCCAGCCCAAGCACTGGACCTGTGACCACATTGCCAAGGGGAGGGAGACTAGGGCTGCAGGCTTGGTTCAGTCCCAAGATAAGAAATAATGGGTCCCCCGCTGACCCCTTCCTCTGGGAGCCCTGTCTATTGTTTCTGGCTGGGAGAACTCAGCACCCCCCACCCCCCACCCCCAGGAGCTTTTTCCACACAAAAAGGATAACCTGGCTTCTACCTGTGGCGCTGTGGGAATGCTGAAGTATCCTCCTCTGGAAGGGCAGAGAAATGAGTTAACCCTCCCATCCCCCACACCCCACACACACTAGTCTACTCCCTCTCAAAACCTCCTCTGTGAAAGGGGAATAAAATGGCATCCAAGTAACCTCCCCTAACTGTCCCCCGTGCTACACTGCAATGGGTCATGTTGTGTGTTCACCTCACTGGGCCACAGGATTCCCAGACACTTGATCACACATTCTCCTTGGTGTGTCTGTGAGGGTGTTTCTGGATAAAATTAACACTTGACTTGGTAAATGAGGTGGAGCAGACTATCCTCCCTAACGTGGGGTAGGCCTCATGCCATCAGTTGAAGACCCAAATGGAACAAAAAGGTTGAGTGGCAGGGAACTCCTCCTACCTGACTGATTAGGCTGGGATGTTAGTCTTTTTGGGCCTTCAGACTCAAAATACAGGCTCCTCTTGGGTCTTGAGCCTGCCAGCTTTCAGACTAGAACTTATATCATCAGCTCTCCTGGCTCTTGGGTCTTTGGACCTGACCTGGAACTACATAACTAGCTCTACTACATCCAGCTCTCAGACTGCAGAACTCATAACTTCTTAGCCTCTATGATCACATGAGCCAATTTCTCACAACCAATCAATAAAACAATATATACACAAAATCTCTGTTCTATTGGTTCTGTTTCTCTAGAGTACCCTGATACACATACCTACATGAGAATCAGAGAAGTTGGGGTTACTATGCCAGCCCTGAGCTCTACCCTCTCAGTTGGGAGGTTTACCTGAGCCTTGGCTTCCTCTACTATCAGATGAGGTCATTGTAACTGCCTCAGGAGACTGGTAGAAAATATTGGATTAAATGAGATTATCTAAGTGGAAAGTCTGGCATATAGTAGGTGTTCAATTAATCTTAGTTTCCCTCCCTTTCCCCTATCCCCACCCAGGATAGAGCCCAATGAATTCATAAGAATGCAAAGTGGTTGTGTACTTCTGGCAATAGAAATTATCTGGGATTCATATATTTACAGTAAGTAGCACACAAGGGGACATAAAAATGCCCCACCCACATGAACCTAGGGTTTATACATTTCTAGGATGTCCCTCCCTTTTATTTTGCCCTTTGGGGCCTTCCTCCCATCTTAATTCTTACTCACCTGGAAACATGGCAGGGGTAGATTTGACTAGGAGCCACCATGGCTATATACCCTGACTGCCACACACATGCTCAGGTATGAGAGTGCCCTCTACCCACTAGGGTTGACCAGGGCCATCCCAGACCCTCCATCCTCTGATTGAGGAAACTAGGGTGAGAGGGAGGAAGGGCCCATTCAGAGCATGTTGACAAGAGGGCCTTTGACCCAGCATGATAAAGACTAATGGTACTTTGAAGGTCTTTAAAGTGTTAAGATGTTTCTGCCCCCTCGTTACACAAAGCATGCAGGAGAAAGGGCTCTGGTCCTGCTTCTGACACCAACTAGAAATAAAGCTGAATTCAGTTTCCTCATCTGTGACATAAGGAGTGACTAGATGACCTTCACTGTCTCCTCCACCCTGATTATTTGGAGATGCAAGTGGCGGATACATGCTCCCTTGGTCACACCAGCAATCACATTCCCTGCCCTTTAGCACCCAACCTCCCTGTTAGGAAACCTCCCACTGTGTGTATTGGGGTCAGGGGTCATCTCTGGTGGAGCATCCTGACCAGCCTGGCCTGCAGCATGTCCTCTTCTTGCTTTCTCCTCAGCAGTAGCCCCTGGGTTCCTGCTCTCCTCAAGACTAGCCTCCCTGCCCCAATTAGCTCCACAAAGCTTAAATCAAATCCCCTTTTTGCTAACCTATGTATAATTGGCTTTCCATTGATACATAAACCATGCCTGTGCCCTGAACATACAAGCCCCGTTCTTTAGGATGTCACACTGGCTCTGTTGCTCATCCTTGGGTCTTCTGCCCCTGTTCCTTTTCCGTATCCTATTCAGAATGTCTATTCTTCCTCTTACCCTTTTTAAGGATGGAGAAGAAGGAGGTAGTAAATCCAGGATGAGCAAAATTTAAAAATATAAGCTTAAAGGTGGCTCCCCTCCAAAAAAGAAATAACAACCAACCAAATTGTACTGCTTTGAGTTAGACTGTGTTCACTTAACCCTTTGCTGCTGAGCACCTACTGGGTGCCAGGCACTGTGCTAGGCACAGGGGCACACATAAATAAAGATGCACCTTCCCTGCAGCAGCTCCTAGTTCAGCCTCCGTTGACAGATTAAAATCCAGTTACTCCACAGCATAGTACCTTCATATTTTATGAGACTGTGTATAGTGGATTTGACACCGTGATAAAGATATTAATAAAGTCCCACTTCATATGCAAAATTCTAAATAATGTGTATACCAAATATTTTTTAAGCATGAAACATGTTGAAGCTGGCAGGCCCAGTGAATTGTAAACTGTGTTTGCATGCTCACCACACGGCAATGCCACTAGAGCTGATAAACAGAAACACCTACTCACATGTCAGGAATTGTCTTAAATTAGGCAAAGTTCTGAATTATACAAGGCCTTCTGTAGTGTGTGTCTCACACACAGTGCAACAGGTCTGGTATTTGGAGTTCTGGCTGCAGAATCAAAGTGTGGCAATTTTGCTCCTGGCTCTACCACCATGTGATTTTGGACAAAGCATTGAGCCACTCCAAACCTCAGTTTCTGCATATGTACAATGGAGATAAAAGCTCCTCCCTCTAAGGGGCTTATGAGGATTAAAGGCATCCTTCCATGTAACGTGCTCAGAAAGTTCCTGCAGACACTGTAGCTGGGGTTTTGCAGTGAGCTGGCAGGAAGGGGTCCTTGACACACACTACGAGGAGCATGAACCGTGGCTCAGAGCAAAAGCAGGTGCAGCAGTGCTCTGTGGGACCCTGATCCCTGGGGTCCCCAGAGTTGCAGGGCTACTAGAGATCTCCTTCACAAAAGCAGAGTCCTCCCACCCGAGTGACACCACTACTTTTATGCTTGAGGTCTGTGGCACTACCCAGACACTTAACCCTAACAGTCTTTATGCTCACACTTCAGGAAATTCAGTCACTCTGGATTATTTTTAAAGCCAACCCGGCACTAATAGGGCCTCATCTAGAGGAGAAAGCAGAATAGGGACCCAAGTATCCTAGAACCAAGCCTCTGGCCAGCACCTTGGTGTGCCAAAAGCCTGTCTCTCCAAAATGCCCCATCGTAGTTAACATGTTCTAAGCCAGCCTAATGTGATCATTGCTACCCTGGAGCTTACTCTGGGGAAGCACAAGGGAGGCCTGCCTAACCCAGCCCAGGGAACAGGAAGGCTGCCCCAGAGGTAGGAGGAAGAGGCACTGCACTCTAGCTGATGGGAGTAAACCCAAGGAGCCAGGTGATGGGGTGGGGGCAGAGGTACAGCCCATCAGGTAACAGCTCGCACAAAAATGTGGAAAAGAGAGAACTCGGCACATTCAAGAAATTGCTGCTAGCTCCATATAAAGTAGGAAGAGTGTCAACCAGAATCTAACCCACTCACTTCCAGATGAAATGGTTGGCAAGTGAGTGAGGCTCAGAGTGACCCTCTCGAAGGGGTTCATGACTTTCTTTGTGCTCTGGAAGCCTCTGGCAGTCAGGTGAAATCTCTGGGATGCCTCCATTAAAATCATAAAATAAAGTGTATAGAATTGCAAAGGGAGCCAATTATAGCAAAGTAGTTATTATCGAAAGATTTTGTTAAATACATATGTGCTCTGGGGATACAACGTACAACATGGGGAATATAGCTAATAATATCTAACAACTTTGTATGGTGACAGATGGTAGCTAGATTTCTCCTGGAGATCACCTCTAATACATATAAATGTTGAATCACTATGTTGTACACCTGAAACTAATACAATATTGCATGTCGACTATGCTTCAACAAAAAATTTAAATAAACAAATAAATATATGTGCACTCATAGTAATATATGTGCCTCTGTAATAATGAAATAAATGACAAGAGCTAGTGGTGGGAAGTAATGCTGAACAAACAGTTTTTCAAGATATTAAATGTAATATGATGTGAAAATGCCTATAATTTCTATTGGTGACAAATCGCAAGTATTGTTAATTCTACTTACTGCAGTCGGTTCCCTATGTTCATACTAAAGGGAAATACTCAGGGGTGCCTGGATGGCTCAGTCAGTTAAGCATCTGCCTAAGCTCAGATCCTGATCCCAGGGTCCTGGGATCAAGCCCCATGTCAGGCTCCCTACTCAGCAAGGAGTCTGCTTCTCCCTCTCCCTCTGGCCCTCCCCACTGCTTGTTCTCTCTCTAATAAATAAACAAAATCTTTAAAAAAAAATAAGGGGAAATACTCAATTGCAGGTTAAGAGTGGTGAAAATAAAGATATGACTTTTTCACCTCCAAGTTCACGGACCTGCAGAATTCTCTCCATGTCTCCTCAGATCTCCAAGACACAAGGAGAGAAGCCTCTGCCTTGACAAGAATCTGCTTTGTTCTCAGGATGCAGTGGTGAAGAGAATGGCAGCCAGACCACTGGCGCCGTCACCACTACAGAGCCCCAGGCAAGAAACTCCACTATCCAGTGCCTCAGTTTCCAGTGAGAACCAAATGAGGTTACACTCGTAAAGTAGTCAGAACAGTGCCTGGCACATAGTAGGTGACCAATCAGTGAGAGCTCCATTCTTCTCAGCCTCAAAAACAATGGAGAGAGAAACCCACAGATGGGGGGTATTATTTACTGTCTGAAGTCATCTTAATAAGCACATGAAGCACAATTAGCAGAGTTATTTCAATTCTGAGGTTTGCTTGACTATAAAAGCCTCACATTTGTCCTTCCCCGAATTCTCTGCTAATTACAACTGCTGCCGTCCATCGCAGCTGCCACATGATGCCTGTGTTGGCTGCATCTAAAGTAGTTGTTAAGGCAGCATAATGGTATGTGTTGACTAACTGGCCATCATGCCCTGTATGGATGGAGTCAGAGGACAGAGGCTGGCCAGGACCAGGCCCTAGTGCCCCAAGTCACATGGCCCCTGTGAGCTCCTGGGCCTCCACCTGCCCTCCCAAGCTGCCCCATAGGACTAGGCCACAGAAGGGCATGGGGATAGAATGCGAACTAATTGTTTGGGCACCCTGGCTGGGGCCAAGCGCTGCCAAGAGGCTGTGGGCAGAAAGATGTCTGTCACTTCCAGGACGGGACTGTCCCCTGGGTCTCTTCCATGTTGTGGCCAAGAAGGCCACATACTGAGATGGAATTGAGCAGAGACAGGAGCAGATTGTCAAGTTGCCTCTCGGGGGAAACGCCCAGTGGACTCTGCAGAGGTAAGAGGTAAGCCTTAGTTCTATGATCCCATTAGGGTTTTGTTGCCACAGCATGACCTGGCTTCTCATGCCTCCTCTAGTTATTGGCCCTCAAGTATTCAAATGCTGGTTTTTCTAAATAAAGGATTTAGGAAGTAATTGCTTCATACTTTTTTTTTTTAAGATTTTATCCATTCATGAGAGACACAGAGAGGCAGAGACACAGGCAGAGGGAGAAGCAGGCTCCCTGCGAAGAACCCAAGGCAGGACTCGATCCCAGGACCCCGGGATCACGCCCTGAGCCAAAGGTAGACACTCAACCACTGAGCTACCCAGGCACCCCTGCTTCATAATTCTAATAAGAAATGAATGATACTATGCAGGAGGGAGTGGATTTTCTAACAAAGAGGCGGGCTCAGCAATAAGTCCACTGTCGAAAGGCCCCTTACCATGCTCCCCAGACCTTTCAAATGACAAGCTCACAACAAAACTGAGAGCACACAAATCTGCAAGCAGTCCCAACAGTGGGGCCCAGGGTAAAGAGTGAGGGACCAGATATTCTCAGGTACCAGAAAGGAGCTGTCACTTGGGACATAACAAAGGAAAAACTGGGTCCAGTGATAGAAGAATCCCGCTAAGGATTTCAGAATCAAGAAGAAAGTGTTTGGGTGCAGGTTTTACTCTGGGGTTCCCTCTATCCCAAGCATATTAAAAAAGAATTAAGTACAATTGGGTTTTTCCCCTTCTCAGCAGCAGACCTTCAACCCAGGCTTCTCTTTCCCTTCTCCGGAAGGAGACGATAGGATGTAAGAAAGAAACAGATCCTTTTTCATCACTACAGAGTGAAAGAACCCTACAGAACTTATGACCCATTAAAAAAAAAGTCACAAACTTCCTGATTGAGGAAATAATTCTGGATTGTCCCAATCCTTAATCAGAAACCCTAGCACTGATCATGGAGTCTATAGTAGCAGCACAGAGTTCCAGAGTCATAGCAATCTAAAAGCCATGGCACAGTCCTGAAAAAGAAAACAAAACAACAACAACAACAACAAAAAAAAAACAGGAGAGTAGGGTCACCTGTCTGCTCAGCCAGGAAGGCCTATCTCACATGGGGGCCACTGGCTTCTTCTTCTTCATGGGGGCACCCAGGTGAGCAGACCCCAGCATCTCTTCTAGAGTCTGTGCTTCCTGCCCACAATGGAGTCGCAAGCAAGTGATCCCCATGCAGTAAATAAATAAATAAATAAATAAATAAATAAATAAATAAATAGTGAGCATGACTTTGTGTTTGAAGGACGAATGCCAAGTCTCCTCTCTGGGGCCCTCTCCCAAACCTCCGTATATCACCTCCACATGACCAGGCTGTCAAGCCTGCCACTCCAAGCTCTGTTTGGCTGTGATATACACAAGACAACATGTTTCCTACACCCTCAGGCCCTGCAATCAGGGAGAGGGAGGGGTGGAGAAATCTATCCAAGCCTTTCTAGGATTTATGTTTGAAACTATTTTCCTTTGTCAGGGGAGAAAATGAGCAGCTGTTCCTAAAGGTGAACCCTATAAATCAGTGCAGATGTGATGGCGCCTCCTGCCTTTTTTGGCAACTCAACTGGATTTGGTTTGGGCACCCATACCTGGGCATGCACACTGACATGCACCTCCCTTTGACTCCCCCACTTCTTCCCTCATTCTGAATCAGCCTCAACCCCTTCTCCAGGAAGTCCTCCCAGATTATGCTTGTCTATTTCCCAGCCCTACAACCCAAGCTCTGGCCCTTTCTCAGTCCCCAAGGAGTTAGGTCATTCTGTGATTGTTCATGTCTTTTCATTTCATGAACACTGGCCCAGAAACTCCTAGGCAATACAGATTGCCTCCTCCATCAGACCAGGAGCTCCCCCAGGGCAGGATATGTCTCCGGCATCAATCCAGGCACAACTAAGAGCAGAAAGAATGCTTCCCTACCTCTATCCCTTTGGTAGGTCAATTCACCCTGCTTTAGCAGGGAAAGCACCATGATTCCACCTTCTGAAGCAGGGATTCTAAGCAAGGGGAGACATGAAGTCTGAAAGTACACACCAAAAGTTTGTACATATTTGCAATTTCTGGAAAGAGGGTCCATAGCTTTCAGGTGACCCTCAAATGGATCTGTTCAGAGCCAGCAAGAGACCTCTGGAAGCACCAAGCTCTGGAAAGACTGTGGTACTGCCCTGCCTGCACCTATCATACGGGATTCAACAAAAAACAGCACTGAATTCTCAAACACAGCTTCTGTGATGCACAAACTCATCAGAGCTAAATGTCTTGTTTTTACTGACGCTATTATGTATGCTATTTCCTTGGGGTCGGGGGTGGGGGAGTCTATAGTAGCAGCACAGAGTGTATGCTATTTCCTTGGGGTCGGGGGGGTGGGGGAGACCCTGCCCTCAGCCTGCCATGTAGGAAGGTTAAAGATGGTGGCTCCCAAGGTGGAGATGGAGATATAGAACATATACTCCCCTCCTGTCTCAGCCCATGAAGCAGGCAGGCAGGTGGGGAATTAAGCTAAATCTGTGCCTTTGCAGGCACCTGGATGGCTCCTTCAGTTAGGCATCTGACTCGATTTGGGCTCACATCATGATCTCAGAGCTGTGGGATGGAGCCTTGTGTCAGGCTCCACACTCCACACAGAGTCTGCTTCTCCCTTTGGAAACCTCTGTTTCTACCACCTGGCCAGGGGTAGAGGAAATAGAACCATTTTTATGCTTTCTGAACTGGAACAAGACACAGAGGGTGCAACTCTGTAATATCAGTTGGCACCACTAAGCACCCTTCTCCCCAAACACTGGGGATGCCACCCTACCCCATGCCCAACCTCCAGCTCTCTGAACCTAGGAAAGCCCCTGAAGTACTTCAGTGAAGGAAAGACTTAAGGTCTCCCAAGAAATCTACCACTTTTGAAAAGCCATGAGCCCCCAATGTGGTAGCCCCCAGACACCCTGAACCCATTTCAGTGCATAGCCCCACCAACCATACCCTGTGCACAGCTCTGAAATTCCCCAAAGGAATGGGTCAAGTTTAGGGCTGAGAGCCCTCACTGGACTTGGAAACCAACAAGAGACCCACAGAAGATTCTGGATGAAGGAGTATCAGGAGCTCCAGATTGCGAGTTGGGAAAACTAGTTCCAGATTCCAGTTCAGCCACTCTTGCACTTACTACTCAACCGTGGGCAAGCCACTGCCCCTCCGGCCCCTACTGCCTCCATCTGTAAAGGGAGGGGCTCAGCCACCTGAGTGCCAATCACAGCTGTGTGTTTTGGTTGGGGGCGGGGGGCGGTCTATACTACAGAGAGAGCCTGGATTTGGAGGACTCATCATGGAGGCTGATAATAGTCTGGACTTCCCAAGGCCTCGGGACAGGAGCCACAGTCTCCCCAAACTGGGCATTTGCCATATGGAGAAGCCTTGACTATTGTGGGAGAATGAGCAAGAAGAGAGCCACCTACCCCCTACCCCCTAGGGGGAGTGGGGACAGAAAATTGGGGCTTAGGGGAGGGTATGGCTGGTGAAACTTTGCTGAGCAGGGTATACACAGGGCCCTGGGAACCCAGCAATTGTTATTTTCTTTGGACCCTCAGGGCTCACTCTGAGAAAGAAGGCAAGTGCTGGGACACCTGGATGGCTCAGTGGTTGAACATCTCACTTTGGCTCAGGGCATGATCATGGGGTCCTGGGATCGAGTCCCACATCAGGTTCCCCACAAGGAGCCTGCTTCTCCCTCTGCCTATATCTCTGCCTCTGTGTGTGTGTGTTTCTCATTAAAAAAATAAAATCTTAAAAAAAAAAGAAAAAAGAAAGAAAGAAAGTGCCAAAAAAATGGAAAGGATATAAGAAGAAACTCAAGCTTGCTGAGGTTTCTAGGCACACAAATACCTGCACTTAATCCCCTCAGCCCCATGGGGTCAGTACTATTGCTATCCCAATTTTACAGATGAGAAAATTGAGGTTCAGAGAGCTCAAATGACCTTCTTAAGATCACACACACAGCAAGGAAATGGCAGAGCCAAGGGTTAATCCCATTCCTGTACCTGCAGAGGACTGGTAGGGAGGGGAGGACTAGAAATTTAAGGATCAGGGGAATAAGGGGACGCTGGGGTGCGAGGGGGCATCTCCTGTGACCAGAGTCAGGTTCAGAAGGAGCTCTCCAGCCACCATAGCCTTCAGACCAAATACTCCTAAATGGTCTGGGCACACCTAACCACTGTTGAAAGGAGACAGGATCTATCAGTACAGAGACCAGCTAGGCAGAAGAGATTCACTGGGAAGGCAGGACCTCCGGGCCCCACCACTAGCTGGCTATGTGATCCTGTAAGTCATGGTGCCTCCTTGTCTGCAAATCGGGATTTGGATTCAAACTCACTTATTCATGGAGTGAGTGATACATGCTATCTAGGTGTCAGGTCCTGTGTTAGGTCCTGGGAATAAAGAGCACAGGTAAGACCAGGAGATGACTAAGAAAGACACAGGCTCTACTCTCAGAAAGCTTGCAGCCTAATAGAGAAGTTAAGATTGGTAATATTACCAACAGCTAACAGTTATGGAGACCCCACTGTTTACCAGGCAAAACCGTAGGAGATAGATGCTAGTATTATCCTCAACTTACAGATGAAGAAATTGAGACTCAGAGAGGTTCAGTAACCTGCCTGAGATTACACAGCTAGTAAGCCAGCAGAGGCAGAGTAAACACAAAATACTGTGAGTATCCAGGGGAAGGAAGGCTTCTGATCTGAGCCTTTAAAAGACAGGGAGAATTTGAACAAACGTTTAGAGAAGGAGGAATAAGTAATTCTATTAACTGAAAATTCTGACAGCACTTGACTCCCACTCTGCCGAAACACCAACTAGTGCCCCTGAAGAGCGGCGGAACTCAGGCCAGCCTCTAAGCAGCAGCACTAATGGAAGGGGCAAGAAAGATGAGGGGCAAAGTGGAAGGGAGGAGGCAGGGAGAATAAAAACACTTCCCAAAGCAAGTCCTGGCTAAGCTCCTAGATATCGTGCAAGAGGGAAAACCCAGGAGTAAGGGCAGTTGCCAGCAGACCAGCGATGAGGCACACTGCAGGCATTGGGGGAGGGGAGGGCAATCTCCACACTATATCCCCAGCACCCTAGGAATTAAAACCCCAACTGTGACCCGTGCATGCACGGAACACTGTACAGCCATAAACTGCAATGTTGGGGAGAATATTTATTGTCTTAGAAGAATATGGACATATATTTCAAGTGAAAAGGCAGGCTGCAAAATAATATGTATGGTATGATGCCATTCTTGAAGGGAGAAAAACATCTTTATATAAGTCTGGAAGGATATACAGATCTTCCTCAACTTACAGCGGGGTTACATCCAGATAGACCCATCAAAAGGTAAAAATATCACAAGTCAAAAATACATTTTATACACAAACCTACCAAACATCAAACTTAGTCTAGCCCACCTTAAACATGCTCAGAACACTCACATTAGCCTACAGTTGGGCAAAATCACCTAACACAAAGCCTACTTTATAATAAAGTGTTGGATATCTTATAAAGTGAGAAACAGAATGGTTGTACAGGTGCAGAATGGGTTGCAAGTATATTGACTGTTTCCCTCATGATTGTCCAGGGAGCTGCCACTGCCCAGCATCACAAGATGGTACCATAGGACACCTGGGTGGCTCAGTGGTTGAGTCTACCTTCGGCCAGGTCGTGACCCTGGGGTCCTGGGATCCAGTCCTGCAACAGGCTCCCCGCAGGGAACCTGCTTCTCCCTCTGCCTATGTCTCTGCCTCCCTCTCTGTGTCTCTCATGAATAAATAAATAAATAAAATCTTTTAAAAAGAAAAAAAGTGTATCGCTAGCTCGGGGCAAGATCCAAATGCAAAACTCAAAGGACAATTTCTCTCTCTTTTTTTTTTTTTAAGATTTTATCCATTATCCATTTGAGAGAGAGAACACACAGCGAGGGGGAGGGTCAGAGGGAGAGGGACAAGCAGACTACCTGCTGAGCAGGGAGCCCAATTCGGGGCTCAATCCCAGATTCCCCAGGATCATGACCTAAGCGGAAGACAGATGCTTAACTGACTGAGCCACCCAGGCACCCCTCAAAGGACAATTTCTATTAAATGTGTGTCCCTTTCGCACCATCATAAGATCGAAAAACTGTAAGTCAAACCATCATAAGTAGGACACTGCCTCAACACCCAAAAATTTAACAGAATTTATCTCCAGGCAATAGATTGTGGATGACTTTTATCTTCTTTACATTTACCTGTATTTTCTAATTGTTCTACAGGCATTATCCATATAATCTTTTTAATGAGGTAAATGTATCAAGGATTTTGGCAGGGTGGCATGAGCAGAAGAGATGGGACAGCCACCAAGTGTCAGGGTTGGGAAAGGTTGGAGGACAGGGGCTCAGCCAGGATGGAGGCAGGGATGGGGAGGAAGACAGTGGGTGCTCCCCTGACAAGACAAAGGATTTATTGTGAAAATCAGCTGTGGGGTCCTGTCTCCACCATCCTCTACTGGCTCCCCATCCACCCACCCAGGCTTCTCAGGGCCCAGAGGTCTTCCCAGCCCCCAGAAGCAAAGGGTCCAATGCAGAAGCCCACTGCTGCCTAATAGAGGACACTGGGGAGGGGGTGGCGCAGTCCTAGGAGAGAGGTGGATTTGGAGTGCTCAGCCTGGGAGATTTGAGAGAAAGGCAGGCCTAAGAGACAGAAATGGACCTAGCAGGCAGCAGGTGGCCCAGAATGATGGGCAAGGTGGGAGGGTAAATCCAGATTCTTGGAGTGCTGCATCCTGCTAGCAGCTTTAGAGCTTGCTGAGTGGAGAGCTTTGTGGAGCTCCTGATCTGATAGGAAGTGGGGAAGTTTAATGAGCTCCAAGATAGGGAGGGAGTAGAAGGTGAACTGCCTTCTTGGACTCCTCTGAAACAAGATAGAAAGGATAGACCAGAAGCCATGGTTATGATAGCCTGTGTCATTTTTTTTTAAGATTTATTTAATAATTTGAGAGAGAAAGAACACAAGCAGGAGAGGCAGAGTGAAAGGAAGAAAGAATCTCAAGCAGACTCCGTGCTGAGCACAGAGATCAATGTGTGGCTTGATCTCATGAGTCTGCGATCTCAACCTGAGCTGAAATCAGGATTCTGAAGCTTAGCCAACTGTGCCACCTCGGTGCTCCAAAAGCCTGTCATTTATGTGTTTGTTGTTCTCTTTGCACTTTGTGTTCCCCCTCATTAATAGGAAAACCCTTAAAAACAACCAGGACCCTCCTTGACTAGATAATCATCAGAGTTCTATAGTATCTGCCAGCTATCTTTGAAAGGTAGCAAGCTTCCTTTACCTGGAGGTATTCAAACAGACACTGGGCCACCATCCTGGCCTGTTCCTGAGAATTCTGCATCAGGAAGAGAGTCAGAGTCAAACCTGTGGGTCCCTCTAATTCATGAGATCATCAAAATCGATGAACAGGGGGTGTTAGGCAACAGTGGCTGCGAAGAAGGTGCTTAGCTTAAAAAGAAATTAGTGAAGGTACTCACCACGCCCTTCCCTGGTCCTCACCTATCAGTGTCTAAAGGACAACCTGGCCAGCCTATGAGTGTGGACAGTAGGGGCTTGGGTTCTGGAAAAGGCTCCTGTCCCGTGTACCCCTCTGCTTCAGAAGTGGGTGTCTGTGGTCTGCCTTCCAGGATGTGCCGCTCAGGTCCAAAGACAGGGGGGAGAAAACATGCCTGGTATAAAGGGAGGCAGGAGTTCACAGGTCACAGGGGATTCTGCAGATTGGAATACTGGAACTCTTCTATTGGCCTTTCAGCAAATGTGCTGATGTGAGAACACAGGCCTTCTGTGTGCGGATAGTAGTGCACAGAATTAGTGGAAACGTCAGCATCATTGTTGTTTGTAGATACAGGAGAATCACCAAAGATAAAGAGAAAACCTATAAAAACGAGAGTAGGTCATGCACAGCGAACAATTGATACTAACTGTAGTCACACTGCTTACTATTTACATCTCATATGCAGCCTGATAACTATTGTATTTGTTGTTAAATGGGGAGGATTTATAGGGAAGTTGACTTGGGTTTGCTCCAAGGAAGAATTCCCTGGTAATTAGGGCAGCCTAACAGTGCAACCTCTTGCTCAGGGGTGGATGCCTCCTCCATCCACCCCATCCTGAAATATTCAAGCAGAAGCCTGCTTCAATGGGGGGGGTGGGGGGTTGCTGGCTGGGTGGTCCCTTCTGTTCACCTCTCAGATCCTCTCTCAATCCTCACCCGGACCCCACCCTTGGAAGCTGACTGGCAGGGACACTTGATTGCGGGCCCCAACTCCCTCTGCCTTCCATCAGGCATGGCCAGTGGGAGCCTTGGCAGGGCATGGGAGAGTGGAGAAGAGATGAGAGGGATGAGTCTTCCACACTCACTCCCTGCAGGGCCATCTTGGGACTCGGGACAGAAGGTCACAGCTCCCCTTAGAGTAGCCTGCACCACACAGCCCCAGCCACCTCTGGCCTCTGGTTTCCACTCTCTTCTCTCATCCCTTATAGCCCAAGGAGGGACACAGCCAGGGAATCAAGGTTACTAACCCTGGGGTACAGCCCCACCTCTTGAGGTTTCCCCACTTCCTGCTCACACCTTTGTAAACTGTTCCTTTATTAAAACCCTCCTGGGATTATCTTCATGTGAGTGTGCCATCTGTTTCCTGCTGGGATCCTGGCTGATACATGGGGGTTCCAAGTCAGACCAAAAATTAAACTATATGGCCTCTCTACATTGTACAATTAATTTCAGCAGTTTCATGAAATGTGAATCAGGTTCACTTTGTCATAGGCTCTATTTCATTACCGTACTAAACTTTATGTTGTCAGCCGCTATCAGATGTGGCCTGTGGCTCACAACATTCAACGCCATTGCTGCTATCCACAAATAGGGAAACTGAGGCCTTCCAACACTGTACCCAAGGTCACAGCCAAACACTAGAAGCCAGGAACCCCAGGATCCCATCCCAGGGTGTCTTCCCTGAGCAGAACACTCCGATCGGCCCTGGTGACCCTTCCCTGTCCCCCTCCCACCAGTGAGGCAGCAGGCCCTTCTCTCTCCAGTCCCCTTCCCTTCCCTTTCCCTGGTGGGAGAGGCCCTTGGGGAAAATGATGAGATTTTTATAGCATTCCGTGGTAAGCACTTAATAACTCTCCAGGCTATAGATCTGTGCCTCACATAGGCTGGGGATAATTCACAGTAAAATATGACTTTTCATTTATCACACTGACATGTAATAAATACTTCCCAGTGAAGCCTGGGCACAAAAGGGGGTGGGGTGAGCAACCATGAGATGAGGCTCTATGACTGAGTGTTGGGGGGGTTCAAGTCCATGGCAGGCAGACTCCAGGGCTGAGCAAACCCAAGTCTTGGGTGGACAGAACCCTGGAACCAGGGATGCTCATGATGTCACATGAAATTCCTTGGGATTATTGGCCAGTGTGCCACCACAGTTCCCCCACTAGACTTTGCACCATTTCTGGGAAATCATGAATCTTCCTCCTGGAGCCCGACTCCCCCAAAGCCAGTGGGGCCTGAATCCCAAGTCCGGGCAGATGTCCTCTTCCTCCATGCTCACATCTGGCTCTCTCTGACTTGTCTTAAAGAGCATCCTCCTTCGCCTTCCACTGACCCTCTACCTCCCCATTGACGATGCTCCATGATTTGATGAGAAAGGATGCTAGGGGACACACATATCACAGTTCAATAATTAGACATCTAGGTTGCTTTCCATTTTTTCACAATGAGATAATAATAGTAATAGCTCCCATTTATTCCACATCTACCAGGAGTCAGGAGCACTTGCTCATTTAATTCCCATAGCACCACCACCCCCTATGGCATTATTGGCACCCCCAGATCAAAGGGGAGGCACTCAAATTCAGAGGGTTAAGTAACTTGCCCAACACCACATGGTGATTGCATGGTGGCATCAGACCTTCATCCAGATATGACTGACCACAGTCCCATTGTCCTCGTCATTATATGTCTTAGGTTGGACTCCCTCAGAAGCAGATCCTGAGGCCAGGATTTGAATGTGAGATGTTTATTTAGGAGGCAACCTCAGGAAGTATCAGGAGGAGAACAGAACAATGAAATAGGTCAAGAATGAAGCCAATACAGAATGTATTATTAGTGGGCCTCACAGAAGACAACTGAGGGGCTCCGGGGACAGTATAGAACACACTTCAGGGAATCCTGCCCAGGGGGTGAGGGAGCTGGGGTCTATCTCCACCAACTCCTGTCAATAACCAGTGGACAGTATCTCACCCTGCTGAGATGGCTGAGTGGGTTCCAGTTGGCAGAGAAAGCCTTGGGCAAAGAGCCCAGGTTGCAAGCTATCAGATGGTGGCCCTGGGTCTGCATGGAAATGGTGAGCACAGAGGTGCCTGAGCAAAGAACCAACAGTGTCTACTTTCCTGCCCAGGCCCTCATCTGGACCCCTGTCATCGCTTGCTGGAGGAACACAACTCACCAGGTAGTCCCCCTGTCTTGGTCTTGCCCCAATTGACATATCCCCCAGGTCTAGACAATAAGCAATTCCACCTTAGTCCATACAGCAAAGGATGGTTGGAAAAGTATCCCCTCCACCAGGAACAACACCTTGCTGATGACTGGGGGACATCCCTGAGCTCACAAAGGAAGAGACCACTGGGCCTGGATTATCTTTGAATCCTTCCTCAGCACCTCAGAGTGGGTCTGATACAGAGTAGGTGCTCAGTGAATTGTGTTACATTTGAAAAAAATCTCCTCAGGTACCCATGGCAGTGAAGGGAGGGCTCGCTTCCTTAATAGCCCCTCCCCACCACTTCTACTGAAGAAATGACCATGCCCTCCTTGGTAATCTTCCTCTGTCTGGTACAGGATGCTACTCCAGCCCCTAATGCATGGCTGCCTCCCCAGGAGACTGAGTCTTAGCACTCAGAGTCAGGCTTACCACATGCTGGTCAAATGCATGTCTAAGGATTTGAATTAATGAACTGAGTAATGAGTATTGCTGTGCCCCCACCTTGAGAAATTCCTTAGACCAATGGCCACATGTGGCCAGGAATCCACTGGCCTGGTAGAAGGAGAGGCAGAGGTATCCATGATGCAGAGAGGCTGCATGGTGCACACACTCCACACCACTAGGGGCATTGTCCCCTCCTCTTACAGCTCTGACCTGGCCCATGTCCAACCACAGAAATGAGGAACCAAGACAAGGACCATCAGCTGGCTCTGACTGAACTGCATCCATGCAGAGAGCCAGGGCTCTGGGGATGCCATTCCAGTTCTTTCCCACCTGTAAAGTTAACTTTCCAGATGATGCTCTATGATTTGATGGGAAAGGGCCAGAGGGGAACCCATATACCTCAATCCTGGCTCCACTAGTTGCCACTCTGGCCCAGTACAAGTGTTAATTTTGATAAGCCTTGGTTTTTTCATCTGCAAAATGGACACAGTTGCTGAAAGAGAATGGAGAAACTCAGGCCAAGTCCATGGTGCAGTGACCAACACACAGCAAGCACTTGTCTCCCTCCTCACTTCCCATCTGACCTGGAAAGTCAACAGTGATTTCCTATCATCCTTCCCTGAAGACCCTGTACAAAGATGTTGTAGAATCCTTCTAAGAACCCACACAAAGAAATCTTAGAAATCCTGGGAGAAGTAGCTGAGCATTCTGCTTCTCTGAAAACTTCTGAAATGAGTGATCTCTACCCATTCACCAGCTGCTTCTCCCCTCCTCTTCCTGCCTGGCCCCCAGGTGAACCCATCACCAACAGTATTTAACTCCATGAATTCAAGCATTCTCTCAAGTCCTGAGTGATCTTCATAACCTCACTGTTTTTACAGGGCAGGGGGTATGTGAACTCATTTTTCAGATAAGAAAGTTGAAGCTCCAAGATGATAGCTCTCCAAAAGCCAGTCAGCAGGTTTCTAGAAGAATGGGGTCATGTGACCCCTGCCTCCCATCCTTGACCCAGGGACCACCCTCCCTCTAAAGAAGCTGGATAAGATAGAAGCATTTGTACCAAAAAGTAAACAGGGATTTCCCTTCAGCAGCTGAAGACATCTCCCAACCCCTGCTTCCTACTCCAGATTTGAAGCAAAGAGCAATAAACAATTTTTGGGATTTCTCACCTGTCGGAGTGGATTTCTTGCTTACAGAGGAAATACAGGTTTCTGAATAATTAAGTATGAGGCTCACCTCCCAGTGCCCAAGACTCCAGAAGGCACAGCAAAGCTGAGGCAGAAACTCTCCATCAGCAAGCAAACAAGAGAAAGTTGGAGAAGTTTGCTTCTCCATGTGAGAACCAGATAGACCTGGGTTCCACCTGAGGCCAAGAAGCCCAGGCCAGAAGGGCTGTGAGGGATAATCTGGGCCCCACACCTCATTTCCAAGCAAGAGAACTGAGGGCTAGTGAGGGAGACCTACCCAGGGTCACTCAGAGCCTGAAGCCCTGGGAAAATGGGAAAGGTTCTAGATTGTAGCCCAAATTTCAGGATTTGAATTCAGCTCTACTTCTTTCTAGCCATGTGACCTTGGGCCAGCCACTTTATCTCTGAGTCTTCATTTTTCTTTTCTGTCATGTGAGAACAAAAAACAAAGAACAAAACCCATGTTGATAAATGCCATTCTACAGATGGGGAAAGAAGGAGGTGAGGAAAGTGAAAACCCCTGGTGAATTATAAATAGACATGCAGAAGCCAGGCCTCCCACTCTGGCTCACAGCGCCATGCTCTCTTCTCTCTCCTGCACCCCCAATCCTGCCTGTGCTGCCTCCAGAAAAAGACCAAAGGATACATTCAAGAAGCAACAGGGAAATAAAGTCTAATTCAAACCAAAATGCCACCTTCAGAAGAACAACAGACTCAAGAGAGAGGCAGTGGGTACCGCAGCTTACTGGAAGAAGCAGAGTTGAAGGTCACAAACTTAAGGCCAGTCATATCTCAGAACTGTGAATACTCATCATCACGAGCATTTATTGACTGCTTACCATATGCCAGCAATACGCTGGGCTTCTTACTCTGTCACATATAGTACTCACAACAACTCTGTGAGACAGATGACAAGGTACTTTTGGCCTCTTCTTACAGAATGAGGAAACCCAGATTCAGAGAGATTAAGTACCTTGCCTGAGGTCAAACAGCTAGGAAGTGGTGGAGTAGGATTCAAACACAGTGGTCTGCCTCCAACCCTGCACTCTTAAGCCTTCTGCTTTCCTGCCTCCTTGGAGCATTACAGCAAGTCTCTGAACACCAGAGATTCCATGCAGCTCAAAGACAGCAAAGAAGCCTATGTGAGCATCCACCACTATAATTTATTGGAGATGGTAAAATAAAAAAACTCCTCTCACCCCTTACCCCACCTAGACACAGCAAAGAGAAAGAGAAAGAGAAAGAGAGAAAGAAGTTGAATAACCTTTCTGTGTTAGCTCCCAGGACCATAAATGGAGCTGCATAAATCACCCCAGGGCCAGGGAACTGGAAGAAGACAGAAGGAAGATGGGTCCCCCATTCATCACATCACATAATAAATGCCCCCTAGTGAAGCCCAGTGAGCTAGCACCCCTTTCAACATACACACACACACACACACACACACACACAGAGTCCTACCACCCCTGCCTTTGCTCTGGGAACAAAGCCTTCATTCCAGAGGTCCTTCCCTCCCCCAAAGGTCACTGAGAGTGTCCCCAGGAAGTGGTGGTTAGATATGAATTTCAGGAGCCAAGGCAGGACCCCTAACAGGCACTTGAGCCATAACTGCCCCCACCCCAGACTCAAACAGGACAACTGCCCGCAGCCTCTGTCCAACCCTCAAGCTCCTACAGGTTAGGTCTCACTCACCCTAGAGCTGCGGCTGCCTGGAAGAGCCCCTGCAGCCAGAGGATCCACCTCTAGCTAAGAAGAGGCAGGTAAAATGAACCTTCACGATATTCTCAACCAACAACCTCATCAACACACAGAGAAATGGAGGCCCAAAGAGTGGAAGGCCTGTCCCAGGTCACAGGGCTCGTTAGGATAAAGCTCTGATGAAAAGTTAATCTCCTGGCTCCTGGTCCAGCACTCCCTCACTAGCCATCCCATCAGTCTTCAGGCTGAACTATGTAACTGTCTCCTGAATCTGCCACTGCATATGTGAGCCCTGGAGCTGGAAGCCAAAGGGCTGCAGGGCCTGCCAACTACCAAGAGCTCCTCCACACTGGGGCCAAGGGGCAAGGGTAGAGAGAGGCAGCCACAACACAATCAACCCAGTACATCAGCACCAAACAGACCTGACTTCAAATTCCAGCTTGGCCATTATGTTAGTTATCTATAACCAACACAATGACCCCAAAATATAGAGGCTTAAAACAACATATATTTACTCTCTCACTATTTCTGCAGTGCAGGAATTTGGCCACAGCTTAGCTGGGTCCTTGGCAAGCCACAGTTTCTCACAAAGCTGCAACTTAGGTGTCAGCCCAGGGTCTGCAGTCTCAGCTGATGGTTTGCTTAGAAAAGAATCCATTTCCAAACTCAGCTACCTGGCTACTGGTAGGACTCCATTTCTTGCAGGCTATCACAATGAGGGCCTCTGCTCCCTGCTATATTACTTGGGCCTCCCCCACCCGGCAGCTCACTACCTCAAAGCATGCAAGCCAACAGGACAAGAAGAGCCTGACAGCAAGAAGAAAGTCATGTGCTTTGTAATCTAATCATGAAAATGACATCCTATCACCTTTGCCATATTCTCTTGGTTAGAATCAAATCACTTAGTCCAGCCCACACTGAAGGGGAGATGATTACACAAGGTGTTGAATACCAGGAAGAAGAGATCACTGGGGGCCATCCTCTAATTTGGCCTATTGCAGCCATTGCTAGCTGGGTGTTCTTGCTCACACTCCTTAACCTCACTGAATGTCAGTTTCCTCCTCTGTAACCATGGGGTTGGGGGTGGAGGGAGGGTAGTGTGCTCATTATCATGCACATAGAAGGTGCTCAACAAATACTGGTTATTAGTCTTCTAGGTACTATCAGGAGACTTGACTCCAGGAGAGGTTTTTTTTTTTGGCTAACGAGCAGTCAGGCACACCCAGGGAGACATGTGGACCTGGACACAACACAGGATGGAGGACCAGGAACATGAGTCTTCCCAGTCTGGAGGGAGAAAAGGAAATCATTTACTTAGCTGGAGTCCAGAGGCAGTGTAACAGGGAGAGTTTGGGGCATAGAGTAACAGAGGAACCTACAGATGTTGGCTTAGGAACCCTGACAACGAGGCACCACAGCTTCAGGAAGAAGGCTAGGGCCTCCTCTCTCAGAAGGGATTCGGAGTCCCAAGGAAGTGGTCTCCCCCAAGGAAGCTAAAGGGAATAAATTAATCCAACAGTGGCTGGCTGGCTGATCATGCAGGATGTCCCTAAGTTTGCGAGTCCAGGGAGCCTGCATGTACCACCAGCCAGTGCTTGGTGAAAAATGGCATCTGGGGAGGGGCAAGGACTTTCATGAAGAGCTCTGCTTTACCCTGTTAAAATAACTTTAAATAATTATGTTTCAAATTGGAGCCAGGTATTACAAGCTATACGCCGCAGAGAAGGAAAAGAACAGAAGCCTGGAGTACCCAAGGCAAAATGACTTTAGAAGATTGCAGATGAGCATTAGGGAGTCATAAAATTATTTATAAAATTGTGTGTGACTGTGCATTTTGTGGAGGGAGAGAAATCTGCCCACTCCCCCCCAAAACAGATTAGGAACACAGATCCAATCCAACTCTTCCATTTTATAGATGAAGAGTCTGAGGCCTGAGTGATAAGAGTCCCCCAGGCCATACATCTATCCAGCAGGGGAGCCAGAGAAGGACCCAGGCCAGCCCACTTCCCACTTGTCCTGGACAGATTCAAAGTACATCCTTTACCTGAAGAGGTTTAGGCACTGCGTCCTCCTAATAAAGCAGCAACAACTCTGAATCATGTTTAATTATTTTGCAGGATAATTGCTTTAATGGGCCACATGAAACTTAAAGGATTTTTAATAAAATCTCAGGAGCTCTGGGGACTCCAGGCCCCTCCCCATGCTCCTGATCCCATGAAGATATAACATTTGTCACTGTTTCATTAGGATCCGCAGTGCCCCATGTTATTTATGAGCATGCTATTTATTGAAAATTGTATTTTGAGGGGGAAGAAGGGGAGGGATGAAGTTTATCAAAGAGAAGCCTTGGCATGAAAATTAGTGACATTTCAAAGTCCCCAAATCCCTGCTCCTATAAAAACTGAGTTCAGCCCTCAGATGTCAAAGCCATGACTTCAAGTCCTGTTCCAGGTAGGGGCTGCGTGGGGGCTCCTTGACGCCTTCGTTGTCCTTAGGGGATAAAATTGTCCTCGATTTGACCTGTGTCTGTCTTTAAAAAAAAAAAAAACAAAATTGTTTTTATGTGAAATAATGTATGCACAAGTTTAAATACAGTATCTTGCTAAACTACTTCCTACACCCAGTTCTGTTCCCCCTAGGCAGCATCTTTTTAAAACATCTCTTCCTATATTTACCTCCATTTTTCCACATAATATGCTTCTGCTGATATTTCTTGATTCATCAATTTTAGACACAATCTATTGACTTACAACTGTAATAGATGAGGATTTATCTCCCTCACACTCCCTCCATCCCCTTCCTGCCATATCTCTCTTTTTAGTTCATCATTAGTTACCCCTGAGATCTTCCATCCTCTAGAGTAGCACTTGGCAAAAAGAGAACCTGTATTTCATAAACAGGATATTAATATTCTCATCCTTGCTTTCACCTCACTTCTCCCATTCCACCCCTAACTTCCGCCCATGCATACTTTTTATGTTGGTAAAGTTGCTAACATTTACATTTATCCTATAACCATATAGTTCTTTCAGATCAATACTAATAGTTGAAAATCACCAAAAAGCATTTACATATTTGTGCTTCATAAAGACCAGAATTGCAGAGCCAAGTGCTGTACTAGGATTATGGTTTTCTTCCAGGTACATGTAGGAATGTGTGTGTGTGTGTGTGTGCACGCACGCGCATACACGTGCACACTTAAAGTTTCCAGTTGTCTTTCGTTATTCTTTTGTACTGGTGGTCTTTATCATATTCCCAATTCTTTTTAAGAGTCTTTATACATCATATTCTACCCAGTTCCCATCTTCATCAGGGAACACCACGGCCACCATTCCCAGCAACTGGATCTCTTGATTCAATCTGGACTGGGTGCTCTCTAGGCCTGTGCACAGCTCTTATCCTGGAATTCATCGCTGTTCTTCTGGTTCTGTCTACAGCCTCTTGCCTTCCCAGTCTTCCCCCCTTTCATGGTTTACTCCTCCAATAATGTAACACAACCTCAAGTTGCTTCCTTAAAAAGGATTTATGGGACATAAATGTTCTGGGTTCTTGCAACTTGAATGGTGGGTTGCCTGAATATAGAAATCATAGGCTGACAATAATCTTTTTCAGAATTTTAAAGATATCTGATGTTGATGATGACAGTCCGGTGACCATCTGATTCTTGCTCTTTTGTAAGTGACCTGATTTCCCTCTTGGAGATCTTTAGAATATTCTTTTCTCTTGATGTTTTGACTCACAATAATGTGAAAATTGATATGGACTCTTTCCATTTATTGTGTTGAGCACTTGATGAACCCTTTCTTATTTTAAGTTGGAACTTACATGTAATTTTCTATCTGACATATGGCAAATCACACAAATATATCAAGATACAAACATTTCCAGTACCCAACACATTCCTCTGTGCCTCTTCCTGGTTAGTAGCTTTCCAAAAGTAGCCACTCTTCTCTCCTACCACCATAGGCCAATTTTGCCTTTTCTGAGTTTTATATAAATGGAATTTTACAGTATATACTCTTCTGTGTCTGGCTTCTTTTTCTTAACATTATGTCTCTAACATTCACCCATGTTGTTCCATGTAGAGAATGCTGATTCTTTTTTCAATGCTGTATAATACTCCATTGTGAGCACATACCCACAATTATTTTACAAATGGTGGTGGGCGTTTGGAACTGTCCCTAGTTCTAAGACACTTCTGTGACATTCTTGCATATGTCTTTTAGTGGAAATAAGTATTCATGTCCCTACAGTCTATATTCAGCAGTAGAATTGGTGAATCACAGGGTAGGCACATATTGAGCTTTTATAGATGCTGCCAAACAGCCTTCCACAGTGGTGTGCAAATTTACACTACCAGTGGCAATGCCTGAGAGTTCCACTTGCTCTACATTCTCACCATACTCTCCAACGTTTTATTTTTACCATTGTAGGGATGTAGTGATAGTATATCATGGTTTTAGTTAGCATTTTTCTGATGACTAACAATATTGAACACTTTTGCATATGTTTCTTGGTCATTTTTGTACTACTTTTAGTGACTTATTTTGTAAATATTTTGCTCACTCTTAAAAGCAATTCTTACTTTGTGAATTTGTAGGATTTCTATATACTCTAGATGTACCTTCTTTGTTGGGTGTATATATCACAACTACTTCAGGTCTTTGGCTTTTCACTTTCAATATTGTCTCTACTGAAGAGGAGGTTTTTTAAAATTATTTATTTATTTATTCATGAGAGACAGAGAGAGAGATTGGCAGAGACACAGGCAGAGGGAGAAGCAGGCTCCATGCAGGGAGCCTGACGTGGGACTCGATCCCGGGTCTCCAGAATCACGCCCTGGGCTGAAGGTGGTGCTAAACCGCTGAGCCACGTGGGCTGCTCTGAAGAGGAGTTCTTAATTTTGTTTTTTTCTTCAATTTTTCTTTTAAATTCTAGTTAATGTACAGTGCAATATTGGTTTCAGGAGTAAATTCAGTGGTTCATCACTTATACATGACACCCCGTGCTCATCACAAGTGCTCTAATACCTATCATCTATTTAGCCCATCCCCTGCCCACCTTCCTCCATCAACCCTCAGTTTGTTCTCTATCATTGAATCTCTTTATATTAATACTCCATGTATATGTACCACATCTTCTTTATCCATTCATCAATTGATGGACATTTGGGCTCTTCCTTAGTTTGGCTATTGTTGATAATGCTGCTATAAACATAGGGGTGCATGTACTCCTTTGAATCTCTATTTTTGTATCCTTTGGATAAGTACCTAGTAGTGCAATTGCTGGATCATAGGGTAGTTCTATTTTTAACTTTCTGAGTAACCTCCATGCTGTTTTCCACTTTGGCTGCACCAACTTGCATTCCCACCAACAGTGCAAGAGGGTTCCCCTTTCTCCAAATCCTCATCAACACCTGTTGTTGCTTCCTGTGTTGTTAATTTTAGCCATTCTGACAGGTGTGAGGTGATATCTCATTGTGGTCTTGATTTGTATTTCTTGATGATGAGTGACGTTGAGCATCTTTTCATGTGCCTGTTAGCCATCCAGATATCTTCTTTGGAAAAATGCTTATTCATGTTGTCTGCCTATTTCTTAACTGGATTATTTGTTTTTTTGGTGTTGAGTTTGATAAGTTCTTTATAAATTTTGAGTACTGACCCTTTATCAGATATGTCATTTGCAAAAATCTTCTCCCATTCCATAGGCTGTCTTTTAATTTTGTTGATTGTTCCTTTCACTACGCAAAAGCTTTTTATATTGATGAAGTCCCAGTAGTTCATTTTTGCTTCTGTTTCCCTTGCCTCCAGAGACGTGTCTAGTAAGAAGCTGCTGAGGTGAAAGAGGTTGCTGCCTGTGTTCTCCTCAAGGATTTTAATGGTTTCCTGTCTCACATTTAGGTCTTTCATTCATTTTTAATTTATTTTTGTGTATGATATAAGAAAGTGATCCAGTTTCATTCTTCTGCATGTCGCCATCCAGTTTTCCCAACACCGTTTGTTGAAGAGACTATCTTTTCTCCATTGGATATTCTTTCCTGCTTTGTCAAAGATGAGTTGACCATAGAGTTAAGAGTCCATTTCTGGATTTTCTATTCTGTTCCATTGATACATGTGTCTGGTTTGTGCCAATACTATACTGTCTTGATGACTACAGCTTTGAAATAGAGCTTGAAGTCAGGCATTGTGATGCCTCTAGTTTTGTTTTTCTTTGTCAGGGTTGCTTTGACTATCAGGGTCTTTTGTGGTTCCATATAAGGATTTTTGAGCTTTAATAAGGGCCTAAACTTAGTGGTATTTTCTTCTATAATTAGTGTTTTTTGTGCTTTAGTTACTAAATCTTTTCCCATCCCAAAGACATGTAGCTATTCTAGCTTTTTTCCCCCTAGATATGTAATTGTCTTACTTTTCACACTTAGGTCTCTGATCCATCCTAAATTCATTTTGTATATGATATGAGATCAGGATGAAGGTTCATTTCTTTTTCATATTAATAGCCACTGGGCCTCATATTAATAGGCCCTTTCAGGATGCCTGGGTGGCTCGGAAGTTCAGCTTCTGCCTTTGGCTCAGGTCATGATCCCTGGGTCCTGGGATTGAGTCCCCACATCAGGCTCTCTGCAGCGAGCCTGCTTCTCCCTCTGCCTAGGTCTCTGCCTCTCTGTGTGTCCCTCATGAATAAATAAATAAAAATTTTTTTTAAAAAAACAGGTCCTTTCCATTTGTAGATTCAGATCTGTCAGCTTTAAGAAGTTTTCTTGCATTGTTTATTGATTATCTTCACCCCTCCCTTTTCTCTGTTCTGGATCTCCTATTACTCGGATATTAGACCTTCTGGATTTTTCCTCTGGGTCTCTTTTTTCTCTCACTTTTCCTGCTTTTTCCTTTTTTATTTGCTTTCTCAGAAATCTCAACTTCACCTTCCAATCCTTGAATTGAATTTTATTTCAATGATATGTATTTTTTTTTATTTTATTTATGATAGTCACACACACAGAGAGAGAGAGGCAGAGACATAGGCAGAGGGAGAAGCAGGCTCCATGCACCGGGAGCCCAATGTGGGATTTGATCCCGGGTCTCCAGGATCGCGCCCTGGGCCAAAGGCAGGCGCCAAACCGCTGCGCCACCCAGGGATCCCGTATTTTTTTATTTCCAAGAATTCTATCTTGCTTTCCCATTGTCTTTATTCCACAACTCTCTCCTTCTTCTACTTGTTGATGGAGAGCTCTCCTTTTACATCACTTGAGGAGTCACTGTCACTCCTTGCAGAGCTTTCTGCACAGAAGCAAAGAGCTGGAACATCTGGTCTTGGTTTAAGTTCCAGAGAAGGACCCATAGTTTCAGAGGTTCCCATCTCTTTCCTTTCGCTACTCCTGCTTTCTATGTCTTCTTTCTTCTCATTCTCTTTCTCATAATCTAAGGTCAGATTCCTGAGGAAGTGAACTCTGAAACAGCAATTCACATGCAGGGAATCTATGGGAGTGCCCCCAGATCCACCCTGAGGAGAGGGTGAAAGAAGTAGAAATGGGCAGAGGGATCTGTAATGCAGGTACCATAAGGGCTTCAGCTGATCCCAAAGATAACTCTGGAGTTAGTATGGTTCTTCAGAATCATGCCACCTTAAGGAGAGGGGGAAGGAATTTTAACCCCCTCATCCCATTATCCAATTATTGAATGTAGCCTATGCTAGGGAAGGCTAAGCAGCTCTCTTCAGGTGAGGGAAACTTTTGAAGAAGACTCAGCTGAGAGCTATCAGCAGCTGGGGGAATGAGTGCTTCTTAACCTTGCATTGTAAAGGACCCATTCCTATACATACTCACTCCTGCTGGAAGTATGTATCACCTGGGTCGTGCAACAACTAGGGCAGATAGTCCCTTTCCTTTTATAACAGATCCAGCACTTCCCCTAGCCAGGCTATATATTAACTCCGTTTATTGGTCTGGTAGCCAGAGAAGTGAAAGTAGGTTCAGAGGGCAGTGCATATTGTCCAAGACAGGCCTCTGCATCAACTTCTGTAAGAGCAGAGCAGAGGAGATTCTTGGCCTTTAACAGGGAAGAGCAAGCCATTTCTGCAGGTCCAAAGAGACCAAAAGGATCTGAAGATTCATGATATTCAAATGCATTGACCCAGATGCACCAATCACAAACCTGAGAGTCCTACTTCTCCCCAGTCATGGTTATGACCCTGGAGTAGCAGACTAGGCTTATATTCAGCTTTTTCTGCTCTTCAATTCCAACGTCATTTTAAAGGTTTCCTCCTTGGACCACTCCTCACACTAAGTTTCTTAATGTAACTTAGGTACACTTTGAGAAAGAGATTCATGTTCAGAAAGTTAATTGAGAGTTTCCTTGTGATCAATACCCATGGGGCAGTGTCAATGCCCTCCCAGCCAAGGACTTTAAGGAACACCTCTGCAAGTGCACAAGTTGGGTTTATTGGAAGACCAGAAACCAAGGGAACCTTCAGGATATCTCAGTAAGAGTATGTTAAAAAGGACTTATTATAGGATTTGGGTTCATGGTAGGTGATTTAGGGGTGGTTCTAGGAAGTAAGTCTTTGCTCTGAATTGACTGCTATTAGCAAGTAAGGGTAATTCTATGACTAGGTATCTTAATAAATCTCATCTAGAAATAAAGAAGACCACAGTGAAGCTAAAGTTATAGTTAGTAAAGAAACAGCATCATTCATATTAGTCAGGATAAGAGGATGTTTGGTATTTTTGTGATTTGGACAGTGATCATGCTTTTGTCCCTGCTTAGACAAGATTACAGAGTGGTCTTGTTTTGTGCCTCATATCATCATGACCACAGAGTGATCTTGTCCAGTGTTCTGTGAGAGGGTCTCTGTTTGAGGGAAACACCCAGGCCTAGGAGTGAGTGCAGGGTCAGCTCCTGGATGTCAGAGGCCACTTTTCTCTTTGTCAGAAGTGAAGGAGGCAGGATTGGGTGGAGGGAGGAACTGAATTGTGATGTAGTCATAGCAAAGACCTCAGCAGATCCACAGGGAGTTATGAAGCTGATAAGGTCCTTTCAAAGTTGTCCCACTTTGAGGGAGGGACTGATCCCTTATATCTCCCCCTTCCCACAGTGAGCAGTCACTGGATGCATGCCATTCCTGGGAAGGGGTAAGACCTTGGGTGAGCCAGCCATTGTTTTGACTAAAGCAATCCCACAGAACAATTCACTGAGAGCCATCTGCTGGGGGAATTAATGAATGATTCAGGGAGTTATGGGGCATTTGGGCAGCACAGCACCCCACAGTATCCACTACATTCAATCTCTTTCTCTCTCTCTCTCTCTCTCTCTCTCACACACACACACACATACACACACATGCATGCACACACAGAGGCACATCTGCCCCATGTGAAACTAAGGCCTTGAAATCACCTCTCTGTACTATGTTATGGGGAAATATAGGAAACCAAGTGTGTCATTCCCCTCAGCCCCGTAACTCCCTCCCACCACACCCATCTAACATTTGGAACTGATGAATGGGATAGAGAGGAGAAAGACTGGAGGCAAAACAGAGTGAAAGATGAGACTCTGGCCTGGACCAGAACTGGGCAAGAGAATTAAAACCACTAAAACTAACACTTTTGCACCAAAACCTGTGCCACAAACCCCAGCTCAGCCCTGTCTTCCCCATCCTTCCTGGAAGGAAAATAATGTAAAATATCCTTCCATGTAGCTAATCTGCACTACAAAGAGAAGTTGGGAAGAGAGACTTAGGCTACAGGGAAGGATTCAAATTGAAAATTCTCAGGGGGCCCCATTAATAAAAACAATAATTCAGCTCCTTACTGAGCAATCTCAGAACAAAGAGAAGAAACTGCTGATGAGGAAGGGGGACAAGAAGAGGTGAGACAGAGATAGGCTGACAAACTGGGCTAGAACCACAAATGCCCCTTTGAATTTTTCCAGAGAAACATAAAGGTTTATGGTTTCACTAAACAGGGTAACGGGGCCCAAACCACACTTTCGTCTAGCTACTTCCCATGGTAGACTTTCCAGCTGGAGCCATAAAGGTCCCCTCCAAGGGGTGAGCTGAATAGAGTCCTGGATTCAGTGGGAGTCTCCCTACATCTCCCAAATTTGCCTATACAAAGAAGTACAGGATGGGCAGTCACCAATTATGTGTCAGAAACTATGCTAACTCATTTGTCCCTTATCTCCTATAATCTCCAACAGTCCAGTGATACTGTTCTGGGAACTAATTATATACCAGATGCTGTGTTTTATCTCAGTGACCCTCATAACAAAACTGAAACGTAGACCTACTAATGTTCCCATTTTTCTCTGGTAACAGCTTTGTTGAGATACAACTCATATACTATATGGTTCACCCATTGGAGTACACGAATCAATGGTTTCTAGTACATTCTCAGACGATGGCTGCATAATCATAGAATATTTTCATCACCCCCTGCCAAAAAACCCTTACCTTTTAGTTATCACTCCTCCATCAACCCCTGCTTCCCCCCAGCCCTAGACAATCACTTATCTGCTGTCTATCTCTATATATCTGTCTCTTCTGGGCATCTCATGTAAGTGAAAGCACACAGTATGTGGTCCTCTGTGGCTGGCTCCTTTCATTTAGCATCATGTTTTTAAGGTTCACCCATGTTGTATCATGTATCAGTACCTCATTCATTTTTGCAGCTGAAAAATATTCCATTGAGTGGACAGACTACAATTTGTTTTCTTATCAGTTGCTGGCCACTTGACTGTTATAAATAATGCTACTATTAACATTGGCGTATGAGTTTTTGTGTGGACATATGTTTCCATTTCTCTTATGTATGTACATAGGAGTGGAACTACAGAATCATACAGTAAGTCATGTTGAACTTTTTAAGGAACTGTTAGACTGTGTTCCAAAGTGACTGCAATGATTTACATTCTCCCAGGGTATGAGGGCTCCAATTTCTCCACATCCTCAACACTTGTTAGTATCTGTCTTTGTCTCTTTTTATAATCATTCTCCTGTTATAAAGTGATATCTCATTGTGGATTTAGTTGAAGTAACTCCAAAACTTCCTTTGAGAGCCTGAAGAAATCACCATGAGCCGGGACTGCGTCTCCCGCAGTCCTGCCTGAACTTATACAAGCCCTGAGAGAACGCTAACTCCTATCCCTGTCTGTGGGACTCAAGAATGGTCATGGTATCAGGCCCTAGCAATAAAATGGGGCTACCCTATCCCAAGTATTGATACCACTCAACAAGTCTGTTCCAAAAGACCACAAAACACAGAAGAAAAATTCTTCCGCCTGTAAAGTGTGTACACTATACAGTGTGGCTTGTGGCAGGTGGATGGATAAAAGGAACCTCCCAATCTAGGACTCATCAACTCACCAGAGACCAGGAGCTCACCTAATAATATTAAGAGAGTCTTACAAAGTCCTTTGTGTTCCACTTTAATATTTTCCATACTCACCTCATTTTTCCCTGTAAATATTCATTCCTTCAACAAATGTGTATCAAATACCCATTCAATGCAAAGCACTAAGCAGAGAAACTAGAAGATAAAGTGTTTTTCCTCTTTAGATCACCCTGAAAAGGGGAAGAAACTATAGTTTCTGGTCTACAGATGAGCAAATAGAGGCACCAGAACATTTCATAACTTCCCCCAAGTTGTAAAACCAGACAGCAGTGGTGACCTAATAAAGTCCAGACCCCTGAGCCGTATGTTCGGGCTCTGTCGACACCACGATGAACATCAGTCAGTGGGGTCAAACTCAAGATTATCTCTGCCTCCATTTCCCATCTAAGAATGGGATTTGCCCATTAAAGAAATATTACTCACACCCAAGAACACAAAAGTGGCCACAAGTGGGTCTCACAACCAGCATTCCTTTTTTTTTTTTTTTTTTTTACAACCAGCATTCCTTCTGCGCATTCTGCTAAAACAAAATGGTAGCTCCACAACTTCAGAAAGGAGTTACTGTCAGGTGCTGATTTGGCAACCTGACTTCCTCCTGGAAGACAGGGTCCAAACCCAACTTTTGATTATTATTATTTTACAACTAATTTCCCAGTCAAATCTTTTATTTGTGCAAAAGCCCATCCAGCCTTGAGCACATTCTTCTTGTCTTTGAATTTTATCTTTTTAATTAAAAAAAAAAAAAAACTACTCACATAAGGCGGCACAAATTAGGTCACCATCAAAGACATTCTTTCCCAAAGAGCAACTATAAAGATATTAACCCTAGCACTGCCACTGATGCGGGGGATGGATTTGTCCAGGTTGCTTTGTATCCTCAGGCTGTTTTTTCTCTCAAATAGTGGTTTGGGTTCCACTCTCCTGAAAGCTCCTTCTAGCTCTTAACATTCTTGGGTCCTCATCAGGGCCTGAGTCACATAAAAGCAACTCTAATACCTGGCATAGGATGGTAGCCAAGTTGCACAATGACCTTAAATGCAAACAAAGGGCACACTCCACCTGTACTTGAGGATGACAAGCTCATTTATTGAGTACCTGTTGTGTGTCAGAAACCTTGTCTTTAATCTTCCATCACTATTGTGAAGGAGCAGCCAGAGGAATTCCTTTTAAATATAACCCAGATCATATCATTTCTTTGCACAAAACCCTCCAAGGGCTTCCTTCTCACTTGGAGTCAAAGCTAAAATCCTGACAACTTATAAGATCCTGCATGATATTCCATCTCTCCATTCCCCTCTGCTTTCTTTCTCCCCTCTGCTCACATCACTCCAGCCACACTGGCCCCCTCACTGTTCCATGGATGTAACAAGAATGCACTCACCTCTCAGCCCTTGTTCTTGCTATTCCCTCTGCCTGGAGGTGCCTTCTTCTGAACACACAATTCTCAACCAGGAGATGATTTCGCACCCCCACCCCCACCCCCACCCCCACCCCACAAGGGACATTTGACACTAAGTGAAGACGTTTTGGGTTGTTATGACTGGAGAGAAGGTGCTACTGGCATCTAGTGGGTAGAAGCCAGGGATGCTTCTAAACATCCAACAGTGCACAGGAGAGTCTCCACAACAAAGAATCATCCTACCTGAAATCTCAATGGTGTTGAGTTTGAGAAATCTTGACTTAGATGATCTCATGGTGTATTCCTTCACTTCCTTCAGGCTTCTGCTCTGCCCCTCTTATATAAAATAGAGAACTGCCCGAGTCGGCAGTCCGTATCTCCTTACCATCTTAGATTTCTTGTTGGAACTTAGCACTCTCTGACTCTAGTCACTTCTCTTCCCAGCTAGAATGTAAGCTTCCTGAGGGAGGGAGCTTTGTCTGTCTTGTTTCCTATATACTTCCCAACACATGAAAGAACTCCTGAATGAATAAGTCAATTATCTCCATCTCACAATTGTGAAGACTGAGCCTCAGTTAAACTAAGTGGCTTACCCAAGGTCACGTGATGGATGATGTGGTGTGCTTCCCCGCTGCCTCCTCAGGGCTGAGGTGCTCACCTCCCTGGCAGCAGGGCTATTGACTATCAAGTTGTGCTTCAGGCACCGTCTTCAGCTAAAAGCTGCTTTGTCAAAGTATATGCCTTTCCCTAGGAAGCCTACATCCGATGACTGGTCAGTGGGGGTACAAAGTTCTGGCTCCCTTGCCTCAGTCTGGGACAACACCCAAGAGCCATTCTGGCACTAAGACGCCCTCACAGATTGGCTGAGGCTTCTATTGCAACTATACCATGATTCAACTTCTTGCTCTGCCCCTTCCTGCTTTTCTCACTCCGTTATAGGTATGCTTCCTGAGTACACACCGCCACAGGATTCCCACATACAAATTTTGGTTACAGAATCTATTTCTACAGAAACCTGACCTATGAGAGTCACACAGCTTAAAACTGACAGAACTTGAACTCTAACTCAGATCTAATCAACTTCAACATCCTTACTCTTTTGGCTCTTCTACACTGCCATGGCCTTGACTTTGATCAGCCACAGGTAGGCTACATGTGGTAAACATGACAAAATCCTTATCTTTGAGTCATCCCAGTGCTCAGGGAGAGACAGTTCCCCAACCAACTCACTAGAGGGAACCAAGTGCCAAGGTCAGAGTGCACTGGGCACTGGCAGAACTCATGGGCAGCTTCACCCAGACAGGCTGCCTTGGGCTCTAGACCACAAAAATGCCTCCTGCCAGGTCCCTTCCCTCAGGCTTACAGCACAGACCCTACAACCTCCAGAGTCCTGGCCTCTCAGATGCTCAACATATGTCAGGAAATGATAAAGGAAGTAAGGAGGGAAGGGAAGGAAAGGGAAGAGAAGAGGAGGGAAGAGAATGGAGGAGAAAAAGACCAAATAGCCAATTCATGATAGTAATGCCCTGTTTTAACTCCTAGGGCATCCAACATATCATTTAGGGATTTCCCCAGCACTCCCATCCTCCACGGCAGGTTACTTGCCTCCATCTTACAGCTAGAAACACTGAGGCTCAAGAAAACAAGAGAAAGATTTCCTGAGTACATTTAGAGGCAGTAGCAAGAGATTCAGATCTTGGGCATCCTAATTGCTTAGCTGTGCTGAGACCCTGGGTGTGAAATACTAATGGGCAGATTCTGCCCACACAGTGATCAGAGAGCAGGCGAACAGATGCTCACAGAAAAATCAGAGGCGCATCAGCAGAAGAGGGAGCCACTCAAGCTTCTTTGCCGCCACCCCCACCCCCACACCCATTGGTTTTAGGTAAAGGACTGCTGGGCCCTAGGAGCCATGCAGTTGCTAGGGGGCTTCAGCCCTGGTGCCCTCAGGCCGTGCCACTCTACATTTGTCTTCCCCACCCAACCCTGCCTTCAGAGCTAAAGAGTAGGGGCAAAGCACCAGCTCTGCTCCTACCTGCTACAGAGCCTTGGCCAAGGCCTTTTCCTTTTCTGGCCTCACTTTCCCTGCCTGTAAAATGTGAAAGCTGGACATGATTGTTTCCAAGGGATCTTTCTAGCCAGAAGACCTCCAGACTCTCAGGCCCACCAGGTAAGAGACATGTGAGCAGCCCCACATTGAACTTCCTACTCTCTCACCCAGCCTTCCTCACCAGGTTGGACACTGGCCCTCTCTGACCAATCAACTAATGAAGCTGAAGCCCCTCAAGGAGTCAGCCTCCCAGCCTAGTCTCCCTTGCTTTCCTCGAGCTCTCTGCATCTCAACTCCTGGCTGTGAGGCCAGAACTCAGACGTCTTACAGCTAGAGAGAAGAAGGGAGACCAACATTTGCTGAGTACCTCTTCTGTGCCAGGCACAGAACCACAGACTTTTATGTGCATTTCTAATTAGGACCCTTCTGGTGAGTAGTCTTATCCCCACCTGAGAAGTCTAAGGCTCAAAGAAGTCAAGTAACTTGCTCAACATTATACAACTCTTGGTGGGCAAGGCCAGAAGCCTGGCCTGGAATAGTAGATGCTTCCTGAGGGCACAACCTCACAAACCTCCCCCCACACAAATTTGGGTTATGGAGTCTATTTCTGACTCTACAGAATCATCAGGGGAGTCGCTTGCGGTGAGATCCTATCTCCTCTCTCCTTCCCCACCCCAAGTCAGAGAATAGTCCCTTCCATTTTAGAAGAAGGAAGATGTTTCAGGGCCCATATGAGAAGCAGCCAGAGATCATGAAAGAAACCCAGACTCAAGAGGCACCAGCCTTGAGACTGACTTCAGACTCTACCATTTGCTAACTAGGTAAACCTGCACAAGTTCTAACCAGCTTCCTTACCTGAAATGAAAGGAGATAAATACCTACCTCATGGAGTCATTACAAGAACTGAACCCAGCAATGGCTATGAAAATGACTGGCCAGAAAATGTGTTGGATAAATACACCATCCTTTCCTTTCCCCCCAGCCCAGCTTTTCTTCAGCTCAAGTCCTCACTCTCTTCACCCTTAAGTCCTGAGATAGGCACAGATATATTCACCTTAGCAAAATGTCTCTAGCATAAAAACATGCTCAAGAAAATGATTTTCTTTCTCCGCCCCTGCCCCATGGAGGAGACGCAACACAGACAGTGGTCACAGCAGCCAAGCGGACCACAGCAGGCTTTGCCTTCCTTCCCTCCAGCCTGGGAGCCTGCCATCTTCATGCATTCCATTCAAGCTGAAAGTTGGCACACAGGCACCACAAGCCAGATGTTTGAGTTTTGTTAAGAGCAGCTTAAATAAAGCCTTTAAAACAATAATTCTCAGCCATCAAAGGGACATTTCTCTTCTGGCTTCATCTTTCTGACACACAAGAGATTTTTTTTTTTTAAGAAGAAAAGGGGGAGAAAAACAACCCTTCTACAAAGCAGGAATATTTTTTAAAGTACATGGATTTTTCCATCATGCTCCAGCTTTTCTGTTATCACCAACAAAAAAGAAAAAGAACTTTGGGGAAGAGCCAATTTCCTCCAGCCCTTGACACACACCTGCAGCTCCAGAAGGTGTCTGGGGGAACTTAAACAGGTGGCGGCCATCTGACAAACTCCCTAAGGCAAAGTTTAAGCAGACATACACTTGGATGACATTGGCTAGTCGGGGAATCTGCCTCCTTCTCCTTCTTGACCCCTCTTACCCTCCCAATGGAGACTTTGCCAAAAATGTACTTGAGAGAGGGACAAAGCTTGCCCCTCCAACTCCCAGCATCATGGTACTTGGAACAGTGATCTGAGGATGGATGCTCCTAGCAATCTAGAAGCATGCCTTCCCAAGGAAGATGATATTGAAGGTAACATACACATAAGGCAAAGCCACTCAGAAGGTTGTCCTGGACACAGTTGCATGACATTTCCAAGAGCCAAATACAACACATCATTGTCTTGGTATAAGTACCTGCTATTATGAGTTGAAGACTAGATTCCTAAAGACTCTAATAGGCCTGATATACCTTTAAGAACAAACCCACCTACAGGGTACATGGGGGACTCAGTTGTTTGAGCATCCAACTCTTGATTTCAGTGCAGGTCATGATCTCATGGGTTGTGGAATCCAGCCCCACACTAGACTCCACACTCAGTGGGAGTCTGCTTGAACATTCTCTCCCTCAACTCTCCCCTCACTTTCTCTCTTTCTCTAAAATAAATAAATAAAATTTTAAAAAAGAAAAAAAAAGAACAGATCCACCTGGTAAGAGTGATAGAAGGAACTACACACTCAAAAGCAGAACAGGGCTTCCAATGACAGTCAAGTAGCTCCTATCAGGCTGTCTTCCCACATATAAATACAAATTCCATATAAAACACTTCAAAACTGGTAAAACAACAAGCAGGCAGAAATTCCAGAGGAATTGATACTTGGAAGAATGACAATGGTGTATTTTATGTTTTTAAAGCATTTTTCCTGAGAACAGTCCATAGTCGATGTCAAACAGGATAGCTAAATTTATAGGAAATCTGAAATCATAGTGGCTCAAAGAAACAGAGAAAATGTGGGTGAACACAGCAGCTTGAAAGTGATGGCAGAAACCACAGAAAGGAGAGATCCACAGAGATTAAGCCTCAACTTCTTTGTATAATCTCTGCCCAAATCTCTGGCTGATCCTTCAATATACATGCACAGGAGAGACAAAAACCCTAGCTAAAATTAAATGAACTGAACTGAGATTTCAGCTGTTGCCAACTCTATGGGAGACAGAGTTTGAAGTTTGAGTTCAGTCAAATTAAAAACAAAAAATTGAAAAAAAAAGTGACAGTCTTTTAGAGGAATATAATAGAATCTAGAATCTCTCTAATAGTTCATTAACAATGTCCAGGATACAATCCAAAATTACTAGACATATGAAGAAACAGGAAAATGTGACCACATTCAAAGAGAGATCAATGAAGACCAATGGTAAGATGACTTTGGGGCTTTATTGGATGCAAAAGTGGGCATGGAATAAGAAATCACTCTGTAGTAGAAGCTCCAACTTTGAGGTTGGATAGGCCTGGTTTGTGTCCCAGCTCCACCACTCCAAGCTATGTGACCTTGAACAGTTTCTTTATTTCTCTCAGCCTCAGTTTCCTCATTGGCCAAAACACCACCTTCCTTCCATAGTTATCATGGAATCAAATTAAATGAGAACATGAAAGTGCCTGCAACAGCCTTTGGAATGTAGTATGAGTTCAATAACTATGCATTGACTCTAAAATAATGACTCTCTAATAATCCCAGGTCAACAGTGCATCTCTACCGCTACCTCAAGAATCTAAATCCTTTACATGCCACCTCCTTTGGTTATTTTTTTTCCTCCTTCAGTTCTTAAAATGGGAACATTTTACATTAAATGATTGGAGTTCTGGGGAAATCTCTCTGATACATTCTAAGGCATAGCCCCACTGATCTAAGTCATTCAAATGCACACATCCAGCCACACCTTCAATAGCACCCTAGAAGAGATTAAGAGAAACCAGAAGAGCTCCCCACCTAGATATGATCTTGTTAAATGTCTGTCTGAACTAGGTCTTGCCTACTAGAAGACCTGGACCCTGGAAGCCCCACCCTCAACTAGGAACATGTTGATCAAGAACTGAGATACCAAGACAGTCAAAGGGTTAGATGTTCAGGCCAGAAGAGGACTGACAGTTGACTTGGTCTAATCTTTTCATTTCAGACATTGGAAATCTAAAGAAAAAAAGGAAGGTAAGAAGAGGTGACTGTGGTAGATTCCCATCAAAAATTAAGAGAATCCACCACCTTGATACAGCACCTTAGAGGATACCAAGCACATATTCATTCATAATTTTATTTCATACATACTATAGCTTTATGAGTTATGAAAGGGTCTGATGGAAGGGAATTTCCACTTTTCAGATGAGAAAATTGAGCCCTAACAGTGATGTGACTTCTTCCCTGTCATCCTGTCAAGTATTGTCTCCTGGAGGCTCATCCCTGTCTCTCCCTCCCTGATCCTCAGATATAGCCATTTCTATTAGATCACTTATCTACAAACACACTTCTTGGAGTTCATCCCAAGCCAAGGGAACTTGACAGAAGGTGGGACTATCCAGCAAGAACCATGCTGGGGAGGTGGCAAAAACCAGCTGCTACTAGTTAGCCATGGCAGCAAAGCCAGTCAAATTCCCACCCCACTTCTACTGAGATCCATACATTTCTGGGGCCATAACCTTGGGGATAGCCTTTAAGATATCTCTCTGGGTTCCTAGGGTTGAATTTATATGGAGTATACCACTACCCTCAGACTGAGGGTCCCCCAGGATACTAGAAAAGCTTCAATGAAGCTACTTGGACAAGTGGGGATTGTCTCACTGTATCAGGCCAGCCAACCCTCTCAATTCTGGCCTAGTACTCCCCAAGTCTGGAAAATATGCCCCCTCCCCTGACCTCCCTTCTCCTTGGTACCCAAGCAAAGACCAGGCTGCCGTGAGACCAAATTCAGATTTCGGGGCTGGTCACTCCCTCTGAAGCCTGAGGAGTCCCTGCCTCCTCACTGGACTCTACTTGCCCCATTTTGCCAGGAGACAGACACCCTTCCACAAAGCTAGTGGGGACAGGCCCAGCCCTATTCCCATCTCTGCCTCCCCTAGCTATACCCTCCAGCCCTTTAGGCCAGTCCTCCTGTCTTCCCCTACTCCCACCCTGCTGCTATTCTGAACTGCTCATAAATTGCCAAGTTTAACTCATTTTTCTTCATAAATCCAGAGCTTCTAGCCTCCTGTTTGATTTGTGTTCCTGAATTATCCATGAAATTTTCAGTGGCTCAACAAACAGCCAAGCAGAGGTCCCCCTTGGTCCCCAGAAGAAGCCACAAAGGCCAAGAAAAATGATGGTGGAAGTACCAAAGCAGTGTGGTGTGGTCCAGCCTCTGGGGAGGGGAGAAACCTCAGGGGCATGGTAGGAGACTTACAGAAAACAGTGAGGGGAAGCAAGTGGCCAGGTCTTGAGAAACTACTATGCCACCACCAAAGGAGGTAGAATCAGAGGGGGAAATGAACTTAGCAGAGGTCCCATAGCTTTTTCCTCAAATTATGATAAAGCTCTTGGCATTTCTTTGAATCCAGGATCATCAATCCACAGAGCATTAAGGCTGGAAGGAAACTTCAGATACACTTAATTTTTCTTTTAGAGTTTTATATCTATATCTGTGTGTGTGTGTGTGTGTGTGTGTGTGTGAAAGATACATAAAATTTCCCATTTTAGCCATGTTTGAGTATATAGGTAAGCACATTTGCATTGTTGTACAACCATCACCTGATTTTACACACTAAAAACCTAGAGGACAGAAAAACAGAAAGACAAGAGGACCAGAGCAGAACTACATAGCATGTCTCTAGCAGAGACCAAGACTCTATCCAGGGAAGTGTCACCTAGAGGCACACTCCTTTGGGGATGGGGGCTGAGTGTGTGCTCCATAAGAGAAAGGGTGCCTCCTACCATTCTCCACACACCACTGGGTCCCCCACCTCACAGACAGCCCCTTATCCAGAGCACCTGCTCATCCCCTTCCACCTGTAACTTGAGAAGCAACCCCCAGCTGCATCTGAGCCAGCAAGCACAGTGGGAGGTCTTGGCCCCCAGCAGGTTTATGGAAACCATCCATTCCCTGCTGAGAGCTTAAATATATCTACATAATCAGCTCCCCTTGACCCCACTGCTCCCATCATTTCTCACAGAACCTCACAGAGGCCCTGATTCTTCCTCCTTTTTTTTAATTGAAAACATCAATCCCCCTCGAGTCAGGGGGAGGGGATGGTGCTCTGTTTAGACCCAGGAGTCTGGTGTGACACAGGCTAGATTAGACTCTGTGAGGAAACAGTGATAAAATACATCTCCCAAATGCGCGCGCACACACACGCACACACGCACACACACTGGTGTGAACATTTAATTACCATGGGAAATCACTTCCTGACACTAAATGCTACCCAACTCTTTCTCTGCTCCAGCCAGATGGCTTTTGCTGGAATATTTGTCCCCACAATAAGCCCTCAGCCTCTATCTGAATAATTCATACCCAGGTAGTAGGACCGGGTCTTGTAGGAAGGTTTGGGATTTAGAGGAGCCAGAGAAAGCCCCCAGGACCACCAGAGGTGGGAGCTGAGGCCAGTCCATCAGAGGAAGGAGGGGAGAGTGTCTCTCAGAGAAGATGACATTGAGGCTGACAGCTGAAAGTTTAAAGAGACCCAATCAAGGGAACAGGAGAGAGGAGAGCATTTCCAACAACAGAACGACATGTGCAAAGACTCCAGGCCTAGACCACAGGACTCAAGCCACCTGCTCCCCCATTGCCCCAGCTCATCTCTCCTTGGGAGGGTTTCTGTCTGCCCTGCTCACCACTACTTCCTGTCCATGAATAGAGGACAGTGCTTCACCTGGTAAGGTGACAAGCAACAAGGAGTTCTGCCACAATCACCCTCTGAGCTAGATAAGGAAAATATTATTTTAGATATGTGGAAAGTGTGCCTTAGAGACATAGAGTGACACATAGTGTGGGACAAGCCAGACAACCCCCGCCCCTTCGAGAGAATGTATCATTTGCTCACTCCCAGAGGCTCCCAGAGAGGCTGAGTGGGATGACTGAGGCCACCAGCAATAGGTACCACCTCCTGTCGGAGGACCCTTCATTCCCATTGTCCACTAAGCTCTTGGAAGGGAAGTCTGGGTAGCTGAGAGTCGCTGTCCAGCAGAACAGCCATGCAAGAAAGGTACAGGCTCCAGAATCAGACTGCCTGGCTCCTTCCCTTACTGACTGTACTACTGAGGCAGCTCCCTTCATCCCTCTCAGTGGTACTTCCCTCATATGTAAAATGAGGTCAATAATTTTCCCTACTTGATAAGATTGTGCTGTATATACTTAGCATGGTGCCCAGCAGATAGTAAGCACTCAAAAGAATTACAACAAAGCCATAAATAAGATTAGTATTATTTGGGTTCAGGCACAAGATTGGGTTTTTTTTTTAATTTGTCTTAAAAACATACCCTCCATACCCCTACATTCACAGTTTTCACACAAACTAAACACTGCCTTCATCCTACATCCCTTCCTACCAACCCCCTGTGAATGGCCCAAACCTCTGACCAGTGCCTCTGTGAGAAGAAAACCCCAGGTTGCTGTGATGGCCCATGAAGAGGACATGGGGAATGGCTTAGCACACCAGAAGGGCTGCACAATGGTTTCTGTCAACTAACACGTTCTAAAAGAACCAACCTCAGTATCTGATGCTCCTGGACCCTACTGGTGCCTCCACTTCTACTTCTCAGTTGTAAGCAAGCAAACCAGCCATAGAGCTGTGCCCTAAGTCATGAAGAGACTTTCACATTGTAATCAAATAAAACATACAACAAGGCTAATCAGCCACATGTGGCTGCTATGTGTTATGATTATTCTGATTCTTGGAGATAAACTCTCGATGATAAGCAATGGCTCAGATAGGAGGCATCTGTGTTTTTCTCCTTTGTCAGCTCTGAATCTTTAAATGGTGGTGATGTGAGACTGAATCCATATCACAAACACATATACTGAAATTCATTCTCGGGAAATTCCAAAGAGCTGGATCCATCAGCCAGGGCTCCCTGTTACCTCCACGCCCACTCAAGCATACAGGCAGAAGCTCCCTGGGTCTGCAACTGCCCTTTCCATTCCTCCCTTCTTAAGGGTGTCTAGAAAGTCGGCTTATCCATTGGTCTCCGGGAAAGCGGGAGAAGGAGGCCAGATTCTAAATTAGAATGCCTTGGATTCAAATCTTGGCTCTGCCACTCACAAGCTGTGACTGGAATGGGTCACCTATCTTCTCAAAATTTTAGTTTCCCCATCTCTACCTGGGGTCATTGTAAGGATAAACAAACTAACAGAGCAGCACATTGTGCAGACTCTAGCATCAGATTGTTTGGCTATGAAATCCCAGCATGGTTCCCCATAGGCTGTGTGGCCTTTGGCAAGTCATTTGACCTCTCTGAGCTTCAGTTTCCTCATCTGCAAAATCAGAGTAGAAACGGCACCTATCTCATAGGGTTGTTGTAGGGCTCAATAGAGACATTGCATACACAGTGCTAAGAAGAATGCCTGAAACTCAGAGCATCTCCTGTAGTGCTTGCTAGCACTGTTGCTTGTCTAGTGCTTGGCACACCTTAAGCCCTCCTCTCAAATGTGCAGGCTCCCTGCTCCCACTGGAAGGGACAGCCTGAGGGCCCTGGGCAACAGTAACCCTGGAGCCCACAAGCCACAACTACATGCCCAGGGGAGATGGTAACACTGACCCTGAGCTTCCTTGGGGGTCAGATAGGGCAGAGAAATCTGACCAGGAAAAAACTAGGGAAGAATCAGGCAGGTGTGACAGCCAGGGTTCAGGTAGGGCTGGCTCCGGAACTCAGGGCTTTGACTTGACAGAGATGATGGGCCCAAAAAAATGTGGGCCTTTGCCCTTAGCAACTCTGAGACATATGCCCAGAAGCCCTGACTTTGAAATGTGCTCCACTCAACTGTGAATGAATAATTAACAGTCTTTAATCTTACATTGCTAAGAAGGAAAGGAGAAGACCATGAGAGCACCAGGCACCAGAAGATGAGAAAGGAAATATTATGACCCTGTCCCAGGCTCTCCAGCCCATCAGGTCTCCCTCAGAGACAAGCTCCCAGAATCTGGACACTGGCAGACCTGTGGATCCTTCCTCACAGGGGCCCCACAACTTCGATGTCAAAAGCTACATGAACACGTTGAGAACATGTTAGTGTATCAGTATGATGAGCAGGGAAGAGAAAGGAAAAAATAATAAATGTGTGAGTCATGACGGTGTAACACCTGTGCCAGCATTGCCAAATGGCTTCCATTTTCCCCACTTAGATCTCATCTCCCCTGTTGACAAACTACTTTTTTCCTTCATTCAGAAAACATTAAGATGGCCCCTTCACCAGCCTTTGGGCATGAATGGAACTAACAACACCCAAATATTGCTAGCTCTAAGCACCTACCTGCCAACTCAGGGATTTTAATCCTTTGCCAACTCCTTCCCACATCTGCGAGCCCCAAGGGGTATCTCACTCACCAATAGGTCTGGGTTTCCACGCTCTTGATTGCTCTGCAAATTAGCTACAAAACCCTTCACTAAATGAGGTGTTTTTTTTTTTTTAATCTTATCATTAATTTAACCAAGTATTTTTAAGCACTGACTTTGTAGCAGGCACTATGCTAAGAACTCAGCATCTTCCTGCAGGAGAACATTTCCACAGTCTGTGTTATGTTCAGGTGCTGGCAGGAAGGGCCCCCTGCCCTGCCCCGCTCAGTGTTGTTTGGGCCCCAATGGGTTAGAAAGTAAATTAAATGACTCAGTTGACATAGTTTTATTCTCTCTGGGGACACTCAGGCTACCACTGTCATGGAGTTAAAAGGGATTTGACGACCAGCCATGCACCTGTTCCCAGAACCACCCCTACTCCAACCCTCAGGCATGTACAACAGCCAGACCTCAAGACTGGACCTCTTCATCCTCCTGTGATGAATTCTCTTTCAGGGACCCCAGCATCCTGGCTTTCACTGCCCCTTCCACTGGTCTAGCAGACACAACTCTAAATACATAACCCAAATTGTGGACAGAGTTAAGGGTTTGGATGCCTCTCCCCTACCAGAAGTCTTGCTCTCCCATGAATCAGCAAATGCAGTGATACTTAGGGTAAGAAGGGTCATGATCTCACTTGCCAATGAGATCAGAAGCTGGCCCACCCCGAAGTCTGCTGTTCCCTCTTTGGTACTGACTCTCAGCTCCTCTCCCAGCATGGCTCCTTGTGTGAGAAAAAGCCACTGAAGCTCTAGGAGGGATGAAAGGCCCACTTCTCCGACATCAGCTCTCCCTCAGAGCCAGGCCTGCTCCTCTCTAAGCCTAGCCACATGGAAGCCCAGTGTGGAGGAGGCTGAGATGCAAGTGTTCCTGGCCTGGGAGCTTTAACCCAGCCCTCCCAGCTGGCACCCAAGGTGAGAAGGCAATACACTGAGAGAACTCTGAAGGGGTGGGAGGGGATTACAGTGAGCCCTGGAGGGGATTACACACCAGCCCTGGACACACACACCCCAGATGTGTGTGTCCTAGATGTGCCTAGATGACGCATCGGGGCCTTTGTATGACCTAGGGCTTCCAATTTTGACCTGGACCAGGGTTCTAATTAATGGTTTCTATCCCACCTCCTTCTTAAGGGTAAGTTCCATTCCATTCTGAGACCTGTGACCCCATCCTTGGGCTGCAGAGCTTGCCTCAGTAGCTAACTAAGAGTAATAATAAAATCAGTAATAATGGCTAATATTTGTTAAGCCCTATAGCCAGACACTACACATATAATTCATTTCATCTTTATACCACCTATGAAGTAAATACTATTATTAACCCCATTTTGCAGATTTGAAAGCTGGGGAATATACCTGATGGCCTTAACAGACCTCTGCAAGGCTGACTCCTCACCTAATACTTCCCCTAGATATCATTCGGCCAGCTTGTGGCAAAACTGAACACTGGACCCTTGCAGGTCTGTGCTAGATGCCTCATCTACATCTTATTTCATCCCTAACATGGCTCCAAACAATCTGCATTATTGCCCCATTTGTAAATTCCAATAGTGAGGCTCAGGAGTGTATAGGACATGCCCAGGTTTACCCAGCTGGTAACTGGCAAAGCTAGGAAATATACAGCAACCTGTCCTCATGCTTCCTACCACCCAGCATCCCCTCTCCACAAACATACAGCATTCAATTTGGTAGGCAGGTGTCCCACCCCTACCTCCTCTCCCTTCCCCTGGCTCTGGCCGCGGCCAGGTGTGACAAGAGGAAAAATTAGGCAGACAAATGCTGCAGGCATGAGGGTTTGGAGACATTCTCTGAACTGCTGCACCCGTCTCCCCTCCACTCGGTTCCTTCCCCAGGGAATCTTGGTGAAGAGAGACGCACAGAGATGGAGGCCTCTTGTAAAACTAATTAAAAGGTCCTCCAAGCTTGACAAGCGAGTCCTTCACTCCCCTGAAAACAGACTCCTGGGCTCAGGTTGGCAGATACCCCTCTGCCATACGTGGTGAGGGTCTCCTCAGCATCTTGCCCACCTTCACCCCCAGGGCCATAGTCCCAACCAGAGGTGAGGGGCTGGGTATACCAGCTGCTCAACCCTCACCCTTCACCCTAGCACAGGAGGAAAGAGAGCAGATACTGGTCTCACTTTCCTCCTCTACCCTCACCCTCCTGTTTCTGTTTTGGTTTTTTTGTTTTTTGTTTTTGTTTTGTTTTGTTTAAATAAATTCCCTTTCGCCAGAAAGAAGAGCCCTCTAGAGCTCCCAGATCCTGTCACCAATCTCTTCAAACCTGGCTTCCCACTGCCCCTTCAAAGAAAAAAGGACTTCCCTGAACAGCCTCCTCAATTTTGCATCCCCCAGCCTGGGATGTGTCCTTTCACTGTAGCTGGAGCCTTTCTGAGTGCTCTTGATAAAGTGGGGGAGCTGCCTAGACTCTTGTCCCCAGGCCTTTGTAAATACTATTTCATCTTCAGGAAAACCCTCCACTCACACTGCCCCAAAATCCTCGTTCAATGCACAGAGTAAATGTGGATGGCTTCACCACTCTGTGAAGCCACCCACAAATCACACCCAGGATTCATCATTCCCCACTAGGTGCCCACGATGCCACTCCTGCTTTTACCATCCCCATCCCCAGTGATAGAACTGTAGAGCCAAGAGAGTGGGCTCCTTGACAGCAGGGTCTTAGCAAGGTACACACAGTGCCAGCACACAGCAGGTGCTCAGTAAAGGTTGGGTGGTGATGTGGTTTTCCCATTGCCTGGGATGGGAGCCCTCAGAAGGGTGGACCTCAAGCCATTGTAGATCTGGCCCTATGAGAGGGCCCAGGGCAGAATGCCCCTGAAGTCGGGCCCTGCTTACGGACTCACAGCATACCGCATGCGTAGACTATGAGTAAAGCTAGCATTTAATTGGACACTTACAAGGGTGCTGGTTGCTGCAGTAAGCACTTTATACCCATTATCCTATTTACTCCTCACAATAACTATGTCACATTGGATACCATTAGCCCCATTTTCAGATGGGGCAATGGAAGATCAGAGGGTTAATTAAGGTGCCCAGAGTGACACTGCTACTTAGTGGCAAAGCCAGTACTCAAAATAGACCTGTCTGACTCTGGAGTGCAGGCTGTTATCCACACCAGCCCTCAGGGCATTCATATCCCACCTCACCACACAGTGCCCCCCCCCCGCCACCCTCATTTGGGTTTTAGGCTCCCTGAGTCCCTCACACAAGGAACCAGAGACTTGGCCGAAACAGACAGTGCCACCCCGGCACCACTCCCACCTCCCATCCGCCCCAAACCCCCACCCCCTAGTCCCTTGTGCAGGGACTCAGACTACCAAGGGACACCATCAAAGGTAAAACATCCTGGTCAATTACAAAGTCAATTCTCCGGCTCCAGGAGATAAGCCTCACCTGTCAGATGAAAGCCTTACCCCGGGCACCGGCCACCTGCAAATCATAATTAAAGGGAAGCCCAGGATCTCAGAGGCAGTTGAAACCCCACAGGCACACCTCAGCCTGCCCTCCCCTCACTGTAGCCACTCAAGCCTCTAGTCCCTTTCCTGAACCAAGAGCCTTGAACCTGCGTCCCATGTATGCTTTTTTTTTTTTATCTTTATTATTTTTTAATTTGTTTTGATGAGGGGGAAAAGATACTAACATATAAGATTAAATCAAAGCTAACAAATAACTTTACTTGCAGTTAATTGGCTACTAAGCAAACTGTCCAACAGGGATGGGCAACCATGAGGGAGAAGAGACACCCTCACGGTCCCAGAGCTCAGGGACTAGAGGACTCACTAGAGGCCCCAGGTTGGAGGGCAGCTAGAGGCTACTTGGGGCCAAGCACACACTGAAAAGAATTTAAAACTCATTTTTAAAAGAAGGGGATGGTCGATCTTGAGCAAATAAATCCCTTTATCTTCTGAGCCTCCACGTGTTCACCTGTAAAATGGGTGCAACTCCTAACAGACCTGTCTCCGATGCTGCTGTGGGGAATTCAAACAGCTCACTCAGGGGAAGCTTTACAGGGAGCCCAGGGTCATGCATATATATGGGACTGTGACAATAGTAACAATGGTTCACACCCTTACAGAGTCCTCACATGAAGCAGGCACTGTCCTAAGTGCTTTACATTCAAACTCGTTTTAGGGTCACCTGAGTGGTACAGTCAGTTGAGCATCGGACTCTTGGTTTCACCTCAGATCATGATCCCAAGGTCATGAGGTTGAGCCCTGCATTGAGTTCCACACTCCACACAGTCTTCCTGATATTCTCTTGCCCCTCCCCAACCCCCGCTTGCTCACGCACTCTCTCTCTCAAACAAAAAAATCTTTTTAAAAAGCTAATTTTAGGGATCCCTGGGTGGCGCAGTGGTTTAGTGCCTGCCTTTGGCCCAGGGCGCGATCCTGGAGACCCGGGATGCATGGAGCCTGCTTCTCCCTCTGCCTGTGTCTCTGCCTCTCTCTCTCTCTCTCTGTGACTATCATAAATAAATAAAAATTTAAAAAAAAATAAATAAAATAAAAAATAAATAAATAAAAAGCTAATTTTAGTCTCAGTATAAATTGTACTAAGAATTATTATTACCCATTTTACAGATGAGAAAATTGAGGCACTAAGAGGTTAAAGAAGTTGCCTGAGGACACCTCGCTAGTGTGAAACAGGACAATCTGGCTCTAAATTCTGTTCTAATCACTAGGCCATGCTGCCTCTCCAGAACTGAGGTTTTCAGGGGAGAAAGATCAGGGAGTCAGCTTCTCTAGACAAGATAGCCAGGGGAGATGGCACCTACCATGTGCCAAGCACTTTCCTCACTTCTCACCTAATTCAATAGCCCTGGAGAAAAGGCATCCTCATCCTCTAGCCCACCCCCATCCCCACCACCCACCACCACCACCCCACCCTGCACCCCAGGTAACTGAGGGCCAGAAAGCCCAAGGTCTCCTGGCTGATAGGGATTTGAGCTGCATCTTCTCATTGCCCTTTGCCTTTGACTTCCATTCTTCCCCAACCTTGCTTTCTGGAGCCCAAGTCCCCTCCCATCCCCCACGAATTTCTGGGTTCCAGGGGCTAGGCTCCCTGGGGGATGGGCAGTTAGGTGACTAGAGGTTGGACATGGGCCACACCCTGCCTCACACCCCCTGCCACAGGGTCCATCTCTCCCTGCACAGGTAGCCACCTGCTGGGCTCCGTCCCTGTTGCCACATCTGAACCACTCATCCTACCCACGGCATCCAGAAGACCCCTGCCGAGGGGGGCCTGGCATGGCCACAGCTTGGCACTAGAGAACTTTGGACTAGGGGTGAGAACTGTCCCCCTGGACCAGGCTGAGGTGTCCTCAGAATCCCAAGATGCTCCCACCCACATGCCCAGCTGTGCCCTTGGTTATCCTGAGGGTGCCATCTTCCTTCCTCTCCCCTCTCACAGACCCAGGAGAAGGGAGGAGGGGGTCCAGCTCTTCTGCCTCTAGCTCCAGGAGCCCCAACCTAACCCTTAGAGCAACTGGGCTCTCCAGGGCTCAACAGAGGGTGCGTGGGGTAAGGCTGCCCCCCACAGGCAGTTAGGGGAGGAGGTTGCTTTGTTCAGAAAACCTGAAATCTCTGTAAACTGGGGGTGGGGTGTCAGAGTCTCTTTGCTAGATTGTGGCTGGGACCCTGAGCCTCACCTCCAAACTCTGAAGCTGAGGAAAACCCATTTAAAAGGATATTAGGGGGTACCTGAGTGGCTCAGTGGTTGAGCATCTGCCTTTGGCTCAGGTCATGATCCTGGGATCCTGGGATTGAGTCCTACATTGGGCTCCCCGCTGGCACCCTGCTTCTCCATCTGTTTACGTCTCTGCCTTTCTCTCTGTGTCTCTCATGAATAAATAAATAAAATTCTTAAAAATAAATAAATAAAAATAAAAGGATATTAGGAGGCGGCTCAGATAGAGAGTGTGGGTGATGGGATTCCAAGTCCAGCACAAGGATGTAGGATTAGGGAAGGAGGTGGGGAGATAATCCCTGAATCAGGAATCTAACCCTCTCTAAAGCAGAGTCAGAGGACATGTACTCCCCCAGCCCACCCCTTTCACTGTCCCTACTGCTGGCTCTGGGCCTTAAAAATGTACCCTCCCACAGCTCCTAAATGTCTAGAAGTGCTTCCTAGGATCCAGTTGGAATCCCTCCTGCTGCAACTGAAGCCCAGGCCCAAATTCTCTGGTCCTGGTCAGTCCAGGGTTGGAGAAATACATGAGTGGGCATAGCATTGCACTCTTAGGGCTGTCTAGAGTAGAGAAGCAGGCAGAACAAGTATTGGTAGGGAACCAGTGGGGTTGGGGAGCCCCAGGGGAAATCTTCAGGACAAAGGCAGCAAAGCCAAGAACAGTGTTTCCTTAATACAGATGTCTCCGCTTCCTACGTCCCAAAGTCCCATTTCCATAAAGACATCCTCACTGCTCTTTCGCCTAATTGTAACACATCTGTAGGAAGGAGCGCATGCCTACACCAACAGGAACACCACTAATCAGCATAAGCAAGGGCTAGCCTGTGCCCACCACTGTGGCCAGGCCAGGGCTTTGACACAGCAGCAGTTTCTTGGGTTTGAATGCCAGCTCTACCACTTCCCTTCTGAACCAGTCTCTTCACCTGTTAGGAAGAATAATAATTCTTGCCTCATTTGGTATTTGAAAGAATTTAAGTAGAGTATTGCTTCGGAAGGTCTTAACACAGAGCCAGGTATATACTCAGTGCCCCCATACTCTTTTAAAAACAAGTCCTTCTAGGGATGGCTTCGACGGATCCCAGATCATCTCAGCCAACTTATGCAGCCATCTTGGGCAACTTAACCTCTCTGCCTCAGTCCCCTCATCTGTAAAGCAGGAAGAGCAATACCCACCACAGGGCTGCAATTTCACTTAAATAAGGCACCATGTGTAAAAAGTTCCTGGCACATAGTATGTCTGTGCTGAGTCAGAATCTTTGGTAACCAGATGCCATCAACCAACTGTGGGACAGAGCAAGGAACTCTGACATTTTGAAGGGAATTCTGAAGGCAGCTGAGGAGTTCCTGATGGCGCCTCCAGTGCTGAGTTTCCTCCCTCTCAGCAGTCATACCTGTAGTGTTTTAAGGCCCAGGATTTCTGGGTCAGAATCCCTCAATTGGAGAAGAGGCAAAAAGATGTGCCTGTGGATGGGTGATGATCACCACTGGTTCACCTCGTGTCATGTGGACAAGTCAGCTCCTTGTCTTCATCACGGGGCTCTCACACAGTGCTGAGCTTGCCCCAAGCTTCCGCTCTGGGACCACTTGTATCAGAAACCACTTGTTCCTCTGCCTGAGCCCAAGAACCTCCAGAAGGACAGAGAGTGGGCTTCTGCCCAGCTCCATTCAGGGCTCTGTTCTGGGGATCCCCCAGAGCTGGCCTGCCCTTGGCTAAGACAGTCCTTCCAAACCCCTATATTTACAAAAGTCAGGCCTTGGCTGGAGACCCAGACCCCTCCTAGGAGGGGAGCCATGGGGCCATTCACAGGAGAGGTCCAGAGATGACAAGAGTCAAAGAGTGAGTCATCAGTGACAAACTTGAGAGCAGACCTCAGGCCTCCTTAGTCCTGGGCTGGAGTGCTTCCCCTGTACCCACCTTTCTCCTGAGGCTGGGAATGGTTTCCCTGAACTAGGGAACCCTGTCTCTACAGAGCGTTACTCAGTGCTAACGTGCATAGGCAAATCTGAGTTCAAAGTCTGACTCTCCCATTTCCCTGTCAGGTACCTCAGAAAAACCCACTTTAGCTCTCTGAGCCTCTGCAGGTTTTTTTTTTTTTAAGCTGTTAAATGGTGGCATAATTGCTTATTTCACCAGTGGATGTGAAGATTCAGAGAGATAGTGGAAATGAGTTAGGTAAAAGGATGTAGCAAGTGCCTGGCACATGATGAGCATGCAATATGGAGAAGCAGTTGCCACGACCACCCCTCTATGAACTGTTTTATATTCTCTCTCTCTCTCTCTCTCTCTCTCACACACACACACACAGTGTATGCACATGTGCATACACACACTCCCCACACAAACATGCCCACTCAAACAAACATACACAACACAAACTGCAAATATTAAAAAGGAAGAAAAATTAAAACCTCAAGCCAACAACCTGGGACTTTGTCTCATCCTTGTACAAATTTGCTTTTGATGGCACTGGATGGGGGAGACAGGAAAGAGAGAGAATAGGAAACAGAAGGACCAGATGTGAAAAGGGGTAGGAATTCACCTAGGAGCTAATAAGAAACCTGGGTTTTCCGCATCAATCCTGCTCACCTCTCCCAACCGGCCCCTGCTGGTCACCTAGCAACACACATCTATCCCAAACCCTTCCTAAATCGCTGAGAGTCTTCTCAACAGTGCCTCCCATAAGTCCCCATCACCCTCCCTCCAGGCAGGAGCTGCCCTCGCCTGGAAATCCACACCTCACGCGTCCTCTGCACCCACTTCTCAGGATTAGGACAATGTAGGAAGCATTGCTAGGACCTCGATGACAAAGTTGTTCCATGGGGCAGCCAGCCTGGGCTGGGCAGGATCAGGGCCTAGGAAGAAGCCCACAGTCCCGTCCAGGGCCTAAGCAGAGCCCACCCTTCTGAGACACCCCAGCAGGATCTAGAGCCATCTGAGAACACTTTTCAGAAGACAAAGGTGTGAAAAACCCAGAGCTGTTTAATGCAGGGACCAATGTTTAGGGAAAGCCAGAGTGGAAAAGGGAGGGACCAATGTTTAGGGAAAGGGAGAAGCATTTGCTGAGCTTGTACTTACTGTGTGCTGAGCAATTTACACATACTGTTGGGTTAGGACTTCAACTCTCATTTTACCAATAAAGCAGCTGAGGCCAGAGGAGAGAGGTCCCTTGCCCGTGGTTAGAGAGCAAATGTGTGACAACCCTGGGGAGGGAATTCAGATCTGTCTGACCCCAGGACACTGGAATTTCAGGGCTGGTACCCAGAGTCTGTGAGAGAGAGCTTGCTCAGAAATAGGCCTTCAGGGGTAGCCCGGGTGGCTCAGCAGGGGACTTCAGCCCAGGGCGTGATCCTGAAGACCCGGGATCAAGTCCCACGTCGGGCTCCCTGCATGGAGCCTGCTTCTCCCTCTGCCTGTGTCTCTGTTTCTCTCTCTCTCTCTCTCTCTCTCTCTCTCTCTCTCTTTCTCTCATGAATAAATAGATAAATCTTTAAAAAAAAGAAAAGAAAGAAAAGAAAAGAAATAGGCCTTCAAAGAGTGCCCAGCACCACAGAGCCAATCGAGGCTTAAACCAATCAGTGCAGCCCATCACCCCCTAACCCCTCCCCAGTAGCCCTGGGTTCTGGTGAGTCATCAGGGCCCTCTGAGGTTTCCTTCAAGTCCCAAGGTCTCTGACAGGCAATGGCCAACCACCCCATGAGGCCTCTATGCCCTTCTGGCAGCCCTGAGTTGCCTCTGGGAGCCAAGGGCTCTCTATTACTGAACCAGCACCATTCTGAGAGGTAAGCTCTGCACACAGCTAGCAGCATGGCTGGCAGCCTCATGGAGGGGCAGCGATGGGAACAGAGGTATTAGTTGAACGCCTGTCCCTCACTGTGGCAGCCAGCACCCCAGGCGGGTGCAGAGTATGGGGTGGGCTGACAGCATGGAGATCCCTACCCAGGACACCAGAAGCTGTGTTGTTGGATGTGTGCCCACCCTGGCCAGGTCTGCAGCCCTCGCATCTCTCCCTGCATTCATCCTCCTGTCCTCCACTTTGCACCCCTCCTATCTGGTCTGCAGCCCCCACTACATACTACCTTCTCTTCCACCTCCACGACATCCCTTGTCTCACACTGTTCTCCCCTTCCCCATCATCAGTTCCTCCTTTCTTCCTGCAATTCAGCCACTCTCACTGTTGGCTGCACATTAGAATCATGAGGAGACATTCTGATTCAATGGGTCTAGGCAGGGCCCGGGAATCAGAATATTTTAAAAGCTTGTCAGGGAGAAGGGGGCCAATATGAGTGCCTCTAGTGGAACAGCCCCTTATCCTCATACTTGAGCCCTGGAAGTCACCTTTTCTCCAAAGCCTTCCCCAGCCATCCCTCCACTCCCTGCCTGGGCTGGGTGCCTCCCGTCTGAGTTCCCGGATCCCCATTACCTCCCACTTGCACATAATACCAAAGCCCTTAGCACATAGTACTATGACTGAGTTTATTACCAACATGTCTTGCAAAGACTACAGTCAACTCCAGGGCCAGGACTGGATCTTACCTGTTTCTGTATCCCCAGCACCCAAGGACTGCTATGAAGAAGAGGCTTCAGAAATACTTAGTGAACAGATGAATGAATGAATGAATGAATGAATGAATGAATGAATGAGCCCAGGTGCTAGTGTTCTGCCTACTGATATCTCTTCCCCTGCTTCCTCAGACAAGCCTCCCAGACTGCTAGGCTGCCCAAAGTCCCCTCTGCCTAATCATCCCAATCCAGCTTCCTAGCCTTTGCCTATGCAGGGTTTTATGCCTGGGGTGCCCACCACATAGGCATCAAGCTCTCAGATCATTCTAACTGCTGCCCAAGCCTCACCTGCTTCAGGAAGCACCCATGATTAACCAGGTGGACCCCAACAATCCTACTTGGTTTAAGACACTCTGGGTCCTTTCCCACCACTATCCCCAACACCTGGTCTTAGAGGGTCAGCACTTGAACTGACCTCACAGGTGACACTTGGCAATAAATTCAGGACAATGAGTCAAGAGACTTGAGTTCCTGCCATCAACTTGCTGTGTGCCCCAGACCAGTGAGTAAACCTCTCTGTGTCTCAGGTTTCTCATCTATAAAATGGGGGAAATCAAAGTACCCTCCTCATAGAGTTGCTATGAGGATTCACAGGTTAATATATGCATGGCCTTAAGAGTAACACTAGGCACAGGGTAAGTGCTATTATCAATGTGTTTTTTAGCTACTCTTATCGACCAATCACTAGGCTTGAGGCTTTTCCAGTCTGGTGTATTATTTTACTATATCATGTGGCTCAAACCCGTACCTGTAGGCAGAGCCACCAGCAAGGGGCAGTGACAGTCCCAGACTCCTGGCTCTTGGTCTGAATCTGTTGATATTTCTGTAAACACAGCCACAGTATGCCCAGGCCACCACCCAGCCAGGACCAGGGCTGGAGAATGGCCCACACCACAGAGCTCAGCCCCAGAATGCAGACTATCTGCCACAATGGGGAGAGGAGCCTTTTTCTATACATCACGGCCATAGGTTGTTTTTCCTGCTCACTTTTCAGCCTGCATATCCCCCTCACCAAGGCCCTCCACATTCTCCCCTCCCTTTAAACAGACGGGAGCACCAAAGCGCGAAAAACACTGAAATTACCAAATGCAATTTCTCTCCAGAGATGACAAATCTGCTGCAATTTGTATTTCCAAGCAGGAGCCGCAGTTCCTGAGCAGCTCCTAGGCAGTTTCCCAGCCCCCACTGACCATCTCCTCACTGGCATAGAGCCCCAAATCCACCCCTGCAGAAGAGGGGAAACACCCCCCGTTCTCACTCCAGGGTCAGCAATGCTACTGAGAGAAGGGATCAGAGCAACAGTAGGAGACAGAAATGAAAACTAAATGGCAGGTCCCTCGAGGTTCACTCACCCACACCTGTTGAGCAGATGTCAGAGTGCACGAGTCATGACCCTGGCTGAAGTACTGGCCTTGCCTCTAATACACAGTAACAGTGACAGAGCCCACCGTGCATCCCAAGCTTGGCTGCTTTATTCATAAGATCACATTTACTCCTGACTCCCCAGCTGTGAGAGCTGGGTGGTTTTTTTCCCATTTTATAGGAAAGTATATGTCTGAGAGGGGCCCAGGCTGGCCCAAAGTCATGCAGTTAGTAGGACAGGATATTGAACCTCTCATGTGCCTGACTCTAAAGCTGGCATGCTTCCCAACTACCACCTTGGACACTTCATTGACCTTTGTTTTCTCATCTGCAAATTGGCTTGGACCAATGTTTCTTAATATATATTTTTAAAGATTTTATTAATTAATTAACAGATTTATTTATTTGAGAGAGAGAGAGCTCAAGTGGAGGGGAGGGGCAGAAGGAGAGAATCTCAAGCTGACACCCCGGTGAGCACAGAGCCCAATGTAGGGCTCGATCTCACAATCCCAAGATCATGACCAGAGCCTAAATCAAGCGTCAGACACTCAACTATGTCACCTAGGCGCTCCAATATGTATTTTTAAATATACACCTCTGTTTTTTTCTTTTTTTTTTTAAGACTTTATTTATTTATTCGTGAGAGACACAGAGAGAGAGAGAGAGGCAGAGACACAGGCAGAGGGAGAAGCAGGCTCCATGCAGGGAGCCCGACGTGGGACCTGATCCCCGGTCCCCAGGATCACACCCTGGGCTGCAGGCGGCGCCAAACCGCTGCGCCACCAGGGCTGCCCTACACCTCTGTTTAAGCAACATTAAGATCTCATGCCCTTTCTGTGACCTACACTATGAAAAATATAGAGAACTTTTTGTTTTCCAAAACAAAACTTTGTTTTTTCAATGAGAAGATCCATTTCCAAAGATCCTAACACCAAATTTGCTTTACATGCTTAACATGCTAACTCCTCCCAACTCCCAGGAGATTCTGACATGCTCTAGCAGGAGGACAGGGCTTCCATTGCTCACCCCATCACCCTCAATTGGGAAGCTCCAGACTCAAACTCTGGGGTGTATCACTGCTCACACCCTGTGAAAGGCAGCAGAGCGTGTTTGGGGTACCCCTCTGCAGTGAGAGCCTGGGTAAGTCACTTCTCCTCCCTCCAAACCTCAGTCTGCAACATGGTATAACAATAGTTCCTAGTGGTGCTGTGAGCACTGAATGAATGAATACCTAGAACACACCTAGAACACCGCCGGGCCATGGTAAGTGCTAAGTGTCAACTACTGTTAGGTTCTAGGGATGTTTCATCCCAAAGTCAGCTTTTGCCAGCCCCCAGAAAAACTCCTGGAGCAAATACCTGTGCTGGGAGATCACTTTTTGGACATATTCCATCACTGTAGCCTCTCAATGCTCAGTATGGACCCAGGATTATTGTGGGTCCTATCATCTGTGAAAACCCAAACAAATCACAGCTTCTGATTTGTCTGGGCTCAATTCAAACAAATCCAAACAAATCACAGCCTCTGATTGTTTGGGTTTGATTTCAAATAAGAAGGACTTCCATTTCTTCTAATTTAAGGCTAGCCATCTGGGAAATATTTTAAGTTAGATTTTTACCTCACTCCATGCGCCAAAATAAATTCCAGATGGATCCCAGATTTAAACGTAAACAATGAAACCATAAATGTACTTCCAAAAAATTAATCTGAAAGTGGGAAAAACACCTTTCTAAGTAGGACACAAAACCCAGAAACCATAAAAGAAAAGACAGATCAATTTAACTACATAAAGTTGTTTATTTTCATGAAAAAAATTCTAAACAAAAAAAATTCTAAACAAAATTAAAATATAAATGATAAAGTCAAGGGAACATATTTCAATACATAGTTCAGAAAAAAAGCCTCATTTCTTAGAGAAGAATTGGAAGAAAGAGAAAATAACAAAGACCCAGCTTGAAAAAATGGGTAAAGAACAGACAATCCAAAAAAAAAAAAGAACAATCCACAGAAAAGGAAGCAAAAATAGTTCTCAGACATATGACATGAGATCCTCAGCCTCATTAACAAGGAAACACATAAAACTTGGAGCATGATACCTATGGCTTTTTATCCATCATTGAAAAAAAAAAAAAAAGGTGGTCAATTATACTTCAGTAAAGCTGGAAAAAAAAATTTTTGACTTTACAGTTTGAGAAGACTCTTGGAGAAGCAGGAAATGTCAAATTTTGCTGGTGAATTGACAAAATGTATATGGAAGGCAATTTGGCAAAAAAAAAAAAAAAAAATTTAAGACTTTGTTTATTTTAGGGAGAGAGAGAGCAAGTGGAGACGAACCAAAGGGGAGGAAAAGAGAGAAAGAATCTAAAACAGATTCCACGCTGAGCACAGAGCCCAATACAGGGCTCAATCTCACCACTGCCAGATTATGACCTAACCCAAAACCAAGAGTTGGAGGCTTAACCGAGCCACCCAGGCACCCCAATTTGGCAAAATTTGACCCAGCACTCCCAGAATCTCACCCTACAAATATCTTTCCACACATGCAAAATGACTTGTGAACAAAGATATCACTGTTGTATAATAAATCCCACACCAGTGGGCATGATTAACCAAATGTAGGACCTTTGGGCCTCAGTTTCCTCATCTGTAAATTAGAGCCTGCCTCAGAGGTTGCTGTGTCATGTATTTATATAAAGCCTCCTGAGCAGCCAGCCACCTATTATTAGTAAGTGCTCACCAGGTGTTACTATTCATGTTATCATTATAATTAATCTTGTCACCAGTGGGCCCCACCTGGAGACTAACTCTGCTCTCTGAGTGAGGATTTTGGGAATGGCTAAGTTGCCCAGTATTCTCCCTTAGGAAAATCTCAGTCAGGCAAGAGGAGATTGCAACTATAACTAAATAGAAACCCAGTGTTTGTTTGTTTGTTTGTTTGTTTGTTTGTTTGTTTGTTTGTGAGAGTGTGTGTGCAAGTAAGGGGAGGGGCAGGAGGGAGGAAGAGAAACCCAAGCAGACTCCCCACTGAACATGGGGCCTGAGGCAGGGCTCAATCTCAGGACCCTAGGATCATGACCTGAGCCAAAACCAAGAGTCAGTTGCTCGACTGACTGAGCCACCCAGGGGTCCCCAGTCATTGTGTTCTGTCCAACATCCACAGCAGCTTGGTCAGCAATGGGAACAGAAAGAAAGACTTTCCCAGAAGCAAACCTTGAAGTGCCCACCCCAGCTCTTGCCCTGTGAACACTTTGGCTAAGTGGACAGATCTATTCCTTCTTTCTTGGAAAATCTCCCCAAGCAATGGCCTTGCTTAATTAAGGCCAACTAATAACAGTAACAGTTAACATGCTCTGATGTATTCTCTAAATGCCAAACAGAGCTAAACTTTTACCATATAATAGTTCCTCGTTCCTCACACAACTTTATCAGGTAGATATTAATATTCTTCCCATTTTATTTTTTTTTTTCTTAAGATTTTATTTATCCATGAGAGACAGAGAGAGGCAGAGACACAGGCAGAGGGAGAAGCAGGCTCCATGCAGGAAGCCCAATGTGGGACTTGATCCTGGAACTGCAGGACCAGGCCCTGGGCTGAAGGCAGCGCTAAACCGCTGAGCCACTCTGGCTGTCCCTATTCTTCCTATTTTAGAGAAGAGTAAACCGAGGCCCCAACTTGAAGAGATTCAAACAGCAGGCAAGTGGCAGAGCCCACATTTGGGCCTGGGTCTCAGTTGCAACAGCCTGGCCCAGGCAGTTATCCTGTCCCTCTGGCAGTTGTACTTCTCTTTATGAACCATAGGGTAGCGTGCTGGCTTGTGTGTGTCTGCTTCTTCTACGTACCTGTCATCATGAATCAGCCCCAAAGACAGAACCTTTCTGAGCACAGGGATAAAACTGGGGTTTGGAGCTTAGGAGGCACAGGCCAGGCATAGGACCCAACCAGCCCATGTGAGGCACACATTTCTGTCCTATCCCTACTCCAGAAAGGCAAACAGGCAAGAGGTGACATACCTAGCAAAGGCAATTGCCTCCTATCTCCTCCCTACTTTCTCTCTGTGACACATCAATGCCTGAGAAGCTGAGGCAAAGCCGCTGACAGGCCCCCCTGCCTGCTCCTACAATAAGGAAAAGCCCCTGAGCAGAATCAGAATTCTATTCAGGGCCACTGAACCCCATCCCCTCAGGTGCAAGGGCAGGCACACCTGGGCTGCCAGTTGTCCCAGCCAATGACCTTCCCAGTAAAGGCGGGGTCAGCACTGGGGGAGAGGTGTGCAGTAAGAGCACCGGTTTCCTGGAACCCTGGTCGATCCTTTAGCACAAGATAAATTGTTGCCTCTTATTCCCTTCCTCCCTCCCTTGCCCCTGCCACCCTACTGGGCTTCCTAAAACAATAAGAAAAGACATCACTCATCACTGCATTTAATCCTTCAGGCAAGGAATGGGAGGGAGCTGCACATCTGGTTCCAGGATTGAAATGAAAAGGGGTGGAGAAGCCCAGGGAGAGTCTGAGGGAGGGCCAATGCAGTCCAGGAAGAGACTCAGAGGAAGATGGCTGGAGAAGACATTCTTGGGGAGATGCGGCATAGCTTGCTCTACTGTACTCAGTACATGAATCATGCTTTCATTCAATTAGTATCCATTGAGGCATGCCCCATTTTATGTTGGACAGAAAAGAAAAAGACACAGTCTAGGATTCATGGTGTAATGGGGGACACTAACTTATAAGCCACAGCTATATAGATTACAGCATTCCACAATAGGGGAAAGTTTGGGCTTTGAGGGAGCAAGGAGAAGAGGCTTCACTTTGCCTATAGAAGATTTTGTGGTAGACAGAGCATTTGTGCTGCTCCTCAGAAAGGCAGGTGACATGGGAGGGAAAAAAGTCAATTTAATAATGGCATTCTAATACTGCAATGGTCCTCACAGTAAACAATGTACAGGGTTTTACAGTTTGCAAAGCTCTCATCATCTTAGTACATCCCAGGCCATCCCTGTGAAGCAGGGCTTAGGCTATTACATTCACTCTGTGGATGAGGAAACAGAGGCCCCGGAGGAATGGGTGAAATGGCTTGTCTAGGTCTCCAGCCAGTCAATGGCAGAACTGGAAGTCTAGGGGCATCTGGGTGGCCCGGTCTAGCAGTCTAAGCATCTGCTTTTGACTCAGGTCATGATCCTGGGACCCTGGAATTGAGCCCTGCATTGGGCTCCTTGTTCAGCAGGGAATCGGTTTCTCCCTCTGCAACTCACCCTCACTCTGCCACCACTTGTGCTCGCTCTCTCTCTCTCTGAAATAAATAAATGAAATCTTAAAAAAAAAAATAACTGGAATTCAAGCTCAGGTTTCTCTGACTCCATAAACCTGTGCTCTTTCTACCACCCTAGGGATGCCAGTTTGTCCCCAGGAGGAGGGTGCTACAAAGGAGGCAGCGGGAGTGGAGTGGGTCCAAGGTGGGGTTAAGGAAGATTGTGAAGAAATGGTCATGGCTCTCTGAAACAGGCCAGCTGCCATCCCCAGACCCAGGCCAATCCACACACATTGTGAGGTCTGAACTGAGCAAGCCTTTGCCATCAGTGTGACATTCTCACTCAGCCAGACAGCCATAGTGATCAGTGGCCATGGTTAGCGTTTTGAAGACAACACTGTCTGGTCTGTCAGCTTAGATTTGCTCTTGCCTATAATTATGGAGATACATGGAATCAGCTGCTATTTTGAAAACGGACTGAAAGAAAAAGAACAAGGACGTAACTTTTTGTAGGACTTACAATGTACCAGGTACTATGTATTATTTATTCTCATTGGCTTCTCCTGATTTTACCCTACCAAGGGAAATACCACAATCTCCATCTCACACAAGAGGAAACTGAGGCTCAGTGAGGTAAAGCTACTGCCTAGGAGGTCTCTGTCCAGACCCTGAGCTCATGCTCCTTCCTTTGCACCATCAACGTCCAGAAGAGGAGCAACCGCAAATGCTCAGGACCCGAGATGCAGGGGGCCACCTTGAGGCCTCCTCCTGGATATCATAGGGATCTGCACAGAGACCCCCTCTCACCTTCCTTTTAAGATGATCACTTTCAATAATCAGTATTTAGTGCTAACACTGATTTATCAGAGCACAACCCTGGGAGTTACAACCACAAAGTTAAACCAAATCAAAACAGAGAACCAGAATTCCAAAGAATGCCATTTTCATATCTAAGGAAGTGTGAACCTAAAAAATAGAATATAAACAGAACTGCAGCATCTCCTCAAGGTCAAAGGTTATTAAAACCTGGGGACAATGGGGATCCCTGGGTGGCTCAGTGGTTGAGCGCTTGCCTTTGGCCCGGGGAGTGAACCTGGAGACCCGGGATCGAGTCCTATGTGGGGCTCCCTGCATGGGGCCTGCTTCTCCCTCTGCCTGTGTCTCGGCTTCTCTCTCTGCATCTCTCATAAATAAATAAAATCTTAAAAAAAAAAAAAAAAAAAAAAAAAACCTGGGGACAAGAGGATATTTCAATATCTCAAAAGGCCAGCAAATGCAAAGTCTGACCATATGGTGTGGTGGCCTAGGAGGGGTTGCACATTTACATAGTGGACTGAAGAACTGCATCATTAAAGCCCCCCATCCTGGGTGCAAACTGTGTATCCACCTCCTTCTTTACTTTACGGAGTACCTGACAGAGCTTCTCAATATGGAGCTTAGTGGGTTCCATCAAGGCCACTGATAAGAATCCAGCCAGCATCATGGCCAATAACTCTGATTATTATGCAACCTCAACTCTCTGAGAAGGTGACCCCAAAACCACTTAGGAAGGTATAATTATCTCCTTAGTGGGTAAAAATCTTCCATCCTCAAATATAGAAATGTTTAGAAGTATCCTCAAGGATAGAAATTCAAACCCACAGGATGAATATTTTTAGATGTTAAAGGGTCCGTGCACATTGGCAACTTAGGTATTTGCAATGTTTTGAGAATTTGGCCTATTTGAATAGCAAGTTGGCCTTTAGTTCCATCTAAAATGTAATTTAATAATTGAGTTAGATTTGTGATTTTAAGGTGAAAAAATCATCTTAAAATTTATATGTGCTAAGTGTTGGAACACTTAAGATAACTTAAGATTCCCTTGCATTTTCAGGAATCACTTAATTATTTGGGAAGATTTGTCAGATAATAAATCATAGTACTTAAAAATAAAATGAAATATATTAAATTTATCACATGATATTTTAAGTATTTGAGGGTGTCTGGCTAACTCTGTAAATGGAACCAATATCATCCAAAAGCCCCTTTAAATAACTTAAATTCTAAAAAAATAATAATAATAAATAAATAAATAACTTAAATTTGGGTAAACTTATAAAAAGAAAAATGACAAGCTGAATCTTAAAATTTAAGAACTAGGGCAGCCCCAGTGGTGCAGCTGTTTGGCGCAGCCTGGGGTGTGATCCTGGAGACCTGGGATCGAGTCCCACATCGGGCTCCCTGCATGGAGCCTGCTTCTCCCCCTCCCTCTGCCTGTGTCTCTGCCTCTCTCTGTCTATGAATAAATAAATAAAATCTTTAAAAAAAAATTTAAGAACTAGATTTTTATAAAATTCATGGTTTTAATGAATTAGATAGTCCTTTCAAAAACATAAGTATCCTCTGAATATCCTTTGTGTGCAAACTGTCTTGAGGCTTGAAAGAAATCTCACAGTGATACAGAGGACTTCCTACATGCTCCAATCTAACACTTTAAATGAATGATCTCATCTAGCCCTTGAAATAACTCCATGAAGTAGGTACAGTTATTATCTCCATCTTCTAGGAACTAAATGCTAGAGCCAGAATTCTGAACTGGGGCAGCTGGGGTTTCAAGAGCTATCTGTCTTAAGCCCTGTGCCATGCCTAAGAAAAAAACCCCTTTCAGGGCTGGCTTGGAAACCTCAGTGAAACAACCTGGTATCTGGCCACTTCCTCCTGTGTTCATGACCGTTTGAGCTATAGCTCCTGTCCTCATATCTGAATTTTATCTATGGCATTGCTAGTCACTTTGTGCTCCAAGAACTAGCCCACAAGCATCACTTGGAAGCTTGTTAGAAATGCAGAGTCTTAGGCCCCACCCCCAACCTTTGTTTTTTTTTTTTTTAATTTTTTTTTTTTTTTTATTATAGGCACACAGTGAGAGAGAGAGAGGCAGAGACACAGGCAGAGGGAGAAGCAGGCTCCATGCACCGGGAGCCCGACGTGGGACTCGATCCCGGGCCTCCAGGATCGCGCCCTGGGCCAAAGGCAGGCGTCAAACCGCTGCGCCACCCAGGGATCCCCCACCCCCAACCTTTGTGGTTAAGAACCTGCATTCACAGAATGCCCAGGTGATGTGGCTTCCCACCAGAGTTTAAGAAGCCCTGTTCTACAGTATTTTTTTGGATCAACCTCACTCTACCTGGCAAGACAGGATGCTGCTCTTGTCCCTGTCCCGAGAAGATGCCAGCCTGCTGGGGATAAGCACAGTGTTAATAAAAGTGGTTCAAGGGCAGCCCTGGTGGCGCGTGGTTTAGCGCTGCCTACAGCCCAGGGTGTGATCTGGGAGTCCTGGGATTGAGTCCCACGTCGGCTCCCTGCGTGGAGCCTGCTTCTCCCTCTGCCTGTGTCTCTGCCTCTCTCTCTCTCTGTCTCTCATGAATAAATAAAATCTTAAAAAAAAAGAAAGAAAAGAAAAAAACCGATGCCCTCTTACCATTAAAAAATAATAATAAAAAATAAAAAATAAATAAAAATGGTTCAAAGCCCCCTGGCCCAGCCCTTAGTGAGTGTGGGGCTCTCCCACCATTCAAAGTTCTTCTACCAGCAGTTGTTGAGAAAGGTAAAATTTGTTGAATCGCCCAAGGCCATGCTAATCTTTAATTATGCCGTTAATGCTGGTCTCCCCCAGGTAGCTGTTATGCCAGCAGTTACTGCACTGCCCAGGCTTTAAACAGCTTGCAGATTTCCTGACAGTATTAATGGAAGTTTTGCAAATTGATTTGGGAAGATTAGATGGAGAAAGGCTGGCTCGACTTGATGTGAAGCCCATTCTAAGCAGCTCAGATCTTCCTGTCCTTGATCCCCATCCAGGGCAAGAGGGGAAAGAGAAAAAGTCAGGAAATGTGGGATCCAGGCCTGGCCCTCCAAAAGTGGGCTTGTGACCCTGGAACTGTTACTTCCTGCTTGGGCCTCTTTATTTTTTTAAAAAAAGATTTATTTATATGAGAGAGAGATAAAAACAAAACAAAACAAAACAAAAACAAAAAAACCCACAAGGGCCCAGGAGCGCCTGCTCCGGTTAGAAGCAGGCACTCACTGAGCAGGGAGCCCGAACAGGGCTAGATCCCCAGGACTCTGAGATCATGACCCAAGCCAAAGGCAGACATTCAACCAGCTGAGCTTCCCAGGCGCCCCTGGGCCCTTTTTTAAATTTTTTTTTAAATTTTTATTTATTTATGATAGTCACAGAGAGAGAGAGAGAGAGAGAGAGGCAGAGACATAGGCAGAGGGAGAAGCAGGCTCCATACACCGGGAGCCCGATGTGGGATTCGATCCCGGGTCTCCAGGATCGCGCCCTGGGCCAAAGGCAGGCACCAAACCGCTGCGCCACCCAGGGATCCCTGGGCCCTTTTTTAAAATGAGCAAGTTGGGGGATGCCTGGGTGGCTCAGCAGTTGAGTGTCTTCAGCTCAGGGCATGATCCTGGCATCTGGGATGGAGACCCACATCAGGCTCCTTGCAGGAAGTCTGCTTCTCCCTCTGCCTATGTCTCTGCCTCTCTCTCTCCGTCTCTCATGAATAAATAAAATCTTTTTTAAAAATAAATTTAAAAAATAAAATAAAATGCGCAGGTTGGGCTAGTCCAGGTTTACCAGTGATTTCTGCTGGCCTGCATCACTCCAATTTCTAAGTCTCAGAGGCTGTCAGAATGGCTTGCCTTAGAGGAAACAAGCTTCCTTCCTTCCTTCTTTCCCTTATCCATTCATTCACTCACCTCTGCACTCAGTATATATGACTGAGGACCTGTAGATTTTGCAGTTGGCCCTGGGGACACACGTATAAATTAGCTGCTCCTGGATAGCTTATAGTCACCCTCACCATGGACTGAGCTCTGCATCAGGTTCAGAGTACACTGCCTGCCTGCATTATCCCCTCTGCTCCAAGACCCACAGGGGGAGGACCAGAGAAACAGTGAGATGGGGCAGGAGAACTGGCCTTGTGTCAAGCCTGGGTTCTGGAGCCAGCTCTGGCTCTAATTGTCATGTTACTGACTTGGGCAAGTCACTTTCTGTGCCTAGCCACCAGTCTCCTTTCCTGGGAAATGGGGAAGTGGGATGAACATTCCTGTTCTCTCTTCCTGGGGGAGTGAAGTAAAAAGAATGTCATTAGTGAACCAGAGGGACTTTTGTATGTTGATGGAGAAGGACTGCCATCTATTCAGTTGGGAGGGAGCTGCCTTCCCCATCTCCAAGAAATCTAGTCATGGGGCCTGAGTATCCAGGGGATCAAGCCTTGGCTGAAATCTCCTTCACCTCATAAAACTAGGACCTCAAAGCCTTTAAGTCCCATGGAAATAGGCAGGGCAGGGGCAATGGGAAGACAGACCGAGGCTGGAAGGAAGCAGTCAAAAGCAGGATAAAAGCCAAGGTCTGTTCCTACTCCCTGAGAAGGCCCTCATCCCTAAACCATCCCATTGCACAAAGCCAAGGACCCAACTGGACTCCAGTGTCCCAGGGAGGGGAAGTAGCTAACTTGGGGAAGTGGCCTGGCCACACACCGTCAGGACAGTTAGGAGATCCTTTGGGCCTCCTGGCTCCCCTCATGCCCAAGGTGTATTCCTCTAGGCTGGGCTACCCCCCTGCATCTCTGGCCTTGTTCCTCTAGCCCCTGGCTTCTGGAATTTGCCCCTCTCTCCACCCTCTCTGATAAGCTGGCTAACACAAGCTCCTAAATTTTGCCCAGCACCACCGTCCTGGGAGCCCAGAGCTTCTGTTGCCTATGCGCTCCCCTGGCTCACCCTCTCCATCATCACTGCCACCAGCAGCAAGAAGGGTTTATGGGCCTGGGCTTTATTCTAAAATTAAGTTTTCAATTAAAGGTGAGAGGTATGAGAAAACACAGCCTTGGGCAGGCAGCCCCTCTCTGAGGCTTCCTCTCAAACAGATGGTTTGTAGCATTTTTAATTAACGAGAGATGTGCAGATGGGGGCCCTTAATAGCCTGCAGCAAAATGTCGAGGCTGGGAAGGGGTGTAGCAGTCTGGCCCTGAGCAGGCCCTGGACCAGGGGATGATGCCCAACCCAAGCATAGATGGCTTAAAGAGAAGCAAGCCCCCAAGGGGGAGGGAGCTCAGGGAATGAACTTTGCCTCCCATAGTATTTTACTCCCCATGAAATCCAGTGATGCTGCTAACCATTCAGGACTCGGCAATTTCACAAAGTGCTTTCCTTTTTGATCCTTTCACGGGCTCTGAAGGAACTATTATCATCACTCCCAATTTATAGATGAGGACACTGAGATTCAAGAGGTTAAGTAACCTTACCAGGAAGTGGCAAAGACAAGATTCAAGTCCGAACCCAAATCCCATGCTCTTTTATTTATCCAAAAGCACTTAGGGGCACCTGTGAAGTGGCAGGCACTGAACGAAGTATTCAAATATGGGGAAAGGCACTGCCCTTAGGAGCCCTTGGTTAGTGTCCTTGTCACCTACATCCTCCACTCAGCCCTGTAAGGAACATTCATCTTACTGCTGACTACAGCTAGCCAGAGCCAGGAGGTGGGGTGGGGAAGGACACTCATGAGCTCCTGCTCTGTGCTTAGTTTCCATCAGCTAGCCCAGCAAGATACATGTGGCTAGGACTGCTTTGTGTATCGAGTGCCATGCTTCCCTACTTCTAGAGCATGAGAACTCTGGTTTTATCGAGAGTGTCAATGAGCCTAACTAAAGATCACATTTTATTTTTTTTTTAAGATTTTATTTATTTATTCATGAGAGACACAGAGAGAGAGAGAGAGAGAAGCAGAGACACAGGCAGAGGGAGAAGCGGGCTCCATGCAGGGAGCCTGATGTGGGACTCAATCCTGGGTATCCAGGATCACGCCATGGGCCAAAGGCAAGCACTAAACCGCTGAGCCACCCAGGGATCCCCTAAAGATCACATTTTAAAGTCTCTATTGCAATTAGGTATAACCATAAGACTAAACTGCAGCCAATGAAATGTCAAAGAAGTCACTGTGTGGAACTTCTAGAAAAGATTCTTAAATCGAAGAGCCTCGTAAGGTGGGCCCTTTTCTCCTGTTCTCTGTCTGGAACTCAGTCATGACGGCTAAAGTTCCAACAGACATCATGGATCATAAAGGCAACTCTGAGGATGGAAATCTTATGTTCAGAATAGTGGAGCAAAAAAATTAGGGTCCTGGGTCCCAGATGATACTGAGGAACCACTTTCCAAGCCTGATCTCCTTGCCTCTGAACATGAGTGAGAAATAAACTTCTTTATTGCTTAAAGATTTTTTTTTTATTTTTTATTTATTTATGATAGTCACAGAGAGAGAGAGAGAGAGAGGCAGAGACACAGGCAGAGGGAGAAGCAGGCTTCATGCACCGGGAGCCCGATGTGGGATTCGATCCCGGGTCTCCAGGATCGTGCCCTGGGCCAAAGGCAGGCGCCAAACCGCTGCGCCACCCAGGGATCCCTTTTATTGCTTAAATTACTATGATTCCTCATCTCGGTTGCTGGCAGTCAAACACACATCTTAACAGATACAGTAGTTATTACCATCATCCCCATTTGGAAACTGAGGCTGACCTATAGTCCCAAATCCCACAGCTAAGTAAGGGAAAGAAGTAGGATTCAAAGTTGAATCTGTCTGGTTCCAAAAGTCATGCCCCTCCCATCCCTTTGGTAAGAGCCCTGCTCACTCTCAGTAATTCATGAGAAGGCACAGACAGGCATTACAGCAGAATTTTAAACAGCCGACAGCCCCTACATTTCCTGCTCTTGTCTTAGGGATACACATCAGAGCAGACTATTTTCCTAGTTACCTATGTACTCTAGGAGATAAATTAACCACATACCAGGCAGCAGGCAGATGGTTAATTTCCCATTTTACACCTCCTCAGTCTCCGGAGTTGCCAGGCTCTTTCAGGACTCCAGGAAGAAAGTCCCCTAGACTCATTCTTATGCAAACCTGACAATGTACTCTTCTCTAAGGACAACTTGTGTTTATTAATTCAAATTCTTAACACTTTCTAGAGACCAGATAATGTTGTCTGTGAACAAAATTCTTCCTCTGACACTATTAAATCAAAAACATGTAAGTGGACATTTTTGTTTTACTTGTTTTATTCCTGATCTTAGGTGGAAAGCATCCAGGCTTTCATCATTAAATAATTATCTTTTTATAGGTGCCCTTTATCAGGTTGAGGAAGTTTCCTTCTACTCTAAGTTTATTGAGTTGTGTCACGAAATTTGTAAATGTTTTTCTTGTGTGTGCATATTGAGATAATTGTATGGGTTTTGTCCTTTTTTCTATTAATATGGTGTATTACATTAATTGATTTTTTAATATAAAAACAACTTTTCATTCCTGGGATAAATCCCACTTGGTCATAGTGTAATATCTTTTTTATATGATATTGGATTCAGCTTGCTAATATTTCATTGAGGATTTTTGCTCAGATATTGTTCTGTAATTTTCTTGTGATACCAAGAATATTATGTTGGGGGACCCCAAGACCAGGTTCAATGATTCACTAGTAAGATTCAAAGGACTCCGTATATAGTCCTCCTTGTGGCTATAACTTATTACAGAAAAAGAATACAAAGCAGAATCAGCAAAAGAAGCCAAGTGTAAGTTTTCAAAGGCCCTCTCTCAGTGGAGTCACACAGGATGCTCTGAATTCCCCATCAAGAAACTGACATTCATGAAATGCTGCCAAACAAGGAAGGACAGCAGAGACTCAGTACCAGGGTTTCTCTTGGAGGCTGGTCACATGGGCAACCCATGCCTGAGATAAACCCAAGCTCCAGACTCCCCGAAGGAAAGCAAATGTTCAGCATAAAGCATATTGTTGATAGCGTAGCTGAGACACAGTGAGCCACTTTTTATCAGTCAGAGTAGTGGGAATACTCCCAAAATCCAAGTGACCAGATGTCAATCAGGACCCAACCTTAGAAGCAGGCCTATCAAAGGAGTATAGCAGGAGTCAGGTCTGCTATAGTTAAGTCTTCTGGACACTTGCATTTCAAAAAAAAACCAAGAAAGCAGATAATGCTTAATACAAAAGAACTGAGTGCTAATATTGGAATTTTAGCCCCAGGAAGTAGAAAGGTTTGAGTGTCAAAACATTCTTGGTGCCTTGAAATCATACTCATTCAGCTTACCCACATGTATGTATAATGTCAAGCCTGCATCTCTAGAACATTTAATTTGGAGTGACAGAAAATAATTCTCATCTCATGTCACACAGTGCTTACGCAGAAATATTTCCTCTACACTGTAGGGAAAATGGCTTTATAGGCCTTATGGTCTTTCAGCAACATTTGCCCCCACCCCCCCCCAAAAAAAAAGTCTACATAAGTTTCATCAGTCATAGTCTGCGGTGGAGACTAACAGTGTGTCAAACAGGGGAACAGGAAAGACAACACTAACTTGACATATCCCTTTGGCATACTCTCAAGCATCCAACCTGCCTCCAGGCAGCATGATCTTGGTCCAAACGTTGAAGCAACGTTGACACTTCTTAAGCTCCGACAGCTAAAGCCAGAAGCTTGCAGAATTACTGTCACTAGTTGATTTTACTCTATTTATGTCACCAACTATCCTTCTTTTATACATACCATTGATAGTAATAAAAATGAGAATAATTAAACAGCTATTAAGTACAAAACATGGACCAAACACTGGGTAAAGCAATTTATACACACTAACATCCCCACAACAATCCTGTAAGATACATACAATATTATCCCCCTTTAACAGTTGAGAAAACTTAGATTAATTAACTAGCCCCAGATCACACAGCTAATAGATGGTCAGTCAAGATAGAATATGATCCCACACACTCTGGTTCCAGAGCCAGCATTCTTAACTGCCAGCACAACCCCATTCCACAAAGACAACTTCATGACAGAGGGAGTCTCTAACACTGTCCTCCCCATAGGATAGCCCATTACATTCTCTGACCCAGATCAGGAGTGAGGAAGAAAAGAGTACTTCTTAGGACTGAAATTTAGTGAAGACAAAGAACCACGTAATAAAAACAATATACAAATGGGTAGATTCAGGATGCCTAAGTGGCTCAGCGGTTGAGTGTCTGCCTTCAGCTCGGGGCGTGACCCCGGGGTCCCAGGATCGAGTCCCTGCATGGAGCCTGCCTCTCCCTCTGCCTGTGTCTCTGCCTCTCTCTGTGTGTCTCTCATGAATAAATAAATAAAATCTTTAAAAAACAAAACAAAACAAAAAACGGGTAGATTCCTGAACGGTTCAAGTTTTTCTTCAGTGGTACCATCTTCCAGAGGATATCTGGAAATGCAAAGGCATTCTTGGTTGTCATAAGAAAGGGGGGTATACTGCCTGAATGCCAGGAATGTGAAACATCCTACAATGGATAGCTCAATGAATGATGTCTCCCATATGTCAACAGCACCTCCAGTAACAAATACTGCATACAGCTCTTGGCCCTTGCATATAACTCAAGGGCTACAGAAGAAAGAGGCAAGAAGAATGATTCTTTTAACCTCACTGCCTTTGCAGCCTTATCCCATGCATCTTTTCATGAGTACATGCCAGGTAAGCATATGGCCCAAACCTGTTCTTCAACCTCTGCATCTAGATTTATCTCCAAGGCATGGGCAGGAGCCAGATTTAAGCCCACAGGTTATTTGTCCAACAAGACACTTGGCTCCATCCTGGCCCAGGCAATGAGCATACACAGGGCTATGCCAGCTGATTCTGGAACTAAGTGTATGAGAAATGTTGAGAAAGTCTCAGAAGGAAGGAGACTGCAGTCATTGCTCATTGTGACTGTCATCAGCTCAGTTCCGTACATCAACTCTATTGAGCATTGAGAAGATGGCAAATCTGGTCATGGGAAAGCCATTCTTAATATCTGTAGAGTCTGGGAAAACATTATCTATCACCCCAGTACTTCTCTCCATCCTCAAACATAATGCCCCTTCAGTAAAGGCTCCAACTCAGATGCTCAAGTCTCCTTTTTTAGACTAATATTAGAAAGGCTAATATTAGGGCTCCTAGGTGGTGCAGTTGGTTAAGCATGTTAACTCTTGGTTTCGGCTCAGATCATGATCTCAGGGTCATGAGATTGAGCTCTGTGCTGGGGTCCACATTCAGCGTAGAGTCTGCTTGAGACTCTCCCTCCACATTGCCTCTCTCTCTAAAATAAATAAATCTTTTTTAAAAATCCTTAAAGGCTAATATTTATGAAATAACTAAAAAGCAGTGTAGTCAAGAATCCATAATTAAATCTATGGTACAAGGCAATCTTTAGAAATAGCTTAGCAACATGTTTGTTTTTCACTAAAGCACTAAGTCACTGATCTTCCAAACTCTAAAACACTGATCTTCCAGTTTCCCATTTCTGTCCCTTTCCTGTATAGCCTAAACATCTGTATGCCTGAAGATTAATTCTTGAGACACTTGATTTCTTCACTGATAAGCTTAAAGACCTTAATCTAGAATAGGTTAAGGAAAGTAAGTCTATCTACAGAGTCACTAGGGATGTCCTTAATGATTGCATTCTAGTTCCCCTAGATCTCTTTGACAATTATATAGGCAGCTGTAAAGGAAGAGTGAATCGATTGTTACAAGACCTTAATACTTAGAAATATTAAACTGAATTATGTTCAAGAGCCAAAACCCTGAGATAGCAGTGGTACTGTGGGAGGCTGGGAGGATAGTAATGTATGACTATCAGACAGGATCAAAACATAAAGCAATAGTGATGGCACCAATAAAGTGATCTCAAAGAGAGAGTTATTGTTATGGAAAGGACTATTAAAAAAAGATAGGTAAGAAACAAATTGTTAGGAGAATGGCAGATGGGGATAACATGATTCCTGGTTCATGAAACTTTAACTGAAACTGAGAGGTTTATGAAACAAACTTAGGAAAAAAATTTTTTTTTAATTTTAAGAGTACTGTCATGAATTTTTTTACATACTTACAAGTTGACTACTCTACAGTGGTGCCTGGGTGCCTCAGTTGGTAGACTGACTTCGGCTCAGGTCATGATCTTGGGATCCTGGGACAGAGTCCTGAGTCAAGCCCTGAGTCAAGGTCCCTGCTCAGCAGGAAGTCTGCTTTTTCCCTCTGCCCCTCCTCCACGTGAATGTACTTTTTTCTCTCTCTCAATAAATATTTTTTTAAGTTGCCTACTCTACAGAAAACAGAAAATTAAACTATTTTCATTAAAAAAGGATAGGTCTGGCTAGTTATAGCACATAACAGATTTAGCTAATGTAGACAACTCTCCACCTCACTCACTCTCAATTCACAAACACAGAAAAATGCCAGATAAAATGCAGCATATTTGAAACTATATGGCTCATTGTGAGATACTATTTTATACTCATTAGGATGACCATTATTTTTTTTTTTTAAAGTAGTTGAGGCTTCTTTTTTTTTTTTTTTAATTTTTATTTATTTATGATAGTCACAGAAAGAGAGAGAGAGAGAGAGAGAGGCAGAGACACAGGCAGAGGGAGAAGCAGGCTCCATGCACCGGGAGCCTGATGTGGGATTCGATCCCGGGTCTCCAGGATCGCGCCCTGGGCCAAAGGCAGGCGCTAAACCGCTGCGCCACCCAGGGATCCCTAGGATGACCATTATAAAAAAAATAACAAGTGTTGGCAAAGATGTAGAGAAATAGGAACTCTTGTGCAGTGTTGGAAGGGATGTAAAATGTATGAATGTATTTAATGCCACTGAACTATACACTTTAAATAAATAGAATGGTAAATTTCATTTATGTATATTTTATACAATTTAAGTAAATAATAAAATAGGGGGAATCTTGCATGATACCACTACACCAGTGGCGCTAAATAATAAAATAGGAAAAAAAAAAAAAAACAGGCAAACAAACAAATAACAAAAACTGAGAGGGAGATCTTCCTCATGGGGAAACCCAAACACAGTGATAAACTCTAAAGGTGAATAGTAGAAGCCCAGGAAAATAAGAAACTAGACATAAGATCTAGTTTAGGTGTCAAGTTTTTGATGCCCAAACAGAAACAGGGTCACCCTTCAAGGAAGAGGTTGTACTTCTTTCATTTAATACCATAAATGAAAGAAGAGTCTTGGAAAGGCCACCTCTCCATGATGGTGGACAAACTCCACCCACCTATCAAGTGAAGCAGTAAGGAAACTTGCTCTGCTCAGTGATCCTACAAGAAATTAAAGCCCAAAGTCTGCACCATATTCAGGGATAGATGAAAATTTTATGATGCTACCTGATGGGGCACCTGGGTGGCTCAGTCAGTTAAATGGCCAGCTCTTGATTTCGGCTCAGGTCATGATCTCAGGGTCCTAGGACTGAGCCCCACATCAGGCTCCATGCTCAGTGAGGAGTCTGCTTGAGGATTCTCTCTCCCTCTCCTGCAGTCCCTCTGCCCATTCATGCTTGCTGTCTTTCTCAAATAAATAAATAAATCTTAAAAAAGGAATAAACTTAACCCTGCACAGGTACAGAAAAACTACTACCATAATGAGAGTTTTTATAGAAATAAATCTAGCCAAAGATGTAACGCATTTTTATAAGAATCATCTAAAGCTTTGTTGAAAACAAAACATTTACCAATCTAAAACAACTGAAGCACTGAGCAGGTGGGTGATTCAGGAAGTTAAGCATCCAACTCTCGATTTTGGCTCAGGTCTTGATCTTACCATCATAGAATTAAGCCCCTGTCAGGCTCCATGCTCACCATGGAGTCTGCCTGAAATTCTCTTTCTCCCTCCTTCTGCCACTCCCCCCACTCATATCCTCTCTAAATAAATAAATACATAAAATCTTTAAATCAATAAATTGAAATAAAATAACTAAAGCACTTAGTAAGATATAAATGAAGGGTTATTAAATACTTAAGAGTGAGAGGTGTGTATTTATACTTACATATTAATTTCAACCTGGAATCACCTTTAAATTATTGCAATTCTAATCACAACACATAACTCAACAAGCTGATCCTAAAATTCATATGGAAGAAGGAAAAGATGAGCTCTAGAAATAGCCAAAACAATTTTGAAGAAAATAAAGAAAGAATTGGGGGACCACCGTACCACATATCAAGACTTTTTTATAAAGTTTTAAGAATTAAAACAGTATTGATATAATAACAATCTATCAGACCAAGGGAACAAAATATTTAAACCAGAAGCAAATGCAAATTTTAAAATTTGATCAATCCAAGGGAATGCAATATATGATAGAGGTGATAACATAAATCAGCCAGTCTGAGAACACTTGGTTGGGAATGTAGGAGGAAAAAATTAGATCTACAACACATACTATACACAAAAATAAATTCCAGGTGAATTAAAGGCCTAAATATGGGGATCCCTGGGTGGCGCAGCGGTTTGGCGCCTGCCTTTGGCTCAGGGCACGATCCTGGAGACCTGGGATCGGGTCCCACATTGGGCTCCCGATGCATGGAGCCTGCTTCTCCCTCTGCCTGTGTCTCTGCCTCGCTCTGTGTGTCTCTCATGAATAAATAAATAAAATATTTAAAAAAAAAAAAAAGGCCTAAATATGATAAAATGTGAAAGCTCAAAAAATATTTTTTAAATCTTTATTATCGAAGTAGAGAAGAATTTCTCATAGAGACACAAAATTGAAAAGAAAAAAAACAAAAATTTTTATGACAAATTTTAGTCTATAAAAATAAAAATATGTGGGGCACCTGGGTGCATTAGTGGCTGAGTATCTACCTTTGGCTTGGATAGTGATCCTGGGGTCCCAGGATCAAGTTCTGCATCAGGCTACCTACTCATCGGGGATTCTGCTTCTCCCTCTGCCTACATCTCTGCTTATCTTTCTCTGCCACTCATGAAAAAATAAATAAAATCTTCAAAAACTAAAAATATGTGTATCAAATTCTTCTATGTACTTTGCAAGATGAGAAGGCCTCAGTCTGGGAGAAAATATTGTAAAATACAGATAGACAGACAGGGATAGAGCCCCACATATGCCAATCTGAAAGAAAAATCCAATGAAAAAAATGGTCAATAATGTGAACAGGCAATTTTCTAGAACTGACAATGGCCAACAGATTTATGAAAATATGTTCAATTACACTAGTAATCAAGGCAATTGCTATTAAGATGAGATACAATTTTATACCCTTCAGATGGGCAAAAATTAAAACTTTAAAAATACTAAGATTTAGTAATGTTATAGGGGCATGGAACATTGCAAGGGAGAATGTCAACTGGTATAATCATTTAGTAAATATAAAGATAAGGAATGCTACCAAGCCATTCCATTTCTAGGTATAATCTCTAGAAACACTCTCATAAATGCACATAAAGAGACATGAACACAGAAATTCAATGCTATGGTGTTTAAAATGATGTAAATTAGAAATAACCAAAAGGTCCATTGATGGATCAATACATTATAGTATAGAAATACAGGGGAATATTCAAAAACAGCTAAAATGAATGAATGGATAAATCTCAAAACCATATGTCAAATAGGAAATAAAAGCAGCAAAAGTATATACTTTTTCTACATTTTAAAAACCCAAAAGGAGTAATTTTACATTGCTACAGGCAAGTGCATGCGGATGATACATATCAAAGATCAAAGACTACCTCTAGGCAGTCTTTTTCTAGGGAAAAAGAGTGGGAAAAGCATACGATGGGGTGTGGGTGGGGAAGGATGGCAATTTAACAACAGCTGTACTTTATTTCTTTAAGAAAATCTGAAGCAAACATGACAAAATGTTACTATTTGTTAAAGCTAGGTGGGGGGTACAAAGGGGTTTATATTCTTTCTGTCCTTCCAATATATTTAAAATATTTCATAATTTAAACTTTTTACGTAGAAGAAAATCTGGCAATATGCACATCTTAAAAGGCCCATGCTATAAAACAAAAATAGAAGCTAAAAAAGGAGGTTTTTTTTTTAGGAGATGTTTGTTTTTAATGGGAAAAAAATTGAAAACAGAATTAAATAAATCACAGAATAGCCATACAATCAAATGTCATGTAACCACAAAAAAATTACAGCTCAGAACCATGGTTATTAACTTGGAAAGATGTTGACAACCTATCAAGTCAGGGGAAAGAGGGATATAAAAAAGTATAGGTTTTCAGGTAAGGCAGGAAATGGTTAAACAAATCTCCTATATGCACTAACAGGCCAAAGTTCCATAAATGCACCTGCTTTATTTTAATCTTTTATCAACTTGCATCCATGGAAAGAAATTAACTACAAGCAACCTAATGATAATAAACAGTACAAAAGATTAATTCCAGTGTTTCAAACAAGAAAGCTTATTGCTATAATACTGACAGAAGAGCTATATTCAAAGCCAAAAGCAATTATTTCCCAGTGTTGGTGCCAACGCTCCTCCCCTTTCCAGATGAGACCTGCTCCATTTAACCACCTCGTCAGAGAGCTAGCACAGAAGCATAAGTTGCTGATTATACATACCAAAGAGTCAGGTAAAATATAATATACTACATAGAAAATAAACTGCCGGGTCTCAATGAAACCCAAAGGTATAATCACAAAATGGCATCATATTTATAAGAGGAATGAGTGGCAGCAAGAAGTCACTGAAGGAATTTTTTTTTTTAAGATTTTATTTAGAGATAGAAAGAGATAATGAGAGCGAACACAAGCAGGAGGGAGAGGGAGAAACAGACTTCCCAGTGAGCAAGGAGCCTGACATGGGACTCCATCCCAGGACCCTGGAATCATGACCTGAGCCAAAGGCAGATGCTTAACCAACTGAGCCACACAGGTGCCCCATTACTGAAGGAAATTTTTTTTTTTTTTTTTTTTAATGATAGGCACACAGTGAGAGAGAGAGAGAGGCAGAGACACAGGCAGAGGGAGAAGCAGGCTCCATGCACCGGGAGCCCGACGTGGGATTCGATCCCGGGTCTCCAGGATCGCGCCCTGGGCCAAAGGCAGGCGCCAAACCGCTGCGCCACCCAGGGATCCCTACTGAAGGAATTTTGAGAGAGAATAAAATGTTGTCCTGCTACATTTATACCCTCTGATAAAATGGAGACTGACTTGGGTACTCAAAACCTGTGCACCGTGTTTTGTTCACTAAAAGTTATTCAAAGGTCTAAGAATCTTAACAGATTCTATTTTATGAAAACTGCAGTGGCCTACTAAGGGAATACTGCTTCCCCTACTCAACACTTCTGACACCAAATGCGGGGGTTCTGTAGGCCAACCAATTCTCCAACTGATCAGACACCAAGTGGATGTTCTACAATCAGTTCTGACACTGACTACCTGGAGGTAGGGCAGACCCCATAGATCAAAGGCTCAGTCCCACAAGACTGCCCCCCCCACATCAGACACCAGTAGCAGGTACCCATCACACTTCTGTCCAACCAGGCTACAAATCATGGGTTCCCATGACCCTTTCCTCATGTTCAGCATTTGCTACAGCAGCTCACAGAACTCATGGAAACACTTATTTTCATTTAGCAGCTTATTATAAAGGATAAAAATGAACAACCTAATAAAGAGATACATAGCACGAGTCCAGAAGTTTCCCAGACACAGGAGCTTCTACCCCTAGGAGGGTTGGAGAGTGCCAACTCTCCTGGCACATGAATGTGTTCATCAACCTGGAAGCTCACTGAATCCCATAGTTTAGAAATTTTTACAGAGGTTTCATCACATAAACATGACTGATTAGTACACTAGAAGTAGGGGGTAGAGCATAAGGAATGGGAAGAGGCTGAAAGTTATAGTCCTCTAATAACAAGGTTGGTTCCTCCAGCACTCAGGTGCCCTCCTAAGGGCCCATCAAAAGTCACTAATTAGCAAACAAAAAGACATTCATTAATTCGAGAGATTCCAATGGTCTTAGGAGCTTTTATGGCTGGAAGTGAAGACTAAGACCAAATATTATAACCAAAACAATGTTCCTATTGCCCCTGTTACTCAAGAAATTACAAAAGTTTTAAAAGCTCTTGTGCCAGGAACTGGGGATGAAAACCAAATAAATATTTCTTATCATTTCGTAGTATCACACATACAATAAAAGTAAGTTAGAACTCTTTTTCTCTTACACTTATTATTTAATTAATCTCTACCCCCAATGTAAGGCTCAAATTTGTGACCCTGAGATCAAGAGTCACATGCTCTTCCAACTGAGCCAGCCAGGCACCTCAGAAGTTAGAACTCTTAAGGAAAAATATTTTCATTATTATTCCTTCATGGTGAAAGTTATTTATGTTCTTCTTACTTGATGAAGTATTATTGAGACTACTAAGACCAACAAATATAAATTGCATTTATTGTGCAAAAATTAAGGCTTAGGCTATATAATGGTAGTTTGGATGTAAGATGTACTAAATCTCAGCTTCTAGAAGAGTTGATTTTGAACTCAATCACCCTTTAAGAGAAGACATACCAGCTCGCATAATTTCATCAACCAGGAGAATGTTGGTGGCAATCACCGTGCTGAGGAAAAAGATAACAGGGTGAGTAAAGCCTACCACCCACTTTCATCTTTTCCCCCAGCAACCTGCAGCTACTAAAAGTGCTTTGTTTTTCAGTGATGTTGGTATGAGATCTTAGGAGACAGAGCTATCGTAAATACAAACATCACCCCCCTTGTGTTATAATTTCAACTCCTTTGCTGATAAAATAAATTTGATTTCATATACCAGCAAAACTGAGTTCATTTTTACCACATCATTTGCTTTTCCCCCACTATGCATGTGGTACTATTTCAGTAAACTTCTTTCCCTTCCCCCTCAAGTAAACAGTAAGATAAATGTTTCTTATATCTGATACTCCTAGAATTAAAATGGAAAAAGGACTGCAAAATGACAGATGCTAACACTAGTAAATGAATGCCACACCTTTTCTTATGTTTAACCATTTCTCACTATAAGGTGGTAAAAATAGATGGGTTTTAAAGTTACTGATTATGTACCTAAAAAGTCTTTCTCTCTTTTATTAGTATGAATTTACCAAGAGTGAAGAAGTTGTTTTTTCACACAATAATTATCCCAAACTCCTGCATCTGCTGCTATCATGGGCTCACCTGCAAAGTAAAAACAAACTATTTTAACACTACAATCTTGATATATTCTGTTAATACTGATTATATACTCTAACAGTGTTTAATATACCACCAAAATTTCTAGTGTCCTGGTCACAATGACCTCCATGTTATCAAATCCAATGCAGTGGTCAGTTCTCAGGCCTCATGGATCAGGAGGATTTAACACAGCCTCCTAACTATTCTCTCTTCACTTGTCTTCCAGAACACCACGCCCAGCCTGGTTTTTCTTTTGCATTAGTGGCTCCTTTTCTGTCGACTTTCCTGGTTCTTCTCTTCTTCCCAGAGATCTTAATGTTGGAGTACCCAATGGCTTAGTCCTGGGTTCTTTTCTTCTCTCTCTATACTCACTCCCTAGGTGATCTCATATCCAGTACTCTGGATTTAAAACATATACATTCTCTTTTTTTTTTTTAAGATTTTATTTATTTATTAATGACAGAGAGAGAGAGAGGCAGAGACACAGACAGAGGGAGAAGCAGCCTCCTCACAGGGAGCCCGATCCAGGACCCAATTCCCAGAGGTGGGATCATGCCCTGAGTCGAAGGCAGACGCTCAACCACTGAGCCACCCAGGCGTCCCTAAACCATATACACTCTGACAACTCCAACCCAGAGCTTTCTTGAGCCCTGGACTCATACTTCCAACTGTCTATTTCACTTGAAAGTCTACAGGTACTCAGAACTTTGCCAAAATTCAATGCTGACTTCCCCCCACAACAACCTGCTCTCCCCACAGTTCTCTGATGTGGGTAATGGCAATTTCAATCTTCCAGTTGTTCAGCACACTCCTCTGCACAGAATAGCCAGAGTGATCCTTTCAAACATAATTAGGCCATGTCACACCTCTGCTAAAAATTGCTCCCTATTCCACCAGTAAAAGCAAAGTCCTTGGAATGACCCCACATCCCTGTGTGATCTTTCTATTACTTCTCTGATCTCCTTCCTCCTCTTCAAAAACTTTAGACACTGGCTTTTCCACTGGCTGCTCCTTCTGCCCAGGATGTTCTTTGCCCAGCTCCCCAACATAGCTACTTCCTTACTTCCTTTGACTTTTTTTCTATAGACATATTTTCAAGGAGGCCTACCCTGCCCACATTCTTTAAATTGCAGATCCCTACCCCTGCCTCATGCTACCATTCACAATCATCCTTATAGGGTTCTTTTATTTTTTTCATAGAATTTATTACTTCTTAAATACTCAGGGAACGTATTTATTAAGGTTATTGTTTACTGCCTATCCTTCTTTGCTATAATATAAGCTTACAAGGGCAGGGACTCATTTCTTTTGTTCTTTGTGAATCTCAAGAGTCAAATCACAAGCACTTAAAAACTATTTCTTAAAAGACTTTTGAACTTTTTTAAGAAGTTTTTAAGAAGTTCAAAAGTTTTAAGAAGTTCAAAACTTTTAAGAAGTTCAAAAGTAAATTAAAGTAAATCATCCAAAATTTAAATATTGAAGTCACCCAAATCTCTACTCCCTTACTGTAAGTTCTGGGCCACTGTAGTACAACCTTTTTCTTTACTGAGCTGGTAATTTTTCTTCACTTTCTTACCTGTATTCAAATCTATGCCAACAGGTTGCTTTGATTCTGAATGTTCAGTCTGAACTTTTACTAGTGTTTCTTGTAGGTCAAAACCAGAATTCTGAGCAAGAACCTTTAAGAATAAAAATAATAATATATTTTTGAAATATCTTCACATGTATATTTGAATATCAAATATAAAAAGGCACCGCTCTCTAATCTTGTGAAAACATTCATAATACCGTAATCATCTCCTTTTGAAAAATTCCTTCTTAATCTAAATCAAACTATGTATTTTAAGTATCTAGCAGTTTTTATATTTACTTAAACATCTTCCCTATGTACATCACACTAAATTCTGAGGACATTACAGTCCCCCTCCCCCATTTCCATCCCATTACATTAATTTCACTCCTCGCAAAAGATTTTTTTTTTTTTTTAAGATTTCTTTAAAAAAAGGAAAGGGACGCCTGGCTGGCTCAGTTGAGCACTTGATCTCAGGTCATGACTTCAAGCCCCCCAAAGGGGTGTAGAGATTACTTCAATAAATAATATTTTTTTAAAAAATAGAAAATTAGTAGAATGGTATTATTTCTTCTCACCCCTTTAGCCACACATGTTCCAGCTTTTCCTAGGCACCTCCTAAAGGAACCCTACATATTTTCAGGATCTTTGTGTATCTCATCAACATGAGGACAGTCACAACCTGTGGCAACAGGAATGGAGATAACAGCACTCCAAACTAGGTTTATTTCCAAGGAGTACCAAACGAAACCAATAGCTTATAAGTAAAAAGGAACCACCACTGTATACCAGGCTTACCAGTTTGTGTCAACTACTGGATCATCACTTAACTGACTTTGCTGTTTTGGGCAAAGAGAAAAATAAGATATCCAATTCTCAAAGATTTAACAAATTATGAGTAACTTTAAAGCAATTATCAAAGATACTTCACTAGCACTGTTCTTAATATTTTAATTCATGATAATAACATCTTTGATAAGGTCTTCTGTGTTTCTAAGTGGTTGAAAACCAGATTAAGGCAAAGGAAAAGCAGAAGTAATTCTCTGTCCTTCTGTTAATACATGGAAAAAAAACATCACTTTCTCTCCTTTTCTAAGTACTAAAATGAAAATGACAAAAGCACACTTGTATTTAGGAGTGCTGAACAGCCTGAAGTTCTCATTTCTTACAATTTAAAGTAATGATAATACTCTGGATACCACCAAGATATAAATCTACCCTAAAGGCTAGTTAAATTTTAAGTTCTAAACTTTTTTATTATGATTAATCATGAATCATTTTTGAAGGAAATTTCTGGACTTACTTCAACTTTTGGTGCTCAGAGATAAGCAAGGGGGTAATTTAGTTATTTCATGAAACTCTGACAAGGATTCTGAGCTATTAACCAAAAGTTTCCCTGCTTTAGTTGTAATATATCTTAAAGAGAACTATGTGGGGAAATGCAAATAAAAACTGTCTTTCTACTGTAGTGTTAGATAATGCGGACAATTTATAATCCAACACCTGTAATGTCTAACCAGCTGTTCTTTGGCCATTAGGATAGCTGTACCTTAGGAATAATGAGGAGGGCATCAGCAAAAGCTTGGACTCCAAGACGAGCTCTTCCTTTTATACTGTGCTTGTATGTAACAAGAGCTTCTGCTATTGCCACTTCAACTGCACCTGCTCCCGGAACTACACAGCCTATTGGAGGGAAAAGATTGGCAAGGCGTGCCAGATAGAAACACCAGAGAAAAAAGCTTTTAGCTATCCAAGTGTGTTCAATTACACTGCCAACACCTAAAATATATCTAAATATATACAAAAATAAAGTACAGTTGCAATAAAGTACAGTCCAGTGGTTATTCAAGATGCCTTATGAAGAATCCTTCACAATTATACACAATTAAATAATTAGGCATGGTACAGACAACTGGCTGCAAGCAGCTTATCTCATTGTTTGTAAGAGTAGGCATTTCTTCCACCTTCATCTTATTCCTTCATGACTACATCTAAAAGATAGTTATCTATAATTTATAGGGACAAGTAACTAATTGTGGTAGCTCATTTGAAAAAAAACTTTAGACCAATGTGATTTGGCCACTATTTTGGTATAGAATTTCTGTACCGAAGCAAAACCCAAAATGTCATCTGAGGAAAAAATATAGGTGTTCTTATTATCCTAAGATAAAAGCTCTGGTTAAAAACATCAATTTTCACAACAGGATATGACTTTTATACCTGCCAGTATAGTTTTTATAAAGTTTATTACTCTCCTTTGAATCAGCAAATTTGCTTTGGAATCACTCATCTTTAAAACAAAACAACAACTCAGTAAGAAGCTCTCTTTAACCCACATAATTTTTTAATTATTCGCCCCCTCTTCTGCTTCCCTGTACAACATAACTGCTTGAAAGAGTTGTCTATCCACAAGGTGACTGTACCCTTGTCTCCCATTCACACTAAAACTTCCTTGTGAAGTAACACTGTAGATTAATTATGATGGAATTAAAAACTAATTTTAAAAAACTTTTTTAAGTTTCCTGTGAAATACTGAATATACACAAAAGAATATATGCATAAAGTATAAAGAATAAATGCACAAATAAATGTACTCATGTACCTCCCACCCACCTTAAGAAACAGAACATTACCAGTAGCTGTGAAAACTTCCCTGACCCCATTCTGTGAAAACACAACATATCGCAATTTGTGGGTTGCTACTAAAGCAATACCCAAAAAGAAACTTGTATCATTAAACACCTATATTAGAAAGAAAGAAAGGTTTCAAACTAATGACCTCAGCTTCCACCTTAAGAACTAGAAAAGAGGAGATCCCTGGGTGACTCAGTGGTTTTTCTGCCTGCCTTTGGCCCAGCATGTGATCCTGGAGTCCTGGGATCGAGTCCCACATTGGGCTCCCTGCATGGAGCCTGCTTTTCCTTCTGCCTGTGTCTCTGTCTCTCTCTCTGTGTCTCTCATGAATAAATAAAATCTTAAAAAAAAAAAGATTCTCTTTCCTCCTTCCTTGCCCCTCCCTTCTCTCCAAAATAAATCTTTAAAAAAAAGAATAGAAAAGAGCAAATGAAACCTAATGTAAACAGAAGAAAGCAAATTAAAAAATCAATGAAATAAACATGAACAAAAAAAAAAAAAGAAATAAACATGAACATCAAAAAAAGAACAATGTCAAAAATGGAAAGGTAATATCATTATAGATTCCACAGACATTAAAAATAGTAAAATATATATATATATATATATATATATATATATATATATATATATATGTAATAGTAAGAGAATATTATGAACAACTTTATGCTAACAAATTTGAAAACTGGGGCTCCTGGGTAGCTCAGTGGTTGAGCGTCTGCCTTTGGCTCAGGGTGTGATCCTGGAGTTCTGGGATTGAGTCCCACATCGGGCTCCTTGCATGGAGCCTACTTCTCCCTCTACCTGTGTCTCTGGCTCTTTCTCTATGTCTCTCATGAATAAATAAATTATAAGTAAATAAACAAAAAAATAAATAAATAAATTTGAAAGCTTAGATCGGGAATTAGCAAACTTTCTGCAAAAGACCATATATAAATATTTTAGGCTCTGTGGGCCATATTACCACCTTTGTAACTATTTAAATCTGCCATTGCAGCACAGAAAGAGCCAAAGGTAATACATAAATGAAAGGGTATAGCTATATTCCCATAAAACTTTATTTACCAAAAACAAGCAGCAAACAAGATTTAGCTCATGGGCAGTAGTTTGATGATCATCTCAACAGAAAAAAACAGACATATTTCTTGAAAGACACAAAGTCAAAAAACAAAACAAAACAAAAAAACAGATAACCTGAATAGCCCTGTATCTATTTAAAAGATTGAATTTATAGTTTACATTTTTCCCATGAAGGAAACTACAGGCCCAGATGGCTTTACTGGTGAATCCTACCAAATTTAAGAAAGAAATAATATCAATTCTACACAAGAATTCAACACTTTCAGAAAATTAAAGAGGAGAGAATGCTTTCCAACTCATTTTATGAGGTCAGCATTATTCTAACAGCCAAAACGATAAAGGAATTACAAGAAAAATACAAATATCCCTTATGAATATAGATGTAAAAATTCTTAACAGTATTTTAGCAAATCCAGTCCAACAATATACAGGAGGAATAATACACATAGCAGCATTACTCACAATAACCAAAAGGTGAAGTGATCTAAGTTTCCATCAATGGATAAATAAGGTGGTATATACATACAATGCTCTATTATTCAGCCTTAAAAAGCAAAGATATTTTGACACATGCCCATTTTGACACATGAACCTTGAAAACATCATGCTAAGTGAAATAAGCCAATCATAAAAGGACAAATACTGGATGATTTCACTCACATGAGGTACACAGAAGAGTCAAATGCATAGAGATAGAAAGTCGAATGGTGGGTTCAGGAAGCTGGGAGGAGAGGGGAATTGAGCGTTATTGTTTAATGGGTTTGGAGTTTCAGTATTTTAAGATGAAAAATGTTGTTGATGGATGATGGTGATGCACAACACGTGAAAGAATGTAACTTATCGCCATTGAATTGTAACACTTAAAAATGATTAAAATGAGAAATTATATATATATATATCCACAATTTAAAAATAATTTAAAAACTGTAATCTATTTTTAAAGAGGATAATACCTCATAAGTAAGGTTTATCCTAAGAATGTAAGGCTAGTTGAACATTTGAAAATCAAGATAATTTACCACATTAATAATCCAACAGAGAAAAAAACATATAGATCACCAGAGAAGCAATTGACAAAATCCAACATCTATTCGTAATAAAAACTCTCAGCAAGAGAAGAGAACTTCCTCAACCTGACAGAAGGCTTTTAGAAAAATCTACAGCCAAATATCATACATAATACAGAAAGGCTGAATATTTTCCCCCTATGATCAGGAGCAAGGAAAGGATGCCCACTCTCACCATTTCCATTCAACAATGTACTGAAGCTTCAAGCCCATGAAATAATGGGAAAAAAGAAATAAAAGATATTCGTTTTGGAAAGGAAGAAGTAAAACTGTCTTTATTAGCAGACAACATGATCATTTATATAGACAATTCAATGAACTCTATATGCTACTACAATAAGTGAGTTTAACAAGGTTGCAGAATTCAAGATCAATACACAAAAATCAACCGTATTTCTATATGTTAACAACAATCAGAAGTTGAATTTTCAAAACATCATGTACAATTGGACCAAAATTCACTCCCTCATAAATCCAAAAAAGATATGCCACTAAAAATGACAAAATATTTCTGAAGTAAATAAAAAAATATATATAGTTGAAATAGAGTCAACAAGGCTCAAATCAATAAATATACCATGACTCAATATTTTTAAAATATCAATATAAAAATATAATTATATAAATATATATAAAAATATAAATATATAAATTCCAACCAAAATCTCAAGTCTTCTGGTAGAAACTGACAAGCTGATTCTAAAATTCATATGAAAATACAAAAGCTGGGAATCCCTGGGTGGCTCAGTGGTTCAGCGCCTGCCTTTGGCACAAGGCGTGATCCTGGAGCCCCGGGATTGAGTCCCACATCAGGCTCCTGGCATGCAGCCTGCTTCTCCCTCTGCTCCCCTGCCCCATGTCTATCACAAATAAATAAATAAAATCTTTAAAAAAAGAAAAAAAGAAAGAAAATACAAAAGCTTTTTTTTAAAGATTTATTTGTTATTCATGAGAGACACAGAGAGAGAGAGAGAGAGAGAGAGGCAGAGACACAGGCAGATGGAGAAGCAGGCTCCATGCAGGGAGCCTGAAGTGGGACTCGATGGCGGGTCTCCAGGATCACACTGTGGGCTGAAGGTGGCGCTAAACTGCTGAGCCACCGGGGCTGCCCTGAAAAAGATTTTAAATAATCAAAAGAACCTGAAAAAGAACAAAATGGGAGGACTGACACTGCTGATTCCAAGACTTATCATAAAGTTACAAGTAACTGGGACAATATACTAATATTGAAATTGACAAACGGATCAATGGAACAGAATAAGAACCCAGAAATAGAACCATACAATGGTTTTAAAAATAAATTTCTAAAAATAAAAAAATGATACTATAGCATTAAATTAAGTGCTTTTTCATTTCATAAATAGAAGTTAATTAAAAGGGCAGCATAGTGGGGCACCTGAATGGCTCAGTCGGTTAATCACTTGACTTTGGCTCAGATCATGATCTCAGGGTCCTGGGACCAAGTCCCACTTCCGGCTCCCCACTCAGGGGGAGTCTGTTTCTCCCTCTCCCTCTTCCCTCCCCTGACTTGTGCTCACACGCTCTCTTCCGTCTCTCTCAGTAAATAAATAAAATCTTAAAAAAAAAAAAAGCACAGCATATTTATTAAGAATATTCCAATAGAAAAATCTTCACAATCCAAACTATAAATTATCCAGAGTGAAGTGAAAGAATAGTAATCATTCATACCTTTTGAAATACTATATTTATACATATATATATATATAATGATAGATTTATTACTACTTTAAAAACACATAAAGTTATATCCATCACAAAAAAGAGCCTACCATCTTCAATGGCATTTTTGATGGCACGAAGTCCATCCCTTATAGCATCCTTGATTTGTGTGAGAGTATGCTTATTTGGTCCTTTAACCAACAAGGTGACAGAACGAGGGTTAACACAGGCCTCGATAAAAGTGAACTTTTCTTCACCCTAGAGGATAATTCAAGAAGATATAACTCCTCTAATGCTTAATGTCATTATGAAAAGAATCCAACCTTCATGTGAGTTTTTCTTATCAAACTAACTAAAATATGTGTTAAAAGCAGTTAAGTTATATTTGAACTCTTAACAAACATTTCGATAAATAAATTGTAAAATCTGTTCTGTGGATTATTCAGACATCAAATGTTAAAGGCTGAATTAAAAGATTCAGGATTTTTTAGAAAAGGTTTACTCTTCACTTTATAGCCATTGCCCATAGAGATACTCACTAATGTACACTCGTGTACAAGACCAGCATGTCCCAAGCAATCTATACTGAGGTCTTCAAGAGAATTCACAGCCATTCCACCACAAGCAAGAGAAAGTCTGAAATGACATATGTCACCATAACTTTGGTTATAAAAAGCATTAAAGACTTAATTTCTTAACGGTGGAAAGATACCTAACATAGAAGACTGCATTGTCGCTGAGTTGTATTGTTTTTAAAATCTGTTTTAAGAAGATAAAAACCTTCTTTGTACTTCAACAAAGTTCTGAGGTAGGTCAACAATTTTGACTTTTGACACTTGCATTATTTATTGAAATCAAAAACATTTTGAATTTGTATGCTACTATTTTGCTCAACAATGCTTACACATAAGCTAAAAGGAATATCATAGGATTATTTCAACTCAATCTGTTAAAAAACAGGATATATAATTATCTGCAAGCTTACCTTTCCATATTTCTTCTTTTTGCTCTGCGAAGAGCTACTATGCCATGTTTTGCAAGAATGTCCAAGGAAAATGGATCAATTCCCTAAAATCAAATTAGCATAAAAGTTATAAGCATATTTTAAGCCAGTACTTATCAAACTTTTTCATCTCAGCACTGCTTCATTCTTAAAAATTATTAAGAACCCAAAAAGCTTTTGTTTATGTGAACTGTATCTATAATACTTGTCATATTAATGTGATGAGCTCTGGATGTTATACTATATGTTGGCAAATTGAATTTAAATTTAAAAAACTTAAAAAAGGGACGCCTGAGTGGCTCAGCAGTTGAGCATCTGCCTTCAGCTCAAGGCGTGATCCCAGGTCTGAGGATCGAGTTCGAGTTCCGCATCGGGCTCTCCCAGGGAGCCTGCTTCTCCTTCTGCCTGTGTCTCTGCGTCTCTCTGTGTCTCTCATGAATAAATAAGTAAAATATTTTTAAATAAAATTAAATTTAAAAATAAAAAACTTAAAAAATGGCATATTAGAAATCAAAATTGAAAAAATTTAAATATTAATCCATTCAAAATAAGAAACCCATTTCATATTAACATAAAGAACATCTTTAAGTGAAAATGTACTATACTTTCCTAAGCAAAAAAATATATAAAGTATTTCACATTTTTAATATCTTTTTAATATCTGTCTTAATAGAAGACATCTGGATTCTCCTATCTGCTTCTGCATTCAATTTGCTATGATATGTTGTTCAGGTTAAAATATATGAAGAAACCTTGGGACTCATAAGTACGTACTAGAAAACAGAGGAATGTTTTTAACCTTTTCAGATGAATGTGGATATTCTTTGATACTATATCACAACTCAATAAAGTCTTAAAGGTTAATTTCAATGTGAACTATGGAACCTACCAATAAACTTTTTATACTCTCTCATATTAAAATCCATTTGTCTATCTTACACTTTGTATTATTCACCCATGCATGACTTTGTTAAATCATATATTTTTTAGTCACTTAGAAAACAGTGATTCACTGTTTTTTGTTTTTTTGTGGTTCGCTATGTTAAGCAGAGCTTCCAAATGATACATTTCATGGATATATAGTATCAAAAATATCACATTTGCTGATCACCATTAATATTAACAGAAAAATCCTTTAGGTATTGGAAAGTGGTCAAGATCACAGTGGCAAATGCAAATTTTCCAAAATTTTATTTTATTTTATTTATGATAGTCACACAGAGAGAGAGAGAGAGAGAGGCAGAGACACAGGCAGAGGGAGAAGCAGGCTCCATGCACCGGGAGCCTGACTTGGGATTCAATCCTGGGTCTCCAGGATCACGCCCTGGGCCAAAGGCAGGCGCCAAACCGCTGCGCCACTCAGGGATCCCTTTTCCAAAATTTTTATTTTGGATTGGAAGCTCAAATTTATTGGCAACAAATACTGTCAGTTGTTTTCCTTGAAGTGACAGAACCGCTTCTTCCTTTTTCAGAAAAACCTGCCATGTCTAAATAACCACAGTTTTTCTGTCAGTTATTCTTTTTTTTTTTTTTTAAGGTAATCTCTTTGCCCAACATGGGGCTTGCACTTACAACCCCAAGATCAAGAGTCACATACTCTACTGACTAAGCCAGTGCCCCTGCCAATTATTTTTTAAAGTAAAAATGGCAAAAATCAATCAATCAATCAATCAATCAATAAAGTAAAAATGGCATTCCATGAAAAAAGTGGCTAGTTCAATTATAAAGAGTTTTCCCTCAAAACAACCATACCTTTAAAATTTTATTTTTTGAGAGAGAGAATGAACAGGGGTGAGGGGTGGAGGAAGAGGAAAGAGAATCCCAAGCAGGTTCCATGCTCAGTTCAGCACAGACCCTGACACAGGGCTCGATCTCATGACCTGAGCTGAAACCAAGGGGGGAGCACTTAACTGAGCCACCCAGATGCCCCAAGACAATCCTATTTAGATATGCAGATGTCATACTCTATTACACAGAATTATAAGAGGATGCATATTTAAGGATCAAAATTTAATAAAAAGGGGATCCCTGGGTGGCGCAGCGGTTTGGCGCCTGCCTTTGGCCCAGGGCGCAATCCTGGAGACCCGGGATCGAATCCCACGTCGGGCGCATGGAGCCTGCTTCTCCCTCTGCCTATGTCTTTGCCTCTCTCTCTTCTCTCTCTGTGTGACTATCATAAATAAACAAACAAATAATTTTTTAAATATTTTTTTAAAAATTTAATAAAAGTAGTAAGTTTTACCACTTCAAGATATTCCCAAATAGGCACACCTGGGTGGCTCAGTTGGTTGGACATCGGACTCTTGATTTCAGCTCAGGTCATGACCTCCTGGTCATGGAATTGAGCCCCATGTCAGCCACACTCAGCAAAAAGTCTACTGGTGATTCCCTCTGCCTCTGCCCCTCTCCTGCACTTGCATGCACTCTCTCTCTCATCCTCTCTCAAATAAATAAATAAATCCTTAAAAACAAAAGACGTTCTCAAAAGAAACTGCCTTTAAAAAAACAAAAACAAAAACAAAACAGCAAATGTGTGGTAGTGTGGCAATAAAGAATGTATGACTACTAGAACAGTTTGGTACTACTGCTTTGATTTGTACTAAGGTATCAGTAGCTTTACCTAACGATGCTTTTGCATGACCATTGCAAATGTGGACACAATGTCAAAGGCATTATTATTATTATGAAAATAATTCTAACCTCAAGGACTCCTTGAAATGGTCTTAAGGACTCCTCAGAATCCACAGACCACACTCCAAGAAATGGTGAAAAACATTTACAAATAGTTAAAATTTGAACTTTCTCACCTTTTGATTAATGACAACAAATCCCTTATTGGACTGAGCACAGACTTTGTCTTTCAGGTCTATTATTTTTTGTACTCTATCTTCAATAAATTTTCTTTCTGCTTTTACCAATTTCTCTTTCTCTTCAGCAGTCTTATAAAAGAAACCAGAGCTCACCTCTCTAAAAGATGAATAAAAACAAGCTAGTACCAGTGGAGGAAAAAGGAGATAAAGGTAGGAGTTTACACTAAACATTTCGGAGGGAAGAAAGAGATTAAAAAACACTTCTAGGAGGTGCCTGGGTGGCTCAGTTAGTTAAGCATCCAACTTGGTGTGGGCTCAGCTCATGATCTCAGGGTGTTGAGATCAAGACCTGTGTCAGGCTCCATGTTCAGCATAGAACCTAAGATTCTCTCTCTCTCTCTCCCCCAGTCCTTCCCCCACTCTCTCCTTCTCTAAATTAACTAATTAAACTTAAAAACACTTTTAGAAAATACAATTTCAAAATTTACAAAGAGTAACTGCCACGTACGTTTTTTCATATTCTAGTGACACATTGCAAGTAAGGATAAATGCATCTTCCACTTGCTTCTTCATATCTGGATGACGGGCGCCATGATCCAAAACTAATCCTCTGATCAATCTATTAAAAATATGTAATGTTTCTTACTCTGAATATACACTCTAAATTATTATAAAATAAGGATTGTATTCTTAAAATTGTAATAGAACTATCAGGCCACACATTGCTTCCTTGCACCAACTTTAAGCCTAACACATAATTAGTAAAATTAGAAAAGAAAATCTACTTTAACACAGTATGACTGTGAAGTCACAATGAAAAGTCAACTCAGAATTATTCTCTAAATTATGTGGCTCACACATATGACACAGCTGGTCAAGTAATGAAAAGTGGGCACACAATGAGTTCCTTAGGAACATTTGTTCAAAATAATTATATGGAACAACCAAAAATTGTTAACCTAAATGTGCAACAATAGGGCATTGTTCAGCAAATAAATGACCCAACTATTTGGTGGTCATGAAAACTATGTAATGACATGGAAAAATATTTACAGAGGTAGCTGATAAACACAGAACAACAAACTACCTATAAAGAATGATTATATGTATTCTTTTAAAAAATAAGCACCTTGCTATTGACAAAAAATAAAAGGAACCTGGAGTAAAGTTATGCTTGGGTGGTAGAAATACAGATAATTTGAGGGTGGGAGAGGCTTTTTTCCTGTTTTCCAAATTTTCTTTTAAGAGTAAATATTTTTATAACCTCTAAAACTTCATTTATACCCAAATAGGGAATAGCATTTCTACTTATGAATCTTTTATAACCAGTATTTGTTCTACATTAAAGTAAAGAAATAATTTTTAAGTAAATGTAATTATAAGGAGTTTTCAAAATTTTAATCTAACTACTGATTTTAATCTAACTACAAAATTTAATCTAATTACTCAACTCCTGACTTCCCCCTCTGACTCTCAGCAAATGACCTTGCTGCTTTGAGAAAATAAAAATACTGTCCTATCACTACCTCCACCAATCCACCTGCACTTGAACCTAAACCTCCTATTCCTATGAATGAACTGTCCATGCTCCTCTACACGTGTGTACTCTACTCTATTTCTCCTCTCTGCTCCAGCATTGTCCCCACTCCCCATCCAACCCCTCCTCCCAGCCCATCAATTCCTCCTGCCTCCAGGAGCATTCTCATCAGGTTACAGACTTGCCATTGGTAATCTCCATCTTTAAAACAATGTTTCTCCTTCAAGTCCTTTCTTATACTCCCTTCTAGCTACTGCCCCATTTCTTTGCTAACCTCCTTAGGGTGGTGTAAACTTAAATCCTCACTTCTTCCCTAACCCTTCCCTCTCGATCCCACCTTCAATCTGACGTTCACACTCACTCCTTTTTTGAATCAGTTCTCATTAAGCCACCAAAAACATTAAATGCTTTCTATATCTAATGGTCATTTTTCAATCCATAACAACTGGCTCAAAGTTTCAGTAGCATATGACATAGTTGATTATTACCCCCTTGAAACATTCCTCTCTTAGCTTCTGGGACACTACCTTCTCTTGGCTTTCCTCCTACCAGTGACTACCCTTTAGTCTCCTGTGCTGAATTCTCTTTGTCTTCTCAATATCTAAACTTTGGAGTTTTCATGGCTCAACCTTAAACTTCCTCTTCTACCTATTTTCACTTCCCAGGTGATCTCATTACCTCTCATAGGCTTTAAGTCATCTACACATGGATGACGCCCAAATTTGTCTCCAGATCAGACCTCTGTTCTGAATTCCAGACACACTTCAACTCTCTACTTAACATCTTCACATGGATGCCTAGTAGGCACATAAAAACATAACATTTCCCAAATTGAACTCTTATTTCCCCAAATCTTTTTTTTTATTTTTTAATCTTTTTTTAAGATTATTTATTTACTTATTCATGAGAGACACACAGAGAGAGACAAAGACAGAGGGAGAAGCAGGCTCCATACAAGGAGCCCGACATGGGACTCAACATGGGACTCGACATGGGACTCGACATGGGACTGGACCCAGGGTCTCCAGGATCACACCCTGGGCTGAAGGTGGCGCTAAACCCCTGAGCCACCCGGGCTGCCCTCCCCAAATCTTTTCTCAGTCTTTTCTATCCCAAGAAATGGTACTTCCCCTTTTCCAGCTGCTCCATGCAAAAACCCAAGATACATCCCTGACTCTTCACCTGTCACATTCTATGTTGAACCATCAACAGATCTTATTGCTCCTTCTTCTAAGTATACTCTGATCTAAACTGTTTTCATCCCTCACCTATATTACAACAACCAGAGACCCTTCTGAAATACAAATCAAGAACTGCTCTTGCCCTCAGCAATGGCAGACTAATTTGGAACAACCCTCCTACTAAAACCAACTAAAGGGGGATCCCTGGGTGGCTCAGCGGTTTAGCGCCTGCCTTGGGCCCAGGGCGTGATCCTGGAGTCTCCTTACATAGAGCCTGCTTCTCCCTCTGCCTGTGTCTCTGCCTCTCGGTCTCTCATGAATAAATATATATATATATTTATATTTATGCCCCCTCGGTCTCTCATGAATAAATATATATATTTATATTTATGCCCCCTCGGTCTCTCATGAATAAATATATATATAAAATAATAAAACCAACTAAAAATTCTGGGTTAAAAACAAAAGCCCTGGAGCACCTGGGTAGCTCAATTGGTTAAGCATCTGATTCTTGATTTCTTGATTTCAGCTCATGTCATAATCTCAGGGTTGTGAAATTGAGCCCTGCAACAGGCTCTGCACTGGGTGTACAGCCTGCTTAAAATTTTCTCTCTCTTTCTCCCTCTACACCCCACCCGCACTGGCACATATGCGCGCGCGCACGCACCCACACACACACACACACACACACACACACGCTCAAATCCCTAAAAAAAAAAAAAAAAAAAAAAAACTCAAAAACATTAAAGAGCTATAAAATAGTAAATAAAACATAAACTCCAAGAGATAGGAAAAGAACTACAGGCACTCTTATCCTAAAGTCATTAGACAATTCAGGAACATTTGAGCTTTGTTTTCAATAAGCTCATACAATGAAAAGAGGACAGAATTGAAAGCTCAGGGCTCATCCAAGCTCTAATAGGAGACGCTCTTCCCATTAAGTAGGAACCCCAAAGGGGTACATACTCAGGGTATAAAACAGAAGGATGAACTAAGCAAGCAGCCTTCATACCAACCAGCAGTTAGAATTAACTGGATAGGGGTGCCTGGGTGGCTCAGTTGGTTAAATAGCTGACTTGATTTCAGCTCAGGTCATGATCTCAGGGTCCTGGGATCAAGCCCTGCAGTGAGCTTTATGCTCAGTGGGGAGCATAAAGGGAGAGCTTAAGCATAAAGGGAGAGCTTAAGGTTTCTCTTTCCCTCTCCCTCTCCCCCCTACTGCTCACATGTGCATGTGTTCTCTTTTCCTCTCTAAGACAAATAAATATATTCTAAAAAAAAAAAAGAATTAGTTGGAGATTAAAAACGAAAAGCAAAAAAAAGCCCCCAAGCTGTGGATTTAATTTAAAGTATTGCCTGGGGAATAAAGGGGAAAGGAGAAAAAATAAGAGGGAAATATCAGAAAGGGAGACAGAACATGAAAGACTCCTAACTCTGGGAAACGAACTAGGGGTGGTGGAAGAGGAGGTGGACGGGGGGTGGGGGTGACTGGGTGACGGGCACTGAGGTGGGCACTTGATGGGATGAGCACTGGGTGTTATTCTATATGTTGACAAATTGAACACCAATAAAAAATAAATTTATTAAAAAAAATGTATTCCCTGGGGCACCTGGATGACTCAGTGGTTAAGCATCTGGACTCTTGATGTCAGCTCAGGTCTTGATCTCAGTGTCATGAGTTCAAGCCCCATTTTTTTTTTAAGATTTTATTTATTTATTCATGAGAGACACAGAGAGAGAGAGAGAGGCCGAGACACAGGCAGAGGGAGAAGCAGGCCCCATGCAGGGAGCCCTACGTGGGACTTGATCTGGGGTCTCCAGGATCACGCCCTGGGCTGAAGGCGGCACTAAACCTCTGAGCCACCCGGGCTGCCCTCAAGCCCCATTTTTAAAAAATAAAAATATAAAATAAAATATTCCCTGGGCTCCTTGCAGAGGCAAATTCAAACCCTCTATGCAAAAATGGACCTTCACTCTAGGTCTCAAATTATCTCTACAAATACTTTTTTCCAACACAATGAATGGCACATATAGAAACAAAATGCAATTAGTGAGAACCAACAAAACAGAATAAACACAAAAAATAGACAAGCCAAAACTTCAAATATTGTAATTATCAGATATGAACTATATGTTTGGAAAGATCTGCCGGGAATAGGACACCATAGAAAGTGCCATGGCAAATTTAAGAAAAACCAGGTAAAACTTCAAGAAATAAGTAAATAAAGATACCCACAAACACTCACACACATATATATATTAAAATAAATAAGAAAGCATTTTCAAATGAAATGTATTTGGATTGACTTCAGAATAATCCAGGTTTGGGGCAAGGAGGAGGGAGGGAGGAAAGAGGAGCATAGAAGGGAAATAAAAGGAAAAATAAGATAGGCTATATGTTGAAATTGATAAAGGTGGGTGATAGGTATGTTGGAGTTCACTATATTTTTCTCTCTTTTTTATATGTTTAGATTTCCATAATAAAATGTTTAAAAGTCATTAAGTCCAAAATCAACAAGGTGCTACCTACCCTGAGTACATACATACTCTGACAATGTCAATTGCCTGGCCTTTCTTTCCTCTATGATTTCATCTCCTATCCTTTTTTCCTCTTACTGTGCTCCAAGCACACTGGAACATCTCAGCACACTTGTGCCTTAAAGCCTTTTCAACCATTATTCCCTTGGCTTAGAACACTCTTCCTCCAGATACACACATGGCTAGCTCCTTTTACTTCTTCAGATACCTCCTTTGCTCTCTAGTTTCCTATTACAAGGTCCTTTCTTAACATTGTAAAATCACACACATGCTCTCACATAGTCACTCTACCTTCTTCACAGCATTTATTATCACTTATGGATTTACTATCTCCCTCAACTAGAAACATAATCTTCTTGGAGAAAGAAATTCTGTTTTGTTTATTCTTCATTCCTACCACCCAAAATAATGACTGGCTCAGGGTACATATTCAATTAATATATGTTGAATTAATAGACTCATGTTGAATAAAAGTAACTAAGGAAATTAACGAAAAATATCTGAATTAAGCCAAATATTCTAGAATCTATGGATTGTCAAAGTTTATGTGGTTTACTTTGTATCAGTTTCTGATTTATGCTTCATCTCCATGATTTCTACCATGAAGAGATCAATAGGATAACCTGGTCTTCTAATAGCCAAAACAGAATCCACAACAGCCTGAAAGAGAAGCGAATGAGAACAGTAAATTAGTGGTCTACTAAAAGGAACCACTGACTCAAGTATCACCAGACTAAGCAGACAAAGGGCTTCATATCTCAAAATACAGGGCAAGGCCAAAGAGGGCCACTCTATCATGGGCACTAATAATAACCAATACCAATGGATACTTTAGAGCCTAAAGGAATTTCAGAGATTATCAGGCCCAAATCCTCCATTTTACAGATAAGTAAACTCCAATAAAAGTTCAAGAAATTTAAAAAAAAAATTACAGTCTTAGGGGCATCTGGGTGACTTGGTCGGTAAAGTGTCTAACTCTTGATTTTAGCTCAGGTCATGATCTTAGGGCTATGGGATCAAGCCCACATCAGGCTCTGCACTGGGCGTGGAGCTTGCTTGGAATTCTCTCTCCCTCTCCCTCTGCAACCCCAATCCCCACCCTGCTAGCTTACACTCTCTTGTCAAAAAGCAGTTACGGTCCTTTTTCCGTTTTTTTTTTTTTTTTAATTTTTATTTATTTATGATAGTCACAGAGAGAGAGAGAGAGGCGCAGAGACACAGGCAGAGGGAGAAGCAGGCTCCATGCACTGGGAGCCCGATGTGGGATTCGATCCCGAGTCTCCAGGATCGCGCCCTGGGCCAAAGGCAGGCGCCAAACCGCTGCGCCACCCAGGGATCCCTTTTTCCTTTTTTTGAAGATTTTATTTATTTATTTGAGAGAGAGCAAGAGTGAGAGAGCACAAGCAGGGGGAGTGGCAGAGGGAGAGGTTGAGAGAGGGAGAAGCAGGCTCCACACTAAGCAAGGAATCCAAAATAGGGCTCAATCCCAGGACTTTGGAATCATGACCTGAGCTGAAGGCAGATGCTCAACTGACTGAGCCACCCAGATGCCCCAAAAGTTGCTGTCTTAAAACAGTCTAAAAGACAGTCGCAAAGCCAGGACTAGAATTCAGTTCTCTTCAACTGTCAACCTATTACTCTTTCTACTATCAACACTACTCAAACTTTTCCACCAAAGAACATATTAAAGGAAAAGAGGGGAATGTAATCTAAGGTAAGAGCTAAAATTTGCTGGCTATACCAATATGGAATTTCTTAAGTTTTGTGCTTTATCATGAAAAGTTTCCACATCATGCCATAATGTACATTCGTTTTAATGTAGTAAAGCAATGTTTTCCCCCAAAACTGTAAAGTAAAATTGACATTCTAGAAAGACAAGCCCTACTTATTCTACCACATATCCCTAAGGATATACAATTTGAGAAGCATGGTGCAATATATACTATTCTTTAGCTCAGAAAGTAATATGAAAACAACTAATTAAATGCTACAGTGTAATCATCTTAAAATATAAATAAAGCAAACAGCTATATCTTAGAAAACTTTGAGATCACATGGTATTTGGTTTTGGGGCTTCATAGGATATAAAGACAAAGACCCCTGGATAATATCAGTGTTTCTAGAACACCAGAAGAGAATGGGAGCCCTAACCAGATAACATGAAGATTCTGGATCACTTGATATATGTACTCCCAACAGGAGGAAATACTGCAGTCTTTATATGAACTCCGTTGAGCAAGAAATTATCTGATCTTAATCTGAGATTTGCCAAGTAGGTTTTCCTATTAGTAAGGGGAATCAACCAGAAATAACTCAGGTATTCCAGTCCATTTGTCATTTATATTTCTTAAAGTAAATTAGCAAGACAGCATTCTGATTTATATGTCAATGTCTTGTGATTTTGGTTATGAATTTGTCATTCCTGATAAACCTATATATTCAAATTTCAAAAAATACTAAGCTGAGGAACAGTGATGGTATCAAACGATAGCCATCTGATAAAAACCTTCTCAAAATACTCAGTCTTGCCCTTATATTCCATATATGTTACCTTTAGAAATAAACAAAACAAATATGTGCTTCCCAGATGTGAATATTATCTATCAGATTAATCATGCTTCATTAAAGTGGTAAGCTTAACAAGTTCCCCATGTGTCACCTCACATAATAAATATGGACCACTAGGTTTAAGAGACCAGTATATCACCCTAATGACATCCACACAAGATGACTCACAGGCAACCAAACTCCTCCTAACCTACATGTTAACTTAAAAGAAGGTTTAATATGATACTTTAAAAAAATTACATATACTATTCTGACCAATCAAGTCTAGTCTCTAAGTAAGTCTATAAATGTTTGTCTTCCATATTTTATTTCATGTTCAAAAGAACCACATGCAATGGTTGATTATTTTACAGAAAAAAGAAATCACCACGTTCTATACTCATTCTGAATGCAAAAGTTTAGTCACATACCTCTATTAACACATCAGCCAATTCAGCATGGACTTTAGTTTGTAGAGATGTCCTAGCCACATCTAAGAGGATTTCTCTTTTCATCTCCTTGTTCACTTTAACTTCTTCCAAAACTTCAAGCGCTTTTATCTTTGCAGCTTCAAATCCTTCAGCTATTATTCTGGGGTGAAGGCCCTATTATAACAACATAAAACTAAAATTTATAAAGTAAGTCATCCAAAGTAAAAGTAATCATCTTCTCCTATTAATAGGTATATACAGAAAAAGTAATATTACCCACATTAATGCCACTAAATATGTTTATGTATATAATCTATAAAAGTAATTTTTCGGTGCTTCATATTTAAAGCAACCTCAAACTTACAGAAAAATCGTAAGTCCAGTAGAAAAAACTACAAAAGTCCTCTTTATTTCCAAAAATTATGACACACTGTTATATGGTACCCTTCTGAATGGGCACAAAAGAAAAAAACTCCTTTTAATACCGAGGAAAAGAACCAGCACTGGTTTGGAGAAAAGTATAGACAGAAACCACCTTCACCAAACATTAACACAGTAATGGGACAAATAGGCACCATGTGCCTCCTGATACAATGCATTAAGGACACCTTAGAACTTGTATGGTATTTGTGCGAAAAGTTCATAACCTGAGCCTAATTATGATAAAATAGTCAAATCGAAACTGGGGACTTTCTACAAAATAACTGACCTGTGCTCTAAAAGTAGCAATGTCATAAAACACAATGTAAAGATGATTCCAGTTTAATTGGGCACCCTGCTCAGCTAGAAGTCGGCTTCTCCTTCTCTCTCTGCCCCTCCACTCACTCATGCTCATGCTCTCTCTCTCTCAAAAATAAAAAATAAAAATAAAAAAGATTTAGCCCAGATCTTACTCCTTCAGAAAGTGCCTCGTAATTCACCAATTTCCAAAGTGCTGGTTTAGGATATCCTTCCCTCCTCAATGTTTCTATCATATCTTGTGCCTAGCTCTATCACTATACTGCCACAGTTTCATAATTTTGTCAATGTCTGTCAGCACCTCCCCCTTCCCAAACTTTTTCCTCCCTAAGAAACCCTAATTTTGTTTAGGTATCTCTTCCTCCAGTCTTCAAAGGAAGCTACCCTCTGTACTAGCTCTAGGGGTGGATCTTGATTATATTAAGTCAGTTCCCTGAAAACCTGTTACTGATTTGGAATGGACACAAACCAAAGTTGACCCAATCATATTATAAAGGAAGGACTTATATTCCATAATTGGGCAAATGGCTTTCTTTTGCCCTCTTGTGTTGAGTGTTACTAAAGTATGCTGGTATTCCTAATTTCTTCTGACAGTCTTATAATCAGGATAGAAATAAGACTTATCATGAAACAGCAATGTAAACGGAGGAGCTAAGAGACAGAAAAGACCAGGGTACTTGATGACTAATAGAATTCTTTAATCAACCAACCTTGGAAGTTTTGTCATGGGAGATTATTTATTGTTTAAGTACCTTTTAGTCAAATTTCTATTGCTTACAGCCAGAAGCATCCTAAATGAGGTACCTTGCAGGTACTGAATTACTAGACAATTCCCAATACTAAATGAAACGTCAAGAAGTAATAATTTTAGGACTTTGACCAGGTAATGCTTTGCTAAAATAGTCCTTAAAAGAAAGAAAAATTCAAATACTTAACTAGAGAAGACAGGTAAGTAACACCAAGAGAAGAATACAGATTGAACAAGGGCACTGAGGTAGAAATGTGTGTAGTGATTTCAGAGGCTTGTGAGTAGCCTGAAGGAGTCTGGCTAGAGTAGATGGTATGTAAGAAAAATAAAACTAGAAAGATAGGTAAATTCACAATGTGAAAACCTTCAATTATTTTTCTCCGGTTATTTTTTTTTAAAGGTGTACAATTTAGTTTCAAGATTATCAATGATGTTTTCTTTTTTAGGCCATTATTCATGGTTACATGGCTAATTTTTTACTGATATATCCTAAATATTTCATTTTAAAAAGTGGGATATAATTCCAATGAAAGGCATTATTCTGGCCAAAAAGCACATTATTATTTCCTTTTATAATTGTCCAAAAGTATCTTGATAAAAATTACTTTTGCCCTCAAAATTAAACTATTTTAGTAGTGAAAAAAATTCCCCCATTCAAATGAATAGGAATTCTATAAAATGCTAATACCTCGGAAATGTAAAGATCAGCTTGTTTTAGTAACTCTCCAATAATTAGAACATTGGAAGTAGTACCGTCTCCTGTAATGTCATCCTGGGCTGTTGCTACTTTTGCTATCAAGGAAGCCGTTGGGTGTTGAATTTGCTGGAAAAGGTAAACAACAGATTATTATTTTTTTTTAAGATTTTACTTATTCATGAGAGACACACATAGAGAGACACAGGCAGAGGGAGAAGCAGGCTCCATGCAGGGAGCCCGACGTGGGACTCGATTCAGGGTCTCCAGGATCACGCCCCGGGCCGAAGGTGGCGCTAAGCCTCTGAGCCACCCGGGCTGTCCTAAACAACAGATTAAAAGAGAGAATGAGTTTTGGTCTAATGAAACAAGATAATCTAAGGGCCCATAGTAAAATTAAGAAATAAGCTTCAGTGGTTTTGCGCCGCCTTCAGCCCAGGATGTGATCCTGGAGTCCCGGGATCAAGTCCCACGTCAGGCTCCCTGCACGGAGCCTGCTTCTCCCTCTGCTTGTGTCTCTGCCCAACCCCGCCCCCCCCTCTCATGAATAAATAAAATCTTTTTTTAAAAAAAGAAGCTTCATTATACAAGTTCACAAATTGTTATTATCAATGCTTAATAAATGTCAATATCAAATCATTTAAATTGAAAATAAGGTTTGAACGTTTTTTAAGAGTCTTTGTTTCAGGGGATCCCTGGGTGGCTCAGCAGTTTAGCGCCCGCCTTCGGCCCAGGGCGTGATCCTGGGGTCCCGGGATCGAGTCCCGGGATCGAGTCCCACGTCGGGCTCCCTGCATGGGGTCTGCTTCTCCCTCTACCTGTGTCTCTGCCTCTCTCTCTGTGTCTCTCATGAATAAATAAAATCTTAAAAAAAAAAAAAAAGTCTTTGTTTCAGAATGCAATGACATTTCCAAAATGAGATCAAATCCTTCAATCTCTAAGATTAATATATTTACTAAAATTGCAAAGGATTTTTTATATTTTCATGATTACAACTCAGTGCCTTTAAAAGATGTAACTAAAAAAAAAAAAAAAAAAATGTAACTAGGCAGCCCCAACGGCTCAGCAGTTTAGCGCCGCCTTCAGCCCAGGGTGTGATCCTGGAGACCCGGAATCGAGCCCCACGTGGGGGGCTCCTTGCATGGAGCCTGCTTCTCCCTCTGCCTGTGTCTCTGCCTCGGTCTCTCTCTCTGTGTCTCTCATAAATAAATATTAAAAAAAAAAAAAAAACCTTTAAAAGATGTAATTTGGAAGTATCTGTAAGCTATTATTTGAATTGTAAAAAGATTTGAAAAACACCAAAATCATCTTTTATTAAGGTTTAACCAAACAAGTATAACCCATGACTGCAGTACTAAAGTGACAGCCTTGGTTTAAACATATACAATTTGTACTATGTTCTAGGCTTACTAAGATTTATTTAAGTCAGCAGCGTCAGCTCACCATCTCATGGAGCAGTACATTGCCATCTTTGGTGAGTTTGATATCACCTGCACCAGAAACAAGCCTGTTCAGAAAACAGTGATATTATTAACCTCATATGTCAAGAGTCAAGCAAGACATTCTCATTTCTTGCCATTCACTGTCCTTAATAAAAGGAACTGAGCCTCGGGGCACCTGGGTTGTTCAGTGGTTGAGTATCTCTTTGGCTCAGGTCGTGATCCCAGGGTCCTGGGATCAAGTTCCCATTGGGCTCCCCACGGAGCCTGCTTCTCCCTCTGCCTATGTCTCTGCCTCTCTCTGTTTGTCTCTCATGAACAAATAAATAATTAAAAAAAAAAAAAAGAACTGAGTCCCAAAACTTCCCATGTGCCATGTGGCAATACCATGGTAATCACCACCATGTGCAGCCTACAGAATCACTTCTCCCCATATAGACTGCTATAGCGATTTCATTCTTCATTCGAAATGGAGCATTTACAAGTTGAGAGAAACTGATGAGTTATGAACAGCAGTTTGGTCAAAAAAGGATACTTGGAAATCTACAAACTACACAATCGTAAATTTCCTGCAAGCTTTTTATTTTGGTGAAATGTTACCATTCATTCACTCAACTTAGTGTCTTCCCTCATCCCTCACATTTATTAGATCGTCGAGTTCTGTTGATTTTACAACCTAAATATTTCTTGAATCTACTCCCTCCTCTCCACGTCCACTGTCGTCAACGATTAAAAGAGAGAATGAGTTCTAGCCTGGACTTAGCATCCTGGTATCTCTGAATTTGAATCTACCCTCCACACTCTATTTATCTTTCTAACACACAGTGTGACCCTATCAGCTCCCTAATCAAAAATCTATGTTCTCCATCACCTTCCAGGTAAAATCCAGACTATTTAGCAATGAGGTAGTTCACCTTTCCCACTCTGGCTTATGTCTGTTTTTCCTGCCACACCTGCCAATGATATCTTGTGGTTCCCTTTTATACATCACGTTTGTTTTCATTTCTGTTGGATTTACACCATTGGGCTTTCTTGTTCCTTAAGTTACTAGGACTTTAGTCCCTTCTCCAACTGGTGAACTCTAACTTATCTTTCAAGGCTCTGATCAAAAATCTGTTGAGAGGGCAGCCCGGGTGGCTCAGCGGTTTAACGCCGCCTTCAGCCCAGGGTGTGATCCTGGAGACCCAGGATCGAGTCCCACATCAGGCTCCCGGCATGGAGCCTGCTTCTCCCTCGGCCTGTGTCTCTGCCTCTCTCTTTCTCTGTGTCTCATGAATAAATAAACAAAGCCTTAAAAAAAAAAAAAAAAAAACAAACCCTGTTGGGAGGCTTCTCCTTCTCCCTCAGTCCTATCACAGGATTCCTGGCCTAGATGCCACATACATACATACCACCCCTTCATCACCTGGGTGCCCAGCATCCGGTTAGTAGACAAGCGCCCTCTTTTACCGTTAATATGAATTCTGCTTACTCCTCTTAGAACGTCTCTCCCTGTCCTAAACATTTTTGTTCTCTTTTCCTCACTCTTCTAAAGAAGATGGTGATGCTACGGAGAGACGCTGAAAGGGTGGCTCGGAAGCAGCGTGGGCACAGAGCGTTCAGACAACTTGCCTAGGGGCGGACAGCTGGAAGGGAGCTTGGATGTGGACCCACACCTGCCGGGCCCAAGGCCTGTGCCCTTACGGCTGCGACACGGCCCCACCAATCCCCAAGTAAAGACACACAGTGTCAAAGCGCGGGGGAGTTCCGCGGCTGGCGCTTCCAAGGGACCAGATCAGGGGCACGGGAACGTTAACGGACCCGCCCCGGGCCACGGGCGCCCTCCGCGCAGGAGTGACAACGAGGACAACGGGCCCACGGTGCTTCCTGCGGCTCCAGGCTCTCGGCGGAACGTGTGCCCGGGGCGGGCCGCGGCAGCCGGCCAACCCGGGTCCTGACCGCCGCTCCAACCGCCCCGCAGGCTCACATTTTCAGGGTGCCCTTGGGCCCCAAGTTGGTGCGCAGGACATCCTGCAGCCCTCGGGCGGCGCAGATATTGACGGCCAAGGCCGCCTGGGCCCGCGCCACCTCGGCCTTGGAGTTGATCGCCTGGACCGCAGCCATCGCACCACCCGGCGCGCCACCCGCCAGGGAGCGGCAGCCTCAGCCCGGATCCCGAGCGGAAGCCCGTGCCGGAGCCTCAGCCAATCCTCGCCGGGAGCGGAAGTGACGTCGCCAGGCCTCGCCCGCACGGAAGCCGCAATCGCTTCGGGTCGGGGCGCCAAGATGGCGTCCTCCACCTCCGCTCGCGCTCCCGCGGGGAAGCGAGTTGTGAATCAGGACGAACTGCGGCGGTTGATGAAGGAGAAGCAGCGTCTCAGCACCAACCGGAAACGGATAGAATCTCCATTTGCGAAGTACAACCGTTTGGGGCAGCTGAGTTGCGCCCTGTGTAATACGCCGGTGAAGAGCGAGCTCCTGTGGCAGACCCACGTTCTGGGAAAGCAGCACCGGGAGAAAGTGGCCGAGCTGAAAGGCGCGAGGGAAGCCACCCAGGGACCGTCCTCCAGCGCAGCGCCTCAGTCAGCCAAGAGGAAGGTGCCGGACGCCGATGGCCAAGATGCCAAAAGACTCAAGGCCTCCCCGCTGCCTCAGGTGCAACCCTCCACATCCGCTTTGCCCACCAACTTTGACAAAGCAGGGAAGGAATCCACCAGAGCGACCCTCAGTAAGGCTTCGGGACTCGGTTTACTCCCTGATTATGAGGATGAGGAGGAGGAGGAGGAGGAAGAGGGAGGAGGAGGGAAAGGAGGGGACTCGAGCAAGCAGCCGCCCGACGCACAGGGCAAGGACCACTCGCTTTCCTCCCCGAGGGAGGCAACAAGTAGTATGCTGCCAAGCGGTTTCTCGGATACAAATCCCCCCAAGGCCCCCTTAATTCCCCATTCAGGGTCAATTGAAAAAGCAGAAATACACGAAAAAGTAGTGGAAAGGAGAGAAAACACAGCGGAAGCATTACCAGAAGGCTTTTTTGACGACCCTGAGATAGACGCAAGGGTACGAAAGGTTGACGCCCCAAAGGATCAAATGGACAAAGAGTGGGACGAATTTCAGAAGGCCATGAGACAAGTCAATACCATTTCCGAAGCCATAGTTGCTGAAGAGGATGAGGAGGGACGGTTGGACCGGCAAATTGGGGAGATCGATGAGCAGATAGAATGTTACCGTCGGGTGGAAAAGCTTCGGAATCGCCAGGATGAAATAAAAAATAAGCTTAAGGAGGTTCTGACTATAAAGGAACTGCAGAAAAAGGAAGAGGAGAATATTGACAGCGATGATGAGGGAGAACTACAAGATCTGCTGTCACAGGACTGGAGGGTAAAAGGGGCTTTGTTATAGGGTTTCAAGACCCAAGATTTTTACACCCTCTACAATGGTACGAAAAGTGCTGTTTCTGGGTATGATTACTGGTTCCTTCGTGCGTGGAGATTTGGTGACCTAACTGGGTTGTTGACATACAATGAGCCTGTGAAGATAGCACTTTTGAAAATTGGTGTAAAATATTTTTGAGGTGAGGTTGTTTTTGCAATTTTTGAGCTATTGTATACTAAAATGTCAACTTTTTTCACACGTTAAGTGAATAATTTTGCGTTGTCAAATCCGTAAGCTGTAAATATTGTACCTCGTTAAATATATATTTACTTAAGTAATTCTGTTTTGAAATGTATAAATAAATAGAAGCCAGGCTAACAGACAAGCTTTTAGATAAAAACCAAGTGTGGCATTTGGGATATATGTGTTTTTTCTTTTCTGATCCCCTAAATCAACTCAACTTCCTGCAGCAGAAGGGTTTTGTAGAAAGGTGGGGAAGAGGGTTTGTTTTTTGCTTTTAAGAATACTATTTATAAACATTATAAGTCATTCAGGGCAAATCAGTTCTCTGAGTATTGTTTCTGTTTCAAAAACATGCACTACGAGAACATGGGAAAATATATGACCAAACCTCCTTAACCCAATTGTTTCTCTTGATTAAACCAATGATTCTTGGATGTGATGTAGGTGCACATGAAGATCACCTGCCAAGCTTTTGAAAAGGTGCCTATGAAGTACCTTGGAGCTTTTAAAAAATTCGTGTGCCCAGAACCTACCATTAAATATTCAGTAACTCTGTGGAGTGGGGCCCAGGTATCTGTATTAGTTCTGAAAGCATCCCAGGTTGTTCTAGTATATGCCAAAGTAGAAGGGTCGTGTTTAGGTCGCCCTAAATCCAGAACCCATCTATATGTTTTCACGCTTTGTTTTTTTAAATACCGCTTTCCATAAGTTTATCATCTACTGTATAAAAGAAATACCACCTTTTAGGTTTCATCCAGTCTTAAATTTATTACATTTCATAGTTAAATAAGGGTTCAGAGTTGCTGTCCATTGTAGGGAGGATAAGTTTTTTCTCAAGGAGTAACAATTAGCTTGTTCCAGTCACAAACGAACTGTTGAAATCACTCCTTTTCCCTTTGGCAATAGAGATATTCAAGTGAAAAAGGAATTAGCGGTGTTCCAGAGGTAGAAATGCATATGGCATACTCAAATGAAAGTGTGTAGTAATGATGATAATAAGTAAAACATAGCCTTTACCTTGGTTCTAAGTGGTTCTAGGTGTTTTACATAAACCAAATCTAGTTGCTCTAAAGCTCAGTTGTTGGAGGCCAGGGTGGCTCAGTCGATTAAGCATCTGCCTTCAGCTCAGGTCATGATCCTGGGGTCCTGGGATCAAGCCCCACGTCGGGCTCCTTGCTTAGTGGGGAGCCTGTTTCTCCCACTCCCCCTGCTTGTGCTCTTTCTGTCAAATAAAATCTTTAAAAAAAAAATTTAAAGCTCAGGTTTTATGAAGAATACCAAGAGTTAAGGTATGAAAAAGCCTCACTTGGATGCTAGGTGAAGGAATTATTCCTGTCAGCAGTGTAGGAAAAATAGAAGTTTTTGAGCAAAAAATGATATTTGCAAAAACAATTACGGAAGATGATTTTAGTTGCAGTGTATAAAATGGAATGAATGTGGATAGGAAACGCTGTGAGACTACTTGGAAACAGATTTTAAAGGTAAAGTGAACAAGACAGTTACGAACTGAGAGTAAACAAAGTTGAAAAATTTCACAGGAAAGGCTAATATTTTAGTGAGTAGAGGTAGAAGAAAAACAGGAGGGATAAAGATGAAATTCACAGGCATGGGGGTTTTTAGTGTGGGTTCCTAAAAAAGTTATCTAACACTTAACTGAGCAAATTAACTGTCTTTGGCAGAAAGTCTTTCCTTGAGCTGTCAGCTGATTGGTAATAGCTTTGATTTGATAACAGCCTGCTTTCAATGTATAAACCCACAAGTACAATTTTCTATCATCCTTCAGTTTTATTTTAAAGATTTTGTTTATTCATGAGACACAGAGGCCAAGACATAGGCAGAGGGAGAAGCAGAGTCCTCGAAAGGAGCCCAATGTGGGACTCGATCCTCAGACCAGGATCATGCCCTGAGCCAAAGGCAGACACTCAACCACTGGGCCACCCAGACGTCCCCACTTTTATTATTTTAGAGTGAGAAAATACAAAGGTGAGTTTGATAGTTGGCCCTGTTCTACATTGGCTTAAGAAGCTAGGCTGATGATCTAGCAGAGCACCGCCCATTTAAAAATACGGGGCAAGCCACATATATATTTTCAATTTTCTAGAAGCCACATGAAAAAGTAAAAAGAAATATGAAATCAATTTTAATGTTGGGAGGCCTGGGTGGCTCAGCAGTTAAGCATCTGCCTTTGGCTCAGGGTGTGATCCTGAAGTTCCGGGAGTGAGTCCCACATCGGGCTTCCTGCTTGGAGCCTGCTTCTCCCTCTGGCTATGTCTCTGCCTCTCTCTCTCTCTCTGTCTCTCATGAATAAGTAAATAAAATCTTTTTTAAAAAATTAGTTTTAATGTATTTTATCTAATATATCCAAAATAGTCACTTTTGAATGTATAATCAATATTTTTTTAAAGATTTTTATTAATTTGGGCAGCCCTGGTGGCTCAGTGGTTTAGTGCCGCCTTCACCCCAGGGCCTGATCCTGGAGACCCGGGATCAAGTCCCACATCAGGCTACCTGCATGGAGCCTGCTTCTACGTCTGTCTATGTCTCTGCCTCTCTCTCTCTCTCTCTCTCTCGTCTCTCGTGAATAAATAAGATCTTTAAAAATTTTTTTTTATTAATTTATTCATGAGAGAGAGAGAGAGAGGCAGAGACATAGGCAGAGGGAGAAGCAGGCTCCCTCTGGGGAGCCCAATGCAGGACTCAGTCCCAGAACTCCAGGATCACGACCAGAGCTGAAGGCAGACGCTCAACCACTGAGCCACCCAGGTGTCCCTATAATCAATATTTAAACATCATTAACGAAATATTTTACATTTTGCCGTTTCTAGATTTCTGAAATCTGGGTATATCTCTAACAGCACATCTCAGTTTAGACAGGCTGCATTTCACGTACTTAGCCGTATGTGACTAACAGTAAAGGACAGCACAGACAACGAGAAAGTTGTGCAGGTGGAAAAATAAAACATGCACAGGAGGGAGTAAGCAGACCAATTTAGAGGGGAATGTTCTTTCCTGATAACAGTGGACGTTACTATTAGGTAGATTATGGGATGCCTGGGTGGCTCAGCAGTTGAGCATCTGCCTTCCACTCAGGGCGTGATCCCAGGGTCCCAGGATTGAGTCCTGCATCGTGCTTCCTGCATAGAGCCTGCTTCTCCCTCTGCCTGTGTCTCTGCCCCTCTCTCTCTCTGTCTCTCATGAGTAAATAAAATCTTTAAAAAAAAAGAAGGTAGATTATGAACCGTTCTGTAAGGTCTTGAATGCCATGCTCTAAGTAGTTGGAGTTTTCTATAAGTTAACAATTGAGTATCCTTGAAGTTGTTGAGTTCATTATAACACAGAAAGCTTAAGGAATGCCAGGTATATGTTACTATACAAATAAACAGCACTGGGCTTTTAGGAGAGAGAGAGAGCTGTTCCCAATACTCTGTATCCGGGAGAATGGGGGACCCTGAACAAAATGAAGGAAATCCTTGTTGGATCTTTGACCAATGTAAACAGCTACCAGGGTTAGTGGATCCTTCCTGATTCTCCACACATTGGTATGAAGGATCCTTCCTTCATACCTCTCTGAGCTGGGTCAAATAGGTTTTGGGATTAGACTGTGAATCCACTAATGTTCCCAAATTATAAGACTTAGTCCCAAGATTTCTTCCAGTCACTGTTCTCTTTTTAGAGAACCCCCCTCATTTAGCCAACAATATGTTAGAGTTACTGTGAATGAAACAAAGGTAATTCTCTCACCAATTCACTTACCAATTCAGTGTAGTTCCCCTAACTGGAGAGGAAAAAAATGCCGATCTAACTAGCCTTCAAATGTAAATTTGCTCAGTGGCTTACAACTTACAAAATGCTTTCACATTTGTATTTTCTTTATTGATGTATTTGTATTTCTTTATTGATGAAAGTAATAAGTACTTTTTACACACCAGGAAACTAAGAGGCTCCGGAATTAAAATTCCAGGAGAAAAATCAATTTACGCCTAAAACCTTTACTAGTAACAATCACCAGATTGGAGCTATAAGAACAGGGGAATTGGCAAGAGAAAACAGATGACACAGGTTCAAGTTCCCACTCTACTTTTTTTTCTTTAATAAGCATTTATTGAGTATATATGATACAATAGGGTTTTTTCTTTTTTTCAACTTTATTTTTTTTTTCACTTATATTCAATTTGCCAACATATAGTATAAACCACTCTACATTTTAATGGTTAGTGATCTTGGGCAAGTCACATCTCTAAACCGTACTGCACTCTACTATCAAACAATGATACCTCACAGGCCAAATGACACATGCATGTGAAGAGGGTTTATAAACAAGTGCAATACAAGTATGTCTACTACAGATGGTCCCCCACTTACTATGGTTGTACTTCACGTTTTTTCGACTTTACAATGGTGGGAAAGTGACACACATTCGGCAGAAACTGTACTTCAAATTTTGAATTCTGAATTTGAATCTTTTCCTGGGCTAGTAGTAAGCGGTTTGATCGCTTCTCGGCCTTTTGGCTAAGATCAAGTGTAGTAAGCGGTTTGACATTCTCGGAATGCTGGGCAGCAGCAATGAGCCACAGCTCCTAGTCAGCAACGTGATCACAGGTTAAAACAATCGATACACTGACAGCCATTCTGTACCCACACAACTATTCTTTGAATGAAATATTCAATGGATTATATGGGATATTCAACACTTTATTATTTTTTTTAAGATTTTATTTATTCAAAAAAAAAAAAAGATTTTATTTATTCATGAGAGAGAGAGAGCGAGAGAGAGAGGCAGAGACACGGGCAGAGGGAGAAGCAGGCTCCGTGCAGGGAGCCCGATGCAGGACTCCATCCCAGGACCCCAGGATCACGCCCTGGGCTGAAGGCAGGCGCTAAACCGCTGAGCCACCCAGGGATCCCCTCAATACTTTATTATTATGAAATAGGCTTTAAGTTAGATGTTGCCCAACTGTAAGTAATGTAAGTGTTCAAGAGCACATTTAAGGTAGGCTAGACTAAACTATAATGTTTTCATCTTATGATGGATTTATTGAGACTTACTGCAGGGTTACATCCCAATATGCCCATCATATGTTGAGAAAGATGGCCTAGTCTTCCCCTGCCACATGCTAACTTGATTTTAGTCTAACATAAAGCCCCTAATTTCCTCTTTGTGATTGAGTTAAGTAGAGCAGGTGATTTTCTTGAGATTTCTTTTACCTCCAAATTTTTAATTTTGCCATGAGACAAGTGGTATCTCACCTTTTAAACATTTTTAAAGTCATCCAATGGACTATCTGGAGATATATGGCTAAAGTGTTGCCGCTTTTATTATTTGCCCAGCATAGTCCCCATTTATCTTGGTGTGATTATGAACAGTACTCACCTTCCCTTTCAACACTCCTTTTCTGGAGGTATAGATACCCACCTAGAATTTTTATTGGAAGAAAAATCACTTACTAATGAACATAGAATCAAGGTCTTAATGGAAATAGTATGTTTCCTGTTAATGATGTACTAATTGGCTGGCTACTTAGCTGGATATTTGTGTAGGGGGAATTGAGTAAGTATATGGGTAGGAATAGTGGCTAGATAATTTTTTTTTTTAATTTACTTATTCATGAGAGATGGAGAGAGAGGCAGAGACCTAGGCAGAGTGAGAAGCAAGCTCCATGAAAGGGGCCCACTGAGGGACTTGATCCTGGGACTCTGGGATCATGCCCTGAGCTAAAGGCAGACGATTAACCGCTGAGCCACCCAGGCATCCCTACATAGATAATTTTTTATTGCTTTTTAATACTAACAGTCTAGTAGTTTGTATAATATCAATAATTACTTGAGAAGCTGAGTGAAGTAAGTCAGTCGGAGAAGGACAAACATTATATGTTCTCATTCATTTGGGGAATATAAATAATAGTGAAAGGGAAAATAAGGGAAGGGAGAAGAAATGTGTGGGAAATATCAGAAAGGGAGACAGAACATAAAGACTGCATATCTGGGAAACGAACTAGGGGTGGTAGAAGGGGAGGAGGGCGGGGGGTGGGAGTGAATGGGTGACGGGCACTGGGTGTTATTCTGTATGTTAGTAAATTGAACACCAATAAAAAAATAATAAAAAAAAAATAATAATAATAATTACTTGAGAAGCTTTACATTTGAACAGGAAGAAAATCCCAAAACTCTGCAGTCTATTTTCCTTTTTTATTTATTTTTTTATTTTATTTATTTATTTATTTTTATTTTCTTTTTTTTATGCATTCTATTTCCTATCTATAGTTCCTTTCTCAGTGATCTCATCCATTCTTGTGGGTTTAAATATCACCTATATACTGGTGACTCCCAATTTATATCCCTAGCCTTGACCCTTCTCCTAAGAGTCATCCTTCATTCGCCTTTATTCCCCCAAATCTAATGCATTGGCCAGAGTCCTGGCAGCTCTCCCTCTAAAATATGATATGCCCAGAATCTGTCTACTACTTTCTGTCTCCACTGGTCCAAGCCACCATCTCTTGCATTAGTGTTACCTGTTCCCTCACACACACTCTAGCCACGATCAGTTATCAACAAGAGTGATCTTTTAAAAATTTAGATCAAGTCACTGTCACTAAAAACTGTTCATCAGAAATAAAAAATAAAAAATAAAATTAAAAAAAAAACTGTTCATCATATGCTTCCATTACACTTGGGAGAAAAAAAAATCCAGGCCCTTATTAAGCTCACATGATGCTCAGCATTTGCTGGTTCAAATGTCTACTACTTATGAACTAATAACCGACCACAAATCCCACTAAAGTGGGGTGGAAAGGGCAGGAGAGCATAGCTGCTCTATGTTGAAATCAACTGTCATCATTCAATAGTGGGTTGGCATAGCCAAGTGTCCTTAATTATCAAGAGGAATGGTAAGTCAAGACTGGTTTTCATTTTTAGTGAAATCTCAAAAACACCTTGTGTGTTGAATGTGATCCTTAGCCTCCCCTCCATTCCCCCACCCCACCCCACCCCTCCACCCCCTGCTGCAACCTGTCTTCTAACTCCATCTGCTACCCTCTCCCCTTTATTCTCCACATCCCAGTTCTCACTGGTTAACTTTCTGTTCCTTAGATATGCCATGTTAAGACCTGCACCTTGCAGTTCCCTCTTCTCAGAACCCGACCTCAAACAGCATGTCAATCATCATTCGGTTCTCAGCCCTAATGTTTCTTTCTCAGATGACATAAATAGCTATCCCCCACCACCTCTTGTCACTCTGTCACATGATTCTGTGAATTCATTACACTTACCACTATCTTGAATTAGAGTGTTTATTTGCACATGAATTATGTCTCTCGGGATCCCTGGGTGGCGCAGCGGTTTGGCGCCTGCCTTTGGCCCAGGGCGTGATCCTGAAGACCTGGGATCGGGTCCCATGTCGGGCTCCTGGTGCATGGAGCCTGCTTCTCCCTCTGCCTGTGTCTCTGCCTCTCTCTCTCTCTCTCTCTCTGTGACTATCATTAATTAATTTAATTAATTAATTAAAAAAAAGAATTATGTCTCTCCCCCACCAGAATGTAAACTCCACAAGGGCAGAGGGCTTGTCTGTCTTGCCCACTACCTAAAATAATGCCAAGCAATAATAGAGCTCAATAACTAACTACTGAATGAATAATATCCACACAGCAGGAAGTTGCTTGGAAAACTGGTAAAAAAGACCAAGCTAAAAAATAAAAAAATAAAAAAATAAAAAAAAGACCAAGCTAACTCATGGAAGTTGGAACCAGAACAAAAGTCAGTTCAGCAGCTTAAAGGGCTGAGAAATCTTTTCCTATCTTGGGTCTCTCCTTTCTCTGGCACCTGAAGCTCTTACCTGTTCTGCAGGTAAGGAGGTATCCATAACAGCCTCTGGAGTGCAATGGGCCACCTCCATATTTAGCAGCTAATGAGAATTCCTCATGGCACCAAACAAACAAAAGGGATGGCCATATGTTAGTGGGAGCAAGTGGGCAGCCCTGATTGCCTAGAGGCCTCTGGAGTGGAGAGAAGGAGGAATAAAGTGATTCTTAGCAGCAAGATCAAAGAGTCAGCAAGGACACATTGCTTCCCAGCTGCTCTCACAGCCCTCCGTCCTCTTCTCTGCCACCATCATTTCATTTGGCTCCCTCCTCCTGTCACTTGGCAGTCAAAGCTATTTCAGAGTGAGTCTGCACTCAGCCATCCTTCATTGAAATCACTCCCAGTCTCTCAGAGGAGGAAAGGAGTTCCATCTGGCTGTACTTCCATTTTGCTAACAGCATTTGGCCAGCTTCTCGCGCACTTGGGAGCCAGCGGTCACCTTTAGGGGAGTTCGGGAGGACCACACTGATTGGGTGGTTGATGGTGGTGGTTATTGCTATTTTCATTGTGTGTGTGTGTGTTTGTTTGCTTGCTGTTCTGCCAAATGTGGTTATAAGAGAGTGTCAACCAAGCCAGATTGTCAGGTTATTATTAATAATAGCTACCACTTACTGGATTCCTACCATGTATCTGGCACTGTGCTAGGGTTTGACATACTCTGCCGCTAATCCTCAAAACAACATAATATCTTCATTTACAAACGAGGAAACTGATGCTCAGAAATGAAGGAGCTGCACATCAGTTTTCAAGGCTCAACACCCCCCAGAGGTAAAACGCTCTTATAGACACCATCTAATGACTTGTCCAAGGTCATTCAGCAACGGCTACCATAAGACTAGGATGCAACTTGATTCCTGGTCCCCTATTCTATTATTTAACAGTGAAATGTGGAAAGTGGAAGAGGATCCCCCAAAATAACAGAAATTAAGATTAGGGAGGTTTATTTTATTTTATTTTTATTTATTTATTTATTTTTTATTTATGATAGTCACAGAGAGAGAGAGAGAGAGAGAGAGAGAGAGAGATAGGCAGAAGGAGAAGCAGGCTCCATGCACCGGGAGCCCGATGTGGGATTCGATCCCGGGTCTCCCGGATCACGCCCTGGGCCAAAGGCAGGCGCCAAACCGCTGCGCCACCCAGGGATCCCGATTAGGGAGGTTTATGATCAATGTTCAGGGACCTTGGTGCTGTTCAGAGACCTTGGCTGGGCCGAAAGCTGTGTTTTCTTCAGAAATTTGTTAACAGACTCTGTCCACAGTGCCCCACCTTCCTCTATTTCACCAGCAATCAATTAGATTACTTAGTGGTCTCTGATGGGAGCAAGAATGACTTCAGTTCCCAGACACTGCAACTGGGAGACAATCGTTAGACTGGGCCATGTGGTCCACCACTCTTTACTCGACCTTGAGTAAGTTACCTCACCCTTGTTTCCTCCAATGCAGGTAGAGTTAGAGTTTCTACCTCTTAGAATTACTGACAGGATTAAATGAATTCAATGCATGTAAGTGTTTTTAGTACAAGCAAATAATATTATTGAATAAATGACTGTGACTAAAGACAAGACCCTTACATTCAAGAAACCTACAAGCCGGTTGTATTGTAAGTGGTATAAGAAATTAAGCAGGACCCAATTATTTACTAAACTACTGATAGAGGCAGCAGCAAGAGAGCTAATCAAAAGTCTGTAGTCTGACTTTTCCCATTCACCAGTTATCTATTGCATCGGTTTGTTCCCCAAGCCTTAGTCTTATCATCTGTAGTATTATGCTATCTGGGTACTCCCTAACACCCCCCCACCTCTATCACTTCGGTATTGTAATTTATAATAAGAAATATGTATTTTGGGGTGCCTGGGTGGCTCAGTCAGTTAAGCATCTGCCTTCGGCTCAAGTCATGATCTCAGGGTCCTGGGATTGACCCCTGCATCATCTCATTGGGCTCCCTGCTCAGTGGGGAGTCTGCTTCTCCCTCTCCCTCTGTGATCTCTCTTTCACACTCTCTCAAATAAATAAAATCTTAAATACACACACATATTAACTTTGTCCCCATTTCTTTCTTTCTTTTTTTTAAATTTTATTTATTTATTCATTAGAGAGAGAGAGAGAGAGAGAGAGAGAGAGGCGGAGACACAGGCAGAGGGAGAAACAGGCTCCATGCAGGGAGCCCAATGTGGGACTCGATCCAGGGACTTCAGGATCACACCCTGGGTCAAAGGCAGGCGCTAAACTGCTGAGCCACCCAGGGATCCCCCTTGTCCCCATTTCTGGAAGAGATGTAAAATCCTTGGAATTTCCTAGGGGCTCCTGTTGTGCCCAAGATTGCGAATCCGAGAAACCACCGAGGAGCCGACACCAATGCAAGCGCACGAGGGTTTATTTACAAGCTCGAGCTCGGGTCCAAGTGTGCCCGACACAGCGGAGCTGGGACTTGGACCTCGAAGTGGGTTACAGCTGGGTTTTTTATAGGCTGGTCTAGGGGATTTTCAGAAGGGGTGGAAGAATTTCTCCAAGTTCTGTTTACATTCTGATGTGGGGCTTTCAAGGGCATTGAGCTCTGTTCTCATTCTAATGAGACTTTCTACCATGGGCGTGGGCTCTGTTGTTTTTCTGATATGGGATTCTCTGCTGAGGGCAATTCTGAGCTCTGTTGTCTTTCTGATATGGGATTACCTGCCGAGGACATTGAGGATATTCTGCAGTTTTTCCCATAAAGTTCAGCTCTTATTCACAGGGGCCTACGATGGCTGTACTTGTGCTAATGCTAAACATTAGGTGGGATGGCCTTGATTTTTCTCAGCCTCCACAGGTGGCACAAGTCAATTAAGCTCTTGGTTTCAGCTCGAGTCTTGGGGTGGTGGGATTGAGCCCTGCATCAGGCTCCACACTCAGCCTGGAGTCCGCTTGTTCCTTTCCCTCCATACCCACTCCCACCCCCGTGCTTGCTCTCAAATAAATAGATAAAATCTTTTTAAATAAATAAATAAATTAAAATAAAAAGGTAAAATCCTTGGAATTTCCTGAGTAGAGAGGTGAGAGTCCTAAAGGTGGCTTTTGTTACTCAAAACAATCCCAAACACCTCAGAGTTTATGTTAATGAGGTGCCTTCTAGGAAGCCCTAAGGGTTCGAGCTGGTTGCCAGGGGAACCAACCTTGGGATTAGGGTTAGAACTTTCAGCACCCCTCCCCACCTCTGGGAAGGGAGGGGGCTACAGATTCAGTTTAATCACCAATGGCCAATGATTTGACCAATTATGTCTGTATGAGGAAACCTCTACAAAATCCAAAAAGGATGGGGTTTGAGAGCTTCACGGTTGGTGAACATGTTGGTGAGCAGGAACATGGAGGTGCTGGGAGGGTGCCATATCCAGAAAGTGCAAGGAAGCTCTGCACCCCTTCCCACATACCTTCCGCCTATGCATCTCTTCTGTCTGTTCCTGAGTTACATCTTTTTATAATAAACAAGTAATCCAATAAATAAAGTGTTTTCCTGAGTTCTGTGAGCTGCTCTACCACATTTATCAAACCCGAGGAGGGGGCTTTGGGAAGCTCTGATTTAGAGCTGGGCAGTCAGAAGCACAGGTGACAGACACCCTGGACTAGGGATTGGCATCTGAAGTGGGGTAGGCGGCAGTCTTGTGGGACTGCACCCTTAACCAAAACACTTTCATTGAAAGTGTTGAAAACCCACACATCTGGTGTTAGAAGTTTAGCTTTCAGAGAGCCCCATCTATAATATGATTGGAAACCATTGAGTTTTTTCCTTTACCATCACCAAGACCAAAACAAGCTGAAGGCAGGAGAGGGAGAGCACAGTGGGCTGCATAGTCAAGAATATTCAAGAGGAGGGCACGGCAGAAGCTCCCAGAGAATGGGCACCTGGGTGGCTTAGTCATTTAGGCATCTGCCTTTGGCTCAGGTCACGGTCTCAGGGTCCTGGAATGGAGCCCCATGTCCAGGCTCGTCGCTTAACGAGAGTCAACTTCTCCCTCTGCCTCTGTCCCTCCTCATGCTCATTCGCTCTCTCAAACAAATAAAATCTTAAAAAAAAAAAAAAAAGCGGGGGGGGGGGGGGGGGGGAGGGAGCTCCCAGAGAAGGAGAGAAGAGGGTAGGAGCTCTCCTGACATAAAGGAAATGGCATGTGAGGTACAAGAGAGGAAGGAAGCATTCAACCTGGTTTTCAACCTCTGCTGCCATACCAAAGCTGGAAAACCAACTGGCATCAATACTACCTCTCTGCCAGCCTAGAGTCCAGTGGAGGAGACAGAACTTAAATTTGCTTCCCAAATAGGCTCATCTCTTTGTAAAATAAATTTTCCCTTTGAAAATTATTAACTTGCCACCTAAAAGACCTGACCACCAGGACTTATTACTAGAAAACACAACCCAGAAGCTTAGGGAAGATGGTAGCAACTTTGAGTCTCCCTCACTTGGTATCTGTGAGCTCAATCCCTGGGTTGAGGGTCCCAAGCCCTGCCCCTGCCTCTGGGTGATGTTCAGCTATTCCCAGAGGTACACTTGACACCTCTCCTCTTTGTCCTCTCTCAATCTGGCAGCTGCAGCACAAAGATATCCAAGGAGAGGCCAAGAAATTCCACTGCTTAGGAACCTACATGCATCGCCTTTATTGAAAATAAAGAGCCATGAGCTGATTTGAAATATTACATCTTCCTACAGCTGTTCCCTTTTAAATATTTATCCTGGCAAACACCATCACCGTTTTTTACAACTTATTTTAATTGTGTGACTATTAAGCAAACCAAACCGTAAAATTGGCTCTCAGTGCTGAGATTTATGTGATTCATAGACCAGAGCTTATTAAAAAGGGAATCCACTGAGTGCAAACTAGCCTCACGAGTGCCCCACACCGTCTCCAGGAAGGTGTGAAGCCTTTTCCCTATTCCTGCCTGTGGCTGCCAAGCTTTCACAGTGATGAGCAGCATGAAAAATGAACAGAATCTACCCATTTCCCTCTGTTTTTTTTTTTTTCTTCTTCTTAACAATCCTCAGGAGCTTAAATTGGAAGTCAGGGATGCTACAGTCTTACAGCGGGTGGCAGAAGCTCTGAGAGCTCACAGCAGAATCAGTGCCCTGGAGGATTAGGTAGCATCAAGGTCTGAGAGGAGGACTTAATCATAGGACTTCGAGTAACTAGGAATAGGCAGGTAGTGGGTATCCTGTGCATTTGCCACCAAGGTCATTGTTGGCTTGAATCATGAAATTGCTGTATGCCCAGCTCTGTTCTGAGGGCTTTATGCTTAGAATGACAAGTTAGGTAGTTTTGTCATCCACTTGAGGAAGTAAGTGTCCGACTCCTAATTGTGGCTCAAGTCCGGATCTCAAGGGTCCTGTGATTAGGACCTGTGACAGGCTCCGGGCTCAGCACGGAGACTGCCTGGGACTCTCTCCCTCTGCACTTCCCCTGCTCATACGCTTGCTCTCTCTCTAAAATAAATAAAATCTTAAAAAAAAAAAAAAAAAAAGACTTCAATTAAAGCATGCCCTCGAAAAATGCACTTACAAATATTTACATGAATACTTACTCTTTCACTGTTTACCACCCAAGCTGTCCTCATTTTCCTCTATATTTTTACAGTAGCCAACTGACTGCCTCCCAGTTTCTCTACACAGCAGCCAGACTGATGGCAATCCTGTTAAAACTGAAGTCAGATAGTGTTACTTCTCTGCTCCATACAATCCACCAGCTTCCTATTTACCTGCCACAAATGGCAACAACTCTAATGTGTTTACAAGGCGCTCTAGGGTCTGTCTCCAGATCCCCTGCTGACCTGGGCTCCAGTTCTTCTCAACCTTAACTCCTGCTGCTGTAAGCACAGCCATCTCCTTGCTGATCTCATTACATGACTTAGCCTGGCCTCGGCCCTTACTTGCGGTTCCCCGTACCCTAGAACACCACGCAGCTCTCATTCTGTTGTCTTTACTCCATTGTCATTTCGTGGCAGAGACCTTCCTGAACACTGTGTTTAAAAACGCAACCCCCCCACCTCCACCCTGCCTGGCACCTCCTATCCTCCTCCTCTGCATTTTTTTCTCCACAGCACTCATCATCAGTGCACATACTATGCATTTTATTTACGGTTTATTATCTATCTCCCACACTAACCTCTGAGCTCCTTGAGGAGAGATTTGTTTTTGTTTTTTTAAAGATTTTATTTATTTATTCATGAGAGGCACAGAGAAAGAGAGAGAGGCAGAGACACAGGCAGAGGGAGAAACAGGCTCCATGCAGGGAGCCTGATGTGGGACTCGATCCTGGGAACCCAGGATCATGCCCTGGGTCCAAGGCAGGTGCTAAACCGCTGAGCCACCCAGGGATCCCCTTGAGGAGATATTTGTGTCTGTTTCATTACTGTATTCCACTTCCTGGAATAGTGCCTCACAGAGAGTAGGCATTCAATAATTGCCTGATTGAGGGGTGCCTGAGTGGCTCAGTCGGTTAAGGGTCTGCCTTCGGCTCAGGTCATGATCCCAGGGTCCTAGGATGGAGCCCTGCATTGGGACTCCTGCTCAGCTGAGAGCTGATTCTCCCTCTCCTGCTGCTCCCCATGCTTGTGATCTCTTTCCCTCTCTGTCAAATAAATAAATAAAATCTTAAAATAAAAAATAATTGCGTGATTGATTCAACTCTGCAGGGGTATGAATGTATCCAGGATGGGGAGTAGAAGGGAATGAACATTTGCTGAAATACCTCCAAGTGCCAGCCAAGCAGTTTGCAAGTTAGTATCAGTCATATCATTTAACTGTCACACACAATCCTAGAAGGTATTTTTATCCCCAGTTCACCATGAAAACTGAAGCCCAGAGAAGTTAAGAAAATAGACAAAGGTTACAACAGCCAGTAGTGGAAGAGAATTCAAACCTAAATCAGTGCCCACCACACATTACTTCATTCTCCTTCTCTGAGGAAATGCAACTGCCAGCATTCACACCTAGTTCCATTTTACACTGAGAGGTGGGGGACTGGGGAGTGCGGGTGAATCAAAGAGATTTGGGGGTTCCTTGGAGCTGTCATCAAGCAAAACAAACATTAAAAGCCTGAGTCTTATTGCACATTAACATCAAACACTGTCAAAGATACAATGTAATAAACATCCTTCTAGGGAGCTGATCACTTTCATTCCAGTCACTCAGGGGTTTATTTATAAATATTTGCTGAGTGCCTACTAAGTGTCTAGTATTACCCTAGACATTGAGGAGAAAGAGATGCCTTACGCGTCTCAAGGCACAGATGTCACCCTCCACAAACATTTGAAGTCCAGGGCAGTGCTTTCCGATGTACGTATCAATATGAGCTGAGGACGCAGTTTTACATTTTCTGGGCACCACCACATTTCCAAAAGAGTAAAAACAGTTGAAATTAATTTTAATATATTTTTATTCAGCCCAACATATCTAAAATAATACTTTAACATGTGAATCAACACGAATACATATATATTTTTTTTAACATATATATCATTGATGAGTTGTCTTACAGGTTTTTTTTTTTTTTTTTTTGCTTGGCAACCCGTCTTTGAAATCAGTGTGCATTTTACAACTTACAGTTCATCTCGATTTGGACTAGCCACATTTCAAGAGGTCGGGAGCCACATGTGGGTAGCAATGACAGCACTCAACATCACCACGGAAGTTCAAGGCCTACACAGCATAAGGGTTTGACTTGCATATACCAGGAAACGATTGCCACAGGAAGTTTACTTAGCATACACCATCTCATATAGATACAATTTTTAAAGAATCTTCCTGAACAGTATGGAACTCTTCACGAATGTGTGGGGCATCCTTGCACAGGGGCCCCGCTAACCTTCGCCGTATGCTCCAACTTTGTATATACGCTGTCTCGGCAAGTACCAAGAACCTTCTAATGTCTTCCCTTGCCTCAGTCTCTCCCCTTCCCAGCCTCAAAAGTAGTTAGGATGATTCCACGAGGCCCTTGGTGGCTCTCCATCCCCTACGTTACAAAAGCCGAGCTCTTTTTCGCATAGCATAGAATTCTCTGCAGAATCCGACTGTGGCTTAACCCTCCAACGACGCCCGGCGGCGCGCAGTTCCTGCCCCCACCCCGCCCCCACCCCGCCCCCAAGTCACTCAGGTTCTGAGCCGGCTAGTCCTTGGTAAAAACAGCCATCCTGATCCCCCCAAAAACTGACCTGAGGTGAAGGGCAGTAAGTGCACTTAAGCAATACAAGGTATTTCCTCTCGCCATCACTGCTCCACACTCTAGGTCTCTGTCTATATACCTGGCGCCTCTTTTCACCGGTGTACCGTGCGGGACACACGGCCGAACACAGGGAAACAGGTGGAAGGAGGAGGCCCCCGCCTGCCCCAGCCTCATCACGACGCGCTCCCTGGACCGTTCTCTCTAAGGACTCCGCTCGGGCCGGGCCGGGCCGAGCCCGCAGCGCCCCCAGCTGCCTCCCGCGCCGCCGCCGCCGCCGCCGCCGCCGCGCCGCGCCCGGAGCCTCACCTGACCGCCGCCCACGTGGCAGGCGGGGGGCGGGGACGCCTGGAGCGGCGCGGGCTCCGCCCTCTGCGCCTGCGCGCTGCGGCCGGCTCGAGGACCCGGATTTAAAGAGACAGGCGCTCCAACCGTCGTGGCGGCGCGCGGCCCGGGGCGCCGGGTCCGAGGCCTGCGGGGTGCGCCGGAGCCGGGAAGGCAGGTGAGGGGCGGGCGCGGCGGGGCCGGGCGGCGGGCCGGAGCCGGCCCCCTCGGCTCCTCCCCCGCCCGCCGAGCCCCGGGGCACACCCTCCGTGACGTGGCGGCCCCCCGGGAGCCCGCGGGGGCTGGCCCGCGGCTCCCCGGGACCCCGCGGCTCCGCGGGTGGGAGGGCTCCCAGGGCCGGGCCAGGTCTGCACGGCGGCTGCGCCGAGGCCGGTGCGCGGCGGGGCGGGCGGGAGGCTTCCGGTGCCCCCGCGCCCGCACCGCCTCCGGGCCGCGCTGGCCGGCGCGCCCTGCACACGCCCCGGGGCGTCGGGAGGCCCCCGCGGGAACGGGGCCCCCGCAGGAGGCGCGGGGATGCGGGGCTGCGGGGCGGGCGCGGGGCGGCGGGGCCGGCGCGGGGCGGGGCGGGGCGGGGCCCGGGGCCTCCCGAGCACCGGGTGGAGGCCCGGGGGTGCTGAGCGCCGGGGGCCCCTTCTGCTGCGCTGCGGGACCTCAAGCCTGCTGGTCCTCGCAGACCCGCCGCGGTCTCACGGTCTCACCGCGAAGCCTGCGCGGGCTGCACAGGATTCCCAGCGTATTTAAAATGAGAACAACGAGATGCTTTAGAACATAGGAATCTAGAAAGGCGGGAGGACACCATGTGAGCGTAACCCCCGCTTCCGTTTGGGGTGATTTATGGGTTCCCCTGCCTCCTGCCTCCTACACCGCGCTCCGAGCAGAGCAGGCTGAGCGCACAGCGGGAGGGAGCCTCCGCTTTGCTGAGCGGGGTAAGAGCTCCCGCGCTGGGAAGGACAAGCTGGGGAGTCTTGTTGTCCGCGCCCTAGCGCTGCAGGGAATTGGGAGAGGTCACACAGCTAAGGAGCGAAGATAGGAACCCAGGCAGGCTGGTTCTAGGCTCCATTTAATTGCCTCTCAAAATAGGTCATCTGATTACATCACAAGTCTATAGGGTGACCTCATTTTATTTTCTGAGAATGGCCTGTATGTTATACTTCACATTAAAAACTTCATGAGGGCAGCCCCGGTGGCTCAGCGGTTTGGTTCCGCCTTTGGCCCGGGGCGTGATCCTGGAGACCTGGGATCGAGTCCCACGTCGGGCTCCCTGCATGGAGCCTGCTTCTCCCTCTGCCTGTGTCTCTGCCTCTCTCTCTCAGAATGGATGAATAAATAAATAAATCTTAAAAAAAAAAAAAAAACTTCATGAGCATTATGTAATTTTTTTTTGTTTTGCTTTGATGATGACTAAAAAGAAACTTCAGGATCCTGTAATACGTAAGAGTCATCATCCACTATAAGTATCTGGTATTGCTGATGGCCTGAGAAAAGCTTTCATGTTATTTGGATTTGATTCTCTTGGTTGTGATTTGTTAGATGGACATGCGTGCGTTAAGTATTTGAACACCCTTCTGCAAACTGAATTTTCCTGTCCTGGAACTCTTCTTCATCTTATAGGCAATAAATCTTTAATACTTTGGGAAATGTTTGGTTGGTCAGCATGGGATGTATTAAGGCTTTGGGCTTAGGAAAAAGTGGAAGCCTGGCTCCTCATTTATATCTCACTTTTTCTGCCTCTCACACAGCTGTATGACTTTGGCTTTCAAGATCCTCTTCCCACCAACCTTCCGCGCACTCAGGCGAAAAGAATTGTGCCTGTTCCGAGAGCCACATCACTGGCCTGACATAAGACAGTTCAGCCATTGGTCAGAAAGAGGTCTGCTTCATGGGTCCTGCCTCCTCCAGAGAAGAAAGCCTGTTCTGTCATTCCAGGAAGGCAGTCTAAGACCACGTGCCACCTGCCTTGTTTTTGTGCCAGGGTCGCATGTGGGACTCTGCAGTGGGCCCTGTGAGATGGCTGAGCAACGGTTCTGTGTGGACTATGCCAAGCGTGGCACGGCTGGCTGCAAAAAATGCAAAGAAAAGATTGTGAAAGGTGTATGCCGGATTGGCAAAGTGGTGCCCAATCCCTTCTCAGAGTCCGGGGGTGATATGAAAGAGTGGTATCACGTTAAATGCATGTTTGAGAAATTGGAGCGGGCCCGGGCCACCACAAAAAAAATTGAGGACCTCACAGAGCTGGAAGGCTGGGAAGAGCTGGAAGATAATGAGAAGGAACAGATAAGCCAGCACATTGCAGGTGGGTGAGGGGAAAAAAAGAGGAGAGGAGAGTCCCATTTTTTTCTTCCTTCCCACTTTTTTTTTTTTTTTTTGGAATTTCAAATTTACAGAAGAGTTGTGAGAATAAAAAAAGAAAAAAGAAAGTACATATTCCTTCTCCCCTGACACACCTGTTGTTAACATTTTGTTCTCTAAGCGTTATCAGTTGTGTTCTTATGTGCACTGTTGTTCTTTCCACCTGATCACAGCTTGACTTTTCTTCCTGAACCATTTTATGGCCTTTGCCTTTCAATACTTCAGTGTGTGTATCTTAAAAATGGGAGTATTCGGGATCCCTGGATGGCTCAGTGGTTGAGCGTTTGCCTTCAGCCCGGGGCGTGATCCTCAAGTCCCGGGATCGAGTCCCACATCGGGCTCCCTGCATGGAGCCTGCTTCTCCCTCTGCCTGTGTCTCTGCCTCTCTCTCTCTCTCTCTCTCTTTCTCTCTGTGTGTGTCTCTCATGAATAAATAAATAAAAACTTAAAAAAAAAAAGGGAGTATTCTCTCACATGACCATAATACAGCAATCAACTCCAGTAAATTGATCCTTTATGTAGTACTGTAATGCACCATTTGTATTCCAGTTTTGTCCATTGGTCAAATGTTATCTTGTATAGCTTCTAGCTTTTTCTCCCTCCACAGTAGAATCCCACTCTAAGATTCAGGTATTGCATTTTGTTGTCTCTGTGGCTTCCTTTAATCCGGAACATTTCCATAATCTTTCTTTTATGACATTGATTTTTTTTTTTTTTTTTTGACATTGATATTTTTGAAGAATAGAGTACCTACCATCACCCCCTCTTATCTTTTGATTTTATCCTGTGGACTTACAGATTACTTTTTCCTGGTGATTTTTAATTTACTGTATTTTATAATTCTATACTTGACTGTCCTATATTTGGCCACTTGGGGAAGCCCCTTTGCTCTGGTTTCTGTGTCCTGGATGCTGCCTCTTTTTTTTCCTTGTTTTAATGTTTTTAAGGACTTCCTTACTTTCTAGCATTGCAGCATGTGCTTAGGCTTACATTATTATTATTTTAAGATTTTGTTTTTAAGTAAGCTCTACAACCCAGTGTGTGTCTCAAACTCACAACTCTTGAGATCAAGAGTTGCATGCTCCACCGACTGAGCCAGCCAGGCACCCTTCTTAGGCTTACCTTGTATGTATCCTACCTACCACCACTCTGGAATCAGCCATTTGTCTAAAGAATCCTGGTTCCAATTAGTGGGGAATGGCTTTAGAGACCAAAATCTAGATGCTCTTTCCTTGTTGCCATGAGGTGTTTATGCCTTTCTTTTTTTTTTTTTTTTTTTTTTTGAGTTTTTATTTATTCATTCATGAGAGACAGAGAGAGGCAGACACATAGGCAGAGGGAGAAGCAGGCTCCCTGCGGGGAGCCCGATATGGGGCTCAATCCCAGGACCCCAGGATCACAACCTGAGTTGTAGGCAGATGCTCAACCTCTGAGCCACCCAGGCATCCCAGGTGTCTTTGCTTTTAAGACCTTTCAGCAGGCAGAAATAGAAAATATATGCATGTTTACACACAAAACACATGCTTACACATACACAGTTATATATATATATGTATGCATTCATATGTACAGATTCACGTGTGCGTATTTTTAGAAATCTTATACTGATACTTCCAAATCCAGTTAGTCATTTATGACCTTCCATGTGCTCATCTTTAAAGTAATTTTTGTATCTTCAATTAAGTATAGTTCTAGAAGGTCACTTTGGAGGACTCTGGCAGTGGCCCTAAAAATGGGCAAAAAAATAAAAATGGGCAACTATCTATCACTGTTCTTTGAGAGAAGATGTCCAGGAGAGAAAGCTACTTTGAGTATACTTTTTTCTCAAGCTCCCCATCCTGCCCTGCCCTGCCCTGCTCTGACTTGGCCATCTGCCTCAGCCTGTGTTACTTCTTGATTAATCGAAAAACAAGGTAGAATCAAACTCACACAGCTCAGAAGACTCAGCAACAGGGACTTTCCCTGCATGGGCCATCCTAATACTTGCTGTTCTCCATCTTCATTGTACTTTCTTATTCATCTATAAATTGGGGCTAATTCCATGGAGCTGAGGACCCCAGGTTTTATCTGTGGAGATGTGTTCTGATTTTTCCCAAATCCGGAGGTCATTCTATATGGGTTAAGAGGTGGAGAGTGCCAATGAAAATATAAATTACTAATAGAAGTAAAGAGCTCCTCGCCCCAGGACTCTCACCCACTGACTCCACTCAAAAAGGTCAGCAGTCCGCAGCCAACCTTGGAGTGATGTCACGGTAATAACTCATCTGGGAAGGCTGTAAGAGCAGTTGTTAAATTCTTGGGAAGTTTTTCTCAGGGATCTTTCACTGAAACATTTTCCCTCTTTTGGGGGTCCTACAGATCTGTCTTCTAAGGCAACAGGAACACCAAAGAAGAAAGCTGTCGTCCAGGCTAAGCTGACAGCCACTGGCCAGGTGACCTCTCCAGTGAAAGGTGCCTCATTTGTCACCAATACCAATCCCCGGAAATTTTCTGGTTTTTCAGGTGAGAGATTTGAGCTACTTTAGCTGTTATGGTCCTTTTAATTTGGAATCCTATTTGGGATTCTGGCCAAGAGTGAAAATTCTGTGCTATCTATCCTCATTCATAATTTGCTTCCGTCTGAGCAAAGAGGCAGGTAATGGCTAATTTTCAACATTCCCCTGGTATAGCATTTCTTTGTATACTTTAATCTTTAGTGCAACAAAAAAGATGTGTTTTCAAGACTTTTTCCCCTTGAAGTAGTCACCTGGGTCAGATGGAAATGATTATAACCTACCCTATACTTCCTTGTGTTTTAGTAATGAAGGAATTTTGAGAAATTGCATCCCTAAACTTGCCCAAAGCAGAGATGAAAGTATGGTCAATGTCCTGCATGGCCTTACATAATAGGGAGCATTGGGTTCGGGACTTTTACCTCTGTAGTTACTTGTTTGTTCTTCAGTTAACCTTAGGAAGTACTTTCGCGAGCCCCATTTTATGAGTGAGAGAGCTGATGTCCAGTTCATTATGGAGTTAGTATTGATGTTGAGGTCTCTTTAACTCCCAACACCTGTGCTCTTTTACCTTGCACCTTGTTGCCTCTTATTGGGAGACATTCTTGTGACCAACTCAGGTAAAGAAAGTAGAGCGGAACACATGAACTCAGAAGTTGTTCGGGGAAGGAGCTTTAAGCAAGTGAAAGAAACGTAGACTTGACGTTGGGAGACCTGGGTCTTGGTCCCAGGGCTGCCATGGGACAGCTTGCTCAGGGGAGCAAGTTGCTTTACCTCGGAGCCTCTGTGGCCTCATCTGTGAAGGGGGAATGGTAACACCTGCCTCCTTTACCCTACAGTATTTGCATGAGAACTACTGGAGAAAAGATGGCAAAATCAGTAACCCTGAGGTTTGTTTTTTCTTTGGTGGTAGGCCAAAACCAGAAATACAGAAGAGTCCCGGTGGCAATAAGGACAGCATGTTCCTGGAAGGGCCCAGGTCCTAGGGAGGGAAATTTGGGAGGAGCTGAGAGAAATGGGGTGTTCTAAAGTCTTACAATCTGCCAAGCACCAACACTTTGGAGATTTTGTTCCCTAAAATCATCTTTAGACCCTAGGTCAGAGATGAGGATGGATTTATAATTTACAGACCCCAGGCAAGAGGAAGCTTACATCAGCAGCCTGCTTGCTAATGGCTCTGCTGCAAGCTTGCAGAATGAAATGTGCTTTGTAAAGGAGGTAAGAGAGAATCACTCAGGAGTTGTACAGTATTTTGGGGTGTCTGGAGGAAAGTCTTACTCATTGACCCCCTTTTATTTTGGCACTAAGAAGTGGTGAGTGGGAGAGAGCACCAAAAGCCTTGGGATGCCTTCTCTCGGGTCTTGGGCTTCTCAGCAGTAAGAAGAGATTGAACCAGGTCATCTTTAAGGCTTCTTCCAGCCCCAAGTCTACGATAGTGACAGTTTACCACTGACGAACCTGTCCCTTGGTTTCTCTTCCATTCTCTTCTGCACTTTTTCGGTCAGCTTTACCATTGCTCTAAGGCCCACCCTCTGCACAAAGGCTACTTGTTCTATGCGGCACTTCTATAAAGAAACGCACAGCAGCTGAGCCTCTGCGCAAGTGTGAGCCTGTTTCATTACCTGTAAGATGGGTGTCATGGTATCCACCCCATAGGGTGATTTGGGGCAATGAAGTGGAGCTCCATTTGGAGCGCCAGCAGAGTTATTAGTTTCCCTTTCTTCCTTCTCAGCAAGGCAAATGAATCATCCCTGATGTTTCTTTCTCCAACAGCCAAGCCCAACAACTCTGGGGAAGCCCGCTCAAGCCCTACCCCTAAGGCAAGTTTGTCCTCAAGCAGATGTGATCCCAAGCACAAGGATTGTCTGCTACGTGAGTTTCGGAAGCTGTGTGCCATGGTGGCTGAGAATCCTAGCTACAACACGAAGACCCAGATCATCCAGGACTTTCTTCGGAAAGGTTCAGCAGGAGGTGGGATCTAGAACTGGATGGGTTTTCCTCTGAAGAGCTTAGAGCCATGGCTGGTTTCATGGGCATGTGAACCATACCTTTGCACAGGGCCCCATGCGTGGTTTAATCCTCTGTTAATACTGCCTTTAAAGTCTCTCTCTTTCTCTCTTAAGATTTTTTATTTTTAAGTAATGTCTATACCCAACTTGGGGCTCAAACTTACAACCTCAAGATCAAGAGTTGTATGCTCTACTGACTGAACCAGCCAGGCACCCCTTGAAATTCATAATAATTTTGAACAGAGAACTCTTGCCTTTTACTTCTTATTGGGCCCCACAAAGAATACAGCCAGTTCTGCTCAGAGCATATTGGTATCGTTCTTCTTCTGCCTTTATTTGATCCCCTGGAGGCCAGGAGAATGTATTGCATTTGACCAAGAGGAAAGTTCACTACCCTGCATGTTTGATCAGGTTTTTGTGACCCACATGCACAGCTGGAGTAGTCTTCCAGTTCTTTTATTCATCTAACAAATCATCATTGAGCATCTGTAATGTGCTCATCGCTGGCGACACTGAACTGAAAGTGTAGCCATGCCCTCTGGGAGTTCATCCAGGGGAGGTAGCCACGTGAGCCACCAGCCACCAGATGCTGTGGTCTCTACTACTGTAACAAAACACGCAGGGTATCTTGTATCGTGGTAGCGCAGACAGCAATGTAGACCTCTCTTTCAGTCCTTGAGTTTATGTATGTATTTGTTTAAGCTCCATTTCTCAAGAAGGCTTCGATTCTTCTGTCTCCAGATGGTTTCCACGGTGACGTGTACCTAACAGTGAAGCTGCTGCTGCCGGGTGTTATTAAGAGTGTTTACAACTTGAATGATAAGCAGATTGTGAAGCTTTTCAGCCGCATTTTTAACTGCAACCCAGATGATATGGCACGGGACCTAGAGCAGGTCAGAGGAAAGGGAGGGTGGGCAGCGTTCCAGGTGGGGCTCTGCCAAGCCAGGCACCTGCAGCCTCTTTTTTCTGGTTGGGGCACATACTGTTTCAGGAAACTGAAACCCATTTGAGCAAGCTTCCTTTATGAGAGCTCAATGTGAGGCTACAGCCGTTAGTTTCACAAGATTCTGAGGATTGCAGTCATACTGCCACAGAGCCCCAAGGGGCCTAGATTTCGAGGGACAGGATTTGAGATCTCCCATGGTCTCTCCTTGGGTTCCTGTTCAGGACCCTACTTTTTTTTTTTTTTTTTTGCTTTTTTCAGTGTAACTTGGTATAACATGGGAGCCCTGGGTGGCTCAGTGGTTGAGTATCTGCCTTTGGCCCAGGACATGGTCCTGGGGTCTCAGGGTCCCGGGATCGAATACCGCATCAGGCTCCCTGCATGGAGCCTGCTTCTCCCTCTGCCTGTGTCTCTGCATCTCACTGTGTGTCTCTCATGAATAAAAAATAAAATCTTTTCAAAATTAAAAAAAAAAAAAAAAAACTTGGTATAACATTCAGCTTTGTTTATTCGTGACTCCAGTTTTGGCATCATGGAAGGTTTTATCCAAGCCACCCCCCCTTATCTGATGACCATATTTGTTTCTTAGTTCAAATTCATTATTTTTTTTAATATTTTTCGAGAGAGAGAGGAGGGCAGTAGGGGAGGGGCAGAGGGAGAGAGAATCTTAAGCAGGTTCCACACCCAGCACATGAGCCCAAGAGGGCTCAATCTCACAATCCTGAGATCATGACTTGAGCCAAAATCAAGAGTCAGACACTTAACTGACTGAGCCATGCAGGTGCCCCCCGCTTAGTTCAAATTCTAACAGGAATCAGGGACACCTGGGTGGCTCATTGGTTTGGTGCCTGCCTTTGGCCCAGGGCGTGATCCTGGAGACCCGGGATCAAGTCCCACGTCAGGCTCCCTGCATGGAGCCTGCTTCTCTCTCTGCCTGTGTCTCTGCCTCTCTCTCTGTATCTCTCATTAGTAAATAAATAAAAATTTTTTAAAAAGCTTAAAAAAAATTCTAACAAGAATCAAATTGGCTCAGTCCTGGATTAGTCCTTATATCACCTCTCGGCCAAGGCAGGTGGCCAGATCTTGTGGTGGGTAGAGGTGCTCTTTCAGAAACTGTGGGTGGGATAGATTGTCCAAGAAGTGAGATTAATATGTGTGAGTTGGGGACATGAGTGATGTTCACTGTTAGTCCTGAAGGCTTGGGGGAAACACTTGGCCATTCTGGGGTTGCAACAATTTTGGTTTTTGGAGACAGGGCGACGTGTCAGAGACAATCAGAGTCTTCTTTGAGCAGAGCAGATCTTTCCCCCCAGCTGCCAAGAGCCTTCTTACCATCCAGGAGGTGGACAAATTCCTCCTTCAGCTCTCCAAGCTCACCAAGGAGGATGAGCAGCAACAGGCCCTGCAGGACATCGCCTCCAGGTGGGAGAGCTGCCCAGTGAGGATGGGCTTGGGGTGATAGAATCACCAGGAAAGGAAGGTTTAGGGGTCCAGAGCTCTCCAAAGACCAAGTGGAATGTGCCTTCCCCCTAGGTGTACAGCCAATGACCTTAAGTGCATCATCAGATTGATCAAACACGATCTGAAGATGAACTCGGGTGCAAAACACGTGTAAGTACCAATCCCTCTGACAGCCTTAGCTGCTGGCTTCCTGTGTTGCCAGCTGGTGTCAGGAGTTTTAAGTCCTGATCTGGATTCAAGTCCTAGTTCCACCTTACTCCTTCCTTCGGGGCCCATCACTTGACCTAGCTCAGTCTCCATTTTCTTATATGAAATGTCAGAATACCCTTCTCACATAGTTATTAGAATTGAAAGCATAGAAATGTTCAATAAATAGAGTATGAGTTACTTGCCCACTCTAGCTCCCTCTTTGCTTAAGGCAGTATCCATGTTGACCCAGGATCTCAAAATCATTGAGTTTTCCAAGAACATTTTATCCTGCAGAAGGCTTTAAACAGTAGAACGTAAGCTTTCTCCCTATATTGGAATCCTTCCTCTCTGCAAGAACTGACTGCTAGCTAGCTAAAGCAATAAGGTCAAAGGCAATGGTTTTTGTTTTTTTTTTTTTGCTCCTGTCTGCCCCGGCAGGTTAGATGCCCTTGACCCCAATGCCTATGAAGCCTTCAAAGCCTCACGCAACCTGCAGGATGTGGTCGAGCGGGTCCTCCGCAACGAGCAGGAGGTGGAGAAGGAGCCAGGCCAGAGACGAGCTCTGAGTGTCCAGGCTTCCTTGATGACGCCAGTGCAGCCCATGCTGGTAAGGATGCTGCTCTGGCCCTACTTTGTCCAGATGTTCTAACCTTCCCTGTGAGATCTGGGAGGGTATGAATGTCGGAGGAGTTTGGGTCAGGCACAATGGAGATGCAAAAGGGTATATCTCAATGGGTGTATAAAGGTGAAGGAGAAGACTGTGGTCTGGTAGAAATGTCTGAACTTGAGGCCCAGCTCTGCCGCCAGCAAGCTGTAGAATCTGGAATGAATTACCTAGCCTTTCTTGGTTTTTCATTTCCTTGCGTGAATTATGTATGAAACCATCTGAAGCATCTAGTTAGAATCCTTTTTCAGTCATCTTTCCTAAAGATAGGTGGATACATTAACTCCTAAAGTTCTGTGACCTACCCCAGAGTAGCTCTGACAGTTATAGTGGCAGAGCCAGGCTTCCTGTGACACAGTGACTTGACCTCTTTCTTCTGGAAACAAGCCTAAGGAATGAAGACCAGGTCTGAATTGGTATAACATGGGAGCCCTGGGTGGCTCAGTGGTTGAGCATCTGCTCAAGATCATCTTGAGCCTCTGCTCATTTCATGAGAAGTAGGATTTCCTATCTACATTGGTTTTTCTGGGCAGTGGGACCCTCCCCAAATGCCATGCCTAGTGAGAGCCTTGGGGTTGCTCCATTGGGGTGCAGTGCCTTTCATGAGCCTGTCTTGTGACATGTAGTCTACAATATAGACTACAGCCTTTGGTTAGGGTTCTGTGTTTGGGATGGGGAAGTGTTTTCTCTCTCCCGGAATGTGGCACGGCCAGCACCAAAGTAGTGAGCTCTGTATCCCAGGGACAGGACTCAGATCACAGTAGTGATCTTTCTGACTTTCATACGAATTCTTCTTGGAGTCTGTTGTACAACCTGCCATTTATTCAAAGAGTGTATAGGTTAGATAGTTTCGTGATAAACTACACAGGCTTTGGAGTTGGGCCTAGCATCATTCCTGCCCCTCACTTGCTGTATAACTTGAAGTGAGGACTTCTAATGCTCTTCAAACTGGTTTTCTCATCCATAAAATGAAAACTGTGTCTATCACATAAGATGATCTGACACATACAGACACCCCCAGGATGGTAGTGGTTAGGTTGAGTCTGGATGGCACTGGTATGTGCAGAGGCACTCTTGTGGCCTGTCCTGGGGCTCTCTGACCACTGCTACCATGCCAGCCTCTCTGTCGCCTACCTCTCTTTATCTTCCCCTCTACATATCTCCTGTGCTGAGGTCACTGCTGTTTTGGGGGATTTTTTTTTAAGATTTTATTTATTTATTCATGAGAGACAGAGGCAGAGACACAGGCAGAGGGAGAAGCTGGCTCCTCTTAGGGAGCCCGATGTGGGATTCGATCCCAGGACCCTGAGCCAAAGGCAGACACTCAACCACTGAGCCACCCAGGCATCCCTACTGCTGTGTTTAATAGGAAGCCAAGGCCCTGCAAGATCCTGAATTACTGAGAAAAAAAAAATGAAATACTGTTTCAGTGGAATTTTATTTATTTGTAGTCCCCAAAAGCCCAGCTCCTGTTTCAGCTGCAGTGATGCTTATAGTCCAAATAAGCACTGCCTAGCCTTGTACATTTCCCCCAGCTCTTGAGCAGTCTGCCTGGAGGGTATCCTGTGGTCAGCAGGCCTTGGGACCTGGACTCTGGGGCTGTCATGCCCAAGCAGCCCCCAGTGAAGAACACCTATAAGTCTCCAGGCTTTTCTTTCCCCTTCCCCCTCCCAAGGCCGAGGCCTGCAAGTCCATCGAGCATGCGATGAAGAAGTGTCCTAACGGCATGTTTTCCGAGATCAAGTACGATGGGGAACGAGTCCAGGTGCATAAGAACGGGGATCACTTCAGCTACTTCAGCCGCAGCCTTAAGCCTGTGCTGCCTCACAAGGTACAGGTCCCTTCCTCTGCTGGGACCATCTCCCTCCCTTCCCCTAAGAACCTCGAGGCTGTGGTTCTGTAGTCCTTTCAGCTCTGGTACGCAGTAGAGTTTCTTTTGTATTTGTTGAATGAATGTATGTATTTTTGGAGTCTTGCAATGAAGGGCTGCTCAGTGGGGACACCCGAAGATCCCACACTTGGATTAGCACAGAGCCCCAGGGGACGGTGACATTCCCCTTGCCCACATTGATGCTGGGACCATGAGCTCACCTGGCAAGTGACTTGCAGTGCTTGTCTTCTGCGTTTCCATGTCCTGTGTGCTCCACGAGTGAAATTACAGGTTAGGGACAAAGAAGCTATTGGGCTGTCCTTCATGAATTTGATAAGCCTTTACTGAGTGCTTAGTCTGCGCTAGGTGCTATTCTTGATAGTGGATGTACAGCAGTAAAAAAAAATGGACAAAAGTACTTGCCCTCCTCCCCCGCCAGAAGCTTACATTGTGATGTAAACACAATCCAGTGGGGACATCTGAGAGCACAGACTCCTGTCCTTTATTAAGGGGCTTTAAGAACCTTGCCCCTGAGTCCTCAGCAGCCAGGGTTTCTGTGAGCTTTGGGGCACTCCTCAGGGAAAAGCTGCTGGGATATCTGGCCCCAGTAGCCTTTGAGTAGAGGGGACTCTCTGTGCTTGCTGTGCCTTCTCTCCCAGGACAGACTCCATTTTTCAGAGCCCTGGGGGTGGAGGAGATGTGTTGGGTGGCTCGCGTGCTTCCCTCACCCCTGCCTCCCTGCTGGAGCACCGGGCATTGGGCCATTCATTTCAGATATGCAGAGGAGGGCTAAGCATTGGCCTCCCCAGGGAGATTAGTGCAGACTCACCGGCTTGGTGGGGCCCAGTAACCTTGTCCAGGAACTCTCCTGGGTTGCTGCTCAGTGGGCACCTCTGCTACCTGGAAGAGGTTTGGGCCCAGCTTTCAGAGTTCTAGACCTTTCCTGACTCTCTCTTACCAGTTGTCCCTTGTCTCTCCTGTGCTTGGGGGACAGTTATACAGGCCTCCTCTCTCCCCACTCCAAGCCCCATAGGTAGCAAGTGTGCTCTCCGGACCTCACTGCTGGTATCATGTGGCAGGGGCCACCCTCCGTCACAGTGGGACTACTCCCTGTCTGGAACTCTCAGAGACTAGGGATCTGCCTGTATCAGGAAAAACTCTGATTGCAAACGTCCTTTCGTACTGTTCTGAAGATGGCTGCGGGTCCCAAGCTCCCACCCTGGAGAAGACCCTTCTGTTTCCTTGTTGCTCCTAAGAGGGTTCATTGCCTCCTTTCCATCCATCTTGTCATAACTCACCTGTTCTCCCCACAGGTGCCTGCTGCTTGAACTGCTGCCTCCCTTCCACAGGTGTCTGCCCCTACCTCCTCCTCCACATACCCAACTCCCTGTTTCTTCCTTTTTCCTCCAAACTTTCCATCATGGCCCAGAGTGGCTCAGCCCAGGCCGACCTCTTCCTGGGTCTCGAACACTCTCTCGAACTGTCGTCTCAGTGGTGGGTAAGGCCTAGGTCTGTTCTGGACCTGAGTTTGGCTTCCACGTGTTGGTGTTCTGTGTTCCTTCTGGGGCCTGGCTCTTGCGTTCTGGCCTGGCTTTAGATCACTGCTGCCCATTCTTCCCTCAAGTAAGTCACTCTTCTGTCCCCCTAGGTGGCCCACTTTAAGGACTACATCCCCCAGGCTTTCCCTGGGGGCCACAGCATGATCTTGGACTCCGAGGTGCTCCTGATCGACACGAAGACAGGCAAACCGCTGCCCTTTGGGACTCTTGGAGTGCACAAGGTACTGGCTCAGGGCCGGGTGTGCAGGAATGGGCAGGTATGCGCACCTGTACAAGTATTTGTGTGCGCTCTTGGTCTGGACAGAGGGGGACTCTGTTCCTCACTCAGGGTTGGGCTTATCTTTGTTTCTGAACTGTTTCCGAATTTAGCACCAAGTTTAGGTGTGTTGTTTTTTACATAAAAGAAACTAGTATTAGGAACTTAGAATTGGGTCGGTTTCTGTTTAGAACCATCTGCTAAGTGCCCTTGTGGCCCAGGGGCTTCAGAACACATACAGGGCTTTACTGTCCAGTGCTTCAGAGGTTCTCCAGAAGTGGACTGGTCCTCCCCACTGCTTCACGCCCTCTTATTTTTGGCTCTCGTACTTACTACCTCATTTTCCCTTACAGAAAGCTGCCTTCCAGGATGCTAATGTCTGCCTTTTTGTTTTTGATTGTATCTACTTCAATGATGTCAGTTTGATGGATAGGTGAGAGATCTGGTTTTGGTTCCTGAGTTGGGAGGTGGGGGTTCAGATTAGACAGGAGGGAGGGGAAGGGGGGTTGGGGGAAGGGAGCCAAGAGGTCACACACTTGGCTCTTTGTTGGGGGGGTTGGGGAGGAGCCAAGAGGTCACACACTTGCCACACACTCAGCTCCCCACTTGTGAGACCCAGTTTGCTGACTAGATATCTCTCAGAGCTGAAGTCAGAGAGGAAACCCAGATCCCCACAGAAGTTTCTCTGCTACGGCAAAGTGGGCTGTTAAGAAAAAGACTATGAATGCTATAGGATTTCAGTTTATTTCTCCACAAACACCACCCATGGGAGCATAAGGCGGGTGCTTTTCAGCTCAGGTTTTGCTTTTGGAAGAGGCCACCAGGACGCTGGAGACTAGAGGGACTGACTGTAGGTGGGGCCATCTGACAGAGAACTAGTGGTCTTGACTCCGCTGCATCAGATTCTTGGGCCCAAGAAACCAGTATGGCCCCTTGCTCAGGTAGCCAAGTGTCCCTGCCCCCACCCTCCTGCACTGCCCCGTCACTGAGCATGGCGGGTGGGAAGTGGGAGAGACTGGTTGGTCCTGAGGACCAGCCAGCCTGGGGGCGGGGGGCTGCATGGGTGAAAAATGAGAGAGGGAGTCATTTGTCATGTGGGACCAGACTGTCTAGGCTAGAGGCCAGTTCTCCCATGGCCCATGACAGACTAGGAAGCGCAAGGATGAAGTGGCTCCATACTGCAGCTCATGGCTGTCGGTTCTGTCATGAGGGAGCCCTGTAGGCCCCGAGAGACAGAACTGTTAGGCGTGGGGGGCTTTGAGCCTTCGTGATGGTAAGCCCGTCACGAAGCAGCCTGTGGTCCTTGTGCCTTCTCTCCTCAGCACTCCTAATGGGAGTGGAGAGTCCCGACCTGACCTCAGCTCTCTCATCCCCCTTAGGCCTCTCTCTGAGCGCCGGAAGTTTCTTCATGACAACATGGTGGAAATTCCCAACCGGATCATGTTCTCAGAAATGAAGCAAGTCACTGTAAGCAAAGTCCCCGCCCCACATATCAGCCTAGTGGTTTGAAAGCAGGGCAGAGCCTCTTGGTCAAGATGTGGCTGGGACAAGAAGTCCTTTTCTTTTGGGGGCTGCCACTGTGTTAGGTTATCTCCCAGTCTCCACGTAGGATGGTGGGGCCTAAAACATCCTACCTAGCTGGGCTCCCTGTGTCTCAAAGCTGCACCCGGGTTCTGGTTGGGAGGACCCCTGCTTTGCAAGACCTTTGTTCGACCTGCTCAAGTCGGGGTGTTTGCAGTGGACACTTGACTAGTGTACAAAAGGGAACCACCTCCACCTCCCCGCCACGGCGCCCTCTGTTCTGACAGCAACCTCAGCTTCTCTCTGTTGCCCTCAGAAAGCTTCAGACTTGGTCGACATGATAAACCGGGTCATCCGAGAGGGGCTGGAAGGGCTGGTGCTGAAGGACGTGAAGGTGAGCGCTCTGCCCTCTGCTTGCTCTCCCCCCAGCCTCCCCAGCCCCAGCCAGCAGAGGGCGGTGGCGGTCTGAGGTGGCCAGGGCTGGGTGCCACAGGGGGGCCTTGCCAGGGCCTCCAGTAGCTCTGTTCTGGACCTAGAGGATGGACTTGTGTTTCCCAGGCCCAGGAGCTAACAGGCCCCTGCCCAGGGTGAACTGGGCACTGTGGTAGAGCCAACAGGTAGAATGAAGAGGAAAAATCCCCCCCCCCCCCCCCGGAGTTTCCATTCTAATTTGGTCTCTGTCCTACTCTTCTTCCCTCAGGGTACCTATGAGCCTGGAAAGCGGCACTGGCTGAAAGTGAAGAAAGACTATTTGAATGAGGGGGCCATGGCTGATATGGCGGACCTGGTGGTCCTTGGGGCCTTCTATGGGCAAGGGAGCAAAGGTCAGGATGGCCTCTTTGAAAGGCACCACTCAAAGTGTAGCTGGCCTTCTCACTGGCTCCATCTGCCAGCACGTCCGGGCAGGACTCCCACTGTTCTGCGATTGAGGGCCCCAACCCTCATGTCACCACAGGCAGGGACCCCTGAGCGCGACAGACCCGGGTGGACAGAGGTCAGCAAGAATACCCCATGCTGGCTGGCACAAAAAGTTCACAGTCCGCTAGTTCCTGGGGCCTGGCCACTTTCTCCTCAGGGAAAATCCCCAAATCTAAATGGCAAGGAAGCTGGGGCTTGAGGAATCAACTGTGTGTCAGACGCTGTTCAGTTTTTTTTTTTTCACTCCTTACCAGAGCCTTACAAGTTGTATGTGATTATCCCCAATTTACTGAAAAGGAAAATGGGCTCGTAAAGGTCAGACTCCTCCAGCTGGTAGGAGGTAGATCCAGGAGGTGAGCTCAGCGCTCTGATGGCAGGGCCCAGGCCTTTCCCCTCCGGCAGGCTGCCCCTCACTGGGCACATGGGGCTGGCAGCAGTGGCCCCTCCATCCACAGCTTAATTCATCCCCCCTCCCAGGTGGCATGATGTCCATCTTCCTCATGGGCTGCTATGACCCAAGTAGCCAGAAGTGGTGCACGGTCACCAAGTGTTCAGGAGGCCATGATGATGCGACCCTTGCCCGCCTGCAGAAGGAACTGGACATGGTAAAGATCAGCAAGGTAAGGAAGGAGGCTGCTTGGCCCAAGCCTCTGGACTGGACCTCATCCTTGAGACTGGCTGTGCTTGGGGGACAACAGGGATTGTTCACCTGTGTCCACAGAGAGGAGAGCTCCTGCTTGGCCGTGGGAGAAGTACTAGGCCTTCAGAGGCTTGGAGGGCCCACCTTGTGGAGACTGGCCTGCATGCCCCCAGGCCACACCCTCTCTGGGCAGGGAGGATCCCATGGGGTGAGGGGCAGCTTTTTGTGAAGTCACCTCTTCACACAAGCCCGTGATCAGGGAGGGTTAAGTTTAGGTTTGGTTTGGTTTGGGAATGGCCCAGGATAGCATCTTTTCTCTTCCAGGATCCCAGCAAAATACCCAACTGGCTGAAAATCAACAAGATCTACTATCCTGACTTCATAGTCCCAGACCCAAAGGTACCAGCCCAGTGACCTGAGGCCCTCCAGCCCACAGAACGAACTTGCAGATTCTTTAATGCCACAGAAATACCATCTCAACCTGACGGTCCAGCCTCTGAGGGGTTCTGGACTGTTCAGCCCAGGGACGGGCCAGTCAACAGTGAGGAATCATCCTTAGTAGAGGGAAGATGAGACTAGACACACAGAAACGGTTTGCTCTAGAAGTGACCTGGCCCAGTTCCTTCCAGGCGCTGACAGAGAAGCTGGGGCCCCAGGGGAGAGCTGGAGCTTCCCTCTGGTCATATAGCAGCAGCAATAGTGGGATTAGAACCTATCTCCCCGTTAGCCAGGGCTTTTTGGGTTTCAGCTAGTCTGTATTGCTTCTAGCTGGTTGGGAGAGGTTTTCCTTCCTAACCAGCGACAACTCCCAACAGAAAGCTGCTGTGTGGGAAATCACGGGGGCTGAGTTCTCCAGGTCTGAGGCTCACACGGCCGATGGGATCTCCATCCGATTCCCTCGTTGTACCCGGATCCGTGACGATAAGGACTGGAAATCTGCCACTAACCTTCCCCAGCTCAAGGTGCCAGCTTACACTGTGTGTGTGTGTTCCTGTCCAGAGGGAGGGCAAGGAGGGAGACCTGCCTGTCGCAGGGCCAGGGGGCCACAGCACCTCCCAAGAGAGAGCCGTGTTGCTCTCAGCCTTTTGCTCAGGACTTGGCCCCCGGCTGTAGTCTCTGTTGCTGAGAACTGGGTGGGGACAGAGAACAGTGACTTGCATGGATTACCCAAGAAATGGCCCAAGTTTAGAAAAGCACCAAGAAAGTCAGGTGCTTTTCCCGGCCATTTGTGTCCCTCCCATTTTTGTTCCTCAGCCACATGCGACTGAGACACACCTCTGAAACCAGTGGCCAGGAACACCTGATATTCTCCGTTGCCTCCCCAGGAACTGTACCAGCTGTCCAAGGAGAAGGCAGACTTCGCTGTGGCGGCTGGAGAGGAGGGAAGCTCCACCACAGGGGGCAGCAGCAGCGGCGGAGAGAACGGGGGTGTCTCGGGGCCTGCTGGGGCTAGCAAGGCCAAGAAGGTGGGAGGGAGGCCGAGTAGCCCCAATGACAGAGGCGGTAAGAGAAGGGACTGGGCTGGGGTGGTGAGTGTGCCTTGAAGGCAGAGCTCAAAGGAGGGGGACCCGGTCTCACGTTCCAGCTCTGAGAGCATGTGATTCACTCTATCCCAAAAGCAGACATGGAGTGCTTTCCCTCGGTGTGTCTGGCTGTCGGCCAGAAGCCGTTCTCTAGGTGCCTTCCATCTGCTCTGCACCTGAGTAACAGGCCCCTAGGAGAGACCCCTCGGACCCAGCGATAAGCCACCCTTGAGCTACAGGGCTTACTAGCTTACAGCCTCCCCTTTCCCCGCTCACCCACATTCCTGGCAGAGCCAGATCCTGGCCCTCCCCCCAGCCTCATCCTGAGCTCTCCCCCTGCAGGCCACAAGTTGATAGCCAAACCTTCCCCTGTGAAAGTGGGGCAGAAGCGGAAGGCTCCCGATGAGGCTTCATGCCCAGCAAAGGTGAGCAGAAGAATCCTGGTGTATGGCAGTGGGGCAGGCGGTGGGGACCAGTTTGGCCCAGGGCTTGGTGATCCCAACCTCCTCCACTTGGGCACTCAGAGCCGAGCGAAAGTGTGGTGGGGGCTAAGGGCCAGCCCCCCTGGCCTGCTCCAGCTGCACATCTGGCCTGGGCAGGGCCTGCAGGACACTGCTCCACCCTCCGCCCTCTTGTTGCCTTGCAGAGGTGGCCGGCCAAGGAGCAGAGAGGAAGAACTATGTCAGCAGGCAGGAGCTAGAACAGCCCAGGCTAGCTGAGAGGCTGCAGGGACCCACCAGGCTGCTGGTCCCGTTCACAATTTACATTAAAGGGGAGAAAGCCCAGTCTAGGTGGAGTGCAGCAGTGTGAGTTTGTGCTTTGGGCCAAAGCAGGAGCCCACAAAGAGCGGGCAGGGGGCACTGGCTTGGTGATTGTCCTCCTACCTTAAAAGCCTTTCTCCTTTCATGCTCCCTTGTCCATCATTGGTTTGAAAACCACTTCTGAGCACCTACTGAATCCAGGAAGGCGGCTCAGCCCTGGGGGAGCTGCTGGCCTAAAGGGCACATAGGCAAACGTTTGATCTCTCTACGGTGCGATGGAGCCACATGATCCTCCCCTACTCCCCAAGTGAAAGCAAGCATCAGAGTTTGGCAGGCAGGGCCCTGAACTCAGTCCCCAGCAGAAGTGTGGAACCTTTCCCATCATTTCCCTGCCTGAAGCCCCTGAACCCATGCCCAGCAGAGCTGGGCTCCTGACACCCCCAAGCCTAGCTTCTTGTGCACCAGTGGACTGCTCTGCCAGCCAGCATAGCATTACTGAGCCAAAGAGCCACTGGTCTGACCCACAGGACGGAGCTTGGACATACATTTCCCTTCTCCCGGGCCCCAGTGTGGGCCCTGCTCTTCCTACTCTTCCTCTAGACAGGGAGGGGCATGTGTCCTCTGTAGTGGTAAGGGACTGGGGTTTTGCTGCCTGGTCCTATTCTCCAGTAAATTCTCTGCGGTCGCGTCCTGACGACTAGGCTCCCTCCAGCTCTGGCTCTTGTTCTGCCCTCAGACCTTCCTCTCTGGCCTGCACTCCTCTGGGTGGGGACACACCCTGACCCCTGTGCGTTTGCAGGTGCTGCTGGACATCTTCACTGGCGTGCGGCTCTACCTGCCACCCTCTACGCCAGACTTCAGCCGTCTCAGACGCTACTTTGTGGCATTCGATGGGGACCTGGTGCAGGAATTTGACATGGCATCAGCCACACATGTGCTGGGTAGCGGGGACAAGAACCCTGAGGCTCAGCAGGTCTCCCCGGAGTGGATTTGGGCGTGTATCCGGAAACGAAGGCTGGTAGCTCCCTGCTAGGACTGCAGCCCTCCCTGGCCGTCAGCCACACACTTCCCTACCACACTGCAGGGCTGCGCTCTGGCTGGGGCAGGCTGGGGCAGGCAGGCGCCAATGGCAAGGACAAGGTGGGATGGCCTTTCTTCAAGCAGTGCATCTTCCAGAACCCACCAACCGTGCTTGGTCTCTTCCTGACCAGGACTTAGGTGCTGTGGGTGCCACCAGTGAAGTCCGTTTCTCCTGCTGGTTTACATAGATCTTTCAGATCTGGGTGCTGGTTTGGTTGTCTTTTTGTTTTCTTTTAAAAGGAAGCTTTTTTTTCCCTCCCCTATAAATATCTTGCAGTTACCCTGCCCTTGCTCCCTCTCCCCCCTGTAATTCTCCTAGCTGGAAAGGCCGGAGTGAAGCTGGGCTGTTGAAGCTTCGTCCACAGAGCCACCTACCTGCCCATTTCCTTGCAGGCTCCTTTTAAAGTTGTACTTAAAAGATTGCCCTCAGAAACGCTTCTATTTGGCAGAACTTGTATTCAGCTTGGCCCTTTTTTGCCAGGAATGAAGCCTCATTTGAAAGAAAACAAAATGAATTTTAGAAATTAATTCTCTGTGTTCTCTTCTGGTAGGGTGTGGGCCCTGGTTTGAAGGGAGGGAACCAGTATCAGAAAACTGGGGCCTTTATAAAGAAGGGGGAGGTTATGTGAGCTGCTCCTCTGGGAGCTAAAGGGCTCCTGGAGAGGATATGCCAACCCCAAATCTGGAACCAAGAGGGGTCTTTAACATAAGCCCACCTCTGAGGACAAAACCGATCCATCTTCTCCCATGTGCAATTTAGTGGAGCAGAGTGCAGTTCAGGAGAACTTCTCATGGCAATGTAAACGCCCTGTAAATCCTCACTGGCTAAAATGAACAAGGCACAATTCACCAGGTGCCCAGCCACTGACACAGCAGGAGCTCAAGGTTGGGTTCTACTTCAGTCGCACATGGCGGCCACGGGGACCGGGCATGGCGGGCCTGTTCCACCCTGAGCCAGGTCTTCAGCACCTGAGCTTCAGTCCCTCCAGGAGAGACTGGGAGCCAGCACCTCAGTCACAGGCTGCTGTGAGGTGCAGGTGACCTGGGGCCGGGTGTGGGGTGGTGTGGTGCAGGAGCATGGGTGCGTGCGTGCACACCCCGCCCCACGGAGAGGGCCCAGGGCCTCCCCTCCCCAGCCCCAGGCCAGCGCAGGCTCACGGGGTGGCTGCCATCCCTTTACAGGCTGGCTCCAGGCAGTTCAGGAGTGCTCGGAGTCCATACTCTTTTTTTTTTTTTTTTCTTTTTTTTCTTACTGTGGGCAGGCTGCCAGGCTTGTGTGTCTGTCCCCCGCGAGTTAAGGTAACCAGCCTTAGCCTCTGGAACATGCTGGAGTGTTTGGGCCTGTGACAATGAGGACTGCGGCCTCCCCAGACCTTCCTCTGGTGTGCTCCCCTAAAGGAATATTCTGCCGGAGGCTGCTTGCTGGTCAGCCCAGAGGCCAGCTCTAACCCGACCTGGGTCTCTACCTGCCAGTTCAGATGCGCTGGGAGGAAGGGGCAGGAGGGGTTGGCACTGCCCTGACTCTGACCCAGCACGTGGGTGTTTTGAATAGGCACCATTCAGTCTAGCGGCAGAATGGCGAATAAGACTCTCTTTCTTCTATCCCTTGTGCAGACAAAGGCCACTGCTCCTTTGAGCAGTGACCTAGATAAATTTCCTTCCCCCTCTAGCCTCCTCAGGCCAAGGAGCCGGCCGGGGCAGAACAAAGCACTCCCCTTGGCATTCAGCGGCAGTCGCTGCCCTTTGGCCCAGCTGCCCTAGGCCCAGCTGCCCTAGACCCAGCCCCACCAGCCTTGACTGGCAGCTTCCACTCAGGGTGCACCCTCACAGCCAGGGGGTGGGCAGCCGCTGCCGCAGAGGGCATCTCAGTAATGAGCATGGGCTGTAGGCCCTTCCCGGCCTTGCTGTGCACTCCCTCCGATCCCATTAAAGGTCCTAGGTCTCTTTGCTGCCAAGACTGCAGTCTGTCCAATTCTGTACTTCCACAGACCCCGGGCAGCAGCCTCTCACACCTCCCCGGCACAGTGCTGGGAGGCCTGCCCTCTGAACCTTTATTTACATGCTGCTGGCTGGCAGCAGACCACAGATCATCCTGGGGGCCCCGAGGGTCAGTCCCACAGACAGCCTCCAGCCTGTACAGCCTCTGGGCAAGATTCTTTCCTCTTCTCCCTCAAGTCCCAGGGCAGCAGTGCATGAACCCAATTCTCCCCATACAGGCCATCTGCCCCCCTTAGGCTGGCCCGGCTTCTGAGCCACACCAATATACAGCTGTATCCCAAAGCTACTGCCTATGTCCCAGGGGCACCTGAACACTTAAACTCGGCACGCTGGCTGTCCTCACATTCCTTACTACCCACACCTTTACGGCCCATCTCTACAAGATCAGTGTCAACGTCTGACGTTACTTAAGTGTTTCTTCGTATTTGGTCTTAAGGTTGGCCGTTTTTGCTACACAACTCCCATCCTCTTTTAGGCTATTCTGTGGCCTCTCCCACATACTGGTTGTGAGATCCTGAATGAGTCAAACCACAACCAGACTTCAGTCTCCTCATGTGTTGAACAGGAGGCCAAGCACTTCCACAAATAATGCAGTCTCTCAAGAGCATGCCTGGGTGCACACAGCCTAGGGTCAGCTTGTGGTCTATTAGCTCTTTTGTCAGTCTTAACTCTCAGACTTCTGGTGTCCTCCCACCAGATCAGACAGGTATCTAGAGTGAAATTTTATTACAAAATTATAAAGCAGAGCTCTGTAACAAAAAAAAAAAAATATACATTTGGGTTTGCTTTAACACCCAAGTAAGTCTGAGAGAATCAATATAAGCCACTTGAAGTAACACATTCACATCCAAAAGATTGCAACAAATTTATACAATATATGTTGTGCACTAATTCCTGTACAGCTTATTCTTACTAGCGTGGATCCAGCTATTCCAATATATTATGAACCAGTCAGCTTTCCCAAGTCTTAAAACAAGTCTCAAATGAAATCTCAGAACAATCACGGAAGCAGCCACGGAATAATTGAAAGAATTAGATGTTTCATGATCATTAAGACCAAGGATCCATAAGGGGCAAAAGAGAGTACTCAGAGATAAAAATCAAGTTTCCTACCTAAGTTAGATAGTAACTGAAATGGGAACTTGGAATTCCCAGCCTTTATTTGGTGCAATAATGATGAACAACAACAAATCAGGGTTGTTTGACACCTTTTTTCCTGAATGGAAACGAAACCTTCACCAAAAGAGATCAAAAGATTTAAAGGCAAGTTCTCCAAAATGAGCAAATGTTATCAGTTCTAATTCTTAGTGAGGTTACTAGCCAACCTTCAGGATATTATTTTTAACTTCTGTCTAGGAGGGAATGTGGGAGGTAGGGAGAGGTAAGGCCTCAGCAGTGAAAGCAAGTTATGGGTAGGGAGAGAGCCAGTTTCTGCCCTGAAGTTATTGCTAGATCTTAACTGAGTTGCATATATAGAGACCTGTTTCACAGTGGAATCGAAAAGTAGCTGAATCCCCTGCTAAACCGGTAGGCATTGTAAACTGTAGTATATACTGTCCAGCAGAAAGGTGAAAGGTCCTTTTCACAGACCTATCTCTTGATTCCCTCAATTCCTACAAAGGCTGTCAGAATCAAATCATCCAGGACTTGGTGTAATGTCAAGGTAAGCAGCCCAGTGTGCAACTGACAACTACTTTATGAGAGAATTCCATTCCTCTGAAGTGGAATAGTGGTTGATGATGGGGGAGAGCCCAAGTATATCTGTACCAATAAACAGGTCCCCTGGGAGGTTTCCCACTGTTTTCCAAAGTCATGACTGGTTCCAGTCGGAGAGAACTTGACTGCACATCGGGGGGGGGGGGGGGGGGGGCGCAGTTTAGTGCCAAGGCCCTCAGATGCTTCAGGGTTGTATAGTTCTCCCACTGGTGATGTCAGCACACAGCTCTTCTAGCATGTGTTTGTTCATGGCTAAACTCCAGCAAACTTAGGCCCTTTGGCTCTTCCAGTGGTAATAACCACCCTAGGAGGGCTCAAGACTACCCTCTAACTGGTAAGGGCTTTCCTAAAGGGCTGACAGAAGGCTGCTTCCTTACCTGCCTTCAAGTCAGTAGGCTGAGGAAGGAAATGGGAGCAGGGGGCCCCATGAACCCAGGGGTTGAGACTTGAAGCTGTCTGCTTGAGGGCTGAATCCAGTCCCATTCAGTACCTTCAGACACCCCGGAGGGGCTCAGGTTTGGTCTCTAGGAATTTCAGAAGTCTAGCTAGAAAGAAGTAAGGCTCTTTGCATTTGTTTCTATGCCTTCAGTGAGCCCATGTTTAAAACCTCCATGGAAAGAGGGGCTTCATTCTCAGGGCAAAGTGGTTTATAATCCCTCTGTGCTGGAGAAATCAAAGCAGAAAGCTACTGCTTCCATCCAACACTTTCCCTTTTCTTGTAAACTAAGGATGGCACACAGGCCCTAAGAGAAGCAGAGATGATCCACACGCCACCGTGTGTGCACACACGTGCGTGTACACACACACACACACACACACACACACACACACAGATTCCCAACTTCCCTGCAGTCTCGGAGCCGGGTGCTCTGCAGGCTCCCAGGGTTAGCTCAGGAGACTCCCCGCTTCCAAGCCCAGCACTTAAGGAAGCAACTCTAGATGACTTTGAAATTTTTCAATAGCGTTTGTGTTTCATTTCTCACCAGAGAAAGTTTACTGGTCCAAATTTAGTCCTAAGGAGGATCACTATCGGTCTGGTAACCTAACATCTTTTTGGTCTGAACAAACAAATGGAGTTTAGGCAATGTAGCAAGAGATTTTAGCAAAGCTGGTTAAAGCACAGAAAGCCAGAGAGACCAGAAATAAATCCAATGTGCTGGGGAGGAAGAGAACCATTTCCACCAGGACTTCTGACCAGTGAAACACACAGGCAGCTCGGGGATGGGCGGGGCACAGGAGGAAGGGTGAAACTGTTAGGTTTGCAGACGAAGGGAGGAAGATATGGTCCAAGTTCTGGAAAGTCCTCTCTCCATCAATTACCATCATTACCCCAAGATCACTGAAACAAGGACTTGCCCATGCGATCTGTACCAGCTCCCACTGGCCTCAGGCTCTGCTAGCCAAGAGGTGCACCTCCGTGGCAAGATAGGCACACCCAGAGGTGACAGCAACTTTGCTTGCCCTGGTCTTAGGACCACTGCAGATTTTTTAGCCTGCCCCTCTCCAAGCTGGCCAATCTGGAGCCCAGACACTGCAAGCTATGTCCCTGTAAGGCACTGAAGAAGCCGGTGCAAGCCCTCAGGATCGGAAGACGTGTACAGCTCGGATCACATACTGCCGGCAGATCGGACACTCATTCATGCGCTTGCCACACTTGGTACAGGTTACCATGTGGCCACACTCTAGCAGAACACAGTCAATGGGCGAGTCCATGCAGATCCTACACAGGTTCTCCTCCAAGCCGGGCGGCACTGCTCCCCCTGTACAAACACAGGGCAGAAAAGAGGGCAGAGGCAAAAAGAGATTGTGTAAGTGCATGGGGCGGCAGGGGGATGGAGGAGGGAGACCAGGCATGCTGGAACAAACCCCCAAATCCACACACTGCCCTCAGCTAGAACTCCAAGCAAACATTCCCCCCAGTCAAACCCAGCTGCTTTTTGAAGCCCACCCTCTGCAGGTCAGGCTGTAGACTTGGAGAATAAAGTACTTGGAGATCAAATACAACATAGAACAGGAAAGCTAAATAAGGCAAAGTCCTCAAAAGCTTAAAAATTTTTTCAGACAGTTGAGGCTCTAATATAGTGAGTAAGTGGCACTCAGCAACTCGTTATCCCTTGAGGCAGATCATGCTAAAAAGATTTTTTTTAATGGTTCAAGGGGGGATCCCTGGGTGGCTCAGTGGTTTGGAGCCTGGCTTTGGCCCAGGGCGTGGTCCTGGAGTCCCGGATCGAGTTCCACATCAGGCTCCCTGCGTGGAGCCTGCTTCTCCCTCTACCTGTGTCTCTGCGTCCCTCTCTCTCTTTGCATCTCTCATGAATAAATAAAGAAAATAAAAATAAATAAATAAAAATGGTTCAAGGGCAGCCCTGGTGGCTCAGCGGTTTAGCGCCACCTTCAGCCCATGGCGTGACTCTGGAGACCAGGCATCAAGTCCACGTCAGGTTCCCTACGTGAAGCCTGCTTCTCCCCTTGCCTGTGTCTGTGCCCCTCTCTCTCTGTGTCTCTCATGAATAAATAAAATCTTAAAAAAAAAAAAGGTTCAAAAATGTAATATGGAACCATAGTGAGTGGTTCATGAAGGATGGGCAAGGCTTATAGGTAAACATATGCCCAACTGAATACAGCCAAGGATCCCGGGGGTCCCTCCGTGTGGTCCTGCAACATTCTCCAGGGCTCTCTCTGAGGAGGCTAGCTGCTGGAAGAGCCCAACAGAGATCTGGGCTCCCTCCACAGTGCTACCCCCACAAAACTTTCCTCATACCCCATACCTGCTGCTCACATTGGATTAAAATGTTTAAACTCACCCACTACATTATGAGCTCCTTAATTCAACAAATTCAGTCAATTTCTGCATCTATATACTTAGCATCTGTTCGGTGTTCTGAGGTTAGATATTTCTCTTTGAATCCCTAAAATGCCAATCATGTGCTCGGTGTTCTCAAAATATCTGATAAATGAACACCTCCCAAGGAAGCGATAACAGCTCACATTTGCAGAATGCTGTGCCAGGGGCAGGGTCCTAAGAGCTTTGCATATTTTAACTCTGAGTCCTCATAAAAACTATGAAGTAGGTACTCTCATTACTCATTTTATAGATGAGACAACTGAGGCCAAGAAGTTAAAGTGGCTTGCTCAAGGACACACAGTTGCTAGGCAGAGTCAGGATTCAAATCCAGGCCGGCTGGCCTTCTGGGCAGGCCTGAGGACAGGGACTATCAAAGTAGTATTAACTGCTCAGGGCACAAAGTACTCAGTAACAGCTGGCTGGCTCATGTGGCTGGGGAGGTGCAGAGGGCATGGCCAGTATCCTAGGTTAGTGCAAACACAGAAAAACCTTCATGTCCAAAAATCCAGCCATTCCCAGCATGTTTTAAATGGTAGCCTAAAGCCCCAGGTGGGGCTCCATGCTCAGTGCAGAGTCGGCTTGAGATTCTCTCTGTCCCCACCCTGCACTCTCTCTTGTTCTCTAAAAATAATAAAATCTTCAAATGGTAGCCTGGGGCAGCCCTAGTGGCCCAGCAGTTTAGTGCCGCCTTCAGCCCAGGCCTGATCCTGGAGACCTGGGATCAAGTCCAACGCGGGGCTCCCTGCATGGAGCCTGCTTCTCCCTCTGCCTGTCTCTGCCTGTCTCTGCCTGTGTGTGTGTGTGTGTGTGTGTGTGTGTGTGTCTTACGAATAAATAAATAAAATCTTTTAAAAAGGGGGGGGGACCCTGGGTGGCACAGCGGTTTAGTGCCGGCCTTTGGCCCAGGGCACGATCCTGGAGACCCGGGATCGAATCCCACGTTGGGCTCCCGGTGCATGGAGCCTGCTTCTCCCTCTGCCTATGTCTCTGCCTCTCTCTCTCTCTCTCTCTCTCTCTCTGTGTGTGTGTGTGACTATCATAAATAAATAAAAATTTTTAAAAAAATTAAAAAAAAAAAAGGTAGCCTGAACAAGGTAGCCCTAAGTAGGGAGCTGTCTTTGTACCAGTCACCTGCCCCACTCCACAGAATTATCTGTACTCTGCTGCTCTGCACTTTTTTTTTTCTCCTGCTTCCTGGACTATACAAAAAGTCAAGCAACACTTGAAAAGGGGCTAGTAGTAAAAGGCAGTGAAACTCATTACCCCTTTGAGCAGCTACTGGCCCTAAAAGGGATTTGGAAAGGACTCAACTGTACAAATAATGTGAGCTGGAGTGAAGTACAGAGTATCATATTAAGGGGCACCCAGGTGGCTCAGCTGGGCATCTGCCTTCAGCTCGGGTCATGATCCTGGGGTCCTGAGATCAAGTCCCGTGTCAGTTAGGCTCCCTGCTCAGCAGGGAGTCTGCTTCTCCCTCTCCTTGCTCTTCCTCTCTCTTGCTATCTCTCTATCTCTCAAATAAATAAAATCTTTAAAATACATATATATTAATTTTCTTAGGACTAACAAACTCATCAACTCAGTTGCCAGCATTCTCCCAGGGAATCAGAAAAAGGAAGGAAGGGGCACCTGGGTGGCTCAGTCAATTAAGCATCTGCCTTTGGCCCAAGTCATGATCTTGAGGGGTCCTGGGATGGAACCCATGTTGGGCTCCCTGCTCAGCAGGGAGTCTGCTTCTCCCTCTCCCACTCCCCCTGCTTGTGTTCTCTGTCAAATAAATATAATCTTTAAATTTTTTTTTAGAAAAGAAAGAAAGAAAAAGAAAGGAAGACAGCAAGTAGAATAGCCTGATCTTAGTATCAGGGGCCTGGGTGGGTCTAGAATCCCCAAGGGTTTTGGGGAGCTAAGAAAGCAACTCTTCAGGATTTATCAGCCAGAAGACAGCCTCATTCTGAGTGAAAGGCCATTTTGCCAATTTACAAATTTGGAGTCAGTCTTCTGAAAGTTTTAGAATGTTTTGTTGGCCTCAACACCACTTTGAGAACATTCTCTCTTGGGGGAAGAGCTCACAACCACATAGCCTTAAAGCTTTCAGAAAGGTAGATTTTAGAACGGAGCCCAGACCCAGCAAGACACCTGCAAGTGCATTCTGGGGTACCTGAAGGCCCAGTGTGGTCTATAAGACACAGCTGGGGGTGTGGCAGCAGAGATGGTCATGCTTGTGCCCAGAGAGCACCACATGTGACACATGTATAAACAAGGCTCAGGTCACTTCCCTTTCTGATTGGTTGGTAGCAGAAGTTGTTAAGCTTCCCAAGTAATGTCCCTGATGTACCCACAGAGACCCTCCCCACTCAGACCAGAACTGAGTGAAAACTATAGGGGAAGCAGCAGGAATATGAAAAATGAACCGAATGTGACACATGCCACCACTCACTTTGTTAAATATTTTACAAATGCTGGCTCCTGAGCTCTGGCAACCCAGAGACATGCAAATCAATCTGCCCCTGGGTACGCTGCCACTCTACACCCTTCCCAGCAAGGCAAGAATGAGAATTTTTAACGATGCTAGAAGCCCTGCTTCCCGGTGCATTTCCCCCACACTCTCTATGGATGTCAATATGCTCAGAATTCTTCGATTGCTAAGAGGAAGTAGGGTGGCAGAAAGGAAAGAGAAGAGCTCAGAGTCTAAGCACGGTCCCAAACAGAAGCAATACATACCATTTTGGTCTTCAGCACCACACACTGAAAGGAAAGAGAAAGAAAAGGTCTGAATACGTGATGGCATGAGAAGTCTCCAACCAGGCTGGCTTCATCGCGCACTGACTGCATCCCTGTTCGGGAAGCAGACTGGCCAAGAGCCAAGCCAGACGCCGGTCCTCCTCTCACGCATAGCCCCTGCTGGTGGGTCTGGTCCAGCAGAGAAAGGGATTCCATCGGTTTGCCTGAACAACACTGCCAAGTAGGCAGGACACCGCACGGACACAGTATCCTTTCCTATCGCTCCTGAAGCCAGCATTAAAGGAAGGAAGGAACTGTTGTTCCAGTCAGCCAAGGAGCCTGGATGAAGTTCCCAGGTGGGGCCATGTCCCACTCCCTAGGACCTCATAACTCTATGGGATTCTGGGGATGACCCCGGAAGGAAAACGTAGTCTGCGCCTAGCTAACTAGTCAAACTTCCCCAACTCTGATGAACTAGTGGGATAGGAGAGACTGAAATCTGACTTCAACCACTAACAGCATTTAAGGAATCAAAATGCTGATTGCAGGAGCTAAATCAGTTGGGTGAAATTTTAGGAAATGAGTTTAAAACAGCTAAACATGTTCCTCTTCTGCAGGACTTCTCTGCCCTTCCTAAACCATCTACCCTAGTAACAGAGAGACAATGTTTTCCCCCCCAAACTCACTTAACCACAAACCTGGACATTTTACTGGGCACCACCTAAAAATGATACCATGTAGAATGCTTTGGGAAATGACCATGGGGAAAGCCCAAGCTCAGGCAGCATAGATATATTCCCCTTGCACCATGTGTGCAGAGATTCACATCCTCATCTCCTAACTGTTTAGAACAGTATTGCTGAGCTACTAGCGAGTATGGCGGGGTGACACGGAGTGGGAAAGGCTATGGACTCAGTCCAGGAAATCTTCATTGCAAACCTGGGCTCTACAATAAAAGGGTAGTGGCTAGGGGTGCTTGGGTGGCTTGGTCAGTTGAGTGTCCATGCTTGATTTTGGCTCAGGTCATGATCTTAGGGTCATGAGATCGAGCCCTGGATCAAGCTGCACACTCAGCAGGGAGTCTGCTTGGGATTCTCTCCCTCTGCCTCTCCCCTAACTGGTGCTTATGTGCTGTCTCGGTCTCTCAAATAAACAAATAAATCTTAAAAAGGGAGGGGAAGTCATGTTAATAAGGCCTATTCACAGGCAGCTCTGGGGACTAAATAAATGTTTACAGTGCCTTGTCTGGTCCTGGCACTCCACTTCAAATGGCAGCTATTATTAGCCGGTGCAAATGTGGAAGGTGACTCCTGGCTTGGCTAAAAGCACGGAAACACTCAGGTTGATGCTATCACACTGCAGAGAGAGAGCAAGTGCTGCAGAGCCCCTCACCCAGGTGCTGGAGCCCCTTCTGGTCCTTGTACAGCCGCGTCACCCGCTCCATCAGCTCCCACTTCTCGCAGCAGCCCTTGTAATTGACGAAGTTGCGGGCCAGGATCTCCTTCAGCTGCCGCACGGTCAGACCTTCAATGTCCCCCAGGTCGGTGAGGTCAGACAGGGAAGCCCTCCGGCCTGGGACAAAGCTGTCCTCCGAGTCGACAGACTGCAATGGCAACAGTGGATTGGTGGGCTCAGCTCTCACCTCCCAAGCTCTCTCTTGGGGGACCCCAAAGCATCCATCCGGTCACGCTTCTGGGGACTGACCTCGATGAGCAGGACTAGAGGCAGGAAGAGCACCTGGCATGGCACTTGGCAGTGTGAAAGATACCACAAACTCTTCCTGGCCCATGGTTTGGGGCTCGGGCGTGGCCAGCCCCAGGCCAACCAATCAGTATGACACAGTAGAAGGGGCACCAGTGTGAGTCACATGGCCCTAATTTTGACTCCTCCACTGGCTGGTGCTAAATACTATGGAGCAAGTAGCTCACCTCCCTAAGCCTGTCTGCCCCTCCATCAAGGAGACATAGCTGTCCTACTGTACTGGGTTCCTGTAAAGATGAAATGTAGCAGCACAAGAAAGCACCGAGCAGGGTGTTAGGAGAGAATTCTGCTGCCCTGTGGAAGAAGCAGACCTCCCTGGCGAGCACTGCTCTGTACACCACCTTGACCACAGCTTCGTGGCCCTGTCGACTGGGCCTCTGGACTGGCCCAAACATGGCTGAGGTCTAACCCCCTTGCATCCTCCCCTCCTCCTGGTTTTCTGACCTCCTTCCCTTCACAACAGCTACTGTGCATGAGAAGCAGAAGAAACAAACAAGATTTGCACAGCAGCACCGGGAGCCTGCCCATTGGCAGCTTACAGAAAGTCAAGAGACTAGAAACGAATGGGCCATGAGGCTCCCTGGTCTCCACTGAGACCTCACAACTCTGCCCTAACACCTGGCTTCAAAAGCTAGTCTGGAAAGCTAGCACTAAGCTCTACCCCTGAAAACAGAATTGTAGGACTGTCATCACAGACTGATTCTTCTCCACTTTGGAGTCTGCTGAGAAGGTCCTAATCACAGCCTGATAACACCAGAGAAAGAGCAAACACAAAGGCACAGACCCAAGCAGAGGCCCCACCTGGGTCTCATCCTCAGCAGGTGCTCTGGCTGTGCTCTCCAGGTAGACGGGTTCCTCTTGGTCCTGAGACACATGGCCATTGGCCTGTGGGAAGAGAAAGGTGCCATCACATCCACAGAGATGTCCCAGGGATTCACACAGTGTGGGCCTCTTCCCAGCTCACACCATATCCAAACATATTCCCATCTCCCCCAGGAATCTGGCATCTTGAACAACAAACAGCATTACAAAAGCCTGCTCCTTACTACTGACTTTGCTGGGCAGAGAAACAACACAAACATTTCAACTCTAAAACAAGAAGGTCACCAGTTCTGCTCATCACCAGGCTGGCAATCAGTGGTCACTCACTGTCAATTTGGTCTCAGCTTGAACAATCTGAGTGAGAGGAAGACCACCGGTCTACTCCACTGCAGGACTGCTCTCTAACTACCATTCAGTTTCTCCTGGACACTTATCCCAAACCACCCTTCTGGTAACTCCCACCCACCATCTCTGGTTCTGCCCCTGGCATCAGTGCCCACAATTTTCTTACACATTGTTCATATCAAGTCTTCCTGCCTCCATGCTACATCTCCCTGGCATCCTCCTCTGACACAGATGAGACAGTTTTTAGACCCTCACCACTATGTTCCCTCTCCTCCATCCAGTCACTGTTCTTTCATTCTAGAAATAGGCTCCAACCAGCAGCACACACTAAGAATGATCTTGAAACCTGGTCAAAATTATTTTAATGTACCTAAGAATCTATTCACCTAAAACTATAAAGATTGATGTCTATGCTTAAGGAATTTAGAATTCTAACTTCTCCAAAGGTTTTTGTCAAACAGTAGTTAAGACTGTGCGCCTCCTGGTCTCATCACCACTTAGGCCACAAACCCCATAACTAGGTCCTCTTCACCTCCTCCCCTTTCCAGGTAAAGGGCCTCACGTGAGCCAGGAGCAAAGGTGTGTCTGAGCTCATGGCCTTTCCTCTAGACTCTTGGAACACCGATAAAGGGACAGCCCAGGAAACCAATCACCCACAGCCCCAACCATTCATCCCAGATTAGGATGTGTAACACAGCTGGTGAAGGAAATACAAATAACTACAATGGAAATGAAAAGTGGAAATCACCCAAAATACCAAGTGGTGAGAAAGGCACACATGAAGCACACAGGTGTGGGGAGGCATCCAAAACTGTCTTCATCCATGCCTCTCATTTCCCCTTAGCTCTATGTAAATGTGGCACCCATAGGTCACCTGGTGTCACCTTGGAGTTATCACCAAGTGTCTCCGAGCTTAGCCTGTTCCTGAATGGATGCTTCTGTGGGTCCTTTTTTTCCTGGGAAGAGAAACTGGATCTCATACCGCAAAGAAACCGTGCCCTGTCTTTTCAGTCTACCCACAGGCTAAATCAAAATCTCTAACTTGAATCTGTCTACCGCTTTGCTGACTCCACCCCCTTCTTCCCTAGCAACCACTGCTAGGACACCAGGGATATGTGGGAGCAGGTGCTCTGGGCAGATATGCATCCTAGGTGCAAGGAGCCTGCACAAGGCTTGACTTCCCCGTGTCTGTTCTCCTGGCTTAACGAATGCAGAGCTCACCAGGACAGAGCGTCCAAGCTGACACAAGGGCCCTCTAAAAGTACCAGAGAAGCACCCCATGCAATCTGGCACATGCGTGTGACCTGGAGGTGCAGTCTGGAATTTCTGGTTAATGATAGCAAGTTCAGAACCTATGGCTTTCACTGAAAAACTCACCTGAAGGTACCTTAGGAAAAAACAGTTTCCTCGAGTTACCCCTGGGCTCCCCATAAACAGAGAGAAGTGTTCTACCAAGCAAAGGGAGGCAGTCAGAGCAGGAGGTAGAACCTGTCGGCTGACAAGCCCCAGCGTAGGGCAGAGTTAAACCCCAGCTGGGAGGGCACACACTATAGCTGCCGAGGAGCAGGTGCAGTGCACTGTCACCCCGGCCTTTATGCCTCAGTGCCCGCCACAGCTGATTCAGGGGCCCAGTCTTGGCAAACAGGAGGCAGCGGCCATGTCCCGCACGGGAGCTGACAACACCAATGCTCTGCCAGCTAGAAGGAGCTCACAGCTCTTAAGACATGCTGTCACGCTGGCCAGTCCTCCCAATGTCCTGGCAGGAGCAGAAGTACTCTGGGATTACTAACCCCATTTCACTGCTGAAGGCTTAAAGTCTGCCCGAGGTGACTGAAGAGTCAATGACAGAATGGATATGGAAAGGAGATCCTCTAGGTCCTAAGGCCCCAGCTACTGCCTAAGCCATGTAAACAAAAGGGTCACCGAGGCACTGAAGTGTATCTGTGGGATGCCATCACTCCTGATGCACCAGTTAAGGCTCCTGGCCTCACTCTAATCCAGCAGCAGGTTTGCACATCAACTTCCCTATCACAGGGCCTGAGGGCACCCACAATCCTGCACTCTCCATGGCCGGTTCACAGTTCAGCCCATGTGCTGCTCTTCACCTACCATGGCTGAGCCCCCTGGGACCAGGACAAGGCCCTTACCATTCAACAGCATGCCAACCACAACCTCACCCAAACAGTGACTGGCAAGAGAAGCAGTGACCCTGTCTTGGTCAATGTCCCCCCTACTTCCCTCTCCATGTGCCCTGTGATGGTTACCAAGGCACTGAATTCCCTACCCACTAAGGAAGACCGTAACGAAGGTGAGCAGTCTGAAAGGAACCAAATTTGGAGAGTTAACAGTGAGTTTTCTCAAAATATTTCTGGAATGATAAGTTTTTAAAAAATGACTAGCTGGGATATGTAGGTCTTAAATACAAAACCCACAAAAATACCTGGAATCACGCATTATCATCTCCGAAAAAAAAACAAAATAGGAGCCTGAAGTACAGAAAACATTCCTGCCTCAGTAGGCACAAGGGCCTCATGTAATCAAGATGCTTAACCCTGCACCCTGCTTTCACACTGTAGGCACGAGAGCAAAACGAACCCCCAGAGCAGCAGAGATGGGCAGAGTCAACAAACTGGTACGTACCTGCTGGGTTTCCTGAGCCTGGGCTGGGGTAACAGAGGTGGCCTGTGCAGGCACAGAGGGGAGGCTCGGCGAGGTAGGAGGTACAGTGCTGGCGTGAGGCTGGGTCAGGAAGGCCTGCTGCTCCAGGAAGCCCGGGGACAAGGCGGGGGCACGAGTCCTGCCCTCCTGAGAGACTACGGGTTGCTGGCCAAGCACCAACAACACGAGCTCCTCTTTCTCCCGGCACATTTCAGTAGAGATGTCATGAAGGCTGAGATAGTCCCTCAGGTCCTTCACCTTCATCTTCATGAGCTCCTCCCGCTGAAAGGCTGTGGCTCGGAATCGCTGGCAGAGGAGGCAGAGGCGGGGCCCGTTCCCCACTTGGTTCGAACAGGTCATGCAGAAATTTTTCTTGCAGTCCAGGCAGGTCTGCTGCTTAGACCAAGAGGCCAAGGAAACCATGTTAGACTGAGAAGAGGACACAGAGGGAGGGGCTGCTTGCCTAGGGAGACCTGCCCCAATCACTGCTGCCTCCTGTATGTCAGGGTACAAGCTCCCTTGATTTCAGGTTAAACTCCACTCCGAGGTGACAGATCCTGTCGTATGCATCTGTGTATCCACGTCCAGGATCCCACATTTATTATTCCAGTTGAGCCTTACTTTATAAGGATAAGAGATAACAGATAGAGAAACAGAGACTAGTAATTACGATTACCAACTTTAGAATGGAAAACGCCCACATTTTCATTTAGTCTTCCTCCTCCGTTTATTATGGTGTCACCTTGGATGTGGAACTTAGCCTCTCTGGCTGCGTCTTCATCTGTAAAATGGGAGTGATAACAGCACCTACACCTCAGGATTGCCTTACAGTTAAGAGACAATGCGTTTCGTGTATGTGACACATGATTCTTCAGAATTACCTCTTATAATTATTATTGCTAGGCAACACAAGCTAACGTTGAGAGCCAAGATTCAAATCCTGAACTGATTCTATTTTATCTTTGAGAAAAGACAACAACTGTGTAAATATGATGGTAGTTATTACTAATATTAATTAAATTTACCGAGAAACTAAGTGCTAGAGCTTGTCATTCAATTCTCAAAGGAACCCCGCAAAGTATTACTATATCACTGTATCATGTATTGAAGTCCATCATCATTAATAATTAGTAACGTACAGACGCCTGGGTGGCTCAGTGGTTTGGCGCCTGCCTTTGGCCCAGGGCATGATCCTGGAGTCCCAGAATCAAGTCCCGCATCGAGCTCCCCTCAGGAAGCCTGCTTCTCCCTCTGCCTGTGTCTCTGCCTCTCTGTGTGTCTCTCATGAATAAATAAATATTTAAAAATAATAATAATAATAATTAGCAACATACCTCCCTGTTTCACAGAGCAAGCAAGGCCTAGAGAGATTAAGCATCTCACTCAAGGGCAGGCAGGGAACAGCAGAGCCGGGGCTCACCTTCAAGGTCTGTCTGTGAAATGCCCACAGTCATGACCTTTCCACCAAGCCAAGCTGCCTAACTCAGCCCCGTCCAAGCCGACAGCAGGACCTAGTCCCGGCCCCTTGCTCTCCATCTCTAAAGCGCTACCCAGTGCCTCATCCACAGCTTCCCCACCCTGGGAAGGCCCGCTCAGAGTACTGGGAATCAAGTGGCACATAAGACCATATCCAAGACAAATATTCAGACAGCTAAGGGGGACCCTCTGGACATGATCAGGGAGCTCTCATCTGTACAAGGACAGTGCCTTAGCCACTCGACAAGAGCACCCAGTAGGCAGATTGCATGGCCTGGCAGCAGCCACTCCCACAACGGCAGACAACACACCACACGAAACCTTGCTCAACACACAGGAAGCAAATCCTCAGCCTCTCGCCCCACAGGCTGAGCCAGCACAGTGACATCTGACTGAGCTCTTCCAGCCAAGAGCAGGCCACACTTCTGCAGTAAAGGGAATTCCCGGGCACACTGGGATGGTCCTGGGAGCACACTCACTAGTCCTTTAAAGAGATTAAGAACTTTTCATCCTCTGGTGACTTGACCATAAACCTAAATATTTCTGCTCCCTCTTTTCTAAATATAGAAAGCTGAGTTCAAACTAACAATAATGCCCTGGAGACTGAGATCCACATAGTGGAAATCCGAGACTCTCATGGGGGGCCAAAGAGGCCTGCACAGCTGAGGTAGTGGCACCTACTTTTGTCCCAGTGTCACGCGCATCGTGCAGGGAAATGGGTAGAATGTTCACTACCCAGTTTTGACTATAAATATTGAAAGGCATTTCGAAAGGACACCTATGGAGCTCCCTCATTCTCTACAGTTACAACCACACAATAAAATGTTCAGGGGAAAAAAATTAATTAATTAATTAATTAATTATTTATTTATTTAATTAAATAAAATAAAATGTGCAGGGGCCGACTTAAAAGGACACGTGGCTCCACTAGAGTCATAATGGTTCTGGGACCTGTAGCCACTCGGGTGGAAAATGTATGTTTTGAGGTCTTAGGGGTTCATTTATACCCAGAGCTTTTCTTCTGGGAAAGGAAATGCATTTAGGATGACTGATAGTGCGATGAGGGGGCTTTGGTGTCATACGCTGCAGGTCCTGATGTGGAACATTACTTAAGTCCATGCAGTCTGACAAGACCTAGCTGACACAATTAAAATGCCCTGAGTTGCTCAATCAGCCAAATCTAAACAACTTTCTATTCTTTCTTCAAACGTGTACTTATTGGAGGCAAGATCAGAATGCAAAGGCAGCAGCCCAGCTTCTCCGTATCTGGCTAGCCAGGGACTCTGAAGTCAACCGGCATCTGAAACACGCCCTCAGGAGTAAGACTGCGCTCCAGGCTAAAATCCCGGCTTGTGGAGACAGGCCGGAGCACAGGAGAAAACGGCTGTCAACACATGTGGGCATAATGAGCAAAGGAAACACGTATGTATAAGCGCTAGCAAACCACGCAAACCAACTGAGTAACCAGGTAGCATGAAAGATGAATTTGTGCAGCCAACATGCCTATGAACATGCCAAGAGCACATGCACACATCCAGCATCAAAACGGTACCTCTGGCAGTCAGTGCTCTTCAGGGATGCCGGTGGGCTGCTTTCCTTTGCTCAACTGCCCTAGCCTCAATCCTACCCCCCATCCACAAAAATCCCCTGGCCCTTGCAGGCAGGCCAGCCCTCCTCCTCACCAGCCTTCCCACAGCCCACTGGGAGGAAAAGGGCAGCCTGAGGAGCCACACAGTCAGGATTCATTCCTGGCCGGCCCCCTTCCTAGCTAAGGGAACACTGTGCAAAACAAATCACCTCCCAGGGCCTCCAATTCCTCACCTATAAAGTCAGATGGTCAATCCATCACTAAGGACCACTGAAAGTATTATGTGACATAAGGTATTTAAAACCTTAGCATAAGGTGGGCAATCACCAAAAAAGGTAACACAGTCACCTTTTAATCCCTTCCCCCTTCTGCCTCATCTCTGAGCTTCTGCCAGGACTACTCCCCCTCTCTTTCCACTCTCAGATTTCAAAATCCCATCCAAGTTTCTTTTTTCTTTTTTTTTCTTTTTTTTTTTAAGATTTATTTGTTTATTCATTAGACAGAGAGAGGCAGAGACACAGGCAGAGAGAAGCAGGCTCTTCAAAGGGAGTCCGATGCGGGACTCGATCTCCCGACCCGGGGTCATGCCCCGAGCCGAAGGCTGATGCTCAACCACTGAGCCACCCAGGCGTCCCCCCATCCATCCATGTTTCTAAGCACAACCTCCTCCTCCTCCTCCTCCTCTTTTGCCTCCTCCAATTGGTCCAACTAAAGAAGCTGGGCACCAACTCTCCTCCAAAATTGTTAGGCTGCTGCTGAACTGCATGAGGATATTACCAATACAGATGGGGTATTCAGCTTGCAGCAAAATCACAGCCTGCCATTCCTCTCCAAGACTAAAAACTCTAGGAAAGTAGCAGGTACATCCTACTTCTGTTCTCTCTACAGAGTCCTTAATGTTATCTGTGCTTTGTACTCAATGAGCACAATGTAAACAATGAAGAAAAGAACAGTAGGATCCACGTAATCATTTCCAATCAATTATAGAAAACACATGTTAAAAGCTTATAGTTGTTATTTGCCAAACCCTAAAGATAAAAATGCTGATCTAGTTAAGCACAAAATTACAAATGAAAAATTCTCATAGGGGAAATCATCCTTAATATTCACAAAATTCATTGTGAATTACACAAAATCAATACATATTTTTGTGGCAAGAAAATATCGTGGCAAAAGCCATCTTTTACCATTCAAATTGGAACTTCTCTTCCTCCCACAACCCCAGAAGCTCTTTTTGCTATAGAAGCTTTCTCTACATCTCTTTTATCTCTTTCATACTTTGTTCAAAATCTTTCTCGTGCTTCCTTGTTGTCTAGTGACTATAAGCTCCTTACTACAGCAGTCCTGGCCTCTACCACCTGATCCCACCTTGTTCCATCCTAATTCCCCATGTATCATGTACTTGGCCAAATAGGCCACTCACAGTTCCCAAATACACCTCACACTTGCCCCATAACTGGTGCCTTCACTTCAGCCATGGCTTTGCAGATCAATAAACCTTCCTTCATCCAGCTAGAATTATCATCTAGTGTCTCAAATTACCAGCAATGTCTGATTCCCTAGCACTTAACTTACACAGCTGCTCTTAGTTCTTAGTAAATGTGGGCCTCCTTAGCCAGCTGGGGAACTCCCCGAGGGAAAGGCCGATTCAGCTTCATCTCCGCAAAGCTGTAACCTCTAGCTGCTGGCACACTGCCGGTGCCTCAGAACTGGGCCCTCAATGAAAACCTTCAGCATGGAATTATCAACCACAAAGTAATAAAAACAGAAACTCTCCAGCTTACTTCTTCTTGCAAATTATTCTCAACTGCTCATTCCTTCCTTCCTTCATTGATTGATCGGTTGATTTAAAGTGGGGGGAAGCACAGAAGAGGGAGAGAGAATCTCAAGCATGCTCCACACTCAGTGCAGAGCCCAACGTATGGCTTGATCCCATGACCCTAAGATCACAACTGGAGCCAAAACCAAAAGTTAGACACCTAACCAACTGAGCCACCCAGGAGCTCCCCTCATTCATTTATAAAACTGTATTGCCTACTATGTGTCAGTCATTGTTCTACTAGACACTGGGGAGAAAGTTGTGAACAAAACCAACAAAATCCCTGTTCTATGTACCATATGAAAAGACAGGCCATCCACAAACATGTACATCAGGTGGCAATAGGCACTCTACAGGAAAACAGAGCATCTTCCCATGTTCACCTACTCATCATTCTCTTCTGTGGGGGCAGTTTCCTTGCTCATTCATTCTCTCTTCTAGCTAAGGTATGCCAAGAACTCGCTAGATCCTTGGTTCTCTTAACATGCTTTTCAACATGTTTAGCATGCCGGTCCTGAGCCTGATCACCATCACTGTCCACTTTGCTCCTTCTCTATTCCCACTCCACGGAGTGTAACTGATGTTTAAAATAAAGGTTCAGGGATCACTGGGTGGCTCAGCAGTTTGGCACCTGCCTTCGTCCTGGAGTGTGATCCTGGAGCCCAGGATCCAGTTCCACATCAGGCTCCCTGCATGGAGCCTGCTTCTCCCTCTGCCTGTGTCTCTGCCTCTCTCTGTGTGTCTCTCATGAATAAATAAATAAATCTTAAAAAAAAAATGATAAGCCAAACTCAGTGCCTAGCATGTGACAAGTAGCCTATGGGCCTCATTCCATCTCACCTCAGATCCCAAAGCCACCCCACCACCGTCTCCATCCATAAGACTGAGGCAGGTGGCGCTGAGCATCTTTCTAGTCCCTACTTCAGCCTCACCTATGGACTCAACCTTCCAGTCTAAGTACAAAAGGAGCAATCCTGCAGCCCGCCAAACCAAAGCTCCTTGCCACCTGCAGTGGCCTCTCTGGTTGTGTTCTCATGGTCACCGAGGCAGCCAAGTAAATCAACAAAACTCTGCTACATGCGCACCTTCACTGCACTACAGCAAAGTGCAGGCAGCATGCAACCTGCAAGGCAAAAAGGGTTGATCCTCCTTCATTTTGTGGGTATGAAAGGGTGGGTGGTTGGTCAGCAGTGCAGGCTGTAGGAATTCTGACCTGCCTCGTGTATTCTGGGAGACAGCTTGAGAGTTCAAAGAGTTGGGGCAGCCTGGGTGGCTCAGCGGTTTAAGCGCCTGCCTTCTGCCCAGGGCGTGATCCTGGAGTCCCAGGATTGAGTCCCACATCAGGCTCCCTGCATGGAGCCTGCTCCTCCCTCTGCCTGTGTCTCTGCCTCTCTCTCTCTCTCTGTGTCTATCATGAATAAATAAATAAAATCATTAAAAAAAAAAAAAAAAAAAACATGTAGGGTCCACTTAACCGTGGATTCTTAAAAAAAAAAAAAGAAAAGAGAGAGAGTTCAAAGAGCTGGACTTGAATCCTGGCTCTGCCAATTAATAACCATGTGATCAAAAAATAATAATAATAACCATGTGATCTTGGGGGCACTACCTACTAAGCCAGAAAGGAAGGAGTATTTCCATCTGTCTTATGCCATTTATCAGGAACTTGACAAGTACAGTTTCCTTCTTAACAGTTACACTCTAAACTTCAGTTTCTCCTATATAAAATGGGAGTTTAGGGACTCTAAAATCACTACCATAGAGTTATCATGAGGCTTAAATTAAACCAAAAAATCTAAATTGCTCACAACAGTCCCTGGCATATAGCAAATGGCTTAAAAAGTAGCTTTTTCCTCTCAGTTTTCCCATCATCACCATTTTAACCTCACATCCAGGACTACAAACCTCTCGGTTCTGCAGAAGAATGTAGAATGCGGGAACTCCCAGGACTCACCCTTAGCCCGCGTCATGCTTGACCTTGGAGAACGTGCTGCCTCTGGGCACTGGCACAAGGATGGCCCACAGCCATGTGCCATCACCTAGCCAGGGACATCCGCCACCGCTTGCTAATCTGGAAAATGTGGCTACCAAGTATTTCACATGAAATCGCTACAGTAAAGGAGCCCCAGTCTTTGTCCTGTCAGGGTCCTGATGTACCTGAGATGTCCTTGACACTGCGTGTGATACAAAGTCAGGTGTTCGTGATGACCCCTAATGAAGGGACTGACACCAGTGCTTGCTGTGTGCTGACCATCATGCTACCATCAACCTGGTAGCCTATCTCATTTTATTCTCATGACCCTGGGAGATGCACACAACTGCTATACCCCCATTTTAAAGATAGGGGAAAGAATCTCCAGAAAGGTTAGATCATACGGCTATAAAGCAGCAAAGCTGATGTCTGAATTCAGGCCAGTCAGCTCCAAGTGGACGACACTGAGATGCTTTGCTTAAGGCTAACTTTCCTTTCCCGCTTTAGTGAAAGGATCAGGTGTGGGTTACCAGCCCTGCCTGCATAGGTAATGGCAAGCTGGCAGATAATATGGAGGGGTCAGCGGGCTGGCCCAAGGGCCCGAGGCTATAGCGGCCGAGCAGGCCAAGAAGGCCAAGAAGGCCAAGAAGTCAACACTCACCTTCCTGGCCATGTTTGCGAAGTGGGCCCCACAAGCCTTGCAGCTTGGTTCCGAGCCTGTTGGGGAAGGGAAGGAGCTATACCCAGGGTTGGAATAGGCCTGCGTCCTGGCTCCCTGGGGCGGTGGGGCCTCCTCAGGCTGTCCATCCAAGCAGAACCAGTTGCAGCAGGTTGCCCACATGATAAAATCTGGTGCAAGGGAGGAAGGGGAAAAGGTCAGAGTTAAGACATACATCTACCCCAATCCCCCATCCCAAAGGTGCAAGTGAGCAGGGACACTCATTCCACATCTGCTGCCAGAGCCAAGGTGAGGACATGTTTTCAGGAGCCACAGGTATCTTGCCACCTCCTGCTTCACCAGAGTTGCCACTGAATACAGGAGGAGAATACAGACACCTGACATGCCAGGACAACATGGCTACCAAATTGGCATACTACCTTTGAAAGACTGCTGATCCCTATTTTGGTTTAGTCTGAGATCTAACTGCAGATTTTAAAAAACTGCCTTAGCAATTATAAGTGGCCTGAAGCCCACTTTATTTAGGCATATGAACTTGCTCCTAGAGCTCAGAGAGATGGAACTTTATCATACATGTATGTGCATGCAAATATACACATATGATCCCATATTCACACTGACCATGGAGAGGAGGCATGATTCTTTCCTTTACACAGATGAGGCAACCCAGGCTCAGAGAAGTCAGGGTCAGAGAAGTCAGGGTCACACAGCTAATAGATAACTGAGATTCCAAAAACCCGGGTCCTCTGACCCTAACCCTAACATTCTTTTCCTTGACGGTACTGCCCTTCTTGATTTCCCCTCTGCTGGTCAGCAGCACGGAATTACTCTAATGCTTGTACTTCCAATTCTATCTAAACCCCTCTCTCTCAGCACCTCTAACAGTTCGTTTGCACAGACATCCTTACCCTTTGTTTGCTACCACTACACCATAAATTCCTTGAGGGCAGGGATGACTTCCTCCTATGTATACAGCACCCTTGCAGTGTCCTGCACACAGAAGATGCTCAACTAAGGCTTGTTGCCTTGCTGACTAGGTGCTAGATGCTGTCTGTGGATTTATTAAGAAGTTTGGGATATTATTCCCATTTTACATACCAAATACAGGTACCAGGGACAAAGGGGTAGATGATTTTTTAAGATCACAGAAGGAAATCCAATCCCTCAAATGTCTGAATAATCTCAAGTTGCAAAAGGGTCCACTGAAATGCCAAGCACTGCTGTGATAAGAATGTGCTTTTCTCAGTAGACCAGTCAATCTGGACATTCTGAGCCCGAACTCTCTGCTTATAGAGATAATAAATGAAACATTTAGTGTTACTACTCAATCAGCAGTTCACACAAAAGAACAGTACCTTCTGCTCTGCCTCCTGACTCATGGAAAGTGCCTTTGTTAAATCATAGTTCAAAGATGTGCTAAGCTGGAAAGCACTGAGAACAAGAAGCCGGCTCGTTCAACCTTAGTCATCTCACAGAGGAAAAGACAGAGGCCCAGCAGGGGGAACTAACGTCTTGGCCCACACAGCTGTACCCCTAGGTCTCCAGACAACTCTATGGCCTTTTTAGCTTCCACTTCCCGATACTCCTGATCCAGAATTCACTCACTTTTGCAAGTAGGTCCAATTCACACCTGTGGCCTCTGCTTGCCTGTGGCCCCGGCGACGACAGGGACTTTGACAGTCAGTGCCCAGGCGACAGGTGGCTCAACAAAGACTACTGCATGAGTCACGCAATATTTAAATTTTAACTCACCACATTCTTCCATTTCCTACACATCAACAACATGTCTCTCTGACTCACTATGACTTGTCCAAAGCCTCTGAGGTCCCAGGAGACAGCCTTAATTGCAATGAAAAGATCACATGGAATAACAAAGTAAAGAGCAGTTCAATAGAAGTTCTTTGCTGGCAAGATAATAGTGGTAGCAGCAAGAGTGGCACCCCTTGGAAAGAGGGATTTTGCAATTCTCTAAATAACCTGTTGACAAAAGCATCTGAGACAGTGTATAATAAAACCAGGAAATACAGGATCTGGCATCAGAGGACCGGGCTCAATCCCTGCTTTACTGCACCCACCTTTAAGGAGTTAGACCCTTCTGTTCTTCCTGTTTCTCACCGAGACCTGCTCCAGGCCATGAGGCACTAACAAACACCAGTCGTTGCTACGAGCATTGTAACAATACTTGTAATAATACTTCAACGACAGTTTCTCTGGCAAGGCTCAGATAAAAAGTAAACCTAGAGGTTTCCCCACAATCACCATCTGGCTTTCTGGAACTGTCCCAAAAAGAGACAAGGGAGATTTCTGACAAAATCAACAGAATGGGTCAAGTAACTGAAGGAGGTGGGGGCAAAGCAAGAGGCAGAGGGGCCCGGGGATGAGGCCGTGGGTGATCTGCTGACCTCTGTCAGAATCTCAATTCACCCATGTACACAACCTTTACTGAAGCCAATGCCTAGCTGTTTCCAGCAATAGGTAAGGCAGAGAACCGGCCCTTGAGGAGTTTGTGGTCTAGTAGAGGGGCAAGAAATATAAAACCCAAACCAGAAATTTCAGGGTGATCAGTGCCTTCACAGGTTTGTGCAGTCCCCAGGTGGGCGGGCAGGGAGCTATGGAGATAGAGACAATGAGCTCTTCAGGGGTGGGGAGGGGTAACCAGAGAAGACTTCCCCAATGAGGTGCCACACCTATCCTGCTGCTGGTGTGACTGGGCATTCGTCAGAAAGCCCAAAGTAAAAGAAATTTTGAAGAAAAGGCAAACCACATGCAACATGGCCCTAAATAAAGTACCAAATGTTTGGCTGGGTCCAGAGTAAGGGTGGGGTGGCTAGGGTACGGCAGGTAAAAAAGCAGCCATGGAGAACCAGGGTAAGGAACCTGGACTTCATCCTACAGGCAATGGGAAGCAGTGAGGGGTCCAAGTAATCAGAGGTTCTGTGACCTTATTTGCATTTTATAGCGGGCACTCTGGCAGTAAGTAGTGTGGGAACAGATCTGTGAGGGGCAGGCGGCAAGCCGTCAGCTGCTGGAGGAGAGGCAAGACACGAGGAGAAAGGGACAGATGGATCTCTGACAGAACTCGTGGGATGCGTGGGTGAACTGAAGCAGTGGAAGAAGGGAGAGAGGAAACAGTTGTGGACGAACCCCAGGGTCTCTGAATTATGCAAGAAGACACAGAGGGGAATCATTAACTGGAATCAGGGACAAAGCCCTAAGGATGAGGTATGTGTCTATGTGTGAAATAAGGGGGCAATTAAGATGATGGGTTGAGTTTTGTACCCAGGGGACTTGCTGGTGGATACACAGAATACAAAAGGACAGACCTGGTTGAGGAAAAAGTCTGGGCCTCCTTGGACCACCAGGAGCACCAAAACCCAGAAAATGGCAGACTGACAGGATAGTGGGGGGGGGGGTCACAGAGGATGGCGTAGGAGAAACCCCAGGGGCACCCGACCTGAAGGGCTAGAGGAGGAAAAACAGATGACAGTGGAAGGAAGACTGTTTGGGGGTGAGCAGTCTGGAAGAGGATTTTACGTTTCAAGAAGAAATGGTCAATGCTGTCGAATGACCTGGAGAGAATACAGGGATACAAAATGCCCAATGGACCTAGTTTTAGGAAAATGTGAGTGTGCTCTTCACCTGAGAGGTAAGGAAGAGAGAAGCTGACAGCCAGAGGTCAGAAAGCCACTGAGAGTGAGGATGTGCCAGACCCTCAGGATAAACTATTCTCTGAAACTTTGACCATGAAGGGAAGACACAAAGCCAGGGCTGTAGAAGATCCAGGTCACTAAGGAAGAGAGAGGCAGACGAATTCACAGACTGCAGGAGACTCCCAAAGATGAAAAGGCTTCAGAAGAAGGGAAGCTGGCAACAAGTGGTGGGGGTAAGGGCCAGGAGCAGAAAGAAAGGTGACCCACTGACCAGCTTTGGGGGCAGGAGAAAGATCACCTCTTTCACTAGACACTGGAATGGAAGGGAGACAGAGGTTACCAAAGATAATAAGCTTACAGCATCCGCAAAGGTAAATGAATGAAGTAAAAAGGCCAGGAGAAGGGGATGTAGTTAACCACAAGAAGAAAACAAACTTTTCCTCCACACAAGGAACCTGTACATGGCAATTTTTCCTGAGAGCGGAGGACTTTGCCACAGGATGGGTAAGCCTGCATTGGAAGGTGCAACTGGGAAAGAACCAGAAGGTAGGCCAGCTGTATGTGGTTTAAATTCCTGTGCTTCCCCAAGCGTGCAGGGAACACCAGTGGCAGGCTAGGCACTGGGATCAGAAGTGCTACCAACCTGGTCCTGGCCCCCAGGGACCTCTGGACCCAGTGAGGTGTTGCCGACCAGCTCAGGTCCGCCATCCTGACAGGAGGGCTAAGAAGGCTCTTCCTCAATGGAGAACCAAGATAACCTATCTCCCTCAGCACTATTTTCTCTCAACTTTACTTCTAATCTAACCTGCCTTCTGTGATGAGCTGTCAGCCTATGCAAGTCTTTGGCTAGACTCTGAAGGAAAAGGCTCTGGGGGGAAGAATTAAAATTTACGTCTGGGTTATTCTCTAGGCATCCCCCCACACACACAGGTGAAGGATGGAGTCTCAGCCTGAGCAGATGTATACTCGGGGAAGGGACTAGCACGGAAAGGGATGGGTAGAAAGTCTCCATTGCTAAAATTCCCACAGACTTGCTCAGCCCAACAGGACAGGTACCAATGTCAGGAAACTAGACTTTCACTCTCTTTGACCCATAGTTAAATAGCACTTCCTAAAGGGGTCAGTTAAAAGGACTCTCTTGCCAAACTGGAAAACGTTAAGCCTAAAAACAACTATGGTCAGGGCTATTTCAGGGAATGAAAGGAAAGAGTGGGTAATTTTAACACTGTCATACAAACCAAACACTTTTCTCTTGGCAGTACTCTCTCATCCTTCGGCCCCAAACTGATACACACACTTGGCATCCGATTATGTTACTAAAAGGGCTGGAAGTAGAACCAACTAGGGGGTGTATGATGAGTTCTACCTATGGTGACACTGTGAGAAACTTCCATCCCTGATCTGCAAGCCTCCTGATCTTGAAGGAAAATGATGAAATCTCCTATGAGGGCTTGAAAATCCCTCCCCCAATTCCCCTCACCCTCTTCAGAAAAGATGCACACTTGGTGATTTCATCCTCAAATAGTCTCTGACTGCTGTCACCTACAGAGCTTGTTTGAAACCTGCCAGCCTCTCCTCTTTCACTCTGCCTAAGAATGAGGCGAGATGTAGTGCTGAGGGGAAACAAGAAAACTTGCTCTTCCCCATGGAGGAGCCCTGCAGTAAGGGCCAGGGCAGCTAGTCGGCACGTGGGAGTTTGTCAGCTTGACAAGTATATGGGATTTCTTGGGAGATTAAGCTCTGCTGAACAGGAAAATTACAGTTTTAATAACAGGGTAAGATAAATGACCTATCCCAGGTAGGCTGAGTACAGTCATAGTTAGAGGCAAGAAGGGAGATAATGTGATTTCTCCCCATTAAGTCCTAGAATTCTAAGTAATTCTAAAACAGTCACTTCTCCACTTGTTCACCTGCCCAAGGCAAATAATTTTAAGCAGATCAGTGGTTGTCATGGGCTTTCTCAAGGAGGAGAGAAGGATCAGAATGGACCCATGGAGTAGAAGGGTCAGAATGTCAGTGCCCTAGTAAAGTAAGTGCTAGTGTGCAATGCAATATCAAACCACCTTGCTAACCACCAAAATCGAAGGCAGTAAAGTCAAGTCCCCAAGGTTCTCATCCAATCTGTTCTGATTTTAATTAACTGCTCTGTGTGCCAAGGTACTTCTGCAACAAAGGGCTTTACACAGACGCAAGATCTTGGAATTAATGTACTTATGGTGAACCTACTGTGTAAGACTTCACAAAAATTCTTTTTAAAAAACCTAATCATGATGCCCACAACCCTCAAAGAAGACCCTTTCTGACATGGCAAATCAGAAAGCAGCTACGTGGCAAGCCTGCCTGCTGTCACTACCATATTCCCAGAATTGTTCAAAGCAGCTGGGCTGTAAGTGCACTAGGAAAAGTATTCCACATTGTGGATCATTAATACAGAATGGGCTTTGCTTTACCTTGTATATTATCCTTAAAAAGCAATTAAAAAGCAATTAAAGTATAATTGCAATGACTTTGAAAGGAAACACTATGAAAGCCTATCATAGCCTATCGATATGGCTTAGCTATGCCTCTTTGAAATAAATGATAAGTAATTACATGTTTTGAGAAGTAAAGAAGAAAGCAGTCATTCTCCACTGGAAGAATGCTCCTTATCTGCCGGTCACTGAGCTATGGGGACTATCTAGTGCTTTATCATGTGGCCCTCACAATTCTGGCAAGGCAGATTAGATTCGTTCATCCCATTTTCAGGTGACAAAACCAAGGTTCTGAGAAGTTAAATAACTTGTTAAAGGTTAAATAACTTGTTAAAGGTCATAGCTAGAGGGTAGGAAAGCCAGGATGTGAACTTAAGTCGCTTACACCAGGAAGCCAGTGCTTTGCAGGCTACAAGTATTCCTGATTCTGCAATCAATCTAATAATAATAAAATCAGTATGAGGGGAATGGGCTGCAGAGTATACAAGAGTTTTTTGCTTTCCATCTCTATGGAAGCTTTCCCATCAGCACACAGGCATGCTCCAGGATCTCTCAGATTTAAAAACTCACCCTTGGGACGCCTGAGTGGCTCAGCAGTTGGGCGCCTGCCTTTGGTTCAGGTCTGATCCCGGGATGCGGGATCGAGTCCCACATCAGACTCCCTGAGAGGAGCCTGCTTCTCCCTTGCCTATGTCTCTGCCTTTCTCTCTCAGTCTGTGTCTATCATGAATAAATAAATAAATCTTTAAAAATCCCCCTTGTCATGAGGGAAATACAGAGTGCAACCAAATGTGTTACCACCAATCACCCACTGGAATGGCTAAAATGGGAAAATTGGATACTAGCCAGTGTTGGAAAGGATTTAAAGCAATTGGAAGTCTAATATTCCTGGCAGAAGTGTTAACAGGTACGACACACACACACACACACACACACACACACACACAGTGTGAACTGGTACAACACACAGTGTAAACTAGTAACACACACACCCCACTGCTTGGCGATTCCACTTCCAGGTATATTCCTAACAGAAATACATTCACCAAAAGGAGTACACAAGAAGGTTCATAGCAGTACTATTGTTAACAGCCCAAAGCTGGAAACCAATCCAAATGTCCATCAACAGCAGAATGGATAAACAAATTACAGTACTTTCATACAGCAATGAGAATATACAAACTAGTGCTACATACAACAATACAGATCAATGATGAGTTAAGGAAGACAGATACAAATGAATACATCCTAAACAGTTCCATCTATACAAAATTCAAAAAGCAGGCAAACTAATTTGTGGTGTTAGAAATAGGGTAACGGTTATCCTTGGGGTAGGAAAGTAAATGGGAGGGGACACAGGGGGCTTCTGATGTTTGGTTTCTCAGTCTGAGTGCTGGTTATATACACAGATGTTTACTTTGTGAAAAATTTAAACCATACACTTAAAATTGGTGTACTTCTCTACTTATAGTTCTTTTCTTTTTTTTAAGATTTTATTTTATTCCTGAGCGACACAGAAAGAGAGGTAGAGACAAGCAGAGGGAGAAGCAGGCTCCATGCAGGAAGCCCAATGTGGGACTCAATCCCAGAACTCCGGGTTCACACCCTGAGCCAAAGGCAGACGCTCAACCACTGAGCCACCCAGGTGCCCCTCTCTACTTATATTTCAATCAAAAGTTTTTTAAAGCATCTAGTAGATGATTTGTAAAAACCAGTGACAAAATACTCTGACCCCTAATCCCCTACTCCTTAGTAAAGGTCCTTTTCTCTGCTCTCCTCTACATTGAAATTTCTCCAAATAATGGACTCCACTTCCTCAATCTCAAATTCACTCTTTAACCCTCTCCAGTCTTGCTTGAACCATTTCACCTAATAATCTCTTCTTTGCAATGTCACCAAGGAATCCCAGATCCAAGTGACACTTATCTTCCTCTTACTCAACATCCCAGCGGTACCAGACACGAGTGACCCTTTCTTCCTTTTTTTCTTTTTTTTAAAGATTTCAAAGATTTGATCTATTTATTTGACAGAGAGAGAGAGAGAGCACAAGTAGGCCAAGTGGCAGGCAGAGGGAGAAGCAGACTCCCTGCTGAGCAGAAAGCCCGAAATGGGCTTGATCCCAGAACTCTGAGATCATGACCCAAGCTGAAGGCAGACACTCAACTGACTGAGCCACCCACGTGCCCTGCTTCCTTCCTCCTTGAAAGGACAACAGCTCTGCACCCTTGGTTTGCCTTCTGCCTCAAAGCCTCCTTGCTGATTCTTCCCCCTCCCTCTGTTCTTCAATGGTAGGAGCTCCCAGGCTGTCTCTGGCACCCTTTCTGTCCATATTATCTCCCAAGGAGAGCCTGTCAGGTGGCTGTGGATACTATTTTTAAGCTGAAGATTCATAAATTCCTCTCCTCATCCTACCTGGCCCCCAGCAGTGATCTCAGTCGCCGTCTCTGATCTATTATGTACATTTCCCTCCTTAGACCCTTTTGCTGTATGCTCCTGGAAAAGTCCTGCCTGGACTCCTCTTGCCAGGATACCACATACTTGGCTCTCTCTCTTGCCATTCACCCCTCAATTTAAATGTCATTTTCTAATGTCATGCATAAGAGTTGGCACTAACAGATATCACTGGCTTACTTGTTAACTGCCTTTCCTAACTAGAATTAACAAAATACATGAGGGCAGGGATTTTGTGTTTTACTGTAATTCCAAAGTCTAAAATGGTGTCTTGGATGAAAGAACTGCTCCTAACTAGTTTCCCAGCTTCCATTTTGCCTCTCCAGTTCTTTCTTCCCAACACACACACACACACACACACACACACACACACACACACAGTTCGTAAATAGTGTCCCACTGTATTCTATTTTATTATTTTTTTTAAGATTTATTTATTCTGGGGGGGGGATCTCAAACAGACTAGACTCCCCGCTGAGCACGGAGCCCAAAGCCGGGCTCAAACTCATGACCTCAACCCCAAGATCATGACCTGAGCCAAAACCAAGAGTTGAATGTTTAACATACTGTGCCACCCAGGCACTCCACCCCCATTGCAGTTTAGAAGGAAAACTCAACTCCTGGCATGGTTAAAAGGCCTATCCCACCAGTCCCAGTCCACTTGCCTGATTTATGCCATGCTCCTCATTATTCAGGTGGGACTCCCATGCCACCCACATAAGAGGAATCCCCCTCAGTCACAGGCTCCCTCCTTGTCCTTTCCACTACCCTCCTGGGGACTGCCATAATCTGTCATTATAAATGTTTGTTTTTTTTTTTTTTTTTTTTTTTTTTTTTTTTTTAAATTTTTATTTATTTATGATAGTCACACACAGAGAGAGAGAGAGAGAGGCAGAGACATAGGCAGAGGGAGAAGCAGGCTCCATGCACCAGGAGCCCGATGTGGGATTCGATCCCGGGTCTCCAGGATCACGCCCTGGGCCAAAGGCAGGCGCTAAACCGCTGCGCCACCCAGGGATCCCTAAATGTTTGTTTACAGCCTGTCTCTACCTGCAGACTGGAACCTCCAAGGGCAGGGACCTCATCTGTCTTTGCTTTTTAATCCACATCTAGCACAGTGCCACCTTGCAGCAGGCACCCAAATTGGTGGAATGAACAAACGGAGGTCAGAGGAACATTCAAGTATTTTATCAATACAGCCAATGAGGCAAGTACTAGTTATCTCCCCTTAGGGCCCAAAGCGTTTTGTCAACATTTACAGTGACATAAAGGGACTATGAAAAAAGTCCTTTATAAAAAACAAAGGTTGGGTAACTTTGGAGGGGTCACTTCAGCTTTTTGAGTCTGTTTCCTCAACTGTATAAAAGGGATAATCCCTCCCTGTTGGGAGGCAAGTGTAGAGATGAAAAATAATATTCATAACCTGTAGTAAGTAATCGATAAATAACACATTAAAAGAAATTATCATTAAACTATAAAATGGTGACAGCCTAAGTCTTCAGTAGTGACTACTGGCTGGAAAGCCCAACATGCCTCTCATTCTTTCTCTCTCTGGTCACCCCAAGCTTGAATTTCCTACCACCTAAGGGACGGGGCTGTATGGGGGGGTCTGGCACAGCTGATCATATCACCCACACAATCAAGAATCAATCCTTATCTTGAAAACTCACCCGAAATTTAAAATCATCTCTCAACTTGGAAGGCTGCTTACTTTTTAAAAAATAAGTTGTTGTTGTTTTTTTTTTAAATAAGTTTGAAAGGAAACTTAAAATCCCTCAAAATGCTTTAATTTAAAACAGAATCTCGGGATCCCTGGGTGGCGCAGCGGTTTAGCGCCTGCCTTTGGCCTGGGGCGCGATCTTGGAGACCCGGGATCGAATCCCACGTCAGGCTCCCGGTGCATGGAGCCTGCTTCTCCCTCTGCCTATGTCTCTGCCTCTCTCTCTCTCTCTCTCTCTCTCTGTGTGACTATCATAAATAAATAAAAATTTTTTAAAAAATAAAAAAATAAAATAAAACAGAATCTCTGAGTTGCAATTAGAATTTTCTAGTAAACCTGCCTACAGTGCTCACCCTGCCTGGGGAAGATTTAAACTGCTGGTGACAACACAATGAACGTGAAATAGGGCAACTGTTGCTCTGCGAGGAAGCAAGCCAGAGTATACCAGTGCACACTGGTCTCGTGCTGCACCTGCAACAGTGAAGCATGTTCTTTGTGATGTTGAAGTCATTTCTGAGACATTTATTTTAGAATAAAGAATTCTGAACAGCTAAGTCACAGAGAAGACAGGAATATTGTGGAACCCTAGAATCCAAGACCTGATTGAATCAGATCAGCAGCCCCACTGGACATAAACAAGGGATCTTTCACAAAGGCTGGATCACAGCAGAGGAAAACATTTCCAAAGGCTTTAAATCCTAATAGACATTTTACAGCTTCCGAAGCAGTTCTTAGGACATGGGTAGTGGATAATGTGTATTTCCTAGATAAGAATTTCCTATGGGGCACCTGGGTGGCTCAGTCAGTTAAGTGTCTGCTTTCAGTTCTGCTCATGATCTCAGGGTCCTGGGATCGATTCCCAGGTTTGGCTCCCTGCTTAGCAGGGTGTGTGCTTCTACCTCTCCCCTCTGCTCCTGGTCTCTCTCAGATGCTCTCTCAAATTAATAAATAGAATCTTTAAAAAAAAATAATAAAAATAAAGAAAATTTGTCTAGGGCAGCCCGGGTGGCTCAGCAGTTTAGCACCGCCTTCAGCCCGGGGCGTGATCCTGCATGGAGCCTGCTTCTCCCTCTACCTGTGTCTCTGCCTCTCTCTCTCTCTCTCTCTCTCTCTGTCTCAAATGAATGAATAAATTAAAAATCTTAAAAAAAAAAAAAAAAGAGGTCTAAAAACAATTCCCAACGATGTTTTACTTTGGTTTTAGACTCAGACAGGATCTTAAATCCTGGCTCTAACACTAAGTAACTGAATGAGCCTGAGAAAGTGGCCTCTCTGAGCATCAGTGGAACAGGAATAAACTAACCTAAACCTCATAGGCTGGACACACAGTAGGTGGCTCAGTAGAAAGAGGGAGCATAGGAGCAGCCCCAGTGGTGCAGCGGTTTAGCGCATTGAGTGCCGCCTGCGGCCCGGGGCATGATCCTGGAGACCCGGGATCGAGTCCCACGTCAGGTTCCCTGCATGGAGCCTGCTTCTCCCTCTGCCTGTGTCTCTGCCTCTCTCTCTCTCTCTCATGAATAAATAAATAAAATATTTTTAAAAAATAAAATAAAATAAAATAAATAAAAAATAAAAAGAGGGAGCATACCTTAACGAGCTTTCTAACATTATATAAAGAGAAGATGGTACTGGAAATTCAGCAAATGGTAGGCATTATAATAAGGCATGGGGCTAATGATTTAAATGTTTGCCTCTCTCCAAACCGGCTCCCAGAGCCTCCATTCACACTGAGATGTCAGACTTCAAAGATACTAGGACTCCAGTTCCCAAGGTAGACTTTAATATAAAGGATCAAAGCTTTAGGTGAGAGAATTCCCTGTGCTGTTATTTCAAAGGTAGAAATGGCGGAAATAGAATGTATTCAGACTCAGGGGTTCAGAAGTCCCGTCTCACATGATCCTAGAAAATATTATTTTTTAAGGAAAAAGTAAAAAATAATAATAATAAATAAAAAAATAAAAAAAACTATAAAACACCTAAAACATGCCAAGTGAGTGGTTTTGTCTGCATCTATTGTCTATTTTAATACAATAATCCTGGAAACATCAGAATTAAAATGTTCCTTTTGTAAACCCAGAGGCTGGGCCCTCAGGGTTGGCTAACTGGATTGGGGTCACACAGCTATAGGAGAATTACCTTGTGGTCCTGTGGAAAGAGAGGGATGCTTTCACCATCCCCAACTCTCTCCCCAGAGCACTAGTAACTCAGGGCCTGTGTGCTTTGTGCTCAAGAGAAAAAGCAAAATGAGCTGCCTGCAGGAGAGACCATGGAAATCTACCCTTTCAATGCTTGGGAACCTTGTAAAAGGTATAGCAGACAAAAAGTCATCCCTGGGCAGCCCCAGTGGCACAGCGGTTTAGTGCCGCCTGCAGCCCAGGGCATGATCCTGGAGACCCTGGATCAAGTCCCACGTCAGGCTCTCTGCATGGTGCCTGCTTCTCCCTCTGCCTGTGTCTCTGCCTCTCTCTCTCTCTCTGTGTCTCTATGAATTAATAAATAAAAAATCTTTAAAAAAAAATAAACTTTAAAAAAAAAAAAAAAAGTCATCCCTGATGGGATGCCTGAGTGGCTCAGCGGTTGAGCGCCTGCCTTTGGCTCAGGGCATGATCCCAGATTCCTGGGTTTGAGTCCCATATCAGGCTCTTTGCATGGAGCTTGCTTCTGTCTCTGCCTCTCTGTTTGTGTCTTATGAATAAATAAATCTTAAAAAAAAAAAAAAGTTATCCCTGGGAATCCAGAATTTTAACTTAGACATCCAGTAAATCATCTGCATTTCCAATCTACTACAACTTCAGGGTACCCATGCTGCGAATAGATCCCCAACTTTCTAAAGATAAGTATTAATCCCCATATTGAAGAGGTTTCAGGGGACGCCTGGGTGGCTCAGCGGTTGGCTGGCTGCCTTCCGCTCAGGTCGTGATCCCGGGATCCGGGATGGAGTCCCATTATCAGGCTCCTACAAAGAGCCTGCTTCTCCCTCCCCTCTGCTTATGTCTCTGCCTCTCTCTCTCTTTCTGGGTCTCTCATGAATAAATAAATAAATCTTTTTTTTTTTTTTTTTTTATGATAGTCACAGAGAGAGAGAGAGAGAGAGAGGCAGAGACATAGGCAGAGGGAGAAGCAGACTCCATGCACCGGGAGCCTGATGTGGGATTCGATCCTGGGTCTCCAGGATCGCGCCCTGGGCCAAAGGCAGGCGCCAAACTGCTGCGCCACCCAGGGATCCCAATAAATCTTTAAAAAAAGAAAAAAAGAAGAAGAGGGACGCGTGGGTGGCTCAGCAGTTTGGTGCCTGCCTTCGGCCCAGGACGTGATCCTGGAGACCGGGGATCGAGTCCCCCCCCCATCAGGCTCCCTGCATGAAGCCTGCTTCTCTCTCTGCCTCTCTCTCTGTATCTCTCATTAATAAATAAATAAAATCTTAAAAGAAATAAAAATGAAAATAAAAAAAAAGAAAAGGTTTTGGCTTCTATTCTTGTCTACCTCTTTTCCAGTGAGGAGGAGTTCTTGACTTAATTGTCTCAACTACCTAATGCTCTCCTTTTAAGAAGTGTTTTCACTGGTACCCATTAAATAATGATGAAAGCAAATCATCAGTGCTCAGGGCTTCACCCTCCTGGCTCTTAGCTCCATCTCCACTGTTGCTCTTTCCGCCCCTCAAATCCCAAGCTTATTCTGATTTTCAGGTACCTCTTGCAACCTATTCCCTTGGTCTTGACCTCCTTGTGCAGCACTTATTTCCTCAGGAAAACCTCCTCTGACCCTGTCTGTACTCTTCCAGCATCTCGTACACCTCCAGGTAACTTTAACTCATTCATCTGTCTGGTTAGTGCTACTTTCAGCCAAGCCCTCTTCCAGGTACCATGACTCTGAGAAAACAAACCAGGCAAGGGCCCCGCACCACATCGTTGATTTCATTCTGAGGGAGTAAGTAAGCTAGCAGCACTGGATTTAATCAATGGGCTAACAAAGTGTATAACGCAGGTGTCTCCCATGGTAAGGGAATGAAACAGGAGTGTACAGCTTCATTTCTAGACTTAGTGCCAGATAAATGCAATCACCAGGCATTTGTTGAAGTCTTACTAGTGGTAACAGCAACAGAGGGGAAAAAAAAAAAAGGACAAATTCACACTTCAAAACTCCACAATCAGGATTCCAGGAAGATGAGCAAATTTAAGAGTTTTTTTAATATTTTATTTATTTATTCATGAGAGAAATAGAGACAAAGAGAGAGAGAGAGGCAGAGACACAGGCAGAGGGAGAAGCAGGCTGCATGCTGAGAGCCCGACATGGGACTCGATCCTGGGTATCCAGGACCACACCCTGGGCTGCAGGCGGCGCCAAACCACTGTGCCACTGGGGCTGCCCCAAATTTAAGAGTTTTAAACCCAAATAACCATAGCAGTATCTTGAGGAAAAAAATGGATAAGAACATGCCTACCTCACACTTGGTGAAGGTAAGCTTTTAAGTGTCTGCTAAGATGACTTGAAAAGCAAGAATGGTTAGCAGACTGAATTTCTAAAAGTAACAGAAAAATGTTAAAATTATCAGTTACAACAGCATTAGAAAGCCAGAAAGGGACAGCCTCGAAGATGAACAAGATCTGGCCATGTCCATCTCCCCCCTACAAGGAAAGGCAAAAAGAAGTTATCAGTTACCTCCCAGTGGCTTTGGTTCAGAATAAATACATTTTGCAAAGAATACAAATTAAAATGAAAACAATACATGGAGAAGTAAAATAAGAGAAAAGAAATGCTAGAAATCAAAGAGGCTTGGGCAGCCCGGGTGGCTCAGCGTTTAGTGCCACCTTCAGTCCAGGGCATGATCCTGGAGACCCGGGATCAAGTCCCACGTCGGGCTCCCTGCACGGAGCCTGCTTCTCCCTCTGCCTGTGTCTCTGCCTCTTTCTCTCTCTCTCTCTCTCTCTCTCTCTGTGTCTCTCATGAATAAATAAAATCTTAACAAAAAAAAAAAAAATTGAAGAGGCTCTACCAAATATACCCAGGTCTAAGCAGAGCTTTGCCTGTGGCTGCCAAGAAGCACAGCCCATCCATGGAGAAGGAGAAGCTCAAGACAAGAAGAAACCACAGCAGAAGGTATTGGAGCATAAAGTGTTAAAACGACAATAAGAAGAAGGAGAAAGGAGAGAGGTTTCACTTTCTGCTAGTAATAAATGAGCTCTTTTCCTGAAGTGATAACTGTTGTAAACAAGTGAAAAACATACACAATAATCACAAGTTATAAATGTTCTTGAAAACTCCCTGGTTTCAACTAGTCTGTGACAAATATCTGCAGAGGGACCTCAGCATCTGCTATGAAGTTCAGGGAAAAGTAATTCTAACCAATGGACTTGTGCCAAAATCTCACCCTCGGGGTCTGACCAATTAAATGGCTGCTTCTTAGTGTGGCGTTCAGGAGAGATGACAGATTGAACACTGCAGCAGAGAAACCTACACATTTAATTTCAGCCCAGGCATTCTGCCCCAAAGGGCGAGTCAATCAGGAGAGAAAGCAGTTCAGAGTACAGTCTTCAAACAAGCTGAAAACAGAATAAACGGACCTGCAGTTTAATTACCACAGGATCCTTCTTCCATCAAAACTGATGACAAAGCTCATCAAGAATAAAAAGCCTGTGCTCTTAGTGCAGAAAACAGGATTTACCAGGTAGGCTTTTCTGGACCCAAGCAGTTGCTTTCTCCAGCTACTATCACAGTGATAGACTACTGGGTAACCAGTGTTAGCGAGGGGCGCCTGGCTGCCTCAGTGTGTGCGGTTCTAGATCTCTGGGTTGTAGGTTCGAGCCCCACACTGGATGTGAGGATTACTTAAAAACAAAATCCCTGAAAAATAAACACACACACAAAACAATGGTTAACAAAGCCAGGGATTCAAATAGTGGGTTTCTGGTACAGCTAATGCCCCAGGGAAAGGCAGCGCTCCAGGACATGAGTTCTGTCTAGGGTCAAAATTATGCAGCTTGCCTTTCAGAAGTGGACTGCACAAAAGTTACTGCAGCCAAATGTACGCAGTGTGGACTCAAAGAGGACTCTAGACTCTGGTGTCATCTAATCCCTTAAAACCTTATTTTCCTCAAAAATAAAAGAACCTGCTACATTTAAAGGATAATAGAAAGGATTAAAATAATGCATGTCAAGCATTTCTCCAGAGCCTAGCACCTAACAGGCACTCAGTAAAAGCTGGCTACAAATAATTCAAGGAAAACCTTCTTCAAGGTTCTTTAAAGTGACAAAATTTATCTGCTCTATCCCGTCTACTTATGTAAAGACCTGCTGATACCTTTACATCAGGCTCAATATAGTTTTTTTAAAATGATTTATTTATTTGAGAGAGAGAGTGTACACATGGGAGCATGCACTCGAGCTGGAAGAGTGGCAGAGGGAGAAGCAGACTCCCTGCTGAGCAGGGAATCTACCATGGGACCTGATCCCAGGATCCTGGGATCATGACCTGAGCTGATCTCAGTCGCTTAAGCGACTGAGTCACCCAGGAGCCCTTCAATGTAATTTTCTAATGAACCTACAAGAACTGAAGAAAGGACTCCAGGCTCCTCCCACCAGCTCTTAATTTAATAATCCCAGGAGAATTTGTGTGTGTGTGTGGGGGGGGGGGGGGGTTCTGAGGTGGTTTGGCCTCCGTGCAGCCTAGGCTGTTACTTTTATTCCCAATTCTACGGCAATGCCCGTAAATTTGTTACTTTTCCCACAGTGAAGCCAGTTTAGACTTTCTCCCTTAGATCCTCAACCCTCTTGTCCGCCAGATTCAGAGATCTGAACACATATACCTCTGGCCCCTCCTGGTGCTCCATAACTGCCTTGCTGCACTGAAGTCAAGTGGGATTTTGTGATGAATTCAAAATAAATCTAGACCAACCACCCCGTTCTTCCCACAGACCTTTGGCTTGGTTTGAAGTCTGATCTCAATCTGAAAATTATGCTGACTTTCTGAAATGTTTACTGTTTCTGCCAGGATTTGATATTCCCCACTATCTATCCCAAGAAGAAGAAATGGAGATTTTTGGTTCACCTCATACCACAAAGAAAACCTTCAAATTCTCATCATATTCTCTCTTTGGGATGAACACCTGTGCTTGACCTGGTCTTTGGGTTTTATTCTTTGCTAAGTATATCCCACAATAAAGTGCAGACTGGCTCATATTCACCACTCCTTGACAGGTTCAAGATAAGAAACATGTGCCTATATCAAAATGTCATAGTGCTGATACTGTAATGCTGTTCTCATCGATGCTAAAATGTGCTACTTTACCCATTTGCTCCTGGAATTACAAAGCGGAAGGATAGTCTGCAATGTGGCAAGGATATGAAATGCACAAAAAACATTACCCAGACTTTCACCAGCTCCATATTCATTAGTTTATAGTTGGACACCATCAGAATGGACCTGTTCTGGAATAGCTCAAGTGGTTATGATAATCTACATGGATCTCAAGATTATTTCACACCAGTTTTTCAATCCAGCCTGGTGATGAACATAATTAAAGCAGATTTCAGCAATAGGAAGCAATGAGGAATGAGAAGAGAGATTCTAAGGGTTCTAAGACTGTTTACTGGCTGAGTGACACCACCACCAACAAAAACCAAACTGTTATTTAATCTCTTCTCCAGAAACTTGCCTAGAAGGGTAAAACAGTTCAACAGTTAGCATTAGAGATCTAGCCTCCAAGCTCAAGGAAATTTTCAACTCAAAGACTAACACAGCCCCAGGGTAATTTGCAAACTACCACACTCAGGAAATACTCAAAAGGTGTGTTAGAAATCCTGGAATCGGGCATCCCCAGTGGCCCAGTGGTTTAGTGCTGCCTTCAGCCCGGGGTGTGATCCTGGAGACCCAGGATCAAGTCCCACATCGGGCTCCCTGTATGGAGCCTGCTTCTCCCTCTGACTGTGTCTCTGCCTCTCTCTCTCTCTCTCTCTCTCTCTCTCTGTTTCTGTCAAGAATAAATAAATAAAATCTAAAAAAAAATAAATAAATAATAAATAATTAATAAATAAATAAATAAATAAATAAATAAATAAATCCTGGAATCCAACAAAAGAAACCTGTAATTTAAAAGGCTGGTGAATTACAAACTAAGATTTCCTATTGTTATTAAGAAATAAATAGCCAAGCACAGCTTGGATCCCTCTTCTACCAAAAGTAACAGAGCAGCAGGCAATTCAAGGGTTTTGCTCTATAAAGTACATGGATGCAATCCGGTCCAAGTGAGGAAAAACCATCCTGCTCCAGGAAGAACAGCCAGATCCCTAAAAGGAAGATGTACACCTGTATAAAGGAAAGGAACAGTAAAGGCCTAGTTGTCTTAGCTCCTTTTCAAACCAGAAACAGAGACATCTTCCATCAAGCTCAAATACTGTCTTAACTTTTTAACCACACCACGTTTCAAAACAGACACACAAAGTTACAGTAAAGACAAGCACATCCTGTTTGCACTTGACTTCCTGTACTGGGCAGGCTGATCTATTTACACTGCTGCTGCCTAGCCACAAAATAGGTAATCTTTCATACCTGCCAACAACCGGTTCACTGAGCACTATTTCACAGACAATAAAATACATTATTCTACGAGACAGGTAAAAAAGATTCACCTAAAGAGCACCAAAAACCAATCATGAGCTTCTAAGCCACTTTGTCTCTCTTATGGTCCTACTGACGTCTGACCTATGTAATAAAAACTTTACACAAATACGTACTGAGATAAGAAAATTAAGCCTGAAACAGAACTTGAAATATGGGGGCTGGGGAAAAGAGCAAGGAAGATTGCAAATGCTTTTATTATTAAACATGGGCCCCTTTGCAAAAGTAGAAGGAACTGATTTCTAGCAGCCAGAATTCCTCACTGAGCAGATCCCAGGAAGGGAACCACCCAAAGTGATCACAAGAGTTAGAAAAGGGCCCTTCTGGTGAACACTGCCCCCTTATCCAACCAGCTACCAACCAGAGTCCACCTGTCAGCAAAAGCTTTCCAGTTTTAGGGTTTTCACTCCACTTGAAGTGAAATTTCCATGACTTTCAAAGAGCTTGTGTAGTTTCCCCGCCACAAGCTATGTTCAGTGTAGGGAGTAAATGCTGGGCAGAGAATATCCCAGTTTTTATGGACACATCAGTTAGCCCCCTTGGGTCTGTTTTCTCATCTGGAAAATAGGAAGGTAGAATGACACAAATCTCTAATGCTTCTTCCAGCTGTTGAAAAAAATTCCAGGATTCAACACTAAGACTTAGAGGAAGCTTCTGTGGCTTCCAGCTTTATTTCTTTTTTTTTTTTTTTTTTTTTTTTTTTTTATGATAGTCACAGAGAGAGAGAGAGAGAGGCAGAGACACAGGCAGAGGGAGAAGCAGGCTCCATGCACCGGGAGCCTAACGTGGGATTCGATCCTGGGTCTCCAGGATCGCGCCCTGGGCTAAAGGCAGGCGCCAAACCGCTGCGCCACCCAGGGATCCCTCCAGCTTTATTTCTTTGGTCAAATAAGATGCCTCTGGGGTGCCACAATCCACAGTGTGAATATATGCCTTAATCTACCTCTCAAGTACCCAAGGATTCTGTTCCCTTTCCCTTGAAATGTGGATCAGAAAGTTTTCCACTGAAGGCAAAATAACAAACCTTAAGGACTGTTCTCTTTACACATGGTCTTTTTATTAAGATCTTAATGTAATCACCACTCGGTTCTCATACTGGTCATAAGATTCCTGGACAGAATAAAGCCACAAAAGGATGGAGAAAATCTGACCAGCAGCTTGTGGCCTTCCCACACAGTGACTGCTAATGCTGAAAGAATGAGGCAAAATTTGGGTAAGAAAAGGGAGTGGTGAAAACAAGTTGGGTGAGTCAGTGCAAGGGAAAACCCAGCAAGTTGAACAGAAAAGAAAAAGAAATGAGAAAAGAAGAAGAGGAGCAAAGAAGCAGGGGAATCCAAATCAATGAGCAGACACTTACATTTTAAATTCTGCTTATCCATTCATCTAGTTATCCAATGGACACCGGATGCCTACTATGTGCAGAGAGAACTGAACCAGACACTAGAGGAGATACAAAGGTCAATCAGATAAATCTGCTCAACGAGGTTACAGTCTAGTAGGAGACATAAAGGCATGTACATAAACCACTGAAATACACAGTAGAAAGTGTATTGCCATAAAGAAGCCATAAAAGAGAATTTTCTACTATGAGACCCAGAGGAAGAAGTGATTACTCCCAGTGAGGGATCAGACAAGGTGGCTTCATAGGAGGAATGACATTCCAAGCCAAAAACACAACAGAAACAAGGATACCCGTGTAGGAAATGAAGGACATACAGGTACAGTGAGTAACTGGATTTGATCTGAGATAGAAGGCGGGCATGAAGGGAGGCATAGCAATAACAATAGCTAGCAATCCATAGAGCCATGGCTAAATTGGTAACTGGATTAGAGCCAGACAAGTATTCTGAAGTCAGATTTAGAATTTGAGTTTAAATCCAATGGAGAAGGAAAGGGGGAAGGAAGGAGGGTGACAGGAGCTTGGAGGAATCTCATAACCCATAAAATTAAGATAAAAGTTAATGCAGGGATCCCTGGGTGGCTCAGCGGTTTAGCGCCTGCCTTTGGCCCAGGGCACGATCCTGGAGTCCCGGGATCGAGTCCCACGTCGGGCTCCCGGCATGGAGTCTGCTTCTCCCTCCTCCTGTGTCTCTGCCTCTCTCTCTCTCTCTCTCTCTCTCTCTCTCTATCATAAATAAATAAATAAATCTTTAAAAAAATAAAAAATAAAAAAAATAAAGTTAATGCAAAATCAATGTGTGCAGATATTTAAAGTCTCTCCAAAGAGATGCAATGTCTTCCAAACTAAAAGCAAGAAGACAGGGGGATAAAACGGCTTGGGTGATGGTATGAACATATTTAAACAAAGGACATGATTGGGGCTCCTGGTTGGCTCAGTCGGTAGAGCACACAGCTCTTGATCTTGAGGTTGTGAGTTTGGAGCCCCATGTTGAAATTACTTTAAAATTTCAGAAATTACTTTTTTAAAAAAAGCGTGATCACCACATCAAAGTGTGATCTACAAACTTAGAAAAATCTAGAAAAAAATAGAAAGGAGCAATTTTGACTCCAGAATCACCCAAGGCAGAGAAATACTGCAGAGAAATACTACAACCGCATCATCTTCTCTGCGGTAGGACAAGGTTCTTTCATGAAGCTTAAGTGGGAACTGCATGTAGTAGCAGTTGGGGGAATAGGCTCTTAGAATCCGGAGGAGTTGGTTCCAATCTCAGTTATCCCCTTACCAGCTAGGACAGAGCCTTGGTCTTCTCATTTGTAAACTGGGGATAATTGGCCCACTGGGAGAATTAAATGTCCTACTGTATGCAAAAGCACTTAGTACAGTAACGAGCATATAGTAGGCAACCGATAATCTTAGTTTTTTTCTAACTTCCCCCCCACAAACTACTCTATGATTCTATGCTACCAAGCAAGCTTGATACTAAATTTCATTTCTCAGATCTCTTGAAATAGAAAAGCAATACCCTAGCAAAATCCAGAATCCTGTCAATAGGAAAGGACTCCTTCACTCTGGAGTAAAAAACTCACTCCATACTGAGCTCAAGTCTGAATACAGGGCTGTCCCCAAAAGACTGATCATTTCCAGGTAACAAAACAAATTTTGTGACCTGAGAACCATAACTAAAATACACTGACCAAAACCCTGTGGGGTCTTCCTGAGAAAATAGAGGACATCCACCAGGCTAGCCCTACCTACTGCCACCCTCAATCTACAAGCCAGTTTATAACAGTATCACTTTATTATGCTTCTTCACCTTCCACCTCTCCAAACCCTTCAATCATGCACATGGCAAAAGCACTTTATCTGCCTCCCTGATCTTCTGGAGGTCAAAGATCCCATCTTATCATCTTTGCATTCTTTCCTACATATCCTGATATACCTTGCATCAAACAGAACCACAACATTTATTATAAAAATGAATTTCAAATACAACTTTCTTTAACAACAATCCATTGCAATTCACCAGTCCTACACCTTGAGGCAGGATTTATGGAACTCTTTTGATTTACTGAACTTTCATTCTATGGTTTTCTTCTCCTCTAACTCCCCAACCTCTCCACACCTGAGCTACCAAGTATTACAGAAACGTCAGAAGACTTTATTTACTGGATGCTCAACAAATTCATCCAACTGGGACCTAGCCACCACCGGGCTCAGAAGTCTTTTATTCATCTCTAGTTGATGTCTGCACAGCGGCTTTCCAAAGGGCAGTATCATGCAGGGGTTAGGATTTGGGGCCTGGAGTTAGACAGAACTCACAGTCTTTCTGTGCAACCTCGGTCAATGTGCTGGACTTCCCAGATCTTCACTTGAGCTTCTGTAGAGTGGAGATCCTAAATGAGGTAATTAACACAAGCCCTTAACAACACTAAGTGCTTAAAAGTAGGAACTAGGGAATCCCTGGGTGGCTCAGCGGTTTGGCGCCTGCCTTGGGCCCAGGGTATGATCCTGGAGCCCCAGGATCAAGCCCCACGTTGGGCTGCCTGCATGGAGCCTGTTTCTTCCTCTGCCTGTGTCTCTGCCCCTCTCTCTGTGTCTTTCATGAATAAATAAAATCTTAAAAAAAAAAAAGTAAGAACTAAGTTATTATTCTGCTTTGTCTAAGCCCTGCCCCTCTCCTCCACTTCACTCCTTTGTCAAGTAATCAGAAACCTCCTCACCTACTTTACCAAAGTAGTCAACTGGGTTCCAACTGTTTCTTTTGAGGCAGGAGTGGTACCATGGGAATACTGGAATCAGGAGTCCAGCTGATGCCCTACATGAGATATGGGACCACAAAATAACCGGTTCACCTTTACCTCTAATTCCTCAACTGCAAAATGGGTATTTTCATATGAGAGAATTAAATGGGAAAATATGAAAGAGCATCAAGCAGATGGGAAGGGGGCGATTAAGTGAGGTCATGATGCTTTCAAGCAAAACAGACCTGGTCTCACATTCCAGTTCTACCACTTAACTAACTGTATGAATTTGGGCAAGTTTCTTGTGTGTGTGTAAAACGGGGAAGCAGTGCTGCCTCAGGGTTTTGAACAGGTTTTTTTTAAGATTTTATTTATTTATTTATTCATGACAGACACAGAGAGCGAGAGCGAAAGACACAGGCAGAGGGAGAAGCAGGCTCCATGTAGGGAGCCTAACATGGGACTCGATCCCGGGTCTCCAGGATCACACCCTGGGCTGAAGGCGGCGCTAAACCACTGGGCCACCGGGGCTGCCCTTTTGAACAGGTTTAAAACAATGTACAGACTACTTAGCATGTTAGTTTCCTCTCCTCCTTTCTGGCGTTTCTTTTCTTTCCATCCCAAATACTCCCCTCTATTCACTTGACCAGTGTAGAGTACCATCTCTATCATTTAAAAAAAAAATTAGCACATCTCCAATATATCTATATGTAATAGCAAATTAGGCAAGTGCCACTGTACAAATATACTGTGTTCAATCTAAAATACAACAAAGCCAGAAGCTAAAAATAAAAATAAAATACAGCACTAAAAAATTTCAGAGTAAGATAAAAATATGGAAAAATATAGTTCTGATATTTCCTTCCCATACCCCAAAGTAACATCTTCCAGACCCTTAGAATCTGGTATTTCATTTTGGTTCTTTTAAAATCAAGGGACACCTGGGTGGCTCAGTCAAGTGTCTGACTCTTGATTTCAGCTCAGGTCATGATTTCAGAGTCGTAGGATTAAGCCCATTTTGGAGGTCACTACACTATTAGGCAACCGGTTTAGAAACAAAGATAAATAGAATAGGCTCAGGAGGGCTCCTAGCACGGCACCTGACATAGAGTAGGTGCTCAGCAGACACAGTCTGCTGTCACCATTTTTACAAATCAGCCTCCACACACGTGCTTTTCTGTGCAGGTCTGTGAAAGTGAGCCCTAAGCCTCGTTTCCCCTTCTCTTTGGTTCCCTACTTCCCCCACAAAGCAGCAGTACCCTGCTTCCCCTGCAGGTCACACGCTTTGCTTGTTCACTCTATCTACTCCACTTCACTGAAAGTCCTTTCTCCAAGGTCACCAAAGATCTGATGGCTGAATGCAGGGTTTTTTCCTAAATGCTCCACCTTCCTGACTTCCCTGCAGCCCCAGACACCAGCGACCTACCCATGTTCTTCCCGCAGGCTCACTCTTCCCCTTGCATTTCCACTGAAAACTGCAGTAACTCAACTGTCCTTTGATTTCAAAGACCAACATTTCTCCCTGTCCTTCCCTGGCTCCTCCTTTGCTCTCTATTCTACTAGGGCTCTGTACTTACCACTCCTTCCTTCTCCAGTGAATTCTACTGGTTCTTTTAAAATCAAGGGGTACCTGGGTGGCTCAGTCAAGTGTCTGACTCTTGATTTCAGCTCAGGTCATGATTTCAGAGTCGTAGGATTAAGCCCTTCATTGGGCTCCACGCTGGACATGGAGCCCACTTAGGATTCTTGCTCTCCCTCTGCCCCTCTTCCTGCTCACGCGTGCACCCCCGCTTTCTCAAAAAATGAAAAGAAACCTACCCACAAATATCCCATTCTCACCATATACATTGCCATACCCTGCCCTATGTGCCATTATCTTTCTCAAGAACTAGAGCAAACACCTCCTGACTGATCCCCTCTTTGCCACTCTCTTTTCTCGATACAGTAGTCAGGATAACCTTCCAGCGCTTGTTACTCTCCTGCAGTGGCTTCCCATCATGCTTTTTCATTAAAGCTTAGACTCCCCATATAGCCCACAAAGGCCACCATCTTCCTCTCTGGCTTTACCTCATACTGTCCCCTACCCCCATTCATCTCACTCTAATCCCTTGGCAGTCCCCCTTTCAGTTCCTCAAAAGTAAAAAGACTATTTGTTGCTCCAAGGTCTGCACACTTTTAGTTCCTTTCCAGCCTGAACATTCTCCACAGCTCTTTTCACCAAGCTGGCTCCTTATCAGCCAGACTTCTGCTCGCCTGCCCTATAACACAGTTGTCTGGCACACAGTGGGAGCTCAGTATTTGTTGAATAGATTCCACAGTCTTTAGTCAGAGAACTCCAAATCTAAATATATCTGGAATCAATCCCACCCTTCAGTTGCAGCACCTCGTTTCTAAATGCTTGCTAGATACCCATACCTCGAATTTCGCACAGTGAGTACACTCAAAACCAAACCCTTCATCTCTTCCCAAACCAGCTCCTCCCATCTTCTAAAATTACTACGCCAAGCAGTTTGAGCCATACCTCCACTTCAGAACCATAAATTTCCCATTCATTTGCACCACCTGTCCACAATTCTAACCACCTTTTAAAACTGAATTCAAGTCACTTCATTCGTTCATGCATTCAATCAACCACTTATTCATTCAACAAATACTGAGTGCCTTTTATGAGGCAGGTACGGTGTTAGATACCAGAAAGCAAAGCAGACATATTTTTGTCTACTGTGTATCAAATAATCACACAAATGTTATGTATTATAAAAATTATAAACTGAAAAATGCTATGAGGGGAAAAAGTGCTAAAAACTAGAAGAAAAAATGTGAGGCATCAAAAAATATTCTTTAATGATGTGCTGATTGAAGGAGACAAACTTAACCCAAGCCGACTAGAGGGGAGAACATGCCAGGCAGAGGGTTCAGCCAGGCCTGAAAGCAAGAGGAGACCAGCATGCCTATTTTTATATTACACATATCAGGATTAGTCTTGTTCCCTTCCCCAACCCCATCCTCATTTTACTGTCACCTGAGAGAAAGGACATAGTGTCTCAAATGTGCCAACAGCCCCCAGGAGATAATGATTAACATGGATTCATGCTTGTAAAAAGCTCCCAGGTGACTCTGATATGCAGCCAAGTTTGAAAATCATATGCCTAAACTATCCACTCAATAAACATGTATCAATTAGTATCTCATTAAAAACTCCTAAAGTTGGTGTGGATAAACTACTGGTCACAATAAATTACTGGTTACAACAATCTCAACCATACTCTATGGCCTTTTGCCACTTCCAGAAGTAGAATCTGTGTCCCTTCCCCTTGGACATGGGCTACATTTGTGATTTACTTTAACCAAATGAATGAGGCAAGTGATGATGTAGGACTCCCAGGCCTGGGCCTTAAGAGACACTACAGCTGCCATTATGGCTACCCGGGAAGCCAACCACCACGTAAAAGGAGCCCAATGTTGTTGATTAATGAATGATAAAAGACCAAGAGAGTCAAGCCTCATGGAGAACCAAGATGGCTCAGCCAACAGCACAGAGACTCATGTATGTGAGTGAAGAAGCCATGTTGGAGCCCCCAGTCCAATGAAATCACATGGAGTAAAGCGATATGTCTTTCTTCCCTGGATTATAACTCACAGAATCATGAGCAATAAAATGGTTGTCATTTAAAGCCACTAAAAGTTTTAGGGTGATTTGCTACACAGTAGTAGATAACTGAAATAGTCAGAAATTCAACTCATTTTTAGCCATCATTCAATTGTTTTCCAGCTTTGATGATCAAGAAACTTCGCCATATTCATTACAATTACTCCTCCTTCAATTTAAGCTCATTTCCTCGTAAATCTTTGAAGTACAGGAAGAACAATTAATCAAAATCCCCCTGGCAAAAACTATTCTTACACTAGAAGATGGTAATCAAGCCATCCCTTAGCTTTTCCTTCTGTAGGCTAAAATCATTCCTGGTTTTTTTTAACTTATAATGATAGGACTTATTTTTAAACTTTTTAATCATTTTTATCCTCTCAAGTATTGGGGACGTGGGAGTGGGGGGAAAATGACAAAAATTGGATGCCACTTGTCAGTATCTAACAGAGATTATTTTCTAGCCCTTATGGTTCATTCATCTTTCCACAATCCAATTCCACGCTGTCCCAAATATGGCATGTAAGCACCACAAAAGTTTATTACCCTACAAATGTAATTATTTACTGAAATTACTATGAAACCTTTTGGATTCTTAACACTCAGCTGACTATCTTGTGCTAACTCATCCACCTGGTTTGACACTCCAATATTGAAATAGGTTTTTGTTAAATTCTAGACATTTGAAGCACAATAGAAAAACGTGAGGTTGGAATGGGCACACCATTAATTTCCATCAAGTTTTCTAACCACAGTCAAGGCCTTTCTGTACTAGGTACCTCCTCCTACCCCCATGGTAAAGTGACCTTGTAAAAGGCAAGATCTTTAGCACTTGCCTATTGAGCAAAGGCACCTTCTCTGTAGGACCCAATAGGGTATATTTAACTACAAAGAGACAAACCAGTTGCTCAATGCAATGTAAAAACATATTGTCTCTCTGAAGCCTTACCTGAGTGTATGCTTCAATGTCAAAAGGAACTTTATAATCACCAATAAAATAGAAATAAATCCTACCCAAAACACAGTATTGTAGGTGTCAAAATGACCCAAGTAGGGCAGCCCTCAGCAGTTTAGTGCTGCCTTCAGCCCAGGGTGTGATCCTGGAGACCAGGGATCGAGTCCCATGTCAGGCTCCCTGCATGGAGCCTGCTTCTCCCTCTGCGTGTGTCTCTGCCTCTCTCTCTCTCTCTCTCTCTCTCTCTGTCTCTCATGAATAAATAAAATCTTTAAAAAAATGACCCAAGTGAAATAATTTTGTGAAGTATTATAAAAATATTAGGTGACATTGTAGAACTAAGTTTCAGCAAGCCCAATAAGTCTTCAAATCAATTCTGAATGGTTACCTGATGGTTTCAGGTAACATATATGAAATAGCACCATGGACTCAAGTTCATCAAATAGGAAATAAAAACATGCCAACAAACAAGAGAACTTATGAATTTTCTAATACTGCCAAAACTAATAAAGATGTTTGGACTACTGGTTTGACCCTGGAGATGCACTTCAGCCGCTGTCTGATGGTGTCAGGCTCTAAGCCAGGGAACAGGTTCAGTGAAGGAACAGTCTGTTAGATAAAACAGACAGTGCTGTGGAAGTCCAAATAAGGAGGAAAAACTCTACTTGAGGAAAGCAGGGAAAGTTTCACATATGGACTAGTAAGTCTCCTGTGGAATGAGTACTTTGCAAGTCAGAGTGGGGGAGGCCACTAGGAAGAGACAGAGTCGTAGAACAATATGCTATAACCAGGGACTGGGAAAATGAGAGAAGTCTGGTGAGGATGGAGAGAAGAGAAATGATTGGGGAAAGGAGAGAGATGAAACAGGTAACAGTAACAGGTAGGACAAGGTCACATTGTGAAGGGCTTTAACCTATCAAGCTAAGTAGGAAACAGGAAACCAGTGGCACTCTGAAAACCGGAGAATGAGAAGACTGATTTGGGCCTTTAGAAAGAGAACTTGAGCAACAATGTGGAGGAGACAGAAGCAGAGAAAGACTTACGGTGCAGTGGCCAAAAACTCAGTCAAGATTTGATTGGGGGCTTGGCCTGACTGGCTCAGTCAGTAGAGCATGCAAATCTTAATCTCAAAATCGTGAGTTCAAGCCCCACTTTTGGGGTAAAGGTTACTTTATTTTTTTTTATTGTATTTATTTATTCATGATAGACACAGAGAGAGAGAGAGAGAGAGGCAGAGACACAGGCAGAGGGAGAAGCAAGCTCCATGCAAGGAGCCCCACGCGGGACTCGATCCCGGGTCTCCAGGACCAGGCCCTCGGCCCTCGGCTGAAGGTGGCGCTAAACCACTGAGCCACTGGGGCTGCCCAAGGTTACTTTAAAATATAAAAATCAGTCTTTTAAAAAAATTTGATAAGGGTTTCAACCACAAGTTACAATCAAATTCCTGAAGGCAAAACGGGTAAAATGGAACATCTTTAATCTTTAACATCTGGGGGAATGGTTACCTGTAATTGTTGAAGAATGTAGGACCTTCCTCAAAGTATTCACACACTAAATTCTAAGCCACTGTTTGTTTAACTGGCTGGTTAAACAAAATGTCTAGTTTACTTCTAGTAAATTAAGGCAATACAATGGAAATGAAAAAAACTGGCTGGTTAAACAAAATGTCTAGTTTACCTCTAGTAAATTAAGGCAATACAATGGAAATGAAAAAAAGCCACATATCAATCAACAGTATTCTAATAATATCATCAAAAGCACTTAGCAACCATGGATTTAGCATTTGTAGGTGATGTGAGGCATAAACAGAATGGACAGGAAGATCTCGTGGATATAATTAACAGAGTTCAAACCTACAGCGATAGGTAGATAGCTGACTGATACTGAGTAGGGGAGATAACATATGCCATTTAAAATGCCTTTTGGGCAGCTCCGGTGGCCCAACTGTTTAGCGCTGAAGTTAGCGCTGTCTTCAGCCCAGGGTATGATCCTGGAGACCCGGGATCGAGTCCCATGTCAGGTTTCCTGCATGGAGCCTGCTTCTCCCTCTGCCTCTCTCTCTCTCTCTCTCTTTCTCTCTTTCTCTGTGTGTGTGTGTGTGTGTGTGTGTGTGTGTGTCTGTCATGAGTAAATAAATAAAATCTTTAAAAAAATAAATAAAATAAAATAAAATAAAATAAAATAAAATAAAATAAAATGCCTTTTGACCACTCTTGTAGGTTTGACAAGTTGGATAAAGTGTATTTAGGTGGAGATAAGGATCTAAAGCTTGGGAGAGACAGCTCGGCTGCTAAGACATACTGAGGACAGCTGAATTTATGGGCCTATTTGAGATCCTTAGGGTAAGGGAGGGTGGGCAGGGGAAGAGTGGAAAGATGCCCAATGCCAAGCATTGAAGCATCTCAACATGTATGGGATAGCCAAAAAGAGAATGCAAAGAAATAACAGAAGGACACTCTGGAAATTCTGAGACAAGGTAACCTCAAAGTCAAATGAAGATCACTGGGGGAAAAAAAAAAAGAACAGCCCAATAGTGCCACATGTCAGGCCAAGATTAAGTAAGGTAGAGGCCGAAGCCACAACACTGGGTTTGGTAACCCAGAGTTTACTCGTGATCTTTAGGAAAACATGAGTAAGGTAATATGGGTAGAAGCCAAAATAACAAAGGGTTGATAAGAGGATCAGAGTTGAAGAAGTACAGTATAGGTTCTTCCTCATTCTACCCTGAGAACCAACTATGTGCCAAGCAACATGGCATCTATCATTCTAACAAAACAGGCGCTGATTCTCCACATACTCTATGATCAGAGTAAATACACTGTTCTCCTGAGTACTCATCCAGTCTTGGTGAATAAGAAGGGACCTCATGGAAGAAGTGACTTCTAGGCTGAAGCCAGATGGCTAGGTGAAGTGGAACAGGGTGTTTTAGAGACAGGTAGCTCGTGTAATGGCTTAGGGTGAAAGAGAACCTGAGCCATTTGAGGGGAACTATAAGAAGCAGAAGCAAATTCTGAGAGAGGCAAATACCTAGCAGCGAGACTTAAGTGTTAAAAACTTTAGATGTAAAGAGCAGGAGGAGATGGAGCAGCAGTCTGAACCAGGGATGAGGGGAGGTTCTTCACAGCAATTCGGAGAGAAATACAGAAACTCACTGGTAAGACAGTGTTCCCTACAATTCAGTATTCCCAATGATCAGACAGGTAGTAATATATATTCGCTTCTCTCTCTTTCCTTAATAATGGTTTAGTTTGACTAAACTGCTTCACCCCAGACACAGAAAAAGGACAGAAAATACAAGAGCAAAAGACGGATAAAGCTGTAAACCTGACATGTTTGTCTTCTCTAAGGTTTCTATGACAGGTGGTCTACTTAAGTCTAAAACCACATCCAGGGACGCTTGGGTGGCTCAGCAGTTGGGTGTCTGCCTTTGGCTCAGGGTGTGATCCTGGAGCCCCGGGATCAAGTCCCACATCGGGCTCCCTGCAAGGAGCCTGCTTCTCCTTCTGTCTCTGCCTCTCTCTTTCTGTGTCTCTCATGAATCAATGAATAAAATCTTAAAAAAAATAAAATAAAAATAAAACCACATCTGGGTGCCAAATGAAATGAAACTTTTCACCCCGAAGGCCCCCTCCAAAGGGCTGAGGGACTGACTTTAGGATACCCACATTGCTAAGGCATTACCTAACTTCTGAAAAGAAAGGATTTTCCCAGGTCCTCCTGTAGCTCAGTCTAGCTAATGCAACTAAGAGAAAACAGTCTGGGGTTACCTGATTTTGCCTGTTTCAAAACATTACCACAGCAGAGAGCAAGGTGCCTCCAGTTCTTGCCGCTGAGGTCCTTGGAGCCATTTCAGATGAGCTCATCTCAGGACCCAACAGCAGCAGCTTTCAGGCAGTGAATGGTGCCGCCTGGGGACGTATCTTTGGTAAGCAAGATTGCAACAGAGCAGGCAGTTTACCGAGGGCAGTGCTGACTCATGCGAGGCAAAACTCCTATTTCCCAAACAACCCAGCCTCAGCCAACCACTGCAACCCAGAAAAGCAGAGGCGCCCCACTGATTTTTTTTTAATCGAGTGCTGATAACTGGGGGCACATATATCATTCCCCTTCTGCTGGTCGCTCAGCTGCCCCTGGAGCCATTACCTGGAAGGCTCCACTGGTCACTTTCTGAAATTTCATTTGAGAACAGCCTGGGGGGCTCAGGACAGCAAGATTACTGAAGGTGGCAGCAGGTTCACAGCCCTGAATATTTGCCCCCAGAGGCTGATAAAGAAGTCACTTTGCATTTACAAATTAGAACATCTGGGTCAGAGGAAATGGGGAACTTGCCCAGTCATTGCTAGCTGGTCAAATCATCAGAGTGAATTTTTGTCAGCTTTAACCAGGCTTACCGTTCTTTTTTTCTCCAGCAGACCATCTCTAACCTCTCTATTTCCTTAGACAATGCAGAATCTCTAATTAAGAAAGAAGTAGCAAAAAAAAAAAAAAAAAGAAAAGAAAAAGAAAAGAAAAGAAAAGAAAAAAGAAAGAAGTAGCTAGGGATGCCTGGGTGGCTCAGCAGTTGGGCACCTGCCTTCGGCCCAGGGCATGATCCTGGGGTCCTGGGATCCAGTCCCACATCAGGCCCCCTGCATGGAGCCTGCTTCTCCCTCTGCCTATGTCTCTGCCTCTCTCTCTCTCTCTCTCTCTCATGAATAAATAAGTAAGAAAGTCAGTAACTGAAGGCTTTAATGAGCTGCCACACACAGCTAAAGCTACATTACCCACATCACACCTACCGGATGCTCAAGGAATCCAAGAGTCTGCGAAAACCGTATTAACACTTGCTTTTATTTTTTTTTTAATTTTTATTTATTTATGATAGTCAGACTGAGAGAGAGAGAGAGAGGCAGAAACATAGGCAGAGGGAGAAGCAGACTCCATGCACCGGGAGACTGACGTGGGATTCGATCTCGGGTCTCCAGGATCGCGCCCTGGGCCAAAGGCAGGCGCTAAACCGCTGCGCCACCCAGGGATCCCAACACTTGCTTTTAAAAGAAAAATCCCTAAATCTCTGTCAATTCTTATTTATTGGACAGCTTATTAAAAAATCAATTCTAGAATGACTGGCTCATCAACCACTATTAATTATTATTGAATTTGCCCTGACCAGCTAGAATGGACTTTGGTGCTATATAAAGAATACAAAAGATGAAGTCCTTGCTTTCTGTGGTGTTTTCTTTTTTTCTCCTTTTGACAAGAAAGAAACTAAAGTTCATATCAGAGCCTTCTGTTCTCTGCTCAAAACTTCCCACAACCATCAGCTCTTCTACAGCATGGGCGTTCCTAGCCCTGTCTGTCCTTCAAGGCAGGTCCATATGGAATGAACTCTGGATTTAGGGGCCAACCCCACTTGTCACTTAATAAATAATTACGTGCAGGCCGTCAGAATTTGGGTTTAAAAACTATGCTCTTTAATTCTATTCCTTTCAAGGGGCTAATTTAAAAAAAAAAATTATTTATCCAACTGGCTTAATATCCCTTAATCACATTATTCCAGGAGGATAGCCACACTAAGTTTTATAAGGTTTTATAAAATGTCCCCTCTTTTATTTCCTCCCTTTCAGTGTTTTCCTTTTCAGGAAATGGCAGTGTTTAAAAAAGTTTTCCTACAGTATGTGTTAATTAGTTCTTTTCAAATGATAAAAGCATCTTTACAGCAGTTGGCAACCATTATCTCATGGACCACACTTTAAAAAATATTTCTGTAGTTGATGATAAGTCACAAACATTCTAATATGGCGCAACCCTCAATGCATACGGTATGGACAAATAGGAAACATCTTTTGAAAAACACATTATTGTTAGAAGCTTCTGGTGCATTCTATGTATTAGTAAACTTTAAATAAGGAAGAGAAAATTCATATGGTACTGTGCCCAGGTAGTAAATACGAATTACACAAAGAGCAACACAAGGACCAGAGCATCAGATTTTCCTGATCCTGCTAAAATAAACACCATTTAGCAGGTGAGGAGATTGTCGTTTCCCTGTTTGGGATTGTATACAGTTCCCATCTGTTTCCCCAAAATATAGCCATACCCCAATCCAGTTCCTTCTTTTAGGATGGAAAGGTTGAGGATTACACTGGTTTAGGGCTTTAAAAAGAGGCTAGGGCAGCCCCGGTGGCTCAGCGGTTTAGTACCGCCTTCAGCCCGGGGTGTGATCCTGGAGTCTCACGTCGGGCTCCCTGCATGGAGCCTGCTTCTCCCCCTGCCTGTGTCTCTGCTTCTCTGTGTGTGTGTGTGTGTCTCATGAATAAATAAATAAAATCTTTAAAAAAAAAGAGGCTAAATCTGGGCAGCCTGGGTGGCTCAGCAGTTTAGCGCTGCCTTCAGCCCAGGGTGTGATCCTGGAGACCCAGGATCGAGTCCCACATCGGGCTCCCTGCATAGAGCCTGCTTCTCCCTCTGCCTGTGTTTCTGCCTCTCTCTCTCTCGGTTTCTCTTGTGAATGGATAAATAAAATCTTAAAAAAAAAAAAAAAAGAGGCTAAATCTGAACAAATGACTTCAGGCACTTGAAGTTTTATGGGGTTATATGAAAACAATGAGACAATATGAAAAATAAAAATAATTTGGCTTTGTGCTTAGTAAGTTCTCTCAATCCATTATCTTAAAACTCAGACAAGTGGGGTGCTGGGTGGCTCAGCGGTTGGGCGCCTGCCTTCAGCCCAGGGCCTGATCCTGGAGACCAGGGATTGAGTCCCACAGGGAGCCTGCTTCTCCCTCTGCCTGTGTCTCTGCCTCTCTCTGTGTCTCATGAATAAATAAAATCTTAAAAAAAAAAAAAAAAAAACTCAGACAAGTTATTCACCATCTAAAGGTCCATTTTATGGGTGGTCACAAGAGATATTCAGTGTGTGTATTAAAATTTGCACACACTCATACTCACTGTTTTTCTTGAACAGGAATACATAATCCCATTTATAGGCCACATTTTTTTTTTCCTGCAGGAGATCTAACTTTATAAACAGCAAATAGGTGTCAAAAGAAAAATAAAAATGCTCACATCTCAGGATCCTTTAGTCTTCCAAATCCATGGAAAATTACCAAATACAAAAAGATACACACACCAGAAGGGAACTACAGTGGGGGCAGTAAATCAAGAAGGTATTTTTAGCTTTATTGAGTATTTGAAATTTGTTTTGTTTTGTTTTAGCAAGGACTACATAGTCAAATATTACTCGGTAATTTAAAATTGGGTTAGTTTTAAATTTTTTACTGTTCATGAACTAATCTTTTCCCTTTCTCATTCTTTCCTAACAGCTCCCTTTTACCTATTTTCCCCTCCCCAACATCCTAAATGATACTGCACATTTATTCTTTTTAGCAAAATTAAACTTATTTATACCCATATCCTTTTTCTTACTTAGAAGGGTAGAATTGATAAATCAAAGTTTCCAGGAAGGAACCAGTGGCTGGCTATCTCACCTTGTTGAGAATAGGGACATTACCAAATTCTAATCTTTGGAGTTCTAGGATCTTACAACTTAAAAAAAAAAAAGAAAAAGAAAAAGAAATAGAGCACCTCCTCTTCAAAAAAGACAAATGAGCATCAACCAAACATCTAGCATCTAATAAATCACAGAAATTAAGCATGAAAAATGAAGTAAATTTTAGGATACTGGAGAATCCACTCTGGGGTACTTAACAATCAACAGGGGTGCTTATTGAAAATGATTATTTCCCATCCCAGTCCCTCAGACATTCTGGATTAATGCAAGTGGAGAGAGGCCTCAGAATCAGAATTTTCGGGCAGCCCCAGTGGCGCAGCGGTTTAGCGCCGCCTGCAGCCTGGGGTGTGATCCTGGAGACCCTGGATCTAGTCCCATGTCGGGCTCCCTGCATGGAGCCTGCTTCTCCCTCTGCCTGTGCCTCTGTCCCTTTGTCTGTCTCTATGAATAAATAAATAAAATCTTTAAAAAAAAAAAAAGAATCAGAATTTTCAATAAGAATCTCCCTCTCCCATGTGATTCTGATGCAGGTGGGCCTTGGATATTTTGAGAGCCCGGTCATACAGCTATGTTCCCTGAGCACTGTTCAAAAATGAAAAGTTTTGTTTTAAAGACCACCAAAATGAATAATAGTCTCAACAGAGTAGGTCTTAGACATAAGTCCCCTTACCCACAAGAACTAAACTGTATTTATTTTGTCAATTGGACCGTTATTTTCTTCAAGCCTCCAGAGACAATTATCCTAACTACTCTTAAAGATTTCAGCTGTCACCCACAGTCGTTATACAGAGACATTTTCACACCTGGGATGCAGTAGAAAGGGCTTAATGGAATTTTTATGGCTGTGAAAATTAAAGTTCACTTGATTCAACAGAATAGTCAAATAAAACAAAGGATAAAACCTCCCCAAAGGCACAGGTTCAAAGTAGAGGCTTTTGAGTTCCTGATGAGGCAGTTTTGCCCAGAAATTCAAACCATGGGATGCTATATAGCTCATATGTCTTCAGAGTACCCAAATGCCAACTTATCACCGCAGCATCAGCCAACGCAGGCTCCCTGTAACATTTGGAAGCACAAACCTCCTGTATAAAATGGCCTCTCCTGGGAAACAAAGGCTGTCGCCATGGTGGGGATCATTCCATCCTGGGGCCAGAAGGACCAGGCTGTCCGTTTAATCTTTAACGAGCCACTTTCATGTTCAGATGCAGAACTGGCACAGGGTGAGGCTCAGCCTGCCTCACAGCACTTGGCCGCACAACACCCCCAGAGCTGCGTAAGGGCACGCGAAGTCAGTCTGTCTCCACTGGTACAGTTACCAGGATCTGTCCTGTAATATAATTGTGGGGACCTAATGATCTGCTGCAGTGTAAGAGTTCAGAAAGGTATCCAATATCAAGGGTGCGGCAACTGCCTACCTCAGGCACAGTGAAATACGAGATCCCTAAATGTTAGGGAATTGAAAAAGTAGCAAGCCTGCAGGAAAAGGAAGAGTACAAAGCTGACAGGACACAGGCTGAGGTCCTAATAACAAGATGGGGGGAAAGGAAGTCAGTGACACAACCAAACTGCTATCCTGGGCAACTCACTCTGGAAACCTGGCAACAGAAATCTTGGAACCATTCGACAGTGTAACTTTCTATACAAAGCTATTTCTTCTTCATCTCCTCTCCCCCGCCCCCAGAGCTGCTAATACAGAATGGCAGGAAAAGGCCCTTGTCATCCAATTCCATCACCTGAACGATTCCTATAGCTTCATAACGAAGTGACTAGTAAGCACTGGTCCTACCCCCAGTAACCACCCTCCTGCCCATGCTCCTCTCAGAACAAAGATTCTATCATTCAACTCTGCAGATCTCCTGAATTCACAATTCTTTACTGTGTGCCTCTGGATTCTTCTCCTCCTCAAATACATCCACACATGCTCTCTTCTTTCTCTCTACTCCCTGCCACCTCCCATATTCATGCCCTGCCTCCAATAACAAACTTCCTAACTTTTCCCATTGGTTTCCACTAAAAATGCCACAAGATTAAGTTACCTTCTCGCAGGTTCCCAAGACTAGGTGGCCTTTGTTGACATGTGTTTCATGTGCATGGGTAATTTCTAGCCAAGTAGATAAGGTTACCTGTTCACCTACAGTTAATCTTCAAACTGGCTTATGTAGGCTATGGAAATAAAAGGGTAAGACTACACAGCTTGAATGTCCCATGAAGGTAATCAAAATAATGGAAGACAGAGAGAAGGGGAGGGGGAGGGGATTTCAAAATAAAGACTGAACTGTGCATTTCAGTAGCACTTAAGAAAACACTTCATCTGACTAAGCACCTGATGAGCAGACGAATACCCAAAGGACTGTACATTTTCCAAAGATTATTTTGCTCACAGTTCCTGCTTTCTTCAAGGTTCATAAAATCAAACTTGCATTATTTATAATAAAATGGATAGGTAGATTCTAATATCCAGAATTCTACTGATTTCCTTGCAAACCAAGCTACAACCTTGTTTCAACTCAAGCCTATGTAACAGAGAATAAAATATATTCTGTTTAGATCTTTCAAAGTTATCTCTCATCCCTTTTATAAGGGAACACTACCACCAAAAAAAAAAAAAAAAAATCACAGGGAAAATGCCCATAATACATGCCCATTGAAAACAAAAAAGCATTAGTAGAACAGCAGTCAGGAACCACACATAGAATACACATGCAGGCATCCCTGGGTGGCGCAGCGGTTTGGCACCTGCCTTTGGCCCAGGGCGCGATCCTGGAGACCCAGGCTCGAATCCCACGTTGGGCTCCCTGCATGGAGCCTGCTTCTCCCTCTGCCTGTGTCTCTGCCTCTCTCTCTATCATGAATAAATAAATAAAATCTTTAAAAAATATATATACATGCATATGAACATAGAGTGAAAAAAAAAGATACAGGGGATCCTGGGGTGGCTCAGCGGTTTGGTGCCTGCCTTTGGCCCAGGGCATGATCCTGGAGACCCGGGACGCCTGCTTCTCCCTCTGCCTGTGTCTCTGCCTGCCTCCTCTCTCTCTCTCTCTTAATCTCTGTCTTTCCTGAATGAATAAATAAAAAAATAAAATCTTAAAAAAAAGAAAAAAGATACAAAACCTACAATTTAAGAGTCTAGAATCAATGGGGTGCCTAGGTAGCATAGTGGGTTAAACCGTCCGACTCTTGATTTTGGCTCATGTCATGATCTCAGGGTTGTGAGATGGAGCCCTGAGTTGGGCACAGAAAGTCGGCTTGAGATTCTCTCCCTTTCCCTCCCTGTCTCCCACCAACTCTCCTGCAGCGCTTGTGCATGCCTGCGTGCTCTAAGCAGGAAGGAAGGAAGGAAGGAAGGAAGGAAGGAAGGAAGGAAGGAAGGAAGGAAGGAAGGAAGGAAGGAAGGAAGGCTTTTTTTAAAAGTCTAGAACCATTTAATAGTAGTTACTTCTGATAAGGACAAGGTTCACTTTCTGTGTTATATGTACACTTCTGTGCTATTTTAGTATTTTAACATTAGAGGCATAAGATAATTAATTTTACCAGAAATAGGGTACCTAAGATTACTTGACAAACAGTTTGAACAAGCTAACAGGGCCATTCTAAGCCAAATTTTCAGCATATTGAAAGCTATATTCATTGAGGCAATTTTTTTTAAGATTTATTTATTCATGAGAGACACAGACATAGGCAGAGGGAGAAGCAGACTCCTAACAGGGAGCCCGATGTGGGACTCGATCCCTGGACTCTGGAATCAGGCCCTAAGCTGAAGGCAGACGCTCAACCCCTGAGCCACCCAGACATCCCCACTGAGGCAAATTTCTAAAGAATTAACCAGAACTTCATAATTTGGGGATAGCACTATTTGTTCACCATCATTGGTAGCACTGTGCTAGAAGTGATGCTGTGGTAGGTACTATGAGGTAAAAGGAGAGATTCTCAGGCTCACAGTTCTTACTTCCCCCAAAGTGAGTCTTGGTTGGTCTCCCTGTCTCAAGGAAACCACAGCCAAGGAATTAAAGAGCAAATCAACAGACCACTGAATGCTGTACAGAGACAGAGCCACACAGTGGGCTAACAACAAGATGGCTCAAAAATCTTTGCTCTTCGTCAGTCAGATCAGTCTTACCAAATTATCTGATGAACTTAAAAACCAGATATGCTATCTAGTAGAAAAGCTAAAATAAAAAATGTCGACAATACCAAATGCTGGCAAGGATGCAGAGAAATTGAATCTTCTACATTGCTGGTGGGACTATAAAATGGTAAAATGGTACAGCCACTCTGGAAAACCATTTGGCAGTTTCTTTAAAAAGCTAAACATATATTCCCCATCAGATTCAGCAACTGCATTCCTGGGCACTTAACCCAGGGAAATTAAAACATATGTCCAAAAAACACGTGCATGCAAATGTTCACAACAGTTTTTTTTTTTTTTAATTTTTATTTATTTATGATAGTCACACACAGAGAGAGAGGCAGAGACACAGGCAGAGGGAGAAGCAGGCTCCATGCACCGAGAGCCCAACGTGGGATTCGATCCCGGGTCTCCAGGATCGTGCCCTGGGCCAAAGGCAGGCACTAAACCGCTGCGCCACCCAGGGATCCCTGTTCACAACAGTTTTAAGCTGGAAACAACCAAAATGGCCTTCAGTAGATGAATAAAGAAACTGTGGCACATCCACACCATGGAATATGACTTAGCAATAAAAAGGAATGGGCTATTGCTACACACAACTTGGATGGAGGGCATTGTGCTGAGTGAAAAACGCCAATCTGAGAAGGTCATGAATTGTTATGATCCATTTCCCTAACATTTCAGAAATGACAAAATTAGAGAGTGAGAGAACAGATGGCTGGCTGCCAAAGATTTAGGGATGATGTGACAATTGCTCATTCCACTGTCCAATCACTACAGAGAACTCAGAAAAGCGAAAAGTTTGTAGAGCAGATCACATTTCTTATTATTTTGCAGTCCTTACTATGTGGGGGGTGGGGAAGGACACGGACTTTTTAGGTATGGATCAATTGCTGGCCCATTGACCTGAAACACATTTCAGGCACTACCTGTGCCCCACCCCTCCCCTCCCTGCATTTCCCCCAACCCTCCTCTCCTTTCGATCTGAGCTCCCCTGGAGCCACAAGAAATGAACCAAAAGGCAGAAGTAACCAGTGCAGAGTGAACTCTGCTGTAGTTCCAGCTCAGCATTCAGCCAAAACTGTCCTGCTTGAAATCAAAAGCATCAAAACACTGCAGCAATTAGACAAAGAAATTGTGAAAGATGTGGTTACACCAGGCATCTCACATGTGACAGGCTTCTTAACCACAACTAGCTTTTCTTACAAAAGTCTTAGGAGCCTCCAAAATGTGAGGCAGAGGTTAGCAGAAAAACTTTCAGTGACGCGCTTCCTCTGTGATTCTTCGGGCCAGTCCTCACAGGGCCCTCCTAGTAAGGGAAGCAGGACACAGATCTCAAGCCCAGATAGCAAAGTTTTACTTTCTATACTGATCAGGGCTTCTTCCTGAAAGTGGCCTGTCACCATTTATGCCACTATCACTTACAACATGAGGCCAGAACACCTATACATCTTATGTATAAGAGAAGGCCTACTGACAAACAGGAAGACACTCCCTTGACAAGAAAAAAAAAAAAAAACCTGAAAAATGAACTGCCACCAATGAATTCTCTAAGCCAATGCTTTAGCTGTTTAGTTGAATGTGCTTAAGGGTGACTGGTTTATACATCAAATATCATTATAATATTAGAATTAGGAATAAACAATACAACAATCCTTCAGTGCTAACAGAACTAGCAAAATACCTAACAGGTATCACTAATATCATTTTTAAATCACATTCCACACAAGGAGGCCCATGTATAATAAAATTTCAGGGCAGCCTGGGTGGCTCAGCGGTTTAGCACCTGCTTTCAGCCCAGGGTGTGATCTTGGGGACCCAGGATCCAGTCCCTCATCGGGCTCCCTGCATGGAGCCTGCTTCTCCCTCTGCCCTCCTCCCAACCCCCGTGTCTCTCATGAATAAATTTAAAAAAATAAAATCTTTGAAAGAAAAAAAAAAATTCAAAGCCCACTACTATATGAAATGGAACCTAGTTCTGAGGACCTACTACTCTGAAAAGTAATCATCATAGATGAGACAGTGTAGTGTGAGGCCACTATACCCTAGTGGTTGAGAGCTTGGCCTTTACAGCCAGAAGGGTTCAAACACTGTGTGGCCTTAGGCCTATCACCTAACTTCTCCATGCAGTGTTTTCACATCTGTGGAACATAGATACTAGGACCTACAACTCCTAAAACTGTTGGGAGAATGAAATAAGTTCATATAGTAAAGTCCCTGCACATGGCCAGTACACAATGACTGTTGGTAATTTTTTATACATGTAAAATATGGCACAAAGACAAGTATCACACAGCAAAAGAAATGTTAGTCTTACACAAAACCCTCTTCTACTTTTAGACACAAGTAAGCCTTCTCCTAACTCCCACCAAAGAATGCATACAATTCCATTCAGAAAAAAAGTATCATTTTACACAACGGAATGAGTAAAATAAATCCTGCTGAGCAAGCCTAATGTTTCCCAAGCTCTCATGGGCAACATATGATTTCAATAGGAGAAGGGGGCTGTTTTGTAAAGAAGACAGTTTTATAACATCTTACACCAAATGAAATGTTCAAAGTGAAAATTCAAGGCTTTCACACAGCAGGCACAGACTTTCAAAACATCTGTACCCCCATTCATGTTCCCCATCCTTCTTTCCTAATCAAGGTTGTAATAACCAAAGTTCTCTGTAGGCTGGTGGTACACAGGCTGACAACATGCCATCCTACTGAATAGTCACTAACGGGGAAAGCCAGGCCCAGGGAGTCAATATTCTCTTAACAGCCCCAACTCCCACCCCGCCCCAGTCAGAAAGGTGAAGTTTGTTCTAGAGACACTTAAAGTTTTGATTTAAAAAATCTAGACACACACACACACAAAATCTAGACACAGTACCATACCTTTCTTTCTCCATTTCTAGGCTTCCCAACTATTCAGGGAACAACCACAGACATTTTGGAATCAGAAACATAAATTGTTTCCAAAAGTGTTCAACAATGCTTGTCCAAAGGCCCCAGTAGAGCTGGTAATTTAGACAGCTGTGCTAGGAGCCACAGAAGCCGCATTTTCTAACTAGTATTGCTTCCGAACAATTGAAACTTTCTCCAGTGCAAAGTCCAGACACAGAGAACAGTGTTCTTGTGAACATCCACAACAGTTTCATTTTTGTTTAACCACCAAAATAACAGCTCCAATAATCTATCAAGTTTGACATTTCATCCAACTAAGCAATTCGACTAGGATGCAAAGCACGCAGAGATACTTCCCCCTGTTCCATATCAACATTCATTTTGATATTATAGCAATACAAACAACTCTTGTTCCTAGACTACTTATAAAGGTTTCTAAAAAGCAAACTTCAGTGCCAAAAAAAACCTGTACACCCCCAAATTTTACTTTCTGTCTTCTACTTTTAAGCAGCTTTATTAACTATGAGTAAAGGCCAAGAAGTTGAAAACTCCTTTTTAGTATTTAGTCAAGAGGTAAATATCCCTCCTGATTCAGGCACCAAATTCAAGTTTTTTTTTGTTTTTTTGTTTTTTGTTTTTTTGTTTTTGTTTTACCAAATTCAAGTTTTATTGCCTTATTCTTAAGCATATTAAAAGTAAGCATCCTTCACCTAATTTCCAAGTAGTAAAAATTGTGGTCGTGGTCTAGCAAATCACCAGGCAATACTTCTCTCCCCAAGTAGGAATGGGAGTGCTCAGCTGGTTGCTTCATCTACAAGTAGCATAAGGAAGAAAATGATCTCCTCAGTACCACTCAGAACAATGCTTTTCAAAGTGTCTTAAACTCCTGTGTGCCTTAAATCCCTCCACTGCAAAATAAAGGCAGCCCCCTAATTACAGAATTTCTCAACATCACCACCATCATGGTAGTCCTTGCCATCAGAATCCCAAATTTCAGTCCCAAACACTCTTGATTCTCTAGGTCTAGGCTAGGAATCAGAAAACTGGATTTTTTTTTTTGCAAGTGCTCAGGAGATTCTGGTCATGCTAAAATTTGAGATTAGCAATAGATGATGTTACCAATGCTTTTAGAAATAAAAAAAGGTCATCATTTGTGCATAATCCTCGATAAAGAAATTATCTTAGGTAAAGAATATTTTTAAATCAGTATATTAAAACTTATAGAAAGCATATCTTAATATGCTTTTATAATATTTGTAAAATGTAACAACAAATTTCAACTTTTTCCCCATTTTATTTATTTTTAAATGTTTATTTGAGAGAGAGCACTCAGCACATGCAGTGGAGGGAGGGGCAGAAGGAGACAGAGAATCTCAAGCAGACTCCCTGTTCTGCACAGAGCCCGGTGAGGTTCTCACAACCCTGAGAGCGTGACCTGAACCAAAATCAAGAGTTGGTCGGTCCCTCAGCTGATGGAACCACCCAGGGGCCCCTATTTATTTACTTATTTGGTAATGTCTACACCAAAAGTATGGCTCAAATACATGACCCAGAGATCAAGAGTTGCAAGCTCCACTAACAGAGCCCAGTAAGGTGCCCCAACTTTTTCCCATTTTAAAAAATGATGTTGTAGGAGTAGTGCCTGGCTGGCTCAGTCAGTGGAGCACACAACTCTTGATTTCGAGGTTGTGAGTTTGAGCCCCACATTGGGCAAAGAGCCTTAAAAAAATTGTTTGGTTGGAAGGAACAAATGTAAATTACAATACACGCAAATATTTACATTCTATGGCATCAAAAACTGCTTTCTTGACATGGTATTTAGAACTCTTGAATTTTGTACCAATCCCTCCTGAATAAAGCCAGTGGCTTATTTTTATGTTTGTTTGTGTTTCCACAAGTAACACAGTCCAGGTATGGACAGCTTGCATCTCAAATAAAAGCCAACTGAGATATAATTGTCAATGTATTTTCCTTTTTAATATTAGTTTTGGTAGTACAAAAGACATGTTGATCTGCTATATGAAAAATTTTATCAAATAAATAATATTTAGGAAATTGATGGAAGATCATCTGGAGGCAAAGTCGCAGAATTAAGTATAATTTTTATGTCTCCCATTAACAGGTTGGCTCACTGTCCCTACTCATCAAGCTGCAGGTCTGCAACTGTGTCAACAATCCAGAGTTAGGAACCACTGAAATAGGCCAGTGGGCATGGGCGTGGTCGATTCAGAGTCACCTGGAGTGCTGGGTCTCACTATATGGTGAGGGGAGCAGGGAAGATGGAGTGGCCTATCAAGCTCTCTGGGAATATTCTAACGCTCCTCTCCCCATCTATTTTATAGCAAACACTAACAAAGATAAACTTCAGCTCATACTCTGAATGATCAAGCAAACTCTTCCATCAGTAAATGAAACGACCAAGAATGGTGCCTGAATCCAGTAGTGCCTGAAAGGTAGAAACAAAGGTAGACAAATGTGAGAGAAACTGAAAGACTAAGAATTTTCCACTGGACTGTGCAAGTCTGAGCACCTGCACTCATTCCTCCCCACCTCGGTCAGCCCCTAACTCACCCTCTTCACCTCTCTGAAAAATCCAAAATGTCCAAACAATGGCTGCTAATTTGCAAAAACAATTCCTCCCTCTTCCTAGAATCATCCTTGACTGCAGATTCCTCAAACCAGCTGAACTTCAGCTGACCCACTCCTGCTAAAGCAAGCCCTAGAAAACACTCTGCTCTCTTTCTCCAAACTAGAATGCTCCTTTTGTCCAGTATTTTCGAATAAAGGCTTATGCTCTGGTGAATCTTCCACACCATGTAAAATAATAATTTAGCATGGTCAAGAGGAAGTATAATTAATTCATTGTGGGCCCACTGATTCAAGACTTAGGGAAAGGTTGGAAGCAGAGAGAGGATGAGGTTTGGTTATTTCTCAGGCAGGTGTCTTAATCATTACTAAAATTAAAAAAAAAAAAAGTAAGAATCACAGAAATGCTGGAGACAACACACTTCCCTATGTATTTTAGGATCTAATATATTGATTCCTGTGCCGTAAATCTATATGCATGAGATCTGGACAGAGACTGAAAGATTTCCAAAGCAAATGAAAAGAGTAAACCACAACGAGGACGGGGTGGGAGAGGAGGATGCTACATTTACTTAAGAAAAGCTTTTTTTTTTTTTTTTTGCAAGTCTTTTAACATAATCCAGCAGTTGCAAATAAACAATGGGTGCTGATTACTAACGAATTACATTTAACTACTCAGAGTCCAGCAGAGCCTCCAGTTAGCCAAACTTCCTGAAAGTTTCAGGATGACTAGGCACCATTTCTTTCTTTAAAGAGGATCAAGGCACTTAAAATGTCTTCAGCAATCAGACTGGCTCCTGGTAGTTCAAGTGGGGGTGGGTTCCCCTACTTTTAGAACTGGGCCCTGGTGGAAAAAACAGCTGTCCCAGGGCACCCTGACCACTCTACAACCCAGAAACAATGAAATCCACACAATTCCAGCAAAAGCATGAGTACATTAAACCAGGAGAGGAAGGCCTAACCTGCAGCACCGGTAAAGGGCAGTTTTAAAAAGTCAAGTAGCACTTACTCAACACAATTTTGTAGAAATGCAAAAGCAACATGGGGCATGACTGCTGAAAAAGGCTGCTGAGGGAGCGAGACAGTTTTGCTTATCTTTTTTTTTTTTTTGCTTATCTTTTTATAGGAGAGGTCAATGAAGAAATTACCAGACCAAGGTCACTTTCCATTAAAAAAAAAAAAAAAAAGTTGGAAGCCTTAACAGGAGATAAAAACCAGCGTTAAGTCATGAATCCGTGAAATCGCAGCCTGGTGAGAATCTCTCCAAGAATCCTGTAGGAAATGAAGTGTGGATTAGCGTAATTAAATGTAAAGTCTCCTTGAGAGCAACTTCTGTTCTAAAGACTAGAGCCATTTCTGTGAAATGTATCACAGAGAAATTGTGAAGAGGATTTGCCAGGCATCACAGCTTTTCCACTCTCACATCAGGTCTGCAGACACTATGATCTAAAAAGAACAGGGCAGTGATTTGGGGAGGGAATTACATAATACACCTTATCAGAGAAAACCATTCCATTCTCCTGTCTTTGCAAAAGTTCATGGGCTCATGTAAGTGTAATATACTTCAGGGTTTCAAAAATTACACACATTGCCCTCCAAAGAGATGGAGGGAAAAATATAATCACAGGGTAAAGGCCAAACATGGTCTCTTCTGAATGCTTAAATAGCCAATTATGTGTCTTAATACATTAATTCTATGGAGAGAAAGAAGACTATTACAGGAAAGTTGAATAAGACATCTTAAAAAATGTACCCTGGGGCCTAAGTCCATTCAACTGACAGTAAAATCACCCCCTCGAAAAAAAGCAGTTTGATGCAACGTCTAGTATTTTAATTTCCCAGCTGCCAAGAGAAATATATAAGGAGCAGAAATTAAACTAATTATGTCAGCAGCACAGTGAACAAAACTTTAATTGTATTACACACTAGTTAGACATTTGCTGAACAATACAAAGGCCCTTAAGGGTAGAAACTTCTCTAGAATATAAATGATCCCCAATCAAATGACAAAAATTAGTCTGTTTAGGTAATAAATGGACTCGTGGTTTAGATATAAAATTTCAACCAACATCATAACTCAATATAAAAAATATCTAATATAAGAAACAAATCTCTAAAATGGCTTTGAATCACTCTCTGATTTACATATGCTGTATCATTAATAGGTCCTTTAAGCCAGCATTGTACTAATCAGCTTTTTTAAACATCCTGCCTACAAAGGGGCCTATTCATTTAGCTGGGAGACAGGTGTTAGCAACCAGCAACCTCTTTTAGCCTGGAGTTTCAGGGGCCTAGCCTGCGATTTTTGTGGCATGATTGGCAAGTCGAAAGCAAGAGCACTTTGAAAGATGGGAAGGGAAGAGAGACAAAAGACACCAAAAGGGAGAAAGGAAGATGAGGGGGGAAAAAATGGATGTCAGCTACCACTTCACGGGGCCACCCTTAGAGCCTCCTGGCCTAAGGGGAGTGCCCCGGCTACCACCCAGATGGATGACAGATACACACGGACAGTAACTCTGGATATATGCCTGTGCTCCACTCATTCAAAAATGTTTTTGAATGTCCTAGGACTCACTCTTCTTTATCCCTATCATCCAGTTCCTAACTTCAGTCCTCACTCTCTCATAGACTCTTAAATAAGAGTTGTGGGAGTAGATACTCCTGAAAGAGTTGAGAGAAAGCAAATTCAGAAAGACATCTTCAGCCTTTGGAATAAAGATCCTAGCAGAAAAGTAGAAGGGAACATTCATGCAGTTGCCTGCAACTGCATACATAAAGAATAATATGTTCTCTCTTTTAAGCCCTGTAACAATCCCAGCAGGTATTATTCTCATCTTGGGGATGAAGAAAATGAAGCTGATGGCAATTAAGGAAGAGGCCTGAAGTAGCATGGCCAGGAGGCAGAAGAGCTGGGATTCATAACCAGATGTGTCAATTTCCTAAATTGTTAGGCTTTCCCCAAGTTTAATTCCTTAACATATCGTAAGTGCCCTGATTCTGTTTTAACGCGGATGGTTCTGTACTTCAGCACTTTTTCTTCCTTCCGGGAACTCAGCAAAGGACCTGTGACTAAACTGTATTGACTATTAAGCCTCCATTATTTTCCATAAGCGCTTCAGCTACGAAGCAGTGAAACATCTGGCAAGTCGGCTTTATTTTTAAATTCTACACGCGGAGAATTCCCAGGCACCCCACCCCCACCAACACTGATCATAACTAGATTCACCTACCAATTACGACCTCCAGTTGTTTCCACATTATCATTCATTTGTCCACTCAGGAAATAAAGGAAGCTACTTTCACCAACCCTCCCTCATGACTCCTGATAGATAATACAGCAGTGGGGTGGGGGAGCCTCTCTGTAAAGTAATTTACATAAAAGTTATAAAAGCTCTTTGTTATCTGTCATGACTAGGAAATGGGCTATTCTAGCAAATCAAACATCCTGGATAACATAATGATGGCTTTAAAGGGACAACCATTTATAAAGAATTTCAAAGCAATGCAACAGTGGCTCCCAAACCTGGATGCTGATCAGAATCACTTGGGGAGCTCTTTGGAAATAGAGGCCAGAGTGTTGTTTTTTTTTTTTTTTAATGTAGATTCTTGGTCATTGCTTATCCACTCAATCAAATCTCCAGGAGGTGGGGCTGAGAAATCTGTACTTTTAAAGAACCCCTTAGTGACTCAGCTTCGAACTGCAGCTTTCAAGGAATGGCTGGCTGGCTGGCTTTTGGGAACTCCTTGCAATAAAACACACTAAAAAGGCTAAAAACTGCACTGAATACAATGAGACCTTCTTTTGCTGATTCATTAAGACTTTAGGATCTCCCAACAGCTCTCGTTCCTCATTCACTATTGGTCACTAGTCACAGTACTGGAGAAACCAGAAAGGAAAGGTTAAGATTTCACATTGGTACAAAGCTGGAAAAACCAGATTTGGTTTTTCTAACAGATAAAAGCTGGTTTCCCCCAGAGGATACATAACTTTTATGCTTGCTTTAAAAACGAAAATGTTTAAAATCAGGCAATAGGATTCTGTTTAGCTACAATTCAGAACGTTAACAGGCCTAAATGCATCAAAAATGTGCAACATTCAACCTGCAGAAGCAAGGAAACTTCATGACCATCTTAATTAAGAGAAAGGAAGATAATGGGTTTAAACTAAGAATGGCATTATAGGATTAGATAAAACCACTGTCTTGACCATGCAACTGATAAATCCTGGAAACTGGGAGAACTGAGGCCTGTGATTCCTTCCTATCTGGGATAGCTTTCATGTGAAATGTAACAGAATAACCTATTAAAAGTCCTATTAAAGCTCTTAATATAAAACCATGATACAAGAAAATGACCAAGTCATTTCCCTATTGAAGGAAGAGGGTGGAGTTATGTTTGTATATAAAAAGATTGTCCTTGTGTGTCAACTAACTTCAGTTAAAAAAAAAAAAAAAAGCAGACAAAAAAGGTAATAAAAAATAAAGACAGTCCTTAAAAATGCTAAAATCTTTCTTACATAAACACAAATAACCAAGGGCACCTGGATGGCTCAGTGGTTGAGTGTCGGCCTACTGTTAGGCTAGGTCCTGAGATCAAGTCCTGTATTGGGCTCCCTGCAGGGAGCCTGCTTCTCCCTCTGCCTATGTCTCTCTGCCTTTCTCTCTATGTCTCTCACGAATAAATAAACTTTTTTTTAAGATTTTATTTATTTATTCGTGAGAGACACACACACACACAGAGAGAGAGAGAGAGGTAGAGACACAGGCAGAGGGAGAAGCAGGCTCCTGCGGGGAGCCCGATGTGGGACTCGACCGCAGGTCTCCAGGATCACACCCTGGGCTGAAGGCAGGCGCTAAACTGCTGAGCCACCGGGGCTGCCCAATAAATAAACTCTTAAAAAAAATAAAAAAATAACACACATGCAACCATAACCAATAACCAAACAAAAACAATAACTAGTAACCATTACCAAACCAGTAACCATTACCAAACAATAACAAGGAAGAAGCTAGTCCCTGAAGACTTCACCAATAGCTAGCGATTTAAACTCTGTATTCTCATTAAACTCTAAATTACTACTTAGCTCTGTATTGCAGGGGTGATGAGATTCCAAGGTGCAGAGACTAAAACTTTCATTCCCAAACAAAAACACTATGGCCAGTACAAATTTGATAGAAATGTCTCTAATCTACCATTAAAACAATAGCAGTATTAGAAAAACAATAGCAGTATTAAAGGTTCTATTATAAGAATTAAAAAAATCCGGGTGGGATTAGGCTCCCCAACACTCCTTAAGTTTCTGTAGGTGTTTTCAGAAAGTCCTAGGCACAATACTCTTACAGATGGGTGTGGCTATATTAAACATCACAGTGGGGATCCCTGGGTGGCACAGCGGTTTGGCGCCTGCCTTTGGCCTAGGGCGCGATCCTGGAGACCCGGGATCGAATCCCACATCGGGCTCCCGGTGCATGGAGCCTGCTTCTCCCTCTGCCTGTGTCTCTGCCTCTCTCTCTCTCTCTGTGACTATCATAAATAAATAAAAAAAATTTAAAAATAAAAAAAAATTAAAAAAAATAAACATCACAGTGAACATGTTAGGGAAGAAACTGTGCCCTTTTTTGTTATTTTTGCCTTCTTAAATGCTGGTAACTGAAAATGCTTTTTCCATGCTTTTTTTTTCTTAAGAGGCCTTAAAGATGTATTCCTATTAGATGGTGCTAAGCAGTTAGTTGTGTCAACCTACCTGGCCGTAAGAAAGATTAAAAACAAATTAATTCCTAGTCTGAAACAGCTTTTTCTCTGCATATTATTTTAGCAGTTGGTTAAATGAAGTCAATATAGAGGATTTAAAACACTTGATCCCAGAGGATCCCTGGGTGGCTGAGTGGTTTAGCGCCTGCTTTCGGCCCAGGGTGTGATCCTGGAGACCAGGGATCGAGTCCCACGTTGAGCTCCTGGTGCATGGAGCCTGCTTCTCCCTCTGCCTGTCTCTGCCTCTATGTGTCTCTCATAAATAAATAAAACCTTTAAAAAAAAAATAAAACTCTTGATCCCAATATAAACAATCAGAATAACAGCTGTCTACATGACAAATCTGGAAGTTTTTAGTGGGCTGATCCTCATAACTAGATCTAGACATTAAATGTGTGTCCTACATTACATGGAAACTTTAAGCACAACTGAGGTATTACATGGCCCTCCCTGCCACATGAATCTGCAGTTACACACCACTTCCAAACTGAAGAAAATGACCCCTCTAAACCGCCGGCTATGAACTGTACTCTCAAGTCCAGAATTATTAGGAAATATGCCATAACGTTTCAGAAATACTTGCCATCATGATTTTCCTTGAACATGAAAGAGAGCGAGCAATCAGGAAAAAAAAAAAAAAAAAGGATAAAGAAGTTGTCAAACCTGAAATCCCCTGAAGAGAAAGGAAGTAACACTACAGCTCCCAGCCCTGGGACTCTGGATTGAGAACTGGGCAAAGCACCGTGTTCCCTTGCCTATTCCCATTCCTAGAAAAATGGCTCGATAAGGGGACAGCTCTGGCCGGCCACGCTTCGGTCACCTGGCCCGTCCCTGGGAAAATCCCAAGGCTCCCCAGACGGCGCCAGCAACGAGAGTGATGGGAAGGCTTCCCCGTCCTCCAAACGACCCGCACACGGGATGAATAAGGGACGTGCCGCCTTCCTGGGGGCCACACGCACCTGTGGATGGCGGCTCGTTAGGTCGCCGCGGCCTTCCGCCACGGTGCGAAGGGGCAGTCGGGGGCAAAGCCCTACTGCCCAGCAACTCTTCCCTGCCGTAGGCGGACTGGGAGGAGCTTGAGACGCTCCCCCGTGGTTACACGAGCAGTTTTCTCCCACTAGAACGAATGACAGACCGACAAAAAGGAGAAACGACGCTGCCGTTCCTCTGTCCTGCCAGCGAGAACTCGAGCTCCGGGACGCCCTAGGCCTGGCCAAGGCCCGGGGCAGCCGAGGCCGAGAGGCCCCACCGCCCTTCTCCGCCTGGGCCCCCGGCGACCTCGCACATCCCCTCGAGCCCACGGAGGGCGAGGCCCCCACGAGGGAAGAGTGGGCGGAGGGCCGGGCCCACGCTCTCCAACTTCTCCCCGGGCCTCCAACTCCGGCCGCCTCCCGCGAGCGGCCCCGGGGCTCCTGCCGGCAGCAGGGGCGAGCGCGGCCCCCTACAGGCCTGACTCAGTTTCCTCGGCCGCAAGGACGCATCCGGCCCCGAGGCCAACTGAGCCGGCCGGTGTGCAGGGCGCCCGGGACCCTCGACGACCGCCGGCCCGGGGCCCCGCCCCTCAGCCGAAACGCCCGCCTCGAAGGACTTTCAATGGGACAGGTGCGAGCCGCCCCGGGTGCGGAGGCGCCCAGCGACGCAGGGAGTCCCGGGCCGCGCCCCGCACGCAGGAGGCGCCTCCGGACGCGGCCCCGCGACCCCCGAGGCCCAGCGGCGACCCCGCCCAGGCCGGGCCCCGCGGCCCCCGCGGCCCCCGCGGCCCCCGCGCCGCCGCCGCCGCCTCCTCACCTGCCGCGCCGCCCGCCCGCCCGGTCCGCACCTGGGAGGGGAGGGGCCGGATCCGGGCCGCGGACGCCTCAGGCAGGGGGGCTCCGGGCTCCGCCGCCGCCGCGTCTCGGGGGCTGAGGGGCACTGGGGGGCGGCCGCGACATCCTCCCGGGCGGCCCCAGGAAGTCGGCCCCCCCACCCCACCCCACCCCCAGCGGCCCAGCCCGGCCGCGCCCGCCCCCCGCCCCCCGCCCCCCGCGGCCCCGCCCCCTCCCGCGGCCCCGCCCCCTCGGGAGCGCGCGGCCGCTGCCGCCGTGCCCGAGCCACCATAGAGAGGGGCGAGGCGCGCGCCGGGCTAGAGCGTGTCCCGCGCGCGCGCGCGCGCGCCCCCTGGCGGAGCTGAGGCCGCCGGAGGCCCGGCCGGCCGAGATGGGACCAGAGCCCTGCGGGGCGGCGACCCAGCCGTCGGTTGCCCTGTGTCAGGGCGTCCTCTCCTCCTCCTTGCCTTGGTCACCGGACTCTGCGCGAGAAGCTGGAGTCCAGGTCCGGGGCTCAGCCAGGTGGAGGTCCAGCTTGGTGACCTTGGGCCAGTCCCTTAACATCCCTGAACTCGTCTCGTCGCAAGAGTTTGCGAGTTGCCTCACTCCTATCTCCCGGTTCTGACAATGCGGTAAGCAGGTGATGGTTGCCCAGAGCACGATGGAGGAGACCCAGGCCCACCAGGGTTCACTAGCTTATTCGAGGTCTCGTAGCTGGAAGGTATTAGAAGCCAGGTGTGTAAGACTTCAAAACCCATGCCCGTCCCACTCACTTGCTGGCACCGCCCTCGTCTAGCATTTCCAGGTCTGAACCCCCAGGGCTAGCTACGTTTACCTTAGGAGAGTGAGGAAAGTGCTCAAAGGAAGGCCTTGGTAGGAGAATGTGCTCAGGAGCCCACCCCGGGCAGTCATCAGCTGCGTACCTTTCAGCAGGTACTTAACGCCTCTGAACTCCAGCTTCCTCATCCCTGAAACAATTGGTATGGTTGTTAGGAGGCGGGGTGCTGTGAGGATGATCTAAGCTAATGCACATAGAAGTGCTTAGTAACCTGTAAAGCACCAGGGTTGCATGGGGATCGTTAGCCAGCGTGGACAAAGAAAATACCTAGTTATGAAAATAATATACATCTTATTTTTCTTTTTTATTGGTGTTCAATTTACTAACATACAGAATAACACCCAGTGCCCGTCACCCATTCACTCCCACCCCCCGCCCTCCTCCCCTTCTACCACCCCTAGTTCGTTTCCCAGAGTTAGCAGTCTTTATGTTCTGTCTCCCTTTCTGATATTTCCCACACATTTCTTCTCCCTTCCCTTATTTTCCCTTTCACTATTGTAATATACATCTTAATAATTATTCGGAGCATGTCTATTAACACTTAATTTTCTTCTGCTTTTAGGTTCCAATGAAACCTCCCACAGTTGTTCTTTGCAATTTGTATTTCAATATAAGGACTATCAGGCGGGGAAAAAAATGACATAAAAATACTACCATTTAGGGGCGCCTGAGTGGCTCTGACAGTTAAGCATCTGCCTTTGGCTCAGGTCATTATCTCAGGATCCTGGAATAGAGAGCCCTGCTTTGGGCTCCCTGCTCAGCAGTCTGCTTCTCCCTCTCCCTGTGCTCGTTCTCTCTCTTAAAAAGATACTATCATTTATATACCTGGACTGTCCCTCCACATTTTTTTTATGATAGACACAGTCGGAGAGAGAGAGGCAGAGACACAGGAAGAGGGAGAAGCAGGCTCCATGCCCGGAGCCCGACATGGGACTTGATTCCAGGTCTCCAGGGTTGACCTGGGCCAAAGGCAGGCGCCAAACTGCTCAGCCATCCAGGGATCCCCTCCACAAGTATTTCTAATCTTCACAACCCAGCAAACTGAGTACTATCATTCCCATGTTTTTTGTTTGTTTGTTTGTTTGTTTTTAATTTTCTTATGTATTTATGATAGTCACAGAGAGAGAGAAAGAGAGAGAGATAGGCAGAGGGAGAAGCAGGCTCCATGCACCGGGAGCCTGACGCGGGACTCAATCCCGGGTCTCCAGGATCACGCCCTGGACCAAAGGCAGGTGCCAAACCACTGCGCCACCCAGGGATCCCTCATTCCCATGTTATTAATGAAGATCTGAAGGTTAAGTAATTTACCCAAAGCCACACAGTTTGAAAAAGGCCAAGCTGAAATTTGACACCAGGTCTTTCCACCCCCAGTAACTCATGGAAAGACAGGCAGCCTAGAGGACTCCCGACCCTCATGTTTTTTCCTACCTGGCTATTTCGTAACTTTCCTTGATGGAATTTTGTCTTCTCTGCTTCTCTCCGAGGCTTTATTCCCCCCATGGAGGGAGGCATTGTCTTCTATTTTCCCCTCTGATTCCTTTCCTCTTGAGATGTCAGGACATTGTTCATCCTCTCATTTTTGAAATGGATTTGTGACCTGTGATTAAGGCACAGCGTTCTCCACCTGATCTCTCCTCCTTTCAGCGTTAATTATAGTCATAGAAAGTTAATAGGCCCAGAACAAGGATGGGGTGAGACCAGAGATGTTCTTGTAAGCTCAGTTTACAAGCTGAGTGCTCAGTCCCAAACAGAAGAACACTCAATCCACTAGCTGGACCCAATGACTAGAGTCTAGATTCATGACATCCTCTGGAGGTCATTTTTTCCCCCTGGGCCCTCTGTCCACATTACAGCTAAATCATGAGAATGCTGTTAAATAATGTGCCTATCACTGAAGCAAGAAGGTCTCAGAGCTGCATTTGCCCACATTTCTCCTTTCTCCACCTTTAACATTATCACCATCACTATTTTTCATCTTTAGCATGTCCTTCTGCAGAGGCACTCAATAATGTGCCCATTGTGCAAGTAATCTAAAATCCTTTTCGGCAAGCAATGGTATTTAGTAGTTATAAAACACTAATTTGTCTACCAAGTGACATATTTATAGGAGCTGTTTACTTTGACATATTTTTATTATTTCTACTCATTTACTAAGTACTTTCCAATACATATTTATGAAGCACATGCCTTTCCCCAAACAGTAGTGAAAAAATAAATCATATTATTTCTATTATTGGCAGCAGCATACCAAGTCCTAGGGCCCTGATTTTTGTTACTTCTGGCAAGGGCTGAAAGAATTAATGGTGCTTGAGCACCTACTATGTGCCAGACTCTCTGTGAAAGGTACTGTACACAAATTACCTGTTAAATTCCCCTGAGACATATAATTTTACCAAGAAGGAAAATATAATTCCCCTGCAACACAGATTCTACCAATGAGACAGAGACATTACCTTGTCCAAGTATAATGGACACGTAAGGCATTTTGAGCCTAAATCTTTTCCTTACCCAAAACTCCAAATCATCATTCCATTTCACCAGTCCCCTCTTAACTCCTCTGGACCTAATAAGTTATGTAAAATATAAAGTATTCCTTTCTGAAAGAGGCTGTGTAGATTACCCCAGAATGGAACAGAGATAAGCAGACATAAGATGCTAATTCCAATTTTTCTTTTTTTTTTTTTTTTTTTATTTATTTATGATAGTCACAGAGAGAGAGAGAGAGAGAGAGGCAGAGACACAGACAGAGGGAGAAGCAGGCTCCATGCACTGGGAGCCTGATGTGGGATTTGATCCCGGGTCTCCAGGATCGCGCCCTGGGCCAAAGGCAGGCGCCAAACCGCTGCGCCACCCAGGGATCCCAATTCCAATTTTTCTACAGGAGGTAACTCTCTAAGGGAGTTATTCCCTAAGAAATCAGGGGTAGGGTATTTTTCAAAGATAAGAACCAGTACAAGAGTTCTGCTCCTTCCTAGAGATAGGACTGGCTACACAGTTTGCAGGGCCTGGTACAAAATATGGGACCCTTGTTCAAAAAGTATTAAGAATTTCAGGATGAGGGCCCCTGGGTGGCTGGGTTGGTTAAGCATCTACCTTTGGCTCGGGTAATGATCTCAGGGTCCTGAGATGGAGCGCATGTCCACATGTCCGCTTTGGGCTCAGCAGGGAGTCTGCTTCTCCCTTGGCCTCTGCTGGCCACTCCCCTTGCTAGTGCTCCCTGTCAAATAAATAAAATCTTAAAAAAAAAAAAAAAAAGAATTTCAATATGGCAACAGTAAAATATTAAAGTCAGCACAGGGCTCTGTGCAATTGCACTGATCACACTACCATGAAGCTGGCCTTACCTGGACAGAAGGAAGCTGTTGCTATTACCTCCCAAGCATCAGAAGCCCCACAATGATATGAGATTAAAACCCATTATAGGCCTGGAAAAGTATTTGGTGCTTACATATGACTATCCATCAGGCATTAGTTTATTTTTAAAGATTTATCTATTTGAAAGAGAGAGAAATCTCTCTAAAGGGAAAGGGGAAGGGCAGGGGGAGAGGGAGAATCCTCAAGCCTTCTCCTAGATTAGTTAGTATAGAACCTGAGGAGGGTTTGATCCCACAATCATGACTGAGATGAAATCAAGTCAGCCACTCCAGAGCACCTGGGTGGCTCAGTCAGTTAAGTGTCTGCCTTCAGCTCAGGTCAGGATCCCAGGGTCCTCCCTCTCTCTCTGCCCCTTCCCTCCCCACACTTGAGGCTCTCTCTTGCTCACTCGCTCTCACTTGAAAATAAGTAAATAATTTTTTTTTAATAAAAGGCACTTGAGGTACCTGTGTGGCTCAGTGGTTGGGCATCTGCCTTTGGCTTGGGTCATGATCCCAGTGGGATCGAGTCCCACATCAAGGTCCCCATGGGGAGCCTGCTTCTCCCTCTGCCTATGTCTCTGCCTCTCTCTGTATCTCCCATGAATAAATAAAATCTTAAAAATTAAAATAAAAGTCATGGGATCCCTGGGTGGCGCAGCGGTTTGGCGCCTGCCTTTGGCCCAGGGCGCGATCCTGGAGACCTGGGATCGAATCCCATGTCGGGCTCCCGGTGCATGGAGCCTGCTTCTCCCTCTGCCTGTGTCTCTGCCTCTGTGTGTGTGTGTGTGTGTGACTATCATAAATAAATAAAAATTTATTTAAAAAAATAAAATAGGGATCCCTGGGTGGCGCAGCGGTTTGGCGCCTGCTTTGGGCTCGGGGCGCGATCCTGGAGACCCGGGATCGAATCCCACGTCGGGCTCCCGGTGCATGGGGCCTGCTTCTCCCTCTGCCTCTGTCTCTGCCTCTCTCTCTCTCTCTCTCTCTCTCTGTGACTATCATAAATAAATTTAAAAATAAATAAATAATAAATAAATAAATAAATAATTAAATAAATAAATAAATAAAATAAAATAAAATAATAAAATAAGGGATCCCTGGGTGGCGCAGCGGTTTGGCGCCTGCCTTTGGCCCAGGGCATGATCCTGGAGACCCGGGATCGAATCCCACGTCGGGCTCCCGGTGCATGGAGCCTGCTTCTCCCTCTGCCTGTGTCTCTGCCTCTCTCTCTCTCTGTGTGACTATCATGAATAAATAAATAAAATCTTTAAAATAAAAAAAATAAAATAAAAATAAAATAAAATAAAGTAAAATAAAATAAAAGGCACTTAACCAACTGAACCACCCAGGCACCCCATACAGCAGGCATTATTTTCACCATTTCACAGTAGATGAAACTAAGACTTAAAGAGTCTAAGTGATTCATCCAGTGACACTCAGCAAGTAAGTGTCAGAGATAAGACTGAATTAGTTGAGATATAAAAAAATCTTGTTCCTTGACTTTGTATCCTTTTCCCCATAGGCCCATTGTCTTCTGGCAAAACCTAGGTTTCAATTAAGGCTGTTATACCCAGAAACTACAGGGGGCTGAGAAAAGCTAGGGTTCAAAGGCTATTCAAACTAGTGCAGCACATAAAGTACAGCTGTATAGCCCCAGAACACACATACCTTCCATCAACTGGGAGAGAGAGAATTGTGTGTATGGCCAGTGTAACAGCCAGTACCTGGCCTCCCTCTCCACAATAAACAGGAGACACAATGAGGTCTCCACCTTGATAAAAGGTAACGATAGGGAACCTACAGCACCTTAATGATAAAATACTAGAAACAGCACACTAAAGTCAGGAGCAAGACCAGGGTGATGGCTATGGGTGCTTCTATTTGACTTAATATCTGAAGTTAGGGCAGCCTAGGTGGCTCAGCGGTTTAGCTGAAGCCCAGGGCGTGATCTTGGAGACCCCAGATCGAGTCCCGCGTTGGGCTCCCTGCATGGAGCCTGCTTATCCCTCTGCCTGTGTCTCTGCCTCTCTCTCTCTCTCTCTCTGTGTGTCTCTCATGAATAAATAAATAAAATCTTAAAAAAAAAAATCTGAGGTTAGTCTAGCCAGTGCAATAAGACAAGAAAAAAATGAGAAAAACACCTTTTTGAGGATAATCTTTGATGAATAATATAACCAGCTCTAATTTAAGCTCCATGCATCACAGAGCCTTCTCCAATGCCCTTCCCCAACACACCGCATTGGACAATATTAACTCTACCCAGTACAATTCCATGCCAGAACACAGCAAAAACCTAGCGGGATCTGCACATTTCTAAATCCCTTATTTCCTCCTGGTTCACATCTCTGGGACACACAGACTATTGTTTTGACCATTTTTTAAAAAATATTTTATTTATTTATTTGAGAGGTGGGGAGGAAGGGTGGGAGAGAGCACAAGCAGGGGAAGGGGCAGGGGCAGGGGCAGAGGGAGAGGAAAACTCTCTGCTGAGCAGGGTGCCTGATTCAGGGCTCGATCCCAGGACCCTGAGGATCATGACCTGAGCCAAAGGCAGACACTTAACCAACTGAGCCACCCAGGTGCCCCGACCATTGTTTTTTGTTTTTGTTTTTTTAAGATTTTATTTATTCATAGACACAGAGAGAAAAGGGCAGGGACACAGGCAGAGGGAGAAGCTGGCTCCATACAGGAAGCCTGACGTGGGACTCGATCCCGGGTCTCCAGGATCACACCCCAGGCTGCAGGCGGTGCTACACCGCTGCGCCACTGGGGCTGCCTGCGACCATTGTTTTTTTTTTTTTTTTTTTTTAATTTTTTTTAAATTTTTATTTATTTATGATAGTCACAGAGAGAGAGAGAGAAAGGCAAAGACACAGGCAGAGGGAGAAGCAGGCTCCATGCACCGGGAGCCCGACGTGGGATTCGATCCCGGGTCTCCAGGATCGCGCCCTGGGCCAAAGGCAGGCGCCAAACCGCTGCGCCACCCAGGGATCCCGCGACCATTGTTTTTTATTCAGATTTTTTTTTTAAGATTTTATTTATTTATTCATGGAGGCTCCATGCCGGGAGCCCAACATGGGACTCGATTCCGGATCTCCAGGATCACACCTTGGGCTGAAGGTGGCGCTAAACAGCTGGGCCAGCTGGGATGCCCTATTTATTTATTTATTTATTTATTTAAGTGATCTCTGCACCCAGTGTGGGGCTCCAACCCACGACACCAAGATCAAGAGTCATTTGCCTTTCCAACTTAGCCAGCCATGTACCCCTCCAGTTCACTTTCATACCAATGAAATCTTTCTCCATGTGCATATCATTATCTCATAAATTCCCTAGAGGAAATCAGAAAGAACTGATAAAGTAGATCTCTGATCCAGCTTTTTATGGTGAGCTAAGCTGTGAAAAGGTCAAGATATGTAGCCTTGGCTACTATCTGGGCAAAATATTTAAAAAAAAAAAAAAAAAAGAATTTTAGGGCAGCCCGGGTGGCTCAGCAGTTTAGTGCGCCTTCAGCCCAGGGCCTGATCCTGGAGACCCAGGATCGAGTCCCACATCAGGCTCCCTGCATGGAGCCTGCTTCTCCCTCTACCTGTGTCTCTGCCTCTCTCTCTCTCTCTCTCATGAATAAATAAAAACTTAAAAAAAAAAAAGAATTTTATCAAAACATTTACATATTCAGAGCTGAAGGCAGCATGAGGATGGAAAGAAGTAGGGTTTGGAATGAGACTTCGAGTTTGGATTCTGGTGCTGCCAATTAGCCTTATGGTCTCAGCCCTGCTGGGCTCCTATTGTCTGTAAAATGGAATGATTCCCCATGCCACAAGGCCATCCTAAGATCTAAATGAGATGTGTACAAAGGGCGGAAGCACAGGACAGCCTTAATAAACTTGCTTTCTGGACTATGTCACGCACTAGCAGTTGCCCTTGATGTCCAATTCCTCCACACAATCCCATCCTTTCTAGTAACACCCCCATCTCCTTCCAATGGCCATAGCACATGCTTAAGGAAAGCCTGTCCCCAGCCCCAGTTCCAGGGCTATTTTCTGGTTGATCTGAGCCAATCACAGACTAATTTCCCTTGCTGTGATTTAGATGTGGGTTCAGGAAGCAACACTTACCTCAGGAAGACATGAGGTAAGTCTGCTGTGGTTGGAAGTTGAGTTTTTAACTAAAAGGATGCAAAGATTACGTTCCTGCCGGTAGATATTGTCATGTCTGGATTCATGCTCAGAATGGCGACACCCAGGCTTTAATGAGGAGAATGAGCTTGAAGACAAAATCAGTACAAAAGGAGAGCAGACTAGAAAGGTAAAAGGGGCCTTACATCCCTTCACACTGAGCCCTGAATGAGCCAACCTTGGACTTCATGTAACTAGAGATAATGTCCTTATTGTTGAAGCCTCTTTAAGCCAGGTGTCCACAGCCTGCAGTGGACAGCAGCCTCAATGATACGTGGACCTTTTGCCTGAGAGTCTTTGGGAGTTCAAGTGCCTCACTTAAAGTCATCAAGTGCTAGCCTGCAGTGGGGACTCAACATTAATTTTGTCTAATATCAATAATAATACAAGAGTCCTCTGTATAAAGGTACATAAGAAGATACTTTGGGGCAGCCCCGGTGGCGCAGTGGTTTAGCGCCGCCTGCAGCCTGGGGTGTGATCCTGGAGACCCAGGATCGAGTCCCACATCGGGCTTCCTGCGTGGAGCCTGCTTCTCCCTCTGCCTGTGTCTCTGCCTCTCTCTTTGCTCTCTATGAATGAATAAATAAATAAATCTTTTTTTTTTTAAATAAATAAATCTTAAAAAAAAAAAAAGAAGATACTTTGGGGGTTCAATGACTATCTAGATGAAGAGAAAATCTTTCCTGCATTCCTCCTCTGCCATCTTTAAAATGCATGAAAGCCCATGAAGCCATTCATATAGCTAACCATTATTGAGTTCCCAGACTATAGAAAGAACAAAAGAAAAATTGACATGGGAGCTCTTAAAATAGATCTTGAGCTTGGAGTACCTGGGTTGCTCAGTTGGTTAAACATCTGCTTTTGGCTCAGGTCATGATCCTGAGTTCCTCTGACTAAGCCCTGCATCAGGCTCTCTGCTAGGTGGGGAGTCTGCTTCTCCCTTTGCCCTTCTCCTCCTTGTGCTCTCCCTCTCTCTCAAATAAATAAACAAATAGACAAACAAGTAAATAAAATATTTAAGGAAATGGATCTTGAGCTCATGGGCATGGGCAGACAAGTGCACAAAGATGAGTGGTAGAGAAGGGTTAGTCTATATAGATCATACTTCATGCATTAAAAGGGAAGATGTAAAAAAAAGGGGGGGAGGATGTTAGGATGGATGTGCACTGGACATAGAAGCAGACACTAAAGCAAAGGAAGCAAGACACACCTGGACAGGAGAGTCAGCCTGGCCTGAGGCCTGTAAGGGGAACTGCTCAGTGCAGTGTGCCTGGAATGGTTTGCAGGGGCAGCAGGCAGCACGAGATAAAGCCCTGGTCTGACAGCAAAGTCCAGGGAGGGAGTAAGCTGTGAGGGACAAGGTCCTACAGGAATGTCACAGGTGGTCTGGAGCACAGTGAATGGGGCACCTTACCATGGCCAGCGAGGCCACCTAGGTGATGGCCATGGCATCCTGACTGGAGTCAGTGCCCAGTGGGAAGACAGCTGCACACATGGGAAACTACAGGCAACATGGAGACTCAGAGAGTCCTGGCTTAGGAATCAGGAGTCCTGGGACGCCTTGGTGGCTCAGAGATTGAGTGTCTGCCTTTGGCTCAGGGCAGGATCCTGGAGTCCCAGGATCAAGTACCGCATTAGGCTCCTTGCATGAAGGCTGCTTCTCCCCTCTGCCTATGTCTCTGCCTCTCTCTGTGTGTCTCTCATGAATAAATAAAATCTTAAAAAAAAAAAAAAAAGGAATCAGGAGTCCTGAGTGCCACGGGACTGTCACTGCCCCTCTTTGGTCCTCAGTATCCCTCTCTGTTAAATGACAGGATAGGGTACACGACCTTTACAGGCCTCTCATATTCCAGGGTCCCAACTCACCACATACAGGAAACATGGTAGATCAGCCTGTGGAAGAGACGGCAGCCAGGTTCCACCTCACATGCCAACTCCCAACTAGCAGATCATGACTACCTGGAGTGCCATGCAGAGAAAAACTGCAAAACACTCCAAGTTCCACGAAGAATGAATGCTTGGATGATTGGTGAGGCCTCCATGGGCTCAAAATACCCAAATGGTAGGAGTGGCAGGGATTTGTCATGCCTAGCTTAATGTACTGCTTCCTACTATGGTTGCGGAAATACACCAACCATTCATGGTATGAGGTTACAGAAGATTAGTTTCTCCTGGGATCCCCTCTGCAGGCAGCAGTGCCAAGGTTTCCCCAGTCTCAGGCTCCCCAACACAGGTAGTTACCCTGGAGCCGGTTTGCCACTCGTTCCCAACCCTCAATGCTTCCTGCTTCTCTCTCTGCTATGCTCATCATCTTAATGTTCTATCTTCCCCCTGTAACTCTGACCCCCCCTCTTCCTGCAGCCAAGACACAACTAATTAATCACGACAGGCTCTCTAACCAAAAAAGGCGACCTTCCTTTAAAAAAAATGTGGTCAGTGAACAATTCTGCTCATTTTTCTACTTTGCCTTTTATTATTCCTCCCCTGGTGTCCTCCTTTCCCCTACCCCAGCCAGGGCTACAGCTCTCAGATGGATGGCCACAGTGCCACTAACAGACAGGGGGGTTATTTCATACACTAGGGCACCAGGCTGTGGTACAGCTGGCAGGAAGAGAAGGGTAATTATATTGCATCTCGGAGCCACTAGCAATGAATTTCTGCATAAAGGACTAGATTTGCCATGTATTATTTACGCCAGCATCAATTTTCCCAGCTGGCTCTATTTACTGTGCAAATTCTCCTCTGTCTGTTTATGGGCAAGGCCATGGTTCAGCACCTCTGGCTACTCTCTACTGTGGAGGGGCCCTACAGGGCATGTGCATAATAAACAAGTAGCTGGATTCACTGTGGCCACATTCTCCCTTCCTGTTAAATTATATCCCTGGGACTACAGCGAGTTCATGGTCTCACCTAGTCACAGTGATGCATGCAGGTGTGTGAAACCATATCAGCAAGAGGAAAAAAAGGAATAACCATTCTTTGGAACCTCACTGAGGGAAACTGAAAAACACCCTTCTGGGGGGGAAATTAGGTGGCTCTGGGGCTCCAGGAATTTCCTGTTCATATTTTTAAGAGCATAACATAGATAAAGAAGGGCTTTGAATTTATTTCCACCCAGTAACTCAAAGACAAAGCTGGGGAAAAGGGCGCCCCATCTTACAGGTGGAAAAAGGCAAAATAAAAAAGAGAAGGAAAAGCAGAAGCAAGCTGGAGGCCTCCCAGCTCAGTCACTGCATGAAGATGGAGCATGGCGATGATGGTGATACACCGGGTTCTGTCCGGTCACTAGCAGACCTCTTCAGAGTGAACTTGGGTCCCCACTGGAAACAGACAGGATAGAAACAAGGAAGAAAACTTGGCACCAGCATGAGTTTCTGTGTCCTTCCACCATAGCATCTTCTCTCACCGGTAGCTCTGTTTCCACAGAAAGAGCAGCTGAGGAAACAGAGCCGTCTCTGCCCAGCCCAGGAGCTTCAACCCTAGTCCCCAGTGCTGGGTGGCAGTGAACAGCAGCTGTCACTGTGTGCAGAGGTGGGGCGCTCGATGCCCTTCCCTTTCCCAATCAATAGCACAGTCATATCTGATCTCCCTGTGACGCTGGGCTCTGCTCTGGAGGCCCCCAGGTCCCAATGTCAACCATCTCCTGGAAACCTGTTGGCTGGAAGGAGACAGGAGGGAAGGGTTAAGTTTTTGAGTTAAGCTATCCAAGCAGAAAGCCTCTTTGGTTGCCAACTCTCAGCATCCAAGAATTCTGGGCATGCAGACACCCTCAAAGGCCCAGATTCCCAGCTTTCCCCTGTGGCAGGCTCACCAGACGGGGAGATTTGGTCAGACACGCCCTGCGCCAACTGCCTGATGCTCTTGCTCCTTCATCAATGTCCAGGAGAATCCGGGTGCTGGGTACAAAGCTCCAGGAGCGTCCAAGGGCAGGTTTGAGCTCCCCGCTGTCCCTGTCTCGGGTCATGTGGTTGGTCACCTGAAGCAGAATCAAAGATTTCCAGATTGATAATGCTAGTGTGAGGACATCTGTTCCTACTGCTTTTTCATTCTTTAAGTGGCAAGACTGAGGCCCAGCACAGAGAAATGACTTCTCCAAGGCTCTCAAAGTTATTGACAGCAGCTCTGGAACTAGCCCCCTGGGTCCTCACTTGTGTTTAACTTTTTCCACTAAATCACAATGTCTGGGATGCCTGGGTTGCTCAGTGGTTGAGCATCTGTCTGCCTTTGGCTCAGAGCATGATCCTGGGTCCTGGGATTGAGTCCCACATCGGGCTCCCTGCATGGAGCCTACTTCTCCTTCTGCCTGTGTCTCTGCCTCTCTCTCTGTGTCTCTCATGAGTAAATAAATAAAATCTTAAAAAAAAAAAAATCACAATGTCTCAGGCTTGATTACAGCAGAAGGTAACAGGCATGTGTCTGGGAATAAGCAGGGCTGTCTGCACTCTGCTGATGGGAAGCCAGTGGTGGGCCTGCGCCTCCTATCCCCAACCCAGCAGACAGGCCTTCTTTTTTTAAAATATTTTATTTATTTATTCATGAAAGATACACAGAGAGAGGCAGAGACACAGGCAGAGGGAGAAGCAGGTTCCTCTCAAGGAGTCCGGATGTGGGACTCGATCCTGGGACCAGGATCATGCCCTGAGCCCAAGGCAGACACTCAACCGCTGAGCCACCCAGGCATCCCCAGACAGGCATTCTGAAGCCACATGCACCCCGTGCTTTGTGTCACGGAGCACATCTGTGTGTAGGGGAGTCGTGCGAGCTTTGAAAGGGAGGTCATAGTCTGGTCAGTCAGTTCTACTATGCCCAGGATAGTCATGGGCAGGCAACCTGAGCTTTACGGCACCCTTTTAATGAGATTCTCCCCACCAGCCCTCCAACCAGGGGCAGGGGCACAAGCAGAAGATCACGTACACCCTAAAGTCAGGAGAGAGAAGCCCTAGAACTCAACTTAAGTACAAAAGAACACTGCTGGTGGGTGTAGAAATTAGTATGACCTTCCTGGAAATTCAGCGATATCATACCTACATATTTAAAAATGTGTGTATCCCCGGGATGCCTGGGATTGAGCCCCGTGTTGGACTCCTGGCTCAGCAAGGAGTCTGATTCTCCCTCTCCCTCTGCCCAAAGCCCACCCTAGCTCGTGCTCCCTCTCTTTCTGCTACTCTTTCTCTCTCAAATAAATAAAACCTTTTTAAAAAATAAAATAATAAGAAATAAAAATGTGTGTATCCCTAACTCAGTTATTATACTTTTAGATTACTGAAATCTTGAGGGAATAATATGAAGGAATAATATGAAATGTGCAATGAAGTTAGGGTATAAAGGTGTTCATTAGAATTTTCCTTAAAGATTTATTTATTAGAGAGAGAGAGAGAATGTGAGCATGTGAGCAGTGGGGAAGGACAGAGGGAGAGGAGAATCTCGACCAAACTCCCTGCTGAGCACAGAGCCCAACATGGGGCTCAATCTCAGGACTCCCAGATCATGACCTGAGATTGAGTCCAATGTATAAAACCCAGGCACCCCAGAGTTTTACTTAAAATAGAGGAAAACCAGTATGACCTACCAAGCACCAAATGAGGAAATAGATCATTATGGGATACCAGGGTATTAGCAAACTACTCCCCACAGGCCAAATATGGCCCCAAAATTGTTTCTGAAAATCAAGTTTGGCTGGAACATAGCCACGCCCTCTGTTCAGGACTGTCTGTGGTTGCTCTCACGCAATCCAGGTGGAGCTGAGGAGCTGTGACGTCAATGTTATCGCCATAGAGCCTCGACTATTTACTGTCTGGCCCTTTGCAGACAAGTTTGCTGACCCCCAGTAACACAGGTATTAAAGATTTTCTTTTTTAATTTTTATTTATTTATGATAGCCACACAGAGAGAGAGAGAGGCAGAGACACAGGGAGAGGGAGAAGCAGGCTCCATGCACCGGGAGCCCGATGTGGGATTCGATCCCGGGTCTCCAGGATCGCGCCCTGGGCCAAAGAAAGGCAGGCGCTAAACCGCTGCGCCACCCAGAGATCCCTAACACAGGTATTAAATAAAATATGTAACTGCTAAAAATGGCATTCTTAAAGCATCTATTTAAAGACATGGGAAGTGGAATGAAATGAGTTATTTTTTTAAATAAGGTTACAGTTTAATTGGAAAGCTGGTTAAAAGTATATGTATATATATATGCAGAGAGTAAAGATCCTATGGAGAGGGCAGCCCAGGTGGCTCAGTGGTTTAGCGCCACCTTCTGCCAGAGGCGTGACCCTGGAGACCTGGGATCCAGTCCTGCATGGGGCTCCCTGCAGGGAGCCTGCTTCTCCCTCTGCCTGTGTCTCTGCCTCTCTCTCATGAATGGATAAATAAAATCTTAAAAAAAATAAAAATAAAAAGATGGGGATCCTTGGGTGGCTCAGCGGTTTAGCGTCTGCCTTTGGCCCAGGGCGGGATCCTGGAGTCCCGGGATCGAGTCCCATATCAGGCTCCCGGCATGGAGCCTGCTTCTGCCTCCTCCTGCGTCTCTGCCACTCTCTCTCTCTCTCTCTCTCTATGTCCATCATAAATAAATAAATATTAAAAAAATAAAAAAATTTTAAAAAGATCCTATGGAGATATATAAAAAATATTAATATGTTTTCTGTGGATATGGAGATTTACTACACATTTGTCTCTTATATTTAACTATTTTTTACTCTATGAGAAACAGGCAGACTTTTAAAAAAGTACTCTGTAAGCAGAAAAAGTGATGTTGAAAGCAAAAACATCCCTTTCTGTGAAGCACCGGAAGAGGCAAAACTATACGAACAGACACTTGATCAGTGGTTGTCTGGGGCTCAGGGACCTCTCTGCGGTGACCGAAATATTCTAGATCTTGATTATGCCGGGGTAACGAGACCGGATACATTAGCATCTGTTAGCCAAACTTCGAACGAGGAGTTACTCTGTGTGAATTATACCTAGATAGATCTGTCTTAAAGTAAAAAAGAAAACCGAGGCTGTCCTTTACCCCTTGGCTCTTTATGTCTGACCCCAACACAGTCCAGTGCTCTAGATGGCCCAAGGAAGAAGGGCCACTTTGGGGGTTCAGACGTTGCCATTTAAGGGAAGCAAACAGCTGGAACTAGAAATCGAATCCATGTCCCCCCATCTCAGCACAGCCCAGGGAGCAGAGAGAAGACCAGCAAGCTGGCCTAGCCCACTTCCTCACCACCACCGCCATGCCAAGGTCCCGGGCCAGCGTCTTCAGCTCTCTAGCCAGCTGCATCATCAGCGCCAACCCTGGAGGAGGAGAAGCAGAGGGTCAGGGCAGCAGGGCACCTATGACCAGGCTGACCAGGGACTGGGTTCCAGAGCTGGGAGGTAAGATCATGTCCCAGATCCTGGACTTTGCCACACCTCTTACCTTCCCTCTGCTGACCTCCCAGAAGTGGGGAGACCACCGCAGTGACTGAGTCCACAATCACCACCTTCACAGTCCCTGAGGCACTGCTCACCTGGGGAGAAGCAGATGCCATGAACCAGATGGCCTCTAGGGGTCGTCCGTTACAGGACAAGCTTGCTCCTCTATCAGAAATGGGTAAGAAATAAGTTCCTCAGCCTCAAATATAGTTGTGCAAGCATCACGGAATTTCAGTTAAGGTCTTTTCCCCCCATCTCCGTTTCTAGGTATAACATATTTTACTGAAGCCTTGGGTGGATAGAGGGGTGGTATTATTATTATTATTTTGATAGAGAGATTTTATTTTTTATTTTTATTTTTTTAAAGATTTATTTATTTACTTATTCATGAGAAACACAGAGAGAGAGAGAGGGAGAGAGAGGCAGAGACACAGGCAGAGGGAGAAGCAGGCTCCATGCAAGGAGCCTGATGTGGGACTTGATCCCCGGTCTCCAGGATCACACCCCGGGCTGCAGGCGGCGCTAAACCGCTGTGCCACCAGGGCTGCCCGATAGAGGGATTTTAAATCACAGGGCATCACAGATAGCCAAAAATAATAAAATTTGAGAAATCCCTGTTACAAGTTCTGTGGCCCCAGTCATGAATTTTCTTTCTTTTTCTTTCCTTCCTTCCTTCCTTCTCTCTCTTTCTTTTTTGAAGTTTTCTTTTCTTTTTTTTTTTTTTTTTTTACTTCTTTTTTTATTTATTTATGATAGTCACACAGAGAGAGAGAGAGAGAGGCAGAGACACAGGCAGAGGGAGGAGCAGGCTCCATGCACCGGGAGCCTGACGTGGGATTCGATCCCTGGTCTCCAGGATCGCGCCCTGGGCCAAAGACAGGCGCTAAACCGCTGCGCCACCCAGGGATCCCTGAAGTTTTCTTTATTTATTTTTAAGTAATCTCTACACCCAACCTGGGACTTGAACTCACAACCTCCAGATTAAGTCGCATGCTCTACCTACTGAGCCAGCCAGACCTCCAGTCCTGAATTTTTTTTTAAAGATTTTTAAAAAGATTTTATTTATTTCATAGAGAGAGAGAATGTGCAGGAGAAGGAGCAGAGGGAGAAGGATAAGCAGACTCCATGCTGAGCATAGAGCCCAAAGCAGGGCTTGATCCCAGGACCCCGAGATTACAACCTGAGCTGAAAACAAGAGTGGGATGTTCCACTGACTGACTCACCCAGGAGCCCCGAGATTTTTTTTTTAACACGGGGCTTGACCTCACAACCCTGATATCAAGACCTGCCCTGAGATCAAGAGTGGGATGCTTAACTGACTGAGCCACCCAGGCACCCCCAGTCCTGAATTTTCTTAGCCATCATCTCCTTATGGCCAGCTCCCCATTGTTTTGCCAGGCTCCTCTTCTCCCTCTTCTGCTTACTTCCTGTGCTGAAGGTGTTAGCCTTCTCTTTACTTCAGTCTCCTTCTAGATCATGCCTCTAGGGCCTCATCTTCCACATCTAAAGCAGTTCCAAATACAGACTATATAGACAGCCATCTGTTAAAACCATAATCTTTTGTCTCCACACACGCATTAGCGTCGCCCTAGTTTCTTGGACCTAATCTCCCTTACTCCTTATGTCCAACTCATTTGCTGATTCTGTTTTTACAACTTTCTTACTTCACACTAGCCAAATCTTGAATATTCAGCATTATCTGGTCTATCTTTTGCATGTCTTCTTCCATCTTCCAGTTATTGACTCTCGGGCATCAGCTTGTCTAAGAGAGAGGATGGCAGAAAAGAGAGAAGCTAAAACTGAAATCAGCTTAGCTCTTCCTCACTCTGGGAGAGCAGGTTGAAATCTCTGGCTAAAATGCAGACAGGCAGCCAGCCTTTGCACTGCTGGTAACTGTGGATATCAGGTCATCTGATAGGCAGATAGACCCTAAAGCGGCCCCTTGATCTCCACCCTCCAGGTATTTGAGCCTTTGTATAATCCCCTCCCCCAACGGAGAGTGAGTCCTGTGGCTTGCTTCTGACTAATATGGTGTCAAATGTGCTGGAATGTCATTCTCTTGACTAGGCTATATAAGGCAAAGGCAATGGGACATCACTCCCAAGATTACACTATATTATATGAAACTGCATGGTGCATTTTGCTTTCATACTTTTTTTTAAAATTTAATTTATAAATAAATAAGAGAGGGACGCCTGGGTGGCTCAGTAGTTGAGCGTCTGCCTTTGGCTCAGGGTGGCTCCCAGATTCCCAGGATCGAGTTCCACATTGGGCTCCTTGCATGGAGCCTGCTTCTCCTCCCTCTGCCTGTGTCTCTGCCTCTCTTTCTGTGTCTCTCATAAATAAATAAAATCTTTAACAAAAAAATTAAACAAACAAACAAACAAACAAACAAGTAAGAAAGAGGGATTCCTGGATGGCTCAGCGGTTGAACGTCTGCCTTTGGCTCAGGGTGTGAACCTGGAGTCCCTGGATTGAATCCCACATCGGACTCCCTTGCATGGAGCCTGCTACTCCTTCTGCCTGTATCTCTGTCTCTGTGTGTCTCTCACGAATAAATAAATAAAATCTTAAAAAAAATTATATATATATATGAGAGGGAGAGAGAGCGAGCGCATGAGCAGGGGAGGGGCAGAGGGAGAGGGAGAAGCAGACTCCCCCCTGAGCAGGGAGCCCAGCTCCAGGTTCTATCCCAGGATGCTGAGATCATGACCTGAGCCCAAGTCCAACGCTTAACTGACTGGGCCACCCAGGCGCCCTTTTCTCTCACTCTTGTGCTGTCTTGATGAAGCAAGTGGTCATGCTATGAACTGCCAATGGAAAGGGCCACATGGCAGAGGACAGTGGACAGCATGGATACACCTGCCTGCAAGACACTGAGCCCATTAGGAAATGAATCCTGATGACCATCTGAGTGAACTTATACTTGGATTCTTCTCCAGTTGAGCCTCCAGATAAGAACACAGTCCAGCTGCCATCTTGATTACAGACTACTGAGATCCTAAGCAGAGGCCCCAGCTAAGCCATGCCCAGATTCCTGATCCACAGAAACTGTGAGGTAGCAAATATGTTATTTTAAATCATTGCATTTGTGGTAACTTGTTATGCAATAATAGACTATATACTATCATAATGATCTTCCAATAAAAAAAATATAGTCATTTAATCTGGGAGTTGAGAGATTTGCATTATAAGCTTAGTTCTTATCCTAATTATGTAGTGACTTCAAGCAAATTACTGAACATCTCTGGCCCTCACTCTCCTCATCTCTAGAAATGAGAGGACTGGATTAGATCAAGACTACTTCAGGTCTCAAAACACATGGGTCATAACCAGCTACGGCTCCTATGGTAAGTATCTGTTCAACTATTACATGTTCTAAAGTTTATAAAAATCATTTATTTTATATACAATTTTGGATATGCCCATAGGGGTCAGAGAAAGTTTAACATGAATTGAACTATTCTAAGATGCCTTTCCAAATCTAATGACCTGTAAATCAGTGCACCAAATCCTATCTAAGCACCCAAATGTGTAGTGGTGTAGTGGTGTACCAACCCAAATGCCATTCTAACCCCCCTCTTCCTTGTTAACAGGATTCTGGATGTGTTCCGGTACTGGGCAGAAATCTGGCATCATATTGGCAGCCCAAGTGGCTCAGCAGTTTAGTGCCGCCTTCAGCCCAGGGCCTGATCCTGGAGACCCAGGATTAAGTACCACATCAGGCTCCCTGAATGGAGCCTGCTTCTCCCTCTGCCTGTGTCTCTGCCTCTCTCTGTCTCTGTCTCTCATGAGTAAATAAATAAAATCTTAAAAAAAGAAAGAAAGAAAGAAAGAAAAATCTGGCATCATAGAAGATGGGCCTAAACCCTAGGCTAAGATACACCTAAAACTCTGTTTTGGCCAACTAGATGTAAGGTGAAGTCTACTAGTAGGTTTTGCAGAAAGATTTTTCTATCCCGATAAAAAGGTTAAGTACAGAAGAGGGGCCATCTAGTACTGCCCCAAATATGGGTGTTGATGTATGAAGACACAGTGCTTAGAGCTATAGCAGCCACTTTGCAATTATGAGGGGGAAGAGCCAGAGAATCAGACACATCAACCTAGAGCCCTGACACCATGGACCTGCCAACCTCCAGACTCACGTGAGATAATTAAATGTCCTCAAGGTTCAAGTACCTGTCAGACAGACTATTACTTGCAGCTGAAAGTAATCCTCACTGATCCAGTGGGGGGATGAATGCAGAAATGAATGACGTGATCCTTGCACTCAAGCGCCTTAGTGTTTAGTGGGGAAGATGGGCAAGTAAACAAGAGGCACTCAGGAATGATTAAGCATTCAGGAATCCCATCCTGGAGGTGGCAAGCACAGCTGGAGTCACCAGATTGCACATCTGCATTTCCAAACAGTCAGCCGTAGGACATCTGCCCACATACAGATAGCCCCAGCAAGTTGGGTGAAGCAGGGAGGGGCAGGACAGCAGGCTCACCTGCTGGGACAGAGTGCCTCGGCAGTCCTGTAGCGCGTCTAACATCTGGAAGATGTCAAATGCACGAACTACCTGGATCCTCTGGAGAGCTCCTGCCTAAAGAGGTAGGAAAGAGAAGGAGGGGCTTTGGGTAAGAGGGAGCAGGGGCTCAAGTAAGATAAAGAGGGATTTTATTTTTTTTGAAGATTTTATTTATTTATTTGACAGAGAGTAAGCGAGAGACAGAAAGAAAGAGATTGAGAAAGAGAACGAGCTGGGAGAGGGGCAGAGGAAAAGGGAGAAAGACTTTCTGCTGAGCAGGGAGCCCAACTCAGCGCTTGACCCCAGGACCCTGAGATCATGATCTGAGCCCAAGGCAAATGCTTAGCCAACTGAGCCACCCAAGTGCCCCCAAAGAGGGATTTTAAAGCTGAGCAAAATGAGACACCTAGATGTAAGGACTCCAGTACAAGATGGTAAATGGGTCTGTCTACTGGGCCAGTTGTTACAGTGGAGGCTGTCTGGGGGCTGAGCTGCAAAGCCAAGTCAGAGCTCTGTCTGATTAGGAATGTCTGCTATGGGCAAGAAAAATGGGAAGGAAACACAGATGCTGGGTGTTTGCCAGCTATGAATTAGGGTGTGCATGGAGCTAGGTCACCTTGGAAGATCAGTGTGGGTAGCATCCAAGCTGGGCTAATGTTATAACAGGGGACACTTAAAGAATTCAGGAAGTACTAAGAACAATAGGTTTCAAACTCAGAAGTGACTATCCAAACAGCTAAAATTCTTGCACTCTAAGGAATAATGGCATCTTTCTACATCAGAACCTCAAGGGAACTCAACCCTCCTGCCCCTTACCTGCACCTCCTCATCTGGGGTTCTGGCCTGAAGTAGCTGGAGGATGCGGGAGGCTGTCAATCCTCCATTGGAATCAATGTATACAACATTCTGCTGCAGGCCATAGGCCACATTTGCAGCCACACAAAGACATACCTGAAGGGACAAGGCATTGGGAGATAGTGAGCCCCCAAAGAGGGCCCAGAATGGGAGCTCCCCACCAAATCCTGTCCAGGATCCAGCAACTCGAATGGGCGAAGTTCATGCCCAACTCCTCACCACTTATCTTCTCTCTGAATCACAAGTACATTAGAAGAAGCCGCCCCCCACCACACACACACACACACAGATCTGGTGCTACCCACCACCTCCTCCCTCTTCTCCCCTCCCCTTCCCTACCCCATGGCCACCTGCTGCTGGCCACAAATGTACCTGGGTCTTGCCACTACCTGGGCCTCCTACAATTTCAGTCACTTCTCCAGTGTAGAGACCAGCATCAAGCAGTTTGTCCAGGCTGATGAAAGAAGAGGAAGAAAGAGAATCAACCCAGTGGACTGGTGGGGACAGAGGGGAGTAGGAACCAAGAAAAGTAAGACATTCCTTCCCAGCACTGGTTCTGAACATATCTAGGGAAAGAGGGCATGGCTCCAAGGTCCATCCATTCACTCTTGGCCTAAAGATCACTTTCCACAGAGGTCTCTGCCAACCCATCAAAGGGTCCTCTTTCTATTGCCTATCTTAATCCCCTACAGGTTTCCTTGATAGCATTTCCCATAATTCGTCACTTTTTCAACTTTATTTATTTTATTTTATTTATTTATTCATGAGACACACACACACACAGAGAGAGAGACCCCCAATGCCTTGTCTTAAAAAGAAAATTTAAAGGGGTCCGTGGGTGGCTCAATCAGTTAAGCATCTGACTCTTGATTTTGGCTCAGCTCATGATCTCAGGCTTGTGAGATCAAGCCTGGCATAGGGCTCTGTGCTGGGTATAGAGCCTCCTTAAGATTCTCCCTTCCTCTGCCCCTCTCCCCCTTCTCTAAACAAAAACAAAAAACACAACTGTTGGGTTGTATGGCAAGCACATGTTAATTTTATAAGAAATTACTAAACTATAAGAAACTACTAAACTGGGCAGCCAGGGTGGCTCAGCGGTTTAGCGCTGCCTTCAGCTCAGGGTGTGATTCTGGAGACCCAGGATCGAGTTCCGCACCAGGCTCCCTGCGTGGAGCCTGCTTCTCCCTCTGCCTGTGTCTCTGCCTTGCTCTCTCTCTCTCTCTCTCTGTGTCGCACATGAATAAATAAATAAAATCTTAAAAAAAAAAGAATCCTTATAAAAAAAAGAATTCTTTATATATTTTAGATGCAAGTCCTTTGTTGAATATGTGGTTTGCAAATATTTTCCCCACTCTGTGGGGAAACCACTCTGTGCTTGTCTTTTTGTCCTCTTTTCAGAGCAAAAATTTTAAATCTGGATTCATTTTTAATCTTATAGTTTTATTAACAACTATTTTTTAATTGATCATGATTTTGTTTTGTTTTGTTTAAAAGATTGTATTTATTTATTCATGAGAGACACACAGAGAGAGGCAGAGACACAGGCAGATGGAGAAGCAGGTTCCCTGTGGGAAGCCTGATACGGAACTTGATTCCAGGACCACAGGATCCCTACTGGAGCCCAATGTGGGGCTCGATCACCAGACCCATGATCCAGGATCACACCCTGAGCTGAAAGCATATGCTTAGCCGCTGAGCCACCCAAGCACCCCAATTGATCATGCTTTTGGTGTCAAGTCTAAGAACTCTCTGCCTAGCTCTAGTTCTCAGATTTTCCCCTCTGTTTTGTTCTAAAAGCTTGACAGTTTTAGGGTACTTGCCTGGCTCAGATGGAGGAGCATGTAACTCGATCTCAGGGTTGTGAGCTTGAGCCCCACGTTACGTAGAGGGATTACTTAAAAAATTTCAATTTGACATATTTGTGGATCTATTGTTAGGTTCTCTTTTTTTTTTTAATTTTTTTTTAATTTATTTATGATAGTCACACAGAGAGAGAGAGAGAGAGAGGCAGAGACACAGGCAGAGGGAGAAGCAGGCTCCATGCACCGGGAGCCCGACGTGGGACTCGATCCCGGGTCTCCAGGATCGTGCCCTGGGCCAAAGGCAGGCACCAAACCGCTGCGCCACCCAGGGATCCCTATTGTTAGGTTCTCTATGTGACTCCACTGACCTGTATCTCTCTTGCTTAGCCAATATCACACCTGTCTTGATTACTGCTTTATAAGTAAGCCTTCGTGTTTGGCAGACTGATTCCTCTAACTTTATCCTTTTTTTTTTTAAGATTTTATTTATTTATTCATGAGAGACACACACACGGGGAGAGAGAGAGAGAGAGAGAGAGAGAGAGAGAGAGAGAGGCAGAGACACACGCAGAGGGAGAAGCAAGCTCCATGTAGGGAGCCTGATGTGGGACTCAATTCCGGGATTCCAGGATTGCGCCCTGCCTAAGGGAGGCATTAAACTGCTGAGCCACCCAGGGATCTCTCAACTTTATCCTTTTTAAAAAATATTTTAGTGATTCAAGGTCATTGGCTTTTCCATTTAAGTGTTAGAATAAGCCTTATTTTTACAAAAAAAAAAAAAAAATCAGCTGAGACTGGTAGGAACTGCATTAAGATTATAGGGCAATTTGCGGAGAACTGACATCTTTACTATGCTGAGTCTCCCAATCCCTGAATTCAGTGTGTCTCTCCATTTATTTGGGTCATCTTTGATTTCTTTCCTCAGTAAGTTTTAGTTTTCAGCATACAGCTCCTATACCTGCTGTTAGATTTAGACCTAAGTATTTCATTTTCTTTGGAGCAACTGTAAATGGTATTACATTTTAATTTCCTATTCCACATGTTCGTTTTGAGTATATAGAAATGCAATTGATTTTTATGTGCTGATCTTGTATCCTGCGGCCTTACTGAATTCACTTAGTCCTGGGAGTTGGTGATTATTTTCTATGTGCTTGTTTTTGTCTCTCTTCTCCATTTGGCCCAGAGCACCTGGGGCAAGGACATTGGCACAGTGCTGGAAACACAGGAGACATACAATGAATGTTCCCAGAGAATTAAGTGATAGAACAGTACCACTTAATTCCTGTATCATTGATGCTCTGGCTGTGGAAGCCTTTGGATAAATTCAAGACGTAGCCAATTCCTAGTCCACATTCTGTCCTTGAACTACCATGAAATAAGTCACTAACCACACTCCACTTTCTGCCCAACCTGTGGGCTGAAGCGTCTCCTAAACCACAGCCCATACCAATGGCTCAGTGTTCTGACCTCACACATCCCTTTTCCAGGCCTGCAAGCACCCTCATGGGATCCTAAAATTATTCTCAAAGACCTTCCATGATACTTCTGTGTATGCCAAGGAGCACCTTAGAAAAAACCCCATCAATTTCAGTTCCAAGGACTCCATGATTATAAGCACAGGTCCCTGCCAGTCAAAACACTCTGGTCACCACTCCAGCCCTGTGGCTTCTCCCATTGAGATCAGACAGTCCTAGCTCCATGATAGCAGTGGTTCTCCTGGTGTGGTCCCCAGACCAAAAGCATCACTGGGAACTGGTGTGAAATGCAAACTTTAACCCCCCTTCCCCTGCACCCATTGCATCAGAAACTCTGGAGAATGTATCCGAGTTTCAATAAGGCTTCAAGGTGATCTGGATGCATGCTCACGTTTGAAAACCATGAGGCTATACTAATGATTCTCAGTCCTGCCTGCATATTAAAATCACCAGAGGGGGACACCTGGGTGACTCAGGGGTTGGGCACCTGCCTTTGGCTCAGGTCCTGACCCGGGATCGAGTCCCACATCGGGCTCCCTGTGAGGAGCCTCTGCCTCCCTCTGCCTATTTTTCTGCCACTCTCTCTCAGTCTGTGTCTGTCATGAATAAATAAATAAATAAATATTTTTAAAAATAATAATAAATAAATAAATCACTAGAGGATTTTTTTTTTATATATATACCAGAGGATTTTTGAAAGAGGCCTGTATTAGTGGTTCCCAAACATGTCTTCACAATGGAGCCATCTGCAAACTTCAAACACTACTGGTGCCTGTGTCCCATCCCCAGAGAATGATTTTTTTTTTTTTTTTCAGAGAATGATTTAATTGGTCTGCAGGAGGCATGACCTTTGGGGTGTTTAAGGATTCCCCCAGTGATTGGATTGTTTTTTTAAGATTTTATTTTATTTTTTAAAAAGATTTATTTATTTGAGAGAGAGAGAGAGCGAGAGCACGAGTGCACACAAGGGTGAGGCAGAGGGAAAGGGAGAAGCAGACTCCCCGCTGAGCAGGGAGCTTGACTCAGGGCTCAGCTGATGATTCTAATGATTCTGGTCTAACCAACTGGCATTGACTATCCAGACAAGAATCAACCTCATTCTTGGCTGTGAGGACCACGCTGCTTAAGGAATTCCCAACACACACACACACACACACACAGAATCACACCAGCCGACTTCTCACCTGTGTTCCTGTTTCATGTCTCCTACCACCCAGAGGACCCTCCTACCAACCACCTCTAACTCGGCACATCACTGTCATCAAGGAGAGAGAGACCCCCGCCTGTCTCTTGCAGCAAAACCACACTGGGGTCTCACCACCTGTTTTGAATACAGTTGGTTTCTGGGATTTATCCTCACCTTTCCCTTGGAATTGGCTTTTAGTCTTTTCTTTTTCTTTCTTTTTTTTTTTTTTTTCTGGCCATTCATTCCAACATGGCCTAAAAATGTCATATTTCCTGAAGGTCTTACCCTAAAATGAGGGAGATACAGGGGCACATGGTGGCTCAGTTAAGTATCTGCCTTTGACTGAGGTCTTGATCTTGGGGTCCTGGGATTAAGCCCCTCACTGGGCTCTGTGCTCAGTGGGGAGTCTGCTTCTCCTTCTGCCTGCCCCCCTTGCTTGTGCTCTCTCACTCTCTATGTTTCAAATAAATTAAATCTTTAAAAAAATAAAATAAAATGAGGGAGATACAGAGATGAACAAGACATAGCTCTGGCCTTCAGGGAACCACCTATCTCCCACAGTCGATATAGCTTCTTGCAAGGTACACTTCATGCTCTATTGTCCTTGTAAAGATTCATGGTGCACATCAGACTCTGAGATGGCCTACAACCAAAAAACTAGTTTAATTTGGGTTAATGAAGCATTTCCCAAATGTTTGACTACATAACTCCCCATCTCTCTTTTAAAAGTTACATCCACTAAGTGTCCACAGAACACTGTGAGCAGGGCTAGAAACCTAGTGTCTCATCTGATTCTTCACACCTATATCCTGCCAGGTGGCAAGGCCTGTCTGCACCTGTTTTCTCTTTTTTTCTTGCACCTCTTTCAACACATTTTCTGCTGTCACCTGCCCTGGACTGGACTCACACACCCCACCATTGCCAGCTCTCTCTCAGCCTGTCTCTGCAAGTCTCTCTAGTCCGGTCCACCCTGCACACCTCTGCCCCATGTCGACAGCTCTCTTTTGCATTAAAGCCTCCCCAGGGTGGGGATGGGGGGGAACAGGGCAGGTGAGTCAGAGTCAGGAGTGTGATGGATATGACCTCAAGTACCTGGTTGGCCACCAGCTGACTGAACTGAAGCAAGCCACTTAACCTGAGCCCGTTTCCTCATCTTTCCAATGGTTGAGTTTTGTTGTTTTTTTAAGATTTTATTTATTTATTTATTTATTTATTTGAGAGAGAGCATGAGCAAGTGAAGGGAGGCAGAGGCAGAGGGAGAAGCAGACGCCCTACTGAACAGGTAGCCTGATGTGGGGCTCAATCCCAGGACCTGGAGATCATACCTGAGCAGAAGGCAGACGCTCAACCACTGACTGAGCCACTCAGGTATCACCCCCCACCCCCACCCCAATAGTTGAGTTTAATTGTTGTGCTCATTGGCAGTTGTGGAGAACAAATGAAATCATGAGCTATGAAGTATAAGCACGGTGCCGGGTCCTCGGTGGGCACTCAGAGAAGGCCCATCTGTTCTTCAATGCCTAAGTCCTGCCTCCTCCACAGAGCTTCGTGGAACCACTCTGATCTCCCTTGCAAAGACCCACTGCAGCAGCAGTCCAGTCCATTTACCACTTGACTGCTCCCTAAACCTTTCCTCTGCCTATGTTGGTTTCACAAGCTCTCTAAGCCTGAGGGCCAGGTCTGCTTCTGGCCAGTCCCTCCTTCTGTTGCCTCCACACATGTTTATGCATCTCTCCTGCTTACCTGCTCTTCTGTCTACCCACCAGACCCCACATTCATTAAGCGCAGGAGCCATGCCACACTCGTACACCAGTCCTCTGCACATATCTGGCCCCTAGTGGGCACACAGTGCTTGATGGATAACAGACTCGGACCCCCATCTGGAAGACCAAGGGCCGTGCTGTATGAACCATGCCAAGAGAATGTGTTAGGAAAACAGCAAGGGCCAAACCGATCCAGAGGCCTTGCTGGCGGCAGAGTTCCTCATCAACTTCTGCACAAACAAGCCAGGAAAGAGGTCAGACTCCCCTGGCCAGAAACTGGCTGTTGTCTTCCAACTCTTTCCCTCTGCAAACGACACAGCAGGATGTAACTACTCGTTCTCTGCAGAAGCTCTCTTGATCCCTCTTGCTACAGAGTATGGGGAACACACTTGGTTCTGATCAAGTATCCCAGGGCGCCTCCCACCACTCCTTGCCCCTCATTCTCTTGGGTTAAACTCAAGTTTGGTTAATAATCACAACACACAGGGTTACTGAAGAGATTTCATAACTTGACGTCAGCGGCTGGCACCCAGGAGGCTCTCAGCGAGTGTCAGTCCTGCCCTGTTCTCTTGCCCTAAACTTAAGTGGGAAGCAGGTCAGAGGAGTGGTTCCATCTGATCTGCTGAATAATAATGAAATAACTGACGTCTTGTGTTATAGAATAGGGGTTCTCCACCAGAAGCAATTTTGCCCCTTTTGGGGTCATTTGGTAACATCTGGAGACATTTTTGATTGTCACAACATGGGGAGACCGGAGGTGAACAGAGGCCAGAGATGCTGCCAAAAATCCTATAATGCACAGGACAGATTCCCTCCCCCACCAAATAATTACAGATTCCCAAGTGTTAGAAGTGTGAAGTGGAGAAACCCTGTTCTAGGGTAAGAGAACTCAGAGGTCCTGACCATCTGTCCATGTTGCCTTCATCGCTGCTTGAAAAACCCTGCTCTCTAGATTCAAATGTAAAAGGCCTCCCTGGAGGCACTCCTGTCCTCCAGCCTCTGGCCGTCTTCCCCGAGTACACATACAAACCTTCCGATGCCAGTGGACAGGATGGCAGTGGAAGTCTTTAGTTCCTCGTACAGATCAGCGCCATTGGAGGGGAAGGCTGAGAACTGAGCCAGCAGCACCCTTCTCAGGGCAACCAGGGCCTGTGGAAGGGGCAGGAGCAACTCAGGGTGCCGCCAGGGACACTGGTTCAACCCAAAGCAGCCCAGAGTACGGGGCAGGCGGAGGAGGGGGCATCCCAGGGTCTCACCGGCTCCACCACCCTACTTATCAACCTCTGGGAACCCTTGGCTCCGTTGGCTCAGGGCTGAGCACGTAGAGACAGCCAGGGCTGGAGAGTGGAGCTCAGCAGCTCACCTTGTAAGACAAGCCACATGTCTGGGCTACGGCCTCCAGGTCTGCAGAAGCCAGGTCCACCACTGAAAACAAAACACACGTGGTTGGTTGACGCGCAGGAAGGGAGGCTGGGGCCTCCCACGCTGGGCTTCGCCTCTTCACGCAGCGGGCGGGGTGGGGGCGCGCAGGCTCGGGGCGCGCAGGCTCGGGCGGGCGGGAGGCCTAGGCAGAAGCACAGAGCCCCAGGGCCTGGCGCGGCCGGCACCCAGCCCTGGGCAGGGGGGCGCTGGGCTGGCCGCACCCCGCCTGCCTCCCGGCCTGGGCGGGGCGGGGCAGGACGCGCACCGAGGGGCCCGGCTGGGTGGCGCGCACGCCGTCACCTGTCCTGACCCCGCGGCTCCTCAGCTGCAGGACAGTGTCCTGGGTGAGGCCCGGGCACAGCCCGGCCCTGAGCACGCCCATGCCGCCCGGGGGCTCGGCGGGGCCGGGCTCGGGGCTCTCGGGCCACCCTCTGCAGGGTGGGCGCGGCGCTGGCACGGAGGGGGCGGCCTCCGGGGTCCTCGCCCGGGTCCCGCCGCGCCCGCCGCGCTTCCGCCTTCCAGGCGCCAGGGCCTGGCCTGCAGCGTCACCTGCTGGCCGCGCGGCGACAGGGCGATGGGGGCGGAGCCCCACGCGGGCCAGAGCCACCCGGCCCCGCCCCCGGCATGGCCCCGCCCCCGGCATGGCCCCGCCCCTTCACTGGCCCCGCCCCCGCGCCCGCGTCCACCTCCACCCGACTCCCCCCACGCGCGCTTCTGTCCCAAGCGCTGCGCGTCCGCCTTCTACCCGACCGACCTTCCCTGCCCGAGACGCCTCCCTGTTAGTGACGAGGACAGCCAAGAGGAATCGAAGATACCGGGTAATTACAGATTGGGTGGCAGGTGCTGGGAAGCAGCAGAGCGCAGAGAGGGCATCTGCGTTTCTATTTTTGAAGAAAAAAAAAAAACACATTATTTTTTGGATGAATAAGACAACAAAAACCCTGGTGACTTGGAACATAAAAAAAAAAAAATACGATGTGGCATTTTAAAATGTCCTCTGCTTTGCCTCGTCCTCTGGAAGTCCTAAAGCAACTTGACTGGGTTACCTCCTCACCCTCCTTGAGGCGGGGGCTGTTTTTATCCACATGTCACAGAGGCGGAAACTGAGGCTTGGCCCGTCAAGGCGCTTGCCAAAGGTTAGACAACCTGCAGGTGCAGAGCCAGTGTTAGAGGAGACAAATCCACACGCGTGAAAAGCCAGTGTGGTGTAGACAGCCGCTCATCCTACTCCCGAAGTTGCGTGTAGGTTTTCTGATGGTAAGGTGGTTTCCTGGAGAACAGAAAGATGCCTGGGCCCTATTTGTATTCCTCTGCAGCACCCACCATTGTCACTCAACACATGAAGACACTTTCGGGTGAAGATGCAACACATTTAAGAGTTCTAGCAGTAAAACCTGGCTGTATGTGGGCTGTGAACCCCATGAGCCATCTGGACTCTCCCTGTGCATAGGGACATAGTGGGGGGTTGCTGCCTAGGATTTCCAGATATAGAGTCTCAGCATTCTAGAGACAAAGTCCCCCACTCCCAGAGACCCATGTCAGTCCCGTTTGTCTCCCAGGGCCCCTGCCACCTCCCACTGCACCCAGGAGTCTTCTCTCACCACCCTGCTCCTCCTTCCCAGAGCAGCTCCAAAGGGAACAGATGGTTAGCATTTTCAGATCTTCAGAGAGGGGCAGGGCTGCAGTAATCACAGAGCATTAGAACCAGAACGGGTCCACAGGGTGACGTAGTCTGTCCCTTGTAGCCCACTCCTGACATTGGCCCTGGGCAGCAGCAGCTTCAGCTCAAGGGGGAGGCTGGCCCCTAATTGTTACATTCAGTGATGATTATGAAGTCAGCTCATTGCATCCCCATCCCACGCTAACTAAGGGCGGGTCCGCTGCTCCCAGTTTCTTTCTGCTTCCTGTCAGCTGTGTAGTGACGGCTGTGGTCCCAAACAAACGAGATGGCATCAGAGACGCTATGTAAAGTGGGAGATGGGGAGGAGGCTATGCTGAAGAAGGAAACCCTCAACGTTCTGAATGCACTCAATCAAATGTCGAAGCCCTTTCCAAACCCCAAGTCTATGAACAGGACCGTCACTACCAAAGGACTCCCACTTACTGCAAGGGGCAGTTTGGTTAACTTCTTGCAGGAAGATGCCATCAATCTACCGTAAGACCCAAGTCTGGTCCTTTTTCCCCTTCCTAAGGCCAGAGGAGAGGGGCGGGGAGAGGAGCTTAAAGAAGCAATGATGCTTCCTCCACCTGTCACAACCCATCCCTGGACTCCTTGGGAAGAGCATGTGCGGAAGTCACACTATTCCCTCTCCCCCCCGCCCTTTTTTTTTAAGATTTATTTTTTTTTAATTCATGAGAGACACACAGAGAGAGACAGAGACATAGGCAGAGGGAGAAGCAGGCTCCCTGTGGGGAGCCTGATGCGGGACTCAATCCTAGGATCCCAGGATCATGACCTGAGCCAAAGGCAAACGCTCAACCACTGAGCCACCCAGGTGCCCCTGCACTATGGATTCCTGATCCCAAATCAGTTCTTGGAGGCTTGGAGGCCTCCTACTCCAGATGGCCTTCTGGGATTAGTCAGAGCTTTGTGGACGGTACTTCTCCTGCTTTGTCTAGCTATGGTCCTCACCACTCCCACACACCCCCATACAGACAACCCACTCCATTCCCTGATGGTGCCTCTTCCTTATTCCTCCCTTTTGGTGCATTTGCCTGCCTGATTGTGTCCCCCCTATAGTCTGCCTACTTTCAGCATGAAGTTTACTGTTCCTCCTCAGTGATTCTGGGTTCTCTTTAGCTCATTCAACAAAACTCTGAGCATCTGCCAGGTGTCTGGCCTAATGTCAAGTTCTGGGGATGCAGAGCTGAAAAACACACCACCTGCTTTCAAGGCGCTCTCAGCCTGGGGCATGTGTGTTGGGGGATGTTAGGAAGAAGCAAGAATAATACAGCATGGTCTGTGCTGGCAGGACACCTTGAGGAGCCAGAGGGGGCTGTCACTGTTTTTGAAATTCTTAATAATTTTGAGGAAGAGGCCCCACAAACTATGTAGCTACTCTTGATTACTTGAAGGGGATGTGGCATCCAGTCAGAGGACCTGTAAGTAAGCAGGGATAGATAAAATAACATGCTTGTAGGAAATGTCATGGTGTGGTAGGAAAGTCTTGGGCTACGAGCCCAAATTCAAATCCAAGTTCTACCACTTAGGTATATGACTATAGACAAGTTAATTACGATCAAGCATCTTCAGTCCCTCATTTGAAAAATGGGGGGGCTAACACCCATCCAGGGGGCTGTCATGAAGATCATAAAGATTTTTGTCCAGCATATAGCTCAATGCTTAGCTGCTTTCTGCCTCCACTTCAATCAACACTACTGTTTTATGGGTGTGTTTATAAAGATTATTTATTTATTTATTTATTTTAGAGGGAACACATGTGAGTGGGGGGAGGGGACAGAGGGAGAGAGAGAGAGAATCTCAAGTGGGTTCCTGGGGAGCCCAACATGTGGCTTGATCCCACGACTATAAATCATGACCTGGGCCAAAATCAGGAGTCAGACATTTAACCAACTGAGCCACCCCGGTGCCCTAGCACTGCTGTTTTGAATAAGTGAATATAAAATAGAGGTTCGGGATCCTTGGGTGGCTCAGTGGTTTAGTGCCTGCCTTCCGCCCAGGGCGTGATCCTGGAGTCCCGGAATCAAGTCCCACATCGGGCTCCCTGCACGGAGCCTGCTTCTCCCTCTGCCTGTGTCTCTGCCTCTCTCTCTTTCTCTGTGTCTCTCATGAATAAATAAATAAAATCTTTAAAAAAATAAAATAAAATAGAGGTTCGGGATCCCTGGGTGGCGCAGCGGTTTAGCGCCTGCCTTTGGCCCAGGGCGCGATCCTGGAGACCCAGGATCAAATCCCACATCAGGCTCCCGGTGCATGGAGCCTGCTTCTCCCTCTGCCTGTGTCTCTGCCTCTCTCTCTCTCTCACTGTGTGCCTATCATGAATGAATAAAAATTTTAAAATAAATAAATAAATAAATAAATAAATAAATAAATAAAAATAAAATAGAGGTTCATGGGATGCCTGGCTGGCTCAGTCAGTAAAGCATGTGACTCTTGATCTTGGGGTTGTGAGTTCAAGCCCCACATTGGGTGTACAGATTGTTTAAATTTTTTTCAATCTTAAAAAAATAATAAAATAGGGATTCATTAGGACAATCTGAAATATAAATGACATCAACGCTCAGACTCTTCAGCCTACAAAGGACCATCCATGATGAGGGGTCATCTACAAATGTTTACTTTACCAAAGGCTAGCCTAGAAGCTTTGGGCTGATCAGGATTTCTCGGAGGGCTGGAGCTCAAGAAAAATTTGGCAAATCCATCACCTATGAAGCCAGTGGCTGGCCTGGATTGAGGTATCTGGTGGTAGGGGAGGTGTATTGGTTGTTGGATCTGGCCAGAGCAGCCAGGGAAATGGAGCAGGAACCAGAGAAGAGGAACCAGAATATGCCAGAGGCAGATGGGACTCAGAAGATTTGGGTCTAGTTCCAACTCACCATGTGACCTTGGTCAAGGTACTTGGTCCCTAACGGCCCAGTGACTGCTCTTGCTTTATCACTGCTCTTCAACTATGGAGTTGTGATCCATTAATGGGTCAGGAACTCATTTTAGTTAATGGAGACCAGTGTTATAAAAATGAAATAAAAGAATAGAACATTCCAGGGGTGCCTGTTTGGCTTAGTTGGAGGAGTGTACAACTCTCTGATCTCAGAGTTGTGAGTTCAAGCCCCACGTTGGGTGTAGAGATTATTTAAGCAAATAAATCTTAAAAAAAGAATTCCAGAGCATATCACAGAGTAAGTACTGGTTTGTGAAATGTGTTTTCATTGGCTGTTGTTTTTTTAAATATTTTTATTTGAGAGAAAGAGAGCCAGGAGCAGGGTGAGGGGCAGAGGGAGAAGCAGATGCCTCGCTGAGCAGGGAGCCTAATGTGGGATCATGACCTGAGCCAAAGACAGACACTTAAGCGACTAAGCCACCCAGGCGCCCATAGTTGTTTTTTTCTGTTGTTGTTGTTTGTTTTTAAGATTCTATTCATTTACTTGAGAGAGAGAGAGAGAGAGAGCATGTGAGCAGGGGAGAAGAGGGAGGGACAAGCAGACTTCACACTAAGCGCAGAGCCTGCTGGGGGGCTCAGTCCCACAACCCTGAGATCATGACCTGAGCCAGATTCAAGAGTGGCCACTTAAATGACTAAGCCACCCAGGAGCCCCGTGTTTTGGTTTTATGTGTATGTTTAAGTATACTAGGTAATATGTATTTCTTACGTTGGGTCAAAATTAAAAAAAAAAAGATTTGAAAGCCAAACTTTTTGGATTCTTTATCAGTAAACAACACAAAATTAAATAGTAAGGAAACACGTACAAGGTTTTTCTTTGTAGTAGCAAAGAATTGGTAACAATACCAATATCCATGTAATGAAAAGTGTGCAACAGTTAAAATGAACCAAAGCTACATGTATCAGTACAAACAGTGTTGGGGCACCTGGCTGGCTCAGTTGGTGGAGTGACTTTTGGTCTTGGGGTCGTGGGTTTGAACCCTATGTTGCAGGTAGAGAGATTACGTAAAAAAATCTTTTAATAAAATAAAAACAATGTGGAGTAAAAAAAAACAATGAGCTGCTGATGAATTTATTTATGTGAAGTCTTAAAATAGGCAAAATAATAGATGTTGCTTAAGGATAGTGGACATCTCTAATGAACCTATGGAGACACACATGGAATGATAAACATAAAATTTTTTAAAGATTTTATTTATTGATTCAAGAGAGACACAGAGAGAGAGGCAGAGACATTGGCAGAGGGAGAAGCAGGCTCCTCACAGGGAGCCTGATGTGGGACCCCGGGATCACGACCTGAGCTGAAGGCAGATGCTCAAGACACTCAACCACTGAGCCACCCAGGCATCCCTAAACACAAAATTTGAAATGTACTCTACTGGTTACCATGGAGCGGGAGGATACAGAGTGGGGTGGGGACAGAAGTGTCCAGCGAGCTTTAACTGTAATGGTGAGACTGTAGTTCTGAAATTGGATAGTGGCTAAGTGGAAGCTTAATATATCAATCTTGATTTCCTCACTTTATCATATATTCGTTTTATTTTTTCCAGTTTTGAGATATAATTGTCATATAACATATCAGTGTAAGGTGTACATGATTTGATGTGTGTATGGGAGGTGGTTGCATAGTTCAGATTCCTTCTGTCATCACAGTTAAAGATTTTCCTCTTGTGATAAGAATTTTTATTTACTTTTTAAAAAGATTTTATTTATTTATTCATGGGAGACACAGAGAGAGAGAGGAACAGACACAGGCAGAGGGAGAAGCAGGCTCCATGCAGGAGTCCCACGTCACTCCATCCCGGGTCTCCAGGATCACACCCTGGGCTGAAGGCAGCGCTAAACTGCTAAGCCACCCGGGCTGCCCATGATAAGAATTTTTAAAATCTGCTGTCTCAGTAAGTTCAAATATACAATACATTTTTAAAAGATTTTATTTATTTTTTCATGAGAGACAGAGAGAGAGAGGCAGAGACATAGACAGGGAGAAGCAGGCTCCCTGCTCCCTGCCTGATATGGGACTCGATCCTGGATCCCGGGACCATGCCCCAATCCGAAGGCAGATGTTCAACCACTGAGCCACCCAGGTGTCCCTACAATATAATATTATTAACTATAGTTCTCATACTGTATATTATGTATATTATGTCCCTGCTAATGTATTACTCTTGATTATCTTGTATAGGTCTAAAATATTTAATAATTTAACAAAATTAGAATGGAAGAAAAAGGTTTTGAGCAATTATCCCAATATATGTAAATCTATGCAGAGTATTGTTAATTTTACATGCCACATATTAATGAATATTGCTAAATGTTAGAAAACCTAAGTAAATCAATCAGTAATTACTGTTAAACCATGAAAGTGAATATTAGTAAGGCTTAATTATTTTTCTTTTGGATACTTTTAGATATTTTTCCATACCCTGCTAGATTGGCTTGGGCATTTCCCCAGAGGTACTTGCACTCCACTTTGGAAGGACTTTAGGTTTTAGCAGTGTCTCAAGTTACGGTGCTCTGAACACATGCCTCAGAATTATCCTAAGATCTTGTTAAAGATCTCGTCCCAAAGTGGGGCAGGGACCAGGAATCTATTTCTTAATAGGTGCACTGGTGGTTTTGATGCCCTGCTACAGGGTGGTATGGATGTTCTGAGCTATTCAAAGCAGCTGGGGATTTTGGCAAGTCAGGTACAAGGCCTGCCCTCGAGGAGCTTCCAGGCTGCGTGGGCTGGTGTGGCCTCCTTCAGCAGCTCACCCGTCTCCCTCCCACTCAGGAAGCCGATGCCAGTGGAGGACTCTGAATGCAGCTCTGACGACACCAGCATTTCCCCCATCTCATCCACCTTGCTGAATCCCATCAAACTGGCTGTGACCCAGCCCAACAGCAGCTTCTTTGCAGGGATGCTAGAGGGCGAGCTGAACAAACTCAGCTTCTCCTCGATTGGCAAGGATACAGAAAAGAAGGACCTGGCCCTCTGCCCCCACCAATCCAAGTCTCAAATGGCCCCTGGGGGCCTGCTGGACCTTGACAACCCTGAACTGGACACAGACACCTCGTCGACACCCTCAGAGTCCTCTGTGGTCATGGATGTGCCGGAGGCACCCTTCATCTGTGAACACACAGTCAGCGATTCCACGGCTGTGGTATGTTTCCCTCTTGGTGCATTCAGCAAGGGCTTCCTGGCCGCCCCCGTGTGCCAGGCTCTGAGCTAAGCTCGTAGGGAGTGTGAAGGTGCCTACCACCTGCATCCTACCCTAGAGCTCCTGGCTCAGGAGAGAAGCCATGTCTGGTAGGAACTCCAGTGCCAGCTGGAATGGGTGTGGTGCTGTAGGAAGAGCTCAGACCAAGTGCCACCAGGAATTCAGAGGGAGAAACATTACATCCAGGTGCAGGAAAAAGCTTGGTGGCTTTGGTAACATTTGAGCTGGGACACACAGGGAGGATTTAAACATCTAGAGATGGGAGAATGGCATTCCATGGAGGGGCTGACAAGAGCAATGCCTCACAGGCGGGAAAATGTGGGAGCACACAGCCGGGTCCCAATCTAGGGTTTCTCGCACTTTTCTGTGCCTGCACATCCAATCATCTTGTTAAAAAGGAGATTCCTGGGCCTCATCCCTAGAGATTCTGATTCAGTAAGTCTGGGGTGGGCCCTGAGAATTTGTATCCACTCAGAGGTCCTACAATGTTAGGCTACCTTACAGATTTTTTTCCGTAAGCAATAGAGGACAGACAGCTTTTGCAAAGCTTTGTATCTGGTGGTGGATGCAATTTGTGCTGTATTTTAGGAAGATAAATCTGGAAGTCCCAGATGAGCAGTGTCTCAAAAGTGTGGTTCTCAGACCAACAGCATCAGCATCCTATGGCAACGTGTTTGAAATTTAAATGCTTTTTTTTTTTCTTTAAGATTTTATTTATTCATGAGAGACAGAGAGAGAGGCAGAGACAAAGGCAGAGGGAGGAGGGAGAGGCAGGCTCCACTCAGGGAGCCCGACGTGGGACCCAATCCCGGGTCCCCAGGATCACGCCCTGGGCTGAAGGTGGCACTAAGCCGCTGGGCCACCGGGGCTGCCCTGAAATTTAAATTCTCGTCCTCTCCGCCTCTACCTTAGGCCTACTGAACCAGAAACCATGGGGGCTGGCAATCTGTTTTAACAAGTCCTTTAGGGTATTCTGATGCACATCCACTTTTGAGAACCACTGGCCTGGATGGAGGGGAGAAGGAAACCAGACAGGAGGCAGCAGGGCCAGGAATCTGCAGTGTTATAAAAACTCCCTGAGCTCCTCAGCCAGGTGTGGCAACCACTATTGTAGCACAAAGTATGTGGGCTCTGGAGCTACTGGTTTGAACTTTGGCTCTGGTGCTGTGTGTGTACACAGGCCAGCCACTCACCCTCTCTGAGCCTCATCTGCAATGAGCAAGATGGACAAGATGATCTCTAAGGGCCCTCCCAACTAGTCTTGGAGAAATATGGGATGGGGGCACACTCTGAGGTGGGTGGGGCTGCCCAGGGAGAGTCACCTATGCTGCAGGCCGGGAGTGCCTTACACCTTCCATCAGACCTGCCTTGGCCCCAAGAGGGGCAGGGGATGGGAGTGGGGCATTTAGACCCATGGCTGAGGGTGGAAGGGGAGGGGAGGACAGCCTGGAGCAGGTCTGAGGAAGCCTGGCGGGGTGGGGGGGCTCTCTTCCTCTAGATTTCCTGGACCTATGCCCTGGGCAAGCAGCAGGTCAGTTTCTACCAGGTCCTGTTGCAGGAAGTGGCCAAGACAAATGATAATGAGCCACCCAAGGCAAAGAATCGCCCATGGATCTTCAACAAGATCTTGGGCACCACCGTCAAGCTGATGGAGCTGAAGCCTAACACGAGTTACTGTCTCACCGTCCGTGCAGCTAACACAGCTGGGGTGGGGAAGTGGTGCAAGCCCTACAAAGTGAGCCCTGGGAGAAGAGGGCCCGGTGAGGGGGGTGGGCCAGGGAGAGGTCTGAGCCAGGGGTTTTGGAGGCTGGGGACACCACTATGCCCCCATGGCTCATCTTCCTGCTGGCTTTCTGCCTAGGAGAATGAGCACAAATTCTAGTCTTTCATCTGGGAGGCTTAAGGATTAAGCCACTCCAGGGTGCACTGGGAATGCAAACTAGTATATTCATCAGCATCTCTGTAATGTTCAGCTCCCAAGGCCATTAGTTTTGGGATTCTTCAGCTTAGTACCAAGAATTGAGTGGGCCAGGAAAGTGAAGGGCATTGAGAGAAATACAGGGAAAAGGCGAAAGGGGGACAAAGAAAAGGGAGTAGGCAGGGGTGTGGGGGAAGGCTTGAGGACAGACAGCCTTGTGATTGGAAACCTCACATTACAGGGAAGGCATAGGTCCGTACCTGTTCTGGGTGTCCATGAACAGGTGGTAAGGCCATGCAAGACCCCATTTGGCAAACAAAGCTGAGGTAGGGTCAGGTCTGGGAAGGAATTCTGAGAGGTTTTGCTTTATTTCAGTTTGCAACCGTGGCCACTGACTTGAACAGCTTCCCTGAGAACAACCCCATCCAGATTACTGTGCAGCGCAAGGAACCCCAGAGGAAAACGGTGTCCATCGGGCTGGAGGATATGCGGAAGCTCGAAGATCTGGAATACCTATTTCCCTACTAAAGCGGGCCCAAGGAAGTCCCTTACCTACCTTCAGCTTCAGCCCAGGGCTCTCAGGAACAGAATTGTGAAATGGACCACCAGCACTATGCCAGGGAATTGCTGATCACCCCGCCCAGGGCCTGGTGCAGTGGTCCCCAAACTCCACTTCTGGGTTGGGGCTGAGGCTAGACAGGAGCCCCATTCACCTGGAGACGCCACAGGCCAGGCCAGGTCTGCCACTGCCCACAGCTGCTAGGCATCCCCCTCCCCAGATTTGGGCTGGGTCCAGATCCCTCATTAAAGCACTGCAGGTCCCCCAGCACCCTGAATTCTGCTTCATGCTGACAGCTGGGCTAGCTGCCATCTGCCTTCCTAGCTTCTGCCGGAACCAAGAGTCCAGGTTGGGGGGTGGCGAGGCAATGGGATGTTATCCACACCTACTGCCTGGCTCTGCTAACATCACCACTTTCCCACATGAGGAAGAAATGTTATTTTAGGACCAGGAAAAAGAGCAATGCTGGCAGAGGTGGTGGCAGCCTGTAGACTGTCAACATCAGACTTCGGCCCTGGAAGGACAGAGTGCTCAGTTTAGGAGCACAGTCTGATTTGATCCTGGTTTTTCCTGGATGTGAGGGCATGGACAAACTGTTTAAGCTCCCTGGGCTAATTCAGGGATGTAAGAACTCTAAAAGTATGACAGTGGGGTTACCTGAGGATCACATGAGCGCACAGCAGGACAAGTACCTCCACAGGGCACCCCCTTTACCTTCATGCAGTCTCATTGCAGGGACATGCAACAAAAGAGACCAAGAAGAACCAGCTGATATGCAAAATCCTGAGAGCACGGTGTGGGGAAGCGGTGGGGAGGAGGGGAGGAACAAGAGGTTAGAAATGCCGTGGCCCTGAGCAATCCATACAATGACAGTTTAGAATCTAACCTGGGAAGGTTGCCTGAGATTTGAAACAGAAAGTAGAGGCAGGATGGAAGGCAAGATATTGGTCAAAGGTCTGAGGACATCCAGTAGGGATTCCCTTCGATCGTGAAAGTCCTCATGGGCCAAAAAGACTCATCCTCCCATGTCAGGCCACACCCACTGCTGCTCCAACTCTCACCTCTGTGAGCTCTGGGACAGCTGTCACCTTCCGCTCTGTACCCCGAGCCCAGCACAGTGGTCGCTGCACTGTGGGGCCTCAAGAAGAGTGCTGCGTGTGAGAGGGGCTGAGGAAAGCAGCCCTCAAGCAGCTGGCCCACAGAACTCCCCGTGGTGATGAAGGTGGTCTTGACCTATGCTATCCAATGCAGTGAGGAGCCTGATGCTAGCCACACAGGATTGCATTCCTAGCCATATGGAATTCTGGTAAACGGAGACAGCCACATGTGGCTAGCGTCTACCACACTGGATGGCACAGGCTCAGATTTTCCTCTGGCTACTACCCTATGGCTTAAGCCAGTCTCCCCTGCCCCAGCTGGCCTCTCCTCATAGGCACAGAGGAAAGAGAAGAACGGCAACTTCCTGGTCAGTATAGATTTGGTGTTGCCCAGATGGAAGACATATACACTGTTAGCATAGTCCTCCGGTGGGCCTTGGGATTCTAGGACAAGGAACTACAACCCAAACACACAAAATATAAGTTATTTATTTGGTCACAGAATCTAGGGCCTCACACTGAATAGAAAGAACATTTAGGAAAGGCGACGGGCCGGCAGCAGGGGTCCAGTCACTGCCTGCCACCATCCCCACCCCACCCCCGCCCCCGCCAGGTACAGAGTGATGGCAGAGGGCTGAGCTCAGTTATATTGTCCTGTAAGCTCCACTCTCCTGCTCTGGGGAGGGACCCCACTGGGATCTGTCCAAGGACAGCAAACCATGCTGGTCTGCAGGGTTACCACCCTGGCCTTTCGTCTGTGTCAGGGCAGGCAGCTGGCAGCGGCAAGTCCAAGGAGGGGTCACACGGAACATAGGATTTCTCATCTCCTCCATCTGTGGAGAAGGGGGAGGCAATAGCAGGGGGATCCTATCTTGGGAAAGGGAGGCTGCCATATAATCCCAGGAGCCCACTACAGGGAGAGCTTGGGGTTCACTCGGTCATTAAGAGCCTGGCTACCATCTCTGCTCTAGCTACCCACTCAGGCTTGGCATCCACTGCCTGCCCTGGCCAAGACCTCATCCCAGGGCCCACCAAGGTCATCCAGTAGCAAACAATGACAATTCTTCACAAGTACACATGCTTCAGGTTCCCAAGTGTGTTCATCTCTTATCTTTGATCTTCCTGTCTACTGAGGCTTGGTAACTCCCAGGAGGCAAGTGAACCACACTCTCCAAGACTACACAGTGAAAGCCAGAGCCAGGACTGGAACTGAAAACTACCGCCTTGTGCTAGAGGGCCCCTGGGCTCACCCTCTGGAGAGCACCTATTCCCTGTAATTCAGCAGCCCTCCCTTTTAACCACCCAGAGAACCTGGTGCCACACTGTCTTAGGCCCCTGGAGAGTCCTCAGAATTCTCCACCAGAAGGGAAAGGTGCAAAGAGTGACCACCTTAAGGGCAAGAGAGCCAAGCACACACTCACATCCGGAGGCATTTGTCCTTCCCGCCACTTGCCACTCTCTGGCCATCTGGACTCCAGTCAACAGCATATACCTAAACCAAGGCAGGAGTAGGGGGAGGCAGGTCAGTAAGGAGGGTGGGGGGACAGGAGGGCCAGGCTTCACCACACGCCCCGCCTCTGCTCACAAGGGTTGGCCATACCTCATCTGCATGGCCTGGCAGATCTGCTGCCAGCTTCTGTGCCTTCACATCCCACACCTTCAGCGTGCTGTCGCTGCTGCCACTGACCAGGAGCCGGCTATCGGCTGACCAGGCGATCTGATACACAGCAGCCACGTGGCCACGTAGGGAAGCCAGGTACCTGGGCCAGGAAAAGGTGATGGTGGGTATTAGGTCTTCAAATATGTCTGAAGGGGCCCCTATGCCCACAGTGGTGATTCTCAACCTTAGCTACACATTAGGATTACCCGAGAACTTATACAAAATCTCACTGCCTAGCCCCCACCCCAGTGTGATCATTACCAAGGTTGTAACGATTTTGTACAACTTTTCCAAATGAGCGGCTTCTAGGGTGCCTCTTGCCAGGCCTCTGTACCTGGACAACTGTGCATGACTTAGAATCCAATGCGGCCACCTGCCTAGCCCATCTGCCTGATATCCCCCAACACAAGCTGCCTGCTGACAAGTGCCATGGAATAACAGTGGGCTAGGCCCACCTGGAACTTTCAGATCAATACAAATTAGCTATGTCTATTTGGACAAGAGTTGGCCCCTCTGAGACTCAGTTTCCTTATCTTAAAGAAGAATGGAATGAGCTATTTCAAAGGCTGCTATATGGAAATCCACAACGGCTGAGACCGAGGTGCCCCTGTGGCCACCACAAAGGTTTCCCTTGCCCCTTTTCTCTTCTTGCCCATGCCCCTGCCTCTCCTCTAACCTATCAACCTCAAGGCCACGGTGCCTCATTACACCAGTGCTTCTCAGACTATAATGGGAGCAGGATCACCTGGTGAGCTTAATAAAATGCAGATTCTGATTCACAAGGTCTAGGGTGGGGCCCAAGGTTCTGCATTGCTAACAAGCTCCCAGATGATGCTGGCAGCTGCTGGTCTGTGGATCACACTTTGAGGAGGGCCAGGAAATGACTACCCCTCAAACCTACACTTCTGCCACATGCCTGGCCATCTTAAGATTATTTCTCTCCTTTGATATGAAAGGAACTAGCATTTCAGTGCCATCTATTGCCAACCCTAAATATACCTTTTCACTTAAACCTCATAATGAAGCTGAGACACCTATTACAAAAGAGCAAACAAAGGCTCAGAATATCCAAATGCTTGCCAAGACTATGTAGCCAATAAGTGGCAGAGCCAAGCTCCTCCCAGAGGACTAGGGCCTTTCTTCTCCCTCCCCACGCCCCCACTCACTTGCCCGTCCTGCCGTCCCACAGTTTGATGGATTTGTCGAAGGAAGCGCTGGCAATAATGCGGGAGTCAGGGGAGAAGAGCACCTGGTTGATGAGGGCCTGGTGTCCCGTCATCCGTGCAAGGGGCTTTTTGTCTTCTGCTGGGGACCACATGAATAAGGTGAAGTCATCTGAGCCAGACACCAGCCTCTCTGGGCCCTGGCCCTAGGAGAGGCAGAAAGCACACTGTGTGGAGACTGTCTCGGACAGAAGAGCCTGACCTTGGCAGCAAACGCACCACTGATTACCCACCAGCATAGGAGCTAGCACTAGGAGAAATAAGGCCTGGCCAGCTATGAACTCAGATGGGACCCTTGGCAAATCACTTCCCCCAAAGGTAACTTTATGCAGATGAAATAATTTCTAATCATTGTACATAATTACAAAAAAAAAAAAAAAGCAAGGTACAGAATCATTTATTTAAAAAGGAAAGGAGGAAAAAATAAAAAAAAATAAAATAATAAAATAAAAAGGGAAGGAGGGATGCCTGGGTGGCTCAGTGGTTGAGCGTCTGACTTCAGCTCCCAGGATCAAGTTCCACATCGGGCTCCCTGCAGGGAGCCTGCTTCTCCCTCTGCCTGTGTCTCTGCCTCTCTCTCTGTATCTCTCATGAATAAATAAATAAAATCTTAAAAAAAGAAAAAAAAAGGGAGGAATTGGGGCTCCTTGGTGACTCAGTTTGTTAAGCAGCAGACTCTTGATTTCGAGTCTGGTCATGATCTCAGGATCGTGGGGTTGAGCCCCGAGAAGGGCTCCATGCTGGACACACTTTTAAGATTCTCTTTCTCCCTCTGCAGCGCCCTCCCACTCTGCTCCTATTCTCTCTCTCAAAAAAAGATTTTTCATGTGGGTTTGTATGTATATATACGTATGAAGTCTTTGGAAGGAAACACAGGCTACTAGTAGCATGTTTTATTTATTTATTTTAAAGATTTCATTTATTTATTCATGAGAGAGACAGAGAGAGAGAGAGCGAGGCAGAGACACAGGCAGAGGGAGAAGCGGGCTCCATGCAGGGAGCCCAATGTGGGACTTGATCCTGGGACTCCAGGATCATGCCCTGAGCCGAAGGCAGGTGCTAAACTGCTGAGCCACCTAGGGATCCCCAGTAGCATACTTTTAGAAGAAATGGAAGGGCAACAGAAATGGGAGACTTTTTCACTATCTCCCTTTTTGTGTTCTTGGAACCTTAGACTATATGAATATGTTACTTTATTTTTTTTTTTAAATATCTTGCTTCTTCTGTTTTTTTTTTTTTTTTTTTTTTTAATTTTAATTTTTATTTTTTTTTTATAGTCACACAGAGAGAGAGAGACAGAGACACAGGCAGAGGGAGAAGCAGGCTCCATGCACCGGGAGCCCGATGTGGGATTCGATCCCGGGTCTCCAGGATCGCGCCTTGGGCCAAAGGCAGGCGCCAAACCGCTGCGCCACCCAGGGATCCCTGAATATGTTACTTTAAAAAAAAAGAAGGGTACCTGGGTGGCTCAGTTGGTTGAGCATCCAAATCTCGGTTTCAGCTCAGGTCATGATCTCAGGGTCGTGAGATCAAGCCCTGAGTCAGGCTCCATGATCAGTAAGGAGTCTAGTTGAGATTCTTTCTCCCCCCACACCCTTCACTCATGCTTGTTCTCTCTCCCTCTCAAATAAATGAATCTTAAAAAATAAAATAAGGGGTGCCTGGGTGGCTCAGTTGGTTACATGTATGCCTTTGGCTTAGGTTGTGATCCCAGGGTCCTGGGACTAGGCCCTGGAATCAGGCCCCATGTCGGGCTCCCTGCTTAAAGGAGCCTGCTTCTCCTTCTCCTTCTGTCCCTTCCCACTTGTGTTTTTTTCTCTTGCTCTCTCTCAAATAAATAAAATCTTAAAAACAAAACAAAATAAAACAGAAAGCTCAATAAGTAGAAAGCAAATAAAACAAAATGATTAAAATGATCCCTATGTGTTAAGATTTTAGGACTGTAAACTGAATTATCATGAAGAACTTTCTGGAAAAGGAAAGTCTGAGCTGCAGCCAGAAGGTGGGAAGAGACTGGGTGTCTGCAAAATGTTTCAGGGACCGGTAGAGGATGAGTACAGAATTGGGCATGCTGGCGACTGGCACACACTCACCCGCACGAGGTTGTATCGCCTCAGAGCCCTGTCCTTCAACTCCTGCACTATAGCCAGGTACCGGAGGAGAGAGGAGATGATGAATGAGGCTGATTAGAAAATTTCACACCAACAGCAAACGTCCTGGCCCAGGTCCAAATCTTGCACATTAAGCTAGAGAAGTGGCCCCTTCCCCAGGCGGCCCTCTCCCACCCACTCACAGGATCCTTGGAGGTCTTGGGCATTGATCGAGGCCTCAGCTGGCTCAAAGGCACCTGTGCGCAGGGCGTAGTCAGTGCTGAGTGCCATGGTATTCACCCAGTGGCCATGGCCTTGCAGAGTCCGGCACAGCACACCCTAGGGCAGAGGGAGACAGGTCAGACATACCCCACTCTCCACCCTAGGGAACTGGTACTCCCAGGTTAGCCCCAGAAGACAGTGACGTGGGACTCAGAACCAGGATCCTCATTCACTGTGGTCTTAATCAAATCACCCCTCTGGGCTCAAGACTCTCATATTTAAAATGAGTGAACTGGGGGGCACCTGGGTGCCTCAGTCAGCTGGGCATCTGCATTCAGCTTGGGCCCTAATCTTGGAATCCAGCGACAGAGCCCTGCATCAGGCTCCCTGCTCAGTGGGGAGTCTGCTTCTCCCTCTGCCCCTCACCCTGCTCCTGCTCTCTCTTGCTCACTGTCTGTCAAATAAATAAATAAGATCTTAAAAAAAAAAAAAAAAAAAAAAAAAAAGGTGAATGTACTAGGCCAGATCATGGTTTCTGAATTCCTGGAAAGGAAGTTAGATATGTGAGAATACATGGGCTCCAGTCAAGTTAAGTCTGGGATATGGCAGGTTCCATAAAGCTATCAGGCTTCCTACAGCAGGAGTTTCTAGACTGTGCTAATAAACACTAGAACCTCCACTATCATGCAGCACCAACCACAGGACCCACCATTCTCGAAGCGCCTCCCCTGACCTGGATCCCAGAACACACTGGCCAACATTCTTTCCAGCCCTGGCATCCCATGGCCTGAGATTTCCCCAGATTACTTTAGGGACCCTCCCAGCTCTTACATCATGAGCCCTCCAGACTTTGATGGTACGGTCCTGCGAGGCAGAGTAGAGAAGCCCGTCCCCTCCCCACCGGAGACAGGTGACTGACTGCGTGTGCCCGGTGAGGATGCGCTCACAGCGGCCTGCAGTTGTATCCCAGACCCGCACGCTGCCATCCTTGGAGCTGCTGGCCATGTAGCGGCATTCTGGGTTCCTGGAGAGGGGGAGATGGGGCCTCGCTTCTGGCCTGACAATGCCCACAGCACCTTCCCACGCTTAGCTCGAAGGCCAGGGACAGGGACTCGACAGCTTCCTGACCCCAAGGTCGAGCTGCATTGCAAGGTAGTTCTCATGCCCCACGACGAGCAGCCCCTGCCCCAAGCAGCAACAAGGGCTTGGAAGACCTACCCCACTGCTTGCATGCCATTACTGTCAGTCAGGCTGGCCATCTCGCCCCCTGAGCAGGGGAGAGGACAGTTTTGAACACCTATCTTCTATTCCCCCCCCAGCTCTATCAGTGCCACTTACGCATGGAGGGGCTCCCAACTCAGGCCTGTGATCCACTTGCTATGGCCGGCGAGGACCCTGCCCACCTGCTTCCCTGTGCTTGGGTCCCACAGGAGAATCTGAAGGACAAAAGCTTACTGAATAACCCTCCCTGAACTGTCCCTGGGCCCACCAAAGGTGCCTGCCACTGCCTCCAACCCATCCTCCCCTCAAGATGACCCAGAACCCCTGCCTCATTACCCTGACTGCCACCTACCTGGCCATTCTTGCAGCCTGAGGCCAGTGTTTTGCCGTCTGGGGACCAGGATATGCTAAGCACCCAGTGTCTGTGTCCTAGGAAAGCAGGGAGGAAGAAGGAGGGAGCACATCTGTCTTTATTTTCAGAGCCTAGCAGTGTCTGGCACTCCTCAACTGGCCCTTGAATGAATGAGCAGCTGAACAAAAGTAGAGAGGAGGCTTTCTAGGCAAAGGGAGAATCCACCCCAAGTGCAAAAGCCATGCATCCTGCTGTGTAGATCATACTTTCACTTTCTTTTTTACTTTTACTTTCTAATAATTCCTTACACGATACATGGTATCAAGTGTTTATATACATGTCATTCCTTGTAATTCTGATAGCTCTGTGGTACAGAGCAGGAATTATCCCTAATTTTTCAGATGATAAAACTGAAGCTTAGGGAGCATGCTCTACACACACAAGGTCACCCAGCTAGTGTGCAGTCCCCAGATCAGAAGCATCAGCACCAGCTGGGAACCTGAAATGCAAATTCTCAGGCAGCATCTCAGAACTAAGGAGACAAAAACTGGGGGTGGGCCCCAGCAATAAATATGTTAACAAGATTCTCAGGTGATTCTGATGCATGTTCAAGTGTGAGAAGTAATGTGGTAGAGGCTGGATTTAAGCCAGGTTCTCCTTGCTACCAGCCAGTCAGCACAACCCAAAACCCCACACTGACTCTCTGGTGCAGTCTCTGCTTGTTTGTAAGTGGCTGGCTGGGCTCAGAGGAGCAGTCTACCTAGAAGCAGGCAGCTGCTAACTGGCTGTGAAGGGCCTGAATCATCTCTGAGCCTCCTCAGGAACTAAAGAGCTGAGTAAATGATCACGCACCCACCACTGGGTTAAGAACACCTGCAAAGCTAACTGCGTACTGACCCTGGCATGTGAAATGTGGTGTCTCGGTGCTGAGATCCCAGAAGCGCACAGTGGTGTCTCCGGAGCCACTGGCCAGGTACCTGGGGAAGAAGAGAGGCCACACCTGATTTCTGTAGTGGGGACAAGGGGTAGGGCCTACACCAGAACACCGCACACATGCATTTTGGCTGCCTATTCAATTGTCTTCTGGGCACAGAATCTGAGGCTGGACTTTTCTCTCTTCCTTGAGAAGGAGAAATGTAACACTGATACCATCTGTGAGAAGACCTCAGGTGGTCTTTTCTCTCCTCTTCCTTTCTGAAAGGAATGGCCACAGCTGTAATCAGGAATGAAGCTTCTCATTCTCCTCGTACAATTGCAAAAAGCAAATAAAATTCAGTTTCACAGACGATGAATTAGTCAGAAAGTGACTCGTCCAGGTCACACAGCTAGGAAGCTCACAGCTAAGGTCTCCTGAGATCAAGTCCAGGAAGGATTCTTCCAAGGTGGGTGTCTTTCAAGACCAAACCAAAGACCAAGGGAAGTCCCTTACTTTCAACTTAAGCCCAGAGCTCAGGTCTGTGATAAGCAGCCTGAGGCCCCATTGACTGTAACTTGGGGTGTTCTCCCCACCCAGCCAGAATGTACTCCCACACCCCCACCCCATGATTCTGCGGCTGTCCTTACTTTCCTGTGGGGCTGAAGGCCACAGAAATGACTGCCTCACTGTGACCTTCCAAAGAGCTGGTGCAGCGGGTCACAGCACGGACCCTGAAGATGGCCTGGGGCTGGTAGATGATGTCAAGGACCTTCTCTGTCTCCACTGCCTGTGACTCCAGCGTCTTCCCCAGTGATGAAGTGATCTCAGCATCGTGGACATAGAAAGCCAGTGGCAAGGGATCCTCCTGGAGGGCAATGGCAAAGGGCAACTCCTCCATCAAAGGACAGGCAGGAGCACTCCCCACTGGGCTGTGGGCAGCTGAAACTTTATTCTTTTCCACCACTGTCTGGGATACCCCCACCATGCCCACTGAGGATACTTACACAGTACTTTAAAATCCTTTATCTGCATCTCACAACCACCCTGGGAGGTAGGCACTCATATTCTCGCTTGATAAATGATAAAACTGAGGCTCAGAGCAGCTAACTAATAATTAGCCCAACGTCCAATGTGCTGCTGCTCAGGACTAAGTCGAGTGCTTCAAAAAGAAAGTTCAGGTCCTGAGTCCGCGTTAATACACAGAACTGGACAGTATTTTTCTAAACCACCACGCCATGCCCTACAATGTGTAACAAGCATCCAAAAAAAAGGCTGGCTGAAAATGCAGACACTCGCTGCCTCACCCCAGAGTCTTGGTGTCAGTACACCTGGGGTGGGGTCCAGGGTACGCTCGCCCCACCTGAGGGCAGCATTTTGATAGACACAGGCTTCGAGGAGCAAGGGTTTTGAATCTGACATTCGGGTTCCAAAGCCACCATCGACTGCGGAGCATCGCAGGTAGGTCAGTGGCCGCCCGTGGGTCACTCTGTAACACGGACGCCAACGAGGGGCTGCGTCGGGGAATTCCACGGTGCCTCAAGGCCTGGGAACGCGGTGCCGGGCTCCCTGCAGGTGGACCCCCGCCCGGCGCCAGGTCCCCCCCGCCCCCCCCCCCCCCGCGCGCCGGGACCCCCGCGCCCCGAGCCGCAGGCCTGCCGGGCGGGGCCGGGCGGGGCGGGGCGGGGCGGGGCAGGGGGCCGCGCGGCCGCCGCTCACCTGGGCCAGCAGCGCGTGGCACACGAGCTGCAGCCGCTCGGGGGTGATGTCCACCGGCACGTCGAACGGGGAGCCCAGCAGCCGGCCGCCCTCATCCTGGAACTGCACCAGCAGCCGCTGCACGTCGCGCGCCGCCGCCTCGCCCTGCGCACAGCCCCGCGGGGTCAGCCGCGCCGCCGCCGGGGGAGGAGCCGGCCCCGCGCCCCGCGCCCCGCGCCCCCGCCCGCACTCACGCACCCCCGCCGCCGCCGCCGCCGCCGCCATCCCGGGTCCCCACGTGCAGGACAGAGAGCCCGGCGGGACAGAGCGCCGCCCCCGGGGCGGTGGGGGGGGGGACGGCCGCCCGCGACATCGCCCTCTGGTGCGGCGGAGGGCAAGTGTCACGCCCTCCCAGCGCCGCGCAGGGCACAGACAGCCTTTTGCTTCTGTAGAACAGGGATTCTGGCTCCACTTTATAGATGAGGAAGTCGAGGCTCTGAGAAGTTAATGGATTTCCCCCCAAACTCAGAGACAGGAGTGGCAGAAGACTAATTTGGCTTGGCTCTGGGCCGCAGCAGCCTGGCGGGCGGGCTTACAGAACCAGAGCCTGTTGGCTTGAAGGAAGAAATTAGTATTCTCTCCTTTCTTTTTTTTTTTAAGATTTTATTTATTCATGAGAGACACAGAGAGGCAGAGACATAGGCAGAGGGAGAAGCAGGCTCCCTGCAGGGAGCCTGTTGGGGGACTGGATCCCAGGACTGTAGGATCACAACTGGAGCCAAAGGCAGATGCTCAACCACTGAGCCATCCAGGTGCCTTTTTTTTTTTTTTTTTTAAGATTTTATTTATTTATTCATGAGAGACATACAGAGAGAGAGAGAGAGGCAGAGACACAGGCAGAGGGAGAAGCAGGCTCCATGCAGGGAGCCTGTTGGGGGACTGGATCCCAGGACTCCAGGATCAGGCCCTGGGCTGCAGGCCCACGCTCAACTGCTGAGCCACCCGGGCGTCCCATGTTATTCTTTTTTTAATGGATCAAATCAATTCATAATTCTTGAGTACAAAAGCAAAAAGTGTCTACAGTTTTCAACACTGTAAAGCAATAACAACAATGATGAGAATGATAGCAACCTGTCAGGCATTGTTCTAGGTGCTTTACACATGTAACTCATTTAACCCTCACAAAAGCCCTACTGTCCCCACGTTACAGATGAAGAACTGAAGCAGAGACCACCTAACATGAGAGCTCTTACCAGAAACCTGGGATCTTCCTTGGCAGCCATCCCCACATCCCGGCAGTTTCAAGCTCTGTCAATCTGGCCTCCTTAACCTGTGGTGAGTCTGTTCTCTCCACCTCCTTTCTCACACTCTGGTCTGAGTCACCATGGTTGCCTACAACAGCCTCTTGACTTGCCTCCCTGTTTCTACTCTTGCCTCTTCCCATGCATCCTTCACACTGCAACCAGGGTGCTGTTTTCAAACCAAAGATCTGGTAGGTCATTCTTCACCCTAAAGTCCTACAGTGGCTCCCATTATAAACAGAACAAAATTCAAACTGCTTATAATGGTCCACTCAGCCTTACGTACCTCTCTAGCTACTCCTCTCTAAGATCAATTCTTCCAGCTTTATCTTAGTTCTTCCAAAGCATGACCCTTCTTGTGTCAGTGCTTTTGTCCTTGCAGATTTACCTGTCTGGAATTCTTATGGATTGAATTGTGTCCCTCTTCCCACCCCTACCCCCAATTCATAAGTTGAAGCCCTAACCTCCAGAGTTTTGGAGACAGAGCCTATATGGGAGTAACAAAGAGATACCAGATATCTCTCCTTCTTTGTCTCTTTCTTTCTCTGCCCCATGCCTCCTTCTCACACAGAAAAGAGGCCATGTGAAGACAATGAAAAGGTGGCCATCTACAAGCCAGGAAGAGAAGCCTCCCTTTGGTCAGAAACCAAAGTTGATGGCACCTTGATCTTAAACTTTTAAACTCCAGAACTGTAAAAAAATACATTTCATTTATTCAAGCCATCCTGCCTGTGGCAGTTTGTTACAGTAGCCTGAGCAGACAAATACAGGAACAATTTCTTATTCTTCAGGTCTTGCCTGAAATATGTGTGTGTGCATTCAGCAAGTGTCTGTCAGACATTGTTCTCTATATGTATTAACTCATTTAATCATTTACTCAAGAAACCTTCTCTGAAACAATGCCATGTTTCCCTATTATGTGTTTTCAAAATATCCTGGTATTCTTCGTATTTAGAAATCACAGATCCAGGGACACCTGGGTGGCTCAACATTTTAGCTCCTACCGTTGGCCCAAGGGCGTGATTCTGGAATCCCAGGATGGAGTCCCACATCAAGCTCCCTGCGTGGAGCCTGCTTTTCTTTCTGCCTATGTCTCTGCCTCTCACTCTCTCTGTGTGTCTCTCATGAATAAATAAATAAAATCTTAAAAAAAGAGAGAGAAATCACAGATCCATGGAATTATCTCATCCATTCGTTCAATGAATATTGTTGAGTCCCTGCTATGTAACACTGTGATAGCCACTTGAAATATGTAAGTGAACAAAATAGACACAAATCCTTGCCTTCACATGTGCGGGGAAGGGAGTGGAATGGGGTTAAGTGAAGAAGAACATTAGCATGGAGACACTATTCATCCATCCATTAATTAATTGAGGAAACCCGCACTGGGCACTGACTGCTGTGTTCTGAGTCAGGGAAGGTCAAACTGCATGAGATGTTGTCCTTGCCCTCTGGGAGGGAGCTCACAACCCAGGCTTGGAGACGTTGGAAGGACTCCAACGTCAAATAAGACTCAGGAACCCTCAGTCAGACGGGGAGAAATAAGTCCTTCCCTAGGGAAGACGTGTTCTGGTGGTGGAAATAGTTTTTGTCCTTGGAAGACCCCCTTCTTTTTATTTTAATTTTATTTACTTATCTCAGAGAGAAAGCACAAGCAAGGAGGAAAAGCAGAGGGAGAGGGAGGAGACTCCCCACTGAGCAGAGAGCCCCGCTCAGGTCTCCATCCCGGGACCCTGGAATCGTGACCTGAGCCGAAGACAGACACTTAACTGAGTGAACCACCCAGGCGCCCCCAGGAAGACCTCCTTCTGATGTGGGAGGCTCAGGTTGTCCCAGGGGAATCCCCATGCAGATGAGGGTACAAGTCCTTGGGCTCAGGGAATTCAGGGACTGACCCAGCTCTTGCCCAAGGACAAGACTATAGCCTGGTGGGGGATATGCAGAGCTCATCCTCAGGGAGCTCTTGCCCAAGGACAAGACTATAGCCCAGTGGGGGATATGCAGAGCTCATCCTCAGGGAGCTCCCAGTTGCATGGGGAAGGCAGGCTTAATGCATCCACTCCACATAGATGGTAGATGCAGAAGGCATACACACTGAAACAAAGCACCTGCTTACACTAAACTGAGCTTGCAAGCCCCTTGGTCTTTGTGAAAAGGAAGGACCTTTTCAACAGTGAGTGCCATAAGGGTAGGGGACATGTGGGCAAGTGGAAGAGGGGAAGGAACTCTTCTCCCTTTTTCCAACCCTCCTCCCTCCGGAAAGGCATTTCTGGAAGTCTCCAGTTGGTCCTGGACCTGGGCAGCTGCTCTGTCTAAGTCTGCCAGCCCCTCAGCTGTCACTTTGCTCCTAAAATAGCAGGGGTTGGGGGGAGAGAAGAGGTTGTTTATCTGGGGTGGAAGGGGAGAAGGGGCATTATAGCTGTGCCTTGCGGGGGTGCAGGTCCTCCCTCCTTTCTGGATCTTTCTCTCACTCTTTGTGGTATGAGGGCCTGAGTCCAAGACTGCTCCTGAACAGGACGCTGGGGCAGAGGTTAGTCAGCGCTTCCACGTGGTAATGACTGTCCAGTCTGGGGAGGAGGAGGGCCGTGAGTATCAATGACAGACTCCAGGGCCACCTGCCCCTGTGGCCAAATATGGTCTGGAGCCACTGGCAGGGATGATAAAGCCTCTTGGGTGGGGGAGGGGGTAGACTAAGGCTTGGTGTCCGGGTGTTCACAGGGGAGCTCCGCAGAGCAGCATCACAGGAGGATAGACCAGGAGCACTGTCCTCTAAGAAAGTGAGCCCCCCAGGAGGGTTCCTCAGACCCGGGAGGGAGAAGCCCCCCACCCCGCCTGCATGGAGAAAAACTTTTAAGGCTGGCAGTGAGAATCCAGGTCTTCGGCATGGTGGCTTCACCTGTCCAGCTGGGAGGGACAGAGAGGGAGGCACAGGGACTCTTAAGACTACCTCAATCATGCTATTCTCCAAGCAAATGCTATAAAGTCCTTCTGGGTAATGGGTTTGGGAGTGTTGGTGGTGGGTCCTTTCCACGCAGAACTTTCACCTTCCATCTCGGTAGGAGGAGACCCTGGAGCTCCAGACCTTAGGCCAGGAGTCCAGCCCTAGGTCTGGAGTGAGGGATTGGCCAGACAGAGCTGCTCCTGTCCTGACAGATGGCAGAGGCAGAAGCCGTGCAGCTGAAGGAGGAAGGGAATCGGCATTTCCAGCTCCAGGACTACAAGGCTGCAACGAAGAGCTACAGCCAGGCCCTGAAGCTGACCAAGGATAAGGCCCTGCTGGCCACGCTCTATAGGAACCGGGCAGCCTGTGGCCTGAAAACGGTCTGGAGCGGGCAGGGCGGGAAGCTGAGGGCCAGGGCTGGGAGGCAGGGGTGTGGAGGCAGCCCCCCATCCTGATGGGCCTCATCATTGTTCCAACCTTGACTCCTGAACCCCACTCCTGCCTGACCCACTCTTCTGGGAGACAGAAACTCCTTCAGTTGGGAGTCAGCCTAATGGGCACTGGCAACATGCCCGGGCTGTTTAGATGTTATTTCGCAGCATCTTACTCACAGCCCAGTTAGCTGCTGTTTCATGCCCCTATCGCAGATGACAAGCTCAGGGCTCAAAGGGCTCAGTAACTTGCCAAGATCTCCTGGGTAATTAGCAGGGAGCCTGGGTTCAAACCCAAGCATTTGCCTAATGCCGGAGCTCATCCACTCTTCCATGCCCAGCGAGGGGCCCGCCCTTGGGCCCTTGAGAGCCGGCAGCTCCCCACCAAACCTTCTCTGGCTGTCTCTGCCTGGGCCCACTTTGACCCTGGCTCCTACTTCATCTCCCTTCCTCAGGAGAGCTACGTTCAGGCGGCTTCAGATGCCTCTAGAGGTGAGTGCCCCTCCCCCAGGCTCTCCCCACCCCCACCCCAGCATCCCTGTTTTGTCTAAAAGGCTCTTTGTCAATTGAAGGAATTACAGATTGTGTAAATGCCATCCTAGGTGTTGTAGGCAGGGCTTCCGGTGTCCAGAGCAGCCATCCCTAGATAGCATTTTTGCAACTTGCTTTATGTATTAAATTGTAAGTCGAGGGAGATTCTTTTGTGAAAAGATGTTTCCAAAAATCCTTATGTCATGGTAAAGATACACCCTCTTCCGTTGTAAATTAGGATGTGCTCCTCCTGCAACTCCCAGGACCAGAGCATCAGCCCAGTCCGCTCTGTGGGGTTGGGCTCCCTAAGGGGAGGAGGGGGGCAGTAGCCCATTCCACAGGGACTAGGGAGAAGTGAACATTAACATTAACAACAACCACAAAAACCTTTAAACTTAACTTTAACTTCACCTTAGACTTAAACTTTAGGAAATGTTGGCTTAGGTCCATCATCAAAATGAGAAAACTTCTCTTGGCTGCAGGTGTTGGGTTCTGCTCTGATTACTATTTTTAAGGAGAAACCGAGGTAGTCTGAAGTGAGTTCAGAAGGGAGGGAACCAGCTGAAAATACATCCTGTGAAAGGCGGGTTGAGGAAGTGGCAATATTTAGCTCGTGGAAGGCAATTCCCAGGTGGGATAGAGAGCTGCTTTCAAATACCTAAGCTGTCTTCAAATGTCTAAAAGACTGTCACAAGGAAGAAGGATTGGATTTCATCTCTGGGGTTCCAGGGCTGAATTTAGGATAAAAGGACAAAGTTACAGAGGGAAGGGGGAAGGGTTGTCTTGATGAAGCTGCTTGGCTGCCTTGAGAAGGAGGGAGCTCGGGATCCCTGGGTGGCGCAGTGGTTTAGCACCTGCCTTTGGCCCAGGGCTTGATCCTGGAGACCGGGGATCGAATCCCACGTCGGGGTCCCGATGCATGGAGCCTGCTTCTCCCTCTGCCTGTGTCTCTGCTTCTCTCTCTCTCTCTCTCTCTGTGTGTGTGACTATCATAAATAAATAAAAATTAAAAAAAAAAAAAAAGAAGGAGGGAGCTCCCTCCTTCTGATGGAGGTATGAAGTCCCCTTTGGATGAGCACTTGGCTGAGATAATGATGTAGCAGAAACTGAAGCATCAGGCTCTAGATGAGATGACCCTTAAGTTCCCTTCCAACCTTGAGGCTATGATTCTTACTGCCTCCCTGACAAAGAAGAGCCTTGGGCCAGATAGTCTACATTGGTGGATAATTTCCACTGAAGATAGAGAAGCCCTGGAATTGGGGGCAGGGGCAGGGACAGGGACGGGAGGAAAGTGGTCTGCAGCCCAGGCCCCTGAGGCCCTGCCTCCCCTCGTTAGCTATTGACATCAACTCCTCGGACATCAAGGCTCTGTATCGGCGATGCCAGGCACTGGAGCACCTGGGAAAGTTGGATCAGGCCTTCAAGGATGTGCAGCGCTGTGCTACCCTTGAGCCACGGAACCAAAACTTCCAGGAGACGCTGAGGAGGCTCAACACCAGCATCCAAGAGAAGGTGAGCTGGACCCCTTCCCACAAGCCTCAGTCTGCCTCCCCCCACCCCTACTGGGGACAAGTTAGGGAAGCAGGACACCAGGGGATGTCTAACACTTCCTCCACACTCTTGGATGGAATGAACACATGACACAGGGTGGCACCATAAAATAGCCAGGCAGATGTGCCCATCTTTGAATGATCAGAGATGCTTGTTGAAGGGCACAAGCTAGCCAGAGCTAGAACATGGGTCTCTTAAATTTCAGATGGAGGCTTAAAAAAAAACAACCTTGTATGTATGCAACATGACCTTCCTTTCTTTCTAGGAGAGCAGAGGCAGCATTGAGGAGAGGGTATTGCAAATGGAGTGGGGTGGAGAGAACTTGGATCAGAGGTATCCTGCATCCTAGTCCTGGCTTAGGTACCAGTTTTCTAAGGAATCCCTTAGGGTGTCAGTTCCCTTTCTGCAAGAGCAGGAGGGTAGGTGATCACTAAGCTCCTTACTCCAAGTCTCAGTAACTTCTCTGTGCCTGGGGCAGCCCCATGGTGGGACAACAGCACACTGTCCAGAGTGTAGACTCCAGGGCTGTGTAAACAAACGGAGGAGTGATCCAAGAAGGGGTGGCAAATGAGAGACCCCCTAGGAGGAAATGAACCCAGGATGGAAATAGGCAGGACCATAGACCAGCAGAACAAAGTAGTGGGAAGTACAGAGGAGCTGGCAAATTGGGGGTGGGTGGGAGGGGCAGTGTGTGATGATAAGTTAGGTCATTTTATGGTAGATTCAGAGCACTGGGGTTGGGGTTGAGGGGATGAGGGATGAGATATCCAAACATAATGGTTTTAATCTGTGTAAAGTTGAGAATTGCTTTAGGCTTCTGGTCCTAGACACCTAATCCTGTTTTAGCCGGTGTTTAAGTATGTAACAGCTAATTATTAACTAGACTGCAAAATTGGGGTGATAATCTATAGCCTTCCAAGACCTGTGATGACCAAATGGGATAGCGAACTTAAGTAGACTGTAAGCCTTGTGGGGCAAGGACTTGATTTTGTTCACCATTCTGTCCGCAGCATCTGCAAGAGTGACTGACGCGTAACAGCTGTTCAGTAAATGTTTGTGGAATGAATGAGTGACAGTGTTGGGGCCCCGAGGAGATACCCTAATATTTGCTAAGCCGCCCGAAATGTGGACCCTGCCTGCCTCCTTCCCCACTCCCTCCTCTCTCCTCAGCTCCATGTGCAGTTTTCCACGGACTCCAGGGTACAGAAGATGTTCGAGATCCTCCTGGATGAAAGCAGTGATGCTGACAAGCTGGAGAAGGTGAGTGCTGGGCAACGGGCTGGCCAGCAGAGGGTGGACTCGGGACACCCACCCCCATATTTGTACTTGGGCCGCAGGCCCTGCCCCTATCTCTGGACAGAGACAGTCCTCCTAACTCCTCAACCTCCCCCGTCCACTGCCTGCGGGAGGGGGAGGAGGGCAACCCCTTGGAGAAAATGAACACAAGGAGGCCAGAGGTTATGCACTTTGGAAAATACCCTAATCCTGGCTATAAGGGCCAGGACTAGAGTGAGACCAATGAGGAGAGAGTCATGCAGCAGGATCGGAGTCTTTACTTAAATTTTTGATATTTTGTTCATCATGGATTTTTTCTTTGCATTGCATTGATTTTGATATTTTAAAATATTGCATTAGATATTATTTATCTTGATTGCTGAGGTTTTCGGTGTCCCTGTAAATTTTGCACCCAAGTGCCTCACTTGCCATACTGTTGTTTCTACCCTGAGAAGGTTAAAAATGGCTTTTTAAGATATATTCCATTTCATTATAAAATATCACAAAACTTCATCCTGAAATATGAAAATATTTGGTCATAATACCACCCTCTTTTTTTTTTTTAAAGATTTTATTTATTTACTCATGAGAGACACATGGAGAGAGAGAGGCAGAGACACAGGCAGAAGGAGAGGGAGAAGCAGGCTCCATGCAGGGAGCCCCTGGGACTCCATCCTGGGTCTCCAGGATCACACCCTGGGCTGAAGGTGGCGCTAAACCACTGAGCCACCGGAGCTGCCCATAATACCACACTCTTAACCAAATTTGTTGTCCTTTTTCTTTCTTTTTTCAAATGTTCCCTTCTGTTTTTCTTCACAGGAGATGCCTGGGGAATTTTTGTTAGTTTTATGGTCAGTAAACCATACAATACGCAAATACCTTTTATAACAAACTGTTGTGAGGACATAAGAAGTTGTTATTGATAACTGCACCTGGACAAGTACAAAGCCCTTGACCGGTAGAGTGATAATGGTTCTGGTGGTACTTGCCTGGGATTTTCTCATCAGCCTCCTCCAGCATCATTCCTTCTTTATTTGTTGACTTTCTCCTTCTCTTGCCTCATGAGTTTTTTTCCCCCAACCCCAGCTTTTCAGGTTCTGCTGAGACCTCCTCTCCTGATCTGGAGCCATTTAGGGCATATGTATCCTTAAGGCTTTAGGGTGGGAAGACATTGGGGAACTTTTTTTTTTTTTTTTTTTTTAGATTTTTACTTATTTATTCATGAGACACACAAAGAGGCAGAGACATAGGGAGAGGGAGAAGCAGGCTCCCTCTGGGAGAAGCAGGCTCCCCCTGGGATGCGGGACTCCATCCCAGGACCTGGGGACTACGCCCTGCGCCAAAGGCAGATGCTCAACCACTGAGCCACCCAGGCGTCCCGACATTGGAGAACTTTCTAGCTTAACTGCCTAATTTTGGAATCTGGGATGCAGAGAGCTGCCATGACTTGCCTGAGGTCATACAGCTAGCGTGTAGCAGAATCAGTACTCATACCCAGGACCTTCAAGACCCATCTCTTGCTCTCTCTGCCTACCATTTTCCACCTTCCTGAGAACCCCTGTAACTTCAGATTGCCCTGAACAGATAAATAAATAAACAAACCCCAAATGCCAAAACCATATTCATGTTTTTGGGCCACATTTCCAGGAGTAGGACTATAGGGAAAGAATCCAGTATAAAGATGTTTTGAAAATCCAGTCCTTACGCCAGCCCCTGCCCTGGCCCCAGGCCAAGACCTTGGCAGCCATGCCTCCTCCATGACCCTTGTTGTATCCTCCCTCTCCAGGCCGCCAACAACCTCATCGTCCTAGGGCGAGAAGAAGCAGGGGCTGAGAGGATCTTCCAAAACAATGGAGTGGCCCTGCTGCTGCAGCTTGTGGACACCAAGAGGCCTGAGCTGGTGCTAGCTGCTGTGCGGACTCTGTCGGGCATGTGTAGTGGCCACCGAGCTCGGGTGAGGGCCTGGGTGTCGGGCTGAGGGTGACACGTGGGCAGGGAGCAGGTGGCATAAGTAGACCCTAATACAAAGTCTAAACTGTCCTTTGCTGAATGCAAAAGCTGTGATAGTTTGCATTTTATCATATAAATCTTCCAAACCCAGTGTGTATTTTACACCTTAAGCACACCACAATGTGGGACTCACCACACTGCAAGTCCTCAGTGGCCCCATATGGCAAATGGTTCCTATATTGGACAGCCCAGCTTTTAACTGGAAAGAGTTTAAAGAGGCATGGCTAGTGTCAAGGGCCTTCCCAGACCAGAGGCCCAGGAGGCACTGGCTGCCTGGGTGTATTTCCCTGCTGGAGAGGGAGGATGGGGCTGGTTGTCACCCACTTCCTAACCTGCACGACAGCTGGAAGAGAGGTGCAGGCAGCTGACTGTGGGTCTTGCTGTGGGTTTAGGCCACAGTGATTCTCCATGCAGTCCGGATAGACAGAATATGTAGCCTCATGGCAGTGGAGAACGAGGAGATGTCTCTGGCCGTCTGCAACCTGCTCCAGGCCGTCATTGATTCTCTGTCAGGGGAGGACAAACAAGAACATCGAGGGAAGGAAGAAGCCCTGGTTCTAGGTAGGAGACATTCTTCAGTGTTTTTCAAAGGGGTGAGGGCCGAGGAGAGTCAGGTGCCACCTCAGATAGCTCATTCCCTGTATGTGGAGGTGGCCTGGTTTATTTTATATTTATTTTCTAATTATAAAAGTAATAGAGCAGCAGCATCTTCAATAGCTTAAAAGTGGGAAGCAACTCTAGTGTCCATGCGTGGTTGAATGGATAAATACAATATGGCATATACACACAATGGAATATTATTCAGCCTTAAAAAGGAAGGACATCCTGACATCTGCTACTACATGGATGAACCTTGAGTGCAATAAGCCAGTGACAAAGGCATAAGTACTGTTTGGCTCCACTCCTACAAGGTATCTAGAGTAATCTAAATCATAGAGACAAAAATTAGGATGGTGGTCACCAGGCTAGGAGAGGAGGAAATGAGTTGTTTAGTTTTAGTTTTTATAGGACAAAAACGTTCTGGAGATGGATGGTGATAATGGCAGCACAACAATATGAATGTACTTAATGCCACTGAACTGTATACTTAAAAATGGTCAAAATGAAGGGCACCTGGGTGGCTCAGATGGTTAAGTGTCTTCCTTCAGCTCAGGTCATGGTCCTGGGGTCCTGGGATTGAGCCCTAAGTCGGGCTCCTGACCCAGTGAGGAATCTGCTTCTCCCTCTCCCTTTGCCCCTACCTCCTGCTTGTGCTCTTTTTTGCAAATAAATAAATAAAATCATTCAAAAATGGTTAAAATGATCAATTTTATTCATGTATATTTTACTACAAGTAGAAGAAAGTAAGAGACTTACTGGAAAAATTTGGAAAAATTTAGAAATATGTAAAGATGAAAAAAACCCACCTATAATTCCCCTCCAGATAATCCAGATTATCACTGCCACATGTGTCTTTCCAGTCTCTTTTTAAAAAAGATTTATTTATTTATTCATGAGAGACACAGAGACATAGGCAGAGGGAGAAGCAGGCTCCCTGCAGGGAGTACCATGTGGGACTCGATCCCAGATCCCAGGATCATGCCCTGAGCTGAAGGTAGATGCTCAACAGCTGAGGCACCTAGGCGTCCCTCCAGTCTTTTTTCTATCCATCCACATAAATACCTATTTAACAAAATTGGAATTTGGCTAGGAATAGATTTGTGTTTTCTTTTCCTTCACTAAGCATTATATGAGTATTTCGTACCATTAAATGTTCTTTAAAAAGATTCTTTTTTATTTTAAAAATCATTCATTTTTCATTTGTTTCATTTCAAATACATGCACTTATAGACTCAGGCTTTTTCCAGCACATCCAGGTCCTGGGCATGGTTTTGGAAGTTCCTGCTCTGCCTGGGAAGGTTCACTAATAGAAAGCTTGATTTTAAATATTTTCATTATATTCCATTGTATGAATATATCATAATTCACCAACCAACTCTATATCAGTGGAGATTTAGATTGCTCCTAGTTGCATGCTTATAAAAGGCAGTTCAGTAGCTATTCTTTACACAAAGTTATGCTTGCATTTGCAATTATTTTCTTGGAATAAAATTCCTAGTAATGGGAATATAGGTCGAAGGCTGTGAACACAACTGAAGTTTTCTCTCCATGTTACTTTTGGATTCCTTTCTGAGAGGGTGCATGAATTTGTACTCTTACCAAATGATGCTGATGGGGGTCCCATCTCCACTCATTCTCCTACCAGATTTGAATACTCTCATTTAAAAAAAATTTCCTATTCATTAGGTAAAAATAACTTCATTTGAATTTTTAAAAATCACTAGTGAGATTGATCATTTTTCTTTATTTTTATTAGCCATTTGGATTCGTTTGTCTTCCAACAACCTGTCATATATCATTACCCTTATTTTTTCTTGGAGTATCAGTGTTTTTCTTATTGATTCATAAGAGCTCTTTGTAGATTAATAACATGAACCTTTGGGAGTCCTGGATTCTTGATGTGGTTCTGACTTAACTGTCGTAATGGTCAGCAAGTCACATTCTTTTTTCTGTGCTAGAACCACTGGAGGGTCCCAAATGGTACACTTGTACAACTGGTGGTTAACTGGAGATGCTGGCCAGGACATCTTGGTTTTTCTCTTTGTGGCATCTCTAGTGGGCATCTTGGGTGTCTGTATAGCATGGTGGCCTCATTCTCAATGGACGAGCCCCAATGTGCAAGTGCTTTTAAGCTGCTGGGTGTGCTCTAAGTCACATGATTGACCCAGGGCCAGAATGGAAGAGCATCCCCAAGAATGGGAACACTGAAAGGTATGGTGCACTGAGGGCCACAGCTTCCTTGGGAAGTTGAAAGTTGTTGGACATCTCTGCTAAGGAATTCTACTAGATAGGGATCCCTGGGTGGCGTAGCGGTTTAGCGCCTGCCTTTGGCCCAGGGCGCGATCCTGGAGACCCAGGATCGAATCCCACGTCGGGCTCCTGGTGCATGGAGCCTGCTTCTCCCTCTGCCTGTGTCTCTGCCTCTCTCTCTCTCACTGTGTGCCTATCATAAGTAAATAAAAATTAAAAAAAAAAAAAAGGAATTCTACTAGATACTGATTTAGGATCCATCTCCTTGTAGCTTCCACCCCACTCTGACCCCAGTTCTGCTCTCTAGAGCCTCATAGAAGAAGTCTATTCTTTTGCCTTCATGACACACCCTTATCTGAAAAACTATCACATCTACCGATGACTTTCCTTGTCCAGTTAGATGGCTCTTTACTTCATCAGTCATTCATATGACATGTTTTGGAGATCCTTTCTTTTCTACTCCCTTCCTCCCTCCCCGCCTGCCTTTGAGCTCTAAACTAGAATGAGAACAAAAATCCCTAAGATGCAGTGAAGTCAGACAGGGAAAATGCAGGAAAAAGCATTTACCTTTTAATCCCCCAGCGGGCAGGGAAGATCTGGCATCCCATCTGAGGCTTGAATTTGGGCTCCCAGCATGCCTGAATCTGCAGGGAGTAAGATGTCTGTAAGGAATATAAATTTCTTTTCTGGAAAACATTTTGTTAAATCAGTTTATTAAAAGCTACATGAAGTGTCCCTGGCTCCCTGCCAGTCATGCCTTGGAATAAAGAACTTTCTAAGAACCAGAGCTGTTCAAGGATGGCAGGAGCTGTTGTAGAAGTCAGTGTGCAGCGTAGAGTGGCTGGAGGCCCATTGGGGGTATTGTCTAGGAACCTCCCTTTTTGGGGCTGAGATGGGCAATACTATATCTTCTGGGGAAATTCCAACTTCCAGGAAGCCATGGATTCCATATTTCCAGAACCCTTCTAAAAACCTCTGCCATTCGTGGTCCTATAGATCTGAGTAAGACCCTACTCTCTACTTACCCTTGTCCTCTCCTTCCTCAGACACCAAGAAGGACCTGAAGCAGATCACCAGCCACCTGCTCGACATGCTGGTCAGTAAGAAAGTGTCTGGCCAGGGCAGGGATCAAGCCCTGAATCTGCTCAATAAGAATGTCCCCAGGAAGGACCTTGCCATTCACGACAACTCGCGTACCATCTATGTGGTGGATAATGGTGAGGAGGTGGGAGGGTCTGGGGCTCATTCCAATCTTTCAGGGGGGCACCAGGATATCTGGCACTGAGCAGAAAGCAGAGGAGGTGTGGCCTTTGCCTAGAACAAGTCTTCAGTCCCACTGAAAAGCCAGGAAAAGGCATTAACACTTAGAAACCACCAACAGGCTGGTGAGGATTTAGATCAAAGCTCAGCTCTGAATTAAGGGCCTGAACACACACAGAAAATGCCCAAACATGCTGGAAAACACCTGGACAGAGTTACTTAACCAATGTGGGCAATGCCAAAGACAAACAGGACTCCACCAACCTTGGGAGAATGTTCCTGAAGTCCCATGGTTGGCAAAATACTTCATAGGCTTTCTAGAAGGGAGAAATGGCATCAAGTGTCCTATATATAAGGCACAGTAACGAGGTTCTAGCAGACAGTCCCTAAATTTGTTGGCTCCAAGATATTACCCACTCTCCCAAATCCACTTTAATTGTTCAAGAGTCATACCTATGGCTTTATCATCTACTGTGATAAACTCCCACAGGTTTAAAAACATATAGAACCATCCTTTGTTCTAAAAGGTTCAGATTAGCTTCCACCCATTTGAAATTTATCCTCTTTTGATATTGCCTTTCCTCATTTGGTTTTCACAGGTCTCAGCAAAGTGTACTTTAACAGATTACTCTAGCACTTATAAACCTCCTACCTCAGCACTTCCTTCCCTCCTCCTCCCCAGTTCTGGTCTTCTCTGCATATATTTCAAAGGGTGAATCACAGACCTCTTTCTCTCTGCACTCAGACCTAGGTCCAACCACACAGTTAATAGGTAGGGTAGGTGGGAAGCAATATTTGTTATTCAATAAGAATAACATACAACTCAGGGGCGCCTGGTGGCTCAGTCGGTTGAGTGTCTGCCTTCTGCTTGTGTCATGATCCTCCGGGTTCTAGGATGGAGCCCTGTGTCACCCTGCTCAGCAGGGAGCCTGCTTCTCCCTCTCCTGCTTCCCCTGCTTGTACTCTCTATCTCAAATGAATGAATGAATGAATGAATGAATGAATAAATAAATAAATAAATAAGTCTTTTTAAAAAGAGAGAATGTACAACTCTTTTACTTTTTTGGAGCAAATTACCACATCTGTGGTGTCACCACTCTGTCCTTATCGCACCTTCTGTCCTTATTACAGCTTATTTAATCTTCATACGACTGTTCCTTATTCCATTGTGAGTTTTTTGAGGAGAGGATTGTATCTTTTATTTCAGTATTTGCTACCTAAAAGGTGCTAATTTATTTCTTCACTTATTCCTTCATTTATTCAACAGATATGTAATGACTGAATTAGCCTAATGGGTAATAGGAAGTCATTGAAGTTTCTTCAACAGAAGAGAGAAGAGATAGTAATAATAGATAGCAAATGTAGCATTTACTAAATAAATAGTAAGTGTTTGTTGAGTGATAATGGCATGTCTGGATTGGCCCTAGGCAGTTTCCATACATTATCTCATTGAGTCCTCAAATGCTCTGTGGTAGGTAGTATGGTTCCCATTTTATAGAAGTGAGGCCTGGGGAAGAGAGAATATCAGATAGTATTTGGGGAAGGTTATACATCAACCCATAGAGGGTACATGTGAAAATAGAGGCCCACCCACAATGGGAGGTGAATTGCTCACCTAGGGGCAGAGTCAGGTACAGAATGCGGGTCTCCCGGCCCCATACCAGTACCCTTCATTCTGGAAAAGCCATGTACTGCCAAAAGATATGCTGGAGAGAAGCTGGTGCTAAGACAACTGAAGAAGAGGGTGTGTTTGTGAGGACAGACCCCAGCAGAGATCTGACAATTGCCATCATCTGTCCTGCAGGCCTGAGGAAGATCTTGAAGGTGGTGGGGCAGGTTCCAGATCTGCCATCCTGCCTGCCTCTGACTGACAACACCCGAATGCTGGCTTCCGTCCTCATCAACAAGCTCTACGATGACCTGCGCTGTGACCCAGAGCGCGATCACTTCCGCAAGATCTGTGAGGAATACATCACGTGAGTCTCCTGGAGGTCTCAGGGAATCATGCTCTGTATTAGTTACCTATGGCTGTATAACAAATCACCCCAAAATGTAGCAAGAAGCTTGAAGTAGTAGTAATCATTTATTATTTCACAATATGACCGCAGTTTGGGAGTGACTAGGCTGGGTGGATCTGGCTCTGGGGCTCTCATGAACTGACTGTCACACGTCGGCCTGGGCTGCAGTCATCTGAAGGCCTGCATGCTGGTGCTGGTTATTGACAGGAGGCCTCCATTCCTCCCGGTATGAGCCTGTCCACAGGTAGCTTGAGTATCATTACTGCCTGGTACCCAGAGTGAGCAATTCAGAGAGAACAAGGCAGAAATGGCAATGTCTTCTATTACTTAGCTTCAGAAGTCACACACGATCATTTCCGCCACATTCTCTTTGTGAGAAGCAAGTTGTGAAGAGTGGTCTGCATTTAAGAGGAGAGAGTTAGGTTCTATCTTTTGCATGGAGGGGTGTCAAAATATTTTTGGACTTATTTAAAACCTACCACAAGCTCCTGAGGTTGAAGGAACAAATGTCAGCTTATCAAGGAGACAGAGAGTGGGCCCTTTTGTGTTGGGGTGGCTGCTGGACTCTCCCACTAGACATCTGAGCTGCTGGGAAGCCCATGGATGGACAGTGCTCGCCTCTCTTTGGGACTTCCCTCAGCTGGAGACAGCTGCTTCCTCCTCCCCAGGGCGGCCAGCATCCAATGACCCGTGTGTCCCCCACCCCCACCCCCAGCTGGAAACAACTCTGGAGGGTGTCCCAGCTGTAGCACTCATCACAGGCTGAGGCTTTATGATGACTGAGTTGCAGCCCAGTGCATCCTTCTGCCTCCTTCTGCCGAGGTTTGCTTCTTTCCCTTCTAAAACATGAGCTGATCCCAAGAGCTCTCCCTAATCAAAGTCCTTTGTGTCAGTCCCCATCCATCTGACTATGCTTCTTGGGGGGACACAACCCATGGCATGTCTGTTACATCACTCACCCTCACCATAACTCTGATTAGTAGTACTATACCGTCAGTTTATAGATCAAGAAGCTGAGGCTCAGAGAGGGTCAGGGAATCGCCCAAGGTCACACAGCACATGAGTGGTAGATCCAGGACGTAAATTTGAATCTGTCTGCCTCCAAATCCCACATTCTTCCCACCCACCTTAGCCAGTTCTCCTGACCACCTTGTCCTTGATTTTAGAGGCAAGTTTGACCCCCAGGACATGGACAAGAACGTGATTGCCATTCAGACAGTGTCAGGGATCCTGCAAGGCCCCTTTGACCTGGGCAATCAGCTGCTGGGAATGAAAGGTGTGATGGAGATGATGGTAGCGCTGTGCGGCTCCGAGCGGGAGGTAGACCAGCTGGTGGCCGTGGAGGCCCTCATCCACGCATCCACCAAGCTCAGCCGCGCCACCTTCATCATCACCAATGGCGTGTCACTGCTCAAAGAGATCTACAAGACCACCAAAAACGAGAAGATTAAGATCCGCACACTGGTGGTGAGTGTTGGTACCAGACGTGGTGGGTGCCGGGCCCCAGGGACACCAGATGAGTGAGGCGTGGCTCCTCTCCATGGGAAGCCCATGCTGTGGGGGAGCTTCTGCTCAGCCAGCATTTTCAGAGCAAACTCGAAAAAATCAGTTTGTTTCCCTAACCAGTTTCTGGATGACACTGATAACCCATTTCAATTTTTCCAGTTTCATTTTATGGCAACTCTTTTCATGGGTCTTTTAGTTTGCTTGTAAACAATTACAGTGACAATTTGAGTCACTGATGTATTTTTCTGTTTATATCAATTTTTAAGAAACTAATTATAGCTTCTTCCATCATGAGTTTTCTCTTATGGAAGGCATGTTTTCCTTTTTTTTTTTTTTCTACGTTTTCCTAAGAGTACAATTTCTCCTGGGTAAAATTCTGCATATCTGAATTTGTTACCCACGTGGTCTGATTTCTGTGCTGGTTTTTGTGCTAGCATAACTTGCACCATTGCAGTTTCAGGTAAGATTAGTATCGTATTGTGCTGATTTTCCAAAACAGCAGTGGAGCCAAAATGGTGGCAACGGAATGGGGCAGGGTAAAGAAGTCCAGCTTCATGAGCATCTGCCCCATCCTGGAAGCCTCAGGGGAGGCATCTTGGAAGAGGTGACACCTGAGCTGAGTTCGGTAGTAGGCAGAGAGGTGTATCCAGGCAAAGACAAAGGGGCAAAGTGTTCCAGCCACAGGCTCAAACAGGGCCTGTTTGAGCAAGGCCCTTTGTCTCCAAGTGTGTCTGACTCTAGAAGCATCTCCCTTCCCCTACAGGGACTCTGTAAGCTGGGCTCTGCAGGGGGCACGGACTATGGCCTCAGGCAGTTTGCTGAAGGGTCCACGGAGAAGCTGGCCAAACAGTGTCGCAAGTAAGGGGGTTCGACTTCCCCAGGCCCACCGTCTTCTCTCTGGGATGTGCTCTAGTGGATGCTGCATGGTGAAAGGTCCCCCACAGGCTCCCCACTGCCCTGAAATGGGTTCACTCTCTTGACCCAAGCTCTGGCCCCCTTCCCCAGCGCTCTTCCTCTCCTATTTCCAGGTGGCTGTGCAATGCGTCCATAGATACCCGGACCCGGCGATGGGCAGTGGAGGGCCTGGCCTACCTCACCCTGGATGCCGACGTGAAAGACGACTTTGTCCAGGACATCCCCGCCCTGCAGGCCATGTTTGAGCTGGCCAAGGCAAGCGTGGCCCTGACCTCTGGCCTTCAGGAAAGGTCTACTAGATTCAAGCTCATAGGGTCCTCTGCTAGCCTGAGAAATGGGACTCCTGTGTCTTCATCCAGGCTCTGGCCCTACTGCCGATGTAAACCAGATTGGTTACTTCCCCCTGTCTGCCCCTCATTTTACCTGACCATAAAATGGGTGCTCGTGCTAATTCCCTGCCTGGTTCTTTTCCACCACCAAAGGGAGGAGGGGAAAGAGGGAGTTTCCACTCGGGGCCAGACCAGAGGTGTTTCCAGTCCCTACCCATCCCCCGCCCCCTATCCCATGGCAAAGTATGTCGGGTTTGGGCGTTTGAGAGGGGCACAGAGCAAGCAGCGCACTCTGAGGGCTCCCCCGCCCTGCTCTCCTGGGGTACTGTGGCTAGTGCAGGAGAAATGTCTGCCCACCCTGCGTGAGCAGAGCTAGTTCCTCTTCCCTCGGTGCCACCTGCTGTTGTCCAAGCGGGGCTCAAACCAACTCACCCGACAGGTCAGAGGGCCGGCTTTTTTTTTTTTTTTAAGATTGTATTTATTTATTCATGAGACACACACACACACACACACAGGCAGAGACACAGGCAGAGGGAGCAGCAGGCTCCATGCAGGGAGCCCGATGCGGACTCGATCCCGGGTCTCCAGGATCAGGCCCTGCCCTGGGCCGAAGGCGGCGCTAAACCTCCAGCAACCCGGGCTGCCCCAGGGGGCCATCGTGGAAGCAGAGATTTGTTCTAAAGTTTCCCCTCCCGTCCCCCCGCCCCATAACTGCAGACGGCTGACAAGACCATCCTGTACTCCGTGGCCACCACCCTGGTGAACTGTACCAACAGCTATGATGTCAAGGAGGTCATCCCGGAGCTGGTGCAGCTCGCCAAGTTCTCCAAGCAGCACGTGCCCGAGGAGCACCCTAAGGTAGGGTAGGGATGAGGCTGGGTGGGGGGAGTCTGCGCCACCAGGCGTTGGGGCGCTGTGGGTGGGTGTGGGAGCATTTGGCAGAGGACGCGGATAGACCGAAGATGATCGTGGTCAATGTCTCCCACTAGGTGGCGCTCGTCCCCCCCTTAGTTTTAAGGGTTTACGCGCCTTGGGCGGGTGAGGATCCAACCATCATGTGTAGTCTGAAAAATCAAATGGGGCCATGATGAACGTTTTGCAATTTATGTTGTTTCATGGACATCAGACAGACAGTATATTTCATGTTTCCAACACTTTCCAGAAATTTCGTTTCCTGGGATATCTGGATTTCGGGATATAGGTGCTAGGTAGGAATAACAAGGGAGAGAATGGGGCCAGGCAGCTGTAGCCCAGGTGTCACAAATCTCCCTGAGGCCCTCCTCAGTGATTCCCTGCACTCAAGGGTATGCTTTGTCTGTGGTTTGAATTAGAATGCATATACATTGTATTTCCAGCCAGTGGAAGATTTAGATTTTTTTAAATGGTCAAAGAAGTATAACCACATCGGGAGATCTCTGGGTGGCTCAGGGGTTTAGCACCTGCCTTTGGCCCAGGGCTGATCCTGGGGTCCCGGGATTGGTCGGGTTGGGCTCCCTGCATGGAGCCTTCTTCTCCCTCTGCCTGTGTCTCTGCCTCTCTCTCTCTCAATCTCTCTCTCTCTCTCTCATGAATAAATAAATAAATAATCTTAAAAAAAGAAAAAGAAATATAACCACATTGCAAAACAAACAAAAATGTAGACCCCAGAGAAAAGGAAATGACCACTCACCAATGACGTCATCTCCCTCTGACCACTGTCAGTGTCTTGGTACGCACGCTATGTTACTTAGCAGAGGCTGTTTTTCTCCGCGCATCTTTTTTCTTTTCTTTTTTTTTTTTAATTTTTATTTATTTATGATAGTCACACACACAGAGAGAGAGAGAGGCAGAGACACAGGCAGAGGGAGAAGCAGGCTCCATACACCGGGAGCCCGACGTGGGATTCGATCCCGGGTCTCCAGGATCGCGCCCTGGGCCAAAGGCAGGCGCTAAACCGCTGCGCCACCCAGGGATCCCCTCTTTTTTCTTTTCATAGTTAGAATGTTTTATGCCCGATTTTGGGAAAATGCTTTAGGTGTTTTCCAGATGGCTATGCCATTCTTTTTTAAAATTTATTCTTATTTTTTAAAGATTTTATTTATTTATTCATGACAGACACAGAGAGAGAGAGAGAGAGAGAGAGGCAGAAACACAGGCAGAGGGAGAAGCAGGCTGCTCGCAGGGAGCCTGATGCAGGACTCAATCCCAGGACTCCAGGATCATGCACTGAGCCAAAGGAAGACACTTAACTGCTGAGCCACTCAGGGGCCCCATTTTTTTTTTTTAAGTTTTCGTTTAAATTCCAACTAGCCAGTATACAGTGTAATATTAGTGTCAGGTATAGAATTTAATGATTCAGCATTTCCATACAACACCCAGTGCTCATCACAAGTGCCCTCCTTAATCCCCATCACCTGCTATGTCATTCTCTGAATCCGTTTTTAAAGCTGCATACTGTTTTATGCAGGCAAGGCTGTATAGCATACTCTGCTGCTGTAAAGTTCAAATGTGGCTTCTAGAAATCACCCACAAATGCCAGCCCCTTCCCACCCACTTCGAGAATTATCTGTAGGGACTGTTCAACCTTGGGCCTGACTTTGGGTTTCCCTCACAACCCAATCCATTGTTATGTCAACTTTATCTGTTCTCTATCCTCTCCCCCTCCTGCCTAAGCACCCCCCCACCCCCACAATGGAAAGTGAACCTTTTGCAAAGTCCTTTTTGGCATGTAAGGTAACATTCACAGGTTCTGGGGATTAGGACATGGACATCTTTGGGGGCCATTGTTCAGCCTGCCACAAGCAGTTAGAACTGCACCACCTTTAGTTCCAATACAGATTGGCCTGGTGCCAGGTCCTTCCACACAGCCACCCTTTTGTCTCCCCAGGACAAGAAAGACTTTATAGACATGCGTGTGAAACGGCTTCTGAAGGCTGGTGTCACCTCTGCACTGGCCTGCATGGTGAAAGCAGACAATGCCATCCTCACTGACCAGACCAAAGAGCTGCTGGCCAGGTGGGGCTGAGGGGATAGAGGTGGCAGGGGAGTAAATGAGTGAATGAGCCATTGTGGGGGTCTGGAGAGGAGATGAAAGAAGATGGGTATTGGAAACTGACATGGCAGGGCACCTGGGACTCAGTCACTTGAGCGTCTGCTTTTGCCTCAGTCTTGGGGGCTGCAATTGAGTTCCATGTCCCATCAGGCTCCTTGCGCAGTGGGGGACCTCCTTCTCCCTCTGTTCCTCCCCCTGCTTGTGCTTCCTCTTCCTCTTTCCCTCCTTCCCTCTCTCTCTCTCTCAAATAAACAAAATCCTTAAAAAAAAAAAAAAAGAAAAGTGACATGGCAGGGCAGGTCATCCCTGGTGGAAGTTTGCATAAGGAGGAAAGAGGTCACTGTCCATCCTGGTTACCTGGTTCCCAGGCCCTGTGTGGGACCTGCTATTCCAAAGATGAAAGGCACAGTTTCTGTGTAGTGTGATGGAGAGGCAGACAGGCTCACAGTTAAAATATGATGCAGTGGGGGAAACGCAGAGGGTTGGTTGGGGTCCGAGTAGTAACACCCACCAGCCAGACTAGAGGTAGGTGGAAGGGCAGCCAGGAAGGCCTCCTGGAGGAAGTGACAAATCAGTGGAGCCATGAGGGGAGAAGAGGAACCACCCAACTACAAGAGAGGAAGGGTTCTGGGCAGAAGGGACAGAATCTACAGATACTGAGGACAGAGGGAGAAGGTGTGAATGAAATGGGGTTCTCCTGCAGTGTTCTGGAATGTGGAGTACACAAGAGGAAGTGATGCCAGTAAGACCAGAGAGGGGAAGAGGACCAGATCACAGAGGTCCTGGAGTGCATCCATGTTGAAGATTTTCTCCTGGTTGATGGGCAGCAAGGAGCCATTTGTTGCCTCCCCACATAGGGATGGGGTGGCTCTTTGCAGCCCCTCTTGGCTTCACTTTCTCCCCAGCTCCTTCTATCCATGGCAGTATCCAGCCAAGGTGGCTAATGCCGGGACAGGTACAGAACTTTCCAGGGCTTCACTGGGTCTGACTGGCTGGCCTGCTGATGCCTGGGGAGGGTGCACATTATGTGTCCTTTATCCTTGCCTTACAGGGTATTCCTGGCACTGTGTGATAACCCAAAAGATCGAGGAACTATTGTGGCTCAAGGTGGTGGCAAGGTAATTGGTGGGATAAGGTTTGCCATCCTAGAAGGTGATCCACTGGGGAGAAGCATGTGTGCACATGCACACGCTCTTTGCCTGGCCCAAGAATAATGAACCCCTTGCCCCAACCCAGCCTCCTGGAATACTGTCTTTCAGGTATCTCTCCTATCTGCTCATGCCTCAAACCAGCTTCAGCCAGATTTTATGGTTTGTCATGGGATTTACTGTGGGATCCCTTTCCTTTTTTTTTTTTTTTTTAAGAATTTTATTTATTTATTCATAGAGACACACAGAGAGAGACAGAGGCAAGAGACGGGGGCAGAGGGAGAAGCAGGCTCCATGCAGAGAGCCTGACGTGGGACTCGATCCAGGGTCTCCAGGATCACGCCCTGGGCTGCAGGCAGCGCTAAATCACTGCGCCACCGGGGCTGCCCCTGTGGGATCCCTTTCATAATCCTTGCTATTGGAAGGAAGCATGGTACAGATGCACCGACCATAGACTTTGCTGTAGAACACATGTCTTTGAGTCCTTGCTCATTCCTTTTTTAGATGCATAACTTTGGGCGAATTACTCAATCTGCCTGAGCCAGTTTCCTCATGTATGAAATGAGGGTGGGGAACCACACATTTACTCTGCAGAATTTCACAAGGATTATAGAAAATACACTTAAAGTATTGGCTCATAGTAGGCGCTCAATAAGTGGCTGCTGGGATGATTAGGTTTGCCCTAAGTCAGGGAGTAAAAAGTCAGTGTGTTGATCCATTTGTTTTTCCAAAAACCAGCAGGGTGGATGAGTGGCGGAGAGTGTAGGTGAAGACATCCAAGTATGCTGGGAAGCTGGAGGAGTGAATCCATGATTCTGTATTTAATCATTCTCTGTGATACTCAGGCTTGCTTATGTTGCAGAAGCAGACAACGGCTGGAAAGGAGGGAGGGGAAGAGAGGCCTCTGGACGTCTGTGACAGAGAAGTGACTGTACCCTCTCTTACAGGCACTTATTCCACTGGCTTTGGAGGGCACGGACGTGGGCAAGGTGAAGGCAGCCCATGCCCTGGCAAAGATCGCTGCCGTCTCTAATCCGGATATCGCCTTTCCAGGGGAGCGGGTGGGTGCCGGGGTGGGTGGGATGGGGCAATGCTCCTAGGGGTCTTTTCCCTTGTTGCCCTAACCCCTGCCTGGGAGGGGGCATGGTGTGGTCACAGAGAGGGCAGTGAATTGGTGGTGCCTGGACTCTAGGCCTGGCTCTGCCCCTGACTTAACAGGGCTGTCCTCTTAGAAACTCAGTTACCTTGTCTGAGTGGGTGGGCAAGCATTTTGGAAATTCTAGAGCTGGGCACTGAAATTTTAGGGTCTGGGGGATCATAGTCTCTGCCTGACCCACTCCCTGACCCCTCCACGCAGGTGTATGAGGTGGTGCGGCCCCTCGTGAGTCTCCTGGACACACAGAGGGATGGGCTCCAGAACTACGAGGCTCTCCTGGGCCTCACCAATCTGTCTGGGCGGAGTGACAAACTCAGGTGAGTGGGGTGGGGAGGGAGCAGGGGTGGAGAGAGGTGCCCCAGGAAAAGTTTGGTGGAAATTTCAGATACACCATCTGTGCTTCCCGCTGAGGACAGGATCAAAGATGACGGGTATAAACTGCAGTGGAAGGGATTTGAGTTAGCACCTGGTGAATGTATGAAGGCAAAGGAGATGACAAAGACACTTCTTTCAGACTAAAGTAGTAAAAAAGATACCCAGGGGAGAGGTAGGGATTCCTTCTTGGGAGCGAAGGGGTAGTAGAGAGAATTGGGTTGAGATTCTTTCAGTTGCAAAAAACTCAACTCCCAACTGGTTTAAGGATAAAGGGAATTTAATGACATATAAATAAAAAGTCTGAGGTGACCAGATGCGTTACAAAGCTTCCCCACTTTCCTACTTTCTTTTCTTCTCTACTCTCCCTACTACTCCCCACTTTCCCACTCCCATCCACTTCTGCTTGTGTTGTCTTAGTTCTCAAACGGGGTCTTCCCCTCTGCCATGAACACAAGGGTCGCTCCAGACTTCATATCTTCTTGGCTTCATGTCCAGCAGGAGAGAGAGAAAGAATTTCTCTTCTGCAGCGACAATACAGAAGAATCTCCAGCCTGATGACGTGTTCATCCCAGACCCCATGGCTATGGCCAGGATGTTATGGTGTCATTTAGTTTACACCCATTGATGCCCTTCCTGGAGCTGGGGGTAGGATTGATGTCATCCAGACTATGCTGGCTGAGGATGTAGGAGGGAACCACCAGCAGGGTGCAATGGCCCTTGGGTGGCCCAAAATGCCAAATGCTCACTACAGAGGACTCAGTGGCCACCCTTCCCCACCTCTCATACTGTAGGCAGAAGATCTTTAAAGAGAAAGCCTTGCCAGACATTGAGAACTACATGTTTGAGAATCATGACCAGCTGCGACAGGCGGCCACTGAATGCATGTGCAACATGGTGGTGAACAAGGAGGTGAGGTGGGCTCGGGACGAGGGTGGGGAACAATCTCCACAAGGAGAGTCCAGCCACAGGGCAGGGCCTGGCATGAGATTGGGGGTTACAGTGGTATTAAGGTAGCATTTTGCCAGAGAACCCAGGAACCCCCAAATCTCTCCTGGATTACAGCCCCCTTCCTGTAGGGACCCTGAGAGAAATATATGTACCAAGGAGACCAAGGAAAACATACAAAGTAGTATTATTCCAAGCTGTGGCTTTGACCTCTCGCTTGAGCTGGGTGAGATGGAAGGTACCATTTCCCTAAGTTATTTGTGTCTGAATAATTTCATAGCAGAGAAGGATGTAAGACCAAGGCCTCTCCAAGGGAGGCTTGGCCACTTACATGTTTCAAAGTTCCACCTATATAAAAAAGTGAGGAAAAGCAAACACAGATACAAACAATTTTAGAATATTTTAAATGTTCATATTTAATGAACAGTTGCTGTTCCGATGGAAACTGCAATGCACTAGAATTATGTTCTTCGCAGAGTAATTACAGGATTTATAAAAATAAAATGAGTTCAGAACATGCCAATGGCTTCGTGGTCCTGCAATGGGGATAAATGATAACCAGGTGGTGAATGAATGTCTTCTTTTCATCCTGCCAGAGTACTGTTATGGCTGTAGGCACAACCTCATCTGAGGTATAGGGCCAAATCTGAGGCCCTTCATGGATGTGATGCCAAGTGGCCCTCCTGGGCCCTCATGTATGAGACCAGTTCCTCTCAATTCTTTTTTTTTTTTTTTTTAAGACTTTATTCATGAGAGACGCACAGAAAGAGGCAGAGACATAGGTAGAGGGAGAAGCAGGCTCCTCAAGGGGAGCCCGATGTGGGACTCCATCCCAAGACCCCAGGATTACAACCTGAGCCAAAGGCAGATGCTCCACTGCTGAGCCACCCAGGCATCCCTGTTTCTTCTCTCAATTCTTAACTCAAGGTCTTGGATCTTTCCACTGGTATAGGATGAAAACTCAACCTATGAAAGCCTGTTGAAGTTAAATAGATTAATCAGTCGGCCAGTCAATCTAAGCAGGACCTCCCAGGGAGCTGGCCTGAGGTTGGCCCGGGTGGCTGGCAGCCACATGGGAAAAGAGACTGTGTCCAAAGGAAGAGGAGGGAGAACGAGAAGGGGGAGCAGGCTTCTCCTGGGAACATCAGCTGCTACAACAACCAAAATCAAAATAATCAGTTGTCCCAACCCAAACATTTTCATTTCTCACTCACCTCACTTCTTGCCTATATTTGGATCCAGGGGCTTGCTTCCAAGCAATGACTTGGGATCCAGGCTTCTTCGACCATCAAGAACTATCCCCCGCTTCCCTAAAAAAAAGAACTGTCTCCCTCTCTGCCACTCTGGGAGTGGGTTCCATGTGAACGGGGAGAGAGACCACGGGAAAGGCACCTACCTAGAGTACTCCACCATGGTGCCTGGAGTGACACATATCACTTTCTCTCATGTTCCATGATGAGAACTAGTTTACGGCCACATCTACATGTGAGGGGTGGGGAATGTAATCCTTTTGGGGTAGCTGCCTCCTAGTACAACTGTGCCCTGTGTACTGACCATCTCTACCATGCTCTCACCATTGAGGACCACTACTCCAGCATCAGGGGGATGCAGGTGGAGATTTATAACCTGGGCAGCTATGATTGACCTTTGATCCTTTTAGAGCTCCACTTCTAGGAAACCCAAGCCAACAAAATGCCCCTTAAATTTGACCAACCAGATTTTACTGTGGAGCCAATGGTGGGGGGGTCGGTGAGCTCTGAGACATGTCAGGACCCTGGGCTCTAGGAGGCCTTCCCTTGGCTTTAGGGTCCTTGGGAAGCTCATCCCTTCCCTGCTGAATGGTACAGCAGCTCTCACTCTGTCTCCTGCTCTTGCTCAGCCATTGTGCCTTCAGGGACTGCAAAGTCATTTTATGGCAGACTCTGGAGGCCCATCTGTTGTGGGAAGGACATTTCAGTCTACCCCCGAAGGGAAGTGAAACACAGACCTTGGGGCAACATCTACCATTCAGGAGTCCGTGCCTGCCCTTTCCCCTGGTGTAGACAGCTGAATGCAAACAGGAGTGGTGGCACATGCTGTATGGAGAATCTCCTGCTCTCTTTAACTTTTTAGCTGGAGGAACTTATAGACCCTTTCTCTAGCTAATCAGAGGAGACTTTCTGGGGTGGGGGGGAGGCTTGGGTGGCAAGCTGCTCAAGGGAAAGCTCGGAAGAATCTTGGGTCAGAGAACATGGCTTCAGATGCCTCTTTCCCTCTCCAGGCTGGCAGGTGGGGGCATTTGTCTCTGAGCCCTATACTTGCCTCCCTCCCTTAGGTACAGGAGAGGTTCCTGGCTGATGGGAACGACCGGCTGAAGCTGGTGGTGCTGCTCTGTGGGGAAGATGATGACAAGGTGCAGAACGCAGCCGCAGGGGCGCTGGCCATGCTGACAGCAGCACATAAGAAACTGTGCCTCAAGATGACCCAAGTGGTAAGAGCGGGCCCCGGGGGCAGCAAGGGGACTGCCTTGTGTGATCCTCTGTGGGGCGGCCAGCTTCCGAGGTAACACTTCCCTAGCACCTGGATATCTGTTCCTATCACCGTGGAAGGAGAGTCCATACTATCTGGCTCCTTACATCCATTGTTGGGACTCTCCACGTGAGCTAACTCAGGTCCCTCCCACTGTACTCTCACCCACTGACTTTGGTGATGCTTACAGTTCATTACTTCAGAATGATGACAAGGATGGCCACAATACTAACGACTGCCGTGGAGCCCCTGAGCTCCCCGAGAGGAACATGGACTCGGTTGGGGTACCATAGGGAGCTTGTGGTTTGGCAAAGAAATGGCAGATTCTCTTACATGAACATGATGATCAGATCCTTTGGTGGATCTGTGGCTGTCTCAGCAAAGCGGTTTGCACACCATCACAAACGTGGCAGTGCAAAGTGAAAATGTCTTTATTTCACCAAACTGAACTTAGTTTATGGGCATCCTTTCCACTGAAGACAAAAAAATGTAAGCAGCTCAAGTCAAATGTACTCAAGTCTACTTTAAAGGCAGGCTCTTGTTTATTTTTTAAAAATATTTATTTATTTGAGAAAGAGAGAGAGAGAGCTTGAACATGCAGCGGGGGTGGGGGCAGAGAGGGGGAGAGAGAACCTCGAGTAGGCTCCCCGCTGAGCACAGAGCCCAGTGCAGGGCTTCATCTCTTGACCCTGAGATCACAACCTGAATGGATATCAAGAGTCAGACACTTAACCCACTGAGCCACACAGGTGCCCCCTGGCAGGCTTTTTTGGATAGTCAATTCAAGGTGTTGTGTGTGTGTACGTCTGTGTTTGTGTTTGCATGTTCGCTCATGCCTTCTCTAAGATCCACGGGTGGGATCCCTGGGTGGCGCAGCGGTTTGACCCCTGCCTTTGGCCCAGGGCGCGATCCTGGAGACCCGGGATCGAATCCCACATCAGGCTCCCAGTGCGTGGAGCCTGCTTCTCCCTCTGTCTGTGTCTCTGCCTCTCTCTCTCTCTCTCTGTGACTATCATAAATAAATAAAAAAAAAAATTAAAAAAAAAATAAATAAATAAGATCCACGGGTGCTAATACTGTCTGGCACCAGAGAAGGGTCTCTGTCTGATGTAACTCATCTTGGTTGGTCCTTGGGTTTTAGCATTTTCCCCTAAGGCAAGTCTCTCAAAAATGTAAGTCATGAGGGATCCCTGGGTGGCGCAGCGGTTTAGCGCCTGCCTTTGGCCCAGGGCACGATCCTGGAGACCCGGGATCGAATCCCACGTCGGGCTCCCGGTGCATGGAGCCTGCTTCTCCCTCTGCCTGTGTCTCTGCCTCTCTCTCTCTATCTCTCTCTCTCTGTGACTATCATAAATAAATTTAAAAAAATATGTAAGTCACCTGGACGGCTGGCAAAAACATTTTCCCTAGATCTTCTGAATCAGTAGATTGGAGGTGGGGTGCTTCTGGCCTTGTGACTATGCTTTGAAACCACTGCCCTAAAGTAGCCTCTGCTGAAGTAACTGGTCACATAACTTCGGTCAACAGGCTCCTACAGGCCCTCTGTGACTCAGCCACTTACCAGACTTAGATGCTGCTCTAAATGTTTACGTTTATTAAGTTCTTCCATTCTTCTGACAACCCTATGTAGTAGGTATAGTTATTTTTTAAAAAACATATTTTTAATTTATTTATTCATGAGAGACACAGAAAGAGAGGCAGAGACATAGGCAGAGGGAGAAGTAGGCTCCCTGTGGGGAGCCTGATGCGGGACTCGATTCCAGGACCCTGGGATCATAATCTGAGCCAAAAGCAAATGCTCAGCCACTGAGCCACCCAGGAGTCACTGGCAGGTATAGTTATTTTATCCCTGTTTACCAGAGAGGAAAACTGAGTGCAGAGAAGTAACTAGCTCAAGACCACACCGCCAGGGAATTGGGCAGGGATTGGAATCCTTCGGGATTGCTGACCCTCTCCTGGTCACTTCTTCCTTCTTCCTGAGGGCCTCTGAAATCTTGGCTACATTTCTGTGCCTGGAGGCAATGGCACTGGACCTATTATCATTTACCTGTCAGCATAAAACCTTCCCCTGAACCCTACCACGCTAGCTGAATTTTCATTTCCTTTTCTTGGGGTGGGAGACTCGGTGCAGTGTTTACAAAATTTGCTTAGAATCCAAAAAGCCAGTAATTGGTCTTTTTCTTCCCTTCTGTGTCTGTCTCCCCATCTGAGAGTGGTGCATGTAGAAAGCTGTCCCTGTTGACAAATGGAGGGTGAGGTAACAGGTACGAGGAAGCAAAGGGGGAAATCCTTGGATTAGTACCTAAAATCATCATCTCTGTCCATTTCTCCTTGGTGAGTTCTCACCATGCTCCAGCCCTCGTGCTAAGCTCTGTCCACGCGCCATATCACTAAATCGTCACGATGTAAAGAAGTAGGTAGACCTGAGGACAGAGGAGCTCCCGAGACCTGGAAAGGTTAAAAAACTTATCTAAGGCCATATTTGGTAAGTGGCTAAGCTGGGACCTGAACACTGGTCTCTCTGACTCCAAAACCCATACCAGTAACTGTTCTACTCTGCTGTCCATGTGTGTCTGCTGAATCTCTGAAAGTCAAGCTCCCTGGTTCTAGTCTTAGCTCCATTTCTGTCTTTTGGGATGATCAGATGGTCTGGAGTCCTGTCTTCCCTATGTACCATAGTTGAGCAGCTTCACAACTGGCAATGGAGAAGAGGGAATGGAGGAGGGATGGAGGAGAGGCTGCACTTCTAACACCAGTGTTTGTTTGTTTTAATTTCTTTTTATTGGAGTTCAGTTTGCCAACATATAGCATAACACCCAGTGCTCATCCCATCAGGTGCCCCCTTCAGTGCCCGTCACCCTCCTGACTCCAGTGTTAATTCCAGTTGAAGTCAAAGCTGGTGGAGTGCAAGCCCAGGGCATGCCTGGAGCTCATGTCTCTAAGGGCCCTTGGGTTGACAGAAGCAGGCATTGCCCATGTGCTCAGGGTTAGAATCCTCTTTTCTGAACACTTTCCATCCCCTTCCAATTAGACATGCAGTGGCCCTGTCCCTTTGCTTCTCCAGATGCTTAAAAAATAAATGGATGTGTGGGTGTTTATTCTCTACTATTTTTAGATGTGTGATCATAGCTGAATTACCTCCCCTCCCTCCCTTCTCCTCCACTTGTAAAGTGAAAAGGATTGGATTATGTCAGGTTCCTTCTAGTTTTCTGATTCCCACCCTGGCTCTGCTAAGGAGGTGGGCATCTGCCACCTGGTCCCAATGGGCTCAGATAGGCATATGCTGAGTCCCATACACATTACCAGATACGTGCTTGCCTTCTGTTTCTTTCTGTCCTTCCACTGATTTCTCTTCTTTATGTACCTCTCCCTTCCAGACAACTCAGTGGTTGGAGATCCTCCAGCGGCTTTGCCTGCACGACCGACTATCCGTCCAACATCGGGGCCTGGTCATTGCCTACAACCTGCTGGCAGCCGATGCTGAGCTGGCCAAGAAGCTGGTGGAGAGTGAGTTGCTGGAGATCCTGACTGTAGTGGGCAAACAAGAGCCAGATGAGAAGAAGGCTGAAGTGGTTCAGACAGCCCGGGAATGTCTCATCAAGTGCATGGATTATGGTTTCATTAAACCAGTGTCTCAGACAGGGGCCCACAGGGATGCTGGGGCTGGTCCTGTACTATGAAAAGTCCTAAGCTGGGAACTCAAGAAGTGTCAGTTCAGCTAGAGATCTTAGAAGTAACAATGAAGTCTCCATATAAAAGAAAGACTTGAGTGTCCCCTGAGTTGTCGACTTCCCCTTTGCCCCAGGAAAGTTTGGATGTTTCATTGGTTCTCTTGCTCCCTGTCTCCTTTACATCTGTCATGTTCCAGAAATTCTTAGAATAATTTTCATCTGTGATTTGGAAGACAAGTTGGATAATTCATTCTGTACCCATTCCAAAGGCCAGGATAATGGGCTGAATTCTTTGTACTTTGGAAAATGGATTGTGTGGTAAAGTAGGACCTAACAGGTGTGTGAATATAAAGGTTAGTGTTATTGTATCTGCATGTTGAGCTGTGCTGGTTTTCAGAGACAGAACACTTTTCATTATAGCTCCCTAAATGGAAGTAACCCCAATGTCCAAAGAAAATGGATAAATTGGCATTACTGAAATTGCAATTTCCTCCAAGGAGTGGCATCCATCTGGCCTCCTTGTATTTAGGAAACATTAAGGATTCTGGGCAGGAAAGCGGGCAGTGGTGAAATGAAGAAACTTCTGTACATTGGGGTTCCAAGGCAGATTGGAGGGAGGGTGCCCATGAGAGCATCAGCTGGACTAAATCGCCTGGGAGCCCCCACTATGTGTGTAGTCTGCAGGAGGCACGGGTTCTATCAGCTTTCAGAGTGCAGCCTGCTCCCCTGCCCTTTGTCTTTGTCTTCTTGGGCCCCTTGGAGTTCTGGCAGGGCACCTGGCACCGAGCCTGGCACCACAGGAGTGCCCAGGAAATACTTGCTTGATTTTGTTTTCCCTGAGCTCCCACACCAGTGCCTTTCACCATCTATAGTCAAATCCCAGCTCCCTGGAGGGGCTAGGAAACTCTGCCTTTGACACATTCACTTTAAGAATTTCAGCAATAAGGGGCTCCTGGGTGGCTCAGTCAGTTAAGCATCTGCCTTCAGCTCAGGTCATGATCTCAGGTCCTGGGATTGAGCCCGAAATCAGGCTCCCTGCTCAGTGGGGAGTCTACTTCTCCCTCTGCCTCTGCCAGCACTCAAGCTCTCTCTCTCAAATAAATAACAACTTAAAAAAAAAAATGTCAGCAATAAGATAAAAAGAGGGTGTGTACATTTGCAGAACCCCATGCTCTATTTCTTAACTCCCTCTTCCCACGGTGCCCACACACTTCCTTCCCTAGGTGGGGAACAGGGCATATCTGGGCAAGTCAAAAGGAACCCACCTGCTGGAAGTGTCCCCTGGGGTGAGGGAGGGAGCGCGGGAGCGCGGAGGCCATCCGGGCCCACCTGCCATAGCCACTGCTTTTGTCCTAACAGGCGTGGATGCCCAGATCTGGGAGATGCTGCTGTTGCTCGGTGCCCCCACCTTGGTGCCATCCTAGCTGGGCAGACCCCCCAGGGGTACAGGGAGCGGACGGACATAGGCGGGAAGCTGGAGCTCGCTGGTGCCTGCACGGAGGCACCTGCGCAGTGGGTGGTGAGTGGGTAGGGAGGTTCTTTTATTTTATTATTTATTTTTTATTGGAGTTCAATTTGCCAACATATAGCATAACACCTAGTGCTCATCCTGTCAAGTGCCCCCGTCACCCAGTCACCCCCACCCCCCGCCCGCTTCCCTTTCCACCATGGTAGGGAGGTTCTTATGGCAACTTGGCTCAGGTCCTCAAAACCTCGCTTCCCCCCACCCACTCAGGGGTCTAGTGCGCTCCCTATGGCTGTTAGCAGGACGGCAGGGCACCTTTGCTGCTGGCACTGCCCTGCGCGCTCCTCTCCTAGCTCCGTGTGGTCGCTTCTGGGCTCCAGACTCTGCAGAGACTTCCCAGAAAGACCAGTGCGGAGGCCTTAAGGCTGGGGTGACCTGGGCCACGGGGTGGGTGGAGAGGGAGCGGAGCCAGGTGCCACCACCTGCAGACATGGGGAGCATAGAGCACAGAGAAAGGAGGGGGGCTTTGGGGTGAGAGAGGAGAAGCAGTAGCAGCCTGGCACAACAGTGAAGGGCCCTTTGCACAGATAGGTCTGAGGACACTCCATCAGGCATGTCTCCAGAGTTCCTGGACGACCATCCCTCCTCCCCCAGGGTCTGAGAGCGGGGAGAGGCGTGGAAGAGCAGTTGCAGGTGCCTCTGTTGTGCTACTTTGCGCGGAGCCAGTAGGATTGTATAACCTATCAAGGGGATAGAGGTGAAGAAAACACTCTAATACGGTAAAATACCAAGGACAAATCTGTCCCCTCCCTTGTTTATGGGATACTACTAGGAGCAACTTTGGCACTGACCTTTGGGGACAGCAAGCTGTTTCCCTCTCAATATTGAAGTCCAAAACTTACTCCATCTACACACCAAGGTAATAGATTTCCTCTTGGTTCATAGAATCTTTTATACAATGTGAAAGATTTCAGAGGAAACAGCCACACTATCAGCTAAGGTTCTGGGATCCAAGTGAGGTAGGTGGGTTTGGGATCTCAGGTATGAACAGGTTCTTGAGATGATTTTACAAAGTGTTGTATTCCAGATGATTGCCTGTGAGTCACTGTCTTGGAAAAACAGCATTGGATGTGGTGGGTAGGTGCCGGGTGAGCCCCTAGAGCCTGTGTATCCCATCATAAAGGTCAACTAGATCCCATGGGTACAGTCCCAGACTTTGGGGCCTGCATGAAGAAAGATTTCCTCTCCCCTCTTTTTGTAGTGGGTGTGGGAGCTAGAAAGGATTCCTGTAGGGCAGAGCCTGATGCTGGGGGAACTGAAAAGTGGGCTGAGGATGTCCCTGGAGTTTGGGAAGGGAGAGTGCTAGGATCTTCTTTAGGATTGATTGGGCTGCTCATAAGAATTTGGTAGTTGTAAAAAAACCCACAAAAAAACACATGCTTCTGGTACTGACCGCATGATACCTATGTACCTACCCAAAAAAGCAGAGTTCCTGTGACATTCTGCCTTCCACCAAATTTGGGTATTTTAAACCAACAAATTGAAAGTGTCCTCAGGTTTTCATGAAAGCTTCTTGCTATGGTGTAGATAACAATGGTTGGTGAATGAGTCATAACTATCCATGACTACCAGTTACCCTGAGGTTATATTTTACTTTCTGTACAACAAAGAAGTGTTACAAATAAACTCTTAACATTAAAAAAAAGAAAAAGTAATAGAGGTCATGGGAAGGAATGGAGGAGCCACCACTGCCAGGAGAGCTGATGCTGCTTGCAGTTGGAAGAGCAGCATGTGTGCTGGTTGGCACAAGGGGAATTGACTCCTAGTTGCTTTGGGCTGGAGTGAGAGTTCCCAATGCCTATACCAGTAGGGAAGGTCAGCCTCCAAGCATGAAAGCAGTTTTGGGGTTAGAAATGTTAATTTAGGGACAACTGGGTGGCTCGGCGGTTGAGGGTCTGCCTTCCGCCCAGGGCATGATCTCAGTCCCACATCGGGCTCCCTGCGGAGATCCTGCTTCTCCCTCTGCCTATGTCTCTGCCTCTCTCTCTCTCTCTCATTCACTCTCTGTCTCTCATGAATAAATAAATAAATTTTTTTTTTCAAAAAAGGGACATTATTTGCTTATTTCACCGAGTCTGCACTTTTCAGGCCCAAGCACTGCAATTTCCTTAGTTGCTTCGAAGAGAACAAATGCCAGATTCAAAAACTCAAAACTTAGAATATGCAAGAAAGTCAGAATGGGATTATTATTATTTGGACTGTCTAGTATGTGGCCTTTTACATTCAAGAATATGGTACTATAAAAAAAAAAGATTATAAAGAGACCCTGTTTATATAGAAAAAAGCACTCTATAAGAGCAGAGAACACATTGCTTACTGCTTTTCAGATAATTTCCAGATGTTTATTAATTAAAATAATCAGAGTTCCCTATGCACATGGCTAGTTGGTCAAAGAGTTCTGCTTTAGTATAAAATCATCAGTTTCCTGCCTGGCCCCTTCCTGCTCCCTAAAGGCGAGCACTTTGATATTTCTTCTGGTATATACCTCCGTTTCCAAACAGTGCAGTTTTGGGTTCTATATAGATATTATCTATTTGCCTCTGAAAGATTTAGCTCAATTACACTCGCTCTCCAGTTTCCTGACCCCACATCCTGCCAATATCACCGTTTGGGGCTAGAAAAATATTCAATGTTTCCCTTGTTATGATTCTCAATCACAGCTGGGCTAGGTGATATATTGAGTGCCTTTTACTTCCTGCAGAATTTTCTGCTTTGCTCAGAGTTTGCAATCATCTTACTCTTTGTCTAATTTTCTCTGTATGTAACACAAACTTATCTCCAAATCCTCTGCCACAGGCAAGGAAACATTTTGTTTTTGTTGTTAATCACATTAAATGTCAATATGTTAGAGCACACCATCTATTAACATCAATTCAAATTTCCTGTCTTCAGGACATCCTCCCTCTGAGCCCTCTGTCCTTGCATCCTGAGCAGGGACCCTCTAGGGCCACTCCTCGGCTGTCACCCCTCTGGGCTCTCCCTTCACATGTATCCAGGGGCTTTTTTGTTTGTTTTCTTTTTGCTTTCCACTAGGGTTAGATCCTTGTATTCTGGATTGAACTACTCGTAAGAGTATATTGTGGGAACAGATCCAGGGCAATGCTTGGGGCACCATAGTTTCCCTGATTCACAGTAAACACAACAGAGGGTCTTAAAACTAACTGTTATGAGGGTTGATGTAGCTTTCCTCTTTGCCGAGGCTAGATATTTGGCAGCAGCAGGGTGGTTTGTCTTCCACAGTTGTGTTTCAGCCCTGAAGAATGATTGTAGAGATGATGTGTCTCTTTTGGCCACCCTTGCTGTCAATCCAGAGACAGGGAAACTCCTGAAGCTCACCTCTGCCACCTGTCTGGTTGTCCAAACAGCTGGTGATGGAGCCTCCTCCTCAAGATCTGTAAGCCACTCAACACAGAACTCCGTGCTTGGTGGCAGTGCCAAAATCTACAGTTGCACATTCTCTCTCTTGGTGTCCTCACGTCTCCTGCACTTGGTAGCCCTTAGCCCTTCTTCATGAACGCAGAGGTCTGGTGGTATGTACCTACAGGCATTTTATATCTCAGTCTCGCTTTTGGACAATTTTCAAAAAGAGAACAGAGACATCTTTGCGGTGGGATCTTAGAGTTGCCTCTTCAATAAGCAGCAAAAAGAAATGTTTAAAAAATCCCCTATTATTCAATTATTGACCTGCAAAAAAAATTTTTTTGTTTAGAAAAAAAAAAGACCAGATCGCATACATCACAATGCTAACAGTTTGTAAGTGATAAATTTATGTTTCCTCCCCTTGTTTTTCTAGAATTAAAAAAAAAAGAAACATTGACAGTGTGGCTTTACCAATGGGAGAAAATAAAACAAAATGGAAAATGTAAGACACTGAATACTAAAAATCTTTTTATCTTGAACTAATTTAGACAGAGAAAAGTTATAAAAATAGTACCAAGCTCCTTAGGTCCCTCACTCTGTTTCTCCTAAGAGGAACATCTTATAAAATCATAGTAGAATGAGTAAGAATAGGACATGAACATTGGTATGCTATTATTAATTATATTACAGACATTACTGAGATTTCACCAGTTTTTCCATTAACTTCCTGGTGTGTGTGTGCATGTGTGTGTTTAAGGAAAGGAAAAAATGGGGGAGAAAAGGGAGCACCTGGATGGCTCCATCTTAGGTCAGGTCTTGATCTCAAAGTCCTGAGTTCAAGCCTAGTGTTAGGCTTCATGCTGGGTATGGAGCCTACTTTAAAAAATGAAAGCAAACGAAAAAGTAGGGCTATGGAGGAGAGTGGTTTGCTCTTCATCTGGGACTTATATTTTCTGGATGATTTTTTTTTAAGATTTTATTTATTTACTTGTCAGAGAGAGAGAGAGAGAGCACAAGCAATGGGAGCAGCATAGGGAGAGGGAGGAGCAGACTCCACAATAAGCAGGGAGCCCCATGGGCGGCTTAATCCCAGGACTCTGGGATCATGACCTGAGCCAAAGGCAGATGCTTAACTGACTGAGCCACCCAGATGCCCCTGGATGATTCCTCTTTATCTACTCTCTATATCTTTGAATTTTCCCTTATATTTTCTATTTCTTTATCCTTTCCTGCTTTTTTCTGCATGAGATCTGATAATCTAACTCAAGAATCAGTGTTTTTATCTCCATTCCAGTGATTGATCTCATCTGTTGGGTTCTTTATTTTGTCTATTATACTTTCCATACCAAATGGTTCCACTTGGCTCTTTATTATTATTATTATTTTTAAAGATTTTATTTACTTACTCATAGAGACACAGAGAGAGAATGAGGGGCGAGACACAGGCAGAGGGAGAAGCAGGCTCCACCCAGAGAGCCCGACGTGGGACTCGATCCAGGGTCTCCAGCACGCGCCCTGGGCCAAAGGCAGGCGCTAAACCGCTGCGCCACCCAGGGATCCCTCATTTCTATTTCTAATGTCTTCTTATCTCTTTTACTGTATTTATCACATTCATTTCAAATTCTTGGTCTGACTATTCTAATAACTCTGACTTTAATGATACCTCACCCATTTTGTTGACCTTCTCAGCAAGCGGTCGCGGTCTGATGGTACAAGGATATGCTGTGGTTTTGGTGAGGGAGCTCAGGTTCCCCTGGAGGTACCAGACACTCTGCTGGGGCAGTGCCAAGAGCCAGATCCTAGTTCACATCAGCTGGATGCACTCAAAGAGAGCGAAGGAAACCAGCGTTGGTGTGAACAGAACCAGACACCGGGAAATCATGGTCAAACATTTCAGTTTAGTACTGCTCTTCCAAGCAAAGCCCCTCTTCAGGTCAAGGCTTTTATCTGCAGGATCCCAGAAAGATTGTGTAGGAGAGGCATTTCCTATTTAGTAAATCTGAGGGTTTGGAGAAGGGAGGGTGGGGAAATGAAGGGCTGAGGCTACATACTCCCTAACTCATCATCCTTACTGCCCTCATTTTATCCCCGTGGACTTCTGCACCATTGCTCCTGGCAATAGTGTATGGGGTAGGGTAGAAGGGGGCAGAGTAGAACCCAAATCTCTCTCCCCCACCTCTCTCTCTCTCTCTCTCTTTCTCTCTCTCTCTCTGTCCCTCTTATCTATCATCTATCTATCTATCTATCTATCTATCTATCTATCTATCTACTATTTAATCTTTTATTCTTCCTAATTACCCTCTACAGTTATTCTAGGCCCCACTGCCTCAGGCTGCAGCTACCCCTACACAATACACAGACACATACACACACGTAGGTTCAAAATTGCCTTCTCCCAGGGCTTACTCACAGACTTTTGCTGGTCTGTTCTAGGATCCATGATGTTTCTCTCTATAATTCTTCTATATAATTCCTCCTCCAGGGTTGATTTTGATGATAGAAGCTAGAAGCCAGTGCTAAATTATCATCTCGGCAGGGATTCTAGAAATTATATGATATTTTGAAGAGTTTAAAAAGTTCTCTTCTAACTTCAAAAGGGCCAATGTTCCTAAAAATACTTTGCTAAGTTTTCTGATTTTTCCCCCTTTCTTTCTGCACTGGTTCATCTGCGTTCTTGATTTTTTTATTAAATGAATTTTAGTTTTGTTTATGCTTTGAAAATCTGTCCACTCCATTTAGTTTCTAAAACTTCTTGGATTATACTTGGATGGAACAAAATCTGTAACTATTTTTAGAAAAAAAAATTACTTATCACTAAGTTTTTCCATTAGTCCTAAAAGAGTAAGAGATGGTGATAGAGTCTCCTGAAGTTCTTCTGACAAAGGCTCAAGAGGTTTCATACATGGAAGAGAACTTCCAGTTTGAATATAGTTTCTTTGGCAATGAGAGAGAGGAAGCAAGCTCTTTTGTGTCTCTTTTTATAATGGCACTAATCTCATCATGAGGGCTCCACTCTACCTCTAATTATCTCCTGAAGGCCCCAGCTTATAATACCATCCCAACAGGGGCTAGGATTTCAACATATGAATTCTAGGGGGACATAAATATACAGTCCATAGCTATATGTTTTGTCTTTTGTATCTGGCTTCTTTCACTTAGCATAATGTTTTCAAGGTTCATCCATGTTGAAGCATGTATCAGGATCTCATTCCTTTTTATGGCTGAAAAATATTCTATTGAATAGACTGTAGCACTTTTTTTTTATACATTCATCTCCTGATAGACATTTGAGTTATTTCTACCTGTTGGCTATAGTGAATAGGTTTGCTATGAAAATTTATGAGCTATTTGAGTCTAGAGGATTTAAGTCCCTGTTTTTGATGCTGTTTGGTATGTACTTAAGAGTAGAATTGCTGGGTCATATGGTAATTCTATGTTTAACTTTTTGAAGAATCTCCAAACTACTACTGGATCATTTTACATTCCCACCAGCAGTGTATGCTGAGTCCAATTTCTCTACATCCTCACCAACACTTGTTATTTTCCTTTTATCGCCACCACCATCATCATCACAAGCACCATCATCATCAGGTGGTATCTCTGGTTGTGGTTTGCATTTCTTTAATGACTAATAATATTGAGCATCTTTTCATATGCTTATTGGCCATTGTACATCTTTGGAGAAACATCTATTCAGTCCTTTGTCCATTTAAAAAATTAGATGGTCTTTTTGTTGTTAACTGAATTTTTGAAAGATATTCTCCCTGGGTATAGAATTCTAGGTTCGTAGTTTTCTTTTTTCCTTTCATTGGTTTAAAGATGTTGATTCATTATCTTCTTGCTTTTTTTTCTGACAAAAAATTCTAATGTCATCCTTTGTTCTTTTCCTTTGTGTAATATATCTTTTTTCCTCTGGTTACTTTGAAGATTTTCTCTTTATCATTGGCTTTGATCAACTAAATTATGATTCACTTTGGTGTAGTTTCTTTGTATTTCTAGTGCTTGGAGCTTGTTGAATATCTTGGATCTTGATCCTGATTTTTTATAAGTTACAACATATTTGGAAATTTTCCAGCCATTATTTCTTTTGAAATGTTTTTTATTTTTTTAAAAGATTTTATTTATTTATTCATGACAGACACACACACAGAGGCGGGGGGGGGGGGAGAGAGGCAGAGACACAGACAGAGGGAGAAGCAGGCCCCATGCAGGGAGCCCGAAGTGGGACTTGACTGGATCCTCAATCTCCAGGATCACACGCGCTAAACTGCTGAGCCACCGGGACTGCCCTTTCTGTTGTTTTAGACAGGAGAGTAATCTGGTCCCTGGTACTCCATTCTGGGAGTGAAAGTTTCATATATGTAGTTTTGAAAGTCATAGTTTCATAAGACATAATGAAAAAAATCAGCAGTCCTTTACTCTGCCTCCTTTTTCTGCTCTCTAGGCAACCTCTTGCCTCTTTACCTTTTTCTTTCAGCATTTAAAAATATATTTCTAGGGATGCCTGGGTGACTCAGTGATTGACCATCTGCCTTCTGGCTCAGGGCATGATCCTGGGGTCCTGGGATCAAGTCCTGCATCAGGCTCCCTACAAGGAGCCTGCTTCTCCCTCTGCCTGTGTCTCTGCCTCTCTCTGTGTGTCTCTTATGAATAAATAAAAATAAAATCTTAAAAAATATATATATCTAGGGCACCTGGGTGGCTCAATTGATTAAGTGTCTGCTTTCAGCTCAGGTCATTATCCCAGGGTCCTGGGGTTGAGTCCCACATTAGGCTCCCTGATCAGCAGTGAGTCTGCTTCTCCCTCTCCCTCGGCCTCTCCCCTCTGCTCAGTGGGTGAGCACTTCTCTCTCTCTCATGCTCTCTCTCAAATAAATAAATAAAATCTTAAATATAATATCTTAATATATCTTAAATAAATTTATATCTTAAATGTGTATATATATATATATACATACATATTTCTAAACAACATACTCATGTCCACATACCTCCCCTCCCCTTTATAGATAGTGTTTACTTCTGGAGATAATGGTCTCATTCTCTCACACTTCACTACTCCTTCACACTATTCCTTCTCTTCCCACATCCTGCTTGTATGATTATATCATTTCTGATCAGAAGAATATTCAGAGTGGATATTACTATGACTGTAATTTTGTTTACAGCTATGCCATATCGTAGCTTATGGTTATGTTTTCTTTTTATATTATTTTTCCTTTTTTAATATTATTTATTTATTTATTCATGAGAGAAAGAGAGAGAGAGAGACAGAGGCAGAGACACAGGCAGAGGTAAAAGCAAGGCTCCATGCAGGAAGCCCAGTGCAGGACTCGATCCCAGGATTATGGGATCATGCCCTGAGCCAAAGGCAGATGCTCAACCACTGAGCCACCCAGGCTTCCCTTTTATACTATTTTTCATTTTAAACTTAGAGTGATTGTCTTATATTGTGTTTACATATTTTCTCAAGTCCCTATTACTAATCCCCTCCAAACTCTGCCTCTTCAGGTGACAAACTCATTAAACATCCCATCAGTTGTGTAGTCCCATGTACCATCCACTGAAGCTTGCTGCCATCTTGTTTCCATTTTGACTGTGATCCTCTAGGCCTGACCCACAGCTTCACTCTGGGATCTCCCTTCACACTGTCCAGAGGTTTGTGTTTGCTTCTCTCTTGGGTTGCATCTTTTGTTTCCTGCCTTCAGCTATTGAGGAAGGAAGTTGGGGAGGAGGTGTCGGATAACATGACATGTTGGTTCACAGTGAAGTATCCCTTGATAGAGGGTTGTGTAATGATGTATGGGTTGGTCTAGTCGCTCCTTCTCTTGCCTCAATTGCCACAGATGAGTCAAAGATTGGCAGCTACAGGGATGTGCATCCCTCACACTTGTCCTTCTGTCCTGCAGTGTGGTTGCAAAGATAGTGTGTCTGCACACTGTCACTCCTCTTTACCTCTTCTGAGATTCCTTTTTGTTAGCTGAAGTTTTAGAAATGTCAAAACCTACCTCAACCTGTTGGCTTGGTTGATCCAAACAGTCAATAATTTGTTAGTTTCAAACAAATTATATATATATATATATATATACTTATACTTATACTTTATTTATATATATATTTTTCATGAGAACTGCTTGGACCAGAGAAAGCTAGAGGGTCTGTTTCATAGTAACCATGACAAATTACCAACTCAATCAGATTTGCTTCTTCCTCAAAATGGGCTATAAAATAATCCAAGAATTGGGGATCCCTGGGTGGCGCAGCGGTTTGGCGCCTGCCTTTGGCCCAGGGCGCGATCCTGGAGACCCGGGATCGAATCCCACGTTGGGCTCCCAGTGCATGGAGCCTGCTTCTCCCTCTGCCTGTGTCTCTGCCTCTCTGTCTCTCTCTCGCTGTGTGACTATCATAAAAAAAAAAATCCAAGAATTGCCCAGGTTTCAATGAGAGGAGAAAGAGCACCAAGAAAAGCAATAAACATCAGCATGTCCCAGAGGCACTTCTGACAGTGAAAGTTTCCCTCTGCATTACAGCTCCAGTCCTTGTGTATCTGTACGATTTCTTGTTTTTTGCAGGGGATCTGGGAGACATTGCCACTCAAAGATCGTGGCACAAACAGTTACTAAAATCACAGCATAAAAATAGCCTCTTGATCATTTCTCTGGTAATAGTGGGCTTCTAGTAGACTTAGCTCCTTCACCTGTCCTCCACTCTTACTTCATGTATGAACCTGGCTTCAACCTCCATGGGCATAAATGAAGTGACCAACTTCACACAAGTGGCCTCAAACTGTTAGTTTTCCCACCTCCCCTATTCTTGTCCTATTCTAATGGTTCTCTCTTCCTGTTTCTTTTTTTTTTCAATTAATTAATTTATGATAGTCACAGAGAGAGAGAGAGAGAGGCAGAGACACAGGCAGAGGGAGAAGCAGGCTCCATGCACCCACCGGGAGCCCGATGTGGGACTCGATCCCAGGTCTCCAGGATCACGCCCTGGGCCAAAGGCAGGCGCCAAACCGCTGCGCCACCCAGGGATCCCCTCTCTTCCTGTTTCTTAGGAGAACCTTTCAGGGTAGGAATAGGACAAGCACTGAAAAGATGAGTATCAAGGTTCATTTGGAAATTAACTTTGCCGAATGTGTCTTAAATGCAGGAAAAATCACCCTTGGGAATAAGCAAAGGAATGAAATGAAGCCCCAACTGCAGAAGAAACAGAATAAATCATATTGAATGCAATATGTGCTCTGCTGAATTCTGGTGGCGGAGGGGTTAAGGCTGAGATTGAAAACAAAGACTACAATTATGAAATCCATGGAGTGGGGCTGAATATGCCTTCAATTTTTAAAGGTTACTTAGATGAGATGCAGCAGGGAGACGTCTTTTTTGTGTGTGTGTGTGAAGTCATGGAACACCGAGGCCTCTGGTATATGACTGGCAATGTTGTCCTCCAATTTGTACCACAGATACAGAGCATCTACTGATGTCATGAATTCTCGGGAAGCACTGGCATTCCTCAAAGGGAGAACTCAGACCCTTATGAATACTAATGATTCCAGTTCATTAAGTCCCCAGAAAGATCTGGTTGGTATCCAAAATGATGGTAACATAAGGGCCTCAGCTGCTGCTTTCTTTGCTAGGAATCACCTTCAGTATCTAGAAAAGCTCAACTTTGCTAAGTCCCTTCACGTTGAGCTTAAAATGTTCTCAACAGAGATGTCACAGTGCTTTAACAAGTCTCCCCAGTTGTTTCTGCATTTGCAGACACTGAGGGAGGTTACATATTTTTTGGTGTGCATAATGAGACCAGTCAAGTCATTGAATGTGAAAAGGAGAAAATAGATCTTATCAAATTGAAGGTTTTATTGATTGCTATATTCATAAGCTACCAGTCCATCATTTCTGTACACAGAGGCATGAGATAAAATATGCTGTCAAATTCCTTGAAGTACACAATCAGGGGACCCTCATGGATATGTCTGCGCAGTCAAGGTCAAGTGATTTTGCTGTGCAGTGTTTGGCAAAGTGCCCAGTTCCTGGTAGGTGAAGGACAATCACGTGAAACAGCTGGCCACAATGGAATGGACAGCTTGGATGATGGAAGCCGACCCAGGTCAGGGAACAGAATCCACAATGATTGCAATGTTTGCTGGGGGCAGCGGGGGGGAGATGGGGAAGGAGGAAGGGGGATATTGTTTTAGAATCTAGAGAAAGAGAGGTGCTCTCTGAGTTGCAGATGCCTGATTTATTATTTCTAATAGATACACTTCGTTCTCTCTGCCCCTCTTGAATACCTGGCGATCAACAGAAAGACATTGCCCTGGTCTAATAGACCCGCTAGAGGTTGATGTAGAGGGCTGTCTGACCTAGTAATTTTTATTTTCATACCCTTTCTTGTATTCATATGCAGGTCTCTTCTTTTCCTTTCTGAATATGAATTTGTTTAATTATTCAGGAAATTCCTTTTCATGTGTGCATGTGTCCTCTCCAACTTACTGCCACTTTCCCTGCCTTTCCATTCTTGTTCCTTGGATTAAACATTCTCCCTTTCTCACTGCTCCACTTCCATTCTGAACCCAGATATGACCAATCCGTAGCTGGTCCTCTCCTTTCCTACTTTTCATGTGATGCTGTGAGAAGCCAGAGTAAGTGTTAGTGATGTGCATCTCCCTTGGAAAAGGAGAGCCCAAGATGAAATTAGACAAAATGAATTAATTCTTTGAAAGTCCAGAAAAACAAAGTCCATTTCAGAGTCTTCTCAGAAATCTATATCCATTGGCCTTTATACCTTCTAATCATATATTTAAAAAATATAAGCATCCTAAAATATAGAAAGTTTAAATAGAATGCAATTAAAATTAAAAATTAAAACTATTGCTACATACCAGTATCTCCCCCTACTCCCACAATGTATCAGTAGGCTCTCCTGAGCTGACTTAGGATGTAGACACAAAGATCTGTGGACCAATGCTTTGAGTTCCAAAATAAAGTCAAAGGCTTTGCAACACACCTCAGCTATAAGTTGGAGTCTGCCTTTTTGTTGGAGTCTGCCTTTTTGCATATTGAACTCTTGCATCTTGTTTCCTAAGATCTTTCCAGATTTCCTGAGATGGTCCTTGCGCTGAGTTTGTCATCCACCACACCCCAGAGCAGGACTGTATGCACTTATAAGAATTTTGAACATCTAGAAGAACAACAAAAACATTACTTTCCAGGTAATTCATCTCTGGTTGCTTTGGAATGTGTTGTTTGTACATTTGTATGGAAAAAAGAATAAAACTGGATTCCTATTTATGTTATATAAATATCCTATTTATATTATATAAAAAGTTAATTCCAGGAGGTTTAAGGACTCAAATGTCAGGAACAAGACTTTCAAACTTTTAGTAGGAGATGTCTGTGAATTACTTTGTGTCATTGATGTGGGAAAGGATTTTCTAAATTAGATGTAAAAGTATTAACCTTAAACGAAAAGATTGATAAATTTCACTATATTAAAGTTAAAAACTCCTCTTCCTCAAAAGATACCTTAAAAAGAGTGAAAGACTCGACTATACGAAGATTGTAAATCACATAGCTGACAAAGGATTGGTATCAAGAATATACAAAGAACTTACACAACTTTTTAAAGGGACAAACCACCCAGTAGACAGATGGGCAATAGTTATAAATTTCTCAGAAAGGGAAATGTATATGTCCAGTAAAGTTATATAGAGATGTTCAACCCATCAGCAATGAGCAAAACACATGTCAAAACCATAAGGAGATATCATCGTACATTGTATAATTGAAATATCAGATGTTGGAGAGATTGTGGGTAACACAATCTTCTGTACATTGCTGCTGTGAATTCAATGGGCTTAATCCCTTTGGAAAACAAATTTGGCATTACCTTGCAGAGTTGATCATTTGCATACTCAAATATATTACTCTTTGTAATAGCCCCAAACAGAAAACAACCAAATCATTTATTGCCACAACAATGGATAAATATATTGTAGTATGTTCACATAGTGGAGTATTATTCAGTGGTGAAAATGAATGTACTATAAATATATGCAAGCACAGGCTGAATCTGAGTGATATGTAAGTATATCTCATCCCAACCTTCCTGATAGATTTACCCAATTCTTTTATTGATTGTATAGTGTTTCATAGTATTCCTAAACATAGACGCTATTAATTTTAGCTACTTTTATTGTGAAATATTTTATACTTACAGAAAATTCATAGAAACAAAGATATAACTTAATAAATAACTACTCAGTGAGGGGAACCTGGTTGGCTTGGTTGGAGGAACGTACAACTCTTCATCCCGGGGTCATGAGTTTGAGCCCCATGTTGGGTGTAGAGGTTGTTACTTAAATAAATCAAACTTAAAAAAATAATTATTATGCAATGAATCCTGACCGCCACCCAAGTCAAAAAAATAGAACTTTGCAAACACCCCTGCTACCGCTTCTTCTTTTTTTTTTTTTTTAAAGATTTATTTATTTATTCATTCAGAGAGAGCGAAGAGAGAGGCAGAGGGAGAAGCTGGCTCCATGAAGGAAGCCCGATGTGGGACTCGATCCTGGGTCTCCAGGATCACAGCCCGGGCTGCAGGCAGCGCTAAACTGCTGCACCACCGGGGCTGCCTCCCCCACCCCCCCCCGCCCGCTACCACTTCTTTAACCAGTCTTGTCTTTGATGGAATTTTGTATACCTAATTTTTTCTATTTTAAAGAATGCTACAATATACATTTTTCTAAAAATGGCTTGAGGTGTTCCTTAAAGATAAATTCCATGTAATAATAATCACTTGTAAATTCTCTCTGCTCCTCTTGAAACCTTAACCTTTGCTAGGTGAACATTGCCAAATTGTAATTCAAAACATGCCAGAGTACACTTTCCCCAAATGGTACTATCATGGCATTTCTTTTCTAGAAGAAACTTAAAATCATTTTGTTCCACCAAAAAGAAAAAGACCAGTTGAGATTATTTTGGGATAATCCACAAACCACATGAAATTGATAAATGATTTGGGGGAAGAACTGTCATTTATAACTGAATTTTCTTATAGTTGAACACGGAATGTTTGGCCATTTATTAAAATCTTCTTTTACTATATTTCATCAAGCTTAGGAAAACCATATTGCACAATCATTTTATTTACTACTAAAAAAGAAAATATTACCAATTAAATTAGAAAATGTATCTTGATTTCAGAGATAAAGTTCATTTATAATCAGGGAAATATGATACACCCCTCAATTGTTTCATAGTTTTATCTGTATTGTTACTATGTATGTTAAATTTTATTCCTAGAATGGTAAGTTAGAGAAAGACAAATACCATATGATGTCACTCCTATGTGGAATTTAAGAAACAAAACAAAGGAAAAAAGAGACAAACCAAAAAAAAAAGGACTCTTAACTATAGAGACCAAACTGGTGGTTGCCAGAGGGGAAATGGGTGGGTGAGAGATAGTGAAATAGGTGAAGGGGATTAAGAGTACATTTATCGTGATGAGCACTGGGTATAGAATTGTTGAAGCACTATATTGTACACCTGAAACAATATAACACTGTATGTTAACTACACTAGAATTTGAAAATTTTAAATTTATTACCAGATTGAGATCTTTGTATGATAATAACCTCTGATTGTGAATTGCTGGCATGTAGGAAAGCTCTTAGTTTTACAGTATATATTATACCATTTCCAGATATTTTACTATTAAGTAATCTTATCAATGCAAAAACAAAGATAATTTAGATCTAACCTTTCCTAGATTTATACATGTTATTTCTTTACTTGGTTTAATTCACTGGCCAACAATTCCAAAATGATGTTAAAACAAAATAGTAAAAGGAGAAAAAGTAAAAGTAAAAGCTCTTAGTTTAGCACACTTTTTTTTTTTTTAAGTAGGCTCCACACTGAGTGTGGAGCCCAAAGCAGGGCTTGAATTCACCACCCTGAGATCAAGACCTGAGCTGAGATCAAGAGTCAGATGCTTAACCAACTGAGTCACCCAGGTGCCCCAAGTTTATTCCACTCTTACAGAAAATAGTATTTGTCTGAGCTCAGATGAACTGTACTGGTGTGTTCAATTACTTGCTGAATATTCAGTATACCACAAATATCTCAAACTTAGCATTTCCAGAATCAATCTTCCACTCTGACAATCTTCTATTTCTTCTGCATGTATATGTCCAATAAACTTACATATTATTCTGCATATTATTCTGTATTAAGTATTCTTTTTCTGACATTTCTTCCACATTATCTCTATGAATTGGAGAGACCATCCTGCATCCAGCCAAGCACAGATATCTGTATTCATCCTTGCCTCTTCCCTCTATCCTGAATTCAAAACTCAAATTTTGTGTGTATTTTATTTCATTTTTTTCTGGGGTTCATAGATTTGCTTAGATTTCAAATTTGGGCTTGTGAGGCCAAAAGGTTTGAGAACCTTTTTTATACATATAAAAAAGCCAAAACTCTTTTTCAAAAAGCACTTTTAAAAATTAATTTTTAAAATTTACATATTTAGGGATCCCTGGGTGGCGCAGTGGTTTAGCGCCTGCCTTTGGCCCAGGGCGCGATCCTGGAGACCCGGGATCGAATCCCACGTCGGGCTCCTGGTGCATGGAGCCTGCTTCTCCCTCTGCCTGTGTCTCTGCCTCTCTCTCTCTCTCTCTCTCTCTCTCTGTGTGACTATCATAAATAAATAAGTTAATTAATTAAAAAAATAAAATTTACATATTTAAAATGGACTTTTTGCTATAAAATTCTAAGGGTTCTTAAAAATATAGATTCATGTAACCACCATTAGAGTTAAGATGCAGAATAATTCCATCACCCAAAAAAGACTCCTTCACTTGCCTCTTTGTGGCCAAATTCCTCCAATCCCTAGCCCTTAGCATCCATTGATCTATTTTTCATCCTTATAATTTTGCCTTTCACAAAATGTCATTTAGGACACATCATGTAATTCATAACCTTTGCTAGGCCATTTTCTCCAGGTTTATGGAGATATAATTGACATTTAAATCTATTCTTTTTAAGATTTTATTTTTTTAAGTAATCTCTACACCCAATGTGGGGTTCAAACTCATAACCCCAAGATTAAGAGTCATATGCTCTACCACCTGAGCCAGCCAGGCACCCCCAGCATGATTTTTTACAAACATGTATATATTGCAAAATGGTGACCACAATAAGATTAATTAACATATCCATCACTTCACATAATTACCAAGTATGTTTGTGTGTGGTGACAATATTTACATTCTCTTTTAGCAACTTACAGATATATAACATTGTATTTATATATATTATATATATTTTATTATATAATGTATTATATATATAAAATATATAATACATTATATAATAAAATATATATTATATATGTATATAAGAGCATTGTTAATGCTAGTCGGCACTGCCAGGTGTTAAGATGGCACTATAATGCCCTCTTCCCCCTCCTCATTTCCTCCTTTGTGCT